>NC_060140.1:609285804-614085804 GCF_021461385.2 Schistocerca piceifrons | reverse complement strand
ACTAATAAAGTTTTAAGAACCAACTTTAAATGAAGAATGTAGGAATATCTACAACCACCTATGTATTGCTCCTCTAAGGATAGTGAAGAAAAGACTAGCTTAATTACAGCACACACAGAGGTGTGTATATAGTCATTCTCCCGCACTCCATATGTAACTGGAACAGCAAGCAGCCCTGATAAATGGTATAATATGTAGTGCCTTCTGCCATGTTTTTCAAAGTGATTTGCAGAGTTTGGATATGTCTAATCTTCAGTACTCCTTTGTAACACCATATACACTGACAGAAAAAAAATTATTATTTATTTTGGCTGGAGCAACACTCTTTGTAAATTTTTTAAATTATGCTACCACCGTTTAACTGTAATAACTTTTATTTTATTGTTGTTGTTGTTGTTGTTGTTGTTGTGGTGGTGGTGGTGGTGGTGGTTTTCAGTCCAGAGACTGGTTTGATGCAGTTCTCCACGCTACTCTGTCCTGAGTAAGCTTCTTCATCTCCGAGTAACTACTGCAACCTACATCCTTTTGAATCTGCTTAGTGTATTCATCTCTTGGTCTACCTCTACATTTTTTACCCTCCACAATTCCCTCCATACTAAATTGGTGATCCCTTGACGCCTCAGAAAATGTCCTACCAACCGGTCCTTTCTTTTAGTACAGTTGTAATACAATTTCATCTTCTCCCAATTCTATTCAGTACCTCCATGATCTACCCATCTAATCTTCAGCATTCTTCTGTAGCACCACATTTCAAAAGCTTCTATTCTCTTCTTGTCTAAACTAGTTATCGTCCATGTTTCACTCCCATACATGGCTACACTCCATACAAATACTTTCAGAAATGACTTCCTGATACTTAAATCTATACTCGATGTTAACAAATTTCTCTTCTTCAGAAATGCTTTCCTTGCCATAGCCAGTCGACATTTTATATCCTCTCTACTTCGACCATCATCAGTTATTTTGCTCCCCAAATAGCAAAGCTCGTCTACTACTTTAAGTGTCTCATTTCCTAAGCTAATTCCCTCAGCATTGCCTGATTTGACTACATTCCATTATCCTTGTTTATCTTTTGTTGATGTTCATCTTATATCCTCCTTTCAAGGCACTGTTCATTCCATTTAACTGCTCTTCTAGGTCCCTTGCTGTCTCTGACAGAATTACAATGTCATCAGCAAACCACAAAGTTTTTATTACTTCTCCAGGGATTTCAATTCCTACTCCAAATTTTTCTTTTGTTTCCTTTAATGCTTGGTCAATATACAGATTGAATAACATCAGGGATAGGCTACAACATTTTCTCACTCCCTTCTCAAGCACTGCTTCTCTTTCATCCCCCTGTACTCTTGTAACTACCTTCTGGTTTCTGTACAAATTGTAAATAGCCTCTCGCTCCCTGTACTTTACCCCTGCCACCCTCAGAATTTTAAAGAGAGTATTCCAGTCAACATTATCAAAAGCTTTCTCTAAGTCTACAAATAATAGAAATCTACCAGGGTCATTCAATAATTAAAGAGAAAAATTGGTGTAGACAAAATCTTTTATTTTTATTAAATAATACACTTTCTACTTTTCAATGTAATCCCCTTGAACATTATTCACTTGTTCCAATGGGCTACAACCTTTTTTGTTCCAGCTGCAAAAAACTCTTTATCTTGATGTTTGAACCAATTTCCCACAAACCTTTTCACATCCTCGTTATCCTGGAAACTCTTCCCACATCTCTTCAGTGCACAAAACAACTTAAAATCACTAAGTGTTAAATCAGGAATGAGGCAGTACTTCCCAGCCCATTTAGTTGATGGCTTCACTGGTTAGTTGAGCAATATGCAGGCATGCATTGTCTTGCTGGAAAGTCACACCTCTCCTCTGAGATTCACGTCATCTCTCTCTCATGGCTGGCTTCACCTTGTTTAAAAGCAAATGTGAGTAGTATTGGCTGTTCATTGTATGCTGCTCTTCAAGACAAAAAACTGGACCTTAAGCATACCAAAACACAATCAGCATGACTTTTCCTGCTGATACTTGGGTTTTGACAGGTGAGTTGGTGTGCTTCTACTCCATGCTTTCTTTTTTATTCTGGCTCATAATAATGAACCCAAGTTCATCTCAAGTTAAAATTTCATTGAGGAGGTGCTCACCTTCTCTTTCATAACATTTCTTTTGCTCTGCGCACACTCTCAACCTCGTTTCCTTGCGTAGGCATGTCAACTCCTTTGGGACCTATGTTCTACATGTTTTGCAGTACTTCAGCTTGTTACAGATAATGTTAGGAACTGTACCAGTAATAACTTGAACCATATCAACTATAATTTCCTCAGTCACACAGGGTCGGCATGAATAATGCCATCAGTTTGACTTTCAAGTGAGGGAGTTGAAAATGCAACTTGTGGGCCAGAATGTTGTTCATCAGTCACCGAGTTGCGACCATTTTTGAACTGCTCTACCCACTCGTAAAACTTTGCACGATTCATACAATCTTCACCACAAACTTTAGACATCCTACAGTATATATTCATTGGTTTCTCACCTTCAGCTAGTAAAAAACCAATAAAACAGAACATTGTTAAACTAATGTGAATGTTTCAAGTGGCCTTGTCATCTTGAAATGTATTTTTGGGGTTATAAACAAAACAATGTTGATGTACCAGCTGATCAGGGCTCATCCCAATGGTGCCAACTTAAAGCCCTAAAAGTACCAAACTTGCCCTACTAACAGTTTTTTCCCCCAGACCAATTTGTCTCTTTAATTTTTGAACGACTCTCATATCTTCTAAGGTAAGTCATAGGGTCAGTATTGCCTCACATGTTCCAACATTTCTACAGAATCCAAACTGATCTTCCTCTGAGGTCAAATTTACCATTTGTTCCATTTGTCTGTAAAGACCTCATGTTATTATTTTGCAGCCATGACTTATTAAACTGATAGTTCGGTAATTTTCACACCTGTTGACACCTGCTTTCTTTGGGATTGGAACTATCATATTTTTCTTGAAGTCTGAGGGTATTTTGCCTTTCTCTTACATCTTGCTCACCAGATGGTAGAGTTTTGTCACAGCTGGCTCTCCCAAGGCTGTCAGTAGCTCTAATGGTATGTTGTCCACTCCAGGGGCCTTTTTTGAGTTAGGTCTTTCAGTGCTCTGTCAAATTCTTCACGCAGTGTCATCTCTCTCATCTCATCTTCATATACGTCCTCTACCATTTCCATAATATTGCTCTCAAGTACATTGCCCTTGTACGGACCCTCTATATATTCCTTCCATCGAAGCTTTCTCGTCTTTGCTTAGGACTGGTTTTCCATCTGAGCTCTTGATATTCATACAGGTGGTTCTCTTTTCTCCAAACATCTCTTTAATCTTCCTGTAAGCAGTATCTATCTTACCCCTAGTGATACATGGCTCTACCTCCTTACATTTGTCTGGTAGCCATCCTTGCTTAGGCATTTTCCACTTCCTGTCAATCTCATTATTGAGACGTTTGTATTCCTTTTCGCCTGCTTCATTTACTGCATTTTTATATTTTCTCCTTTCATTGATTAAAATCAATATCTCTTCTGATACCCAAGAATTTCTACTAGCCCTAGTCTTTTGACCTACTTGATCCTCTGCTGCCTTCACTATTTTATCTCTCAAAACTACCTATTCTTCTTCTACTGTATCTCTTGCCCCTGTTCTTGTCAAATGTTCTCTAATGCGCTCTCTGAAACTTTCTATCACCTCCGGTTCTTTCAGTTTATCCAGGTCCCATCTCCTTAAGTTCCTAACTTTTTGCAGTTTCTTGAGTTTTAGTCTACAGTTCATAACCAATAAATTGTGGTCAGGGTCCACATCTGCCTCTGGAAATGTCTTACAATTTAAAACCTGGCTCCTAAATCTCTGTCTTACCATTATATAATCTATCTGAAACCTACCGGTGTCTCCAGGCCTTTTCCACATATACAACCTTCTTCCATGATTCTTAAACTAAGTGTTAGCTATGATTAAGTTATGCTCTGTGCAAAATTCTACCAGGCAGCTTCCTCTTTCCATGAACCTCTGTTGTAAATCCAGATTAGGCCTTAGGCTATTTTCAAGAAGAAAAACTTATTTAAATGTCAAAAGACATCAGACTACTATGAAATACAAGTCCTTGACACTTAAATAACTTTTTTTGCTTGAAAATTGCGTAAGGCCAAAATTTGGATTGTATAACGATAAAATAAAAGTTATTGCACTCAAATGTTTGCAGTGTCACTCAAAAATAATTAATTTGGGGTAATAAAATTTCAGGAATACATTTTTCTAGGTAACATATTTAAATGATTAACATTGCAAGATCACAGGTGCGAGATAAGCCACTGCAAATGTGAAATGTTGCTTCATACATTAACAACCGATGTAACTGCCAGAATGCTGAACACACGCATGCAAACACGCATGCATTGTGTAACACAGGTGCCAGCAGTCAGTTTGTGGGATGGAGTTCCATGCCTGTTGCACTTGGGCAGTCAATAAAGGGATGGTTAATGCTATTTGTGAGTGATGCTGGAGTAGTCATCCAATGATGTCCCACATGTGCTCAACTGGAGACAGATCTGATGACTGAGCATGCCAAGACAACACGTCAACACTCTGTAGAACTGTTGGGTTAGAATAGTGGTATTTGAGCGAGTGTTATCCTGTTGGAAAACATGCTGGAATGCTGTTCGTGAATGGTAGCACAACAGGTCGACAAATTTGCATTCTGGGGCTGTCATGCAAAATTGCACCCCACACCGCAACTCCAGGTGTAGATCCAGGTTGGTTGCAGGTCCTCAAGAGGCCTCTTTCGAAGCAAAACACGGCCATCACTGGCACTGAGGCAGAACAGGCTTTCATCAGAAAACACCGCAGACCTTCACCCTGCCCTCCAATGAGCTCTCACTTGACACCACTGAAGTCGCAAATGCCGGTGGTTTGGGGTCAGTGGAATGCACGCTACAGTGCATCTGGCTCAGTGCTGTCCTTGAAGTAACCAATTTGTAATGGTATTCTCTGTCCTGTAGTGCCAACTGCTGCTCAAATTTCTGCTGCAGATGCAGTACGATGTGCCAAAACCGTACACCAACAAGATGGTCTTCACTACTGGTAGTGCCACATGGCCATCCAGAGCCTGGTCTTCTAGTGACCGTACGTTCTCACTACCACCGCTACCAGCAATCGTGTAGAGTAGCTACATTCCTGCCAAGTCTTCCTGCAGTATCGCAGACAGAACATCCAGCCTCTCGTAGTCCTAGAACACAACTTTATCCAAACCCAGAGAGGTGCTGATAATGGCATTTTTGTTGCCTTAAAGGCATTCTTGACTATCACTACAGCCAATATAAATGTTACTAACACTCACAATTGTTATAGAGTGTATATAAAGCAAACCTGATCTGCATCCTCATAGTGGTACTACCAGCTACTAGCGACACTCTTACGTGACTGGTGCAAAATTGGAACAGACATCATCCTTCTGATGCAGAAACATGCCTACCAACTTTCAGTTATGTTGTACAATTCCTTCTTGGTGTTACAATTTTTTCCTGTCCGTGTACATTTCAAAAGTCTGTAGTCTCTTCTTGTCTGGACTACACATTGTTCTATTTCACATCTGTACAAGGCTACACTCCATGCAAATACATTCTGCAAAGGCTTCCCATAACTTAAATTTATATCAACCATTACGAAATTCCTTTTTTTTCAGAAATGCTTCTGTGCCATACCGTCAGCAGTTTATATCCTCTCTTCTTTGGCCATCGTCATTTATTTTGCTGCCCAAATAGCAAAGCTGATCTATTACTTTTAGGGTATCATTTCCTAATCTAATTCCTTCTGAATCATGATTTAATTTGACTACAGTCCATATTTACTTAAGAATGGTTAAACTTAAAAAATAACTCAAGTTGAGGGCATGTAGAAATGTGAAGCTGGTATGTGAAGGGGACACACAGTGACCAATGGGAACAACATTTTTTAAATAGCTAGTCTGTGGCATTTATATATGTATAGGACAAGATAAGCAGCAATATAAGGTTCTTTGTTGATGATGCCGTGGTGTACAAAAAGGTGTCGTCATGAGTGACTGTGGAGTATGCAAGAAGACTTGGATGGAATTTCTAGTTGTTAATTAATGGCAGCTTGCTCTAAATGCATAAAAATGTAAGTTAATGCAGATAAGTGTGGAAAACAATACTGTAACGTTCAGATACAGCATTAGTAGGGTGCTGCTTGACAGAGTCACATCAATTAAATATCTAGGCATAATGACGCAAAGCAATATGAAATAGAATGAGATGTCATGCTGGTAGTAGGGAAGTAAATGCTTGACTTCATTTTATTGGGAGAATTTTGGGAAAGTGTAGCTCATCCATAAAGCAAATGGACAGTGCCACCCATTCTTGAGTGCTGCTCACATGTTTGGGATCCCAAACAGATCAGATTACATCTACATCTACATACATGGGCACAATGCAGAGCACACGTAAGTGCCTGGCAGAGGGTTCATTGATCCATCTTCTGAGCTCTGATTTCCCTTATTTTATGAGGGTTATCATTTCTCCCTGTGTAGGTCGGCATCAACAAAATGTTTTCGCATTTGTAGGAGAAAGTTGGTCATTGAAATTTCGCGAGAAGATTCTGCCGCAACAAAAACGCCTTTGTTTTAATTAAGTCCACCCCAAACCCAATAATGATGTACTCCATTAACGATATCTGGTAAGGATCACAGACTGCGCAGCAGTACTCCAAAAGAGAATGGACAAGTATAGTAGATCTGTTACATTTTCTAAGTGTTCTGCCAATATAACTTAGTCTTTGGTTTGCTTTCAGTCTTTGGTTTGCTTTCCTCCAACAGTTTCTATGAGTTCTTTCCAATTTAAGTTTTTCATAATTATGATTCATAAGTATTTTGTTGAATTTGCAGCCTTTGGATTTGACTAATTTATCATGTAATCAAAGTTTAATGGATTCCTTTTAGGACTCATGTGGATTACCTCACACTTTTCATTAATTAGAGTCAATTGCCAATTTTCACACCAAACAAATATCTTTTCGAAACTGATTTGCAATTTGTTTTGATCTTCTGATGACTTTACTAGGTGATAACAGCATCATAAGCAAACAACCTAAGACGGCTGCTGAGATTGTCTCCTAAATAATTTATATAGATAAGAAACAGCAAAGGGCCTTTAACACTATCTTGGGGAACATCAGAAATCACTTCTGTTTTACTCAATGACTTTCTGTCAGTTACTACGAAATGTGACCGCTCTGACAGAAAATCATGAATCCAGTCACATAACTGAGATGATATTCTATAAGAATGCAATTTCACTACAAGCCACTTGTGTGGTACAGTGACAAAAGCCTCCTGAAAATCTAGAAATACAGAATCAGTTTGAAATCCCTTGTCAATAGCACTTAATACTTGTGTGTGTATATAAAGAGCTAATTGTGTTTCACAAGACTGATGTTTTCTAAATCCGTGTTGACTGTGTGTGTAATTCATAGTGTTCAAACACAATATATGCTTCAAAATCCTGCTGCTTATAACGGTTAATGATATGGGCCCATAACATAGAGGATTACTCCTATTTACTTTCTTGAACATTGGTGTGACTTGCGCAACTTTCCAGTCTTTGGGTACAGATCTTTCATTGAGCAAACAGATGTATATGATTGTTAAGTATGGACCTATTGCATCAGCACACTCTGAAAGGAACCTCATTGGTACACAGTTTGGACTGGAAGACTTGCTTTTACTAAGTGATTTAAGTTGCTTAGCTACTCTGAGGATATCTACTTCTAAGTTACTCATGTTTGCAGCTGTTCTTGATTCAAATTCTGGAATATTTACTTCATTTTCTTTGGTGAAGGAGTTTCGGAAGGCAGCATTTAGTAACTCTGCTTTGGCAGTAATGTCGTCAGTAGTATTTCCACTGCTATTGTGCAGAGAAGGCACTGACTGTATCTTGCCGCTATCATACTTTACATATGACGAGAATCTCTTTGGATTTTCTGCCAGATTACGAGACAAAGTTTCACTGTGGAAACTGTTATGCACTGGAGTCCGCCCTAAATTTTGAGCTTCTGTAAAAGATCACCAATCTTGGAGATTTTGCATTCATTTCAAATTGGTATGCTTTTTCTGTTGTTTCTGCAACAGTGTTCTGACCCATTTTGTGTACCATGGGGGATCAGCTCCATTATTTTTAATTTATCTGGTATAAATCCCTCAATTTCTGTCAATACTAATTCTCTGAATTCAAGCCACATCTGATCTATAATTACATTGTTAATTTGGAAGGACTGCAGATTGTTTCTCAGGAAGGCATCAAGTGAATTTTCATCCACTTTTCTGAATAGGCAAACTTTTCATTTATTTTTGGAGGATTTGGAGGTTAAAATATTCAATCTCACTATGACAACCCTGTGTTCACTAATTCCTGTATCCATTTTGAGCATCGAGGGAGGTGGCACAGTGGTTAGCACACTGGACTTGCATTCAGGAGGACGACAGTTCGAACCTGCATCCGGCCATCCTGATTCAGGTTTCCCATGATTTCCCTAAATTGTTTCAGGCAAATGCCAGGATGGTTCCTTTTAAAGGGCATGGCCAATTTCCTTCCCCATCATTCCCTAAATGGATGGGACAGATGACCTCACTGTTTGGTCCTCTCCTCAACCCAACCAAACAACCATTATAAGCTCAGATTTATCTGTTGTTAACAGATCAAGTATTTTTTCACAATCATTTACTATTCATGTGGACACATGAACAAATGCTCGAAACAATTTTCAGAGAAGCATTTAGCATAATTTCAGATGATGTTTTATGCATACCTCTGGATTTGAAAATGTATTTCTGCCAAAATATCTAGGGTACTTTAAACTCACCACCAACTATAATTAATGGGAGACATTGAAGCACTTCAGAGTCAGGCTGGTAGATTTCTTACACGTAGGTTCAATCAGCACACAAGTATTATGCAGATGCATCATGAACTCAAATGAGGATCCCTGGAGGAAAGTCAGTGCTTGTTTCACCAGGACTATTGCAGAAATTTAGAGGACCGTCATCTGATGCTAACTACAGAACGATTTTACTGCCACAAAGGATAGATGCAGGAAATTAGGGCTCATACAGAGGCTTTTAGACAGTTATTTTTCCCTCAGTCTATTTTCAAGTAGAACAGGAAAGGGAATGATTATTAGTGGTACGTGGTACCCTGTGTCGTGCACTGTAGCTTGTGGAGTATGTGTATGGATATAGATGAGGAAACAAGTAGTCATTGCCACTTGCTGCACAATGCCATTTCATTAAAGACGGAGTAGTGGACAGGAGAGCACTGCATGTGTGCATATGACATAAGCTGGATGTCCACAGGCATGAATTTCTTAGATGTGCATCGCCCCCCACCAGTATTACTGTAAGTCAGCCTTACATGTTGAAACATCCGATTTGCATGTTGTCATGCCAAATTACGTGTAACTTACGAAAGTTGAAAGGTTGAAAGGCATTCTACTTTCTCACATGATGTTGCTTTCTCCACCATTGCCTACGAGCGTCAGCAACTGCCAGGAGGTGGATCATAAACAGCACAATAGGAGTATCATTCTAGCATTCAGCCATGATCACTTACAGAGTAACACATCATTTGAAGTAAAAATGGAAATGCTGTGTGGCTATGGCCTCTTGTCAGGTAGACTGTTCGCACGGTGCAAGTCTTACGAGTTGATGCATGCATGTCGATGGGGATGAAATAATGATGATAAGGATAACACAACACCCAGCCCCTGAGCGGAGGCAATCTCCGACCCAGACGGGAATCAAACCCGGGCCATTATGTATGACATTCTGTCACGCTGACCACTCAGTTACTAGGGGCGCACATAATTTGAAGTGATGAAATGGATTAAAAAATATCAAAACTAAGAGTGTCAACTTACTCAGGTTCGTGTTACTACAAGTACTGTTAAGGTATTTTCATTATTTCAGTACAATGACAGCTTTTTACTTTAGTCGTTGAGTGTGAATGTTATAGGGAAATGGTAATTTATTTGTGGATTTAGAAATTTAAAACTACTCTTGCTTCTCACAAAAATCCAATGCAAATATGACAGTGTTCATACAGGCACCATCATTGAGTGATGACTGTTCTGCACAGTAGTACAATGTAGGGTTACAAAATTAAGTACCATACTAGTAAAACAAACACATATTTACAGCACCTGTGGCCTGTCAGAACCTTGACTAACTCTGAAAATGAAAACAAAGCTGAACTGTTGAGACAAAAACCTTACTTTCCCATGTACCTTCAGTGTATTGTAGATAATATAAATATAATGTTTCCTTCCATTATATAGATAATATAAAAATTTAGAAATAGTGCTCTTCAGAATACAATATGTATATTGCAATGATTCCTGTAGCCATATACTTCAATATTGCTTGCAATTTAAAGAAAGCTGGAATGGCATCTCACAAACTTGTATTAGACTTTTGTACAGATTTCAAAATTGATTTTACTCATTTAAATGAAATTTCGTCATCGTCAGATAACGCCCTCATGAATGAACTTGATGTTCCCAAACGATTCCTTAAGATACCCACATTCGGGAGGACGACGGTTCAATCCCGTGTCCAGCCACCCTGATTTAGGTTTCCTGTGATTTCCCTAAATCACTCCAGGCACATGCCAGGATGACTCCTTTCAAAGGGCACGGCCGACTTCCTTCCCCATCCTTCCCCATCCTTCCCCAATCCGATGAGACCGATGACCTCGCTGTCTGGTCTCCTCCCCCAAAACAACCCAACCAACCTTAAGATGCCAATTTCCATAGCTCTTTGGCTAAAAGTTGTGCAACTCCCGTATGAATAATTTGACTTGTCACCATCTTGAATGTCGCATAAGTAGCATTTCCAGCTCAAGCACGTGGAAACACTAGCGTGCATATAAGGGCAGTGGTGGGGGGATGCACATGTAAGAAATTCTTGCTGATGGAAACCCAGCTGTATGGTTGTATCAGCTAAGGGGTGTTTTCATGTTCATTCCAACCTTTGGCACTGAGATATGATTCCTAGCTACGGTACAATGCTCAGCTGGGTTCACAGTCTGAGAAGAATGTCACTGAAAAACTAGTGGTATAATAAAATAGTGTAATAGCAAAAGGAATAAACAAACAACGTGTAAAATTACATCATACAAATCACAACAACGATGTTCAATACAACCACAAATTTATTTACGAAATGCCCAGTACTGTTGTTCTTAGAAAAAGTCAGCACAAAAATGATTACTTGTGAGCAGAGAAACATGCTCATTTTGGCTAATTTGCAGATGACACACTGTCAAGCCATAAAACAGCACAACAGCATGCTAGTGCAAAAAAAATCAATGCTTTAAATGATGCACCTTCAGGTAAGCAGTTACAAGAGATTAGATGCATACATTGTGGGTTTAGGCATAAAATGGAGGGGTAATCAAATTTTGTATGATATTTTTACACTAACATGAATGAGAGCTGCAGAAACTGACACACAGATAGCAAAAAAGTTGTGGATGACATAAAGAAAACATTATATTCTGTAGAAAAGATACTAATCATTCACAATAGCAGAACATGTAGAACTTATTACAGTAGATAATAACTTTCAAGTAAGGTGTAACATTATCATAAATGTAATCATCATCAAATATCTCAGAAATTCTTAACATACGGATTTTAAAACTACGATATTGCCAGTGATCAGCAATGGGTAAATTAGCCTCTAAGTTATTATATTGTGCACAATTTTTACCTGTCTTTCATTAGTTGGTATAAGTTTTCTTTCATATATTCAAAAACAAAATATAATGTATCATTTTCTCTTATAACCTCTTTTAGTTTAACAACATTGGCATGAGAAAGTTTCTTCAGTGACTGAAAAATAAAAGAACAGATATTTAGCATCCTATAGTTTGATACAATGTGCACAATATCTTGTAAGTATGATTTGAGAAAATACAAAAAATATTGTAAATAGGCTTGGTCATAACTGTCTAACAAAATACCAAATTTTTGGTATTACCATTTTTATCACTGCATTCCGTCACAACTATCATAAGCTTCTTTTTTTTATATTTTTTTTTTTTTTTGCTCTCATTATTATTATTATTATTATTATTATTATTACTATTATTTATTTATTTATTTCACTGTGGCCTTCTAGGACCATGACAAGTCTTGTTACTTTTGGCAATGAACTTTGCGTGCTCTGAACCTCAGATTATTATAGTTATTATACAGGGTGATTCAAAAAGAATACCACAGCTTTAGGAATTTAAAACTCTGCAACGACAAAAGGCAGAGGTAAGCACTATCTGTCGGCGAATTAAGGGAGCTATAAAGTTTCATTTAGTTGTACATTTGTTCGCTTGAGGCGCTGTTGACTAGGCGTCAGCGTCAGTTGATGCTAAGATGGCGACCGCTCAACAGAAAGCTTTTTGTGTTATTGAGTACGGCAGAAGTGAATTGACGACAGTTGTTCAGCGTGCATTTCGAACGAAGTATGGTGTTAAACCTCCTGATAGGTGGTGTATTAAACGTTGGTATAAACAGTTTACAGAGAATGGATGTTTGTGCAAAGGGAAAAGTTCTGGACGGCCGAGAACGAGTGATGAAAATGTAGCACGCATCCAGCAAGCATTTGTTCGCAGCCCAGGAAAATTGACTCGCAGAGCTAGCAGAGAGCTGCAAATTCCACAATCAACTGTATGGAGAGTCCTACGAAAAAGGTTAGTTATGAAACCTTATCGTCTGAAATTGGATCAAGCACTGTCTGCAGCTGCTAAGATTAAAAGAATCGATTTCTGTGATTTTATCCTTGCTCAAATGGAAACAGATGAATCTTTCGTTTCAAAGATTGTGTCTAGTGATGAAGCAACTTTCCACACTAACGGGAAAGTCAACCGTCACAATGTCTGTATATGGGGCACTGAGAATCCACGGGAAACAACTCAGTATGAACGTGACTTGCCTAAGGTGAACGTTTTCTGTGCCATTTCAGCCAATAAAGTTTTTGGTCCCTTTTTCTTTGAAGGTGCTACTGTAACTGGACTACAGTATCTGGAGATGTTAGAGAATTGGCTGTTCCTTCAGCTCGAACAAGAAGCACAACAATTCATATTTCAGCAGGATGGAGCGCCACCACATTGGCACTTATCTGTCCGTAACTACCTGAACGTCAACTACCCGAGGCGATGGATCGGCCGCCAGGCAGCCCGTGACAGAGCACTTCATCACTGGCCTCCAAGAAGCCCTGATCTTACCCCCTGCGATTTTTTCTTATGGGGGTATGTTAAGGATATGGTGTTTCGGCCACCTCTCCCAGCCACCATTGATGATTTGAAACGGGAAATAACAGCAGCTATCCAAACTGTTATGCCTGATATGTTACAGACAGTGTGGAACGAGTTGGAGTATCGGGATGATATTGCTCGAGTGTCTGGAGGGGGCCATATAGAACATCTCTGAACTTGTTTTTGAGTGAAAAAAAACCTTTTTAAATACTCTTTGTAATGATGTATAACAGAAGGTTATATTATGTTTCTTTCATTAAATACACATTTTTAAAGTTGTGGTATTCTTTTTGAATCACCCTGTATTATTATTATTTATTTGTTTCACCCTCTAAGGAGCATGTGGAACCATTAATTAGCACTGGTCTTCTTAGCTTTCTTGTTCTTTTTTTCTTCCCAAAACTTCCTCATCCTTTCACTATGGGTCTGTCTTCTTTCTTGTGTCCATGCGTTTTTCAGTTTCAGATTCTTTTCTGTCAGGTTTTTGGTTGTGAACTTATGAGAGTTGATTTTCTGTCTGTACACAGTCGTGTGGTTTATAGTGGGTCAATACAGAGTTCCGTGAGGTCATTTTGGGTTTCTGTTAGCCAGCATGCCCTTGTTTGGCGAGGTCTTTTGATGATAGTGAAGATTTTCTTGGTCATTCTAGAGGCATCCATTCTTGTTAAGTGTCTGTAGAATTTCAATCGTCTTTTCCGTGCAACTGACGTGAAACATTCTGTCTTTGAGTACAGTTCTTCAGAGCTTTTGCACATCCAGATACCATATGGAATCTTGGGTCCAAGTATTTTCCTGAGTATCTGCCTTTCCATTTTCTCAATGTCCTTGATATTGATGGTTAATGATGATGTTTCAGTTGCGTAGAGCGTTTCTGGAAGAGTAACTGTATGATAGTGGAGAAGTTTGGCTTAGGTGGATAGCGATTTCTTATTTTATGTGTTCCAGGTCATTGTATAAGCTTTACGTAATTTTTCTGCTCATGTTCTGTGAGCTACTTTTTCATTGCCAGTGTTGCCGATCATTTCACCTAAGTACTTGAAGTACTTAACTTGTTTGATGTCACCATATTTTGTTGCAAGTGGTTTCAGATTTGAACTTTTGGAGTCCTCGAATTGTGTTTTCTCGTAATAAATGTGGAGTCTGGTTTTGATGGAAACATCATGAAGTTTCTCGATGGCATATTTGGCTTCCTCGGGACTCCACGTAATTATTCCTAGGTCATCAGCAAAAGCAAGGTATTTTATGTTGATTCGTTTGTCCTTTGTTCTCACATTTATTCCAGGTATTTCTTTCTCCCACGTCTTGATAATCTTGTCCAGTTCCAAGTTAAAGAGGAGTGGGGGCAACCCATCACCCAGTCTCACTCCTGTCCTAATTTAAAAAGGTTCAGAAATTTCTTCCATGAATTTTACTTTTGAGGTTGTGTCTGTTAAATTCTGCTCAATTAATGAAGTAGTTTTTTTATCTACACTATATTCACAAAGTGTATTGAACAAACTGGTGCAATGAATTGAGTCATATGCTTTCTTGAAACCTACGAAGCTGACTACTGTGCGGTTCACTGACGGTGTTGCAGTATCATCCTCAGGTTCAAGATCTGTTCTGCGCAGGATCGATGTGGGCGGAAGCCTGCCTGATATTCACTGATCATATGTTCTGTCTGTTGTTCTAATCTGTTGAGAAGAGCATGAGAGCACTTTGTAAGTGGCTGGTAGGAGTGAAATGCCTCGATAGTTGTTGGGATCAGACTTGTTGCCCTTTTTGTGTAGAGGGTGAATCAAAGCATTTTCCAATCTGCTGGTATGACTCCACTTACCCATATATTTTCAATGACAGTTTTTAGTCTGTCAATCAAGAGTTCACCTCCAATCTTGAGCATTTCGGCAACTACACAATCTTCCCCTGGTGCTTTGTTGTTTTTCAGGTGTAATACAATGTTTTGTATTTCCTCAAGCGTAGGTGGAGTTGAATCCTGGTTTGGGGTCGCAACATGGAAGTCAAGTTTGTCTGCTGGTGGTTCGCAGTTGTGTAGCTTCTCAAAATGTTGTTTCAGGATTTCACAGTTGGCCTTTGTGTTCATCTCAAGTATTCCGTCAGGGTGCCGAAAGCAAAGATTGGGTGGCTTGAAGATGGTAGTTCTTCCCTAAATGTCCTATAAAAGTTTCTCATGTTGTTTCTTTTAAAATCATTATCAATTTCCTCTAATTGTTTGTGATGGTATGTGTGTTTAATTTGTCTGATGGTTTTAGATGTTTTCTTCTGTGTTTCCGAAAAGTTCTGCCAATTCTCCAGTGTTTGATAGCTGTGTAAATCTTCCAGGCTTGAATATGTGATTCAAGTGCTCTGTCACAGTCCTTTGTCTACCACATGTTTTTCCTTTTTTCCGTGGTGGTGGACTGAGTTTTCTTGATGACTCCTGGATGGTTCCAAGAAGCTCTTCCCATGTTTCTGTGTCAGTATTTAGAGATTGTGCAAACTCCTCTGCATGTTCTTTTAGGTATTCTGGATCAATGCACAGCAGTTTAGATTTTCAGCACTTCTTTCGATTAGGTATGAAGCGGATTTTGACTTGTGAGAGAGGGTGATCGGACTCCATGAAACCTTTGCGTATCCTCACATTCTTGATTTCTGGATAAAATTTTCTAGTTATTGCTACATGGTCAATTTTATATTCCCCAATGTGGTTGTTCAGAGATTTCCATGTAGTCATTTCCCTTTGTGGTTTCTTAATGTGAGTGGGCATTATTTGGAGGTTGGCTATCCCACATATGTTGATTAAGCAATGTCAATTAGTGTTGGTCGTTTTGTGTACTGAAAAATTCCCAGTTATATGTCTGTGTTCACATTCACTGCCAATTTGCACATTGAAATCTCCCATCAGGACTTTGACATGGTGTTGAGGGATCTCAGTGAGTACATGCTTGAGATATGACCAGAACTTCTCCATTTTGTTTTTGTCAGGATCATTATTGATTAGAGCATGTACAATTACCAGTGTATATGCCTTATTAGCACATTTAACTGTGAGTACAGAGAGGCATTCAGAGGGTGGCAAGAAGTCTGTCACAGTGTTCTGGATACTTTTATGCATGAGGAATGCCGTTCCTAACAAATTTAGTTACTATTTTTCAGTTTGATTACAGGCTTTCCCTTGTAGACTCGATAGCCACTAGAATAAAAGTGATCATAATCACGAAAATTTCAGTACCTTGAGTTTTCCTGTTTTAGTCAGTGTCTGTACATTCAGTGTACCAATGAATTGCTTTCACTTTGGTTTAAGGAGTTTTGGGAAGCTCCAACTCTATCCTGCATGATGTCCTGGTCCCCCAGAATCCGAATTATTGTTATTGTTATTGTTATTATTATTATTATTATTATTATTATTATATATTATATTTATTTGTCTTTTGGCAACTATGTACAAGTATGCCTCTCAAATAAATTGTTTTTAAACACACCTTTCCGCTCTACAGACATGGCAAGTAACGCAAAAATTTCATTTGTTCTGATTAAGTATCTTTCTTCATCTTCACTGGCTTAACACAGACCTTACCAGTCACTAAAGACAGGATGCTGTTGCCTGTGTGTTTGCCAGTTCTCCTCAATGTTAATATTTAATTCCATGACAAAGTTCTGCACGTCCTCCATGCTGGGAGTCATTCCACCCGTTCTTTCTGTGTGTGTGTGTGTGTGTGTGTGTGTGTGTGTGTGTGTGCGTGTGTGTGTGTGTGTGTGTGTGCGTGTGTGTGTGTGAAAACAAAGAAGACCTTCAAACCAGAGGAAATGAACTGAGACAGATATCACAATGCCTTCAACCATACATCATAAAAATAAAGCTTCTGTTGATTTTTGAAAAAAAAAAAAAAAAAAAAAAAAAAAAAGTTACATGCCTGGTTACAGATAAAATAGGATATTTAGAAAATGCATCACAGCTTTACAGTTGCCCAAAAAATCTGCAAAAATAAAGGAAGGCAGCTACCTTTATGACTGATCATTAACGGAAGAAAATCATTTAATTGAAATGTAGAAGATACAGTTGCAAATAATTAGAAACTTGTGAATTAAAGAAAAATCTGTGTCAATTTTAGCAAAGTGAAGGCCCATATTGCTCAATGATGGTGGCATAGAATATGAGGTAATGTATTGTATAATTTCACACTACTTGTTCCAATTGTTCAATAAATCTGCGAGAAAAGTTGTAATTTTGAGTTCAAACACCACAGAATATGTCGGAAACTCTTAACCCAACAAAAGTTTTGCATTAGGGCATTTAGAAAAGGGTGAAAGAAGATAATGAATTATAATTGAAACTGCACATCAAATATACTCTGTATAATAACTACAATGAACAAACAGTCAGCAAATATAAATGTAAAATCACAATCAAACAACAAGTTTGGTATCTTTTCTAATTTGATCCCTGGCATACATGTTGCAGTTCACAGTGATACATTTCACTGAACTCTGACAGTAAGTGCAAATTTAATTAAAAGTGACCAGAAAATCTTGTTTGTGTCCAACTGTTATCACATTTACTCATTACCAAATGTTAGACTGACCAACAGGGCATTATCAGAATAGAATAGTCATTCACCCTGCAATGAAATTACTCTCACGGATTTTCTTGCAGTGTTACAATCCCTTGTACCACTGAAATATCAGAAAATAAAGTGCCAGATGAAGTCTTAAATCTGAGAAACAAATCTGCTGACTTTTCTATAAATAATAGTTACAAATTCGAAGAACGAGCCATTCACAAAAAACAGAAGTCACATTAGTAGATACGGCTGTGGTTCCAGGTGAAAAATTGTATTTTATTTAAATAATACAAAGGTTACTGAGCATTTTAGTAATGAATTATGAAAAATGATAGCCTGTCTTACACTGCATGAACACTGTATATTGGGAACAACAGATACATCCATGAATGACTAAATTATTATTGAAAAGCAACAGCACTCTAGGATACTTCAGACTTATTGATCTAGAGCTACAGCAAATAAAAAGTTAGATGCATGGATATGAAGTTCTGTGATTGTTAGTTGATTTGATTAATCATGAATTTATATTGTTTACAAAAAGTCCAAAAACTGAAATTTAGATTACAACCTTAACTTCTCGTAGGTTCATAGCCTCATCCCAGGAATAATATTTCCTCTTCATCCTGAAATAAAATGCAGACTCTGGATAAGAAAATTTATATACAATTTGCAATAACTTGTAATACAGGAAAAACTAGATACTGAACAGTCAATGAAAAATACTTAAAGGTTATAAAATAAAAGCAGCATTCAAACAGAAATGACTGCATAACCTTGCTGTTCCACTTTTATCCTCCTTAGTAGTCTTCTTTATATCAGTGTTCTTTTACAGAGTGAGAAAGAATTTAAAGTAGTTTTCAAATGAATTTCACACATTGTGGGCTCAGATTTTCATTTTCATATATGTTTATTAACATTCGCATTCATGATAATAGTCAGCTGTTGATTATGTAACATACATTTCACTGAACAGATAAGCAAAGTTATATAAATAGGCAACAATACCGAATTACACAGCACAACATCACTTACAAATATGTAGACTGACCAGAATTTTACACACTAAATGGTGGGTGCCGACTGAAATGGTATGTGTATTTTTGAATACTCAACCCCAACTGACTTGATAATCATACTTACTGACAATGAAAATTATGGAGTGTGCATACTCATTGATTGCCAGATATGGACTCCTCTTATAGCTTTGTACATAACACCTACTTAAAGACAGTGTGGGAAAGATGTTACAAAATATTAAAACATAATCTATTACATTTTAGATATCAACAAGAAAGACATAATTAGTGCATAACATAGATTCACATTACACAAAGATGTTGGATGAATGCCCTTTAGGTACAAATAATGGTTCCATTTTATGAGGCAAAAGGTTGAATGTCCATTGGGATTTAAAAATCCCACCACAAATTTTCAGGAATATCAAATTTTCTAATTGAAATATTTCATAAACAAACTTGTTGTCCCACAAAAACTGCGCATTTAGTGGAAAGTGAAAAAATACACCTGCAAAACAATACCACTGAAATTTTGAAAGGATTACATTTTAAGCCTTTGAAGTCAACTCTTTTGAATAAAGATAACTTTTGAAATAATGGAAACTCCAGATTGTAATAGCAACAGTTCCAGGAAAAGGATAGATTATTATTCATCATAAAGATGACCTGTTGGGTTGCAGACACTCACAACGAAAAGACATTATAGCTTTCAGCCAAAGCCTTCTTCAGAAAGAAAACACACATGCACATTCACACAAGCAAGTACACCTCACATACATGAGCACTGCCACTGGCATATCCTACTAGGAAGCAACTGTCACGCGAATAGTAGTCTGGAGTGGGCTGGGGAAGGGACAGTGGTAGCAGGATATGGACGCAGAGAAAGGACACTTTTTGGTGGGGTGTGCAGCAACTAGAGACTGCCAGGTGCAGCGATGGGAGGAGGGATGTCAGGAGAAAGGGGTGGTGGGGTTGGGGGGGGGGGGGGGGAGGTGGCAGCAGATAATGGAAAGGATGGGCAGGTGCTTTGGCAGAGGGCGGTACACAAAGAGGGTGAAGGAATATGAAAAATGAGGAGGTGATAGGACAAGGGGGTGGGAACTGTTGGGTGGAGGCTGTGGGGACAGAAGGTTACCGTAGGTTGAGGCTGGGATAATTTTGGGAGTGGAGAATGAGTTGTAAGAATAACTCCCAGCTGCACAGATCAGAAAAGCTGGTGGTGCAGGGGATGATCCAGATGGTTCGGATAGTGACACAGCCATTGAAATCGAGCATGTTATGTTCAGCTGCATGTGTCATAGTGTGGTCTACTTTGTTCTTGGTCACAGTTTTACAGTGGCCATTCATCCTGGTAGACAGGTGGTTGGTAGTCATATGAATATAAAAAGCTGTGCAATGGTTGCAGCAGAACTGGTATACAACATGGCTTCTTTCACAGGTGACCCTGGCTTTGATGGTGTAAGCCTGTGACAGGACTGGTCTAAGAAATGCTGCTTGGGTAGACTGTGTAGGTCTTGCACCTGGGACTTCCAAGGGATATGATCCCTGTGGCAAGGGGCTGGGATTGGGAGTGGCATAAGGATGGACAATGATGTTCTGTAGGTTAGAACACCATTTTAGGGGGGGCAGGAAGGATCTTGGGTACATTGTCCCTCATTTCAGGGTATGATGATAGATAAAGCCTTAACAAAAGATGTGGTTCTGTGGTTCCAGTCCGGGCTGGTGTCGAGTGACAGAGGGGCCACTCATTCATGGCTTGGCAGTTTCATCTCAAATCATATAGGACATTCATGATCAAGAATTTCTCTGGAAAAAATATATGTTAGGCCACTATATCATATGTGAGGAGCACAGAAGGAGCCTCCAAGTATGCATTTTCACTTGAAGCCACTGTCATTGTGGTCGTCAGTCCTGAGACTGGTTTGATGCAGCTTTCCATGCTACTCTATCCTGTGCAAGCTGCTTCATCTCCCAGTACGTACTGCAGCCTCCATCCTTCTGAATCTGTTTAGTATATTCATTTCTTGTTCTCCCTCCATGCTGCCCTCCAATACTAAACTGGTGATCCCTTGATGCCTCAGAACAGGTCCTACCAATCGATCCCTTCTTCTAGTCAAGTTGTGCCACAAACTCCTCTTCTTCCAATTCTATTCAATACTTCCTCATTAGTTATGTGATCTACCCATCTAATCTTCAGCATTCTTTTGTAGCACCAGATTTCAAAAGCTTCTATTCTCTTCTTGTCCAAACTATTTACCGTCGATGATTCACTCACTGCCATACATGGCGACACTCCATACAAATACTTTCAGAAACTACTTCCTGACACTTAAATCTATACTCGATGTTAACAAATTTCTCTTCTTCAGAAACGCTTTCCTTGCCATTGCCAGTCTACATTTTATATCCTCTCTACTTCGACCATCATCATCAGTTATTTTGCTCCCCAAATAGCAAAACTCCTTTACTACTTTAAGTGTCTCATTTCCTACTCTAATTCCCTCAGCATCACCCGAGTTAACTTGACTACATTCCATTATCCTCATTTTGCTTTTGTTGATGTTCATCTTATATCCTCCTTTCAAGACACTGTCCACTCCATTCAACTGCTCTTCCAAGTCCTTTACTGTCTCTGACAGAATTACAATGTCATCGGCGAACCTTAAAGTTTTTATTTCTTCTCCATGGGTTTTAATACCTACTCCGAATTTTTCTTTTGTTTCAGTTACTGTTTGGTCAATATACAGATTGAATAACATTGGGGAGAGGCTACAACCCTGTCTCACTCCATTCCCAACCACTGCTTCCCTTTCATGTCCCTCGACTCTAATAACTGCGATCTTGTTTATGTACAAATTGTAAATAGCCTTTCGCTCCCTGTATTTTACCCCTACCACCTTCAGAATTTGAAAGAGAGTATTCCAGTCAACATTGTCAAAAGCTTTCCCTAAGTCTACAAATACAAGAAACGCAGGTTTGCCTTTTCTTAATCTAGCTTCTAAGATAAGCCGTAGGGTCAGTATTGCCTCACATGTTCCAACACTGCTACGGAATCCAAACTGATCTTCCCCGAGGTCGGCTTCTACCAGTTTTTCCATTCATCTGTAAAGAATTCGCGTTAGTATTTTGCAGCCGTGACTTATTAAACTGATAGTTTGGTAATTTTCACATCTGTCAACACCTGCTTTCTTTGGGATTGGAATTATTATATTCTTCTTGAAGTCTGAGGGTATTTCGCCTGACTCATACATCTTGCTCACAAAATGGTAGAGTTTTGTTAGGCCTGGCTATCCCAAGGCTGTCATTAGTTCTAATGGGATGTTGTCTATTCCCAGGGCCTTGTTTTGACTTAGGTCTTTCAGTGCTCTGTCAAACTCTTCACGCAGTACCATATCTCCCATTTCATCTTCATCTACATACTCTTCCATTTCCATAATATTGTCCTCAAGTACATAGCCCTTGTATAGACCTTCTATATACTTCTTCCACCTTTCTGCTTTCCCTTCTTTGCTTAGAACTGGGTTTCGGTTCTCTTTTCACCAAAGGTCTCTTTAATTATCCTGTAGGCAGTATCTATCTTGCCCCTAGTGAGATAAGCCTCTACATCCTTACATTTGTCTCTAGCCATCCCTGCTTAGCCATTTTGGACTTCCTGTCGATCTCATTTTTGAGACGTTTGTATTCCTTTTTGCCTGCTTCACATACTGCATTTTTATATTTTCTCCTTTCATCAATTAAATTGAATATTTCTTCTGTTACCCAAGGATTTCTACTAACCCTCGTCTTTTTACCTACTTGATCCTTTGCTGCCTTCACTATTTCATCCCACAAAGCTACCCATTCTTCTTCTACTGTATTTCTTTCCCCCGTTCTTGTCAATTGCTCCCTTATGCTCTCCCTGAAACTCTGTACAACCTCTGATTTAGTCAGTTTATCCAGGTCCCATCTCCTTAAATTGCCACCTTTTTGCAGTTTCTTCAGTTTTAATCTACAGTACATAACCAATAGATTGTGGTCAGAGTCCACATCTGCCCCTGGAAATGTCTTGCAATGCAAAACCTGGTTCCTAAATCTCTGTCTTACCATTATATAATCTATCCGAAACCTGTCAGTATCTCCAGGTTCTTCCATGTATACAACCTTCTTTTATGATTCTTGATCCAAGTGTTAGCTAGCCGGCCGAAGTGGCCGCGCGGTTCTGGCGCTGCAGTCTGGAACCGCGAGACCGCTACGGTCGCAGGTTCGAATCCTGCCTCGGGCATGGATGTGTGTGATGTCCTTAGGTTAGTTAGGTTTAACTAGTTCTAAGTTCTAGGGGACTAATGACTTCAGCAGTTGAGTCCCATAGTGCTCAGAGCCATTTGAACCAAGTGTTAGCTATGATTAAGTTATGCTCTGTGCAAAATTCTACCAGATGGCTTCATCTTTCATTTCTTACCGCCAATCCATATTCACCTACTACGTTTCCTTCTCTTCCTTTTCCTACTATCAAATTCCATGACTATTAAATTTTCGTCTCCCTTCACTATCAGAATAATTTCTTTTATCTCATCATACATTTCTTCAATTTCTTCGTCATCTGCATAGCTCACTGGCATATAAACTTGTACTACTGTAGTAGACATGGGCTTCGTGTCTATCTTGGCCACAATAATGCATTTACTATACTGTTTGTAGTAGCTTACCCACACTCCCATTTTTTTATTCATTATTAAACATACTCCTGCATTACCCCTATTTGATTTTGTATTTGTAACCCTGTATTCACCTGACCAGAATTCTTGTTCCTCCTGCCACCGAACTTCACTAATTCCCATTATATCTAACTTTAACCTATCCATTTCCCTTTTTAAATTTTCTAACCTACCTGCCAGATTAAGGGATCTGACGTTCCACACTCCGACCCGTAGAACGCCAGTTTTCTTTCTCCTGATAACGTCGTCTTCCTGAGTAGTCCCCGCCCGGAGATCCGAATGGGGGACTGTTTTACCTCCAGAATATTTTACCCAAGAGGACGCCATCATCATTTAATGATACAGTAAAGCTGCATGCCACTATAAGACTAGAAAATGCCAATGCTCCGTGGAAATGACATCTGTGAGGGCATCTGCCAATCCTTCCACCACCAGAGAAAATCAAATAAAAGGCACTTCTTAGAGCCATCTCTGACTATTGCTAGCCTGAATGTCAAGGGAATAACAAAGAACAAACAAAACATAATTTTGCAGCTATTTCAAATGCATAAATGGGATGTACTGTGTATAGAGGAAATGCATAGAGATGAAGCAGCACACAGGCCCCAAATTAATGCAATGCATTTAGCAAGAGGTACCACACAATAATGGTAGTGCAATTTTCATTAGACCTGACCTGGCCTTAACTTCCACAGGGAAAACAGCAGTAAATGGAAACTGAGATCTTAACTATTGAATGAACACCTTCACAGTAACATCAGTATATAAGCCACCAGATGAAAACCTTAAGCTTATCATGCCAGATGACTTCAAAAGCCAAAAGAAACAGTTTATCGAAGATGACTTCAACTTTCAACTGCCATAGGAGAAACTAGGGATACAACAAAACTGATGGCAATGGCCAGTTGCTAGAAGAATGAATGGAAGTGAATAACTTCTTTCTCCTACATGACTCAAAGCTGCCCTACTCCTTCATGAACAAAATTTGGAAATGAGGCTTCAAACCCTGAAAACTGCTTTGTTAGCAGTAATATCCTAAACTAATTTGCTAAAAATGTATATAAAGCCCTTCCAAGAACTCAACATAGTCCCACTGCAATTCAGGTCTTATCGGCAGACAAGTCTGCTAACACATCCTTTCAAAGAGGGTTCAGTTTCACAAAAGCCATATGGATGGATTTCTTCAGGGAATTAGACAAAGAAATTGACAAGACAAATCCATTCCTGAAAACTACATTTTTTTTACAAATTCTCCATAAAGTGTCAAAAAAGCAGATTCCAAAAGATTGGAGACACAACTTCATACCAGGACTCTCTGAAGGTAACAAAAACATATTAGTGAAATTTGAAAAGTTGTACTCAAACGATCTTTTCAGTGATGAGACAATAGCTTGTGCACAATTCTCACAACAGCACTAAGTGAAATGAGATGAAAGAAATGGGTAGAAATGTTGGAGAAAATGGACATGTTGCATAGCAGCAAAACTGCATGGAGTCTCATCAGAAAGCTCAATGGGGACCCAAAAGAAATGGCTACAGTAACACCCAATGAAATTGCACACCAACTACTACCGAATGGCAAGCTCAACAAAAAATATGATTAAAGCAAGTTAAATGTGATATCCACACAGAAATCCACAACTTCTTCTCTCCTTTCACAATGAGCAAACTCAATGAGAGTATAAATACTATGAAAAACACAAAGGTGGCTGGTGTTGATGATTTTTGTGTGTGTGTGTGTGTGTGTGTGTGTGTGTGTGTGTGTGTGTATGTGTGTGTGTGAGGGTGTGGGTGGGTGGGTGTGGAACAGGTAAAGTATCTCAGACCGAATCGAATGCCAAAAATTGGATGTTAAGCCTATTTAATCACTGCAAAAAAACCTTTAAAATTCCTAAACTGTGGAGGAAGTCCAAAGTAATAACACTCATGAAACCATGAAACCAGGAAAAAAATGCCTGTCTCACGAGCAACTGTCAGCCCATATCCTTCCTGTGCCACCTCTTCAGACTGTATGAAAGGCTGATCCTTAATTGAATCAATAACATCATTGATTCAAAGTTAACCTTGCAGCAAGTTGGCTTCAGGCAAGGTAAATATTGTACTGGCCAGATTCTGGCACTCACAGAGCATATTGAGGATTATGAAAATAAATTAATAATGGGCTGGACTCTGGTTGATCTAAGTGCCTGCCACCTGTGATACAATAAACCACCGAGCACTATTATTCAAAATCTATCATAGTACCAGAGACCATCAACTAGTAAAAATCATAGAATCCTTGCTGAAAAACTGACAATTCTACATCACCCTAAAAGGGATAAAAAGGCACTGGAGGAATCAGAAAAATGGCCTTGCTTATGGAAGTGTTCTAGCTCCTATCCTGTTCAATATACATATGAACAATCAGCCAGTACCCAAAAATACCAAAAATACGAGACATTTTCTCTATGCTGCTGATTTGGGTAGAAGAAGAACGTTTGTTGAAATAGAGGTCATGTTGAAGAATACACTAGAAGCTATGTCAAAATAGTGTCATGACAACTCTCTCAAACCACATCCCATGAAAATGAAAGTTTGCACTTTTCACCTGCACACACACCTATCAAATATAAAGCTGCACATTAACTGGAATGAATCTATCCTTGAGCGCACAGATCAGTTCATACATAGCACAGACTGTGCTTAGAACCACTGCTTTAGTACTTTGCTCTTCTGCAGCTGAGTACCCGTGTCCTGTATGGTCTATATTGGCACATGCAAAGAAGATCAATATAAATTAAAAAGATTAAAATCAAGAATTCTGTTCCTCAATTACATCTTGGATGATACCCCAGTCAGATACCCTATTTTAGAACATCTACAAAGTGGTGTTGAATTAAACTGCAAATTACGAAAAATGCTAAACTGTATCAAAATTGGTGTAGCCCATATAAAAATCAATTTGATAAAATGGAGCCTGTTAGAACCTGATGATAATAAATACAACTGTGGAGAAATAAAAAACATGCAACATCTTCTAATATGCCAAAATTGTACTGAAGCTTTTGACTTAGCCCAGTATTGGGCCAAAAAATTCACAGATCCTGATGCAAAAAAGTAAAGTAAGGAAGTACATCATATGTGTTAAGAAATAAAATATTTTCATTTCATCTCGGTTTTTGTAAATGGTGCAATCCTTGGGAAAATGTGTATTTTGTAAATAACACTTAAGACAATAGAGAATTAAAAAAACATAACTAATAACCCAAAAGTACTGGAGACCTGGCTGATGTTTTGCTTTAAATGTCTCTCTCTATATGTTCAAATTTGGTTGACACACACACATACTCTTGGGCTTTCTTTTAAGCAAATTTAAGAAGAAGATATATAAAAAAATATTCTAATTTGGAAAGTCACAGAATGCTAACTTCCTTGCTTTAAACCAAGTGAGGTCAAGCTGGGTGTATGGAATTCCTGAAAGATGACCAGAGGGTGGTTAGGTGGGAGGGCGGGAGTTGGGCTGGACAGTGGTATGAACTGGGAGAGGCAGGGTTCAATGTTAGAATTATGTTGGCTTTGTTGGAGGGTTTGGTGCCAAAGAAGTGTTTCCATTGCATAGATCAGGAGAAGAAAAGTAGGTCTTTGATAAGCCCAACATGGTTAAACTAGGGCTGAAACTTCTGGAGGGCTTAAGATTTTGGTGGAAAGTTTAACAACAGCTCTGCTGCAACCATTGCACAGTCTTTCACATTAGTATGACTACCAACCAGCTGTCCACCAGGATGAACGGCCACTGACAAACTGTGGCCGACAGCAGAGTAGACCGTCCTGTGACACAGCATGCATCTGAACATAACGGGCTTGATTTCAATCCCTGCTTCACAACATGGACCATCTGGATCCTCCCCTCTACCACCAGCTTTTCTGAACTGTGCAGATGGGAGTTATCCTTACAACACATTCTCTGCTTCCAAAATTTCTCCAGGCTCAACCTACGGTAACTCCCACACCCTCCACCCAGTAGTTTCCGTACCTTCATCCTATCACAACCTCCCTTTTCACATTCCTTCACCCTCTTTGTTTGCTGCCCATCCATACCCTGCTATCACTCCCCCATCCCTGACCCACTCCAGATTGTTACTCACATGACAGACACATTCTGCTTGGAGTTGCTGATGGGAGCAGTCATGTGTGCATGATCTGTGCTTGCTTGTGTGAATGTGTGTGTGTTTTCTTTGAAGGCTTTGACCGAAAGCTATAATGTTCAGTGTGCCTGTCAGCAACTCAACAGGTCATTTTTATGATGAGTAGCAATATATCATTTTCCTAATATTGTTGTTAACTTTTCCATGTGTGTGTGTGTGTGTGTGTGTGTGTGTGTGTGTGTGTGTGTGTGTGTGTGTGTTCTCTGCTTATGAAGAAGGACTTTTGGCCTAAAACCTAAAAGTTTAGCAGCCTGTTCATTGTGTCTGCAACTCAATGCCTCCTCTATGTGGTGCATAGCAACCTATCCATTCCAGTTGTTGTTATTACATCTTGGACTTTCCATTATTTAAGGGTGTTTTTTTGAGTTAGGGCTTTCTAATAAGATATGCCAATCCTAAAACAAACTATTAGAATGGGTTTGAATTTTGGCATCTGGTTTTCATGAAATTTAAGTTTTAAATATCTTTATAAGCAAATACAATATATGGTGAACACTTCAGCTTTGAAAAACACAGCAGGGATAAAAGTTTTGAGGTTTCGTACACTCACATTAGAGAGAGAGAGAGAGAGAGAGAGAGAGAGAGAGAGAGAGAGGGGGGGGGGGGGGGGGCAGAAAAAGATATATATTTAATAAGTGCGGCTATAGCAAGTGAAGTTATTCTACCTGGCTACATTTGAAATGTAAATAGTAAAAGCATATACAGGGTCAAGGTTAAAGCAACGTTGTCAGTACCAAAGTTTCCACGGGTATGTTGGCTTTCTTGACAAATTATTGATGAAATCTTCTAGGATTATCAGCCGAGTGACAAGGCAACACCACAAATTGGTTGACAACAGGAAGCCATGACTCAGCTGATAACTTGAAAAGATTTCATCGAGCAACAACATGACATCATGACTCAGCTGATGACCCAAAAAGATTTCACCAACAGAGTTATTCTATCCAGCAGAAAGTAGCAAATGTATATCTATAAAGAAATGAAAAGGTACCAAAGGGAAAGAGATGTCATTCAAGCTCCCAGTAATGGGTACATGGGCAAACTGATTGAAATGCTCAATAATTTGCAAACATAACATGTGCAAAAGGTCAACAATAATTGTAAGAGGAGCTAAAATAAGGCTAAAAAAAGGCTCATGAAGAGAAAAGAAGTGCAAATTAAAAAAGACAGAATAGGAAAAGATTTTACAAAATGAAGAAAAATTTAAGAAAGAGGAAAAATTATAGTAGTTTTAAGATAATGTTCGGATACATTACCCCATCAGCATATCTGAATAACATAAACTAGAGACGAAAAGTACTTGCACGAAAGCTGCTGAGATCAAACAGCAAAGAGCTATGACTTTACAGCATTATGCAGTTATAATCAATATACAAATGTCAACAACAGTACAAGAAGAAGGAGAAATCAATATGATATATGGTGAATTAGCAGACTAAGGGAGATGAAAGCTTTATCTTGCCGAGTGATATGAATACTGTAGATAGAAATGGAGAGGAAGGAAAGGTGGTTGCAAAATTTTTACTGTGGTCAGGGAATGAAAGGGGAGACAAACAGAATTTTTCCAAAAACATAACCTATGCATCCAGGACACCTTTTTTAGCCAGCACCGACAGACACCTGAAAAATATCTAGAGATACCAAATTGACTTCGTGATTGTTAAATAGATATTCTAAAAACAATTTGACTCTAGTAGATCCTAACCAGGATGTGACTTGGGAAGTGACCACGTACTGGTAATGATGAAAATCTGGTCTAAATTAAAAAAAAAAAAATAAGAATAGCATATATAAATGGGATTTAACAAACACACAGTGGAACCATATCAACAGCAAACGGACAAGATAACACATGCAGGAGACTCTAATGACACCCAAGGAAGCAACAGGTCAAGAAAAACAGGTAACTTAGCAACGGCAAGAAATAGTAGGCAAGAAAAAGAAAAAGAAACAAAAAGAACGTACTACTTCTGAATGTTTGAACATTATGGAACAAAGATAGAAACCAAAGAGCTCAAAAACAAAAAAGAGAGAAATAGCAACAGAAGTACAAAAGCACAAAAAGCTGAGGTAACAGAGAAGCAAGGAAAAAACACAAAAATATGTTGAGGATGTCTGCCTGACAGTGGAAAATAACATGAAAAATGAAAACTTATGGGACATATAATTTGTAATGTTTTTAAAGACAAAATAAACAGAGGCAGAGGCAGAGCAGTTACACATGAAAGTGGCATTATACTGAATGGTGATGAAACTGTACAAAGATGTACACAGGAGATAGAGAATCTGTACATTGAGAAAAACTATCGCAAAGTAATGCAGACTGTACTGATGAATTGATCTTACAAGAGAGATTCTAACTAGCTTCGAAAAAAAAAAAACAGAGCCCTATGTATACACAATATTCCTTCCAAACTTCTCAAAGCAGGTGGAATGGGAATTAAAGAGGGGAAGAGGGGTAAAACACTGTTACGTGTAACTTACATGAGTGGGGAAAACTGCCACAGATTTTGAGATAAACCTGATAAATCCCATCCCCAAATGGCAAATCCTTTAAAATGCAAACATGACCAAACGTATAGCCTCATCAAGCACGAATCAAAAATAATAATCATCATCTTCAAACCAATGCAAGAAAAAGGTGAAGCTGCACTCTCAGTTCAACTTCCGAAAAAATGACGTATTAGAGAAAGAATTTTAGCTTTAAAATTAGTCACAGAGAAATAGTTGGAAAGGAATTAAACATGGTACATAACATTTGTAGATATATAGAAAGCATTTAATAGTGTGAAAAGCAAAAAGATGATAGGAGTGTTGAAGAAAGTAAGAATAGACTAAAGAGACTGAAAAGTGTCACAGAACCTTTACAAAAACAATATCTAGCAATGATGTGCACTATAACCATTTATGTTTAATCTATACATAGAGGAGGCACTTTAAAAAGTTGGAGAACAGTTGGAGACAGGTGTAATAAGAGGCAAAAGAATAAATATGCTGAGCTATGCTGACAACATAGTTGTTTTAGTTTAAACTTAGTTGTTTTAGCTGAAACAGAAAAAGAACTTGAAGTCATGTCAAATAAAATGGATGAAATTATAAGAAATGAATGTAACAACAAAATAAACAAATCGAAAATGAAAGTGATGGTTTGTGACAAACGAGGGCAAGCCAAAACACAATTACAAGTTCTCTTTTTTATTTATTTATTTATTTAACAAGCAAGATAAATAGAGATGGAAGAAGCATAAAAAGTAAGAGGCAGAAATGCCAAAGCAAAATGTGCCTAACCTCAAAAAGTAACAGCACATGAATCAGGAAAAGGGTTCTAAAAACACATGGTCTGTTAGAATGTGGTGTTGTATGCCTGTGAGACTCTTCAGATTGAAGAAAAGATTGATGTTTTTGGAGATGTTGTGTTACAAGTGCATCATGAAAACCAAATGGACTGATAACATCATGAAGTTGAACAAGTTTTCAAATCAGTGGGATAGGAGAAAAGTTCATGGAACACTACTGTAAAAAGATAAACAGTTTATTGTTCATCTGTTGAGTCTGGAAGAGATCCTAAATACAATAATATGGAGGTATGTCAATGGAATAAGAGCTAAATGAAGATCATAACGTAAATACATAGCTCAAATTATAAAAGACACCTGTCCATGTGAGAATGAATAAAAGAGTAGAACGATGCAAAAAATGGAGCTCTATTGCCAACCACTTCTTGAACTGAGCACAAAAGGAAGCATTACCGTATTTACTCGAATCTAAGCCGCACTCAAATCTAAGCCGCGCCTGAAAAATGAGACTCGAAATAAAGGAAAAAAAATTTCCCGAATCTAAGCCGCACCTGAAATTTGAGACTCGAAATTCAAGGGGAGAGAAAAGTTGTAGGCCACACCTCCAAATCGAAACAAAGTTGGTCCATTGTAATATGAGACACAATTTAGGTCGAATGAATGATGATACAGCTACAGTAGTTTGGTTCGAGTCGTAAGCTTAGCAGTTAAGCTTTACCACGTAGCTATTGCTATGCGTCAGGCGCTCCGTCCGTATTTATACGGGTGCCCTTCCTTTTTCACGTGCTTCGTCTGGTTTGAATCGATTGCTTATTTTGCTTTGATCTGATAAGTGCCGTTTTCTTTGTTATAGGTGTTTGCGTCAATCTTAAGCTGAAAATGCATTACTGCACTGTGTCATGCATTGTTTGTCGCATTCTGATAGTGCACGTTTACGGCCTGTCGCGGCTCGCGGCATGGCTTGCTTTTGTGCGCGCTACCGCCGCGTACAATTAAAAAAAAAAAAAAAAAAAAAAAAAAAAGAGAGGAATCGTCTCATTAGCGAAACAATGGCAAGAGACTGCTATTTGTTGTTACTTACACTGCTGCTTTCTTTGATAATGATCAACAAGAATCAAATAATAGACTGCGTATGATAGGACATGTTCTGAACGAGAGTTGGGCGAAAATTTTTCTCCGTTTGAAAAGCTTTGTGGCCGCTCCTTTATTACATCAAATTCTGCACAGAAATTTGAGTCATCTTAGATTTAAAAATGTATTCACTTGCCGTGCTTCATTTCTGACTGTATCACTATTAGGCATAAGAATAATACGAATATAAACATGACACGATACATACATTCTTCCGCGTTTGCTGTTGTCTCACTCTAGTTTCGTAGTTTATTTGGCAGACAGGATTTAAATGAGATAGCAGCAAACACGAAAGAATACATGGCAAAATGTTTATATTCGTATTATTCTTATGGTGAAGAGAATACTGTATGTGATTCAAATTTCATCAGGTTCCTATTAGCAACCATCTCTTCTCACAGATAGGAAAAAATTCAGAACGTAGAGTTGGCCATTTTGAGAAACATCCCAAACAGTCTTGCCAGTCAGATTTTCGTAGTACACTGAAATTGTGCTACATTTGAAGATGAACAATACAGAATTTGTATTTACTTCGTTGGATAATGTATGAAAATGCAGTGGTCGAAACTCGCGGCGGAGAAAAAAAGCTCGTCTTCAACTTTTTTTTTTAATTTATTTACTGACGCAGAGGTTTTGGTGCCAGTATTTATCTTTGTGCCTACAAAGCATGCCTGCGTAGCGCTACATATATTCGACGGCAGAAGTTAGTTGTGGCGGCATGTATCAACATTTTTCATAACTTCCACTTGCTTTGCACTCGATTCTAAGCCGCAGGCAGTTTTTTGGATTACGAAAACCGGAAAAAAAGTGCGGCTTAGATTCGAGTAAATACGGTACGTATTCCAATGTACAATATTAAAGGAAAATTGCTATACAGGAAGAACAGAAGATGGAAGTATTATTAATTATTTTCTACATCTACATTTATATTCCACAAGCCATCCTGTAGTGTGTACTTCCTCCCTTCACTGTTCCAGTTGTGAATAGTGCACAGGAGTCCCTCTAATTTTACGTTCAGGATCTTTTCACGAGATATACGAAAGGGGAAGCACTGTATTGATTGACTCTTCTACGAATGTACACTCTTGGGATTTTAACAGAAAAATCACACCATGATACACAACACCTCTCTTGCAGCATCTGCTGCTGGGGTTGGATGAGCAACCCTGTAATGTTTTTTACAATTACTAAGCAAACCTCCCCATCAGATCTGTTCACAGATGATATTTCTGTCTTTCTTGAAGACCAGGATTTGGAAAAAATTCTCAAATATGTGATCAGTACCCTCAGTAACTTGGAAACTTGGTTTCAGCTAAATGGGTTGAATCTAAACATATCTAAGTTCAAAACCAAACAGTCCAAATGTGAGCAGATTAAGATTGTACACAACAACCAAGATATAGAAGTTGACTCAGTCAAATTCTTCAGTTTAAATGTAGATAAAAATTTGATCTGGCAGGCACACATTGAATTCCTAGCAAACAAAATTAGCAGCTTTGCATTTGCAATGCAAATATTGTCAACTGCAACTGACATGGACACACAAAAAGTAGCATATACAAGCTACTTCGAATCCATTATTAGGTATGGTATTGTTTTTTGGGGGTAACTCGTCAAACATAGTGAGGATACTAAAAATACAGAAAATAAATCATGTCGACCATTATTTAGAAAACTTAAAATATTAAATCTGCCATCCTTATACATATATGAGGTTATTATACTATTGTACAACAGACATGAATTATTTGAGGGAAACCATTTTGTCCATTTACATGATACTAGAAACAATGAAAATTTTATGCTCCCCACCCGCTGCCTCAGACTGTATTCTCAGGGACCTCAATACATGGGATTGAAAATTTGTAATAAATTAAAAGGGAACAAGTTGATGCAGATAATTTAAGTTCACTTGAAAGAAGGCTATATGAGGCACTGACACTGAAGTGTTATTACTTAGTGGATGAATTCACGCAGGACAAACTGGAAATTTGATCAGGATACAATGTGTAGCATATTCCAAGAAATATCCTTATAGTGTTAATCAAACAATGGGAAATCCATGATGGAATGTAACAATACCTGACACACACACACACACACACAAATGCAAACGCAACTTGCACATATATCTGCAGTCTCAGAGAACTGAAACCACACTGCGAGCAGCAACAGCACTGCATGATGGGAGTGGCGACTGGGTGGGGGTAAGGAGGCGGCTGGGGTGGGGAGGGGGAGGGATAGTATGGTTGGGGTAGTGGACAGTGAAGTGTTACAGTTTAGACCCAGGTCAGGAGAGAAGGTGTGAAGGGGGGAGGGGGTAAGTAGCAGAAAGGAGAGAAATAAAAAGAAATAGACTGGGTGTGGCAGTGAAATGCCGGCTGTGTAGTGCTGGAATGGGAACAGGGAGGGGGCTGGATGGGTGAGGACAGTGACTAATGAAGGTTGAGACCAGGAGGGTTACGGGAACATAGTGTTATTATTTACTGTAGTGCTACTATTTATTAACGCAAAAATCATTGTTAACTGTATTTTTTGACATGTCTCCTGTACGCAAACCAAATGGACTGCAAATGTACATCATGAGATGAATAAAACACAATTCACAGGCAATATTTAGGTGTTTGTCATATGGGAGTTTTTTAAGCTACCCTCTTTATGGGTAGTTTCTTCCAATGAATCTCATTCTGTCATCTGCCTAGGGGTGATTCATTTTATGTAGTTGTTCCACTTTAAATCACTCTGTGTGTACCCCCAAATATTTAAAGGATGTGGCTGCTTCCAGGCACATTTCAACAATTGTATAATCACACAATAAGACGTCATTCTTGCTATTTCAGTAATGCCTATTGCAGTTTTCCATGCATCTTCTTTCCACTAGTTTCTATTCTGTTTATTATGAAATGATCCCTCTGATTCTAAAAGTTCAAAATTCAATTTTTTTACTGTTTTATGTTACTACCAGGCATACCTTACTATGGCAGTTTGAGGGCTGGTATGTACATACATCTTTATGTGTCTGAATTTACTTGCTGTTTATGGTAATATTTCTTTGGACAGACTGAGACCACACAATACTAACTGTCCTTTAATGATCACAAAAGAAGTTTCCTCACCTCTTAATAGCAACCTTCTCCCCAGTATCAATTCTCTGACCCAGAACCACGGAGCCATATGTTCCATCTCCAAGTTGGTTTAATGTGATGTACCGGTTCATGTTTACAGGGGCGGAGCCCATTCGTTTTTCTTCAGTATATTACATGTATATATACCAACCTGCAAAATTAAATTAAGGAGATCAATTTATCAGGAAAACATCATGCTCATTACTTGAAGAATATAGGTTTGTGCTCCTTTTCTATCCATCTCTATAACTTTATAAGTACTCTGCTGTGTTATTTTTTGATTATACACTGACTGGTGAAGGTTGTACAGAAAAACATCACTACATAACAGTTAACATATATCTGCCAAGGGACTCCATTGAATCATTATAAGCAAAGTAAGTCTGAAATGTCCACACTAATTCTCTGAAGTTTGCATGCAGTGCACACAATGAATGAGCAATGTGCTTACAGTTTTAGCCTGAGTGTCAAAGAGCATGGCATAAAAGCAAAATCACAAAGATAACCTTTTTAAGGAGGCACTGAGTGGCAGACAGGCACACTGAATAAAGACTACTAGATATTATTTAGTTATTGGATTAAATCCTCCATCAGACATAGACAAAACACACACACATAGACATTGCTATTATCATCTTTAGGTGCTAATTAGTTGGGAGTTAGTACCCAGAGATGACAGAGGTTGTCTCTGTCTCTGTGTGTATTCAACATCTCCCCTAAGCAGTAAGTAGCAGTCTATCCTTCTCAAATTGTTTGCATTGTTTAAAAGGTAACATTTTGATAGATATTATGAAACTGAATTATTGTGATGATGATCACAGATATTATAATATGATTTTCATGTTGATAAGAACTGTTCTGGTAATGTGGTGCTCAAGACAAAATGGAAAAGAAAAATTATTCTCATAAATTAATATACAGCGGGCGAAAGGCTATTTACAATTTGTACAGAAACCAGATGGCAGTTATAAGAGTCGAGGGACATGAAAGGGAAGCAGTGGTTGGGAAGGGAGTGAGACAGGGTTGTAGCCTCTCCCCGATGTTGTTCAATCTGTATATTGAGCAAGCAGTAAAGGAAACAAAAGAAAAATTCGGAGTAGGTATTAAAATTCATGGAGAAGAAATAAAAACTTTGAGGTTCACCGATGACATTGTAATTCTGTCAGAGACAGCAAAGGACTTGGAAGAGCAGTTGAATGGAATGGACAGTGTCTTGAAAGGAGGATATAAGATGAACATCAACAAAAGCAAAACAAGGATAATGGAATGTAGTCGAATTAAGTCGGGTGATGCTGAGGGAATTAGATTAGGAAATGAGGCACTTAAAGTAGTAAAGGAGTTTTGCTATTTGGGGAGCAAAATAACTGATGATGGTCAAAGTAGAGAGGATATAAAATGTAGGCTGGCAATGGCAAGGAAAGCGTTTCTGAAGAAGAGAAATTTGTTAACATCCAGTATTGATTTAAGTGTCAGGAAGTCATTTCTGAAAGTATTCGTATGGAGTGTAGCCATGTATGGAAGTGAAACATGGACGATAAATAGTTTGGACAAGAAGAGAATAGAAGCTTTCGAAATGTGGTGCTACAGAAGAATGCTGAAGATTAGATGGGTTATCACATAACTAATGAGGAAGTATTGAATAGGATTGGGAAGAAGAGAAGTTTGTGGCACAACTTGACCAGAAGAAGGGATTGGTTGGTAGGACATGTTCTGAGGCATCAAGGGATCACCAATTTAGTATTGGAGGGCAGTGTGGAGGGTAAAAATCGTAGAGGGAGACCAAGAGATGAATACACTAAGCAGATTCAGACGGATGTACGTTGCCGTAGGTACTGGGAGATGAAAAAGCTTGCACAGGATAGAGTAGCATGGAGAGCTGCATCAAACCAGTCTCAGGACTGAAGACCACAACAACAACAACAAATTAATTTTACAAAATATAGTTACATACAACATACAAGCAATTTTATGATATTTGCAGCAAAGTTCTTTGTAAAAGTTCCACAACAGTATCAATCAAGTAGTTGCAAAGAGACATGGAAAAGTTATACTGCAAGAAATCTAACATTTTGATTTCATTTGTGCCTACATACTAAACTGACAGTCTGTAAGTAGTTAATTGGTGAAAGAGCCAAAAAAGCCATCATGTGCAAAGAGTTAACAACATACTGGTAATATCATAACAATTTTAAAATCTCCACTGGAATAAGGTAATTCAAACAGACATTAAAGAGGAAAGCTGTTAAGTCTGCAGAAATTACTAAACAATTTTTCTTTTTATCACAGTATGCTATAAAAATTAAAATCACTGTTGCAAGAATTGCAGTATATAGGGTTTGGTTTAAAACTGACTTCGAACTGACTTTTGAGAACAGTTATTGGACTTTAATGCACAAAAATATTAATAAAAACTATATCAACTAGCCAGAAGAAGTTATGTGCTGTCTTTATTAATAGTATAATAGCTACTGCCAATACCCCCAAAGGGAAAAACATTTGTATTATAAAAATACAGTTACCAAATTAATTTCATAAAACATGTCCCTAAAGAGCAAAACATATCATACCAGTATATCACAGGTACTAAAAAAAAAAAAAAAAATATATGAAAATTTAGTATCACTATTCAGTTTAAACATTCTAGAAATTCGCCACAAGGATGCACCCCAAAGTCAACAGAAGATGTCACTGATGTTATTTTTTATTATTATTCTATGACCCTTCTAGTGTAATTTGGTGTTCTTATACATTTTGATGTAAACATTCGATGAATCTATTAGGGTGTTTCAAATATTACATATATTCTACTGTTTAGTAATAGCTATTTGAAAAGAAAATAGTAAACAAAGTGATGGATCTTGAAATATTGGGGTTCCTATAACTTATTATATGTACATATATGTCTCACAGAAAATAATGAACATAGTACATTCTACATTCTGCACTTCACTTCAGACACCAGATACCTGCAATGGTGACAATTTCACAATCTTATGGAATCAGTGATACAAAACAATCAGTAGTTCCAAGATGTCAGTATCACGAGTAGAGAAACACTATTGCCAAAAATAAACTTTGAAAATATGTAGATACTGCTGATTTTAGCAAAAGCATTTGCAATATGTAGGTATACCCTATTCACAACACAATGAAAAGCATATGTCAAGCACAGTCAAGTCCAGAACACATTTTCCAGGCTCAGTTGAGGATTATTGATTACAATGTTCAAGGCCATGACAGGGGCTTTCTGGCTACATAGCAACCAGCAAAACAAACTTCAGCTGCCATATTAATGTAGCAGTTGCTTATAAGTAGCATCATGTGCTTCAGATAATTCAATTCACAGGACAGCTATTACGAAATGACGAAAAATGTGGGAATTATTACTTTCATTTACACAAATCATTAGAATGTATTTAAACTGAAATACGAAAAACTGCATAAAGTGCTAAAATTATACACGTGGAAAAAATGTTATACACTTATAAAGTCAATCATACCTAAATATTTTCCAGGTTTTACTATATGAAAACATTAACAACATGGACTAGCAAATTGTAAGAATTTTCCTATGAAAAGACCCTTGTAGCCAATTGTATATTCAGTGATTAAGGCTGTTCCACTGTAAGTGGTCAATGTCTAATACAGAGCTGAAGTGAACAGCCATAACTAACAAAACATAAGACCTAAGTTTGCCTAGGTGTATATTCTCTAATTTGGAAAACGATAAAACTATCCTCAGCAGATTATCAATTTTGGTTATCTTTTTACGTTCATTAATGCTTGTATAAATTGTTTATATTATCAGAAAAATACTATTGATGACTGTATAAATATAGTACTTTTTTTGTGCCTATCTGTGACTCAGCATCTCCACTATGTGGTGAGTAGCAGCTCCCCATCTCATAAATGTTAAATATAATAAAGTGATAATTGTTTATCACTGATTTATTAATACATGATGTGACATTCAGTTTTGTAATTTCTCAATATACACAATGGAAGGATGCCACGTTGAATGCCTTAAACCAATTAAAAATAATTTTAAAATATGGAGATGTTTCTGTTCTACCACTCATCAATATTATTTATCTTTAAAACTCTGCATTAGTGTGCAATTGAAATTTGGAGGTTAACGACTTTACAATCAACCGAAGCACAACCTGTATAAAGAAACAAATCTGTGTAATAGTTATGAAAAGCACATTCATTAAGAGTTATAAATGAGCTTGAAACAATACATTTATCAATGGAGCAGCAGTTTTCCAACAATAAATCCTTCATGCTTTTCTTAAACTCAACTTTATTAGTAACTAAACTTTTTATGGATGCTGGTAAGTCATTGAAAATATCTGTTCTTGAATACTGAACACCTTCTGGACCAAAGTGACGAATTTCAATAGGAAATAAATGTATTGAAAAGGAGAAGTTAGTATCCCCAGTTTCTCGAACACACCTCTACGGGACAGTCTTGAATTCACATGCATTATAAATAACTCACATTACTTACTTTTGAAAGTGGAAAACTTTAGCTTGGTTTGATGAGTTACCACAAAAGAATGATCCTGTATGAGCTTGAAACAATACATTTATCAATGGAGCAGCAGTTTTCCAACAATAAATCCTTCAGGCTTTTCTTAAACTCAACTTTATTAGTAACTAAACTTTCTATGGATGCTGGTAAGTCATTGAAAATATCTGTTCTTGAATACTGAACACCTTCTGGACCAAAGTGACAAATTTCAATACGAAATAAATGTATTGAAAAGGAGAAGTTAGTATCCCAGTTTCTTGAACACACCTCTACGGGACAGTCTTGAATTCACATGCATTACAAATAACTCACATTACTTACTTTTTTTTTTTACTTTTTACTTTTTTTTACTTACTTTTGAACGTGGAAAACTTTAGCTTGGTTTGATGAGTTACCACAAAAGAATGATCCTGTATGACATAAGGAATGAAAGCAAGCAAATTAAGCTAGCTTTTTTATTTTTACACCACCTTTGTATAACAAACTCTGCATTGCAAATTCAAATTTGTTTAGGCACTTCATCGATTTCAAGTTACATGCCTCCAAATTGGATTTATTAAGTTGTAATGCCAAGAAATTAATACTGTCAACTTATTTTAGTTGATTGTCACTGTATTTTAAACATATATTTGGATGAAACCCCCTACAGACCCCAAAGTGCTTTAAGTGTTTCTTTTCCAAGTTTATGATATTTGTGTATCCATGAAAATTTCATTAATTCATCTTTCTAACACTATATTTGATCTGCTAATAATGTCTGCATCATTTGCAAACAAAACAAAAAGGCATCTGGTAACGTTAGTGAAGAAAGGTCATTAATACTGACAAGAAAGAGTAAGGGCTTTAAGATGCAACCTAGTGGGACAACACTTGTACTTAGTTCCCTGTTGGATGATAATTGGTAACTTAATACAGGACTCTTTCCTACAAACACCCTTTGTTTCCTATCAAAGAGAGATAATCTGAACCATTTTGTGACATTTCCTGTTAGAATGTTTATTATCAACCATTCAGTGTATTTTGATAAAATTGGTCTTGTCAACATGTAAAGTACAGTTCATACAATTAATACATCAGCTTTATGAGTAAATAAAGATACATTTTAGTAAGAGTACAATGTCAGCTCTAATACACTTATTACCATCAATATTTAGTAACTGAAATACTTGATATATAAATGCTAAATTACAACTGTGTATCAATTACATACTTCTACATTTACAGTTTATGATTACTTATGACTAGTTGGAGCAATTACTCATATATTTAGTGATGTACATATAAATGTAGAATTCTAATTTAATGATTATTACATGCAATTTTACTGACACACGCAGCACAGTTCTTGGAAAGCACTCGTCATGAATTCATCAACTGAATAAAATTCTCGCTCTCTTAGCAAAGTTTCTAAAACTTTCTTGTGCTTGTGTAAGAGTGTCAAGTGAGCTGTTTTTGACAATTTGTTGAATTTAAGGCTCATGTGTTAATGGCTATTGTGTGGATGTGGGAAAGTCTTGAGTACAGAAAATGTATCATCTGGCTATTTCTTGTATTGTGCAAATGAACATTATTTCTTAGTTTAAGTTTGTTTATGTTTTCTTTAGCATAAACTAGACAACTACAGATGTAAAGGATGAGAACCGTCATTATGTTAAGTGCTCTGAACTCGCTTCTGCAATTCTCTCTAGGATGCAGACTTACATCAATGGCTTTCTTCTATCACAGAAAAATGTAAAGCTGACTTTCACGCATTTGTCCACAACAACATTCCATGTTGCAGATGTGAATGTAAGAAGGGATAATAAAAGCAGTAGATTCTTGCTGATATTCTTAGTTATGTAACAAAAATAAAACTCTTGCCAATTTACTGCATAAGTAATTTATGTGCCCATCCCACAATAGTCATTTACCAATTACATTCTTATTCTCAGATTTCATTACCCCAAGATTATTTCAAAGTTCTTCCATTTTTGTTTTGTTAATTGACAGCAGGCTGTCTAGACACCAGTGATTAGTCATCTTGATAATTTCCCTACCATAATATTGAAAACTTTGTAACTGTTCACCTGTTGTTATCAGTGTGGTGTCATCAGCATACAGCACATTCTCACATGGTATGTGACTTGATAAATCATATATGTACACAATGGAGAGAAAATGTCCACGAACTGATCCCTTTGGTATTCCATGTTTTATTTTCAACAACTGCGATGTCTGATTATTTGCACATACTAACTTCAGCCTGTCAGACAGATTCTAAATATACACCATAATATTCTAATTTATTTAAAGTATCTTGCGATTAACACAATCAGACTCAGTTCATGTATCACAGATTACACATAGCCTGCAATTTATTATCTAATGCTTTAAGTATATTCTCACTGTGGTAGTAAATAGCCTTCTCCATATCGGAACCTTTTAGAAATCCCAACTGTGACTTTTGGACATGTCCAAAAGAACAGATACCACTCCACAAAAGGATTAATGACATTAGCAGTCAGTGAGTACTGATTTAAATTAACATCGAAAGATGAAAATTTGTGCTGGACTGGGATTTGAACCTGAGTGTTGGGCTTACTAGGCAGATGCAATGACCACTACATCATTCGGACACAGTGGTCATTGCAACTGCATGAACTACCCTAACACACACCCCTCAGGTGCAAATTCTCAACTTATCCACACCCTACTGATATACTGCCCCTTGCCCATCAATGTTATCATTCGTGTCATTTAGCTGACTCCCATAAGAGTTCAAGCTTTGTGTGCATCTGAACTGAAGGGGTCACTGCCCGTCCTCACCTGTACTTAATTATAATTAAGATGAGGATGGCCATGATCCCTTCAGTGCAGAAGCTCACCAAACTTTAACTTTTATGGGAATCAGCAAAATGCCATGAATGAATCAATAGTGTGTGGATAAGTTAAGAATTTGGATCTGACAGAAGGGTGTTCCGTGCAGTTGTGATGACCACTGTGTTTGGATGGCGTAGTGGTCAGAATATCGGTCTAGTAAGCAGGAGACCTGGGTTCAAATCCCAGTCTGGCACAGATTTTCAAATTTCTCCACTGATCAGCCAAGAATTTTGACAGATTTCTTTATCTTCTTACTTATACAGAGGCTTAGCTTCAGCATATTTCAGCCAATCTGGAAATGTTCCAGTGACAGATGACTGCTTACACAAATGTCTTAAAATGTTACTAAACTCAGGGGAGTACTCTTCAATTAACTTTGTCGATATTTTTTCATAAATACTAGAATGTTCTGACTGCAAACATTTCACAGATGACATTACTTCTCCTAGAGTTGAGGGGAGTCATTTCATATTACTGAAGTTATTTGGAATAGCTGGGAATGACAGCACCTACTGAACCTGACAACCCTCTCTCTCCAGTAACAGTTATGAAATGCAAAAGTGCTGCACACTACATACACCTGTTGCAAAAGTATCATTTACTTTTAAAGCTATCTGCTCCTCCTCATCTGTGGTTCCTCCTCAGTACCTCCCACATTGTCTTTATTTCATTAGCTGATGTAATTATCTTTTTCTTGTAATGCATTTGCTTTGATGTCAGTATTAACTTCTTCAGTATTTTGCAGTAGGCCTTGAAATGAGCTTTAGTGTCAATGTTAGAGGTTTTTCTGACAGACAGGTACAGCTTCCTCTTTGATGTAAAGGAAACCTTTTTTCCTTGAGTAACCTATGGCTTTTTTGCTTACTTTGGTCTAATCTGGATTTGTTTTTAGTGAAACCAGTTTGTCAAGTAAGGTAAGAACTTTATGTATAAAGTTATGTACTTTGTATTCATGTCATGAGTACCGTGTAATTCATAACAGTTCTCACTTTTGAGAAGTTTCCTAAAATAATCAATTCTTGGCTTACCAGCTACTCTCCTGAAGTTTTGTATCCTAATTAGTTTCAACATTTAACATACAGTACTGAACTACATGCCTTGGTCTCAAGGGGCCACTAACTATTAGGTTTTAAATATAATTTTGTTCATAAACCTTTCTACAAAGGCATTATAAGTGCCTGTTTTTTTAGCAACTAGCTATCCTAGTTGGGAAGTTTACAGTAGGAATTACATTGAATTATAATGTTGCTGACTGCAATAAATTCTTACTGAAGTATTTCTTACGAAAATCTGTATTAAAGTTACCAGCAGCCTCTACTTCTTTGCTTTTTCATTATTAAACAGCCCAACAGAGCTCCAAGGAAAAAAATGTTAATGTACATATTCTTAAATGTGTAACAACTCCAGATAAATGTGGCAAACAGCCCCCCCCCCCCTTTTTTCACCATTTCAGCTCTACAGACGTGAGATGTTAAACTAAATCCAGCAATGCTTTAACATTATCTATACCGCTGGTCACACAATGTTCAGAGGGGCAGATTATGTCAACTGGATTTGACAACTAATTTGAGAATGAAATATGTAGTTCACTAATTTTACTCCTCAATCCTCTAACATTCTGATGCAATAGCAACAGCTGGCATTTTCACCAGCTGAGATATACTTTGTGTATGTAAAGTTTTTGGCAGCTGTCAGAAATTTTCAAATGACAGCTGTTTGTATGGATGCAGTGTGCTAGAATTACACTATTCAGGTTTTTTTTTTTTCCTCAACCCGATTGTTTCAATTGTAACCTGTTTTACTGCTTGGTTTCTTTCTGTTTTGCTTTCTGCAGGATATTACAGTGACGTTTAAGAGCAAATTTTACATAACTTCCCATAGGGTAACTCTTATTCCAGTGTAAAGTATCTTCACATAAACTATTAAAATGAATTATTAGATTGTATTAAAATTAATATTGTTACTTTAATACAATAACATTTCATTTTGTCATCATTTAAAATCAGATGAAAGTAAAATGTACATTTGATTTTTTTTCTTCACATACAAGGGACTTTTCCACAAGAATCCAAAATACATTACTCATGGAATTGTAAATGTACATATCATCACACAGAGGATTCAAGTACATTTTTCTGCGTCAGGTACAACAATATGACAAATTTAGCTCTCAAGGAAGAATCAGGATTAAACAGTAACTGCATGGCATACCATAGAGAAATGAAAATAAATTAACATCATATCATTTATATTGTTAGCAAGCCACACTCTACTATTCAGCAACTCTCCTTTAATCTCTTCAAAACAAGAACAGTGCAAAAGTGAAGTTTTACATATTGACAGAATATAATATTGCTGCCATACCACAACAAGAACAACTGTATTTTTGCTAGATCAGTCCTCTGTAGTACACACTCTATGCTACATGCATTGTGTACACACTGCGAGAATAAAAGTATTCATAATAAGTGACGGGAGTGCAAGTGATTATTTATCGTTATAATTACCACACCCCATCCCACTACCTACAGTGGTGACCCCATTATTTTCTTTCCAACCATGCCACAAAATACCAAGTCATATTCATGCCGGCATGCCACTGACCACCATGGGATACAAACTTTATGCCGTGAAGCATATGTCCCATGACGGTGTTTCATCCCCCTGGCATCACTACAGATGATTTATTTGTGCATCTATTTGGTGTTCTTGCTGACTTCCAGATGATATAACCAGTGCAACTGTGGTTCTCGAAAGGTCAACAATGTTCTCATTGTTTCAGCAAATGCTGAACCAGGACATCATTACATCTCGCCAAATAGATGAACACATTAAATCGCAAATCAAGTACAATGCTACCAGTAAAGGTGGTGAATGAAGCCCGCCACTCCCTTAGTCAACTATGCTCCATCAACAGTGACCACACATGGCTGCCTGCTGCCGTCCCCACTTCCCACATAACCAGTGCTTAGTAATATACAAATCAGTGACAGTATTAATGAACTACACCACACTCATTTTCATTCTAATGACTCAGCGCGTATCGAAATTCCGTGTGCAATGTACCAAATTATGGACATTCTCCAGAGTACCGCAATGTTGACAAACAATCGCCACCATATATGACTGCCTTCCACTGCAGAGAACCAATATTTACGAATTAATGTGGACAAATCTGTCCTACAAATGACCTTCCTGTGCCAATGTTTTTCCACAGCCCTGTTTTCCACACAAAACTGTATGTTACATGGGTGACGTCACCCTTGTTATGGCCACACTGCAACCCACATCACGTCATGATGATGACATCACACTGACATCGGCCGTGCTCCGGGCCATGCCTGCCACATGACGTCACTCAACAAGCAGACACACCATGTCTACCTGCAATCACGCAGGGTTTTGATACCTCATGACCACAGACATCAATATGGCAAGCTTGATCGCAACTGCAAACAACACATCATGGGAACACAAGGAGTACCTACAACAACCACCACGTTGGTGACCGACACCATCCACCACAACTGCCACCAACCACGACCTTTCCACTGCACTGCGTTCTTTGGTACCCCACTATGACACCACCCTCCATGACGCAGAAGCACTAGCCACGACACACGCTCCGCATCCCGTGACAGTTGATCATGGCACTCACATTACCGACATACCTACTGCAACTACCGTGCCGTAACGCCAGTTGCCACCGCTATCAGTGCCACCAGGTGGTGTTCACGAACCTGCACCATGTACTTTGCATGATTACAACAAAATCATCCTGGTCCCGGCCCCTTGCCACCAGGCAGATTACCACTGACCAAGTTACATCTGCTGCCACTACAAGTTGACTCTCCACAAGTATGGTTCGCATTCAGAATGCATGATGCAATCGGCTGGAATTATGGACAATCATCGCAAGTTTTTGGTGCTTTTGAACCACCTCCACACCAACACCGATCTTATCAGTGGCCTCCTATTGCAAGCACCAACCACTGACAGATATGAGACAGCGGAAATGCTCATACTACAGTGCCTCTTGCATTAACCTGAACAATGACTCCTCCTACCCATCGTTGAGACATCGGTGGACCATGACACCCCATCAGCGCTGTGGTGCAGGTAACACCTCCAAATTGCCACAAATCTCTTACCAGATCGTGCCCTCTGGTCACTATGGCTTCTCAGTATGCCTGAAAACATACCGGCTGCACCCATGGAGGCCACTGTGCAGCATTCACTGCACAGAATCTAGCCAACTGACAGTTGCCGAGCTGCTTCAACCTCACCTGAGCCATTCCACACCACACCCGTAGCTGCCTTGCAAGACTCTGCTGCAATAAGGCACCAACAATCAGATAGCATGATGGACCCACATTTGTAGCGGAATGTAAACAACCACTTGCCGCATTCACCACCAGCTGGCAACCCATGCCTAACCGTCACAACAATTCATCTGGCCAGGACTCTGCGACTACTCAGCTGCACCGCCTCTGCTGATTCCACGCATACTTTGGTGCCAATGCATGCCGCTGTCATCCATCCTGCAGCTACCCAAACTACTAAGCAGCCTGACACAGTTGCATGAGGTCACTCCCCTGCTTCAAGCCACCTTGCTATGAAACACAACAACACTCGACATATCCCACATCTACATTCTAATGGAGAGCGTGGCTCTTCGTATATGACAACCATATTAGAGAATACTTCCTAGTCAACACAGGTGCCGATCTTAGTACTCTGCCCCCTCAGCTGGCACCTGGAAAATGTACACCATCCGCTATACAACTACACACCTTGAACAATTCAGTGATTCCCATGATAGGCACAGCCTCTATCATAGTTCAACTGGACAAGCACACCCCTCGTCTATGGACGTTTTTGTGGCTGACACTGTAGAGGCAGTGATGGGCGCAGATTTTTTGAGTCATTATAATCTTCTGCTGGACCTGGGTAGAGCCTTACTACTACATCGTGACAGGCGCATGCCGATCAGTGGAGTAAACTGTGATCACTTACCGATGGACAAGACTCCGCCGCCTGCTCCACCTACCTTTGAGATAGTACTGGACCTCACACTAAAGTGCCACGCATTGCCTGAGGAGTTTAAAACTGTGACTACTGAGTACACTAACCTCCGTTGCACCAATGCCAGCTCACAAGCAGCTAACTAACACTTCTGCAACAGCTGCTCTGAGCTACAACACAGCTGCACATCACACAGCAATGGCTGTTGTTGCACCAGCAACAATGAGAGCCGCCCATCCGAGATGCTGCCAACCCTTCAGAACCACAGGTCAGTCCAGTGTCTCTTACCTCTGGTGATGATGCTCCCGCAAGCAGACTGCGCAAAAACAGTGATATTGCCCTAGCGAGTCCCAACAGTGACATTGCCTCCACGAGCAGATTGTGTGCCTCACATGCTACTCCACATCAGCCCCATAAAAAGATTAACACTGTACGTTGGGGGGTTGGGTTGTTTTGGGGAAGGAGACCAGACAGCGTGGTCATCAGTCTCATCGGATTAGGGAAGGATGGGGAAGGAAGTCGGCCGTGCCCTTTCAAAGGAACCATCCCGGCATTTGCCTGGAGCGATTTAGGGAAATCACGGAAAACCTAAATCAAGATGGCCGGACGTGGGATTGAACCATCGTCCTCCCGAATGTGAGTCCAGTGTCTAACCACTGCGCCACCTCGCTCAGTAACACTGTACGCAATGGTACTATACACAGAATTAATACTACCCCTGTTCCACAGGTCTGACGCTGACCCCACTGCCTTGCCCCTTACAAACTAAAGGCGGCCGAGGCCGCGATCGAGGAACTGTTAGACGAGTGCACCACCAGACCATCACACAATGCATGGGTGTCACCGATTACTATGAGAATGAAAAAAGATAAAACGTGGCACATGTGTGGGGACTATAGACATTTGAATGTGCGCACCATCATTGATTGTTATCCCATGCCCAATATTCAGGGCTTCTCCCAGGAACTGGCTGGTGCAACCATCTTTATCGTGATCGACTGCAAAAAAGCTTATTCGCAGATCCCAATGACCACTGAGGACATCACAAAGATGGCAATAATTACACCATTTGGCCTAACTGAATTCCTCTTTATGCCCTTCAGACTAAAGAATGCAGCCCAGACTTGGCAATGGTTCATTAACGGCTTGTTTTTTACCATATGCTTTTGCTATTGTTACTTGGATGATGTAATTATCTTCTCACAAACAGTTCAAAATCATGAGAAACACCTCCAAGTGGTATCTGACAAACTAGCAGAGCATGATGTTTTGGTCAATGAGGACAAATGCCAACTCCAGCAAAAATTTGTTACATTTGTAGGCCACCTCATCATCGTTTCAGGCATCCATCCCACCCCAGAAAAGATAGACCAAAACCATAACCTACCACCCCCAACGGCCTCTCAAGTGTTGCACTGTTTTAGGCATAATTAATTTTTAGCAACATCATCTCCCCCATGTTGCAGAAACACTTCTGCTGCTCACATAGTCACTCTGTGGCAAGAACACATCAAGCAAATATAAGTTCACTTGGATTCCTGATATGCAAGCAGCTTTCAAGAACATCAAAACCAAGCTCGCTCAGACCACCACCCTAGCACACCCATCGCCGGGCGCCCATATGTTTATAACAGCTGACTTCAGCCACTGGGCGACTGGAGCAGTGCTACAACAGGAAGTCTCCCTGGCACAACTGAGCCCCTACGGTTTTTCTCACAGAAACTTTCTGACTCCAAGAAAATGTGACCAACCTCTGACTGTGAGCTTTCAGCAATATACGAGGCAGTTTGGTACTTCCAAGATGGCATCGAACACCGGCTGCTTACTATCTACACAGACCACCGCCCTCTGGCTCTGACGTTATTAAAAATCCAACAGCCAATACCTCCCGTCAATGATTCCACCACCTGGACTTGATTCCATAATCTACTACAGATGTCTGCTATGTAGGGGGAGAAAAATACATAGTGGCTGACTGCCTCTCACGACTCACTGCCATGTCAGCATACTCGACTTCAACCAACTAACAGAGGCACAAGCAACTGACACAGACTTTCAACACCTGCTATCTGGACACACAAAGGGCTTCCTGCTCAGGCAGTGCACCACTGCAGGCACAACCAAACTAATTTGGTGTGATGTATCCCATGGTAGGCAATGACCAATCATCCCACACAACTTCAGGAAGACAGTTTTTGACCTCCTCCACAATGTGCCTCACACTGGAGTATGCCTGCCAGTGAAACTCATAATGGAACATTCAGTTTGAACTAACATAAAACTGAGCTGCATGGACGAGAGCCTGCATCCAATGCTAACAGGCCACGACACGACGTCAGGCCCAACCGCCCTTCAGAAAATTTCCCATCCTGAAAGGCCACTTCCAACGTGTCCATATAGCCCTGGCGGAGCCACTCCCAGATTCAAATGGATACAAGTACTCTTGTCAGCCATAGACAGGACAACTCGATTGGTGGAGGCCACATCTCTGACTGCTATCTCAGCCAACACCATAGCCAGAGCTTTCATCACACTATAGATTGTATGCTTTGGCTGCCCAGACTCCCTGACAACAGACCAGGGCCAGCAGTTCGAGTTAGCCCTGTTCTCCAAGCTCTGGTGGCTCTGTGTGTGTGCCCCCGGTTCCACATGATGGCCTACCATCTTTAATCCGACGGACTTGTGGAATGGTGGCACCGCATCAAGACAGCGCTTGTATGTCACAACCAGGAGTGGACAGAAACCCTCTTCTGGGTGCTGCTGGGCATACAAACTGCCTACAAAGAAGATCTGAATGCCTTGCTGGCAGAGGTACTCTACAGGGAACCAATCACCCTCCCAACAGAGTTCATATCACAAACCACCTAGCAAGTGGATGTCAACCTACCAGATCTAGTAAAACGTGTCAGGGACCACATCCACCACATCTGCCATCTCACTGCCATCTCACCATGCCAAACCAACCATCTTTGTATACAAGGACCTCCAATCATGTACGCACGTCATGCTCAGCACTGATGCCATCAAACCCACCCTCCACCCTGTGCATAATGGCCCGTTCAAGGTGTTGAAACAAGGGCCAACACTTTTGATACCTTACAAGCTTGAAAAATGACAACAGTCTCACTGAACCGCCTAAAATTGGCATGGACTTTAGCAGACACACACCTGGTGTTTACACTCCATTGGCCCCATCTCCAGGTCCTTCAGGCCAATTTACAGTTGGCCTAGACCTGCGAGATGACTTCCCAGAAGACATTTCCGTAACATCGTAGGAGTCACTACTCGTGGTTATGGCCAAATTCGACAACAGACAGTTGAGCTACAACACGGTCTTGAGGTCATTAGAGCACTGCAAATTCCTTCTGCCTACGATTGACACAGGATGTCTGAAATTCACTTTCTTTGGATGACTACCTGCTCGTGTTGGCCCCGGAGCACTTTGTGATGACGACTGACACTCCGGAAACCGCTACTGGCGGACCAACAGCCTCACCAACACTGGAAGACTCACCACCAGCCACCAACACCTCAACACACACTGCCACCGACCCATCAACACCACCGCTGACATCATGAGCTGGCCACCCTTTATGGCCGCCCAGGCACTCGGCGGACTACAGTATGCCGGCCCTTGCTATCGCCAGTGGGACAATGCATCATGATGTACACAAGTCACCATGCTGTGGGGGGGGGGGGGGGGGGGGGGGAGGCTCTGTGTGGACATAGAAGCACTGGCTCTACCCCTCAATAATATCGCTGCACTACCGCAGCAAGAACAACTGTATCTTTGCCAGATCAGTTCTCTGTAGTATGTGCTCTATGCTACACGCGTTCTGTAGATACTGCGAGAATAAAAGTATTCATACTTTTATGGGAGTGTGAGTGATTATTATCATAATTATCATGGCCCCTCCCCACTACTTACAGTATGATAAGAAAAAGATAGGCAGTTTTCTCTGTCTCATACCATTCAGTATTTACAGGATAAAAATGATGAAATGTAACAATGAATTCTATTTGGTGGTTTCAATTTCACACCAGACAAAATAAAAGCTATCTGTTTTTAAATGTTTTTTTGTTTTTCACCTTAAATTATGATGATACTACAATAAATGACGTATTTATATAAGATATGCTTACACAACATAAAAGTGGATTTTATTAATTTACGTACACAGACAATTTACAACCAAAGTTAAACAAATTTGTTGCAACAATCCATTCCTGGCACTTAGAGAAGTTCTGGGTCAATTTTCTCATAAATACTCTTACTTTGTATACTACTTTCCTACCTTAAAATTTGTACTCAGGATGTTGAATGGTTTCTACTAAACGACAAAACTGCACTTTAAGATATATAAAAAACAAAAAGGTCTGTGAAAATTGACTTTATTGTTGAGACATTCACAGAAATACGTTTTGATGCCACACCCAAAATTCTTCTTGTGCCAATACGTAGTTAATTGGAACCAAGCATGTTATCCTCCCTGTTTTATGATCTATGTAGTTAATATGTGTATTTTTCTGTTCCATATACAATAATTTATGACTTCGACAATGCAACATATAAAGTTTAAATTCTATCTACAAGGTAGTTTTTCAATCAGGTGACAACTGAAACACTTGCGCTCAAAACAAATTTCAGTAGTAATTCACCTATAACACACTTCTCTTGTCTTTACCCAGAAGTAGGAATTACAATCTCAAGTGCAAAATTGCACGAACCAGGACAAATGTGAAAATCTAAATTGCATATGGAGAGTCTTAAATAAAGAGACAATTCACATAGAGGACTACACAAAATAAGTATGATCTTATTTTCAAAGCTGGTATAAATACCAAAACATTAATTATTTTAAAAGACTGGATACAAGTAGACAACATATCCATAAAAATGTTCAAAATATATGAGGAATCATTTGTTTTCTTGAAAGAAAATAATGGACAAAAGGAATTGTTTACATCAGTTTTTTATTTAATTTTATTGTCATTTGGTGTACATATGATTCAGCCAGCATCATATCACATTAGTGGCACAGCTACTGACTACAATCAATTTTTGTAAGTACATATAAAGCACAACGAAGCTGTTAATTACAAGTGTTGATCACAGTCTCCTAACAAGTCTCTGATTATTTTGTAAGTTTCTATTTATTCTGATTATACATCACACACTGACACTGAGTCACATAATCAAGTTGCCTACCCTGTGGAGGTGATTAAGGAAATTTCCAAGATGGCGGCTGTTACCACTGACACTAGATACTTATTTAATTTTTATTTTTTCAACAACTATTGGTCATGTACATGATATCTGTATTGACATGTACACAACAGTAAAGTTTTACATTAAAAATTGGACATTATATTTATATTTACATCGAAAATCAAATGTTTGGTTTAGGATATCACACTATTATAGATTTCTCCTAATTCATAAACATGGCTGTCGATTAATACCATAGTTTCTGTACATACCTCGCAAAGGAACTGTACGAGAGTTCTCTCACTGCCAGCAGTAGTATATTATACAGCTTTATGTCAGTATATTTGAAGCTGTTTTGGGACTCAAAACATAAGTCTATATTATTTCTCTTTCTTGTTCCATAGCTGAAAGTGATACAATTATACACTCCTGGAAATGGAAAAAAGAACACATTGACACTGGTGTGTCAGACCCACCATACTTGCTCCGGACACTGCGAGAGGGCTGTACAAGCAATGATCACACGCACGGCACAGCGGACACACCAGGAACCGCGGTGTTGGCCGTCGAATGGCGCTAGCTGCGCAGCATTTGTGCACATCCGCCGTCAGTGTCAGCTCCATCGCAGTCTTTAACACTGGTAGCATGCCGCGACAGCGTGGACGTGAACCGTATGTGCAGTTGACGGACTTTGAGCGAGGGCGTATAGTGGGCATGCGGGAAGCCGGGTGGACGTACCGCCGAATTGCTCAACACGTGGGGCGTGAGGTCTCCACAGTACATCGATGTTGTCGCCAGTGGTCGGCGGAAGGTGCACGTGCCCGTCGATCTGGGACCGGACCGCAGCGACGCACGGATGCACGCCAAGACCGTAGGATCCTACGCAGTGCCGTAGGGGACCGCACCGCCACTTCCCAGCAAATTAGGGACACTGTTGCTCCTGGGGTATCAGCGAGGACCATTCGCAACCGTCTCCATGAAGCTGGGCTACGGTCCCGCATACCGTTAGGTCGTCTTCCGCTCACGCCCCAACATCGTGAAGCCCGCCTCCAGTGGTGTCGCGACAGGTGTGAATGGAGGGACGAATGGAGACGTGTCGTCTTCAGCGATGAGAGTCGCTTCTGCCTTGGTGCCAATGATGGTCGTATGCGTGTTTGACGCCGTGCAGGTGAGCGCCACAATCAGGACTGCATGCGACCGAGGCACACAGGGCCAACACCCGGCATCATGGTGTGGGAGCGATCTCCTACACTGGCCGTACACCACTGGTGATCGTCGAGGGGACACTGAATAGTGCACGGTACATCCAAACCGTCATCGAACCCATCGTTCTACCATTCCTAGACCGGCAAGGGAACTTGCTGTTCCAACAGGACAATGCACGTCCGCATGTATCCCGTGCCACCCGACGTGCTCTAGAAGGTGTAAGTCAACTACCCTGGCCAGCAAGATCTCCGGATCTGTCCCCCATTGAGCATGTTTGGGACTGGATGAAGCATCGTCTCACGCAGTCTGCACGTCCAGCACGAACGCTGGTCCAACTGAGGCGCCAGGTGGAAATGGCATGGCAAGCCGTTGCACAGGACTACATCCAGCATCTCTACGATCGTCTCCATGGGAGAATAGCAGCCTGCATTGCTGTGAAAGGTGGATATACACTGTACTAGTGCCGACATTGTGCATGCTCTGTTGCCTGTGTCTATGTGCCTGTGGTTCTGTCAGTGTGATCATGTGATGTATCTGACCCCAGGAATGTGTCAATAAAGTTTCCCCTTCCTGGGACAATGAATTCATGGTGTTCTTATTTCAATTTCCAGGAGTGTATATAAAAGAAAATTTAATTATTCTAAACTTAAGATGGCACTAGGGAATGAAAAATGGGAACCAGTGTACAATGCAACTGAAGTGAATGAAAAATGGGAATATTTCTATAAGCTATTCAGTAACACTTTAAATGAAACCTGTACTGTAGTTAAAAAAGCAAATAAAGCTGTAAACCATAAAGCCAAGAATCTCTCTTCTGAAATTATTGAACTGAGGGAGAAAATGAAAGATTACTATATACTTTTTAGAGATACTAAACTACAACATTTCTCAACAAAATATAAACTGCTCAGAAAAACATACAGAGTGTCCTTGACTAACCTAAAAGCACAGAAATATACCTCTGAAATAAGGAACTCTAGCTGTATCAGTAAAACTGCATGGAAAATAATGCATAAAGAAAGTGGGAAACAGAATTCCTATGAACACAGCAACATAACATTAAAAGAAAATGGTGAAGAAATAAATGACCCAAAAGAACTGTGTGAGAAATTTATACAAAAGTTCAGTGCAGTAGGTACAAATGAAGCTCATGTCAAGCCACAAAATTTTAGTCTTGGAAAATCTAGCCAGTCCTTTTATATCCACGGCATTACTGAGAGGGACATCCTAGCAATCATATCAGCACTTCGACCAAAAATGTCTTGTGGCTGGGACGACATTTCATCTAAACTGCTAAAGGAATGCAGTGATGAATTAGTAAAACCCTTGACTCACTTGATAAATACCTCCCTCAGAAATGGAGTATTCCCTGACCTTTTGAAAATTACTGAAATTATACCAGTGCATAAAAAGGGATTAAAACCGGACACTAAAAACTACAGGCCAATATCATTAACCTCAGAACTAGACAAATTGTTAGAGAGAGAAATACTAAATCAAGTTGAATCATATTTCACCAAACACAATCTGTTAACCTACAACATGGATTTAGAAAAGGGAGATCTACTACAACAGAAGTAGCATCTTTTATACATGAAATATTAAATAAGCTGGACAAAAGTGACAAGGTAATAGGCACTTTCCTAGATATGAATAAAGCCTTTGATACTGTTAATCATACCATTCTTCTGTGTAAACTAGAAGAGTACGGGGTTGAGAGGACTAGCCTTGAAACTACTTACCTCCTATTTGAAAGACAGGAAACAGTGTGTAAAGCTAACTTATCAAAATAATGAGCAGCTCCTAACAACCAAATCAAACTTCAGGACACTTCAATGTGGCGTGCCTCAGGGAAGCATACTAGGGCCTTTTCTGTTCCTTGTATATGTAAATAACTTATTTGAACCCCAAAATTGCATCGTTGTAAGCTATGCCATTGACATATCCTTCATCAGCTGTGGCAGTGATATGCAGTCTGCAGTTAACACTACCGAGATCAGTTTCAATACTCTGTCCGCATACCTTACAGCAAACAAGCTTCTTTTAAATAAAGACAAAATGGCAATAATGAAGTTCATCCACAGTTATAATGCTGCTATAACTGATACTGTATTTACATCCCCATTGGGTCTTGCATATGCAAATTCACATAAATTTCTGGGCATTGTTGTTGGTGAACACTTATCATGGAAAGGCCATGTATATAATATTTGCAAGAAAATCAGTACAAATGTGTATCTACTGAAACGGATCTCAGCCTTCTTGGACCATGATACTTTAAGGCAAATATATTTTGGGTTAATTCATCCGCACCTTCAGTATGGTATTGAGATATGGATTGGGGCATCAGCAGTTCATATAGATAGACTTTTTAGATTACAAAAAAAGGCAGTAAGAATGGTACCCAAGCTAAAGAAGAGACATCTTTAGAAAATATAAAATCCTTACGGTGTACTCCATGTATATACTGCAGACAGTCATGTTCGTGAAACAAAATCCTGAATTTAATATGAGAAACAGTAATGTACACAACTATGATACAAGGGGAAGGGAAAATTTTCACAGAATTGTGACCAATAAAAAGGCAACGGACGACAGCCCACACAGAATGGGAGCAATTTTCTACAATGCACTACCCTACTCAAGAAAGTAAATCTAAATATGCTAAAGAGTAGACTGAAGCAATTATTAATAGAGAAGTGTTGTTACTCTATAGTGGACTTTACGTTGTAGTGCCATCTTGGAAAACAGTGTATATAGACAATGTCTCCGGCCTATCAGGGGTATGAAAGAATGTAATTATACACTGTATTATGTGTACTGTACTATTATAAATATAAGCTAAATTGTGTTACACTATAGAGGAATCTACTTGTAGTGCCCTTTTGAAAAATAATGTGTGCAGACATGTGTCCGATCCATATGTTGTTATGGAAGAATATAAATATTTTACTGTATATGTGTAATGTAATCTAAATTTTCCTGACAATGTCCAAAAACTTTTTGTTATATGGACAGAAAATAAAATAAATAAATAAAAATAAAATAAATAAATAAGAATCTCCTGGAAGTTGATAAGTCTTTCATGTACAGGGAAGATACAGTTAGTATATTTAGTTTGTGAAATGCAGCTGGCACAACTGTTTAGAATACCTGTAATAATTTTCATTGCTTGTTTTCCCACATAAACATTGTTTTTGCACAAGAAGAGTTGCTCCATATGGTATTTCCATAAACAGAGTGGAAGAAAGCATAATATGAGGACCGAACCTGTTCCTTGCTAACATAGGTTTTTTATTTCTGTAGTAAGGAAATCATGCATGGCAGTTTAATGCACAAATGGTCTGTGTGTTGCATCCCATTTCTGTTGTTGGTCAAAATCAGTTTCTAATAGTCTGACACATTCACTCTCATTTACATTTTCACTTAGTTTATAGGGATAGAAGTACATTGCTTCTATTTTGTTTTTATTTAGTATTAGTTCACTTTTTTGTAGTCACTACACAGACATGTTAACCACAACCAGTAAAAAAAAACACAATTCTGACATGTTTAAAAAGGAGTGAAGTGATCCCTATTTATGTAGGGGGCATCAAGGAATATCCAGGAAATTAAAGGCCAATAACTGTTACGCCTGCCCTATCTAATTTAATAGATAGTGCAATTACTGGCAGAATAGCAAACTTTGTAAAAAAAATGCAGCACTTTGAATTACGCCCAGCATGAGTTCAGGAAGGGTGGAGCCAGTGAAACAGCACCAGCGAAGTTTTTAACACTTGTAACTAAGGCATTAGGTGAGTAGAAGGAACTTTGTGGTTTATTTCTTGACCTCTCAAATGCCTTTGATTGTGTATGGCTCAACATATCATTACAATAGCTTCAGTGATGTGGTAAAAGGGGGAAAGCAGAGAATATCATAAATCATTCATTGAAAATAGAGAATAGAACAGTGTGCACAAATAAAACAAAGAGAACAATACTATTAGAAATGTCTATTCAAATTCTGACTTTTTTTAAAATATTGTATGCCTCAAGGATCAATGCTTCAGCCAGTACTTTTCATTTTATATGTATACAGTATGCCCAAAATAGTAGGTGGAAATACTGTCATGTACGCAGATGACACTTCCATTTGTTACAAGCTGTGTTTCAGCAGATGACTTACAAAAGAAAGCTTCTCTAAGTACGAAAAATGGAAACAATTACTTCAGCGAAAATAATATTTTTATAAATGTTAACAAAAGCACATATATGCAAATACATGCAAACGAAACACTCAAGTTGAACAATATCATTGTCATGCTTGGAGACTTAGATTTAAAAGAGGCAGAAAATTACAAATTCCTGGTCGTAATGGTGGATAGGTACTTGACACAGGAGAATCATGTAAATAATATCTGTTGTAACATGATTTCAGGCATATTTCTGATTAGAAAAATGTTAAGGACAATACACGAACACTACAAACAGTGTTCTATGGGCTAGTCCATTCACAAACATCATATAGTAGCCTGGTCTGGGGAAATGCTGCAAATGTGCACATACAAAGAGCATTAAAACTACAAAACAAATCTGTAAGTTGTATAGCAAAATTATTTTTTAGAGATTCCTGTAGAAATAAACTCAGGGAACTCAACATATTTACAGTATCATCATTGTACATAAATGAAACAATTACTTATCTAAAAATTAATCACACTGCATCATTAAACAGACACACCTGTAACTATAACACATGAAATAAAAATTACCATCACACTGAAAAAACTTGGCTCAAATTCACAGACAAAAAGCTTGTAAAAGTGGGATGCTTTCTATACAATAGTTTAAAACACTATATAGAGATGAGAGAAAATATGTGCTTTCAAAAGTAAATTAAAATGTCACTTTGTTAAAATTTGTCCATACAGAATTAACCAATACCTTGAGGTTAAAAGTTAAAGTAATGTGTTCACATGTAACTGTGCTAATATGTAATATTTTATCAGATGGCATAAAGTGACTTCAAACTACAATAATTACATCTGTACATACTCACTGTTCATCATCATCATCATCATCATCATCATCATCATCTAAGACTGATTATGCTTTTCAGTGTTCAGTCTGGAGCATAGCCCCCTTATAAAATTCCTCCACGATCCCCTATTCAGTGCTAACATTGGTGCCTCTTCTGATGTTAAACCTATTACTTCAAAATCATTCTTAACCAAATCCAGGTACCTTCTCCTTGGTCTGCCCTGACTCCTCCTACCCTCTACTGCTGAACCCATGATTCTCTTGGGCGACCTTGCTTCTCCCATGCGTGTAACATGACCCCACCATGTAAGCCTGTTCGCCCTGACTGCTACATCTATAGAGTTCATTCCCAGTTTTTCTTTGATTTCCTCATTGTGGACACCCTCCTGCCATTGTTCCCATCTACTGGTACCTGCAATCATCCTAGCTACTTTCATATCCGTAACCTCAACCTTGTTGATAAGGTAACCTGAATCAACCCAGCTTTCGCTCCCATACAACAAAGTTGGTCGAAAGATTGAACGGTGCACAGATAACTTAGTCTTGGTACTGACTTCCTTCTTGCAGAAGAGAGTAGAGCGTAGCTGAGCGCTCACTGCATTAGCTTTGCTACACCTCGCTTCCAGTTCTTTCACTATGTTGCCATCCTGTGAGAATATGCATCCTAAGTACTTGAAACCGTCCACCTGTTCTAACTTTGTTCCTCCTGTTTGGCACTCAATCCGTTTATATTTCTTTCCCACTGACATTACTTTCGTTTTGGAGATGCTAATCTTCATACCATAGTCCTTACATTTATGATCTAGCTCTGAAATATTACTTTGCAAACTTTCAATCGAATCTGCCATCACAACTAAGTCATCCGCATATGCAAGACTGCTTATTTTGTGTTCACATACCTTGATCTCACCCAGTCAGTCTATTGTTTTCAACATATGATCCATAAATAATATGAACAACAGTGGAGACAGGTTGCAACCTTGTCTTACCCCTGAAACTACTCTGAACCATGAACTCAATTTACTGTCAACTCTAACTGCTGCCTGACTATCCATGTAAAGACCTTTAATTGTTTGCAAAAGTTTGCCTCCTGTTCCACAATCTCGTAGGACAGACAATAACTTCCTCCTAGGAACCCGGTCATATGCCTTTTCTAGATCTATAAAGCATAGATACAATTCCCTGTTCCACTCATAACACTTCTCCATTATTTGCCGTAAGCTAAAGATCTGGTCCTGACTACCTCTAAGAGGCCTAAACCCACACTGATTTTCATCCAATTGGTCCTCAACTAATTCTCGCACTTGCCTTTCAACAATACCTGAGAAGATTTTACCCACAACACTGATTAAAGAGATACCTCTGTAGTTGTTACAATCTTTTCGGTTTCCATGTTTAAAGATTGGTATGATTACTGCTTTTGTCCAGTCTGATGGAACCTGTCCCGACTCCCAAGCCATTTCAATTATCCTGTGTAGCCATTTAATACCTGACATTCCACTGTATTTGATGAGTTCAGATTTAATTTCATCCACCCCAGCTGCTTTATTGCACTGCAATCTATTGACCATTTTCTCCACTTCCTCAAATGTGATCCTTTTTCCACCATCATTCAAATCCCATTCTACCTCGAAATCTGAAACATTACTGATCGTATTTTCACCTACATTGAGCAACTCTTCAAAATATTCCCTCCATCTGGCCAAGGCATCCACAGGATTCACCAGCAGCTTGACCCATAGTCTCCAACCTGTTTCCAAAGTCTTCCCAAGATTTCTTCTTGGGTGCTGCAATTATCTGTTTGGCCTTGTTTCTTTCTTCAACATAACTTTCTCTGTCTACCTGAGTTCTAGTATGTAGCCATTTTTTATATGCCGTCTTTTTCCTTTTACAGGCTGCCTTGACTGTGTCATTCCACCAAGCTGTTTGCTTCATCCTACTTTTACACACTACTGTCCCAAGACATTCTTTAGCCACTTCTAGTACTGTGTCCCTGTACCTTGTCCATTCCTTTTCCATTGACTGTAATTGACTACATTCAACTAACTGGTACCTTTCTGAGATCGCTGTTATGTACTTGTGCCTGATTTCCTTATCCTGAAGTTTCTCCACTCTTATCCTCCTACATATGGACCTGACCTCCTGCACTTTCGGCCTCACAATCCCAATTTCACTGCAGATTAAATAATGATCAGTGTCATCAAAGAATCCCCTGAATACACGTGTGTCCCTCACAGCCTTCCTGAATTCCTGATCTGTTATTATATAGTCAATGACAGATCTGGTTCCCCTGCCTTCCCAAGTATACCGGTGAATGTTCTTATGTTTAAAAAAGGAGTTTGTGATTACTAAGCCCATACTGGCACAGAAATCCAAGAGTTGTTTCTCGTTCCTGTTGGCCTCCATATCCTCTCCAAATTTATCCATAACCTTTTCATACCCTTCTGTTCGATTTCCAATCCTGGCATTAAAATCACCCATGAGCAGGACAATGTCCTTGTCCGTTACTCTAACAACTACATCACTGAGTGCCTCATAAAAACTATCCATCTTATCTTGATCTGTCCCTTCACAATGCGAATATACTGACACAATCCTAATTTTCTTGCTAGACACTGTCAAATCTATCCACATCAGTCGTTCGTTTACATACCTTATTGCAACTACGCTGGGTTCCATTTCTTTCCTGATGTAAAGCCCTACACCCCATTGTGCTATTCCTGCTTGGACTCCTGACAGGTAGACCTCGTATTCTCCCACTTCCTCTTCTTTCTCACCCCTTACTCGAATGTCACTAACAGCTAAAACGTCCAGCCCCATCTTACTTGCAGCCTCTGCCAACTCTACCTTCTTCCCAGAGTAGCCCCCATTGATATTAATAGCTCCCCATTCTCATTACCATTTGTTTGCCAAGTCGTATCTTAGGAGTCCCTGGTTTGTCAGTTAGAGGTGGGACTCCGTCACCTCCAAAGGTCCGAGGCATTTTGCTCTGATTGTTGCCAGCATCATATTTAAGGTACCAGGGAAGCAGGTTGCAAGCCTTACTCACTGTTCATAAGTAAATATTTTAAGATAAATAAGCACATCTTCTATACAAATATATCTGTGTAACTCCATGTAAAAATGAAAAATCTATATGCATATCAGTGCTTTTAGAGGCTTATATACTAAGATAATCATTCATTTTATTGACATTTTCAAGTAATTGTGTAATTCAGAAACTTGTAAGTGTCTAATTTTCAAATTCCATGTAAACATGATGTGTCCAATACCTCTGAACAGAATGGTCCATGGACAAATAAAACTATTACTGTTTTCCTTTTGACTTAAGCTCTACTAGGATACCGGTATGTCATCTCACTCACACGAGTGTTGTAATTTCAGCTTATATTACTGTCTAGTAGGGCAAAGAACTAGGTAGATCATTCATGTATATTAAGAAAAGAAAGACACTATGACAGAACCCTATAGAACTGCTGTAGTAACAGGTAGAGAATTTGATCTCTATCTGCTGGATGTCCAGTCCATATATTATGATACTCTGGGTGAAGCAGGTTGCACATTATAGTACTGGTCACCTCTCTGCCATTGCATTTCTTCCCACTCTTCTTTCCACACATTACATGGCCTCACTTTTAAGTTCAAGGGTGTAGCTGTTGCAGTGAAATGAGGGATAAGAAAGTGCTTGTGGTGTCCTTTGCAAGAAGGCCCACACTCATTTTGTTGAAATCTTTCATACAATGGAAGTTCACCAAATTTCCATACTGCTGCAGCTATGCAGCTCAACCACTTACAGTACTGTATTATTATAATAGGATTAACAATGTTGTCCCTCTGCAGCACTGGGGGCACTGAAAGCTTCTAATACATTTCATGAGTCAAATACGACAATCCTGTTCAGTTTCAAGTGGCTTCATAAACTGGAAAGCATGTATGACAGCCACTGCCTCTGCAGTAAATATTTGCATTGGTGGTGGGGATATATTTATTCTGCTTGGTGACCAGGACAAAAGAAGATGCAACTGATATATGGAAATGGCTCTGAGCACTATGCGACTTAACTTCTGAGGTCATCAGTCACCTAGAACTTAGAACTAATTAAACCTAACTAACCTAAGGACATCACACGCATCCATGCCCGAGGCAGGATTCGAACCTGTGACCGTAGCGGTCGCTCGGTTCCAGACTGCAGCGCCTAGAACCGCACGGCCTGATATATGGAAGGTTAATCAATTAATCTAGGCCATCAGTGTATATTTTAACCACACCTGTCCACTGCAGTTGCACAATTTCCTTGAATATATCATTATATTTGACACTTCACATTTGGGTAGCAGATGGATGTTATATGAACTGGCAATCTGAGGATAATAAATTTTGAAGTGCTGGTTATTTAGGTGTGCTGGGTAGTAAGGAAGCACTTCTACCATTACTACTCAGCAGTGTGCATTATATTTCCAGATAGAAACAATAAATGGTTTGAAGGAGCTCTTATAACTTAGTTAACACCTAAGCATGTGATGATCAAGAGTCTGTATTCTCTGTAACATAAATTTATGTGCTAGTAACTAACACTATATATGAAGAAGCACTCCGTAGTTTCCCACAGCAGAGCAGTGATTTGTGTCTAAGGCTTTTCTAGAATACAGATTCAAATACAGCAGCACTGTATTTTGTATAATGCCATGACTACTAACTTGATGTAAGTGTTGGACACCGTGTGTAGAATCTTTATAGCTTTTTCTAGCCTGAGAAGCCTGCTATTAGTCATGAGTCCTAAATTAGTCCCCAGAATCACATTATTCCTAATATTATTTGCTTTCCCAAATTTCACCTGCAAAGCAAGGTGCTGCAGATATTTGTGAGGAAACGCAACAATTTGTGATTTGTGAGGTGGTATTGCTACAACCCTTTTTTATCAGCCCACTGTCACAACATATGACAACATAATCTAGACCAGCAGTCATCAAGTATTCATGTGACCTGCAGTCTCCTCCACATTTTACAACACTGAGCTTCCAGCACCTAACAGCCAAATGCGGAAACATCAGTTAACACTGACAGCTTCCTCAGAGTGTAGTTTTCCTGTTCACAATCAGTAACAAATAAAAATACTTACAGAGACAGTAACATTTTAAGATGTGCTTAATTTTAATTGACATCTGTGAATTCAGCTGAGAGAGAAGTAAAGTTGGCCACTTACCTCAGAGGCAGAGGGGCAATTAGTGTGGTCACTGTGCAGTTAGAGGATGTGAGAGGGGACTGTCTTACTGTTTATCTTTCATTGCTGATAACTCGTGGCGATGTGTGCCTCATACCAATCAGCTGCTTTGGTATACATTTTAAGCATTACAGCGACAGTCATCTTCAAATGTATTACATATTTGCAGCAAGTAATATGAAATTAAATTAGGGCTTTTGTAATACAACACAATGAGTGGTAAATATTTGTGATTGTGTCACAAATTGCATTTAAAATAATCAATTACTGTCTGCTCACTCAACACAATACCACTTCATCAGGAAATTACGGTGTCACAACTTTGGGTTCTCTGAAGGGAGGGCGGGAGTGGGGGGAGGGGGGGGGGGGGGGGGGGCTACATTTTGAAATAGAAAGCAGTTGACGAGAAGTGTTCCGAATGGTGCTGACTTGTGACAATAAGTACTTGGGGGCCACCAGCCAACTTATCACTTCATTACTATAGCCAGGAGAGCTCATAACATACAATTTATGTAGGTTACCAATCGATAATAAGATTGATACATGTACTGCCCAAGATGCCACCCCACAATGTCTGTGTTGGCTCTCAAACAAAAAAGTCTGACTACTGGTCTAGACTATGGCAAGTATACTGGAGAAACATGACTGTTGAGTAAAGGCACACATTGTCTGCATATTGTAATTGTTTAATAGTTAGTGGTAGAGAAGTTTGAAGATCATGTCTATATGAAGAATATAATATTGCTCAAAGAGAGTACTTGCAGCATTTAGTATGAGCCCATCAACTCACTGCCTGACCAAATGAATGCTCAACAATTGTGTGACAGCTTGATCATGAAACTAACTAATGCTAATGAATGATTATGTAGACTAGTGGAGCCGAGATATTGGAAAAGGTGACAGTGAGGAAGCTGAAACAGGTGGATGCAGCCAATATGTATGAGAGGATACACGGCAGCTGTTTAAATGCCTCTGGTGACAAATTTGCTATCATCAAGCAGGTACATCTGAAGGTTTTTTTGTCATATCTTGCAAATACTAACATTATTGTTTGTAGCTGATTTCAGTTCTCTTTTAATCCTGTTTGTACTAGTATTACAGATGTTGACACATTGAGCCTGAAAACTTCAACCTGCAAAGTCATTTCTCAATAATCATAAGATGATTTCTTATTCTTCCCTTCCACAAAACCTTCAATGGCTTTAAATCCATGACACTGTATCTTTGTGTCTGAAATGCTTATACAGGCTCAGTACTTGCTATGGGACTGGGTGTACTGGTTATCATCACATCATGGTTATTTGGTTTTTATACCTAGAAACACCCCCCCATGAACCATGGACCTTGCCGTTGGTGGGGAGGCTTGTGTGCCTCAGCGATACAGTTGGCCGTACCGTAGGTGCAACCACAACGGAGGGGTCTCTGTTGAAAGGCCAGACAAACCTGTGGTTCCTGAAGAGGGGCAGCAGCCTTTTCAGTAGTTACAGGGGCAACAGTCTGGATGATTGTCTACGGATCGGAGCGTGGAATGTCAGATCCCTTAATCGGGCAGGTAGGTTAGAAAATTTAAAAAGGGAAATGGATAGGTTAAAGTTAGATATAGTGGGAATTAGTGAAGTTCGGTGGCAGGAGGAACAAGACTTTTGGTCAGGTGATTACATGGTTATAAATACAAAATCAAATAGAGGTAATGCAGGAGTAGGTTTAATAATGAATAAAAAAATAGGAGTGCGGGTTACCTACTACAAACAGCATAGTGAACGCATTATTGTGGCCAAGATAGACACAAAGCCCATGCCTACTACAGTAGTACAAGTTTATATGCCAACTAGCTCTGCAGATGATGAAGAAATTGATGAAATGTATGACGAGATAAAAGAAATTATTCAGGTAGTGAAGGGAGACGAAAATTTAAGAGACATGGGTGACTGGAATTCGTCAGTAGGAAAAGGGAGAGAAGGAAACATAGTAGATGAATATGGATTGGGGGGAAGAAATGAAAGAGGAAGCCGCCTTGTAGAATTTTGCACAGAGCATAACTTAATCATAGCTAACACTTGGTTCAAGCGTCATAAAAGAAGGTTGTATACCTGGAAGAATCCTGGAGATACTAAAAGGTATCAGATACATTATATAATGGTAAGACAGAGATTTAGGAACCAGGTTTTAAATTGGAAGACATTTCCAGGGGCAGATATGGATTCTGACCACAATCTCTTGGTTATGAACTGCAGATTGAAACTGAAGAAACTGCAAAAAGGTGGGAATTTAAGGAGATGGGACCTGGATAAACTGAAAGAACGAGAGGTTGTAGATAGTTTCAGGGAGAGCATAAGGGAACAATTGACAGGAATGGGGGAAAGAAATACAGTAGAAGAAGAATGGGTAGCTCTGAGGGATGAACTAATGAAAGCAGCAGACGATCAAGTAGGTAAAAAGACGAGGGCTAATAGAAATCCTTGGGTAACAGAAGAAATATTGAATTTAATTGATGAAAGGAGAAAATATAAAAATGCAGTAAATGAAGCAGGCAAAAAGGAATACAAACGTCTCAAAAATGAGATCAACAGGAAGTGCAAAATGGCTAAGCAGGGATGGCTAGAGGACAAATGTAAGGATGTAGAGGCTTGTCTCACTAGGGGTAAGATAGATACTGCCTACAGGAAAATTAAAGAGACCTTTGGAGAGAAGAGAACCACTTGTATGAATATCAAGAGCTCAGATGGCAACCCAGTTCTAAGCAAAGAAGGGAAGGCAGAAAGGTGGAAGGAGTATATAGAGGGTTTATACAAGGGCGATGTACTTGAGGACAATATTATGGAAATGGAAGAGGATGTAGATGAAGATGAAATGGGAGATACAATACTGCGTGAAGAGTTTGACAGAGCACTGAAAGACCTGAGTTGAAATAAGGCCCCGGGAGTAGACAACATTCCATTAGAACTAATGACGGCCTTGGGAGAGCCAGTCCTGACAAAACTCTACCATATGGTGAGCAAGATGTATGAGACAGGTGAAATACCCTCAGACTTCAAGAAGAATATAATAATTCCAATCCCAAAGAAAGCAGGTGTTGACAGATGTGAAAATTACCGAACTATCAGTTTAATAAGTCACAGCTGCAAAATACTAACGCGAATTCTTTACAGACGAATGGAAAAACTGGTAGAAGCAGACCTCGGGGAAGATCAGTTTGGACTCCGTAGATATGTTGGAACACGTGAGGCAATACTAACCTTACAACTTATCTTAGAAGAAAGATTAAGAAAAGGCAAACCTACGTTTCCAGCATTTGTAGACTTAGAGAAAGCTTTTGACAATGTTGACTGGAATACTCTCTTTCACATTCTAAAGGTGGCAGGGGTAAAATACAGAGAGCGAATGGCTATTTACAATTTGCACAGAAACCAGATGGCAGTTATAAGAGTCGAGGGGCATGAAAGGGAAGCAGTGGTTGGGAAGGGAGTGAGACAGGATTGTAGCCCCTCCCCGATGTTATTCAATCTGTATATTGAGCAAGCAGTAAAGGAAACAAAAGAAAAATTCGGAGTAGGTATTAAAATTCATGGAGAAGAAATAAAAACTTTGAGGCTCGCCGATAACATTGTAATTCTGTCAGAGACAGCAAAGGACTTGGAAGAGCAGTTGAACGGAATGGACAGTGTCTTGAAAAGAGGATATAAGATGAACATCAACAAAAGCAAAACAAGGATAATGGAATGTAGTCAAATTAAATCGGGTGATGCTGAGGGAATTAGATTAGGAAATGAGACACTTAAAGTAGTAAAGGAGTTTTGCTATTTTGGGAGCAAAATAACTGATGATGGTCGAAGTAGAGAGGATATAAAATGTAGACTAGCAATGGGAAGGAAAGCGTTTCTGAAGAAGAGAAATTTGTTAACATCGAGTATAGATTTAAGTGTCAGGAAGTCATTTCTGGAAGTATTTGTATGGAGTGTAGCCATGTATGGAAGTGAAACATGGACGATAACTAGTATGGACAAGAAGAGAATAGAAGCTTTCGAAATGTGGTGCTACAGAAGAATGCTGAAGATAAGGTGGGTAGATCACGTAACTAATGAGGAGGTATTGAATAGGATTGGGGAGAAGAGAAGTTTGTGGCACAACTTGACTAGAAGAAGGGATCGGTTGGTAGGACATGTTTTGAGGCATCAAGGGATCACAAATTTAGCATCGGAGGGCAGCGTGGAGAGTAAAAATCGTAGAGGGAGACCAAGAGATGAATACACTAAGCAGATTCAGAAGGATGTAGGTTGCAGTAGGTACTGGGAGATGAAGAAGTTTGCACAGGATAGAGTAGCATGGAGAGCTGCATCAAACCAGTCTCAGGACTGAAGACCACAACAACAACAACAACAACAACAACCTAGAAACAATTCGTTTCATGATTTTGCACTATGTTGCTCATCAATAATGTTGTTCTGTCGTTTCTGGTACTGGTCTTTTTGAATTGAGTCAGCTGTGGCAACCAACATCTGCAGTGTCCCATGATTTGACACTGATTTATCTTATGCACTGCAGCTGATGTATCAGTTATGGACATTGAACACTGCAACTGTGGTTAAAACAGTAGATGAATGGAAACTCTTTTAAAGTGACTGGCCATTGTTTTCATACCAATAACCACACTCTAGCTGGTCAACAATTAATTCTTCTACAATAGAGTTGTGAAGCATTCCTCCCAATGACTATCATTATGCTGTAAGTCCATTTGCAGAGGACGGAAGCCTGAGCTTGAAGTTTGCACTCTTCTCATATATTCTATGAACCAGGGTGGATTTCTGATGGGCCAGGAGCTCACTTAACACTACAGCATCACTAACACTTGGTTATGGATAACTCTGTTAATTAAGGCAAGACAACATTTCATTATGAGTAACGCAGTACTGTTAATTAAAGCAAGACCACACTTTCTGTGGCTCAAAGCAAATGTTCCAGCAGATCTTGTTGAAATTATCAGAAGCATGCCAGCAGCAGATTCTTTTGCTATATGTTCCATGAGTTTTAACATTATTTATGTCACTGTAAAACTCGAGCAACTGCTGGAGACATGTTTAAAAGGTAGACAACAGTGTACAGAAATTATATAGGATAAGCTAAAAATAGCTTTCCATATAAACTAATCAGAAAAGACATTAGCCTGCCACATACAAACCCTGGATCAGTAAAGGGAGGAAAGTATCTTGTGAAAGGAAAAGGGAAACGTAACCTGTTATCAAAAACAATTAAATGTCCTGCAGCAGCTACATGCTACAAGAACTACTCAATACAAGTAATAAACATATTTAATAACCATTTCTTACATATAGTAGGCATAGGGATAAACAGTTCAAGAGAATCCAGAATGATATTTTCACTCTGCACTGGAGTGTGCGCTGATATGAAACTTCCTGGCAGATTAAAACTGTGAGCCGGACCGAGACTCGAACTTGGGACCTTTGCCTTTTGTAGGCAAGTGCTCTACCAACTGAGGTACCCAAGCTCTTCTGCGAAGAATTCTGTGAAATTTGGAAGGTAAGAGACAAGGTACTGGCAGAATTGATGCTATGAGGACGGGTCATGAGTCGTGCTTGGTAGTTCAGTTGGTAGAGCACTTGCACGCGAAAGGCAAAGGTCCCAAGTTAGAGTCTCGGTCCGGCACACAGTTTTAATCTGTCAGAAAGATTCATATCAGTGCACACTCCACTGCAGAGTGAAAATCTCATTCTGGAAACAACCCCAGGCTGTGGCTAAGCCATGTCTCCGCAATATCCCTTCTTCCAGGGATGCCAGTTCTGCAAGGTTCGCAGAAGAGCTTCTGTGAAGTTTGGAAGGTGGGAGACGAGGTACTGGCAGAATTGAAGCTGTGAGGATGGGTCGTGAGTCGTGCTTGGGTAGCTCAGTTGGTAGAGCACTTGCCCACGAAAGGCAAAGGTCCCGAGTTCGAGTCTCGGTCCGGCACACAGTTTTAATCATCCAGGAAGTTTCAGTTCAAGAGAATGACCACACCAGTATGTTGAAAAACCAACTCTCATACAATTCAATCATATGATGTACCACTGACTTCTTATGAAGTTAAGAAACTTATAGACTCCCGAAAAATAAAAGCTCATCTGGATATGGTGGTGTTTCCAACAGAGTATTACAGCTTGTCCTCATATAATAAGCACTGTCTTTTCTGGAAAATGAAATGCATCAATAACTCAAAGCATTTTTCCAAAGAGACTGAAATAAGAAAGGTGATAGGAGAGATGTTCAATAACTACCAACCCATTTCACTACTAACATGATAAATACCAGACACTGTAGGCTGGAGAGCAATCAAATGTTCAATGTAAAGAAAGCCTCCAATACAAAGTCTTTCATTGCCTTGACCACTTGTATATATACTGGACTACTACAGGAATAAGCTGCCATCTTCAGCTCTGAAAGGTTACAAAAAATTACAAAAGTATTTACACTATAGTAACTGTAATCATGAAATAACAATTTTACATACCCTCTCTTCAATATACCCAAAGAGTACAGGTTATGAAACCACAATGAGCGATGAACTGCACGTTTGTATTTGTACCGTTGTAATGGACTGTGAATTTTAAATACAACAAAATTACTTCTACATATATTATTGCAGTAAATACACAAATTCCAATACACACCAAAGATCCAGTATAGATACCTGCGATCAAGGTAATAAAAAAAAACTTCATATTGAAAGCTTTCTTTACATTACTAATACCACTTTCCAAAAACTTCTGAGAAGGTGATGTATTCTAGAATACTGTCCGAAGGCAACAACAATAACATCCTTAGTAAATCACAGTTTGGATTTCAGAAGAGTTGCTCAGGTGAGAATGCTATTTACACACTCACTCAACAATTTTTACAAGTATTAAATAACAAAGTAGTATCTGTTGGCATTTTCTGTGACCTGTCTAAGGCATATGACTGTGTGATCAAAAATTCTGCTACATAAACTGAGGTTTTAGGGAGGTGATAATACAGTCAACCAATGGATAGTGTAATATTTAACCAAAAGAATGCAGAAAAGATTCTCCTACATAAACTGAGGTTTTAAGAAGTTGATGGTACAGGCAACCAATGGATATGGTAATATTTATCCAAAAGAATGCAGAAAAGATTCTCCTATATAAACTGAGGTTTTAAGGATTTGATGGTACAGGCAACCAATGGCTTGCATCTTACCTAAACAAAAGAAAGCAGGAAGCTGTGCTTACTAATTCAAGAAATATTATAAGAGAGATTCTTCTCACTATGGAGAAATCACATATGGGGTTAGACAAGGCTCAATATTAGAACCATTATTGTTCCTTGTACATGTAAATGACCTTCTGTCTAATATACAAGCAGAATAAATTCTTTTTGCAGCTGACACTAGTATTTTAATCAATCCAACCACACATACAGCAGCAAAAAATTATAATGATGTTCTTAAAAGGGTTATCTAGTAGTTTTCAACAAATGGTCTCCCTCTCAATTTCAAAACAACACAACATTTTCAGTTCTGCACTTCTAGAGGTACTAACCCACTGGTAAGTGTACCACATGGTGAGAAAATAAGGAACAGGTCAGAAACTACAAAAATTTTGGGTGTCCACATTCACCAGAATTTAAACTGGAAAAATCACATTCTAGAACTCCTAAAACAACTTAGTCCAGCCACATTTACATTAGAATCATTGCAAATATTGGGGAAAAACAAATCAGTAAGTTGATGTATCTGTATATTCAATAATGTCATATGGTATAATATACTGGAGTAACACATCTTTCAGAAAAAAAGTCTTATTCCTCAAATAGGAATAACATGTAGTGCTCACACATTATCATCTTGTAGACATTTGTTTAAGGAATCAACCAGTTTGACTTTTGCCTCACGGCATGTTTCTTCTCTCATGGAGTTTGTTGCAAATAATCCACTGCAGTTCAAAAGGAACAATGATCCATAATTACAATAAAAGAAGAAAAATTGGTATTCATTACTAGAAATTAAGGATGTCTTTATCACAGAATGGGGTGCACAATGCTGCAACCAAAATTTTTGATTACTCACCCAGTTATAAGTCTGATAGCAAAGTAAAATTTGAAAACAAACTGAACCTATTTCATAGAAGAATTTTTATTTTTGTGACTTGTAAAAAGTGGTAGGTAGGAATTGCTAATGGGCACCCGTATGTTTAAATAAACTTATAAACATTCAGCATGTAACCATATTTATAATTTAATTTGTGATGTGAATGTAAAATGACTTGTTTCACATCATTGCGAATTACCATACAAATAATCCATGGAAAATAAAACTAACTAGTTAATTTGAAAGTAGTCAAGAATAAGAAATGTACATTTTGGTGTTCCCAAGGGTTTCCAAAGTACTCTAGATAATAAGTATTTGGCTACTGCAATGCGGATGACAAATCTGTTGACTTTGTGCAAATAGTGAGCCTGGCCTTCTGACGATATTTCAGACTTCCTTCGAAAGACAAGTGCCCATTTTGAAAGATATAGGCAACCTTAGAAACATAGGAAAAAAAGTAACATTAATCACTTTAAACAAAGTTGTCCAAATTGAAAAATTATTGTGAATGAGAGATTCTGTCGAAAACCAGATCGGAATGTAAATTTTTGGGTTTAGTAGATGACCAACTTACATGAAAGCAGCAAGCTGAGAATGTCTGCAACAACAACAACAACAACAATTATTATTATTATTATTATTATTAGAATGATAAATAGTGCTTTATTCAATGTATGCTCCAGCAATTGTTATACATTTTTCCCATCTTTCAGGCAAATTATGAATAACATCCCAGCTGTGAACCATTTATCGAGCCATTTTTTGACACATGCGTGCGAGCCAAAGTGCTGCTCAGTAAATGCATGACCCATCAATGCAAACAAGTGGTAATCGAAACACACCAAGTCTGGTAAGTAAGCTGCATGTAGTATAACTTCCCAGGTGAGTGCCTCCAAAGTGTCACGAATCGGTTTTGCCGTATGTGAATGAGCAGATCATGAACAAAAATGACTTTTTGTTGTCGCTTTTGTTATTGTGGCCTTTTCTCAAGCAGCAAATGGTTCAAATTGGTCAACTGTTGTTGGTAACATTTAGTATTAACCATTTTCCCAGATTTTAACAGTTCATTATCAAACACGCCTCTCTCATCCTACCAAACACAGACCATCCTCTTTCTGCCAAAGGGATTCAGTCATTCGGTCAATGTGGATGGTCTTCCTGGGTCTACTCATGATTTTTTGCACTTGGGATTCTCAAAAGAAATCCACTTTTCATCCTCTGTAATTGTACGGTGCAAAAATAACTTCCTTCCACAACAAGCAACCTTAGAAACATAGATGTGTGTTTTTTTTTTTTTTTTTTTTTTTTTTTTTTTTTTTTTTTTTTTTTTTTTTTTTTTTTTTTTTTTTACATGTCATTCAACTCATGTGGTACCCATCTACCAGTCTTCTGAATCTTTCCCATCTCTCATAGCTAATTGGCAACAGCTTGTTGAGTACTGCCCAATTGCTTGGCAAGTTTTTTTTTTTTGTGTCTGTGAATCATCTTCATTCAACAATGCTCCCAATGCCACATCTCCATATTTTTTTGGCGGTTTTCCACATCAAAGTCACCATTTTTGAAATGCCGAAACCATTGTTTACACTCATCTTGAGATGGCGCATGTTCATCCCAAATCATAGACCTGTGATCTGGGATGTTCACCATAAGCTTCTCGAAGTGATCGGTATGATTCAACACCAGTTTTCTTCAAATGGAAACAAAAAATAATGCTGTCCACAGATACTCTTTGTTCAGTATAATTTCGATATATTGAACACAACACTATGCACTCACTTTTCCAATTATCCCCGGTGCATGTCTGTCACTTGTTCATGGTACAACAAACTGGTGCAGTGTCAAATCTTTATAGCATAAACTGCATGGGGGCGACATCTGTTGTCTGAAATATGCATTTCATACTTGTACACCAAGTATGTGTATTAAAAAGAGTATCATCATACCTTAATACTGAAATCCTAAAAACTGTATATTTTGGAGTATTTTCTTTCTTGTATTATGGATTGGTACTGTGGGGCAGGACCTGCGACTCTTATATACATGGGTTTTCATCTAAGCTATTTATAAAGAAAAGTCATCGTTTAACACTGTTACTGAAAATCTTGAAAAGTACTTGAACAATTTAATTCAAATTTTTACATACATTACACTCTAATAAACATTCAAATGGATGTAGGCTAAATATTATTTTAATATACAAACATATAATAGGGAAATATTATTAGTAAAAATCTCAAAAATTTCTTGGAATTTTTGCACAATATTTTTAATAAACAGTTCATCTGGATGAACATAGGAGATTATGTATATAAAAAAGACAATGTTCAGGTTTTAGTTTTAAACTGCCTCTGAGAAATAATGCTGTGCTATGTTGCATTGTGAAAGAGTGTGATTTCATTTTCTTTTTGCGGTCAAGTTTTAACCATGACTGCAGGGCATTTAAACCATTATACAAATTGTTTCTCTATTATATGTTCTTCCTCCTTTTGTATAATTTCAAACTCAAATTGTCTATACAACACAAAAGCTGTATGTATGGCTTATCGCATTACAATCAGAAACTACTATGAAATCTTTAACGTCCGAAACTTCGTAATCCCACCAGTTTGTAGATTATAGCTACGTGAAATACTGTCATTGTAGCTACTATCCTCACAGATCCAGCAGCAGGAGATATCTCACACACACCAAATACCAATTATCGCAACTGATTTAACCATTAATTTTACAAGACTTAAATTCTCAATCTATTTATATATAACAAATAACAAGGTTCTAGGTATGAGAAATGAGACAAGGAAATCGAAGAAATGGGGGCTGAAGAAAAAGAACACAGATATTGGGAAGGAGGAGATGGACAGAGGGAGTGGGAGGTGGAGAGAGATAGGAGGAAGAAGAGGAGATGGACAGAGCAAGGGGGGAGGGGGAGGAGGTGATGGATGGACACACACACACACACACACACACACACACACACACACACACAGAGAGAGAGAGAGAGAGAGAGAGAGAGAGAGAGAGAGAGAGAGAGGTATCAGGATGTATAACCAATTCCCATACATATTTAGCATTGGCAGATTCGCTAGTATTGTAGAAGAAAGCCTTGAGGAATGTAGTAAAAGTGTAACAAAGAACGTCCTGTAAAAGCCTGTTTACTAGTTCCAATATTCTCACAGTTTGTTGTTGTTGTTGTGGTCTTCAGTCCTGAGACTGGTTTGATGCAGCTCTCCATGCTACTCTATCCTGTGCAAGCTTTTTCATCTCCCAGTACCTACTGCAACCTACATCCTTCTGAATCTGCTTAGTGTATTCATCTCTTGGTCTCCCTCTACGATTTTTACCCTCCACGCTGCCCTCCAATACTAAATTGGTGATCCCTTGATGCCTCAGAACATGTCCTACCAACCGATCCCTTCTTCTGGTCAAGTTGTGCCACAAACTTCTCTTCTCCCCAATCCTATTCAATACTTCCTCATTAGTTATGTGATCTACCCATCTAATCTTCAGCATTCTTCTGTAGCACCACATTTCGAAAGCTTCTATTCTCTTCTTGTCCAAACTATTTATCGTCCATGTTTCACTTCCATACATGGCTACACTCCATACGAATACTTTCAGAAATGACTTCACGACACTTAAATCAATACTGGATGTTAACAAATTTCTCTTCTTCAGAAACGCTTTCCTTCCCATTGCCAGCCTGCATTTTATATCCTCTCTACTTCGACCATCATCAGTTATTTTGCTCCCCAAATAGCAAAACTCCTTTACTACTTTAAGTGTCTCATTTCCTAATCTAATTCCCTCAGCATCACCCGACTTAATTAGACTACATTCCATTATCCTTGTTTTGCTTTTGTTGATGTTCATCTCATATCCTCCTTTCAAGACACTGTCCATTCCATTCAACTGCTCTTCCAAGTCCTTTGCTGTCTCTGACAGAATTACAATGTCATCGGCGAACCTCAAAGTTTTTATTTCTTCTCCATGAATTTTAATACCTACTCCGAATTTTTCTTTTGTTTCCTTTACTGCTTGCTCAATATACAGATTGAACAACATCGGGGAGAGGCTACAACCCTGTCTTACTCCCTTCCCAACCACTGCTTCCCTTTCATGTCCCTCGACTCTTTATAACTGCCATTTGGTTTCTGTACAAATTGTAAATAGCCTTTCGCTCCCTATATTTTACCCCTGCCACCTTTAGAATTTGAAAGAGAGTATTCCAGTCAACATTGTCAAAAGCTTTCTCTAAGTCTACAAATGCTAGAAACGTAGGTTTGCCTTCCCTTAATCTTTCTTCTAAGATAAGTCGTAAGGTCAGTATTGCCTCACTTGTTCCAGTGTTTCTACGGAATCCAAACTGATCTTCCCCGAGGTTGGCTTCTACTAGTTTTTCCATTCGTCTGTAAAAAATTCGTGTTAGTATTTTGCAGCTGTGACTTATTAAGCTGATAGTTCGGTAATTTTCACATCTGTCAACACCTGCTTTCTTTGGGATTGGAATTATTATATTCTTCTTGAAGTCTGAGGGTATTTCGCCTGTTTCATACATCTTGCTCACCAGATGGTAGAGTTTTGTCAGGACTGGCTCTCCCACGGCCGTCAGTAGTTCCAATGGAATATTGTCTACTCCGGGGGCCTTGTTTCGACTCAGGTCTTTCAGTGCTCTGTCAAACTCTTCACGCAGTATCATATCTCCCATTTCATCTTCATCTACATCCTCTTCCATTTCCATAATATTGTCCTCAAGTACATCGCCCTTGTATAGACCCTCTATATACTCCTTCCACCTTTCTGCTTTCCCTTCTTTGCTTAGAACTGGGTTTCCATCTGAGCTCTTGATATTTATACAAGTCGTTCTCTTACCTCCAAAGGTCTCTTTAATTTTCCTGTAGGCAGTATCTATCTTACCCCCAGTGAGATAGGCCTCTACATCCTTACATTTGTCCTCTAGCCATCCCTGCTGAGCCATTTTGCACTTCCTGTCGATATCATTTTTGAGACGTTTGTATTCCTTTTTGCCTGTTTCACTTACTGCATTTTTATATTTTCTCCTTTCATCAATTAAATTCAATATTTCTTCTGTTACCCAAGGATTTCTACTAGCCCTCGTCTTTTTACCTACTTGATCCTCTGCTGCCTTCACTACTTCATCCCTCAAAGCTACCCATTCTTCTTCTACTGTATTTATTTCCCCCATTCCTGTCAATTGCTCCCTTATGCTCTCCCTGAATCTCTGTACAACCTCTGGTTCTTTTAGTTTATCCAGGTCCCATCTCCTTAAATTCCCACCTTTTTGCAGTTTCTTCAGTTTTAATCTACAGGTCATAACCAATAGATTGTGGTCAGAGTCCACATCTGCCCCTGGAAATGTCTTACAATTTAAAACCTGGTTCCTAAATCTCTGTCTTACCATTATATAATCTATCTGATACCTTTTAGTATCTCCAGGGTTCTTCCAGGTATACAACCTTCTTTCATGATTCTTAAACCAAGTGTTAGTTATGATTATGTTGTGCTCTGTGCAAAATTCGACCAGGTGGCTTCCTCTTTCATTTCTGTCCCCCAATCCATATTCACCTACTATGTTTCCTTCTCTCCCTTTTCCTACACTCGAATTCCAGTCACCCATGACTATTAAATTTTCGTCTCCCTTCACAATCTGAATAATTTCTTTTATTTCATCATACATTTCTTCAATTTCTTCGTCATCTGCAGAGCTAGTTGGCATATAAACTTGTACTACTGTAGTAGGCGTGGGCTTCGTATCTATCTTGGCCACAATAATGCGTTCACTATGCTGTTTGTAGTAGCTTACCCGCATTCCTATTTTCCTATTCATTATTAAACCTACTCCTGCATTACCCCTATTTGATTTTGTGTTTATAACCCTGTAGTCATCTGACCTGAAGTCTTGTTCCTCCTGCCACCGAACTTCACTAATTCCCACTATATCTAACTTCAACCTATCCATTTCCCTTTTTAAATTTTCTAACCTACCTGCCCGATTAAGGGATCTGACATTCCACGCTCCGATCTGTAGAACGCCAGTTTTCTTTCTCCTGATAACAACATCCTCTTGAGTAGTCCCCGCCCGGAGATCCGAATGGGGGACTATTTTACCTCCGGAATATTTTACCCAAGAGGACGTCATCATCATGTAATCATACAGTAAAGCTGCATGCCCTCGGGAAAAATTACGGCTGTAGTTTCCCCTTGCTTTCAGCCGTTCGCAGTACCAGCACAGCAAGGCCGTTCTGGTTATTGTTACAAGGCCAGATCAGTCAATCATCCAGACTGTTGCCCTTGCAACTACTGAAAAGGCTGCTGCCCCTCTTCAGGAACCACACGTTTGTCTGGCCTCTCAACATATACCCCTCCGTTGTGGTTGCACCTACGGTACGGCTATCTGTATCGCTGAGGCACGCAAGCCTCCCCACCAACGGCAAGGTCCATGGTTCATGGGGGGGTCTCACAGTTTATGCCACGCATATGCTGGAAACCATTATGACAGGGAAACAAGACAAAAAAGCCACAAGTAGAAACATGCAAATTCATGACCATGGTACAAGGTATAAAACAGAATTTCATTTGGTTACAAGAAGATTAATGTTAACAGCAAAATACCTACATGTCAAAGAAGCTGTTTTTGTAATTTGCTACCAAATAATCTTAAGATGCTGACAGGAGATACTTTTAAAAAACGATTTAAGCAATGACTTAGTTATAAATGGTCAAACAACTTGGATTTAACATGAATAATATCGTAAGCAATAATCTTGCCCTAGAAATAAGTATAGTAGTAAACTGTATGTAAAACCAACTGTTCACTATGGAATGTATTATTGTCCTACTGTTCGATTCATTTAATTGTAGTATACTGTAAAAAAACTGTAATTTGTACTTTGTTGGCAAGACTTCAGTACTGCAGAGTTCAACCATAGTAGGGTTCTGCATAGTATAAAGTTTTTCTAGCATTTTTATTGCAATTAGCAACTAAAACATCTAAGAAAAAGTTTTGAAAGTGTTGAAAATTATATAACGTACTTGGTTTACCTGATCTGTACAACAGGAAATTGATGTCATTTCTTTTACCAAATTATATTTTGAATAACACATACTTCAAATGGTGACCACTGTTGTACCATATCATGAAGGTTCACACAGTACTGAATTATGTCACAAGAAACATCATCATACAAATCTTCCATTGTGTGCGCTTGCTTAGCACATACCTTCCCTTACAAATATCCTCACATGACTTTCACACATACCAAAGTTAGGCCAGTATTTTACACCATAGCTGATGACATGTTCTGCAAAGATTTATCCACAGACTCCAAGTCATGGAAGCTATGCAGAACTGCATCATCCTGTTGTAATCAAAGGGCATGGTTGCAATACTGTACATTGAATTCTGGTTCCAGAAAGTTGTACAACATCCCAGTGTTACAGTTTGACATAGAACATGTGAAATTGTCTGACTAGTTCCAAAATTTGGTTTGTTAACTAAAACATAAAGCCAAACAGATGGAATCACATTTTGTCACTGATCAGCTGCATTGACTCATCTGCAGTAGCCATTATTTTCTGTACTGTGTCTGAGAAAGTCCTTTGGTTTCCATTATCATTATGACACAACTTAAGTAAAATCAATATGTTATATAAGTAAAAATTTAAATCCTAGCAAAGAATTAACTTAATGGTTAGCTGGGTATATGCAAGACAGTAATACAATAGAATGTCGAATCTTATATAAGCAGTGAGTGAAAATTTGTACTAAGGCCGGGAATCAAACCCAAGTCTCCTGCTTACTAGACAGGTGAATTAGCCACTAAACCACCCTGGCATAGCAGTTCACACAACTGCATGGATTACCCTGGCATGCCTCCCTCCTCAATCTAAATTCTCACTGCACCCCCACTATACCTCAAATTCCCTCCGTACACCCGAAAGGAATTGCCGAGGTCCTCCATGTTATGGAATAGCACCTCAGCATCGAATGTAAATGGAGGATAAAGCCTGAAACCCAGGTGGAGGTATTTATACAAATGAAATGACACAATTTCAGAAATTTTACTGGTCTAATATAGATATGATTTTATGCATATTGACTGAAGTGGTGAGTCAAACTTTGTACCGAGGCCAGGAATCGAGCCATTAAGCCACCTTGGCACAGCAGTTCCCACAACTGCACAGGACTTTAAAAAAAAAATCATTTGCCATTTCAGTCTATGTACATAAAATCATATCTGTACGAGATCAGTAAAGTATATGAAATTGTGTAATTTCATTTGTATAAGTGACTGCTCCTGGGTTTCAGGCTGGATCCCATTTATGTTCAATGCTGAGGTGCTATTCCAGAACAAGGAAGGCCTTGGCAATTTTGTTCATGTGTAAGTGGATATTTAAGGTAGACTGGGGTGGCAATGAGAATTTGGATTGAGGAGGGAGGCTTTCCAGGGTAATCCGTGCAATTGTGTGAGCTGATGTGCTGAGGTGGTTATCATACCTGCCTAGTAAGCAGGACACCCGGGTTTGATTCCCAACCTTGGTACAAATTTTCATTCATTGCTTCAGTCTGTATACATAAAATCATGCCTGTCTGAGACCAATAAAGTCTCTGAGATAGTGTCATTTCAGAATGCTGAATGTTGAGGTCTTATCTGTCCACATACCAACTGACCCAACTTTTATGACATATAGGCAGTTTTAAACTTCTGCATTGACATTTTTAAAATTTGTATGTAGTTGGATGAAAATTATTCACTTATAGTAAGATTGCATTATGGCTGAGATACACACCTGGCTTCTGACAAACAGCTATCATCACAGCCAGTTTTAAATAAATTCCAAATTCTTAATATGTAGTGTATATAGAAGTGTTGTAGCAACTAAAATGACATTTTCAACACAAGTTAACCACTCTTCCCCTTTCGAGTGGGGATAGGGGAAGAGTGGATTACTTCTCACCTGAAAGCAATTGGATCTTATTGACAGACCCTTTACATAACAGATCAGTGTCCTCTATGTAGAGATCAGACCATATGGTTGTTCTGAAAAAGAGTCAGATAACTCTTTATAAAACAAAAAATATTCTAAAGCAAACTTCTAAAACCCTAACACACTTAAAGGTGTGTGTGTGTGTGTGTGTGTGTGTGTGTGTGTGTGTGTGTGTGTGTGTGTGTGTGTGTGTGTGTGTGTGTGTGAAAGGGGGCAAGGGGGGGGGGGGGGGGGCGGAGTGGTCAGTCATACCCAATTACGGTGAATGCAAAATTACACCACAAATCAGAAACTTCAAACAGTCATAGCCTATTTATCTCATTATCTACTATAGTAGAGGACAGATTAGCTGGTAAGCTAACCCCTGCACTATTGTACAAAAACATTCAGTTAAAATGTGTTTTACTGAAATCTACAGGTATTATACACTGGAGGGGCCTCCTGCTGAAAGCCATGCAGCATCAGATTGTGTCCTATTCAAAGCCAAATACAAAGGGAAGCCTTACAAAACTCTCGTGCAACCCAACAGAGAACACTGCCCAAATATATCAGACCCACACCAAATGAGACTAAAGAGGTACTAGACATAAACAGAGAAGAGAAGTGTTAATGGTCTTATACATTTGACTGACTTACGGGTGGCTGTCACACAAATACTGAAAAACCAGAACTGGCAGACACTTCAACATAAATGTCAAATATTTTACGAAACCTTTCCCATAAAGTTACAAGACCCACTATAAACAAGGAATGTAGGAACATAGCCTACAACAGAAACAATAGCTTCCATAGGGACTACGAAAACACTAGCTATTTAACTAACTCTAGGGTGCACAGCAGTAATTCTTCTCACATACTATATGGCAAGAAACTGTGATGTGCAGTACATTGGAAAGTATCCTGTGCCATATGTTTCACACCAATTTATAGAGTATGGATATTGATGTAGGCATCTGCAGTTTGTATATTGCTGTTGAAGAACTTCAAACTCTGCAAGAATATTAAAAACCCCACTCCTTTAATAAACAAACCAATTTCCAAGCTTCAGTATTAGTCCAAATGGAAGAAAAGAGGTAAAGGGCTGACCTAGCATGCTTCTTTCAGTGATACCTTGCACTAGTAAGAGAGGATGAGGTTTGGTCAACTGAAAATCAATTACTAGTAAGTACGACATCTTAATACTGTTAAGAACAAACAAACAATAAACTGTCAGCAACTTCTCACATGTGTGATTCAACTGTACAAATAAATATAGTAATCATTATTAAACGAATGAGTGAACAATGCTGTTGGTAAAACATCGAAACTATCAGGGAACTCTTTCTGATCGCCATGTGAACTTTCTCTTAGAAAACAACATATTAACAGTGCCAATCTTGATGATATCAAGGCCGATATGAGGGAGCAATCACGACGAAAACTTGAGTATGAGCCTGGCAACATTATCAGGTTAGTCCTAATGTGCGACAGTGGCTCAGACAATTATTTTGCTTGCAGTATGTGCATGCATCACACATTAACTACGAAAAATATAAAGGAAGGCCACCACTACGTAACCCTTGACCAATGTTGTCTAGACATAACATTCCGACAAGTTTCCTGCTACTTATCTTAAGATGAAGGAAACTTCTCAAGAGTTTCTAAACGACACTGATAATCCGAGATGATTTCACCACCCAAATTCATGACATCCAACATCCCTGACAGATAGTAGGTGCATTAATGGAGGAAACATATGCCTTTGGACATAGGTGATATTCCTGATTTTGTACAATCACTAAAGTCTGGTATTTTTCTCTGTAACCAAGGTCACAAGTTCATTTTAAATGCCTTGGGAAATCAACACTCCCAGCTTGTGAAGCAGCAGCAGCATTTAAGGAGGAAGAACGGTCATCAATAGCAGAAACAGCAACACCAACCCCCACAGGATCAAGTGTACCAGCTGACAGCACTTGTAGAAACCTCACCAACAGAAGATCCACCCTCTATGGTAATAAGGAGCACAGTAGTGACTGCAGCTGCTCCACAAAGGTTGTGTCTGAGATCAAGAAAGTCCTCAGCTGCAAATGGGGATTTTTTTATGGTATTGAGGCAGAAGGGGGAAGGTTCCAATCAGAATGTAAGTAATGCAGTTAATTACAACAAATGTGGGTGTTACCAGTACAACAGCTCCCCCTTCCCTGCAGAAAACTGTTCCTACAATACTGGCATGGCAAAAGAAATAAAACTCAGTCCCAACAGTGGCAGTACCAAAACCAATCATGTAATTAAAAATAAGCTCAAAATTTTTCACCAAAATATTCAAAGCCTGCTCTGTAAGTTAGACCAATTTACTGTAAATATTGATGAACCAACAGGCACAAATTGTGCTCATATTCTCTGTCTGACAGAACACCATGTCACTGTTGGCAATGAAATGCTCAATATTCCAAACTACGTATTAGCTACCTCATTTTGTAGAAAGCATGTGTGCAAAGTGGGGCAGCTATTTACGTGAAAAACAGCCTGTCCTTTAATACAATAGATGTAGAGAAACACTTTGAGGCATGTGTCACAGAAAGAGTAGAAGCTAACAAGAAACTGGCAATCGTAGCAGTAAACAGGGCTCCATTTGGTAATTTTAAAGTATTCATGAAACAATTAGATTCTGTGCTATTATATCTCACAAGGAAAAATAGGAACATTATAGTGACTGGAGATTTTAATATAGATTTCCTAGAAAGCTTATCTTCTAAGACAGAGTTTGGAACTTTAATGCATACCTACAATCTTGTCTCCACTGTCAGATTTCCCACAAGAACTACTGCCACTTCCAGCATTCTAATAGACAATATCTTTGTAGATATGAGTAGAACTCATCACATCAAAGTTGAAAAAGTCATAAATGGTCTCCCTGATCATGATGGGCAAATACTTACAATTGACAACTTTAATACAAATCAGAGCAAAGCTGGTGCACAGTGGAAAACCATTTGAAACATGAATGAGGAAAATATCCAAAACTTTAAATTATGCATTCAGGAGACTGACTGGAGGTATATCTATCTTGCAAATGATGCTAATACAAAATATAATTTATTTACTGATGAATTATCAGGTATATTTGAAAGTGTCTTTCCAAAAAAAGGTCTGCAGATTACAGAACAGGCAATCAAGCAAAAAAACATGGCTCACCAAGGGCATAAAAATATCATGCCAGAGAAAAATAATCCCCTCCAGGTGAACCATTAAAGGACTAAAGTCATTAAAAATCTAAAAGTATGAGCACAGAACCTGAAATTAATTGTTCAAATAATAAAATCAGAATAATTTGGAATGTAATAAACAGGGAAACAGGTATTGCACCATCTGACAATGTAAAAACTGCTGACCTAAAAATTATAGATTTGTAAATAACTGATAGTAAACAGATAGCCGACACATGTAACAACCACTTACTGTCACTTCTCAAATAGGATTCAGTGGTGACCTGAGGGAAGCTGCAGATATTCTGAAACTTAACATCCCACAAAGTTTTAATGATATAAATGTACCACCCATAACTGTTAATGAAATAAAAAATAATAATTCACTCATTGAAAAGTAAAGGATCTTCAGGTATAGATAACATCTCTTGTAAACTGTTGAAAGCCTGCAGTAATGATGTTAAGTGTAGTACTTGCTCACATTTGCAACACGTCTCTTTATGAGGGAGTTGTTCCAGAGAGAATGAAATATGCCATTGTGAGACCTCTTTTCAAGTCTGGTGATGCTATACAGATGTCAAAAATTATAGTCCTGTCTCCCTCTCTTAACAACATTTTCAAAGGTTGTTGTAAAGGCAGTGTATAACAGGATTGTGGGACACTTTGATAAACTTAATATTATTAACCACAGACAGTTTGGTTTTCAAAAAGGGGTTTTCACAGAGCATGCCATATACACACTCACAAATGAGGTCTTGGAGTCTATTAATAGTAAGAAGTCACCAGTTAGTGTCTTCTGTGAGCTTTCCAAGGCCTTTGATTCTGTAAACACAATACAAATACAAATATAAACCACAAGATACTCTTGGGGAAGGCCAATCATTATGGAATCAAAGGGCCTATAGGTAACTGGTTAAAATCAGATCTTGAAGACAGGAAACAAAAGGTGGTTCTAAATGGCTGCAACAAACGATCTTCTAGTCTAGTGGATTCTGAATGAGGCAAAATACAGCATGGAGTTGCCCAGGGATCTGTCCTTGGACCCTAGCTGTTTTTAATATGTTAATGATTTACCCCGGTCCATTAGTAAAAATTGTGAATTCACAATGTTTGCTGATGATACAAGCATTGTAGAAGATGGGTAAGTCTACTGCTGATCTGGAGACTGATGTTAATGATATACTCAGAGAAGTTACAGCTTGGTTTTCAATTAATTCTCTTTCAGATAATATTAAAAAAACTAATTTTATACAGTTCCACAAAAAAATAAAACTCCAGAAAATATAGTAATTGCTCATGACAACCAGGAACTAGAACAGGTGCACTCCACTAAATTCCTAGGGGTTCATATTGACGGTAGGCTCAACTGCGAACAGCATGTGTCCCTTACTCTAAAAAGGCTTTCATCAGCAACTTTTGCTTTAAGAATCATCACTCATTTTCAGGACATCAACATTTTAAAATCAGCTTACTTTGGATACTTTCACTCATTAATGAGTTATGGAATAATCTTCTAGAGTAATTCACCAGCCTCAAAATAAATCTTAACCGCTCAGAAGAGAGCATTCAGAGTCATGTGTGGGGTTCCTACACGAACCTCATGTAGAAAACTTTTCACACAGTTAGGTATACTAACTACAACATGTCAGTACATATACTCTCTGATGAATGTTGTTAATAAAGACTATGCTCAGTATGAAACAAATTGTTCATACCATAACTACAATACTAGAGGTAAGGATGATCTACATGTTGCAACTATCACTTGTACAGAAGGGAGTAAATTATGCTGCTATAAAGACTTTTAATGCATTGCCTAATTATATTAAATGTACAAGAGGAAATGAAACGCTGTTCAAAGGTACGTTAAAAAAATACCTGCTTGGTCATCCACTGTACTCCATAGATGAATTCTTTTCCAGAAATAATGCACTCCCTTAATAATAGATGTATTTAGTCTCTAAGTTATTAGATGGATGATATTATGTTAATGTTATAGTGTGAATTGCTATACTAGTTAAATGACAGCTTGTAAATGAGAAAAAGTGATACTTATTAATATCTATTTCATTCTATTATATTACTATTCCGTAGCATTAATTGTATTTGTACAACTGTATTGACACGTTCCACATCCAGGCGAATCACTCGCATGTACGGATCCATGGAATACGCATACCAAATACAAAAAAATAATAAACTTTTGGCCTATAAGCTCTAATATTTCGTTTCCACACCAAGCTGACACTCTTAACAAAATAAAATCGTCTTTAGTTACGTCGGATACGACAAATGTTGCAAACTGCTGCTATCCTAATGTAAAACTTGTGAGGGTTTTAATGCCTTAGCTTCTCGTCACAACAATCATATTTACTATGTCAACATATGCTCTTACTCACAAAGTAATAGAAAAGTTATTATGAACTGTTACCATTAGTGAGTATTACGCTATAACGACATCTCATTATTGTTCTTCTTCTTACTACATAAAACACGATACCAGGACGTATAATATTAAGTGAGGTTAAACCCAACTGAAACGAACCGCCTGCAAATTTTGACACATAAACAAAACCATGGCAACCGGGAGTGCCGCCAACAGAAAACGAAATTCGTTAAGAGAAATTTCATCTCCAAATTCCCTTCAGCGACAAGAAGACCTTTCAACGTATTTGTCAGATCACATCCAACTTCAGAGTTGGGATATTATCATACTCTCGCAGTAGAAAAAGCTGGTATTTCCATTTTGTCTGTTGTAGCAAAGCATCCTACACATTTTCCGCTTAATGAGGCAACCGACCAATAAATGGTAATTGTAACTGTACAGGTAAAGGCTTTTCAGACGAGAGACGACCGACAAACCGATTTTTCAGCTCTGGCGGTCGGTTGTGTGCAGCTCAATATTTATTGAGATCTCTCTTAAAGCGGATCATAGGCTGTCGATAATATTGCACAATAATATTGGGCAATATTATGGACTTTAGCCCTAGAATGTTGAATAATATTGTCAGTAATAATATGCAATAATACTGTGGTTCGGATTATTGGACGAAGAAGATTGCTGCTGTGATAATTGCTCTGCTCTGCTGCGACCAGAAAAAAAAGGAGCGTCAAAGATCACTCACGAAAACTTGTTGAGAGACTCGAGGTTGAATGAAAAAGAGATATCAAATTGTGTGTTGATGGTCCAGCAGTAGGTACGTTGTTGGAAATGGTTCTCTCCTTAAATTGGCATCGCCAAACAGATTGCTCCCCCTCCCTCCCCTCCGCGTGGTATAAACTTTTGCGGACGCCCGTATTCCAATCATCAAAACACAAAATCTGCATCCATGCAAATCGTCGTGAGATGCAAGGCAGAGCATACGCCACATTGTACCAGTTATTGGGATTTGTTCTTGTTCCATTCACGTATGGAGCGTGAGGAGAATGATTGTTTGAACGTCTCTGTGCGTGCAGTAACTATTCTAATCTTGTTCTCGCGATCACAATGTGAGTGATACGTAGGCGATTGTAGTATATTCCTAGAGTCACCATTTAAAGCCGGTTCTTGAAACTTTGTTAGTAGACATTCTCGCGATAGTTCACGCGTCTTGAGAGTCTTTCAGTTCAGTTCCTTCTGTATCTCTGTGGCACTCTCCCACGGATCAAAAAAAAAAACCGTGATCATTTGTGCTGCCCGCCTTCGTATACATTCAAAATCCCTTGTTAGTCCTATTTAGTACAGGTTCCAAACACTTGAGGAGTAGTGTAAGATGGATTGCACAAGGCATTTGTAAGCAATCTCCTTTGTAGACTGATTGCACTTTCCCAGTATTCTACCAATAAACTGAAGTCTCCCATCTACTTCACCACGACTGAGCCTTTGTGATCATTCCTTTTCTTATCCCTATAGTAGGTTACACCACAGTATTTGTATGAGCTGGCTGATTCCAACAGTGGCTCATTGATATTGCAGTCACAGGGTTCTACGTTTCTTCGTTTTGTGAAGTGCACAGTTCTACATTTCTGAACTTTTAAAGTAAGTTGCCAGTCTTTGCATCACTCTGAAACCTTATCAAGCTCTGACTGAATATTTAGGCAGCTTCTTTCAGACAGTACTTCATTATAAATAACTGCATCATCTGCAAAAAGCCAGATTTTACTATTAATATTGTCTACAATGACATTAACATACAACATGAACAGCAAGGGTCCCGACACATTCCCTGGCATAAACTTGAATTTACTTCTCCATCTGCACACACACAGAGGCATTCAAACAACGATTCTTCCCCTGCTCCATATGTGAATGAAACTGTAAGAACCCTTAATAACGGGTACATTGGGACGTACCTTCTGCCATGCACCTCGGGGTGGTTTGTAGAATATAGATGTAGATGCAGATGTAGAATTTGATAGTGACTCTCCATCCAAGATAACATGCTGCATCCTCCAAACTAATTAGTCCTCAGGCCAGTCACAAATTTCACTTGATACCCCATGTGACTGAACTGTTGACGATAAGCATAGATGTAGCACTGAGTCAAATGCTTTTCAGAAATCAGGAAATACTGCATCTGTCTAATTGCCTTGATCCAAAGCTTTCAGTATGCCATGTGAGAAAAGTGGAAGTTGGGTTTCACATGATTGATGGTTTCAGAATCCATGCTAGTTGGCATTGAAGAGGTCATTCTGTGCAAGATACCTCCTTATGTTTGATCTCAGAATATCTTCTAAGATTCTACTACAAATTGATGCCAAAGATATTGGACTGTAGTTTTGTGGATCACTTCTGCTACTCTTCTTGTAGATGAGTGATACCTGTGCTTTTTTGCAAGAACTGAACACAGTCTTTTATTCAAGGGACCTACAATAGACTACAGTTAGATGAGGGCCTAAGTCAGTTGCAAACCTAAAATTGATAGCAGTGAGATTTTTGTGGAAAATTTAAGTGTATATCGAAAGGATAGGCAAATGGGAAATGGGTGTGGTGTATTTGTTGCAGTAGACAAGAAACCCAAATCCACTGACATAGAAATTGAAGCTGCATTTGAGATTCTTTGGGCAAGATACAATATCAGGGATGGGTGCAAAATGATGATTGGATCCTTCTGTTGCCAACCAGACTCATCTCTTAATGTCTCCAAAAACTTGAGAGGAAACCTCATTACACTTGTACATAAGATAGTCAGTGATACTGTAATCATTGGTGGAGACTTTAATCATCCAACAATTAATTGGGAAAATTACAGTTTTGTTAGGGGTGTGATAAGACATCGCATCAAACGGTACTAAATGGCTTCTCTGAAAACTATCTAGAACAGATAGTTAGAAACCCCGTTCATGATGGAAATATATTTGACCTAACGGTAACAAACAGAGCTGACCTCTTTGAGGATGTCCACATCGAAACTGGTATCAGTGGCCATGATGCAGTTGTGGCAACAATGATTACCAGAGTATAAAAGGACAACCAAGCCAAGTAAAATAATGCAATCAAAAACACAGTAGACCATGGTTTGCAGTATTTGGAGCATAGTTAAGGATAAGTGTCATGCAGTAATACGTGCACTAAAGGATCATAACGTCCAATTCACCCAACTGAAGTTACTGTTAGTCTTCTGTCACTGCATGTGGTGATAAACACTGTTCGAATATGGCAACTGAACGTGACAAGAATGGGAGGTGAACCACACTTAGATGACAGAGTTTTGGTGAAGTCTAAAGACTGGAAATTTTTGTGGGATACACTGTGCAAGGAGTATAGCAGTAAAGATACAAGAAATGAAGCACTTGCTCTGTTTTTTAATGGCATACAGAGCACTGAAAGATATGAATAGAAGTGCTTTGACTGTAGATATACAGATAACTGACAGACTTTTATTCATGAAATATACCTACTTACTTTACTGGTAAAAATGTTTAAATAATCCAGCCAAATGCCATGCATTCTGCTACGAAGAGCAGGGCTCAACTTATTTTTTTACACTTCATTTCTTTGTATCTGTTACTATATTTGTTACATGATATAAGCTACCACCATTTGTAATCTCTCTGCTTCTAATTTGAAATAAGTTTCTAAAACTTACATGGCACATATTTTATTAATTTGAAATTTGTTTTGTAAACTTACAAGGACATTTTTCAGCATAAAAACAGTCTTGGTTGCAAAATTATTAAATATCAATAACATGTTCCACCCTTTGTGGCACATCAGACAATCCGATATTAACTAACTTTGGAATCAAGACTGTTTTTATTCTGGAATGATTAAATACCAGTTGTTGTGCCACCCTGTCCCAATTAAATGGATTTTTTTTATAAGGGACATCTTTTAATCTATATACACAAATACGTGCATAACATTTACATTAACATAATTTATTTTATTGTGTTTGCTTCACCGTGACATATTTCTTCAGGTTCCTATAAATGACATAGAACAATAATAAAAATTCTTGGCTGGAGCAGTACATAATATAAAGGAAAGGCAGCAACTCACCAGTTGCATTGATCCACTATAGGTGAATGGTTGCCTTTCCCTTATTTTACGTATTGTAAATGATGTAGATTTCAGTAATTGTTTTACACAGTATCTATTGAGGTACAGATGCACTGAATTACCAGTAGAAGTGTACTCAGTTGTAAATAGAAACCATAAAGTAGCTCTCCTCAGTTTACAACTTCTCCCACCATACTACCAGTATTCTTTTTCGTCAAACATGGCTTGATAAGCTTTAGCAGTTCAGAATAGCATTTCTGACCCATTTTTAAACAGTTTTGGAAGTTGTTGGATCCTAGGCCATTCAGTAATGAAGCGTGAGTGACTTTGTTCCTTTGAGGAAGCCATTTCTTTTTCTACCACTTTCTCTCATTTTTCTCAGGCCTTGTCAGTTTTCATACAGTCATGTTAAATCCCAATTGATATTTGAAACTTAGGTACCAGTGAAATGAGGTAAAATGGAAAGAAGACAAGAATTTCTGGACAGCAGCAGAAAATGGTATAACAGTTGTAGAGTTCATTATGAATAGGAAGGCAGGGCAGAGAGTTAGTTACAGTGAATGGTTCAGTGATAGGGTTGTTCTCGCTAGGATCAACAACAAACCAACACTGACAGCAATAATTCAAGTGTACATGCCAAGGTCACAAGCAGGAGATGAAGAGATAGAGAAGGTATATGAGGATACTGAACAGGTTATTCAATATGTAAATGATAAGTCACTGTGGATTGGAATGCAGTTGCAGGGGAAGGAGTAGAAGAAAGTGTTACAGGAGAATTTGGTCTTGGTAGTAGGAATGAGAGAGGAGAAAGACTAACTTATTTCTGCAATAAAGTTCAGCTAGTCAACTGAATGGAATCAGAATCAAAAGAGGAGGTGGTAGACTTTGAAAAGGCTGGGAGATATGGGATGATTCCAGTTAGATCACATCATGTTCGGACAGAGATTCTGAAATCAGGTATTGTATTGTAAGGCGTACCCTGGATCAGATATAGATCAGATTACAGTTGTATTGATGAAGGGTAGGCTGAAGTTCAAGAGACTAGTCAGGAAGAATCAGTGCTCAGAGAAGTGGGATATGTAATTACTAAGGAACTAAAAGACATGCTTGAAGTTCTCTGAAGCTATAGGTACTGTGATAATGAATAGCTCATAGTCAGTTCAATCGAATAGGAATGTACATCTCTAAAAATGGCAACCACTGTAGTTTGAGAGAAAAACATAGGCACAAGGAAGGCAAATGCGGAGAAACTGTTGGTAACAGAAGAAATACTTCACACGAAAGAAGGAAGAACAAAAATATTCAGGGAAATTCATGAACACAGAGCTACAAGTCAATTATGAATGAAATAAATAGGAAGTGCAGTGGAGCTAAGGTGAAATGGCTGTATGAAAAATGTGAAGAAACTGAAATGAAATGATAGTAGCTGTTGTAGCACAGAAACAGTATGCTTTCTGACATGGGTACCAATTCAGAATATTATCTACTCAGTTCCCTCTACAAGTCCCAGAAGTTTGTAAGGGCAATTTTAGAGCACTCTGTATATCCTATCAGGCCTGGTAACAACACTGAATATGAACAACACTAATACACTTTTGTGGCCATTCTACCTGTCACAGAGAACTGTAACTCTAATCATTTACATAACCACCAATGGTATGTGCAGGTACAAAGATACATTGAATCCAAGAATGTCTTCTGGGTGTTTCAAATTTTATTTAGTAAGGCAGTGTATTTTGGGTACTATACTGGCATGTTAGACATCAGCTTAAATCAGCAGCAAAATGTGCAGTTATCCATGTAGTGTATTTCCTACTCATGGGCCACAGATGAAATTTGACAATGTAGAAATAACTTGGCAGCGTAAGTTCTCTGGCCTTGATGCATGCACTGATTTGGTTGTGAAGGATGTCTTAAAGCCATTATATTCTCTCCTGAGGCAAGCTGGCCAACAACTGTTCTAATTTCAAATACTTTTGTACTAATTAGGACAATATTTCACACTGAATCCAGTGAAGGCTTGTAATCACAAATTAACAGTTACCTTGATATGGCTCACTTGTGGACCGGTGTTTACTGGAACATTTCTGATTCTGTTATTGTCTGTTTTCACCTATGTTGGTTTCTGCTTTTAATTATGGTACATACTGTATATTATGTATTGTAAATCATCATGTATTGTCTATATATGGAAAAGATAGATGGCTAGTCACCATAAAGATGACATGCTGGGTTACAGACAGGCACAACAAAAAGACACTGACAATAGCAATAACATTTGTCCAAAGCTTTCTTCTGTACATGGAACACACACACACAATCATTCACACAAGCTAGCACACCTCATGCACATATTACCCCCATCTCTGGCAGCTCAGATTGGAATGCAATTGTCACATAGCATCTGTAGGGGACAGGGAAGGGTAAGGAGTAGCAGGGTATGGGTAGGTGTGTGGGGGTGGGGGGGGGGGGGGGGGAGAAGGGAGCTGTCTGGCAGTGTGAGCAGGGACTGCAGACTAGTTGATCATCTATGTATAAACCCAAAAATTTACATTCTGAACAGGTTTTTGACAGAATTTCTATCACAGTATTTTGCATATTTGGACCACTCAGTTTAAAGTGAATAATATTTTTTCTATGTTAATTTTTAAGAGATCTCTTTCAAAGTGACCCCAAGCCTTTTCAATAAATTTATGAATGTCTTCAGTTAGGCTGGGATCACTTCTCCACAACAGACACCAGATGTGTCATCAGCATACATAATGATCCAATGCTTATTATCTAGAGAACTTTGGAAATTGCAAATTAAAACTGTGTGCCCGACCGAGACTCGAACTCAGGACCTTTGCCAGGAGACCTTCTGTAAAGTTTGGAAGGTAGGAGACAAGATACTGGCAGAAGTAAAGCTGTGAGTACCGGGCGTGAGTCGTGCTTCGGTAGCTCAGATGGTAGAGCACTTGCCCGCAAAAGGCAACGGTCCCGAGTTCGAGTCTCGGTCGGGCACACAGTTTTAATTTGCCAGGAAGTTTCATATCAGCGCGCACTCTGCTGCAGAGTGAAAATCTCATTCTGGAAACTTTGGAAATTGTTTACAGAATATGTGAATAGGAATGAACTTAAAAATGAATCCCTCAGGAACATCAAAATGTATATTACTTATTCTTGCCCATCTTCTCTGCAGTATTCCTCCATTATCATATATAATTTCTGTACATTGTTGTCTACCTTATAAATATGTTTCCAGTAATTGCATGAGTTTTTGAGAGATAGAACTCATTGCAATTTTTGAGAAGAGCATGCAAGATGTACTATATCAAAAGCTTTTGAGAGATCCAGGAACACTCCTGATGCTTGGAACTTTTCATTTATTCTTTCAAGAATGTAATGGATAAATTGTACTGCTACTGACATAGTGCTTTGGCCTCCTCTGAAACCATGCTGGAAATCGCCTAATATGTCAGCATTGTTGTAATGTTTCAAGGTTCTATTTAACATTCTTTTCTCAGTCAGTTTGCTAAATGATGAGATTAGGCAATGGGTCTGTAGTTCTCAACATGTTTTGTTTCCCCTTTTTTGAGTAAAGGTTCAACTTCTGCTAGTTTCAACTTGTCAGGAATACACAGTCTTTGAGAACACAGTTTATTAGATGAACTAATGGTTTCACTAGTTCATGTTTGCATTTCTTTAATAGATAAGGAGAAATTTCATCTAATTAACTGGATTTTTTATTTCTGAGGCTTTCAATAAGCTGCAGAAGTCGCCTGTGCTTATTGCAGGTAATGTACTGCAGTTATGTTCATTAGTGGACCGAAATGTATGCTATGTATCTGGTTGCATGCAGACACCATTTTCAACAGTGTCTATGAAGTAAGTATTAAAACTGTTGCTAGCTAGAATGAGGTCAGTAATGACATCATTATTCTCTGTTAATTCTACATTATTAATTTTAGTTTCTGTTGCGTTGTTTCGGATTTTATGTACAGTTGATCAACACAACTTTGAGACATTATCTGATGGTCAAGTCTTCATTTTATGTAGAGCTGATCATTGAGACTGAGACATATCTGACCTTTTTTATCTGTTGGTTAATTCTTTCTGCTTTCAGTCTCCTGACTTTTTTGTGGCACTGACATTATTACTGCTTGTAGAGTTGATGTGATCATTCCAAGAACGTCATTTAAGTGTATATTGAAAGGATAGGCAAATGGGAAATGGGTGTGGTGTATTTGTTGCAGTAGACAAGAAACTCAAATCCACTGACATAGAAATTGAAGCTGCATTTGAGATTCTTTGGGCAAGACTCAATATCAGGGATGGGCACAAAATGATGATTGGATCCTTCTGTTGCCAACCGTACTCATCTCTTAATGTCTCCAAAAACTTAAGAGAAAACCTCATTACACTTGTACATAAGATAGTCAGTGATACTGTAATCACTGGTGGAGACTTTAATCATCCAACAATTAATTGGGAAAATTACAGTTTTATTAGTGGTTGGTGTGATAAGACATCCCATGAAACAGTATTAAATAGCTTCTCTGAAAACTATCAACAAATGCCCATATCACTTGAATGATTTTCTTTCATTTCTATCTATCATTGTCTTATGTGCCTTCATTCTAACTCTTACTTCATCATTATCTTTTTTCTCAATTTGTAATAATTTGGCACTCCTTCATGAATAATCCATTTCCACAGCTATTAAGGCTTTTTTTAAGGCCAGCATTTAAAATCCACAGTTTTGATCCACAGCATAGGGCAGATTCAACCATTAGCCTACACACTCATTTCTTATTGTACTTAAAATGTTCTTGTCCCATGAAAAAAGAATTCATACTCACTACTACTTTTAAGCTTTGTTCTATTCTGTATTTTACCTCTGTGTTATTCAATCCATTTTTGTCAGCAGATATTTAAATTTTTCTATCTGTTACATAACTGCTTCATCATTGATGTGAACATCAAATCTAGTGCCACTATTCATCACCCTATATTTGGTTTCTGTTAGACTCAGTTGTAGTCCTCTTTTGTCTTATTTCTGATACAAGCATCATATCTTGAAATCAAGGTCATATTCATCTTGTGTTAGGATGGCTTGATCATCAGCAAAACTTTATGAAAACGCCTTTAAATAATTAACAACGATTCCCATTCTTCTCCATATAAATTTAACAAAGTGGGTGACATACTGCAATCTTGTCTCAGCTCTTTTGTAACATTAATAGGTTCTGACAATTTTGCCCCTCTTTAAATCTGTACCAAATATTCTGTGTATATTTCAGTACTAATCTGTAAAAGATGGTCATCCATATCTATATTTATATCCATATCTTTCAAAGCTCCCCACAGTCTCGCTCTACAGACTGTGTCAACACTTTTGCTAAAGCTGCAAATGCAATATGTAACTCCTTCCCTACTGCTATAAATTTCTCCATTAGCTGTTGTAATTTAAGGAGGTTATCTCTACAGGATCTGTTCCATCTGAACCCACCCTGGTATTCCCCAATAATATTGTGGCCAACATTCTGCCTTAATTTCCCTTACATAATATTGTCAAATAAGCAGCTCATTGAGCAGTTCACAATGATACCTGTGTAAGCAGTTAGTGCCTCTTCTTGAAAATGGACACCATTTATTACATTTTCCATCCTGATGGAATTTCAATCCATTGACAAAAGTTGTTCATAATGTTCACCATTCTTTTCTTCAAATGATGTCCTCCTATTTTCAATAATTCCACGGGAATATTTCCAGGATCAGTTGAGAGGCCATATTCTTCATTTTGGCTAATGCACTTATCACTTCATCTATTGTAAAGGTCATATTTTGAACTGTTTTTTCAATCTTACCCTCTTCCTGTTTTGTGTAATGGGGATTGTCTTCAATAGAAGATCTGTATAAATGATTTTTCCATTCCCTTAAGATAATTAAGTAGTCCACAGTTTGTTTACTGGTTCTTTTTTCATACCAGTAATTATCCTCCACATTTTTGTACTTTGTGATCCACATATTAAACTCTCAACCTGAATGCATTTCTGTTCCAAAATCTCATCATTTTCTGATTTATCTCTATATCTCCTGATTCACAGTCTGGAGCAATTTAATAGATAACCTTTTTTATATAATTTCTGCTAGTCCCAAATTATTTTCTTTAAGTCATCCAATATCCATGTGGGTTCCTGTTTGCCTACACTCTCACCCTCTGTTCCCAGTAGGCCCCCTACTTGTAGAGCAATGTGTCTAACTGCTAGTTTAATATTCTCATATTCCCTTTCAACATTGTCATCTTCTGGCATCATTTTTAATTAAAATTCTAATCCTCATTGAAATAAGTACTGAGTAGCTTCAAGAGAAAGAGCTTTTACTGTGTCTGCTTCAGTTTCTCTTCATTTCCCTGGATAGTTAGTTGTCCAGTTCTTGATGGTTTTCTTTCAAATGGATATTTCATCTTTGATAATAAGCAGTGAACAGATCCACAATTGGCTCCCCATATGGCTCTACAGTCTTGCACTACCATTTTTGATGTTCGCTTAGTAATGATATAATCAATTAATTACCTCTGCTGTAATGAGGATCCTTCCTGTGTATATCTTTGAATACATTTATTTGAATAATTTATGTTCATAATTCTCAAATTATACTGGTTATAGAATTCTACAAGATTTTTCTCCAGAGCTAACAACAATTTCTCCATATCTTCCTACTACTGCATCATTTACTTGTGAGCCCACTCTAGCATTCAAGTCTCGTGCTATTATTACAACTTGGTTGGTTTTAATTTGTTGAGTAGGTGGATTAATTATTGGTTTGCTGTGGCATATCATCATTCACAGCATAGACTGCTGTTATAACTATTTCAATTCCATATAACTTAATGGAGTTGTTGACAATTCTGTCATATAAAAATGCATAGTCCTTGATGTAAGTGCTCAGAGCTTTGTTAAATAGAATGGAAACACCTGCTTTTGCCCATTTATGTCTATCAAATCCAGACCAAAAATGGATAAAATTCTCAAATTTCTGATCTCCTTTCCCTTCTTTTAGTTTCAGACAGAAGAATTATGTCCACATTCAGTCGATTCATTTTATTCTCAGTATTGTTTTCCTTTTGCAGACTAAATATTCAACACCGTAAATGACTGTCTGTCTGCTTAAAAAGTGTAAAATCAAACACTGGAAAATCCAGGAAGGAATAACGACAATATTGTGAAAAGGTTAGACTGCTACTCACCGTATAATGGAGATGTTGAGTCGCAGACATACCGGTACACATAACAAAAAGACTGCAAAACGTATGAGACTTTTGGCCAAAAATCCTCCTTCTAACACACCACACATTCACACAAGCACAACTCACACACACTAGACCACTGTCTGGCCCCCAAGGGTGGCCTGCGAACAACTGTGCATGATGGGAGAAGCAGACTGGGTGGTGGGGCTAAGGAGGAGGCTGGGGTGGGGAGGGGAAGGAATAGCAGGGTAGGAGTGAGGAACAGTAAGGCACTGCTTGTGGGATGTACAGGAACATGGTGGGCAGAGGGCAGGGCAGCTAGGGTGCAGTTAGGAGGTTAGGTGGGGGAGGTTTGGGGAGGGGGGGGGGGGGAGAAGGAAAGAACTGTACAGGTGGGAAAAAAATTCTGTGGATACATAGGTGTAATAGAAATGGAAGGCTGTGTAGTGCTGGAGTAGCAGCATGGAAGGGGATAAGTTGGTGAAGTCAGGGACTAATGAAAGTTGAGGCCAGTGGGGGTTAAGGGAAGTTGGGATATACTGCAAAGAGAGTTCTCAACTGTGCAATTCAGAAAAGGTGATGTTGGTAGAAAGGATCCAGATGGCACAGGCTGTGAAGCAGTCATTGAATTGAGGAACACTATGTTGGGCAGCACTCTCAGCATCTGGGTGTTCCAGCTGTCTCTGCCATGGTTTTGACAACCTCTCATTGTGTCCTGAAATGAGGCATGTCCTACCCATTGTCCTTCCGACACCTCCTACAGTCGTATTCCACCAGCCACCAAACCTATACAATATCCTCATCCATCCCTACTCCACCCTGCTCCCAACCCCTTGCCTTATGGCTTATATCCCTGTAATAGACCTAGGTCATAACCAGTCCATACATACATAATACCACCACCACCACCACCACCACCACCACATCACCATTACCACCACCACTAACTTCTCCAGTCCAGTTACAAGCATCACATGTCCCATTACAGGCAGGGCTACCTGTGAGAGCAGTCATGTGGTCTACAAGTTTCTCTGCATCCACTGTGGTGTGTGCTGCATGGGCAAGACAACTACCAAGCAGTCTGTCCACACAAATGGCCACCAACAAACTAGCAAAGAGATGGTTGGACCACCCAGTTGCTGAGCATGCTGCCCAACAAAATATTCTTCACTTCAGTGACTGCTCCATGGCCAGCGCCCATCTGGATCCTTCCAACCAACATCAGCTTTTCTGAAGTGCATAGATGGGAACTCTCCCTGCAGTATATTCTATGTTTCCAGAACCTCCTTAGCCTCAACCTTTGTTAGTCCCTGTCCCTCACCCAACTATCCCTCTCCTTGCTCCCACTTGAGCATTATTCAGCCTTCAATTCCACCAATGCACCACCTGCACTCCTTCCCCTCCCCCTACTTCTTTATATTCATATGTAGTAAGTCAATATCACCTTATCCTATGTTCCAAAGTCAAACAAAGCAGGTTCTTCAATTAGAGTGACATTCACTCCAATTTTTGTGGCAGTGTACATTGTGGTAGTAATCTTACCCATTTTAATGCTCAGCAGATTTGAGTAGAATGGCTTAATTAGGTTTACATCATTAGAACTAATGATTTATCACAACACATACCTCAATTTAGTCTTTATTGTGATATATAGTGATAGTTGTTTAAATGAGTGTTGAAGCTAACATCAGACACAATTCTGACTGTATCGGAAGATCTGTCCAGTGTAGCTGCATTGCTAATCTGTTCTGGAATAAATCACAGCCATAGTAAATGCAGTGGATCCATTGTCGCACTATAATGAGTGTCAATGTACAGATATGTAGTACAAGTGAGTAATTTTTTCACCTTACAGTGTATGAAGGAGTATACAGGGTATTCAGAAATTCACACTACATAGATCTAGCATAATATTCTGAATAGGAACTGGTGTCCAGAAACATACCATCTGCTTGCTACAACTGTTGGGAAACATGTTCACTTGGTGGGTATGCAACAATGTAGTTATGGTGGGAGATGGATTGGCTGATATTTGATATTTATTCTACCTTTCTGAATTGGTTCAAATCTTATTCACATGTTTGTGTGTCTGTGAATATTAGGGTAACAGGGTTGAGCACCAATATTGATCTTTCAGAATGATGAAGCTCGCAGTAATGAATGAGCTGTCATTGCCTTTATCAAGATCATCCTCCACAACACCTGACTCCATCACATATGGCTCTCACCACAATTATACAATGGCTTTGAGAAAGTGTACCTTCACCATCAGTAGGTGTGACTATGGCACTCCAAGGAGATGCCACACATCTAAATTAGAAGAGGCCATATTACATCACATTGAAGAGAACCCCTTGAATGAGTACACAGGCAATTTTTTTGGCTATTGGCGAGTAGAATTGTAAAACAAGTAATGTACTGGCTCACATCTAATCAATTACTTGTAAAAGTGTTAGTATTATCAGCATGTTTTAAAATTGTTGCAGCACAGAAACAGTATGTTTCCAGACATGGGTTCCAGTTCAAAATATTATTTACTCGCTCCATTCTACAAGTCCTGGAAGTTTGTAATGGGAGACTAAATTGAAGGCAATACCACAGAAATGGAAGTGGATGTAGATGAAAATGAGATGGGAGATACAGTGAGAAGAATTTGTTAGCTCACTGAAAGACCTAAGTTGAACCAAGCCCTCAGGAGTAGACAACATTCCATCAGAACTACTGATAGCTTTGGGAGAGCCAGCTATGACAGAACTCTGCTATCTGGTGTGCAAGATGTATGAGACAGATGAAATACCCCCAGACTTCAAGAAGAAAGGAATAATTACAATTCCAACGAAAGCAAGTGCTGACAGCTGTGAATATTACAGAACTATTAATTTAAAATGTCATGGCTACAAAATACCAACAAAAATTATTTACAGAAGAATGCAAAAACAGGCTGAAGATCAGGGTAGATCAGTTTGTATTCCAGAGAAATCCATCTGAATCTGGTTACTGTATTCATCTCTTGGTCTCCCTGTGCAATTTTTATACCCCATACTTCCCTCCAGTACTGAACTGATGTGTGCTATCAACCAATTCCTTTATTAATGTTATGCCACAGATTTCTTTTCTCTCCAGTTCTGTTCTGTATATTCTCATTAGTTACATGATTTACCCATCTGATCTTCAGCATTCTTCCATACCACCTTTTTTTAAAAAACTTGTTTTATTTTCTTGTCATGTTTCAGTTTCTTGCAAGCTTTCACTCCAGATAAATGCCTTCAGAAAAAGCTTCCTAACACTTACATTTAGATTTGTTGTTAACAAATTTCTCTTCTTCATTCATATAGTAATGAAAGCAGAACAGTCAAGGTAATTAAATAGAAATTAAATTGAATTGTGAAAGTTTAATGAAGAAAACTGAATGTGAAATTAATTTATATCCCATAAAGTTAATCTGACTTCTTTCATTGCAGAATTTTCCATTTGAATGACATCTTATAGATGTGAATATGCATCACACAAGAAGAAAAAATTCAAGTTTGATATTGAAATTGTCATGTGACTGTCCTGGATGCAGAAGTGGTTATTCTTTAAACTTGAACTCAAAAACAAAATATCAAAATAAATATTTCTATAAACTTGTGCATCAAAGAGTGAGAGATGAAGAAAGTGGGAAGTAATGTGCAAAACTGCTAAAGATATTAATTGTACTTATTGTTTCGCGTGTGTGTGTGTGTGTGTGTGTGTGTAATTTTTTTTTTTTTTTTTTTTTTTTCCAATCATATTTTGTAAACATCCCTAGGGCTAAATCCTGGGATTGTTTTGAAGCATGTGGCATTGGCTTTCTATCAGCATTCCCCCCCCCCCCCCCCAACCCCCTCCCCGGCCCTGGTAGTATTGTTCACGATGTTTTCACTTTGACATCAGATGCAAAAGATAAGGGCACATGTCAGATTAATAAGACGTAACAAAGATTTCAATAATAAAAGCTGTACATAAATCTCATTTCATCATTTAAAAGGCAGGGGTGTAGCCAAAATGACTGAAAGGCTGATGGCCTCCATCCAGTTGGGCAAAAAACGGTAAAAAATCACCATGTAGTATGTTTTATTTGAATGAGTGTCATTAGCAAAATTTCTGGGCAACATTCATATACTGTGCACTTCTTCTGCTCCCAATTTATTTTCCTTGTAATGTAAAGAAATGATGTTTTGCAAGTTTAGTAAATTTAATTTGCTTAAAATAATAATGCAGGATTATTTCAGGTAATAGAACAACATAAATATTAATTAATGGCAATCAACAGAAATCAATTTTAGTAGGTATTAGAGAAAATTGTCATTTCGCAGCCTAAAATGTTTGTCTTAGTTTTTGATTGAAATTTCTTGAACATAATACTTTGTAGCGTCACAGAAATCTTTCAATCTCCAGGCACAAACGTCACCACTTGACTAAGAGGCTCAGCCATGAAGTATAAATGAAAAATATTGTCATCTAATACACTAATTTTGAAAAGGAAGAATGCGGATTTTCTCTTTATATTTTCCTGTACTCAAAGTTCATTGTCAGGCCACTTGTAGAGCTGCTGCTGTTCTCTGCTTCCGTATCACAGCACGAGCCCTATGCTTCTTATATTTTGGTATTCTGTGCACCTTAGTGTAATTTGTGCTTTCAGGCCCCTGACCTATCATTTTACCTATGGAGAATCTGGCCACCAATTTCTTGCAACGGAATACATTTATCTGAATGGTAACAATCTGCAATTCAGGGTTAAACAATACCTTTACTTTGTTTTCTTTACAGGACATTTTCATCCACAGAGTTATTTTCAGTCTTTCTACAGTACAACCCATTAAAACAGAGGTTCTCACATATGGTACATCACTGTTCTCCCAGATACAATTTTTGTGATGTCTTTACTTGTGAAATCAACATATGTAGAAGTAACTTCAAATGTGACCCAGTGAAGTGTATTGGGATCCTTGCTGTTCATAATGCATGTTAGTAACTCTGGAGACATTATTAACAGTAACCCAAGACTTTTCACGGATGATACAGTTATCTATAACGAGGTGCTTTCTGAAAAAAGCTGCACAAATATTCAGTCAGATCCTGACAAGATTTCAAAGTGCTGCAAAGATTGGCAAATTTCTTTAAATGTTCAGAAATGAACAGTTGTGCACTTAACAAAACAAAACAGAATGTAGTATCATATGACTACAATATCAATGAGTAACAACTGGAATTGGTCAACTCATACAAATACCTGGGTGCAAAAATTTGTTGGGATGTGAAATGGAGTGATCACATAGGCTTACACGGCCTTTGGGTCATCGGTAGCATACTGGGGAAATGCAATCTGTGTACAAAGGAGATTGCTTACAAAAACCTTGTGTAACCCATTCTAGAATATTGTTAAAGTATCATGGAACTGTACCCATTAGGATCACCAGGGGATATAGAAAGTATACACAGAAGGACAATGTGAGTAGTCACAGGTTTTTTTTTACCCATGGTAGAATGTGACAGAAATACTGGAGAAATTGAACTGGCAGACAATTGCAGATAGATACAATCTATCACATTAAAACCTACTTACAAAGTTTCAAGAATCAGATGTAAGTAATGAATTTAAATATACTGCTCCCATAAGGATCATGAATAAAAGATCAAAGTACTGGATGCACAAAGGTGTCTAAGCAATCACTTTTCCCACACTTGATATGCGAATGGGATGGGAGAGGCCACAATAACTGATACAATGGGAAGTACCTTCTTCTATGCACTCCACTGTGGTTTGCAGAGTAGTTGTAGATCATCTTCAGGTGTACAGTGATAATAAAAACACTTCTGTCAGTCTACAATATACTCTCATAACATAATGCAAGTTTCTGGAAAATCATATGCCTAAGATCCACGGGAGATAAGAGAAAGAGAGAGAGAGAGAGAGAGAGAGAGAGAGATAAATGTACCATTTGTTTTGATTTTTTTATCAGCTAACCTGCTTGCAAACTGGTCAGAATTGGATAACTCCATTGAGTGATGGTAGCACAGTGGTTACCACACTGATCTCCCATTTTGGAGAACGACGGTTCAATCTACATACAACCATTCTGATTTAGGTTTTCTGTGATTTCCCTAAATCACCTAAGGCAAATGATGAGATGGTTCTTTTGAAAGGAGATGGTCAATTTCCTTCCTAATCCTCCCCTAATCAAACTTCTGCTCTGTCTCTAATGAACTCATTGTCAGTGGAATGTTAAACACTAATCTCCCTCCTGCCCTTGAATAAATCCTTGTGAAACAAGACCTATGAGTAATTTTATGCCTACACATATGTTAAATTGTGTTTTATTTTTGAACTGATTGCAAGCTAATAAGTCTAATATTATTGTAAATTATCTGTAGATGGCCTGCAGATCCTGTTCTAGTGGTTAGCATCACTGCCTCTAGATTGTGGGGTCTCAGGTTAAATTACTGGATGGGTCGGAGATTTTCTTCACTCAGGGACTGAGTGCTTGTGTTGTCCTGAAAATTTATCTCATCTTCATCACGAAGAAAAGCAAGTTGCTGAAGTGGCATCAAACAGAAAGACTTGAACCAGGAGACTGAACAACCCCTGGCCAGATCTCCTGGCCAATAATGCCATACAATCACGTCATTTTATGTGTAGATGAAATTTGAACTAACTGAAATAAAACAATGGAAACTCTAGGTTGGAATACCAACAACATAAGGAAATGGTAAGATTGCTACTCACTGTAAAGATGACATGTTAAGTTGCAGACAGGCACAATGGAAAAACTCTTACACATTAGCTTTCAGCCAAAGTCTTTGTCAGAAAAGGAACACACATACACACACACACACACACACACACACACACATACATTCATTCACAGGAGCAAGCACACCTCATGCACACATGACCACTATCTCCAGCAGCATCCCAGCAACCGGAACTGGCAGTTGTCTCTCTCTCTCTCTCTCTCTCTCTCTCTCTCTCTCTCTGTGTGTGTGTGTGTGTGTGTGTGTGTGTGTGTGTGTGCTCTTTTCTTGGGCTGAAAGCTAATGTGTAAGTGTCTTTTCGTTGTGCCTATATGTCATCTTTAAGATAAGTTGCAATCTGTCTTTTCTTTACACTGTTAACTAAAATGAAAGATGCAGAACTGAGCCAGGCTGCTATCAATATCAAGGCCACATCTCTAGGTAACACTTCCATAGGCATCATTCTAAGGGGCAGCAGAGGCTAGCTATGAGGCTATAAAATGCTGTATGCAGCTCATGGTCTTATCACCTCCGGAAAATGGAAGTGTTAGTGAGTCTTGTGGGACAGTGGTGGAGGGGGCGGGGCGGCAGGGGGCTGTTTGCATGTGGAGCTGATTCCATGTGGTCAACATAGTATTACATTGGACAGAAGCTCAGTGACATTATTTTTAGTGTATATTCACAGTGTCACCTGAAAGTGGAGTTTCAAGTTCTGTCTTGAGTCTAAACCAAACACTGGTATGAAAGTATTCACTTAGTGGTTCAAATGGCTCTGAGCACTATGGGACTTAACATCTGAGGTCATCAGTTCCCTAGAACTTAGAACTTCTTAAACCTAACTAACCTAAGGACATCACACACATCCATGCCTGAGGCAGGATTCGAACCTGCGAACGTAGCAGTCGCGCGGTTCCGCACAGAAGCGCTTAGAACCGCTCGGCCACCACGGCTGGCTCGCTTAGTGGGCCAGCTAGTTTTCCATTGAGAGTACAAATGTTTATGCACTGTGGAATGTGCTGTCTGTATTATCTAAAGCTCAACAGTCACAAAAAGTACAACATGTGTCCTTTGATAATTTAGATGGTTTCTGCAATACTGCTTGTGGATTTTCATAATATGAAAAGATGGAAGAACGCAGAAAAATAAATGGTGAGCTTTACAGTTTAGTACACCAACATTTGTCGGCTTCTGGTATTAATGTAGGGTGCTGATTAACTTCGTTTAATACCTTGAGGGCACTTGGGAGAATTTTTGGTCAGGTCGTATACTGTGAGTGATACACTGTGTTGTTAGACTGTTTGCCAATCTCTTCAGTATTTAATTTTGAGTGTTGTTAGGCATTTTGGTTGTGCATTTTGGTAGTTATTAGTGCAGTATTTTTAAGATTATACAGGGTGAATCACCTAAAAACATGCAATGCAAATATTGTGGAAATGGAAAGTTCTACTGATTTGCGGTTTTCACAGACTGGATTGGTAGTCAGGGGCTTGTATTCTTAGCCACTCAACAGACTGTAATAATGTTCCATGAAGTTTTGGGACTGCAGCTGGAAGATGTTGACTTTCAGCCACAATATTTCGACTGACAACAATTCAGCTATCTTTAGGTGAGTCTTTGCACCGGAGTTTGTTAGTTAATGTTGCTACCTTTATACCAAAAATAGGTGCGAAGAGAAATGCACAAAGGCAGCAGATACGTGAGCAACCTCTGTCGAGTTACACGCTCTCTTCAAATACTGCTCCATCTATGGCACATGTATAATGTGATACTACATCAGTACTTATGGCGAAGGGTGCACGCACAGAATTAAAATTCAGATGGCACAATTAATAAAATTAAATGTCACTAGATGTTTCATTGGTCATAAAATGTTTTTCTTTTTGAATAATTAAAGAAATCACTGGGTCCCATGCCTTATCCAATTGAAAGCCATCATCACAATTAATAAGATCTTGCACTAAACATATTTCCACCAATTCTTTAATAATCGGATCCCCGAAGGATCTCACCAAGGCCAAGATTTCCGACGCACAGTAATCCATGGAATGTCCTGTGGGGTTGCAATGCTTTGCCATGGCTGACTTTCTGGGCTGTGAAAGGCAAGTGTGGCTATCATGTTCAGTGCATCTTTTGCACACTGTGCATGCCGTCTGACCAATGTAGGCTTTGCCACTCTGTTGCTGATGTACAGGAGGAATGCCCTGGACTTAAACTACTCCTTCTCCTCTTGCTCTTTTTCCTTAAAACTGTGCTGATCTGATGTGGTGATCCATCACCTTTGAACACTGATTGTAGCCTTTACAAGGCTGTCTCCTTCAGACACAACATGTGGTCGGTGCACCAATGTTCGAATGATGCCCATAGTTTGTGATGGGTGGTGCCAGCTAGACACCTGCAATTACAGGTCTGTACATGTGAGCTTATGGTATACGGAATGCCCTAATGATCCATCCACTTTCCATCTGACCAAAACATCCAGAAATGGCAACAGCCACCCTTCTCCAGTTCCACTGTAAATCTGATGTTCTCATGGATAGATTTCAGATACTGCAAAAAGTACGACAGTTCTTCTTCACCATGGGGCCATACTACAAAAATATTATCCACATATCACCAGAAGACAAATGGTTTCAGTTCCGCTGAGTCAAGTGTCCTCTCCTCAGAGTCTTCCATACAAAAGTTTGCTACCAGAGGGGAGAGAGGACCACCCCTGACAACACTATCAATTTGCTCAAAATGTTCACTGTTGAATAAAAATAAGGCTGAGGAAAGGGCAAGATGTTATATCAGCTTTGAACTTACTGCCGATGAATGACAATGAATCCATGAGAGGGACCCTAGTGAAGAATGAACATCATCAAAGCTTACTAAAAAGTCAGACTTGTGAGTCAAAGTGCCTTCAGTTTATTAATAATTTCACTGGAGTTGCAAATATGATGTGAGCACTTCCCCACAAAAGGTCTCAGTAATAATGCAAGATGTCTAGCTAATGATGATGTTTGGTTTGTGGGGTGCTCAACTGCACGGTCATCAGTACCCGTCCGAAGTCCAAATTTTTATACAGTACAATCTAGCCATTGTCACAAATGGTGATGATGATGAAGAAGATGATGATGGTGAAATGATGGGGACAACCTGAACACCCAGTCCCAGGGCAGAGAAAATTCCCAACCCAGCCGGGAATCGAACCCGGGACCCCGTGATCCAGAGGCAGCAACACTAGCCACTAGACCATGAGCTGCAGACTATTTTCTTCAAATGTTGGTGCACTGGGCACATGTTGTGTCTGATGGAAACTACCTTGTAAAGGAACTGGAACACCTACAATCAGTGTTCAAAGATAATGGATATTCTCCACATCAGACCGGCACAGCTTTAAGGAAGTACTGTTTGAATACATTTTCTTGAGTTCTGATAGAGTGGAGAATACAGAAAGCAAGTTTCACATCGTTCACAAGATTTTGACAGAGAGGAGGTTGTATTTTTTAAATTTACATCTGTCTAATTAATGTGTTGCACATTGGTTATTATTAGGCCTTATGATAGTTACTGCTGCTGTAATTAGTTATTTTGGAGGTCAGTAGTAAGCATAAAAAACATCTAACGAACACATACCCAGAAATATAAATGATTTTATTCACACCGTCACAACCTTTCAAGCAAATTCTAGTTCAAGATGCACTCAACTCAGGGATGTAACTGTTTCACAAGGGAATAGTTTCATGTCTGTTGCTGTTGACAACTATCCTGGATCAGATTTGTGTAGTGAGCAGTGGTACTGTAATAAAATAGGAAACAGACAGATATCATCTCCACAAATGTTATTGTTGTAGTCTTCAGTACAAAGGCTGATTTGATGCGTCTCTCCATGCTAGTGTAGCCTGTGCGACCTCTTCATTTCAGCTTAGGTACTGCAACCTACATCCATTTGAACTTATTATATTCAAGCCTTGGTCTCAATTCAAAATTTTTACCCTTCACCCTTCATTCCATTAACAAACTGATGATTCTTTGATGCCTCAGAATGTGTCGTATTATTTAGACAATTGTAATGCAATGGATAGATGACTCTTATTCGGAAAAGTACCAATCCGAAGGCAACCTGTTTCAGTGCCCATTATTCATTTTTTTCTTTTACTGTAGCAACACGATCACACATTATTTATTCTACTGCTCTGTTAAGTGCCTGGGAATCTCATGCACACTGTAATCCTGATTCACTTTTAACTGTAAATCCTCTCATAAAATACTTATCAAGGTGGTTCACAATCTGCTTTAAGCCAAAGGTGTACCATCTGCAACACATACCTAGAATACAAAAATGTGGTTATATATATAAACTTTTATCTGACAATCAACTGTACTTTACTTCCTGACAGTGCACCTTTTCATTGTTTCCTTGGAGCTTTATGTGGTAATATCACTATCAAAATGTCAATTATATTTTTCATTGGCTATAATAACCAAAGTAACTACTTGATATTCTTAAAAACACTTAATACATTTCAGTTGGTCATTTCCCTTGGAGGGCAATGATAAACATGTCTTGTTATTTAGCAGTTTGCTGAAGGGCTTCATTAATTATGAAAAACAGCATCACCACTTCATTTCATTTTTTGGCATAGATTTTAAATTATCTTGTAGAAACTTACAACTGCAACTGATCTGTATGAGACCAAGGGGAAAAGGGTGGGAGGAGGGATGAATTTACTATGAATTCTGACTGAGAAAATGTCTGACAGAACATCGTGTAATGAGTTTATCATGGATGTACCAAAGGAGGACGTAAAATGCAATGAATCAAATAAGGCAAAAATATCTGTCATTTATCCGTGTTTCGCTATCTCTAAATTAAGGAGGACATGATTGATTCTGAACACTGCAGAGAAATCAAGCCTTTTATAATGTGAGTGGTCATGAGATTTTCTATTCATGAACAGTTCAACAAGCTACCACATACCTCTAGAAGAATGATAGGCACATAGGCATACTTCAAAGATATGAAAAAACACACTAGCTTTTTCTTGAGCTAATGTGAGCAATCTCTCTCTCCCTCTATTTCTATATTTCTGTAAAGAGAGTGTGCACGCACCCCCCCGCCCCCCCCAACCAACCAACCTCCCCTACACACACACACACACACACACACACACACACACACACAGGGAGAGGGGGAGGGGGGAAGAGAGAGGGGGAAGGGGGAAGAGAGAGGGGGAGGGGGGAAGAGAGAGGGGGAGGGGGGTTGCAGTTTAACACAGAGGGTATTTGGAATAAGGGTTTCTAAGAAACCAGCAGATGTCGGCCCTGTATTACCTCATTTAAGACACTGGGTCTCAGCAAGCAATTGTGCAGTAGCTTGCACCAAATGCTTTGTGTGTTGTACTTGCTCATTGTTTCATTTTCTTATTTTGAACTGAGTAAAGAGATTAATCCTGGTACATTGCAGCATTCAAGACTCCTAAGACACCCAAAAGGACCATTTATCCCCATGAATGAACGTCAGTTCTCCTTTCACAGAAGTACAAATCGTAAGTGTAGACTGCATCCCCCATGAGAGGGAGGCACATCTTGTTCCTCTGTACCTCCCCCCTTGCAGTGGCAGTCAAAGTTCTTGTTTGCTAAGCTCATGGATGACTGCTTTATGTTTAGGTACTGGAAGGTTCACAATTCCTGTTACAGGCTTCTAGGGGTTGTAAGGGGCATAGTAGATACAGTTTTTATATGGAACCCAAGTCTGGAAAGGTACAATTTGGATATAAAATAAATATGATCAGATCACTTTAAAATCTTTATCTGCACGATACGGCATGCTATGGTAGAGCTGTACAATGCACGTTTCCTGGATCGCCCCAGTCCGTCACATACCATTTTTGTCTTACTATACTAACAGCTGCAACAGACTGGTACATTTGTAACTAGGAGGGTTGGCTGTGGTTCTCCATTGACGTGCATTAGTGTAAGGTTATCACATGGAGCAGCTCCTGTAGAGTACATGGGTCCGAGCTCGTAGTCCCTGCTGTGGTGTGTGTACTGTGAAATGGAAGATCTGAAAGTGATCGGATATTCAGACTTATTTTACATCTCATCCAAACAATACAAAACCCAGACATGGCTTCCTTATCACAATTTTGTCTGTTAAGTTCAAAATGTTCAAATGTGTGTGAATTCCTAAGGGACCAAACTGCTGAGGCCATCAGTCCCTACACTTACAAACTACTTAAACTAACTTATGCTAATGACAACACACACAAACCCATACCCAAGGGAGGACTTGAACCTCCGGTGGGAGGGGCCCCGCAATGCGTGACTGGCGCCTCAAACCACGCAGCCACTTCAGGTGGTTGCTAAGTTCCCTAGAAGCCTGAAATCTGAATTGTGAAACACCATTTATATGAATATGTGTCAGTCAGCCACAAGCAATGAAAACTTCAGTAAGAAGTCAAATATGATATATATTTTCATTGATGTTCTAACCAATAATGTGCCTAAACTGTTAAAATGGGAGAATTGCTTTCTTCTTCTATACAAATTATTTTTTATATAAATGAATATTTTAATACAGCAAACTTCACAGAAAATAAATACAGATACATCATAAATACACTTAAAAGTTTTCAGGTTCACATCATAAAATACAATAAGACATTTACTTTAACTGAGAATCTACATTCAAGCACTCTACAGTATAATACAAAATTATGTCACAAATATATACGCAAATCTATGGAAGATAGTACTATTCACCTTCTGCCCTTCAACTGTAGCCTATATTTGTATCTTTTCAACACACTTTTGAATTTGAAGAACATGTGAAGACATAATACTATTTAATTTATACAAGATGCTCTGAGCTTTTCAAAAATATCTTTTGTTTCAGTCCCTCTGTTCCAGAACAATAACAGTTACCATATCAAACATATGTAGGTAAATACTGTACAGTAATAATGACAGAAAGAGGTATACATAGAGTAATCCAGTCTGGAGAGTGTTTCTGGAGAACAATTGTTCAAAGACTACACACCAACATTTTTTAAGTACCAATAAATCCTGCAAAATACTTTTTGCATGTAATGTAAATTACTAATAACAGTATAAATAAAGAAATTGTAAAATGAAAAAAGTATATTTTAATGGAAAAGTTGTGGCATACACTTTCTAAAAGCCTGCACAAATAGCTGCTTGCTTGAAACTGAAAGACATGAAAATGAAGCTGGGGCTACAGTCTTCTGACACTACAGTTTCATTTTGAACAAGCCTGTCAGTTCACACTGAAAGGCAACAATGAGTGGTTACTAGTTTCAAATGTAAACAACAGTGACCTCCAGGCATAAATCATAACTGATGTCTAGCATTTAAATTGATAACAAAATGATGCACTGTACCTCATAATATGACCTGATTATAACACATAGAACATACTGTACGACAAATATACTGTGTAACACATTACGTCTACAATTGATTCAATTTATATAGGACTACAAAGAGGACTTCTGAATGTCATTAAATAGCGTGAAGCTAAGTGTGAGTGTGAGTGTGAGTGTGAAGCTCAGCCACTTCCCTGCCAAGTGAATTAGTAATAATGATAAAGTTGGTTGCTTCAGTTTCAGAACATGAATAGAATACTTTCTGAGTCTCGAGATCCAACCACAATGACACCATGCCAATTATTCACATTTAAGTAATACAATGTAAGCACCCATTAACATTTTACACTAAATCATTTAACAAGAAATGCAAGCACCAACTGGTTCTCAAACTTATGTTTTCAGTGATTCACTTACATGAAAACACAGAGATGACACTTGCTATCCAAAGCAAAAACACATTAATACAAACTGCACATTTGTAAAGTAATCACAACACTTCCTGACAAACACTGAGTCCCCTAGGCCCCGTAAACATAACTTTTGACAACATTCCTTCATCAGGTATGAATGATTAACCATGAAACCACTGTACTACTTCAAATAATTAAAACAAAGTTCTTCAATTTTCAAACAGTCTGCTAATGCCATATCACTGCATGGGATAAGAGTGCTGGTCTTACAGTATGTGGTACACAACAGTTCCTATTGCAAATTATCCTTTCCAAAGAAGAAATTTACTTCTCTGTAAGCAAGGGAACTTTGCACTACAAGAAAATATCTGGAAACTACTTTCTCTACTAACAGATATAGACTTGTGACAGAACTGAAGTTTTGAAGTAACATACTGGACATCACATCCACTCTGCAAACGAAAGCTCAATACTAGCTTACTTCCTAAGTGGAAATTCTCGTAGTCCAGCAGAAGAGGAAAATCCCTATCATAAATGAAACAAGTTGAATCGAGCTGACAAGAACGGAGATTAATGGGACTTTGGAAAACCGAAATGTGCGAAATATTAACAAAGTGAACAAAACATATTCAATTTCATAGAATAGTATTTGTTTGTTGGAAGAAAGACTTGTGTTTAACGTTCTGTCTGTGATGATTTCTTTACACATGGTGGCAAAGTTCACACTGGGCAAGAAAATTGGACACATCCTAACAAAGCAATCATCCCAACGTTGCCATTAAGCAATTCAAACAAAACCAAGGAAAACCTAAATCCTGATTGGTGGCTGGGCATTTCTGTTGCTCTACTCAAGATGTGCATCTAGTGTTTTCACAGCTACAACACTTTGCCTGGGATGGAATGTTGGATGGGTGCATTGGGCGTACTCTGGTGATGAGTAAAATATTTAAAAACACATATGGATTTGTTACCTTGGTGATGTGCGTCTCATTATGTGCGTGTAGTCTGTAGATTATTTCAGATATTTCAGTAATATTCTGGATACAAGATGACTTGGACAGGATTTGTGATTGGTGTAAAGAATGGCAGCTAACTCTAAATATAGATAAATGTAAATTAATGCAGATGTATAGGAAAAAGAATCCCGTAATGTTTGAATACGCCATTAGTAGTGACACAGTCATGTCGATTAAATATTTGGGCGTAACATTGCAGAGAGATATGAAGTGGGACAAGCATGTAATGGCAGTTGTGGGGAAGGTGGATTGTTGTCTTCGGTTCATTGGTAGAATTTTGGGAAGATGTGGTTCATCTGTAAAGGAGACCGCTAATAAAACACTAATACGACCTATTCTTGAGTACTGCTCGAGCGTTTGGGATCCCTATCAGGTCAGATTGAGGGAGGACATAGAAGCAATTCAGAGGCGGGCTGCTAGATTTGTTTACGGAAATGCTTCAGGAACTCAGGTGGGAGTGTCTGGAGGAAAGGAGGCATTCTTTTCATGAATTGCTACTGAGGAAATTTTGAGAACCAGCATTTGAGGCTGACTGCAGTACAATTTTACTGCCACCACCTTATATTTCGTGGAAAGACCACAAAGATAAGATAAGAGGGATTAGGGCTCGTACAGAGGCATATAGGCAGTCATTTTTCCCTCGTTCTGTTTGGGAGTGGAACAGGGAGAGAAGATGCTAGTTGCGGTACGAGGTACCCTCCTCCACGCACCGTATGGCGGATTGAAGAGTATGAATGTAGATGTAGATGTAGATATGCTACCAGACTATTTCCATGTATGTAAAGTAATGTACAAACTCTGAAAATAACTGGGTGCACTTGACATGCCAAATAAACAAGAAAAATAAATTTGTATGCTACACTCTGAGACTATATTTTTGAACTAAAGCAATTTTCAGAATAGTACCAAAGCAAGTATTTTTATAAAGTTTAGTTACTAACAATGAGTACCATGTTACTAATATTCCAAAATTGCCCAAAGAAGAGCTAAAACTCTCCACCTTAAAGGGCACACAACTGGTCCACAAAATCTCTACCTAAAGATCATCTCTACAGACTGGTTTACATAATTATCTAAACCTCAGCATTTGAGAAAGAGATGCACAAGAATTGGGAAAATCAAATGTAAATACAATTTTGTTGTTCATAACAAATGATTAAGTTGTAAATGGATTCATGAAATTCTTGTTATTTGTCTTTAATCACATTTACACACTGTATTTCAAAATTCAAAAGCAATTTTCCAACTATTTACAGGGAATTCATTTGTATTTTCCATTTACTGAAAGGCACAGAAGTTATTAGAGAGGTATAATTTATAAACATGTTCCTTTGAGCGTTCTTTTTCTCAGGCATTTGAGAATGTAAATGATGAGAATTTTGCACATATTTTAAACACACAAGTATTACTGTAATTAACACACAAGTATTACTGTAATTGCCTGAGTCTCAACTCCAAAAATGAGATTAACAATTCCCCAATACACAATTGTTGCATAGACTATAGTTACATCAAGCCTGTGCAAATATTTAACCACATGCTCATCCAGTGGCTTGAGACCTATGCAAATGAGATTTCAAACATTAAGGAGCATATAAATTTTGCCTGTGATAAATTACTGCTCAAATTAACCAATAGGTTTCCACCAATTCAAGATTTTCAACAGTGTAAATTTGATGAACTTACAACACTGTACACCTTCTTACATACTCAGTAAGTGTGAATGATTTAAGGTCATTATATCACAGCACTGGTTCTGACATGAATGTGCAAATAACTTGGTAACCTTTTATTATGGTATGTCATTTTCCCAATTAATCTTTACTTTTAATTCATTTGAATAATTCAATAACACTGTATGATCCAACAATTCACATCTTTCTAACAAGCCACTATATGAAAATTGATTAAATACCACAGAAAATATTGTAATTCTTAATCTGAGTACCAGTTTTTGAGGAACCTATCTTTAAAAAATACAATATCCTTTCCATATCAATAAAATATGGGGGAAGAAGTGCAGCAACAATGTTTTTAGGGTGTTTGATGTTTTTTTTGATCAATTTTCCAAGACTGTTTTATGAAATAGAAATTATACCTGATAAATCATGACAAAGTATCACTGTGCGCAATCAGCATTTACAAATGAAAAATAGTTCAAAGAAAACAAAATTGGGTATGGAACAGATGGGGAAAACATCCCAAAATTTATGAGTAGTTAACAGAAGATGTTACTCAAAATATAATCTCTGATGTTCTACTACACGTTTTATCTCATTGTTACCCTGGAAAGCTGGCAGTTATCAAGTGAACAGTTAAATAGCATTTTAGATACATGTATTCAAGTCTGTGCTCCTTTCTCTCTAATGAGCATGAGTATCATCATCATCATCATCATCAAATTTTAGTATTGGTATATTGCGTGTAAGTGTGCAGCTTCCACACAAACATAAAAAGATTGACTCTGCTTCAAATGAGGCAGTATTATTTGAATAAGATGCTTTATTCACAGCTATTAGCCAATTTCAAATTAATAATTATTTTCAAGTGTATCTAGCAAACATAACAACTGACATATATAAGAACACGAAATGGGAGAAACATCTACATCCAAAGTGATGGTAAACATAGGTACACAGTTATTAGTAAACCAAGAAGAGAGACAAAAGCTCTCTCTCAGTATACTAATGATTGTGTAACCATGTTGGTTGTTACTCATCATCGTTGTTATCCAATGTCAGTTTCCCGGGTGTGGTGTACAAGTGCTCGCCATCTCCTTCTGTCTTCGTACATCTTCTGTTCCAGGACAGCTTCCTTGGTTGTTACTATGCAAGTTGATAATCTTCATTGTTCAAAAAATGGTTCAAATGGCTCTGAGCACTATGGGACTTAACATCTGAGGTCATCAGTCCCCTAGAACTTAGAACTACCTAAACCTAACTAACCTAAGGACATCACACACATCCATGCCCGAGGCAGGATTCGAACCTGCGACCGTAGCAGCAGCATGGTTCCAGACTGAAGCTTCTAGAACCGCTCGGCTACAACGGCCGGCATAACCTTCATTGTTCATGTCCTCATAGTGTTACGCTTACTAGATACACTTTAGAATGACTTTTAGGGTTAAACTGTCAAATAATGATGAATAAGGCATATTAATCAGATAATACACAACTTCAGAAGGACCATGACTTTTAATCAATGCTTGAGGGCTGTGGATGGACTCGAATATAACAAAAAGAAATTTAAAAAACGTTTTTATACATAAAAAATTTAAGAAAAACCAAAACATAGCAAGACAACAATGATAATTAATGGTAGTTAAAATAACAGAATGTTTCATACAAACATATAATATGGCATTTCTTAATTCAAGTGAGTAAGCAAATATAATTTGTTACATGATGTTTTACATGTCAGAATTTGAGTTTCAAAAATAATTTAGTATCTTGTTGATAACAACAAATGCAAAATATATTTCCAGCTTATTAAGTACAAGAAATGTCAGGAGCTCCTCATCGTTCTAATACAATTGGTACCAGATGCAAGATCATTTACAAAATGGGTGGAAATTGTATCTCAGTGATAATTGTAATAAACTGTATACTGTCAAATCAGCAAAGGAGATCATTTTGACATTTTGAGTTGACAACACACCAAAGGAACTTTAGTGAAGAAACTTAAGAGTAAAAAATTGGTTTTTTATAAATAACATAACAAGAACGGCAAGTTCAATATAGCTATAAATAAAAAGTTTTGATGTGAAAAATCTCCAAAAACATAATTTATTAATAGAATAGAATAACAGTGAACAAAATCAGTACACTCACTGCAATTGATTACACTGCAAAACTGAACAATCAGTTATCACTAGATAATGAAATAATACGCAACCAGTTGCATAAAAGAAATTTAATTTCTTGACCATATTCTGGTACTTAGTGCTCTTCTTCTGAAGATTATACCTACCCCAGTATTTGCGAGTGCCAACAATAAAATGCAAACAGCATGTGGTTCATAGTGTCTGTACAAAATTAAGATAAAGAAGTGAAACAACAAGTACAGACATCGAGTCACAACAGGAGTTACTCGCCTAGTAATATTAGCTGATTAGCTCCTGTTCTGGCTTGATGTCTGCACTTGTTGATTCGCTTCTTTATCTTAATTTTGTACAGACACTATGAACCACATGACCATGGCATATTGCTGTATACATCTTATTGATGACACTTGCAAATAATAGGATAGGTATAACCTTCTGAAGAAGGGCACTAATTGCTTGAAACCAGTAAAGAAATTAAATTTCTTTTATGTGACTGGTTACTTATTATTTCGTTATATACAACTACATTTGCTGAGGATGGATAAAATACAACAGTTATTGCCGTATTAATATATGCAACATGCTCGCATCCTGTGGCCTTATTAATGCACTCTGTGACATCATTAAGGTGTTGCCTGCTAGTGAGTATATGTATCATAAAAATTTATAATTTTGTAGTTTTAATTTGCAAAATCTTCAAAATCATATATAGAAAGTGAAACAATGCCTTGACAGACACTAACCAGATATTATTATTGACTCAAAAAGTACGAACAAAGACAACACATTAAGAATGGTACAAAAAGGCAAAATATCGATAAGTATTAACCCAATCTTACTATGGTTCTCACAAAAGACTTGGAAGAACGGGGAGGGGGTGGCTGTTTGTGCTTGATACACACAAATTTACACAGTTTTATGAAAAGTGCAAAAATACTACCAGTCAATTCCTTCTGAGCAGTTTTCTGGTTAATGAACAATCAAATCTGTGCTCATGACTTTTAAAACAATTACGTGATTAACCTGAGGTTCTTTCTTACTACAATTCATGAATTTAAATGTAAAAAGAGAACAAAACTTTAATTATTTCCATACAGAGTTTCTTTCCCTAACACAGTCACTTTGCACATCAATTAATAAATATATTAATGTGAGCATATTTCACAAACATCAATGTACAAACAACAAAAACTAATATCACATACATGCAGCACAGTACTAAATTGACTAAGCACACAAGTAGTAAATGCAAAGTGAATACAATAGGAGCACGATATTAAATTTTACTTGCCAACAATTTAATCTTCAATTATGCTCTCATAAGCATTTTAGAACTATAATAATAAAACTGCTGTCTCTTAAATCTGCAAGAATTCCTCTCAAAGAATGTTGGTTGTGACACATACCACATATTTATTTAAAAATTTTATAGAAAATTTATAGAGAGCTTTGAGAAACACACAGATTGTGCCATTTATAGAGCTTAATTTACGTGTATTTATCAAAATCAATCAAGTCTTTGGAAGAGCCTTGTATATACATTGCTTTTTCCCCTCATTTCAATTAATTTGGCCTAACATTATTGGCCTGTGTATACAAAAGTAGACTGTATGTTATCTGAATAAAATATATTATTACAAATTACTGTCCAACCTTTGTAATCCAAGTAACATCTACTTTAGTAACACACTAATTTCCTTCAGGAGCTGAAGAAGAATAACTTTGCAAATAAAACATTGAGCACAATACTCTTTATCCACTATTATTATGACACACACTAATCAGATTACTTTTCATTCATCACAAAACACACACACACACACACACACACACACACACACACACACACACACAGTGTTCATGTGAATGTAGTTTCTGCAACTTGCACCAAACTTATTAGTCTACCACTTCCCTATAAGGTATCTCTGAAGTCACAGTAAAGTCTTCAAAATAGTGATTTAAAAATTCAAATGTTGGCCTTTTCTCTGGATCAGCATCCCAACACTGTCTCATTAGTCTGTAGATAGCTTCAGGGATGGGATAATTATCGGGATTGGGCATTCTATAACCTCTTTCCACATGTTCAATCACTTCCCGACCATGCATGCCTGCAATGATAAATAATTATAATTTATTTGAAGTGTCATTTAAAAAGCATATTTTTTACATCTTTGTACACATACAGCAATAATATACGCCAAAAAAGATTGATGAGATGGGTATGCAGGGTGGGGAGAGGCGGAAGGTAGGGTGAGGGATAAGGGGAAGTGTCTAGTGGTATGTGGGAGAGTTGGGAGCTGTCTGTGGACCAGCTTGGGGTGCAGCTAGAGGGGGCAGGTGGCAGACAGCTGAGCAAGTGATTTTACAGAGTAGGGCATGAGACAGCAGCAGGCAACTAGCTGATTTGTATTGGGCAGGGGTAATGGGAAAGGTATGGTCTACTCTCTCTATCTCTCTCTCTCTCTCTCTCTCTCTCTCTCTCTCTCTCTCTCTCTCTCTACCCCTCTTGCGTAGGGGCGCAGTGAGTTACCTTAGTCTTAAACCAGGGAGGTTACAGGAGCAAAGAAAGTGCTGTAAGGATAGCTCCCATCTGCACAGCTCAGAAAGGTTGAATGTTGGTAATGGTGGAGAGCACATCACAGAACTACTGAAGTGTATTAACAAATCTCTATTTGCAATGCAAATTGTGTCAGACATATGGGATATACGATTGAAAAAGCTGGCATACTATGCTTACTTTCATTCCATGATGTCATATGGGATTATTTTTTGGGGTAATTCATCAAGCCAAGCTAAAGTTTTCCAGGTACAAAAACATGCAGTAAGAGTTATATGTGGTGTGAACTCAAGAACAGCAGAATCCTGTTTAGGGAACCAGGGATACTAACTACTGCTTCCCAATATATTTATTCCTTAATGAAATTTGTCATTAAAAATATATCACTTTTTCAAACCACCAGCTCAATTCATGGAATCAATACTAGAAATAAGAATAATCTTCACACGGATTCTAAGTCACTTACTCTTGTACAAAAGGTGTGCATTATTCAGGAACACACATTTTCAGTAACTTGCCAGCACCCATAAAAAGCTTAACAACCAATGAAATTCAGTTTAAGAGAAGCCTAAAGGATTTATTGGTGGTTAACTCCTTCTACTCCATTGATGAATTTCTCAGTAGAACCAACTGATTTGTGTGTGTGTGTGTGTGTGTGTGTGTGTGTGTGTGTGTGTGGGTGGGTGTGTATAAGTACAATATAACTTCTCACAATTTCAGTGCTGTAATGTGTTCATTGTAAATAAATTGTGTGTGTGTGTGTGTGTGTGTGTGTGTGTGTGTGTGTGTGTGTGTGTGTGTGTGAGTACGTACAATCTAACTTCTGCACTATTTCAGTGCAGTAATGTGTTCATTGTAAATAAGTATTAAAGTAGTTCTATTACATATTTATTACCTTATAATTAAAAAAAAAACTTTTTTATTTTAAATTCAGTGCATTAGTGTTCGTAAAATGATTCTTTCATATCGTGTTCATTACAAAAAAATGGCAATCATTCCACTTGGGACCTGTGGAATGTACATTAGCTTATTTGTTTCAGTTGTAAATATTTGTCATGTATTATTGTTTTTCTGACATATTCTACATTCTGGAGGATCTCCTCACTACGGATCAATTGGAATGAAAGTAAATCTAGATAAATTAGAATGAAAGTAAATCTAATCTAATCTTTCGTGCCCATTGACTCTTTTATAACAGCCGTCTGATTTCTGTACAAGTTGTAAATAGCCTTTCACTCCCTGAATTTTACCCCTGCTTCCTTTAGAATTTCAAAGAGAGTATTCCTACCAATGTTTCTCTAAGTCTACAAATGCTATAAATGTGAATTTGCCCTCTCCTTGACCTATCTTCTGAGATTAGTAGGGTGAGTATTGCCTCGTGTGTTCCTACATGTCTCTGGAATCCAAACTTATCTTCCCTGAGGTTGGCTTTTACCACCTTTTCCATTCTTCGTAAAGAATTAGTGTTAGTATTTTGCAACCATGACTTACTAAACTGATAGTTCTTTAATTTTCACACATGTCAGCAAACCACTTTGGGCACACCTATAGATACAGGTAGTCTGTCAATATGTGGCATGACAGTTGCCATGCAGAATAATGTCTCCACCGAGTGGGCATCAAACTGATCTAGTGAAGCAGCAACGAACCTGGAGTGCTTGGCAAACTGAAAGATGGTGTCAACGAACTGCACATGCCTGGAGTCTATAAACTCAACTGTGATTGCAGACTAATATAAGAATATATTGCTGAGAGAGGGCAATGATCTTATTAACACACACCTAAAAACTACAAGTGAAACACCCACCCTACGTCAGTGATAGTACAATATTAGGCTACAATGAAGGTAGCAAAATTCTACATTTACAGGAAACTGTCCCTCTAGCAAGGCTCTCACTCACCTTTGAGAAGTAGACGTGAGAGGCAAATCAGATAGTGAAGTCTAAGGCACTACCGCACATCACTAGAGCTCTAGTCCGTCACTGAACTAGTTAGCTACTCATTTGACTATATCAAATAATAGAAATTCAAGAAGAAATATCATCAATACGTGAGCACCCAAGACCCCACTCCAGTGACCGGATTAAAGAAAAGACACACCATGGAATATTTATACACAATAACTGAAGTAGGACTGGTTAACTGGTAACTAGATGACCCTGAAAGGCGACTTACATCAGTGGCCAAAACAATTGTCAATATCACAACACAAAGAAGGGTTCATATACCCGTTAAACACTCACGCAAAACATTTTCTTGTAGTAACATGATTAAAATAATGATACACCAGTTACACTGCTCTTTACACGAGTTTTCTTACGGAAATCACAATGAGCTTATTTCGGCACATTGCCATCATCAGTAATAGGTGATAGTCTTGATATTATAAATTGTAACTATGATTGTAACAGTATTATACATTTGATTTGCGTTTTTATGTTATGTGTAATATAATGCTGCTATATGCTGTCTTGGAATTTGTATTTAGACATTATTTGGATGTTTGTCATAGATGTACTGATATATCTGATTTTTAGATATAGATTGGTCACTTTCTGTGTTATTTTCCCTCCTGACAGCTTGGATGACAGTGACATTATACGTTTACATAGTGATCATTATAAGTAGGTCATGTGTGAAAATTCGGTTATGTTTTGATTATTTTCTTAGGTTTGGTTCTGATTATGTCTATTACCTGAAATTTTGTATGGCTTCCATTAGGATTATTATGTTTTATTTCTTATACAATAATTCTGTTGTGGTTATGGGTTATCATGTGTTCTTGGTGTTATATCTTTGTTCTACGGTGTTTATGTCGTTGCTATGAATGTGTGTTACTTAGTGTATCTGGTTCCTTTATTTTACCTGTTTTCCTGCTTTACAGCATCATCAATAAAGTTTTCAATATAGTTTTTGTGCTTGAGATCAATTTGTTCATTCAATAAATTCAGAGGGTTATTGTGTGTATATGAATATATCTTTATTTCTTCAAGGATATTCATGATTGCTCCATTTTGGGTAATACGGAGGATTTCCGATGCTTTGTTTATAGATTTTACATTGTGTTTCTCTGGTAGCAGATACTGAAAGAATGTGGCTGGGCAGTTTTCACTGTCTCTGATGTGCTCTTTGTATCTAACATTGAAGTACTGCTGGTTTGTCCTTCAAAATTAGATTCAAACAGCACACCAGAAACAGTGAAAACAACCATCTACATTCTTTCAACATTAACAAACTGAAAAACACAACACAAAAATTCATAAACAAAGCACTGGAAATCTTCCATATTATGCAGAAAGGAGCAATCATGGACATCCTTGAAGGAATATAGATATATTCACATGCTCACAATAACTCTCTAAATTTACTTACGAACTAACCGATCTCAATCACAAAAAATATACTGATAACAATATTAATATTCTAAAGTGGGAAAATGAGTAGCATAAACAAACTAGAGACACTAAGTAACACACACAGCCATAGTAACAGCAAAAACACCAAAGAACATCGGAAGATGTAAATGTAACAGAATTATTACATAAAAAATGAAAATAAAACATAATAATCTCAACACAAACCAGATGAAAATACAGATAAAAATGTGATCAGAACCAAATCTAAGAAAATAATCAAAACATAACCAAATTTCCACACATCACCTACTTCTAGTGGTTATGGTAAACAAGTAACATCACTGATCCACTGTCATCCAAGCTGTCAAAAGGAAAAAATAAAAAACTAACTAATCTGATATAACAGTATGTCTACAACTAACATCCAAGTAACATCAAATAAAAATTCCAACAAAAGGCAGCATATAAAGAGCAGTGTAACTGGTATATTGTCGCAGAGGAGGCTGAGTGGTGTGGTCACCGTGGTGTGGTGGTAGTGATGCTGGACTGTTGCATGGAGGGTCGTGACTTCAAAACTCACCTGAACTATAAAATTTTAATTTCTATATTCGGTTCGAGTACATTCCTGAAGTATCCACAAATGTCAAGAATCATTGTACTGGAATGTTCTTTAACTGTACATATACCGTATGTGTTCTGGCCAGCGGCAGTTCGCTCCGCGCTCTTGTATGTGCAAGTGCTGAATAATTTTTTGTTAAGTGACATTAGTGTTCATAATTCATCTGATTACACCTTCTTCTACATGACATGATTGTGGTCGAGACGCTGGATATTGGAACTTGTGATAGCACACATAATTGACGACACAGTGGCTCCCATTAGGCCACGACAGACGCAGTTTACGTGGTGAAGAACCCCAGTTCGAGCCATATTCAACAGATCGCAATCTATCGGAGACAGAAGAAGAAGAGGACGTTACGATGACAGCAACTGTGTGCCACCACATGAGACATCCATCCGGGTTCTCTGGTGATGATGGCCAAGATCCAAACTAGTGGCTGATTGTATATGAGCGTATAGCCAAATTTAACAAATGGGATGACACCGTGTGTTTGGTTAATGTATTTTTGTACTCGGAGGGCACTGTGAAGCAATGGTATGAGAACAATGAGGAGAAGTCCACAAGCTGGGAAGTATTCCAGGTGGAACTGCACAAGTATTTCAGTGACACATGACGACAAGTGCAAAGCTGAAGATAAATTAAAGTGCAGAGCACAGCGTCCAGCATAAACTACAGCAGCATCCTACATTCAAAATGTTTTGAAGCTGTGTAAAATAGTGGATCCTAGAATGAAGAAAGAAGATAAGGTTGCACATCTGATGAAGGGTGTTGCTGAGGACATGTATCAAGCCCTACTCCTGAAGGAGGTTTCAACAGCAGACGACTTCAAAAAATGGTGCCAGTATATCGAGACAATGCATCAAAAAAGAATTACATGCAAGAAGTTTGAATGGCTTCCAAACATCATATCGATGTCTGTGGTAAAGGAAGAAACAGATTTCACAAGTGTTCTTCGTCAGATAGTGAGACAGGAAGTTCAGAAGGCACTTTGATTGCACGGTGAGCAAAAAACCGAGACACTTCAAGAGGTCATACGGGAGGAAGTGGAGGAGACATTGAACCCAATCTCTCTTCCTTCATTTCCCTTTAAAACGGTGAAAAAGTTGACACCCAGGCGAAGTTACGTTCCTACAATGCCGCATGAGGAATCTGTTTGGGCCCAAAGGAAGACTGATGTCTGGAGGACCCAGGATACCCAACCAGTATGTTTCCACTGCAGATGACCGGAACATGTGGTGCGCTATTGTTGAGAAAGGCAGCGGATATTTGATGACACCTGCGTCAGAGGACAGCAGACTGATCTTAGCCGACGCCAACTCTAGGGTGATGAAAATGAACAAGAAGATGTGGGTGCAGGATGACGTAGGTCATGATCGCTCCCCAACACGCCGATCAAGGTCTCCATCGCCGTTTAGAAGCTCCAGTCAATCACTTAGCTGCTGCAACCTGGAAAACTAAAGGGTGCGACCTTCGTTGGAGGTGACGCTGCCAAAAAGAAAAATCCTCTGCCGTTGATCGCTACAAAAATGATGGGAAACTACGTCGATATCCTCATGGGTCGCCGACCAGCCCAAGCTCTTGCGGACCCTAGAGCATCATATTCAGTTATTTCAGGGAAGTACCATCGCCAATTGCAGAAAACCATACTCGTCAACAACAAAACATCTCTGCTGTAGGTGGCTAATGGGAAATATGTAAAACCTACAGGAAGATATGTCATTCATGTGGGTGTAAGTGGCCATACAAAGCCCTCAGAATTCATCGTCTTACAAGAGTGTAGTCATGACATCAATCTCGGATGGGACTTTTTGAAAGTTTCTCAGGCAATTATAGATTGCGGTCACTCGAAGATTATGCTCAACGAGATGAGATACTGTGGACAGGAGGATGCGCATCCGAGTGTGTGGAGACCATGTGTGCTGGAAGAAGTGATCATTCCTGCAGTCAGCACTAGAAAGGTAACTGTCATGTGTCATCCCACACATCAACCCATGGATCTTGAATTGGAATGTAAGAGAAGCAGACCACTAAAGAATAACATGGTCATCCCAGCCTCTGCCATCTCATTTAAGAATGGATTCGGTGAACTGTGGGTAGTTAACTGTCACCGAGAACCGCAGATCCTTCCAAGATGCATGTGCATAGCAAATGCTGAGCTGTTAATTGCAGAACAGCTGAGCGTCATAGAAACCTCCCATGCTGCATGCTGAGTCTGTGGGCAGAATTAGCGCTACCACTACAAGACAAGATCTTCTAGCTCGACCAAATCTCATTAAGGAACAACAGAAGAAGCTACTTACCATTCTTCAAGAGTTCTCTGAATGCTTCAATCCACTGGTGAAAAGCAAATTAGACAAATCGATTGTGAAGCACCGGATTAGCACGGGAGACCATCAACCAACAAGCCAGAGAACATACTGTGTGTCAACAAAGGAATGTCAAACAATTCACATTGAGGTAGAGAAAATGAAGAAGAATGACTTCATTCAGCCTTCACAGAACCCATGGTCATCAGCAGTGGTCCTCATCAGGAAGAAGGATGGCAGTTGGCGCTTTTGTGTTGATTACAGGAAGCTTAATAAGATAACTAAAAAGGGCATTTGCCCTCTTCCACGAATTGGCTATACACTAGATTTTCTGAAGGGAGCTAAGTTTTTCTCAACCATGGACATGTACTCCGGATACTGGCAAATCGAAGTAGATGAGGCTGATCGTGAGAGAACTGCATTCATCACCCCTGAGGGCCTGTATGAATTTAAGGCAATGCCGTTTGGTTTGTGTAACTTCACCAACAACTTTTGAATGAATGATGGATAATCTTCGAAGGCACCTGTTATTTAGATGACATTACAGTGTTCTCAGAGATATTTGATGAACACGTAAAAAGACTGAGGGCCGTTCTTAAGTGTCTCCAACAAGGCGGACTGAAACTTAATCCCAGAAAGTCTCTCTTTGGTCAAAAGAAATCAAAATACTTGGAGGCCTTGTGTCGAATGAAGGTGTGCAGCCAGACCCAGAAAAAGTGAGATCTATAATGGAATTTCCTCTTCCTAAAAGTATTAGAGATGTGAGACACTTCCTCAGATTATGTTCTTATTACCGTCATTTTATCAAAGACTTGTATGAAAGCCAAGCCACGCCAAGAGTTGTTAAAAGCTGATGCCAAATTTATCTGGGGTGGTGCTCAACAAAATTCTTTCAATGTGCTGCGAAAAGCTCTGAAGACTGACCCTGTACTTGGTCTGTATGATGAGAGAGCACCTACAAAACTACGCACAGATGCCAGTGGGTACAGGATCAGTGCTGTTCTAGTGCAAATTTTGGATGGAAAATAGATGGTTATAGCCTATGCTTCTAGGACACTTACAAAAGCCAAGAGAAACTACTCAACTACGAAAGAGAATGTCTTGCTGTGATCTTGGCCATGTGCAAATTTCGATGGTATCTCGATGGAAGGCCATTCACAATTGTTACAGACAATCATTCACTTTGTTGGTTGATGGGTCTTAAGGATCCAACAGGACGACTCGCCAGGTGGGCACTACGTCTTCAAGAGTATGACATTGCCATAGTGTACAAAAGTGGAAGAAAACACCATGCTGACTGTCTCTCAAGAAACCCTGTGCAAGACTATCGAGACTTTGATGAAGATAGTGACTGTCTCGCTGCACTTCAGGATCTCTCTGCTGAGCAGGAGAAGGATGCCAAGATATCTCAAATTATGCTTGCCTTAAATTGGTCAGAGGATGTGAAAGGACAATTTAAGGTTGTTAATGGATTACTTTGCAAGAAAAACTTTGATCCATTTGGCAAGAGGTGGCTACCAGTGATTCCTAAACACATGCGCTCAGATGCTACCAGTCTAATTAAAAAATCTTAGCGTAATCCACACGCTTTCAAATTGAAACTGAAGAGTTTTTTCATGGGTCACTCCTTCTATTCTGTTGAGGAGTTCCTTGAAAAATTAAGCTGATTCTTATTGTATTCTTGATTGCATTTACTTAAACTTATGGACTGACTTTTTTCATGTTCATAACATTTATTTTTATCTGTTATTACTTTTATGTTGTAGTTTCATATACTGACACATTCCATGACCTTGGAGATTTGCTCCTCAATTTGGTCCTATGGAACTTGACGTGTAAATAAAATAAATGTTCTACAGAAATTTCATGACACACCTGAGGCCAAACATTTAGGATTTATTAAGACATACGATAGGATCCGCAAGAGAATTTTCTGGCCAGGTTTATTTAGGAGTGTCCATCACTGTGTGTCGCACTGTCGAGAGTGCCAGAGGAGAAAGGCAGTTCCTCAGAAACCACCTGGCCAACTCATACCAAATCTACAAGCCAAAACGCCTTTCCAGCGTATTGGGATTGACCTCCTCGGACAGTTTCCAATGTCTACTAGTGGCAATAGATGGATTACTGTTTGCACTGATTATCTGACACGCTATGCCATTACAAAAGCCGTGAAAACAGCCAAAGCATTTGAGGTAGCCATATTCATCGTGGAAGACATTGTATTAAAACACAGTGCCCCAAGGATGTTTATTATGGATTGAGGGAAAGTTTTTCAATCGAATCTTGCGACAAAGATAAACCGTCGGTGCAATATCACTCATAACATGACCACAGCCTACCATCTGCAAACTAATGGGCTTACTGAACACCTTAATAAGACCTTGGCTGACATGCTATCAATGTTTGTCAATGTTGAGCAGAGCAACTGGGATGAGGTGCTACCTTTCATGACATTTGCCTACAACACCGCCAAACAAGACACCACAGGATTTACGCCATTTTTCCTGGTGCATGGACATGAGGCGACTACGACAATGGATACTGTGTTTCTGTTACATCCTGATGACGTGGACGACAACTACATCGGCCACGTGTTAACCAGAGTTGAGGAAGCGCGGCAGTTAGCTCGACTCTGCCCACTGCAGGCTCAAGAAGATGATCGCCAAAGGAATGACGCGAGCCACCGCACTGTTGTCTACCAGCCTGGTGACCTCGTCTGGATCTTCACTCCTGTTCGGAAGGTTGGTTTCTCTGAGAAGCTCCTCAGGTGCTATTTTGGACCTTATAAGGTTGTAAAACAATTGTCTGATGTTACTTATGAAGTTGAAGATTTCGATCCCAGACACAAGATGACGAAAGATCAGAGATACGGTCCACATCTTTCGAATGAAGCCCTGTAAGGATCCTGCAACCCAGCATAAATTTGAAGCTCCTGCGACAGGCAACAAGCGGAAAGGTGACAAAGAGTGTAGCGGCAAAGGAAGTTCTAACAAGAGCACCGCCAGGGCGAACATCAGTCCTCGGGAGTCGGAGTATGCAGGAGCAATGACTCGTTCCCGGACTAGGAGGACATAACACCGAGATGCTGTTCTCTTAAGGAGGGAACAATGTCGCAGAGGAGGCTGAGTGGCGTGGTCATTGTGATGTGGTGGTTATGATGCTGGACTGTTGCATGGAGGGTCGTGAGTTCAAAACTCACCTGAACTATAAAAATTTAATTTCTATACTAGGTTCGAGTACATTCTAGAAGTATCCACAAATGTCAGGAATCATTGTACTGGAATGTTCTGTAACTGTATATATACCGTATGTGTTCTGGCCAGAGGCAGTTCGCTCCACGCTCTTGTATGTGCAAGTGCTTAATAAACCTTCGTTAAGTGAAGTTAGTGTTCGTCATTCATCTAATTACACCTCCTTCTACGTGACAATATCATTCTCATAATCATATCAGTACAAGACATATTTTGTGCTGTCGGGCCCACAAAAAAAGGACCATACAACAGGAATGGTCAACAATTCTTGAAACATAAATGCACTTGTTCAAGACACTGATTCATACCCATACACACCTAAAATGACAAGAAAAAGAGATCACTGTGTGATAACACTTCCTTTATTGTGTGGTAACGCTGCCTCAGACAACACTATGACTAATGGTGGTGAAGTCCAGTAATGACAATGGAAGCTGTTCTGCTACTTCCAATAAAGGCATTTACAGATACATGCAGTAATGGATTACACATACAATTAATCAAATTATGCAGTGTCTAATTCAGTAACACAAGTATTTTTTTAAAAAATTCCACTTAGCTGTATGCAATGAAGAATTATTGTTAATCTGATTGGCTGGCAGTATGGAAGCACCAATAAAGTAATTGGTAAGCAGGGGAGAGGCTAGATAGATTTAGTGTACAACTTGGACGAGATTAAAATGTTGGAATTAAAAAAATATCAACACCAACCACTAGGACAATTCTGAAGGGATAAAAGTCAAGAAATTCATGGTGAAGTGAAAATACCAATTGTACATTAATTTCGACATTCAAACTATAGATGAGGGTACCAATAAACCATGTTTCTGGCACCTCCAGCCTCTTTTTTCCCCTTCCTGTTCACAGCTGAAATGTAGAGAAAACACTTGTATGTCTATTTCTGTCATACCCTTTGGCCTGTTCAAAATTACTTTAGGATTGACAGTTTGGCAGGAACACATGGAGGCATGGAGCACTGTCACCAAGTCCCACAGAGAATACAAACATAATCTTACATTTCATTCAATTCACTCAACCTCCCAAACTATTTGACGTACAAAGCATTTTTGAAAGAGCTATCCTTTGCTTTCTAATATTTTATTTACAGCAATTAAGTTTTAGGATAAAAAAAGAACAGAAGAAAAGGGTTTAACATCGCCTCGACATCGAGCTCACCAGGAACAGAGCACAAGCTCAGATTATGAAAGGAGGGGGAAGGAAATTAGCCATGCCTCTTCCAGAGGAACCATCCCCGAATTTTCCTTAAGTGATTTAGGCAAATCATCGAAAATATAAATCTTCATGGCTGAATGCAGATTTGAACTATTGTTGTCCTCAATGTGATTCTAATGTGCTAACCACTGCAACAGCTCTTTAAGAAAATATATGGAGTTTAGTTATAGTTTACAAAAATGTACTTTCTGAAGACATTACCAAATTTTCAACATTTTTGTTTTTGAATGTAGGTGAAAACATTATGCAGACTAAATCTTAAGAATACATTAAATTTTCATCTCCTCCAAACTGGAACTCTGTTACAGGTTTCTAACACAGTCAGTGTTAAATGTAATGCACGATGCTGTGCTCAGGTGTCAAAACCTCAATGGTAGCATGTTTGGTTCCATTATGAGAAACAGAGTACTAGGTTTATAATTAACCTGTTGTTATGTTTTCTGATCAAACTTCTACTTATTTGAAACATAATAAAAAAAATATTCCTGTTAGTCGAGGAGACAAAATTTATCAGTTTGGAATAAATAATAACAGTGATAACAAAATACAATAACTCAATATTGCAACAGTTATAATGCAAATGGAGAAAGTGATTTCTTTTGTGCAAAGTTTCTCCAATGAATTTTATTCAGACTCAGTTGCTGATAATGAAATCATTATTAATAGTCAAAACATAAGGACCGACCTCCAGGCCGGGCCTCGGACCCTCTTCGTAATTATTTTGTTCTACGAGACCGCCTCTCAGTCTTGGAAGGAGTTCTCCTTCTGGCTACCGATGATACAGCTCCTCGCGTGGTTGTTCCTGCAAGTTTGCGAAGGGAGGTCCTGACGTTACTACATGAAGGGTACTGGGGTGTTTCCTGTACTAAAACCTTGGCTTGCAGACATGTGTACTGGCCCGGTATTGACAGAGAAATTGAGCACTTGGTGGCTGCTTGTTCCCAGTGTGTGAGCCAACAGGCATCTCCCAGGTCAGCGTTCTCTTTATGGCCGCCTACAACCCAGGTATGGGAACGTGTTCACAAAGATTTTGCGGGCCCGTTTCTCAATGGGTTTTGGCTCATTGTCACTGATGCTTATTCCCGATTCCCATATGTGGTTCGCTGCTCCTCAACCACTACAGAAGTTGCAATCCAGGCACTCGCAAAAATCTTTTCTGTTGAAGGTCTGCCAGTCACCCTGGTATCGGACAATGGACCTCAGTTTATTTTGCAGACCTTCCAGGATTTTTGTAGGCACTTTGGTATTTGGCATGTTTGCTCTTCCCCCTTTTCATCCACAATTGAATGGGGAAGCCAAGCGCATGGTGCACACATTTAAGACGCCGATGAAAAAGTATGTGCATGAATTTCCTGCGGAGGAGGCGTTGACGTTTTTCCTGATGGCATATCGGACCACACCGATGGGAGAATGCAGCCCTGTAGAGCTGCTCCACTGGCGCCTACCTAGGACTCTGCTGCACCTCCTCCGGTCTGGTCCTCGCCAGTCTTCACAAAACGGGGTACCCGGCTTTCCAGCGGGTATGTCGGTCTGGGCGCCTGGGTTTGGTCGCAATCCACGTTGGATACTGGCAATGGTTCTGCGCCGCAATGGCCGCCGGATCTATACCTTGCAGGCGGGGGACTGGGAGGTGCGGCCTCACCAAAATCAGCTACGTCCACGTTTGGGCACCCACCCTCCGACCCCTCAGGTGCCGGCTTCCCCATTGCCGGCACCCGTGTTGTTTTCTCAGGGGACGCTACCGCCCCTCCCCCCTGTGACTCCGCCACACAGCGATGGTTCTCAGCCTTGGCAGCCTCCAGTAGCTCCAGCACCAGCATTGCCATCGTTAGAGACGCCCCGGCGAGAGCCGGCCCCCCTTGCAGGCCCAGTTTCTCAGGAGGCTGGTTCAGCTGTGGTCGTGCCTTCCCCATCGTCCCCGCCACTGGGTCTTGCCCCTCCCGAGATGGAATGGGATCCGGAGCTCAACAGCTTGTTGCCTGTTCCGTCCCGGGCTCCGGTGGTGGGATGATGGGGGCCTCTTCGTGTGGGTCACTTCCAACCGTATGCAAAGGTTCCGGCTCGAGGGTTGGCAGATCCCCACTGACTCCAGCATTCCAATGGACGTGGAGGTCATTGCTACTGCACGAAGCTCCACCTTATGATGCAGTGGATCACAGTGGCTTCATCCCCCCCCCCCCCCCCCCGAAGGAGGAGGAGTGCAGTAGCCACCAGAAAGATTGCAGGAGGTGCACATCGGCACGGTGCGTCACGGACAGTAGTTGCCGCAAGTAAAGTCCTCTCCACCTGAGGACACGCGAGAATTCAGCTGCGCCCTCTGCCGACAGAACAACAACAACTCAGGCAGCACAGGCCGTGCCCAGTCAGTTTTACATCGAGCACGCCTAGCAGACAGTTCCCGGTCTACACTATGTTAAGTGCGACGGACAACGTGAATTGTGTTAATACACCTAAGGTCTTGGCTTTACTCAAGAGAATATGGTGACTTACACTGTCAAAAGTTTTGACAGGTCACAAAATATTCCAACCGTCATCATCTTATAATTTATGGCTTCCATAACATTGTCAACAAAGGCATGTATTGCATCCATTGTTGATACCCCTTTCCAAAAGCCAAACTGGCTACTGCTGAGGATGTTATATTTACTAAGATGCTCAACCATTCTGCTATGCATCAATTTCTCTAGTACCTTGGAGAAAACTGAGAGTAATGAAATTGGTCGATAGTTTGTAGCCTCAGTCTTTTCTCCCTTTTTATAAATTGGTCATATAAGCCCATATTTTAGCCTGTCGGGAAAAACAACTTCTTCCAATGACATATTACTAATATGGCAGAGGACTGTACTTATTTCTTTACAATAGTATTTCAGTAACTTGCTGGAAATGTTGTCAACTCCAGCAGAATTTTTACATTTTAAAGACATAATTACTTTTCCTAATTCTATCACTGTAGTTTCTCGAAGATGCATCTCATCTATTTTGTTAGTTAAGGTGTTATGCAAGTATTCTGTAGCTTTCTTTACAGAACCCTGGCATCCCATTTGGTTTGTGACTGTTAGGAAATGATTGTTAAAGATATTAGCCACCATTTCGGGAGCATCCACCGAAAGGCTCCCAGTTCTTAAGCTAATCACTTCTTTGGCAGATAGGCTTTTCCCTGTCTCGCTTTCAACATATTTCCATGTGGTTTTCATTTTGTTATTTGATTTGTCAATTTCCTTTTTTAGATCCATACTTTTACATTTCTGGATCACCTTCCTTAATATCTTAGAGTACACTTTATATTGCCCCACCACTGCAGTATTGTTAGACTGTCTGGCTGAGGCATACAATTCTCTTTTTGTTTTACATAAAATTTTGATGCCCTGGATAATCCATGGCTTAAATGCAGGGTTACACTGATTTTCTCTGACTCTTTTATTTGGAAACACCTCCTCAAAAAGATCTGATGTTAAATTAATAAATACATTAAATTTTGTGTTGACACCTGCTGAGTTGAATACTTCAGACCAGTCTACTAACTGTAGCTTCGCCTGTATGTCTCTATTGTTTCTTTATTTATTGGTCTCACATTTTTCCAGATAGCTTTTGGTTTTCTGTTAAGATTTAAATTGGGGATTGTCAGAAGTATAGCATCATGGTCTGACAGCCCATTTAGGACTTGACTGACTGTCAAGCTACTGTGCCTAGACTTATCAACAACCACATTATCAATTAGAGTAATGGAATGGTCAGTTACCCTAGTGGGAAATTCAACTACTTGCATTAGATTGTAACAGCTCATTAGTTGCTCCAGCTCCATTCTGTCATAACTTTCATTCAGGAAATTTACATTAAAGTCGCCTAGTATTAGGACTGAAATGTTTTTTCTGTACAATTTTGATAACATTGCTTCAATCTGTTTGAGAAAGATTCCAAGATTCCCTCAGGTGCTCTATAAATTGATAACATGACTACTGATACACTATTTGTTGCCAGTTCTATACCACACACTTCAAAGTGCTGCTCAATACAAAATTTGCTTACATCAAGAGTTCTAAATACTACATTATTTCTAACATAAATCACTGTTCTGCCCCTCTCCATGTTGGATCTGCAAGATTGAGATGCTAAACTGAATCTGTCTAAGCGCAACATCTGAATATCACGAGTGATATGATGTTCAGTGAAGCATAGTATATCTGGTTGCTTTTTTCTTTCAATATCATTTATGTTTATTAGTAGCTGGTCTAGTGAATTTTTTTTAAGTCCTCTTAGGCCAATGTTCTGATAGAAAATTGTGAGTGGTTTAGTCTTTCTTAAATCTGCACCATTTTTACGATTAGGCTTACTTGGTATCAGGGTACTTTCACTGTGGACATGTAGGCCTACTGTTGGTTTGAGCTTCGGAACTTCTGCTATATCCTCTTCCTCTGAAGCCGGGTCTCCAACACAGCTGGAGAGCTTCTGCAATGCTGTTTGAGTTTAGGGGAAATACAAAGTGGGCTGAGGTGTGAATGGGAATTTAGATTGAGGACGGAGACATGCTAGGGTAGTCCATGCAGTTGTGCAAATCCCCCATGCTAGGGCGGCATAATGGCTAATGAAGCCACCTAGTGAGCAGGGGACCCAGGTTTAAATCCCAGCATTGGTACAAATTTTCATTTACTGCTTGAGTCTGCATATATGCATAATACAATTATTATAACTATATAGATTCTTACCAGAGAAAGGTTTAAAATAATATTTATGAAATCTGTTTAAGAAAAACTAGTTACGTTTGCTGTTTTATTACTTCACTTCTCATACCTCATTTCTATAACTAAGACAAAATTCAGCCAAATATCGTTTAATTTTAACAGAATGGTCTTAAAAACACTTTCAAATTACCTGGATAAGGCACCTGGCCGTATGTGAAAAGTTCCATCAGAAGAATCCCATATGACCATACATCAGATTTAATAGAGAACTTTCCATAGATTATAGCTTCTGGTGCAGTCCACTTAACAGGAAATCTAGAGCCTAGAAATAAATATCAAAAGAAACATTTTATGATACTGACAACAAAACAATAAAACAATATCTTCAGTTCTATGACAAAATATTGTATTTAAATTTTTGGTCTTTATTAACACAAACACTTTGCATATCACGCAATGGAACATCCATGATGGAATAATGACAATAGTATGAAAAGGATAGATGCTACTCACAAAAACAGAAAAGAGGTTGAGTTGCAGGCAGACACAACAAAAAGACCGCTAAACATGTGAGTCTTGTAGAAATCTATCCTTTTCATAGCACTGTTGAACACTTCACATATGACTGAGCACTGATGCACACAGATCACAAAAAAATGTTGACATCACGAGTTGTAAGTTCTAGTACCCAGCAGAAGACTTTGATTATGAACCCTAATTGCATTTATATAAGGAAGGTTCATTAGCTGCTGTTTCTTGCAGAGTGCTTTGTTCTAATCTCAACAACAAGCTGTGACTTTAAACTGTGTTTCCCTTACCTATTATTGCATTTTTAAATTCATTTATGTAAGGTTACAACTGAATCATCCTAATTCAACTTTTCTCTTTGCAGAATGCAGATAAATGGACCAAATATACTTTTAATTCTTTTTGTGATTTAAAGACCCTTTCTTGAACTTGTAACATGCCTCAAAAGTACTCCAGCAGTTGTTACCTTTGGTGGTTCTTGCATATCATGCTCTGAACCCTAACAGCTCAGCAGTCGACACTATACTCACTTTAGGAAAGTGATCTCATGCATAAAAATTTGAACACATCATAGTTAATAAGAATTAAATTCCTGTAATGAGAGACTTGATGTACTTCTTTATTTACAATATTCTACATTGGAAAAACTGTGTATATTAGGAATGGAAAAACACACACACCTATATTGTCCTCAGACTGTGTGTGTGTGTGTGTGTGTGTGTGTGTGTGTGTGCGTGTGAGGAACATCGTCCAAAAGATGGTCTTTCTATCACTCGGTACTATCTCAGCTATGATGTGAAGGTTATTTTTACTGTTTCCCTTTGTTTATACTCCACATAGGACTTTCTAGAATCAGGACTCAGGAAGGTTCTGATCTCTTTACACAGCTCACAGTGGCAACCATGTCCATTATGAATCATAGCAGTGTTTCAGTTTAAGTAATTTTTTCAGCAACAACAAGACACAATTACTGCAGGGACAAAGCAAGCGTGGGAGTTCTGTTCTGCTTATTTGCAGCGTTTATAGCACAATATGCAATTTTTTGTGGTGCCATGTCTTGAACTGCAATACACATTTTAAACAAGTAACCTCTGTAATGCGGCTTTTGAATGCAAAGAATGCTAAGCCAGCTGAAATTCAACTTCTAGAAATTTATGGTGAAAATATATGACTGATGGAATGCTGAGAAACTGGGTGACACACTTCAATGATGGATGAACCAATGTTCATGATGAAGCAGGGAGTGGGCGGCCTTTGTTGTCAATGATGGTTTGGTTGAGAAAGTGAATGAGCAAAAAGTGTGAAAGCTGATGGTTCGCATTAATGCCTTGTGATGAGTTTCCACAAATTTCAAAAACTGTTTTGCATGAGAATGTCACAAATTGCTTAAATTTTTGCGAATTGTGTTCCCATTTGGTTAAAAAATGCTTATGGATGTCTATAAAATGAAGTGACTTGGCACTGCTTTGACATTTCTCACGTGATACAGTGATTAAGAAGATGAATTCTTAAACAGAATTGTAATCAGTGATGTAACTTGGGTTTGTCTGATTGGAGGCACTTACAATCTTCCCCCCCCCCCCCCCCCCCCCAAAAAAAAAGAAAAGTTCAAAACAACTGTGTCAGGACAAGAATCATGTGCACTGTGATCTGTGACAGACGGGGCATTGTGCTTGCTGAGTTCCTTCCCACAGGTGAAACCATCAATGCAATAGACCCTGTGAAACATTGAGAAAACTACTGTGCACAATTCAAAACAAAAGGTATGGAATGCTCAGTCAAGGTATTGTGTTGCTTCATGACAACACAAATCTCCATTACATTGGTGTCACTCAAAACCTTATTCAACAATTCAGTTGGGAGCAGTTCAATCACCTGCCATACAGCCACGATCTCGCACCTTCTGACTACCACTTGTTCTTGAACTTGAAGTGTGATTTTGGAACGATGCACTTTGAGAGCAATGACTATGAAGAAAATTGTGTTCAGCAGTGATTATCTTCACTGGCAACATCTTACTATGAATAAGGCATAGAAAAGTTGGGTTCCCACTATGACAAATGTTTGAACAATGGTGGCACCAATGTAGAAAAACAGTTTAAGAAAATCTGTTCCCTGTAAAAATAAATTTTGGTTTCAAAATGTTTTCATGAGGTTTTTTCCAAAACAGTGCTTACTTTCAAAACATGCCCCATATCTTTGTTATCTTTGGACAGATTGTGTTTTCTGTGTAAACTGAGACTGTATGTCAAGGCCATTCCCCTCTCCAGAAAAATGTGGCATGCATGTCCTGGTGCCACATATACTAATGCGCCTAAACATTTGACCACCTGCTTAATACTATGTTGGTCCACCTTTCAAATGCATTATAGCACTGATCCTGTGTGGTATGGATTCAACAAGTCATTGATAGGTCTGTGGAGACATGTGACGCTAGATATCTATGCTCGTATCATGCCATTACTGTAAATCATGAGCCGGTGGTTTACGGACATGGGAGATGTCATCCAATAGCATTCTAGAATTATTCCATGAGTTGCAGTTCAGGTGTATTTGATGGCCAAGGCATCAACACGAGTTCACTTCATCCTCTTCAGACCGCTGTAACATAATTCTGGCTTTGTGAGAAAATATCCTCCACAGCATAAAAATGCCCCCATCGCACAGCATCTGTGGTCAGGTGTGTACTTGCAGCAGGATGATGGCATATCCAGATATGACCACTGACCTAAAGGAACACAAAACATCATTCAACTGACCAGGTGTCACATTTCCATTGACCATAACTGACAATGTCATTGGGTCAACATGGGAAACACCAAGAGGGCATCTGCTGTGGAACCCAAAATTCCACACTTTGCGATGAACGGTGTGCTCCTAAAATAGTTGTTCACAACAGGGGTACAGGAACAGTCAACTGGCTTTAATGCCTCCACAATACTCATTGTCATGCACATAGTCATAACAATCTGACCTTTGTCAAGAGCATTTGCACCAGTGGATTTCCCCATTTGCTGGACATATCATCACTAATTCCCCTACTCATCTATGCTTCACTCATCATTCCCTTACCAAGTCACACTGTTACAAAGTCACCAGGTGGGATTCAATCTTGTGGTGTGCAGTGGTCATAATGTTTTGTGTCTCATCAGCACACTTGAGTGACTGAACCCAAAATATTAACAACACTGTGCAAAGTTATCCAGTTAAGCCAAATGAGGATCTCCAATCCATGGCATAGAAACTATACAATCTTTCTTTGGCAAAAGTCCTGGGCATATTCAAACGTTTGAAACCACAGAAACCACAAAAATTCAGCTGCACAATACAGAAGTAGCAACCCTTTGCAGTGACAAACAGCAGCCATCACCAGACACTCACATGTTGGTAACACCTAAATTGAACCACACCAGCATCCGCACACTGCACCATCTGCAGGCACATCATCAAGCTGACATTTCACTGTCAGCACATTTAAGTTACTTTCTTCCGCAGTGGCCCTCCTGTCTCAGCTTGCAACAATCACTACAGGATAATCATTACCAGAGAAAGGAATTTGCATACTGAAAAGTCCTCAGTGGCTGCCATGACTGCACTGCACTGACTGTAAACTGTATCATGACAATGTGAAACACAGCACCAGCCATGTCCAACCTGCTCATTATTAAGCTGCAAAGCAAATATTTGTCTATCTGCTTTCAAACTAATAATGGTGTATCTCTTTCTAATGTGAACTGGGCAACATAGTTTATCTGCACCCGTGGTGTTGCATCATTGTTTGTTAAACTACAATGTCTAACAGATTTCCATTAAAAGTCAACATTTAGAGGAACTTTTGTACAAAAAAAGTGTTGTTGATACACTATTATTTTTGATAGTTACAAGTGAAAGTTCTGAAAATCTTGTGTGTGTGTGTGTGTGTGTGTGTGTGTACTTTTACTAGAAAAACGGCAGGAGCTTGAAAGCTAGTGTGAATACTGTTTTCTGTTACATGTTTCTATGGTCCACACATCAGTCCGCTACATGCAAGTAGTTGCATTTCCCTTTTTTATGTACTTGACTGCTTGGCAACTCAAACTTAAGTGTTTGGGAAAGGCTTTAAAGAAACACTTTCAGACTGCTTTTCAACTATCCCACTTCCGATTAGTACATGGAAAAACTGAACACTAAAATCTTTCTGCCTGAGCTCTAATTCTGCTTATTTTATTATGATGCTCATTTTTCCCTATGTAAACAGGAGTCACCAAAATATTTTGGGATTCTGAAGAGAATGTTGGCGATTGAAATTTTGTGAAAAGCTCTTTCTGCATTAAAAAGTGTCTGTCTTTTAATTATGTCAGCTCAACTCACTTATCATATTTATGACACTCTCTCCTCTATTTTGCAATAATACAAACTGAGTTGGCCTCCTTTGAATTTTTCTGATTACCTCCATCAACCCTATCTGATAAGGATCTCATACTATGCAGCAATACAACAAAAAGAAGATGGAAAAGTGCAGTGAAGATAGTTTCTTTCGTAGATTTGATGCCTCTTCTAAATGTCCTGACAATAATACACAATCTTTAGCTCCATTCCTCCCACATCATTTTCTATGTGTTCATAACTGTAATACCGAGATTTTTATGTGAATAGACGGCCTTTAGATTTGTGTGAGTTACCATGTAACCAAAAGTTATCCATTAACTTTTAGTATTACTGTGAATGACCTCACAATTTTCATAATCATGGTCAATTTCCACTCTTCGAATCATGCAGATGTCTTGTTCAAATAATTTTGCAATTTGTTTTGATCTTCCAATGACTTTACTAGTCAGTAAAGACAGTATCATCTGCAAACAGTTTAAGGAGCTGTTTACATTCTCTCTTAAATAGTTTATATTAGTTAAAAACAGCAGAGAGCCTTCATAACACTTCTTTGTGGAACCCCAGTGTAGTGACCTGCATAGATTAGACATCCGAGATCCAGCTGTGCAGTTGTAAGATGTGCCATAGAAGTCAGCAGCTGCTAGAACCGCCAGAGGCTGTCACTCATGGATAGTGATGCAATCTCTCCTCTGTGGACTCTACCGGCTGGCCAACAGCTTAGAGAGTCAGGGCCGGCCAGCCTTGCCCTCAGTTATATGTTGACATTCTAACTAGGATTATCAGAGTAGTAGTGTAGTCACTCCATGGCAAGTGTCTTCTTGTAACAAGTAATTTCTAGATATAACAAAGTGTTGTGTCCGTAGTCATCTGTATGTTCTTGTGGTTAAAACACCCAGACATTACTTTGGTCTCACTAGATGACTTCCTGTAAGTCACAGCAAACTGTGATCTTCGTGGCAGGAGACAAATGAAACACTACTCCATAGGCACACAATTCGATTGGAAGTCACTTGTTTGGAATGGTGTCAAAAGCATTCTGTAAGTCTAAAAATATGGAATCAACTTGAGATCCCATGTCAAAGGCACTCATTACTTTCTGTGAATAAAGCTCCAGTTGGGTTTCACACGAATAATACTTCTGTACTGGTTATGAGTCAATAAACAGTTTTCTTCAAGATACTTCATAATGTTGCAACAGAGTTATATTACAAAATTCTATTAGAAATCAATGTCAATGATGTGGGTCTATAATCCATCCAGATTAATTCTATTTCCTTTATGTTGTATTTGTGATCTGTGTAACTTTCCAATCTTTAGGTACATACCTATTAATTAGTGAGGGGTATATATGATTGCTAAAAATGCAGTTATTTCATCAGCATATTTTGAAAGGAAACTAACTGGTATAACAATTGGACTCAAAGACTTGTCTTTATTAAGTGATTTACCATAGTTAGTATGAAAGGCATGGACACTGTCTCTTACAAAGGCATCAAGCGAATTTTGACGTGCTTTTTAAATACATGTATTTTGTACTTATTTTTGATGGATCTGGAGATACTGTACTCAATCTCCTTACGACAACCTTCTGGTTACTAGTTCCTGTACCACCACAGTGCTCTCTATTTGCTCAGGATTATTTGTCAGTAAGAAGTGTCATACGTTATCACAATCATTTACACTCCGCGTGGGCTTCTGAACTAATCATTCAAAATAATTTTCAGAGAAAGCATTTAGTACAATTATGAATGATGTTTCATGCCTACCACCAACTTTAAACCATGTATTTTCACAAACATTTCATGGGTACATTGAAGTCACTAGCAACTGTAATTGTATGAGTGAGGTACCTACTCAAAATGAGCCTCAATTTTTTCTTGAACAGTTCAGCAAGAGTATCTTCTTAACCAGGGGTCGATAAAATAAACCAAAAATGAACCAATTATTAATTTATTCTGACTTTTGGTTGTTTTTCTAACAGTGATGTATGTATTTCTCAACATAAGGTAAAATTTTGACAATATAGTGGAGGTGTAGAGTCACAGACACCCACAACAAAAAGATTGCTAAACAAGTAAGCTTTTTGCCAAAAGGCCTCCTTCTGGATTCAACAAAATACAAAACAAACACACACACACACACACACACACAAATGCAACTCGTACACACATAACCACTGTCCCACTGTCCTAAGAAACGATTTGGTAGCAACTGGGTATGTTATATACTGTCCAGCAACTATATGTAAAACATATTTTGTGAGAATGTTACTGAAACTTCATATAATAGTTTGATACCTCTTTCTGTAAACAAATGTCATCTGAATTTTTTTTTCAGTTCCAGTTTCGTAGCCAGGATAGTCTTTCAATGTTGAAGGGTCTTTGTAGAGAAAGTAGTCTTCATGTTGTAAAGGAAGGAATAACACTTTAATGCAGATTACAATGCAGTTGGAATATCAGTATTGTCGAGTAAGGATATATCCACGTTCTCAGGAACCAAGTATCGGTAATGGTCGGAATTTTTTCCTTCCAGCAACCTTATTCATTTCCAGTTCAAGATTCAATTAACTTATGAATAGTGTAACATGAAAAGGTGATTTAATTGCTCCTGTTGACAGTAATCCAAGCACTTACATACTTTCTTACAAGAAAAATACTTATTCATCTCAAATTAGTTCTTCTCCCCCTCAAATGACTGAAATTGAGCTTGAAAGACATATTACTTATATACAAAATATGGACTGCCATCCACCTAACACAACTTACGTTTCAGTTGGTTACCTTTACTACATCTGTAATCTGCATTCTGCGCAGAACTTTCCAGTATTATATAAATTATAAGAAGTTTTAACATTTATGCCTTTGTACACTAAGACACATGCAGAGTAAAAACATATTGTTTTCATTTATCGGCATTTACAGGACAGTTTAACCAGCAAACAAATAGAAAATACATACTGGAATATAATGATAATATAATCCAGACTGGAGTGTAATGATAATATTACGAAAAGGATAGATTGCTGCTCACCATATAGCAAAGATGTTGAGTCACACACAGGCTCAACAAGGAGACTACTAAACATGTAAGCTTTTGGCCATAAGGCAGCCTTCTGAAACAGAAAACACACACACACACACACACACACACACACACACACATTCATGCAAATGCAGATCACACACACACGAGCACTCTCTCTGACCGCTGGGGCTAGACTGCGAGCAACTGCACATGATGGGAGAAGCAATCTAGGTGGTGGGGGTACAGAGGTGGCTGGGCTGGGGAGAGTAGGGTGAGCAGGCTACAGGAGGGGGACAGTAAAGTGTTGTTTTTGGAAGCATACAGGGATGAGGCAGAAAGAGGGTAGAGCAGCTACGTGCAGTCAGGACACTGTGGGTGCACTTTTGGAATATAAAGCTGTGGAGTGGGAATAGGGAAGGGGATCAGAGGGTGAAGGACAATGACTAATGAAGGTTGTGGCCAGGAGGATTACAGGAATGTACGACATATTGCAGGGAGAGTCCTCACTCACGCAACACACAAAAGATGGTGTTGGTAGGAAGGACCCGGATGGCACAGGCTGTGAAACAGTCATTAAAATTAATGTAGCCATCCCTTAGGTGGAAATCACTTTCAGGAGGGTGGCTTGTTTGGTTGAGGAGGACCAGGTGAAGCGAATGGGAAGAAGGTGTTGAGGTACTAGAGGAATGGTCAGCAACACATCGATCGCGATCTACTGGTAGATAGCGAGTGCTCAATTGGTAGATGACGTGAGTACTGAGAGTGTTGAATAAAATCATCAATTGTTTTCTGTAGCAATAAAACGTGTGTTCATTGACACAAGTTGTTTTGTCTGTTAATAACAGTGTAGAACTGGTACCAACATCTACCTTGAACCTCTGAAATTTTTTGTCACATTAGTTAAATCAGCCGCCACCTGCACACCACTCGTTGCTGCACTGTTTCACTCATCTTTGTGTAATGTGTTCGATACGTGTCAGGAGAAGGCGGTGAGTTTCGTGCCGTGTACTTCTGCAATGTAATAGAGCCTGGAAAGGACATAGGTAGAATTTTTTTGTGCTGTCAGTACTCAGCACTGAGCATGCGTAGTTGCATACCTTATTGACACTTTTTGATAACAAACGAATACTGCAGCAACTTCACGCATAATGAGTTGTGTATCAAAAAAACATAAAATTTATCATTTTCATTCCGAATGGGAGCACGAATTTTTTGTAACAGAGCGAAATGGCACATGCATTTGTTTAGTGTGTGATGCTAAGATTGCATTTGTGAAAAAGACAAACATCTAGAGACATTTCAAAACTGTGCACACAAGTGTTAACACCGAGTTTCCTGTGAACTCCAATCTGAGAAAAGAGAAAATCAAGAAACTTAAAAATCAATTAAGTGTTCAACAAAGCATGTTCACAAAACCAGTAGACAAAAGTATTGCTGCCACTCTTGCTTCTTACTGTGTTTCGAATGTATTGGCTTAAAGGAAGAAGCCCTTCAAAGATGGTGAATTCGTAGAAGAAGCATTTTGAGAAGCTGCTAACGAGTTGTTCCATAATTTCAAGAACAAGTCTGAAATAGTTGCTGCCATCAAATCCCTTCAAATTTCATCAAGAACAGCACAAGGAGGGTTGATAATATGTCTAATGATGTTTTCTCTCAACTGAAAACAGATTTGGATGAGTGCTGTTATTTTTCACTGAAATTAGATGAGTCCACTGATGCAACAGGTACTGTTCAGTTGCCAGTTTTTGTAAGGATGGGTTTTAATAACTTTACTGTCAAGGAAAAACTTTTGAAAGTAATTTCTTTGAAAGGCCATACAAGAGGAGAAGATATATTTTTTGTCACGAAGCAACTCATTCTATCGGAGAAAGCTTGTAAGCATTACCACAGATGGATCCCCAGCCTTGAGAGGTTCTAAAATTGGTTTTATTGCTCTGTGCCAAAGAGATGAAAGTTTTCCACCATTTTTAACTTATCACTGTATTTTGGCCCAGCAGTCTCCGTGTGGAAAGTTTTTAAATTTGAATGGAACTATGAATACTGTTATAAAGATAGTAAACAAAATTAGGTCTCACTCTCTTCAAACAAGACTTTTCAAAGATTTGGCAAGTGAACTAGAACTACAGTATGGAGATTTACTGCTCCACACTGAAGTGCATTGGCTCAGCAAGGGAAAAGTGCTGCAACGTTTCCACAAGCTTTCACTGGCTATCAAACTATTTTTGCAAGAACAAGATGAGAATAGTCTGTCAGCTTGTATTGAAGATCCTCTCTGGCTTATGAATTTTGCTTTCTTAATTGACCTAACAGAAAAGCTTAATGCTCTGAATTTGAAATTTCAAGGCAATGACAAAGATATTGCTGATATGACATCTGAAGTAAATTCTTCTACTGTAAAATTGTTTTTGTGGGAGTGCTGCCTTAAGAGGGGTGAATTAAGGCATTTTCCAACTCTGAAGACACAAATAGAAGAAAGTGAGATACCTTACAATAGTGAATGTCATGCAATAATGATCACCAAATTGAGGGATGATTTCAGTGATCAGTTTTCAGACTTCAAAAAGATTTCAGTGGTACCCCTGTTTGTATCTTTGGACTACTGAATATATCTTCTTACATTGGAAAGTTTTTGACATAGATTGGGCAGCTCTTGAACTTGAAATAATATCATTAAAAATGATTTGTTTCTCAAAACTACTGCAGAACCCAAAACCTGTTGGGCTCTAATTCCTCAGGAGAAATACCCTATCTTAGTTAATGTTGCTCTTAGAATAAAGGCCTTGTTTGCTTCTACCTACCTGTGTGAATCACTGTTTTCAAATATGAACTTCATTAAAAATAAACACAGAACAAGGTTGACTGATGAACATCTGGGCTCTTGTATTCGACTAAGTGCAACAAGTTATACACCAAATATCAAGGGCATTGTTGACAAAACAGCTACTCAAATTTCACATTAAATGTAAAATAATTCTTGTGTTATTAATGTAAGAATATACTTGAGAATATTATGAATTAAAATTATTATGTTTCGAAAAAATAGTGAAGATTTAAAACTTTTATTTTAAATAATTGTTTTACAGTACCGGTATCCAAAAATTAAAAAAGGAGCAATTGAATTTTTAAAAGTAGACCACTTTGATATGTTGGTACAGAATAGTAGATTGTGAAGTCTTTGTGGTTGCCCACACCTGTTCTAGAGGAATGTGGGTAGGGTGTCCTCAGCCTCAATCCAGATCACAAAGATGTCATCAATGAATTCTTGGTGGTTAGGAAGGATTCCTCTAGATGGCCCATGAATAGGTTGGCATAGGATGGTGCCAGGTGGGTGCTCATTGCTGTATCCCAGATTTGTTTGTAGGCCATGCCTTCAAAGGGCAAGTCATGGTGACCAGACAGGAGATTGTAGGTTTGGAATCTGTAGGGTGTTGGGAAAGGTAGTGTTCAATAATCGCTAGACCATGGGCATTAGAGATGTTAGTGTAAAGGAAGGGAGGTATTAACAGCGACAAGCAGGGCACCATGTGGCAAAGTAGGGGGAATTGTGGAGAGTTGGTGGAGGAAATGGTTGGTATCTTTTATATAGGAGGGTAGGTTGCAGGTAACAGGCTGAAGGTGTTGGTCTATGAGAACAGAGAAAAGATTTGAGCTGAGACTGGAGATTCTGCTGGATTTCTGGAATGTGGTCCCTGTGGCAGGGTTTGTAGATTGACAAATCTGACAGCTGGTGGAGTCCTTCTGACAAGTAATCGTTGTGGTTCAAAACAACACTGTTGGAGCCTTTGGCAGCAGATACGATGATGAGATCAGGATCAGTCTCGATGGGGGATTGTGGTTCTTTCTGAGAATGAATGGTTAGCTTGCATTTTTGGGAGTTGGGGAATGATGGTGGGGCACAGTTCGAGTTTAAAAAATTCTGGAAAGTTAACAAGGGGGTGATTTGGGGGCAGTGGGGTGGATCATGGTTGGAAAGAGGAGTGAACTGAGTCAGACAGGATCCAACATTGATCTTAGGTTGAGTCTAATTGGTAGGGTTGGTGGCGAAAAAGTTTTTCCATGTAGGGACCGGAAGAAGGAGAGAAGGTCTTTAAAAATCCCACACGACTGAATTTGGGAGTAGGGCAAAAGGTGAGGCCTTTGGAAAGGACTGATACTCCCGTGACGCTAAGGCTTTTGGATGAAAGGTTCATGACTGTTTCTGATCTATTTAGATTCTGGATTCTTTACGGTGGTGGGAGGAAGTTTATGAGGGTGGGATAAATATAGTAGGTCTGCGAGGCAAGGTGTGTCAACTATGAGGGGACGTGAGGGAGGTTTGGAGTTCATTGTAGAGATGGTGGATAATTGTAGTCCAAGGCAGGAGCAGGAAGTGAACAGGTTGGTGAGTTTATTTAGGTGGTGTGCATGCTACTCTAGTTCCTAGAGGCCAAAGTTTCTATGAGCGAGATGGAAAATTCAGGAAAATTCTTTTACTGTGCATCCCAAATTCCTTTGTTAATTATTGTCCTTTACTCACATATTCCCTTTCTTGTTCTCACTCCACAACCTTTTATCCCACATGTGCACCCACAGTCTTATTACCTCTATCCTTTACCACTACTCCCCCCCCCTCCCTGCCCCACCCCTCCTAGTCTTACTCTTTGTCTAACTTCCCAACTGCACCTACCTCCTTTACCCTCTCTCTACTTCTTCTACTTCTTTCCTGTATGGTCCCACAAACAGCATTTTACTGTCCTCCAACTGCACCTTGCTAACCCTAACCCCCCCCCCCCCCCCCCAGCCTCCTCCTTATCACAATCACCCAGATTGCTCCTCCCATCGTGTGCAGTTGCTCGCAATCTGGCGCTGACAGCCAGAAGCAATGCTTGTGTGTGTGTGTGTGTGTGTGTGTGTGTGTGTGTGTGTGTGTGTGTGTGTGTGTGTGTGTGTGTGTGTGTGTGTTGTCTATTTCAGGAGAAAGCCTTGTAGCTGAAAGCTAATGTCTTTAGTAGTCTTTTTGTTGTGCCTGTCTGTGACTCAACATCTCCCACCATATGGTGAGTAGCAATCTCTCCTTTTCATAATGTTGTCATTATCCGATGCTGGATTTTCCATTGTCAGATTGGAATATAACATGTATATGAAACTAGACCCGTGTTCGTCAGATATAAGAAGCAATTGGAAAAGGACTGGCATGAAGGAGGTATGATGTACTGTTTAGCTTTTGGATAAAATGGGAATTTACCCACACATTAAACAACTGGTCATCTTTTTTCATGCCTGTACACAAATCATCATTTGTTTAACATGTGGTATACTTGTCTCCATCTATATGAACTATTCAAAATACTGAGATTATCTTCCTGGTTGCTGACTTTTTAAAACCAGAAAGCCCATAGATTTTGATACAAAGTGACTTTATTTGTAACAGAGGAGTTCTCACTTACAATAAAAATGTAAGCGAAGAAAAATAACGAAGAGAGAGATAGAGCAGGGAGCGGGAGGAGTGAGGGGAGGGGAGGGGGAGAGGGGACCGGGCGAGGGGAGGGGAGGGGGATGGAGAGGGAGAGTGTCTCAAAATCTCTATATCATTTAGCATGAAGCAGTTAATTTTTACAATTCTCGTAAGGTATTAATTGGGCATAATGTTATAACATTGCCCATTTTGAATGATTACCTTGTTTAGGGCAATATTCATCATCTTCTATCACACGTGCTAATCCAAAATCACATATTTTGGCTATGTTGTTTTCTCCTATCAAAACATTTCTTGCAGCAAGATCTCTGTGAATAAGCTGTTTTGCTTCCAGGTACTTCATTCCACTTGCCACCTGGAAGAAACATTCTTGTTTAACATTTATTTAATCAGTTAACTACATGAATGTCTGATAATACAGAGTAACTATGCATGTTTGAAATGAAACACACAAACACAGCAAGCTGTTCTACACAAAGTGGGACAAGCAAATATGTAGAGAGATTTTACTTAAAAACTATTAATACAAAAATTTATTTCTTACTCAACTATTACCGGTTTTTATATTTCTGTTTCACTTTTTTTTTACTAATTTTTTATTTTACTAACAGTACAGGGCACTACATCCAGAGATGGTATCACCATTTCAAATTACTTAGGACTGCCTGTTTTAAATTTATTTTTGGACATGCTGAAGATAATGACAATAAAATAAAATGACATTAAACAGACTGAGATATGGAATGTTAAGTATTGCTATAAACTCCACAAGCAGTGAAAAAATACCTTGCCCTAAAGTAAAACTTTCAAACATACTCATACCAGGCACGAATTTTGTGATAACTGTTATTATATTGTTGCAGTAGAGGGCACAACATAGCACAACTTTATAAGGAGATGTTAGCAGTTACACAGACAAAAATTTCCTCAGATTGTCCACCTGCTTAGCTGGGTGGTAACGTGCTTGCCTCCTGTGCAGTGGGCCCATGTTCAATTCCTGGCCAGGTTGGAGATTTTCTCCACTTGTGGACTGGGTATTGTGTTGTTCTCATCATCATTTCATCCTCATCACCGACACACAAGTCTCCCAATGTGGCATCGACTGAAATAAGACTTCCACTTGGTGGCCGAACTTCTCGGGTCTCCCGGCCAACGATGCCATACACTCATTTCATCCCCCCCTTAGATTAAAGTAGAATCAGAAGCGACTTGCAGTGCTAGTCATTAACACACAGATAAACTGAATAATGAATTCCTCCTTCATTTATACACTAAAAACTGAAATTCCATCCACGCCTCAGAAGGATTAACAGTGCTGACCAATGCTATGTCATCCGCAGCCCATAAGTATCACACTGCTATCCTGGCCGCTTTCAGCTGTTGTAACCAGAACCGCTACTTCGGAATCAAGTAGTGTTTCAATTGGGCTCACAAGGAATGAGTGCACTCTACTTGCCAACAGCACTCGGCAGACCTAGACAATCACCTACCCAAGGGCTAGCCAAGCATGACAATGCTCAACTTCAGTGATCTCATGGGAACTGGGCAAGGCTGTTGGCTCATTTATACACTGCCTAACAAAAAAAGCGAAGCACCCAGAAGGAGAGGAGAAAATAAAATGGAATTTCACAAATTGAGAGGATACATGATGTTATTTGAGTAATTACAAAATTTAGTCATATTTACGAATAATTTGGTAGTACGAGTACATTTATCAGTATGATGTTGCACCTGCTCTGATCCGCACGATTCAATTGGGAAGAGTGTCATAAAGCCATTGTATCATCTGAGACAAGCTGATACACAACTGTTGTAAATGGTCATTGATATGGTGGATAATGGCACTGGGACAGAGTTGAGGTCCGAGCCGGTCCCACCATGTTTTATTGGGGACAGATCCAGGAATGTTGCTGGCCACAGCAAAATCTCAACATCATACACATAGTTCATCAAGATACTGTGACATGAGAAGTAACACATAAGGATGCAGGATGTCTCAATGTACCACTGTGTTGTCAATAGTTACCTCAATCAAAATACCAGCTGTGCTGCCAGGAGTAACACTACTGAGCATCTCCAAAACATTGAAAAATGTGGTAATACAGAACCACAGTTTATTGCTGAACATGATTTTATGTTATTCGTCAACTGTCCATGCTTCCCAGTCGCAGCATCCCTCCACTACTGCTAGTCTCCAAATAACAGTGAAGGTTGACAGTATATGTTGCAGGGTATTCATTACTTGTTCTCACATGCCAAGTACAGAAGTGAATGGATTACCATGTACTTCGTGCACAGTACAGCACACCTCCACTGTGGTTGTCCTGTCCTCACATTCCCATGTCATTCAACATTGGCCCACTGGCCCTCTGACACATTCAAACGCCACGCCGCACAAATCTGGAAATTCCATAATTCGACCAGCCGTCTAAATGGAGAGCCACAGTGAGGCTCCTTTCAAATTCTGTCACATGCTAATAATACTGTCTCAGACAAGTTTGTGAGATCTCTGTCCTTCACAGTGAGCACTCAACATCCCTTATATACACTAGCAAGTTTGGTAGCAACACCAATGTAATGTAGTGCCTGCTCTACCATAAACATAAACTCTGCACACGAGTCTTGATGAGCCCATCGGTACCAATCGACAACCGTATCATCCTCTGCCAATGGCATCATTGGTTGCAGTATTGAGGGGCTTGGGCTCAGCAGACCATTCTCCCAGTTATTGTGTTTTCATGACCTGCAGCTGCTACTTTTCAATCAAGCAGTTCCTCTAATGGCCTCATGAAGCTCAGTGCACTCTGTTCCAATCCTCCTTTCAACACAAAATCCATGTTAGTACCAGAATCAAAGCTGGGTCCTCCACATGGTATTCACTGATCACTCAGCTATGGAGATGGATGGCTGCTGTGTCTGTCACTGAGAACTGCAACTTTAACCATTTACATAGCCACTGATGGTGTGTATGTGTACAAAGTCATATTGACAGCTGAATGTGTCTTAAGAGGGATTTACTTTTTTGTCCGGCATTGTATGAATGCATTTCTTTCCTACCCTTCCTCTTGAAGAACAGCTTCTTTTGCTGTAGACATAGGATGACTGTTTCTTGTACCTACTATCCTTGCTTCTGCTTGATTCTCAAAGCTACATCTCGTGTTTCCTCTCCTCTTTTGCTGGAGTATTATGTAGGGACTAAATATTTCTTTAGAACACACTTCCTTTTACTTTGCAAAAGACAAAAGGAAAAGAACATTTAATTCTAATAAAACACTCAGTTATGGTCTACAAATAAAGTAACACTGTCAACTACAAGTCTCATACCAGTAAGCTAGAAGATACACTGCAATACCACTGTAAGAAAGAAAATACTGTGTCTGAAACGTGAGCTGCTGTTTATTAGTTCAGCTGACTGTGAACAATATTCTAATTACATACAGGGTGATCATAATTAAAGTTAAACTTTCAAACCACTGTAGAAATAACACCACTGGTCATCATGACGTCAAATTGCAACGGAATATTATTAGAGAAGGGAGAAAACATACGGCAGAAGAAAAATGGATAGTTACAAAATGTAGCAATAGCTGGCGCTGTAAGCATCATAATGTAATCGTGGTCGACTACAAATGACAAATTAATCATACAACAGTGGCTAAGGTGTATGTTTGATGTTAAACAAACTGTACTACTCAGTGTGCATGGATGTACAGGTGTGATACTGTTAGTTACGTAAGCCCATCTACCACGGCAAGGGCATATCACATTGCATGGGAAAAATCACATTTAATTGTCCTGAGGACAAAACTCGCATAAAAAGCATCACTCACATTGGTTTTTAATTGTCCTGAGGCCAAAAAGCGGATAACAAGCATCAATCAAAATCAAATAGGATTATTAATTTCCATGTGACTGTCGCAAAACATGTTCAATATGCTCTCCACCGTTTTCTGCAACAACTTAAAATCGAGAAACAGCACGTTCCGCAACTGATTGAAGTGTTTCTGGGGTCACGGTCAGAGACAATGCGTGCCTTCAGCGCAGCTGTTTGCAATCGGAACATTGAACACAACAGCTAAGGAGATGGCAGCTGATAATTCTACCATTTCCGAAATGGAACTGCAGGAACTGCTTAGCTGGATTTGCATAAAAATGATCCCATCCACATATCCACACTGTTGGAGAGCTGGAATGACGTGGTTGCACAAAAGACACTCATAGTGCTTACCATTGATGGTACAGGTAAGAAGACTGGAAGCAGCTGTCTCCAAAAAAATATGGCCGTATGATAACTGATGCCGTAAACTCGCATCACACAGTGACATTTTCAGTATGAAGTGGTACTGGTTGATTTCCATATGGATTTTCCATTGCCCATATTCGACAATTCTGTGTATTGACATATCCTGTCAGATGGAAGTGGGCTTCGTCTGAACACAAAATCCTCCAAGGCCAATCATTGTCCACTTCCATGCGAGCAAGAAATTTTAAAGCAAAGGTCTCTCTTGCTGGCAGGTCAACAGGAAGCAACTCGTGCACATGGGTAATTTTGAATGAATAGCAAAGAAGGAGGTTTCGTAGGATTTTATGCACCGGGATCACAGGTATGTCTCATGTTTGGGCAATTCTCCAGGCACTATATGTTTGCACACCACCACTCATCTCCCCCTGCATTGCTGTGGCCACTGCTTCTGCTGAAGTTAAATCAATTCATTTCCTCCCTCTACCAGGTTACACACCAACAGAACCCGTCTTTTCGAATTTCCAAATCATTTTCTCCAGACCCACGGCAGTCATCAAACCGACACCTTTCTTCAAACCCTTCAGTGTCCAGAACTCCTGCAGAGCGATGTGTGCACAGTCATCATTTTTGTAATACAGATTTACAAGCAGAGTGTGATCCTGCATTGAGACAGTCATGGACAATGTCGCAGATGCGGAAAGAGGAAAAGCGATGTACCCGGCGTGTTTATACCAACTTCAATGGGTCATGTGCATGACGAGTGTTTTCATTTACACATTCTGATACATACAGTGCCATTTCATTCATTCATTCATTTCATTGTTGCCCTTATGGACAGTGTTTGAACTCGAAAATCACATGATGACACAATTTTCACTTCTTTCCATTCTTCCTCTTCTCTTCCCAAAATCTCTTCATCCTTTGGCTGTGCTCCTGTTTCCTTTGCTCTGTCCATTATGTTCCTGTCTTCTTTCTCTCCTTTACAATAAATTTTGCACTCCTAACTTTGTTTCTGAAGTATTTCCTGTCTCCTATCATTTGCCTGTTGATCCCTATCTGCCTTAAGTCTTCGTCTATTTCATGATACCAATTTGTTTTCTTGCTTGAGCTGTTTACTACATCAAAAATTTTCTTTGTAAGTCGGTTGTTGTCCATTCTCTGTATGTTAATCTGCGTTTTCTGATCGCGTCTGTTAGTCTGTCAGTGTGCTGGTACAGCTCTTTGGTAGGTCGCTTCATCCATATGCCATCTCTGTGAATTGGTCCAAATATTTTTCTGAGAATTTTGCGTTCTATTTTTTCTGTGTCTATGATGCCTGATGCTCCAATTGTGGTTGTTTCTGACGCGTACAATGCTTCTGGTAATACAACTGTTTTGTAGTGCCTAAGTTTGGCCTGCCTCGATATGCTTTTCTTATTATAATGTGACCATGTGAGTTTGTATGCCTTCTGGAGTTTCTTCGTTCGTTCCATGTTAGCTGCCTTGTTTGATCCTCCCATTTGTATGTACTCCCCTAAATACTTAAATTTTTCGACTCTTTCTACGGATCCATATACAGTATGCATGGTGCGTACATTGTTGGTCTGTCGTTCCATATATTGTGTCTTCTCGTAAGATACCTGCAGACCTGTTTTGGCAGCTATTTCATGCAAGCATTCCAGTGCTTCCTTTGCCTCCTGTGTATTATTGCTGAGTATGGCTATATCATCTGCAAATGCCAGACATTTTATGATTGTTTTGGTTTCACGTGTTCTTCCCAGCTGTATTCCTTTAACTTGTTCCTCCCACTGCTTGATAATTTTGTCTAACACCATGTTGAACAGGATTGGTGAGAGCCCGTCTCCTTGTCGGACACCTGTGTGTATGTGGAAGGGTTCCGAAATTTCTCCCATGAACTTAATCTTGGAGGTAGTGTCTGTAAGTGTCTGTTGTATAAGTGCCCTGGTTTTTCTGTCGATACCATATTCTTCCAGCACGTCAAAGAGTGTCTGTCTGTCTATGGAATCATATGCTTTTTTAAAGTCCACAAAGGTAACTACAGTGTTTCTTGCCTGTCTGACTTTCAAAAGTGTTCTCAAGTTCCAGATCTGTTTGATGCATGATCTCCCTTTTCTGAAGCCTGCCTGGTATTCCCCAATTTGCAGATCTGCTTGTGGTTCTAGTCTGTTTAATAGCACCTTAGAGAAAATTTTGTATGTAACTGGTACTAGCGAAATGCCTCTGTAATTGTTTGGATCTGACTTATCACCCTTTTTATGTAATGGATGGATCAATGCACATTTCCATTCCTCTGGCACTTTCTCTGTGATCCAAATTTCGGAGATAATCTTATGGATTTTTTTGGTGATGTTTTCATCTTGGAGTTTCCAGATCTCGGCGATAATACCATCTTCTCCGGCAGCTCTGTTATTTTTCATTTGTTTTATGATTTCCTCTACCTCTTCTATTGTGGGTGGATCAGAATCGGCATTAGGTGTGGTCTTTTGGAATGTTAATTTTCCTGTAGGTTTTTTGCAATTAAGAAGTTTATCAAAGTAATGTTTGAGAATTTTACAGTTTTCTTTTGTGTTTGTTTCCAGGGATCCATCTGTTCTTCGGAAGCAGAGGCTAGGGGGTTGATAGCCCTTAATATTTTCTTTGAAAGTTCTGTAAAAATTTCTTGTGTTATTTCTTTTGAAATCTTCCTCAATTTCTTTTAGTCTGTTATTGTCATATGCTCGTTTTTCCCTTCTGATTTCCTTCGATGCTAGTTTCTGAACTTCGTGAAATTCTTTCCATGTTTCTGAATTTCTGTAGCTACTGAACTTGTCCCATGCTTGCTTTCTTCTCTCAATGGCTTCATCACAATTTGCATTCCACCACCTATGTTTGCGTTTTCTAGGTGGTTGTCCCCAGCACATAGTCTTCTGAACTGCCTTCGCCAGATCCGTCCATGTGTCTATTGAATGCCTATTAATTTCTTCAACGATTTTATCCCTGTTTATCTTCAAGTATTCCGGATCAGGTTTGACTATTTTGTTTTGTGCTGTCTGTTTCAGTCTTGGGATTGGCCTAATCTTAACTTGTAGCAAATAATGATCAGACTCGAAGACTCCTTTACGTGTTCTGACATTTAGAATTTCCCGCGAATTTTTCTTGGATATGGCCACATGATCAATCTGAAATTCTCCCCACACTGTGTTGGGTGCTTTCCATGTTGTAAGTTTTCGTCTTGGTTTTTGAAATTGTGTTGACATGATTTTGAGGTTAAAGTTTTGACAATATTTTATGAGGTGTTCCCCATTTCTGTTCGTGCGAATATGTGCTGAGTATGGGCCTGTTATTTCTCTGAATTTTCTCTCCTTACCAAGCTGCGCGTTGAAATCACCCATTAGAATTTTCACATGTCTTTCTGGTACTTTGTTAGTTACACATACAGTGCCATTTATTGATCAATTTTCACACTATTTTTTTTTCTTCTGACATACGTTTTCCCCCTTCTCCAATAATATTACATTACAATTTGACGTCATTCTGACCAGTGGTGTTATTTTTACAGCATTTTGAAAGTTTAATTTTAATTATAATTACACTGTACACAGCTACATTCATATTCCAGAATGGGATACAATGTAACAGATTTCAAGCTATTTGGTCTTTTTAAAGTCTATGTGTACACAGTATAAACATCCATGACATGCATATGTTGACCCCCACCCCCCTCCCCGTCTCTCTCTCTCTCTCTCTCTCTCTCTCTCTCTTTCTCTCTCTCTCACACACACACACACACACACACACTCTCTCTCTCTCTCTCTCTCTCTCTCTCTCTCTCTCTCTCAACAATTTACGAGAGTCACTCAGTTGTTCTAATAATGCTATTGAACACTACACATGAATTGTAGAGTATGTTATTATATGATGTGGTTACTTACATTTGCGACACTGCCTTTGACCAGGTTGGAAATGTACCTAATTCCACAGCAGTAAAAGACTGTGGGTTGGTGGACCAAGCATATCATGTTCTTGTGTCATTCACTCATGAATGACTTATTGGCAGTCAGTATCCTTTAAGGATCAATTAGGCTGGAATGTAACAATATTATGAAAGGGACAGCTGCTATTCACCATATAGCGGAGTAGGTTAGCTGCAGAGAGGCACAAAAAAAAGTGTCAGAAAGTGAGCTCTCAGCCAACAAGGCCTTTGTCGAAAATAGACAAAAAACACACACTGGCATGAACATATTAACACAGTTTCTAGCAGCTAAAGCCAGAGACTGAGGTCATTCTGTGCGAGTTGCATTTGGGTTTGTGTGTGTGTGTGTGTGTGTGTGTGTGTGTGTGTGTGTGTGTGTGTGTGTGTGTGTGTGTGTTTTGTCTTTTTTTGATGAAGGCCTTGTTGGCCAAAAGCTCACTTTCCGGCAGTCTTTTTGCTGTGCCTCTTTGCGACTCAGCATCTCCACTATATGGTAAGTAGCAACTGTCCTTTTCATAATATTGTTATGCATAGTTCCTTACCAATAAGTTTCACTATCTGGTGCAAGTAGGAACATACCGGCTGATCAACTGAAAATTACTTCCAAAACAGAACTGTGAAACTGTTGCACTCAGATAAATAGGCAACTATTCCCTGTAAATTGTTCTTTCAAAAACATTTGAAAACAAAGGTAACAATCCTGTATGTCCCTAGCCATTGAATACTTAAATCTCTCTGGGAAAATATCTAGCTGTAAAAAATGTGGCTAATTGCTCTGAGCACTATGGGACTTAACTTCTGAGGTCATCAGTCCCCTAGAACTTAGAACTACTTGAACCTAACTAACCTAAGGACATCACACACATCCATGCCCGAGGCAGGATTTGAACCTGCGACCATAGCAGTCTCGCAGTTCCAGACTGAAGCGCCTAGAACCACAAGACCACCGCGTAAAAAATATGTTATACACAGATCAGTATACTGCTAATGTAGGGTGCCAAATCCTTCACTATCTTATTTGGCTTCTAATCATTACCATATGAATCCTTACAGTTCAGAGAATTAATTATTGCCAAAATTTCCTGTCTATTAGTATCCAACAGTCAAATCTCCAACTACACCTTTAAAAAAATCAGTATTCTGCTACTATCAACTCAGTTCACCCACATCAGGAAATGATCACTGGGGATTTTTGCATACCTCAGTATGAGTAATATCAGTAAAATCTTTACTCCTCATTTCAGTGTACTGGTGGTAGAACCTACCTGTTCTACTATGACACTATCCTCATTATATACTGTTTTGATATTATTCTTAGATGCTATGTATTGTACTTATAAAACTCATACTTTCTACTTCTTAGGAATAGATTAGATTAGAGATTAGATTAGATTAGTACTTGTTCCATAGATCATGAATACAACACTTCGCAATGATGTGGAATGTGTCAGGTTAATAAAAGGTGTCTATACAAGATATTACATTACACAAAACATTACACGACACTTAATATTTTTAAATTTTTTTTTATCAAAGCCTTACAGTATTTTCTGTAACAAGCTACTGAGGTTAGCTCATTAGCTTCCAACTGTGCTGTAAGTTTTTGTACAACTCCCACTTTCTTTTACATGGTGCCTTCAGTTTCCACACTGACTGCCTGTCACTATAGGGATTGTATGTCATGCATCTTAGAGAAAAGCCACTTTCATAAAATGTAAGAAGTCTGTATGAAAGTATTGCATTTATCATACAAGTACTCTGAACAGTACATATTGTACCATGGAAGGTACCTTTAAATGTTGAATTAATGATTCTACTCCTAATGGATTACTGATTAAATTTCTTGCAAATCTTCCTTAATGCCTCCAAGCCATTACCTTGTGTTCTGACAGCCCAAGAGAGAGTGCTTTCACAATACAACTATCCACTAACAAGACATCAACAAAAATCTGATCTGTTTATGCGCTACTACTTCTCTGTATTTTGGTTTGGAACGTCATAGTTGAAGAGTCAATTAAATGAATAAGAGATGTGTTTCAATTGCCCCCCCCCCCTCCTGCTCCTCCTCCTTTTTATGAACTGTATAGAACTGAAATGGTTGCATTTTTGTAAGGTTTGTGCATTCTCAGGTACCTACTGGCTGATTCCACATCATTAACGAAACATAACTAACCTATCTAAGCAGCTTCTCATGTGCTACAGTGAAGAAAGATATGATTTCCCAACATGGACCACCACAAAGGATAAATCATGGGTTCATCACAAACAAATTTATTCTAAGTGATGCTCCATGGAGTTGAAGAATCCCTCCTCCCCACTAAAATAAGCTCAAAGCAATACCAGTGGCTTGCAAAGTTGGGCAGCTGCATTTACAGACATGCAGGTCATCATACTGCTGAAATTCCAGCCTCATAGACTGTTAGTGCCACAATCCATAGTACCACTCTGCAGTAACTGAAGCAGGTCATATACTACAAACAACCTGGACTCGTTGACAGTGGGCATGATTCTTCTGACAATGCCCAACCTCACAGAGCAAGAAAAATAAGGAAAAAATTTCACTGGGAATGCTGGGAACATCCAATGCACAGATCCAAGTTATCCCTCAATGACTTCCATCTGTTTAGACTGCTTAGAACCATCTGGATAAGCTACACTTTGAAGACAATGAGGTGACAATTCTTTGTTGCAGGCTTTCAAGGCTTTGTCGAACATTGGTAGAAAAGTTGAAATTTACAGGAGGAGTATGCTGAAAAGTAAAATAAATTTCAAGCTACATCATTTCTCTGTTTCGCAATTTGTTAACAGTGGGGCATTTAATAGGCGACCTTTTTTAATAATAATTTACAATAATATTCTACAAAAAAATTCTAATCCAGATACCTGTTTGTACTCTTCGAGTCAAGTAATTTGGGTATGTTTTATTAAAATCTTGTCCACCTCTGTAGCTGGATGGTCAGCATGACAATGCCGTACAGAGAACTCACATTTGATTCCTATACTTCTAGAGATTTTTCCTTGGTGGGAAGACTAGAATGGGGTGCACTCAGCCTCATGATGCCAACTGAGGAACTACTCAACTGAGTAGTGGCGGCTCCTTGTCATGAAAACTGACAATGGCCAAGATAACAGTGTGCTCTCTTTTCGTTCTAAGTTCTACAGAGGCTGCCCTGCTAACACTCAAAGAATTAGTCTCTGTAGGTCCAAGGATAAATTGGAGACATTGACTTTTCCACAGCTGAAGTATGTTTTCTTGGCTGCAAGATAATTATTCGAAGCATCTAGAGAATTATGATATGTCAAATGCGTGTTCTACACTGTGACTTCAATTTGGACACTCTTCTAGCAAGTCAGTTTTCAATCTAATAATGAGCTTGTGGCTACAGAAAAGCCAAAAAGTCAACTGTCTATTTGACACTGGATGTGATAAATCTGTAGAGGTAGGATGCATCTGTAGAGTTTGCAAAAAAGGAGGCGCGTAATGTCAGTTACGTATTGTCTGTGTACTACGGCAAGTTATCAAAGTTTTAAAAGCTGTGTCCTTAATATCTGCAATCTTTAAATCTACACATAGGAATAAAAAGACATAAGCAACTAATTATTAGACACCACAAATGTTCTTTACCTGTGCAGCTATGTAGATAAGATCACCAAATGGAAGTTTTCTACCTGGGCCATTACGAAGAAAATCTAAGAGGCTTCCATTGCACATATATTCCTGTACAATATACACAGGTTCTTCACGAGAACATACTGCATATAAAGCCACAAGACGATCATGCCTAAATTTCTTCATTATAGCAGCTTCTTGCAGAAAAGCACCTGTTGACATTGTTCCTGGGCGCAACGTTTTCACAGCAACTTCAATTGCATTACGCCATTTACCTGAAGAAGAGAAGGATGCATTAAAATAACTTTAAAGCAAATATTAGGAACTTTTTGGTGTCTGATACTTAACTTAAAGAGTGAAAAACAGAGAATTCGTAATTCAGTCATACTCTGAACAGACAACAGCAATGGTTGGTGAACTACCTCAGTTCAGTCTAAGACCTACTCTGTTTTTCAATGTCAGTGTTTCTGATACATACATCAAAACTAAAAATCTGGTACAAATGCCATACTAAATATCAGAATACTATGTTAAATATTTACACATAAATTAATTGTTGATGTAACCTTGGCTCAAGTGTGTATTTTTATTTTATTTTATTTTTTGACTTAGGTTAATTCCAGATTGTGATGCAGTGAGATGCCAATAAAAAGCTTATTTTCTTTATCTTGTTACCTCAGATTTGCCGGACTGGTGAAACTGAAGTCAGAAAAGAATGATACTTGGGTAAGTTTTAGAAAAATGGTAATGGATGGACAACTTGACCACAACTTTATTGATGGAAACATACTGGAGTAGTGTATAGCTTTTCAGGTAACCCTCAAAATAATTAAATACAAATCATTTTAATATAATACAGTTTTAAAACAGACTAAAAGTATAGAATAACATAACCTGGCACGATACAGATTCCTAACCACATACAGATAGTCTTGAAAATTTCTGCTTGTGAATTTTTCCTAGCTATGACAATGTCTGTGAAATTTAAAATGAAAAATGTGGGGTGCACTCAGTAACTTTTTGATGGGATTACAACAGAGACAAGTGGTAAATTTCAGGTTCACTTCAGTTTCTCTTTGTGAAAGTCAACTAGTACATGACTAACTCCTATATATATCTTACAAAAAGACCATGAAGGTAAAAATTAGATTTGAGCTGACATGGAGAATTGCCGGCAATCATTCTTACCATGAAACATTTGTGACAGAAACATAAAAAGGGGATACAGCAATGGTACACAATGTACCCTCTGCCGCACCAGACACGAAAGCGAGTTACTATTGCATTGCCATGCAGTTCTGTGCTACTGAAGTCTCTACATCATTGGGAAATTCGTTTAAAATCAATTGCAAAATTTGTACCTAACAAGCAGACAGATGGAAAAATGAAGTACCCTTCACTACACATCAGACAAAAAGAGCATATTAATAACCATTGTCATCCAGTTCTGAGTTATGCTGAAAGTTTCAAGTCCAAAGCTCATCAGGGTAGTTAGTTTAAAACCATTTGCGAAATTTGTACCAAACAGACAGATACACAGACAAGAAAGCACTCTAATAAAATACAGTGAAACCCCGCTTTTACACTTTTCAAGGGACTTTAAAAACTGATAACTGTATGGGAAGTAGGAACATTTGATTCAATTTCATATGTCACAATCGATGTTTTTGAAAGCCTGCAGCTGCCATTCATTATTTAAATAATGAAATACTGCACTAGTTACATATTTTTTTCATGCTTAGGATGACGCATTTCAAGAACTTTTTCTCATTGTCAAGTGCAAATATGTAAATAAGTATTTTGTGTGTGTGCTTGAATGTGTTTTATTCTGTGTCTCTTGCACTGGTTATTAGGTACTGTGCCACATCAGTTATGCAGTAAACCCCCCCCCCCCCCCCCCCCCACACACACACACACACACACACCCCTATTTTCTATGGAAACATTCCACGTGGGAAAAATTATATATAAACACAAAGATGAGGTGACTTACCGAACGAAAGCGCTGGCAGGTCGATAGACACACAAACATACACACAAAATTCAAGCTTTCGCAACAAACTGTTGCCTCATCAGGAAAGAGGGAAGGAGAGGGAAAGACGAAAGGAAGTGGGTTTTAAGGGAGAGGGTAAGGAGTCATTCCAATCCCGGGAGCGGAAAGACTTACCTTAGGGGGAAAAAAGGACAGGTATACACTCGCACACACACACACATATCCATCCACACATACAGACACAAGCAGATATATATACAAATACTGCACTTGACAACGAGAATAAATTCTAGAAACAAGTTTTGCTCAGCATGAATAAAATAGGTAATCGGTGCCCTGTTTAAACTAAAAACATTTGAGCAACGCAAATTGAATGACGGTGTCAGCTAGCACTCCAAGTGGCCATATCCCGAAACACACTAAATATGGTTCGACAAAGGTGTCACGATGATCACAACAATCACGAAACTGCATTTGCACAGTAGAAACATTTTAGAAAAGGTTGCGACTGGTCACGATATCTTCATTTGAATGAACCTAGTTACTCCCCATCAGCCACCACGCCAAGCAGAGCTTGGTAGTGGCGGGAGATACGGAACGAATTGTTCCAACTTTCTCACGTTTACTGGTTCCAATCCACTGAGTAGAGAGCCCTGGTGTCAAAAAACTTAGCCATGTAATATTTGTAAACACTACTGGATGGCCAACATCATACAAGCGTCATTTGTTCTCCGCAAACATTTTTTCATAGTGCGTAAATGGTGGGAAAATTTTAAATATGTTCACACAAAATCGGGTGCAAATTAACATTGTGGGCATGGGAAATTTGACGGGACCGATAAAAAATGTCGTAAACGGTGGGAAAACATTAATTCCGGGAACGTAAAAGTGGGGTTACAATGTATGTCAGATACATAGACAGAAACTTGAACCCAGCTATATTACCTGCACCTCATTTTGTCACACAACAATTTAGCAGCCACTTAGTAGCTAAATGATAAACATATTTTCAAAATATTCAAAAGACAAGTGATTTTGATCCAAGCTCTGTACTGAAAGTCAGTTATACAGGGTGTTTATTTTCAATAAAGACACTGAAATTTCTCTAAAACTACACACCAGATCACAAAAAGTTATGATTCCAATTTGTTTGTCTCAGAGGGGTACATCCAACGATACCATATTTGACCCACAATTCCAAGCCGTGCACGGGTGGTGGGAAGCCAACTTTGAAATCCTGAATCGGAATCCTGGGTTTTTACTTCAGATTATAATCCTATGGCAAAATCAACATACATTTTGTCTGAAGTATTTTCTTTGCTTCACGACAGATGGTGCTGTAATCAGAGGAATAGAAATGCATACACAATTGCAATTTATGACATGCTACTCAATGACCCTTGAATATCTAATGGCATGTGGGATCCCACCTCCATGCTGCAAGAGCAGAACAGGCCAGTATTTCACAACTTCTAATTACAAACCCCATTCATAATGTTGTAGTCTTCTGACATGTCATAACAGGCAGTATACTGTGACCGGATCTATTGTATCATGCACACGTACAACAGATAGCAGCTCTAAACATTGCAATACTTGCACTGTGGTTATTGCCTGCACACATACCTATCATTTGGAGAACAGATGTGCAACAGGACAATGTAGGAGAAATGTTGAGGCTGCTGTTGCTTCGTATGCCAAGAATTTTCCAGAGGAAGCTTGCTCTCATTTGTTCTTTTACAAGGCTGTGAACACCTTTATGTCTGATGGCAGTTTACAGACTGGCAAAAGGAAACGAAGCAAACATGGTACAGGAAAATCTAATGAAATAGCTGTACTAGTGGTAGTGCACCACAATCCATGGATAAGCATGCGGCAATTACATCCATTTCCATTATGTCCGTAGGTAGTATTCTCACAATATTACATCATCATAAATGTTGTCCTTACCCTGTGTCACTGCATCAACAACTTCATGGGGCTGATTTCTGTAACTGGATAATGTTTTGTGAATGGGCACATCAAAAATGCAAATGATCCCCACATTCTTTCCTGAAGCCCTATTTTCCGATGAGCCTACATTCACAAACCATGGTAGTGTTAATGGGCATAACATGCATTACTGGAGTGTAGGCATTCCCCACTGCTTACAGCAACATGTGGTGTGGAATCAGGGTGAAAAAGCTCATTGGTCCATATTTTATGAATAGCAAATTGAACAGACCCAAATATCTAATATTTTTGGATCAGGAACAACTGGTACTACTGCAGGATGTTGCCCTAGAAATTCAACAACATATGTGGTTTCAGCATGACAGTTGCCCAGCGCATTATGAAATTGAAGCACGGAAGATATTAGACCGTGTTCACACTTGTGTGTGGACTGGTAGAGGTGGCTCTATTAAGTGGCCCAATAGGTCATCGGATTTGACATAACTGGATTTCTTTCTGTGGGGATATTTAAAAGATAAGGTACACCAGCAAGTGCCAACAGGTCATGAAGACATGGTCAACCACATCAGAAATGTCAGTGCAAACATTCCCGCCAATATGCTTCTGGCTTGTGTATAGTCATTTGAAAATGGATCACAGTGTCCACTGAAGTTGGCAGTACTACGTTTGAACAATTACTATAATTGGAAAAGTAAAGTAGCATTCACCTAGAGCCATGGCCACAGTGCCATATCGAGTAGTCCCCCGTTCAATATGTCGGAGGAATACAACATTGGGAATGGGGTTTCCAATTAGAAGTTATGAGATAGTGGCCTGTCCTAACATCACAGCACGGAGGTAAGGTCCCAGGGCCATTGAGCAGTGTGTTGTAAATAATGATTGTGTAGTTTTCAAGATATTTCAATGTCTTCACTTAAAATGGGAACCCCTTATAAGTATAAACATAAAACTGTCTCCTGTTGCAAGGTTATGTTGGCTGGTATGAACATGAAGTTATGTTGGCTGATATGAACATGCTATCTCACAAGGACAGATAGAGCAGAGTTACTAACTTCTGTACTGTCAAGTATTCATGTTTAGGGTGGCACCAAAACAGAAGTAACTAAAACTCCTTTCAGGCTGTGTAAAACCACATTTTTTAACACGATGTGAGAAAGAGAGGACCTAATACCTCTCTTATTTCTGAATTTTTCCCCACACTCACAGCAATATAACTAGTGCTGCAACCCTACAGTATCCAGAGTGTCTTATATGTAACCCTACAGATAAAAGTCACAATGTGTGAGGTCTGGAGACCTGGGAAGCCACCAGCGATGAAGTTCATCTTCCGCTCCTTCTCTTCCAATCCAGTGTCCTGGAATGGCGTCACTTGGGTAACGTCAGATGTACTTAGAGACTTTATAAATTGTTGTATTTGTTTCTGAAACAGAAACTATCTGAGAACATGAATAATTCCATTTATCACAGCATGGATGACTCCTGGGATCCAAACAGAGGATTCCACAACCTGGGGTGTTGGCTCCAATGAGAAGCACGAAATTATCTCTGTTGATCTATGCAACATGGCAGACACATACAGACTTCAGGATCATTACTAATGTTATAAAATTTTTACTGCACACACATGCATGTGGATGTCATTTCTTCTTATAACACACATGAGGTGTGCCAGTTACAACCTGTGTCTTATCATGCCTTTTTGTCTTCTCCGTACACTTCCCATGGTAGCGAAATTACAGTCAATATGAATTGCTATAAACTATTGTGGTAGGCAAGTAAGAAGGCAACAGTATGATGTGTTCTGCACAGAAAGGTGTAATGCATTCTGCACAGAGAGAAATGGCATGTACTTTGCAGTATCACCATTGTGTCCTCTATCTCTATTCCACATCTCACACTGCAGCCATTATCTACCCTGGTAACTGATGATGTTGTGGTTAAGTGTTACATCAGTCCACTGCTTCTGCTGCTGACTCTACCTACAAAATGTTATACGCTAGTAAAGCGACCGCTGTCACTTATTAACATTATACGTATCGTGTTTGCTTTATGTCATCCACACTGAACACTACATTGGCTAAGCACCTTCACTATACCTAAACTAACAGTATGATGATGCTATTGGGCAGAGTGTCACATGGTACACTGATGGTTGCCAAAGAGTATTACCCTACAACCTGCCTTATATGGACAATATAATAACTGTTCAGCTTTCTGCAAACAAATGGAAACTGCACTATTGCAGGCTCATAAAATATTTCAGTGCACCCAGTTATTTATGAAATCTAATGGTGAAACATCATCATCATTGTTGATCAGTAACTTCTGTTGGCAGAACATATTGCTCTATGTCTGATAGCTGCAAAAATTACTATAAAAGAAAGTATGGGAGCTTTAAAGGGGTTACATTACATTTGTGAGTTCTTTGTACATATACATGCTACTAAAAAATACCAAACAAACAGATGCACATTCAATTGAATATTACTGTTATTCCTATTACTTTAAAGTTTGTGGTTAGAATTGATGGATTATACTTACCATACCACACTTCTCCAAAGTTACCACGTCCAAGCTTTTTAATAAGCTGGATTTCTGATCGATCAATTTCCCACTGGTCCCTTAAGTCTGGAGATAAATCCCATATTTGAGGTCTTGGTTTAGGACATGGTTTTGCTAACACATGACAAAGACCAAGGGCATTTTCTGCAGAGGACAAAAAAATTGTTAGTAAAGTGATACCAGTGCACAGAAGGGAAAAAAGGCACATATTCAGGACTTATTCATTATCCAAAGGTTACCTACCCTACACTTTGAATATGTTTTACTCCTCAAATTACCACGGGAATGATTATGGAACATAAAAGACTAAATATAATGTTGTACCAAAGGTAATTGCCACAGAATGGAAAATTGTCACTCCTGAGACAGCACAAAGGCTGAGCATGAGATCTGTTCTATATCCTCCCCACAGCTAACATAATTTACACAAACTATTAAGAACTGCTGCTAAGACAGTCTTTGCTGAACCATAAACTACAGATCTAAGTCAAGTTGGAATCTGACAAATGTTGTAGAGCTAAGAATCAGCTCTTTTTCTCACTTTTTTCCACTTAGGAAAACTAAGTGAATTGAGAGCTTCTACAGTCAGTTCTTTTATATGCAAAACCAATTTAACATTTAATCAAAAACATGGCTCAGTAACCCCACTGAATCTGTAAAATTCCCAGGTGTGTAATTCTGTTGCTCCTCATGTGCAGTTAGTGCAAGTAAAATAAAGACATTTGTTATTCAGAAAGTGAGTACAGAGGAACTTATGTCATTGACAGTTAAAGCAATGGATGCTAAATTTAAAATAGAGTACTGCAGAATGTCACTCTACTACTCAAACTCATAAGGTACTGTAGTCCCAAATGCAAATGTAATAACTTCCCAAGAGATAACAAAATATGTAGATTACTGACACCAAAATAAGAAAAGAAGTCTTTAATCAAACAATGGAAAATCCAAGATGGAATGTACAATATTATGAGAAGGAAAGTTGCAACTCCTTATAAACATTTGGCTAAAAGTATCAGTTATGAGCTAACAAAAGTTTGAGGTAAACTCCAAAAAAAATACACATGTTTTGAATATTACACTCAACATCTTTAAGATATTCACATTTATATTATGTTATCAATTTTGGCATTATACAGTGTGGCCAGATACAGTCTGAAAAGCTTGTAAGGGTGCTGCAGGGTAGACTGGGCTAATAAATAATTGTTAAGTAAAAAATCAAACATGTTGCATCATTTCCAAGTTAATCAGCATTGAAGTTAGCCAGTCAGGCCACTGCAAGCGTAATTCACGCATCCCACCAGATACAATAATTAGTGTCAGTGCACTAGACTATTCAGCCTTTGGCTTGGGTTTGATACCTACTGCTGTCCCATGACCAAATTTTGTATCTTTCTCTTGTTCGGTTTTAGGAAACTGAACGAAGAACATGTTTGGTGACACTATCTCGGGAGTGGGGGGTGGGGGGGTGGGGGATGTTGCCTGAATTTGTGTGCGCAATGGCCTGATTGGCTAACTAATGCTAAATAACTCAGAAACTCTGCAATATATTGATTTTTCTTAACAATTATTTCTCAGCACCAGCTACCCCACAACACCCTTACAAGCTTTTCAGAATGTTTGTGACCACCCTATGTAACTCTGTCCTCAAAGACCTATACAGCTGTCCAAATCAATCAATCAATCAATCATGAAGTACACTGCTCAACTTAAATAGAATACACATAGATGACAATCTGTGCAAACCACTGATCTGTGTGTGTGTGTGGTGGTGGTGGTGGTGGTGTGTGTGTGTGTGTGTGGGGGGGGGGGGGGGGAGGGGGGGGGGGAGAGAGAGAGAGAGAGAGAGAGAGAGAGAGAGAGAGAGAGAGAGAGAGAGAGATTTATACATTTATACATGGGTATGATAGTCCATGATTAGATCTGCTTTCATATAGCAGTAGGATTCCAAGACCCATCTAGAAGACTTTTCTCAATAGGATTTTGTTTTTATTAACTGTTTATCAAAAGCGGCCTACTATATACAGTGTATGAAGATAGTTCAATGTATGGCCAAAGTCAGTAATAACTGTTTTAATACTAAAAATGTGATCTTATCTCGAATATACAGGAAGTGTATACTATTAGAACTATTAAAACCTCATATTCTCCTTCTTCACTTACATATACATACATATGTAGTACATGATGGAGGGTATCTTGCCACACTACTAGTAATCTAGTAATTTCCTTTCCTGTCTCAACTCACAAATGGAATGAGTTAAAAGTGACTATCTACATGGCTCCATATGAGCTCTAATTCAACATCTACATTTATGTGATTACTCTGCTATTCACAATAAGTGCCTGGCAGAGGATTCAATGAACCACCTTCAAGCTGACACCCTACCATACCACCCTCTAACAGCACGCGGGAAAAACGAGCATTTAATTTTTCTTTGTGAGCCCTGATTTCTCTTATTTTATCATGATGATCATTTCGTCCTATGCAGGTGGAAGCCGACAGAATGTTTTCACAATCAGAGGAGAAAACTGGTGATTGAAATTTTATGAGAAGATCCTGTCGCAACGAAAAATGCCTTTGTTTTAATGATTGCCACTCCAATTCATGTATCATGTCTGTGGCACTATCTCCCATATTTTTGTGATAGTACAAAATGAGCCGACCTTCTTTGAACTTTTTTGATGTCATCCATCAGTCCCACCTGGTACGGATCTTATCTTCGTGGTCCTTAATTAACTGCCCCCTTTGTATATAAGTCTGTCTGACCTTCATTTTCTTTTATGCTGAACAGGTATCTACACAGAGTGTACCAAGAGGAATGATCAATATTCAAGGATATGACAGGAATACTCATTTGAAGCAAAATAATTTGTATGGACATATGCCCTATTCTGAATAGTTTCCCCTAACCACCACCATCTGCAGTAACTTTGTCACATGTCTCCCACTTTGTTCCGTGTACTTTATGCTCCCACTTCTCTCTCTCTCTCTCTCTCCTCTCTCTCCCCCCCCCCCCCCCCCTCTCTCTCTCTCTTATTATCTATTACCTCTACCCCAATCCATTCCTCTGCTCAACCGCTTAACTCCCAATGCCTGCACCAGTGTGAGCTCATCAGTGTCTTGTTCCATTACAGGTTCTCCCTACCAACTATCAGCCATCCTTACTTACACCACTCCTCTTTCCCCTCCACTACTTCCTCACACTCACCGCCTGTCTTTTCTCACTTGCTCCAGGGGACAAATTCTCACCACAGTTAGGCTGCTGTGCAAGAACAGTCTCACTGTCAAAGACAACAGAGCTGTCTTTTTTATTCTTTTTTTCCTTCTTTACGTGCCTGTGCATCGCTCAACACAGCACCTATATGGCACATGGTTACTTTTCATCACTGATTTATTCACTGATTTATTTAAAAATAAAAGTGGCCATATTTTATCAAGCAATAAAGAAATTCTACAGGATGTGAAGGTGCAAAAATACTGAGTGCAAGTGACCACAGACCCATAAGATGAAGAGCTTAAGCATCTGCTAAGTTGGTGAGTTGGGGGGGGGGGGGGGGGGGGAATTCAGTAGTCAGGAAGTTAGAAATATGGTTTATGAAAACTTATATAAGAGCTAGCCTTTCACCCGCATACACAAACAAAACATATATTGCATACACATCTGTTCTTCCCTATCTCTGTCCATCTCTTCCTCAACCCCCTCCTCGTCCTCCCACTACCTGTGCTGTGGTACTTCTTCCTCCATAATAAGTAGCATGTGACCAAAATGGTTTACAACTGATCCAAAGGTTGAGGAAGAGACGTGCTGAAAACACACACACACACACACACACACACACACACACACACACACACACACACACACACAAAGAGAGAAAGAGAGAGAGAAAGAGAGAGAGAGAGAGAGATTTATACATGTGTATGATAGTCTTTTGCCTGTGGCATCAACCATGTACACATATGGCACTTATATTCCTCACTTCTACTTCTCCTCCTCCTCCTCCTCCTCCTCACTATCCCATCTCCTCCCCCTCTCTTTCCTTTTTCACCTCCCTCTTCTCCTATCTCTCTGCTCATCTAGCCCTACCTCTCTCTCCGTCCACCTCATCCTCCTGTCTTTTATCCACCCATCTCCTTCTTCCCAATCCCTCTGGTTCTCCATCTCCTTCTCCCCAATCTCTCTGGTTCTCCATCTCCTCCTCCCCAATCTCTCTGGTTCTCCATCTCCTCCTCCCCAATCTCTCTGGTTCTCCATCTCTTCCTCCCCCTCCCACTGTCCATACCCTCCCCCCCCCCTCTTCCTTTTCTACCTGCCCACTATTTCTAAATACCTTCCACCTGCCTCCTGCATTTCCACTCCTCTCTTACCATCTCCTCCTCCTCCTCCACCTCCACCTACTACCCCCTCTCTCTGAACATCTCCACTTCTCCCTCTTTGTCTGTATTCTCCTAATCACTCTCTCTGTCCAATTGCTCTACTCCTTCTCTCTGTCTGTCGCAGAAACCATCCAAGATCTAGAGATTGTGTGTTTATGGATTTCAGTGTCCCGATTCTTATCTTCCAGCACATGAAATTAAATCTCTAATCAATGCTGAAGCCTAAAATTCTAAATTAATGTCTATCTCTTCAAGATAAAACTATGATTCTAGTGACAGAGTGTATACATCGACGAGGAAAAATAATTCCCAGATTTTTCCCGGATTTCCCAGGTAAAAATACACTTTCTCCCGGATGAAAATACACTTTTTCCATGTTAAGTAACAGCATACTTTTCATTGGAACTGTAAAACTTATCAATCCTTTCAAAGGTTGTGATTTTATACACTGGCATAGAATTTCGTGGCACTTTAGAAAACAAAACTCAGGGGAAAAAGCACGCTTTGGAAAGATGTCTGATGTGCAACAACATGTACACTGCATATTTTCGTATTACGAAAGTATAAATTCAAATTCTACCAAACACCACATGTTACTTTCCGAAGAACTTAAATCGAGATTGCAATGTGCTTTTGTAAGCCAATCATAGCTCGTGTCAAGTGATCTCGCCAGCTGATGACGGCGGATATTCAGAGCACAGGACATGTGATGTAGTCAGCCAACAGCAACATCAGTGTTATGTAGCGCAAACACACAACTGGGAAAAGGTAATGGTTTAAATTAATACACGTAGTGTTGCTGCAAGAAAAGAAAGGCTTTTACGTATAATATTGGTCTCTAAGATTAATAAGCTGCAAGAGAAGCTAAGCTTTCACACATAATGTTGATCTTTTTTGCGCATGTTACACTTTAAGATACATCACACAAATGTGCCAGTAAAATTTTTAATGACGAAATAAATGTCTGATCTTCTGGGCTCGAAAATATTCTAAATGGTTGTTGTCAAAGATCTGATTTTTGAATGAGAGTCAAATGCTCTGTGATTTAAAAAATTCATCGGACATTCGCACACAGAGTTCATCTTGCGTAAAAAGAAATTTACTTTGAAAGTAACGCTTTCCGAACAACCATTTGGAATATTTTCTTGTGACCTGTTAGAAATAGATTCGTTTCAGCAGTTGCCAGAGCGCGCCAGAAAACAGGCGTCGCCGGGCTTGAGCAGATACAGTGAAGCAGGAAGCCCGTACGTTCGTACATGTAAAACATTAACAGATCTTACATTATGTCATAAAAGAAACAAGACATTAGAGGGTACTCCAAGAGCATGGGAATTTTGTGAACCATAATTCGGCTTAAAGTGCACATTCAAATGTCCAGATTCAGATATAAATTTTCTTGGAGTACCAGTACTGGATTATCTCATGCTTGGTTCTTCATTAAGGCATAATCCCATACGTGCTAGAAGATGAAAATGTGAACTTGAAATGCAGTGAATAGTTGAAACTAGCCAATAGTGTGGAATTAAACACTTCGTTCAAATAAATTGTCTGCCTCAACAGAAAAGATTTCTTTAACAAACCGACAAAAATAACTTCATTGTTCTGCAAGGCGATTAACGATTGACTGTCAGACAGGTGGAACTAAAATAAAATCTGAAACTAATTACATATTTTAGCCTTCCATAATTATGTGAATGTATTTTAATTCACTTGATAGCTCTCGGCCACAGATATCAGATTTGTTTTCATTTGACATGAGAGCAATAAACGAAGAGGAAACAGCAAAATCACTTAACATAAACACGGGTCACGTGTAAAACATGTTATTTGGTCTTAAGTGTGCCAAAGGGCAGTGCCACGCCTCTTCACACAGCATTCTTCCATCGTACGTTTCTGTATTTCGCTCTGTGGAATTCAGACATGTCATATTTTGTAATGGGTGCCATCAAACTATATTCATGCCAGTGGAAATTAAAATGTCCTGTGGTACCTCTCCTGCTCCCAATTGGCCCAATTGGCATAGTGATGGAGTGGATGCAAGGAAGGAGATAGGTGGATGAATAACAGGGATAAATGAAGGTTAAGCACGCGGGTCTTAGAGGAATGTACAATATACTGCAGAGATAGTTCCCACCCATGCAGTTCACAAAAGCTGGTGTTGGTAGGAAGGAACCAGATGACACAGACTGTGAAGCCATCATTGAAGTAAAGCACATTGAGTTGGTTAGCATGCTCAGCGACTGGGTGGTCCAGCTGTCTCTTGGTCAGTTTATTGGTGGCCTTTCATGCAGACAGACAGCTTGTCACCACGCTCACGTAGAAATCAGCACAGTGGTTGCAGTTTAGTTTGTAAATCACATTCACATTACTGCTTTCAGAGGTATCCCTGCCTATGATGGGATAGGAGATACCTGTGGCCTGACTAGAGTAGGTGGAGCTCGGATGATGTATGGGGCAGGTCTTGCATCTAAGTGTACTGCAGGGATATAAGCCACGAGGCAAGGGATTGGGGTGCAGGTGTAGTGGGGATGGACAAGGATATTGCATAGGTTTGGTGCAGAGCAGAATACCACTGTGGGAGGGGTGGGAAGGATAGTGGGTAAGATAATCGTCATTTCAGGGCACAACGAGAGGTAGTCAAAAACCTGGCAGAGAAGGTGGTGGTAGGTTTGATACGGACAGAGGTAATGGTGTAACCATCTTCGAGGTGGAGGGCAATATTGAGGAAAGTAGTTTAGAGGTAGTGGTGTAACCATCTTCAAGGTGGAGGGCAATATTGAGGAAAGTAGCCACTTCGACAATTGACATCCATTCCATACCGAGAAGTCCATTCCACACAGCCTAGCCACCGATGGTTGTCGCATGTGGAGTAATGAACAGTACTTCAAATACACCAAAGGTCTCAATGAAACCTTCAGAGAGTGAAATTATCCACCCAACCTTGTACTGAAAGATATCCCCTGTGCCTTGTCTCTGCAGTCACTTTCCACCTCCCATGTACTCACCATCTGGACACAAAGCAGCACTTCCCTTGTGACTCAGTACCACCCAGGACCAGAGCAACTGAGTCACATTCTCCACCAGGTTTTAGACTACCTCTCGTTGTGTCCTGAAATTAGGATTATCTTATCCACTATCCTTCCCACCCCTCCTACAGTGGTATTCTGCGCCCAGCAAACCTACATAATATTCTTGTCCAGCCCTGCTATACCCTTGCCTCCGATCCCTTGCCTCATTGCTCATATCTCTGTAGTACACCTAGATGCAAGACCAGTCCTATATATCCCCCCCCCCCCCCCACCACCACCACCACCACCACCACCACCACCACCACCACCACCTTCTACAGTCCAATCACAAGCATCTCCTATCCCATCAAAGGCAGCACTATCTGTGAAGGCTGTCACATAATCAACCTGAAGGATAATTTGGAAAATATTTCGAGTAGATTTCCCCACCATGTTATAGTTCTGGGTAGAGATTTTAATTTGCCGGATATATACTGGGAGACTCAAACGTTCATAACGGGTGGCAGGGACAAAGAATCCAGTGACATTTTTTTAAGTGCTTTATCTGAAAACTACCCTGAGCAGTTAAACAGAGAACCGACTCGTGGCGATAACATATTAGACCTTCTGGTGACAAACAGACCCAAACTATTTGAAACAGTTAACGCAGAATAGGGAATCAGCGATCATAAAGTGGTTACTGCTTTCGATGATTTCAGCCGTAAATAGAAATATTAAAAAAGGTAGAAAGATTTTTCTGTTTAGCAAAAGTGACAAAAAGCAGATTTCAGAGTACCTGACGGCTCAACACAAAAGTTTTGTCTCAAGTACATATAGTGTTGAGGATCAGTGGACAAAGTTCAAAACCATCGTAAAATATGCGTTAGATGAGTATGTGCCAAGCAAGATCGTAAGAGATGGAAAAGAGCCACCGTGGTACAACAACTGAGTTAGAAAACTGCTGCGGAAGCAAAGGGAACTTCACAGCAAACATAAACATAGCCAAAGCCTTGCAGACAAACAAAAATTACGCGAAGCGTGAAAGTAAAGTTCTATGTACTGACTTGTCAGAAAATCCTAAGAAATTTTGGTCTTATGTCAAGGCGGTAGGTGGATCAAAACAAAATGTCCAGACACTCTGTGACCAAAATGGTACTGAAACAGAGGATGACAGACTAAAGGCCGAAATACTAAATGTCTTTTCCCAAAGCTGTTTCACAGAGGAAGACTGCACTGTAGTTCCTTCTCTAGATTGTCGCACAGAGGACACAATGGTAGATATCGAAATAGACAACAGAGGCATAGAGAAACAATTAAAATTGCTCAAAAGAGGAAAGGCCGCTGGACCTGATGGGATACCAGTTTGATTTTACACAGAGTACGTGAAGGAACTTGCCCCCCTTCTTGCAGCGGTGTACCGTAGGTCTCTAGAAGAGCATAGCATTCCAAAGGATTGGATAAGGGCACAGGTCATCCCCGTTTTCAAGAAGGGACGTCGAACAGACGTGCAGAACTATAGACCTATATCTCTAACGTCGATCAGTTGTAGAATTTTGGAACACGTATTATGTTCGAGTATAATGACTTTTGTGGAGACTACAAATCTACTCTGTAGGACTCAGCATGGGTTTTGAAAAAGATGGTCCTGAGAAACCCAGCTCACGCTATTTGTCCACGAGACTCAGAGGGCCATAGATACGGGTTCCCAGGTAGATGCCGTGTTTCTTGACTTCCGCAAGGCGTTCGATACAGTTCCCCACAGTGTTTAAGGAACAAAGTAAGAGCATATGGACTATCAGACCAATTGTGTGATTGGATTGAAGAGTTCCCAGATAACAGAACGCAGCATGTCATTCTCAATGGAGAGAAGTCTTCCGAAGTAAGAGTGATTTCAGATGTGCCGCAGGATAGTGTTGTAGGACAGTTGCTATTCACAATATACATAAATGACCTTGTGGATGACATTGGAAGTTCACTGAGGCTTTTTGCGCATGATGCTGTGGTATATCGAGAGGTTGTAACAATGGAAAATTGTACTGAAATGCAGGAGGATCTGCAGCGAATTGACGCAAGGTGCAGGGAATGGCAATTGAATCTCAATTTAGACAAGTGTAATGTGCTGCGAATACATAGAAAGAAAGATCACTTATCATTTAGCTACAATATAGCAGGTCAGCAACTGGAAGCAGTTAATTCCATAAATTATCTGGGAGTACACATTGCTGCGAATACATAGAAAGAAAGATCCCTTATCATTTATACTACAATATAGCTGGTCAACAACTGGAAGCAGTTAATTCCATAAATTATCTGGGAGTACGCATTAGAAGTGATTTAAAATGGAATGATCATATAAAAATGATCATCGGTAAAGCAGATGCCAAACTGAGATTCATTGGAAGAATCCTAAAGAAATGCAATCCAAAAACAAAGGAAGTAGGTTACAGTACGCTTGTTCGCCCACTGCTTGAATACTGCTCAGCAGTGTGGGATCCGTACCAGATAGGGTTGATAGAAGAGATAGAGAAGATCCAATGGAGAGCAGCGCACTTCGTTACAGGATCATTTAGTAATCGCGAAAGCGTTATGGAGATGATAGATAAACTCCAGTGGAAGTCTCTGTAGGAGAGACGCTCAGTAGCTCGGTACGGGCTTTTGTTGAAGTTTCGAGAACATACCTTCACTGAGGAGTCAAGCAATATATTGCTCCCTCCTACGTATATCTCATGAAGAGACCATGAGGATAAAATCAGAGAGATTAGAGCCCACACAGAGGCATACCGACAATCCTTCTTTCCACGAACAATACGAGACCGGAATAGAAGGGAGAACCGATAGAAGTACTCAAGGTACCCTCCGCCACACACCCGTCAGGTGGCTTGCGGAGTATGGATGTAGATGTAGATGCTGTCTATCCACATGAATGGCCACTGACAAACTGTGACCAAGAGAGCTGGACCACACAGTTGCTAAATAAGCTGCTCAACACAATGTGCTTCACTTTGATGACTGCTTCACAGCCTGTGCCATCTAGATCCTTTCCACCAGCATCCTCACCCAGCACTTTACCCCACCACCATATTGTTGCTTCCATCAGGTGCAGTTACGACTCTGTCTGGCGACAAGTCAGACACAGTGAATGTGTGTGCAATTTGTGCTAGTGTAAATGTGTGTGTGTGCGCGTTTTATGCTTCATAAGGAAGCCTTTTGGCCAAAAGCTAAAATGTATAGCAAGTGTTCCATTGTGTCTGTCTGCAATTCAACATTATCTCTATCCTTTTCATAGTACTTTTGTTATTCCATCCTGAACTTTCTGCTGCCTGATTGGCTACCGCATTATTCAGCCACTCAGAAAAAGAGAGCTTTCCCGTGCTTTGGTACTGGGAGAGGAATTTAGCGCACGAGTTGGAAGGAATCCATGATCACATCCTGTGGTGAGAGGCCACCCCCATTTTAATATTACAATGAAAATTATTAAATGTTGAATTCATTTCATATAGTTTGTTGTTATTCATGGATATGCTAGTTTTACTAGTTCTAATGTACTGTTTCTTCATTTAGTATGGGGGCCAAACTGTTGCATCTATATAGGAATCCCTTGCTATTTTTAAATGATTACCGTTCTGCAATCCATGCCAATGATTAATGACAAAACTCTCCTTGTTAATTTTGGTCAGGTGTTATATTTTATGATAACATTTTGTTATATTTTATAATATTCATTTCTTAATATAGATTCTGCTAAGTTACACAGGCACACAAATAAAAATCTAATACTTACTTGAATACGCCATAACCAGAGACTGAAGAGTTGGAAATGTCTGGTTTGTGGCTATATAAAAGCCGCCATTGTCCAGTGGTTTTATTTTATAATGTTTGACATGATAACCTCTGGTTTCTTCCCAATCTTTAACACTTAATGAAAATCCATTAGGATTATGTTCACTGTAGCGCACAAGGAATGTTCCACGAATATTGTCATCATCCATCAGAAGTTTCTCTGCTTCCTTCCTCAATATTTTGCCAAAGAACCAACTGCAAAATGTGTGAAACAGAAAAAGTTTTAGAAGTTTGCTTTGCATAGCGAATATTTCATTTACACATAAACAAACAGCAATATTTATCAGAAATCAGTTCCACACACTGGGCATTTTTTAGGGTGATTTCCAATGTTTCTACTATTTATGCTCCTCACAAGGTTCATACAACATTTGTATTCCAAGTAACCAATTTGTTTGACATCATACACCGTATCCTTCATTTTATAGAATCACTTTCCTTTTTATTGTTGGTATAGCTCTGATTCACTCATCTCAGTTTTAAGCAATTGGTAGAATATTAGACCAGAGTGTAATATAAAGTGAAACAGTCAGAAGGGACTATTCGTGTGTTGTATTATCTGTTCTTATGCTGATAATTCTATAAACCTTTCTATAGCTTCTATAGCTAAAAAAAAAATCATCCCTGTGGAAATATTAGAGCAAAATAAATTTCTAAAAATCATTGAATAAACAAATGATTACAAGTACTGCTTAAGAGACCATGACTGGTGTTCGCAGTCTCCTGCAAGAAGCTGTGTGAGGCATAAAAATAGACTGCAAACTGGTAATCACACATATTTTGCATTGTCACAAATCAGCTGCAAACAGTTAAATAAGACTTCTCCATCAAATGATGTCACCCAGTTAATATGGAAAAGATTATGCAGCTTGCACAACATTACTGAAAGAGTATGTTCACTTCAGTCCTCTCTTCCCTTGTCCTCATACAACAAGTGAGGCATTTTCATCCTATGGTCCGAGTGACATCTCCTTCCTTTTTAACTTTCCCTAATCTATCATTGTCTCCTTGCCGAGGACAACATCATTAGTTCCAAAAGCTAGTATAGTGTATTTACTTTTATGTGCATCTATCGACAGTCTGAAATTTTAGTTTCCAAAGGTAAGTAACGGCCAACAGTTCTGACTCACAATTTTATTAACTATTTTATTAATTTCGTTTTTATTTCATAGTACATATACATGGGTATATTGATTTATGTTTTGTATTAATTCATACATGAAATTAAATTTACTCCCTCCCACCTGCCTTCCATAACCTAGATCATCATTTCACTTAGGATTTAAAGAAGGTACATTAGCAAATGTGAAAAAATTATAAATATGTATTACCTTTTTTCTGTAATGTTCAACATGTTAAAGGGTCTGCCTCACTTTAGATCTGTTGAACTAACAGTATGTACCAGTTTCTGCTATTTCACTCACCTCATGTTATTTTGGATGTATCCCCTTACATTCCAACTGTTACAATTCAGCTTTAAGAGAGTGTGGTAAAGCTGGCGAACTAAATAGGAAAACAAATGCTGCTATGTATTCCAGTGACTATTTCTTGTTCTACTTCATTCTTTAATGATCATATTGTATTAGTTAAGGACGTTACACATTTCTGCTGTAATGGAGTACTCGTCCAGTTATTTTGTTTTCAGATTTGTGGTTTGCTACAATGACACAAACTTTAGACAATAGTAGTTGTCATAAGTAAGGCATGCCACTCTGTTCCATCATAAGCAATAAGGCTGTGCCAACCTAAGAGGTAGCGAACACCTGACAGTGATGATCATTCCCTTTGCTGGTAAATGCCAGCACCATAAGGAAAATTCTGTGCATTTCATCTAGTAGCTTTACAACTTCCAACTCTACAAAGAATACCTTCATGGTGAGCTTCAATGTGTTTTCCCCTTTACAAGGGTACCTCTCAGAACGAAGAAGGAAAGGAGATTAGGATTTAACATCTTGTCAACATCAAGATCATTAGTGATGGACCACAAGCTCAGAATGAGTCAAGGAAGGAAATCAGCCATGCTCTTTCAAAGGAATAATTACTGTATATGCCTGGAGCAATTTAGAGAAAGCACAGAAAACTGAAACAGTTCAACCAGAAGTTAATTTGAGGCGTCATCTTCCCGAATGCGAGTCCGGTGTGCTAAGCACTGCATCACCTTGCACGGTGGCACCTCTAAGAGACTCCCTAAATCTCATAGGAGAGATATTTGGGCTGTCACAAGCAAAATGGTTTAAATTTATTCTCAAACAAACAGACTTCCTGTTAAAAAGAAACAACTATGGACAGATGGATGAAGAGATGATGGACTGACCACCATCACTAGTGACAGCCAACATTTTTATGGAGGCATTTGAGGAAGAAGCCTTAAAGCAGGTGTGGCTCATGATTTACATACTACAGAAGGCTGCAACAGTTATCGATCAGAACCTAGACCTCGGGCTACACTACAGACCAATCTATCACCACAATCAAGTTGTCATGTGAGTGTGATGTTGCTGCCCCCCCCCCCCCAAAAAACCAACACACACACACACACACACACATATATATATATATATATATATATATATATATATATATATAATGGAAGGAAACATTCCACGTGGGAAAAATTATATATAAATACAAAGATGAGGTGACTTACCGAACAAAAACGCTGGCAGGTCGATAGACACACAAACAAACACAAACATACACACAAAATTCAAGCTTTCGCAACAAATTGTTGCCTCATCAGGAAAGAGGGAAGGAGAGGGGAAGACGAAAGGAAGTGGGTTTTAAAGGAGAGGGTAAGGAGTCATTCCAATCCCGGGAGCGGAAAGACTTACCTTAGGGGGAAAAAAGTCACCTCATCTTTGTATTTATATATATATATATATATATATATATATATATAAACAAAGATGCTGTGACTTACCAAACGAGAAAGTGCTGGTAGATAGACACAATAAAAAACACACAAACACACACACAAATTTCAAGCTTTCGCAACCCAAGGTTGCTTCACCAGGAAAGAGGGAAGGAGAGGGAAAGACGAAAGGACGTGGGTTTTAAGGGAGAGGGTAAGGAGTCATTCCAAACCCACGAGTGGAAAGACTTACCTTAGGGGGAAAAAAGGACAGGTATACACTTGCGCACACACACACACACACACACACACACACACACACACACACACACACACACATATCCATCTGCACATATACAGACATGGGCAGACATATGTAAATGCAAAGAGGTTGGGCAGAGATGCCTCTGTACTTCTGCCTCGACTGACATCTCTGCCCAACCTCTTTGCATTTACATATGTCTGCCCGTGTCTGTATATGTGCAGATGGATATGTGTGTGTATGCGAGTGTATACCTGTCGTTTTCCCCCCTAAGGTAAGTCTTTCCACTCCCGGCATTGGAATGACTCCTTACCCTCTCCCTTAAAACGCACATCCTTTCGTCTTTCCCTCTCCTTCCCTCTTTCCTGATGAAGCAACTGTGGGTTGCAAAAGCTTGTAATTTGTGTGTGTGTTTGTGTTTTTGTCTCTATCAACATACCAACACTTTCGTTTGGTAAGTTACAGCATCTTTGTTTTTGGATATATTTTCCCCACGTGGAATGTTTACCTCATACTGTATCTTTTTTCCTTTTCATAATCAACTACTAAATAACATGAAAAGCTAACTCGAAGATAAAATCTGTAAGTAGTTTATTTATCCCCCAACATCACATTTCCCAAAAGTTTATCAACAACAAATCATACTAAAAGATACATTTTGGAGAGATCTTTAATGTGACCTATGTTAGCACTGCTGCATGCTTAACATTTTTGACTGTTTCATTTCTAAACTTCAGACATTTAATGGTCTATGTGGTCAAACCTCAGTGTTTATGATTTCATGTGAAGAAACAGTGATGTTTCCATGATGTCACAGATCTTTTTCTGTAATTGGCTGACATGAGCAACACAAGCAACTGCCACAGTAATTTATACACCAAATTTGTCTTATTTACACTTGTGTACTACTAAAATATGCATTTCAAGTGATATAGCACACACAACTGATCAACCGCATTTTACATTGCTCTGTTAAAATTGTGTGTATACCTTCACCTGGATTTACATGGTTTTTGTTCTTCATTCATGTTTACATCAGGTCTGAGTTCCTTCACTTTCATACTAAGCACATGTTCCAGAATTTTACTTGATAAATTGCACACTGAATTCATATCATATTCTTTTTGAACTCGTGGTATCCTGCTGTTAACATACTCACCAAAAGAAACTTACTAATAATGCATGTCACTCTCAATCAGCAAGCAAGGAGACTAAGTAACAGGACGTATTTCGATTGGTTTCTTGGTTGGTTGGTTTGGGGTTTAAAGGGACCAAACTAAGGGTCATCAATCCCTTTTTCCTCATGCAAACAAGTCTCAAGGTAAAACAAATCTCAAAAGGAGTTGGGGAAAGTAAAAGGATGTCAAACTGGCAGGGAACCACACCGAAAGAGAAAACAAAAGAAGCAAACCAAAGGGGGAAAACATACACGAAAAGCAAAAGCAGAGGAAAGTAATAAAATCATATAGCAGATGGCCTGGGTAGGCTGATCACAAGAATAAAAATCGACGAGCCAGCCACTCTGCAACACAATAAAATCTCTCCCTAAAAGACAAGGCGAGATGAACACACATAGGGGAAAGATGAACACCAAGGCAAACAAAATGCAAATAAGGAGTGACGGAGAGGTAAAATGGAGGGAGGGTGGAGGCCTAGGAGAGAAGGCCAGATGCCCACCCTTAGATTGTATGAGAAACACCCCCTCCCCATGAATAAAAAGTGAAATTAAATCAACCACTGAGACTTCACTGCTCAATATCATAGGTAGAGCACTGGAAAGGTTAAAAGCCCGTTGCAGAGTGGCTAAAATTTGGCAGTCCAATGAGATGTGGATGACAGTCATGTGAAAGCCACAGCGACACTGAGGTGGGTCCTCACGACGGAGGAGGCAATCGTGTGTTAGCCAAGTACGGCCGATGCGGAGCTGGCAAAGGGCAACAGAGACCCTGTGAGTGACTTGCATGGATGACCGCCCCACATTCGTTGCCTCCTTAAGAACATTATTTGGTGTACGGAGGGTGCACCATTCAGTACCCCAGATTGCAAAAACTTTACGGTGGTAGACCGATCAGAGATCAGTCTCCAGCAGGCTGATCTCCACAGTTGGTTTACTGGTAGCCTGTTTGGCCAGACTATCAGTGATTTCATTGCCCGGTATCCCAACAAGTCCTGGGGCCCAAATGAAGATCACTGCACGTCCACTACTACTGAGGACATAAACAGACTCCTAGATAGCTATTACCAAAGTATGTCGATGGAAGCACTAGTCAAGAGCTTGTAGACTGCTTAAGAAGTCACTATAGAGGACTAACCGGCGCAGGAGCGGATATGCTCAAGAGCGTGATAGATAGCTACAAATCTGCAGCGAAAACACTGCAGCCATCTGGCAAGGAGCTCTGTTCAGTACGTCCAATGTGAGCATAAGCGAATCCAACAAGACTGTCGATCATTGATCCATCAGTGTAGACTATTTCTGAGCCCTGGAACTCGCTGACAAGAGAGAAAAATTGCTGGTGGAGGGCCTCAAGAGGAACTGAACCTTTTAGGCCTTGCAATAGGCCCAGACAAAGCCATGGCTGAGGCATGGACCATGGAGGTGTACATAAGTGGACCCACAGGGAAGGTGGTAGAGGGAAAGTTTCGAGTTCAGTAAGAAGCGACCAGACATGGACGACAAGAGGATTCCCCATTCTGGGCTGCTGTTCCGGGAGAAGGACTGTCAAGTTAGGGAAAAGGAGATGGTAATTTAGATGGCAAGGTGAACAATGAATATGGGCAGTATAATTTGCAGGCAGTAGCTGCTGCCGGAGCTGCAATGGAGGAACATCAGCTTCCACAAGGAGGCTGATCATTGAGTTCATTCAGAAAGCTCCCTTCACAAGCCAAACTCCACAGTAGAGGATAGGGTCCACCAGATGCAGTGTGGAGGGCAATGCTGAACCATATGCCAGGCACTCATAATCAGTACAGGACTGTACTAGGGCTTCGTACAGCTGTACCAGTGTAGGATGATCAGCACCCCAGTCAGTGTGGCTCAGGCATTAAATAATATTAAGACGTCGCCAGCTCTTTTCCTTAAGCTGATGAAGATGGGGAAGCAAAGTTAAGCGGACATCGAAGACCAGTCCCAGAAAGTGGTAATTCTCAATCACATCAAGTGGTTGGTCATCAAGGTAAAGTACTGGATGGGGTTGGACAGTGCAACAATGACAGAAGTGCATTACACAACTTTTGGCAGCCGAAAACTGAAAGCTATGAGTGGGGGCCCATGACTGCACTTTCTATATGGCTCCCTGCAGCCGGCATTCAGTCACACCAATAGAAGAGGAGCAGAAGGAAATACAATAATTGTCAGCATATAGGAGGGGAGATACTGAGGACCCTACTGCTAGTACAAGTATATTGACTGGAGTTAAAAAGAGTGGAACACTCTAGACAGAGCCCTGCAGGACCCCATTCTCTTGTATGGGGTGCATTGTGGGAAGCACCGATGCAAACTCTACAAGTGCGGAGTGATAATAAGTTCCATATAAAAATTGGGAGTGGGCCCCAGAGACCCCACTCATGCTGAATAGTGAGGATATGGTGTCGCCAAGTGGTAGTGTAGGCCCTCATCAGGTCAAAAAAGACAGCAATAAGGTGTTGTTGCTGGGAAAAGACCGATCACATGGCAGACTCCAGATGGACCAAGTTATGGATCGTGGAGCAACTTGGCAAAAACCACCATGGGACGGAGCCAGAAGGCCCCAAGAATCAAGGAGCCAACACAACTGCTGGCTCACCATAAGTTCGAGCAGCTTGCTCAGAACGTTGGTGAGGCTGATAGGACAATAGCTACCCACATGTAGTGGATTCTTACTAGGCTTTAGCGATGGAACGATAATGCTTCCCCGCCATTGCAATGGCAATTCACAATTGCTCCACGTGCAATTGAAGACAGCAAGGCGGTGACGCTGGTAGTCCGCTGACAGAAGTTTAAGCATTTGGGAGTGGATGCGGCCTAGACCAGGGGGTATGTCAAGACAGTCGGCAAGGGCACTGAGAAACTCCCTATCACTGAAGGGAGTGGGAATATGGCTCACAGTGGTGTGGAGCAAAAGATAGCTGTTGTCGTTGCGTGGTAATTCTCAGACGCAGAGGTGTGAACATAATGCTCAGCAAGATGGTCTGCAATTACATCTGGATAGGCAGATACAGCTCCATGTGGAGAAATTTCCAGTGCACCTGCAGGGATCTGATAGCCATAAAGGCATCAGAGCTTGGTCCAAACATGGGAAGGGGAGGTTAGTGTTCTTTTGGTGAAGACGTAGCGATCCCAGCACTCCTGCTTCTGTTGTTTGATGAGTAGGTGAACCTGGGCATGGAGCCGTTTGAAGACAAGGAGGTTCTCCAAGGACAGGTGGCACTTATGGCGTTGGAGGGCCCACCTGTGGTCTCTAATGGCTACAGTGATTTCTGGTGACCACCAAGGCACTGGCTTCCACTGGGGGCAATCTGAGAAACAATGGATTGCCAATTTAGCTGCAGCAACAATGGTAACAGTGATGATGTGGATCACCTCGATGATGTTGCCACATAACAGAGATTCAACGGTGGTAGCATAGGTGAAGGCATCCCAGTCAGCTTGGGAAGAGCCTGTCTGGGCAAGTGTCTAGATGAGGGATTCCGGGGTAGGGACAGGAAGAGTGGAAAGTGGTCACTACCACACAAGTTGCCGTGAGCTCTCCTGTGGATAGACGTGAGGAGGACAGGACTGCAAACCGAGATATCAATGGCTGAGTATGTGCCATGTGCCACACTGATGTGTGTGTGGGCACCTGTATTTAGGAGGCAGATTTCGAGTTGAGTCAGTAGGTCCTCAACATCTTTACCATGGCCAGTAACCCTGGTTCCACCCCACAAAGGGTTATGGGCCTTAAATTCACCCAGAAGTAGAAAAGGTGGGGGCAGCTGGGAAATTAGTGCAGCCAATACATGGGGCGGCACTTCACCATCTGGAGAGAGGTGCACGTTACAGATGGTAATTTCCTGCATTGTCCTCACCCTGGAAGCCATGGCTTCGAAAAGTGTTTGAAGAGGCACTGGTTCACTACAAACAAGAGGTAAGGACATAGACACAAACTCCAACTGACAGTTTTTAACTATAAAACTGATAGCCATAAAGGACGAGGGTCAGCACTGTGGGAAACCAGGTTTCCTGAAGAGCAATGCATAAAGCAGGTGTAACACTTAAAGAATTGTCGTAACTTATCCAGGTGGAAGAAACAACTGCCGCAGTTCCACTGCAGAATGATGCTTTCTGTAGTCGGTGAAAGCATGAAGTGACCTAGGTGGCAAAGTATACCTCAGCATCAGGTGATGCCACCGGTTGAGTGTTCGCAGCCAGTACCACTGCACCCAAGGTGTTGGCGAGATCTAGGTCTTCAGAGGATGCTTGCATCTCCAACTCATCCTCAGATGCGGAACTGTTAGGGAGTGGTGGTGCAGGGGCCACTGGAGTCTCCTGTTTCCTAACAGATTTCTTCTCTTTTTGTTTGCCCTCTTGCCGTTCCTTAGGGGCTTTCTGGGAGGGCTTCTCAGAAGTAGTTTCAGGGATAAAGGAAGACCGTGACGCCCTTCAACCAGCAGCTATAGCTCTTTAGGCCACAGGCTGGTGTCCACTTGACCACAGTGGGGACCATGGAAGGTAGAGACCCAAGGGACCCCTTCCATGCGAGAGAAGCCAGAGAAGGCTCTAGCTTCTCCAGTTCGGGGAGAAGGAACCGATGTCCCCAGCATTTGTGAGGCAATGCTCCCAAAGTAGAAGCTTTGGGAGCAACAGAAAAAGACATGCTCCCAGCCAGCAGGATGGAGAATGAGGATGGGTGGCCCTGAGGGACCACTGGAGTAAGCTTAGATGAGTGGCGTAATGGTGTCATGGAGGGTGATGTCGTCATAGTGGCAGCATAAGAAGATAGCATTTGAACAGTGGAACCTTAAAATTGTGTGCACATTGGTAGAACACCTTTAGGCTCAAACACCAGAGCCTTCGGGACATCCACAAAAGCTGCACACCTCTGCTACATAGAGCTACATGACATTTCAAGGAGCAGCCTTAAGACTAGCTACTACTTGTTCGAAAAACATAGTCGGATACGATGGATCAACAGTTCCAAAAATGCTGACTGGCATTATTCGTATCCCTGTGGGAAATACATGAAATGTGGTCTGATAATTTAAATTCTGTAATATGTTATTGAGGCCAATGGCCTTGCCACAGTGGTAACACCAATTCCCATCAGATCACCTAAGTTAAGCACTGTCGGGCTGGCCTAGCACTCGGATGGGTGACCATCCCGTCTGCCGAGTGCTGTTGGCAAGCGGGCTGCACTCAGCCTTTGTGGGGCAAACTGAGGAGCTACTTGATTGAGAAGTAGCGGCTCCAGTCTCGTAAACTGACATACAGCCGGGAGAGCAGTGTGCTGACCATATGCCCCTCCATATCTGCATCCAGTGACGCCTGTTGCCGAGGATGACACGACGGCTGGTCAGTACCATGGGGCCTTCATGGCCGTTTGGACGGAGTTAAGTTAATGTGTTATTGAGAAATTTATTTTAGTACAGTACATATTTTGGGACAGCTCCACCTCAGAGCCTCTAATAACATGCTGTGTCTACTTTAGAGTCAAAAGCTACAAGCCCTCACATTCTACTTTGATATGTAGATGGTATGTTCATAATCTGGCCACACACAAAACACCACATAGAAGATTTTTGGAACACCAAATGTCAGATTAGCCAACTTGTCAAGTGAAGTAGAGTGGCACACTGAGACACGGCACACCATAAACCAACACGTGCAGACATTTACTCACAGCAAGAAGGTTCTCAAGAGCATTACTTCATGGATGTCATAATCTCCAACCAAGACAGTTTAGCAACAGAACACAGCTTATACAGTGTGTTGTGACTGCCATACTCTGTATATCAAGCACACATCAGCAAAAAGTGAAAGAATACCCTGTAAATTTAATGACAAGGTCATCATTTTCTTTAGTATCTGGCAGCAATTCAGATTCCCAGCCTAGCCCAAGAATTGATAGGGAGAACACACCAGACATATTCAGGCTATATATGATGGGAAAAGCTCGCACCCCCATGATGCTCCATAGCCGCGGCAAGGACGTCATGTGGTACCATTCCCTGATGTGTTTCGCTAAGTACCATAATCCAGTTTGCCCCAGTCAGTCTTTGTTAACCTCCCAAACCTTAGTTATGTGCCACTCAATAGTAAGAGTCTTTACCACACTTGATTTAAATTAATGATTTGGAGTGCTGTCTGGACTGTTCTTTATGCTTAAGAAGACTTTGCTACAATCTGGACTTCTTTCACTTATCTGTTTACTTTGTTAACTTTGCTGTCATAGACCTCAGGAACTGCCTATTTCATTCTGCCAGTCTCTGTGTTACCACCAGTGTAAATGGTCATAAACAGTGTTCTACCTACACAGAGTAGGATAGAAAAGTGGCGAAGAGAACTTTCTCACCACCCAACTATTCTAGTGAATCAAGGATCTTGAGTTTCCAAAGCTGTGGCACCAGCAGTTGCAACAACAACAACAACAACAACAACAGTAGGAAAAACAGTGGGCCTTCCAGCAGCAGCGAGAAAAACAATGGGAATTCCACCAGCAAGAGTAGACATTGCTGTTACAGCTGCGAAAACCAACAACAGTCAGCAGCTGCAGTTTGCTCACCTCTCCTACCACCATTTGCTTGTTTCACAGTGAGGTGCATTTATGTCATTTTTATTCTTCACTGCAGAGCCAGTCTAGTAACTGACACTGAATGTCAGTGTGCAATCTTACTGTCTTTTACTAGTAAACTGTACGGAGTGGTGCAAAAGTGCACAACTCATTATTTTGCTGGAGATAATTGATAGTCATGATTCAGGACCCAGTCACTTACTCTCCTAACAGATCCCTGAAGTTGGTGCTCACTGGTGCACAGTGATGCACAGGCAGAGTACAGGCAAAAATCATCCATATATAGTGACGGAGAGATTGTGGGAGCCACAACATTTACCACACCATCAATGGCAATAGTGCACAGCATTACACACAGAACCGGTACCTGAAGGACTCCAGTTTCCTGTAGATATTGGTTGCTGAGAGTCGAACCTGAAAAAGATGGAGGGATAGGAAATTCAGGATAAAAATGAGTAAACTGCTTCGAAAATCCCACTCATACAGTGTAGGCAGGACATGACGTTGCCAGGTGGTATTGTATGCCTTCTGTAGGTCAAAGAACACAGCAATCATATGTAGGCGATGCATGAAAGCTTTATGCACTGCAGATTGCAGATGAACCAGATGATCTGTGGTGGACTGGAAAGCCGGAAAGCCAGTTCGGAATCGTGATATATGCCCTTCGGCTTCAAGGCACCAACAACGAGACAGCTGTTGACATTTGTTCAAATAGCTTACACAGCCCATTCGTCAGAGAGATAGAATGATAGATAGTTAAAATATGTGGGTCCTTTACCAGTTTCAAGACAGGAATGATAATACCAATGAAAGGGAATTTTCCTTCCCACCAAATACAATTAAAAAGCCTGAGGATATGTTTCACGCTGTCGGCCCGAAGATTTTTGAACATTGGGTTGTGGCTTTTGTAGGATCTAAGGGCCGTATCTTGAGACTCTGGCAAAGTGCTGTGAAGCTCTCATTCACTAAAGGAGATGTCATACGATACAGAGCCATGTGCACGGAAGGATAGTGGGTGACCCTCAAAAATGTGTCTCCTGATCAGGAAATGAGGATGGTAATTGATGCAAGGGGACACTTCAGCAGTGTGTGCTGCAAAACATTCAGCAAGTACCACTGGATCAGTGTAGGTATTACCATTGATAAGGAAGCCAGGAACAGTCATTGGGGTGGACAGCCAAAAATGTGGCAGAGTTTAGTCCATACTTGAGACAATGGGGTGTGGGATCACACAGGCGATACATATTGCACCCAACACTCCTGCTTCCTTTTTTTAAAATTAAAAACCAAGCTTTCGTCCAGAGTCTCTTAAATGCTATTAAATTATCCATAGAGGGATGGCACTTGTGCCGTTGAAGTGCCCTGTGGCATTCCCTGATAGCTGTGTCTATATCTTCAGACCACCATGGTACCGATGGACGTCAGGATGAGCCAGAGGAGTAGAGTATCAATGCTGCTTCAACACGAAAAATAGCATCATCAGTAGTATCCAGTACCATTTTCTTGATATCAGTTGCCTAGCTGGCTGCAAAAGTGTGTCTACAGGAGAAAGCCTTCCAGTTAGCTTTCTGGAATGACCAACATGGAGCATGTTCCAGATTTCTGTGAATAGAGAGCAAGAGAATGATAGGAAAATGATCACTGTCACAAAGATCACCATGGAAGCACCACCGAATTATTGGCAAAATAATCGGGTGCAAACTGTGACATCAATACTTGAGTACGTTCTGTGGACTGCACTGAAATGTGTTGTAGCTCCAGTGTTGATTACGCTGACATCAAATTTCGAAAGAAGGTGTTCTAGTATTCGACCTCTGCAAGGCATAGTGTTGCTGCCCCAAAGAGGATTATGGTCATGAAAGTCCCCCCATAAGAGAAATGGAGGAGCTAGCTGTTCCACTAACTTTAACAGCTTGTGGTATTGGAAAGGACTGCCTGGTGGGCAGATAAACATTACATACTGTCATCTAAACTGACAGGTAGACGCTATCAGCCACGGCCTCTAGTGCAGTGGTAAGGTACACCTGCTCACTGGAAGTATCAAGAGTGTACCTGTTGTATCCGTAATTGGAGAAACAACAAATAACCATTGGCATGAGTTCCGAATTCTGTTTATTGCCAACAGTTCCACAATACTAACACAACTTGGTGCTTGATCAAGAGCAGCGACTGGGCTGCAGAGTCCAAGTCCGGTATGGTAATCAGTCGTAGCACAGTGTAGTGTCGTTCCTGGGTGCTACATCAACCTAGAAAGTAGGTAGCCCAACACAAGACTGCCAGGTGTGGCGGCGTATGCAGCTATATAGGGCGAGTGGCAGAGGAATATGCCCGCCGTAACTGAGTCTGCTTGTCATGTCCTGTTATGATTGGCTCCACGGGCTCACGTAACTATCTCTCGGGAGAATGCCGGCTGAGGTAGCCATGACACTGCGGAGGCACTCAGTGTGTGAGACCCACGCCTGCGCTGTACAGCTGTGCAGGGCTGCGCATAAGTGGGGCGTGCCAGCCGTTGGCTGTATGACGTAAAGACCGGGGCCACGCAGCTGCAGGCGCCACAGTGTGGACACTGACTATACAACAGTACCCACCAGATGTTCTCTCAACATTTATGCCACACACCATCAGGTGGCTTGCGGAGTATGGATGTAGATGTAGATGTAGATTGGTGCAGTACGGTTTGTAGTTTTTCAGAGCAGGGAGGTGTGCTGCCATAAACCATGTGTCTCTTACCATTCCATCAAAGGAGTGCTGCAGTCAGGTCCGAAAAAGTGGAGAACGAAAAAGATGGGTGTGATTACTTTGCTACCATGCCATCGTCCTGAGCCATCATCTGGGTGCGTAGGCTTGACCTCTGCAAGGATGGGGAGCAGAACATCCGAAGCCTCAGAAATTAGTTTATCTTCCTGCTTAGCCTTTTTATCCTTGTTAGACTTCCATTTCTGTGAAGATTACCCCATTTTATCTTTCATGAGAAAAAGGGACCGTACTTTTCTTCAGCCCGCAGCCTGCAACTGCTGGTCCTTGTCTGGAGAGGGGGCACCTTGACAGGCGCCCTCATCCCTGACAACAGGGCAGCAGATGACTAGGCATCTCTGGCCACACTGATAGTGTGGTAACAACCAGTGCTATATGTATTGGGGGGGGGGGGGGGGGGGAAGGGAGCTGACTGTCCCAAATGTAGGACAGGCCATGGTATACGACCCGGAGCCAGGTGGTGTCATGCGAGATCTTGTCACTGTGAGGTATGGACTGGGACACAACAGTCGCAAAATTCGGAATCATATCAGTCGCAAGAAGTCTTTCAAACTTTTTCTTTGCATCTTGTTAAGACAGGCAGTCAAACATTTTATACTCTTGAATTTTTTCCTCCCTCTTGAATAGTGATCACTGGGGCGAACAAGGAGGGTATGTTTCTGAACAGTTGACACACTGAGGGGGTTGGTCACAATAGTGGTCCTCCAGGGAAACCCGTCCACGTGCCCTACAGACAAACTCACTAAAACAGCAGGACACTTGGCACTGAAAATGTGTCAGTGAAGGAGTAAAATGAGGCCCAACATCGCACTTATAAACCATGACCTTAACTTTCCCAGGCAAAATGCTGCCTTTGAAGACTAGGATAAAAGCTCCAGTGTCCACTCGATTATTCTTGGGAACCCTCCAATTGCGGTGAACAAAATGGACTCCAAGCCACATCAGATTAGTAAGCAGCTCTTCATTAGTCTGTAGCATTAGGTCCTGATGGAAGATAATGCTTTGAATTCTAATTAGCTTGGTATCAGGAGAAATGGTGACTGGTATATCTCCTATCTTGACACAGCCCTGAAGTACCAGTGATTGGTTGGTGTGCGATGTTTTAATCAGAAAAGATCAATTTCTTATCTTCGCTATTGCAGCAACCTCCCCAAATTGATCTTCAATACTTACAATGACAAACAATGGATTTGTTGTAGCAAAAGATCCACCACTGGTTTGGGAACAAACCACGAACTTGGCAAGTTGTCCACTTCCATTTCTCCTTACCTGGCTCATCTTGAGGCATTGTCAAAGATGGAAATTACATTGGATTGTAAACCTCTGCATTAAAACCATTGTTCCTGAATGTTGAGAAGGTCATGTTGGCATGGCCACCATTAAGTGTGACCCATTTCACTGCAGATCATCCGTTCCAATGCCACTCACTCTGATCGGAGGCTGTCCCCATGGGCACTACTACATCAAGGCAAAGGCCACCTGGCACAGCAGCCATTGCCCGGAGTCCTGGTAGCCCGAAGTGGATAGGTACCTACTGCGTGTGCGTGTGTTTGGTGCTTATGGGCACTCACGGGTGACATTATCAGCACTCTTACACACAGTAAAAGAAACGAATGTGGATAAAATTATTAAAATGTTATCATACACACTAACACAACAGGAAAGAATAAAACAGCTATATAGCAATCTAAAACATAAGTAAAATGACAGAGGAGCTGAAAGGAAGGCACATGTAAATGTCACTGGCTGACCAATTACACAAAATATGGGTGAACCAGTCACCCTGTTAACACTTTAAAACCATCTCCCTAAAATCTCGGTTAAAATTGGGCAATTCACAAAACTTTAAAATTCTAACTACATTTGTTTGAATGTTACCTAAAATAGAGGGCAGACCCACCGACAAATCGGCCGTGACCCATTGGTGGAAAATAAAAATTGGCCATGACCCACTGGTTGGAAAATAAAATGCAGCCCAATAAAATATGGTACACAGTGATCTGTACGCCGCAAGTGCCATACAATGGGGGGTCCTCTCACTGGAGCAAGAAGCCATGATTTATAGAGCTGTGGCCCATGGGAAGATGAGGACCTCAACCTTTCTACATGGCTGGAAGGAAGTATGTCACAGTCACATTGTGGGCTTTACTAGACAGAGCTTATTATCTGTCACTTCCAGCCACTCATCCTTCCACCGATGCAAGACTCTGGACCTCAACAGCAATGCTACAGCCTGTAGGATGATGGCTCTCTGAAATAACTGAGGAATATGACATGCCTCATTGTCTGCTGGATCCTTCCTTTTATTCCCTGCATACCAATGTGCCCTGGTATCCATAAGAAAGATACCTCCTTCCTCAGTCGTCATAGTTGGAGGAGGGTATCCTAGATATTGTGGACAACTTTATCTGCTGGGTACAAGCAATGTAGAGAATCAGAATAGACAAGAAATTTAGCACTAGAAGAACATCTTATCTGCGCCAGTGCCCGCAAGATCACATGTAATTCTGCGTTGAAGACAGAAGAATCTTGAGGCAGTCGGGCATGATCCCTGAAAAACAACAGAGCAACCAACGGAGTCCCCCTGTTTAGACTCATCTGTAAACAGAGCTATATAGTTGTGGTGCTCATATAAAATGTCAGAAAACAGTGCATTTAACACAGAAGCAGGGGTGCAATCTCTCCCGTACTGCACTAAATCTAAAATGACTCTGGGCCTCTGCAACAAAAACGGTGGCAAACAGTTAAAATCTTGGATTGGAGGTTGGACCTGCTCCACTCCAAGTGACTCCAGTAAATGCCACACCTGGATCCCAAATGGCCTCAATGCTCTGAACAATGGGAGAAAAGGTATTCCAGAGGGGGACGAACAACAGTATGTTATGCAGATGAATTTGGTGTGGCAAGGAACTTGTATGACTGACTCACAGCGAGGAGTTGCTGTTGAATTGTAAGTGATGGTTCACCAGCCTCAGCACAGACACTGTGTACGGGGCTAGTCCTATAAGCATCCATGGTCAGGTTAATCCCATCATGGTGTACAGCATCAATGATCTTCAGATAAGAAGGTGTTGCCAATCCAGACACCATGCACCTATAGTCTAGCTGCGAACACATGAAAGCCCTAAAAAACTGGAGCAGACATGACCTGTCCGCTGCCGGCCGGAGTGGTTGAGCGGTTCTGGGAGCTTCAGTCTGGAACCACGCGACTGCAACGGTTGTAGGTTCGAATCCTGCCTCGGGCATGTATGTGTGTGATGTCCTTAGGTTAGTTAGGTTTAAGTAGCTCTAAGTTCTAGGGGACTGATGACCTCAGCTGTTAAGTGCCATAGTGCTCAGAGCCATTTGACCTGTCCACTCCCCAAGACCTATGGAGCCCACTCCTCTAACCCCTGCAATGTAAGTTGCAACTGACAGATCACTGTTGCAATACAGGAAACATAGGAGGAGGAACAGGAAATAGCAAAATTGCCCACCAATAAGGAGCACTGTATAGGACTGTAGACATGATACTGTTCATGGCCATGGTGGAGAGGGTAACACTTAAAATTGTGCCCTGAGGGACACTGTTCTCTTGCTCATAACAATCTGACAGCGTGTCACCAACTCAGGTCCTAAAATAGCACAGTGACAGGAAAGACCGTACAAAGATGGGGAAATGGCCACAAAAGCCTCACTGATACAGTTGTGTGAGAATAAAGTGTCTCCAAGTAGTATCATATGCCCTATTGATACTGAAGAATATGCCAATACAGCGATGTTTATGCAGGAAAGCTTGCTGAATTGCCACCTCTAGCAGGATCAGGTTGTCGACAGTGGACCAAAATCTCCAGAATCCACACTGTGAGTGGCTAAGGAGTTGCCTGGTCTCTTAACAACCACACCAGATGACTGTTAATCATTCACTCAAGGAGCTTTCCTGCATAGCTCGTTAAAGCGATACTCTGACAACTACAGGGCATGGTGCGATCCTTTCCCGGTATGAAGAGGGGCATCAGAATTGCCTCCCTCCGTGAGTTGGGGAAGATGCCTGTCTGCCATATAAGATTAAAAAATTCAAGGAGGATTTCTTTTGATGCTACTGACAAATGTCGAGGCATGCAGTACTGGGTTTTGTTGTGACCAGGTGCAGTGTCATGAGTCTCAGAGAGTGCCGATTCCAGTTCCCACATGGAGAAAAGGGAGTTGGAGGCTTCAGAACAGGATGATCTGAAGTCAAACTTGGCCCTCTCTACAGTCACACGGTAGTGACAAAATGTCAGATCCTGGCTTGGATTGGCTGTAGTTTTTTAAAAAATGATCAAAAAGCATCTGAGCGATGTCTCTGGGCACTGTTTGGAGACACCTGTGTTTCAGCACTGCATATATTGGTACACAACTGTTTTTACCAGAAATCTTCTGGATGGCTTCCCATACTTTTGAAGAACAAGTGGAACAACTGATTGAGTCCAGGAACACTTGCTTGACCTTTTCTTGCTCTCCTTAATTACCCATGGAGCCTTGGCTCTAGCGACTCAAAAGGTAAAGAGATCATCTGCTGTTGAGCAACATTTAAACCGTTGAAGAGCTGCACACCTGGTCCGGATTGCTCAACTGCACTCATCTGTCCACAAGGGACAGGTTGCCTCCTAAGATGACATGAGGACTTTGTGATCGATAGGTCAGCAGCATATTGGATCACTCTTGTGATTGGGTCCATCCACTACTAGACACTGTCATGGTGTTCAAACACAGCCAGTTGGCTGAACAGTGTCCAGTTAACCCTGCTGACCATTCATTTTGATGGCTTCTCTACAGGGAATGCTCCATCCAGTAGATGAATGTGGAGCGACAGGTGATCACTAGCAAGAAGGTCATCAATGACCTCATATTCAACAGTCTGCAAGAGTTGGAGAGCAGAAAGAGAGGTCGATGGCTGAGAATAGCCCAGAAGTATCACAGACATGAGTTGCAGTATATGTGTTGAGGATGCACAGCTCATGAGACATCATGAGACTCTCCAAAACCCGACCACGAGTGCAAGTAGAGGTCAAGCCCCAAGGACATAATGGGCATTGCACTCTTTCAGTAGGGGAAATGGTCTGGGGAGTTGTTTTATAGGATCTGAGAGAGTCTAAGAGTCTATTGCATATTGTGGAAATAAATACAGAGAGCAAACAGTGATCCTCTGGCACATATGAATTTCAACTGTAGCTGCTTGGAGATTAGTAGCCAGGTGTAGAGAAGTGGAGTGGTGCACATTAGTGGCAAACACAGCAACACCTCCCTTGGCTCTTTCCCCAGTCAGGTCATCCTTGCAGTGTAGCATATAGCCCTGTAGCACAGGGATGTCAGTATCTTTAACATGTGTTTCTTGTAAGTGCAAGCACAAGGGGCCAGGAATTTCAGTTCCTCCACATGAGGCCTTACACCATTCATATTAACTATAGTATGGGAGACATTACATCAGTGTGGTTTTAATTTACCCCCATTTTTGCACCAGGGAGGTGGAACACTTGTAGAACAAAGGTGAGTGGAAGGGCTGCCTGGATCCAAGACACATAAGTCCATGATGTCCACATCATCAGTCCGACATGCAAGAATGATGTCTGATGGTGCCAGAGACAGCTTTTGTCCCTGTAAGGGGGCATTCAGAGGCACACTGATTTTCGTGTGCCTTCTGAATGCTCACTGCGGATCTGTTGTTGGTCTTTCCTGTTGCAGCTCCCTGGGTTGCTTTGTTGTTACTCGCTTTTCTTTGGCATGTACACGTGCAAGTACAGGTGCCTGTGGTGGATATAGGTACACTGGATGTTGTCTGCATCCAAGCGTACACCTTGGGAAGACATTTCTGCACCGTGGAAGAATATGATGTGTCAAGGGCAGGGAGTTTCGTCATCTTATATTCTTTTTTGGCTTCGGTGTGGAGGATCTGCTTGGTTGCTTTTATTTCCTGTATTTTGTGTTCCTTGGCAAAAAGAGGGCAGTATCGGCTCCAGATTGGATGGCTCCAAGAGCAGTTTATACAGATCACTGGAGATGGGCAGTCAGTCAAAGTGTCATGGGCTGCTTTTATACCATTCCCACACATCACTTCATCTCTGTAACTCATGGTTGTATGGCTAAAATCGTGGTATTTATAGCACCACATAGGATTTGGTATATAAGGCCTAGCTGTAAGTCCTGTAAGTCAAAGGAACCCTGCCACAATATGTTCAGGCAGCATTAGAGAATTGAATGTGACAATGAAAGTGCAGTCTTTTCAGTTTCTCCATTATTCCTTCATGTTCATTGCTCTACACTGACTATCTCCTGAGATGCCCACTCTTGTTTCAGCTCCACGATGTCCATAGCCATATCACGGCACATTACCACACCCTTGCTTGAGTTGGGAGAGTTGTGCATCTCAACAATGATGTCATATTCACTCGATTTGTGTGATTTCTTGAAAAGTGTCACCTGCTTTGACCTGTTAGTTTTGACCAACAAGGAACCATTACGAAGTATTTTAATAGATTTTAAAGTGCCAGCAAGTCCTTCCAAACCCTTACGGATGTAGAAGTGGGACATTTTTTCAAACGTCCCCTCCTTCCTCTTTATAACCAGAAACACACTATGATTTGCAAGTCCATGAGTCCTGTTAAGCAAGTCCAACTGATTCTTACTGTCATGAGGGCTAGCCTCCCTCATTCTTTTGGATGAATGGGTGAGTACTCCCAGGCAGTACACACTTCCCACTGGGAGGAGAAGAAGGTCTAAGGGTTCCATTTTAGTCCCACGAGCAGCAGCTACGGAAATAAGGGTCCACTCAGATAGTGCCCCGTGTGCCTGAGTAAGTCTTATATAACCGCGGAGCGGCATGTTCCCCAGAGGTTGCCCACTAACGACTATTCCACCTCAACAGCCATGCACCTCATCAACACGCAGCACACCTAGAGACTGAAGGTTTTTTTTTTTTATACAGATTTTTACAATCCTTGTGATCTGGGTGGTCAAGCCAAGATCCCCATTCCTTGTGACACACAATGTTCCACTGCCACACCGCACAGCAATTGCTGAAGCATGGCCACAGCTTATGATGACAGAGGACTGGCGGTGCTTACCAGTTCCCAGCTCAGGACGTCCAGGTTTGCCATGCCCGTACTCAGCAAACAAGTGCTGAGCCCCTGAGAGCAGGTACATACTCCTTGGCTGCATGGGGATGTTACAGCTCAAGCATCAACAGTGTGATCCCCATGTTGTCAGGGGGCTACAACTGAGAGCATACACGACAAACCCGCCACAACGGACTGCCTACAACATTGGGTTTCAGGTGCAAAGATAGATCCACTTGAATGGTAGGTGCAAAAGATAACAGTGCACAATGGAGAGTTAGTACACCACAATAAGGCAACCTTTGCCAAATGGAACTTCTGTAAAATTTGGAAACCGGAGGTCAAACCCAATATGGGAACCAGAATTGAAAAAGCCAAAAAAGAGAGCAAATAGCTTCAGACATCCAAGAACAGTCAAAATACCAAAGTAAAAACATGACCACTTAAACGATTTCCATTAGTTGCCTCTTACTACATGCAAGGAACGGCCATGGGTATATTCCAGCCCCTGACATTCGTTGAATTTAACTCCACAGTTAATGCTCATGCAAATGTCAATTTGTATCCCCTTCCTAGGCCAGAGGAATTGTTGGCTACAGACCATTATTTTTCAAAAATCGAGTTCGCTGATGCCTATTATCAGCTGCCTGTAGGGGGCTAGCCAAAACATTTTTTGGTGATTAATACATCATTTAGCATGTATTGTTATATAACTGGTTGCCATTTGGGATTGCAAACGCTTCAGGACACTTTACAGGTACCTTGAGCAACCAAGGTATACCCAACAGTGCTAATTATTGAGATGACTTGCTAGTTACTGGGGCCACACGGGACCAGCACTTACGCAACCTACAGATGATGCCCGAGTGGCTCCAAGCCCATGATCTGCATTTTTGCCTCCACAAATGTAGTTTCTTTGAGACAAGTGTCAAGTACTTGGGGCATAAGTCGAGAAAAGATGGTGTCTCCTCTCTCTCTCTCTCTCTCTCTCTCTCTCTCTCTCTCTCTCTCTCTCTCTCTCTCTCTCTCACACACACCCACACACACACACACACACACACACACACACACACACACCCTCACACACGCTCGCACGCACGCACGCACACGCACGCACACGCACACACACGCGCGCGCACACACACACACACACACACACACACACACACACACAGAGAGAGAGAGAGAGAGAGAGAGAGAGAGAGAGAGAGGATCATGTGTGTGGATGCAATCACTAACTTCCCAGCTCTTAAGAATAACAAAGAACTACAGTCAATCCTCGGCAAAGTAAATTATAATACCAAGTTTATTCCCAATGTGGGCCACATTTCCCATAGGTTCAATCAGTTGTGTAAAAGCAGCTTTAAATCTGTGTGGTAAAACATGTGCCAGAAGGCTTTCGTGCAACTTAAGAAGCGCCTTAGGTTGGCCCCTTGTTTAGCAACGTTCTATCATAACAAACATTTAACACTTATCGTTGATGCATTGGATTGGGGCGTTGATGCCGTACTCTCCCACAAATACTTCGAGGGCTCAGGACATTCGATCGCATTTCTATCTAAAACATTAAATGCGACACAAAGGAATTATTCCCAATTGAGAAAGAAGCATTGGCTATCATATACTGAGACAAGACATTTCACCAGATCACCAATCACAAACCTCATATTTAACTGTTAGACCCCCATTTGAGACTTGCTGATAAAAGCGTGCAAAGCCTGCAACAGTGGGCATTGTTCCTGAGTAACTATAGCTACGAGATCCATTATAGGCCCACCATGCATATTTTCCCACACTGATGCACTTTCCCACTTGCAATGTGGCTCCGATGCGACTTCGATAGGCATGAAGTGCTGTGTTTTGCCTTAGGTGCAAATCAGCAACAAACCCTTGATGAATTTCCGATATGGCGCACAAAATACCAGCAGAAACAGTCCGTGACCCCCTCCTCCACAGGGAGTTGACTGCTGTATGGCAGGGTTGGCTGGAGCATATGCCTAAGGACACTAATCGGGAATAGCGCATCTATTTTTTCTTATGGCACATGCTTAATATCACTGAGAGGGTTATTTTGTTTGCTGTGGATAATTCTGAATGACGGATGGTAGTTCCTCCCACACTCTGCTCCTGCATATTGTAGCTCATCCACCTGCACACTGGGGAACTACAGAATTAATGCAACAACGTGCCATCGTCCGTATTGGCTTGGGGTTGCCACCACCACTGAACATACCATTCAGATTGCCACACCTGCACCCACTGCCCATCAGCCCCAGCACAGCAATCCAGTCCTTGGCCATGCCTTGACCACCCCTGGCAAAGAGTGCATATTGATTTCATCTGTCCATTCCAGGAGCAATGTGGATGCTCGTTCTTGATGCCCTCTCGTAACTTCAAAATGTCGCATGGATGGCACCAACTACAATGGCAGCTACTATCCATCCTGTGACTATCATATTTGCAATGGAGGGGACACCTTCAAACATGGTTTCCAACAACTGCCCTCAATTTATGGCACTTGTGTTCTAGGATTTTTGTCAGCGCAATGGCACTGAACACCTGACTATCGCCCCTTTACATCTCACGTTCAATTCAAAGTCCAAGTGAATGGTCAGGACATTTAAGATATAATTGAGCAAAATAATGATCACAGTCGACTCCAGAAAAGCACTCATCAGCTTCCTTGCAACCTAAATGGCCCAGCACTGTGATGCGTGCAGTCCGGGCAAAATGTTACACAGGCGCAGACCTTGCACTCTCCTCGACCTGCTGCACCTAACTCGACAGGCCCACTGCCCCTGAACACGGCCATATTACCACGTGGACTAGCGCATCTGAGCTTGTGCCTTTGGCCAGAATCCCTGGTCAACCCAACGAACAGTCAGTAGTAACAGGGGGAAGACATATGTTTGAGGTTGCAGCCTGGCAGCAGCATTTGCTTCAACATTGGAATCAGCTCCATCAGCGATGTAACATACTTCCCCCCCCCCCACCCCCCCTCCACCCCCTTGCCCTTCTATTGCTGAGTGGGCATGACCTCAGCAACCACTTCACGCCAGTGCCAAATATCCCAGTTTGCCTCTTACTGCTACAACCTCTCATCTTACGTCCACGACTTCAGGAAGTCAACAACAACCAGCAAAGGGAGCCACTGAACATGGAACCACTTCCACCCACTACACCAGTTACAGCTTCCACCCCCCAGCAACAGCGGTCCTCTTCCTTCACCCTCAGCAGAGGTTGAGCATTTTTCGACTGTGGTGCCCATGGAGGCTGAATCGTTGGTCTCATCTCTGCCACGTCTGGCAACCACTCCCCTGCAAGCAGGCCCGAACTCCACCCCAAACCCCGTCAATCAGTCAGGAGCCCCCCCACAGACAGCGTCACCTTTCAAGCCAGCCAATCATATTAAGGTCCTACTGCAGGACCCTTTGGAGGAGATACCTGCATGTCCCTCTCCATTCCTTGGCAAAGATGGCACAGGCCAGCCTTTCCGCCTCTCTGTGCTGAAGATGATTCAGATTCCCTGCCTGAGTATCAACAGAAGAATATGTCATAGATACTCACTCTACATACGACAGGCAAAGGTCATGCCCACACAAGGCACCACAGCCAAGGCAAGCCCATCACGTGGCACTGTTACCTGACATGCAGATGAGGTGCTAAGTACTGAGGCCCAAATAGCCTCTGTTAGTGTCTTCTAATCTCTTAAGCCTTTGGTTATACACCATTGAACTGTAGAGTCTTCACCCTGCCTGATTTATGTTTGTGATCTGGATTGTTCCCTAGACTGCTGTATATGCACAAGAAGCCTTTGCTATATTCTAGACTTGGTTTTGTTATTTGTTCACTTCTTTAACTCTTCTGCATTTGACCTCCAGTTTTGTTCTGCCAAACTCAGCGTTATCATCAGTAAGAGTGATCAGAAAACTGTGTTCTATAGATGCAGAGTAGGATAGAAAAGTTTCCACCAGAGATTGAAAGCCTTATTGGGGTCTGTTCAGGATGACCTAGGACTATGGAAACAAGGAGTGTACCAAAATCATGCCATGTGAGAAAATGTTAGTATGCCAGACTATCCAGACAGTAATGAAAAGATGCACAGAGCAAACGTAAGTGTCACACAGATAAAGAACAACCAACAAAATCAGCAGTTGCACAGCACTGCATTTGTAATGGACATATTATTAATCACAGTGACACCACGTTTTTTCTAAAGTCTAACACATTCTGATATTGCACCTTAAAAAGAGTCTGTAGAGCTCTAACTACACAATGAACTTATAAATAAATATAGTTGTTTCCAAGTAAGTAAAGCTCGGGACCTAGTCCTGAGTGTACTCGAAACAGAGCGGCAGTCTGTGGGAAGAACTGCTCGTACTGGTGGCAGCTTAGGGACTTGTTCCAACTGCACAACACTTCCCTCCTTTCCCTGCACCACAAGAGCAATGCTCAGTCACTGCCTGGTCATGACAAAAAAAAGGAAGGACGTACGCAATACAAAACGATATCTAAGGATGGCAACAACTCGGCTTGCCATTATTGTGCTATCTGAAGGACGCCACCCAACTTGACACCCAAGAAGGGTTTATAATGAAATTTTCTGTCACCATGACCTCTCCTTTTTCGTATATTTTCTGACATTGGTAGCACACATCCAAAACATATAAGCTTAATAAATTTTAAATTTTATGGGGTATTGTTTTAGTTTCCTACAAGTATATTGAGAGAGGTTGTCTTTACTTATTTTTTTTTCTTATCTCAATAATGTACCAATGTAATAGAAATAATTTATCTGAATAAACTGCTTGTAAATACAATGGTAATGACTGCTATCATCCTGTACATCAGATCTGGATACATGCTGCAGCATCAGTCTGCCAGCAGACTACACTTAAATATTCTGCCAAGGGCATCTGTGTGGGCCAGCCACCAAAAGCCATCCACGACTTGTGCACATGGCACAGTACCTGCTGCACTATCTAGCAGAGCTTTTCTCTACGGAAGGACACCATGGCAGGAGCCCGTCCTCAGACTGTCTTCTACTGCTTGTAGTACAGTTTCTAAGTTTGTCATTTACTTGAATGGGAGTAAATGAATTTTTGTTGTAAGTCACCATACTATTGGTTGTGCCTAGCACTACGACACTAACATCAGTTGTTAAAGAAGAGACAGACTTTATGCTAGGTCCCACCCCCTCACTGTATCAGTGTGTACGGGGAGATCTGTAATTACAACCTTTCCAACAATGTAATACTTTTATATGCTCTTGCAGCTATTCCATTATAACATACTCATACTAATGAAAGCCCTATCTAGGAATCAGTAAGGATAACTATCTCAGACATGTGATACTACAAACAAATAATGATACAAGTTACACTTACTCTTCACTTTCAATTGACTTCTCTTCGGCGACAAAGTTCCATGGAATTAAACCTTCATGTCCAGTCCTTAGATTTCTGACTTTCCACCAATCTGGCTCACTGGAAGTAAATTTGTTACAGTATACATGCACTGAAAACTCCAAGTAAACACAACAAGCTACCTTTGTGAAAAGATTAGAGGAAACTGGGATGTAAAAAAACTATTTACCTGTCATCAAGAACTTCCATGTGATCCCCCTTCATGAATGAAACATCTGCTACTTCTCTTGCCTGATAATCATAGACAGCAACCACAATACGTCTTGATGCACCTGGATGGTCTGTTGAATAAAATGGTTCAAACATCAGTAAAAACATCCTGACTAGATACTTATTATATTATCAGCAAATAATTTTCGTATTTTTAGACTCAAACAGATCAGCAACTAAGAGTAATCACAAATGTATTGGAGTCTCTTTCTTGTGAAAAATCATGAAACTGAAGTATCTTTTTAGCTGTATGTGTACTCTGCAGTACAACTTTATGAAAATCAAATCTGCTACTTCCAATCAACCCAACATCACATATTTGCAAAAATTATCTAGGCTACAGAGATACAAAAATTCGCTGTGTTGTTACATAGGAAAAATATCAGTGGTTTTGACCTGTCTGCATATAATCATAAAGCCCATATACCATCACCACGACAGTTAAAGATAAGTAAGAGGGTGAAAAGGGTGCCCCGAGAGGATCACAGAATAAAAAATACCCTTTGTTAGTTAACTGTGAGTTTCCCCATGTTAGGACACTAGTCTCTTTTTAAAAGTGTGTTATTCCAACCTTTTGTGTGCTCCTTATCTCTGAAAGAAGGTGACCTTGACTCAGAACTGCTCCTAGTCCTTGCTCTTGGAATAGCTACTACAACACAAAATAATTACAAACTTAAGAAACATGATAGAATTTGTTGATAAACTGTGGTTTAAGTACCTGAAAACACTATCAATGTAATATCTGAAAATATAAAAGGCCGATCACTACTTTCCGACAGAGAAAACAGCAAGCAAATAAGAGAGAGAGAGAGAGAGAGAGAGAGAGAGAGAGAGAGAGAGAGAGAGAGAGAAAGTCAGGCAAAGACTATAAACATCAGTCAGTAGCACTAAATTTGTAATTTCCAGTCTAGAGTGCATTGTGCCACATGCAGTACACAGTATTACTAGTTTTACTCTAAGAAATCATTGATTTGGTTAATAATAATAATAATAATAAAGGGTAAAATAAATTTAATGAGACACATAACTAACCATAAATAATGGTACAATAAGTAAAAGGCCACTGAATATCATTCTGGGGTTCTGTTCTGATAAAGAGTATCAACATCAAAGCAATTGGGTGCTGTGCTAATGATAGGATTACTACGTCCATAACTTTTGTGGACATTAGTTATTGCTGGCAGAGAGCATTGAAGTGTTAAGAAACCAGGTGGTGTGGCGATGTCGATTTGCAGTGACAAGGGGCTGAGTACCATGTGATATTCCAACCTATAACATCATTATTGGGGAGGGTAGTTCGCCACCATTATGTTAATGATGAATGGCATAAAGCACGCAAGACAAGTGTTACAGTACAAAGTGTATGGCACGGGACAGAGAAAGAAAGCATAATGATAACACTATGGAGTATGCTCCATCCCTCTAATCACAGAACACATCATCACCCACATTCTTACTTGCACACCAACATCCTAAGAGGTGTGCAATATCACAAATTCATTTATTTATAATTATCAGACAAACATCTGCATTTTCATTGTTTAAAATGGCTTTCAGGAAAGCTTAAATGAGTGCCTAATAACACAACACGAGATATAACACAATATACGTAAATAAAGTTGACACCAAAGTCAGAATTGAGGTGTGTAAGATCACTAAACAGGCTAATTGTAGTAACTGACTGAAGCATCACAAAATATGTAAAAACCACATGTTGTTTTATTTAATTACCTTTCACAATATTTGGTTTTTATATACTTTGTAATGTTTAAATGAATTACTTGAAGCAGCCTGTATAATGATTTCATACACCTCTATTCTGATTTGAGGTATCAAGTTTATTAATAAATATTGCATCACACCTTGTGGTTTATTATTAGGCAGACATTCCAGCCTATATCAAAACCATTTTAAACAATGATAATAAAGATCTTCATCTAATATTATAAATTAAAAAAATTGTTGACATTGGACACTTGCATGTTAACTCATCATTAGCGCCCTCTGCCTGCAATTACTTGTATCAATGCAGCAATAGGATGCACTTGACTACTGGTAGCACATGTTCATGGTAGTTACACATGTTCATGGTAGTTACCAACACTGGTGTTTATACTCTTACAAGAACGGCACCCCAGGATGGTATGCTATGGCTTTTGGCCTTATTTGTATGAGGGTTTCCCAGAAAGTAACGCCCTAGATTTTTTCTGAGCCGAAACAATGCTATGAAAGCAAAATGTTTCGTATGTATTATCTGAAGTCTCTTGAGGGAGCGCACCAAGTTTCTGTCACTTCTGAATGCAGACCACAATGAAGGTAATTTGGAAACCAGAAAAAATGAGAGACCGTGAAAGGAAACAACTGTATTGGAAAATATTTTTTTAAAAAAAACACACATCATGGGTAACAAGAAATAAAATAAAAGTGCATCAATAATGTTGAAACCAGCTAAATATGTCTGGTTAATAGAAGAGGGGAAAAATGTCTTGCTCAAGGCAGATCACTTCCAAAAACAAATTTATTGTGAAATGTATGTGACATGGTGCATTCTACAGTTCTGTTAAAATTATCTCAGATTCATATAGTGATTCTTATGTCTTCAATTGATAAACATTACCCAAGCCTACCCATTACATTAACCTATTGTGTATCTGCTGTCAGCTCATCGAAGGAGTAATGAGGAATTTCTTGTCAAGTACATAACATGGTACTGTTATTATTTATACTTTTCATCATTACTGCAAAGGAAAAAGCCACAGTACCGCCAATAACGACATAAATTGCATATTTATTTTAATGAACAGCTGCCAACGTGAGCAACTTGGAATCAGATAACCACAAAATAGTGAAGCAACTTAAATCACTTGATAGAAGCAAGTCTTCCGATACAGACTGCATACCAATTAGATTCCTTGCAGCGTATGCTGATGCAATAGCTCGTAACTTAAGTATCATATACAACTACTCGCTAAAAGAAAGATCCATACCCAAAGACTGGAAAGTTGTGAAGGTCACACTAATATGAAAGGTAGCAGGAGTAATCCACTAAATCATAGGCCCATATCATTAATGTCGATCCACAGAAGGGTTATGGAACATATATTGTGTTTGAACATTATGAATTACCTTGAAGAGAACAGTCTATTAACACACAGTCAACATGGATTTAGAAAACATCGTTATTGTGAAACACAACCACCTCTTTACACACACGGACTGTTGAGCGCTATTGACAAGGGATTTCAAATTGATTCCGTATTTCTAGATTTCCTGAAGGCTTTTGACGCTGTACCATACAAGCGGCTTGTAGTGAAACTGCGAGCTCACAGAATATCATCTCAGTTATGTGACTGGATTCATGATTTCCTGACATAGAGGTCACAGTTCATAGTAACTGATGGAAAGTCATCGTGTAAAACAGAAATGACTTCTTGCATTCCCCATGGTAGTGTTATGGCCCCCTGCTGTTCCTCATCTATATAAACAATTTAGGAGACAGTCTGAGCAGCTGTCTTAGGTTTTTTGCAGATGATGCTGTCGTTTATCGTCTAATAAAGTCATGAGAAGATCAAAAATATATTGCAAAACAATTTACAAAAGATATCTGTATGGTGCAAAAATTGGCAATAGACCATAAACAATGAAAACTGTAACATCATCCACATGAGTGCTAAAAGGAATCTGTTAAACTTCGGTTACACGATAAATCAGTCAAATCTAAAGGCCGTAAATTCAACTAAATACCTAGGAATTAGAATTACGGACAAATTAATCTGGAAAGAACAGACAGAAAATGTTGCGGGGAAGGCAAACCAGAGACTGTGTTTTATTGGCAGGACATTTAGAAAATGTAACGGATCTACTACCAGATAGGATTAGCAGAGTACATCAAGAAATTTCAAAGAAGGGCAGCATATTTTGTATTATCATGAAACAGGGGAGACAGTGTCACTGACATGATACAGGATTTGGGGTGGACATAATTAAAACAAAGGCTTTTTTCATTGCGGCAGAATCTTCTCATGAAATTTCAATCATCAACTTAATCCCATGAATTCGAAAATATTTTGTTGATGCCGATCTACATAGGGAGAAATGAACATCATAATAAAATAAATGACATCGGAGCTTGCACAGAAAGATAAAGGTGTTCATTTTTCTGTGTGCTCTTTGAGATTGGTATAATAGAGAATTATTGTGAAGGTGGTTCAATGAACCCTCTGCCAGGCACTTAAGTGTGGTTTGCAGAGAATCCATGTAGATGTAGATGAATGACTACAAAACAGAAAGGAGTGCCAGACAACATCTACATCTATATCTACATTCTGCAAACCACCGTGAGGTGCATGGCAGAGGGTATGTTCCACTGTACCAGGTGTTATGGTTCCTTCCCATTCCATTCACATATACAGTGCAGGGAGAACTACTGTTTAAATGCCTCTGTGCAGGCAGTAATTATTGTAATCTTATCCTCACTATCCCCATGTGAGCGATACGTACTATATGCCTAGAATTATCATTTAAAGCTGGTTCTTGACGCTTTGTTAATAGACTTGGGATAGTTTACATCTATGTTCAAGAGCCTTCCAGTTTAGTTTCTTTGGTATTTTTTGACACTCTCTCATGAATCAAATAAACCTGTGACCAGTCATGCAGCTCTCTCCTCTGTATATGTTCAATACCCACTGTTAGTCCTATGTGGTACACATCCCACACACTTGAGCCATATTCTAGAACCGGTCACACAAGTGATTTGTATGCTATCTCCATTGTAGACTGATTGCACTTGCCCAATATTCTACCAATAAACCAAAGTCTAACACCTGCTTTATCCACGACTGAGCCTATATGATCTTTCCATTTCATGTGTGTTACACCCAGGAATTTGTATGAGATGGCCAGTTCTAACAGTGACTCATTAATATTATAGTCATAGGATACTATGGTTTTTTTTTTCACTTTTTGAAGTGCAATATTTTACATTTCTGTCATTTAAGGCAAGCTGCCCATCTTTGCACCACTTTGAAATCTTATCAAATGTGACTGAATATTTAATAAGCATCTACCAGACATTACTCCATTATACATTACTCCATCATCTGCAAAAAGTCTGAGGTTACTATTAACACTGTCTGCATGGTCATTAACACACAACATGAACAGCAAGGGTCCCAACACACTTCCCTGGGGCACACCCGAAATTACTGCTACATCTGACAATGACCCTCCATCCCTGCCAGAAAATCCTCAATGCAGTCACAAATTTCAATTGATACTCTATATGCTCATACTTTTAACAATAAGCACAGATGTGTTACCGAGTCAAATACTTTTCAGAAATCAAGAAATACTACATCTACCTGGCTGCCTTGATCCAAAGCTTTCAGTGTGTCATGTGAGAAAAGCGCAAGTTGGGTTTCGCATGATCGATGTTTTCGGAATCCATGACAATTGGCTTTGAGGAGGTCATTTTGTCAATATACAAAACAAATGAATGAAATCATAGCTGATTGTAAATTTCAGCTACCATCAAGAAATGCTGAAACATTTCAACAATAAAAGAGATGTAAAAAGCGATGGAAGTAAACTTGGTATTCACCCTCATTGGCAAGGAAGTGTTAGTGACCAAATCACATATAAACCTCATTCAAGTCATTATCACAACAGACATAACTTTGTATCATAACATATCAATGTTGGTAAATGGTAGCTGGCAAGGTCTAAAGAAACAATAACTAAAACTCTGTAACATTGTCTACGAGTGTGAGCTTTAACTGTGAAAATTATTCAAATGACTCCTCTGGCAATTTATTCCCCTTCTTTCACTTTCTGCCTTCTTGTATCTGACAACTGCACTTTTCTAAAGATTACATCTTTCAAGATGACAATGTCTAAATACACATGGCTGGAAATCTCCAAGATTGGATTGACGAGTATGAGGGTGAAAAACGTATCTTCCCTGTGGTGAATAAAATGTTCCACACTTTTGTCAAGGTCACCAATTTTGAATCAGTGAAGATGACTGACCTCTAAAACAGTATATCTTCCCTAACCTACACAACTGGCAAATTGACATAACCCACAGCCATTGCAGTCTTCATTTGAAATGATACATATATCACTGAATACATTAGTGAAGCATTTCCCGTGTGTCTCCTCTTTTATGGAGTATCTCACTGATATGACCTGACATCAGTCTCTTCTGATTAATGCTTCTCCTTCCTTACTCTGGCAACAACGTTAATGTGCATTTTTTTATGCATCCACAATTCCGTCACTGTACTGAAGGGCAGCAAAAATGGAAGGTTTTCCCTTTCTCTCATTTGAGCTGTCCTATCCCACACTGCATATGTTTTTGGACTGCTCACCTGTCTCCATTACGGCAGAACAGAAGAGTCTAAACAAAGATGCACTGAAATCCCACATAACTCATCCCACAGCAATCTGGAATTTGTACACTTGGAGTATGAGCATTGTAGGCTTTGGGAATGCAAAAGCGAGTGCTTCAATTTGCAAGAGAATTCATTATTTTGCAGTCACACAGCAAGGGTCAATCAATATTTATTTTTGGTTCTCTGTTTATCTAACCACAGACAATCTTACTTTCAATAGCTAATATCTGTGAGATTGTCTATGGCAGTGAGCTTTAACTGTGAAAATTATTCATGCGGCCCCTTCAGCAATTCAATCCTCTTCTTTCTCTTTCTGCTTTCTCATACCTGACAACTGCTTTAATTGTAACTCTTGGTAATTAACACTTCCTTTTTTTCCCCTTCCTTTCCCTTCATATTTCCACAGTGCTTAAGTGGTAAGGATGTCATTCATTCGTAACTGTACCTAAAAGCTATTTTATAAAAAAAAAATGACAGTTTTCATTGCCTATCACAGAGAGCTTCCAAGGTGACATGTTTCTATTGTTTAGTGGAGTAAGTGCTATGATGAATATTTATGACAAAAGAAAATCCAGGATGGCATAATGACAATATTCTTTACAACAGGTGTACCAAGTATGACTAAGTTCTGGATCTACGGCTTAGAGAAGCTACATTTCCTAAGTAGTCTCAATAATTATGGCTCTAGTTTTTTTCAGTGCTGTACTGTCCCTGAATTATTCCTCACTTATTTTTACATGGTTTGAAAAACTGCACGTTTTCTTGAAGATAAGTGAGATCATCTTTCAAATCATGGGTACATGGTTGATCATTGTTGTTAGGAGTAAAATTTCTTTAATTTTCAATGTGATAGGCTCTGTACCTGTGATGAATTTTTTGAACAATTTCATGATGCCTTCAGTTGACATTCTCTTTATTTCATGTACAGTTGTACAGTTTTGGCCTTATGCCATTTTCAAGTATCTAAAACAAAAGCATTATCCATTAGATACATTAGTGACACTTGTGATTTTCATTTTGGAACAAGTCACATCTGTAGATATACTAGGCACAGTAAAACTTACTTTATTGATGATTTTTTAGTAGTAAATTATGCCATGTATGTTGTTACTTCCACACAATAATAATAATAATAATAATAATAATTTTATTGTCGTTCGGCCATTACAGCAATAGACAATGTCATATACATACTAAAATACAATTAATAGTTTGAAAGAAACAACAGGTTTGTTGTTAACATTATAGTATTATATTACAGTTGATAAATTCTCTTATATCATAGAATGGGTGGAGGACTAGCCAGTCATGAATTGTTTGTTTGAATAATTGTTCAGGTAATTTTTGAACAGATTGAGGAAGATTATTAAATAATTTGTACCCCATGATTTCGTAGCTGTTGAGTGACTTTGACAATCTGTGGTAAGGAATATAGAGGCACCTATTCCTTCTTGTATTGTGGCTATGTACATTTTCTCTGGTTTTTGTTTCTGGTAATTTCTTCTTCGTATAAATTAGAACATAGTATATGTACCAGTTTATAACAGTCATTATTTTCTGTTCACAGAACAATGGTTTACAGTGTGCCTTATATGCAGAACCAGTAATTATCCTAATAGCTTTTTTTTTTGCAGTATTAATATGTCATGTACACAGCTAGAGTTCCCCCACAAAATAATTCCATATGTTATTATACTTTGAAAGAATGAAAAATAGGATGTTCTAACATATTTTTCAGGAACACAATCCATAAGTCACCTTAACAGATAAATAACTCTTGACAATTTACCACTAATATATTGTACATGTTGACCCCAAGATAATTTATCATCAATGTGTACCCCCAAAAATTTGACATAACTTGGGTCATCTGACAGAAGCTTGTCTCTAAGACTACAGACCATCTGCTGTGTTTTGTTTTCATTCAGCAGGAATCCATTTGCCTTGAACCAATAGGATGCTTGGTCAATTGTCTTTGCTGCACAAGTTTTAAGGCTATTGAAATCATCACTAGCATGAAGAAATGTTGTATCATCTGCATACAACACAGTGGTGGACTTGATAAATGACGGCAGATCATTTATCACTATCAGGAACAAAAAGGGGGCCAGCACAGATCCCTGCGGAACACCTACCTTGACTTGTTCTATACTCAACATTTCTCTCCCTACACTAACAACTTGCTTACGATTCTGAAGATATGATTTTATTAATTTAAGGCTCTTATGTCTAATGCCATAGAATTCCAGTTTTTCTAGGAGTGGCTTATGCATTACACAGTCAAAAGCTTTGCTTAGATCACAAAATGTGAGTTGAGCATAGCCCTTATCCTCAAACACTTGATGTAAGTATTTGACTAAAAAGTCTATAGCATCCACAGTAGACAACTTTTTCCTAAAACCATACTGAGATTCACTAATTATTCCTAATTTTTCAAAATAGACAGATAGCTGTTGGTAAGTTACACATTCCAGTATTTTAGAAAAAGCTGGGACTATGGAGATTGGTCTGTAACTGGAAGGCGAGTCCATATCTCCCTTTTTATATATTGGAACTACCCTAGCCACTTTGAGTTCTTCGGGAAAATATCCATCAGATATGCATTTATTTATACAGAATGTTAAGGGGTACACAATACAGTCTATTACTTTCTTTAGTAAATTACAGGATATGTCATATATATCTACACTGTCTGAAGATTTCATCCGTTTTACAATGCTTAGGACATGACTAGGTGAGACCTCGGAGAACATAAGCGTACCTGTGTCTGTTGGTGTTCTGCAAACATTTTTAGAAAGTAACTCTGATGAATTGATATCAGGTTTGATTATAGTATTTCCTACATCTTCAACAGATTTAATAAAGAAATCATTGAACTTTTGGGGACATATATTAATTTTTTTGCTTCTTACATCTTTGGCAACACCATTTATTGATTTCCATGCAGCTTTGCACTTATTTGTGGAATTATCAATGGTATTGAAATTATGTGCTTTTTTGGCTTCTACGATGGCTTTTTTATACTCATTCCTGCATTTTATATGGGCTAATCTGGCATGTTCTGTTTTCTGATTGCTACATATATTGTGCAACACCATAACTTGGTTTTTCATATTTAATAATTGTTTAGTGAACCATGAATTTTGTCGTTTGTAGCCCTGTTTGTAAAGCCTTTGTCAGTTAATTTGCATTTCTTTATGGGGATGTTGTCATTAAATTGTGTCAGAAATGTTTTAAAAAGTCTCTCAAGTAATAGTTTCCCTGACAAATCAGCACTCAGACTATAACTTGTGTCACCATGACATTGGTTGAACCAGTCTCTCTCAGCAAGGGACTTACAGAGCTGAACAATTTTGTCATCTGTGACAGGTCTGGTGATCATAACTTTTGGGACAGGCTTAGGAATATTACTATTATCAATACAGAACCTACTTGTATAGTTTAAAGATACAGAGTCACGATCTGAAAATGGAAACGCTGTAACATCGCATGATTCTTCTGTAGTTTTAAAGTTGACAAAAATATTGTCAAGACATGCTTTATCTCTTGTGGGCCTGTTATTGATTGAGTGCAAATTGCACTGTCTTAGAAGGTTTTTCAACTCAGTCACAGTACGATTATGTGTTGTTATATCAAACTCTGCATTCAGATCTCCACCTATTACTATGTCATAATGCAACCATCTGGTCCCTCTTAGTGCATCTAACAGTATGTCCAATTTTTCTAGAAATACATTGATGATACCCTCAGGTGACCTGTAAAGGGATACTATTACTAACTTAAGACTGTCCGTAACTATACCAGCGGCTTCAAAGTTCTGTTCCTCAAATAAATAATCTAGGTCCAACTTAATAATGGAGCATCTGAATGACTGATTAATATATATTGCCACACCACCTCTTATATGCAATTTTCTACAGTAACTATTTGCTACATTATAGTTATCAAGTTTGACAACTGGACGTACACTCTCAGTAACCCAATGTTCACTCAGACAGAAAATATCAAATTTGTTATCTAGTCCAAAACTGTTTACAATAAATTCTGTATCTATTAGTCCTTGAACATTCAGATAGCAAGTTTTAAGATCATAATTGTTGTTTATTTTAGACTGAACGTTTTGGTGAGGTGTTACGAAATTTGTTACACTACTTATCTCGTGGGCTTCTTCATCTTGCTGCCTTCCACTAAAAAATCATTTAGACGGACAGGAGGTGCTGTTTTCCGTCTACCCGTAACACTTGATGCTGCTTCTCCTGCTGCAATTCTTGAAAGAAAAGTGCTCCTAAAATACTGTAAAACCTCTATAATATTATTTTATTAGCATAACATGGAGTCTTAGAAGCAACGACCTACATGGCATAATTTACTACTAAGAAATCACCCATAAAGTAAGTTATAATGCACCTAGTATATCTATAGATATGACTTCTTCCTAAATCAAAATCACTAATGTATCCAATGTATAATGCTTCCATTTTAGACACTTGAAAATGGCCTAAGGCCAAAATTGAACAATCGTACATTAAGGGAATGGCAGCTGAAGGCATCACGAAATGATCCATAAAATTTCTTTGTAAACATGTGGATGTAACCACAAGTACGTATGGGTGTACATCATTCCCCTACATCAACCATGGCATCACGGAAACTGTGTATTGAAGACATGAGAAGTAACATGCTCTATCAGCCATTGGACAAGTTGCCAAGTAATCTGGGATCAGCAATCTGAAACTTGTGGACTTTCATAATGAAGAGAGATGGTATAATTAAAAATAATATACAGAAATGAAAGAATACGAAAATAAGAAAAATTAATTACTTGGGTTTGATCACCTGTTGCAGGAATACAAGTGGAATAAAACAGTGGAAAATCTAGGATGGAATAATGACAATATTATGAAAAGGATAGTTGCTACCAACCACACTGTGGAGATGTCGATTTGTACACGGGCGCAACGAAAAAACTAAGTAAGCTTTTGGGGACACACACACACACACACACACACACACACACACACACACACACACACGAAAGCAAGCACACCTCATGCACACACAACCGCCAACTCCAGCATCTCGAGCCGGAATTCCATTCTGGCCCGATGTGCTTGAGTTGGTGGCCATGTGTGCAAGAGGTGTGCTTTTTTTGTGTGTGTGTGTGTGTGTGTGTGTGTGTGTGTGTGTGTGTGTGTGTGTGTGTGTGAGAGAGAGAGAGAGAGAGAGAGAGAGAGAGAGAGTGTGTGTGGCCAAAAGCTACACACGAGTGTCTTTTAATCATGTCTGTCTGCAACTTGACACATCTTTATGGTAAGTAGCAATCTATCTTTTCCTATGTTGTTGATATTCCTACCTGGAGTTTCCATTGTTTGACTTTTAACAATGCAGAAATCCAAGTGGGATATTCAAATTTAGTATATCAAGTATTTCCAATGAATTGCCATTATTTGGTGCCTTTTCTTGTGTAGCTTATACAGAACATATTGCATTTCAAACAAATTTGCACCAAAAAAACATGGGATATCAATCAACTTCCAGTCAACAAATGAAGTGGTGTGAATAATGTTTCTAAAAACTACAATTGTAAACAACCCAACACCGGGAGAGCAGTGATTCAACAAACGGTAGAAAGTTTGCCCAGAGCTGAAACATCTGACAGAGATATTTACTTCAATCAAGAATGAGACAGACTACAGTGATTCAATAACAAGAATTAAGGTGTGTTCAAGCAGTATTTGCCTCAGGAGCCAAAAAAACTGTGACTGAAAAGTATATGTTGAACCAATGGCAATGGCTTCATTTCTCAGTTTGAAATATTTATGGAAAAATATAGGTTCTGCTCATAACTGCTCATTCCAAACAGCCAGGCAGCACAGTGCCTGTTGGGAGCAGCACAATCAACAAAACTCAGACAGTCTACAAACTGTACTAATATTAACTTTTCAGATTGCTACCAAGCTTAATCCAGCATGAAGTGCAGTGGACACTGGCACTGTTGCCACCATTCTGTGTTGTCTTAACGGCACTGAGTTGTGTTTCTCACGTCATGAACTCTGTATGCCGCATCTGCTTTCAGGCATAAAGGCAGATGGCGTGCTAAATACAGTGCTGTCTTCTAATGAAGTCATGCTAGGTTTGCAGTGAGGGGAAAACTCTCAAGTGTTGGATGAGTAACTTCAATTTATATTGATTCAACTCTCTCCATCTGTTACAGCTCAAAGTATCTTTAAGGAATGCAACAAATAATACTGAAAAATCTCTTCATGAAAGCGCTGTGAAAATACTTATGAAAGAACTGGAAGGGAAGCACTGCTCGAGATAAGTTTCCTCTGGTTGGAAAGTAACTTTTATCAATGTAATGTGTATACAACTGTAGGAACTAATCTTAATATAATTTTCTGCACATACATAACTTTGTGTGAAAATGCAATGAAACAAATTTAAAAGATACATCATCGGAATATTGTACTGCTGAACATTAATTGTGATTTAAACATGTTCACTAAACAGCATCATGGGTTTTAAATAAAATTTCTGGTAAAAATGTCACAGCATGTTTCTTTTCACATGTGTTGGTAGCATATTGTAGAATTTTTAACATGCAATTTAGTAAGTGCTCATAAAACTTTGCTGAACAGCAATTAAATGTCAACTTTTGTCTTGCTGCAGTTCTGTCAACAAGAGAAAGGAGATTCTTTGTGTATCAGACTGATCATTGTTCATGTTATGACTTAGCTGACAAAAAGTATCAACTGCTGCAGTTGAACAGTATCGCAGACAATAATTCAACGGCTTCCGCATCGTAGGAGTATAATGTACACAAAACCACATCATTACCCTATTCAGTGTAGACACATGAATGCATAACACCTCAAGCAAAAGATTCACCACAAAACTTATACTTTTTGATTTGTGTTCATTTCTACAGTGCAGACAAAAATGCATCTCTATCTGTATGAATGGAATTCTATGAATGAGACTTGCTGCAAGTGATATTTAATTTAAAGTATCTTTATAACCAAATTTAAGTGCATTGAAAGCACGTGAGCTATTCCACACATCGAAATCCACTGTCAGTGTTGCAACAGAAACTGGTTTCAGATTTATGAGTTCTCATACCACAATCTAAGTTGTTCTCATACTGGCTTTTGTTTACTGCTGATTTATGTAATTGTATTTATCTTTCAAATAGCTGCTGCTACTTCATTTCACAGTAAGCACAGCATGTTTTTCAAGGAGTTGAGTAATCTAACTATACATTAGCTAGTATTGATTTCCTTTAAATACTACAGTGGGTTAATATTCAATTTTTAGTGAAAATTAAGGTTTATTTTCTTACAGTCTATTACAGAAAACATGTTTCAAGTATTTTGACTAAAGTCAAAAAGCTATGACATGTCTGTTTTCCTTGTTTGCCTCTAGGGAAGTTGGTAGACTACAGCTGTTATGGTCTTCACATAGCCTCACTAGCCAACAGAAAAGTTAAATAATATTGTCTAGTTTTCTAAACAACAATGATGAATAAACGTACATGGTGCAGTTGGTGTGCGAATGATGTCAGCTCCTGGCCTTTTGACTTGTCCACCTGGCCTGTTTGGGTCAGGTGTATATCTAGGATCACCATTACTTCCTTGCGTCCCGTTATCTGATCCATCTGGTATCTTGTATCCTGGATGGTAAACTTTCAAAATAAATATATAGTTAGGTATGTTACTCTGGATATAAAAACATGCAGACAATATAAAAAACACACACACACACACCCCTAAGATGCCTTTCTGGCTCACTCAATCTCTATTTCTCTACCCACTGTTTACAATTTCCTGCCTGTAATTATCTTTCTCACATTACCCAATCTGGTTACACTTTTAAGTTCACTATTAATAAACTCTTGCTGGTTGTAGCCTGTAATACTAATGTTCATGTTTAATTTCAATCACTGACAAGAATACATATTTTTTTGCATAGCAGTTATAATTAAAAAAACTGTTTAAACATTAAGCTGAATTGTAAAGCACATTAGTTATTTATTAATTTTGTAGTATTGAAATGTCCTTGCAGTAGTGCCATTTTTGAAAACTGTGTATGCTGAATAAGTGGGAGTCACTTCACTGTGACGTCATACACAAAAGAAGCCTACTACATTCACAGATGAACCACATATTTCAACAAAATTCTACATACATTCTTCTGTAATCTTGAAAGTGTACTATAGATTGCCACAGTAGCAATACTATAAAAGACAGAGGACAGATTTTATTATCAACTTTTTCATTTCTTTTGCTGTTTTTGTTTACCAAGAATAGCCACAATAGCTATCATGAAAATATCACTGAGTCACCACAGAAATCATCCTTAAACACTGGACGAACTTGTGTGGGCCATTGGTCAAAGAGTGTGACAGTTTTGAATAGCAGTTTCTCGACCACTTTGTGGACAGCATGCAAGGGGGAACCTAAGCATCTTCCAATGTATTGAATACAGCAATGTAGCACTGAAAGTTTTCCAGTAATGGATTTTGATACACACAGAAGTACAAATATGTGCACTTTTGAACATATTTCTTTTATTTTTGGTTATTGTTTGATTTTATTTTCCAATATAGTTATTGTTCAGATTCATAAGACTTACTTTTTCATTTACTGCTTGCCTCGACTGAGTGCAGACATGTTCAAAGATATGCACGTGGTGCAAAACTCTTTTTCAGTTGTTACATGACTTACTTAACCTTGTGTGAACTCTTGCAAAAACTTCAAGTGTTACATTGGTGCCACAAAGAGACAAAACACAAATATATATACTTCACATAAATGAACCCTAGATTTACAAACATGTTATTGACAAGGATATCAATGAGGTACTGAACATTTGGTTACCTGGTATATAAGATACTACTAAATATTATTGTAATTGTTGAAATAACTTACAGGAGTGCAGCCAGGTAATCTCAACAACAACTGCCAATATTTCAATGATGAACACCCTGTCATTATCAATCCCCAAGATGAAATGCTGAAGTGTTCACCTGTCGTAATATCGGCAGTAGTTGAGGTCGTCACCTGGCTGCATTCCTAGAAGATAACTGAACATTTGATATACTGGGATAAGCTCAAGTTTCACTATTGTAATTGCGTTACAGATCTTCCATTTTAGTCCATTTCACTCACTTTCTCAGTTACTTGGCACACCATTTAATTAAGTTGTTTATTTTCCATACATAGTATTTGTATTTCTAGATACTGGTTTCCAAATATATGTTCTTCCCAGTCCATTCATCACACATTTATCATTTTAAGCTCATTTCAACAAAATATTGTATGGATTCAGAAATAAGAAATGACACAGGTGTAACTTTAACAGTTATACAAATGATTTTAAACTTCACATCATTCCATAAACTACCACTGAGCATCTTACTGGCACTACTACTGTCATGAATTGGCAGCATACCACATACCTTGTGCACTTCAAATCAGTGTGAATAATTTTGCACAAAATATAAAAACAAACAGAACTAAGTCAACACACTGAGCATTAAAGTTGCAGGGAAGCAGCATAAATGTATGAATACCATGGCATGCCAGTACTATGTGAAGAAGGAAATGCTAAAAGGTGGAAGGAATATATAGATGGTCTTATAAGAGAACCAAACTTGAGGAAAATATATAAAAAGAAAAAATGAAGTAAGTGAAGATGGAGATGTGATACTGCAAGAAGAATTTGACAGAGCACTGAAAGACCTGAGTGGAAACAAGGCCCCTAGGATAAGCAACATTTCCTCCGACTTATCATGATCCTTGGGAGGGCCAGCAATGACAGAACTACTGCACCAGGGTTACAATATATGTGACACTGATGAAATACCTCTAACTTGAAGAAGAATACAACAACTCCAATTCCAATGAACACAGGTGCCGACACAGTAGAGTACTACTAAACCATCAGTTTAATAAGTCATGACTGCAAATATTGACACATATAACATACAGATGAACTCAAAATCTAGCAAAAGCTGACCTTGTGGAAGGTCAGTTTGGGTTCCAGAGAAGTGTAGGAACATGTTTTACCTCAGAAGATAAGTTGAAGAAGGGAAAAACCTACGTTTATAGCATTTGCAGATACAGAGAAAGCTCTTGACAATGTTGAGTGGAATAGACTCTTTAAAATTCTGAGAGCATCAGGGATAAAATACAAGGAGCAAAAGGCTGTTAAACAACTTTTACAGAAACCAGACTGCAGTTGTAAGAGTTGAAAGGTATGGAAGGGATATAGTAGTTGAGAAGGAAGTGAGACTGGGTCGTTGCCTATCCTCGATGTTACACAATCTGTAGATTGACCAAGCAGTAAAGAAAACCAAGGAGAAATCTAGGAAGGGAATTAAAGTTCAGGGAGCAGAAATAAAAACTTAGCACTTGTTGAAGACTTTGTAATTCTGCCAGGGATGGAGAAAGACTTGGGAGAGCAGTCGAATGGATAGTGTCTTGAAATGGTATTGCAAGATGAACATTAACTAAAGTAAAACAATGGTAATGGAATGCAGTCAAATTAAATCAGGCAGTGCTAAGGAAATTAGATTAGAAACTGAGACATTAAAAGTAATACACGAGTTTAGTTATTTGGGTAGCTAACTAACTGATGATGGCCGAAGTAAAGATGTATAAAATGGAGACTGGGAACAGCATGAAAAGTTTTCTGAAGAAGAGGAGTTTCTTAAAATCTGATATAAATTTAACTGATAGGAAGCCTTTACTGAAGGTATTTGAGCCTGAAGTGCAACCTGGTATGTAAGTGAAATGTGGACAATAAGCAATTCAGACAAGATGAGCATGAAGCTTTTGAAATGTGCTGCTATAGAAGAATGTTGAAGACTAAATAAGTGGATCAAATAACTAATGAGGACATATTGGATCTAATTCGGGAGAAAAAATTTTGGCACAACTTGATTAAAACAAGGGATCAGTTGATAGGACACATCCTGAGGTGTCCTGCACCAATTTGGTAATGGTGGGAATTATGGGACACCAAAAACTATTGAGGGAAAACTAAGCATGAAGGTTGCAGTAGTTATTCAGAGATGAATGGCTTGCACAGGTAGGGTAGCATGGAGATCTGCATCGGACCAGTCTTCAATCTGGAGACCACGATAATAACTCTGCACCCACAAAAAATATATTTGCAATTAGAATTTTTCTGGAAGGTAGAATATCAATTGTTAGTGATCATACTCTACCACTACATATTGTATACCCATGCCCATTCAATAGTACTGCAAAATTTTGTGGTCACTGTGTCAATAGAAATTCTGAGTGGTGTTTACACATTGGGATGTGTAAAAGAGTTTGCTCTTATTCAGGGTGTTTATAAATGAATATCGAGGTTTTAATGCTTTATAATATTTATTATATTAAACTTACAGTTGTAAATGATATGTCAAATGAAAGAGCAACTCAAACAGTTTTACCAAAAACCTTATAAACATTCAATGTGAGCACCATTTGTCACACAGCATATATCAAGTCTATAGCCAAGTTCTTCCCAAACGACAATGACAGGGCTTGCTTTGCATGGCCTCCATGTTCACCCGACCTAATGCCATGCGATTTTTTCCTTTTGGGCTTCGTGAAGGATTGTGTGTACATGACTCCGCTACCAGCAGACCTCCCTGAATTAAGAAACAGATTGAAGCAGCTGTTGCTACAATCACTGAAGACACACTTATCAACGTTTGGGAAGAACTCGGCTAAAGACTTGATGCGTGCCGTGTGACAAATGGTGCCCACATTGAACATTTATAAGGTTCTTGGTAAAACTGTTTGAGTTGCTCTTTCATTTGACATATCATTTATAACTGTAAGTTTAATGTAATAAATATTATAAAGCATTAAAACCTCGATATTCATTTATAAACACTCTGTATATCTTCAACTTTATCAAATATCATCTTCAATAACAGGATCCCATAATTCACATACATTTAATGACTAATTGCCCTGACTGTGCATACCCTGCCCCCATTTCTGCAGTATTGTATTCTGGTGTGGACAGATTAACTTCATTCTTATACTGTGATTATAATTTCTATTTTCATCTACCATCTCCCTACCAAACATTGAAAAAAAATTGAACAATAACTGAACTTCCCAATAAATTATTATTGAGTGCCATACACTTCTTGATAACTGAGAATGTCTTCCTAACCCACTCAAAGTTTTTACTTTGCAATATCTTTCTGCTACTATCCAACCTCATTAAGACTCTTCTATACATTGTGCTGAAGTTAAACCTGGAAGAAAGGACATAAAATAGAACAGCTTAGTCACAGTCTAAGGACTGTTTTCAGAACGAATTCCCTGTCCAGCATAAAGTATTAACCTGCAACAACTTTCATTACATTGTACAGTCTGCCACAATCTGAAAGAATGACTGTGGAATCAATAATTATTTTTACAAGATTAAAAGAAGTGTCACTTTTTTGGCACAAAACCTGATTGTAGGCATCATCTTCTGCATGTGCTATAAAGGGGTGTTTCACCAAAGGTTAACAGATATTTTTTTCCAAATTTATGTGATAATTTGTTTCGTAATTTTTAATTTAGTATAGCCTTCCTAATGGAATGAACCAGTAAGACACTAACATAATACTTCCACATACAACTACACTTTTAAATATGATACAAAAAGTAAAAGCTCACCTGTTGGTCCTGTGGTGTCAGGGCGACTACAACACATGCCCATGTTGAATGTTATGTTGTTATGGACTCGAGGAGCCAGATATCAGACCTAGTGCCTCATGCTTCTAGCAGTATGGCACATTACATCTAATGCTGCACCACTTTTCATGCTGCATTGCGTGCTGCCAGTTTGCTGGTAGCTATAAAAATAATTTCAATGTCACTGCAATGCTTACTGAACTATTTTAGTGAATGTAGGGTAATACTGAAATTTTACATAATGGTTGGTGGATATGTGAGGAAAAAAGTTATTTAAGACAGAATTTATCTTAGCATGTGACAATTTAAAATAAAGATTGAAGTTTCAGCACTATTGCAAAGAACAGGTAAGTCTGCTTTAAAACTGTTTCACCTGCAGTAAAAATGTTAATGCAATTCAATAATGAATGAATTTTTACAATTACTTAAATGTGATTTTATTTACTCTTTAATATTATGCATCCCAAATTTCAAACATTTAAATGAGCCAAATGAGTCCAGGCTGCAAAATATGTTCCCGACTCAGAATATTTCCTAAGATTCTGTAACAAATCGATGACAAGGATAATGGACAATAGTTTTGTGGATCACTTCTACTACCCTTCTTGTAGACAGATGTGATATGTGCCTTTTTTGGAGAATTGGGCATTTTTTTTTTTTGTTTGTTTGTTCGTGGGATCTATGATAGTTTATAGTTAGAAGAGGGGCTAACTCAGCCACAAATTCAGTATATAATCTGAAAGGGATTCCATTGGAGCCTGGAGCTTTGTTCACTTTCAACAATTTCAGCTGTTTCTCAACACCACTAACACTAATACTTACTTCAATCATCTTTTCAGTGGTAAAGGGATTAAAGTGGGGCAATTCTCCTGGGTTTTCCTTTTAAAGGAACATTTGAAAACAGAGTTACGCATTTCAGTTTTTGTTTTGCTGCCTTCAGTTTCAGTTCCTGTCTCATTCACTAGGTACTGGACACTAACTTTGGTGCCACTAACAGTCTTTACATAAAACCAGAATTTCTTTGGATTTTGTGAAATGTCACTTGACAATATTCTGCTACGGTAGTTACTGAAGACATCATGCAGTGCTCTCTTGACAGCCAAACACGTTTCATTCAGCATCTCTCTATCTATAGCCTAAGCCTTGTTTTACACTTGTGATGCAGCATTCTCCGTTTTCTTACAAGTTCCTTTATAGTGACTGCATACCATCGAGATTCCCTCCCATTATGAACTGCCCTACTGAGTCCATACCTATCCAGTGCATGGTCACCTATTCTTTTAAACTTGAGGTGGAGTTCCTCTACAAGCTCCTGACCTGTGCTGAAAGTTTCAATTTCCTCTTTGAGATACAACACTACTGATTTTTTATCTAGTTTACTAAACAATATATATCTTTCTGCTTGTTTTAGTTGTCCTTTGTACTTTGGTAATCATTGTTGCCACAACTGCATCATTGTCACTGACACCAATGTGCATGTCCTCAAAGACGTCAGGTCTCTTTGCTGCCATTAGATTCAATATACTTCCATCATGAATGAGGTTCCTAACCATCTCTTCTCGGTAGCTCTCAGAAAATGCATATAGTAAAGTTTCACAGAATGTCTTATCATGCCCACAAATAACAAAACTAATGTTTTCAGTTTTTTGTTGGATGGTTAAAGTCTCCACTGATGATTGTAGTATGACTGGGGAACTTACATAAAAGTGAACTGAGGTTTTCTATAGACTCTTCAGTTACATCAGGAGCCGAGTCTGGGCAATAGAAGGATCCAATTACCATTTTATGCCCATTTCTGAAACTGAGTCTTGCCCAAACCATCTCACATGCAGCTTCAATTTCTATCTCGGTGGATTTGAGTTTCGTGTCCACTGTGACAAATACACCACCCACATTTCCCATTTGCCTATCCTTTCGACATACACTCAAATTCTCCCCAAAAATCTAACTGCTATCAGTTTCAGGTTTGCCACCGAGTTACCGCCTCTTCTCACTATAATCTACCATAGATCCCTCGAACAGAAAACCGTGCCCAGTTCTTGGAAAAAGGCACAGGTCATACCCTTCTACATGAAGGGTAGTAGAAGTGTTCCACAAAATTACCATTCAATATCCTTGAAATCAATTTGTGTAGAATCTCACAACATACTCTGAGCACAAATGTAATGATGCATCTTGAACACAATGACTTTCTCAATGCCAACCAGCATGGATTTCGAAAACTTCAGTCACGTGAAACCCAACTCCCACTTTTCTCACACTACATACTGAAAGCTTTGGATCAAGGCAACCATGTTCCAAAAAGCATTTGACTCAGTACCACACCTACGCTTATTGTCACAAGTATGATCATAGGGGGAATCAAGTGAAATTTGTGACTGGACTGAGGACTTTTTGGTAGCAAGAATACGCATGTTATCTTGGATGGAGAGTCATCATGACATGTAGAAGAAACTTCAGGTGTGCCCTCGGGAAGTGTTGGGACCCTTTCTGTTCATATTATATATTAATGAACTTGCAGATAATATTAATAGTCAACCAGGCTTCTTGCAGATGATGCAGTTAGATAATATCCGTAATGAGAGAAGCTTCATAAATATTCAGTCAGATCTCGATGAGATTTCAACGTGGTGCAGAGACTGGCGACTTGCTCTAAATGATTAGAAATGTAAAATTTTGCACTTCACAACAGGAAAAAATGTAGTATCCTATGACTATAATCTGCTGGAATCTGACAACTCAAATACCTGGGTGTAACACCTTTAGGGATATGAAATGGAATGATCACACAGGTTCAGTTGTGGGTAAAGCAGATGGCAGACTTCTGTTTATTGGTAAAATACTGCAATCAGTCTCAAAAAGAGATTTCAATCAGTTTAGAAAAGAGATTGCTTACAAATCACTTGTGCGACCAGTCCTAGAATATTACTTAAGTGTGTGGGACCCTTACCAAATAGGGTCATCAGGGGATATTGAACGTGTACAGAGAGGGCAGCACGGACGCTCACAGGTTTGTCTTATTCGCGCGCGCCGCGCGCGCGCGCGCGCGCGCGCGCGCGCGCGCGCGCGCGCGCGTGTGTGTGGGTGTGTGTGTGTGTGTGTGTGTGTGTGTGTGTGTGTGTGTGTGTGTCACAGAGGTAATGAAGGAACTGAACTGGCATACTCTTGAAGACAGACATACTTTATCAGAATAGAGTCTGTTAACGAAGTTTCAAAAGCCAGCTTTGGACAGTTACTCTAGGAACATACTATAACCCCTATGTATCACTAACAAAGGAATTGTGAGGATAAGATAAGAATTATTACTGCACACACATTGGCATTCAAACAATCATTCTCCCGCACTCCAAATGTGAATCAAACAGAAACACACCCAATAACTGGTACAATGGGGTGTCTCCTCTGCCGTGCACCTCACTGTGGTTTGCAGAGTATGGATGTAATAATTCCTATTGAAGCCAATGTAAATGCTGTGCGCCCTTTTCCATTGTGTGTGCACCAGGTATGACATGTGACAATTAGATCTCTAAATTCTTCCTGGTAACATTCATTCATTTCCCAAAAAAACAATTCCAACAATCCACAACACCATATGAAGAGGAATTTTCTATCTTTAGTGTCAGTTGTACAACAGAACAAGGGCTCACTCAAGGCAGAGAGAGCTCAACAGGTTAATGACAACACTCACTCCAGCAGGTGCCCCCAAAAACAAATAAAGAGATACGGAATGGCAAAAACTGTTGCTTCTATGTCAAAAATCTCAGGGAGATAAAGTGATTTAGAGAAAAAAGGAAGGAAGATTAGAGCTTAATGTTCCATCAACATCACAAAAAGGCACTCACTTAGTTAGGACATTAATGTAGAAAGAAACAGAACATTTTTCAAAGGAACTATCCAAGCATTTACCTCAATCTGTTTAAGGAAAACACAGAAAAACATAAACCTGGATTGCCAGAGGAAAGGAGAAGAATGACTTGCACATCAGGAAATACATCCCTTCTAATTGACAGTTTATTCGTACAGTCATATTTAATCAGTAATTTAAAGAAACATATCTAAAGAAGTTGGTGTTCAAGTACACTGTAAGAAGTCAACAATGAAAATGTCTTAGGATCGAACAGCACTATACATCCACATCTACATCTATTCCATCCTCAGTTGCTACTACAAGCATCTCACCTCAAAGAGCCTCACTTTTACCTACACAAACACTGGCTAGCTGAGGGAACTAGCACTGCCTATCAACTACAATAAGTAAATTACTGTTCAGCATATACCTCTCTTCTTATTGGTTGTTATAGACAGAAGTTTTTGATAGCATTTAATCGGCAAAAGTAGTTCTTGACTTAAGCCTGTGACATGGCTGGTCCCCAATCAACCCGAAACAGTGGAAAATCTAGAGCTCAAAATAAGGAACAGAAAATCAAGTACCAGTAGACTTTAAAAAATTGATACCAAATATAAAGGCTGGTGTTCAAATGTTCACCAGTACCAAAAAAAGTAACTGGCCAAAACTGAACCACTTCAACCAAACATTGAAAATAGGACCAAAGAATAATGATAAAGCTGTTCAAACAGGTTAGAGGAATGCAGCCAAGTAAGTTATTTGAACATTTAATATGCCAACAGAAGCTAAAGTTTCACGAAGATTTAAATACTGACAAATGTCACTTATTATTTTACAACTAAAGGGAGGCTCTGGCAAACATTTAGCAATTTCTAGGATTGACATAAAATATAAATGGTGTCATTAAAATGCAACAACAATTTCTCTGCACACAAACATAACCTGAATTTAACTTCAGAACTCGTACCTACCACTCACTGTGAAAAGCATCTACAATGGAAAGAAATAATGAGAAATTTACAAGAAACCAAATTATAATGGTTAACAAAATATTTATTCACTACTTTATTATACCCTGAATTTAATTATTTTCAGGTTATGTCAACATAAAGAGTGTAATCGAACATTGTGATGCCTGAGAATGTACAACTAAAATTTGGTATGCTCATTGTTTCATACTGCATTTTTTGCACAATAAATTCTAAGCAACTCATAATAAATCCACTGTCAGAGCACTCACTAGTTTTGATGTAACAACTACAAAATGAAGGCAAATATATTTAACATCTTCAAATCAAGAAGTACAGCGTTAGTTCCACTAAAGAAAGATGAGGCAGCAAAGCAAAAATGATCGTTTTGCAGGAAGCAGCATACTTTTGCCATCAGTTATTTAAGGAAACATACTCATTGATTTTAATTGTACTATTAAGAATCGAACTGATTATCCAAATGATAAGCACTTGAAGCAATGCCAATCAATGGGTAACATTGAAACCTACATCTGTATAACATACATGTACTTCAAGAGGTCTTGTTCAGTAAGTTGTGCATATTGACACATGATTACAAAACAGATATGTAGAACAGAGAATATACAACCTCTACCTGAAACAAATGCGAATATTCATCTGCCACAATCTTCTAGATGTCAGATGGAAAAGAAAGATACTTTCACTTGGTTACTAAGCAATGCCATCCGAAGGGGTTAACTCTGTATGTAATGTGATTCCAAGAGGCATGGCTTGAGACATGCTACGAATAACGGTGGGTACTGAACTTAAAGATGATGATATTAAACTTTAAAAACAGCAAAGCTAATTAAAGGTCTAAAAAATGCATACCGAAACTACAGATGAGTATAGTAATAGCAGCGTTCACCGAACCCAAAACTGGTTATAAGGTAAACAAAAATAACAACACAGAGCTTAAACGAATACCGCACATATGGCAGTGTGGGGTTGGGATACAATAATCACACGCAAGTGACGCAACAACTGCGAAGACGGCGGGGAAGGGAGGACAACAGCTACTGTCGCGGCAGGAAGCGATTGTACTTCCGTGACCAGCCCGTACTCTAGTACACAAGCGCGGATGTTGCATTCTGGTGATTTCAAATATTTCACAAGACAGCCAGACGGAGTGAGAACTACTCTGTCGCTCACTGTCTTCGCACATTCTGTATCTAGTCGTAGGTAGTGCCTACACCGAAACCGTGAACTTCCCCTAAAAAAGCGGTGCATCGCGACATAAGCGTCCCAGAGACATCAGCTTAAAGGGTTACCTAAGACGTGTGGAAAAAGACAATGCGTTGGTGAATTGAATTAACTATTAAAAACAGCTTTATATGCGGTATTTACTGTCACTAAATAGATACGGTAGTTTCGATTGACTAACAAAGAGTAGGCAATTGCAACTCGTAAAATACTTTCGGTAGGCTATATGACTTTTTAATATTCTCTTTTATATCACCAATAGCTCATTAACAGTTCTGCTGATGAGCGTGTGCAAAATATTAATTACCGTGTGCCACAATCATAGATACAACCCATACGATTCACATCTACGTTACGCAAAAAAAACAAGGTTAAACGCTAAATGTACTGTCATGCATGTACGAAACTGTATTATGGCTTTTCTTTAGCTTATCTGCATGCATTTTACTTACAACTAATTGTGTCGACACACAATCACTTCACCTAGAATACTCAACGTTTGCATTCATAATTATTATAAAAGGTGACATGCATGAACAATGAAACTTCCAACTAATGTGAACAGTTACTGTACACGGCGTAACGTCAACAACACAAGTAATTTATTCCTTAGTGTAATCACATACTACAAAAAATAGCCATCAAAAACATTACAGTCGTTATACCTTTTTGTCACGTGTAAACATCACACTACAGCCACAAAACTTAAACTTTATGAAACCTTACACTCGAATGTACTCCATGGATAGGGTTACCATCCGTCCGACCCAATTTGTCCAGATTTTGCAAAATAAGCACACGACGCCACTGTGAAAGGAGTATTTTCGTTGATGTCAGCCCAGCGGACTGATTGAGAAATCGACTGCTTGCAGGGAATCAATCTTACAGCGCCAGTTTAGCTACAGGCTGACAAGTATGCGAGTTCTATAAATACGTAAAGGGGAAAAAAGACTTGCTGAAAATGATGAAATCTTCCGAAAAATATGGTGGACCAACTACTTTTTGCCGCAACAAGTTCCATGTAATTGTGCTCTAAACAAAAAATATATTAATGACGCGTCCATGAAGAGGTAATTAGACATACAGACGTGCAATCCCGGATAGGGCTAGGAGGAAGAAGGAAATCGATCACGTTCTTTTAAAGGAAGGCATTCTCCTTTACTGAGGAAAACATGCGAGGATGTCCGGACGGGGCGCACAAAGGGTGAATCACGGGATTTTAAATTGCAGCACGGTTCCTTTTTAGAGTCCACTGGATCAAGGAAACCGCGTAAGTGTGTAGTTCATGACCCACAGAATGAGCCGTGGCGGCTCCAGTTCATTTTACTCTGACTTCTCGATGGCTTCTTTCACTGGTGCTCCGATAGGCGGCCCCATTTTAACTTGCAATTTTCGTAGATGGCTTAGAGTGTCTGAAGTAGGCCGGCAGTGGGTTGAGAGTGGAGAACGGGCAGGAGGGGTGCAGCGTAAGGGTATCACGCATGGGTTTTCGCGCGCAACGGTTCCTTCAGCCGTTAGTTCTGTATGTGCCGAGATCGACTTAGCACTCTTTTCTGTAGTGCTAATCTCACTGCTGTATGGATGGTGTCCTTCTACGCCCTTGAGTAGACTTGTACTTCCCTGTTTATCCATGCTGTGCGTACCTGGACGCTTGCAGTTTAGCCCCATCGTTTTCGCGTATGCGAGGATCATTATTGGAAAATTTTGTGGTCAGTATTGCCCGCGCTCTGATATCTGTTCCTCTGTTGTTGTTGGCTTTCGACCACTGGAACATTTTAATTTGCTGTGATTAACCTTGGCCGCAACCGTACTGTACATCTGCATTTATTTCATCGGTGAAATTTGGGGTGCAAATTAGTGACTGTCCATGTGTATCGCTGAGACCTTTACTTGCTGTGGATTACCAAGGCCATAAGCTGTGCAGCACTTTCAAATTCAGTGGTTTACTCGTGAAACTTCACTTTCACCTCGCGTGAACGGCAGTTTGCTGTTTGAGCTTTCGTGTTTAATGAAGTTCTCACCTCAGTTTTATTAACTTGGGCACGAGGCGTGCGGCATAATCCCTATTCACCGAATTTGAGATTTTTTTACGTTTTTAAAGGTTTGTAATTTTATCCTTTAATGATTTTAAGGGGAACTCCCTGTATTAATATGTTTATTGAAACTAGGTTCTAGATGGTTGTCAGCCTGAGGACTGGATCAAGGAAACACTGTTTGCAATGATTAGTCACTAAGTATTCCTTTAGATGGTTAAACTTAATCATATAGTTGTTCTATCTGTTTCATTCAAGTACCTGGCCGTGCACTTTTGATGTTGAGTTTAACTAAATTATTTGGGGAGACGTTACTTACTTTTTATACTCCCTTACCTTCCTTTAGGCGGTTTTTTTTCTCAAGTAATATTTTCTGCCTTACTTTATGATCGGTATTTTGGGCTTATAACCGTGATATCTTAAGAATGTGACGACTATTGTTCGTGTAATCTGTGGGCTAGATCTCACCTATGTGGTGTTCGTCAGCAGCGCCTCTTAGCCTTGTGAAGCGCGAGCCCGGCATTTCGGCGGCTGGCGGCTGCGAGGTTCTGTTGCTGTTGTGTCCCTTCACGTGCCTTCCGGCTGTGTTTGAGGCGTGTCCGCTATTGCTATAGTGAAACTGTTTACTTTTTCAACTTGCCTTCTTTAAGTAAAGTTTTGCCTTTCCCTTCTTAAGGCTCTGATTTACTTGCTTCAGCTTCTAAATATTCTATAAGTGAGCGTACTTGTAATTAAATTTCGAGATAGTTCCTTTGTCTGTTCAGATATATGCGTATATACTTGAGTGCTGAAGAAAATTTTGATGTAATTCCCGTTCTGACTGCCATCTCCTTAGATTTATATTTTTAATTATAAATCGCTATTCTTTGCTCGGGCTTAATTTGTCACTATATCCGTTCTATGTTCAAATCGTTCAAATGGCTCTGAGCACTATGCGACTTAACTTCTGAGGTCATCAGTAGCCTAGAACTTAGAACTAATTAAACCTAACTAACCTAAGGACATCACACACATCCATGCCCGAGGCAGGATTCGAACCTGCGACCGTAGCGGTCGCTCGACCCCAGACTGTAGCGCCTAGAACCGCACGGCCACTCCGGCCGGCTCCGTTCTATGTACACACACAAATAAAGAAAAGATGTTACGTGGACATGTGTCCGGAAACGCTTAATTTCCATGTTAGAGCTCATTTTAGTTTCGTCATTATGTACTCCATCATCATCATCATCATCATCATCACACTCCAACGTGATCAAATTGTAAATTTTCACAATCAACATGTGTGGGCTGACGAGAATCCAAATGTGCAATCACGTCATCAACACAGATTTTCTGTGAACGTTTGGGCGGGCATTGTTGGTGTTGTGGTTCATGCACGATGGAGCTCCTGCACATTTCAGTCGAAGTGTTCGTACGCTTCTCAACAAGATTCGGTGACCGACAGATTGGTAGAGGTGGACCAATTCCATGGTCTCCACGCTCTTCTGACCTCAACCCTCTTGACTTTCATTTATGGGGGCATATGAAAGCTCTTGTCTACGAAACCCCGGTACCAAATGTAGAGACTCTTCGTGCTCGTATTGTGGACGGCTGTGATACAATACGCCATTCTCCAGGGCTGCATCAACGCATCAGGGATTCCATGCGACGGAGGGTGGGTGCATGTATCCTCGCTAACGGAGGACATTTTGAACATTTCCTGTAACAAAGTGTTTGAAGTCGCGCTGGTACGTTCTGTTGCTGTGTGTTTCCATTCCATGATTAATGTGATTTGAAGAGAAGTATTAAAATGAGCTCTAACATGGAAATTAAGCGTTTCCGGACACATGTCCACATAACATATTTTCTTTCTTAGTGTGTGAGGAATGTTTCCTGAAAGTTTGGCCGTAACTTTTTGTAACACCCTGTATAAGAAAATTTGTCAGATCAGATCTGTCATGTTTGGATGTGTATTCTAAATTACCAGTTCTTAATTTAATGAGTGTGACTCTTTAAGAAGATTGTGTCAGAGTTATCTTCTACTTACTTGTTGTTTAAGAGAGGTTTCATCATAATTTTTTTTATTTGTTGCTGGCACTGATTCTTTGGGCTAGCAAGAATTGAAAGTTTAGTCATGTCAATCTATGGTTAAAATTTAAAGAGGCTTATTTTCATTTAACAACCTCTTATGTTCAGAGATACGTGGTGATTACTGTATTTCATTTTATGCTATCATGTGCACAGAAAATTAATGTGATCATTCAAAGGACATATGCTGCAAGAATTGCGGACCCACCCATCCATGTGATTCTTTTCCTATCCCAACTGCCCGCCCACATAATGCCAAGGTTGTATCGAGTACGCTGTACAAGTTTCGCTGGGAAGCGATCTCTCTCCGTGCGATTTCCATGAAGAATGGCATTTGTGGTCGTCAAATTGCTTCGGACGAAAACGTGCACGCCAGCTAGAATAATGATTCCAAGTTTCTGGGTTTCTACTTGAGTTCTTGTTATTTTTCTTCCACATTATTTCGATAACCTTTTTAGTTGTTTTTGAATGGGGTCTGTCGCAGTTTTCGTTGTTCACTGTTTGGTCTCCACCAGTGGTCTCTATGTAAGACATCACTGACTCAACAAGAAACCGCGAAATGATGCGCGCTGCCATCTGGCATCGCCCTTGAGACTGCTTTTCGGTGCTGTTAAAGAATAAGTCACAGAAATGCAAGACCAGCAAAAATGCTGTTCCAAGCCAAGAAAAAAGACAGTTAAAAGAAAGGATAATGTCGCGAGAAAAGAACGACGTAATAGGAACTTAAAGCTAGAGGGGAGCGGTGAAGTTGAACTCGGCAACTACTCAAAGAGATGTACGTTCCTATAGCATATATATACGTTCTGCGCGAGTTAACCTCGCGCTACTTATATAGTCTCTGGGCAGGTAATGACAGTTGCATATTAACACATGTCTGTTGTCTAGAGAAGTAGTAAAATCCATATGGACGAAATCTATCACGCGTGTCCTGCCACCCACCGACTCAGTGTTATGAGTACACCCTTTTACAGAATTTGCAATCATTCAATAAAAAGGAAGTAATCTACACCAAAAAAACCACAGAAAATGCATCAGCTCTGTGCCCTTTGCAATGAAACACAGTTTGGGAGCCACTGTAGTACTATGCAAAAAGTACACCAGACTTCAATGGCTTGCTATTACTACTTCTACAGAGAGAGAGAGAGAGAGAGAGAGAGAGAGAGAGAGAAGGGGGGGGGGGCTGCGCTCCCGGCAATGTCCTTCCTGGCAGGGTATTTGATTTACTCGGCCTTGGGAGTTGCTCACCGGAACGTGGTGCCATTTTCCTGGCAGATGCGCCTCGTTGCTGACGGCCGGTACTCCACGAGTTCCCGTCCATAGCACAGTTCTATAGTGTGCGGAACAATTGCTGACTGAAAGGTTGCTTCTTGAACACTCACTCAAGTCTTCGACGTATTTCCTTTCGATCAATGTACTGTTTCCTGTGTTTTCCCAATGAGTGGATTCGACCACGGGATTGCAATTCTGAAAGATGTACAATCTATCCACCTACGGATGCCACAACCTCTTTCCCAGCCACGAATTTCTTTAGATGTGCGAAAAGGTCGAATTAGGTGAGTCCGAAATCGGTTGAATAATGCTGTTTCAACAGCTAATACTTCAAATAACCCAGTTTTCCCGCTGCCTAAGCACCTTCATGGACAGGTGCGTTGCCTTGATGAAATTTGATTTTTTTCTCTCTTTTTCAATCCAGGACTCTTCTCGTGTTCATTTTCATTAAGCAAATCTAGAAGTCGTGGATAGCATTGCCACAGTAATCGTTATTTTCTTGGCAGGGAAATCATTAAGATTCCTCTGTGTCTCTAAATACAATGACAATAGCTTTCCACATATAAATTCGATTTCGCGTTTTTTAACATGACCACGTGTTCTACCCACCTTTTTGATTTCGTGTTCGTTTCTAACGTTAAGCCAGGAATCTAGGTCTCAACCACAGCAACAACTCACCTTTTAATAGGCGCTGGACTGTAGCTTACACTCTGTGGTGGTAGTAGTGGTAGATCCGTGATCACTTTCACAAGGACATTGGAAATGTGGTGTTTAAGAACAAACGTAATTCATACATACACACACATGGTATGAATTATTTACTCGACGGTGTGCTATTGTACTTTTTTCCTTTCTTGATCAGTGGCTACAATTTTGGGAGCATTTCGTGTGAACTGTCCTCGAGACCAGTACAGTTACGTAGAATTCAGCCTCTGATTTCTTAAATTTTAAATATACAACATGTGAAAAAAACTTGTTCGTGATAAACCGCTAAAGTTAAGGAATTTTATGACAACAAGGTATTCGGTTACCCTTTTAAACTAATAATAATTTCCATTTATTAGAAGTGCATACCTCCAACTGTTCTAGCTAGAAAAATTCTGAACAGAAAGAGACCCAATGAGCATATCTCTCTCGAATCAAGTGTACTGCTAATGTCGCCACTCATTTTTGGTCTTCAGTCAGTATCTAACACAACTACGACCGGACGTAGTGCAATGACAGGTTACTGTACCCACACAGGGAAGGACAAATGTTCAAATCCTCGTCAGTCCATCCAGATTTAGGTTTTTCGAGGTAAGGCTAATGCCGTTCCTATGAATAGGATACGGCCGATTCCCGTCGTATAGCTTATCTATAATAGTTTTACTAGTGTTCACTATGAGTTGGGCATATCACACACTCAATTTCACGTTATGAATATGTTACTGGTATTTAAGATTTAAAATTTACCAGCTTTATATTAGTAATCAACTGCTGCAATCACTGCTGACAGAGCACGGAGATGCCTATGTTGTGAGCTATTCCCCTGGCCTGTTCAGTTAGACTTCGGTCGCACTTTAGTGAGTTATATGTATTCAGGTAAGAGTAGATGCATATAGTGATTTCAATTTCTAATATTTTAGGAACACACTTCCTCCGAAACAGGTGTAATGATGCTTCAAAGTCGAAGTTAAAAATACGAGGGCAGTTCAATAAGTAATGCAACACATTTTTTTTCTGAAACAGGGGTTGTTTTATTCAGCATTGAAATACACCAGGTTATTCCCCAATCTTTTAGCTACACAACACTATTTTTCAACATAATCTCCATTCAATGCTACGGCCTTACGCCACCTTGAAATGAGGGCCTGTATGCCCGCACGGTACCATTCCACTGGTCGATGTCGGAGCCAACGTCGTACTGCATCAATAACTTCTTCATCATCCGCGTAGTGCTTCCCACGGATTGCGTCCTTCATTAGGCCAAACATATGGAAATCCGACGGTGCGAGATCGGGGCTGTAGGGTACATGAGGAAGAACAGTCCACTGAAGTTTTGTGAGCTCCTCTCGGGTGCGAAGACTTGTGTGAGGTCTTGCGTTGTCATGAAGAAGGAGAAGTTCGTTCAGATTTTTGTGCCTACGAACACGCTGAAGTCGTTTCTTCAATTTCTGAAGAGTAGCACAATACACTTTAGAGTTGATCGTTTGACCATGGGGAAGGACATCGAACAGAATAACCCCTTCAGCGTCCCAGAAGACTGTAACCATGACTTTACCGGCTGAGGGTATGGTTTTAAACTTTTTCTTGGTAAGGGAGTGGGTGTGGCGCCACTCCATTGATTGCCGTTTTGTTTCTGGTTCGAAGTGATGAACCCATGTTTCATCACCTGTAACAATCTTTGACAAGAAATTGTCACCCTCAGCCACATGACGAGCAAGCAATTCCGCACAGATGGTTCTCCTTTGCTCTTTATGGTGTTCGGTTAGACAACGAGGGACCCAGCGAGAACAAACCTTTGAATATCCCAACTGGTGAACAATTGTGACAGCACTACCAACAGAGATGTCAAGTTGAGCACTGAGTTGTTTGATAGTGATCCGTCGATCATCTCGAACGAGTGTGTTCGCACGCTCCGCCATTGCAGGAGTCACAGCTGTGCACGGCCGGCCCGCACGCGGGAGATCAGACAGTCTTGCTTGACCTTGCGGCGATGATGACACACGCTTTGCCCAACGACTCACCGTGCTTTTGTCCACTGCCAGATCACCGTAGACATTCTGCAAGCGCCGATGAATATCTGACCGTTGTTTGCAACGCACATCCGTTACAGACGCCATTTTAACAGCTCCGTACAGCGCTGCCACCTGTAGGAAGTCAATGAAACTATACGAGACGAAGCGGGAATGTTTGAAAATATTCCACAAGAAATTTCCGGTTTTTTCAACCAAAATTGGCCGAGAAAAAAAATGTGTTGCATTACTTATTGAACTGCCCTCGTACAAGAACTTCTTTTACAGGACGGTCACCATTTTCCCCCAAGTCAGTACGCCTTGACAGTGTTAGTTTGGCGACGTTTGTGGGACCCTATTGTGGGGAATCTTCATGTTGGATGGGCGGATGTTCAGAAATCCTTTGGTAGTCCGAGGACTGGAGTCAGCGTCAAGACTTCCCGATATGTGGTAAGCTACTGCAGCCATATATGCAACTTTTCATGAGGTAGTATTGGTCCAGAATCTCTCTTCGTAGATGGTAACACCTGTCCGTATGGCAGTTGGATGCATTTCTGACAAGTGAAGGTAGCAGACGCGAGGACGGTCAGCGGTGTCTCTGGCTCTTAATACTGTTAAGCATGTCGGGGATGTATTACTAGGGAGTCGAACTAAAACTCGCCAGTCGCCACCAACGTCGTCAAAGTATTTCTCTCATCGTCGATGGTGTAACAGTTCTCATCACAAGCTCGACTGCTCTAGTATTCAATAAATGTTTTTGGACGTCCAACCTGTAATAATTTTATAGCGTATGTCGGTGCTCTTCCGAACGCATGAAGTCTAGGTGAAAGCGTTTCTCGTCGTCACCGCACACCTGGTACGTGACGTGCCACACTAGGGTCATAGGCAGGTTACGATAATCGATCCCAATCGCAGTGCGGTGCGAAACACACAGTAAGTGCTTGAAATAAGTAAGCTTGATAGTACAATAAGTGGATGCGGGAACCGCAGCCGGGGTTTCGAATGAATTGCAACTTTCTGGATTACGCTAAGAACACGCGGAAAAGGCATTTTTACATTAAATACAGCATGTTCGGAAAGTCGTTGTGCACTTTACTGAGGACTACGTATGTAAATTACGTCGGAAGTTCGAAACGAAGTTGGAAGAGACAAAATTGATCTTTCAAACGAAAGCGGTTGTTTTTTTTAATCGATTAAAAAAACAGCCGATCAGTTGCAAAATACTGATCATTAAACCTTGACCATTCGCCCACGGGTGGGATTTCCGGATGGAATGCGTCTCACTTCCCCCTGTCGGGATCTCCACCTCCACTCACTGGATTAGAACCGACCTATTCCAGGATCCTAAGGTCTCTGTCGCCCCTATGGTTTTCCGCTCTTTTACCCCTTTGTATTCCAGTTTTTTTTATACCTTCTACTGTATGTGTTTTAACCTCGTTTGATAGTTTGATTCATTTCCACTTTTGGCGGACCCTCTCTCTTCTGTTTGTAACTCTGCAATCGCGAGACTGATGACTTTCAGCGTTTCGTCCCATACCCCCGTCAATCAATCAAACCTTGAATATGATTTCGACAGTCCCATGTGGGAGTCGACTGTCTAGTACATGTGTGTGTCATCCACTTAATCACCATTTAAAATCCATGATACAAAAGTAGTAAAAATATCCATACATATTTCACATGGCACACTACACTTTGTTGGATCCATTATCAAATGTGTCGTATTTTAAAAAGCTCTGCAGTACAGAGCTACTATTTTTATATCATGTATTTTAAATGGTGATTAAATGGATGACAAGTACATGTACTACAGTCAGCGACTCCCTGATAGGATATAGATATTATCTTATTCTACGTACAATACCTTCTGAAGTAGTCGATTTTAAAACTGTCGAAACCATGGTAAAGTTTTATTAAACCTGAATTTTGCAACTGGTTGTATTTATTTCCAAGCCACTAAAGCTCTAGCAAGTATAGGTGCTGAAGCGATGCCATGTTCAAAATCTTGACTTTTTTAACTCGTTCTGCTTTTGCGTGAAATTTAACTGTTTACTTCTCAGTTGATGAAAACTACTGAATGCTATGCGTAGTGTTTAATGTTCTGTTTGTTTTTAAATTACGGTGCTTTCACCTGAGAAACGTAATTTTCTTGTAGAACACGTGTTTTTACAAGGCGATAAATTCACAGATTCAGTACAAGAGGCGTTTGCTGAAAAATTTCCATAAACAGCTGCCGTAATGCGGCATGACGACTTATTGGGAAATTTCGACATACAGGCACTTAGCGTTAGATGCCAGACCAACTGGGAGACCATCTAGACAAAACGAACGGAAGTTGTTGGATATTTCTGACACTATGCAGCAGAGCCCAGCAAACTCACTACGCAAGTTGGCTCAAGAAAAGATACCGTGCTTTCAGCCGCCCATAAGGCCCTTAGAAGCATTGAAATTGTTCCCGTATAAAGTTATAGCAGTGCAAGAATTGAAAGAATTGGGCCATGAAAAACGGATTCGTTAGTGCAAATGATTTACATCTCTTATTGGGTGGAATACCATTATGATATTCCTGATGCCACCTTCTGGAAAAACATGGCCTCGTTCGACCACTCTGGTCAAGGTAACACACGTCATCTCACAATTAACGTATGGCCTCCTCGTTCGCCGGATCCTACTCTAACAGACTTTCTTCTTTGGGAAGCAGAAAAAACTACAGTATACCACAATTGCCCACGCACGCTTTGCGACTTAAAAAATGAAATAACTACGTGCGTGAGAAGCATATCACAATCAGATGTGTAGAAAGTGTTTCCCAATAAAATGATACCCGTTCATACTTGTGTAGCCGTCCGTGGACGTCATTTTGCAACAAATGTAACTCCACAGCAACTTCCAGGAAAACCTATATTACGTAAATGTGTTCCTTTCCTGCAAATAAAACGTGTTGCTGTTAGCTACAGATACGCTTATACCGTTAGCAGAGACATTTTTACCCACCGTCACTGTAGCTGAATGATCAATCTATGGGCTTCCTATGTAAAGGGAGAAGTTCGTTTCTTTTACTTCCTTGCCGTAAGAAACACGTACAGGACTGTTATAAATGATTCATTCGTTTTCAGAACTCTATATTTTCCAAAGTATTACATGTACAGTCGACACAACAAAATTGTTCACACGGAAAATGGCCAAGTTGCATATCGGTCATTCTCGGCGTGTACGATCAGCTCACAAATTGTGGCAACACTTTCGCCCAGTCAATGCTCATGTTGGGTCACATCGGCAACATATACCAGCGAGACGTACTGTATACAACAATGGAAATTAATACCAATGAAACATTATCTGTTTGACACACACTGGCTACAATTGTGTACATTAACTTTTACTGTGTCTTAGCTGCAACAGAAATATTTTTCCCCAATGGAAACCTGAGGTGCACATTTGTGAATGTTCAACCCTTTCATCAAGAGCAAGCGCTGTCAGCTGTTGGGCATCACTGAGAAAATATCAGAAAGTGAATGCAGCAGTGCGCAGCAGCTCGTGATCGCCAGAATACACAGTCGTGGTTAGTTCGCTATATTCCACTGTATAAATAAATATTGTTATTGTTATTTTACATGGTAAGTAATGAATGATCATTTTATTTATCATAATAAAGAATATTTCATAATTAGCTATTTCAGTCTAAAAAAGAAGCAAAGTGAACAAAGCCTATTTTGAGAATGGGTACAAATTTTTGTATAAATCTTATGTCTAAAATCATTAAAACATCACCTAAGAGAATTATTACATAAAAAAGCTTTTCCTTCCTCCAGAAAAAAATTCGGGTCTGAATGGGTTAAACACGGAAGTATACTACATGGACAGCGATCGCCAAATCTGTGTAGTGCTTTGACCGGCAGCGCTAGATGGGGTCCGAAGAAAATGTTGCGTTGCTGTGGAAGTAGCTCACCGTCAAAGAGTCTGTTCATCACTCGTTGAACCTGAGTTCTGATCCGCCTTCTGGACAACTTTTTTTTTTTTTCATTCCCCTCGTGGCAGATGCCAACGACCTCGTGTACTGGCGAATACAACACTGATATATATCTTCAGAACTATTTTCGTTAGCTCGCACAACTGTATCACAAAACTCATAAAACTTTTAGAAAAGGTTTATTCAAGTTATTTTACGGTCATTCGTTTTATAGTAGATAGACAATATTATTTATTTGAGGTGTGATTTTAGATCACAATCAGATGTCTAGCAAAATTTTATTTTTTATGAGTCTCTAATTTCAAAGGTAGGAGAAAGTAACTAATCGAATAATTATTCAGTTCTTTGGCACGACTGAAACTGGTACTGTTATACTTTCTTTTTTTTTCTAAATTAAACACTCAAATGTAAGCGGAAACCTCAACATCAATCCTTGTGCCCTTTTATTCGGGAACACTAAAATTCACTATCACAATTGGGTCCAAATTAAGCTGCCAAAGAGAAAGTTTTGTCTGTATTTTTAAAACTATTCAGAGAAGTAGCAGACAGAACGGGAAAGCAGATACCACACAAAAAATAAGATGAAATCGGGTATGAGAGAATAAATTTTAACGGTGAGCTCATACATTGTGGTCTCTACGCAAAACTAAAAACATGCTTGGAAAAATAAGTTCAACTATTCAGTGCAATGTGTCTGAATAAGGCGTTTAAATTCTGTCAGACAGTATTTCTTACAATTCCGTTTGACGTGTACAATGATACGAAAGAGATAAGCAGGTACGAAATTGCAAAACCTTCCAACTGACAGGTCAATCGAAAAAAATAGTTTTCCGAAGAAAATTATTATTCGTTTCTCCCTCATTTTCAATGAAAATATAAATCAATAATTACGGTATGAAGCTGCAGACGCCAAATGACGGAATACTATAGCTTTGCCTTACTGCAATTAGAATAACTGCGTAAAATGTCTATTTACACAGGGTGTTACAAAAAGGTACGGCCAAACTTTCAGGAAACATTCCTCACACACTAAGAAAGAAAATATGTTATGTGGACATGTGTCCGGAAACGCTTACTTTCCATGTTAGAGCTCATTTTAATACTTCTCTTCAAATCACATTAATCATGGAATGGAAACACACAGCAACAGAACGTACCAGCGCGACTTCAAACACTTTGTTACAGGAAATGTTCAAAATGTCCTCCGTTAGCGAGGATACATGCATCCACCCTCCGTCGCATGGAATCCTTGATGCGCTGATGCAGCCCTGGAGAATGGCGTATTGTATCAGCCGTCCATAATACGAGCACGAAGAGTCTCTACATTTGGTACCGGGGTTGCGTAGACAAGAGCTTTCAAATGCCCCCATAAATGAATGTCAAGAGGGTTGAGGTCAGGAGAGCGTGGGGGCCATGGAATTGGTCCGCCTCTACCAATCCATCAGTCACGGAATCTGTTGCTGAGAAGCGTACGAACACTTCGACTGAAATGTGCAGGAGCTCCATCGTGCATGAACCACATGTTGTGTCGTACTTGTAAAGGCACATGTTCTAGCAGCACAGGTAGAGTATCCCGTATAAAATCATGATAACGTGCTCCATTGAGCGTAGGTGGAAGAACATGGGGCCCAATCAAGACATCACCAACAATGCCTGCCCAAACGTTCGCAGAAAATCTGTGTTAATGACGTGATTGCACAATTGCATGCGGATTCTAGTCAGCCCACACATGTTGATTGTGAAAATTTACAATTTGATCACGTTGGAATGAAGCCTCATCTGTAAAGAGAACATTTGCACTGAAATGAAGATTGACACATTGTTGGATGAACCATTCGAAGAAGTGTACCCGTGGAGGCCAATCAGCTGCTGATAGTGCCTGCACACGCTATACATGGTACGGAAACAACTGGTTCTCCCGTAGCCCTCTCCATACAGTGACGAGGTCAACGTTACCTTGTACAGCAGCAAACTTCTCTAACGCTGACATTAGGGTTATCGTCAACTGCACGAAGAATTGCCTCGTCCATTGCAGGTGTCCTCGTCGTTCTAGGTCTTCCCCAGTCGCGAGTCATAGGCTGGAATGTTCCGTGCTCCCTAAGACGCCGATCAATTGCTTCCAACGTCTTCCTGTCGGGACACCTTCGTTCTGGAAATCTGTCTCGATACAAACGTACCGCGCCACGGCTATTGCCCCGTGCTAATCCATACATCAAATGAGTATCTGCCAACTCCGTATTTGTAAACATTGCACTGACTGCAAAACCTCGTTCGTGATGAACACTAAACTGTTGAGCTACGTACTGATGTGCTTGATGCTAGCAATGAGCAATGAGTCGCATGTCAACACAAGCACCGAAGTCAACATTACCTTCCTTCAATTGGGCCAACTGGCGGTGAATCGAGGAAGTACAGTACATACTGACGAAACTAAAATGAGCTTTAACATGGAAATTAAGCGTTTCCGGACACATGTCCACATAACATCTTTTCTTTATTTGTGTGTGAGGAATGTTTCCTGAAAGTTTGGCCGTACCTTTTTGTAACACCCTGTATTGACACTGTTTGTATCCTGCCCAACTGATCCCATAGTTAGTGAAAATAATTTTTAAATACAGAGGAGCCGGCCGCGGTGGTCTCGCGGTTCTAGGCGCTCAGTCCGGAACCGCGCGACTGCTACGGTCGCAGGTTCGAATCCTGCCTCGGGCATGGATGTGTGTGATGTCCTTAGATTAGTTAGGTTTAATTAGTTCTAAGTTCTAGGGGACTGATGACCACAGATGTTAAGAAGTCCCATAGTGCTCAGAGCCATTTGAACCAACCAAATACAGAGGAAAGGTGCCTATCACGTTAGAGTTCGCTAATGTGAGACAGCTAGATTCTGACTAAAGTAAGCCATCATTGTACTCTGATGCGCCAAAGAAATTGGTACAAGCATGCGTATCCAAAGACAGATATGTAAACAGGCAGAATACAGCGTTGTGGTTGGCAACGCCTAAGTAAGACAAGTGCCAGGCGCAGTTGTTAGATCGATTACTGCTGCTACAAAGGCAGGTTATCAAGATTTAAGTGAGTTTGAACGTGGTGTTATAGGCGGCACACGAGTGATGGGACCAGCATCTCCGAGGTAGCGATGAAGTGGGGATCTTCCCGTACGACCATGTCAAGAGTGTACCGTGAATATCAGGAATCCGCTAAAACATCAGATCTCCGACACCGCTGCGGCCGGAAAAATATCCTGCAAGAACGGGACTAACGACGACTGAAGAGAATCGTTCAACGTGACAGAAGTGCAACACTTCCTAAAATTGCTGCAGATTACAATGCTGGGCCATCAACAAGTGTCAGCGTGCGAACCATTCAACGACACATCATCGATATGGGCTTTCGAAGCCGAAGGCCCACTCATGTACTCTTGATGACAGCACAACACAAAGCTTTACGCCTCGCCTGCGCCCATCAGCATCGATGTCAGACTGGAAACATGTTGCGTGGTCGGACGAATCTAGTTTCAAATTGTATCGAGCTGGGTATGGAGTGATATGGGACCCCTGATACGTCTAGATAAGACTCTGGAAAGTGACACGTACGTAAGCATCTCTGGGATGCCTTGCAAAGTGCTGTTCAGGAGAGATCTCCACCCCCTCGTACTCTTACGATTTATGGACTGCCTTGCAGGATTCATGGTGTCAATTCCCTTCAGACATTAGTCGAGTCTATGCCACGTCGTGTTGCGGCGCTTCTGCGTGCTCGCGAAGGCCCTATACGATATTAGGCACGTGTACCAGTTTCTTTGGCTCTTCAGTGTTGCTCTGTTGGGAGATATCAGAAGAAAAATTGCGGAGGAAAAGTAAATTACGATGATAGAGACAAAATGTTCATAGAATATTACAAATTGTCCCCAGAAGCTCAAAATCAGTTCATAGCTAATCATGTGTCTGAGGAAAAGAAACATGTGGAGCGTTTAAGGAACAAACAGGAAGGAACTGCAAGCAGCGAAAATATTCCAGAAAGTACTTTCTTTACAGTCCTTCCTTACAGACTAAGATAGAAGTATGTCAGAATATGTTCTTTAGTACATTTTATTTAACACAGAAGAAGGTAAGAATAATTGTGGAGAAAAAACGGGGCTCTGAACGAGGTGTGTGTTCTGAAGATGGACGTGGTACACATTCTAATCATTCGAAAGTTCCATCTGATGACACTGATTTAATATAGGAACACATTAACATGTTTCCTTCCTACAAAAGCCATTATTCTCGATCTCATTCTTCTAAAAAATGCTTATCTCCAGACTAGAGTATTTCAGCAATGTACCGGCTCTGTCAAGAATTTTGCCTAACCAAAGGTATGAAGCCAAGAAGTGAAGCGTGTTATCGAAGAGCTTTTGTGACCTATTTCAATCTTAGCTTCCACAAACCGAAGACTGACACTTGTGCAAAATGTGACAAATACGTCATGTTACTCAAGAATTGTACTGATGATGCTGAACGTTGTAAGGTTGAAGTGGATCGAAAGCAACATTTGGATTTAGCCCAGACTGCTAACGACCAGAAAGACAGTGATAAAAACTAAGCTGAGCAAAATTCCAGTGGCTACCCACTCCTTTTCTACGCTATGGTGTGGCATTTTACAAAAGACAACTTTGGACCTTCAACTTGACCATCTGTGTAAAGAGACATAAGGAATGTTCTCCAGTATGTTACATTTGGAATGCAACAGTGGCAGGAAGAGGTGGCCAAGAAATAGCTTCTTGTCTATATTATTATTTGATGAAACTGCCGGACGAAATTGTTGAGGTACACCTGCACAGTGGCTCAAATGGCTCTGAGCACTATGGGACTTAACATCTGTGGTCATCAGTCCCCTAGATCTTAGAACTACTTAAACCTAACTAACCTAAGGACGTCACACACATCCATGCCCGAGGCAGGATTCGAACCTGCGACCGTAGCAGTCACCCTGTACAGTGATTCGTGTACCGGACAAAACATATATTTATTGCCATCATGTTTCTGTGAGTAGTGGAAGAATTGACGATTCAGGGAAGACGTTTAGAAATCAACCACAAGTTTACTGAAGTTGGACATACTCACTTGGAAGCTGATTCAATTCAAGCAGCCACTGAGAAGACAAAGAAAACAACTGTTGAAGTAGAACTGCCAAGAGACTGGGCCAAATTGATATGCATGGTTCCCCGAAAGCCACCCATAACTGCAATAGAGCTGGAACAAAAGGACTTCTGCAACTTTAAAGACTTGATGAAAAGTCATTATCTGATCAAGAAAATTAACAATGAAGGGAATCCTATTGTTTTGGAACAAGATAAAATGGAGGAAGTATCACTCAGGTAAGCCAGGAATTGCCTCCTACAAACACAGTTACTCCTCAGAAGAACCATTGAAGATGGTATATATGAACAGAAAGAAAACTCTATGCTTGTCTATGCCAAAATTTGCACCTATTTCTGATGCCATCATACCCGTTTCAGAAAAGAAATTAAAGGACTTAAGGGATCACCTTCCATACATCAATGTAAGCAGTCGTCCATTCTACATGCAGTTCATCAATCACATGAGAGCCAATACACAGTCAGATATCTTACGAAGTGATATATTTTTTTCTCTCCCCTTTTACAGTATGAACCGTAGTATATGCAAATTATTTGTTTGATATTAAGAAATGTGAATAAACAGTTTCCCCCCTGATTACGAGACCAAACAGTGTTTTCATGATCTATGGTGATAAAATGTAATTTTTGGAACATGTAACAGTTGCTATCAGTCGTTAAATTCTTGAGGAACGAATAAAGTGATTTAATTAACGAGTACAAAGGAATATTTATCTTAAAATTACCTGTTTCTGGTTATTCGGTGTACCTGACCATAATGTCCAAAGGGTCACTGTCAAATAATTTAAGATAGTTCATGATGTTAAAAAGGGTCAATGTACTCTCAAGTCCCTTAATTTTGAAGTTAAAAATTCTAGAACTTTATTATATAAAAATAAGCTTTAGTTAAGCTGATTTACTATAATGATAGTAACAAATAGCCCCAAAATATTATTAATAGTAGTCAGAAAATGACAGAAAATATTCAGAAGCTTACAACTTAAAACCAAGATTTTTGACATTGGCTCTTTTAGAACCAAGCCACAGAATTCAAAGAGTAGAAAGCTGTAGGGGACGCAAAGTAGGCAGGAACCAAAGCTTTATTCTTGAAAATGAAAAAGAGAAAAAACACAGGAAACATAATTTTCCAGTCATACAGGGTCAGATTCAAATTTAACTGAGGACAATGTTTAAGATGTGCAATCTGAAGAAGACACTAAATTCCTATTCTGCAGTAGTCGCGTCTCGGAAGACCAACAGAGAGAAATGGGCACAGTACATAGAACGCAATCCATGAGCTCCTGACGAATTTTAACTTGAACAAAGAGTCATTTTGTCCTTACTGCACTGCTTTTACATTAATAAACGCCGTAAATGTTGGAGACGCAGTAAGGAAGAGAATATTGTTATAATCGTCGCTATCAAGTGTATTCTATGACTGTCTCACATTAAGACACCATTACTATCGTAGTGGAGTAATGTGTGACGAGAAAAGTTTCGTGTCAGGGATGAGACTAATACGAGGCCCACCCACCACTGGCAGCAATTACCTGCCTCATCCGACGGGGCAAATAGGCTGTCAGTCTCTGGAAATGTGTCTCATCATCTGTGAGACTCTCCCATGTAGTCAACACTAGGTCCCACAGTTGGTCAGGTGTCAGCCAGTGTAAGTTCATTTGACGTTTCATTTTGGCCCACAAATTTTAAATAGAATTCAAATAAGGTGTTCAAACAAACCAGAAGATCAGGCGAAGTCAGCCTGACTGAGTTGTACCTTATACGCCGTCTAAGGTGGATCTCCAACGATTAGATTATGTCCTGCTAACATAAACAGATGAACTACTGTGCATTTTATTGGTCTTATGATTTTTAAAACATAACAACCATCTGTGCGCGCTAAATATACGGAAATTGTCATGTGTACAGGTGGTTTTTTTTATTTTAAATGTTTTATTTATGAGAAACTTTTGTATAATGTTCTACATTTTATCCAATAATGTGACACTTTGGAGTGAGGTTCCAACTAAAAAAGAACAAGTTTTATTACAAAAATTTTTGAAGACCTGGAGATGTCAGCGAAGTCTGTCGAAACCAGTTGTTGTAAATAAAGAAATATTTATGCGATCTACGCTTTAGAGAGTTTTTACCAAGTAAAACCGATCACTCCTTTTGATTTCTCAATATTAGAAAATTCAATCAAAAGATTAATTAGGAATGGACCGTTTGCTCCAGGCGATGTAACTCGAGCAGTACACCACAGATTTGTGAAAAGGCGACAATAGCTAGAATGACAGACAAAATCACAATATATAGTAAAAAACTCCTCAGACAGCAGCGTAGAATCGCGGGTATAAATTTCTGGGAGAGGAAATACCAGCTTCATGTCGAATATTATTTGCGATGTCTCACACTTACTGCCAATTTATGCTGCGAAATGCTAAAAATCTGCTTCAGGGTACAGGCAACAAAACAAAAAAGAATTGAATACTATGAAGAGGGATTTTCTTAAGAGCTTGATAACGGTCATTCACACGCTACGAGCGATATACAAGAACTTTTAGCTGTAGGCATTTATCGTTAAGTCCACGTTTTGTGCTAAGAGACTCATTTGTTCAGAAACTGAAACAATACCTGATTGGAAAGACCATTACGGATGAAGCTCAAGCAGTAGTTACATAGCAGTGGAGGTAGCCGATGGAACAAAACAAAACAAAGCAAAGCTCATATGTAGGTTCCCAAAATGTGTGGGCATGGCCGCGTGAATTGTTCATATGCGGAAGAATAATAACGAAAGGAGAAAATGTCAGTTTTTTTCAAATGGTTCAAATGGCTCTAAGCACTATGGGACGTAACATCTGAGGTCATCAGTCCCCTAGACTACTTAAACCTAACTAACCTAAGGACATCACACATCCATGCCCGAGGCAGGATTCGAACCCGCGACCGTAATGGTCGCGCGGTTCCAGACTGAAGTGCCTAGAACCGCTCGGCGACAGCGGCCGGCTGTCAGGTTTTTACAAAAATATAGTACTTCATAAACACTTTCCACGGTTTATATCACTGCTTTGCGAGTAGCACTCCCATGAATGGATGTAACAGTTGAGTAGGTATGTTAGAGAGAAACGAATGACAGGAACACTGGATTTAATTTCAATTTTACATATGTTGGTAACTAATGAGATCGAACAATAAACTTTGCTTAATACTGAGAAGCTGTTGCTGCCATGCCCATGACGAGGCAAAGTGTAATGGTACAGCGGCCCCTGCGATGTGGCTAACTCCGTGTTTACACGCACGATCAGGCGGCCATTAGCGATCAATATTCTGACCAGCAGTTATCGCGCAGCCCTGTCCGTGGCAGCTTATTAAAGTGGTAGGCAAATATAAACTCTCTAATATTCGACGGTGTGCACCTTAAAATGCAGCTCGTTTGACGGCTTAACGCGAAAAATAAATAACTCACTCTTCGGCAACTCTTTGTATGTTTAATACGATGTAAGCTGAATTTTTCGATGACATGCCACTAATCCTTATTTACACTGTCTCTAATCGGTGTTCAACATTAAGTGTTATTGTACTGGATAATAATCGCAAAACATAGTCCGTTCAAAAAACATTTTTCTCCTTGGCATCATTTTCATGTCATTTCGCAATTTTACAGGGTGTTTCAAAAGTGACCGGTATATTTGAAACGGCAATAAAAACTAAACGAGCAGCGATAGAAATACACCGTTTGTTGCAATATGCTTGGGACAACAGTACATTTTCAGGCAGACAAACTTTCGAAATTACAGTAGTTACAATTTTCAACAACAGATGGCGCTGCGGTCTGGGAAACACTCTAGTACGATATTTTCCACATATCCACCATGCGTAGCAATAATATGGCGTAGTCTCTGAATCAAATTACCCGAAACCTTTGACAACGTGTCTGGCGGAATGGCTTCACATGCAGATGAGATGTACTGCTTCAGCTGTTCAATTGTTTCTGGATTCTGGCGGTACACCTGGTCTTTCAAGTGTCCCCACAGAAAGAAGTCACAGGGGTTCATGTCTGTCGAATAGGGAGGCCAATCCACGCCGCCTCCTGTATGTTTCGGATAGCCCAAAGTAATCACACGATCATCGAAATATTCATTCAGGAAATTAAAGACGTCGGCCGTGCGATGTGGCCGGGCACCATCTTGCATAAACCACGAGGTGTTCGCAGTGTCGTCTAAGGCAGTTTGTACCGCCACAAATTCACGAAGAATGTCCAGATAGCGTGATGCAGTAATCGTTTCGGATCTGAAAAATGGGCCAATGATTCCTTTGGAAGAAATGGCGGCCCAGACCAGTACTTTTTGAGGATGCAGGGACGACGGGACTGCAACATGGGGCTTTTCGGTTCCCCATATGCGCCAGTTCTGTTTATTGACGAAGCCGTCCAGGTAAAAATAAGCTTCGTCAGTAAACCAAATGCTGCCCACATGCATATCGCCGTCATAAATCCTGTGCACTATATCGTTAGCGAATGTCTCTCGTGCAGCAATGGTAGCGGCGCTGAGGGGTTGCCGCGTTTGAATTTTGTATGGATAGAGGTGTAAACTCTGGCGCATGAGACGATACGTGGACGTTGGCGTCATTTGGACCGCAGCTGCAACACGGCGAACGGAAACCCGAGGCCGCTGTTGGATCACCTGCTGCACTAGCTGCGCGTTGCCCTTTGTGGTTGCCGTACGCGGTCGCCCTACCTTTCCAGCACGTTCATCCATCACGTTCCCAGTCCATTGAAATTTTTCAAACAGATCCTTTATTGTATCGCTTTTCGGTCCTTTGGTTACATTAAACCTCCGTTGAAAACTTCGTCTTGTTGCAACAACACTGTGTTCTAGGCGGTGGAATTCCAACACCAGAAAAATCCTCTGTTCTAAGGAATAAACCATGTTGTCTACAGCACACTTGCACGTTGTGAACAGCACACGCTTACAGCAGAAAGACGACGTACAGAATGGCGCACCCACAGACTGCGTTGTCTTCTATATCTTTCACATCACTTGCAGCGCCATCTGTTGTTGAAAATTGTAACTACTGTAATTTCGAAAGTTTGTCTGCCTGAAAATGTACTGTTGTCCCAAGCATATTGCAACAAACGGTGTATTTCTATCGCTGCTCGTTTAGTTTTTATTGCCGTTTCAAATATACCGGTCCTTTTTGAACACCCTGTATATAAGGTGTAATAGTGACAATAGGCTGCGCCGTTTCAATCAAATGATCAACTTGTTGGTTATCTCACCTATGTAGCTACACGGTATATTTCAGCGTTTGTACTGTCACAGTTTGGGAAGCACTGCGTTTAACAGTTACCTAATTCGTACGTATGATCATCAGTTGTACGGACTATGCCGTATTGAAACTGAACACAGTTTGAACGTGGGCCACTATACTTAACTGGATAGATTACGGCTTTACGCTCCTTTCATTTCATTCTTTTAACGCCGGAGAAGTTTTTCAGTTAATCTGGGAGCACAGTATGAAGTACAATCCAAAACTAATGGAAAATGCATTCCTGTGTACGTGGTGTCTAATGTAAAGGTACAAATCAGAATCATTTATTTTCGGTATTAGTTTAGCAATTACAAGGACCATACCAGCGATTTGTAGGCAGAATAAAATTTTTCCATGTTTACGCTCTGGCTCATGTACAAAAATTGTAATAATGGATCTGTAACCTCTTTTCGATGTGTTAAAATTTAATGCAGTATCAGTATCACGTTTCCGTAAAAGAGTCAGCGACGAGTAAGTGGAGAAACTTTTGCAAGTATTCATCCGACAGGGTGTCCCAGAAGTCCCCTTAAACGCGGACACTGTCATCATCAGTAGTCCGTCTTTCACAGTTGGAAGTTGGTGACCCATCCGTCAAACGATCCCAACTCTTTCCGGTCTTCTGCGTCTCAGAGTAGCTGGTCCATCGTTTGGTTTGTCTTATCCTTTATCTGGTCCATTTATCGTCTCGGTAGTCTTCTCTTCAATCTAATTCTCAAACATTGCCTTGGATGATCATATTTTCAAACATATCCTCCTGTCGTCCCAATATGTGGACGAAGAACTGCAGGATTTGCAGAAAACAAATACTGGACACACCTCTTCTCCGCCCTGGCCCTTGAGGGATTGATTTGTTGCTTCGTTTATCCATCCATGACATTCTCAGCAACCTCCTGTATCTCAAAAGCATAAATTCTTTTGTGGTCCCTTTTCCGTTACTGACTAAGTTCCAGCCCTGATATCGTACTATCACAATGTATAAAACATTCTACCAATATCTTATTCATAAAAATACCGAAAGAAATGTATGATACCTTAGTTGGCTCGCTTATAAAACTGTGAACAACAATTTCATACCTTCTCAGCGCTCTCGAGCACGGGTCTACAAGATTTTCTAGTGCGAAGGCCGCAAACTCCTTACTGTGACAACGGAAGGGCCTCAAGTTCAAAAATATCGTGCCGTGAGATTAATTATTCCGGACTGGAATACCTCTGCCCTATTGCCAGTTAGATTGGGTTCAAAAGAAATAAGTTCTACACGCGCCCATTCTCTCCATTTCGGGAGGGAATGAAAGATAAGTACAAAAACGAAAAAATTACACGAATGAACGATGACAGGCGGAGGCATGCGGGGTGCGGTCTATGCACACCCCTGCTGTAACGGATTAGCTCACAGTGAATACAAAGGAATTGACAAGTGAAAGTTCATTCCATCTTTTCGATCAGCCACAGCAGGCTCGAAAGGGAAGACTGAAGACTGCTTCATCTTTTTTTCTTTCGTTTGATGTCCTGTGACTCCAAAAGTCACATACTATCACTATATGGATTGCAGCAGCAGCAATATTAATTGCTGATAATAGGGGTTAAACTGTTTTAAGCAAAAAGACAATCTAGTTGAATCATGAAAACATGTCAACGAATTGTTTAACGAACGAAACATTGCTACGGTTGGCGAAGCACTCACACTACTCGTTTAGTTGTTGGCCAGCTGGTGCCTGTGCTTCCACCCGTTGAAAACCGAGCGAGGTGGCGCAGTGGTTAGCACACTGGACTCGCATTCGGGAGGACGACGGTTCAATCCCGTCTCCAGCCATCCTGATTTAGGTTTTCCGTGATTTCCCTAAATCGTTTCAGGCAAATGCCGGGATGGTTCCTTTGAAAGGGCACGGCCGATTTCCTTCCCAATCCTTCCCTAACCCGAGCTTGCGCTCCGTCTCTAATGACTTCGTTGTCGACGGGACGTGAAACACTAACCACCCGTTGAAAGTACTGGAAATGAATCATACGCTAAAATTTTTTGGGTAAATAATAAAAATGTAATTATTATTACCAGGTGAAGAGTAAAACCATCAACTGAAAGTATCGAGACTTTTTCCCTGCTCCTGACGGCCCCTTTTGACTTTGCATGGTTGAGGAAATAAACAATAGTTTTACTGGCATCGAAGCATACGCTAGGCACTGTTGTCAGGAACATATGTTCTGTTTCAGAATCACATTGTTTCGGTTGTGAGGCCATTGTTGATGTGGGCGAACACTGTTAAACCCTAGAAGAGCAGTTAGCGGCGTATCTGTGCGTGAACATTCGACGAACAGACGGGGCAAAAAATGACAGACAATGCGTGCTCTTAGAGAACTGGAAGAAAAGTGTATTTTCCAAACGTTGTAACGTTACGAAAACGCAAGAGGAAGCGTTTACTGCCATCGCTCGGTCAACTGAGGAGTCTCCAATGAAATCCATTCGCAAAAGGCATATCGCAATTTACACAGAAGGAATGTGGCTAGCTGGCCTAAGTACAATCCCAAAGAAGTGCAAGAGTAGGAAAGAAACTCGCCGCATGTTGTGATATAGGCAGGGATGTTATTACAATAGCTGTTCCGGTCATATTTTTTAAAGGATACGTGAATGGAAATTCTTATTTGGATATGTTACGAACATGGTTAATACTTCAGCTCGAAGACAAGGGAATCGTGGATGGATGACTGCAGCAGGATGGGGCTCCAGTTGCCATTCACGTTCGTGAGGTCGCTGGATTGGGCGTCGTTCTGCAACACCTCCAGCCTCCATTGAAATGGTCACCCCAAAGCCAGGACTTTATCACGCCAGGCAACTCATTATGGGGTACAATCAAGTCCTATATGACTCAAAATCGGCACAAGACATTAACAATTGCGCAAAATTGCTGAGGAAGCTTTTCGATTCATAGCTCCTGAGAAGGTCCGCTAGATGTCAACGAAGACAGATAAATCACTGGGTAAGGCACGATGGTTTACATACAGATACGCCGCATATACAGATTTTATATATAAGTGTTTCAGTACACAATACGCCCTTTTGGCCGAGGGGTAAGTGGACTTTTCCGTCGTACAGTAGAACTATTTCCCCCAGATTCACAGAAAGACCTTAGCGCTGGATTGGGGTTGTGTCGCGTCGAATCAGTACTGCCATAACTACGCAGCACAGCAGCACACAATGTACTTTGTTCAGAAAACAGCTCCCGGTGAGTGCGAGAGAACACAGCTCACATCTGTCTGCAAGACTAGAGCCAGAATTGCATAACACCCAACAGCACTACAATTATGACACCTATAGCACAAACCTAGAACACGTGCTACGTCTCTCATAGCAACGTAATAACCTCCACCACACGAAAAAATTGCTCTAATACAAATAAACAGGGATTTCATCAAAAACTGACCATTTGTATCCCGACTCAACTTCTTCTCACGTGACTAGACAACCAAGATGATGACGTGTTTCTTATGTTTCGAAATGTTTTTCTTTAGTGCGCAGACAACTGCTAACGGAAACACATTTGTACATGATATCTAGGCAGATAAGCAACGGTTTCTATCTTCTTGAGATATACAACGCAGATTGTTAGTCTACACTGAGTCATCCACAAACACAAAAGTAATTTCGATCGCAACCGAAATCAAGGTGATAAAATTAACACAAAACTTGAACAAAAGTAAAGTCTTGGATGATAATAGGAGGGGCATTCAATAAGTAATGCAACACATTTTTTTAAAAGAAAGTTGGTTTTATCCAGGATTCCAATATACCATATTGTTTACCACTCTTTTGGTTCCGTTCAATGCGACGGCATTAGGCCACGTTACTGGGAGGGTCTGTATGCCTGCATGGTACTGTGCCACTGTGCTGGTTGAAGCCGGAGCCAACGTCTTGCTGCATCAATAACTTCCCCATCATCCACGTACTGCTTCCCGCAGAGTGCATCATTCATTGGGCCAAACAGAAAAGTCGAGATCCGGGCTGTAGGGTGGATCAAAAAGAACATACCAATAAAGTTTTGTGAGCTCCTCTCAGGTGCACAGTCGTGCGAGGCCTTGCGTTGTCATGGAGAAGAAGTTCGTTGTATCTTTGTGGCGACGAACACTCTAAAGTCATTTCTCCTGTTTCCTGAGGGTAGCACAATACAGGTCGGAGTTGATTGTTATTACATAGAGAGGGCCATCAAACAGAACAGCCCACTTATGAGTCTCAAAAGATCGGCACCATGAGTTTAACGATTGACGGTGCGAGTTGCACTTTTTCTTTGGCAGAGAGGTGGTGTGGTGCCACTTCTGGATTGAAGTTTTGTTTCTGGTTCGAAGTGATGAATCCATGTTTCATCGCCTGTGATAATGTAAGGTGAAAAATTGTCTCGATCAGCCTCGTAACGCGCAAGCAACTTTGCACAGATGGTCCTTCGTTGCTCTTTATGGTCTTCTGTTAGGCGGCGAGGAACCCACGGGCACATACCTTTGAATATGCCAACTAGGAGTCAAGTGTCTCAGCACTCCCAAATGAGACGTCCATTGTGCAGCGAGATGTTTGATTGTGATCTCTAGATCACCTCGAATGAGTGTCCGCACATTCCAACACTGCAGGAGTCACATCTGTGTGCGGCCGGCTGGCATCCGGGAGATCGGGCAGGTTTTCGCGACCTTGTTGCGATAATGACAGACGCCTCGGCCAATGACTCGCCGTGCTTTTGTTCACTGCCAGCGCCTATGAACAGCTGCCTGTTCTGGTTTTCCGCAAAAAGAAACTCAATGACCGCTTTCTCCTCTGAACGCAACTCCGTTACAGACGCCATTTTGCAAACTACGAATAGCGCCGCCACCTATCGGAATTTCTCGAAATTCATGAAAATACAGGGACTGAAGTGGAAATATTACAATATGTCTCTCAACGAATTCTGGAGTTTTTCAATCGAAATTGGCCGCGAAAAAAACGTGTTGCATTACTTACTGAACACTCCTCGTAGTTGCACCAATTCGACAGATTAAGGGTCCCAAACACGAGCTGGCAATCTCGGCTGCAATACTTCTCCCAATCTGCAGTTTTCTCCGACACCGCCGCATACAAATGTTTTACCACGCAATTTCAACAACTACTGCGAAATACAATGCGTTGTGAAGTTCTGATATGGAAAATGAACTGTTATGAAGTTAAGCGCTGTCGGGCTTGGCTAGCACCTGGATGGGTCACCGTCCTGGTCTGCTGAGTGCTGTTGGCAAGCGGGGTGCACTCAGTAACGGAACCGGTGACAAACACTGACTGGGAGAGAGAGGTGCTAAAAACATGCCCCGCGGAACCCCATCCGTTGACGCTAGGGGTGAGGACGATATGGCGGCCGGTCGGTACAGTTGGGCCTTCGAGGACTGTTCGCACGGTGTTTGTTTTTATGTTTAGCAGCAGTGGCAGCTGATCAGCGTATATCGCTGGCAATCTTTGCTGCAATACTGCTCGCAATCGGTAGCTCTCTTAGACACCGCCGCATACGAATATTTTACCTAGTAATTTCAACTACTCCAAACTACAATGCGTTGTCAAGTTGTAATGTAGAACAGTTCTCAGCTGCACTCTACAGTGGCAATGAAGATGCTCCCAGCGTTTTCGATGGGAAGTCTTTGATTAACCACAATAAAGGCCTTAATTGGCGCCCACTGAATTTCTTCTCTGTTCACATGAACCACTGGCGGTGAAGACATTTTGGCACAGACAATGAGCTGTAGACCAGCGTACAGAATTGTCGGAAAGTACAGGCGGCTGCCTTCTATGACGAGGGTGTTGGAAAGTACGTAAAGCGCTAAGACAAATGCTTAGGTCGCAGCGGCTACTATGCAGAGATGTAGCTAGAAGGGGTGTAGCTAACTTGAAAATAATTTTTGATTTTCACAGTGGTTTCCATTTTGCGACCGATCAGACCTTATTTTCCGAACAGCCTTAGTAGTTTACCTACTCGTATTTACATTATGGCTTTCCAATCTCGATGTTTCTATAAAAACGTTATCGACAGGAACACTGCTGGTTCCCACAATTCTGTTTTTAAATTGTATGGGATAGAGAGAGAGAGAGAGAGAGAGAGAGAGAGAGAGAGCGCGAGATTATACCACACACATCAAAATAGTTTTGCATCACCTCGGTTCCGACAGTTCCGGAACCTGTATAGAAAATTGGAATAGATATCAACATAAACACCATTCCCGCCCTTTTTATTGCTCATGAAAAACACACATTGCATGTTGTACCACCAACAGCGAGACCTTCAGAGGTGGTGGTCCAGATTGCTGTACACACCAGTACCTCTAATACCCAATAGTACGTCCTCTGGCATTGATGAATGCCTGAATTCGTCGTGGCAAACTATCAACAAGTTCATCAAGGATCTGTTGGTCCAGATTGTCCCACTCAACGGCGATTCGGCGTAGATCCCTCAGAGCGGTTGGTGGGTCACACCGTCCATAAACAGCCCTTTTCAATCTATCCCAGGCATGTTTGACAGGGATCATGTCTGGAGAACGTGCTGGCCACTCTAGTCGAGCGACGTCGTTATCCTGAAGGAAGTAATTCACAAAATGTGCACTATGGGAGCGCGAATTGTCGTCCATGAAGACGAATGCCTCGCCAATATGCTGCCGATATGGTTCCACTATTGGCCGGAGGATGACATTCATTCACGTATCGTGCAGCCGTTACGGCGTCATCCATGACCACACGCGGCGTACGTCGGCCCCACATAGTGCCACACCAAACCAGAAGGGAACCTATACCTTGCTGCGCTCAGTGGACAATGTGTCTAAAGCGTTCAGCCTGACCGGGTTGCCTCCAAACACGCCTCCGACGATTGTCTGGTTGAAGGCATATGCGACACTTATTTGTGAAGAGAACGTGATGCCGACCCTGAGCGGTCCATTCGGCACGTTGTTGGGCTCATCTGTCCTTCGCTGCATGGTGTCGTGGTTGCAAAGATGGACCTCGCCATGGACATCGGGAATGAAGTTGCGCATCATGCAGCCTATTGCGCACAGTTTGCGACGTAAGACGACGTCCTGTGGCTGCACGAAAAGCATTATTCAACATGGTGGCGTTGCTGTCAGGGTTCCTCCGAGCCACAATCCGTAATTGGTGGACATCGATTGCAGTAGTAGCCCTTGGGCGGCCTGAGCGAGGCACGTCATCGTCAGTTCCTGTCTATCTCCTCCATGACCGAACAACATCGCTTTGGTTCACTCCGAGACAGCTGGACACTTCCCTTGTTGAGAGCCATTCCTGGCACTAAGTAACAATGCGGACGCGATCGAACCGCGGTATTGACCGTCTAGGCATTGTTGAACTACAGACAACACCAGCAGTGTACGTCCTTCCTGGTGTAATGACTGGAAGCGATCGGCTGTCAGACCCCATCCGTGAAATAGGCGCTGTTCATACATGGTTGTTTACATCTTTGGGCGGATTTAGTGATATCTCTGAACAGTCAAAGGGGCTATGTCTGTGATACAATATCTACAGTCAACGTCTATCTTCAAGAGTTCTGGGAACCGGGGTGATGCAAAACTTTTTTTTGGTGTGTGTATATGGCAAAAGGGCTTCAGTGTAGATCTGGAGTAGGTTTACCATAAAGAAATCTAATTAAAATTCCCTTAATATTGTCTCACTCTGTTTGGAAAATAAAATGTTAATAACCCGTCAAGTTGATTCCTGAATACCGGAAGTCACCAACTGGAGCTCTGTGTTATTGTGGTTATTACTATTAACTTTCCGTGCATTATACTTCTATTGCACTATCTTCAAAATGCTGATCACTGCAAAATCTGTGTATAAATGCTTTTATACTGCTATCCATTCTTAATATGACAGCTCTTGCACTGACTTAACTTTTCGTGTGTCTGAATAACTTTGGAAGTTCTAACGTCTAGCCCGTGCTCCACTGGACCATAGAGAAACGAAATAGAACTACAAGCCCGTGCTCCACTGGACCATAGGAAACGGAATAGAACTACACAACCTCTCTTACCAGAGAAACTGATCGCGTCTTCACTGCCACACACGAGTGACTGGTCTGACTGCTTGTGAATTACGAACGATCGGCGATCCATAGCTTCTATATGCTATTTGCACGCACACGAGCGATCTACGGACATACCGCGTACAACCTGGAGGCTGATTGCTCGTATGTGAGGCCACAATTGTCTGCTGGTATGAGGTTCTAGCCTCGCTCATTTAGTTTCTTTCGCTCTATCAACTGAACTATCTAAGCGTTGAGAGCAAAATGATCTGGGATGGAGTCCCTCGCTGATACACAGTTTTAGAGGTATTAGCCCTCTACTTCCCACTGAGACTCTGAAGTCATGTCAAGTTTCATCATTGTATTTCCCTACGGGAGTGTTACTCCTTCCTTGACCAAAGGACTTGAGTGCTACAATATGGCTGCTTTACATTTATGATGTTGGTACTGACACCAAGTGAATATTTTAGTCAGTAAGCGGCATTGAATGGTGGACTTCATCCATTTGGCGGCTTTATGTGCTGCTGCTAGTTTATTGTTTACACTGACACTGTTTTCACGTTTCAAGAAACATAACTACTTAGTAATACGTGTACGTATCTCTCTTCATTATTAAACTAAGCAGGTCATGTACGTACATATGTTGCTTCTTTTATGAATGAATTTAGGTTCGTTTCTCTGTAGCGCTAATGGAGTCATAACCTCACTTTGTTACAGAGGCATGGATCCCAAAAAGGTCTACGCAAAACTGAAGAAAAGGCGAAGAATAAGAAGTTAAGTCTCTTTCTGGGTGTGAATCTGAAGATTCCGTCTTAGCTTTAGATGGTGATGACGATACTGAGACAGTAAAAAATCTCCAAAGAAACCTAATTATCGCCGAGAGTGGTGGTGACAGTGCAGAGGATGGTGATAATGGTGTACTTGTGAATAATAAAAGCGATAACGAGAACGTTAGTAATGAAGTTCAAGTCAATTATGATTGTAAAAGTATTACCAATCATATTACTCGTCCTATTCAACCATGGGAGAGTTCTATCCCTTGGGCACCAGAGAACCTATTCTACCTGTGACCTATTTCAGACAGTTTTTAGATGATAAAATTGTAGAAAATGCTGTATATCAAACCAACTTATAAGCAGTACACAAAGGTTTTTCAAAACCAATAATCACCGATGAATTTGAATATGACCAACTTCTTGGCTGTTGTATGTACAAGTCTAGGTATGGACTTCCATCGTCTCGTATGTATGGAACAACTACTTCTCGGTATCCAACAGTTGCTGCTACGATAAGCCGCACTTGGTGGGAGCAGCTAAAATGAGGATTGCATTTCAATGACAACGAAAATATAGTTCCAGCTGACAATTTGTATAAGATCAGATCCATTCTTGAGCCACTGGTTGAAAATTCTCAAAATATCCCCACGAGTGAAACATTGTCTGTGGACGAACAAATGATTCCTTTCAAGGAACACACAGCTTGAATTATATGACAAGTAAACCTAAAAAATTAGGTTACAAAGCATTTGTGTCGTGTGATTCAAATGGAATTGGACATAATTCAGAGATACACTCAGGAAAAGCAGAGCACGATTACATGGCGTAGGAGTGAGTGGAAATGTTGTTCTTCGCTTGGTTTCCGTGAAACCTAGAGACACGTATCACAAACGGTACTTTGATAACTGGTTCACAGGAGTTCAGTCAGTAGTTGAACTAGAAAAGCGGGCATTCAATATTTAGGAACAGTGAGACCTAATCGGCTCAAAGGTTGTACGTTGACTTCTGACAGAGAGATGAAAAAAAGAGGGGTCGAGGGAGTTATGATGACCATTCATCTGAAATAGAAGTCCGCGGCTCTTGGTCTTGCGGTAGCGTTCTCGCTTCCCGGGTTCGGTTCCCGGCGGGGTCAGGGATTTTCTCTGCCTCGAGATGACTGGGTGTTGTGTGTCTTTCATCATCATTTCATCCTCATTCACCCGCAAGTCGCCGTAGAGGCGTTAAAGAACATGTGGAGCGGCGGCCGAACCGCCCCGCGAGGGGTCTCCCGGCCACCAATGCCATACGCTCATTATTATTATCATTATCTGAAATTGACATTATTTTGAGTGCAGTAAAATGGTACGACAACAAATCTGTTCATTTAGTCAGTACTTTTGCTGGTGCTCATCCAAGATCAACAGTGGAGAGATGGGACTGTACAAAGAAAGAAGTAAATGTTGAATGACCCAGTATTTTTCACTATTACAACCAGTGCATGGAAGGAGTTGATCTGTTGCACTCACTGATGTATTGTATCGCATCAAGATCCGATCAAATAATTAGTATTTAAGACTTGTATTTCACTTGCTTGGTCTGACTGTAGTCAGTAATTGGCTACTTTACATAAGAGACTGTACAGGTTGTAAAATGAGAAAAACAGATCAGTTCAGCTCATTGGACTTCAAAGCTACTGTTGCTGCTTATCTCTGCAAAGAAAATAAAGATGGACAGAAAAAATGAGGAAAACCTACAAGTTCGTCAACTGAAATTGCTATTCAGTTGAGAAAAAAAAACTGGGTCGGCGGCATCACTGACGAAGTGAGAAAGAATGGAATGGGTCACTGGCCTCAATTTTCAGAAAAAAGAAGACGTTGAAAAAAAAAAAAGGATGTAACGAACCGTGGCAAGGCGCCTCAGAAATGTTTGGTACCCAGCCTGTTAATACAACATACTTTCAGTACACGATTAATGAGTAACAAGTAGAGGCAGTCATATTATACATATATATGACATAACACGATTGAAACGTTGGCAAATAAAATGTAACTGACATAAAAGTTGACGGCAGACTTCAGTTAACTGGTAGATAATTAGAGAGACTCAGTTTTGTCTGTGAAACATGTTGCTTTTTAGTAATTTTTTTACTTTACTGAATTACTGCTCGAATGCGTAGGGTCAACATCAGAGTGACGTAGCAGTGCACGACTGCTTCAAGCGTGGGAGAATGCAGGAGAAAATACAGGGTGTTACAAAAAGAATGATCTGATTTCATAACTCCACATTTATTGATATAAACATACTACAACATGGTATAAATTACAAAATACTCAAAAAAATCTTAAAAGTCTTAGCTATGCTGGTACAAATGCTCTGTGTGTTCACCACCACCAGCGGCAGCAACATGAACATGATAGCTAAATCCGTCAAACTTTACACAATGTATCAGCTGTTACAGAAATTACGTCGATTGTTATTCTGTACTTCACTATTTCTATGTCACGAGGTAAACGGGAGATGAACACACTTTCCTTCACATAACCCATACAAGAATAAATCGTATGGGGCCATGTCTGACGATCTTCGAGGACAAGGATGTAGGGTATTGTCGCGGGGTCCCGGGCGCCCTATTCCGACACTGAGCCACCAGGGTGTCATTCAGAAAATGAAGTACGTTGTTGTGCCAGCATGGTGGAAATCCATCCCGTTGGAAAATGAAGTCGTCGTAGTTCTCTTGAATTTGTGGAAAAAAAACAATTTTGCAGCATTTGAAGATATCTCATTGCAGTCACTGTGTTTTCCTCAAAAATGAAGGGCCTGTACGCTTTTTCACGAGAAATGACACAAAAAACGTTCACATTGTGTAGGTTTCTTTCGTGTTCAATACAGTCCATGACGGTTCTGGAGTCCCCATATGCGCGCGTCCACTAACAGGAAATGTTGCTTCATCACTGAAAATTAATCGTGGTAAAAATGTGAAAACATTTTGAATGTTGTGCTGCTGGTGGTGGACACACAGAGAATCTGTAATATCATACCTAAAACTTTGTTTTGTATTTTGCAATTCATCCCATGTATGTTTTTATCAATAAATATGGAGTTTTGAAGACTGCACTCAAAACCTGAATCAGCAGGCAGTTGAAGAGAGACGTAGAACATCTCCAGAAAACTCACACTGAAAATTCCACCATCAAGTTTCCAACTTCTAAAAAGAAAAATATATGTAATAATAATAATAATAATAATAATAATACGTCACACAGAGGTGTTCAAGAAGTAATTTTTCCCATGCTCCATCCGTAAACGGAGCAGGTTTCTGTATATGTGATACAATAAAAACTATCATCTTCTAAGCACTTCGAAGAGTTACGTAGAATATATAGCGAAATGAAGGTCTTGGTGCTGTACGGTCTATCATCAGAATACTGTGAGGTGTACTCTCCTCGAGAGACTGTAATAGCGACATTATGGTTAAACTTCCATTTATTACACGATGCATATGTATTACTTGCCTCTTTCTTGATTTTTACGTTATTTCGTTTGAATAACTTGTTTCGTAATTTTCTCACAAATAGCAATTTAAATAACTTAGCTAACATTATTCGTCGAAAACACAGTGGTTGGCACCATGTCGTCAACATTCAAGTCAGTTTCGCCTCATCATAAAACTTAAATCCCCAGGAAAAACAACTGGTCGTCTCTACTAAACTCTAATGTTAATAGATCCTTAACTGCACTTCACTGAAATGCAAATGAAATTTGAGTTCTTTTCATATTCGCTGATTCAATTAACGCCAGACAAGCACAACCGAACGATCAATAAAAACTTAGCACATAACTCCAATAAATAATAAGTGTCACACACTTTTCGGGCAAATGATTTAAAAGAGTAAGAAGCGTGCAGCAGTTGAGATTATTATTTGGTATGTGGAGATAAATACATCACGCACATGACATCTAAAAGTAGCTGTTCCTTCACAACTATGCACTATCGTTTCACATCTCGCGACTGAAATGGCTCGCACGAGAACGCGTCGCCTAAGTATACCGCTGCTGTGATAAAATGATGTTAATCGTTTACCACATATATTGCATGCACGGAAACAGTTACGTCTCAAAACCATGGCCACGAAAACCCTTGATAACATCCGAAAATTGCTCTTAAACACATTCACGGCCTCACTGCCATCCATACGATCTACCCACAATCAAACAACTACTGCCAGTAGTGTGAACAGGCATGTAATCAAAATAGTATGCAATATTATGGCTAGACTATAATACTGATCGTGTTTTCCTTAACAATATTCTGTTTGAAAATAATTAGTTTTGATGAATTTGTTGGCATTCCTTGCCGTCGGTCTTGTGTACACACGTCTAGTAGTAGTAGTAGTAGAGGGGTTTTTTGGGCGCACGACAGCAAGGTACGTCTAATAAAAACGTGAAACATATCGCCAATTTTCTTAATTTGTTTAACCAGGGCTTTTATACATTTCTTGGATATATGAGGTTCGCTTGAATAACTATTCTCTGAACTTCAACTCGCTGCAAATGTTTAAATTACATCGAAACTTTAAATGTAGTGCATTAAACAGAAGCGCAGCTAGGACTTCTGTTGAGGATGGAGCCGTTGCAACGTTACTTATAAAAAAAAATATAAAAAATTGACAGGACGCTTAAAGTGTACAGTTCGAAGCAAAATTTTCAAATGTGTATGAATCCCTAAGGGACCAAACTGCTGAGGTCATCGATCCCTAGACTTACACACTACTTAAACAAACTTCTGCAAAGAGCAACACACACACCCATGCCCGGGGGAGGACTCGAATCTTCGGCGGGAGGGGCTGCGCAATCCGTGACATGGCGCCTCAAACCACGCGACCACTCCGAGTTCGAAGTAAGGTTGGTGTGTGGGGGTTGAAGGGACCACACTACAAAGGTCATCGGTCCCTCGAAGTAAGGCAAAACGGTAATCTCACAAACATAAAGTTGATTGCAAAAACATCAGCCAGTCAGAATTGAATGCTTGGTACCAAATCGGCACAGTCGAATTTGCGATGCTTCACTGTAGTGACCCATTGCCAAATCTCAATAACTGGTTAGAGCAATGCGGTGTTTCAGGGAAGAGCTATTCTAATTTCGTACTACTATCTGTGTTACAGCTGGCAGTTCAGCAAACTTGGTACAAGGACACATTAATATGTTCAGGTTCTGTGAGCAAAATAGTCTTGACAATATCACAGGACAGTATCACTAATCTCCCAAAGAAGTGCAGAAAGATTAACAAAGGCGTAACAAAAGCTTAAAATCTTACATGTACAAAAGAGGCAACTTCTTTCTGTAACTTTAGTATTATTAAATAACTTACAGTACATACTTAAAAGACAGGAACATCACAGAACAAGAGGTAACGATTTGTATCTTTCAAGGCGAGGCAGTTGAACTATAATAGGTTGGGGGAAGAGGTAGGGGGGGGGGTGAGATAGAGAGAGCGAGAGAGAGAGAGGGGGGGTGGGGAAGGGAGGGAGAGGCGAGAAGAGAGAGGGGGTCGAGGAGAGGGGAGAGGGAGAGGGAGGGAGAGGGAGGGAGAGGGAGGGAGAGGGAGAGAGAGAGGGAGGGAGGGAGGGAGGGAGGGAGGGAGAGAGGGAGAGAGGGAGAGAGGGGGAGAGGGAGAGGGAGTGAGGGGGAGAGGGAGGGAGAGAGAGAGAGGGGGGGGCAAGAATAGAATACGAGGGGGGGTGAGGAGACAGACAGGGGCGAGAAATGGGGGGCTACGGAAAGAGAAGGGAGAGGGGGGAGTGGGCTGTGGGAAAAGGTAAGAGGAAATGAGAGGAAAAAGTAGTTTGAATAATTCTGAGCCAATAACAGTTTCAATCTGTTACCCACTGAAGACCCCTCAGTCAGCCATAGAAGAAAGGACGACACAGGAGATCATTAATGAGAATTTAAGAGACTGTCGGAAACTCAGTTGAGTAGAAAATAATGATTGCAGCCATGGGACGAGCACTGGCAAAGAGCTACAGGAAAAACTAAGAACAGGATGCCAGGAAGTGGAGGACACTGAGATAGTGAACAGGGGTTTGAGTAAAGAGGATTAGATATTATGAATATAACATAACATTATATAAAATATAAGAACTGACGTGGATAAACTATGTGCAGCTAACTCACACAAAAATTAGTTTCGTTGAGGTTGTGCAGCTTTATGATTAATCTTGAGTGAACAAAGTGGTCTGCTACTGACTAGGGCACATTGCTACTGTGCCGATAAGTGGAGGAACAGAGCAACACATGACACGACCTACACTATAAAAGAGGATGGAACCATACATTGGTTGAACTGGCAACTGAAAAAACGAGATACGCATGGAAAGCCACTGTCACCAACAGAAGAACTACTTCGATTATAGGTGTGAAAGGTCAGCATTATTGGCTAAATACTTCATTCAGACTGAATAATTTAAATAAGTCAAGATACAGAGTGTGACACTTGCAAATTAGAAAAGGTCTTTAACAGGCTTACCATGATGAATAAGCGTGTTAGAAGATTACAAAACAAAGTTAATGAACCTCAGTATCATTCTTAATTCCGTTTTTGTTTCACACGTATTTCCGTCACTTTTCTACAAACCACATGATATCGACTCCATGTATTAGCATCTTTATAGACTCCCGAACTCATGTACATATTTGCCGCTTTTGTGATCCGGTTACCACACCTACCACACGAAATTTAAACTTCAGTGTTTATATCATTATTTCACCAGCTTTACAACGTATTGTTGCATGGAAAAGCTGATAAATTTACAGCATACCGTGCAAATGCTCTTAGACAGCATGGCACAGCTTTATACGAGGGTTGACTGAAAACTAATGCCTCCACCTTAGTAACTCTTCAACACTTGGCAGCACTGGTATGCGGCAGGTACTGCCTTGTTCCGTAGCCAGCTCCAGTTGGCGGGAAGCATTAGCATTGAACGGTTGTGTTGTTACAAAGTATGGAACCGTGCGCCTGACCTGTCTGACAAAGAGTTGGACGTCCTGTGGTAGCAACCACCGAGTTTCACAAGCAAAATGTCGACAGATTCAGGACGATCGTCGTGTCACTCGGTGAGAAATTGCAAGCACACTCGGCATTTCACAAGAACGTATTGCTTTGCTTGGCTATCAGAATATCTGTGCACGATGGGTATCCCCGACGCTGACTCCTAAAATGAAAGCGCACAGACTTGAAATTTGCCAGGAACTCCCCCCGCGTTACGAGAATTAAGGTGACGCCTTTCTCCATTCAATAGTGACAGGAGACGAAACGTGGGTACACCATTACGACCCGGAGATGAAACGTCTATGAAATATCGACACAAAGACTCGCCCCCACAAAAAGAAATTCAAGACGCAACCCTCAGCTGGAAAAATCATGGCCACAGTCTTCTGGGACGCAGATGGTGCTATCCATGTTGATTTCCTTAATTGTGGAACAACAACAAATTCAGGGCGTTACATCACAACGCCGCGAGCTCAGAAACGACGGCTAACAAGGGTCCGAAAGGAAAAGTGAAATGTCTTCCTGCAGCATGACAATGCCAAACCACACACTTCATGTGCCACCACTGCAGAACTTCAGAGACTAAATCTCACCACTGTACGGCATCCTCCTTACAGTCCAGATTGAGCACCTGACTTCCATCTGTTCCCGATAATGAAAAACGATCATCATTATGCTTCTGACGAAGACGTTGAGAGAATTGTGAGACTGTGGCTGCGGAAACAGAGTGTCGACTTCTTCCGTGACGCCTTCAGAAAGCTTGTTCATCGTTGGCAGAAATGTATCCAATTGGTTGGTGATTATGTGGAAAAGTGGATATTGGTTATTAAAGATCACATTCTAAAGATTATTTCTGCGTTTGGTTTATTAAAATATTCCCATCCAAACCCAATTAAAAAAGGTGGAGGCATTACTTTTCATTCAACCCTCGTATTATTGAGTCGGTTACAGCATGTCACATTAAAATTTTCACTTTCAGTGTTTGTCAGTGTCATAGTTACATATATTATATTCGACGTTTGACTGTTTTCACAATGCCTGAAAATGACAACATGTCGAAATTGCAATCGCAATAAATGTTTTAACAGCCAAAAGCGAAAATGATGATTTCATTTAAAAATGATGAAATGATTATCAAGGCAAAATAAAACCGCATCTAAAAATACAAAAATAGAACAGGGTCTAAAATCTCAGATATAGGTGAAAATAGCAGTCCACTTGCGTAAAACAAGCGTGATTAACTAGGCCTACATTATAAGATATTCCTGAAGCAATCAAGGAATTTAGTATTTTTCGGCTCAATCTGTTCATTCTAAATGTATTCTGGCTAGTATCGAAATGCCCTATATATTTCGATCTGTTTTAAATAATCAAGCTGTCTTCCTTTTTCTGTTTTATGGAGAATTTCTAAGAAGTATTCAATGTTATCTAAATTGCGTTTAGTCACGCGAATATGGTTCGCAAAGGAGGATTAAAAGCTACCTCTGGTGTTCTACAAAACGTATGTTAAAACTTCTACTAGTTTGTCCTAGATAAACATTATCGTATTCTCCACAGCTAATTTTATAACTACAGATTGCGTGTAAGACATATTGTGTTGGATACTGTGGCGTACGCTCAGACCTAACGTGTTGTCAGTGTGGAAGTCTATTCTTACTTTGGTGTTACGAAATTGTTTACCTAGTCTTTCAAACACAGATCCGCTATATGGTAGCGATAAATATTTAGTTTTAGCGTCTTTCTCTTTCTGCAATGCAATATCTTGAGTATTACTGTAAATGAGTAATTTTGCAACAAACATTATGTCATTTATTTGTGGAGGGAAACAGTTATCAGTGCTAAATCTCTTAGGATCGCTTGTTCTTTGTTAATTTCGTTTTGTTCTAGTGAAAGACTGATTAGTTGGAGACATTCCAAGAAATTTAGTAGGTTGAAGACCCAAAAACAATGTGCCACAATGCACGAATTACGAATGTAATTTAAAACTTTTTTTGGCGGAGTTTATAATTGACTGTCACTTTCACCAAAAGGGAAACTGAGATTTTAAATGCCGGTCGGTGTGGCCGTGCGGTTCTAGGCGCTTCAGTCTGGAACCGCGTGACCACTACGGTCGCAGGTTCGAATCCTGCCTCGGGCATGGATGTTTGTGATGTCTTTAGGTTAGTTAGGTTTAAGTAGTTCTAAGTTCTAGGGGACTGATAACCACACATGTTAAAGTCCCATAGTGCTCAGAGCCATTTGAACCATTTGAGATTTTAAATGCGAGTCTAAAATATAATGTAACTCCCAAATGAAAGGTGGCAAGATCTGAAATATAAATGCCAACACTAAAACTGCCTTAGACCTTGCCCGGTTATCGTTCTTAGAACGGAGTACAGTTACAGTTAAAGTTGCAAAGATTATCGCTGCTCAGATAAACCTTGATAGAGAGAAAACGACACAAACAAGGAAAACCAAACAATTCTCGAAATTGACAAGAAATTAATTGAGAACAATGCTATCACCCATAAGGCAGATAAATGGAATAGTAATACATTTTTCAATGCCGCGTAGGTCGTTCTGCTGGAGGTCGGATTACTACATCTTCTGCTGCGGTTGCTGCTCTAGCATCCAGCGCATTCACCGCTATCGCGAACTTCGTCTGCTCATCATGGACCTTGCTTTGGGCAAACGTGAGCTCAATCATTGCAAACCATAGCTGCAGTTTGTCCGGCAGGAACTGCAATTTTCGAATATTTACATGCTGCATGTTTTCCGCCGCGCTGTTGGTTTCTACGGCAACACGCGTGTTTGACGTTGGAGTAATAGGCGTCTCCAATGATAACTTAAGTGCTTCAAGTTGTTCATGTATCTGTTCTTGAAGGGTCACCAGCTAGATCTCTTCATTCCTCCGTGAACTTTCTGAAGTCTTGTTTGTACATCGTAATTTTCTTTATATTCAGTGTTTGGGGTCACTACTAAAGCCACTGAGGCTAATTAATAATTATTTTCTAGAGAGAGAGTAATGCGTTCAAGAATATAACTTTATTTTTGCATTTCATTGAACACAGGAACAATAACAAAGCCACGATGTATTAAAGGAGATGGCATAGCGCTAGAACAAAACCAAAGAATAAACACATCGTAAATAACATTCTTCACAGAATAATCGCCAAAGTCCACTGTGCGATTTCGTTGTGTCACCAGGCGGTTCCTACAGTATGAAAAAAAAAAAACTTTCAATGCCGATATCTTTTCTTTCATGATCTGATTCTAATTAAATAAAGCCTATACGGTTCCCCAAGCTACGCTCACGTTAACCGTAAATTCGTCTAGAAGTTTTGGAGATTAGCGTGTTTAAGCAGTGAAACAGACTGATACGACGGTTTTAGATAAAACTTTAAATCACCATATCTTTTTTCCGTGATCCAATTTCGATGAAATAAAGCTTATACGGGGCGCCAAACTATACTACTTGCTAAAACCTCATCAAAATTCGTCTATTAGTTTTGTAGAAGCAAATTCAAACAGACAAACACGACCGTTTTACAGATTTATGATTAGCATAAAAGCTACAGCATGAACAGCTACTTCTTACAATGTTGCCCCCCCCCCCCCCCTCCCAGTTTTTTTCTTCGGTTGCTGAACACATGGATCGAGCCACATGGTTCTACAACATCAAAGGTAACAATGGCATTATCGCCACCAAATCCAACACACTTTAGTGACAGTTTTTATTTCTGAAGCACTTCCAGTACATACTTGACTGTAGTGTTTGACATTTCACTTGGAAGATTCTGCATGTCAGTATAGCATGCACGCTCCCCCTCCCCGCAGACCGTTCGCCTGGTGCAAGTCTTTCGAGTTGACGCCACTTCGGCGACTTGCGTGTCGCTGGGGATGAAATGATGATGATAAGGACAACACAACACCCAGTCCCTGAGAGGAGAAAATCTCTGACCCAGCCGGGAATTGAACCCGGGCCGTTGGTATGACATTCCGTCGCGCTGACCACTCAGCTACCAGGGGCGGACCCCTCACATGACTAGAGCAAAGAACTGAATAACTACAGAAAAACGTTTAATACGCCCATGGTTGCTTGCATCTGTATTAACATTAAGACATTTCTCCCCTTCCAGTTGAACTTCTAACTGATCTAGGCACAAAGGGCCAAAGACATTGCCAACTATTGCTTCACATTTCGTACTAACACAAGAAACGTTTACAGCAATTTTTGAGCCTTCGAAAGTCTTTCCAGCCAATTTGTTGGTACAATCCATCTAACAAAATCTCTGATGGTTTTTTACGGTATGAAATCCATATGTTGACTCAGTTGCTGCTCTGTTCAGATCACTTTCACTGTAGAGTTGCGGAAAGAGCTCACCGATTCTTCGCTACGTATCTTGTGCTTCTTTACTTGTTTTGTGCTTTTTGGTATTAACATGATCCATAATATCTGATCTCCCGCTATGTGATATTCAAACACCTGGAAGTAAATAAATTTAAAATGAGACTAGTAATAAACTAGATACAAGATGGTCGCGCATGGACGCAAAGCTGTAGGCTCTGCACGCACTGTTTTCTTGCACAAAATTACAGTCTATTTATTTCTATTTGAGACTTACCCACACATTAAGAACTTTACCTCAAATACTGTTCTTTCGTCTCGTAGAAATGGAAATTCAATTTTCCCTAAATTTGCATTTACCGTTATCTTTAAGCATATTCCACATGTTCTCTACAATCAGAACAGCTAATGTCAATGACGACGCTACGACAGCGTCCGAGCTGATGCGCGGTAGCCACTCTTACGAGGCACCGTGCCACGACAGTCAACGATTGCCGAAAGTGTTGCCAACCTGCTTTTTTCTCTCCCAGTTAACGCCATGTTTAATTTTCAATCCGCCAGATGACACTTGACAGAGAAGTCCAAAACTCTGTTCTTTATTTTTTTAACTGTTTTATAAATTTGAAACTGGGGGTTGAAACAGAGCATTAAAAAGCGGGCGGACTCAGATAAACCGGGCGATGTAACGCCAGTCACAGTTACGTCCCATGCGAAGACGACTCAGAAGGACCTCATCCCGCCTGCGTGGCTGGAAGGAGGTACGCCACGGCCTCAACGCAGACCTTACCAGATGCAGCTTATTTTCTGACACTTCCAGCCACTCTTCTTCCCATCAACGCATGACTCTGTACATCAACAGCGAGGTAGGGGGATGGCACTATCGCGACGTACTTTCTTAGTTGCTAAATCCGCCATTTCGCTCTCCTTAACACACCTGTGCCCTGGTAACAAGAAGAAAGACACTTCCTTCCCCTGACTTTGTAGGTGGAGGAGGGCGTCCTGGATACTATGGAGAACTGTATCAGCTGCATACAAGGGTTTCAGGAGTGAAGGGCATTCAGGGCGTCCAAACAGATGAGGAATGTAGCACTAGCAACACATCTCGTCTGCTTCAGTGCCCGTAAGATAAGAGTATAACTCCGCATCAAAGACAGTAAGGTGTCGCAGGCGGATCTTGAGAACACGATCAGGGGAAACAACAACAGAGCAGTCAATGGAATCCCCCTGTTTATACCCGCCCTTAAATACAGCCACACATTTGTGGTTCTCAGTTAAAATTTCACAAATGATGTGTTAAAAACAGATGAAGACGTGCTGCCTCTCTTTTACTGCACTAAATCGAAAATTACTCTGGGCCTCAGTCGATTGGAACTCTGGTTTGGGGGCTGAATTGGCTCCACACCAACTGTCTCCAGACCACACTTCACGCGGATTCCAAATGGCGGTATTGTTCGTGGAAGACTGGAAAAAAAGGCGCCCCATACCTGGACGAGCAACATTACGGTATACAACTACTCAATATCAAGGCCGGTATGTAACACGTACTCGGCACGCCCATTTAACAGTTACGTTGGTATCATATGCAAACCCAAAACAGCAGCAAGCGATAAATAAAAAACGGACACCTTCATGTCCAATAAGTGAATATTTTGTGGTAACTCGGCCAAAAATGGCCGTAATAGTTATTGATATAATTACTATTCTGGTTTGTTGTTATGAGGCATGTTTCAATTATAATTACCACAACAAATGAACTGAGATGACTGATTTGTATCGACCAAATAACGTAACCAAGGAAAAAACTGATGAAAATACACATAAAACCATTAAGATAAGTGCAGACAGACACACTATTTTAGAGCAAAAGTAAATATACCAAGAAAAATGATTGTCTCTGTAAATAGAAAAATGATATTGACTAATACTGACTATGACTTCATGACACTCTACAATAGTAAGAACATCCAGGAATTAGAGTAAACTGTCACATTCGTCAGATGTGTTATCGTCATTGATGAGCGGCTTGTACAAGCGCTCGATGGTAATGCAATAAAGCCGTCTCAAATCACAGGACAAATTTCTTCACTTTCTCTTCCTAATGTTACCAAAGAAAAATGCCGAAACACAGATCTAGTCAGGAAAGTCATAGCATCACCCAAACTGTCAAAATTTCGTTGATGTATGACAGAAGACAAGAGAAATCAAAATACATTACACACACTAAACTACTTTCAAAATTTGTGCCATTTGCATCAAACATAACGTTGAGGGGATTTCACCCATTACTTATACTCGACGGAGTCCTACGAGAAATGGAGAAACGCTGCAGACGAAAAGAGCATATGGTAAACGTGGCTACAGACTTCGTAGCAGTAAGCGATATACGAAAGCTCGTAACTTCTTATCTCAAGAGTTTGTAAATCACAACTGGTGAGTTGAATTTCATTTTTCTTTATAGCTCGTCATCGCACACAAAAGAGCTCTTGGCACGCTGTTCACTTATTATGAAGTAAAGATCAAATTCATCGTGCCTTTAGCCACTTGTGTTCCGCAGGTGTCTACATAAAGTCACATGCCAATCCAGCTAATCGAATAACTTAAATACTCGATGTTCCTTAGAATATTATGACACGTTTCGCACAGACACACTTCCATGTGTATAGGGTATGGTATCACCAATATTCCTGAAAAAGTTTCCAACATACAACCACTGCCGATATCATTTCTTCCTAACAGATCTAAAATGTCCCGCCCGCTTTACAGAGAACAAAAGATCTCACAAAAATGTTCATCAGCATATTATGCTATAATGGGAGTGGAAGTTTCAGGGAAGTATACCATCACTGGTGATAGTGCACTGGCCCATTAAGTAGAAGTGTATTACTGCTTTCAGTTCTGTCAAACAATAGACATTGACTAGGGATAGTGCACTATCACTAGTAAATGTATACCTTCACTACCAAGAGGTAAGGAATGTGAACCATGGCTGCAATAACAAAATAGTCGTACTTCGAAAGTTGCATTTATCTTCTGTAGTTTGAAAACATACTCATATTATGTAAAATTCATTTATTGCAGCGAGGACGTGCACCATGGTACTTTGAGTTGCACAACACGTTTTTGTTTTTGCAAAAGCACATCAGAGTCTGAAATTTTTGCTGGCAGCTGCATTTGAAGAATTCCTGGCCGCTTCGCATCGACTGAGACGTCGGAACTGTCCTCAGGGAACAGTTTGTTTGGAACTTCCTCCTCTGACATTATTCTTAGAGGGCAAGTACTGAACTGGGACCTGAAACAAAATGTCGTAGTTGTAGCCGCAGTGGCATATCGTATCGTCCCTTCCATAATTATTAAAAACAAACAATGTATTACCATGCGTACAGTTGTCTCGAGGATGACACCCAAGATCGACCTAGCATCTCCTCTTCCTCATCGAAGATGGGAACTGGAACTTTCACAGTACAGCCCTTTTCCACTGTTGGAAAGCAGCAATCTGAACACTGCCGCATCCTTTGCGCTTGTTCTTCTAAGCACTTGTACATTTTAGTTCTGTGTTTTTAATAGCACGAGTTGACTCGTCTAAATCATTCAGGCAGTATTCATTACAGTCAGGAATACTTTCTTTCTCTTTGTTATCAACCTCTGTTCCATCTTCCATCCTGCAATGGAGATTTACTGTGATCTTTATCCTGCAACGTTTCAGTCCCTGTCTCGCTGCTAATGCTCATTTGATTAATTATATTTTCAGGGTCATCCTCAGAGTGAACGTTCATCAATGCTTCAGGAAGTAAACACGTTGAAGACAAACCATGTTTAGGAGGGCAGACAAACATCGCCTCGTACAGAGATCTTTTAATTCCAAAATGTACAGCGCTATTCTTCATTAGCTGCACAAATCTTAATGCACGGCTCCACTCGGTGGTGGTGTGCTCCTGCATCCATGCAGTTAGCATATTTTCTATGTTGTGCCTAACAATATAAAAATATCAATACCTCTTCACCTGTTTTGGACTTCAGTGGCCTAAGAACAACGAATTTAGTGATGTGGTCCTGATAAATTATTGTGAATTTGTAATCCCCCTCTGGTTGCGATTCGAAGTCGATGAGACCACCTTGACATCTGGAATTTAGCTCCTTGAACAACACTGGTTTCACCAGTATTCCCCTTTTATGACCTTTTTGCTTTTGTAAACAAGGCTCACAAAAACTAAGGTAAATTTGGACATCTCTGTATGTTATATTACAGAACATTGACTTCAAGCATTTCATCATTCGGTCACGTCCACCATGGCCAGTCATTAAACTAGCATCATGCAGAATATCATACACTTATTCATCATAAACATAGTATTTAATCTTACCTTCTTCAGTTACAGGTTGTATTAATTTGGTTACTCCATTCACTTCCAGCATTTCAAAAACGTGTAGTAGTTGCCGTCCCTCTCGTCTATATTTTAGTGATTTTGCATTGCTGTTAAGTGACTAGTACTTTTCTCTGTCCCTGAAGATTGAATTATAACTGAGATTTCCCCGTTTCACTCTAAGATGTTTGTAGAACTTCACTGATATGAACCGTAACTGCACTACTGTCAACCACAGCTGCACTACTGTAAGCCGTAATTACAGTACTGGCAACCATAACAGCACTGCTGTACAACGTAATAATAACGAGCTGACGACAATTACATTCATGCTGATGCGTGGTAGCATTGCTGGGCGCACTGTTCATAACCTGGGAGCAGCGATGGTACACCTACACTAGTGAATAATATGCTATCCCTAGCCGAGTACAGTGGTGGTTCACCTTCACTAGTGGATGTGTGTTTTTTTTCACTTTAATATCACGTTAGCCGCACGAAAACACGAATTTGCTAACCTAGAGTTAGTACTGCTAGAGAAAGAGGACAAAACAATGCATATGAATGTGTTTAAAAATTAACGAAAATAGCATCTTAAAAAACCCACGAAAAGAATCATAAGCCAAAACAGCTTTGTAATCAATTACTTATCGAAATGATTACTTATCGAAACCTTAACATGCCTGTAATGAAAATACCAACACAGGAAACAACGTTGAACACCCAGAAGCACAACATTAATGAGTAATATTAATTATTTCGATTTTTCGAATCTGCCTTCAGAAATAGGTTTAACATGTTTCCTTTATAAATGCCAAAGAAACAACAAAAAGTATTTCGTAAAATAGTGATACAAGAAAACAAAACTCAAAGCATTCTGGAATACATGCTAACGGTTCTTGGTGCGTCTGGGTTTGCATGATTTATTCATTATTTATTTGTTTTGTAAGGATACAGTCGAACAGAAAATCTTCCCTCTGCTCCTCCAGCAAGAATGAAATTAAAATAGTGTCTAATAGTGGCACTAGAACAATTTACATGAGCTGACACAATTCCATTATAATGATGTGATATGTAGCCACCTGAAAATAAGTAAATTAACACTCGAAACTAGTAACTGATTGGGTTATCCTAAAAACGAAACTAAGAAATTAAACTCCTCCCGAAAAGGCCATGAAGACCCAACGGTACCGACAGGCCGTCACCTGACGCGGATATGGAGGGGCATGTGGTCAGCACGCCGCTCTCCCGGCCGTATGTCAATTTCCGAGACCGGAGCGGCTGCTTCTCAATCAAGTATCTCCTCAGTTTGCCTGACAAGGGCTGCTTCTCAATCAAGTATCTCCTCAGTTTGACTGACAAGGGCTGAGTGCACCCTGCTTGTCAACAGCGCTCGGCAGACGGGATGGTCATCCGACCAAGTGCTAGCCCAGCTCGACAAAGCTCAACTTTGGTGATTTGACGGGAACCGGTGTTAGTACTGCGGCAAGGCCGTTACAGCATCCTCAAAATAAGCCAACATTAAATTTCCGTTGAGATCTGATCGTCTCTCAGACGGGTATAGTATCTACAGAATACTTCCTCTGAAACTTGCAGTCTCCAGTCCACTTGTCGACGTTCAAAACCGTTGTTCTTGCCCTTAACCATTAAATCCAGCACTGAGCCAGTGAACAACAACACTTCAGATATAAAACGAACAATTCTGCTTAACGTTAAGATACTTATAAGCAACGATTTTTATGACCAATTGTCTCATCCTCTTGTGCAACGCACATTTCATGTACATGGCATCAAAAGTCTTGCTGTTGAGATGATGAAATGAAATGAAGTCCCTTGCTTCTTGACAGAGCGTAGGGGAACGAGGCGGGAGACCCGCGCCGCCGTACTAGGCAGGGTCCTACTGGTGGCGGTTTGCCGTTGCCTTTCTCCGACCGTAATGAGGATGAATGATGATGCTGATGAAGACGACACAACACCACCCAGTCATCTCGGGGCAGATGAAAATCCCTGACTCCGCCGGGAATCGAACCCGGGAAGCGAGAACCCTACCGCGAGACCACGAGCGGCGGACTAGATTATTAGATAAATATTTTTAAAAAATGAGGTGGAAGATATCAGTCATGACTTTATTGGAAGAGTCATCTTGGAAGGCAACAGTCTCAGTTTGAGCCAATATTTTATTCCGAGTCAGAATTAACGATCCGATACGAGCGCTTTTTACAAGTTACACACTTCGTGCACAATCATTTTCGTGTATGGAGCCCCTACACGAAAGGCATATCAAAGAAGGAAGATCTGAGTCAGATTCATATTAGAGTTGAAATAGCTCGTCGACGTAGGGGAATAAATGGTCGATATTCCTGTTGAAGGAAGTCACGGCTTTTGGAAGGGAGCCCAGCTCAAACTTTAGGGGCCCCGATGTTTAAAAAGTTGGAGGAGGGCAGGGGCACATCACTTCTGTGAGGAAAATGTTTCGTAAAGCACTGTAGTGTTCAAAACAACTTAGTGCAGCTTCACCTTATCTCCCGAGTACGAACTAAGTATGTAAACTACTGCGCCGGCTAACTCTCACTATTCTCATCGTCTCAGGCATTACTGACACTCCTTGCCTAGCCGTCACCCCGTAATAATAATAATAATAATACACAAAAAGTGCTTTCTTTCCGTTATTCTGGTTACAATCATGCGTTTAAAACTGGGAGCGTGTAATTCCAACGATGAAATGAAATGTCGTGTGGCTCTAGGGCCTCCCGTCGAGTAGACCGGTCGCCTGGTGCAAATCTTTTTATTTGATGCCACTTCGGCGACTTGCGTGTCGAGGGGGATGATATGATGATGAAAACAACACAACACCCAGTCCCTGAGCGGAGAAAATCTCCGACCCAGCCGGGAATTGAATCCGGGCCCATTTACATGGCATCCTGCCGCGCTGACCACTCAGCTATCGAGGTGGACATTTCTACGATTACACACAACAATTAAGTAAGTTAGGAAGCTTTGGTTATCTGTCCATTTTATTCTTGCCGGACACACTGGTCCGTCAAACAACATTGTAACTGTGTACACTACATGTTTCCCAGTTCTCATATGGACTACGAACCGTAATAGTAAGAGGACGTCAAAAACAACTTTACTGGCAACCAGCTGCCTTGCAAGACAAACGCTACGTGATGGTTACTTAAAGCTGGTTGGGTAACCTTCGACGAAACGTGTGACCACCTCTGACTATAAAGACTACAATAATAATTGTTCGCCTGAGCGATCGGCTGGACTGTTGGTGACCCCAATGTGTTTTTTTTTTTTTTTTTTTTTTAAAGATGAAGATACCAATATAAATGCTATTCTGGCTATTCTACTATTCCCGACAAACTCTGTCGATACACGATAACTCATCACAGAGCGAACGTAAAATTCACTGGACAAGTCACTAGGTGTTGACCTTTGGGAACTAACAGCTAACATTTCAGACTGTAGACCCTCCGAAATATTTCACACGGGAGAATGTTACAGCACCCACGACAGAAATTAATCCGCTTAAAAAATGGATAGACCAATCGAACTATAAAAATTAAATGCAAGGTAGGGGCCAAAGTTTTTCATCACCCAGCAGTTTCCACACTTTGTTGTCCATATCATTCGTGCTTACTTATACTGTACATTTTTAAACAACTTTGGTTGGTGAAGGTTGTTGTAATGTATCACAAATTTAAGAGCCTTCATTTCTTCGTTAACAGCGAATTTTCATTACAATAATATGGTTTGGAAAAACAGAGCTTCCGCGGAAACAGAAGACTGTGTGGTGAACAGTGTCGGCGAACCTGTCTGAAACATCGTTAAAAAAGCAGATACTGTCTTTGTCAACTTAATTTTATTTTTTATAATTTATCTTACAAAATTTCTTTGAAAACACCGTCGGCAGTCACAATGTGATCATCGTGTACTTTTTGGCTATATGAGTCTTTAGCACGAACATAAATTTCACTGAATATGCGAACTCACGTGTAACTGTCGACCCGAGAAAACAGTTTCTGTTAAATACAAACCCGCTCTTTGAAGCGTCTGACTTTTTTTTATTGCGAATTGTTTTCTTATCATTTGGAAAGGCATGGTTGGATTAGAAGATGTGATTTTAATGCGGGATATGAGCACAGTTTTATCGGAGTTAATGAATTTCGCGGTGATGATATACCAGCCTAAGTGAGCTTCCACTAACCTTGTACCATAAATCAATCTATGATTAGCATTAATATGGCTCATTGGTATAATTATAGCATTTATCGTTATAAGCATTTTATGAGCTGGTAAATCAGACGGATTTAAAGAGTTCAAGAATTCTACGTCGTACAACAGTATGCTGTTCATTTCTTCAAGCTGGACAGAATCGGAACTTTGCCTCTTCAGGTAACAAATTGGAAGAGACATAGTAATTGCTGTACAGTCATCTTCTCTGGATATATAATAGCCATTAAACAGAATTGCGAAACATTTTGTTCATTGAATTCTGTGACATTGAATATGGTGGTAATAGGATTATCGCAGTTTCAGTAACTTACCTGTGATGATGGACATTCATCTAATTCAGTTTATTCGCGGAGTACACAACGCTTGCTTAAAGAAAGTAAACAACTCCAACCACTGTTGTGCATTATAATAAAATTAGATTGTCAATAGATGGTGCCTTCTAAATTCTTTATATGGACGTGTATGATCGTAATTGCGTGATCGGGTACGCTAGCATAAACAACCGCAACAGCTGCTGTACATGTTAATTAAACATACTGTCAACAGACTGCATGTCCCACATTATTTTTACAAAACTATTTTCAAAATAAAGTTTTTGAACGAAAACAATATCTTTAAACTATCTGTGTATTTTTTTGTCATTAGTGATGGACGAAATCTTGAAATTTTCAGCAATTCAGCGAATTTTCCTGAGGTTTTTCTTGACATTGCAGGAAACTCGATTGCAAGTAAATAATAACGAATCACGGGGAACTAGAAAACTAAAGATGGACCTACGTCCTACAGTTATCTGACATTTCCTGCTCAGAAGTTCCAAGTGTAGCGCAATCATCAATTTCACCAGCAAAATAATGTTCTGCATCTACTAACTTACATTTAAGTAACGCTGAACGTAGTGACACCAGACTTGACCTATTTTCCACCTCCCAATTTATGTACTACCTATTTCTGGGCCACTTTGTGTAATTATTATAGTCCATTATTACAGTCCTATAGCATGATATTACTATCTACATACACAGAGAAGTATATACAAAATGAAAGTTAAACTTTGATACAGTGACATAAAGTAAGGTGCAGAAAGAATCACAATTCAAATCTAGGTTAATCTTGTTTTGTTATTGAATTTTGTTGCATAATACGCCCACATTTGATTGCTTTTTATTGAAAATAGGGTGCCCACAATAATGTATACACTCTTTGAAACAGAATCTCTATTTAGTAAAAGGAGACAGAAATACAATTTTTATGGGTAATAATTTAGAAGGCGGTGAAAAACATAACAATGCTTTCTTTTGTTTTAGGATTGTCAGCAAACATGGCATTATCGTTTGAACAACGGAAATGGATGCTAAAGTGTTACTGGGAAACAGATAATGTGAGTGCGATACGCCGACGTTGGAGAGCTGAATTTGGAACACCACCATCGGCAAAAGTAACAATTATAAGAATCAGAGAAGTTTGAAATCGAAGGAACGTTGCACGATATGAAGAAGGGACATAGCGGACGAAAGACAAGTTGAACAGACAATGAGAGTGTGGATGCAGTAATCCAGGCTACACACGATCCCCGAAGAAATCTACGAGGCAACGCTCTCGTGAGACTAGTATCTGCAGAAGCAGTTTTCATAGAATTTTGCGATCTCAGAACTTTAAGCCTTACATTCCCAGACTTCTCCATGCTCTTAACGAGAATGATCCTGATTGGCGAAGCGAATTTTGTGAGTGGTTCATTAACAGATGTGAAGAAGAGCAACGTTTCCAAGATCGAATTCTTTGGTCAGATGAAGCGACATTTAAACTTGATGGAACAATTAACCGCCATAATTGCATGTACTGGGCCAGGGAGTCCATATGTAACCGTGCAAAGGCATATTAATCTACCAGAAGTAACAATCGGGTGTGGTCTGTCTCCTAGAGGGTTAATTGGGTCGTAGTTATTTGACAACACCGTCACAGGAGACTCGTACTCGGAAATGATAAATCCTGGTCTTAGCGTTGTGTTTGGAAATGAAGATAACTACTTTCAACAGGGTGGGGAGCCACCTCACTTTCACCTGAAAGGGAGGGCATTTTTCAATCGTACATTCCCTGCCGGACAGATAGGACGAAGAGGGAGTGTGGAGTATCCCGCTCCATTTAACTCCTCTAGACTTCTTTCTGTGGGGTACTCTCAAGAACACAGTTTACGCTACGAGACCACACACACTGGACGATCTTAGAGAGAAAATTGAGCAAGCCTGTGATGCTATTCCGTTGGAAACAAAGTTTGCATGTCGCTGAGTCGTCAACGGTGTATTTCGATGGACGGACACCGGTTTGAACATTTACCACCTTAAGTCGGACCATGAGGCACCTAACACCACTAAAATTGTATTTCTAACACCGTTCATTAAGGTAATGTTTAGTTTCAAAGAGTGTGTACATTATTTCGGGACACTATATATATATATATATATATATATATATATATATATATATATATATATATATATATATATATATATAAATACTGTTAAATTACACAAAGAACGTTACAGATATCGTCAACAAAAGTCATGGGATAGCGATATGCACATGTACAATTGGCAGTCGTACTTACACAGATATAAAAGGGCAGTGCATTGGCGGAGCGTTCTCAGGCGATTGATGTGACACGGCTTCCGACGTGATTATGACCGCACGACCCAAATTAACAGGCATTGAACGCGGAATGGCAGTTGGAGCTGGAGGCATGGGACATTCCATTTAGGGAGTCATTTGGAAACTCACCATTCCGAGCCCCATGGCGTCAAAAGTATTCTGAGAATACCAAATTTCAGGCGTTACCTCTCACCATGCATGTGGCATGTGTGTGGCCTGAGACCGAGAGAAGACGCGTTTGCGTGGAATTGTCAGTGGTAACAGACAAATAACACTGCCTGAAATATCGCAGAAACAAATGTGGGACGTACGATGAACTTATCATTATGGCAGTGCGGCGGAATTTGGCGTTAATAAGCTGTTGCAACCGTCGACCGACGCCAGTGCCTTTGCCTACCGCACTAAATCTCCTTGAGCGACTCTCCTGCAACCATACCGGTTGCACCCAAGAAGACTGGAAGACCGTGGTTTGGTCAGATGAGTACCGACTTCAGGTGGTAAGAGCTGGTGGTAGGGTTCAAGTGTGGCGCAGACCCCACGAAGCCATGGACCTAAGTTGTCAACTAGGCACTACGCAAACTGGTGGTGGCTTAATAACGGTGTGGGCTGTGTTTACATGGAATGGATTGCATCCTCCTGTCCAACCGAACCGATCACTGACTGGAAATGCTCCCGTTTGGATAATTGGAGATCATTTGTAGCCATTCATGGACTTAATTTTTATGGATGACAATGCGCCACGTCATCGGGCCAATGAATCAAGGGCGGCGAATTTCCAAGTAGCACCATTCTTCAAAGACTTGCATACAGGATACGAGGTATCAATACTTCGCTAGAGAAGAGCTAAGCTTGTCTGTATTCCGATACGAGGCTTTTCATCTTATACAGAACACATTTTTTAATGTATAACTCAAATTTGACACTTTTTTGAGTTACGAAGTTCTGCTATCTTAACGACGAAGTATGCTCGTTGCTAGGAATGACATAGATGCTATTTCCAACCAATAAATAAGCCAAAACCTAGGACACCTGTATATTACTCGGCCTCTATATGCCTCGGTAACCGTTCTAATCTCTCCCAGTTTTTCTACACAAGATATTTGTCGGAAGTAGCAGAACTGTTGCCCTTTCTCGAATAACGATTCTCTAACTTCACCCCAACAGGCAACCTGTGAAAGTCACCTTTTTTCAAACTTTTAAGTTTATGACCATCCTCATTACACTTTTGTATGGCTTGTACTGATCTGCTACGATGCCAACAACACGTTTTTGAATTCAGTCCATCTCTGTCATCAATTCTACTTGGTAATAACCAGAAACACTCAAGAACGTGTCCCACTAGCGTCTTTTATGCTGCTTCCATTGCAAACGCACCACACGATTCCAAAATCCATCCTCAGATATAAGTCTTCCACTTAATTTCTTAAATGCTGATTTCACAAGTTCACCTCTGTTCATAAGGCTTCGTAGTAACAACAACTTCAGCGGCCACTGCCATTTATCATTCACTTCTGAATACACGTCTACCGCTTTCATGTTGATTCTCATGTTTTATAACGTCATCTAATCTCCCATATGTCACAGTCACTTTATTTATCTTTTATTAAAGGGTTATTTTTTCGGCACCCCCAATTGTTTTCCATTTAGATGCATAAGTTTGAAATTTGGTTCAAAGATGCCTACAACCTTCCTCTGTAATGGCGAAAAAACTTGGCGCCCTGCGACGTCACACTAGTACTTGGCGACGCTCCGAACAGCAAGGTGTCGACAACTGCAAAAAATAAAGGCCACAGCTCAGATGTTCATGAGAGCTGTAAGGTGGGTTAATGATAGATTGGCATCAAATTTCACCACACTTCTGTCCAAAGTCACCATGCACGTGTCACATAATGGTAAAGTGATCACACTCCCCCTCTTACCCACATTTCACCCCTTCCTTTGAAGACTCAGCGATGGAGATCAGAACCGCAACGGCCAGCGTTGAAATCACGCGGTTTTCTTATGGGTGGCAGAGAGAAACATTTCAGACACACCGCTGCTCAGAATAGACACAAAAACTCTTCGCAGTGTGGCATAAAGGGCGTCAATGAAACCACCCCCTCGCTTGGAGCGTTGATTCCCACATATTTCGCGCTTGAAACGACAGTTCGCTACGCGATGAGCGAAAGGACAACTTTCTAGACACAGTTCGACACCGCTGCCATTCCCTGGAGGTTTCAGCCCCACTCTAAGGACTTCGTGGGGCTGCAACCCCATTGACCGTGATCTGATCCCTTTGGAGTGGAGCACGATCGCAACTTCTGCTCTGCTGTATGGCTTGGAATGACTAGCGACTGTTAAAAACCATTTGATGAAATCTTAACATGATCCGAAGCAGCAAAGGGTTCCTACGCTTTTTCGTCTCCTCCTGTCGCATGATCACGGGAAAAAGGGGAGGGGGGTATGCAACTTCGAGACCCACCATTTCAGCAGCACAGTCGGAGCCACCCACGCCCTTTAGTTGAGCACGTTACAAATGTACCTGTCAGGAACTTCGACACATCTTCAGCTTCGTGGCTGCTCTACCACCTCCGAGTTAGGCAATCCCTTCGACACCCCTCTGCTGCTGTTTGCCCGACCCTCGGGCGCTAGAGCAGCCACGAGGCTGAACGTGTGTCGAAGTTCCTGACAGGTACATTTGTAACGTGCTCAACAAAGGTGCGTGGTTAGCCCCGACGGTGTTACCGAACAGGGGGACAGGTCTTAAGAGGGACCCGGGACCCTTTGCTGTGTTATTCATGCACATCTTAACGCTGTACCTCCCCCCCCCCCCCCCCCGCATTATAACGCCACAGGAAGACACGAAAAAGGATGTACGAAAAAGCGTATGATCCGTTTGCTGCTTCATATAGCGTTCAAATTTCGCCAAATGGATTTTAACATTCGCTCGTCATTCTAAGCCGCACAGCAGAGAAAAAATTGCTGTCGCACTACACGCTCAGTGAGGTTGCAGCCATACGGCGTCCTCCGAGTAGTGTTGAAAAGCGCTGGGGGTAGCAGCAGTGTCGAACATTGTCAAGAACGCCGTCCTGTTGCACATCGCACTGCTAACTGTCGTTTTCGACCGCGAGATAAACGGGAATCAACGCCCCAAGCGAAGGGATGGTTTCAGTGACTCCGTTGTGTCACACTGTGAAGAATTCTCGTGTCTATTCAGAGAAATAGTTTCCCCTGCCACCCATAGAAAACCGCCTGATATCAATAATGGTTCTTACTTCCATTCCTGAGGCATGAAAAGAAGGGGTGAAATGTAAGAGGGGAGTTAACGATCTTTCTATTAAGTGACACGTGCATAGTGGCGTTGGGCGGAACTGTGGTGAAATTTGGTGCCAATGTGGCATCATCAACCCATCTTACATTTCACATGAACTTCTGAGCTGTAGCCGTTTCGTTCCGCAAGTGTCGACACTATGCTGTTTGAAGCGTCGCCGAGCCCTAGTGTGACGTTGCCTTTGCATCATCTCAGAGGAAGGTTTCAGGCACCTTTGAGTCAAATTTCAAACATATTCACCGCGATGGGAAACAATTAACGGGGTTTCGAAAACGTGGTCCTTTAATTTTGTTCAATTTTAATTTTGTTGTGCAATGTATTATTGGAAAGTCAGTATTAGCCATTAACAACTACCTATATCTTTGGTTAAGCTGCTGAAATGCATAAACTTAAAAAGAAATGTTCCAGTGATTGTACAATTTTGTCTCCATTGTTACTTAATATGACACCTGCTATCGTAACTGACCCGCCAAAGTTTGAGTTTTGATTCCCTCGTACTCCTACTGTTTGCAATTCTTCCTCTTGTAATGTTCTCAGCATCTCTTATCAGACAATCTCGAAAATATTTCGAAACAGTTTTGGTTAACTTATCATAATTTATGATGTTCCTAGTCTCGTTTACTCGAAATCCTCGCCCTGTTACAGATAGGTGCCTTGCTCCATTTGAGATTTTCTTCTGCTTTCTTCATACCTACAACATCTTTAGCTGTTTTATTATGTCACCTCTAGATATTTAAATGATGATACAGATATCACATTTTTTCTTAAGTCTTGTAATCGGGTACTAACAGCTGCTTTCTCTTTGGTGTGGGCGTTATTTTGTTCAAATGGCTCTGAGCACTATGGGACTTAACTTCTGAGGTCATCAGTCCCCTAGAACTTAGAACTACTTAAACCTAACTAATCTAAGGACATCACACACATCCATGCCCGAAGGAGGATTCGAACCTGCGACCGTAGCGGTCGCGCGGTTCCAGACTATAGCGCCTAGAACCGCTCGGCCACTTCGGCCGGCCGTTATTTTGTATTTATCTATATTTAAAGTGAGCTGTAGTGAGTAAAGGAAGTGGAATTTCTGTTTAAGTCTACTTGCGTTTCTTTACGACCATAGAGCGACAGTTTCTTATAAAAAAAACTTCACCGTCAGCCAACATACTGGAAGCTGCTGACCCTACCCATGATAAATACTTTACAAGTTGACAATGCAAAAACTACATTTGAACCCGCCTGGATATCCGAGCTCGTTAAAGCGCCACTTCCGTGATACGGGGAGTCGAACCTGCCCCGGATGGAATCTGCCTCGCGGTTTAACGATGAGGTCTGGTGGGCCAGCCAGTCCGAATGTAGTTTTTAACGGTTTCCCACATCCAACTAGGTAAATACAGGGGAGGTAGCTGTGTGCAGCAGCGGATACACGATACGCAAACATTGAGAAAACTTTCTTACACTTGCACATAATTTACTCTGGGCGCCGACGGATGGGTTACCCAAATTCCGAAGAACTACGCCTGTGGAAAGGAAATATCAGCAAGATCGGTGCTCAGACAATTTTCGCTGTAGGCTTGCTGTAAGGCTAGGAGGGCAATTGGATGGATTGAAAATCCTCGAACGGACATATGTGGAATGGTCAAGTCTACAATACGAATACATGTTGGTATTACGAGGCTATGACGACACAAAGAACAGCAAATCGACTGACTCGGTGTCAGCTGTGTCCATCTATCACACAGAGATTGAACTTTTCCGAGCAACAAACAGTATCGCTAGCGTAGAAAAATATTGGATTAAACGTATGTACCTCAGTTAGTATATTTTTATGTGTACCTAAAATGATGGTGTCACACGAACAGTAACAAAAATATTATAAATAAGTGTAGTAATGGCAGTAAGAAAAAAAATCTTTTAATTTTGCGAAGTGTGTCGTTCGCGATATTCAAGCGAAGGACACTGAAGGGCAGCGGAAATGTATCGACTTTCACAACCGCAGTTATATCACAGCCTGTACAATAGACAATGCAGGCTGGCCGTGATGAGATGGGAAAGAACTTGAGGAAGAAAGCGAAGCGGAGGCCGCGGCATAAGTTGCTAACTTTAATAGTAACGAAACTCTCCTGAGGTGAGACTTCGATTCATCAAAACGACAGGAAAATACGACTGCAAATAATTGCATATGAACAACATACATCATCGACAAACTTCGGTAGCGTAATGCCTCTGTAGTGATTGCCTTGTTGTGAGACCAGTTATTAAAAGCGCGGCCAAAAATCGCCCCCGGCAAATTCTTCGCAAGGCAGCCACGAAATCAACAACAATGCCCCTTCTTCGACATCTGACCATCCCCTCCAATTTCTGAAGCCAAGGACGAAGCTGAACGTGCCGTAACATCATCTAATTGTTACTGTTGTGGCCTTCAGTCCGAAGACTAGTTTGATGCAGCTCTCCACGTTAGTTCATCCTGTGCAAGCCTCTTTATCTCCGAATAATTACTGCAACCTACATCCATTTAAACCTGCTTACTGTATTCATTCCATGTTCCCCCTCTGCAATTTTTACCCTTCATATTTCCCTCCGTTATCAAACTGACGACTCATTGATACCTAAGGATGTTTCCTATCAAGCGACCCCTTTTTTTAGTGAAGTTATGCAATAAAATTCGTCTTTCCTAGTTCGATTCAGTATCTCCTCATCAGTTACTCGACAACCCATCTATTCTTCAGCATTCTTCTGTAGTACCATGAAATGCTTAAGGTCCACATTCAGTTTCCGTACGAATGTACTCTCCAGACAAATACCACGAGAAAAAGCTTCCTAACACTTAAATTTGTATTCGATGTTATAAAATTTCTCTTTTTCAGAAATGCTTTACTTGCTATTACCAGTCTATATTTTATACCCTCTCTACTTCGCCCAACATCAATCATTTTGCTGCCCAAAGATGAAACTACTTTACGTGTCTCGCTTCCTAATCTAATTCCATTAGCATCACCTGATTTCATTCGACTATATTCCATTATCCTTGATTCGTTTTAGTTGATGCTCATCTTATATTCCCCCTTCAAGACACTGTCCATTCCGTTCAACTGCTCTTACAAGCCTTCACTGTCTTTGCCAGAATTACAATGTCATCGGCAAACCTCGAAGTTTTTATTTCTTCTCCCTGAACTTTACATTTCGCTCCCTGTATTTTATCTCCGCTACCGTCGGAATTTTAAAAAGTGTATTCCAGTCAACATTGTCAAAAACTTTCTTTAACTCTATGTAAGTTATAAGTTTGCCACTCTTTAACCTATCTCCTGAGATAAACCGCGCGTTCAACATGTTCTCACGTGTTCCTAGACTTCGCCGGAATACATCTACCTCTAGATCGACTTCTAGCAGTTTTTACATTCTTCTGTAAATATTTCGTGTCAATGTTTTGCAACCATGGCTTATTAAAATGGTGGTTCGGCAATATTCAGGCCTGTTACTGCTTGCCTTCTTTGTAAAAGGAATTATTACCTTATTCTTCAAGTATTGTAGGACTCTCATATTTCTTCTGACTAGAAGCGGCTGTAAATGGGGGTGCAAGGCGTGCTCGATACCCGGCGCCGTCTCTACTGGGCTGCAGAAGGCTGCGCGCACGACCGATCCTGGAGATAATTATTAATTTGTACTCAAAAAGCTACACTATACTACTAATTTTATTTTATCATTGGCAACAGATCCATTTTAAATGAGTGCCATGCTTCTGAACTATTGTTTAACTGGACCCTCCTCGTTGAACTGAAATTAGACTGTCGAGGTTTTTGTGAAAACTAAAGTTCGGAAAATACAAGCATATTTTCCGTAAATCTGTCTGTGGTTTATAAAAAGGAATGACTAACTACATGTTTTCGTATTCTACGTATGGTAAAAAACGAAGATTCTGCAAAACATATTCTTTTATAAATTCTGAAATAACATTAATATTCGAAACAATTTTTGAACACTGCATTGGATTAGCTGGTCAACCTAACTTCAACATCAGCTGGAGACGTCGAGGCAGTGCACGCACATAACTACAGATAAGCTAGGGCCGTCTCTGCTTATGGTCAAAGGCATAAAACGAAGGTAAAGTGATGTCCCGGAAGGTTACATAAGAAGGGAGAACGAAGAATTAAAGGGGCGGGGGCGGGGGGAACCGCACACAAAACAAGTGACCTCAATGCTTATATCTGTCCGATGTCGTTCACCGCTGATCTGTAAGCCGAGTCGTCTGAGATGTCTGCATTCATCTTGGCCGACTGACGGTACTCGCCAGATCCTGGAGACTGAGCGGCCAGGAGCCCACTGCCCAATACCGTTACGACCTCAAGCGCACCACACCACGGGGGCCTGACCGACTGAGTCCGGAGCGACCAACGAATTCTGATGTTTCACCGGTGGCGGCACATTCTCAGCTGTCCCACGAATAGTTCTACTCTATCACACACGACATTTCATAACAAATGTTTGATATACATATAATCAAAGTTACTTAGCTACTTTTCGGGGAATAAAGTAGCTAAGAGTCTCGAGAATGGCAAGAAATAACAAGCTATGTTTAATGCAGGACACTTTTCAGTTGTTAGTTTGGGAGATAGCCAGCGCTAGTTTATGAAAATTTTTCCACACAGGCGGCTTATAATTTGGCAACCCCCCCTTTTTTTTTCCTTCCGACAGTTTCACCCGTGAGAGTCTTCGCTACTAGTTGCGCTAGGCACTGTATAAAAATTTAGTACTAGTACGCCCCTCTCAGCTTGGCGCCCCAACCGCCGGCTTTGTGTATGGGCCTCAAACCGGCCCTGCGGATAGCCCATTTGAGTGCGCTTGCCGCTTGACAAGTTGCAGAAAACGTTCCCGCCAGGATAGGCACCCAATCACAATCCAGCCGTACTTGTTGTCAACAAGAAATTCGAAACAGTTCGTGAGCCTACAGTTAAAAACCGGCAAACCACAAGGAGTCAATAAAGGAAGAAAACAGGGAAAGATCCTTCTCCATGAAAAAAAAAAAAAAAAAAAAAAAAAAAAAAAAAAAAAAAAAACAGAAAGACGCACTATCCTCAACGAAAGCCGTAACGACAAAACGAAACAGTATTCCCTCTCATTTACACGCACATGGCCGAAGTCTGCAGACCTGTATTCATAATCGTGGTGCTAAGTAAAGTACCGATAATGTTGAGTGCACAGTTCTATTTTATATTGTATATAATGTGAAGTCGTTAAAGTTCTGAGAGTTTGTTTCTATTACGGTTCTTAAATCAGTTGCATGACTCATCAGCTTCTCTCACCTTCAGACGAAAGCTTTTACAACTACGTATTTTTCTGAGCTGAAATTGTTACAAGTTATCTAAATCGATGGACAATGCACTTATGTAAACAAATTATTTTTAATATCACACACGTTGCTTCAAAAAGAAAGAACAGATTTCAGCTGTTTATAACAGACAAACTGTGAACGACAGAAACACAATGCGCATGTCACTAGATACATGACAGTTCAAAGTTTTATGTTCGCTCAGACACTATACCATATACCCTACAAAACTTTGAATCTTCCTCCATCCAGTGGCATGCGCTACGTTTTGTTTTATGTTCGCTCAGACATTATACAATATACTCAACAAAACTTTGAATCTTCCTCTACCCAGTGACATGCGCTACGTCTTCCTATCTCTTACGTTCGTTTGTAATAAACAACTGAAATATCTTCTTTCTTTCTGAATCACATTTTATATATTAGGTCACCGCATAAGTTCGTAACACCTTTCTGTAAGCTTAATAAACACAACAGATACACATACTGAGACTTTAATCATTAATAATATATTCTCCTTCACTATTTACAACAATCTGCTAACGCTGGGGTAACTTCTCGATTACACAACTGTAGAAATCACGTGGGTTTGAGGCGAAGAACTCGTCGAGGCATGTTCAGCGCGCATTTTCATCCGGAAAGGATGTTCCTTGAAGGTTGTTCCACAGATATCCAGAAAAGGTGCAAATCTGAGAGCGCAAGATCACGTAAACAAGGTGGATGCGGAATGACTTCCCAACCAAACTCCTGCATAGCGTTTTTGTAAGTCCAGCAGGAAGCGGGAGGGCATTATCGTGGAGTTGCATCACTACACGCAGTCTTCCTTGTCGTTGTTCTTGGACTGCGTCTGCAAGATGTGTCAGTAGTTGACAATGAACGTCAGCAGTTACAGCTACATTACAAAGCATTGTCTTTTGTGGATGCGCGCTAGTTTTCAACTGGAAGTTGCTACTTTGTTTGGGCTCAACCATTCCTTTCTTTACCTTATGTCAGCAAAAGACACCATTTCTTGTCACCAGCAACGATACGGGATTGGAATGGTCGGTGTTGTTCAGGAGCCAATTGATAACGGGCAAGCAGAGATGCACATATGGCCACCAGCTGATTCTTGTGGTTTTGGCATTTGCTGTACCCATAACCCGATTTATTAAACCTTCCTCACTGCATACAAATGTCACATGATGGTGAAATGATAACAGTTCATAACATTTTTCAGTTCTAGAGTATACTGACGTGGATCATCGTGGATTAATGCGTTTAAAGGATCTTCATCAAACACCGAAGATCTTATCTTACTGAACTTGCGGAGAGTCACCAATCTAAAAACGATCCTCCATAAAACGGGAAAACCATTTTCTCATCTTTCTCTGTCCAATGGCTTTATTCCCACAAACGGAGCAAATGTTTCTATCTCCCTCCGCTGCTGTCATCCCTCAACTGAACTCAAACAGAAGAATATGTCGGAAATGTTCCGATTTCTCCACTTGGTACTCCATTTTCTAGCGTCCACAGCTCCACTCACTATATCCAAATGACAAAATGTAAACTCAAATAGCAACAGTCAACTACAAATAAAAAAGGACTGTCGATAAATAAACCCATAGCAACCGGAAAACCGACATATGAAACAGAAACGCTGCGAATTTCCACTACAATCTAATATCTTTTTTTTCTTATTAAAATCCTAGGCAATTAGATGTGTTTTTCAGGCGGTTTCCCACATCTCACAAGGTGAATACTGGGCTGGTACCCCAGCCCAGTTACATGATTTGCAAGATTTAGGAAACTTTCGCTAACTTTTACATCAATAACGTTACACAGACGGTGCTGGGAATACATACTCCGTCCCGGGGATAACGGTTTGGCGACAGGAAGGCTATTCGCCCACACCTTGAATTAACCATACCAAATATCCGTTGGTAACCTTGTCGACACTGCGCCGATAGGGGGCAACGACACAAGAAAACAATGATTAAAATTCTAGCTATTTGAAGTACGTTAAATGCGTGGGGCGGCGAGGTGAGAGGGGAAGGGCGGGGTGATTTACTGTGGTGGTGGTGGTGGTGGTGGTGGTGGTGGTGGTGGTGGTGGGAGGAGGAGGAGGAGGAGGAGGAGGAGAAAGTAACAAACTGTGACTCCCCCACATACACCCGTCCTCCCCCACTTCCTCAGAACCCAGAATTGGATCCGCATCTACACGAAACCCCATTCAGGTCTCCTCATGAATTTCGTAATTTATAATATATCTCTCGTCCACGGCAAGTGACCCTATAATGTACCACACAGTGTTTAATTTCCTTTTTTCCAAGTAACCATAATTCAACAATTTAGTTTTTACGAACGTTTTTCCGATTTGCCGCTTTTCGTGTAATTTTTTCCCAACTCAATTCGATCATCGTGGGTTTACCTTCAACAGTCTCGCGTCGAGCAATCATTGAATCGGGTGATATGACGCGAAGGCCACTGCATCATTCGTTAGCCAGCATGGGGCTGTTCAAGCACACTAGTACAGTAAATTAACTAAAAGTTGCCTGCTAAGCGTTTTGACGGAAGATGTAATCCGCTGAATTACATACCCATATCCCTGGCGTAGATTTGCAGTAGGTTTATGAAATATATACTGTGTTCGAACACTATGAATTATTTCGAAGAAAACGATCTACAGACACGTAGTCACCATGGATTGTGCAATACAGCTAGTTCTGTGTGCTGTCGACAAGGGTGTATTGTCGACAAGAGGTCTCATAACGATTCCATATTTCTAAATTTCCAGACTGCTTTTGACATCGCTGAACATACGGCTTCTAATCAAATTACTTGCGTATGGAGTATCATCTCAACTGTGCGACTTGATTCGTGCTTTCCTCTCGAAGGTCACAGTTCGTAGTAACTGACAAAGTCATCGAGTAAAACAGAAGTAAGATATGGTATTCCTCGAGAAAGTATAATAGGCTCTCTGCTGTTATCAGAATATATGAAAGATTCAGGAAACAATCTGCATCACCCCTCAGGCTGTTTTTCAGATGATGCTGTCGTTTACCGTTTAGTAAAGTCATCAGAAGATCAAAACCAGTTGCAAAATTATATAGACAGGATATCTGTATGGGGCGAAAAACTGGTGACTGACCCTGAACAATACAAAGTGTACGTCATCCAGATGAGTATTAAAAGGAAGCTTAAAAGTTTGATTACAAGATAAATCAGACAAATCTATAGGCTGTCCCTTCAACTAAGTACCTAGGATTAGATTTACCAAAAAGTTAGGGTACGACCACATAGACATCCAATAAACCGTTTTATTGGCAGAACACTTAGAACATGCAATAAATCTACTAAAGAGACTGCCTACACTACATTTCTCCCTCCTCTGCTTGAGTATCGCTGCACGGCATGGGATTATTACAGACATGATTGACAAATGACATAGATAAAGTTCAAAGAAGGGTAGCTACTTTTGTATTATCATGAAACAGGAGAGATAGTGAAACGGGTATGTAACGCGAATTGAGGGCAGTCGTTAAAACAAAGGCGTTTTTCGTTGCGAGATTTTTTCACGAAATTACAAGCACCAACTTTCTCTCGGGATGCAAAAATATTTCGTCGATGACCACTTACATAGGGAGAAACGATCATCGTAATAAAATAAATCAGAGCTCGCACGGAAAGATTTAAATGTTCGTTTTTCCTGCGCATTTTTCGAGAGTGGAACGGTAGAGAAATAGTCAAGGGAGTTCGATAAACCCTTTTGTCAAGCACAGTAGTCATGTCGGGTAGATGTAGAAAGACGATGCCTCTAGGATAACCACACGATAATCCGTCTAGTTTGTTACTCCAATTATCTTTCTGACCATGTTGCACTGACAATATCTGCTCTATTGCAAATATATTGTAACCTCTCCACAAAATTCATTCACATTTAGTGTAACCTCAAAACAGAAAAATTCCTAAACTTCTCAACAGTAAAAACTATAATTATGTCGTTCACATTCAGTATAACGTCCCAACAAAAAAATAAATTCTGTAACCTGGTAATAATACAATGTAACTAACCTCTCAATTAAATTGTCACTCACTTATAACTTTTCAATAATTGACTGTGAATTGAACCTGGTAAATTTTGGACGTCAGCAGTGCTGCGTCATGGCCCTGAAAGATCATTCTGAATAAAAAAAGAAAAATTCTTACCTCAATGAAGTCGCCGGATAACGCATATACACTCCTGGAAATTGAAATAAGAACACGGTGAATTCATTGTCCCAGGAAGGGGAAACTTTATTGACACATTCCTGGGGTCAGATACATCACATGATCACACTGACAGAACCACAGGCACATAGACACAGGCAACAGAGCATGCACAATGTCGGCATTAGTACAGTGTATATCCACCTTTCGCAGCAATGCAGGCTGCTATTCTCCCATGGAGACGATCGTAGAGATGCTGGATGTAGTCCTGTGGAACGGCTTGCCATGCCATTTCCACCTGGCGCCTCAGTTGGACCAGCGTTCGTGCTGGACGTGCAGACCGCGTGAGACGACGCTTCATCCAGTCCCAAACATGCTCAATGGGGGACAGATCCGGAGATCTTGCTGGCCAGGGTAGTTGACTTACACCTTCTAGAGCACGTTGGGTGGCACGGGATACATGCGGACGTGCATTGTCCTGTTGGAACAGCAAGTTCCCTTGCCGGTCTAGGAATGGTAGAACGATGGGTTCGATGACGGTTTGGATGTACCGTGCACTATTCAGTGTTCCCTCGACGATCACCAGTGGTGTACGGCCAGTGTAGGAGATCGCTCCCCACACCATGATGCCGGGTGTTGGCCCTGTGTGCCTCGGTCGTATGCAGTCTTGATTGTGGCGCTCACCTGCACGGCGCCAAACACGCATACGACCATCATTGGCACCAAGGCAGAAGCGACTCTCATCGCTGAAGACGACACGTCTCCATTCGTCCCTCCATTCACGCCTGTCGCGACACCACTGGAGGCGGGCTGCACGATGTTGGGGCGTGAGCGGAAGACGGCCTAACGGTGTGCGGGACCGTAGCCCAGCTACATGGAGACGGTTGCGAATGGTTCTCGCCGATACCCCCGGAGCAACAGTGTCCCTAATTTGCTGGGAAGTGCGGTCCCCTACGGCACTGCGTAGGATCCTACGGTCTTGGCGTGCATCCGTGCGTCGCTGCGGTCCGGTCCCAGGTCGACGGGCACGTGCACCTTCCGCCGACCACTGTCGACAACATCGATGTACTGTGGAGACCTCACGCCCCACGTGTTGAGCAATTCGGCGGTACGTCCACCCGGCCTCCCGCATGCCCACTATACGCCCTCGCTCAAAGTCCGTCAACTGCACATACGGTTCACGTCCACGCTGTCGCGGCATGCTACCAGTGTTAAAGACTGCGATGGAGCTCCGTATGCCACGGCAAACTGGCTGACACTGACGGCGGCGGTGCACAAATGCTGCGCAGCTAGCGCCATTCGACGGCCAACACCGCGGTTCCTGGTGTGTCCGCTGTGCCGTGCGTGTGATCATTGCTTGTACAGCCCTCTCGCAGTGTCCGGAGCAAGTATGGTGGGTCTGACACACCGGTGTCAATGTGTTCTTTTTTCCATTTCCAGGAGTGTATATCTGCTCTTACAATAAATTTTTTCTGGCACAGCCCTGTGCAATGCTGGCCGATAGATTTGTCATTTATGAAAGGAAACAACTGATTTTTCTTTTGCAGTAATCGGGATGATCATGGATTGGAGAAATTAGTAAATTCTTTAAATTGAAATGAATGGTTGTTAAAAGTTACTTTTTATGAGAGAGATTATTATTAGGACATTTTTAAAACATTTACATGGGACTTGAGATAACAATACTACATATGCGCGAGGCTGCTTTTTTACCTTATACAATAATGCTCAGGCTCCGGCATCGCTGCACCACGACCGGCCCAGCCAACACGATACACCAGACCAGACCAGACTGCTCGCTAGCAACAACTTACTGCAACTGCTACACAGTTCCTACTGCAGTCAACACTGCTCTCTGGTCTGAGAAATGAATGGTTGTTAAAAGTTACTTTTTATGAGAAAGATTATTATTAGGACATTTTTAAAACATTTACATGGGACTTGAGATAACAATACTACATATGCGCGAGGCAGCGCGTGAGCAATACGTCGAAATTACATCTGCTCGGACCTCTTACAGTATTTCCTATCTGTAAAGAAAATATTTTTGTGATCGAACTTGTGACCGCCTCCTGTAAAGAAACATTATTGTATTGTTATGGATTGTAGTTTGCGATACCAGGGCTGTTATATCATTTTTTTGTAAGTTTTACTTATCTGTCGCTGTAAAAATGACGGATTCTCACCTCCACTAGACTTCGATTTAGGAGAGAGAGGAGGCAAACAGAGTTTTAACTGTAATGGATAGAGTGCCATGAGTCAATACTTCAATTTCTTTACCAACACAGCACATACTTCATATCAGACGCATTTGCACTAGTGTACAGGTATTTTCTGTGTGTAATGCAGCCACAAATCAGTCGAATTAATTTGTTTTGATACAAAGAACCCTTTGTTTGCAGTGGTTCATTACTCTCAGCACACAATATTCGGAACAACCTACGCAAAATTGTCAGTAAAAGTCATACTCACCCTGCAAACACAGCTGGCAGCGCACGCGGTGCCCAATACAAATGACGTTAATTCTCTATGTTCCGTCCCAAATTTTCATAGATAAACAAGAACATAACTAATAGCACAGTTCAAAACATCTAGTGGTGTGACTAACAGCGACATAGCAAATCACAACCTCCAGAAAAGAGGAAGGTACCAAGGAAAATTTCTTCATTGTTTCAGAGAGCTCTTAACTGAGTATCAATACACAAAGTTTTTTCTTCACACATTCTGTTCCATTCGATAACTTCTCGCTGAAACGTGCATACGTCACACTCGAATCACGGTCTCCGGTGCTTAATCTCCGGTTTCGAGAACAATGCGATGTCGTAAGTTCCTGCCTGAATAAGGGAGAAGGTGACAAAGAACCTGAAACAGTGACACAAAAAAATTATGGTCGCAGTGTGACGCGGTACGCTTTTAATGGAGGGCACACGGCAGAACGTCGACTTTAGCTGTACGGAAATCTTTTGCTGAAAACCAGTGACGAATATAAAAAGTTGTTTTTATATCGGAATACTCGTTATATGCTCTAGTGATGGTAAGAAACTGTCATAGTAATCTTTCCGTTGTTCCGTCTCACAGACATCTTCAAGATGGGACCACTCTGTAAACAGCACGGGACTGGCTTATTCTATTAGTTTACTATATAAGACACTTAGTCCTCTAAATACGTGCAAAGGTAATGATAACAAGTTGCTGCTCACGATCCAGTGCTGGGCATGTGTAACACTCATTCGACTGTGAGGACAGACGAAAAGAAAGTGATTTCCATAACTTTCTTCTGCGATCAACTCCGTTTCCTCCTATGCGCCACGCAGTTCTAAACAACTGATTTTCTTCAAGCAGCAGCTATTTTGCTCGTTAGTGAGATACGAAGAAACAAAGACACTGCCTCATCGATGTATGGCAAATAACACAACAGTAACACGACACAAAGCTCGGTACCCAAAATATTTTGCGTTAATCACGATTACGTTGGTCTTTATCAGAATCGCATTAAAAATCAAAAAAATGACACTAAAATCTTTTTTCGCGAGCTCCTTCATGGCCGACGATTGATTTATTGAAAGAAATGTGCAGTCTTCACTCTTTTTCCGCAACTTGCGTATCAGTGTCTCGCATATTCACATGTTGTTTAGCAGAAGGTACTCCTCTTTGAAAGCAGCATTTCATTGGCATGAAGTACACTGAGTGAAAACAGACAGAGTTAATTTACGTTCGTTGTACTGACAAGTGCATGTTTAAGACGCAGTGTATCTGGAAATGCTTCGGCCTGTGGTATATGGACTGATGGAAACGCCACACTAAAGTCTTTTAGCGATTCAACTGTTTTAAAAATTATATTTTATTGCACGATCAAAAGGGAACAACAGATTACATTAAGCCTGACGTCTAATATGATCAAGTGGTATTTGAGCGTGGGTAAAATACCCACGTTTGTGAAACTGGAAAATCCTGTGAGAGACGTTAAACAGTCTGTATTTGCATAATGTCTTGGAAGTTTTAATTTTTCTGATTTTTCTATTTTTTACGCTAATGAAATGTTTATTTTTTGCGTTTAGTCGATGGCTCAAATGTATATACATAACAAAGGGTACCGTCCTGAAACCGAAGGTTGATTTGAACACTACAGAGTTTTACTCCGCATAGTTCTATCGGAAAGAGTGTGCCGTTGCCTTCCCCTAATCTCTGAATGGAGTCACCCAGTCGGTTATATGGGGACCTATACAATGTAACAGACTCCGAACCACGGTGCAATTCGGCATTTTTCACATTAACAAATACTTTCACATGTCAAAGAAGTGATAAATTAAGCACACAAGCCCGATAACCAGAGATCTAACCCGAAACCTTTGGATCCTTAAACTGACACTTTAGCACGGAGCCACATTTAAATATACACTCCTGGAAATGGAAAAAAGAACACATTGACACTGGTGTGTCAGACCCACCATACTTGCTCCGGACATTGCGAGAGGGCTGTACAAGCAATGATCACACGCACGGCACAGCGGACACACCAGGAACCGCGGTGTTCGCCGTCGAATGGCGCTAGCTGCGCAGCATTTGTGCACCGCCGCCGTCAGTGTCAGCCAGTTTGCCATGGCATACGGAGCTCCATCGCAGTCTTTAACACTGGTAGCATGCCGCGACAGCGTGGACGTGAACCGTATGTGCAGTTGACGGACTTTGAGCGAGGGCGTATAGTGGGCATGCGGGAGGCCGGGTGGACGCCCCGCCGAATTGCTCAACACGTGGGGCGTGAGGTCTCCACAGTACATCGATGTTGTCGCCAGTGGTCGGCGGAAGGTGCACGTGCCCGTCGACCTGGGACCGGACCGCAGCGACGCACGGATGCACGCCAAGACCGTAGGATCCTACGCAGTGCCGTAGGGGACCGCACCGCCACTTCCCAGCAAGTTAGGGACACTGTTGCTCCCGGGGTATCGGCGAGGACCATTCGCAACCGTCTCCATGAAGCTGGGCTACGGTCCCGCACACCGTTAGGCCGTCTTCCGCTCACGCCCCAACATCGTGCAGCCCGCCTCCAGTGGTGTCGCGACAGGCGTGAATGGAGGGACGAATGGAGACGTGTCGTCTTCAGCGATGAGAGTCGCTTCTGCCTTGATGCCAATGATGGTCGTATGCGTGTTTGGCGCCGTGCAGGTGAGCGCCACAATCAGGACTGCATACGACCGAGGCACACAGGGCCAACACCCGGCATCATGGTGTGGGGAGCGATCTCCTGTCACTGTCAGGAAACTGACTAAATCCCTTTGTTCTTCTTTTGAAGCTTCCATTTCTCTGCCTTTAGGACTACTTAGTGCAGTGGACGGTCGACGCGTGTGTCTGTTGTCACGTGGGTGCGCAGCCACGTCCCTCTAGTGCAGTGGTTCCCAACCTTTTTAAGGCCATTACGCCTAGGTGCAATCAGACATTAGCTAATACCCCGCCCTCGCCCCTCCCCATATTATCAACTTTAACTCCTAACTGAAATGCAGAATGACTTCTTTCTTGAAACACTTTTATTCTTAAAACGATGAAGGATGAATGATATTGAGTGTGAGTGTGTGTGTGTGTGTGTGTGTGTGTGTGTGTGTGTGTGTGTTTTAGAATGAATGACGAAGGAGTGAGGGTAAGCACTTGTTACAAAACATACTTCCCCTGCATTATTCCTCTCCATTGCGGCACTTGCCTGATCTGCACACTGCAACTGTATTTAAAATCAAACAGGTTGAGACGTGTGGACTACACTTACTGTTTGTAAATCATCTGACTGCTGCACTCCTGACTTCTGAACTGGCAAGAATTGGACTTCAAGCTGTTAATGCTTTGTGTCTAACCACTCTAATAATAATTATAATACTGTGTACAACACTATAGTAGCACTTTCGTAGTTACTGCTTTGTCATACTGTCAATTAACTGATTTATCTGTCTCGAAGCGAGTAATGAAGCAATTTATAGACTACTGCAGCTACTATCCACAACTTGGAGAAATTTTCTTGAGATATCTAAACTTTGTTATGTGCATGTCTCACTTTTATCATCAGCGATGTATGAGACAAAGCACAACATGTGTATGTGGTGGGTGGAATATGTGAGGAACCTGTAGCCTCCAACACATTAATGCTAATTGAGAAAAAGTAATTATTGAGAACTTGTATAATCAGTATTAGCTTCTTACAAAATTGTGATAACAGTAATGATCTTTTGAAAATAATTTAGTTTCATGGCTGAAACAGAATCGAATTGTTTAGTTTTTACCCCTCAAAAAATTTAACTTTAACCCCCAGGGGGTAATTATCCATAGGCTGGGAGCCATTGCTCTAGTGGCAAGTTTGGTGCCCCAGCAGTTACATATGGACCACGCCTTCTTCCGTAGGCAATGACATTATGATCCCTTCAGTGGTTTTCCATTTTTCAGCCTCTGGCCGTTTTCTTTTTGAATGCCGCTGATAAATCACCAAAGGCACCGTTATCAACATGACGGCGACAGAAATGACGCTGATGCCACCTCGCCGCTTAATATGGTCTTAACTACGCACAAACACCAAAGAGGATTCATTTATACGGGTTAATAAGGGCAAGCATTTGCAAGATGCCCACTGAAACTGCTGATGAAATTCGCCGTGGAATGTGCCGGATTCTTTCAGGATCGAAACGACCTGCTCCCAACTTGGCAAGGACTGAGTGCAAAGGCTTTCGCGCAATCTTCAACGACCGTCTTAATACGGTCCTGTCAGGTGACAAGGAAAATGCAGCAGTCATTTGGGAAGAAGCTGACTGCCGCCACAGACTTTCTTCCCAGTTCTTTGATAGCGTGGTGGTAGATCTATTGAACCATAGTGCATATAGAACAGATTGATGATGCTGCGACGGAAATCTCGTTACCTGCAGCCGTAGTTAACCTATTCATGGAAAATAATTACGATATCGTCTTTGACATGGCTCCTGCAATGTCAAACTGTTTCTACCACTATGCCCTTGTCTTGCCACAAGGTATGAAAAACTATGAGCGTTCTTTGAACACCTCAATACCGTAGAATGATCAGATGGAGTTCAAGATGGAGGTTGAGAAACACAGTGTCTTGCTCTTCCTTGACGTCCATGTCTGCCAAGAACCCAATGGATGTCTCAGTTTCAGTGTATACAGAAACGCAACTCAGCCACCACCGCACGGCCTAAAAGCGTCCTGTTATAAAGGACCTTGGTTTATTGAGCGGATGCCGTCTCTTTTGTGGAAAACTTACCATAAGAAATGCAAACCTACCAAAAGTCTTCCGTGAGAACATTTACAACAAACAACAATCATAAGCAATTTCAGGAGGCAACCACAAGCAGTACATTGCCGAGATGGAAAGTTTGCCACTGTGTGGTTAAGTGACTCCCACAAAGGCATCAAATTAAGCCAATCTTCAGGCCAATTCATGAGTCCTGTGGAAAACAGTGTACGCCTTACAACAGCCTGTGTTTGCAAAATGGTGTGCACTCAGTTTCCTGAGGGCATGTGATGAGCTCTTTGAATGAGAAGCTCCTTTCATATTGCAACAAATGTGTGAATTCCTAGGGGACCAAACTGATGAGGTCATCGGTTCCTAGACTTACTTACTTTACTTTACGCGATCACGCCCAGAGAACCGCGCGCTGCTACAAGGTTCCTCCTCCACTGGGTTCCGTTTTGTGCCTCCTGGCGCCAATCATTCTCTATTCCAGTCTGCAGCAAGTCCTCATGGATTCCATCCCTCCATCTCTTCTTTGGTCTTCCTAGTGGGCGTCTTCCATAGCGAGTATAATCCATAGCTTTCAAAGGCCATAGGCTTTTATCCATCCGACTGAAATGTCCTGCCCATACAAGGCGCTTGGTTCTCATCAATCCTACAGTGTTTGGTCTATTGTACTAAACTTACACACTACTTAAACTAACTTTTGCTAAGAACAACACACGCACGCACACACACACACACACACACACACACACACACACACACACACACACACACACACACACACACACACACACACATGCCCGAGGGCGGACTCGAACCTCCGGCGGGAGGGGCAGCGCAATCTGTGACTTGGCGCCTCAAACCGCGCGGCCATATAGCATCCAAATGACCCCATACGGCAGAGAATAACTCGACGGCCGGTCGGTATCGTGTGATCTCTTTTCTCTTAGCTGAATATGCATTCGAAAATTGACGTAAAATTATACTGAAGAGCCAAAAATCTTTTACACCCGCCAGTATCGTGTAGGACGTCCGTGAGCACGCTGAAGTGCCGCAACACGACGTGGCATGGACTCGACTAATGACTGAAGTAGTCGCTGGAGGAAAATGCCACCATGAAACATGCAGGGCTGGCCGTAATTCCGTAAGAGAACGAGGGGGTGGAGAACAGCGAGTTGCAAGGGATCTCAAATACGCTCGATAATGTTCATGTCTTGAGAGTTTGGTGGCCAGCGGTTGCGTTTAAATTCAGAAGAGTGTTTCTGGGGGCACCCTGTAGCATTTCTCGACGTATGGGGTGTCGCACTGTCCTGCTGGAATCGCCCAAGTCCGTCGGAATGCACAATGGACATTAATGGATGCAGGTGATCAGATAGGATGCTTACGCACGTGTCACCTGTCAGAGTCGTATCTAGACGTATCAGGAGTCCCATATCACTCCAACCGCACACGTCCCAATCAATCACAGGGCCTCTACCAGCTTGAATAGTCCCCTGCTGACATGCAGGGTCCATGGATTCATGAGGTTGTCTACATACCCGTACACGTCCATCAGCTTGATACAATTTGAAACGAGACTCGTCCGACCAGGCAACAAGTTTCCAGTTATCAACAGTCCAATGTCGGTATGACGGGTCCAGGCGAGGCGTAAAGCTGTGTGTCGTGCAGTCATCAAGGGTACATGAGTGGGCTTTCGGCTCTGAAATCCCATATTGATGATGTTTCGTTGAATGGTTCGCACGCTGACACTTGTTGATGGCCCAGCATTGAAATCTACAGAAATTTGCGGAAGGGTTGCATTTCTGTGCCGGCCTGAGTGGCCGTGTGGTTCTAGGCGCTTCAGTTTGGAACCGCGTGACCGCTACGGTCGCAGGTTCGAATCCTGCCTCGGGCATGGATGTGTGTGATGTCCTTAGTTAGGTTTAAGTAGTTCTAAGTTTTAGGGGACTGATGACCTCAGATGTTAAGTCCCATAGTGCTCAGAGCCATTTGAACCATTTTTTTGCATTTCTGTCACGTTGAACGATTCTCTTCAGTCGTCGTTGGTCCCGTTCTTGCATGATCTTTTTCCGGCCGCAATGATGTCTGAGATTTGATGTTTTATCAGATTCCTGATATTCACGGAGCACTCGCGAAATGGTCGTAGGGGAAAATCCCCACTTCCTCGCTATCTTTGGACATGATGTGTCCCATCGCTCGTGCGCAGGCTATAACATCACGATGAAACTCACTTAAAATTCTTGATAACCTGCCATTGTAGCAGCACTAAGAACTGCGTCACACACTTGCCTTATATAGGCGTTGGCGACTGCAGCGCCGTATTCTGCGTGTTTACATATCTCTGTATTTGAATACGCATGCCTATACCAGATTCTTTGGCGCTTCAGTGTACATTCACGTATACCTGTAGCAACACAAGGTATAGCGGTTTCAGAGATAGTGTAATTAAAGAAGCTGTATAAACGAAAAATATGTAATGCACAAATAAAAAATATCTAATAACACCGTGAACAATAACAGCGATTTGCAGCTTAGTACAACATGGAACCCGTCCATCACGAAGTTAAAAGCGGGCGCAGGACGGAAACACGGCGATGAATTAACAAGGAAAGGTGCGCAGCGGTGGGATCGACTTGATGAAGCATTCTACGCGGTGACGTAGGTTAACGTCCAAGGGATCACATCCTGCAGCCATTCGCCCTAGAGGGCCCTCGTTTGCGAGCAACATTTCGGAATATCCCGTAATGTATAGCTTTAAAAATTGCGTGAGTTAACTTACTTAGCGTACTGGCTACGGTAGTGACTTAACTTGGAAAAAGAATGTGGGTTCGAATATTGACAAGTTCACTGAAATGTTTTCTTTAATTTTTAAATATTTATCGAAATGACTTTGATCACTATTTTCATTAAATTAATTGGTTTACACGCATTTTTCATTTATATTCATTCGTCACGTCATTTTAATCAACCTATTAACTTCAATTGCTCTTATTTTCTCTTCCTATCATTCTTTTTCCACTTAGAATCGATGTGCATGAGAAATTAATTTTTTTTTTAATCTCCCATTTTGAAATGTTTAAGCGTTTGAAAATGCCGATCGACTCTGCAGAGGTGTCAAGAACGTATTTTTCGCAAAATGTACATCTTTTTGGATGACAATCATCATACAGATATTTAAAACATAAATTTTTATCTCACTGTAGACAACTGAACTGGTAATAGCCTCCCATTAATTCCCAATCCGACCCCGCTTCTGCCCCGCTACCAACTCGCCTGATATTCAAATGAAAAGAACCGAGGAGCTATAACGTGCCAGATTTCCAAAGTTCGCTCCACCCATTGGAATAGAAAATGGAAAATACAAATAAATCCGTGACCCTTCGACAACGGTCGTGGAGCCCTCGGCCGAAAGCTCGTGGATGTTAAACCATTTCACAAAGCTGGATGCACGAGAAGATTTCATTCAGTTAAATCGTCGCGACACTTTGCCTCATATTTAACGAGGGAAATCGCCCAACAGCTGTGCATGAAAACCGTTGGCATTCAAAACAGCTTCTAGTCATCTCGGAATGGACAAATGTATGGTTTTCAAGGGAATCATATGCCATTCTTCCTGCAAAAGGAGGCACACTCAAGTAGCGATAACTGAGGTAGGTAGCGATCACGCAACCTTCTCTTCACAGTACACAACAAGGGCTCAATGATATTGGGTTATGGTGGTTGTGGTGGTCAGGGGAGATGCGACAATTCGTCCTCGTGCTCACAAAACCGGTCCTGGAAGATGCGAGATGTGTGAACGGAGGCCCTGTCGTCTTTGAACACAGCATCACCATTACGGAACAAACATTGTACCATAGAATGGACCTGATCAACCAAAAAGGTCACAAAAACCTTGGTAGTAATGAGAGCTCCCAGGGTAACGACAGGGCCGATGGAATACCACGATCTGGCTGCCCAAATCATCACTGAATCCCCGCCATGTTTCAGTCTTGGGAAGGACACTTGACCAGGAGCTGGACACAATGTGAAAAAAGGCTCATCTGACCAAATGACCTTCTTCCACTGATCCATAATCCAGGTTTTATGTTCTCGGTATCATATTTTCCTGTTACGGGCACTTGCATCACTGAGGAGTGGTTTTTGGAATTGTAGCCTCGCCCTGTAATTCCCTGCTTATGGAGCTCCCTTCGCGTTGTTTTTGTGGCGACTGGGTTCGTGAGTGCGACATATTAATTCTGCAGGGACTTTTGCAGCTCCCCCCCCCCCCCCTCCCCCTCATTTTTCGCCACAATCGTCTTCAGTGACCTTCTGACATGCTCGCTCAACAGAGTTTAGTCCGCGTTGTGACTTAGATAATTTTACGCTTTCCCTGTATGCGGTATAAATTTTCGATATGGTGCCTCTTGAAACACCAAACACTTTGGCTCCGTTGGTTACAGAAGCACCAACAATGTGGCCAATATCGCATTTATCGCATTCACTTAGCTGACATAATGTACTCACCAACACAGCACATTGTTCTGACTACGACTAACGCTTGCAACGTGTTACGACATTGCACAACGTGTCGAGGACATTGCCGTTCGCAGGTTTCGCTAGCACCGGCATTTATGTTCAGGCACGCATTCTTCACGGTGTTTTCATATCTTTGTTCAAATCCTGTATTTTAATGAAACTTGCCACAACGTGAAAACAGTTCAAAGTCTATAAGTAGTGCACTGATATGCCATGACGACCAATAGTTTCTAAGTAATACGACCAGTCTCTCTCTTTTGTGGCACAACTGAATAAACTGCATACTTGAGGTTGAATGAAATATTCGTAATCGGAAAGCTGGAACTATAAGCGAATTATAAATACAGGGTTTGTGGAGGCGTTTTACCATCAATTCACATTCCCCTTACATGGGCTTGGAAGAAAATGGGGCGATGCGTGAGCGGAGAGCCGGGTGAGAGGTGGGAAGTGCAGGGTTATCAAACAACACTAATGTTTATCGAATCTTGGATGCCAATCGTAAAATCCGCATGTAGCGAAGTGAGACTTTTCCGAAGTTTTAACTTTTGAGTGTTCATAACTAAAAGAGTGATTACCAACAGCAGAAATACCACTTTTTGTTCTTCAGTGTACTAGGCGAAAAAAGGATGATCTATGTTTTTTTGTTGAATGAATACGACACATGTAATGTCCTCTTACCATCACACTATAACGTAGCTGTATTGAAGGCTGCGGCTAGTACATGCTGAAACAAACCGCACCAGCACAATCTGATATCGTTCCAGCAAGCAGCGTCATCCAGTTACTCGAAATTTGTAGGCTACTAAAGGAGCTGTCTATCGTTAAAGTAACACCTAATTATTTTGCGACTTATTCATGGGTGAAACGGGAGGATGCAAAAAATGCAACGTTAAATAATTAATTACAGGGAGCTCCACATACCTCGCTAGAGCATGTCAGTTGCGATCTCAGAAAAACTGATCGAGACCTGTTGGCGGGACCTGCGAATCTTTCCAGAGATCGTAAGAACAAGATGAGCGACACGACAAGGTTGAAAATTTCAGATAAATGATAAAGCGACGTTTAAAGCCACAATATCACAATTATTATTCCACCAGTCTAACATGTCCACAGCATGCACGAAAGAACCAAGCCACTTACACGTACTATGCATAAATGACGCCGCTCTTCCACACAGGACACACTTTGCTGGAAAACTAACGGAATGGTAGATGTTAGATGTTTCGTCGTCATCACGGTCATTGGATAATGGTTTCAGTACCATATACTGCAAATACAATAGTGGAAATCAGTATAAAGGCATGGATATTTGTAGGAAAATTAACACTGTTGTCGAAATAGTTGTACACAGTGTATATGCAACAGTATGAGATTAAGTATACCGAAAAATGCAGACAAATGGTATCGAATTTGATCTCAATAGTAGAGTGTATAACAAGACAACTATTCATGCGGTAGAGGGTGGAAGTCGTCATAAAGGCAGTCGGCTCTGTGCGGTGTTAGTGCGTGCGTACGTGTCTCTACTGCAGATAGGAAATAGACATCATTAGTTACAGTGTGTCCAGAATGAGATTTTCACTCTGCAGCGGAGTGTGCGCTGACATGAAACTTTCTGGCAAGTGCCCGCGAAAGGCAAAGGTCCCCAGTTCGAGTCTCGGTCCGGCATACAGTTTTAATCTGCCAAAAAGTTTCAGTTACAGTGTGTGTTGCGTACATAAACCACGACTGTGACAATGTCACGCGGAAATCAGTTATCAGGTGATGAAAAAGCAAAAATCGGTGCATACAAGGAAATGGAACTCTCTAATCGTCAAATCGCCACAAAATCGAACCGTTCAAGTACAGAGATCGATAATTTCGTTAGATTGGGGGCACGATAGAGATAGAACGGAAAATATGGGCGAAGTAGTCCGCTCCTTAGGGGAGTGGTCGGCGCATCTGACTGCCATGCAGTGGATCTGGCTTCGATTCCCGGCCGAATCACAGATTTCCTCCGCTAGGGGATTGCGTTGCGCAAAACGAGGACAATAAAATCCATTGTTTTGTTAACTTGTTGCTGATTTACAGTTACCAATAACTGCCAGATGTGTATGAAACATGTTGTCAAATGGCAAACATCTTGCACTCAAGAAACTATTGCAGAAACCTGCTCTAACACTCAAACATATAGAGGCTACATTGGAGTATGCTGGAAAACATGAACTTCAAAGTGGGATAAACTTAGTTTCAGCGATGAGAAAAAGTTTAATATAGATGGTCCAGACGGATTTCAATATTGTAGGCATATATGAGAACAGCGCAGCAGATAAGAAAGAGCACAGATTTTGGTGGCGGAAATGTTATGATTTGGACAGCCTTCTTCACTAAAGGTAAAGCACGCATTGCTTGGCTGAACACTAGAATGAAGTCTAACATGTGCGATGAGATTTTGGAAATTTGTAGTAAGTTCCCGTGGGACCAAAGTGCTGAGGTGATTGGTCCCTAGGCTTACACACTACTTAATCTAACTAAAACTAACTTACGCTAGGGGCAACACACACACCCATGCACGGGGGAGGACTCGAACCTCCAATGGATGGAGCCGCGCGAACCGTGAGAAGGCGCCCTTGACCGCGCGGCTGTACACTGAGATGCTAGAGACAAAGCTGATCAGAATGTATGAAAGCCTAAGGGACGAAAGCCTAATGTTTCAAAAAGATAATGCATCTGTGCATGTTACTGTAATAACCAAAAACTGGTTTGAAAATAAAGATATCGACGTATTGCCCTAGCTTGCACGTAGCTCGGATTTGAACACCATGGGAAACCGCTGGTGATTACCTGCAGGAATTGTTTATCACAATGGAACGCAATCTGTGGCCGTATGTGAGCGAAAAAGGGCGATACGAGAAGAGTGGGCCACAATTTCAGTGCAAGAAAACCTAACGAAATCAATGCCGAAGAGAATTTTTGAGGTAACTGGGAAGAACGGAGGTTGGACAAAGTACTATCAGTGCAATTATATAAAACAACAGTGAGTGCCATTACACCAATTTCCATCCAGGAAATGCAAACGCCTTGTTTTATTACTCGCGTTATGAAGGAGCTATGCAATTTTGTCGGGATTGTTTATGCCCTATATGATCGACTACTTTCACAATTCGAGACAAAGACGCTATGTACTATCACTTTCATAGGAACCCTGCCTATATACTAATTTCCACTACTTTACTAGAAGAAGTAATGATATACGCACATGAACTGATTTAGGCAAGATCCAGAATTTAAGAAGCAGTCAGAGTCCTTATTATTAGAACCATACTCAATAGCACTAATTGAAATTTCCACAAACATAAATAGAAAAAACGACAAAATGGATCACATTATAACAATCTTTGATTCCTGATAACACTATATCGGTTGTCTCCATGGGCGTCAGCACAAATTTTTTAATGGGGGAAAGGGATGGGGGAAGACTCAAATTACTCTTGCGGCCGCCTATGGTTTTCTCTAGTGCAGATAGTCAACAACAACGAATGAAATAACTTCAAAGAGCAAGTTTGAAAGTAGGTCTCAAATTAAATTAATTATAATGCGAATAAATTATGTAGAACAATGAAGCCAAAGAAGCAATTGATGAGTTTTTGTATTTGAGATAATCGAAGACAATGACTGCAAGGAAAATCATAGAAAGACAGAAACAGGAAAACTAGCCTGGAGTGCTCTTAGCAAGCTAAATAAGTTTTCAAAACTAATGTTCCGCTAAGTCTGGAACAGAGAACTTAGGTTCAGTGTGTAATACCAGTGTGGCACATGAGACATGGAATGAGAGCTGCTCAATAAGCAATTTAGCGACACCTATTAGGAATTACTTAGGAAGACAGGAAAACAAGCAAACAGATTAGGAAACAGATTGGAGCGGATGACATAAATATGACCACAATGAGAACGAAATGGAGGTTTGTCGAGCATGTAAGTGAATGCATGGCAGATGGGCAACAAAGTTCTTTACTGTATTATAATACACACTGAAGTGACGCCCTAATGGAGGATAGGTAGGTGGTACAGGAAAATTTGCAAGAGCAATATACTGTATCAGAAGACTGCAATGAGCTGAAAAGCCTACAGGAAAACTTTATCCAACAGTTGATGTCAAATAGCTAATGATGATGACAGCAAATGATGAATTAGTGAAGAATTAACACTCATATTCTAATCTTGTAGAGTACTGAAAAAATGGTTCAAATGGCTCTGAGCACTATGGGACTCAACTGCTGAGGTCATTAGTCCCCTAGAACTTAGAACTAGTTAAACCTAACTAACCTAAGGACATCACAAACATCCATGCCCGAGGCAGGATTCGAACCTGCGACCACCGTAGCGGTCTTGCGGTTCCAGACTGCAGCGCCTTTAACCGCACGGCCACTTCGGCCGGCTAGAGTACTGAAAAATTACTACAAAATAAAATGTGGTTACACACATTAAGACATCTGGAGACAAGTACAAATATGAAAACCTTTTTCAACCTGGTATCAGAACACATACCAACAAAGAAGATATATAGATTCGCTGGTGGGCTTGAAGTATAAGAAGATACAAGTGTACGTACTTGGGGGAGTCTCTAGCTGGGATTGAGTTTCTGCAACGAGCTGACTTAGGCCTGTGCGAATAGTGGCTATCAGCGCGAAGCTTTAACGAACGCGACACGGTGGCCGAATGGACGATCCGAGAGCAGGCACGGACCACCCCCGACACAGGCGTGGGTGGCGAAGCGGCTCGCTGAGCAGGGTTCCGGCCACCTTACGCTCCAGCTGCCGCTAAAACTGCTTTGGTGTGCGCTTCCGGTCTGTTGCAGCCCTGCACTACCTCCAGCGTCAAAAAGCAACAGCACCACAAGCAAAGGCTCGTGCCATAAACAACGCAATCAATACACAGTCGTGATTTGAACCAACACAAAATTGTAGGATGACATTTCACATCGAGACACCACGTGGATAGCCCTTTCGAATCCTGGTGATGGAAGAGACTTGATCGCAGGACTGTAGCCCCGCTTCAGTGGTTCACAGATATCGCGCCGGATAATGTTGTAAATGCTGAACAATATTTCAACAAGATAGCTGCTCGTCATCTTCATGTTCTTATTGATGTACGAGTATTGTAGCAGTTGCTTGCCAGTATATGCTGGCTCGCTTGACAGAGAAAGCGCCAAGGGTTGTGGCTATAATGTCATCGGAAATCACAGAGGACGTCGACATCAAGACCTCTCTACCAGAGAAACGGGCCACAGTCTTTGCTTGCGCGAAGCGGAAAGAGCGCAGCAGCAAATCGCTGCACCGCGCGCGCATGGACAGTGTGTTAGCGCCACGTATAAGTGTCCTTACTTCGATTCCCCGTCTGTGTTGACTCAGATTCATTCGTCTGCGGCCGACGATGCCTTAGTACCACCAGTGCTGGTTCGCATGCCTTGCTAATTTGGAATCCCGTGTCTCTATTAATCGGGTCGTTAGTTATACGTATTTCGACTGCTTGTTTAATGATGGAGTCCCAATAAGTGGAGGAGGACGAAAGAATCTATATCTCTCCGTAGTTCATGCTATATCCCGTGTCTGACACAATCTCGTGTAATGTCTGTGTTCAGCACATCTGTTTTTAATAGTGCGAGACGTCTGGCCAATGTATGATTTACCATATTGGCACGGGATTTCATATATCCCTGGTCTTCTTAGCCTAGGTGGTCTTTAACAGAACCGAAAATCGCCGGCATTCGCGCTGGACAGCGGAAGATATATTTATACATGTTTCTGGAATAGTCTGCCGATATCAAAGGACGCGCCACCAACATAAGGTAGAAAAACCATTTTTATGGAATTCTACGTTTCTTCTGTCTGCTCTTGAAGTTTAGTGCTTCTGGTTGAAATGCATTTCGAATCTGCTTAGAAGACTACGCGTTTTGGACACACACACAGCTAAGCTCTGCTGATAGTCTCTCTAGATCTGAGATAACTCTAGCCCTATGAGCGTGAGTGTGTGATCACTGTGTTGAGATGGATGATCGCAGCTCTAAGACATGTCAGTGTGAGTTGGTTTACGAAACACACTGTGACCCAAGGAACGTCTTCTTTTCCACGGAAAGACTTCTAAAAAACGGTATATCTCCATATTTCTGCACTTCCATGGTGAAGCAAATGCTCAGATGGAGGGAGTTACGGTGTTCCAGAAATGAAGCATTGTTGTCCCCTTGGCCATACCACAAAAGTATCGTCCACATACATCCACAAACATTTAGTTCCAAAACCGTCGACTGAAGTGTTGCGTCGGCTTACATTTTATTTAACGAATAATATTTTGAATAAAATGACATGGAATGAGAGCTGCTCAATAAGCAATTTAGTCTAACAGACACTCGTCGACACAACTTCGGAAGTTAAATTTCTAGAAGTTGCTGAACCCTTCAGAATTAAGAAAGATGTTCGACAGGGCGATGGGCTCTCACTGATTCGCTTCAAATCTCGTCTTAGACAAGGTCATGAGATAGCGGAATAAAGTACTGCAAGAGAAACACCGAAGGAATGCATTTAGGATGGGGAAGAGAAAGATTTGAGGTGAAATGTCTCGCTTTTGCTGTAATAATTTCTAAAGACAAAACAAGTGCAAAGAAAATGATAGAAACACTTCACGAAATTGCAGCTCAATTCGGATTACTAATATATAAAAAATGGAATAGATTGAACATAAACAAAACACATCACAGATACTATCAGAAAGCGCAAATTAAAGTTTTACGGTCGTATTTACCGAATGAATGACAACAGGCTAATGAAGAAAATATTTGGTTTGATTTTCAAATTAAAAAACAACACGGGATGGCTGGAAGAGACAAGCAAAGACTTGAGAAAGCTTAACATAACAGAGGACACCATACAGAACAGGGAATGTTTCAGGCTACTGATCAGCACTGCAAAAAATTCCTGTCCAACAACCAAATTCGCAACGTAGGAGGGTGATGCAAATGGACAGAGGCATGAAGAAGTTCTGGGAAAATAAAAAAGATTGTACCTTTGTCTTAAATTCTAAGTGGTCTATAATTGGCCAAATTCTGCAATAAAAAATATTCCTTTCCTCGCCTGTTCTGCGGGGAACCACCTCAATCCTTATCTTATCAGTCCACCTAATTTTCAAAATTCTTCTGTGGTGCCACATCTCAAATGCTTCGATTTTCTTCTCCGTGCTCCAGGCGTACATTCTCAGCAATTTCTTCCCCAAATTACGGTCTATGACTGACACCAGCATACATCTCTTTGCCAGCAATGCCCTCTTTGCCTGAGCTAGTCTGCTTTTTATGTACTCCTTGCTTCGTCCGCCATGGGTAATTTTGCCTCCTAGTGGCGGAATTCCTTAACTTTATGATCACTAACTCTGATGTTGCCTTTCTCGCTATTCTCATTTCTTCTACATCTCATTAACTATGTCTTTTTCCGGTCTACTCTCAATCAATAGTCTGTATTCATTAGAATGTCCATTCCAATTAACAGATCTTGTAATTCTTCTTCATTTTCACTAAGGGCATCAATGTTGTCAGTGTGAATCTTATGACTCATGTCCTTTCACTCTGAATTTTAATCCCACTCTTGAACCTTTGTTTTATTTCCATCATTGCTTCTTTAATGTATAGATTGAACAGTAGGGACGAAAGGCTGCATCCCTATCTTACATACTGTTTAATCCGAGAACTCTGTTCTTGTTTTTCCAATCTTATCGTTCCCTCTTGGTACTTGTGCATATTGCAAAAAAATGTTCAAATGGCTCTGAGCACTATGGGACTTAACTTCTGAGGTCATCGGTCCCCTAGAACTTGGAACTACTTAAACCTAACTAACCTAAGGACATCACACACACCCATGCCCGAGGCAGGATTCGAACCTGTGACCGTAGCGGTCGCGCGGTTCCAGACTGTGGCGCCTAGAACCGCTCGGCCACCCAAGCCGGCTGCATATTGCACAATACCCGTCTTCGCTTACAGCTAATTTTCTCAGAATTTCGAACATCTTGCACCATTTTACACTGTCGAATGCTTTTTCTAGGTTGACAAGTCCCATGGACGTGTCTTGATTTTTCTTCAGTCTTGCATCTATTTTCAAGCGCAATGTCTGAGCTGCCTCTCTCTCTCTAGAGCCTTTACCTATCCTAAGGCCAAATCAATCGTCATCTAACTAGCGCTCAATTTTATTTTCCATTCTTCCGTGTATTATTTTTGTCAGCAGCTTAGATGCATGTGATGTTAAAATGAGTGTACGATAGTTTTCGGACTTATCCCCTTGCTGTCTCCGAAATTATGTGGGTGATTTTTTCCGTAAGTCTGAAGGTACGTCGCCAGTGTCACGATGCTACACAAAAACTTCAATAGTCGTTCGATTGCCGCTTCCGATGGAGTATTATGTATCCCTTTTACTTTACTTGATCTCATGTTCTCCAGAGCTCTTTTACATTCTGACTCTAATACTGGATACCCTATCTCATCCATATCGACGACAATTTCTAAAACGATGTAATTCCCACTGCACTCTTAATTTTACCACCCTCGCGTTCAATTTCACAGAAGATTGTTTTGACTTTTCTATAGGCTGAGTCAGTCCTACCTACGATCATTTCTTTTCGATTTCTTCACACGTTCCCTGCAGCCATTTCGCCTTGTCTTCCCTGCACTTTCTATGTATTTCATTCCTGATGGATTTATGTTGTTGTATTCCTGTCTTTCCGTGAACATTTTTGTATTTCCTTCTTTCGTCGATCAATTGAAGTATTTCATCTGGTAGGCAACGTTTCTTCGCAGGTAATTTCCTTGTATCAGTGATCATCTGTCCGACATGTGTGACTGCCAATTTTGGAGATGTCCACTCCTCTTCAAGTGAATTGCCTACTCTGGTATTCCTTATCATAGTAGCCACGTCCTTAGCGAACTTCAAACGCGTCTCATCATTCCTCTTTACTTCAATATCCCACTTCCTTCCGCACTGATTCTTCCGGGCTATTCTTTCTTCAGTCTGTTCTTCATGTTTACTAAGTTGTGATCTGATTGTATACCTGCACCTACAAATCGACATTTGATTTTGCAATCTCTGTCTGACCATGATGTAATCCAACTGGAATCTTCCTGTGTCTCCGGGTCTTTTCTAAGTATACCTCCTCCTCTTGTGATTCTTGAACGGAGTATTCGCTATTGCCATCTGAAATTTATTGCAGAACTCAATTAATCGTTCTCTTCTCTCATTCCTACTGCCAAGCCCACATTCTCCCGTAACCCTTCCTGCTATTCCATCCCCTACTATCATATTCCAATTCCCCATGATTATTAGGTTTCCATGTCCCTTCACATGCTGAATTATTCGTTCAATACCGTCATATACTTCCTCTATCTGCTGCTCGCTTAGGGAACATCCATTAATTACGTGAGCTCAAAATAGGAGGGGGCGGGGGCGACAAAACGTCAACAAATATCATTTAAAAGGGGGAGAGGGCAATGAACACCTCAAGTCAACTTTTTAATTCAGAGAATATACATTTAGAGAATATACATTAATATAACGGACATTTTGTTTAATAAAATTAATTCCGAGCATAGACAAATTAAAGTGCCCACTAATTTTTATGGCCTCTATGAACCGAACTGAATGTTTTACATACGTGTATGCCCGGAATTTCTCGTTATGAAACAAGTGCCGCACAAGTGTCAGATTTCATTTGGGGAATTCTCTACCACGCCGGTCGAAATCACTGCGTAACAGTCAGTCGTGATATTCTCCAACGGATATAAAGTCAAAGTTATTGTTTTCACTATTAATTTGTATCAAAACTTTTACAATTCGTATGTTAAGTGGCATGCCGATAAGCCGAAACAACGGTACGAGCAAGAAGTTAATCGTTTGTGGAGGGAAGCTAAGCTGCAGTTCACCGATACAAATTCTCTTAGTAATCATTTCCTCAATAGATCGAACAGCTACGTAATCACACGGTTCAAAGGAAAGTACAGACAATGTTATCTTTCATCTACAAAGCAAGTAAGGGTTCAATGACACTCAGCGCATATAATATATCAATAAAAGGTCAATTTTTTGGGGGTCCGTCAAAATGGTTAATATTATTTTCATGGAGCCTTTTCTTCCGTCTGTCTCTGGCTGAGTACTACTCAGGGTTGACATGTTGAAAACAGTGTTTTTAATCATATGTTAAAAACACTGTTTAATATACTTTCTAAATAAAACATGTTTTATTAAAGACGCTTAATGTTTAAAACAAATAAAAAATACATTTTAGGGTATTTTTACTCTACTACGGTGTAAACCTGAATTATCGTTATCGGCTTTGGTTTGTTGTCGAATCTGAACTGTTCAGAGTAGCTCAATCTCTAGCCTGCCTTCCTGTTCATTAACAAATCCTACTCCTGTTATACCATTTTCTGCTGCTGTTGATACTACCCTATACTCATCTGACCAGAAATCCTCATGTTCTTTCCACATTTCACGTCACTGAGCCCTACTGTATCTAGACTGAGCCTTTCCATTTCCCTTTTCAGATTTTCTAGTTTCTCTACCATTTTCAAGCTTGTGACGTTCCACGCCCCGACTAGTAGAACGTTATCCTGTCGTTGATTATTCGTGTTTTTTCTCATGGTAACCTCCCCCTTGGCAGTCTCCACCCGGAGATCCGAAACAGGGGGGGGGGGGGGGGGGCTGGACTTTTTTTTTCAAATATGGGTCACATGTCTTGCCGCTACACCTAATGTGTCTTTAAAGCAGTGGTTTCCACTGCCTTCTGCATTCTCATGCCGTTGATTATTGCTGATTCTTCCGCCTTTTAGGGCAGTTTCCCATCCCAGGAGCAAGAGAGTGCTCTGAACTAGAGATGGGTCGTTCGCGAACTAACGGGTCCAAATGAACGGTTCACCAAGACGAACGAAAGGAAGGAGGAACGAATTCTAAGGAACGGTCTTTCATAGTTCACTTCGGTCGCGGCTTTCTACTTACAGTTCCCGGGAACGAGAAACGGTCAGTCTCGTTCCCGCAACGACACGTCGGCCGGTCTCGTTCCAGCATCGGTCCCGTTCCCGTCGGTATCGGTCCCCCTCGAGCGTCGAGCGAACACACTTCTTATGTGGCCACTCGTCGCAGCAGTTCCACTGCCGACTGCTCCTAGTTAGTTCAGTATTGATTTGTTCGTTTCGTTCGCTACGCACGCCCATTCTTGATGTTTCAAACCTTTTTTGAACTCTGGACTTCTGGTTCTTTTCGTATTCTATTCAGCGTGAATTGAATGGAAGGCAGACCGATTTGAACCGAATGAAGCTCGCGCTCCGTAATCGAGTGTCTGGTGTTACATTTTGTAAAGAGAATACGATAACTTCTACAATATTATTTCAGTGGTACAGGGTGGCGCACAAAAAATCGCGCCAGAATACTAACCTGGCCATTGTCGCCCACCAATCGTCATCCATTGTTTCGAAGTTGTTGTTTGCATTAGCTTATTTGTTATTTCTTTACTGCCTAATTATTACATGTTTAGGTCGTGCGGTAGCGTTCTCGCTTCCCACGCCCGGATTCCCGGCGGGGTCAGAGATTTTCTCTGCCTCGTGATGGCTGGGTGTTGTGTGCTGTCCTTAGGTTAGTTAGGTTTAAGTAGTTCTAAGTTCTAGGGGACTGATGACCATAGATGTTAAGTCCCATAGTGCCCAGAGCCATTTATTACATGTTTATCTATTCTGTTGGTAGCGGTCAACAAATCTTGCGTCATTGGCGAACAGTCTATACTCGGGGCCGGTTTTTCGTGCGCCACCTTATATAATTTCATTGCGATCAGCTACATAACGCTTCAGATGGCTAGACGAGAGGTTTTGCAGAATCACAAAAATTACTTCAACAAGTGTGTGAAAATTCTGTAACGAAAGAAACTGTACTCCAGGGGCGAGCTTAGTGCCGCCGCCTGTTGGAGCCTTCCATCTTCAGTCACCTATGCTACTAATTTTCAATTTTACATAAGAACGATATACCATGCACAATGAACGGTGAACAAGTAAAAATGAACGGTTCCCAAAAACGAGCGATCACCAGTGAACTAGTTCCCAAGGATGAACGACTTTGCCCCTCTCTACCCTTTAACGTCCATCCGCTCCTCTGCCCTCTTCGACAAGGCCATTGGCAAGACGAGGGTGACTTCATATGTTGCCAATCTTCAGCGAAATTTAAGCAATGGCTGGGTTTATACCCGGTACCGAGGGTGTTTTGATTAGTAGTAAAAGAAGCTGCCCCTAGACCATGATGTTGCATACACGAGGGGCGTTCAATAAGTAATGTAACAAATTTTGTCTCTGAAAGCAGATTGGTTTCATTCAGGATTCCAGTACACCATATTATTCACCCACTCTTTTGGCTGAAAACCCCTATTTTTCAACATAATCTCCGTTCAATGTGACGACCTTATGCCATGTTACTTGGAGGGCCTGTTTGCTAGCATGTTACTATTCTGCTGGACGACGTCGGAGCCAACGGCTTGCTACACCAAAAACCTCCCCACCATCCACGTGCTGCATCTCCTGGAGTGCTTCCTTTGTGGGCAAACAGGAAGGTGCGACATCCGGACTTTAGGGTGGATGACGACGAACAGTCCTTTAAGTTTTGTGGGCTCCTTTCGGCTGCACAGACTTGTGTGAGGCCTTGCGTTGTCGTGTAGAAGAAGTAGTTCAACTTCATTTTTGTGGCGACGAACACGCTGAAGTAGTTTCTTCAATATCCTTACGGGTAGCGCAATACACAACACAGCTGATCGTCGCACCATGAGGGACGATATTAATCAGAACAACCCATTCAGACTCGCAGAGACATTCGCCATGGCTTTACCGCCAGAGTGTACGACTTGAAGCTTTTTCTTCGGAGGAGAGATGGTGTGGTGTCACTCCACGGATTGCCGTTTTGCTATCTCGCAGACATGAACCCACGTTTCATTGTGGTGGCAATGTTCTAAATAAATTGTCACGATCAATTTCGTAACGCGCAAGTAATTCCGCACAGATGATCCTTCATTGTGCGACGAGGAACCTAGCGGGCAAACACCTTTGAGTACCCCGACTGTTGGACGAGTGAGTCAGCAATACCAACAGTGACGTCCAGTGGAGCAGCGAGGTGTTTGTCTGTGACCCATCGACCACTTCGAATGAGATTGTTCGCACTTTCCAACGTCACACCTGTGAACGGAGAGCCGGCACGCGTGATATCAGACTGGTATGGAAGACTCGCCGTGCTTTGTTTCACTGCCACGTCTCTGTAGACATTATGCAGGCGCCTATGAATAACTGTGACGTTTTGGTTTTCCGCCGCAAGAAACTCAATAATAACTCTCTGCTTGGAAAGCATCTCCGTTACAGAAGCCATTTTGAAGGCTACGTATAGCGCCGCCACCTGTTGGTACTTCTACATCTACATATATACTCCGCTAGCCACCAAGCGGTGTGTGGCAGAGGGCACAATTCGCGCCAAAGTCATATCCTCCCCCCTCTGTTCCACTAGCGAATCGCGGGGAAAAACGACTGTCTCAACGCCACAGTACGAGCTCTAATTTCCCTTATCTTTGAATGGTAATCATTGCGCGATTTGAAAGTTGGTGGTAATAATATATGCTCTACATTCTCGGTGAAAATCGGATTTCGGAATTTAGTGAGCAGTCCCTTCCGTTTAGCGCGCCGTCTATCTGCAAGTGTGTCCCACTTCAAAGTTCCTAAGAGATTTGTAACGCACTCGCGATGGCTAAATGTACCAGTCATGAATCTTGCCGCTCTTCTTTGGACCTTCTCGATCTCTTGAATCAGACCAACTGGTAAGGGTCCCATACAGACGAACAATACTCCAAGACTGTGTGAACTAACGTGTTGTAAGCTATTTCCTTTGTTGAAGGATATCATCACTTCAGGATTCTACCAATAAACCGCAATCTAGAATTCGCCTCAACCGTTACTTGGTAATCTGATCATTCCATTTGAGATCATTTCGAATAGTCACACCCAGATACTTGACGGATGTTACCGCTTCCAAAGCCTGGGCATTTTTTTGTACTCGTACATTAATGGGGATTTTCGCCTTGTTATACGCAGTAGGTTACACTTACTAATATTGAGTCATTACACCACGCATTTGTTTTCTGCAAATCCTCATTGATTTGTTCACAACTTACGTGTGATACTACTTTCCTGTAGACTACATCATCATCGGCAAACAGTCTAATACCGCTGTCGATACCATCAACCAGATCGTAAAAAGAAGCGGACCTATTACGCTGCCCTTGCGGCACACCTGAAGTTACGCTTGTTTCTGTTGAAGTCACCCCGTTCAGGACTACATACTGCTCCCTGCCTGTTAGAAAACTTTCTATCCAACCGCATATGTCATCGGATAGACCGTAAGCGGGCACTTTTTGGAGCAAGCGACAGTGCGGAACTGAGTCGAACGCCGCATTTCGAAAGTCGAGAAATATGGCATCAACCTGGGAGCCGGTATCTAGAGCCTGTTGTATATCATGCACAAAGAGGGCCAGCTGTGTCTCGCTTGACCGCTGTTTCCTAAAACGGTGCTGGTCTCTGCAGATGAGCTTCTCAGAGTCTAGAAATGTCATTATGTCTGAACACAAAATATGTTCCCTGATTCTACAACAAACTGATGTCACTGAAATTGGCCGGTAATTATGTTCATCCGATTTTCTACCCTTTTTATAGATTGCTATGACCTGGGCCTTCTTCCTGTCCCGTGGAACGTTCCGCTTCATGTAACCATAGGGTCTGAAGTGGGAATATTCCGTGATGTCCCCCAACAAATGCCGCATTTTTTTCAGTCGAAATTGGACGAGAAAAATGTGTGTTCCACTACTTATTTAACGCCCCCTTCCCCCCGTATTAATGCCATGTTAACATGACTTATCTATGAAATTTCTTTGGACATGACATTAAATGAAGTTACATTGTGGTTCCGATTTAAACATGAGCGTATATCTTCTGCAAAAGTCTGTCGAAGTGCATGGAAGAGGCCATTGTCACACTTATTAGGGCTACTTCTCATTTCTTTTGCGTATGGAAGTCGTGAAGAATGATTACTTAAATGCCTCTGTGTGTGCTGTAACTAGGGTAAATTTGTTTTCGCGGTCCCTGCGGCAGAGATACGCAGGGGGCAGATACTGAAACAAGAGAAGGTAGTGATACTGGACGTTGAGGTCTGGCACGAAGTCGACGTTCTAACTCAGGCCAAACGTGTTCAATTGGGTTCAAGTCGGGACTCTGTGTAAGCCAGTCTATTTCAGGAATGTTACCGTCCAAAAAAATTATCGTCTCCAAACTATTATAAGCAATACACAATGCTGTAAAATGTGTTCATATCCTTCCGAACGAAACGTTTTGTTAAGTACAATAGGCAGACCACACACTAACTACAAAAAACATCCCAAAACTGTATCATCCTCTCAGAACTTCACCGTTGGCACTAAATATGAAGGCAGTACCGTTCTCCAAACTCAAACCCTTATATAGGATTGCCACAGCGTATAGCATGATTAATCACTCTTAATCACTCGTTTCCCGTCATCCGCCGACCAGTGCCGTCGCTCATTCACTTGCCATTGATTACAGAAAGGTGAAACTCATGAGAAGCTTCTCGTCCATTGTACCTCATTCCTATTAACTCCCTACTCACGCTGTGCTAGCGGAACTGCTGGTAGCACTTTGCCACTCATTAGTGATTCCTTCCGCCGATTTCATGCGATTTTTTAAAACACCCACCGCAATGCTCGACGTTCCCTGCCAGATAGTACACGAGGTCTGCCTGGTCTTGGCTCATCTGTGGTGGTTCCTTCGTGATTCCAATTCACAATCATATCACCAACAAGTAGCTTTAGACGGGTTGAAAGGTCCCTGATAGATTCATTACTCAGGTGACATACAATGACTAGTTCACGTTCGAAGTTACTGACATCTTCTGACCGACCCATTTTGCTGTTACTTCTTCTCTACTGACAAAAACAACAATACCTGCCTCCTTTTATACTGGCGGGTCTGTCTCTCTACAGCTACATCTACTCTCTGCAAATCACCGTGGAGCGCATGGCAGAGGGTACGTCCCAGTGTACCAATTATTTGGCTTTCTTCTCGTTCCACTCACGTATGGAGCGCGGGAAGCATGACCGTCTGAATGTCTCTATGTGTGCAGTAATTATTCTAATCTTATCCTCACGATCCCTTTGCGAGCGATACGCAGGGGACTGTAGGATCAAACAAACCTATATGGTACGGGTAACATACACTTGAGCAATATTCTAGAACCAGCCGCACGAGTGATCTATAAGCAATTTCCTCTGTAGACTGATTGCACTTCCCCAGTTTTCGACCAATAAACCGAAGTCTACCAACTGCTTTACCCACGACTGAACATATGTGATCATTCCATTTCTACCCCTACACAGTTTTATATTCAGGTATTTGTATGAGTTGGCCAATTCGAACAGTGACTCACTGTTATTATAGTCATAGGATACCAAGTTTGTTCGTTTTTTGAAGTGCACACTTTTACATTGCTGAACACTTAAAGCAAGTTGCCCATTTTGCACCACATTGAAATCTTGCCGAGCTCTACTGAATATTTATGCAGCTTGTTTTAGACAGTACTTCATTATACTGTATACACTTGCATCACCTGCAGAAAGTCTGACGTTACTATTAATATTGTCTATAACGTCATTGATACACAACATGAACAGCAAGGGTCCCAACATGCTTCCCGGGGTACAACTGAAGTTACTACTGCATCTGACGATGACTTCCATCCAAGACAGCATGCTGCGCTCTTCCTACCAAAAAGTCCTCAATGTAGTCACAAAATTTCACTTGATACCCCATATGATTGTACTTTCTGGCAATAAGCTTAGGTGTGGTACTGAGTCAAATGCGTTTCGGAAATCATGAAATACTGCATCTACGTGACTGCCTTCATCCATAGCTTTCAGTGTGTCATATGAGAAAAGTGCGATTTGGGTCTCACGTCATCAATGTTTTCAAAATTTGATCGGATAGGGCATACTCTGACTGACACACACACACACACACACACACACTATATATATATATATATATATATATATATATATATATATATATATATACACTGCAAATTGAGTTTGAAAAAAGACGAGTAAAACAGTACCTTTAATATTTTACCTTAACTGCGTTGTATTTTGTTGAAACTGCTGTCGACGAAAAAAAAAATCACACAGAGCTCCTCCTCAGGTATAAGAATAATTCGTCGCACGACAAAAAATATAACACTCGCACCATCAATAAAAAACAATGAATTTGAAATGCGGACTCCGGAATACATAGTTTACGAACAGTAGGTAAATCATGACATCGCTTGTACTGACTGAACGTCCCCTTTAGTTGCAAAATTATCTAAGCTTCCCCTGTCAAATGAACAAGCAACGTTACACGAGAAGAGCGGAAAAACATCTAAAATCAATGTCACAATCATCTGCATGACCACAATCTGGACAAGAGTTTCCGAGTAAGAGGTCGCAAGTGGCGACTGAAATGTGACGGCCGCATGTGCTTGCAAATGTAATGGTCCAGACGCCGAACTACGAACGTGGATAGGTGCCTAACATGGAGGAAATCTTTTCAGTTGTTTGTGATTAACGTGTGTTGCCGCATTTAGGAAATATGAAGCAAGAGCCGCGAGATGTGCAGAGAGCAGTTAAGCGTTGCCCAAAGGCTCTCTCGAGCTGAACAAAGGCCGGTTATAGAGCGCTGCTGTTCTGTCGCACGTGCCGCACGCGTACAGGTTTACCACTGAGTCAGCCGCCGTCCGGAACCAGCTGCCACCTAGCCTCAGTGCGACACACGCGAGCGAGCACGCAGACGTGGAGGGGGCGTAGGTGGAGAGGGGGGGGGGGGGCGGGTGGACAGTGTACTTAGTTGCTAGCTTGTCATCGACAACGCGCTTCGGCTGAGCCCTTCTTACTGCTTCCGTACTGACAACAAGTATGCAATCTGATACAGAACGAGGTGGAGCAGTGGATACGTGTTCGGAAGGGCTGCAGTTCAAATCCCTGTCCGGCCACTCAGATTCAGTTTTCCCGTGATTTCCCTGAATTCCGTAATGCGAATGTGGTTTGTTTGAAAGGTAACGGCCGTTTCCTTTCCTCATATTTCCTCAATTGGAGCTTTTATTCCATATCCAACGAAATCCTGTCTAACAGGACGTTAAACCCAAATCTTCTTTCCTTCCAAAATGATATTCTAACGTGCAAATGATTTCACTGCGTCAGATCAGACGTTCATGTCTGAGGGTGAGCCCAAACTCGAACGCACAGACGAAATTCCACGTAAACAAGTAGGAGATGAGCTTCGCTCAACATTTGGCTGATTAAAAACATGATCCGTAGAGTGCAGCCAACGTAAGAGGAGGAAGTAAAGTTAGGATTTATATCCCGTTGGTGACGTGATCTTAACTGATGAGATAGGCGCTTGAATTGGACACATGGGATGGGGGGGGGGGGGGGCAGAAAGACGTCGGCCGTGGACGTTTCAAAGGAGCTTGATGTTGCTGAAGAGAACCACAAGAAAACTAGAAAAGGAACGCTAGTTCACTGTCTTAACCGCTGCGCTAGTTCCTCCGATGAGGACAGAATAATGTAAATAATATCTACTATAACAATGGAATACCGATACTATGCGACTCAACGGTTTTATGCTATCACAACACTTCTTCGTATACCACATAGTACAGTGCTCCTCAACCGGGGCTTTTTCGCCCCAGCAGCGAGGCTTTCACTTATCGAAACTGTCGGAAGGAGCAAGAGGGCGTGGGTCATTGCAAAGAAAAATGGGCTTCTGTAGACTTTTGAACAGGCATTCTGTTTTTCCTTTGTTGACTGTTGTTTCAACTAGATTACTATAAGACAAGAAAACTACATGACTTTAATTGTCTAAATTTGTTTCGATTTTTTATTGTTTGGCGTATGGCTAATACAGACATACCATAAAATTAAATTACGTATACATATGTACATATTGACAAACAAGAAACTTAAGTTTGTCTTTAAAACTGCATATCCAGTCCTTCAATCCAGCACACTGCACCTGGAGTTGCTAGGAGGAAGTCCTCTTCAGCACCTTGATAGGCACGAATCCTGCATTCACTGACAATGTGGTGAGTAGTCTGGTATGGAGCCCCGCAGTCACAGGCTGGATTGGGCAGCTTCTTCCACTGGCCATGGCCAGTACGGATTCTGTTGAGAATAGTCCAGGTCTTCCATGATAGGTCGAATTCACTTGGGAGTTTAGCACCTGAGAAGATGTTATGGAGGCGCACATCTGTCACTGTTTCCCACCGACCTTTCCATTCTTCAAGAGGTTTGAAATCCTTACCAACCATGCCACCAGCATCGCACAGAGTTGGATGGCGTGATTTCAGTCTCTTACGATTTAAAAGTGGCAGGTCGCTATGCACGGGTAGGTTAGAATTCCAGGAGATTTTGTGGAATTCTCTCATTAGGGCAGCACATCTGCGTAGATCAGGAGGCATTATACAGGTTAACAGTGGAAGCCAATAAACGGGAGTTGATCTGATTGCGCCAGATATTATGCGCATTGTCGTATTCAGCTAGGTGTCAACAAGCCTTGTATGATGACTGTTCATCCAAACAGGTGCACAATACTCGATTCGATAATGTATGTAATGTCAACAGGGGTTCTGTCGTGAGATAGTACGTTAGCACGAAGTGGACGAGCTCCGACTCAGATACGGCTCCAACAAAGGAATTTTACTAAACTAACCACTCCTTTAGCAACAGTGAAGCGTCCGTACTAAGAGCAAATGAAGCTGCTTGTATGTTTCGGTACATTATGCTTATATTAAACGGGGCACACTGAAAATCTGAGGCAGCTGTTCGGGGACATAACCACTATATTTCCGAAGCATATTTTCTGAAAATCTCTGGGTAAAAGAGGTGCTGTCATTATTCAATTACACGCTTGAAATGTAGATTTGTCCCCTTGCCTTTTGTAAACAGACAACTACCATTGTGCCCCATTTTGAAAAGACGTTTCTAAATGAAGCTACACAGCCTTTCATACTAAGTGATCACTTACATTCTCTTTGACAAAGTGGGTAAGGTAATTAAACTATTTTCAAGCTTCAAAACGAAAGTTTGAAGTTTGAGGAATGGAATATTGGAGGCTTGTTAATCGAACAATCTACTTTCATTGTTCATAAAAACCTATTTCGAAACTTGAGAAAACTTCATATTAGGTAAAAGCTAAAGGATTTGTCAGCACGATGTTGAGGCCTGATGCATGCACCAGGTTCATTCCTTTGAACAATGACACACGGTCGTAAAGACGCTACGAAACAGCTCTTGATTTGAGAAATATCTTTCTTTACAGACAAAAAGTCTAGTGTTATGAAACTTATGATTTAGTTATTGAAGAAAGTAAACTTTGAAAAGTATCACTGAAATTCTTAAAAGAAATTTTTTGAATATAAGCATATGTGAATTTACAGTCATGTATAAATTACGGCAATGCTAAGTACATAATAAGGCTTGTATACAGGGTAAATTCTGCGTTTATACTAGGAAGACTTGTGGCAGGATGGGGTAGTTAGGGATGGAGATGCAGCGTAGGCGGTGCTGATCACCATTCCGAGGCAGTAACGGAGGCGCAGAGTTGAAAAAGATTGACAACCACTGACGCAGTACACCACACCGAGAATTTCAGACGCACATCTTGCTACGCAGTGTGCAAAAGGTGGAAGTTTTAGTTTAAATGTAGTACGCGTGATCGATGCGCTTTTAGTCGAAACACCCTACCGAGTTTTTTCAGGTACATCAAGATGCCCAACAGATGTGGCTATGGTGATCTTCGCGAATTACTCAGTCCCTTACTCAGAATGTGAGCGCTGGAGGGCACATGAGACGACCAACCACACGTAAAAAGAAAAAAAAGTAGCACCCAGATCCACCAAATAGATAAACGTACGAGGTGTGATCAAAAAGTAACAGAAATTTTTGTTTTTCTTAAAGAATCTTTATTCATCAACATCAACTTTGTCCCCTTCACAGTAATCTCTCCCCCCCCCCCCCCCCCCCCCAGGTATGTCAGCGCTTTTTCCAATCTTGGAAGCACTTCTGGTACTCATTTTTAGTTATGATGTCAGCTCCTTCAGCGATTCTGTTTTTACCTCATCAGTGGTGGAAAAACGACTCCCTTTCACGGTTCTCTTCAACCTCAAGAACAGAAAGAAGTCTCAGGACCATGTGATGGCAGAGGGAATATAACGGTTTTGTTGTTTTGCCAAAAATTCACCGACTTCATTCAGAAATTCCTGGACGATATCTACGCGACGCTGTTTTTGTTGGAAATTCAACATTTTCGGAACAAACTTTGCTACTACACTTTTCATGCCAGAAACATCTGAAAAAATTGCTTGGCATGAGTCAGAGGATATGCTGACGTTATCAGCAACCTCTCTGATGGTGATTCGGCGATTTACCGGACCATTTTCTTTACTTCTTCCACATTTTCATCAGTTATAGATGTTCTAGGGCGTCCAGGGTAGTCGCCTTCAACGTCTTCTCGACCCTCTTTGAAACGTTTATACCACTCAAACTCTTTTCTTACAATGTATTCACCAAAAGCCACAATCAACATTTCGAATGCAGTGCTCCGCTTTATTCCAATTTTCAATCAAACCTTAATGCAAATTCTATGAACCACCTTTTTCGAAAGTAAAAATTCGCCAAGCACTAGAAAACACTAGTAACATTTTCGACTGTCAACAATAACCTATTGTTGTTGTGGTCTTCAGTCCTGAAACTGGTTTGATGCAGCTCTCCATGCTACCCTATCCTGTGCAAGCTTCTTCATCTCCCAGTACTTACTGAAATCTACATCCTTCTGAATCTGCTTAGTGTATTCATCTCTTGGTCTCCCTCTATGATTTTTACCCTCCACGCTGCCCTCCAATGCTAAATTTGTGATCCCTTGATGCCTCAGAACATGTCCTACTAACCGGTCCCTTATTTTTGTCAAGTTGTGCCACATACTCCTCTTCTCCCCAATTCTATTCAATACTTCATCATTAGTTATGTGATCTACCCACCTAATCTTCAGCATTCTTCTGTAGCACCACATTTCGAAAGCTTCTATTCTCTTCTTGTCCAGACTAGTTACCGTCCATTTTTCACTTCCATACATGGCTACACTCCATACAAATACTTTCAGAAATGACTTCCTGATACTTAAATCTATACTCGATGTTAACAAATTTCTCTTCTTCAGAAACGCTTTCCTTGCCATTGCCAGTCTACATTTCATATCCTCTCTACTTCCACCATCATCAGTTACTTTGCTCCCCAAATAGCAAAACTCCTTTACTACTTTAAGTGTCTCATTTCCTAATCTAATTACCTCAGCATCACCTGACTTAATTTGACTACATTCCATTATCCTCGTTTTGCTTTTGTTGATGTTCATCTTATACCCTCCTTTCAAGACACTGTCCATTCCGTTCAACTGCTCTTCCAAGTCCTTTGCTGTCTCTGATAGAATTACAATGTCATCGGCGAACCTCAAAGTTTTTATTTCTTCTTCATGGATTTTAATACCTACTCCGAATTTTTCATTTATTTCCTGTACTGCTTGCTCAATATACAAATTGAATAACATCGGGGAGATGCTACAACCCGGTCTCACTCCCTTCCCAACCACTGCTTCCCTTTCGTACCCCTCGATTCGTATGACTGCCATCTGGTTTCTGTACAAATTGTAAATAGCCTTTCGCTCCCTGTATTTTACCCCTGCCACCTTTAGAATTTGAAAGAGAGTATTCCAGTCAACATTGTCAAAAGCTTTCTCTAAGTCTACAAATGCTAGAAACGTAAGTTTGCCTTTCCATAATCTTTCTTCTAAGATAAGTCGTAAGGTCAGTATCGCCTCACGTGTTCCAACATTTCTACGGAATCCAAACTGATCTTCGCCGAGGTCGGCTTCTCCCAGTTTTTCCATTCGTCTGTAAAGAATTCGCGTTAGTATTTTGCAGCTGTGAATTATTAAACTGATAGTTCGGTAATTTTCACATCTGTCAACACCTGCTTTCTTTGGGACTGGAATTATTATATGCTTCTTGAAGTCTGAGGGTATTTCACCTGTCTCATACATCTTGCTCGCCAGATGGTACAGTTTTGTCAGAACTGGCTCTCCCAAGGCCGTCAGTAGTTCCAATGGAATGTTGTCTACTCCCGGGGGCCTTGATTCGACTCAGGTCTTTCAGTGCCCTGTCAAACTCTTCACGCAGTATCTTATCTCCCATTTCATCTTCATCTACATCCTCTTCCATTTCCATAATATTGTACTCAAGAACATCGCCCTTGTATAGCCCCTCAGTATACTCCTTCCACCTGTCTGCTTTCCCTTCTTTGTTTAGAACTGGGTTTCCATCTGAACTCTTGATAGTCATGCAAGTAGTTCTCTTTTTCTCCAAAGGTCTCTTTAATTTTCCTGTAGGCAGTATCTATCTTACCCCTAGTGAGACAAGCCTCTACATCCTTACATTTGTCCTCTAGCCATCCCTGCTTAGCCATTTTGCACTTCCTGTCGATCTCATTTTTGAGACATCTGTATTCCTTTTTGCCTGCTTCATTTACTGCATGTTCATATTTTCTCATTTTATCAATTAAGTTCAACATTTCTTCTGTTACCCAAGGAGTTCTACTAGCCCTCGTCTTTTTACCTACTTGATCCTCTGCTGCCTTCACTACTTCATCCCTCAGAGCTACCCATTCCTGTCAATTGTTCCCTTATGCTCTCCCTGAAACTCTGTACAACCTCTGGTTCTTTCAGCTTATCCAGGACCCATCTCCTTAAATTCCCACCTTTTTGCAGTTTCTTTAGTTTTAATCTACAGTTCATAACCAACAGATTGTGGTCAGAGTCCACATCTGCCGCTTGAAATGTCTTACAATTTAAAACCTGGTTCCTAAATCTCTGTCTTACCATTATATAATCTGATACCTTCCAGTATCCTAAATATTCAAAACAGCTGAAAATGCAAACATACATCAGGAACATGTGTCCCAACAAGATAAAAAAATTTCAAGATCGTGAAATTACACACACACACACACACATATATATATATATATATATATATATATATATATATATATATCACTGTAATGTTATTTTATCTCCTTTGATTTGATTCTAAACAGAAAACTTTGACAAGAAAATTTTGGCGACTGGGAGAAATCAAGATTGGAGTCGTACACAGCCAATTTTCGATCCACTCCTATTCTTTATGCAGGATTATATATCAATTATTCACTGCACAAGAACCAAACATTGTACAGATATCACAATATATTTTGAAGAGAAACCCTGAAAGTGATTTTTCTTTTTTTTTTGCGTGTATACCGCCACAGCGTAGTTTGATAATTTGCCTATAGTCAGCGCTAGTCGCAAACATGGCGAGTTCAAGTGCGGAGCGAGCTTTGTGTGTGTTGGAGTTCACTGTTTCATGAAATGGTCTCCCCGATCTCCAGATCTCACTACGTGTGATTTTTTTTTCTGTGGGTACACATTAACGATCTGGTGTATGTACCGCCTCTACCACGTTGATGTAGCAGAGCTCCGGGAGAGAATACTTCCGGGAAGCGACAGCCAGTGTCATGATGCCATGCTGTGACGGGTATGGCAAGAATTCGATTACCGTATTGACGTCTGCCGGGTCACTCATGTTTCGCATATCGAATGTTTGTAAAAAAAAAAATTTCGGAGTTCCTCTTCAAAATGCAATATGTATGACATCTGTACAATGTTTAGTTCTTGTGCAATAAATAATTGTAAATGTTCTCGGACTTTATGTACACCCTGTATTATGTGATTGACCTTCCATTTAACATACATTTAGCACAGTGTCTTTTGCACATGATAAAAATATTATAATTAATTCAGTTAAAGAAGAGGCAACAGAAGAAACGGTTTACAATATTTTTTCAAATAATTATTAAATAGTTCTCAGTAAATGGTCTCCCCGTTTATTTTTGAAGAAAAGATGAACACAGTGCAGGCAGTTTGTATAACAACTGTAATAACACCAACATTTAATGTAGCATATGAACTGCTGTTAGCAAAGAATGTACATACCAATCGAAACTGGAACTGGAAGAAATATATTTTATATTTGCAAAAGCAACAAAATTATTAAACTTTTGCCATTCGTAAAACAGCTACCGTAATTTTAGAAAGAAATAAACGAATATTTACATACATCCACTTATTAAAGTTCTATAGCATACTTTTCTAGTTTAAGACATCACTCAGCAAAAAATTATTGCTTGTACAGAAACAAGCGGCGAAAGTAATACGTAGTGTTCACCCGTAATCATCTGGTAGACTCTCTTCAAAGAGTTAGGTATTTCAACAACCCTTTCACCATGAATTCCGTTATGAATTCGTCAAAAATAGCTTATCACAGTTTGAGAAGAATAATGATGGTCACAGCTACAGAACTAGGAACAAAAGATCTGTATTACTCATCGCTAAAGTTGTCAGAAACTTAGAAAAGGAGTTCAACGCGCAATCACAAAAACATTTGACCATTTCCATATAACATAAAACGTCGTGGACTGTTTACTGAAAACTGGTAGCACATGTAGCTAAATGAGTAAAAAAATAAGTGCATCACAAGTTACATGACTACTATAAAAGGCTAATAATATGCCCATTCTTATTCAATTTAAGCCAGTATGCCATTTAGTAACTTGTGCACTACAAGCAGGCAGCTATACCCACAGATATAACCTAGTCCGCACTATACAGGCGGTATCGAATTTCATTTTAATGAAGATAACATTTTATGGCAACAAGGCAACAAGTACATATATTTTATACCGGTCAGTGCTTAAATAAACCGGCAATAAAATATCTACTATATCAGGTTACTATGCAGTCTTACTGGGCAGGAAAGGACACTAATGCTGTCAAATTGGAGTAGTTGAGAACTACGTACGTGACACTTTGGAATATAATTAAGGGGTGGTGCAAAAAAAAAAAAAATCGCAATCAAAACACGACAGAATCTGATTATGTACAACCCTTAATAAGTGAGATGAAACATATTGTATAAACTTCACATTCACTTCAGACTTTAGAGCCACCGAGCACTCATAAAAAATATAATATGGATGTTATTTTGTTCTACGCATCCGACTGTCACAAAAACGTTGCTTTGTTTCTCATGAACAGCGCTTCAAAAATCAAATTTTAACAAGCTTACGTAATTCCATGTCCCTGTAACTGCGAAAATATCTTTTACGGATTATTTATTTCTCGTTCAGCTACAGGCAAAGCGTGATACACTTACAAACATCAACATAAAAATTTAAATTAACATTAACAATGATTTACAATAAAATTTTCAGGGTTTCCAGCCACAAAAGTGCTTGGTCACTTATCACATGTATGTCCATCAGATTTCCTCCCTTAAGTCCGTGTACGTCGCACTCAACTATATGCTGCATGGTTTGACTCTCTCCGCACTCACAATTGGGGTCCTGAGAGAAACCCCACTTTTTCAACAAATATCCGCACCGACCAACACCTGTCCGCAGACGATTTAGAGTTACCCACACTCTACGTTGGAGTTGGAAGCCTGGAACTCGTTGAGATGGGTCCTCAATAAGTTAACTGTTATTCACTTTGCTTTCCTGCCATTGCTGTTTCCACAGGTTATCGATATCAATCTGTTGTTTGAGTTCTTTCCAGAAGGGATTTCTTGACATCAATCTGTCAGGGGGAGGAGGTAGGTCCCTGAACTTGTCTTTGTACCTCTGGATTGCTCTTTCACGTCTAATCGAGGGTGGTTCGATATTGGCAAGGACGGGCAGCCAAGGTTTCGGGGTGGGTCTTACTGTTCCTGTTATGAGCCTCATTGTATCGTTAAGTTGCACATCAATATATCTGACATGCCTACTGCGGGCCCAGACGGGTGCGCAAAATTCCGCTACACTATACAGAAGTGCCAGTGCTGATGTGCGTAGAGTTTCAGTGGAACATCCCCAGGTTGTTCCTGCCAGTTTCATTATGATGTTGTTTCTTGTTTTCATTTTTTGGGCGACTTCGTACAGGTGGCTCTTATATGTGAGAGTGCGATCTAGCTTAACACCCAGATATTTTGGCGTTCTATCGTTTTTCAACAATTTACCTTTTATTTGCACTTTTAGCTCACGATTTGCATCTTTGTTACACAAGTGCATTATTGATGCCACGGATTTAGTCGGATTTACTTTGAGGTGCCAGTTGTCATAATATTGTTGTAGTCGTTCCAGATCCCTGTTTAAAATTTCTTCCAGTTCTTCGAAAGTGTTGGCGTGAGCCGCGATAGCGATGTCATCTGCATACATAAAAGAACGAGATTCCAGGTTTGGGATGTCCGCTATGTATAAATTGAAAAGGCATGGAGCCAGCACAGACCCTTGGGGGAGACCATTTTGTAGTGTCCTGTAGCTGCTTGTTTTCCCATTCAGAGATACCTTGAATCTCCTGTTTATCAACATATTTCTGACTAGATCTATGATCATCTTGCATTTCACGACTTTTGACAGTTTATACAGTATCCCTTTTGTCCATACGGTGTCGTATGCTGAGGTGAGATCTAATAATACCATGCCCGTTTTCTTTTTGTTTTGGTAACCTCTTTCAATGAAAGTGGTTAGGGCGAGAACTTGGTCGCAACAGTCTCTTCCTTTTCGAAAACCGCCTTGCTCTGGGGGAAGAGCAGCTTCTATTTTACTTTCTATTCTGCCTAGGATGACTCGTTCAAACAGCTTGTAAGTGGCGCACAATAAAGATATCGGTCTATAATCTTTAGCATTCTCTCCTGTTTTCCCTGGTTTCTGGATGGCTATGACTTGTGCGTTTTTCCATTGCTTTGGTAACCGGCTGGTATCTATGATATTAGAGAAAAGAGAAGACAGCCATACTCTTCCCTTTGGCCCGAGGTTCTTCAAGAATTCTGGAAGAAGGCCGTCACAGCCAGCTGCTTTACCAGGTGACATTTTCTTTAGTGCTATATTTATCAGGTGACATTTTCTTTAGTGCTATATTTATCAGGTGACATTTTCTTTAGTGCTATATTTACGGATTAAAGTAATATGTATCAACGAACATGTACATAACAGCCTTTGGTGCTTACAATGTAGCGTTAGTTATTCGTCATTTCAGAACACTTTTCAATGCACAGCATATCTCTCATTCTTCAGAAACAATTACTTGTAACGTACAAGTTAGAAATCGAGTTTTCCTCACTTTAGACATTTACTTGCTCTTGAACTGTATGTATTAGGAATAGGGAGTATCATAGCTTCCTCAGAATTTGTTTGCAATGTAGAAAATAGCTGTGTGGCAGTGTAGCTTAGTTGTCTTCGTGTTTATCATTTACTGTGTGGACAAGGATAGTTCATTCCCAAAAATATATAAAATACTAAAGTACCTACATACTTTTCTTCGCAATTGGTTAGTTAAGGTAGCACACGTCTGGTGCATAGTAAACAGCATCTGAATCTTCACTGTTTAACGTTCAGAATACACTCGTGCAAATGATCCCTAACGCAAAATTGCATCGACGCCCGAACTTTTGACGCGGCGATGTACGTTCTGTGCCGGAAACCAGCGAACTACGAATTTCCGGCTTTCGACATCCATGACGTGTTGCAACTTCCGACCGACGCGCAAGTTCCTAGTTACAGATCACGCGCTGCAATATAACCAATCGTCGTACTGATCTGAGAACATAATATAACTGACCATGCATCAGCAGCAGCAGCACAAACTAAATCCTAACTGACTCCTCTGACCACATCACTCCTACGGAGTAAACGTCGATTAACGCACAAACAATTATCACAGTTTTTCAGCGTCTAATATGCGCCAAGTATTCGTATTTCACTTATCTCCTTATTCCCTAGTATTATTGACTCAACGGAGTGGTGACGCGGTTACTTTGGTAACAGATTGTGAGTTATGTAATGTAGGAGATTGTAAGGGACGTAAGGAGGATTGTGAGTGATTTAACAGTAATCTCAGCTTCTCGCAATATAGTGTATCCTTTGTGAGAGAACAGTATAAAGGTATTAAGTAGTTATCACAGCGGTAGCATTAGTATGGTGATTAATAAACATAGTTTTTCAATAGTTTCGAGTATTATTTTGTAACCACTAGCTCAGATCCAGAGTGCATTCTTGTCTACTAAATAGAGGAGAATAAAAAATTAACACCCTGGATCAAAGACACTGTATGTATAAAGCTTTATTTATATATTTACCAGATTAAATATTATAATTATAGTCACATGACAATATTTCCTACATATACAATTGAGGACATGGTGATAGTGACAAAGCTACTCAACAAGTTGGCTAACACCTTGAAGGGCGCAGTACGTAACATTGTAAGTGCACATACGGACAAAGTCGTGTTCGAAGAGCATAATAGGCTAATAAGCACTAACTGTAAAGATTTCAGTACAGACTTCAATTGTGATGTTTGTATACGAACCTTAGAACTGGGACGTATTCAAAGATACGAGAGCTGTCCTAGAAGTATCTGACCTAAAAAAAAAAAAATTGGGAAAAACAAATTATTTATCCTTTCAGCTCGATACACTTTCCCCTGCAATGTTCAATAGCTTTGATACCCTGTTTGTAGTGAGAACCATCGAGCTCCGCAAAATAAGATGAAACAAAACTTCTTTTTGCGTTAAATGGGGCCGTTTTTGCTTGATTTCATCACTCAAATTCTGCAATAAGTTCGCAAAATACTCGCCATTATTTTTCCTTTTTGAAAATTATCCCATGGGCATCCAAAAAAACTGACACGATGATCTTGCTTGCAGATGGAACTGTCTTCGCCTTCTTTGAAGTCGATTCTTCCCTTTCAACCGATTGTTCGTCTCAGGTGCAAAGTGATGGACACATGTTTCACCCATGATTATGGATCGACGACAAAATTCGGCTTTTCTGAAGGAAACATCGCCAAACAGTGACAAATATCCTCAAGACGCTCTTTTTGTTCCGTTGTGAATTAACAAGGCAACCCACCTTGAGCTTTGCTTTCTCGTGTCTAGTCAGTCAGTCAATATGCGATGTACAGCACTTTTTGAAATGTCTATGGTGTCAGCTAGCTCACACGCTTTCTGTCGAAGTTCATCAAACAGCATTTTGTGGATTTTCTTCAGAATTTCGCCTCGCACTTCACAAACGAAGGAGCAGACTCCCGCAGAGTATAATCTACCTTAGCTTTAATATTAATTGGACTATACTCCAATTAATCCAGGATCGACAAGATGCAGTTGCAGGGAGCCAACCACGTGCAGCCAACCATGCCAGACAATGATCCGCATATACCTACAAGCTGACAACACAGCGGGCACATGGCACTCGAGAAAGAACTTGCTCAAGTCACACCAATACTCAAAAAGGGAAACAGGAATAATCCGCTGAATTACAGGCCCATATCACTGACGTCGATTTGCAGTAGCGTTTCGGAACATATATTGTGTTCGAACATTATGAATTACCTTGAAGAAAACGATTTATTGACACATAGTCAACACGGATTCAGAAAACATCGTTCTTTTGAAACACAATTAGCTCTTTATACTCATGAAGTAATGAGTGCTCTCGACAGGGGATGTAATTGATTCCATATTCTTAGATTTCCAGAAAGCTTTCGACACCGTTCCTCACAAGTGTCTTCTAACCAAACTGCGTGCCTATGGAATATCGCCTCAGTTGTGCGACTGGATTCGTGATTTCCTGTCAGAAACGTCACAGTTCGTAGTAATAGACGGTAAGTCATCGACTAAAACAGAAGTTACCCAAGGAATGTTATGGTCCTCTATTGTTCCTGATCTACGAGGGTCGGTCAAAAAGTAATGCCTCCCATTTTTTTTCTACTTAAAGAAATTAAGTTAAGTGAAAAATTTGAATTTGGCGCCATTCCTCAAACCTTCTTCTGCAATCCACTGCAGTAGTAACTTTCTGTGTCAACACGTGGCAGCACAGCAGAAGTTTGTAAGATGGCCGACATCGATGTTCGTTTGAGACAGCGTTGTGTGATTGAATTCTTGAATGCAGAAGGTGAAACGCCCATACGCATTCATGAAAGACTGAAGAAGGTGTATGGTGTTGTGACAGTGGATGTCAGCACTGTTAGACGATGGGTTCGTCGTTGTAAGGAAGCTGAAGGGCAAACACCGTTGACTGACGAAAAGCGGAGCGGCAGGCCGGTGAGTGCAGTGACTCCACACAACATTCAGCAAGTTGATGACATCATTCGTGGTGACCGTCGGGTGACTGCAGATGAAGTGTGTCGCATTATTTCTCTTAGTAAAGGCAGTGTGATCACGATTATTAAACAATTGGGGTACTCAAAAGTTTGTGCACGGTGGGTTCCAAGAATGTTAACCGATCAGAATAAAGAGGCAAGGAAAACAATAGCCTCCCAACACTTGCAGCGCTTCCGTTTGGAGGGAGATGAGTTTCTGAAAAAAATTGTGACCGGGGACGAAACATGGGTGCATTTTTTTGAACCCGAATCAAAGAGGCAGTCAATGGAGTGGCGTCACACAAGCTCGCCGAGGAAGAAAAAATTCAAAACTGTGCGATCGGCAGGGAAAGTTATGGCAACAGTTTTCTGGGATACAGAGGGTGTGATTCTGGTTGATTTTTTGGAGCAGGGATGCACAATAAATTCTGTTCAATACGTCACAACCCTCAACAAACTTAAAGCACGTCTTCAGCGAGTTCGCCCAACAAAATCAATGGCAGATGTTCTTCTTTTGCATGACAATGCAAGACCACACACCAGTCGTCACACCTCTGACGAGATTGTCAAAATTGGATGGGAAGTTTTGCCTCATCCCCAATACAGCCCTGACCTGGCACCATCAGACTTCCATCTGTTCGGGCCACTAAAAGAAGCTCATCGTGGGATTCATTTTGAAGATGAGGAGGCCGTCAAAACATCCGTGCGTCAATGGCTTAGGAAGCAGAGCTGTGATTTTTACCGTGCTGGGATACATGCCCTTGTTCAAAGATGGACCAAAACTGTAGAAATGGGCGGAGATTACATTGAAAAATGACAAAATGATCCTCAATGTTGTGGTTTTCAACCTATGTAATTGCATTTAAATTTCCTGACAATTAAACGTAGAAAAAAAAATAGGAGGCATTTCTTTTTGACTGACCCTCGTATATTAACGACATAGGAGACAATCTGAGTAGCCCTACCAGATTGTTCGCAGATGATGCTGTCATTTACCGTTTTGTGAAGTTATCAGATGACCAAAACGAATTGAAAAATGATTTAGATATCTGTATGGTGCTAAAAGTGGCAACTGACCCTGAATAAAGAAAAGTGTGAAGTTATTCACATGAGTACTAAAAGAAATGCGCTAAATTTAGATTACGCGATAAGTCACACAAATCTTAAGGCTGTAAATTCAACTAAATACTTAGGGATTACAATTTCAAATACCCTAAATTGGAACGATCACACATAATGTTGTGGGTAGAGCAAACCAAAGACTGCGATTCATTGGCAGAATACTTAGAAGGTGCAACAGGTCTACTAAAGAGACTGCTTACACCACGCTTGTCCGCCCTATTCTGCAGTATTGGTGTGCGGTGTGGGATCCGCATCAGTTGGAACTGACGGATGACATCGAAAAAGTTCAAAGAAGGGCGGCTCGTTTTGTACTATCGCGAAATAGGGGAGATAGTGCCACGGACATGATACGTGAATTGGAGTGGCTGTCATTAAAACAAAGGCGTTTTTCGTTGCGACGGGATCTTGTCATGAAATTTCGATCGCCAGTTTTCCTCCTCTGATTGCGGAAACATTCTGTTGGAAAAAAATGTTCAAATGTGTGTGAAATGTTAGGGGACTTAACTGCTAAGGTCATCAGTCCCTAAGCTTACACACTACTTAAACTAAATTATCCTAAGGACAAACAGACACACACACACACACACACACACACACACACACACACACACAGGCCCGAGGGAGGACTCGAACCTTCGCCGGGATCAGCCGCACAGTCCACGACTGCAGCGCCTTAGACCGCATTCTGTTGGCACCCACTTACATAGGGAGAAATGATCGTCACGATAAAATAAGAGAAATCATGGCTCGCACAGAAAAATTTAAGTTCTCGTTTTTTCCGCGCGCCATTCGAGAGTGGAACGGTAGAGATACAGCTTGAAGGCGGTTCATTGAACCCTATGGTAGGCACTTTATTGTGAATAGCAGAGTAATCACGTAGATGTAGATTGGCTGGTGGCTGGCCCCCACCACTAGAGTCGCTGGTGAGTCAATCACGAAGTAATTTTAATCGCAGCATAATATCTTTCAAATGAGAGGGTTGTATAACAATAATGATGACCAGTTTAGTCCACGGTTACAAATTTGCTGAGAGCGTTCACTACCGATGTCTGTCAAGCATATATTATACAGGGCAGCATCGTCAAACTTCAAACTATAGACATTTTTTTGCAAAAAACAGCTAAATGTACTTCAGGTCGGGTACTTCTGGGACAGTCCTCGTAAAGTAGAGCGGCGCATTAGGCATTTAGTACTTCCCTTGTAATCAGAGAGTAGTGTCTCCATACAACTTACAAATTAAGGTCGTATTTAAATCCTACATTACAAAGTAGAATCCTCGAATGCCTCGCAGCTGGATCTGTCTTACTGAGCCCACCTGGGATGCAACGGGAAAAAACTAGTCGATCAGCTGGCACCAAGTGTATCTGCAGATGTGTCCACAGCTTTCTCCTGGGAAGGGATCAATAGCCAACACAGCTCTTGATGCACCTCGCAGAAATCATACCATGTTATTACAGAACAGAAGGTTCTGACTGTTACTATTTCATGAGTACCTTTGTTTTCAGAACTTTTTTGTTTGTTTGGAACACAATATTATATCAAAAGGCATGATTATGCTTTATTCTAATCGCCGTATCCCCAGGCGACATGGTCACTACCCACACAGTTGTGTGCAGCTCCAGCCGCTAACGACACTGCTTTTGGAGCTCATATGAACACAATCCGCAGCAGCAAACACGCAGACTTATTTACAACCGAACCTCCAGTAGCTGCCATAATACCTTGTGATCCCAGCCTCGCCACCAGAGGCATAAGCATCGCCGCAAACAACGCTTCCACTGCAGCATTACCTCGCTTCCACAAGTCACATGCCTACGCCAGCTGCCAGCAATCTGCGCCCATTTACCTATCACATAGTAAGCTCCATGTTCTACGCCAGAGACGCCTAGTGCTCCAATGTTCAGAGTTCACCGCTTCGCAGGACTTTGTCTCAGACCCTCCTCCAAGTTCGCCACCTCACGGGACACTATCACACGAAGTTCATCTGCGTACAAGCATCCTCGTGAAACATCAGTGATTGCCCGACAGGACATTACAGTGCACCAACAGTGCATACCGAGGGCATGCCACGTCTTCAGTGGCGAATTATATTGAACCAAGTAGTACCGACTCATGTTCTAGGAAACTTATTCTACTTTGTTTGTTAGGCTCAATAAATTTCCATTGTTATTGGCTACCTGGGCACCTCGATCGTAGCGTTGTCTCTTTTACGAACACTACACTAATCTCTTCAACCCTTCTTGCTCACATATCTTCATTATACTTAATTGTTGGACACTAGAGTAAATGAACAATATTTTTCTGTGAAGCACATGTTTAGGTTACATACTTGAGTCAACATGTTGTCTTTCATATGAACAATGCAACACCTAAAAGGCCAAAAGAGCAGAAATCAGGACGAACGATTTTTGCTTGAGAATACAAAGACACCACAGGATGTGCGCTGCCGATGGCATTGTCCGGAAACGACGTAGAACTCACTTGGACTCGTATGAGGACGCTACTGGGCGTGGAAGAGCATTGGAGGACGCTTCTGGGCGTGGCAGAGCGCTGATCACATGTGGCCTCACACGACGTGTTAAAGTAAAAGACTGACGTGGCTACTGCACAGCATGTAAGGCCAAGGCGAGTCATTCAAGGAGTTAAAGTTCAGTGGCTTTCTGAGACAAACGCCTTGCAGGACAGAACTGGGGCCGGGATTGGTACAGTTAGAAGTTCAGCGAAGTAATCATCAGTACCCCGCGTAGGCTGGGCCTCAAGGTAGGCACTTAGAAGTCTACTGTGGCTCTGCTCACGTTCAATACTTAGCTGCATACCATCATCCAGGGGAACTTAACAGTACAGAGAGGAATAGTGTTCCTTCAGTCATTAAATTTTTCTCTAGTGACCATTCCAGATTGTTTTCAAGTGTTGCCTCCTTCACTTATTTGTATTACCTAACTGACTTCCATACTCCTCTAAAAGCAATCGATAAGCCATCATCACATTAGGTAACTGAACAGACCTTTCCTATATAGTTGTCATTCAGCATCTAGAGCCTAGACCATTCACGGGAGGTGACATATACATATTATACTTTATGGTGGAGGACTGACCGTGGGTTAGCAGGGGTTGTTTGCTGACATATTGGAACAGGTCACCCTTCTTTGAAATATCGAATCTTTTCATCCCGACATCAAGCAAAACAAAGAAATGACTTTGAGAATCCCTTGGATTACTTGAATAATCAGTGTGCAGGCTAGCGGTTGGGCCAAGAAAGCAAGAGAGTGGGCAAGAAAAAGAAAAAACCAGAAGTAGCTCCACCAATGGATGGTGCATGGGGTGAAGGAAATCGCTGGGGAAGGTGGCCAGAGACAGTGCTGCCTTAGCGGATGGACGGCACCCAGAGAAGAAGCAGAAGGAGAAGAAGCCGGACGAGCATGTGCAGACTGACAGCACCTGAGGTACAAGGCAGTTATCCCACAAGGCGGCCAGAGGCAGCGAGCACCAGCAGCCGAAACGGACGTCAGTTAGTGGACTGATCTCAGCAGCAGAGCCGCGCGCTCTGGGCGTTTTGCCACGGTTCGCGCGGCTCCCCCCGTCGGAGGTTCAAGTCCTCCCTCGGGCATGGGGGTGTGTTTGTTGTCCTTAGCGTAATTTAGTTTAAGTTAGATTAAGTAATGTGTCAGCCTAGGGACCGATGACCTCAGCAGTTTAGACCCATAGGAACTTATCACAAATTTCCAATTTTGTCAGCAGCAGAAAGCACACATCAGCAGTAGCAGTGGCGGCATATGTCAGTACGTGGACGCGGAAGGCACATAACAGCTGCATCAACGGGAATTTATGTGGTGAGTGAAACATCGTAGCAGACATGTCACATGACAGAGTTTTTCATGCGAAGTCAATGACACAAGCGCCACCCAGTAGGCAATTTGTCAGTCTGTCGGAATCTCCCAAATTAATACCTCAATTCTTTGATGGCACTAAGAATACTCTAAATCAGTTCCTTGACAACTGTGACGTTGCATTTGAAATCATAAATCCAGAGCAGCACAGCAATCTCCTAAAACTGGTAAAAACTAAAACAGTTGGCTAAGCACATAGCAAATTGTTAGTGACAGATCTAAGCGTCAATTGGTGAGACATCCTTGTAGGAAACCACGACAGGAGAACACTCGATTACCATGCATCCAAAATTTTTGTGCGTTGATAACAATATGGGGAAACCATAGCACAGTGAACCTCACAGCTGGATGCAATGCACCACCACTTTAAAGTAACTATGAGAGGTACGATGAGAAAGTCGGAGTAAGAATGCAGCCTCGCACTCATATGGAAGTTAAACAAAGAGGTCATCATCCAAGCAATTTATGATGATAGAATAAAGCCCACAGCGCGTGTACACAGTGAACAATTAACATTAGCAAAGGCTACAGAGGATCGCTCTGATGGAGGAGAGCACAATAGCCTCGGCCAGACAGAATATGAGAGCACTCGAAGCTGTAGAGCGTCATGGCAAATGGCGCAAGACTGTTGCACTGATAAAAATATGAGAAAGGTGGGGTCGGTTGTATCAGCAAACGGAGGAAAGAATACAATAATGCCGGCGAGGGTGGCCGAGATTGATCTCACCATGTTCCACGGAAGTTCACGCGATCGTTTAGCTGGCGAGAGAGCGTTACGGAGATGCTAAACAAACTCCACTGGCAGACGTTTCAAGAAAGACGTTGTGCATCACGGAGAGATTTACTATTGTTGAAATTTCAGGACAGCACTTTTCAGGTAGAGTCAGACAACATATTACTAACCCCCCCCCCCCCCCGCCACCCCCTCACATCTCGCATATTGACCACGAGGAGAAAATTCGAGAAATTAGAGCCAATACAGAGGCTTACCGACAATAATTCTTCCCACGCACTATTCGCGAGTGGAACAAGGTTGGAGGGATCAGATAGTGGTACCGAAAACACCCTCCGCCACACACCATTAGGTGGCTTGCGGAGTATGATGTAGATGAAGTTGCAGGGACACAAACAGGATACTGGCAGTTAGATTCTCACAGAGTAGCTTGCCCGAGCACAGTGGCCCATATTCCCGGTTGAAGCCAGTAACATGTTTTAAATGCAGCCTGTAACTACGTGAGAGAATGCACAGAGCGTGCATGCCATGCACAGAGGAAAAGTAAAAGGCAGGAGATCTAAGCAACGGCGTGAGAAGTCATCTTTCACCTTGCCCAAAAAGATATTGACAGTCGACTGCAAAAACAGAAATTAATTTGTAGAATTGGAGTGCCACGAAGGCATGGAGAATCAAATTTGATTTCTCGTGGATAGTGGGATGTAGATAAGCTTAGTTCAAAAAAGTAGCTTAAACGACGGTGGAAAGTAGAATCTCCAGCCAAAGATATTAGGATTAGAGGAATCATATTAGTGCAGAGGCAGAGGGAACTACAACCATCGGATTGCGAATTAGAAGCGGAATGTTAGTGAGACATTGCTTCCACGTAATCGATGATGATGAGAATCTTTCATTGGACAGGCTGGTGGAGAGACTTATTTAAGGAAAATGTAGGTGTAATTGATTATGCCACCGGGAGACTGTGGATCTGTGGAGAACGGAGCAAAATGTACGGAGCAAGAGTGCATGTACGAGAAAGAGAAGGTATATACTTTCAGAATATGGTCAGATATGGAGTGAACGGCGCGTAGAGGAATGAAGATGGAGCAAGAGGTGAGTTTCGTAGTGCATGCACAGGAAAGAAGAGGCTCCTTCGAAACAGGCGAAGCGAAACATGCATAGAATGACGAAGGGCGGTAGAGATAGGAAACAAACTGTCGAAATAAAGTTGAAGTAGGCAATCCCTGTTGCCAGAGAGAAGTCAAAGAGACGCAAGCAAGTCGAAAGAAGGCTAACAACTGGGCCTTGAGAGGAATGGATGTGCAGATTAAGAACAGAGGTGAACAGAATGAGAGAGGCTATCATTCCAAGTGTGTGTGTGTGTGTGTGTACTGAGGCAGTTGGCAAAAGTGCAACTGGGAAAATGCGCGAGTGTACTGAACACTACAAATGACAGAGTGTCAGTAGAATTCACACGGCTGGTAGCAGAAGCAGTACGAGGGCAGGGATCGTCCAGAGTTAGTCAGATTAGAAAGACAAGCCACAGTTGAAAGCACGAATAAAGAGAATATCCACCTGAGTCATTTGAACACAAGACGAAAAAGCAGCAATTATCAAGATATGAACCACGTATAGCGATGTTTCTTTCGTTTCGTGTGAGACAAGAAATCTTTAAGAGAAGGCATCAAACATGAAATCAAACTGCTATCAGAAGCATCAGGCATGAAATCAAACTGCTATCAGAAGCAGAAGGTAGGGTGAATTGCTCACGACCCTACAAAATACCACAAGCATAAAAAGAGGTGCTACAGCATGAGGTTCAAGTACATTCCAAAAATTGATTAATTCCATTTTGACAGGGCTACAAGATGATAAATTGTTCACCTACTTGGATACATGGTGACATCAGGCTGCCTCTTAGAGGAACACAATGAGTGGCTAACAGAAGTGTTTGAAAGGCTTATATCCCACAATCTAAAGCTACAGATCGACAAATGTGATTTTTTACGAAAAGAAGTGTGCTATTTGAGTAATATCCTGTTGGGTGAGGGTTTGAAGTGAGACCCACAAAGTGTCAAAATGTATCGACAGCCCAAAACAACAAAGCTACTGAAGACTTAGTTAGGTCTCGCTGGATACTATACACTTTTGTAAGCAACTTTGGCAAAAATCATAAAGTTGGTACATGAACTATTAAAAATGGTAGTACCTTACACCAGGTGTGTTGACCAAGAAAATACTTTTCAGTCATTTGAAAGAGAAGCTGATCAGTCGAGTGATATTGCAGTATCCGAACTCTGAAAACTACTCATAATCTTCACTGACACCAGTCAGACACCTGTTGAGGCTATCTTACGTCAAGAAAAGATTGGAAGTGACTTATCCGTTGTATATGCTGAATAAAGCATAAAGTGGGGTACAGCAGAATTGAGAGGGAGATATTAGCCATTTGCTAGCCAGTTAAATACTTAGGCAGTAAGTTGTTGGAAGTAAGTTTCTGATATGTACCGACCACAAACCCCTAACATGGGTAAATAGTACATCACGCTTGTCATTCCAGACTAAAGAAGTTTAGGTTAGAGCTGGAGGAACATGATCATCAGATAATACAGCAGTGTGCCAAAAGAAAACAAGTTGCTGACACACTACTGCAAGTGAGAGATGTCAGGGCAGTTAGCGAATGACCAGAAGGCAATAGTAGCCTAAGTCAGAATGTGACCAAAGAGGCAGCAGGTGCGCAGTTTGGGGACCCACGGGCAAGCGATGGCAGAGGGGCTGTTGATGCACAAGAGAAGGTGGCAGTTCAGTTGGACCAGATGACCCAGACCATTCCATGTAAACACAGCCCTTACAGTCCATTAATGCCAAATTTCACCATACTGTCATGATGGATATGTTCATTGTACACCCCACATTGATTTCTGTGGTTATTTCAGGCAGTGCTGTTTCTCTGTTACCACTCAGAACTTTACACAAATGCCACTGCCTTTGGTTGTTATGAGATGGCCATCGGCTACTGCATTGTCCTAGGTAAGAGGTAATGCCTGAAATTTGGTGTTCTCAGCACACTCTTGACACTGTGAATCTCAGAATATTAAATTCCCTAATGATTTCCGAAATGAAATGTCCAATTACCATTCTGTGTTCAAACTCTGTTAATTCCAACTGTGCAGCCATAATCACATCAAAAACCTTTTCACAAGAGTCACTTGAGTACAAATAACAGCTCCACCAATTAACTGCCCTTTTACACCTTGTGTATGTGATACTATCATCATCTGTGTGTGTGCATATTGCTATCCTGTGACTTTTGTCACCTCAGTGTAAAATAAACTGTAAAATAATTGTGCATTTCTTTTGATTATCATTGTAACACAATTATGCATTTCTTTCATGTAACCAAATACAACTTGTATGAAACATGTAAAAATTTGTAGTCAACATGTAACTCACTTGGACTCACGTAAGGACATCACTTGGTGCAGCAGAGCATTGGCATTGCGGAGACTGACCAGATAGTCAATTGTAGCCTCATGTGACAAACCAATGTTGAAGCAATGATGTGGCAGCTGAGCAGCATTAAAGCTACAGTTCGCCACCTGTGAGTTGGCTGAGGAATTAAGAGTTTATAGTGTTCCAAGAGGTATCTTGTATAGCGCACATCAATGGCCTGGACAAAGTCAATTTAGAGTTAAGCAATTCAGGGAAAGTAATATTCCATATTGGCTGGGCCTTGGGGTAGGCACTTAGAAGTTTGTTCTGGTTCTTCTCGCATTCAATGCTTAGCTGCGTACCTCTTCCCAGAAGAACTTTACAATTAATGCAGAAAGGAACACTGTTCACTCAATTTTGATCAGACAAGCATTAAATATTCTTTTCAAGTTTTGCCTCCTTTATTTGTTGATATATCGTCAAAGCATTCGATTAGCCCTTACCATGTTACCTAATGAATGGACCTTTCAGTATAACCATCATTCAGCATCTAGACCTCTCACTGGACATGACAGAATATCAAATTAAAATCACTGAGAACTACCATCAATGTTCAAGTTACAGGTATGATTGACTACATCTACTTACTTAATAGATATGTTTCTGAACATATTTAGTAGTTACATCATAAATGATAGTGGGAAATGGACACTCAAATCTTAGTAGAATTAACAATTAATTAGTGTGGCAATTATTTTATGAAGTGCCAATTGAAATGGACTTCAATCATTAAAAAAACCATAGCTATTGCTGTACTTGGTTGTAAATAAACACAAAGTGAAAAGTAATCAAATATTGTTTAGTAGTTGATGGCCACATACTGTAAACAGACAGCATTAATGTATGTTAATACCAAACAACAGAATGGGATTATCTCTGTGTATATGATTATGCTTGACCAGATGTTATTAACACGTTTCATTCATTGGCACATTAATGTTTAGGAAATCTTTCTACTACTAGAATAATTTAGAGCATATTTGAACTTTTGAACTGATGGCACAAAAGTATCAACAAATTATTCTTTCATGAAGTCAAATAAGCTGCTTGAAGTTGTTTCCAGGGTTTCCTGCATTTTGGGCTATCAGTTGTGCCAAGAGGATCACTCATGGCCTCTCGTCTACTAGCAGTAACAGAACAGAAACACAGTGTTGTATCTACACCTTATCACAAGAATATTACACCATGTAAGGGCGGCCTAAAACTTGCCGGCAAATGGGACTCCCAGGTGAATATCCAAGATAGTATTTCACACATCGGCAAAATATTTGCACAATCAACATCACAGATATGCAGCAGTCCTAATGTACAGTTACATGCTACAAACATATTTTCATATATAGATATCTAGTCTCAAGAGATAAAAGAGTGATAGCAGCTGTAACACACATTGGTCATTATACTTATCACACTAACGTAAGTTTTTTTTGTGTAGTTGTTCCATTTCATTGTGTCATGATTACACAGCTTTTGTAATTTCCAAATAATGAGTGAGTGAGCTGCACTTGGCCTGGTAATCATTGACGTTCAGAAACAGCGACTGGTGCAGCTTTTGTTCCCTCAGTAATAACAGAGCCAAACATAAAACTGCATTATGACAAAAGCATATTCCTTTGCATTCACCAAAACTGTCAGTGGAGTCCTCTGTCACTCTTCGCAGTTGATGCTGATACACTCTGCCCCTTTTTGTCTTTCAGTTATTATGGTCACAATTCTAATAGATAAGTAAGCCCTATGGCATGAAACAACATGCTGTTCCTCATTGTATGATGACTTTACTAAACTATGCATCAAAGATATGATCTTTGATAGCCACTATGTAACATGATGGTGACAATCTTAGGCACAATACTAGCAACACAATAGCTAAATTGGATTCTTACTATGAAATACGTAGTTATCTCAAACCTACACACTTAATTAAGTAATATTTACATAGACAGATCAGCTGGTTAGTACTAGTCATCAGGAGATGGAATTTCCTGTGCCTCCTCTCAAATACTCACAGTACTCATAGTGTTTTGTTTGCAGGGTCCAGGAAAGAGGAAATGGTTAGGTGTGGCTGGGGAATGGTGGTGAGGAGTGGAGGGGGCAGTCCTTCACAATCCAGTTTACAAGAAAGCCACCTTGTTGTTCTCTGACATAATACTAGTTCTGAGTCAACTCTCCAGCTCCAACCCCCCCTCCCCCTTCACCTTTCCACAAACTGGTTTCTCTTTTCTACACTGCAGGAAAAAAAATCAGGTTCTGGTGCTTAGCTTTGGGGTCTTTACTTATTTTATGTTTGCTGATCTGTTATACTGAGAGTCCACTCCAAGAGGTAAACCAATCTCTCTCTACTTAAAATAAAAAAAGTAAAAAAAAGTCAATACAATTTTCCTATTTACAAATTAACCAAGTAATATGCCAGATAGAAACCACAGAGTACTAATGAGGTGCTTCAGGATGTAAGCAAAAAATTCAACCTAACATGTAAAATCTGTAACATCAACACAATTAACTACATGAGCAGCAAAGAAGTAGCATAAAATTAGGCCAATAGCTGGCTTCAAAAATGAGAATATAGTACAAAAACTCGTTTTTTTTTCCTTGGCTAGAAGGATCTGAGAACACAAACTGATGTAAATTAAAAGCCTGCATGTGATTTTTTTAGCCTTTCCCCCAAAGATCTGCTGCAAATAAACTTCTCGGGTTAGCCACTGGATAACATCGTTCAAGTCGCACAATATTTCATCAAAAAACCTGTTCCGTACCTTTAAGTGTGGTAGTTACTGTCGCCACAGCTGCCAAGATGTGACTGGTGACAACTGCATGGTGATAGTGAAACTTACAGGCAGGGTGCAGGTTTCATGCTTGCATGGGGAGTCTCTCACAGTTGGTTGGAAGTGGCACTAATAATGTCCCCAAATGGGAGCAAAGAGAGACCTTCCATATATGCGCAGTAGACAATAAATTTGCTGGTGAACACTCCTATGATAGAAAAGTGAATTAACACTCCACAATGCAGGGTCGGGTCCTAAATCACAGGTTCTTTTTTCTCCTCTTTTAATTTATAGACAGCCATGCTGGATTCCAAGCAGTACTTAGTTGAAATCGCACATCCCTGTTAACCAGTTCTCTCTCGTATGTGTATGGCTTCCTTAAAAACCCTATCCCAGAACAAAGATACTAAGGACGAAACTTCAGTGTTCTTGTAAAGAAATGTTCATGCAGTGCTGTCCTACCAATGATTTAATGGGTATTGATGGTGCTCAACAAAATGTTCTTGCACAGTGTGACATGTCTGGCCAAAATAGTATTTCCCACACTGAAACAGGAACTTACGTAGGCCAGTTTTCTAAGGGCAAAATCGTCTTTGATCGAACGCAAATTTCTCAATTCTGAAATAAGCCTATAATTTTAACATGGTTAATGATGTTAAGAAGGATATTTTAATAACTGACACAGCAATTTTATATCACATTTTCTGTAATTATGCTAATAGTTCTACTTCTATTGAAAACCTAATTTGCAATTCATTGGATGTAGATACACTTCTCTTCTTGGAAAAAATAAAGGAAACATGGATGACCTTAAAATTGGAGTGGAAGGAGACTTGTTTTGGGAGAGAGGACTTCCCTTTTAGCTCTATGTGAAAGAGATAATCTTCCTCCCTCTCCCTCTTAGAGTGTGTGTGTGTGTGTGGGGGGGGGGGGGGGGGGGGGAAGCAATGTAGAAGTTTGTATACGAGGTCAAAGCACTAAGTTCTGTCAGGTGGTCACTGGATGTCAAACAACAGTAATCTCATGCATTCTTCTCTGTTCATGAACTAGAAGATGACAGTGCTCATCATATGTAAGATCAGTTCTGTGACTCAGATGTTTGTCCAGTGGATAGGATAGTTGTTTTTTCCCTCATTCTGAGTCTAGTTTGGAACTGTTTCTCAATGACAAGAAGGAAAGTAGATTGTAGTTTAACAACATATTGATGAAAGGTTATTAGAGATACTTTTGAAACTCAGATTGGACAACAGCTAAGGAAATCAGCTGTATCACTTATGAAGGAACTGTACTTAGATTTGTCTCATGCTGTTTAGGGAAACCATGAAAAACCTAAATTTAGGCAGCCCAATTTGGATTTGAACCCTCTTCTTACCAACTGACTAAGAATTCAGTTCAACCAGTTTTGCTAAAGAGAATCATCATGTAAGTGTTAATTTTATTCATTTGCTTCCAGAAAAGAATGCATAAATTGAAAGTATCAATCATTTCTATAGAAATAGGCCTTGTTGTTGATCCATTAATATCAAGATCTTCAAGTGGAATAAAAATTGCTGGCAAGGAGTTTTTTGGTGTTTTTGTTTTCAATGAATCATTGGTTCAAGACAACATCTCAAAAAGTTTAAATGAATTATCTATGATTTTGCCATATTCAGATGTCTCAGAAAGACAACATCAGACTCAAGTACAATACTCAGTCAGGTCTGCTTATGGCAGAGGGAGTTCAACAGCAGAAATCTCAGTGGACCAGCAGGTGCTGCATGGAGGTACTTCTTGATGCTGCACTGAGTTCCAAGGAGGACCTCAGGGCACTCTGTTACTATATAAACCATGTATGACCAAGCTCAGAATGTTAATAAAGAAAACAAATAGAAGTCACGTAAAACTTAGTTAGCATGACTTAGCTACTACTCAAACCAGGTGTTTGCCTGTGTGCGTGGCAAGCACGCACGCACACACACACACCCCACACCAACCCATAAGTAACGATAGTTCAACAATTTTCAGCAATTAAAAAATCATTTTATTCAGCAGAAGTCATAAGATAAGAGAACACTAAATCTTTATCAATCATAATTGTTTAAATCATTTTTGATGTAGATTTAACAGCCAAAAATGTTGAAAAGTCAAGTGGTAGCAATTGGAAAAATAAATTAATAGAAGTAGTTTGACATTGGTGATATTACTTGGTTGAGGGTTTTGAAAATTCGGAAAGGAGAAGAGAGATACTGAAATCCAAATATCCATGAGTTTAATTTCAATTCTGATGCTCAGAATCCCCTTTCAGTTTGACATGTAGAAACCCGTAGAAACTTCTATTATTCTACACTCATCAAAAACACTAAATGAGTTTTACTCATCACGGTTGTTATTATTATAGTTAAACACTACTATGAGCATCAACTACATCAGCATTTATAGTTGAAGTTGAAATATTGACTTTAAAATCTACAAAATAACAATTTCCTTGGTCAAAAACTTCTAGGAAGAAGAAAATATAAGAAAAATGCAAGGTCTTTAATGGACAATGGACTGATATATACCTTTCTGTACAACATAAGACTAAACCACTTTGTGTAATTGACAGTGGAAACGTTTCAGATCTGGACAAATACAATTTTAAGAGAAAATATGAACATCTGAATGAGTGAAAAAGTATTAGCCCATTATAGATGATGCCTGTAAGACCAACATTTTATCATTAAGGGCGAGTATGATGCCACAACGTAGTATGTTCACAGAGAAAGCAATAAAAACATTGCTATTTTGACAGTCAATTGCCATGCTACCATAGGGTGTACGCTAGTGTGGCGACTGTGAATGCTTGTGTTAAAATCTCATGTGATCTTGCATTATTTTCAAACCCACTGTTATTTCAGAGTGAGCCCCATTCACTCCCTTTTGTAAGCAAATCTCGATACATACTGATTTCTTGTAGTGCTCTTAATGACATCCAAGATGCATTGCCTTCTCTCTGATATGAAGTGCCTGGCTAATGGCAAATTAGAGTAATATTTCCACAATTGTTGAAACGATCTTCAGTTCAAAAACTGTGACACAAATTTTCACTCTAGCCTATGCTGAACAAACCTCATCATCGCTCCATTACTACTGCACCCTCCATACATTCGAATCTGCTTGCAGTGGTCAAGCCTTGGTCTTCCTCTACGAGTTTTACTCGCCTCCCCACCCCCCCCCCCCCCCCCAATCATGCAAACTTACCTCCACTACCAAATTAACTATTCACTGATTAGTTTTCCATTCTACTCATCTAATGTTCAATGTTATTCCATAGCATCAAATTTCAAAAATCTCTTTTTGTCTAAACTGTTTATGATAAATATTTTTCTCTCACATAAGGCTACACTCCAGTTAAATACTTTCAGCACAGATTTCCTATCAATAAAATTCATGTCAGAAGTTAATGTATTTCTCATTTTTGGAAAACTTTCCTTGCTACTGCAAGTCTTATTTTTATATCTTCTCTGCTTCACCAATTATTTTGTTGCCCAAGTAGCAAAACAATACTCATAAATAGATCTTGCACTCAAAACATTTACATGTTGTGCATCTCCAGTTATTAAATTCATATCAACTGCTTCCTCCTCCATAAAGTTCCAAGAACTGGTTTCTTTCTTGTGGAATGATGTGCATTTATCCAAGGATTTACATAGATCACTGGGTTCTTATTTGCTGTGCTTCTAGTACCAGAAAATAATTCTGTCTCTGAATTACGTCAATGGGTAGTCTGGTAAGGGTACACAGCTATCAGCTTAACATTCAGTGTGATCTCTTTACAGAAACTGTTCTTATAAACTTCTATATTTTCTGTTGATAGTGACAACAGATCACTGCCAGATGACCATCTGCACATACTACTTGTTTGGTGTAGGGAATATAGTGGCAACATACATTTGTGTCAAGTTGTAGGTAGCAATGAGAGGTTAGTGTGGTGTAGCCAATGATCAGCTGTTTACCAGATGATGTTTTTGTGCTACAAAACACAAGTTAACTGTGCTGTGTTAACTGGTGTGTGTATGTGTATGTGTGTGTGTGTGTGTGTGTGTGTGTGTGTGTGTGTGTGTGTGTGTCATTTTTAACACTGAAATAATTAACAACTCACCTATAATATGGAATCTTGGTTGTGGTGCAAAGTGATTATAGCATAGCCTGGGATCTAAATTTGGTTGCAACTTGACAGTTTGGTTGAGAGTTGGCAAAGCAAACAAATGTAAACATGAAATCTTCATTCTGGTGCCATGACAGATCTGCAGTGGAGATGAAAACCTAGATTAGTTTGGAAAGTGATAGTCTGGTAATGAGTGAATCAGAAAATTCAGTTTGTATGTACTCTGGCACAAGCAGAAACATTCAAAATTGGACACCTCTGGAGAGTGCAGATGTCTTGTCCATACCAGGAATTTTAATTGACCTAATAGAGTTCTAAATCTGTTTATGTTCATTACATGCATGCACCTTTTCATCAGGTCTTTTTTCTTCCCTTTGTCTCCCTATTTTTCTGCAAGTCGAAGACCAGGAAGCCTGACAAACTGCAAGGTTTCTTAAACATCCCTGAATTTCCAAAGCTGAGCTACCAGCAGAAGAAGTTGTACCTTCTTCAGATATATGGTCTAGATTCCAGTCATTTAAGCTTCTAATTTATTTTTACCAAATAAACTTCTCCCTCTTTGGGGATAACATGAACAAATAATTGCAATTATGCTATTTGCTTCCCCTATTTAGGTTTATCTGCCTTTAGACAAGAGTGAGCTTTTTGTATTATTTTCCTCATATAGTGTGTCCCAGGAGGAGTGGTCAGTTTCCAGGGATACAACAGAACAGACTATAATGCGTAGCTTAAGAGCTATAAGCACTACTTCATCTTCGATCTTGTGAAACACCTCTCTTCTGCTGAACAAGTGCTGTTAAGCAATGCATTTTAGAGGTCATTTTAATTAGACTTTTCTACCTCGATTAATCATCACTGTCATATCCCAAAATATTGATCATTCATCCCGGGACACCACAAATTCTTATTTCAAAATAAGGTACTAAGCTACTGCATCAAACAAGGTGACCAGCACTGACAAAAAACCTTTTTCTGTTCCACATATGATCTTACTGCATTTCCCTCAAGCTGCTTGGCCTGTAGACATATTTTGGACAGTTTAAACTCCTACATCCCTTCAGTGTGCAAGTCCTTATTTTTGAACAGGAAAAAACTAACAAACAGATTAAATTAACCTTACTAGACTACTGCTTAATAGAATAACTATGAAGGAACACATTTTCCTCCAGCATATGATCGTTTTACTTTGTGATGTGTGCTTGTAATCTCAGGTGCCTATTATGAATAGAAGATGGGCCTGGAAACTGTAAAGAGTCTTCAGTTTTGAAAAAGTCCAACACAAGACAGATGATCCGTGTGCTGCAAACATTGTTGGTAAAAAGTTTTTAACCTGAAATATCAATTCTCATTTTGTGCATTTAATAGTTATCATTACGGTAATTATATTTCCTTAGGTGCACCTTATGTGTGTCAGATGATGATCTCCAAATGGGAGGAGAGGGATGGAGGTAGGCACTAAGCTAAGCCCACCTGGGTTGTAACACACAATGTTCCATAATTATAGTCAATGCTTTTGCTAACAAAATAGTAAGCCAGTAACAAAAGAGAACTAGTGCAGCTGCCAGCACTCTAACTCATCAACGTCAAGTTTACCAAAGCTGAAGCCATCTATGGTACAACATTAGAACATCTTGGTCAAAAAGCAAAATAGTATTCTACTGTAAATTAATGATCTTTTTTATTTTTAAATATTAAGTTTCAGTTCTCTGACAAGCGAGTCCAACTGCTTCCCTTAAACAGTCATGGTTCAGAACCCACATTAAAGTGTAGCTGCCCCTATAACTGGTTGTGCTAAGTCACTTCAAAGGTTTGAGAAAGACAAGGACATACAACCATCAACTGTATCATGCCTACCATTGTTCTCCTCAAACCAAGCCACACTTTGAGGACAGCATTACCTTATTTTCATATACAAACAAACTGTCTTTCATTTCACAAAATAATAAAATCCAACAATGTAAAATTAATTTTAGGTATATTTTCTTGTTAGTAAATACAATTACTAATACAGAGTGAATGATTATAAAAATATGAATACAATAAAATGTTTTGAGCAGAGGTAATAGAATAATTTAAATACAGCAGTTAGAATTTTATTTCTGTGGAGATTTCAACCTATGTTTTCGGTTGTACAGTATTTGGAGGTGTATTAAAATAATTAATGCTGTTCATTTAAAATTCGGTTAAAAAATTCGTTTTCTAAATATAATCTAACATACTAACACTGCATAGGCCTACTTCCTGCTACTGTTCACAAATTTATGTTCCTAACAATAATAGGGTAACTGTGATTTCTGCAGGAGTTCCTAATATTGGCATGTAGTGGATATTAAAGTATCACCAACTCCACCGATCATGTGAGTGATATCTAATATGTGACACGGTGAAAATCGGAACGTATCGTACAACTTCAGTCACTATATCAACATTATAAAGATTTAAAGTTTAGTCATAACATAGTGTATCAAAGAAATCGGTACCACATTCTTTCACAACATTGTTCCAAAATAATTGGTGATTAACATGTATTTATGAGAAACTTTTGATAAAAATTTAAGCATAAACGTTGTGACGCGTAGTTAACATTTAAACGCGAAAATACCGCTGAACTTCTCGTGTTCGCTTGCAAAGAAGTTTCTTGGGCTAGGAACTAGTAGACCGTTGAGGCACGTCCCAAAGAAAACTGAGTAACTACGCTCTATGTCATTCAAACATACTGCTGTCAAAGCAAAAGCACAAACGATGAACTGACACTGACATCTAAACTAGAAATAAACTAAAGTTCATTATAAAAAAAGTGTCATTACTAACCTGATTTCAATTGAAACACACGTGGAATTACTTTCATTGATCGTCAACATACTCTTCCACAAACTATTGAATGAATTAAAGACAATAAGTATTTGTATACACAGAAAACAATACAACTAATATCTTCTGGTCCGTCGTCAGCCATTTGTACTGATTTCAGGTGCACCAACATGATGTACAATTCAGAAGTAACTACAGCGCCTTCGTTACCTACATGGGCTGTCAAATAACGGTTGGCAGCTCAGAAAATGATAGGTGACAATCGTGTTATTGTCAAGGTGTTATCTTGATGTGAGGTTTGGGTCCAGTAACATCTGCGTTGCTGCTACTGAAATGTCAACCTGAAATATTTACTATGCATAAAGCGACATTAATCAAAGACATGAAAACGCATTTTCTCACAGAGCCGTGCTAATGATGGCAAGTCAACAGCTATCAAGAAATAGAATAACCAAAAACTTGTCGGTAAATAGTAAACGAGATAATACAAAGTTGCAATATAATTTTGCGACAGCTTGATGACAAGGCAAGAAACTGAAAAGGATGACTAGCTGATGCCATTCACTCGACAAAACGTCACTAAAAATACTGTCACGCAGTACCTTAGCAGAGAACAAAATATTTGTCAATCTATCGATTCACCGATAAGGTTTTTGAATCTTGTAGCGCGCATACTTCTCGCACAGCTGCTTTTTAAGTGGGTATATAATGTGGATCCCTATCTTCATGCTGTGAAAATATTCGCTTCGCATGCTTCTCGCACAGCTACTTTAAGTGGGCACATAATGCGGATCCATGTCCGCATGCTGTCAAAATATTCGTATCGCATTTCCAGAACACTGGGCTGAATTACAAAGTTATGAAGGATTAATTTATTCGTCCTTTTCATAACGTAGGTATTTTAACAAAAATAGGGTTATTAACCCATTGGTAAACCTACCTTCTTTTTTACATAGTTTACAGTAGATATTTAACATAATTTTGACATTAACTTTTTAGATCCATAAGCAACTGGTAAAGGTTAACAGTAATTTAGAAAATGTCTGCCAAGTTTGATTGAAATTGTAGAGAGATCAGGAAATTCATCCTGCGGTAGTATTCTTATACTGGTTTAGAAATGAAAATATGTTTCTTTCAAAACTCGAGCTAGGATGATGTCGTCTGCTGGACTTAAACTTTCGGAACATTGTCGTAATTAGTTTAGTCATTTCCACGTCCTGTGATCCATAAAGTGCCACCTTTCATTATGAAATGGAGCGAGTCATTTTAAATATTACAGTATACTTTCTGAAAGAAAAATCTGGTAACATGCTGATCATTCTCCTGATTGTCTTGCGCTACTTTCCTCATACAATGATTTGTACTTAACTATGTTGTGTGTGTGGTTTGAGGTTTTCGGGCGCTAAACAGCGTGGTCATCAGCGCCCAAACGCATAGAAACAGGAACACATGCGGTGAAGGGACGAAGACGGACAGCGAACAAGAGAACGGCTAAAAGACACAGACCTGATACAGTTCCAAATCCTCACATACAGAGGCAAAACAAGAGGAGAAGAAATACACTAAAAAAGGAAAGGAAACACAAGGAAAAGAGAACAGAAATCGAAGTGAAACAAGTAGGTAATCGTGACTGGCGGGCCTCTTACGTAAAACTTGGGTGAGCCAGTCACCCAGTAGCACATTAAAATCCTCTCCCTAAAATCCGAGGCAACAAATTGGACAGGACACAAAACCGTAAGACCTTAACCACAGTCGTTGCGTCGTCTTGCAAAATAGAGGGCAAATCCGGTGGCAAGGAAACCACCGCCCTCTGGTCAGAGAATAAAGGGCAATCAAGTAAAATGTGGCGGATAGTAATCTGGACGCCACAAGCAGATTGGGGGGTCCTCCCGCCGGAGTAAAAAACCACGCGTTACGGGATTGTGCCCGATGCGGAGACGAGTGAGGAGAACCTCATCCCGCCTGCATAACTGGTAGGACGTAAGCCATGGCCGCGTGGTGGAATTGACCAGACGCAGCTTATTTTCAGGGACTGCCAGCCACTCCTCTTCCCATTGACGCATAACACGAAAACGCAAAAGGGAGGTAACAGCATGGAGGGGGACGGCACATTCAACAACGTGAGGGAGGGAACATGCATCTTTGGCAGCCACATCCGCCAGTTCGTTTCCCCTAATTCCCACGTGCCCCGGCACCCAGCAGAAAGAAACCTCCTTCCCCTGCCGTTGCAGGTGGAGTAGGGCATCATGGATGTTCTGGACAACCGTATCCGCTGGGTACAAGTGTCGCATGGTCTGAAGGGCACTCAGGTAATCAGAACACATGAGAAACTTAAGACTGGGAACACATCTCATCTGCTCCAAAGCCCGCAAGATCGCAAACAATTCGGCATCAAAGATGGTAATCGCCGCAGGACTCGATCAGAGAAAACAACAGCACAACCAACAGAGTCCCCCTGTTTAGAGCCATCCGTAAATACTGGTACGTGGTCAGGATGCTGGTTTAAAATATCGTAAAATAAGGTGGTAAAAACAAACGCAGGAGTGCAGCTCCTCCAGTACTCTGACATGTCTAAAAGGATGCTGGGCCTCTGGGGCAACCAGGGAGGCAGGCGGGTAAAACCCTGGAGTTGGGGTGCCACACGCTGCACACCAAGGGACTCAAGCAAATGCTTGGCACGAATGCCAAATGCTCTCGTTGCCCTGGGACGTCTGGAAAAGAGACGTTCCATAGGCGGTCGGGCAACGGCAAGGTACGCAGGGGAGGTAGGACAGGCAAGGAATTGACACACCCGTCGCACCATGAGGAGTTTCCGCCGGATGGCGAGCGGTGGTTCCCCTGCCTCAGCACACAGGCTGGGGATGGGACTGGTACGGAATGCACCAGTGGCCAGCCTGATACCCTCATGGTGTACTGCGTCAAGAATCTTCAGATACGAAGACCTCGCTGACCCATACACGGTGCATCCATAGTCAAGACGCGACCGGACGAAAGCCTTATAAAACTGCAGCAGACGTGCCCGATCTGCTCCCCAGGACAGATGGCTCAGACACTTCAAAATATTCAGTGCCTTCAGGGCCCGCACCTTGAGGTCTTTAAGGTGCGGCAACCACAACAACGTGGAATCAAACGTGAGGCCCAGGAACCTCACAGTGTCTCTAAAAGGAAGAATGGTGTCCCTCAGACGCAATTCAGGGGAAGTAAAAGGACGTCGAGAACGATTAAAATGAACACACACACATTTGTCTGCAGAAAAGGTAAAACCCGTCTTTGCAGTCAATGCCTCTAATCGCTTTATCATAAGCTGCAGCTGCCGACTAGCAGTGACAAGACTGGAGGAAGAACAGAAAACAGTAAAATCATCCACAAACAAGGAGCACTGGGCAGGACTCCAGATGGTGGACGTGATGCTGTTAATGGCGACGGCAAAGAGGGTGACACTTAAAACGCTTCCCTGCGGAACACCATTCTTCTGCACGTACAAATCAGATAGCACATTACCAACCCGATATTGAAAGAGGCGGCGGGAAAGAAATGACCGAATGAAGATGGGGAGATGGCCACAAAAGCCCCACTGTAGGAGTTGATTGAGGATAAGGCGGCGCCAAGTAGTGTCATACGCCTTATTAATGTCAAAGAATACACCTAGACAATGCTGGTTATGTAGGAAGGCCTGCTGGATGGCCACCTCAAGCAGGGTCAAGTTGTATATAGTTGATCAACATCTCCGAAAGCCACACTGAGAGTGGCTAAGGAGCTGCCTGGTCTCGAGCAGCCAAACCAGGCGACGGTTGACCATGTGTTCCAATGTCTTCCCGACACAGCTCGTCAAAGCAATACTCCGATAACTACCGGGATGCAGTAGGTTCTTCCCCGGTTTGAGGAGGGGAATCAAAATCGCCTCCCTCCACAAGTCAGGGAACATGCCGGATGACCATATCATATTAAAACAATTCAGGAGAACTTCCTTGGAAGTGCTGCAGCATGCTGTACAGGATTTGATCATGACCAGGCGCAGTATCATGAGCCACAGACAGTGCCGAATCCAGTTCCCACATTGTGAAGGGGCAGTTGTAGGGTTCAGAATTTGGAGACCGGAAGTCGAAGTGACCCCTCTCGATGGCAGTGTGGTAGCGGCAGAAATCTGGAGCACAGTTAATAGTGGCAGTAGATTCCACAAAATGCATGGCCAGTGTCTGGGCAATGTCTCTCGATGCCGTGAGGAGACATCCCTGATGCAGCAATGCCGTGACAGGTAGTTGGCTGCGTTTCCCGGAAATCCTCCTGATGGCTTCCCATACTTTCGTAGAACTAGTGGAGCGGGAGATGGAGTTCAGGAACGATTGCCATGACCGTCGTTTGGTCTCTTTAATCACTCGCCACGCCTTGGCCCTTGCCACCCGAAAGACCGCAAGATTGTCAGCTGAGGGACAGCACTTGAAGCGGCGCAGAGCTGCACGGCAGGCTCGGATGGCTGAGCGGCAGTCAGAGGTCCACCAAGCGACAGGACGCCTCTTGGGGTGACTTGAAGACCGTGGGATCGACAATTCAGCAGCATGGGAGATCACGGCCTCATCCAGGAGGCGAATCCAAAGGGGGAAGTGGTCACTAGGATGCAGGACAGCGGCAACCTCCCACAGAGCAGAATCCGTGAATGCTGGAGAGCAAAAGGAAAGGTCAATAGCTGACGACGACCCAGAAGGAGTACAGAAATGAGTGGGAGCACCAGAGTTGAGGATGCACAGTTCTTCGGACGTCATGAGGCTTTCCAGAACGTGACCCCTGGGGCAAGTAGTTGTGGAGCCCCATAAGACATTATGAGCATTGAAGTCCCCCAGAAGGAGAAATGGGCGTGGGAGTTGACTAATAAGGTCTGTGAGAGCCTCAGAGTCTATTGCATCCTGAGGCGGTAAGTAAACGGAACAGATTGTGAGCCTCCGCCCCACAAGAAGGTCAACTGCAACTGCTTGCAAGTCTGTAACGAGAGGGAGCTCAGATGAGTGGTGCATGTCACGGACAAAAACCGCAACACCACCCTTGCCCTTTCCCCCATCAGATCATCTTTTCGATACACGGTACAGCACCGTAAAGAAGGAGCCTCAGTGGCCGGAAAATGTGTCTCTTGGAGACATAAGCAGAAGGGGCGCTCTCATACAAGGAGTTGTAATTCGGCCACATGCGTCCTGAACCCATTCAGGTTCCACTGTAATATGGGAGCCGGCGACCAGGGTGGCTGAACTTTCACCCTGCCTCCGTGCTTTGGAGGAGAGCCCATACTGGCCGGAGATATATTCCTGGGGCGAGAATATCGCCCCCGGTCGACATCAATGTCCATCAGCTCCAATGGCGACCCAAGGGAGATGTCAGACAGTACGATGGCATCGTCATCGGACTGACCCTGACTAGTCTCCTCAGGTGGCAAAACCTTCACCTTCGGCGTCTTTGTCTTGGGGAGCTTAGAATGCAGAACCTTGTCAACAGTTGGAGCTTTACTCGCCTAGGCAGAAGGCGCCATATGGTGAGGGGCAGGAAGTACCCCAATGTCAGCAACCACGGCCTTGTCCAACGTTGTGGGGAGAGCTGCAGGTTGCAAAACAACTGCAGCAGCACAAGTGCACTGGCAAATGCAGGTATTAGTGCTGACACTAGCAACCTCCGTTTGTGTAGCAACAGTGGCCAACTGTACCGGTTTCTGCAGAGCAGAAGCGAAAGATGTTGTAAACACAGGAGGCTGCATGGCCTTAAAGAGCTTCTTAGCCTCACCATAGAGGATGTGCTTAGATGTTTTGATCTCCTGTATCTTCCGTTCCTCGAGATAGATGGGGCAGACCCGGCTCCAGAAGGGTGACTCCCAGAGCAATTCACGCACTTCACAGGCGATGAACAATCGGCTCTTTCATGGGCAGGCTGACCACATTTACCACAAGTGGCTATCCCATTGCACCCCAACGTAGTATGCCCAAAGCGCTGACATTTAAAACAGCGCATTGGGTTGGGGAAATATGGCCGTACTGGCAAACGTAAGAAACTCGCTTTAACATGCTCTGGGAGTCTCGGGCAATTGAACATGAGAATAAATGAGTCGGATTTGACTAGGTCCCCATCGACTCATTTCATAATATGCTGCATGTCAACAATACCTTCGTCAGCCCACTCAGATTTCAACTCGTCCTTGGGGATATCCACCAAGTCCCTAAATGTCACAACACCCTTACTATAGTTCAAAGTGGAGTGGAGCTCGGTCTCGATAGCGTACTCTCCGAGACAGGTTGCTTTCCGAAGAGAAATGACTTGACGGGAACTAGAAGTTTCAACTAACAGAGTCCCATTGCGCAGTCGCTTCACAGATTTCAGTGTTCCTGCAATTCCCTCAAGACCCTTGTGGATGTAAATGGGAGAAACTCTCTCAAAGCTACCCTCCTTCCGTTTGACAATCAAAAACACATTCTGGTTATCAGCATGTGCTCTGTTACGGCAGTCTGATAAATCTCTAGTACCACCAGGCGCTGGAGGACTCGCAGCACGAAATCGCTTTTTCGATGGGGTGTGTTTTCCTACCAGTGGCCCACCCAATCCACTGGTAGGGGGAAATGTAGAGGTCAAAGGGTCCATTGTGGTCCCACGAGCAGCTAGGGAACTAAAGGTCCGCTCAGACATAGCCCTGCGTGCCTGAGTAAGCCTTATACAACTGAGGTGCGGCAGGTGCCCCAGAGGTTGCCCGCTGGCGACTGTACCACCACAACAGCCATGCATCTTATAGGCGCGCAGCACACAGTAAGATTGAGGGGTTTTTATAGCGGTTTACCTTCCTCATAATCCAGGTGGTCAAGCAAAGATTACCATTCCCTGCAGCACACAACATTCCACCGCCGCGCCATACGGTGGTCGCTGAAGCATGTCCGGGGGTTACGGTGACAGGAGACTGGCGGCGCTGACTAGTCCCCAGCTCAGGACCCCGGGGTCGCCAAGCCCGTACTCAGCAAATGAATGCTGAGCCCCTGGGGGCTTAACTATGTTGAATATCCATCCCTCTTCTCGAACACTCACTCACACCATATTATTACACATTCAAGAATTCATCTATGGAGAAGAAGCGATTGCCAATCGGACATGATTTCGATTTGTGTTTGAAATTAATTTTATTATTTATTATCTTTTTACATCCGGTAGGTATCTGCCCCAATGCTGAGTGGTCAGTGCGCCCAACTAGGGTTCGATTCCAGGGACCGCCATAGATTATTCCTTGGTGTGAGGACTGGAACGGGGCGCATCCAGCCTGGTGGTGCCAGCTGAGGAGCTACTTGACCGAGTACTAGCGGCTCCATGTCACGCAAACTCACAACACTAGCTACTGCAGTGTGTCGACCTTGCGAACACGTCATCATCCAAAATAAAGTGGTCATTAGGAAAACTTTGTACACTATGGTCAAGGCTTACTTAAGTGAGGACAACCGGAATACGCTTACGTCATCGGCTCTTCCATTGGTTTCCAGATCTGTGTATATAAACTTACAGTCAGCATCCACCAATGCCAAAAGTATAAAGTCGGAACTTGCTTTTCGTTGTAAAACTCGAAGCAACTCCCAGACGGCCGCTGTATGGTCCCATACCTTCTGTCAATTGCCCCGCAACAGAAAGGAAAATTCCATTTGTTTCAATTTTTTGGTTTGTTTTTCCACCTATTCCTCCGTGTCAGCGGAACCTAAAAAAGAAAAATTAGTTAGAAACTGATATTTGCAAGTGTATGCATCCAAATTAATGCACATTTCTGCGTTTATTTACTTTTAACGCACCAGTATTGTTAAGAACGTGCTCCTCTTTTCAGAAATGTTTACTGCATGACTGAAAAGTCAGGCCCCATATTGATTTTTCTTCTACTTATAAATTAAGTAGATAGCAAGCAGTAGCTTGTGAGATCTTACTCTCATACATTATTATGATGCTCGTTATTGCTGTAAGTACTTCGGGCATAAAACCTGAAATGGTGCTGGGTGGTATTCGAAAGATGGTGGCTAGATTTTGGCAACTGTCACCAATACCTAAAAACCCCATGTCAGACTCAACTTTTGGACAGTTTGGAATTGCGTTTCCCATTCGCATATCTGTCTTTTATATTTTATGTTCAATTAAGCTCTACAGTTCGTTAAATTGCCCCACACCCATTCTCACAATTTTCTTGTGCTCATGAGATCCTCCTCAGCAACTTCAAATTATTGCGGACAATGCTTCCAGCTGATCCCTGCATCACATCCAGTCTTCAAACCCGTCATGATATATTTTTGGTTAATATTTCTTGAAGGTCTTCACTTAAACAATGTACAGTTTCACTCACAGCATCATCAACATGTTCTTCATACTCTTCAATCAATCGCCTCCATGTTCTCACATACCCTCGGACAATGTTGCATTCATCACAGCCGAGCAAAAACTAGATACTGGCTCCCACTAGAACAATTTCACTGAAATCCGTTACTGCCTTCTTGTGCAAGCCCACTGTCCCGGCTAGGACACTGGCCGCCAGCTCTGGCCGCTGGCACTGCCCGCCACTACCGTCCTCGTATGCAAGTGGCTTTACACATGTAACAGCACACCCTATCGGAAGAATTTACGTGCAGCAAAATATTATATCACATGACACTACCTGTGAACACCGGCCATTCAGCATCTCTTTCCACCAATATACACTACTGGCCATTAAATTTGCTACATCAAGAAGAAATGCTGATGATAAACGGGAATTCATTGGACAAATATATTATACTAGAACTGACATGTGATTACATTTTCACGCAATTTGGGTGCATAGATCCTGAGAAATCAGTACCCAGAACAACCACCTCTGGCCGTAATAACAGCCTTGATACGCTTGGGCATTGAGTCAAACAGAGCTTGCATGGCGTGTACAGGTACAGCTGCCCATGCAGCTTCAACACGATGCCACAGTTCATCAAGAGTAGTGACTGGCGTATTGTGACGAGCCAGTTGCTCGGCCACCATTGACCAGACGTTTTCAGTTGGTGAGAGGTCTGGAGCATGTGCTAGCCAGGGCAGCAGTCGAACATTTTCTGTATCCAGAAAGGCCCGTACAGGACCTGCAACATGCGGGCGTGCATTATCCTGCTGAAATGTAGGGTTTCGCAGGGCTCGAATGAAGGATAGAGCCACGGGTCGTAACACATCCGTTACTGTTCAAAGTGCCGTCAATGCGAACAAAAAGTGACCGAGACGTGTAACCAATGGCACCCCATACCATCACGCTGGGTGATGCACCAGTATGGCGATGACGAATACACGCTTCCAATGTGCGTTCACTGCGATGTCGCCAAAGTCGGATGCGACCATCATGATGCTGTAAACAGAACCTGGATTCATCCGAAAAAATTACGTTTTGCCATTCGTGCACCCAGGTTCGTCGTTGAGTACACAATCGCAGGCGCTCCTGTCTGTGATGCAGCGTCAATGGTAACCGCAGCCATGGTCTTCGAGCTGATAGTCCATGCTGCTGCAAACGTCGTCGAACTGTTCGTGCAGATGGTTGTTGTCTTGCAAACGTCCCCATCTGTTGACTCAGGGGTCGAGACGTGGCTGCACGATCCGTTACAGCCATGCGGATAAGATGCCTGTTATCTCGACTGCTAGTGATACGAGGCCGTTGGAATGCAGCACGGCGTTCCGTATTACCCTCCTGAACCCACCGATTCCATATTCTGCTAAGTCATTGGATCTTGACCAACGCAAGCAGCAATGTCACGATACGATAAACCGCAATCGCGGTAGGATACAATCCGACCTTTATGAAAGTCGGAAACGTGATGGTACGCATTTCTCCTCCTTACACGAGGCATCACAACAACGTTTCACCAGGCAACGCCGGTCAACTGTTGTTTGTGTATGAGAAATCGGGTGGGAACTTTCCTCATGTCAGCACGTTGTAGGTGTCGCCACGGCGCCAACCTTCAGTGAATGCTCTGAAAAGCTAATCATTTGCATATCACAGCATCTTCTTCCTGTCAGTTAAATTTCGCGTCCGTAGCACATCTTCGTGGTGTAGCAATTTTAATGGCCAGTAGTGTAGATGTGGGCTGTGGCACTTAAATCGTCAAAAGCTGTTAGACCTTAACTTTGAACAAGAAATTCGTTTCATCTGGAAAAAGCAGGAACGGCTCTTCCGATATATCAGTCACGTGTACTATGGTGGACGCAACATTCAAAGGCAAATCTTATAATCTCTATCAAAACTCAGATTAAGAAGCATGCACACTGGAGAAGGTAGACGAAGGAATATTAAATTTGCAAGTTTCTGACAGGAGTACGGTAAAGTAAAGGAAAGTTTTCCACAATCAGATGCCTCAAAGCAAAAATATGTGGCGCACTGATTCTACTGCCCTGAGTTTACAGATCACTTGTCTCCATCCTCATAATTTGGAACTCTGTCGAGTATGCCTCCACTAGACTGAGAAAATAAGAGATGAGTGGGAACTCTTTCATCAGTTAAACATAAATATGGAGCTCTGTTCTAGCGGATATACAAACCCGGTGAACTTAAGACATACTTCTTCCAAGTGCTGAACACATAATTACGTCGACCCTAGCTGAATTCTATGGACGGTACTGTTATGTCCTAGGCGAACAGCTAGTGGTAATGTGCAGTGAACTTCTTCAGGGTGACATACTTCCAGCAGACTTGCAGAGAAGATCACTATTAATACAGACCTCATTAAATTATTAAACGCAAATTTTAAATTTCACATTCAGACCATTCAAACTGGTTTAACCATAGCTTCTTGATTTATAAAATACGAACATCAAAATGGCCCACTCACTCCCTTATGTTCTAGCCCATTACAGGGACGTAGTCAACATATTTGCTAATTAGAGAATATTTCTATGGCTAATGCGGTTTTAGACGTCGCTAATGCCTACACGAGAACTGAATGTGTTTACCTATCACAGTTCTTGTAGTTTCGCCCTATTTATATTAACAGTGATAGAAGTTGTATTAAAGGCTATCACCAAGATTAAGATAAATGAAACAAAGTACAAAACACATCATTGTCGGTCAGGCTCTCAAACAAGGTTGCTTCCTTTTGACGAGCTTATGTGTATTAGCTATGGAACTATTCATCAGGAAACTACATCACATCATTTTATGACTTACGTTTTTCACATTTAAAACTGGAGTGCAGCCATATACTGATTGTGTGAGCTTCTTAACAAACAATACCCAAGATGTATAAAATACCATAAATATTATGAACACCAGAAGAAACACAGCGTGACAAGCATTAACTTACAGTTGTTTGTAATACGTCCAACTGATTAGGCAGTATACGAGGGGGTTCCCAAAAAAACCGGAATAACATTGTCGTGGGCGGAACTTGTGTAGTACGCATTTCTGCCTCTAGTCGTGTGTAGCGCAACTCATTGGCAGTTCAGTGCCGCCTGTGTTGTCGACCTGGCTTGTTCTATACATCTCCGATGATAGTTTGTGTTAGCGCTGTTTCGTTTTTTACTATGGCAATTTTGAGTGAATAACGTACAGCTGTGAAATTTTGTTTTCTACTTGGTAAATATGCTGCTGAAACTCTTTTAATGTTGATAACAGCTTACCAACATGATGCTATGGGAAAAACTCAAGTGTACGAGTGGATTGTTCGATTTAAAAATGCCGACATGTCGACTGATTACAAACCTTGTTCTCGACGTCCATCAGCTGTTCGAATTGATGAAAATATTGAAAAAATTCGAGAGCTTATGCTCACAGACCGTTGACAGACAATTGCTCAACTGTCAGAGGTCAGTGCGTTATCTTGGAGCTCGTTGTTTGTCAAAAAAGATCCGAACTGTGGCAGACAGGAGACTGGTTCTTCTACCACAACAACGCACCTACACACAGCCATCTCTGTTAGTTTTTGGCTAAAAATGGAGTGGTTCCGCTGCCCCACGCACCTTACCTGACCTGGCTCCGTGAGACTTTTTCTTATGAACACGCCTGAAAAAGCGCATGAAAGGACACCGATTTGACAACAACGAAGAAGTCAAGGAAAAACACAAGGGAGTAGCAGCCAGTCGTTTCTAAAGATGACTAGAAAGAAATGTTTCGAACAGTGGCAGCACCGATGGGACAAATGTATTAGTTGTAATGGACAGGATTTTGAAAGGGATAAGGTTGTTTTGTACACAGTTAGAAAATATATAGCTTTTAAAAAATAATTCCGGTTTTTTTGGGTACCCCCTCGTACACCGCCTGACACCCCTGGTTACTTCAAGTACACTCGAGGAAATATTTAGGAATGTAAGATGTATTCACAGACTTTGATTTACATTAATTGGGAAATGAAATACACACTGTAAGAAACGCCAGCCAAGAACAAACTATGATAAATTTCGATTGAATACACATAATAGACAGTGCTGCATTGCTTCCTGTAACGTCAGCACCTTCAGTGCTGCACCTTCACACGTATGGGATCTCAATAATTTTAAAGTGCCCTTTTGGAATCCAGCTTTTCCATGTAATCGATGTCCAAAAGAAAAGAAACCATTTCTATGTTTGATCCTGCGGCTGAACATAGAATATGTTCAAAAAGGAGAAATTCCAGTCTCCTCCGCATTCGGGCAAAGAAAGAATTCATTGCTGACAAACGAAAATTTATATCAAGGTTGGTTTAGAAGCCAGGTCTTCTGCTTACTTGGTAGATAAGCTAACCACCTACGCCACATTTGCACAACGGTTAGGTACAGTGAACGGATATCCAAGCATGCCTCCCCCCTCCGTCCACGTTCCCATTTGCCACACACTACCAAAGCAGCGTCCCCTAGCGTTTTTTCCTCGTGTTATTGTCGCATCACGCTGAGTCGCGCACGAGGTCGGACGAAGAGTGCGCTGCACTGAATGATCATATTAGCCTTCACGGCGCATATACATATGTATCTACATGGGTGGACATGTCTGAAACAACAGACTCCACTCATATAGATATACATGCGCCGTGAAGGCTAGTAATGATCATTCAATGCAGCACACTCTTCGCCCGATCTCGTGCGGGACTTAGCGTGATGCGACAATCAAAACGAGGAAAAAGCGCTAGGGGACACTGCTTTGGTAGTGTGTGGCAAATGGGAATGTGGACGGAGGGGAGGACGCGTGCTTGGGCAGTCCACGCAGTTGCATGTAAACACTGTGCTAAGGAGTCTTTTTTAGAGTAACGCATCTGCATCTGCGTAGTAAGCAGGCGACACCGGTCCAAATCCCGGCCTTAGGCAAAATTTTCATTTGTTACCAATGAATTCCTTCTTTGTCTGAATGTGGCACAGATCGAAATTTCTCCTTTCTGAATATTTCTTTTGATGCTATCTATTGCAGAACAAGGATCGACTGATTGGTCTCAGAACCTGTAACCGCTGACCCAAGTATATACGAGGGTAATTCCAAAAGTAAGGTCTCCTATTTTTTTTTATAAGTACAGAACTCTGTTTGTGGGGCAGTTTGTCACACTGTTATGAAGAGTGCTTCACGCGCTGTGTGTAAACATGCGCACGCCGCGCTGAGGCGCTCAGTCTTGGCTTGGCAGCCGTTGAGAATCGAGTTCCCGTTGGATGTTACCGCCAAGTGCGAACTGCGCGCAGTTATTCGGTCTTTGAACGCAAAGGGCACTGCGCCGATTGAAATTCATCGCCAATTGACAGAAATGTATGATGAGTCGTGTATGGATGTCAAAAATGTTCGTAAATGGTGTAGAGAGTTTGCAGCTGGTCGGACCGAAATTCACGACGAACAAAGGAGCGGGTGACCGTCAATTTCTGAGGAGACAGTGTTGAAGTTCGTAAATGGTGTAGAGAGTTTACAGCTGGTCGGACCGGAATTCCCGACGAACAAAGGAGCGGGAGACCGTCAATTTCTGAGACAGTGTTGAAGGTTGAGCAAAGCATGCGTGAAGATCGGCGGATCACCCTGGATGATCTCTGCGCGTCGGTTCCTGAGGTTTCCCGAAGCACCGCTCACAGAATTTTAACGGAAACATTAAACTACCGGAAGGTGTGCGCAAGATGGGTGCCGCGCATGCTGAATGAGGACCTCTTGCGGCAACGAGTTGATGCTTCCCGCGCGTTTCTTCACCGCCTTGCAGCCCAACAGGACAACTTTCTGGACTCAATTGTCACGGGTGACGAAACCTGGGCGTACCACTTTACACCTGAGACCAAGCAACAATCACGCCAGTGGCGGCATCCTTCTTCGCCAAAGCAGCGGAAATTCAAACAAACACAGTCTGCCGGTAAAGTCATGACAACTTTTTTTGGGATCGGAAAGGGATATTGTTGGACGACTTTATGCCCACTGGGACCATAATTAACGCTGACAGGTACTGTGAGACTCTGAAAAAACTCAAACGGAGAAGAGGAATGTTGAGCAAGGGCGTACACATTCTCCACGACAACGCTTGCCCACACATCGCTCGGCAAACCGTTGCTCTCTTGCAACAGTTTCAGTGGAACATAATTACCCACCCAGCCTATAGTCCTGACTTGGCGCCCAGTGACTATCACCTGTTCCCTAAGTTAAAAGAACATTTGGCCGGAAAGCGATTCAGCTCCGATGACGAGGTGAAAGAAGCATGGCGGCGAGCTGGTATAACATGGGCATACAAAAACTGCCACAGCGTCTACAAAAATGCATCGACAGAAATGGTGATTATGTCGAAAAATAGCTAAATATTCAAGCTGTAAACTGATGTAAACCATTGTAGAAATTAACAGGTCTATGTACTTATAAAAAAATAGGAGACCTTACTTTTGGGATTACCCTCGTACATTTATACTACATCGAGAAAAGTTATAATAGGTGAAGATCAAATAAGACAAAAGAAATAGATAACATTCCATCGGAATTTCTAAAACCATTGAAGGAAGTGTCAATAAAAAGATTACTCACATTTGTATGGGGAATCTATGAAACTGGTGATATATCATCAGACTTTCGGAGAACATCATCCACACAAGTAGCAAGAGCCGATAGGTGCGAGAATTATCGTACAACCAGCGTAACAGCTAATGCATCCCAAGATGATGTTGTGTGACTAGGGCCTCCCGTCGGGTAGACCGTTCGCCGGGTGCAAGTCTTTCGATTCGACGCCACTTCGTCGACTTGCGCGTCGATGGGGATGAAATGATGATGATTAGGACAACACAACATCCAGTCCCTGAGCGGAGAAAATCTCCGACCCAGCCGGGAATCGAACGCGGGCCTTTAGGATTGACGGGCGGACATCCAAGATGATAAGGATAATATACGAAGAATGTAAAACAAAACTGAGGTTCTGGTAAAGGACGATCAACTTGGCTTTAAAAAAGCTAAACGCACCAAAGATGCAATTCTGAGGCAATTGATAACGGAAGCAAGAGTGAAGAAAAATCAAGACACTTTCATAGAAATTGTCGACCTGGAAAAAGCGCTCGACATTGTAAAATGGTGCAAGTTGTTCGAAAGTCTGGGGAAAATAGAGACGGGAAAGACGGATAATATACAATATGTTCAAGAATGTGGAGGTAGTAATAAGACTGGGAGACCAAGAACGAAGAGCTAGAATTAAAAAGGATGTAAGGCAGACGCGTAGTCTTTCGTTCCTATTGTTCAATCTATACATCGAAGACTAATGACGGAAATAAAAGAAAACTTCAAGAGAGGGATTAAAATTCAAGGTGAAAGGATATCACTGACAAAATTCGCTGATGACATTGGAAGCCTGAATGAAAGTGAAGAAGAAATACCAGAATCCATCGAATGGAATGAAGAGTTTAATGAGTACAGAATATGGATTGAGAATAAATCGAAGAAAGGCGAAAGTAATGAGAAGAAGCAGAGATGAGGACAGTGAGAAACTTAACGTCAGAACTGGGGATCACGAAGTAGACGAAGTTAAGAAATTCTGATACCTACGCAGAAAAATACCCCATGAAGGACAAAGTAAGAAGAACATAAAAAGCAGACTAACTCTGGCAAAAAAAAAAAAGCATTCCTGACCGAGAGAAGTCAACTAGTATCGCACATAGACCTTGATACGAGGAAGAAATTTCTGATAATGTACGTTTGGAGCACAGCATTGTATTGTAGTGAAACATGTACTGTGGGAAAACCAGAACAGAAGAAATCGAAGCATTTGAGTCGTTGTGCTACAGACAAATGTTGAAAATTAGGTGGACTGATAAGGTAAGGAATGAGGAGGTTATCTGGAGACTAGGCGATGACAGTAATGTATGGAAATCATTGACAAGAAGTAAGGGCAGGATGACAGGACATCTGTTAAGACATGAGGGAATAACTTCCATGTTACTAGAGAGAGCTGTAGAGGGTAAAAACTGTAGAGGAAGACACAGATTGGAATACATCTAGCAAATAATTGAGAACGTAGGTTGCAGTAGCTACTCTAAGATGAAGAGATTGGCACAGGAGAGAAATTCTTGGCAGGCCGCAAGAGACCAGTCAGATGACTGATTACTGATGACGTTAATGACAAAACGTTCTCAACTATTGTACAGTCCATCTGGCATGATGGTCTAACAGAAATCGTCCCCACTAAAGAGAAAAAGGTGATTGGATTCCTGATTTCCTGTCAGTTCGTAGTAATTGACGGAAAGTCATCGAGTAAAACAGAATGATTTCCGGCGTTCCCCAAGGTAGTGCTATAGGCCCTCTGCTGTTCTTTATTTGTATAAATGACTTAGAAAACAATCTGAGAAGACGCCGTTGTTGTTTGTAGATGATGCTGTCATTTATCGTCTACTGAAGTCATCAGATGATCAAAACAAATAGTAAAACGATTTAGAGAAGATATCTGTACGGTGCAAAAATTGGCAATTAACTCTAAATAACGAAAAGTGAGATGCCATCCACATAGGTGCTAAGAGGAACCTGTTAACCTTCGGTTACCCGATAAATCTAAAGGCTGTGAATTCAACAAAATACCTGGAAAATTACAGTTACGAACAACTCAAATTGGAAAGAACACACAGAAAATGTTGTGGGGAAGGCAAACCAAAGATTGCGTTTTACTGGAAGGACACTTAGAAAACGTAACAGATCTACTAAAGAGACTGCCAACACTACGGTTGTCCGTCCTCTTTTGGAGAACTGCTGCGCGGCGTGGGATCCTTTCCAGGTGGGATTAACAGAGTACATCGAGAAAGTTCAAAGAAGGGCAGAACGTTTTGTATTATCACGAAATAGGGGCAAGAGTGTCACTCAAATGATACAGGATTTGGGGTGGACATCACTAAAACAAAGGCGTTTTTCGATGAACCCTTGGCCAGGCACGTAAATGCGATTTGCAGAGTATCCATGTAGACGTAGATGTAGAATATTGCATCAACCGCACATTGTGATCACTGCCATGTCATAGAGTAGACTGCACTGAGGTCTCTGTGCAAACAGAAAATTCTGTCATGAACCGAACAGCACCAAACATGACTGAAGTGGTCTACCTTCTGAAGCCACAGGGCAAACAAAACAGCTATGTGTGGTTAGTAGTACGTGACATTAGCTACTCCCCCAGAACGACAAAGACAAACATGCAGTATTTATTTCCATACCTGACGCCACAACACTGGCTAATCTGCAAAAGGCTACCGCGTAAGTATCACGAGACATAAAAACTATGTATGTTTCGTTTTATCCAAACTGTAAGTGGAGAATTAACAGAAGATCTTTTCATATTTTTTAGAGTTTAATTCACGAGAGAAGAAATTTAGTTTTTCAAGAAGAAGAAAATTAATTTAACAAGAAGTTTTCCTTTGAAAAAGATAAGCGAAAAATATAGAAAACAAAATAAATTAAAAAAGCGATTAAGCGCCAGTCTGCAGATCTATAAGGTCCGAGGATCGATCCCTAGTTGGTGCTAAGTTTTTCTTTGTTGCTTATCTGGTAATGCTTATTAGTGTGAAAAAATGCCGAGTGGCGCCGTGGTTCAGAATCCACGTTAAACTATAGTTTCGCCTATAACTGCCTGGGTAAATCATTTCAAAGTTTAGAGGAAGGCAAAGGCATACCACCTCCAATAGCACAATGTCTAGTAAAGCAGTGTGGGCAGCTTCACTTAAAGTGAAAAGCAAGGAGAATACAAACAACAATTTTAAATGTAATTGCGCAACAGAGTTTCAAGCTTTCAAAAGACTAATCCATTCTAAAAATATTAGTTCATCTGTGACGCGGACGTTCCTCAAGTGAGAACATTATGTTGGAATGGTGCCTGATATGGCAGTTCTCGTCGTAATTAAGAACCACTATATATAACACGATACCCTCACAGTATTTAAATATATTTTTATTGTTCTATGAGAAACAATCTGTCCAAAGTTATATCAAGCAGTGCTTATCAGGCCAGTGAAAGTAGATGACAGATCTACATCTACACTCAACTTCATTTGCCATGCTATGGTATATACCGAGGAACGCGTACTATTTTTTATCACCCTTTGATTTCAGTGAGAGATGTTTGCAAGAAAATGTTTAACAACGTAATTTTGCATTTTGCAGTTATTTTTCAACCCATGTAGTCGAACCCACAGATGAGGCGGATGTACGCGGGCGTGCTGAAAAGCAATGCCTCCGAAATTTTATGTCAAAACACTTAAATCTTTTTAAACACAACAAACGTTAAAAACATTGCACATCTTCATTCTTCGTATCCACATATTTGCTGCCCTCTGGGGCTAGAGGGCTCTGAATTGTATCATGTAACTTGGCGGTGTGTTCTATGTCGATGCATGAGAAACAGTGCACTGTAATCGAGTTTCGAATTCTAAGAGTTCGTCTGCATATGGAGCACCCGTCAGCGTGACAATGCCAGACCAAACACGAACGCTGCGGCTTCTGCAACAGTCCGACGCCTTCGGTTCTCTGTCATCGGTCATCTTCCATACAGTCCCGATTTCGCCCCATCCGGTTTTTATCTGTTACCAAAACTTAAAGAACACCTTCGAGGACTTCTCTTTGATAGTGATGAAGGGGCGAAAGGAGACTTGAGGTTGCGGCCCCGTCAACAAAGTCATTCTCCAGTAATGATACCAACAAAGTGATCTCTTGTAGCCGACCGTTGTGACCGAGCGGTTCTAAGCGCTTCAGTCTGGAACCGCGCGACCGCTACGGTCGCAGGTTCGAATCTTGCTTCGGGCATGGATGTGTGTGATGTCCTTAGGTTAGTTAGGTTTAAGTAGTTCTAAAGTTCTACGGGACTGATGACCTCAGATGTTGAGTCCCATAGTGCTCACAGCCATTTGAACCATTTGATCTCTTGTTAAGAGAAATGTATTCGTCGCCAGGTTGACTATGTTGAGAAATATGTAGATATGAAGAATAAAGATGCAGAATGTTTATGACGTTTGTTTTATATAAAGAGTTTTAAGCGTTTTCACATAAAAAAATTCGGAGACGTTACTTGTCAGCACGCCCTCGCGTATGCTACAGTAGCTGAAATTTACTCCTAAATGCGCTACGCGTGACATTGTGTAGGAGTGCTTGTTGGTAAAGTGATGGAAGAACGGGTTTTAGTTGGTTTATGATATAATTTTTCATTAGTTGCATTCAAGAATATAATTGCATAAAATCTTACTCTCAAAGTATTCATATGTGCTTGGAATAAGAGTCAGGACACCTAATACGCAGCCTGACCTTAAATTAGAATTAATAGCTCTCGATAGGCAATCTAACGTTGAAAGGTTAAAGATTACCGAAGTGCAATCTGACCGCAGTGTAAATCAAACACTCACTATAAAGTTAAATGGGTACCCGTGATTGACTGTGAGAACAGTGGGAAGCAACTAACTGAATCTAAGACGCAACTCAGAGATGAAAATTCATCAAACAAACTGTAGTTGAAGAGGAGTCATTAGCAACTGCAAGTCTGAGTCTGGATTCTAAACTGTAATAAGTGAAACTTATTTGTGCACTGCTCGTCCAGTACAATTCCCCATACCCTAATTGCTGTTGCTTCAGTATTACAATGTTATCTGTCGAGATGCCGAAGCGCGAGATGGCTGCAAATTGTTAAGTATTACACAGCCTGGTTGAATTTAACAGTGCCGCAGTGGACCACGGCGGCCGACAGCTACGGCAGAGGTAGCTGAGCAGCGCTTCTCTGACGATGTCAGCAACATCGGTCTTACTCGACGGCAACAACAGGAGTATCGTTTCTGAAGTTATGAGATTTACCTTTTCGGTTCGGTTCATGGGGACGAGCTGCCTCTCAGGCGGGGTGGATTCCAGCGAATCAGAATGGTTGTTACTTTCATAAAATTCTCCTTTCTATACATTTGTTTATTGTGGCTAACCACTAGTTTTTCAGGGGACGCAAATGCTCTCTTGTCTCCCACTTCGCCGTCTTCAGCCAGCGGTGGGGTTCGTTCCAAGTGTTAACATTTACTTTCCTCCCTCCACCAGTCCTCTCCGCTGCAACTACTTTCTGTTTCCCTCTGACTATCTCTATAGCTCTACACTCGACAGTTTGTTCCTGTTAAAGAATGGGAAGCTTGCATTTCACGTGACAAAATTCCCGGATTCTCGTTCCCTTTTCACGTGGCTAAAAGCGGGAAAATCCTACGATTTGGGGGCAACCTGCTCCCTCAACAGGAGTCAGGTGTATACGCCTGACAGTCTTCCGGCTTGGGCACTTCCTTACAGTAAACTGGGGAAGCGAGCTTTACCTCGCACCAGAGTAGTTGCGCTAGTCTTCCCGGCATACATTAGGCACTATAGTCAGATCCACGAACGATGGCGCTTCGCTCATGTCGAGGCACGGATGGGGATTGCATTGTTGACGATTCCAAGTGACAGTTGCGGTACGTGCATGGGCGTGCTTTCCGCTTGAAGAAAACGTATATCCTACAAGTTATGTCTGTCGCTTACTTATGCAGAATTTATCACTTACCACCGCAATCAGCGATGAGAACTCGCAACAAATGGAATCGAAATTCACTAAACAACTCGCTACGATCACGTTTAATGCTCGCGTTAGCTGCAACATTCACAGCAGGGCACTCAGAACACTACTGAACGCACATTGGCTGTCAGAGAATACGTAACGTAGGTGCGCAGAACAAGCCTAAACTCGACCGCCATCGTTCGTGACTCCGGCTATAGGAAGACCCGGCCGGCCTCGCGCTTCCTACGTGGCCCATGGCATGAACGCGTCCACGGACACACAGCCAGGCTGGGGTTCCCAACATGAATTGACAAACTACTACTGATTGAAATCTGGACTGAAATTAATAAATCATAATGCCCGACACTGTAACTCTGAGTTCCTATCAAGCGAGATTGCATATCATTCATGAGCTGTACCCTGTCGATAGATCGCGGACATCTTTCGCATGGCATCTTTGCCTCTTCGAGGAGCGAGAGCCATTCTGACGAAAACAAGTGGCGTTGTGAAAAGTGGGTAGACGACGGCAGGCAAGGGCAGGAAGTGCTCATCAGGGACGGCGTGTCGTCATTCGAGCCGTGTAATTTCTGCATCAGACGGCTGGACTTCAGTATTCCGCCTAGGCCGCATGTCCGAGAATAAGGGTGGCGAGCACCAGTCAGGAGTAAGTGAAACTAAAATAGTAAGTTACTAAGAGAGAAGGAAATAGGCGACTTCCAGTCGATAGTACTGAACTAAAAGAGTAAATTACTCCAGGAGTAAATTTTTCGTTTACTTCCAAAGTTAATTTATTTACTCCATTACGGGTGGAGATCACCACTACATTAGTAACTTAAGGAAGAAATAAGACCAAAACTTACTCCTATGCTGTAGCAGGAGTAAAGTAAGAGAGTAAGGTGTGATCTTTAAGTTCTGTGTTTTGAGTGTCGAATTCTATGGATTACCTGGATTACGAAGAGTATATGGAGATGGAGGAAGAGGTGAACATCCCAAGAATGAGTGTTGTAATGGAAAGAAGAGTTCAATTTGTGATGTATAGCGACAGTGGGAAAATTAAAGAGACCTTTGGAGAAAAGAGAACCACTTGTATGAATATCAAGAGCTCAGATGGAAACCCAGTTCTAAGCAAAGAACGGAAAGCAGAAAGGTGGAAGGAGTATGTAGAGGGTCTATACAAGGGTGATGTACTTGAGGACAATATTATGGAAATGGAAGAGGATGTAGATGAAGATGAAGTGGGAGATATGATACTGCGTGAAGAGTTTGACAGAGCACTGAAAGACCTGAGTCGAAACAAGGCCCCGGGAGTAGACAACATTCCGTTAGAACTACTGACAGCCTTGGGAGAGCCAGTCCTGACAAAACTCTACCATCTGGTGGGCAAGTTGTATGAGACGGGCGAAATACCCTCAGACTTCAAGAAGAATATAATAATTCCAATCCCAAAGAAAGCAGCTGTTGACAGATGTGAAAATTACCGAATTATCAGTTTAATAAGTCACGGCTGCAAAATACTAACGCGAATTCTTTACAGACGAATGGAAAAAACTGGTAGAAGCCGACCTCGGGGAAGATCAGTTTGGATTCCGTAGAAATACTGGAACACGTGAGGCAATACTGACCCTACGACTTATCTTAGAAGAAAGATTAAGGAAAGGCAAACCTACGTTTTTAGCATTTGTAGACTTAAAGAAAGCTTTTGACAATGTTGGCTGGAATACTAGCTTTCAATTTCTGAAGGTGGCAGGGGTCAAATACAGGGAGCGAAAGGCTATTTACAATTTGTACAGAAACCAGATGGCAGTTATAAGAGTCGAGGGACATGAAAGGGAAGCAGTGGTTGGGATGGGAGTGAGACAGGGTTGTATAGCCTCTCCCCGATGCTATTCAATGTGTATATTGAGCAAGCAGTGAAGGAAACAAAAGAAAAATTCGGAGTAGGTATTAAAATCCATGGAGAAGAAATAAAAACTTTGAGGTTCGCCGATGACATTGTAATTCTGTCAGAGACAGCAAAGGACTTGGAAGAGCAGTTGAGTGGAATGGATAGTGTCTTGAAAGGAGGATATAAGATGAACATCAACAAAAGCAAAACGAGGATAATGGAATGTAGTCGAATTAAGTCGGGTGATGCTGCGGGAATTAGATTAGGAAATGAGACACTTAAAGTAGTAAAGGAGTTTTGCTATTTGGGGAGCAAAATAACTGATGATGGTAGAAGTAGAGAGGATATAAAATGTAGACTGGCAATGGCAAGGATAGCATTTCTGAAGAAGAGAAATTTGTTAACATCGAGTATAGATTTAAGTGTCAGGAAGTCATTTCTGAAAGTATTTGTATGGAGTGTAGCCATGTATCGAAGTGAAACATGGACGATAAATAGTTTAGACAAAAAGAGAATAGAAGCTTTCGAAATGTGGTGCTATAGAAGAATGCTGAAGATTAGATGGGTAGATCACATAACTAATGCGGAGGTATTGAATAGGATTGGGGAGAAGAGACGTTTGTGGCACAACTTGAATAGAAGAAGGGATTGGTTGGTAGGACATGTTCTGAGGCATCAAGGGATCGCCAATTTAGCACTGGAGGGCAGCAGGGAGGGTAAAAATCGTAGAGGGAGACCAAGAGATGAATACACTAAGCAGATTCAGAAGGATGTAGGTTGCAGTAGGTACTGGGAGATGAAAAAGCTTGCACAGGATAGAGTAGCATGGAGAGCTGCATCAAACCAGTCTCAGGACTGAAGACCACAACAATAACAACAGCGACAGTGATCTCAAAGAGCGGTTTGGGTTTCGTACGGAATCTTTTGAGTTGCTGCTTGGTATTCTGGAGCCGTTACTGCAGCTTAATTCTGACAGGAAACGTGCCTTGTCTCCTAGGCTGCAACTTCTTTGTGGACTGTGAATCTTTCGCACAGTTACTTATCAAATCGTAATAGGGGATCTCAATAATATCCGTCGTACTACTGCTGGAAGGGCTTTTCACAGTGTGATAAACAGTTTAATTGCCGTTAAGCTACTGTATGTGTCCATGCCACATAGCCAAGGAAATATTTCAAGAACAAAAAGGGAATTCTATCGAACTGGTGAAGTCCCAAATGTCATAGGAGCCGTAGATTGTGTACATATACCCATACTTTGTCTTTCTGGAGCACAGGCAGAACTATACGGAAATCGCAAGAATTTCTTTTCTATCAATCCACAAATCACCTGTGATGTCAATATGAAGACTTTGAACGTGGTAAGCCGTTGGCCGGGTTCCACGCATGATGCACGCATTTGGGACAATAGTAGAGATGCTGCAGAATTTGAAAATGGACAATACGATGGATTGCTTGTTGGAGACAGTGGATATGCTCTCTCCAAACATCTTATGACGCCTGTATTCCGAGACTGCACAGGAGTCGAACGGCGCTACATTAGAGCTCTTAATGCTACCAGATGTGTAATAGAGCGAGCGTTCGGTGTTTGGAAGAAACGTTTCCAAATTCTTACTAAAACAATGCGATTTAAACCAAACAAGTGCCGGAATATAATTGTGGCTGCTGCAGTTCTACACAACTTTGGGATAGAAGTTAGAAATGTGTGCTGTGGAGGTGAATGACATCGAACAATATGCATTTCAACCAGAATCAGATGCTGCAGGCCAAGCTGTCAGGGGGTCTATTATACTTAATTACTTTAATTAAAATTGTACCGAGTTTGCTAGTAAAATTAGAAGTTAGTGTAAAGACTTTTCCTTCTTAAATGAATAAATGAGCCACCGGATTATCACTATTGCAGTGAAAAGTGACTCATTTTATTATGGGTAATTTTATAATTATGTTCTTTTTTTCTTTCTTTCTTATTTTATTTTATTTTTTGCTTGGGAATTGAAATTCTCATTTTATTTCTTTATTGAGTATACAAAGTCATACAATGTTTCGATTACGTCTAAAAATAAGACTTATTTTGTAATACTGCAAAGTCAGATAAATATTAGAATGTGGTATTAACAAAAATTAGTACCGATTTTTGAAATGATAAACACAAATATTATGCCATACAAGAAACAAGAGCAAATTAACCATTTGAAAAAATACCAAGGGAATAAGATATGTTTTATACATATGAATATTTTCTTATTCATTAACAAAAACCCAAATTTCTGGAGCACTTTGCCTGAAGAACTTGAACCTGAAGTTTGCTCCATTACGTTCTTGAATTGATTCATAATTTCCATTTTTAGGTTATGCTCTTCTTACATGATTTCTCTTTGTCTTTCTATTAATACCATTTTTGCATTGTATTCGTCTTGTGTTAAACGCATTTTTAAGGAATGAAGATCGTCTGCTTTTCTCAACAACTCTCTGTTCTTCACTAGAACCGCATGTTCTCTCCCTCTTTTGCCGGGCATGCCCTGGCGGCTCCGGAGGACACGAGGCGACCGAAGTTATTCCCACTACGGAAGTCCGTGGTTGTGACGCCTTGCTTAAGATGGAAGCGTGGCGTCTTCGAACTACGGTGGGGTACCTTACTCCTGTTCAGTGAATTTGGGGACAGCGTGAGGTTCGCAATGTGTCCTTTCTTTTTATCGTCTCCAGTACGTCGCCGTCTGCTTATGCGCCTTAGCCGCCTTCACGGCTATTTTGGTCATGTATGATGTTTCAACCCTTACTTTGGCCTAGTCCTCCCCCTCCAGACAACCTCACGCAGTAGCTGTGGACCAAATCATCTGAATTTCATACAACTTCATAGCACTGTGGCAGGATAACGCTTTCTGACTGACACACCCTGAGGAGTTTATAAGTTCAGTTACTAACATAAATAATCGTGACTCCACAATTGACACATTACATACTTCATAATTTCCTAAAGTTCTCAAAAATATACGTTTATTCCCTTAGATATTCACTGATATGTTTGGTGAACGATTTTTTTGGAGGAAGGTGCTGTTACTAAAATTATATAAAGCACAAGTACTGATCCTATAGCACTTGGCAGCACTCACCATCCTAAAATACAGAAAATATATCACGACTCGCCTTCGAGTTTTGATTTGCAGCTTGTATCAGCTGGAAAGTTATCCGGGTAATATATGAGACATGTAATACCTCAACTGATATAGAGAACAGAATAAAAAGTTCGGAGATATTACTTTTCAGCACGCCCTTGTGTATCGACATTGGTCAAGACTTTTGTTCGACTTGTCCCTGCCTCCGGCACATAGTCTACATGAACCTATCCTCTTTTACGCACCATATTACACAGTCTGTGCGTTTCAGTCCACGGCGTTCATCCCCAAAGCAAGGCAGTCAGCTGCATATAGACTGCCACTATGAGACAGTGTTCGCCAGATTATGACGACTCATATTTTCGTCCATATGAGTTATGGATCATACGAGAACCGAAGTAGATCAGCAGTAACGACAGAATTTTGATAACAAATGGGGACGAACATAAACGAGGACAAAAGTTTTTAGGACAAGCTCAAATGAGACCAGTCTTACAATACGAGACCATAAGAACCGTTACTGACACAGCAGCCCTAATGTCGTTTATGAACATTCTTCATTGAGTTACATTGTTTCATCATTCGTTGTAATTGGTCCACGTTCTTTCATTTATGAAGAAAGGATCACAGTGACTCTTAGTCTAGGTCGATTATTGGCATTTTAATTGTTATAGTTTGCAACAAAGATAGATAAGAAGAAAAGTAGCTTTATTTTCGATACAGGCTGTATGTTGCAGTCTGTATGATTACAAATCGTTCATATTTTGATGAGAGACATAGAACAATTCAGTCAATACAACACCTGTCTGCTTGCTTGCTTAGATTATCAAGGGGGAAGCGTAAGTTGGGTTTTGAATAACACAGCAGCACAGTAAATAATTCATTGTAGAGCACTTCTCTTAATGTTCTATTTTTTTTTCTTTCTTTTGGTTGGTGTCTGGTGTGAATTCCTTGCAGTTCGCACCTTATTACTTGCGTGCCAGAACTAATGATTAAAGAATGAGTGCCAATTTACAGAGCACATAATAGCTGATAACAGATCATAATATTAAAAGGCAATTCCATTTTTCACCTTGGCTTGTAATAAATTTGGAAATGTGGCACATGTTGTGCAAACTTATAATAATATGATTTGGTAACTGACTAAAACATGAAAAATTAATTTTACAGAAGGCAAATGAAAGACACATTTGTTGGACGGGTTATGCAGGGAAAGTGCAGTGCATCTGTAAAGAAAACAATATACAAATAGCTTGTGTGACTAGTTCTAGAGTATATCTATCTGGGTTTCCATATGAAACAACAGTGATGCCACTTGGCCAGCACTCGAGTAACGTCATTGAAGTTGTGTGTGGGAACACCGAAATTACTGTGATGCAACTTCATTGACGCCACTTTGTGACGCCACTATCCTTCCCCCACCACCGCCTAGCATCGAAGGCAAATCAGTCACCATCTTGATTTCAATGCTTCCAAAGCTGTTGCCGCGTTTGGTGGTTTTTGTATGTATACTTGTGTATTACAAAGGTATGCAGTTTTCAGTGATACTCCATATTAAAGATCTCTCCGAAATATGTATGGTTTGTTGAGCTGCAGTAGCAGAAAGTATGACTTCCATATACAAAACCTTTATTTAGTATGTAATGGTTAATTTACATTGTGAAAATATATTATGTTTCTGTTATATGATTCACAGACAATATTTGTGAGTAGCCAAGTATTATTAAGTGATGAAAGTGAATGCAGTAGTAGCATTATATTCAAAATCTCGTGCTGCCAACTTCAATGCTCTTAAACACTTACCCACTGGATTTGAGAAAGGAAGTAACAAGGTTTCTGACGGAAGTAAAATTTCAGATTGAACGCAGCTTTTGTTACAGGCAACCAAGTTTCTCGTTTCTGACTATTATTGCCAGTAATACTTCTAACTGAACCCATGTCAGGTGTCTTATGATCTATCACACCCTTTCGTATCTTAACCATGTCCTAAATAATCTCGCTATTCACAGTTACCAGATAAAATCAATCGTCACGTGTTGTAGGCACTTATACATATACTAGTATCAGTTAGCAAATTACTATCAATCTGCAACAAATCCTCGCCTTTTTTACAATAACTATGCTACAGATTACTAATCCAATACACATCAAGATGAAAAAACAATTAAGGCAGTGGCACAATTATCAGTATTTACCTTTTTGTCGATGGCAGATCATCTGTCATGCATTGACCATCAACATGTGACGAGTAGGAATATTCTTGTCAAAGGCTCATTTACGACGCAAACTTTTGTCAGCAAACATAGCAGGATCATGCAACATAAGAGAACACATATTAGTTACGTATCACAGAATAGTCACACACAAAATATTATCACACATCGTAAATATTTCACAGTTAATGGTAAGCATAAAAAGTGAAAATTGTCATTTATATTGTCTTCATTATGTAAGATTTCGTTTTGAAATTTCATCAACTGTTGATTTCTTGACAATTACGTAATCTTGATGTTTCTTGCATCCTTTTAATCGTTACATCTTAATTATCTTCGAGCCCCACGTTGGACGCCAATTGTGGCTCCTCCTCCTTTTTGTAGTCTTTCGTGGGTACTAAATTTTAGTTTATGAAGTTGCCAGGTGACGATGTCTTCTATCTCCAGGATCGTATTCAGTTTATTTTTATTTAAAGCTGGGAGGGCAAGTCACAAACTTCATTAAAATCTCGTAATAGCGAACGTAACGTAGCTAGACATCATCTAAATTGTTTATTGACAAGCCCGGTATTAAGGAACCTCGGTCGAATTTGGCGAACAAACACTATTTGTTTTTAGTTAGATTTAATTTCAAGAACCCAGAACTGAAAATAAATGTCTTTATTCCCTATATTCGTGGTAATTGACTTTTCACGTCAAATTACACGCTGAAAGTCAGAGCGGTTGCTGCAATGAGTCGATGAAATTCTTCAAATAAATGACAGTCAGTCAATCGCTCTGTGCTACAATCGGAAGTTATTTAACTGCTGTTGAATTGGGACTGACTCCAAAACTATAGTAAGTGCAGTCTAGTATTTTTAAACCAATCAGCCTCAGATTTAAAACCGTACCACTGCAATAACTGCACATATTAAAATCCATAAATAACGAAGCTGAACCAGAGATTACTTTTGATTCTGTTTTATTCGTAACTCAACTCACACAAAACGAGACTTTCACAAATAACACTTTTCAACAACAAACATAAATGTAACCGAGATTCTGACTGAGAGAGAGCTAACAGAACAGAAGAAGTTGGTACGGTCTAATACATTTACTTATACTACTAAAAACAAAACATTGAATAATGCAACATCTACTTGTTATTCTGACGCCTTTTGCTCCCTTGCAAAATCTAAATTATTTTATTATATTAATAAACTTACAAATTTCAATCAAAAATTGACATAATAACTCACCTAAATAACTCAAATTAAATGAAAATAAATATTTCAGTTACTATACTACGAAAGAGTGACTTCATGCTGCAGATTGCTGCAACTCCTACTTTCTTGAGTATCTAGCAGAGAGTTTGTTCTGCTCCTACAGTGTACGGTCCAGGGGTTGATCCAATGTCTTCCTCAAGTTGTTGGCTATAATTTTTCCATGGGATCCTGTGCAGTTTGAGTCCTCATTGCAGTAGTGGTATCTCTTCAAGGTGAAGATGACTACTGGTATGCTGCTGGGCGCCAATATGATGTGGGCGTTTGCATTGATTGTAAGGAGCTGGACCCTGATTAGGACTTCCAGCTGGCCTCTAGGTGGGTAGATGGTAGGGGCCAATGACTATGGCGTCATTCTGCTCTGTTGTGCTAAGAAGCTGTTGCCTGCTTATGTTCATGAACCTGGTGCTCCAACTGATGTTCTTTGTATTTTAGTCCCCTCCAATAAAATCTTGCCTCCAAGGGGCAGTAGCTTGTCATTACAATGGTTTTGCTGGTTTGTGCCCAGTGATTTATGACCTGTCATCCTTAACACCCCCTTATCAATGATTTATTACCACTTCCCCATCTCCCCCATCTCTCTAGACCAACTGCCTTATTTATTTATGACCCTTATCCTTTTTGCTACAATTTGTTACCCAATCAGCATAGTTTACGGTTCAATACAGCGCATCAGAACAAAATAAAGTGTTGGATCTCGGCAAGTTGTATGTGTAAGAGACTTTTTTTAGACAAAGTACTCTCTTACTGTGTAACAGTTATACTGTGTATGTGCTGGGATTCATTTTTAAACAACATACACTCTTGCTGATAACAACTACATTGTGAAAGGGTTGAGTTTCACTTTTGAAACAAATTACATGTTTTCTGTGTACCAATTACAGTGTGGGGGTGTAGGGTCAATTCTTTAAAAACAAATTACACTTATAGCCTCTCATTTAAATGTTTAACATTTACTGCAAATGTTTTTATGCGATAGCACTTTTATGCCCATTTTGGAAGGAAGAAAAAGAACAATTACAAAGTTTTTATTACAAAGATTTGCCTCTTCCTGCATGCCAGCATGCCACTAGCAACGAGCGGGTGCAAACACCGGTCACACCGCACTTCACCATGCTCTCGTCACCTGAGTGCCACCATGCATTAGCTATGCAAGGCAAGGAATCCAGACCATGCCAATGTCACATGCAGCTCAGTCCCATCACGGCACTGTCTAAGCAGTAAGTCATGCCTCCCATTCCAATCTGCAACCTCCACCAGGGCTGCTTTTATTGCTTCCATCTTCTCATAGGCCCTGGACCACAAGCTTATACCACATAGCCAGAGATACTGAGTATTATTTTATACACTACTGGCCATTAGAATTGCTACATCAAAAAGAAATGTAGATGATAAACGGGTATTCATTGGACAAATATATTATACTAGAACTGACATATTATTACATTTTCACGCAATTTGGGTGCATTGATCCTGAGAAATCAGTACCCAGAACAACCACCACTGGCCATAATAACGGCCTTGACACGCCTGGGCATTGAGTCAAACAGAGCTTGAATGGCGTGTACAGGTTCAACTTGTGACGAGCCAGTTGCTCGGCCACCATTGACCAGACGTTTTCAGTTGGTGAGAGATCTGGAGAATGTGCTGGCCAGGGCAGCAGTCGAACATTTTCTGTATCCAGAAAGGCCCGTACAGGACCTACAACATGCGTTCGTGCATTATCCTGCTGAAATGTAGGGTTTCGCAGGGATTCAATGAAGGGTAGAGCCACGGGTCGTAACACATCTAAAATGTAACGTCCACTGTTCAAAGCGCCATCAATGCGAACAAGAGGTGACCGAGACGTGTGACCAATGGCACCCCATACCATCACGCCCGGTGATACGCCAGTATGGCGATGACGAATACACGCTTCCAATGTGCGTTCACCACGATGTCGCCAAACACGGATGCGACCATCATGATGCTGTAAACAGAATCTGGATTCATCCGAAAAAATGACGTTTTGCCATTGTGCACCCAGGATCGTCGTTGAGTACACCATCGCAGGCGCTCCTGTCTGTGATGCAGCGTCAAGGGTAACCGCAGCCATGGTCTCCGAGCTGATAGTCGATGCTGCTGCAAACGTCGTCGAACTGTTCGTGCAGATGGTTGTTGTCTTACAAACGTCCCCATCTGTTGACTCAGGGATCGAGACGTGGCTGCACGATCCGTTACAGCCACGCAGATAAGATGCCTGTCACCTCGACTATTAGTGATACGAGGCCGTTGGGATTCAGCACGGCGTTCCGTATTACCCTCCTGAACCCACCGATTCCATATTCTGCTAACAGTCATTGGATCTCGACCAACGCGAGCAGCAGTGTCGCGATACGATAAACCGCAAACGCGATAGGGTACAATCCGACCTTTATCAAAGTCGGAAACGTGATGGTACGCATTTCTCCTCCTTACACGAGGCATCACAACAACGTTTCACCTGGCAACGCCGGTCAACTGCTGTTAGTGTATGAGAAATACACTCCTGGAAATTGAAATAAGAACACCGTGAATTCATTGTCCCAGGAAGGGGAAACTTTATTGACACATTCCTGGGGTCAGATACATCACATGATCACACTGACAGAACCACAGGCACATAGACACAGGCAACAGAGCATGCACAATGTCGGCACTAGTACAGTGTATATCCACCTTTCGTAGCAATGCAGGCTGCTATTCTCCCATGGAGACGATCGTAGAGATGCTGGATGTAGTCCTGTGGAACGGCTTGCCATGCCATTTCCACCTGGCGCCTCAGTTGGACCAGCGTTCGTGCTGGACGTGCAGACCGCGTGAGACGACGCTTCATCCAGTCCCAAACATGCTCAATGGGGGACAGATCCGGAGATCTTGCTGGCCAGGGTAGTTGACTTACACCTTCTAGAGCACGTTGGGTGGCACGGGATACATGCGGACGTGCATTGTCCTGTTGGAACAGTAAGTTCCCTTGCCGGTCTAGGAATGGTAGAACGATGGGTTCGATGGCGGTTTGGATGTACCGTGCACTATTCAGTGTCCCCTCGACGATCACCAGTGGTGTACGGCCAGTGTAGGAGATCGCTCCCCACACCATGATGCCGGGTGTTGGCCCTGTGTGCCTCGGTCGTATGCAGTCCTGATTGTGGCGCTCACCTGCACGGCGCCAAACACGCATACGACCATCATTGGCACCAAGGCAGAAGCGACTCTCATCCCTGAAGACGACACGTCTCCATTCGTCCCTCCATTCACGCCTGTCGCGACACCACTGGAGGCGGGCTGCACGATGTTGGGGCGTGAGCGGAAGACGGCCTAACGGTGTGCGGGACCGTAGCCCAGCTTCATGGAGACGGTTGCGAATGGTTCTCGCCGATACCCCAGGAGCAACAGTGTCCCTAATTTGCTGGGAAGTGGCGGTGCGGTCCCCTACGGCACTGCGTAGGATCCTACGGTCTTGGCGTGCATCCGTGCGTCGCTGCGGTCCGGTCCCAGGTCGACGGGCACGTGCACCTTCCGCCGACCACTGGCGACAACATCGATGTACTGTGGAGACCTCACGCCCCACGTGTTGAGCAATTCGGCGGTACGTCCACCCGGCCTCCCACATGCCCACTATACGCCCTCGCTCAAAGTCCGTCAACTGCACATACGGTTCACGTCCACGCTGTCGCGGCATGCTACCAGTGTTAAAGACTGCGATGGAGCTCCGTATGCCACGGCAAACTGGCTGACACTGACGGCGGCAGTGCACAAATGCTGCGCAGCTAGCGCCATTCGACGGCCAACACCGCGGTTCCTGGTGTGTCCGCTGTGCCGTGCGTGTGATCATTGCTTGTACAGCCCTCTCGCAGTGTCCGGAGCAAGTATGGTGGGTCTGACACACCGGTGTCAATGTGTTCTTTTTTCCATTTCCAGGAGTGTATGTTGGAAACTTTCCTCATGTCAGCACGTTGTAGGTGTCGCTACCGGCGCCAACCTGGTGTGAATGCTCTGAAAAGCTAATCATTTGCATATCACAGCATCTTCTTCCTGTCGGTTAAATTTTGCGTCTGTAGCACGTCATCTTTGTGGTGCAGCAATTTTAATGGCCAGTAGTATATGTTTTTCTCAAACTGAAAAACTGTTCTAAAAATTTGGTTTTCCGTTTCGTTGTTAAGGCTGAGTCTCAGTATATGTCTGACTCATTTTTAGGTCATACCCTGCTCTGCGTGGAGTGGGGCAAACCTGTAAAACAGATAAGTGTGTGTGAGCTATCACAATGCCAGCCTGAGGAAGCATCTGGCTCAGCCACTGTACGGAGGGACCGACTGCGAACTCTTGTGTTGCGCTCTTCCTCGAGTTGCCATACTTTGTTGTAGTGTGCACGTACAGTCTTAGATATATAAACTGACCGTCGGCCGGCCTCCACAGAGACTAAGTCCGAGTCGTTTTCGTAAGGTGGTCAATAAACCGACCGCCCCTGACAACACTAAGTCTGGCCATCTGCACAATAATGTAACACTGTAAGATGCGGAAATGTCAGGAGGAAGTGTTGTCTACTTTCGAGATGTTGTCCTGTTATGTGAACCCGTGGTCTAGTGGTAATCGTCATGCATTCTAAACTTATAGTTGCGTGTTCGCGTCCAACCGTAATTTTTTTTTTATTTTACCATATTTCGGCCCTCATCTAAAGTTATGTGTCTGATTGCACATCGAGGATATTTCGTTTCACATTCTACCCACTAGTAATAATAAATACTTCCAGAAACAATTCCGCAGGACAGCTCGTGGCTGTGTCGCTATCAGAACAGCTTACGCTCGAGCGTTTCCTCGCGCTGCAGCGGCTACCGGTCACCGGCTAGACGACACCCGCCGCCTGAAATCGGGCGCCGCCGGATGAACGCGGCGCGACGCTGTTAGTGTATGTATCAACTGTCATTTTCGAATTTGAAGTTCTAATTAGCATCTTGCAGATAAGCACTGGATTTTGCTTACTTGAAAATCATGAACTGCGGTTAAGCGTTGTAAAATTGGGTCGCAAGTGGAAAAAGGTGTAACATCTGCAACACAATATTTACTTTTAGTACAATAGAGGGGTGAATGCAGAGGAGGCAGCTCGAAAGATTTGAACTGTGCATAGAGCGAGTGCTTTTGGGAAAAATACGTCAGAAAAAGATATTCTTGTTTCAACAAAGATCGTTCTGGCGTGAACGATTTTCCACATTCAAGAAGTCCCGACTACTGATATAAGTGATGGATTACCATTTAACCATCATGCGACATTTGCGTTCAGCGGGCAAGGTTCAGAAGTCTGGTGTAGAGTACTGCATGCTCTAATTCGAAACATCGAAAATCAGTGGAGTGACTACTATTGCAGTTTTGCTTGAACGTCATCAGGTCGCTCATTGAGCATTCCCATGCAATACTGTTACTGGTGACGAGTTATGATCCCTTTATCGTTAATTTCCTAAGAAGAAATGAAAGGATGAACCCTACCAAAAGACGGAAGCTCGAGCAAAGAGTAGTGCGAAGATAATATTTTCCATTTGATAACTCCAAAAGTGTGTTTTGTACTTGGAATTCTTCCCCAAGGGTGTGTCCACTACAACTGGAATTTGTTGCCAACAACTGAGACATCAGTGTAAGAAAATCGACCGACAAAACTGAATCACATGTGCTACTGCATGATAACGTACTCTGTTGATTTGAGAAACAAAACTATCCGGGGGATTGATAGTGAAGTCATCTCCCAGGCACTTGTATTGATAGGGAACACATCTCTCAGGCACTTGTCCCTCTGATCGTATACTCGTCAAAGTTTACCTTTCCCGTTCTTGATCGATCAACCGTCAAGACAATTCATTTATAGACGAAAATGCTCTTCAAACTATATCGGTTTAATGACATCATTAGAAACAGTGGGTTTCTACACGAGTAGAATTTGTAAATTACTTTAGCATTGTCAGATTGCTCTAGATATTGTGAAAGAATATACTGTTGCTGATTAATTTCTCTTTGATGATTACTGCTGTGTTGAATAAACTAACGGAAAACGCAATTAAAATATTCACTGTACTAATACAAATTAAATTCAACTGACTACAGAAACATCACGATGGCAGTCTATCTTAATAAAGCATTAAGTGTCTGTAAGACGATTGTACCTATTTTAACACGAATTAGTAGGATATTACCGATTTTTGATTTCGAAAAGGTCTGTATTTACTTCTTGTCCTGAATCATACTCAAGTATTATGAAAATGTGGCAGTTCATAGATAAAATTATGTATTCACAACAACAAAAAATATGTCAGCAGAAAATAAAAGTGGCATTATGAATTTTGAAGTACCAAAGGTTTTCGCTCTGACACTAAGGGGTACTGAAAGTAGCAAGACGAATTTTCCCCGAGCGTTGTCTTACGATTCCCTTATTGAGTATCTATCTGCCTGTTTGTAGCTCTGTTCCAAAAGAGTTAAAAATCTGCCTTTAAACGAGTCTCGACGAGCGAACAAAAGCAGATTGCAAATCTCAGGCAAGCACGTTACCTCTCAGCTAACGAAGAGGGTGGCATACTCGTATGTATCTTACTTATTGGTCCAGTTGCCCCTACGGCAGAGAAATTGCAACATAAGAGACGTGAGTAGTTGTATTTCTCGTGTGGAACGACCTACATGGACTCAAAAGCATTAACTGATATCCTTATATCACATCTCAATCAACTGAAATGGCACGATAATTTAGCAGGATAGTTCTGTGCCACCACTCATCGGTCACAGAGTTGCCAAACATATTCTGCGTTGCTGCCAAGTTTCAGTTATACTACCAGGAAGGATACCAGCTGATGTGTTCTGTGAGTTACCTCGGAAGTGACTACAGCTTCGTCTCAAAGTTGTGGGTGGCAAAGGCCGGAATATCCTCATTATATGTCAATGAGTCTGATTCGCATTTCTGTAACTATGTTTAGGGGCCATAGTGTAATTACTTGTAATAAAATGGCTCTGATCACTATGGGACTTAACTTCTTAGGTCATCAGTCCCATAGAACTTAGAACAACTTAAACCTGACTAACCTACTGACATCACACACATCAATGCCCGAGGCAGGTCGCGCGGTTCCAGACTGAGGCGCCTAGAACCGCTCGGCCACGTCGGCCGGCCTTACTTGTATACATCGATGCAATGAGTGCAAACGAAACGTCATAAATTAATAACTTTGACAATTACTTGTGTTTTACTATCTTAATCGGACCGAAACCTTAAAAGCTTATTCGCCAGACGTGATTCACTATTTTGGAGCTTCTCCAGCAGTTGAGTTGGCAACGTATCTTTGCTATACAATATTGTTATTGAGATCACTGTCATTGACACACCCGCCAGAAGGCAGGCATGACGTGGCTTCTTGTTGTCAGCTTTTCTTACGGATATTATGCCGTTGCTCGAAATGTGAAGACTTATGGTGAATTCGAATTTTATGGCAAAAATAGTTGCAATAAGCGGCAGAAAAGCGCCTGTGAACCATCAATTAATAATGCAGTTATAATAAGTGGAATCTGACAAACTCCATCTGTCATCTGATAAACTCTATCTGTCATCTGATATTTGTGAAAAACTACTTTCTTCATCTGCACAGCACCGCAATATGAACTCAAGGGTTTCGTAGGATTCCTGTACTTAAAAATTTTGTTGTGATCATTTTCAGTGACAGTAGAGGAGAAGCAAAACCATATATTTTTTCAGTGGGATTTGAATCTTTGGCTACAGCTGCAGTAGCACATCCATTGAGGTATCAAGAATGTGAGCACTCACTCATTGCTGTAGTATAGGCTAGGACAGAAAGAAGCAGGTTTCCAACAAAGTAAAAGTTGAGAGACACTGTAACTAACGCATAAAATAACCATCTCGCAAACATAAATTTTTCAAATCGCTGTCACTTATTAAACATGAATTGTTCAGAAAATTACAACTATTTCTAGCGAAATGAGTAGGTTAATGCAGCTCCATTGGGTCTCTATCACTGAGTTGCCAAACATTTTCCGAAAGCATTTAAGATAGAAATATGTGTGTGTGTGTGTGGGGGGGGGGGGGGGGGGGTCTGTTCTTTCGGGCATGTCCGAAAGACACTATGAATGGAAACTGACAGTCTTGTCAATCAATTAAATATCGAAGTACAGTGGTCCAGGCTGTCACAGGGTGTTAAAGTACAGCTGCGGCGGCAGATCAAAATTTGTGCCCGCCCAGGGTTCGAACCTGGACCTCTTGCTTACTAAGCAGACGCACTGCACTGCATACCACACATGCTCTTTAGTACAAGTAAGTGTAGGATAATCGCTACTGAATGTTTTGGAGGTCAGAAGCTCTATTTTACAAAAACACTTCAGGTTAATGATTACCTGTATTTTATTATTAAAATTACTTTAGTATTACAGTTTTTCTGTTGCCTTCCAGGTTCAGACGAAGAAAGAGACTGACACTGGAAGAACTAAGTGCCTTGTCTGGAGTAATCTCACGAAGAGGTTTATGCTAATTACTTTGACAGCGCTGATGAACCGGTAATAATGGAGGCTACAGACCATTCCAGTGAATCGGAATAATTGTGCAATGTCAGGGAAGAAGTGAAAGAAAAACAAAGTGATTAGTGCCACTTTTATAGCGGTAAGTGTTGTGACTTGGGAAGACAGCCAAGCCACTAGGAGGTGAAGCCGAACGGCACGCGTTTAAGCTCACGCAGGCTGGCGTGAGGTCCGGAACAGTTAAAGGATTTGAGTCTAGCAAATAAAGTACGTAGCTGTTGGAATACTTAACTTTAATCCATAACTGGTGAACATCGGTCTGACGGTACATGCATCACAAGATAAATAGCAATTGATAATGGCGCCTTGCTAGGTCGTAACAAATGACGTAGCTGAAGGCTATGCTAACTATCGTCTCGGCAAATGAGAGCGTAATTTGTCAGTGAACCATCGCTAGCAAAGTCGGCTGTACAACTGGGGCGAGTGCTAGGACGTCTCTCTAGATTTGCCGTGTGGTGGCGCTCGGTCTGCAATCACTGACAGTGGCGACACGCGGGTCCGACGTATACTAACGGACCGCGGCCGATTTAAAGGCTACCACCTAGCAAGTGTGGTGTCTGGCGGTGACACCACAGTAAGGACCAGGGAACTTTATTGATAAATAATTCATTAGCTTGCCTGAAACACAATGCTAGCGAAACTAAAACTGAAACTGAAACTTTTCTCTTTTTTTTTAACCTGGTATAACTGATTCTGTTGTTGCAAACACAAGTAAATAGATAAATAACAAAAGATCAACTGTGAAATACATGAGGGGCAGAGATAGCAGAAATACGTCAGCTTCTAAAGTAATGGAGTGTTTAGGAGCACTGTTTCTCATTGCTGCACAAAAAGGAAGACCCATATACACTCCTGGAAATTGAAATAAGAACACCGTGAATTCATTGTCCCAGGAAGGGGAAACTTTATTGACACATTCCTGGGGTCAGATACATCACATGATCACACTGACAGAACCACAGGCACATAGACACAGGCAACAGAGCATGCACAATGTCGGCACTAGTACAGTGTATATCCACCTTTCGCAGCAATGCAGGCTGCTATTCTCCCATGGAAACGATCGTAGAGATGATGGATGTAGTCCTGTGGAACGGCTTGCCATGCCATTTCCACCTGGCGCCTCAGTTGGACCAGCGTTCGTGCTGGACGTGCAGACCGCGTGAGACGACGCTTCATCCAGTCCCAAACATGCTCAATGGGGGACAGATCCGGAGATCTTGCTGGCCAGGGTAGTTGACTTACACCTTCTAGAGCACGTTGGGTGGCACGGGATACATGCGGACGTGCATTGTCCTGTTGGAACAGCAAGTTCCCTTGCCGGTCTAGGAATGGTAGAACGATGGGTTCGATGACGGTTTGGATGTACCGTGCACTATTCAGTGTCCCCTCGACGATCACCAGTGGTGTACGGCAAGTGAAGGAGATCGCTCCCCCCACCATGATGCCGGGTGTTGGCCCTGTGTGACTCGGTCGTATGCAGTCCTGATTGTGGCGCTCACCTGCACGGCGCCAAACACGCATACGACCATCATTGGCACCAAGGCAGAAGCGACTCTCATCGCTGAAGACGACACGTCTCCATTCGTCCCTCCATTCACGCCTGTCGCGACACCACTGGAGGAGGGCTGCACGATGTTGGGGCGTGAGCGGAAGTCGGCCTAACGGTGTGCGGGACCGTAGCCCAGCTTCATGGAGACGGTTGCGAATGGTCCTCGCCGATACCCCAGGAGCAACAGTGTCCCTAATTTGATGGGAAGTGGCGGTGCGGTCCCCTACGGCACTGCATAGGATCCTACGGTCTTGGCGTGCATCCGTGCGTCGCTGCGGTCCGGTCCCAGGTCGACGGGCACGTGCACCTTCCGCCGACCACTGGCGACAACATCGATGTACTGTGGAGACCTCACGCCTCACGTGTTGAGCAATTCGGCGGTACGTCCACCCGGCCACCCGCATGCCCACTATACGCCCTCGCTCAAAGTCCGTCAACTGCACATACGGTTCACGTCCACGCTGTCGCGGCATGCTACCAGTGTTAAAGACTGCGATGGAGCTCCGTATGCCACGGCAAACTGGCTGACACTGACGGCGGCGGTGCACAAATGCTGCGCAGCTAGCGCCATTCGACGGCCAACACCGCGGTTCCTGGTGTGTCCGCTGTGCCGTGCGTGTGATCATTGCTTGTACAGCCCTCTCGCAGTGTCCGGAGCAAGTATGGTGGGTCTGACACACCGGTGTCAATGTGTTCTTTTTTCCATTTCCAGGAGTGTATGTATTATAACTGTGACAAGGACCCATCCTATCACTTAAATTATATTACGCACAACCTAGTTACTGTATAGTGAAAATGAAAGACATTTTGATTTTCTGTCATACGACGGAATAGGGATACTCACTATCGGTAGTCAGCAAGGCTAACGATAGTTTTGAACTATCTGTACATCCATAGCTCTAGCAGCTATCGTCCATCCCTATCGCTCGTCTTGCTTGAGCTCAGTTGTTATTTTCTTAATCAATTCAGTTCTTACTTGCAGTTCAGTGTAACGTAAGAGCTACCTTTTATTGTTTTTGTGATGTGTACTGTTGTTATAGTTTCTAATAATGGATAAGTTTGTAACAAGAAAGAACACGAAAACCGGTTTTGATTCGTGAGCTAGAGCTATGGTAAGTTAAAACTATGTACGCACTACTACACTGACGGAAAGAAGCCGCAGTTTCAAGAACGAGTTGTGTGACATAAAAAAAAACTGGTAGGCCTGTTTCTACGTTTGAAAGATGCTGTCAGTTCAGATTTCGCACTAGCCGCATAAGAGTGGCGTTAGTTGAGCCACTATGAGGATGCAAATCAGGTTTACTTCAAACACACATTTTAACGGTCGTGAACATTAGTTACCTATGAAATTGGACGTGGAGATTTGATATTAATTATGAATGCCTTTAAGGCGACAAAGACGCCATTATCAACTCGTTACTTGACTGAGGAGAGCCAGTCCTGACAAAACTCTACCATCTGGTGAGCAGAATGTATGAGACAGGCGAAATACCCTCAGACTTCAAGAAGAATATAATAATTCCAATCCCAAAGAAAGCAGGAGTTGACAGATGTGAAAATTACTGAACTATCAGTTTAATAAATCACGGCTGCAAAATACTAACGCGAATTCTTTACAGACGAATAGAAAAACTGGTAGAAGCCGACCTCGAGGAAGATCAGTTTGGATTCTGTAGAAATATGGGAACACGTGAGGCAATACTGACCCTACGACTTATTTTAGAAGCTAGATTAAGAAAAGGCAAACCTATGTTTCTAGCATTTGTAGACTTAGAGAAAGCTTTTGACAATGTTGACTGGAATACTCTCTTTCAAATTCTGAAGGTGGCAGGTGTAAAATACAGGGAGCGAAAGGCTATTTACAATTTGTACAGAAACCAGATGGCAGTTATAAGAGTCGAGGAAAATGAAAGGGAAGCAGTGGTTGGGAAGGGAGTGAGACAGGGTTGTAGCCTCTCCCCGATGTTGTTCAATCTGTATATTGAGCAAGCAGTAAAAGAAACAAAAGAAAAATTCGGAGTAGGTATTAAAATCCATGGAGAAGAAATAAAAACTTTAAGGTTCGCAGATGAGATTGTAATTCTGTCAGAGACAGCAAAGGACTTGGAAGAGCAGTTGAACGGAATGGACAGTGTCTTGAAAGGAGGATATAAGATGAACATCAACAGATGCAAACCGAGGGTAATGGAATGTAGTCAAATTAAATCGGGTGATGCTGAGGGAATTAGATTAGGAAATGAGACACTTAAAGTAGTAAAGGAGTTTTGCTATTTGGGGAGCAAAATAACTGATGATGGTCGAAGTAGAGAAGATATAAAATGTAGACTGGCAAGGGCAAGGAAAGCGTTTCTGAAGAAGAGAAATTTGTCAACATCGAGTATAGATTTAAGTGTCAGGAAGTCTTTTCTGAAAGTATTCGTATGGAGTGTAGCCATGTATGGAAGTGAAAAATGGACGGTAACTAGTCTGGACAAGAAGAGAATAGAAGCTTTCGAAATGTGGTGCTACAGAAGAATGCTGAAGACTAGATGGGTAGATCACATAACTAATGAGGAAGTATTGAATAGGATTGGGGAGAAGAGAAGTTTGTGGCACAACTTGACTAGAAGAAGGGATCGGTTGGTAGGACATGTTCTGAGGCATCAGGGGATCACAAATTTAGTATTGGAGGGCAGCGTGGAGGGTAAAAATCGTAGAGGGAGACCAAGAGATGAATACACTAAGCAGATTCAGAAGGATGTAGGTTGCAGTAGGTACTGAGAGATGAAGAAGCTTGCACAGGATAGAGTAGCATGGAGAGCTGCATCAAAACAGTCTCAGGACTGAAGACCACAACATCAACAACAACTTGATTGAACGACGTCGTGTGACAGCGTTGCAAGAAGCTGGACGTCTATTGTGCGACACTACAGGAAGACTTTGCAGGAATGTAACCACTGCACTGTGATGACTGGCAGCAGTGATCAAGAAGACTGGGCTCCGGATGGCCACGTGGCACTACCGAGGGGGAAGACGCATTGTATTCGCCACAAGACTCTGTCACATTGTACTTCGTCTGCAGCAGCAATTTCAGCAGCAGTTGGCACCGTAGTGACACAACGAACTGTTAGAAATCGCTTACTAGAAGAACAGTTTCGAGACAGACTCCCTGCAGCGTACTTTCCGCTGATGCCAAAACACCAACATCTGCGATTTCAGTAGTGTCAAGTGAGAGCTTATTGGAGGGCAGGTTGGAGGTCTGTTGTGTGCTGGCCGTGTGTTGATTAGAACGAGGCCACTTGAGGGTGTGCAACCAACCTGTCTGTGTGCTAGATACACTGGACCTACATCTGGAGTTGTGATCTGAGGTGCGATATTGCGTGACAGCAGGAGCACTCTCGTGGTTATCCCACACACCCTGACTGCAAAACTGTATGTGTGTGGTTGACTGGACCTGTTGTACCGCCATTCATGAATAGCTTTCCGGTGGGTGTTTACCAGCAGGATAACACTCGCCCACATACAATCACCAGACCTGTCTCCGAACGAGCACTTATGTGACATCATCGGATGAGAACTCCAGCGTCATCCACAAACAGCATTAACCTTCCCTGTATTGACTGACCAAGTGCAACAGGTATTAGACTCCATCCCACAAACTGACATCCAGCATCTATACAACACAATGCATGCACGTTCGCATGCTTGCTTTCAACATCCTGGCGGTTACGCTGTTTATTAAGGTACCAGCATTTCATATTTGCAATAGCTTATATGGTGCTTACATTAACCTGTGATCTTGAAATGTTAATCACTTAAATACGTTACCTATATAAATTTCGGAAATTTCATTACTCTACATAAATTATTTTTTGGCGTTGCAGTTTTTTCTTCAGTGTAAAACAGCAGTTTAATTGTAGCGCTGGAGTCGTTACTTGTACGCTGGTAAACTTGGAGGTAGCAATATTTCAGTATTTCACAAGTTCCTTCTCTAGATTGTCGCACAGATGACAAAATGGTAGATATCGAAATAGACAACAGAGGGATAGAGAAACAATTAAAATCGCTCAAAAGAGGAAAGGCCGCTGGACCTGATGAGATACCAGTTCGATTTTACACAGAGAACGCGAAGGAACTTGCCCCTCTTCTTGCAGCGGTGTACCGTAGGTCTCTAGAAGAGCGTAGCGTTCCAAGGATTGGAAAAGGGCACACGTCATCCCCATTTTCAAGAAGGGACGTTGAACAGACGTCCAGAACTATAGACCTATATCTCTAACGTCGATCAGTTGTAGAATTTTGGAACACGTATTATGTTCGAGTGTAATGACTTTCGTGGAGACTAGAAATCTACTCTGTAGGACTCAGCATGGGTTTCGAAAAAGATGGTCGTGAGAAATCCAGCTCGCGCTATTCGTCCACGAGACTCAGAGGGCCATAGACACCGGTTCCCAGGTAGATGCCGTGTTTCTTGACTTCCGCAAGGCGTTCAATACAGTTCGCCACAGTCGTTTAATGAACAAAGTAAGAGCATATGGACTATCAGACCAATTGTGTGATTGGATTGAAGAGTTCCTAGATAACAGAACGCAGCATGTTATTCTCAATGGAGAGAAGTGTTCCGAAGTAAGAGTGCTTTCAGGTGTGCCGCAGGGGAGCGTCGTAGGACCGTTGCTATTCATAATATACATAAATGACCTTGTGGATGACATCGGAAGTTCATTGAGGCTTTGTGCGGATGATGCTGTGGTATATCGAGAGGTTGTAACAACGGAAAACTGGTCTGAAATGCAGGAGGATCTGCAGCGAATTGACGCATGGTGCAGGGAATGGCAATTGAATCTCAATGTAGACAAGTGCGAATACGTAGAAAGAAAGATCCCTTATCATTTAGCTACAATATAGCAGGTCAGCAACTGGAAGCAGTTAATTCCATAAATTATCTGGGAGTACGCATTAGAAGTGATTTAAAATGGAATGATCATATAAAGTTGATCGTCGGTAAAGCAGATGCCAGACTGAGATTCATTGGAAGAATCCTAAGGAAATGCAATCCGAAAACAAAGGGAGTAGGTTACAGTACGCTTGTTCGCTCACTGCTTGAATACTGCTCAGCAGTGTGGGATCCGTACCAGATAGGGTTGATAGAAGAAATAGAGAAGATCCAACGGAGAGCAGCGCGCTTCGTTACAGGATCATTTAGTAATTGTGAAAGCTTTACAGAGATGATAGATAAACTCCAGTGGAAGACTCTGCAGGAGAGACGCTCAGTAGCTCGTTATGGGCTTTTGTTGAAGTTTCGAGAACATACCTTCACCGAGGAGTGAAGCAGTATATTGCTCCCTCCTACGTATATCTCGCGAAGAGACCATGAGGATAAAATCAGAGAGATTAGAGTCCACACAGAGGCATACCGACAATCCTTCTTTCCACGAACAATACGAGACTGGAATAGAAGGGAGAACCGATACAGGTACTCAAGGTATTCTCCGCCACACACCGTCATGTGGCTTGCGGAGAATGGATGTAGATGTAGATAGATGTAGATGCAATGGAGCCATAAATATCGTTACAAGTAACGTTAAATTTAAATCAGTGCATAAAAATACGCTAGGGTTTGTCTGTGCCGCCCAGAAATTGCGTTGATCAACAAAAATATCACATAAGTGGCAATGGTTGCGTTTCTTTCAAAAATTTGCTCAATATCGTTTATTAATAGCCCAAATGGCAAAATATCGCCCTGTATAGTCACCCAGACATTACTAAATTATGAAAACAAATTTCAATACGGGGGTGGGGGGGGGGGGTTGTGGAGAACGAAAGGGCTATGTGATGAGTCCTCCATCGGGCATGGCTGTGTGTGTCGTCCTTAGTGTAAGTTAGTTTAAGTTAGATTAAGTAGTGTGTAAGCTTAGGGACCGATGACCTCAGCAGTTTGGTCCCGTAACACCTAACCAAAAATTCCCAATTTTTCTAATAGATGTTTTCAGCAGGCTGCTTGTTTCTTGTAATACTATAATAACTAAAGCCAACAATTTCATGCGCAATTAAATCTTAAATTAAGCATGCATTCATGCACTATCAAATGACTAAACATGCACAATTAAAGGAAAATACGCAATGTCAGAATTCAGTCTTTTGTTGAGATCCATTTTATTTTATTCTAAAACAATATACAACAATCAGTTTTTCCAAATTCTGCATCGACATGAGGTAGCTCTGTGTATTGAGCCACTGAGCTAGCAATACCTGGATTTGGGAGGTGAGTTGGTTTGAATCCATCTACTGGGAACCTTCAAAATGGGTTTATGTGGTTTCCCATTTGCAATTTAGGCAAATGGCAAGGTTGGTCCTTTACTATAGGCCACAGCCAATTCCTTCCGAATACCTTTCTTTCCTGAAACATTCCAATTCACTTAAAGATGCAGATATTCTGCTTAAATGGAAAGAGGTGCAACAAAGGTGAGCCAAACATGTCTTCGGAGACTCCCGGCACTAAAAGTCATATAATAAATAATAACCCATTTCTCCTGATTTAGGCTCATGCATTTTTCTGCTGAAACATTCTTTACTGCAGAAAATGATAGTTCTTACATTGCAAGACGTGGCAGACGCTTACTCAAATGAGGAAATTTGAAAAGTGTAGTGTTTAATAATTCCAGATCCATTGGATTTTCACCACTAAAAATTATTCTAGCTTCCCTCTCGAACAGAGATCTCTGTCAGTAACAATTGCAGTGTCTAAAAAAAAAATTGTGCTCGTACATTCCTGATCACTCCCGCAGCTCAAATCCAGATTGAAAGAAGAAGAGTGTGAAATGATATTGGAACGTGAAGGGAGACTGGATCATGACTGCTTCTTAGTGGTTTGCCAAAATACAGCGTTCCTAAGTAATGAGATTATATCTCTAATTGGTGAAAACGCAGACATCATTTTCGAATAAAACTGTTTATCGTTCTTTGCAGCAGTATTCAGACTAAATGAAAGACATGAGTCTTTTTGAGGTCCTCTTTAAAAAATCGGAGCCCCACCACCTTTGACAAAATCCTGGCTACGTCCTTGCCTGTGGGCATCAAATGAAATAGAAACGATTATTCCATCGGCAGCATTTAGCTCCAAGCATTTTCCTTTCTTGTTCCAGTCAGTGAAATTCGACTATCTTTGGACAAGAAATGGACTTATCATTGACAAATTTTCTGCCATCCGCGATCTCCACTCTGAATTTTTGAACAGCTGCAGAAATAACTAAAGCCCAGTGGGTCACAACTACAGACGAAATGCTTATTTCGTTTAGCGATTGTTGTGGTTTTGTGCAGTACATTACCGGTAAGCTTGCGAAGTATAGATTGAAGTTGTACACATTATCCGATAGCATGGCAATTTTGAATTGTAGCTTTGAAGTATACTGTGACAGACAGAATCCTGGACCATATCTTGTAACCAAACGGTCTTTGGATATTGTGAAGAGATTAGCTAAACCAATCAAGTGCACTCACAAGTATGTAGCTATGAGCAACTATTATAGTAGTTATCCTTTAGCACAGCATATTCTATAAAATGGGCTGAACTTCATAGGGACCCTGAAAAAAAATAGAAGGAAAAAAATTCCTCTGGAATTTTTGCCAAACAAATCGCGAGAAACTCAAGATGACTTCTGTCTCGTCTTGCGACAAACGAAAAAAAAACAAGGCTGTGGTTTCCGCATCTGAAAGTGATGAAATAGACACCACTAAAGGCAAGTCTGTTGTAAATTTGGAGTACAATGCAACCAAAGGTGGAGTAGGTTCTGTTGATTACATGAGTACATCGTACTCTTATGTGGATATCACTGGTTGTTGAGGTTCTGGAGGAATGTGGATAGGGTGTCCTCACCTTCGATCCAGATAGCAAAGATGTCGTCATCACAGCTTATACCCCTGTAATAGATCTAGATGCAAGACCTGTCCCATACATCCTCCCACCACCACCTACTCCAGTTCGCTCACTAACATCACCTATCCTATCAAAGGCAGGGCTACCTGTGAAACCAGTCATGTGGTCTACTAGCTAAGCTGCAACCATTGTGCTGCCTCCTATGTAGGTCTGACAACCAACAAGCTGTCTGTCCGCATGAATGGCCACCAACAAACTGTGGCCAAGAAACAAGTGGACCACCCTGTTGTGGAACACGCTGCCAAACATGATATCCTTCATTTCAATGACCGCTTCACAGCCTGTGCAATATGGATCCTTCCCACCAACACCGGCTTTTCTGAATTGCTCAGGTAGGAACTTTCCCTGCAATACATCCTATGATCCTGTAACCGTCCTGGCCTCAACCTTCGTTAGTCGCTGTCCTCACGCGTCCAGCCCCTTCCCTGATCCCATTCCAGCACTACATAACCATCATTTCACTACCACACCCACTACTTTTTCTCTCTATTTTTTAGATTTCTCTCTATATCTCTCCTTTACCGCTACTTCCCCCCTCCCCCCTTTCCACTCCCCTCCTGTCCACCGCCCAACCTGCAGCACTTCACTGTCCACCATCCCCACCATAGTACCCCTCCCCATCCCTGCCCCAGCCTCCTCCTTTCCCCCATCCGGTCACCACTCTCATCATGCACTGGTGCTGCTGATCACAGTGTGGTTTCAGTTGCCAGAGACTGCAGTCATGTGTGTGAGTTGCGCTTGCGTGCGTTCGTGCGCGCGCTTGTGTGTGTGTGTGTGTGCGCGCGCGCGCGTATGTGTGTCTATTGTTGACAAAGGCCATTGGCCGAAAGCTTTAAGTGTGAAAATCTTTTTGTTGTGCCTATCTGCGACTCAGCATCTCCGATATATGGTGAGTAGCAACTTTCCTTCTCATAATATTGTTACATTCCATCCTGGATTTTCCATTGTTTGAAAATAAGTCATGTGATATTTCAGCAACGTTCCACATCAAATAGAACCAATAGTAAGCAAGAATGCTCCTTACGTCAAAAGCACAAAGCAAGACGCCAACCTGCATTTGTTGTATTCCTCAGAAGCCCATATTTGTTGGGGTTTATGTTAATGTTACATCCTGTGAATGTATGCTGCTTCTAACCACCAGAACTTTGAATGCCTCGAGAAAGAATCGTTATTGGTACTATTTGTTGCAATAAAATGAGAGCAAACGTCATATTGGTGGTTAAATAATGTCTGTATTTAATTATTTTCGCTTTATAACCACCCGTTTTACTGTAACGACCCATTGAAGAAATATGAAAACGTGTCCTTCTTGTTAGGATTTGTAATAGTGATATGTCAGTTAATGACATTTCGGCGATTAAAGGCTTTAGAACAAAGTAACATAAAATACTACAGCGCTAGTAGCAGAGTTTCAGCATAGCACACCAAGTGGTTGACATGCCATGCTACAGGACAGAAGGTGTATCAGTAGAGTATACGTGTCAAGAAAGAAATTTTATGTTTTAAAATGAGCTGATGTAGGAATTCTACACATGTCCGTTTTCATGTACAAACTATATGGTTTGCAAATCAAATAAAAGCGACAACTGCCGCTGGAGAGCGCTGAGAGAGCAAACTCGTGTTAAACAGCTTGTTGCGCATGCTGACAGTACTGTGTCTCATGATGTTAGATATCCCATCTGCATGCAGTCAATGTTAGCTGCCTTGTTGTGTCTGCCAATGGCTTTAGGTAGCACTGAGTGCTATATTCAGCACGTCAGCCAAAGCGTTAAAAAATAACCAAATCTTCTAAAAAGTATTTCTTTGCCATACATTTTTCTTACAAATACATTATGTGACGATTTTTTTAACTGTCTGGAACTAGCGGACCACACAGCAGCCTTCTAAATTTAGGGGGTGTAAACAGATGTGATGTCATGATCACGTGACTGAAAGTGCTGTCAGGTTGGATCTTTAGAGTATATAAGAAGCCTTAATAACCACAACTGATCAGCATTTTTTGATCATCAACATATGATAAAGTAAAGTTACTATGAACTTTGTTCAGTGGAGATCCTGTCAGAACAATGGTGGTAGTCGGCCGGCCGGTGTGGGCGTGCGATTCTAGGCGCTTCAGTCTGGAACCACGTGACCGCTATGGTCGCATGTTCGAATCCTGCCTCGGGCATGGATGTGTGTGATATCTTTAGGTTAGTTAGGTTTAATTAGTTCTAAGTTCTAGGCGACTGATGACCTCAGAAGTTAAGTCGCATAGTGCTCAGAGCCAATGGTGGTAGTCAGTAAACATAAATATGTATTTAAAAACGTGAAAGTCAACACATTGCCCATGATGTGGCAATGAATTCTGTAATGGACTCCATCTCCACCACAATCCATACATCTGAATGCATATAAGGACTTGCTTTGACAGCTAGAATTATGTTTGAGGATGTTTCTCCAGGTAGACATTTGGAAGAAGAAGTGCTTGAGGAAACACTTTGTAGATACTCAGCTTGGGTGGGGAATCTGAATCGCAGTTGGGTACTAAAGAAACTGTCGCACATCTTGTTGGGTGACAAATAAGAAAATATATTCCTGTACAAAATCTTTATTAATTCTGCTTGTACATTTACACATGATGACATAGTGAACAGATTGCTACAACTCTGTTACACCAATTTGTTACAATACTTTTGCAACATAATGATGCTATTTGCCTATAACACTACAGTGTATGTGGATAATTTGTTACAATGTCGTGTAACCATGCTGATGTATGGGGTAATTTGTTACAGTTTTCATGTTACGTGTCAATGTATAGGGTGTATGTGTGTGAATGTGTGTGTGAATTCGTAAGGGACCAAACTGCTGAGGTTATCGATCCCTGGACTTACACACTACTTAAACTAACTTATGCTAAGAACACCACACACACCCATTCCTGAAGGAGGACTCAATCCTTCGGCGGGAGGGGAATATATAGGGTGATTCATTACAATTTTGCTAGAACATATTGCATCTGAGGATATTTTTAACAATGTATAAATGCATGTATTCATAAAATACTGAAGTCAGCTACTATTACACCTATGGTACCAAAGTCATACAAGAAGAATTTCATGACAGACTACCTATGTATATTGTCTCTCCTATTAACTTGAATGCAATCCAGTGAGTAAATTTAAGATGTATAAAAACAGTTATTTGGAAAGTATTGCTGTGGGGTTGATGTAGAAAAAAAGGATGACAGTATTTTAACAATGGTGATTTATTCTCCTCGTTTAACAAAGTAGATAAAATGTATAGCAACAATGTATATAAATTGCCTCCAAATATACAGGGTGAACATAAATAAAACTGACAAATTGCAGAGCTGGATTCCTGACTGGAAACAGAACATGTGTCAGAAAAATTACAGTGCACTTGCAATGGCAACAAATAGTCCAGGAACACAGTATAGAGCTGCTTCACATACATGTCATAACAGATTTTTAAATTGACCTCAGTCAGATGGCAGTGTCATGCAGGATACACATAATCGTACTGCGGCTTACATCATTTTGACAGGCCACTTCCCTGGAACTTGTAGTAGGGTTTGTCTCAATATCCTCTTGAACTCAATCCTCCAAATATGGTGTATGCACAGTCTGCCACACCCCTGCAGATTTGTCTGCCTGAAAGGACCCATGACCACACAAATGCCCAAAAAGCTGCAGCAATCACACAGCCTGCAACAATCAAGGGACACATACACACGGTCAAAGGAACTGTCACTCATCAGTGCCATCTATCATGACTATGATGCATTTCCGGACACATGTTCATAGGACCCTTAATCTCAATTTCCAATCAGGAATCCATCCCTGCAGTTTGTCGGTTTTATTAATGTTGACCTTGTATATAATAATAAATAATATTTTTGCAAGTTGGAAGATGTTTTATTCCATCATACATGTTTCCCAAGTGACTTTAAAGTTCATTTGATGGAGAGAAAGGGAGTGTTACAACTACAGGCACTGATTTACATGTATAACAGTATACACAGGGAGTAATCGTAATTTACAACAGAAACTGTAGGGGTTTAATGCATAAACTAGATGTTAAGCTACAGTATATGAGGGAGATAACGCCACACACACAAACTCACACACACACACACACACACACACATACACACACACAAACACACACACACACACACACATGTATACACACATATATGTACACATATATAATTTGTTGTTGTTGCAGTCTTCAGTCTGAAGACTTGTTTGATGAAGCTCTCCAAGCTACGCTATCCTGTGACAGCCTCTTCATCTCCAAATAACAACTGCAACCTACATCCTTCTGAATCTGCTTACTGTATTCATCTCTTGGTCTCCCTCTATGGTTGTTACCCCCCACACTTCCCTCCACTAGTAAACTGATGATTCCTTGATGTCTCTGAATGTTTCCTATCAACTGATCCCTTCTTTTGGTCAAGTTGTGCAACAAATTTCTTGTCTCCCCAATTCTGTTCAGTACCTCCTCATTAGTTACTTGATCAACCCATCCAATCTTCAATATTCTCCTGGAGCACCACATTCCAAAAGCTTATATTCTGTTCATTGTCCATGTTCTATACATGGCAACACTCCGTACAAATACCTTCAGAAAAGGCTTCCTAACGCTTAAATTTACATTCCATGTTAACAAATTTTCTTCTTCAGAAATTCTTTTCTTGCCATTCCCAGTCTAAATTTTATACCCTCTCTACTTCAGTCATCATCAGTTACTTTGCTTCCCAAATGGCAAAACTCATCTACTACCTTAAGTGTCTCGTTTCCAAATCTAATTCCCTTAGCATCCACTGCTTTAATTCTACTACATTCTATTCCCCTTGCTGTGCTTTTGTTGATGTTCATATTATATCCTCCTTTCAAAACACTGTCTATTCTGTTCAACTGCTGGTCCAAGGCCTTTGCTGTCTCTGACAGAATTACAATGACATCGACAAATCTTAAAGTTTTTATTTCTTCTCCCTCAACTTTAATTACTACTCCAAATTTTTCTTTGGTTTCGTCTACTGTTTGTTCAATGTACAGACTGAGTAACATCGGGGATGGGCTACAACACTCTCTCAATCCCTTCTGAATCACTGCTTACCTTTCATGCCTGTTGACTCTTACAACTGCCTTTTCTCCCTTATTTTACCCCTGCTACCATCAGAATTTCAAAGAGAGTATTCCAATCAACACTGTCAAAAAATTTCTCTAAGTCTACAAATGCTAAAAAAATAAGTTTGTCTTTCCTTAACCTATCTTCTAAGTTAAGTCATAGGGCCATCCTGACATGTTCCTACATCCCTGAGGTCAGCTTCCACTAGTTCTTTCATTCTACTGTAAAAAATCAGTGTCAGTATTTTGCAACTGTGACTTATGAAACTGATGGTTTGGTAATTTTTGCATGTCAGCAACTTTTTTTTGGAATTAGAATTATTACATTCTTCTTGGAGTCTGAGTGTCTTTTGCCTGTCTCATACATCTTGCACACCAGATGGAAGAGTTTTGTCATGGCTGGCTCTCCTATCACTATCAGCAGTTCTGACAGAAAAAAGAAACTTCATGAAATGAAATGAAATGTCATGTGATGAGGGCCTCCATACAATAGAGAGGGGCAAAGCTAAGTGCAGTATCTACTTACTTCATCAAAATATCAGGGGAATAAAAAATCAAGTAGATGAGCTATTAGTGAGTTTAGATGATTTCAAAAATAAAAATGAGATTGATATACTCCATCTGTCTGAACACCATGTAACTGTGGTGATGGCTAGTTCAGTATAAGTGGGTATAATTTAGCATCTTACACTTGTAGATCTAGGATGGATAAACGAGGAGTTGCCATTTTCATAAAACAAGAGTGTAAATACAAAACTGTAGAAGTAAGCAAATTTTGTGTTGATCAGCACTTTGAGGTTTGTGAACTTCAGCTAGATAATGTAATATTGATATTAGCAACAGTGTACAGGTCCCCAGTGGGAGACTGGGAGCTATTCATAAAAAAGTTTGACTCCCTATTATACTGTCAGCCAGACAAAAAGAAGAAGTTATTAATCTGTGGTGATTTCAATGTAAACTTTCTAAGTCATTCTGATAGGAAAAGTGAACTTGAAGTGTTATTAACAACATATAAATTAGAATCAGTGGTCAATTTCCCTACACATATAGCTCAAGACAGTAGGACTCTAATAGATAATGTATTTGTACAGAAAGAGGATGTAAAACAAACACATGATTTCCCTGTGGTATATGGAGTGTCAGACCATGATGCACAACTGATTAACTTACAAAACCTAACAAGGTGTACAGTTCAGAAACCATTAAGTAAAAGTGTGAGGTTGCTCAACCCAGTATCTATAGAGCACTTCAGAGAATGTTTAAGAAATGTTAATTGGGGAGATGTATATAATGAGCCATATGCTAGTGATAAATGCAATATATTTCTTGATAAATTTATATCCCTTTTTGAACATTGTTTGCCAAAGAAAATTACTAAATGTAACCGTACACTTTTCAAAGAAACCTTGATTACTACACCTATTAAAGGGTCTTCAGAAAGAAAAGGAAAACTGTATGAGACAGCAAGAACTACTAAGGATCCAGAAGTAGTTTTACACTATAAAAATTATTGTAACACACTGCAAAAAGTTGTAAGGAAAACAAGAAATATGTATGTTAGAGAAGAAATTAACAACTCTGGCAATAAAATAAAATCAACATGGAATGTTATTAGAAGGGGGACAGAAAGGTAACCACTGGGGTATGTAGTATTACTATTAAAGAGAATGAGACCATCCTAACCAACAGTACACAAGTAGCTACAGTATTTAACAACCATTTCTGAAGTGTAGGAGAAAAAATTGGTTCGAATAGTTCAAAAGAAAAAGCCAGGCAGTACACAGAAGAGTCAGTTTTTAAAAAATTTAGTCAGATTAAGTTTCATGTAACAACCTCTTGTGAAATAAGCAACATAATTAAATCTTTGAAAATAAACGTTCTATTGGAGTAGATGGCATCTCTAATAAGATATTAAAACAATGTGGAGCAATTACAGCTGATGTTCTGAGTCACATATGCAATGCATCACTAACTCAAGGTATTTTCCCAGACAGTTTCAAATATGCCATTGTCTGGCCTCTCTACAAAAAGGGGGATACCACAGACGTCAATAATTATCGACCAGTATCCTTGCTTACAGCATTTTCAAAAATTTTCGAGAAAATAACGTACTCAGGAGTGATTAGCCATCTCAACAGTAATGGGATACTAAGTAAATCACAGTTCGGATTTCAAAAACGCTGTTCCATGGAGACAGCAATATACAGTTTCACTATCTACAAAATAGAGTCTTTAAATAGTAAAATGTCACCAATAGGAATGTACAGACTGAGTAACATTGGGGATGGGCTACAACACTCTCTCAATCACTGCTTACCTTTCATGCCTGTTGACTCTTACAACTGCCTTTTCTCCCTGTATTTTACCCCTGCTACCATCAGAATTTCAAAGAGAGTATTCCAATCAACACTGTCAAAAAATTTCTCTAAGTCTACAAATGTCTGCGACTTGTCAAAAGCATTTGATTGTGTGAACCATGACATTATGTTACAAAAATTAAAATTCTATGGTATAAATGGAATAACATATGAGTGGTTTAAGTCATACCTGCTGAACAGGAAACAAAAAGTTTCTTTACATGGGTCACGTGATTTAAATAAGTTTGCCACTTCATCTAAATGGGGTGAAATTACATTAGGTGTTCCACAGGGCTCAATCATGGGTCCCCTTTGAAACGTCCCCTTAGAAAAATTTATGAATGATTGTGCTGATAAACTCCTTACCTTATTTAATTTTCAAACAGCTGAGCAAAACTGAACATACACAGACATTTCTCTCTTTACTTATTCAGATCATCAATAAATTGACACACAATAATTTTAGCACAATGCAATCAATAATCCCTATAAAGGAATGGCCCTGACTAACAATAACCTATACCTTTCATGAATCACTTACCTCACAAAAATCTTCGTTACTCGAACTACTGCAGTATAGCGAGCGCCAATACTGCCAGAGGTGCAGACCCACTGCAGTCCTTGTAAAAATAATGGTATTGCTGGGTCATCAAAGATGCAGACCCACTGTAGTCCTTGTAGAGACGGCCAGCAGCCATCTGTTGAGACTGAGCTGGTACACAATCACCATCGAAAAGTCTTGCGGACAATATAGCAAGTCCATAAACCACCACTTGTGCACTCACAAAGTTTTTGGAATTATCCATAGAACCAGCAATGCTGTTAACCAGTCGCTTGCTGAATTATTAAAACACATGCAAAGAATAACAGTCCCAATTTCTCACATATTGTGCATATACTATGACCAACAGAAATGTGTGCACTGAAATGAATGCCTACAAGTTACTTAATTTGATGACCTGGTGTCAATTACAATTTTATAACATGAGAATACAATCACAAAGGTACAGAAAACATCATTAAAAACATAATAATACAGATAACATTTGTAGTAATACAGGCTTTACAAAAGAATAGAAATAAACATGTACATAGGTGTTACAGGAATTATGACATAAGTAAATAAATAAAACAATAAGAATAGTTTTCGATACATTAATTTCACACATGAGCATTGAAACAGAACAGAATTAATAATGCCTAAACATCTTTACATAGAAAATTAACATATATAAGAAAAATTCTACAATGCAACTCTTATCAGATAAACACATAAAGACAGGACGAACACAAATACACAATGGTGCACAAACACATAGCAGAATAACACAAAATGAAAGGACAGGGTTTGTTTTACTGCAGTATTTTGCAAACAAAACTTTCTTTACTTCTTGTCGATCTCCCTTCATTCATCATTATTCTCAAAAAGTCCTATCTATACCTGTTGTCCCTAAACCCTTCTGTTTTGTTCATATCCTCTTTCAAAATAATTATTCTTCATTGTAAACTACTCATTTTGGCCCAAATCTTTTTCATATAACTTCTCAATGCATTTCTTCCAATTCATCACAACTCATTCTCTTATATAGCCTACCCCCTCTTAAGCTAACTTAAATCTACTGAGCTCAGATGCATAAACTAAGGGATGAGGCAATGCAACAGCACAAAACAATTAACACAAAAAGCAATGACAAAAAATGCAAATTGGCAGGGTAAGCAGCATTATAACTAAATTAGCAAAGCAAATGTAACATTACAACTAATATGAGCCAATGTGCAGCAACAAGAAAAGTAAATCAGTAGTAAAACTGGCTTAACAAAAGGTAAAATTCAGTACGACAATGCCTGACAAACAGCAGCAGCAAATGCAATAATTTATACCTAAGCATGACAAAGCTCAAGCAGAAAAAATATTACAGTAAAGACGGCCATGTCTAATACCTATGTCACATCTTAACACTAGAGTGATGCAACACGATAACTTACTCTAACAGACAAGTTACCAAATCGTTAAAAAAATTTTATGCAATTCCTGTGAAGGGAAATGTCTGTTTGTGTTCCCTTTTCTTGAAAGAAAGTAGATCCTAAAATTATTGATTAATGGATCTTTAGACAGAAAATATTTACATTAGTACATCTATTAAACTTTATTTTAACCAATGCTGCAGTGCAGCTACAAACTAAATATTAAACAACATAGGCAAATATATATACAAAGCAAAGCATGAAGCATCATTCACTAGCCATATGGCATTGCACAAGGAAGTAAAAAAATCTTTAAACTAGAAAGATAGTAGTCATAATCAGGTATATAGACATAAAATATTTCTCATCATTTCATTAGGTATTTCAGTAAATATCAGAAAGTATGATCTCAAAATTGTAATCATATGTTTCAAGTATGATTGTGTCTTCTGTGAAACGCTTTCTCAAAGCAACGTTAATAGCAAGGTTAATGGTCTTTCCTTTTTTTTGTTGTGCCTCTGAAAGGTACAGCTTTTTTTTGCAGGCGACTGTCACATAGCTTGGCGCCTACAGCACATTACGTCAAGGTCACTTAGCTTTCTTACCGATATATTTACGATAGCAGTTTGTGCTACAGCGACAGTCTCATATAAAAAATTTCACAGGTCGAGAATTTGCGTTACAAATGTGTATAAACAAAATCCTATAAATATAACAGTGTTCAAAAAATTTTCGTCGGCATTGTGATACATTCACGCATGTATAGCACATTTCATAATCCTTAAAGTATGATTCTTCGTTTCCAATATCCTTTTTCACAAATCAGAGTCCCTAACCACTACTCATTATTCCATACCTTATTACACATATACATATTCGTTGACACTTCTTCAATATTTCATCATAATAAATATGTAGCATAATGAAATTCCTCATATAGCATCAGCTTATTGATCATAAACATACCTCAACAGCATAATTACACATCGTTATCATAACAATAACATCATAACACCTCGGTCAAATTTCAAAAACGTCGTAGCTTTCTGCAATAATTTCAAAACGTACAAAAAATTCTCTGCTAATTTCACTAGTGTCAACTACCTCAAACGTACTTTAAAAATTATGATCCCATACCAAATACATCATTCAAAGCTCTCATAGTATGACAATGGCTCCGAAAAAATATGAACAGTTCACAAAGTACAGACAAAATACAATTTAATAAGTGTGAAGTTATCGAGCTGTGTATTTACGTAAACATCTGTCACTGATGTAGAAAAAAAATGTTTGTGTCTCTCAGTTAAATGATCAGATAGCTGTGTAATTTAAGCATTAGAGAAATATGGTACCGATGTTTTAAAGTTGTATAAGCATATACCATGTTAGCTAGGGCTCCTCGTGCTTGCCACACACATGGTACCCAAAGTAAGCGTGTACCCCCCTGAGGAATAATGTAATTATACCCTCAGGTGTTACAGAGTACAGCAATGGAATGAGATGTATCACGGAAAACTTTGTACCTTTGTAATTCAAAAATCTTTAAAAAAAATGTTTTAAGTACAAAATTAATCACTCAAATACGTGTACTGCAGCGCTAAACTGTGTGTCTAGTTGTAAGATAATCTCTGTCATTACTTAAGGGTAAAAAATGTGCCAAGTGTCGTGATTATCATCGTCCGCAAGCAAAGTTCTGTAGAAGTTAATGTACTTACCTCGTAATAAACAAAGTGAAATGCTATGTGTATATATATCGTAGTTATTACGTACATTACCGTGATCAAGAAAGTACTATACTGTAACGTATTGTTATGCTACGAAAAAGGTTGTCTCATTGTAGCTATACCACAAAAGTTACTACTAAAATATGTTTTACTTTCCAGAAGAATTCAGAAAAACTGTGCAGATATAAAACAGATACACTGCAAAAGCAACAATGTAACTTGTGTCACACATTAGTAGTGTCATGATATAATCATGTAGCTGTCAAATAAACTAACCACTGTGTCATCTGGTATCTCCCAGAAAGCACTTTAAATCCATAATGTATTTTCAAGTAAACCAAAATGTTGCATTAAAATCTCATTAGCAGTACCAGCTTATGGTCTAAGTATGTAAGCCTTGTAGTCATTACGTAATTGTGCAACTAATAAGCAAGAATGTACACACACAATAGCACTGTGTCGTCTGTTCACTATAACAATGCATTTGTAATTACTGTCTAAATAAGTTCCCTAGGTTCTTGACTGGATAGTTAATTTTAAAACATAGTTGCATGTTAACAATTTCTAAGTGTGACAAAGCGTACTAGTAACGTGAAGTGAAAGATTTTAGGGCAAAGACTAAGGTAAAAAACAGATTATCTCTCAACAAACGGTTTTACATGTGAAATGTGGTGTAAACCATTACTCATCCGAGTACTCAGAGTTTCAAATTGAACACAATTATCATGCGGTATACGTCTGTAAAGAATACTGGAATTTTTCTCAAGGTTAGCTTATGTTATTTTTCTCAAGCCCAGCAGGCGCCCGTGGCTGCCTGGGGTGCGAGTCATTGTCTGTCTCTTTGTTGGCGCGCATCGTTATTAGGATTAGCAGACCTAACTTCTACAAATTCAGCTTGTCGAGAGCGCCCTGCCCTGTTTGAATCTCGCCAGTTCTGATGAAATTCAGATCTGTCGTTATATTTATGTCCTCTGTCGTCATGTCGGTAATTCCTGTAATTTCTTTCTTGTGGGTCATGTGGTGGAGAATTTCTCCATGAGCCGTAACTGTGCGCTGAACTGTTGCGTCTGAAGTTATTCTGTCTCCCCGGATAATAGTTATTTTGGTTCCAATAATGTCTGTTTCTCTGATTGTCTATGTCATATTCATTACTACGGAAATGCGATCTTTCTCTGTAATTATTTTCACTCTGCCAGCGGTTGTCACATGGGTAGTATCTGTTTTCTTCATCGCGGAATTGTGAAGGATGTGGCCTGTAATTGTTGTGTTCCTGTTTTCGCATACCACGATTGCCAGTGTCAATTTCCAATTCTTGTAACAGTCCCTGAAAAGCTTCAGTCTCGTCTTTGCAACGTCCTGCCAAAATAATACGTCGTAAATGTTCAGGCAATTTGATTAACCAAATGCGGATGAGTTCTCAGGGGCTGTATGGGTTTGACAGATACTGAGTCTTATGCAAGATGTCTTCAAAATATTTCAGAAGACTGGAAAATTCATTGTTTGAAATGTTTCATCATAATGATGCTATGTTTTACACGATCTTGAGTAGCTCGAGACCAATATGCTGAGAGGAATGCATGATAAAATTCTTCTTCACTGTGACAATCGTGAATGACCAATCGCATTCTTACAGCTGGTTCATTCTCTGAGTATCCACACATAAATTCTAATCTGTGCTCCAGTGACCAGTTGGGAGGAAAACAATGAGAGAATTGGTGAAGCCACACTTGTGGATGCATGTCGTTGACAGGGTTCTTAAATGTTTTGAATTTACGTGTAGTAATGAACAGCTTATAGTCAAAGTCATCGTGACGGCGAGTCGCATATCGGTCATCGTTACGTCGCGTCGGCGGTTCCATCTCAAAATTCGGTGCACCTTGCCAATTTCTTTCATAATTTGCGAAATGCCCTGTGTTATTATTTTGTGGCTTTTCCGTATTTCTAAGTCCCTCTTCCCGAGTTGGAGTGCGAGTCTCCTCTGAAATATGTAATTCTTGTATTACTTGTGCCAACTGATCTTGTACTTCCTGGATTTCCCTTTCGTACTGTGTATTAATTTGATTCTGGTTTTGTTTGAATTTCCTAATTTGTTCGTAATCTTCTGTGTCATTAAAGACTACCGGTCTTGTGTCATTCAGATTATCATCTACCTTCGTAGATAAATTATGTAGCTGATCCGAAAGTTCGACTACTTTCTCTGATGATGAACTAATTTCCTCCATGTGTCTTTCTGAACTAAGTTTCAGAGTGTCCATTTGTGTTGGAAACGTATCTACTGTTTCCTTTAAGTTTTCCTGAGTTTTTGCGGGTTGCGTAACCGAATCGGTAGATGCAACTGAGTCAATTTTAGCTTGCAAGGTGTCATGATTTTCATGAACAATAGTTTGCAGTTCCTTTATGGCTGCTTCGTGATTCTGTAGTGCATTTTCATGACGCGAAAAAATAGGTTGAAAATGCTCACAAATTTGTGTTTTTACGTCATTACAGACTTTCTGACATTTCGATTCGATTTTAAGTAACTCAGCAGTTAAATCTTTACAAGTTTGTTCAAGCGTTTGCTCAATTGTGTTTAACTTTTGAAGAGTTTGTTCCATTGTGTCTAACTTGTGTAGCTGTTGCTGTGTTCGTTCCTGATTTTGTTCCATTCGTTGCATGAATTGCAATAACAATGTATTAGTGTCTGGAACTTGTTCCTTTGTTCTTATCGGCAGTGCATAACAGGCAACATTCGCATATTGAAAGGCAGAAAATGTGTATTGACTTGATTGAGAAACGGGTAATGACGCAAAACCTGAATCTGCAGTAACTGCAAAATTTTGTCCTGTCATTTCGGATTCTTGAGGCGAGCTGTTGCCGACCGATCGATGGACAATGTTTCCCTGTTCACTAATTGTTTCACTGTCTACACCATTATTTGCCGCCTGCTCCATTTCCCTATGCACAATTACCAAATTATTACTCTGAGTGCCTGTTAATGCATTACACGGTGGTGCTGATAAGCTACGCTCGTCGCCACTATCATTTCTCAATTTACTTTAGAGCCTAGTGTTACGTTTTTCACATGCAATAATTATCACGTATTTTACGCGATAACAAGACAAGCACAATTTGAAGAGCAAAAACAAGAAAACACATTAACATAGCACTGCAACTAATATCTAGTTAATCGAAAGCGCAGCTGCGAAATATTTGGTGCAAATCTACATGCATGCCACATCTGTTTTATTGTACAACAATGAAAAACTACAACTACAAAGAAGATTCTCTCTACAATTACGCGCTAGCAATAAATAATAGGTACACTAATTACACAAACTACAAGAAAAAATCAGAAGATTCCAGTGAGGTATCCTCGGTTAAGGGTCGTCATATGAAACGTCCCCTTAGAAAAATTTATGAATGATTGTGCTGATAAACCCCTTATGTTATTTGATTTTCAAACAGTTGAGCAAAACTGAACGTGTGCAGACATTTCTCTCTTTACTTATTCAGATCATCAACAAACTGACACAAAATATTTTTAGCACAACGCAATCTGACTTTCAATAATCCCTACAAAAGAATGGCCCTGCCTAACAATAACCTGTATCTTTCATGAATCACTTACCTCACAAAAATCTTCGTTACTCGAACTACTGCAATGTAGTGTGCGCCAATACTGCCAGCTAAATAAAAGATTCTAACTACTGAAGTCACTAACTACTGATAGGCATAGTTAGCAAATGAAAGATTTTGATAGAGGACAAACAATGTATTTACCTTAATAGTGTTCAAAAGTCATAATATATATATCAGTTCATGACATCCAGTCTTACAATTTTACTGTCTCTGATGGACACACGTCCAGATCATCCGCTCTCAAAACTCCGCCATCTCCTTCCCCAGATCCACCACTGCTGGTGGCTCACCTCCAACTGCCAACACTACAATAGCGAATATTACAACAATGCCAATCAGCCACAGACTGCACACAGCACAGCTAGTAATTTTCACTTACACCTTCTGTTCTTGATATATGTGAACGACCTATCTTCTTATCTGAAACAAGAAGCTGAAGTACACTGTTTTCTGATGATACAAGCATCATTATTAATTCAGTGAAAGAAACTCCAATTGAAAATTATACAAATAAGATCTTTGCAAAAGTCATTAATTGGTTGTCTGCAAATGGGCTTGCTTTAAACTTTGAAAAAACACAGTAAATCCAATTTTCTGCTGAAAAAACTACAGTCCCTTCAATAAATATAAGACATCAACAGAAGTCAATAGACAGGGTAGAGCATACTAAGTTTTTGGGTGTACATATCTTAACTGGAAAATTCATATTATGGATCTTCTAAAGCAAGTAGGTTCAGCAACTTTTGCAATCAGAATAATTGCCAATTTTGAGGCTATAGAAATTAGTAAGCTAACATACTTTGCATGCTTTCACTTTTGATGTCATATGGAATAATATTTTGGGGTAACTCAACATATAGACAAAAAGGATTCACTGCTCAAAAGAAAGTGGTTAGAATAATGTGTGAGGTTCATAGTCGCACATCTTGTAGGCACCTTTTTAAAAGATTGGGAATTCTTACAACAGCCTCACAGTACATTTACTCACTAATGAAATTTGTTCTCAGCAAGATGGACCAGTTTAAAAACAACAGTGATATTCATGACTGTAACACCAGAAGAAAAGAAAGACTTACACTGTCCTTTCTCAGTCCATCTTTGGCACAGAAAGGGGTAAAATATGCTGCTATAAAATGTCTGACAGATAGCAGTAATAGCTTCAAAAATAAATTGAAATCATATCTCCTTGACAACTCCTTCTATACCACAGATGAATTCTTGAATAGGAATAAATAAATCTATTAATATAGTATATGCATGTTGTACCATTGAAAGGAATGGGGTAAATAACAGAAATATTTACCTTAACACTGTACTGTAATGTTGTATCATATATGCATTTTTTGTGTACTTGACATGTTCCACATCATAACAGCTTCTGTACCATGAAATTGATCAATGGAACATGTGACCAACTAACTAACTATAACTAACTAATGAACTGCCTATCACAAGAGCATTGTTTTGAATTAGATTTTTCAGAGCTCTGTCAAATTCTTCTCGCAGTATCATATCTCCCATATCATCTTCATCTATGTTCATCTCACTTTCTATAATACTGCCTTCAAGTTCATCTCTCTTGTATAGACACTCTATATACTCCTTCCACCTTTCAGCTTTCCCTTCTTTGCTTAAGACTCTTATTCCATACGATCTCTTGATAGTCATTCATCTGATTCTCTTTTCCACAATGGCCTCTTTAATTTTCCTATAAGCAGTGTCTATCTTCTCCCTAGTGAAATATGCTTCTAAATCCTTACATTTGTCCTGTACCATACCTGCTTAGACAATTCTGCACCTCCTATCAATCTCATTTTTTAGATGTTTATATTCTGTTTCCCTGCTTCATTTGCTGCATTTTCCAAATTTTCTTCTTTCATCAATTAAATTCAATATCTCTTGTGTTACCCAAGGATTTCTACTACATCTTGTCTTTTTACCTTCTGATGCTCAGCTGCCTTCACTATTTCATCTCTTGAAGATACCGATTCATCTTCTACTGTATTCATTTCTCTTCTTCGAATCAGTTGTTGCCTAATGCTCCTTCTGGAACTCTCAACAAGCTCTGGTTCTGTCGACTTATCCAGCTCCCATAACTCTATAGTTGACAACTAATAAATTGTGGTCAGATTGCACATCAGCCCCTGGAAACATCTTAAAATTTAAAATCTGGTTCCTAAAATTCTGTTTAACCATTATATAACAAATCTGAAATATTCCAGTGTCTCCAGGTCTCTTCCATGTGTATAACTTTCCTTTGCGACTCTTTAACCAAGTGTTAGCGACGATTAATTTACACTCTGTGCAAAATTCTTCCAGGTGGCTCCCTCTTTCACTCCTTTCCCCCAGTCCACACTCACCTACTATTTTTCCTTCTCTTCCTTTTCCCGCTATCGAATTCCAGTCCCCTTCAAAATTAAATTTTTGTCTCCTTAAACTATCTTAATAATATCTTTTATTTCATCATACATTTCTTCAATCTCTTCATCGCTTTGTGTCTATCTTGGATACAATAATTCGTTCATTACGCTGTTCATAGTAGCTTACCTGCATTCCTATTTTCTTTTCCATTATTAAACCTACTGCTACATTACCCCTATTTGACTTTGTATTTATAATCCTGTATCCACCTGTCCAGAAGTCCTGTTCCTCCTGTCATCGAACTTCACTAATTCCCACTGTATTGAACTTCAACCTACCCATTTTTCCCTTTTAAATTTTCTAACCTACCTGCCCAATTAAGTGATCTAACATTCCACACTCTGACCCATAGAATGCCAGTTTGTTTCTCCTGATGACGACATTCTGTTGAGTAGTCTCCTCCCAGGGATCCAAATGGGGAACTATTTCACCTCTGGAATATTTTACCCAAGAGGAACCATCATCATTTAACCATACAGTGAGCTGTGTGCGATTGAGAAAAATTGTGGCTGTGGTTTCCTCTGGGCGTCAGCTGTTTGCTGTACCAGCATAGCAAGCTCGTTTCGGTCGATGTTACAGGCCCATATCAGTCAATCATCCAGACTGTTGTCCTTGCAACTATTGAATAGGCTGATGCCCCTCTTCAGGAACCACATTTTTGTCTGGCCTCGCAGCAGATGCCCCTCAATTGTGATTGCACCTATGCTACAGATATCTTTATTGCTAAGGCACACAAGCCATCCCACTCATGGAAAGGTTCATGATTTATGGACTTTGATAGAGTGAATAAAAATGACCTTCTCTCTCTCTCTCTGAACTATTTTACATTGCACCAAACCTCACTACCAGTGAAAACAATCTGGTTAAAAATTTAATAAATGTCAAAACTGTTTGTTGATACAGAATTTATTACGCCAAAAATGCTATTGCTGTAGCTGAAACAGGTTTCCAACATCACGGCACATGAAGAAAGGTGAAGTGCAGCACTGTGTCAACATGGAAGGAATAACACTCCCATCACTTGCTGAAGCATTGTTGAAATCCCTCACAGTCTAACGTTGTTCTGATGCTGTTCTTGAGATAACAACTTTGTCCGCTTTCTGAAGATTTGTTTGAAGTTTCATACTAGTTGCATACTTTGTAATATAATAATTAATGCATCTTTGTTCTGACGAATGTTATCTACAAATAATATCACAAAATTTTACTTTTGCAAGAATCTCAAACACTTGGAAAACCACATTGTATGTTCAACCCATTATGGTGTGTCTCTCCCCAACCTTACAAGGGTGAAGCCCCTGGAATCTCGACCAGAGGTGTTGCAGGAGTTCTTGTCGCTAGCTTAACCTTACACATTGGCTTTTCACTTTCTGCAACCTTAGGGATGAACACCAGTATGGTACCTTCTGATGCAGCATCTTCTGCTGTGGTTAATGTCAGGTTGGGACTTGGTATTCTTTGGAGTCATCACTGCTTATGCAGCATTGCTGAGTGTGATGAGCAGCCCTTACAGGTCTTACAGGTGATCGGAAAGAGGGATGGGTGTGAACCACAAGGGTCCATCCTGGTGTGTGTTGCCCTATTCAACCCTACAGAAGTGTCCCAAATCGCTAGTGACGCAAGAGAGCGCGGAGGAAGAGATTTGGCCTACAGTACGTGGGGTGCTTCAGCATTAGCAGGCCCCTGACACTTAAGTCCCCTAACACAGATTGCGTTATTCCCATTTGGGAAGTTTGCAGTAAGATGTGGAATCTGTGAGTTGATGACTATTCATGACTTTTGCTTTCTAATGCACTAGTGTGTGAGCTGATGTTCTCATTGAAGCTTTTGGAGAATTTCTAGGTTTCAGCAGCACTGGCGATCTTCTCAGTGTATGAGGTCTCGATAACAGTCTTCAGTTGATAAGGAGTCTAGAAGTAGTGAGAGGGTGGTGAATACCAAAGTGAATGCTACAATCTCTCGTAGGTTTCTGACTGGTAGAGCGTTTCTTTTTCTTTTCCCACTCTCATCTCTGAGGAGAAAATGACAGGCTGCTTGAGAACATTTTCGAGTCTATTCAGCTGTAGAACTTTTTACATTCGTTTATTTCATTATAATTTAACATTCTGTTACATTCACATACACATTCACAATCACACTCACTCACTCACTCACTCACACAATCACAGAGGGATACACGAAAGTTAAAACCTTAAATTTAACATTTTAACTTTGTTGACTAAAATACTTATGTCTAGTGTTAGCAAATCGTACTACTGTGTGCAGTGACTGATTGCTACATGTTTCTGTTCTTACAGTCTAAACTGTTCCATTCGCCAGTGGTCTGTGCAGTGGCCAGTTATTACAATATTTGTTATTTTCTATATCTTACTATTGTACTGTCTTATTTCTCTTTCACCTAATGTGGTGCTGTTTCATCAGTTTCTGTTAGAGGCAATATTGTGTATGTTAGTTCTCGGAAAATTTGCTTTGTGTTTTGGGTACCGTAATTGTTCGTTTTGGGTGTATATGCTTGTGTTTCTTTTTCTTAAATTTTTGTTATGTTGATCGTTAATATGTCTCTTAAGTCGGGACGGACTTGGAATATTCGTTTGCCGTATCTTGCCCTCAAATTTACTAAATGTGTTTGAAGTCAGGTTATTCTTACGATTTCGTATACTTCTTCACTCGGTGTCCTGTTGTCCAGTCTTATAAACCTGCATAGAGTACACACAGGATACGGTGTCCGATGCGCAGTGACAATTTTTGTCCGAAAGCCTGGGCGAGTCCATTTGTTTGTTCGAAAGGGGAGGCCCACAGTTTTTGCCACCCTTCGGCCTCTTGCAGATGTCGAAATCGAGGCGCACACCCTGTGATCTTTCCTAAGCGATTTTCGGTAAAAAAAAATTCATTTTTGCGTTACTTATAGCTTTGTATGTAAGGCTCATGATGATGTGTCCATCATTTCATTAATGATCTTAGTTATTGTGATATTTACATGGAAGTAAGGCACTGCGCGAAATTCGAAAAAGTTTGCAATGAAAAATAGGGGCCGCTGTGATTTTGCTTTTGATGCATATTACATAATACGTTGCTGTGTATAAAATTTAGCTAACATATTGAATTTTTCTTTAGATTTTGGTGGAAGTCTCTATGTGTTTTAATCTCAAGAAAACTCATCTGATGTGGCACACTCATTTGTGATCGCGCTGCGCCAGCAATAAAACAAGAGTAAAATACCCACATCATTCCTCATATTTCATAAACGATTTGAGATATCGAAAAAAAAAAATTCACAAATGATAGCACGCAAAGAGGAGAGTAGTTTGCCATAACTTTATTATGCAAAACTTCGTTATCTACCATGTTACTCAACTAACTGCAGACTTTTTTTTATTGAAAGTATTTTAATTTTATGGGCCATCGATAACTGCTAAAACGAGAAATTCTATGGGTTGGGGAACAACATAACTGAAGACATTACACATTCATTCTGGGCCGAGGATGTGCTTTTCAGAGAGCTACTGACAGTAGTTTTCTTCAATTCCTCACTTAATAAACCACTGTTTCAGAGTTCTCTCGCACTTATGTCTGTGCAACTTGTTAGCAAGGTGTCAGCAGCAAAATGTGAAGTAGGTGAGCCTAATGCAGACTGGATCTCAATTATATTTCGTGATGGTCTTTACTTTGAAACGCAAGCAAAGCAAAAGAAAGTGATGCAATTGAAAAATAATATGCTGCATTTAGTGGAAATGGAGTGTCAAACAAAAAGTCATAAAATTTCTGTGCTCTATTCTGAAACTAAAGTTTCCCCAAGGTTCTTGACACAGTTACTACTCTTTATGTGAGAACAAGAACTTTTATAAGGATTAGGCATCTGAATCATGAAGAATACTTGAAAGTCACGAAGAAATATGCCACAAGGAGGAAGCATCCATGGATTGCATCTTGATCTGGAAGAGGCTACATAAAAATCTGCTCCTTCACCAAATGAATGAGTTATTTTTCGTCTTAATTATCATTTGCATAGTCCTAATTTATAATACATGTGTCATGCCACTGATTTAATTTGTCTAGTTTTCACAGCACTTCCAAAATATATATGCCATAAACACCCAAATTCCCATAATATGTACAGGAAAGCTAATGGTGACATGGTTACACTGCCTTTACTATGCACCAGCCAGCCAACGCCTACCAATCTAAATTCTAAGATATCTCCCCAATTTCCAGAAAATGTTACTGATAATGGGCAGGAATGCAAGACAGAACCATTTAAGTGACACAATCGAAAGTAATAGTGTATAGTTCCCATTTGACCTGTTAACAACAGAACCCATGGATAGAATACTGTCAACCAACAATTGTACATAGCCTAAAATGACCACTTCACTCCATATTACGTACTTTACAGCATCATCCTGCAAGGTGTATAACACAGCATGGAATGGAAGAATCAGTAACTATAGTCCATTTAAAACCACTTGAGAGTGGATGTCTGGCACTTGACGCCGTAGTGTTGCTACATCAGCTACTGCTCAGCTAAAGGCGACACACAAATGCAGTGGATTCTGTCCACAGCTGATTTTAAATGATCGATGGCTGGACTGTGGCATCAACGCATTTTGTAGCCCTGAATTTACACTCGTGCCCTAACCTAACCACAATCTCTTGATGTGCAATGTATTCAAGCAGCGGTAGTCACCAAACTGTGGTGGAACTATTAATCGCGCTCGCTTTGCTCACGGCGATTAATGCTGACCTGCATGAGTAACCTCAAGACAGAAAAAGTCAGTGTTGCACACTGAGTCGGCAGACGGTTTCTGAATGAAACTGACCCCATCTGAGATTACTCGACACGCCAACCACAGAGCAGTGGCAGTAATCTTGTCCTCTCCAGGACACTGCCACCAAACAGTACTGACTTCACCTGAGGTCCTCTGACACGTCGAGTGTGGAGCATGGGTGGTCATCTTACTTCCCTACCCAGCAAGCCACGACCAACTGTTATCAGACCTTCCTGATAATGCCCGGTGCTTCCACTGCTGGTCATCAACCCACGGCTGCTGGTTCCATGCTTCCCCACAGCTAACAACTACAGATAGTGCAGGGCCACTCACACCACAGGATATGGACAGTGGACCACACAGTGATGTTGGTTTCACACCCACTTTTGCACTGCTGCACGCAAGTCTCTGCAGCCCTGCCAACACCCAAACGCCTCCAGCAACCTTCACTAGGCATCAGAGGCCGTGGCATCATCAAAGTTTGCCACGCACCATGCCCTGTGAACCAAACCAGTTTGTCTCATCTACCCGTCGGCAACAAATCCAGGATCTACTTGCAAGATCGTCACATCAAGCAGCACTTGTTAGTGGACTTGGTGTTGGAAATCAGTATTATCTTGAATACCTCTCTATCTTCTGATGCCCCCAACTCTGCACCTACGCTACAAATGACAAATGGATTGATCATTGCCATTTACAAAACTGTCTCCTACAACACTGACCTCAGCATTGCCCAACATTTCACATGAACATTTCTTCGCGTCAGTGTCAATGAACCACTGATTGGGGCCAATTCCTACGGCAGTTGCATCTCTGCCCGGATTTACGAGAAGGAGTACTGCTCTGCAGACCACATAATGTCACCATCAATGGCACCATTGGAAGACCATCGGCCCCAGCCCCACCACAATACAGTGATACCTGCTTTTCAGAGGCACACATGCTCCAACTGCTGTGATCCTCCATCGAGAGTCAAGTTACAATAACCAACCAACAGTACATTGATACAAGGAAAGTATGTCTCTCGCTACAGGAGGAAAATTTAGGTTCCTTCAGCCCTCACACACCACTACCACGGAACGACTACCCTCTCAAGGAACAAATCCAGTGGACATACAGGATGTGGAGAAGGACCTCCACTCCCAGAATTCTTCGCCAAATCCGCGGACTACAACGAATATTGTCACCTCGAGGAAACATTAACCCAAATGGTGCTCACCCTGGACCCCACAGACGCTACCAGCAACATACAGCACCATCACAAACAAGCTGTGGACACCATCCAACGTTGCACTGAGCTGCTCAAGTATTCGTGGATGCTGCCTCTCTTCACCAGCAAACAACAACCTTTGACAAACACTACGAACGAGAAGGTCACTGCCAGCGAATCAAGTGCAGTCAGTGTAATTGTGCAACAAGTGGCTGCAACAGTCAGGTCCCCCCCCCCCCCCTTCCCGTATCTCCCAGTCTCCTCCCTGCTATGACATTATTAATGGCACAGTACACAGAATCACAACAACAGAGCGATCGCCCTCCTCTCGCCAAGTGCGGTGCCTCTCCCCCTAGAAATGGAAAATCGCCAAAACCGCTGCAGACAAGTTGCTCAACTTGGGCACTATCCACCACTCAAACAGCCCCTGGGCTTCACCTCTACATATGGCCCACAAAAAAGATGGTACTTTTCGAATGTGCAGAGACGACAGAATCCTCAGTATGTGCACAACTACTGATCTTTACCCGGTACCCAACGTTTAGGACTTTGATCATGCATTATCGGGTGCCTCGATTTTCAGTGTCATTGACTGTTGAAAAGCATATCTGCAAATACCAATGACGACTTAAGACACTGATAAAACTGCCATTATCACCCCCTAAGGGTTATATGAATACTTATTCGTGCCTTTCAGACTACTGAAGAAGGACAGACCCACAGCTGGACCCATCCATCGGCTTAAACTGACCTGAGTGCTAACATCGGAGCAGAACACAGACCTCTTTAACCCTCCTAGCTCAATCTCCTCTCCCCCAACCATTCTGACATGGACCTCCACCATGATACAACTACTGTGACACTAGAACTGGAGATGATTCTGCATGTCACAAATGCTGCTGGCAGTGACGCTCCCTGCTCCCGCTATGGCATACCCCTCCACCCCCACAATTTCTATGGGACTAATGGGACTATGAACAGGAGTAAACCACCAGCTCCCTCCCCACAACACAGTGCTCCGCACTGGAAGGGGGGGGGGGGGGGGCGGCTCTGTGGCGACATCGGCCGCCAGTACGGACAACTTGTCGTCTGCGGCAATTACAGACATGGTTTATCTGTAGTTTAAGTTCACGATCTTTCATCACCAGTTCCCGTTTGCCTCTCAAACTGTGCGTATAAAGCGGGTGTTTTATGTATATGTTCAGTTTATGTTCACAGTTATAAAGTGTGGAATACTTCGCCAGAATCTGTGCGTCATTCTACTTGGCCCCACAGAATATTCTCCTGAATTGTGAGATTCATTCCAAATACGCTACACACTAATGGATATCCATTTTTTCGGAATTCTAGAGTTCAAGACATCGTTAACGAGTTCAATAAAATTGTTTTCAATGTCTCTGTGAAGAACGTACTTCAAGGCCTGAGCTGTTTGTTATGAAAATAAGCATGCTGCCATCTTAACGTTCTGCCTTGCTCGTCCGGTTACATTTAAGCACACTTCAGTGTTGTGTGTGTTATCGTTAGGTCACCTTTTTATGTTTAAAAAATTCCTCTATAGCTGCCTTAGTTATTTTGGACACATTAAATAGCATAATGCCTCTGGCTATGAAATGGTTCCTCGACAACTTTAACAAATTTGGTACAGTGAAGCAAACCCACACCTTGCTAGTATCGTCTGCTGGATTTACTAAAATGTTTCATCTGTATAGACATGCAATTCCATCCAAATTATTATATTTCTTCCACCTATGTATCATGTCACAGCTACAACATCCATTCTCGATTCTTCAACTGCCTTAATGATGCTCTGAAGCAAACTGCTAGTCATAATTGTGTCGCAGTCATAATAAACTGGTAGCTTCCACTATCAGCACAACCCACGGATCATGCAAAATTGAACAATGGAATGAGGACTGATCGCTATGTGCTCCAATGAATTGTTACATATGCTACCATCAATATTCATTTCATCAAATGTCAAAACTGCTAGTCTCTCTTGATTAGTAGGAGTGTTTGACTTAACCTTCAATAAACACAGCATATCTTCGAGAATAGCCAGACTGCATATGGTTCCTTCGTCCATTTCTGAAATGATGCTTTGCGTGACAAAGGCATTTTTCGCTTCTGTAAAGAAGCATGTACATTTGGCAATATAGCTCTTAAAGTCAATGCATGGGCAATGTCCTCTAAATTCCATTCAATAAAGTTTAAAAATACAAATTAAAGAATTCGACTGGATTCGATCTCACAATCTTCAGCAAGTGAGGTTCTTAACAAGAACACCACACTGCCACTTTGACTTACACTGTTATTGTTAAATCACCATACGAATTGTTGTAAGAGTTCACTCGCAAGTTATATGATATTCTTACATTAAACTGGTTAACACACCGCTGGAATACGAAAAGAATAACGGCTATATCCATGGGACATGAAGATATGATATCCAGGAGCAAAAGCTAATAAACCTGAGTGAACCATCCATTCATGTTGTAAGTGCTCATCTTTGGGAAAACCGTCATAAATAACGTTTTTTGCGTTTCGAGTAGTATTAATGCACTTTGCCAAGACGCAGTTACAGTGACCCTTGCTCATGATTGACACGAAAAGAGTTATTTTCTTTGGATGCACACCGAGACTGCCGTGTTCTGCTGAGTACACAGCCACGACAGTCCTCAAGGTGACGCCAAGACGCGCATAGATGTCTGGGGATGTTTTGCTCGCCAGGGGCCGGAATGGCGTCCCCCCTTTTTATATATACCTTGGTGTAGATGGCTAACTTCGCCTCTTCCACTTTTGTCTGCCCTATGCTTTACACGCCAGATATACTTTATAAGTTCGAATCTATCGTTGTCTTTTGTCCATGTTTCTGCTAGACCCAGCATGTGTATTTTCTTCCTGTTTAGTGTGTGATTTATTATTGTCTTTTTGTTTTTCAGACAGTTCTCTTCGTCAAACAGGAATTTCAGTCGCGCTTCTATCCCTTTTTCGTCTTTCGTGATCGCTCTGTAGAGGACTAGACAGCAAAGTAAAATCTGAGACCCTCCTTGGCAACTCCTATTCTGGAGAAGAATTTGTTATTGTAATGGGTAAATGGTGATGGGTAGAAATTACTGACATTTGTATATTTAACTGAAAAAAAATTATAAATTCTCGGCATGTAGCCATATTTACAAACTGATTGCAATGTGAATATAAAATAACTGTTCCACTTCTTTGTTGTGTGGCACTAGCTTCTTTTTGTTGTAGTCTTTGTATTCACTTTTGTGTTGATCTTATAGTCTGACTGTGATGTGCACTCCTTTTCTGGTATGTGTTACTTTTACTGTCGTTACGAAGAATTTGTCTGAGACCATCCCTATTGCGTTTGCTATTTGCTCTTTTTTGGTTTGGAAGAAGAGGTTCCACAATACTGCTGTGACAAACATGAATACGCCCTGTTTGTCATTTCTTCCATTAGTTCCTTCTCATGTTTGGGGATCGGGACAGCTGTCCAGAGTTCTGAATGGGGCTCGGGTATCACTGAGTCCCGCTTGTAGTCTTTCTGCGCATTTTGCAGAGAATAGTAAGTGGCTATCACTGCAGATGCTGCGTTTTGGGGCTGCTATGTCTGCGTTGCAATTCCAGATACCGTGTTTTTCTCTTCATTTGGGATATTTGGTTTCATTTTCTCCACATTTTTCGGCTAGATTCCCAAGTTAAACGCATTTAAAGGGGCATTGTGTTACTTGGGACCATGGAGGATTTGACTTTTCGGTCATGAACCATTTGTAGAGCAGTGTGACTAGCGTGTCTTGGCAGTGGGTAATTACGCAGACCTTCTACATCTACATGACATCTATGCTCTGCACGCCTCCTTGCAGTGTGTGGGGAAGGTTACATTGAGTACAACTGTCACTTCCCACGCTTTACTATTCCCAACACGAATAGTTCACAGGAAGAACGATTGCTTGTAAGCCTTTATATGGCCTCTAATCTCTTTAATTTTACCTTCGTGGTCTTTTGTGAGAAATAGGTAGGAGGAAGCAACATATTTGTTCACTCTTCTAGGAATGTGTGCTCTTGGAATTTTAACAATAAGCAATACTGTAATGCAGAACGACTCTCTTGCAGTGTCTGTCACTGAAGTTCTTTGATCATCTCTGTATGCCTTCGTGCTTACTAAATAAACTTGTAACTAATTACACTGCTCTTCTTTGGATCTCATCTATTTTCTCTATCAGTCCCATCTGATACAGGTCCCATACTGACCAGGAGTAATCAAGTATTGGTCAAACGAGTGTTCTCTATGTTACTTCCTTTGTTGTTGGACAATGAAGCTCAGTCTGGATATTGCCTTAACCGTAGTTACTTTTATGTGATCATGAAAGACAGCGAAACTGACGGTTTTGTCGACTTTCACATTACCAATATATAGAGTATTCTTTCATTTTTATTAAAGATTATCTGATAGTGATTGCCAATACATGAAGTACTTTCTTGAGAATAATGTTTGGCTGGGCTGCAATTTCACAAACAGACAGCAGATCAAAGGTGGGAGAAGGACACTGTTAACTTGAGGCAGGTAGTGATAGGTGATGCTGACGCCAGGTAAGACAGCATTCGCCGTAAGCTGCTGTGTGTACTGTACAGGATGAACGGATGCTCACTGCGAGTCAACACAATGTGGACAGCAGGTAACGCTGCGGTCATTCGGTCGGCTGCAGAGGAGTCATTGGAATCCTGCATGAGAAGACCACTGCACCTACTTCCCCAAGACGTTTTTCTGCAGTGAGGGCATTGTAAAGTACAGTAAAGGTCCAACAAAGTGGGCAGCAATGAGCCTTGGGCAGAGAGTGCAGAAAAGACGGTGCCACTCTACTGATAGGAGAGCAATATATCTATGGACACTATGTAGGCACTGTGAAAGCTACAGGTATTTATGGCTCTATACTCATTTCAGACGCTGGCAGGCGAGGTGTTAGGGTTCTATAAGTGTGAGATTGCAACTTTTTTGTCCCAAAAATACCTGTAGCTGTCCATCTATATAAGGCAGATAGGAATCTTAGGATATTCGTAGGAAACAACAAGCTAATGCACTCCTTTGGGGCACCAACAGGTTGGCGCCAAAACACATTCCTTTCTTTAGCTGTAGGCCTCTGGGCGTGATAATGCAGGAATTTCATTGGTCACTCTGGTCTGATGTAGTAGTTTTGGAAAATTATTGAGAAGTGGGAGGACGCTCCGGGAGTATTGACACTTGTCATTGGATGACTGCTTGTGAGAGGCTATGATTGGCTCACTTTACAGCGCCAACTGGAGCTTGATGTAATGTTTGTGTTAGGTAGCTTTTCAGGATTCGCAAGCATCGTCCGACAGAATGATCACTGACTGTAGCACTGGTGGACAACTCAATGACGCTTTTTTTTTAAAAAAAATAGTGAGATCAGTAATCGAATTCGGTGTGTATAGGTCTCTATGTACTCAGTGAATGTTATAGTGTTAATGAGTAGGAGGAAGATGCCCTTCAGGCATGCTTAATTTTACGAACTCAAATTATGGCAGTCACTGTCGTTAGGTCACGAAAACAAATCAGTGGTCTAATAATGTAGTAACCTACCTATCGATTCCTTGTCTTGACTCTCCGCCAACCTTAGTTATTTGTAACTGTTTCGTGTTCTTGTGATAATTTGTCAATGAGCAGGAAGTTATTAAACATGTTCATGTTATACTTCAGTGCAACTACTGCTCATCTTTTGTGTGAGGATTTATAACAAACAATAGAACTTGTGGCAATTTTGACTTTCTTATCCTTGAGTAACAACTGATTGTTTATAGCTTTAATTGGACATCTACGTACCAATACAAGTTAATTATGTAAAGGAGTATACGATGGGGTATTGTAATCATTCCACTTCAAATCCCTCCTTATACATAGATATTTTATGGAAGTAACTGCTACCAGTGATTATTCTGTACTCGTGTAATGGTGCAATAACGGGCTTTCCTGCGTATTTGTTCACAGTATGTTTATTTATGTTGCGGGTCAATTGTCGCTCCCTGCACTGAGCGTCAATCCTCTGCAGGTCTTCCTGCATTTCACTATAATTTTCTAGCATTGCAACTCCTCTGTGTACAACAGCATCAACCGTGAATAGCCTTCTGGAACTTCCAATATTGGTTACTATGTCATTTACTCTGTCCAGTCACATTAATGTGACCTCCTGCGAAAAGCCTCAATAACCACGTTTTGCAGATGAGACTTGCAGGAGCAGACTCAATGAGATTCTGGGAGACACCGACAGGGATGTGGAGCCACGTCAACTCCAGTGCTGTTGCCAATTGTGCTAGACCTGATCCAGGTGGTCCCACAGATTCTCAAGTGGGTTTAAGTCTGGAGAGTTCTGGTGGCCAGGGTAGTATGGTAACTCAACCTGCTGCTCTTTGAAATCCGTACAAACACTGCGAGCTTTGTGACACATTGCATTCCCTCCTAGGAGATACCACTGCGTGAACTCGTATTCTGTTCTATAGGTGGCAGTGTGGAACAGTATTGAGTGCCTTCTGGAAGTCAAGGAGCATGGCATCTTCCTGGATGGCTGTACCTACTGCTTTCTGGGTCTCACAGTTAGTTCTTTGAAGCGAGGGGTTGGTTGTACCTCTAAATTCTGATTTCTCAATTCATTTACTACTTAGTTGTCTATCACGTTGTGATCTATTTCTTTAATAACACATGTGTCACTGGGACGTTGCCTTTTTTGGGATATTCGTTGGTTCTTGGGTTTTGTCCCTGTGCCTTCATGGCACGATGTGAGGCAAGCCGCAGACTTTCGCTTAAAGTGTGTGCTACTCGGAATGTGCGACCTGACATACATACAGGTACTATGCAAGGGCGCCCCCATACGATAGTTTGTAGGCGGGGGGGGGGGGGGGGAAGGGGCTGGCTAGACCGGGGTTATGTAGTATTTTTAATATTTTGTGATATGAATTGCGACTTGTAAGTAACCATAAAAAAGTCCAGTTGTGATCCTGTTAAAAAAACTGCTTAATACCGACTGTTCAATCATCTTCTTGAAAGAAAAGCACCTGTCTACAGTATATGTTTTCCTTTCGCTGATAGCCAGGGTGGGGGTTGGGAGGGGGGGGGGGCTTGACACTATGTGTTCGTTCTTTTTGAGGTTAATCGTCAGTGTTTCGATGTTCCTTACGTATTGCCAGAAGGCGAGACCCAGCTCGCATTGGGCATCTCATTTTGGCATGTTACTGATGATATAGGTGTACACGTAACCTCTGCTGGATCGGGAGGTACGCTTCAATCCGTTGGATTCGACACCTAAAATACAGTTCTGCATCCTAAATACAGTTCTGAAGCCTTCATTGGTGTGGTCAGGTTCCCTAGCGTGATGGGGTCAGGGGAATCCTACCTTTGGACCATCTCTGTTGTGTCCTACTATGGTGTTATGTGTGTGTTGCTATTGTGTGGCCACGCTAAAGTTATCTGGGGTTTCGCTTCGTTGCCAACTCACGGCCCAAATGCTTTTCGAAGTGAGGATGTTTCCATGAATTGCACCAGACTATGCTCGAGTTACGGAGCAGCGCTATCGGTCCTGGCACGTAATTTTCTCTAAGCTTGATTAGAGGCAGGAACTGCTCTGCCGTGTTGCACTAATCTGATACAAAACGACAATTTTGCGATACGTGAGATGCTTCGCGTTCCATACGCGATAAGAACTATACGAAGTCCAGTAAATTTGTACAGTGGGAAGCAACCTCTGTCATCCACTTCACAGAGGTTTGCGGAGTATATAAGTGGATGCAAAATACTAATTGCATCTTTCAAGTGCACTTTTGTTTTATGAAAATGTAGCTTGCACTAGGAGTTATTAACTAATAAGCCATCGAAGAATAGTCTATTATACAATTTCTGCTCATTAAGAGAGTTATCTGGCATCCGTGAGAATTCTCCTTCTGATTGAACTTTTGTTTATCACACGCATATATTTCACATTAGAAAAACAATATTACATATGTTCCTCATTCGATCACCGTTATCCATTTCATATGTACGGCGAGGAGGCGAGAAAACCTCGTCTTTGTGAAACATTAGTTTTGCTTTGCAGTTTCTCAACGTTCTTCAGCTGCACGTTGGTAAATTGTAACAATCGTGTATAGTGCGAGACTACTTGTTTTTTTTCCCTAACACGAATTCTGTATTTAGTTATTTATGCTCAGTGGATGACATTCGTGACGCGTCGCTATGACATGGAACAGGCGAAATAAAGTTTCGTTTCAGTCAGGAAAAGTATTTGACAATTGTTCAGTTTTTCAAAGTTCTTAAGTATATAGGTTCCCCTTCATGGAGGTTATTCTTACCTCCATTTTCCCCTTAGAGCCGCGATCAAGTTCTTTGGTCTGTTCGCAGGCTATTGGTCGCTTACCAGCGGAGATCTGCGAACGTTGTTTACTGTTTGGTGTACCTGTGCGTCTTTTTCAATAGTTTATGTGTGAAAAATGACTACTCAGCCGCACAGTAAGAAGCGCGTCTGCTATTATTATGATAGTAAGTATTTTATTAGAGTACGATTTAGAAATAGTGACGTTTTTTATATTAAAGTCGCAGTTACTTTCGCAATGAGCGTCGATCCGTATATAATTTAATTTTTTGTCGCTGGTTTAATGTTTAAGTGCGAAAATGGACGTAAATAGAATTAACAATGTAAATTTTAATAGCCCTACAGTGAACGATGTGGTGACTTGCGCACTTCTCAGTTGTCGGTCAGTATTTTTCCTGTTAGGGGAAGAAATTGTCTGGGCGGACATTATCGAAGCACCGTAGTTTATCATGAGGCACATATTGTCAATGAGAATTGTGTATTGATTAATATAAGACCGTTTTTGCATCTCTATTTCTACACCTTACTGATTAATAAGCTGAATTACCGTCGGTATCATTGCCAAATAGAGTAACTTTAGTTAGCATTAGTTAAATTGTGTTCCCGCTTTGGAAGTACGGTGCCTAAGCTGTCTTGGAATAATGAATGTGGAAGAAACTGCCGATAGGCGATTTTCGTATTTACTCATAGTGAAAACTGTTTGTGTTACTCCGCTTTTGAATGGTCGCTTATAAAGATACAAGAAATAAAAATATTTGACTTTGCGACGATTTTGTGGAGAATAAGATGCATCTGAGACTCCAAATGTCATTTAATATCATCACCATCTCCTGATAATAACAACTTCTTATATGATGAAATGTTTTGCTAAATTGGGTTAAATAGTATTTAGGGAGACCAAACGTTTATCAATATCAGTTTTGAAAGCGATTTTTTGTTTATTTATTTATTTACACCAGATAAACGCGGAAATAAAACTGCAAACCAGATATTGTTAAAGAATGCCACTGTGATTGTTATGATTCAGATTGTGGAATTGATCTCTTAAACATTTGGATGGGGGGGGGGGCAGGGTTGCAGATTTTGCCGAGTCCCATAGGTCATTCCAGTATATTTTGCACCTCCTTCCCCCTCAGACTTCCCTCCATTACCAGGTTTGCTATTCCCTAATGCCTCAGGATGTGTCATGTTAATTGGTGCCTTCTTTTAGTCAAGTTGTGCCATAAATTTCTTTTCTCCTCAGTTCAATTCAATATCTTCCCATTAGATATTAGTCTGCCCTACTAATCTTCAGCATTCTTGTATAGGACATTACAGAAGTGTCCTATTCCACTTGCCTGCTTTGATCCATGATGTCACCAATATGGCCGAAATAGCTACTTTCCATGTATACAAACTGACAATCACAAGACCACCCACACTCGCCTACAAATACAATCAAAAATGAAAATGACACAACAACATCTCACTTGAAAAATAAAATGAAGTTAACAGGACAACCGTGGAAAATTGGAGGTTTTGGCCGAGGCGAGCTAAATATACAACAAGAAAAAAACACTGCACCATCCCAAAACAAATAATAGAAAAAAAATTAAATTATGACATTCTGCTGCACCACCAAAACCACAGGAATTGGACATTTCCTTGACCTATATAGTGCAGCCGCAACTATCAATACCAAAAAACCAGCACATGCAACTCCAAAAAATGGAACCAAAAACCCAAATATCCCACATTGACTATGTCAATTAAAACACAACCAACCCACCATAAATATACACAGACAAAAGATAACAATTACTATAAAATAAAACCAAAATGAAAATTACTTACCACAACACAAGCGCGCTACGGTCAGAGCTACGGGAACTCTCATCAACCTCATGTTGTTGCCACAAATGTGACATCTAACATATTCAGCAAGAAGACTGAACATCTGCGGAAGCTGTATGTCAGACATCACCCACTTCAGAAATTAATGACACGTTCATGAATTTCACTGTCGGTCTCCATACATAATGAAAAAGCTATAAAAAAATTGGACTTTTCTCTGCAGAGTGAACATCAAACTAATCAGACCTAAAAAAAAATAAGCAATTAAAAAAGCCTTAATAACTCACTAAAAACACTTCCACAATCTATGTTACTGTACCACCTACTTAAACTCAAAACCACGTTAGCATGATGACAACCTAAACTCAGATGCTGCCAATAACATGTTAAAATTCGCACGTGCATATCCACCACAAGATGGTATGATCAAATACAACAACACGACTTCTGCAAACACAACCAACTCAAAAACTCCACACGGTAGTGGTGTCACACACCACTACATCATGGGTCAAAGCAGACGGGTGGAATTTGACACTGCCTGTGTAGCACCACATTTAGTTATTTTCAGTTTTTCATTGCTTGATACAAATTTGCGACAAACTGGATGATTGTAGATCTGGAAATTGGTAATACTGATATGTGAAATTCTTACAGAAACATATATTGTGTTTAGATTTTTTTCCTTAAGCATAAGAATTCTAAGCACTGTACAGTAACTTGCATGGTAAAAGGTTACCATGATCAACATCAAAATTGTAGGACTCAGAGGCAACATATATTAAAACTATCTGGGATTTGCTGAAGACCTTGCTATTCTGCATGTAAACACCCAAAAAATCTACCAATAAGCCGCCTCACCACAGAAAATCAGCCTCGGAATACCTTTTGAGAAAACCAAAAAATTATATTTACTGATCCATCACTGTAAACTATGATCACAACAAAACAGCAACAAATCAAAATCTCAGACTAAATTGAAATGTGTATGAGTAATCAAAATGCATATTATACAACCAGAAATAATATTTGTAAGTGAAATAATTTTCAAAACCACCAATGCAGCCGAAATAGAATGAATAGTCAGAAGGATGAAAATTAGAATGTGCACACACACACAAAATATGTTGCCAAGAAAATGTACACTAGAAAAGTAGGTTATAATAAAATAATGTATAAGGAACTGGAACCATTTATAACATGATCAGGCAGAAACACATTTTGTTCATTTGGTGTGTAATCAGCACTCTAGAAAACAATCAACAGGAGAATTTGTTAAACAGTAAAAGCAACATTAATTGAATTTCAGAAATCAAGGAACAAAGGGGGGAATAAAAATTACAGTTGAGATCAAAAAATAACTTAATTGAGAAAATTGAAGGCAAACAAAACAAATTAAAAACTGAGATAAACAATCAGTTAATGGGATAGTGATTTAAGATGAAGAAAGGAAGTTGAGATCCGATAATGAAAGTGCTGGGACAGCAGGAAACTGAAAAACCTTTTTTATTGAACTGTTCAAAGAGGTCCGGTGATGGCATAAAATATAAATAAGTGACAATAGATACTCAGTCAAATTCATATTCTTAAGAGCACATTTCCTTACGTTTGATTGTTGGTATCTGATGCATGGAAAATGTTAAATTCTGACGGTGTGCAGAGACTGATTTGGGTGAAACACACTAAACTTTGTGGTCCATGCAAACATTGTAAAAAATCACACTGGCATTATTTGTTCAAAGTTTGATAATTTTTTGCAAAGTTGTATGTATTAAAATTGCAAATAGTTGTGGGCTTATCTTCAGGAACTGTGCTTCTGGAACAGTTAAGAGAAATGTGTAAAATAGTAAGCTGATGATGTGCCCCTTATGTCCAACTTCCCTCAACAAAGTATGCATTTCCTACCAGTGGAATGCTGTACTAAGAGTTGCACTTCCTGAAGATAGGTTCTAGTCAGCACATTTCTTTCATTTGGAATTTTAATTTCCTGAATGTAATTGTTGCTTTAATACAAAAGCTCTGATACATATTAGACACACAGTTGTAGTTCTATGGCTGCATAAAAAATGTAATTACGCCATAGTTATGTTGCAGTATTATTCTGTGTCACTCTCATGATACAAGTACACATATATCTTTATGGCATCCCAGTCACTCCATTTTTTATTGTTTCTTGGATGGAACTGCTCCCTTTTATTTTCAGTTCTTTAGTAACTTAAATGGTGCCTCTTTTATTTGTGTAAAAAAAAAAAAAAAAAAAAAAAAAAAAAAAAAAAAAAGGTTGTTATAGGGTACACAAAGCACACCAATCTCAAAATGATGTGTACACGAGGGATCCTCAAAACATTGAACATGTTACAAATTACAGCATTTTGTGTCAGCAAAAATGGCATTTAGTAGACACCACATTCTATCAAGTAAGATAAGTGTCATTAACAGTGGAAAGAAAAATGTAAAAACATTTGAATATTTCTTGAAATGCTTGTATAGTTAAAGAGCTACCCCAGGAACACAGATAGTTAATAATGAAAATGACATTCTGGACTTAATGCCAGAAGTGTGTAAAGCCATGACAGCTATGAAGGAAGTAAAGTCATCTGGAATGATGGTAATTCAGTAGAAATCTTTAATGCTGGAGGCAGAGTAATACATACAGACACACAGTGTTTAAAGAAGAAAACAGTTGCACGAACTGGAAGAAAGCTGTAGGTATTCTACTTACGAAGAATGGACACAAACGATACCAGAAGAAACAGACCTGCCAACCTTCTCTCTATAAAATAAAAGATGGTTATATTTTAATCAGTTAAAGGAGTAGGCAGGTTTTAGAAATGGATGTAGTACAGTGGCCCATCTGTAAATAATAAAAGATTATGAGGAAAAATTTTGAATTTGATTTGAAGAAAATCTGAGAAACAAGATGCTGATTCAGTTGATGTATCAACAACCTAAAGAATATATACAACAGTGTGAAAACTTTCATTACAATTTATCTGGATGGTTGGGAAGTATAGAATTGACTGAGGAGATCGGCACATAGATTCAGTATCATCAAAACTGTTCTCGGCAACCCTGCAGGAAGTTTAATGATTAATGGAAGCCACTCCAGCTGTTTTATTACACATTTATTGTGCTATGGTCCGTTTCGTTCTGAGAACATCTTCGAGTTGTCAGGTTTTGCTTTGCCAAATGATTCCAGTTTCCTATTTTTGCTCAGAATTTTGGGCTTTTTGGAGTAAGGATGTTAAGATTTCTTTTTCTTCTTTTACTCTTTTGAAAGGCAGCAACAGTAATAGTAAATATTTGCAACCTTTTGAAACTGTGTGTTGTCACACAACTTGAACGTGGATACTTGCCTTTCATTGGCCATTGTGCTACCAGTTGTGCATTCTGCGACATGGACTAACTCAAAGTCTCAAACTGCCACTATACACTGAGATGACAACAGTCATAGCATACCTCTTAATATCATGTTGGACCTTCTTTTGCTCTGTGTGACGCAACAACACATTGTAGCATGGACTCAACAAGTTGTTGACAGTTTCCTACATGAGTATTGAGCCATGCTACCTCTAGAACCATCCATAATTGCAAAAGTGTTGCCAGTGCAGGATTTTGTGCACGAAATGACTTCTGTTTTATGACCCATAAATGTTCGATGGCTGGCCACATAATTTGCTTGAAGTGTCCAGAATGTTCTTCAAACCAGTTGCGAACAATTGTGGCCCAGTGACGTGATGTGTTGTCATCTATAAAAATTCCATCATTGTTTGGGAATATCAAGTCCATGAATGGCTGCAAATGGTCTCCAAGTAGCTGAACATAGTGATTTCCAATCAGTAATCAGTTCAGTAGGACCAGGGGACCCATACCATTCCATGTAAACAGGACCCACACCATTATGGAGTTACCACCAGCTTGCAAAATGCCTTGTTGACAACTTCGGTCCATGGTTTCATGGGTTCTATTCCACACTCACAAGCCCAGAAGAAGAGCTGCAGGTGATGATGTGCTGTTAGCAAAGGCACTCAAGTCAGTTTCTGCTGCCATAGCCCATTAACTCCAAATTTTGATGCATTGTCCTAACAGATAAGATTGTCGTATGTCCTACATTGATTCCTGTGGTTCTTTCACACAGTGTTGCTTGTCTGCATCTACGCAAATGCTGGTGTGCTCGGTCATCAAGTGAAGGTCATTGGCCACTACATTGTCCATGGTGAGACATAATGTCTGAAATTTGGTATTCTTGGCACTCTCTTGACACTGTGGCTCTCGGAATATTGAATTCACTAACAGTTCTCGAAATGGAATGTCCCATGTGTTTAGCTCGAACTACCATTCCATGTTCAAAGTCTGTTAATTACTGTCGTGTGGCCATAATCACATTGGACACCTTTTCACATGAATCCACTGACTACAAATGACAGCTCCGCCAAGGCACTGACCTTTTATACCTTGTGTATGCAATACATCTATGTATGTGCATATCACTATCCATGATTTTTGTTACCTCATTATACTCCTGTTAAAATTACTTTGTTCAGAATATGGGCAATCATCACCTTTGTAATGGAATGATGACTGTGAAAATTTGTGCCAGACTGGGACTCAAACCATGTTTCCTCCTTATTGTGAGAAATTGCCTTACCGTAAGGCTATCTGAGCACATCTCATAGCCGGTCCCAAACTTCCGTATGTTGTCAACCATTTCGGCTGTAGGTGGTGCACCGAGCAAGGTGGCGCAGTGGTTAGCACACTGGACTCGCATTTGGGAGGATGACGGTTCGAACTCGTGTCCAGTCATCCTGATTTAGATTTTCTGTGATTTCCCCAAATCGCTTCAGGCAAATGCTGGCAGGATTTTTTTTGAAAGGGCATCGCTGATTTCCTTTCCTAATCCAATGGGACTGATGACCTCGCTGTTTAGTCCCTCCCCCAAATCAACCAACCAATCGGAGTCACTGCAGTGCCTGTCCCTTCGGACATGCACGCATTTCTGAAGGAACAACACAGGTACTGCATGATCGTAAATTACTTTGTGATTATTGACATATTGCAGGAGGGGTGGGGGTGGTTCACAGTGTTGCCTGTGTGCAACCAGCCACACTTCACAAAGTGCTGCAGGTATGAAAAAGACAGCCAACACAGTGAGCAGGTGTCCGGCCCCTACTACTCGTCTCGATGAAATGTCAATTGCAAAGTAATTTTAATGACAATGTAGTTCCTCTCCATGCCTGCCACTCTATATAAAGGCTCCCCCATGGTACTGCAGAATCAGAACCCACTGGAGGAAGGATATAGCAGACAGTTAAGTACTGCTTGCAAAAGGTAAGAATTGTGAGTTGAGTCCAATTTAGTAGTAGTTTAAGTATATGCAGCTCTGCCTGGATTTTTTCCTGGTATTTTTAGAATTTTACTTGATGTACGAGTAATCAATCCTACTAATATTAATACTATTACACAATAGAAGCTGATTCACAAAATCTGGATATTTACAGGTGACATAGGAAACTACTATTATGGCCAAGGTCATCCGATGAAACCTCATCGCATTCGTATGACACACAACTTGTTGTTAAATTATGGCCTTTACAGGAAAATGGAAATCTATGTGAGTATATATATGCTACAATTTGCTTTGGTTTTGATAATTCTTGGAATTAAGTTGTCCTCAACCATATAAGATAGTTATGTATCTTTACAATAATTATATGCATGTGATTTATTTTATTGTTGATTGCATTATTGGATGTGCATCCACTATTCTATTGTAATCTTCCATCTGAAGACTGTATGGGTTCACCTGCCCAGGCTATTTAAGAGTCTTCATCTCTGCACAATTACTGCAACTTACTTAATTTTGTACCTGCCTACTCTACTCAGGTTTAATCCTCATCTTTACCACGTTTCACCCTATCCCTTCTTTTAGTCAAGTTGTGGTATAACTTCTTTTCCCCAAGTTCAGCCTCACAGCCCACTTCTTTCTGGTTATGTGATGCACCTGTGTAGTCGTCAGAATTCTTCTGTAACACCACATTTCAAAACCATGTACATTTCTCTTGTTTATTGTCCATGTTTCAGTTCCATACTCTTCAGACAATTGCATTTAGGAAACACTCTTCAATTTATGCTTGTTGTTAACACATTTCTCTTTATTGTAAAGCTTCTGTTGCTATTGCCAGTTAACATTTTACATCTCTTCAAATTCTCAATTTTGCTGCACAAATAGCAAAACTCGTCCGCTGGTTTCACAATCTCAGTTCTCAATCTAATTCCCCCAACATCATCTGACTTCATTCATCTACCTTCAGTTATGCTTGTTTTACTTGTATTGGTGTTAATATTCCATTGCTTGTTGTTCTGTAAATATTAAGTAATTGTCATGATCCTTTGAGGGAAAATACTTTTTGATTCTTTTTCTGGGTGGTTAGAAAGTTTGAATGTAAATCAACACAGCCTGTTTAATAATAGAAATTTTCTCTTGGAATATTGTAAGTATTTTTCCACAAAAGAAGTTCAGCTTTGTAGCTCAGTTGAGTATGTTACCTGTTAACAGATATAGTGCACTACCAGCAACATCCCTAAATTATTTGAGACATGCTTTGATTCTTAAACTGTTAACAAGCAATGCCATGCCCATGTTAATTGGACATCACATATTAGAATGGAGTGGGATGTAAATCAAACCAACTTATGAGCATAAGGATGCTTTTCTTATTTTTCCTTTTTGGGAGGTTAAATGGGTTACACGTGTGGCTTTTGAACTGAGAACAAAGTCAAACTGCCCTACCGTTGTCAACAGCATCCCCTACAGACTGTAGCAGAATGTTGGTTTTGTCAAGAAAATCATTAACCACAACATAATAGCCCTAGATTGTTTACTAATTTAAATCTCTGCTCTAATCTTCTCCTGTTTGTGTAAAAGGCAATATCCTGACCGACTGACTCACTCACTCACTCAACATCGCCCAGTCCAAACTGCAGAGTAAAGAAACTTGAAACTTAGAGAAGATGTGGATCTTTTATTGTAGGCATTTTAAGAAGGGATTTTTCAAAATTTCAACCCTAAGGGGGTGAAATAGGGTTTTGAAGCTAGACCTACGTAACTTGTATTTGGTTTCTTGGTCGGAAATTAAGGTATGTGCATTTCAGCATTTTTGGAAATTTAATCCTGTGGGGATGAAATAGTGGGTGAAAACTTTTTGAAAATATATCATTATTAAAGAACTACTAAAGTATTTTTAAAGTTACATCTATGGACATTGGTATTTGACTTCTTGTTTACAAATAAAAAAATATTTGTCAGTGTTTCTACAAATTGAACCCCTAAGGGGATGAAATAGGGGATGAGATTTTTTATGAAAATATTTTATTATGAAAGTATTTTATGGGTAAATCTATGAAAAATTAAATTTGGCTTCCTGGAAATAAAAAATGGTGTTACACTTGTAATGGTCGCCTAGTCGTAGATATTGCTATAATCGCACTATTTCACTCCCATTTACAGAGCTTGTCAGCACTTGATGTTAGGTTGGCGCCATTAAAATGCATTGTGGTAATCACTGCTGCTTGCTGGATCGCTGCTGTGTCACGATGCTGATGCTGGCTCTAAATCTGGTTGTCTAGGGGTAAAAAAAATGAGGGCCCGTGTTTTTGATGTGCTTTTGATGATAAATAACGAGCGAAACCAACAAATATTTAAACTTCAAATATTTATTACTCTGGTGGCCATCTTAATTACACTGTCCACCAAAGATAATGACACAACACAAAGTAGTACTTCTTTTACATGTTCTTTACATTGTTTATCCACCTCGAACAATAACACACATAATACACACTTTACCAAAGTGACATTCTGACTGCGCTCTCAACCCTTCTTGCTGCTTGTATTTATAGCCTTGTCAAAGAACTACTAAAAAGAGATATAGTTTATAAGTCACATATACAACTGTTATCATAATTTGTACAGAAAAGTTATTAATTTACATTGAGTGACATAATTTAACATGTTATTAAAATGACAGACAAATTTGTTGACTTGACAGAATAATTCTTTGGTACAAAAAGGCCGTTTTTTAGAAGTTTATCAATTGACTTCTCAATTTGCATAAATAAATAAATAACATGAATTATTAAGAATTACATTGGTTTTCGTCTAAAATAGGAGTGATTACGTGAATACTGAGTGAAAATGCTCCTAGTGAAAAAATAGGTTTCACTGGGTGATTTTTATTCAAGGAGATCCAAAATACCTAAGTTGTCCACTATTTTTCATACTTCATAATAATTATTTAAGATGAACTTAGTGTTTTAGCATGATGACATTTGCTGCATCAGTGATCAAGTGATACTAATTTTTGTGTGGGTCAGTCATTCAGTATAATTTAATGGGTTAACTGTTTATGGAGACATGTTATGCAATCATTGTTAACATACACAATAACTTTTCTATAATCATAAATACTCGTTAAACTGGTTGAATTTGGTGGGTATCGCATACATTGATAAAGTAAAGCCTTTAATAGGTTACGTTACACACTGTATTTGGAAATTCAACCACTATGGGGGTGAAATGGAAGATGAAAGTTTTTATGGAAGCATTTCATTGTTCAAGCATTTTTAAAGCAAAATCTATGAAAATTTGTATTTGGCTTCTCTGCTAGAAGTAAAACATATGCATGTCACTGTTTTTGGACATTCAACCCCTAAGGGAATGAATTTTTAAGATAACATTTTTGTTTCATTAAAAAGATGTAAAGCTAAATTTATGAACATTGTTATTTCATTTCTCAGTTAGATGTAAAGAAATATATGTTAAGGGATGAAAGTTGCTATGGAAATAGCTCCACAAGAACACAAAAGGCATGATTAAGAAAAACGTTGAACCCTAGCTATCAGAATCTCATTTGGAAAAATACCATGCTTTTATGGGCTTATGTTGTTGTTGTAGTCTTCAGTCCAGAGACTGGCTTGATGCAGCTCTCCATGCTACTCTATCCTGTGCAAGCCTCTTCATCTCCCAGTACCTACTGCAACCTACCTCCTTCTGAATCTGTTTAGTGTATTCATCTCTTGGTCTCCGTCTACGATTTTGGCCCTTCATGCTGCCCTCCAGTACTTCCAGAAAAGACTTTCTGACACTTAAATCTGTACTCGACGTTAACAAATTTCTCTTCTTCAAAAATGCTGCCCTTGCCATTGGCAGTCTACATTTTATATCCTCTCTACTTCGACCATCATCAGTTATTTTGCTCCCCAAATAGCAAAACTCATTTACTACTTTGTGTCTCATTTCCTAATCTAATTCCCGCAGCATCACCAGACTTAATTTGACTACATTCCATTATCCTCGTTTTGCTTTTGTTGATGTTTATCTTATATTCTCCTTTCAAGACACTATCCATTCCGTTCAACTGCTCTTCCAAGTCCTTTGCTGTCTCTGACAGAATTACAATGTCATCGGCGAATCTTCTTCTCCATGGATTTTAGTACCTACTCCAAATTTTCTTTTGTTTCCTTTACTGCTTGCTCAATATACAGATTGAATAACATTGGCGAGAGGCTACAACCCTGTCTCACTCTCTTCCCAACTACTGCTTCTCTTTCATGCCCCTTGACTCTTATAACTGCCATCTGGTTTCTGTACAAACTGTAAATAGCCTTTCGCTTCCTGTATTTTATCCCTGCCACCTTTAGAATTTGAAAGAGAGTATTCCAGTCAACATTGTCAAAAGCTTTCTCCATGTCTACAGATGCTAGAAACGTAGGTTTGCCTTTCCTTAATGTATTCTCTAAGATGAGTCATAGTGTCAGTGTTGCCTCACATGTTCCAACATTTCTACGGAATCCAAACTGATCTTCTCTGAGGTCGGCTTCTACCAGTTTTTCCATTCGTGTATAAAGAATGCGTGTTAGTATTTTGCAGCCGTTGCTTATTAAACTGATAGTTTGGTAATTTTCACATCTGTCAACTTTTGCTTTCTTTGGGATTGGAATTATTATATTCTTCTTGAAGTCTGAGGGTATTTCGCCTGTCTCATACATCTTGCTCACCAGATGGTAGAGTTTTGTCAGGGCTGGCTCTCCCAAGGCTATAATGGAATGTTGTCTATTCCCGGGGCCTTGTTTCAGTTTAGGTCTTTCAGTGCTCTGTCAAACTCTTCACGCAGTATCATATCTCCCATTTCATCTTAATCTACATCCTCTTCCATTTCCATAATATTGTCCTCAAGTACATTGCCCTTGTATATACCCTCTATATACTCCTTCCACCTTTCTGCCTTCCCTTCCTTGCTTAGAACTGGGTTGCCATCTGAGCTCTTGATATTCATACAAGTGGTTCTCCTCTCTCCAAAGGTCTCTTTAATTTTCCTGTAGGCAGTATCTATCTTACCCCTAGTGAGATAAGCCTCTACATCCTTACATTTGTCCTCTAGCCATCCCTGCTTAGCCATTTTGCACTTCCTGTCAATCTCATTTTTGAGACATTTGCATTCCTTTTTGCCTGCTTCATTTACTGCATTTTTGTATTTTCTCCTTTCATCAATTAAATTCAGTATCTCTTCTGTTACCCAAGGATTTCTACTAGCCCTCGTCCTTTTACCTACTTGATCCTCTGCTGCCTTCATCTCTCATATCTACCCATTCTTCTTCTACTGTATTTCTCTCCCCCATTCTTGTCAATCGTTCCCTAATGCTCTCCCTGAAACTCTCTACAACCTCTGTTTCTGTCAGTTTATCCAGGTCCCATCTCCTTAAATTCCCACCTTTTTGCAGTTTCTTCAGTTTTATCTACAGTTCATAACCAATAGATTGTGGTCAGAGTCCACATCTGCCCCTAGAAATGTCTTAAAATTTAAAACCTGGTTCCTAAATCTCTGTCTTACCATTATGTAATCTATCTGAAACCTGTCAGTATCTCCAGGCTTTATCCATGTATACAACCTTCTTTAATGATTCTTGAACCAAGTGTAAGCTATGATTAAGTTATGCTCTGTGCAAAATTCTACCAAGAGGCTTCCTCTTTCATTCCTTACCCCCATTCCATATTCACCTACTGTGTTTCTTTCTCTTCCTTTTCCTGCTATCGAATTCCAGTCACCCATGACTATTAAATTTTTGTCTCCCTTCACTGTCTGAATAATTTCTTTTATCTCATCAAACATTTAATCAATCTCTTCGTCATCTGCAGAACTAGTTGGCATATAAACTTGTACTACTGTGGTAGGCGTGGGTTTCGTATCTATCTTGGCCGCAATAATGCGTTCACTATGCTGTTTGTAGTAGCTTACCCACATTTTAATTTTTTTTATTCATTATTAAACATACTCCTGCATTACCCATATTTGATTTTGTATTTATAAGCCTGTATTCACCTGACCAGAAGTCTTGTTCCTCCTGCCACCGAACTTCACTAATTCCCACTATATCTAACTTTAACCTATTCATTTCCCTTTTTAAATTTTCTAACCAACCTGCCCGATTAAGGGATCTGACGTTCCACGCTCCGACCCGTAGAACGCCAGTTTTCTTTCTCCTGATAACAACGTCCTCCTGAGTAGTCCCCGCCCGGAGATCCGAATGGGAGACTGTTTTACCTCCAGAATATTTTACCCAAGACGACGCCATCATCATTTAACCATACAGTAAAGCTGCATGCCCTCGGGAAAAATTATGGCTGTAGTTTCCCCTTGCTTTCAGCCGTTCGCAGTACCAACACAGCAAGACTGTCTTGGTTAGTGTTACAAGGCTAGATCAGTCAATCATCCAGACTGTTGCCCCTGCAACTACTGAAAAAGCTGCTGCCCCTCTTCAGGAACCACATGTTTGTCTGGCCCCTCAACAGATACCCCTCTGTTGTGGTTGCAAGTATGGTACAGCTATCTGTATCGTTGAGGCACGCAAGCTTTCCCACCATCGGCAAGGTCCATGGTTGATGGGGGGGTATGGGCTTAATTAGCATGAAATGCTAGAAGGTATTGCAGTTTGTGAACAACAATGAAATTCGATCACATAAAAACAAAACAAAAATTCTCTGCAGGCCATTCAGTCTACCCGAGCGAAGCAGCGATCACTAAGCTAGTTGTTTATATATGCTTGCAATGGAAAACTTAAGATGCCAAGTATATCCCTATTTGAAGAGGGTCAAAGTTCTCTGAAAGTGGCAGGTATATGTCTGTTTAAAGATAGTGAAAACTCTCTGAAAGCTACCTCAAGTAAATTTGTCTAAGGATAAATAATACTTTATCCTTTTGTTTATCACTTATGGTCTCACATTTTTATGAGATACAGATCTACGATTGGTTTTCAGTAGCTACTCTTGTCGTATTTTCATGCAAAATTTTAGTGAGTGAGTTTTCCACAACTGTTGAATAACAGTGTACAGATTCAGTCTGGGTGGTAAGGTACATTTGCGTGGCCATAGAAACTGTGTATTGATGACATATTGCCTGGAAACGTTGTCTGGCAAACTAGTGGGAAGTGAGTGTGACTGTTTTACTTTTACAGTTCACAAGGAGGAAAGTTAACAAGAAAAAGAAAAATTAGGCTTCTTAGATACATTCTTTTGAACAAACTGCTTCTAAAAAATAACTCGTGAACTGATTTTTCACTTTTAACCTGAGTGTCAAATCATGTTGTTTGGGGGGGGGGGGGGGGGGAGAACAGAATTTTCGCTATAACACCTTTATTGCTTGTTCTACAACATTTTAAGCGTTGTGCGCCTCTAGAAGTCCCCTCTAATGACAATACACTGTTCTTATTGTTTCTTTCACTTTTGGAAAAACCCCTGGAGTGCATGCACTGGGATGGCATACAGCTCTCTTGTTTGTCGTCCTGAATGTCCTTTGTAGTAAGAAACAGTCTCCTTTCAACATGGTCGTATATTTGGGAAACAGGGAGAAGTCTTCTGGGGGCTAGATCTGGAGTATGGCGGATGATGCTCAACAGGAATGTACATTTTGCTGGATCGCTACAGACAAGGAGTGATGTGTGAGCAAGCACATTGTAATGGTGAACATCCAAGTTGGATTTACCCACACTTGAGGCCTCTTCTTGCGCATAGTGTCCCCCATGCCCATTAGGATTCCCTGGTGGATTCCTTGTTTACCATGTGACCATGTGGTGCAAATTCCTGATGGACAATGCTGTTGTAGTCAGAAAACACAACCAACATTAGCTTGATCTTTGACCATCTCATGCGTGCTGTTTTTGGATGGAGATACCCTTTCCTCACTCATTGCGGCAGCTACATCTTAATTTCAATATTGTAGCCAGACACCTATGTCTCATCACCTGTAATGATGATCTTAAGGAAGTTGTCATTGTCATTTGTGAGGAATTCCTCACTGATTTAGTCATTGGTCTGTTTCTGATCTTCAGTAAACAAATGTAACTCGAATTGTGCATTGACAAGATGCGTCTCACAGTAGTCACACAAAATTTGATGGCATGCTCCTACTCTGATGCCTAACTTTCTCAGCAACTTTTCAAACAATTAAATGACGATTTCCATGAATCGCAGCACAATATCTCTGCGACTCACACTGTCCTCTCTGTATTCTGGGCTAAGCAACTGTAATGTAGCTGTGAAAATTTAACCAAGTTCGTAGCAAAATGTCACACACACACACACACACACACACACACACACACACACACACACACACACACACTGGTCTTCAAACTCTTTCATTGTTGTTCCATTAAGTTTCGGGTGTGCAGCCGCAAGAAATCTCCTTCTTCTTGTAATATTTCGGCTGTATAACGTTCAGCTATCTTCAGAGTGAGCCGCAAGACTGCTGCTCCAGCGCTCGCTTCGTCCGTTTATACTGTTGTACCGCGCGACTGTGCATGCGGCCACAGATGCAAATGCGCCAGAGACGTTGGTTGGCGGCAGAGACGTGCATAATGTGCGAGTTGTATCTATGACTACGCAGTTGATCTTTGTTGGCATATCGATATATTATTGTGAGCTGCACTGTGACGTCGTCTTTGCGAGTTTATTACAGCAAGTGCCGGATTCCAAGATTTATCAAGATTGAAACCACTATCTCTATTAATTAGGTTCGTCGTCAAGCAAATTTCAATTGCCTCCTTTACTATTGAGTCCCAAAAGGATGATGTAGTTGCCAAAATTTCGACGTTGTCATACATCATACTGTGACCATTATCAATACAGTGCTCTGCCACTGCCGACTTGTTAGGTTACACCTACAAAGGTGTACCTCTGGTGTTCTGTACATCTTTCTTGGACAATACGAGTTGTTTGTCCGATGTAAGAAAGGCTACATTCACATGGAATTTTGTAAACTCCAGATTTTCGGAGCAGCAAATCATCTTTGACGGAGCCCACGAGTGCAGCTGTCTTAGGTGGAAGACGAAAAATCACTTTTACTTTGTGTCTGCTGAGAATGCGTCCTATTTTTGATGAGAGGCTACCCACATACGGCAGGAAGGCCATCGATTTAAAGGTTTCTCCATCTTCTTCTGCTTTCTTTGTAGCCTCTTCCGGTTTCATTTTCAGTGCCCTCTGTATTTGTTGTGGAGATTACCCATTGTCATCAAACACTCTTTGTAAGTGGGAAAGTTCATCTTGCAGACTGTTTTCATCAGAAATAATATGCGCTCTGTGAGTCAAAGTTCGGAGAACACTCATTGTCTGGGCAGGATGGTGGCAGCTATTTGCACGTAAATACAGATCGGTGTGTGTCGGCTTCCTATACACTTAATGTCCCAAAGTGCCATCCTCTCTCCGCCGAACCAAAACATCCAAGAATGGAAGGCATCCCTCCTTTTCAATTTCCATTGTGAACTTTATTTGATCGTGGAGGGAGTTCATATGTCTTAAGAAGTCTTGCAAGTTGTCTTCACCACGGGGCCAAACTACAAAGGTGTCATCAACATACCTCTTTATTGTTATTTCAGTACTAATCTGATGTGCAGCCTGTGCATGTGCTCACTTCAGCGGCTGTAGATTGCTTACTAACGACCAGAGCCAAACCTGGCAAACAGCAGTTTGTTTTCTGAACCTGCCGCTTCATGTGCACAGTAACCACAGCACTTTCGCTCTGCCAGTTGGTTTGCTATTTCAAGAATTTGATTTATTTTTGAACACTTCTTGTATATTATGAAACTGATTGCAAAGAGTTGGAGAGCCCAATTTTGAAAGACTGTATACCAGTTACTACCAGACTAACACCGAGCGAGGTGGCGCAGTGGTTAGCACACTGGACTCGCATTCGGGAGGACGACGGTTCAATCCCGTCTCCGGCCATCCTGATTTAGGTTTTCCGTGATTTCCCTAAATCGCTTCAGGCAAATGCCGGGATAGTTCCTTTGAAAGGGCACGGCCGATTTCCTTCCCCATCCTTCCCTAACCCGAGCTTGCGCTCCGTCTCTAATGACCTCGTTGTCGACGGGACGTTAAACACTAATCTCCTCCTCCTCCACCAGACTAACACTCACTTCATACAGAGGTTTGACGAACTTCTAAAGTGCATTTCTCACCAGTAGGCCTCTAGGTACTGGACTCTGGCATCACTTTGATATATGGTCTTAAGGAATTTATTGAAGCAGTTTGAAAAAAACTCAAGCATTTATGTTAATATTCTATTACAGTTCATTAGTGCAGTGGGAGAAGTATGCATTTCATAAATGTGATACATCTGCTGTGAAAGATATGGGACGCAGATGGTAGTGTATAAAAAGGAATAAAGACAGTTAGCAAGTTGCGAAACATGAACGTGAAAACAATCAATTATTGACAAAATTATTTAATTGGATAGATAAAAAATCTATTCACCAAGCGGCAGCAGAACACATACATAAAAGAGTGTCGTAATTGACAAGCTTTTGGAGACATTGGCTCCTTCTTCATGCAGAAGGGTTGGAGGGTAAGGAAGAACGGTGAAGGAAAAGGACTGGAGAGGTCTAGGAAAAGGGATTGATTTCGGGAAAGTCACCCAGAACCACGGGTCAGGGCTTAATAAGCAGTAGGCACCATAATCAGTATGGATATACTGTTTCCATAATTATATCTCCTTGAGGAATACCAGTAATCATTTTAATTTTTTGATAACGGCTTTCTTCTTGAAATTTCAATCGAAAGTCAGTTATAGAAATGCATCATAAAAGATGTGCTGTTTACTATCTGCAAAAAGGATACTTTTCAAGTGCACATAGCAGCTAATCTCAACTTCTGTTCCTTAATCTGGACTATCTTTCTGTAGCCTGAGCAGAAACGGCTGGAAATGGACATGGTGCACCTGCAGGCTGGTCTGTGTCAGCAGTCCTCCTCCACTGTAAATGTGGCTATGCTTCAGCAAGACATGGTGATGGAATGTTGTGTGACACAAGGAACATGGATTTTGGCTTAATATTTAGCCTTTAAAAAGAGGCTTCAAGCTTAGGATAACACTGCACCCCAAAGTGTACATGACTCTTGAGGGAGGTATGGGCTTGCTTAGGCTTACTGGCCCCTTGCTGGGAGCTACCAGAGAGAGAGAGAGAGAGAGAGAGAGAGAGAGAGAGAGAGAGCAGGCCACTCGTGGGTACTAATACAAATCAATTAAGAGAACAAAAGCAGTCAGCTTAAAAAGTAATTGAAAATTCTGACAGGACATCATACTGGTGTCTCATAGTGTAATTCAGGATATGAAGAGAATTACTGGGTCATTAGAAGTAGTGCTCCATGTTACACTGTTACATACATGAAAGACTAACTGCATCTGGCCATCTGAATTTAGGTTTTCCATGATTTCCCTAAAATTGCTCCAAACAATTGGTGGGAGATTCATTAGAAAGAGTATGGCCAATTTCCTTCCCCTTCCTTGAACCAATCTGAGCTTGTGCTCCGTCTCTAAAGACCTTAGTGTCGACAGGACATTAAACCCTAATTGTCCTTCCTTCCTTCCTTCCTTCCTTTTCCATGAAAGATTAAAGGGGGTTGCTGAGATTTGATGTCTATGAAAAGACTTGAGAGTAGAATGGTTTTCTCAGCATCTCCACTATATGGTGATTAACAACTTTCCTTCTCTGGTACTGTTTAATCAAAATATTTATTTATCTACAGGTACCACCCTCCTTGAAAAGAACCTGCTAGTTGATTATAGCAGAACTGCAGCACTCTCATTTTTACCAAAGATGTTTCAAAATGCACAGATCTTATTCACATCCAAACATCAGAATTGGAGGAGGAATATCAGATGCATACAAGTTATGAAATGAGTAAACAGCAGGTTGGGGAAAATCAGTTTTCATTCATACCTTTGAATGTCCATCATTGCCAAGATATTTTAATGGTTAAAGTATAATTTATCTGTGTCAAGGTGTGATCTTATATCCTGAATACCATGCAGTTTACAACTTTCAAAAGTTGGGGGTATAAAATTTGGTTATGGAGGCAAATAAACTGTGGAGACTGCAGACCACCTTATCATGAATGGGAGTTGCCATGCACCTCCCTTCTAGTTTTGCACTCTCTTCTCCCTACACAAAGTGGAGAACTGAAGGTCAGTACATGAAATTCTGATGATTATTCAATGAGGTATTTAAAGATTCAAATAAACTGAAGTGCCATGGGCAAATGAAAAGAAGCACCGAAAGTTCAGATTCATCACAGGATAAGTCTTCTACATCAGATGACAACTCTGAAATGCTAATTGAAAAAGGTACCATGTAAATCTTGAAACAGCCTCCAATGTCTGGGACTCACCACTAAGACTGAGGAGTAGAGACAGGTATCACTGCATAAGTGGCTCACATTTTTGGGGAACAGGAATGGATTCAGGACTGTTGCAAATGAATGGAAACTCTTTTGACTGGTAAAACTCTCATGCTACCCACTTTAAAAATGACAACATGTTATTAATGAGCACAGTCTGCACAGGACAGTCCTTGATTAGTGACAGGGTCACTAATGATGGCTTTGTTCGATAATTGTGGGTATCATTCCTCATCAGTCTGACGTAGCACTGATTTATAAGCAGATGCCATCAGAAATTTGTACAGAAAATCACTCTAAGTGTGCCACCACAAGACCCTATATGCCTTGGTCTCTGAGGCCTCAAGTGGCCATGCCCTCCAATATTCATTCTTGGGGCTTTCAAAACACTGTGGGGCTTTACTAATGTCTACACCTTGCATTTATTTATATTCTTATAGATGACATATTGACAGAAGACAGTGAAAACTTCGTAATTCCGTTTCGTTAAATTTTACGGGAGAAGCAAAAATTGTTTCTTAAATTATAATATAAAGTGGAACGGATAAATTTCCACATATGTAACTATATTGCAGAAGACTAGTTATTCACTGATTAGAAAAGCCATACACTTTCAAATCTCTCTCTTATCATGGAGTTACTGATTCCTGGAACTACAATATTGTCATGGCAGATCGAGTTATGAGGTTTTCATTGTCTGCCATCGATATTATCTATGGAGGGCAACGGATGTACTTTAACACTGCAATGTGGTTGCTATTCACCACTGATATCCTTCATTGTGTCTGCTCTTGTTGGTACTGGCTGCAGATTCCTCGACTTGCGCCATAGGGTGGTGGGGTTTTGGGTTCTGCTAAATTGGTCAGGTGTCCACTACACACAGGAGGTGGCTACACTGGTAGGAGGGGCTGTGTGGCATGGACTGGGCGGTTTTTTAGGTTAGACAGTCTTGGGAAAGATCAAAAACGGCTCCAGTCTCAAAGTGTACAGGGCAAAGAAACGATGAGAATCGACCAAGCAACAGTTGGTATTGTAGTTGTTAATTGTCGTAGCTGTGTTGGAAAAGTACCAGAGCTTCAAGTGCTGATAGAAAGCACTGAAGCTGAAATCGTTATAGGAACAGAAAGCTGGCTAAAGCCCAAGATAAATTCTGCTGAAATTTTTACAGAGGCGCAAACCGTGTTCAGAGAGGATAGATTAAATAAAGTAGGTGGTGGTGTGTTTGTGAATGTTTATAGTAGTTTATCTTGTAGTGAAGTTGAAATAGATAGTTCCTGCGAATTACTGTGGGTAGAGGTTACACTCAACAGCCATACCAAAATAATAATTGGCTCCTTCTATCGACCCCCCAACTCAGATGATATAATAGTTGAACGGTTCAAAGAAAACTTGAATCTCATTACAAATAAGTACCCCACTCATACAGTTATAATTGGTGGAGACTTCAAACTACCCTTGATTTGTTGGCGAAAATACATGTTCAAAGCCAGTGGTAGACAGAAATCATCTTCTGAAATTGTACTAAATGCTTTCTCTGAGAATTACTTTGATCAATTAGTTCATGAGCCCACACAAATTGTAAATGGTTGCGAAAACGCACTTGACCTCTTAGCCACAAATAATCCTGATCTGATATAGAGTGTCATGATGGGTACAGGGATTAGTGAACACAAGGTCATTGTAATGAGGCTCAAAACCATATCGACAAAAATCACTAAAAACAGATGCAAAATATATCTATTTAAAACAGCATATAAAAATTCGCTTGATGCCTTCCTAAGAGAGAGTCTCCATTCCTTCCAAGCTAATTATGTAAATGTAGATCACCGGATATGGCTCGAATTCAAAGATACAGTATTGACAGTAATAGATAGATCATACCGCATAAGTTAATAAGAGACGGGACTGATCCACCATGGTGCACAAAACACGTCAAAACACTGTTGCAGAATCAATGAAAAAAGCATGCCAAATTCAGAAGAACACAAAATCCCCAGTTCACGCAAGCTCGAAATTTAGTTCGGACGTCAATGCGAAATGCTTTTAATAGTTTCCACAATGAAATATTGTCTCAAAATATGATAGAAAACCCAATGAGATACTGGTTGTATGTAAAGTACACCAGTGGCAAAAAACAATCAATACCGTCACTGCGCGATGGCGATGGAAATGTTACCAATGATGATGCCACTAAAGCGGAGTTACTAAATGCAGTTTTCCATAATTCCTTAACGAAAGAAGATGAAGTAAATATTCCAGCCAGAATTCGAAACCAGAACAGGTGTTAGCATGAGTAACATTAAAGTAGATATCTTAGGTGTTGCGAAACAACTCAAATCACTTAAGGAAGGCAAGTCTTCCGGTCCAGATGGTATACCAATCAGGTTCCTTTCAGAGTATGCAGACACAATAGCACCTTTCTTAGTAATCTTATACAACTGCTCACTTGCCGAAAGGTCTGTTCCTTAAGACTGGGAAGTAGCACAGGTCACACCAATATTCAAGAAAAGAAATAGAAGTAACTCATTGAATTACAGACCCATATCACTGACCTCAATTTGCAGTAGGATTTTGAAGCATATATTGTTCTCGAACATTATGAATCACCTTGAAGAAAATGACTTATTGATACATAACCAACACAGATTTAGATAATATCGTTCTTGTGCAACACAGCTAGCTCTTTATTCCCATGAAGTAATGAGTGCTGTCGACAAGGGATCTCAGATCGATTCCAGGATCTCAGATCGATTCCATATTCCGAGATTTCCAGAAGGCTTTTGATACCGTTCCTCGCAAGTGACTGTTAATCAAATTGCGTGCATATGGAATATCGTCTCAGTTGTGTGACTGGATTCGTGATTTCCTCTCAGAGAGGTCACAGTTCGTAGTGATAGACGGTAAATCGTCGAGTGATATCTGGCATTCCGCAAGGTAGTGTCATAGGCCCTCTGCTGTTCCTGATTTATGTAAATAATCTAGTTGATAATCTGAGCAGCCCCCTTAGATTGTTTGCAGATGACGCTGTAATTTACCGTGTAGTAAAATCATCAGACGATCAATTCCAATTACAAAATGATCTAGAGAGAATTTTTGTATGGTGCGAAAAGTGGCAATTACCACTAAACAAAGAAAAGTGCGAGGTCATCCACATGGGTACTAAAAGAAATCTGATAAATTTTGGGTATACAATAAATCGCACAAATCTAAGGGCTGTCAATTCGACTAAATACCTAGGAATTACAATTACGAGCAACTTATATTGGAAAGACCACATAGATAAGATTGTGGGGAAAGCGGAACAAAGCCTGCACTCTGTTGGCAGAACACTTAGAAGATGTGACAAACCCACTAAAGAGACAACTTACATTACACTTGTTCGCCCTCTCCTGGAATATTGCTGCGCAGTGTGCGATCCTTACCAGGTAGGATTGATGGAGGACATTGAAGAACTGCAAAGAAGGGCAGCTTGTTTCATATTATTGCGCAATAGGGGTGAGAGTGTCACTGATATGATATGCGAGTTGGGGTGGCAGTCACTGAAACAAAGGTGGTTTTCTTTGCAGTGAGATCTATTTACGAAATTTCAATCACCAACTTTCTCTTCCGAATGCATAAATACTTTGTTGACACCCACCTATGTAGGGAGAAATGATCATTGTAATAAAATAAGAGAAATCAGAGCTCGAAAGGAAAGATTTAGGTGTTCCTTTTTCCGACGCGCCATTCGAGAGTGGAATGGTAGAGTAGTAGTATGAAAATGGTTCGATGAACCCTCTGCCAGGCACTTAAGTGTGAATTGCAGAGTAACTATGTAGATGTACATGTACTGGTCAGTGGGAAGTTGATTGTAATTTGCTCTGTATAGAGCTCTTCCCACTATGAATTTGCCTTCCTGGAGGAGTTGTACCCGAAAAGAGGTTGCCTATATGGATATAACTGAAGAGCTGAACACTTTACATTTACATAACTACTGTGCAATTAACACTTGGCCAAGTCTTCGTAGAGGCAGTTTTCATTATTGTTTTACTATTCTATGTTTGAATAGCACTTGGAAAAATAATAAACATACATGTAGGTCTTTCCATGCTCACTCAGATGTTTCTTATTTTATTGAGGAGGTCGTTTCTCCTTAAGTAGTTGGAGTCAGAGCAGTTGGTTATGTGTGAATACTGAAATAGCTTCTAGGACAATGTGGCTCACATTACTAATTACCCCCTCAGCTTAGAAGACACTGTCCAGTGGTGAAATAGGGAATGTTGCTTGGCAATCAGGGGGACTAATATGTAGCTAATATGTAGCTCTATGAAAGTTTAGACGTAATACACCACCAGAAATTCTGCATCTACAACTGTACTCTACAAACCATGATGAGGTACATGGCAGATGGTACGCCCAATTGTACCAGCTCCATTCGCATACGGAACAAGGGAAGAATGATTGTTTGAATGTCTTTGTGTGTGCAGTAATTATTCTAATCTTATCTTCACGCTCCGTGTGTGTCACACATAGGGAGTTGTAGTTTATTCCTAGAGTAATCATTCAAAGCTGGTTCTTAAAACTTTGTTAGTAAACTTAGTCAGGATAGTTCACGTCTGTCTTCGAGAGTCTTCCAGTTCAGCTTCTTCACTCTCTTTGTGACTCTCTCTTGCGGATTAGATGAACCTGTGACCATTTGTGCTGCCCTCCTCTGCATGTATTCGGTATCCTCCGTTAGGCCTATCTGGTATGGGTCCCACACACTTGAGCAATATTTTAGAACCAGTCGCATGAGTGATTTGTAAGCAATCTCCTTTGTAGATTAATTGCGGTATTCTACCAATAAACTGAAGTCTACCACCTGCTTTACCCATGACTGAATGTATGTGATCATTCCATTTCATATCCCTACAAAGTGTTACACCCAGGTATTTGCATGAGTTGGCCCATTCCAACAGTGACTGATTGATATTGTAGCCAGAGGATACTACATTTTTTCATTTTGTAAAGCGCAGAATTTTAATTTTCTGAACATTTAAAGTAAGTTGCCGATCTCTGAACCACTTTGAAATCTTATAAAAGTCTGACTGAATATTTATTCAATGATATGAATATTATAGAGGGAAACATTCCACGTGGGGAAAATATATCTAAAAACAAAGATGATGTAACTTACCAAACGAAAGCGTTGGTATGTTGATAGACACACTAACACAAACACACACACAAAATTCAAGCTTTCGCAACCCACAGTTGCTTCATCAGGAAAGAGGAAAGGAGAGGGAAAGACGAAAGGATGTGGGTTTTAAGGGAGAGGGTAAGGAGTCATTCCAATCCCGGGAGCGGAAAGACTTACCGTAGGGGGAAAAAAGGACGGGTATACACTCGCACGCACACACACATATCCATCCGCACATATACAGACACAAGCAGACATATGTAACGGCAAAGAGTTTGGGCAGAGATGTCAGCCGAGGCGGCAGTACAGAGGCAAAGATGTTGTTGAATGACAGGTGAGGTATGAGCGGCGGCAACTTGAAATTAGTGGAGGTTGAGGCGTGGTGGGTAACGGGGAAAAAGAGGATATATTGAAGGGCAAGTTCCCATCTCCGGAGTTCTGATACGTTGGTGTTAATGGGAAGTATCCAGATAACCCGGATGGTGTAACACTGTGCCAAGATGTGCTGGCCGTGCACCAAGCCATCTTTAGCCACAGGGTGATCCTCATTACCAACAAACACTGTCTGCCTGTGTCCATTCATGCGAATGGACAGTTTGTTGCTGGTCATTCCCACACAGAAAGCTTCACAGTGTAGGCAGGTCAGTTGGTAAATCACGTGGGTGCTTTCACACGTGGCTCTGCCTTTGATCGTGTACACCTTCCGGGTTACAGGACTGGAGTAGGTGGTGGTGGGAGGGTGCACGGGACAGGTTTTACACCGGGGGCAGTTACAAGGGTAGGAGCCAGAGGGTAGGGAAGGTGGTTGCGGAAAGTCACACTTGGTGGAGTGGGGAGGATTTCATGAAGGATGGATCTCATTTCAGGGCAGGATTTGAGGAAGTCGTATCCCTGCTGGAGAGCCACATTCAGAGTCTGATCCAGTCACGGAAAGTATCCTGTCACAAGTGGGGCACTTTTGGGGTTCTTCTGTGGGAGGTTCTGGGTTTGAGGGGATGTGGAAGTGGCTCTGGTTATTTGCTTCTGTACCAGGTCGGGAGGGTAGTTGCGGGATGCTAAAGCTGTTTTCAGTTTGTTGGTGTAATGATTCTGGGATTCCGGACTGGAGCAGATTCGTTTGCCACGAAGACCTCGGCTGTAGGGAAGGGACCGTTTGATATGGAATGGGTGGCAGCTGTCATAATGGAGGTACTGTTGCTTGTTCATGGGTTTGATGTGGACGGATGTGTGAAGCTGGCCATTGGACAGATGGACGTCAACGTCAAGGAAAGTAGCATGGTATTCTTGTGGTTTCCAAGTCACGTTGGCATGCCAGGGAATGAGGCTGCTGATGCTGCTGCAAAGGCTGCAGAACTCTTCCCTCCGCCTGCTAGTAATTATGTTCCCGTGGCTGATACTTGTGTCTTTGTCAGTCTGTCGGCCTGTAGTATCACTTTGGAATCCACAGAGGTGATCTCTCCAGGGGAACAAAATCCAGGACATTAAACCTGTCCCAATAGCATGGTCAACTTCCCCTCGGCTCTTACATTGCAAGGAGGTCATTCTAGCTTGGCTGCATATAGGACACTGTTGTTTTTGTCATTGCCATTTATTAAGTGGTGACCCTGCCTATTGCTCTCAACTCTTGGTGGTGCGCCACATTTTAATCTGGTGCCGATTTTGTAGCTGTTTACGTTTACGTCTTTGTTTGCCATCCACTTTGTCAGATGTTTTAGTGGATGACGTGTTCTGTCAATCGCATCTTACTTTTTATTCACTGTAGTGGCATGGTGAAGCAAAGTTGTTCGCCGCCCCCCCCCACACCCCCACACACCCCCACACACCCCCACACACACCCCCACACACACCCCCACACACACCCCCACACACACCCCCACACACACCCCCACACCCCCCCCCCCACACCCCCCTCCCCACACACACACACACACACACACACACACACCACCACCACCACCACCACCACCGGCAGGGACCTTCGCTATTTCAACAATGTTTTGAGAAATTTTCCCTATGGATGTCCTGGTCCTTAGCTGCCCCTCGTTTGAAGTTTCTTGATATGATTATAGTCTCTCAGGTTTTTATTTAGTTCTTGTTTTTTCTTATTTTATGATACAGGCACTTAACACCTCAGCAGCTTTGTGCCCTAAAGTACCAACCAGCCAAAATGAGTCAAATGCTTTTTGGAAAACACAAAATACAGCGTCTACCAGATTGCCTTGATCCATAGCTTTTGGTATGTCATGTAAGAAAAGTGCGAGTTGGGTTTCACATGATTGACGTTTTCGAAATGTGTGGTGCTTGGCATTGAGGAGGTCATTCTGTCCAAGATACCTCATTATGTTTGAGCTCAGAATGTGTTGTAAGATTCTACAACAAATTGTTATCAAGGATATCGGATGGTAGTTTTGTGAATCACTTCTACTACCCTTCATGTAGATCAGAGGTTTCCAAACTTCTGTTTGTCACGCCCCCCCCTTCTGCCGAAAAGAAAGCTTCCATGCGCCCCCCCCCCCCTAAAAAAATATGGAGATTTTTATTAACTATCAAGAAACTATTGAAAAATTTGTGATGGTGACGTCATGTAACATGGTGGGCTGTTAATGTATCGAGTCGCAGTTATTACATCAGTCTAGTCTAGTGATTATAAGCCACTCCTAAAGTAAAGAAAGCCCTTGGTAAACAAGGAAAAATATTTGCAACCTTTGCAGATTAGTGGATGCCGGCCATTATTTTAAGTTGAGTGTAGCTTATTACTTTCAATCGTTATCAAAAATAGTTACTCAGTCACGGTGTTAACGAACATCACTGATTTGTACGCCTATAGTGCTCTTCATTGTCATTGCGCATAGGTTGGCATTTATGTCAACGACGACAGTTACCGAACGGTGACAAACGCCCAGTTCTCAGAACCTGTCAAAAAATAAAAAAATAAGTTTTACGAAATAATTTTGCAGGCTACACAGAACTTTAAAAAATATGAAAAAAAACAACTTCCTTACCTTGATTACATCCCCTTGCTGCACACCATTTCTTCACCAGTATACGATTTTAGGACTACTCTTTGCTTGCCATATCTAGGATAAACTTTCGCTGTGTCTTCATCCAGAAGAAATACTATTATTAGTTGAAATAACATACCACACGTAACATCAGAATCCATAAGGATCACATGCAGTATTTGTATTTAAATCAGATTCACTATGTTTATTTTATATTGTTTCTTCGAAATAGTTTTTTATAATTTTACAGTATTACCTACATGTAAGGATAGTTAGGAGAAAAATAACAAGTTCTCTTATAATGTGACGTATTTATTATAAAAATCTTATTTCCACACACATATGGCAAGAAACAAACAAATCAATCAATGTGAAGGATGAGCTTGCATATTTTTTACAAGATTTTGAATTCTTTGTTGAATAGTAGAAACTGCGCAACATAAATCATTGGCAATACTGAGTTTGCTTCTAAGCTTATTTTTTATTGCCACTACCGCTGAAAATGCTGTTTCGCACGAATGAGTGCTTGAAAATTGTAAATACAGTTTCAGTGCTTGTTCTGCTGTGCTGGGATACACCATGAGATATTTCACCCAAAATAAAGGCTTATCCATCTTCTCAAAGTCATACTTGGCTGCAGAATCATTTTTAATTTCTAAGACTTCCTCTTGTAGTCTGTCTGGCAACACATCCACGTCAACGTGAAATGGATCCGTCGCTAACCTATAATAAATTTTATCATCACAACTGTCAGGGAAGTATCGTTCGAATTAATCAATGAGGTGCTGCAAATGGTTCAATATTTTACTCTTAGTATCAGTATCCTTAAAATCGTTGTGAAATCAGGCTTCTTCCAGGATTCCAAACAATCTGGGAAAGCAGGGATAACTGCAGGCTAAAATTTTACGTTTCCATAGTTGCAAGTTATCGGTAAACGCTTTGATGGCATCCTGATGAAAAATTATGTTTGACTCTCCACCTTGTAATTTCAAATTCAATGTGTTTAAAGATTCGAAAATATCTGACAGATAAGCCAATGCGACATGAACACTGGGATTTCTAAATTCCACATACAATTCAGTTTGTTTGTTATTTTCCAAAAACTGCATCACTTCGTCTTGAAGTTCAAATAATCTTCCTAGCATATTTCCTTTTGAGAGCCAGCGTACTTCTGTATGAAATAAAAGTGTTTTATACTCTGCTCCCAAGTCTTCACAAAGAGCCGTAAATAACCGGGAATTTAACGCACTCTCTTTAATATGATTCACGATTATGACGCACAATTTCAAGACATCGTTGAGTTCCTTTGGAAGTGACTTAGCTGCCAATGCTTGACGGTGTATTACACAGTGGATAGCAGAACACTAGGGTTTTTTTCTCTGACCATCTGCATGAAACCTGAGCGACATCCAAGCATTGATGGAGCACCATCTGTGCATACGCCTATCAGTTTCTGCCATGATAACCCATTTTTACAAAAGAATTCAGAGACGGCTGCCATTATATGAATTGCTTTTGAAGTTGTCTTTAACTCTGTAGAAAACGGCAACTCTTCTTTAATTGCTTCAGTTTCTATATAGCGAACGAAAGCTAGCAGTTGGCAACAATTCGCGACGTCGGTACTCTCGTCTAACTGTATTGCGAAAAAGTGCGATTGTTTGACGGCCGTAACTAATTGATTTTGTATGTCTTCGGCCATATCATCAATCCGACGTTTCACAGTATTGTCAGAAAGCGGTGTTTGTGAAATTTTTTGTTTACTTTCTGACCCAAGAACAATATCAGCAGCTTTCAACAAACAGGGTTTCATTAGTGTCTCTCCGATAATATGACTTTTCTTGGTCCTTGAAATAAGTAGCGATAACTCATACGAGGCTTCCAGTACCTTTTCTGATGTCTGAGCGAAGGATCCAGCAGTGTCCAACTTCATCCGTTTCAAATTATCACATTTTGCAGCATAAAATTCCTTCGGCTTCTCTTTCAATGCACCATGCTTTGCCCACAAATGGCGTTCCAGACGAAAAAGTCTCATAGAATCATTGCTCAATACCTCATAGCAAATAACACATTGCGGCTGGTCAACACCATTTTTTTTTGTATAGAAGCAAAACTGTATTTGATATAATCATCATTATATTTACGTTTTTTCACGACACTCATGGTGAAGTAAAAAGAAAACAAGAAGTTAACAGTATAATTTCGCACTAACACTGATTTTACTGAGGCACAACTGTGAAAGATTCAACGCGATTTCAACAAAATCCAATACATCAGATGTGTCAACAACTGCAAGCAACCAACTGAAATAAAGGAAAGCTACTGTCATCTGTTGGCACCTCAGATGACTGCCTGTGAGGAGTGGGGCGAAGAAAGGGGAAGCCCAGCTGCAGCGCAGGTAGTCAGTGCACTGTCTGTCTGCGACCTGGTGGCTGAGCAGGGGTCTTGCTGGGAGAAACGCGCTTTTCCCGGATTAGGGCGGAAACAGCCCACAGGCACCCTAAGAATTTGCTACCTGTTCTGGGGAGCTGTTCTGAGCAGTGCAGCCTGGGGTTTTATGCGAAAATCGTTTTCGTGCCCTTATCTTTCGTTACTTATAAACAAAATGTTATAAGTTTTGAGATAACATCAATGAATTGAATTGGTTGCCAAATTTCACAGTAATTAAGTAAGGTCATGGATACACCTCACACATCGCTGGAAACTGTGCACAGTGCCAAGCAGTTATCTCTGTACTCGTACCAAAAGAAGCCATTCTTTCAGCAAAGAACGTACACTAATTTCAAACGAAATTATGCCTTATTTCAAAAAGGCAGAAGAAAAATAACTGTTTTGTCAGATAAGTAATCTGAATGAAAGAGCTGTGGTATTGTCCGTTTGGGGAAAAAAAAAGGGGGGGGGGTTATGTTTCATTGTTAGCACTCACGACAATGTTTCCAGAACAGCGTGAAGTACTCTGCTCAGAACGAACACTTGTACTAGTTTCGCATTCATGTCGTGCACATTTTTCTGGTGACAAAGGGCATAACCCTGGTGTCCAAATTATGAACCCGCCAGTTCATTTGAAGCGTATACAGTCTGTTAAAGTCACTGTAATCGCATCACATGGGGATCCGCGGGTTGACAGGGTAATGAAACGGCATTTTTGCAGTTATGCAGTATAAGTGATTATTACTCTGATGAACATAGCCTACTACGGCTAAACGTTATAACGTGATTACGTTCAGTTCATGTGTACAAATGTATGGATTAGTTAATACCTGACTTTTCTGTTTTCCAATTGTCAGAAGTAAGTTGTTTACAAATCTGATGTATAGGAATTAACGCATATCGCCTTCATAATTTTGAGTGTTTCTGTGTGTGACATTCTACAGGTGACATTCTAAACGTGATTATCAAAAGCTGTATGTTCTAGGATAGGTTATTGAGATAGGATTGCGGGAAGTGGGACACCAAACAATTGCATTTAGCACCATAATCTATCATTAATACCTGCACATTCATTTTTATTAAAATATCGATATTAAAAAGAAATACTAGGTTTATACCGCTAACTCCACTCGCGCCCCCCTTGCAACATCATCAGCCCCCCCCCCCCCCCCCCCCCCTCCAGGGGAGCGCGCCCACCAGTTTGGGAACCTCTGATGTAGATGATTGTGATGTGTACCTTTTTCCAAGAAATGGGCATGGTTTTTTGTTTGAGGGATCTACAATAGATTATAGTCAGAAGAGGGGCTAACTCAGCCGCAAATGAAGTATAGAATCTGACAGAGATTCCATTGGGCCCTGAAGCTTTGTTCAATTTAACAATTTCAGCTGTTTATCAACACCACTGACACTAAAACTTATTTCATTCATCTTTTCAGTGGGATGGGAATTAAGTTGGGGAATTTCTCTTGGGGTTTCCTTTGTAAAGGAACATTTGAAAATGGAGTTAAGCATTTCAGCTTTTGTTTTGCTACCCTCAATTTCAGTTTCTGACTCATTCACTAGGGACTGGACACTAACTTTGGTGCCACTACCAGCCTTTACATACGACCAGAATTTCTTTGGCTTCTGTAAATGATCACTTAACAATATTCTGGCAAAGTAGTCATTGAAGGCATCATGCATTGCTCTTTAGACAGCCAAAGCATTTCATTCAGCATCTCTATAGCCCTACACTTTGTTTTACACCTATTATACAGTAATTTCTGTTTCTCTAGAAGTTTGTTTACAGCAACTGTGTACCATGGAGGTTCCCTCCCATTATGAACTGTTCTACTGGGTACATTTCTTTCCAGTGCATGGTCAACTACTGTTTTAAGCTTGAACCGTAGTTCCTCTACATGCTACTGACTTTTTATGTAGTTCACTGAACGTATATATCTTTGTGCTTGTTTTAGTTGTCCTTATGTACTTTGGTAGTCATTGTTGCCATGAGCACATTATGGTCACTGATACCAGTTTAGATGTGGACATCCTCAAAGAGGTCAGGGCTATTTGTTTCCATTAGCTCCAATATATTTCCATCGTGAGTAGGGTTTATAACTATCTGCTCTAGGTAATTTTCAGAGAAGACATTAGTGAAGTTTCAAAGGATGTCTTATTACTGCCACCAGGAACAAAACTGTAATTTTCCCAGTTAATTGTTGGACGATTAAAATCTCCACTGATGATTACACTATGATTGGAGAACTCACGTACAAGTGAATTGAAGTTTTCTCTGAAGTTTTCGGTTACATCAGAAGATGAATCTGTTGGGCTATAGAAGGATCCAGTTATCATTTTATGCCCACGTCTGATATTGAGTTTCCCCCAAACAGTCTCACATGCAGCTTCAATTTCTACCGTGGTGGATTTGCGTTTCTTGTCTACCACCTCCATTTCCCATTTACCTATCCTTTCGATATACGCTTACACTTTCTCCAAAAATCTCACTGCTATCAATTTCAGGTTTCAACGAGCTTCTGTACCTAGTATTATGAGAGCTTCAGTGCCTTTCATGAATGCTTCAAATTCTGGCTCTTTGATGATGTGTATGCTTTAACAGTTTACCATTAGGATTTGAATACTCTCACTTGTGGGAGGCATTTCTTTTGATCTTACACTGATACTTCCAGGTTTCATGTAACTATCGTTATCTGAATTGGATGGAGATTTGCGTAATCTAAAAAACCCTTGTGTGCACCCCACACACAGTCAGCTACTTGAGTGGCAGCCTCGGATGTGTAGTGCACAACTGACCCATTTAGGGGTACCCTTCAGTACTCACACAGTATGGCACAAGTCCAGGAAGTTGCAGCCTAGCTTGTCATAGAACCTTTGAAGTCTCTGGTTCAGTCTTTCCACCCAACTCAGAACTAAAGGACCGCAATCACTTCTGGGGACAATGCTGCAAATCGTTAGCTTCGGTGAAACTCCATGCACTGGGCTGATATTCTCAATCTTCTCTGCCAGTTGCTGGAATGACCCAGTAATGACCTCCGAGCCCAGAAGACAGGCATAATTTGTTCCACCATGTGCCTTAATCTGCAGTTGGTTGCACCCTCTTCCCTTGGTGGCTGCTGGAATAGCCTCTTCAGAATGCTGAATGAGGCCCTCAGGCATAACACAGAGTGTACCTGGTGTTCTTTTCTGCCCCCTTGCTACCAATTCCCTAAGGAGTACCATCAATTGCCATGTGTTTGAACTGCCAATTATTAGTAGACCCTCTACCCTTTTGTGTTTGTGTCCTCCTAACACTGGACAAAACAGGTTTCCCCAAAATGGGTGAATTCCTTTAACATATCAACCTGCACGAGCAAGAGCCAAAGAGAGGCAAGGAAAGATCATTAAAAGAATTAGTGAATCTCATTAACCATTTCACACAATATTCACAAGAGTTTGAGTCAGTACTCCCTTTAACAGCACCATCTCACTCAGACCAGTTGCAACAATCCACGTCTACAGCAGAACTTGCAGAAGGGAAGATGAGCTTCGAAGATGTTGAAACTTAAACCACACATACTACATGCTGGAATCCACTTTGGCAATTGCACGAGTAACAGCACAGTCCCGAAAACAGACTACACACATTATCCATGATTGTTTTAATAAAATCGGATATCACAAGACATTTTTGCACTTTGAGTGTGGCACTGATGTTTCATCTGTTGTTTCCTGACGATTTTGTATGGATTCCTGAACCCCAAAACCTCGTGGACTGTTTCCTGTGCTGATTTAGACGGTATCTTTGATAACCTTATCGTATCGAAAGTGGCCATACATCAGTTTTTCATAATCAAATTAAGTTATTGATATATTTATGACCTGAAAACATCAGTGACACCATACGGTGTTATAATATCCTTTGCCAACATCAAAACTTGGGACCGCAAATTCTTATACAGTCCTTTCTTTTGAGAATTTACTTCCGTTCAATATCAGTGATGCCCTGCCAGTGTTCTTCATGAGATTGGTGTCATCCACTGCAGAGTTCACCAAAGATTTTATGATCTACTTTTTTGTCCATCCATCACATAGCAGTGGTAACAGACAGTCTAAAGCCTGAAAGAATGAGCAGAAGAGACCAGTTTTAGTTTTTCACATCAACTGAGGTGGTTCAGTGATTAGCACACCGGACTCACATTCTGGAGGACAGTGCTTCAGACTTGTATCTGGCCATCCAGATTTAGGTCTTCCATGATTTCCCTAAATTGCTGCAGGCAAATGCTGGGATGGTTCCTTTGAAAGGATATCCTTTCTCATTCTTCTCTAATCCGAGCTTGTGGTCCATCTCTAATGACTTCGATGTCAATGGGACGTTAAATGCAGTCTTTCTTCCTTCCTTGATAAAACAGTTCATGTAAATTCTAACCACTCACATTGTATTTTTAACCAAGCAGAAATCAAAGCAAAGGGTGCCGTTTTAATTTTTAATGACTCTGTGAGATTTCTAGACTTACTCTTCGACAAGAAATTAACTAAGTTGCCATGTATGAAAGACTGAGAACAAAATGCACAAAATCACTGGACATTTTGAAATGCTTCAGCAGAAAAGTGTGAGGCCTAACAGTTCTTATTTCCTGCAGTACTAAAAAAACATCCCTAAGATTCCATATCAACTGGCAGTCATTATTTTTTATTGATCGGAATGAAGCCTTATCTGTCCACTATAAAGATATTCTCTTTAACAGGCCTTACCAAACTGGCCCAGTTCAGTCTGACTGAGGATAGTATTTGCTGTTATTAGATTAATTATCCAAATATTGAATGGATGTTCAGAAATTGGCCACATGCAAGCAAACCTTTTTGATTCCTTACTAAAGAATGTCTCGTAGAGCTGTATATGTCAGACCTTACAGTAATGAATAGGCTCTAGTATTAACTTCTTCAGTGTACTGAAGTGATTTTGAGCTTGGCTATCGAATAATTCTTATACTCACATCAAATTTTGAAAAGTTTGTTTTCTTCAGATACAATGTTGTTTCAAGATTATATCACTATATATGTTACTGGGTGTAAATATATTCCCTTCTCTTTTTTCATGTTAAATGTCTTCAGATTGTGCTTTCTTGAATATCTTAAGTAGCATATTAATCCCTAAGGCACTGTAGCAGGTGAAAAACCATGACAATAGAAAATTTCTCACTTGCTCTGTCTTTATCAGTGGTCTACAAGCTGTACAAGGTACATACTTGCAAAAAATTATAGAGAATAGGAGGAAAGGGAAAATGAGGTCACATTCTGTTACATACCAGACACACTGTGTTGTAACTGTCATTCTGTGCCACAGCACTTATTGAATGTAAATAAAACCTCTACAGAAACAATGTAAATACTCAGTTAGCTTAAGAATTAAGCAGAAACAGTTTGTGGTGAAAAGTTCCTTAAAACCACAATAAAAATTACTTGAAAATCATTTGGGAGTAAAACAATAACGTCCAACGTGACTTAGCCGAATAACACATATTTCAAAATGAAAACTGCATACATATAAGAAGTGGCGGAGACCACAAGTTCACAATTTGTAACATTAAACACACAGTAAATAGTCAAAAAATTTGAATAACAGCAAACTGAGACAGATGGCTGCTGGGTGCCCTTACAATTTACCCGCTATGTATTCCGAAATGTGTGCAATACACCCATATGTCTGTATCATCCATTTGTATGTCTGATGAAGTTACTAAATACCTCCCTACTTGAATGGACATGTAGGGCTGGTACATACCTAACCACTGCAGGAGAGGAAGATGTGGCAGAAGCAGCTGGGAGCTGAATGATGTTGCAGCAGACAGCTCATGGAAGGTGTCTGGTCCACTGGAGACAGTGGTGCTGAATCTGGAGCTTCTTGCATAGGCTCATAGACTTCTGGGAATGGGGGTGTAACTGCAGCACATGGAAGGGTTTTTGATTCAACCTTTCTTGAAGCCATATCGACATCATGGATGTATCCTGCAGCTCATGGGAAGGGAGGACCAGGTGGCCATCCTCAGAGACCGGGCACTGGAGAAAGCCGTGATGTGGCCACAACAGTGATGACAGTGGACTTCCGGATGGAGAAGGCTTCTGACCCAGTTTTTGCAACTGGAATTGGTGGCGCGTTGACATAGAATCCCACATGGTGTAATCACCAATGTCACCTGGTGCCCACATTGTTCGGCAATGAATTCGGAGATGCGACCTGGACTAAACACAAATGTGTGTGCCCACATAGGGGCACCAACACAGGATGATCTGGCTGTGTCTCCTCCTATTGTGGGGGTGAACACAGGAAACCCAGAAGTGTCTTGTGAGGCACTCATGAAAGATCTCTACTGAGCAATGATCATTGACTGGTGTGGATGTGTAGGATCCTAGAAAGTTGTTTAACGCTGAATTTGGTTTAGCAGTTCCTAAACCTTGCAGCATTTTCTCCTTAAAGTTGCAAACAAACTGTTCTGACAGCCCATTTTGGCTAAATTGATGCTGAACAAAGTGATGACATGATGAAATTGTGTGATGATGAGGCAACTTGGTTTAACATTTGGTAACAACGCAGTGCCTGTTTGGAGATTGGGCTGAGTCATCTGATGCAATGACTCCGTTGTACTTGCAAGCAGCTTTGCGTTTTGTGTGAGCATATGGAGCTTGATTGTGCTTGCTTCTGGTGTGGTTGCTTTCTTGTGACAGATGTCAGAAAGCTAATTGACAATGTGTGTGAACATTCCATGTTGTGGAATCAGAAAAATAAATATTACTACAACAGGTGTCTGGTATGTCAAGCATGGAATGAAATAGCACAAGATTTTGGAACAGACACTAAGTATGAGAAAGTAAAATAAATAACTACAGAATTACAAGAATTAAGTAACACAAACAGTTTTGTATATTTTCACATATCAGTTTTGTACAGATATTGTTACAGTATTTTGATAAGGAAATGATGGCCACAATAATTACAGTATTCAAAAAATTCAATGTGAAATACGTTTGCATTAATGACAGTTGACATAATTTTTGAATGCCTTTCAGACACTCCTCACTCTCCTTGAACCACCTCTATTTTCTTTATCATTTTGGAAGCGTGCTGCCAAAGCATTGGTTTTAGTTATGTCCTGGTCAACACACAATGAAGGGAAACATCGGGCCTACTTTTGTTAGTTGTTATGTAGTGCAAGATGCAAATGCACCGAATAATAAGATCTGCATGTTCTACAGAAGTTTCGGTTTCCTTTCGGAGGTGACACCACTTGCTGGCCATAATTCCAAAAGTTTCGTTCCACAAGCACTCTACTACTCAATAACTTCATGTTAAGTAACATTTCTTTCTCACTCAGCGGCAGTGCATGAAAAGGGCGCATTAAGGTTTCTGGTAGGTGAAAGGCTTAATCTCCAATTAACAGTGATGGGACTTTCACTGAAGTTCTAGGTAGTTCTTTCGGTGAAGGCTAGTTTTCAGTTATATTCAAAATATTATTGTACAAATTACTTGCTCTGAATGTCCTGCCTTCTAATTCAGTGAGTATAAGCCCCAAGACAACTGGGAAATCCGGAAAAAAACAGAGGATTTTTTTTTAGGAGTCCGGGAATTTTTCGTTGTTTTAGTTTTCAGTTAAATTTTTGTAATTTTGACTGGTATGACTGATACTCTAACAAAAAATTTCAGTTTAGCCCACTACTGCAGAATAATACTGCAGCAATAAAACATAAATAAAAGACTAATGCAAAAATAAAACTTAAGGTGCAAAGAAAATGTGCCATTTACAACAACAAAACATGATGTACACGAAAACGGCTGCCGACAGCAAAATGTGTCAAAGACTATGCAGTACCTTGAAACAACAAACTGCTTTTGATGCGTCTTCCTTGCGGGCCTCATTTTGATGACCATGACGTCACATCTGCATACGTTTGTAGCAGGTCGCGGGAAGATATTACAAATGCTGATTTACTTTCAAAATAAATTTCTCTTTAAATAAAATGAAATATGTTATGTGTGAGAATGGGTGATGAGTTTCTTAGATCAAGGAGCATTAGACTCTCATAGAAAACTTAATACAGAGGACCAGTCATTTATGCCTTTATTTAAAATTATACTGGTGCTTATACACTGAAGAGCCAAAGAAACTGGTACAGCAGCCTAATACGATGTAGGGCTGCTGCAAGCACACAGAAGTGCTGCAACACAATGTTGCATGGACTCGACTAATGTCTGAAGTAGTGCTGGAGGGAATTGACACTACGAATCCTGCAGGGCTCTCCATAAATCCATGAGAGTACGAGGGAGTGAAGAGCTCTTCTGACCATTGCAAGGCATTCCAGATGTGCTTAATAATGTTCATATCTGTGGAGTTTGGTGGCCAGCGGAAGTGTTTAAACTCGGAAGAATGTTCCTGGAGCCACTTTGTAGCAGTTGTGGATGTGTGGGGTGTCATATTGCCCTGCTGGAATTGCCCAAGTCCTTCGAAATGCACAATGGGTGTGAATGGATGCAGGTGATCAAATAGAATGCTTACATATGGGTAACTTGTCAGAGTTGCAGTTGTATCAGGGGTCCCATATCACTGAAACTGCACACGCCTTACACCATTACAGAGCTTCCAGCTGCTTGAACAGTCCCTTGCGGATGTGCAGGGTCCATGGATTCATGAGGTTGCCTCCATACCCATACCCATACACATCCATCCGCTCAATACAATTTGAAATGAGACTTGTCCGACCAGTTATCAACAGTCCAATGTCAGTGTTGATGGGCCCAGGTGAGGTGTAAAGCTTTGTGTCGTGCAGTCATCAAGGCTACACAAGTGGGCCTTCGGCTATGAAAGCGCATATCGATGATGTGTAATTGAATGGTTCGCATGCTGGCACTTGTCGATGGCCCAGCATTGAAATCTGCAGCTATTTGTGGAAGGGTTGCACTTCTGTCACGTTCAACGATTCTCTTCAGTCGTTGTTGGTCCCGTTCTTGCAGGATCTTTTTCTGGCCATAGCCATATTGGAGATTTGATGTTTTGCTGGATTCCTGATATTCACGGTACACTTGTGAAATGGTCTTATGGGAAAATCTCCACGTCATCATTATGTCGGAGATGCTGTGTCCCATCACTCATGCACCTACTATAATACCACGTTCAAACTCATCTAAATCTCTTAACCTGCCATTGTAACAGCAGTAGCTGATCTAAACAACTTCACCAGACACTTGTTGTCTTATATAGGTGTTACCAGTCACATCACCATATTCTGCCTGTTTTCATGTCTCTGTATTTGAATACGAATGCCTATACCAGTTTCTTTGGCACTTCAGTGTATGTTTGATACCTTAACGGGTAATACATGCTAAAAAAGACATGTATTTATCCAGGTAACCCATGAAATGTTTAGTGCATAGCAGTGAAGTTTGTAATAGTGCTTGTCAGAAATATTCAGCTGCTGCAGTTTAAGCCATGATCTTAGGATCCTGCCTAACCACAACCTTGTATTCTTTAATTCTTTTTAAATTTTTTTTTTGGTGACCAATATTTTGTATGAAAGCTCAGCTTTCCTTGTAGCTATACCGTATGTATATTAATTTAAACCATTAACTTTTTCTACTTGTGTGTTCACACTGCTTAATAGTGATGAATCTGTTGGCTAACTGCATTATGCGTCCAACACACTGAATATCTACTGCAATTAGCTGGTGAGATCACACGCCAGAAAGTTCTAAGCTGATGTATAAAACCTATACCATTCAAAAGATTGATAAGTTTGAAGCTCTGAGGGAAAGTATATTGTCATTTAACATAGAAAAAAAAAAGTGCTTTCACCAGCGGTATAATGTATTATCGCCTGAGCAAAAGCATATTTTTAACCAGGAAATCTAGGAAAAATCTGGGAATTTCTTTTTCTTGTCCACGTGTAAACTCTGTAATTGCTTGCTGTAACCTCTAACATCAGCTGCTGTTAATCTGCATTAGTGTCAGCTACAGCTATCAAAGCAAGGGACTTCTTCTTCTTCTTCTTCTTCTTCTTCTATATATTACATTGCTCCAGAATGAGGGGGTACTTAACCCGAAAATACTTACCATCAGTGGCCCCACACACAGTTCAGAGAATTCCAACTGGCATATGTGAGTTGTGCAGTGGTTTGGAGCAGTGGTATAGTAAGAGAAGGCAGATGTCCTGGCTCAGAATTTGACATTTTGAAATATTACTGCACACATTGTGTGACTGTAGTTAGACCCATCTGAAATGACTGTGAAAGTGCGTGGAAATGCATCCCAACCAACAAATATCTGAAAAAGAAGGAAGTTAACAGAATTGAAGGATCCATACAATCTTTGTAGGATGTGCAATTAATGTGCGAAGGTCAAAAAATAATATGTTCAGTATACAGTCTACGTAATTATTTATGCATATTTTCATGTCTGTATTTTCAGGCGAGGTTCTGAAGAATAAATGGAATAATGTACATGACACTTTCTGCTCTGAACTCAAAACACATCATGCTGAACATACAGAAGATGAAGGTGGCATGCCACCATTCCATTCTAATTGGCCACAGTATGAGCTAATGACATTCTTGACCGAAAAAATGACACCGTGGCAGACAAAAAGTAGTGTTTGTCACAGGAAAAGAACAGAATTGGAACACAACAATGTACATGATGATGTACTATTCTCACCAGCTCTTGCAGAGTGTCAGTGTGTTTCACCTGATGAAAGCAACCAAGCCAGCTGTTTAAGACTGTCAGTATGTTCTGAGTTCTGAGGCTGATGTTTAAAGCCTCCTCCTTCACCCTCCCTACATACAGACAACCAAAACAAGAGATCCAGTAAATCAGTGCTAAATATAAAGAAGCAGAAGTTGAAGTGAATTGAGCAACAAATGTCAACATCAGGAACATGAGATGTGAGCTATCATCTTTTAGCGATTTTACTGCCAACAGTGTGAAAACTATTGCCTGAAGCTCAGTTGAAAGCCAGAATAAAAATTCAGCCAAATTTTATTGGAATAATTGGAAGATTCAACCACTTCCTCTGCACATTCTTTCAGGTTGTGCTGTTCTCCTGAAAACTCACCAGCTGATATTGTAATTGCTGAAAATCCTCAAAATAATATTGGCATTTGTGAAATTCAGCCAGATGATATAGTGATTTCAAGCCCACAAGATTATAAAAAACTTTGATTTAGAGTGAAATGTGATGAACATTATTTCTGCTCACTGCCAACTATGTGATAATTTATAAAATATGATGAATATATCACAACTTGTAAATTTCTCATAATAAAAAGTTTTTTATAAACTTGATATTGTGTACTTACCTGATGGTGACCATAAATTTCTATTTGGGGGTAATAGCCTTCCTGAAATTTATGTCTTGCTTCTGTAATCTACTCTGAAACAGACAACACAAAATAATCAAATGCCTCTGTACTCATCCTGAAATAATTCCAGAATTCATCATCATCATCTTTTCTCAAGTCACTGTATGAATGACAGAATTATTCTAAAGTCCTTCTCTCCTTGTTGATTTTTATGCACATGTTTGTGACTGTGTTGAATTCTGAGAGGCCTGTTTTATAATGGAAAAGAATTTACTGGGTTGAGGGAAATGACTTCATTCTGAGACTGAACAGCTGCTATTCCCCAGTGGCCAGATCATGCGCTGCATTGCATGCAGTGTGAACTCCCCATCACATTGCATTGTGTCGCATCACAGGCAATTTAAATGCTTGCTTTGGTCTGAATGGAAAAAGGGTATTGTAAGGTGGTTGAATATCATCATGGGTGCAAAATCTTTTAAAATCAGCCTCTGTGAAGTGGGGGACTATTGTCAGTCATCAGCATGCAGGGTTCATCCTTTTTCTGTGGAGAAGATCCGCTCTGAGGCTCCCTTTGTCTGCTGGAGGCAACAACACACAGGAAGTGAGAGGAGGAGTCTGCAATGATTAACCACATGGACAATAGGAAATGGTCCTTATGAAGTTGGGCGGAGGGGGGGGGGGGGGGTAGGACAGCTAGTTGGTGTTAACCATTGCGAGAATGACTGGCTGGGTCCAGTTGGTGTGCATGGCAAACAGCACACTGTTGCATCACGCGTACCACACAGCATCATTGTCCATACAAGGCCACTAGACATAGTGACATGCCAGTTGCTTTATCCTAGAAATCCTCCAGTTGGATTGACGCATGAACTGAAGCACCAGATGTTGCTGAGAGGATGGTGCCAACACACAGCACTGTTTGTCAGACTCTATAAGAAGTACTACACATTGCCAGACTGAAGTTGATACTGCTAATGAGAAAAACAAAAAAAAAGAGACATCAAAGGCAGGTGGCTCTGCACTGGTGAACATGGGAGGCCAACCTGACCAGACATATTGCAGGGCTTGTTGAAGTCCTGCATAACACAATGTGGATCGCAGCGTAGTTAACTCAGAGGCTCACTCAGATCACAGCTGACACAGTATTTGAGGTCATCCATTCGTTGGTGCACGAGTGGCTGCATACAGTAGTGAAAAGGCAATGGGTCTTTGGGGTGTGTACAGAACAACTCGAATTTTAAGCTAAGTAGGTAGCTTTGGTGAAGATATGGAAATGATTCTAGGCTGGCTTACTGGTTTGCTTTTTGTTGCTTCTTCAAGCGTTTGCAATGAACATGCAGAGGAGCACAGACACTGGTCTATAACTTCTGTGAGTTTAAAACATAAATGAGGGTTCCTAAAGTCTCCAGTAGTTATCAGAACAAATGGTGACCTCGGCCTGTAATTTTATTAGGATTTGGGTATACACAGTAACAAATGGTACTACAGACCATGAACAATTGAACTGCCAGATTCTGTTCCTCTGACTGAACCCTTAAGGTTGAAGTACTTGTCACAGTGAAAGTGACACATATTCACATGTAGACTGATGTATGTTGGAAACAATAATAGTTCAGAGGCAAACAGGTAAACTTTGCAAGTCCTTCTTAGTGTACAACCTAAATTAGTATAATGCTCACTTGCATAGTATCTGTTGTAGGCTGTTGTCTACACGAGACCCCTATGTCTGGAATTATTCTGCTCTCTGAAACTCTTCTCGGGCAGGAAATCTGCCCGGTTTGACATTTGAGGGCTCCTATATGTGGCATTTTGGGCTCTTTGCCTACAGTTAGTACGTGACTGTATTGCAGCAATTTTCAATCAGTGAGTGTTGTCAGCCTTCATGATTTGTTGATTACAAAGCAGATCACATGGAGAAAATGAAGCCATGTACCAGGAAGTATTAGGGAACTTGTGGAACGATTGCTTCAGTTGGTTTTCTAAGTGAAAACAAACCATTTCTGGATGTTCAAATTGAGGACAGGACTTGACAGAGTACGATGTAGCACGTCTACATCGAATGCTGGCAGAAAATGTGATAATAAGTACAATACTGGAAATTTGAAAAATAGTGTGTCCATTACCGAATGCAATGCGCAGTACGCACTGGCAACTTAACATTGTGTTCAAAAAGTAACACGAGAGGTGATCTACATCTACATCTGCATACTTCACAAACCATCGTATGCTGCATGGCAGAGCGCACCTTGTATCACTATTTGTCGGTTCCCTAATTTTTCCACTTGCAAATAAAGTGAGGGATAAAAGACTGTAAAAAGCCTCTGTATGAGCCCTAATTTCTCAAATCTTATTTTCAAGGTCATTATGCAAAATGTATGTTGACAGCAATAGAATCATTCTGCAGTCAGCTTCAAATGCCGATTCTCTAAATGTATGCAATAGTATCTTGGGGAAAGAGCAGCATCTTCCCTCCACGGATTCCCATTTGAGTTCACGAAACATGTCCGTAATACGTAATACTTGCAACCTTATCGAACCTACTGGTAACAGTATAGCAGCTTGCCTCTGAATTGCTGTGATATCTTCTTTTACTCTGACGTGATGGGGATCCCAAACACTTGAGCAGGAGTCAAGAATGGGTTGCACTAGTGTCATACACAGTTTCCTTTGTCAGTGAGCTACAGTTTCCCAGAATTCTACCAATAAAACGTTGAGCATTCGCCTACTCTTGTACCAATCTGACGTGCCCATTCCATTTCTATCACTTTGCAATTTTATACCTAGATATTTAATGGAAGTGACTGTGTCAAGCTGCACTCTACTAATGCTGCATTTCACCATTATAGGGTCATTTTCGTATTGATCTGCATTAACTTAACATTTTTCTACATTTAGAGCAAGCTGACATTCATCACACCAACTAGAAATTCTGTCAAAGTCATCTTATATATTCCTACAGTCTTTCAAATGACGCCACCTTCTCATATGTCACAGTATAATCAGCAAACAGTTGTAAATTGTTGCTGTCCCTGTCCGCCAGGTTCTTTATGTATATAGAGAATAAAAGCAGTCCTGTCAGACTTCCCTGGGGCATTGACAATACCCTTGTCTCTGATGAACATTCGATGCCGAGGACTGTGTACTAAGTTCTAGTACTCAATAAGTCTTTGACCCATTCACATCACTGGGAACTTAAACTGTATGCTCACACCTTCGTCAACAGTCTGCAGTGGGGCGACATGTCAAATGCTATCCAGAAAGCTTAGGAACATGGAATCTGCCTCTTGCCCTCTATCCATATTTTGTAGGATACCAGGTGATAAAAGGGAAAGCTGAGTTTCTCAGAAGCAATATTTTCTAAATCTATGCTGATTTTTAGACAGAAGTTTTTCTATCTCAAGGAAATTTATTATATTCAGACTGAAAATATGTTAAAGAATTCTGCAGCAAACCGATGTTACGAATATTGGTGTGTAATTTTGCGGGTCTGTTGTTTTACCTTTCTTATTTACAGGAGTCATCTATGCTTTTTCCACTCACTTGGGACTTTCCGCTCTGGAAGAGATTTATGATACATGCAGGCTAAATAAGGGTCAATGCCACAAAGTACTCTTTTAAAAGCGAGCTGGGATTCAATGTGGACCTGATGAGTTGTTTGTTTTCCTATCTTTCACCTGATTCTCTATCCCACGGATGCCAATTTGTATGTCCTCCATGTGGGTTTCTGTGCAACAGTCAAGTGACGTGGTTGAACTGTCCTCCTGTGTGAATGATTTCTTAAATGTAGAATGTAAAACTTCAGCTTTCCTTTTTCTTTCTTCTGTTGCTACCCCACAATGGTCGATAATTGACTGGACAGAAGCCTTCGACCCGCTTTGCGATTTTACATATGATCAAAATTTTCTTGGATTCTCGGCAAGATCTTGCTAACATACAACAGTGGAAGTAGTTGTGTGCTTTTTACATTGATCTTCTTACGAATGCATGAATTTCTATTAATTTTTGCCTGTAACATTTGCGCACCCTTTTCTTATCACGAGGTGCAACAATCTGTTTCCTCACACAATGGAAAATCCAGGATTGATGTAACAATATTATGAAAAGGAAAGTTGCTAGTCACCATATAGTGGAGATAGTGAGTTTTAGATAGGCACAACAAAAAGACTGTCACAAATAAAGCACTCGACCAGAAGGACTTCATCAAAAATAGACAATAGATAGGCATTTTGTGTGTGTGTGTGTATGTCTGTCATCTATTTTTGACGAAAGCCTTACTGGCCAAAAGCTTTATTTGTGACAGTCTTTTTGTTGCGCCTACCTGCGAGTCAGCATCTCCGCTGTATGGTGAGTAGCAACTTTGCTTTTCATAATATTATTACACTCTGTTTCCTCAGCATTTTCCAAATTTGATTATTTGACTGCAGAGGATCCTTTCCATCCTTAATGCTTACTTGGTACATAAGTTTCCAGAGCTCAATTTATAATCAGTTTAAACTTTGGCCATAATCCCTCTACATCTGTGATATTGGAGCTAAATGAAGTCCTTTCGTTGTGTAAGTGGAATGCTAACAATTGCTTATCTGCTTTTTCAAGCATAAACACCCTCCTGGCCTTCTTGACAGTTCTGTTAATGCTATTAACCATTGTCATTATAATATCATATTCACTAATCCTTGTTTCTGTACTGACACTAATAAGGCCAGGCCTGTTTGTAGCTACTAGGTCTAAACTATTACCTTTGCGTGTGGGTTTTCTATGAGGGGCAAAACTATCCCTCTCTCTCTTTCTCTCTCTCTCCCCTCCCCCCCCCCCCCCTCTCCCTCTCTCTTTTGAAACCAGATTGATTATATTCAACATAAGGATTTTGATACTTTTCAACATAATCTTAAGCCACCTAACTGGGAGGGCACGTATGCCCATGTGGTTGATGTCAGATTCAGCGTCTTGCTGCATCAAAAAGCTTCCAGTCATCCATGTACTGCTTCCCAAGGATTTCATCCTCCATTGGGCCAAACAGATGGAACTTGAGTTCCAGTCTTTAGGGCTCATGAGGAAGAGCAGTACAGTGAAGTTTTGTGAGCTCCTCCTGGGTGCGCAGACTTTTTGAGATCTTGTGTTGTCATGGAGAAGGAGAAGTTCGTTTGTGTTTTTTGGCCAACAAACACGCTAAAGCCATTTCTTCAATTTCCTTAGGGTACCACAATAACTTAACAGTTGATTGTTGCACCGTGAGGGAGGACATCAAACAGAGTAACCCCTTCAGAGTCCCAGAAGACCATCACGATAACTTTACCGGCTGAGGGTGCAGCTTTGAACATTTTCATCAGAGGAAATGTAGTTTGGCGCCACTCTCTGGATTGCCGTTTTGTTTCCGCTTCAAAGTGATGAACCCATGTTTCGTCACCTGTGAAGATGTTCGACAAAAATTTTTAGGATCAGCCTCTTAACGCATAAGCAACACCGCACAAATGGCCCCTTGTTGCTCTTTATGGTCTTCTGTTAGGCAATGAGGAACCCAGCAGGCACACACCTTCAAGTACTCCAACTGGTGGATGAATGTTGGATGAGTGTGTCAGCACTACCAACAGATGTGTCCAGTTGAGCAGTGAGGTGTTTGAGTGACAGAACACAATCACCTCTAGTGTGTCCACACATTACACCATAGCAGGAGTCACAGGTGTGTGTGTGTGTGTGTGTGTGTGAGAGAGAGAGAGAGAGAGAGAGAGAGAGAGAGAGAGAGAGAGAGAGTATGGCCAGCATACAGGAGATAAGTTAGGTTTACCCCAAAGGGCTCACCTGTCTTTAGTGAGTATGTGTTTGGCTACCATGAGGCCGCAGCCTTTGCAGCATTGCGTCCTCTTTCTGTGCTGCAAAACCAATACTTTGACTATTTCTTACCACCTCTGATTTTCCATTGGCTGGTCCTTATGGTGCAGACCCTGCTTTGACGTGGTTCGTGATTTTGGTCTTGAATTCTAATTTTTCTAGGCGCTACCTTTACCTTCCGTTAATGGTTGCATTGTCCCATTATTGGGTTTGACTGCCATCTTTCCCAAATTTTTCGTGCAGGGGAGGTTGACCACTGTGGTTTATGCTCAGCCTCTGTGCCCTTCCAACCTGCCAACCTGGAACCCTTCCTTCCTGTTGTTGTAGTACACCCAAAACCGAGCATGGTAGACATCCCATTGTGGGGGGGGGGGGGGGGGGGCATCAAGTGCCTATACAATGATAGCCCCCCTAACCATGCAGGGACCGAGCGAGATGGCACAGCAGTTAGCACACTGGACCCGCATTAGGGAGGATGACGCTTGAAACCCGTCCCCGGCTATCCTGATTTAGGTTTCCTGTGATTTCCCAAAATTGTTTCAGGCGAATGCCGGGATGGTTAATTTGAAAGGGCACAGCCGATTTCCTTCCCAATCCTTTCCTAATCAGAGCTTGTGCTCTGTCTCTAATGACCTTGTTGTCGAGGGGACGTTAAACACTAATCTCCTCCCCCACCACGCAGGGATCGCAGTGTTGGTGCCTGCGCTGAACACTTCCCTTGTGTGCCATGGAGTATATGCCTGTTGTGACTGGGGCACAGGGACTCCCAGCACCAGATTACTGGCCAGGTAGCTGTACTGTGGGTGGATGGTGCCCATGGGGAGAGCCCCCGTTCGGACTGGGTGGCACCATGGCAGATATTTTGCACTTGAAACAGCTTAAACTTTCTCTCGCTGGTGATCACATGGCCTCAGCAATCTCTTCAAATACAAAGGCCTCGTACAACACAGCAAAATATGATACCAACACATTCCCTTCTCTTGGCATGCCATGGGAGGAATGCAGGATTAGACAACAAGGAGCAATTGCAACACAGCTCCCGTGTCAGTGTTTGGAACTCCAACTTCCTCTACTGTCGCCTCTGGTCAGGGAGACATCACCTATGCCCCCATGGCTTGTGCTCTGACTGTGGACTTGCCTCAAAGTCTCCTTTGGCCCAAAATATTCCATTGACCCCATGACTTTTTGCTGCCTGTACTTAGCTGTTCTTGAGAAGTATGTGGGTTCGGATGTGGTATTCACCGATGTCTCAACAGTCGATGGACAAACAGGTTTTGCGTACACTCTGTGTGGTGCAGAGAACTCCATTCTCTGCCAAATGGCTGCAGTGTCTTCACTGCTGAGTTGATGGCCATTAAATTAGCCCTTAGCCATGTTTCTTGCACTGGAAAGAGTATCCTAATCTGTAGTGACTCCCTTAGCAGCCTTCAGGTTGTACACCTGTGCTACTCTCCCCACTCACTGGTTATACAGCTATCCAGGATCTTGTCTCAGACATTCATTTAGTTGGGTGGCCAGTTGTTTTCCATTTGGATACCCGATCATGTTGGGATTTCAGGAAATGAATGGGCTGACCTGGTTGGCCAAGCTGGCCACCAGGATGCTGATTCTGGAAGTGGCAGTCCCAGAACCGGACCTTCAGTTGTTTATACACCATTGATTGCTGGAAGTGTGTTGAAATCACATTGGTTCGCCCTGATTTCCTCAGACAAACTGAGGACAATTAAGGAGACCACAACCACATGGCAAACTTCCCTGCATGCTTCTTGCAGGGAATCCACCCTCCTCTGTAGACTCCACATTGGGCACACTTCGGTGACCCGTGACGACATTGGCCTCATAGACTACCTGAGGAGCTGGTGGTGCACCCCCTTTCTGGCACCTCCTCTCTCCCAGCGGTCCCTTGGCGGCCCTTTCTGGGTGGCCCAGCCTGGTCTCTACCCTTCCACCGTTTTATTGTCTTCATTCATTTAAATTTCTTGGTTCTAACACATTGTCATGACAGATCTTCTAATGACTTGTCTGTGCAGTCTTTTTTCGTGGCTGTTGTTTCTGTTTTTTATCGTGTTAGTTACACGTAGACTTTCTAGGATTTGCCTTTCACCTCCTTCCTTTGATGACTACTACTTGTTTGCCACTTAACAGATGAAGGGACCGATGACCTTGCAGTTCAGATCCTTTCACTCCAAACCAACCACCCAACCATCAGACAAATTTGTGCAGCCTTGTTATGATGATGACAGATTTCTCACCCAATGATTCCCCGTGCTTTTGTTCACTACCATGTCTCCACAGATATTCTGCAAGCACCTGTGGATATCTGTGTTGCTCTGGTTTTCTGCTGAAAGAAACTCAATGATAACTTGAACACATCTCCATTACAGACGCCATTTTGAAGGGTACGTATAGTGCCGCTACCTATATGAAGTTCATGAAACTATAGGGGCTGAAGTAGGAATATTCCACGATATCCCACAACAAATTCCATGTCTTTTCAATCGTAATTGACTGAGAAAAAAATGTATTGCATTACTTATTGAATGCCTCTTGTAGTTATTCAAGGCAGTTTTCAGAAAATGTGTTCAGAAGTACTTCTCAAGACTGTTTGTCTGTACCACCTGTGGTGAATCTATAGATGTTCCAATGTATACGCAGTAGGTTAGTCACCTCTAACTAATATTACATAGTCTGGGTGTTTCCGTACTGACCATAGACTTTCCTTGAAGGAATCTAAAACTGTCGCAGCAGAATTGGGTGGCCAGTAAAAACATCCAGTAATTAACTTGATTTGATCTAGACCTGTTGTTTGTCAACTGCAATAAACACTCCCCTTCTTATGGCATATAATCTGTCTTTCTGATACATGTTCCTTGAAACGCTAAATATCTCGAAGCTTTCTACTTTGGATTTCAGCCAGCTCTGGGTCACGAGAATAATTTGACTTTGAGAAATTTCCTGCAGGTCTGTCAGTTTGGGAGCTTTGTAACAAATACTTGAAAAATTTACTGTGTCTCCACTTTGTATCTGATTTGATTTTGTTTTCTGTGTTTTGACTCGTGAGCATTCAGCAGAGGACATCAAACTACAGCCTAGCCTCAAAAATCCCCATGTGCACTCTACAAGTACTCCACGATCTGAGTAACTGCTTACTTTGTGAACAGCACCCTTCACATACCAGGTGGAGTCCCACAACTCTGTGCCCTATAATGCAGGTCCAGAAATCTTCAGCCATGATCATCACAGAACCAAAGAAGTCTCTGGTTGAGACCATCCGTTCGGCTCCAAACCAAAGGACCCTGATTGACGGTGTGAGGAAATTTGTGACCATACAATAAATGCAACATTAATTGACCACAAAAACAGTGACCAACACTTCCTTTTCAATCTGAGAGAAAGTTCAAGATCTTGAGTAAGCGTTGTTGACAAAAGCGTAATTGGCTCCTTAATTCCATCGTCTAACTTGGGGGCAGAGTTGCTCCAAGGCCTTGTGGTGATGCACCTGTGACCAACACCAATGCCAAATGGGGCTGGTCACAAGGCAGGGGGGCAGTTTGGAAGGTGGATTTAAACTTCTAAAAATCCTGATTGCACACTTTGGACCATTGATAAGGTACTCCTTTTTTATGTTTATGGTCAAGTGGGTTGGCTATGGAGACTGCTTGGATAATAAATTGTAGATTGTAGTTCATTTTTCCTAGAAATACTTACAGATCCTTAATGAATTTTGGCACTGGCATATTCCGAATAGCGTTTACTACATATTCAATGGTGGCCTGAAATCCATTTTCATTGAGGATATCACCAAAATAAATGACCAATGGCTAAGTGAAGGTGTACTTGGAAAAATTACACTTATTTCGAAACAGAGATTGCGCAAATGTTCGTCAGTTGTATGGCCAGTGAGTGAAATGTCATCTAAGTAACTGAGTATGGAATGCTAGCAATAATCTGTTCAAGATATCTCTGGAGAGTGATGGGGGTGCTAGCCATACAAAGTGGCAAACAGGTGTATTGGGACAGTGCAAACTGTGTGTTCAAGAGATCTTCCTTGAGTCTTCATCAAGAGGCAGCTGAAAATATGCCTCTGTGAGAAAGAGTTTGTAGAATAGTTCACCTTCTTAAAATTTAGAATAGAGTTCATCCAAATGAGGCAAGTGATAATAATCAGTTTGTGCCTGAGCATTTGGAGGGCACCCCTCCCAGGCTTCCTAACCACCACAAAGAGCGAAGCCCACCGATCCTAAGAAATGGGACAAAACTTACTGTTATAATCTATCGGAGTTGAATATTAACCTTATCCTTAATGGCCAACGGAATCAAGTGGAATTTTTGCATAATCTCAGTTCGCCTATAAGACAGCATGGGCCTGAAAGTCCAGTGCATTTCCCAACCCAGGTTCAAATAGTGATGCAAATTATGTATGAAGCACATTAATGGCAGTGCAAGGTACTGACATGCTGAGGGAGTGTACTGTATGTGTAATGAAAATCCGAAATGGAATATGCACTGAGGCCAGATATATTCTTGACCGACTGATCTGCCACAACCAAAAATTACAGTGTTGAGGACATCATCTTGTAAGTGGCTATCAGTTGCACACGACCTAGAAGTGGCATCTCATGACAGCAATACTCACACAACTTTGATTTTACTGCATTGAGTGAGAGAGCACCCAGACTGATATAACTTTAATGACTGAGACCGATCATCAGGACTGAAACTAAAAATTCTCTGGAATTTTTTGCATAGTTGCAAGTAATAAAATGTTATATGATACCAGCAACTGATCATTGCTAGAAATGTTATTAACTTGCATCGAGTGGGGTTGCTGCCTGGAGCCCTCCACACTAGGGTTTATTTTTGCAATATGACCTTTATGTAAACACTCACAACAGTCATTCTCATAATGCAAACATTCCCATCTGGAATGCAAAGAAGATCAATCTGGACTGCTGGGAAACAAAAGTATTTTGCCACAAACAGTGCCTAGCACTGTACTTGTATTGCAGAGAATGTGGCCAGTTTTATGCCATTGAATGGAAGTTGTTTATTAGTTTAAAGACTCCATTACAGAAATACGCTGCACTGAATCACTATGGCTCTTGGCCAACTGAAAAATGTCAGTCAGTTAAAAAAGTTTGTTGCACTGCATTATATACTTCAAGTACATGTACAGTTTGCAGAACTTCAGCCAGAGAGGGTTCAGACTGTGCGTGTAAAACCCTGGTTTAAGCAGTCATGTAGGGACTTGATAGGGACAAGACAGGATATGGTTGTTAGGTGCAGCATGGGAGGCTCTGCTGGGGCAGGAGGAAAGGGAGAGAAGAGGAAGAGAAGGGATAGTAGGGGAAAGGACGTGTAGGGTAGAAGACATTTGTAGTGCTGGATTGGTTGCAGGGAATGTGTAGATAAGTGGGAGAAAGAAACTAGGGAAGGTGTAGGACAGGGTTGTTACAGGATGAAGAATATGTTGTAGGAGAGTTCCCACTTGCACAGTTCTGAAAAGCTGGTGTTTGTAGGATTGTAGGAAGAATTCAGCTTGTTGGATGGCATGTTCAGCTGTGTCTTGGTCACAGTTTGTTGGCAGCTATTCATCCATACATGTTAGTTTTCATACCCATGTAGAAAGCAGCACAGTGTTTGCAGATTAGTTGCTAGATCATATGGATGCTTTCACAGGTGGCTCTGCCCTGCCCAGATGGTGTAGGACATGGGTTGGTGAATGGTGGCCTGTTGACGGGATCAGCCTCACGATTGGCTACAGTCCAGCCCATGGATGAAATTTGTGGGAGAGAACAAGGCACTCACATTTTACTCCACCCTTAACACATTTTTGGATATTTTTAGTGTTGCTCAGTGCAGATAAGATTTTCTGTTCATTGTGCAAACCAGTAAAACTTTTGCTTACTCCATAGATGTGCAATGCCATTTTGTGCATCTGGATCTCATTAGCTTTCCATTTTGTGCATCTGGATCTCATTAGCTGACTTACGACCCATTTTTATAACAATGGAACAAGTACTATATGTGCTGTACAATTTAGTTTCATTTGCAGCAGTCTCTGTAAGCAACTGAAGATTTTAATGTATTAAAAAGTAGGCTGGTCAGTTCAGTTTCTGTCCGTGACCAACCATTAAGTGCGTGTTTAATTTTTTACAGTAGTTTGCTTTTTTGTAAAATAAAGACTTTTGGGAGAAATAGTTAATCTGTCTGTCTTCCACTCATACCATTGCTTATCTATCACTATAACTTTCCAACAATAGAGGGAAACACTGTGGGGTGACAGCTGGAGAAGAAACTGTGTTGGCATTTGTAGGTATTGGGAGCCGTCCTAAACTGATATTACCACACTGACTACCTGTGTGCTCTGTGCCAACAAAAAGTGACTGTTGAATATTCTGTGGTATTTTTACCAGCATTGACATTTGGAAGAACAAAAGGTACTTAAACAATGGAAAATCCAGGATGGAATGTAACAATACGAGAGAAGGAAAGTTGTTATCACCATGTAGCGGAGATGCTGAGCCTTGATAGGCACAATAAGAAGATTCACACAATCATAGCTTTCGGCCATTAAGACCTTAGTCAGCAGTACACACACACACACACACACACACACACACACGAGTGCAACTTGCACACACATCTGCAATCTCAGAGAGCTGAAACTAGGTACTTAAAATAATAGGTACTTGTAAATATCATTTGAAGGTTATAGAATGGGTAAAAATCAATGTTCATTTTGATGATTTAAACTCAGGTGTTGCCATGAACTTGAACCCCAACAGGGTGGCAATTCTTCTGGAATATCTGGAATTCTCAGGGAATTACATTTTACGTGGAAAAATCAGGACATTCTCAGGGAATTTCAAGACTTTCACAAAATCTCAGAGAATGCTGTGTTTTAACCTAGCATTAGAATTTAATTTTATTGAGTTTTATAAACTACAAATTGTAAAATACTTAATATTTCAGAGTTAGTTAATTATATGAATGTTTTTCCATATAAATTAGCAATGTTTATAGACTGTGGACAAACTACTGCTTATGGCCATTAAATCTCAGCCGAGATATGAGATAGTTTATCAGGGACTTTTTATGACATCGTCTTGCTCCCCATACCTGGAATTCTCAGCGATTTTTTTCTTAAGTTTGGGTAGCCACATATCTATAAGGACTGTTAAAATACAAGAAGAAAGCTTCTCTCTCAGGAAGTGATATTGCTAATTGCATTCATGTGAACACTGTTTGTATTAATGAAACTGATAAACTTCCTTCTGAATGCACATGTAATGTGGTAAACAGGAGCATTTGACAACCCTCTCCACTTTTTGGCAGTATTTGTGGACTTTGGTTGATACTCTCCATTTGGGAATCATAATAGCAAATTCACATTTTATAGTTATTCTTGATCTTGAAATACAATGTTTTTGTATTTTCTCCTCATGTGGAAATCACAGATAGGAAGCCGGAAAAGTACAACTATAACTTTTCTTATCTCTCCAAATGTCAACCAAAATAAACCCTCAGTTGCAGCAAGCGACAGTTTGATGATAATAAAAAAATAAGTGTTTACAATTGTAATACATCCTCCACTATTAGTAGGACACTTTATCCTAAAACACTTACAGTCTGTAATTGCCAATGGTTCATTTCAGAAACTTTATTTTTTTTTGTAACAGTCTACAATAGCTGTCATTTTTCTTTTTCTTAAAAAAAATCTTCTGTGCTCTGCAGAAGACTACTCCTAAATGACATTGTTAACGCAGCTTACTGTATTTTCTACAGCTGCATAATTAATTTTGAATACCATTCAGTTAAGTGAAAGATACAACCAGTTGCCAAATATCTAGAAGTGTAAACATTTTCTTGAGGTCAGACAAATTTTCTTTTGTCCTCCAATGTATGAAGTATACATTTAAAAGACTAAGGATGATGCAAGCATTAAACCACAGTCAAGAATGTTAGTCTGCAATGGCAGATGGGCAGAAGACCTGCTGGTGTTGGTTACCCAGTTGAATAAGCCCACATCAAGTCAAGTGGGATGCAATTTCCAGTGTAATCCCAGCCTAAATGTTGGTGTTCTTAAAAAACTTCTGATATGTGAAAACTACCATGTTGTAGTAAATCATGTTATCCATCAAATAGTGGAAAATCCAGGCTGGGATAATGACAATATTATGAAAAGGATAGATTGCTACCACCATATAGTGGAAATGTTGAATCGCAGACAGGCACAATGGAAAGACTTTTTAAACAAGTAAGCTTTTGGCCAAAAAGCCTTCTGAATTACACACACACACACACACACACACACACACACACACACAATCACCTACCTTCATGCAAATACAACTCTCACACACATGACCACTGTCTCTGGCTGCCAGGGCCAGACCTCTTGACAGCAATAGTGTAGGCAGTGTTGTTGTTGATGGCAATTGGGAGGGCTGTTTGTCCTGGCAGATTAGGCATGGAAGGATGGCCTTCCTCACACAGCTAATTAATGACATTGCTATGTTTTCTAAAAAAGCTACTGATATGTGAAAATTTTTTCACATGGAAAACTTTTGACATTGTTCTTCATTTCTGTCATTCACTCCATATTGGGCCTTCACATTGACAACAGGAAAGGATTTGGAATGCCAGCAACCAGTGACAGCATTAAGACAGGTACTTCTGGGGAGATTGAGGGTCTGCCCTCCGTGCAGTTCGGTGTGGAGTGGCTAAAGTAAGTCACAAGGACATAGTCATAGCACTATTACTTGTGAAAAAGGGTATTTTTGTTCCGGTCACTAAATACAGATGCCCATATTTAACATAGGTGTTGATGGCCGCACCGTTGAATGGGTTACTACATTTGTATATAAATTCAGGCTAGGTGGTTGTTATCAGTTGAACTTGAAGTTGCCGAAAGTACAATACAGGAAGGGAGAACAATGATAAAATTTTCATCCTGGCACTGATACTATATATTCTATTTTTAGGGAACTTTTGTTTGCAGGGACAATTTCAAAATGGAACCTAGTGGAATGTCAATATTTGTAGCCCTGACAGGTGATTTATTTACCATAATGATCATAAATAATTGCTCATGTTGTGCATCCAAATATTAATATAATTTAATATTTGAATTTTTTGATTTTTTTGAACTTGGCAGGAAATGTTTGTAAAAACCGGGTAGGCAAAGCCACATAATTATTTTTGCCTTCAGATCTACAATATTGCTTCAGTATTTATCAGAAAAACTTGCCTTCCACAATTTTAAAATCTGGAAACCCTTTCTCAAATTCAATTCTGGATTTGTTCATGTTGCATGTTGGAATTTCTTCAGCTACTTTTCCCAATGAACTGGTTGTCATTTGAAAGTGTTAACTTGGTGACTCGTGTTCATGATGGTGTAGTCTCTTCCATGCAGTTTTGAATTTAAACCAGGTAAGGCATTTTGTTATATCAACTATGAAGCATAACTCTCACAACTATATAGCAGCAAAAAATAAATAAATTTCTTGGTCGGTAATTATTAACAACAAGCATATTTCTTTTTTTAAGTCCCACAAGTGTATAAGCATATAGAACATGATAGTCAACATGTCTCGGTATAGAAGGACAAGGCAGAATATTTGATTTATAATTCAATTAAGAAAGCAACGATTCTTACTTATTAAGACCTTGAGATTCAATGAAATTAGTTTTTTGTCTGTTTTTTCTCATTTTCCATGGTTCTTTGGTGCATGATGTTTATTAATGTATAATGCAGTAGATATAATAAATATTGTATGCATCATAAATTTCATTGTGTGTTTAGGGTCCTGTACCTCAGTTGGTAAAAACGGAAACCTTATAGGATCACTTTGTTATCTGTCCTGTCTGTGTGTCCATCGTATGTCTGTCCACCTGTTTGACTGTTAAAGCCCCTTTTTCTCAGAAACGGACAGTTCTATCAAGTTGAAATTTGTCACGTACTAAGGTCTATGGCCGGCAGGGGCTCGGCATTCATTTGCTGGGTACGGGCTTAGCGACCCCGGTGTTCCTGAGCTGGGGACTGGTAAGCGCTTCCAGTCCCCCGTCATCGTAAGCTCTGGGCATACTTCAGAGATCACTGTGTGGTGCGGCGGTGGAACGTTGTGCATCTCAGGGAATGGGGATCTTGGCTTGACCGCCCAGATCGCGAGGATGAAATAAACCTCTATAAACAACCCTTCAATCTCAAGGTGTGCTGTGCGCTGATGAGATGCGTGGCTGTTGAGGTGGAACAGTCGTTAGCCGGCAATCTCTGGGGAACCTGTTGCACCTCAGTTGTATAAGGCTTACCTAGGCACGTGGGACTCTGTCTAGGTGGACTTCTAGTTCCCTAGCTGCTCGTGGGACCGAGATGGATCCTTCGAAATCCTCTTTTCCTCCTCCCAGCGGAAAGGGTGGGCCGCTGGGAGTTTCTAACACCCAGTCTCTCAAGAGGGCTCGTGCAGTCAGTCCCCCTGGCTCTGGTGCTTCTTTGACAAGTCCAGTTTTTGGTAACAGAATGCATTCTGGTAATCAGAACGTGTTTCTCATTGTGAAACAGAAGGAGGGTAGTTATGAGAAGGTTTTGCCCTTCTATATACAAAAGGGTTTGGAGGGAATCTGTGGCTCCTTAAAATCAGTGAAGCACTTGCGTAATGGGACCTTGTTGGTGGAAACTTCCAATTCCCAGCAAGCAACTAACCCCCAATTTGCTAAATGTTTTGGGGAGTATGCCATAGACACTGAACTGCACAGCACCTTGAATTATAGCAAAGGTGTTGTGACATGCCGGGATCTAGTCGGCATTCCCAGGGAAGAACTGCAACGTGAGTGGGCTCCGGAAGGTATAGTTGATGTACAACATATCATGAAGAGGCTTGATGGCAAACTTCTCAAATACGACTCCTTTATTCTGACCTTCAGTAGCACGAAACTTCCTGAACATGTTAAAGCTGGCTTCCTTCGCCTTAGTGTGGGGCCTTATTTCCCGACCCCAATGCACTGCTTTAAATGCCAGTGTTTTGGGCATACCACCTTAGGGTGTAAAGGCAAAGCAACTTGTGGCAACTGCGCTAAGGCTGCTCATGAAGGAGTTGGTTGCTCATCTCCAGCCAAATGTATCAATTGCTCTGGAAACCACCTTTTTGGAGTAGGGACTGCCGAATATTTTAAGAGGAACTCAAAGTCCAGAAAATAAAACCAACCAAGCGTATCCCCTATGGTGAGGCCAAAAAGATCTACAAGTCGATGCAACCTTCCACATTTGCTACATCTTTTGCGTCAATCGTTCAGAAGCCTACTCTAAAAGCAGATGCCTCTATGCAGACAGAGGTGGTGAGTGTTGGCACTAATACATGCAGATGTCAGTGCACTTGCAATGCAGCCAGTGTTTCAGAGCCTATAGCCCCTATTCGAATGGCAGACAAAGGTACAGTGGCAAACTTGGGCCAGCCCCTGGTGCCTCCAACAGCTGAGGCTTTTCAGAAGCCCAGTACAGCTGTTACCACTCCCACGTCGGCTCCACTAAAGCCCACCAAACCGCAGAAAGCTCCTATACAGCAGCAACTGCAGGTCAAATGACGTGGTAAACCGTCTGACCATGCAGATGTCGTTTTACATGATGCTTCATCTGACTCTTCCCCTGAGCTGATGAAGTAAGACATGTATGTGGGGCAATCATCGCGCCCCACGCCTGCCCCTCCACCTGCTGCAGTCTCCCCACCCTGTCGAAGAGACAGGATGAAGGTGCTACCCCTGTCATAGATGGCTCCCATACTTCAGTGGAACTTGCAGCAGTTCATGACGCATGTCGCATGTGGAGGAACTTCGTCTACTCTCTCAGGGTAGACCACTGTGTCTGTGTCTTCAAGAGGCTTATTTCCATCCATCACACTCCCCTGAGCTACGAGGCTATACGCTCCACAAAAAGGACGACCTGCGTGGAGAGAGAGGTAGAGGAGGCGTAGGTATTTTCGTCAAGCCGGACTGTCATTCCTCACCTCTCTCGCTTACGTCGACTTTACAAGCTGTCGCTGTGTACGTGCACGTGCGTCATCCATTGACTGTATGTTCACTCTACTTGCCCCCACATGATGCTCTTGATGATGCGGCCCTCACCGACCTCCTTACACAGCTCCCCCAGCCGTTCATTATTTGTGATGATTTTAATGCCCACAATGTGCTTTGGGGCTCTGCAATTACCTGTCCCAGGGGTAAAGCAATTGAGAGGCTTCTCCTGTCATCCTGTGCCTACTTGCTCAATGCAGGACAGAGCACTCACTCCTGCACAGCGACTGGGTTGTTCTCTGCCATTGATCTCTTTTTTGCTATCCAGCTCTTGCCGCCAGTGCTCAATGGGAAGTGGTCACTGACTTGCACGGCAGTGATCACTTCCCGTTGTGGATTCACCTGCTAGATGGCATGGGCCCCGAAAGGAGACCACCACGATGGCTGCTCAGTTGGCCTGACTGGACACTTTATAGCCAGTTGGCCCGGTTCGAACACTGTGCGAATGTTGAGGCGTGCGTGGATCATATTATCAAAATGGTCCACAATGCCGCTGCAGCATCCATTCCACAGGCCACCGGAAGAGGCAAACTGTCCCTTGGTGGAGTGCCGAATGCCGCTGTGCAATCAGGACGAGGCGTGCAGCTCTGCGTCGGTTCCAGTGTCGGCAGACTGCTGAGAATCTTGCAGCCTTTCGGGTGGCGAGGGCAAAATGCCACCACATTATTCAAGAGAGCAAGAAGAGGTCGTGGCAACAGTTTCTGAACACCACTAATCATTCCACCAAAAGTTCCATTGTGTGGGAGACCATCAGGAGAATTTCTGTGAGAGGACGGAGGTGCCCCATGGCTTCTGTAATGAATAACGGCACTCTCCACACGGTTCCAAGAGATGTTGCCCAGACTATGGCAGCATATTTTGCCATGGTTACTTCAACAGCCAGTCAGGATCCGGCTTTCCAGCGCCATAGAGAGGTTGCTGAGAGGTGTAGTCTGGACTTCCAGTCCACCTCTAATGAAGGTTACAACTGGCTATTTTCCACGCGGGAGCTGGATTCTGCATTGTCTGCAGAATGTGGCACATCCCCTGGTCACGACAGGATCCATTACAGTATCCTACGGCACCTCACAAGGCACAACAAAGAAATCCTCCTTGCCCTTTTTAATGCCATTTGGGCGTCAGATCACTTTCCTGACTTGTGGCGTGAGGCAGTTTTAATTCCTTTTTAGAACCTGGGAAAGACAGCATGAGCCCAAGTAGCTACCGTAGTGTTGCCCTTACTAGTTGCATGGGAAAGACTTTGGAGCGGATGGTCAACCTCCGCCTTGTCTGGATGTTAGAATCCCGGCAACTCCTTAGTTGCTTTCATTGTGGGCTCAGGAGGATTCGTTCCACTTTTGATAACCTTGCCTTCCTAGAGGTGGCTATACAACAAGCTTTCCTATGCTGTCATTACCTTGTGGGTGTATTTTTTGACATCATAAAGGCCTATGATACTACTTGCAGGCGTCTCATCCTGGAGCAGCTTCACAAATAGGGTTTTCGTGGTTGTCTTCCTCTTTTTATTTAGTCTTTCCTCTTGCCGCCATATTCTAGATACTGAATTGGTGATGTCCTGTCTGATCGCTTTGAGCAAGAGAATGGTGTCCCTCAGGATAGTGTTTTAAGTGTGACTGTCTTTGCCATAGCTATTAACAGCATTACCTCCAAAGTGAAAAGTCCTGTCCAGTGTTCCTCGTTTATGGATGATTTCTCTTTGTTTTGTTCTTCTTCAAGCCTTGCAACGACAAAGCGTCAGTTGCAATTTACTCTTAGATGTTTGGATGACTGGGTGCAGAAGAGTGGTTTTAAGTTTCCCACCAAGAAGTCCGAGTGTGTTCTTCTTCACCATTCTCGTTCGATTTTAACCTTTCCTGAGTTGAGGATGAGGGACACTGTCCTTGCTTTTAAAGACACGCTGAGATTTCTGGGGCTCATTTTTGACTCTAAACTTACATGGTTACCTCATCTTAAAGACCTGAAGCAACGGTCACTTAAGGCTTTAATTATTTTAAAATGTGTTCGCCACAGTACATGGGGAGCAGACAGGACTTGTCTGCTCAAGTTTTACAGGGCATTTGTGTGATCTTGGCTCGATTATGGTTGCACAGTGTATGGGTCTGCAAGGCCTTCTTACTTAAAGATGTTGGATGTTGTGCACCATGAAGGGCTTAGGTTGGCCACTGGGGCACTCAGAACTAGCCCCATACCAAGCCTCTGGGCAGAGGCTGGTTAACGTCCACTTCATATGCGGCGACGGCTACTTACGGTGCGCCAGGCGTATAAAACCTTGTCCACACCATACACACCTGCATACCATAATGTTGCTCAGCTTCCTCTGGCACGACTTTTTCATAACCATTATGGGATTCGCACACAGGATTGCGCCTCGGCGATGGATATGGCTGGTTTTTGTGTTTTCCATCGCGGCTGGAGCAGATTTCCACTTTGGCTCCTCCGGAGATCCAGACTTATTTTAGATATGACCAATTTTAAGAAAGATAGTACGCCAGATTTCACATTTCAATCTGTTTTTTAACATTTTAGATGTGCCTCATGGTTTTACCGTTGTTTACACTGATGGCTCCAAACAAGGGAATTTCCTTAGCTGTTTTGTAGTGTTCCCTGATCATATTACAAGGATTCGCCTCCCTGATGAATATACCGTTTACGCAGCGGACCTCCACATGAACCTGAAGGCGCTGGAGCAGATGAATTGTGTTCAGGTGCCTTACAATCATTGCAGAATCTGTACCCAACTGAGGAGATGGTCCAGCTGATATATGACCGCCTGTACTTGCTCCAACGGCGGTATAAGGTGGTGTCCTTCTGCTGGGTGCCCCTGGTCATGTAGGAATATGGGGCAATGAACAGGCTGATCGGGCTGCCAAGGAGGCCTGCAGAGAGCAGGATGTGGTCCAGTGTCCTATTCCCTTTCAGTCTGTCATTTCTGCACTCCACAAGATGTGCATGGAGTTGTAGGAGGAAGAATGGCTGGCGGTGATGGCCAATAAACTGCGGTTGGTGAAGTCAACAACTCGGCCGCGACGTTCCTCCTGCCGGTTGCTCAGGCAGGAAGAGGTGACCCTCACGTGTCTTCGGATCGGGCACTGTCCTCTCACACATAGAATTTTATTACAGCAGGAGGATCCCCCATTTTGTGATGCTTGTGGTGTGCACATCTCTGTCCGGCACATTTTAACAGACTGCATTTTATACCGTGATGCAAGGGCAGCAGCAGAAGTTGATGGGGATCTGCCCTGTGTTTTAGCTAATGATGAGACTTGTGTGTTTAGGGTTTTAAAGTTTTGTGATGTGTCTGGACTCTGGCCTAAACTTTAAGGCTGGAGGTTTTAGTGTATTGCAGAGTGACTGGCTCCTCCCTCTTTTCCCTGCGGTCAGCCAGCCACTTCCGTCTGCTATATTGTTTTAGCTCCCTCTACCCCTTTCTTTCTGTGTTGTCCATATTTTACTGCTAACAGCATGCTTCGTTCCACGATTGGGTGTGGGTAGGCACATATTTTTCCAGGGTTGATACCTGTGTTTTACGTTCTGTTTTATCTTCTTGTTCTGAGTATTTTCTTGACACCCGTCTCAATCTGTTACTGAGCAGGCGCTGAAGACCTTGCTGTCGTGCGTCCATACAACCCCATCCATCCATCCATCATAAGGTCTATGGTTGCTTGGTAGCGTAAAAAATTTAAGATTTTAAGTCATACAATCAAAAGGTATAGCCATTTATGTCACATTTTGATACTTGCAAACTCACTCACCAAAACCCACAGTGTATATCCCGTTGACCTAGAGTTGTGCAATTTGGCAAGACAAGAGGTTTCACAGTGTAAATAAAGGAAAAAATTAAAAAATTGTTTAATTGTAATTATATCACATAAAAAAAATATTTTCTGCCTCTACAAACTGACATTGCTTTCATAAAATGTCAAAAGTCTTAGAAATTACTGTAGGGATTTGATTTGGTTTTCAGTAATAGGTAGAGTTTTTCATGAGAGAGGTTTTTCTGTATAATTTATAAATATTTTGTGCTAATAGCCCTGAAATGAAATCCCCTGCTGCTGTAAAAACAATGCCTTGTCATCTAGTGGGGAAAGGCATAAGGCCGCGTGACAGCTGCACTGTGACAGTCTGTGCTTAAGATACGTAGACCATCTGTAATGTTTCAAAGCAAAGCAATATTGGTAATTGATGCAGGATTGCACTTCTATCATTTGGGATGATGATCTTGTTATCTCATAAAATATCCATTGTTTCACATAACAGTTAGACATTTGCATAACAACAATACTCGTAGCCATTTTCTTTTCTGGGGACTTCCATTAAATCATAGCAAATGGGAAATTATACAAAAAATTTGAACTTGAAACTTAAAATTAAAACATTCTCGAAAGTCTTGGAATTGCCAGTAAAGATATAATGCCAGTATTAATACAGATGACAGTCAAAAATCATCCAGATTCTCCGTTCCTGAATGGATGAATTATCTGTAAATACAAGTTAAGTTTGTACAGAACCCTTGTGTTGCAAGAGCCGTACTCACAATTATCTGCATTTTTTCTTTATTTTCCAAAGAATTGCACAAAACATTGTTTTCTCCGGTTGTAGGAGTGGTTCAGTCTGTAGTAACAGATGTTAATTTGGACAGAACTAGATTGCATTTTTTGCAGATGTTCAAAAACACAGTTATCATGTCCTGTGCTGGTGTTATATGATGGTAATAACTAGTTCCAATAATTCCTCAAAAGTATTGACGTCTATATTGCAAACACTAAGAAACAGTTACTTGAACTACGTTCTATACGTTTTTACTCTTTTTACAGGTAGTGAAAAGCTTCAAAACTAGATGATTTTGCTTTGATTAAGTTTTTGACCCAATCAGTTATTCTTTCCACAATTTAATTTCAGACAACAATACTGTTTTGAAAGGCTTTTTGGAAATTTTTTGTCAGAGTAATTTTTACAGTTTTAATTAGACAGTCTTTAATGAAATAACCTCCTTTGAAAGGTTTAGAATGTTTTAACTATCTACTCTGGGTACATATGAAATGGCACACACAACGGCTTCATTGTGGTTGCTTAGGAGCTGACATGGCGCTTTTATCTCTTCCGTGCCCTGCTCCCCTAACCTACCACTGTGCCTTCCTGCTGACCTGCTGCTCTACCTGAGGCCCACATCCAGGTATGGGTGTGTGTGTTTATAACATCTCCTTCTGCCAGTTGGTTGCTCTGTCTGAAATTCATGCCAGGGGATGAGTGCTGGCAGCATCTCCACTGTTCGTCACTTCATTGTGATTAGCAATTTCCTTAACTGAAACTCAATAGGTTCTTTAATGACATAGCCGTAGAAGTTAGTCTATGCCAGAACCAGACCACGATCATAATCGCTTCTGTGTAACTCTGATAGGCAGTGTTCCATGAACCCAGCTTGTTAGGCTTCTGCAGTCTGGTGTGATGGTAGTGTTCTTGACAATGATATTGGACAGTACTCACTGTCTGAACTGTGTGTGTCATGCCACATTGGCAGCGGATCTAATAGAAACCAGACTTCCATAGTCTGAAGTCATCCTTGACACTATCAAGCAGTGCCATAGTTTGAGTTGGTGGACAGGAGACAGTCTTCACTTGGTGTTTCCAAAGAAGTCGTCCTCTCTTTGCACAGTATGTGAGAAAAAAATCATTTAGAGAAGTTTATTAAAAGATAAAAACTAGAGTATGTACAATGAATAACATGTTTTTCATCAAAAAATGGCTCTCCGACAAATTTTTATACATATACAGCGTAGCTGTTCTGTTGGGTACTTGCAGTGTACAGACATTTCAAACTGTTCTTTCTCTCCCCCCCCCCCCTCCCCCCCCCCCCACCACCATGCATTTCAAGAATATTAATTAATTTGAAGTTTAGAGAAGTATGCAACCTTTATTGTTGGAGCCACTGTTGTATATGTATGACTGGCTGAAAAGCCAAAAGACAACAGTATGTGATGAACACCAAAATTGAATAGTAGTTACTACCTCAGCCACGTCAGTGAAAAGGCACATGGATGAAATGTAAGAGTGTGAACAAAATTGTGACTTAGACAGGACGGATAATAAATTTTCTGCAGGAAATGCCACAAAGAAGACATTATCTATTGGTGACTGCATTCTTAATTAAATGCGCTGAATTGTGACAGCAGGATCTGAGTGGAAACAGACAACAGATCTGTACTGCTTACAATTCAGGGGACATGCTGCCAGAGGTCACTCACAAAAATAAAAATGTTTTTATGAACAATCCATTCAGTCACCAAAGCTCACAGAATGCTGATGCTACTGCAGTTATTGTCAGGGTGTTCACACTGTACCACTTTAGAGTAATTGTACCATCCCAGTGTTGCAATTTCCTGAAGCATATGAGGCAGTGAGGCAAAGGGTTCATGACAAAACCATGGATATAATCCCTAGTTTGATTCAGTTTTGACCTTATCTGACTGAACAACAAGCACAATGTATATTTTTGGCACTTGTATAGTACTGATCCTGGTTATCAGAATGTGCAGCACTGTTAGTAGATATTTGCATTTATCCAAACAAATATTGTGTTTATAACTTAATTTTCATGTCATTTTCTCTTTTTACATATTTCCGTAACATGATACAAACCAAATCAAATTGAGCTGTTAAACATCAGAGATGTAATGAATTCCTGTATGTGAATACTGACCATTCTTACAATTACAAATAAATATTTATATAAAATTGATTTCCATTTGCAGCGGCCGCATAAAGCAACTGCTGATGAAATGACGAAATTTCACAGTGATGATTATGTGCGGTTTTTAAGGAGTATCAGGCCAGATAACATGTCTGAATATAACAAGCAGATGCAACGCTGTGAGTATACTTCTTAAATTGCTATTTTTTACACACGCACATGCACACACACACACACACACACACACACACACACACACGTTTGCATACTGATACATTTTCCCTGTGGACTACTTTGTGCGGGTCACTGCAGCTCGACTGGGGTGAGAAGTTTTGTGTCGGGTGGAGTGGGTGAAAGAAGGAGGAAGGTGGAGAATGGGAGGGAGAATTGGAGCAGGTACACAAGATAGGAAAGTGGCACTGAAGAGCTCATTATGGCTGCAGGTGGGGGGAGGGAGAGGCAGCACATGATGATGTAGAGAGTGGGTTGAGAGGCGGAGATAGCGCAGAAGAGGAAAACTGCAGAGTGGCAGATGTGGGTGCATGATGACAGAAGCTAGGGTTCTGGGGCAGAGGTGGAGGTAGCTGTAGGGTACAGTCTAGTGGGGATAGAGGCCAGAAAAGCTATGGGATCAAAGAATATGTTGCAGAGACAACAACAGTCTATGGAATCGAGGGAATCTGCTGTTATGCGGTGGATCCAGATGGTACATGTTGCGAAGTAGCCATTGAAATTGAACATGTTGTGCTCTGCAGCATATTGTGACACTGGGTGATAAATTGTGCTGTTGGTCAGTTTGGCAGTGGCCAGTAGTTTGGATAGAAAGATGGCTGATGGATGTGCTCACATAAAATACTGTGCACATATTGGATGTGGTGGATGGCAGTATCAGACAGGCCTTGCACCAGTCCACAAGAGTATGAGTCATATGTCAAGGTGGGTAGTTGTGTAAGTATAGGCAAGGCTATTGCATAGACTGAGCAGGAAATGAAATACCACTTTGGACGGAATGGGAAGGATTGTGTGTGGGATGGACCTTATTTCCAGGCTTGATGGTATATTGACATCCTGGCAAAGGATATGGTTTTTCTCTGTTGCATTTGGGGATGGTACTGGACCATCAAGGGATCACCAATTTAGTATTGAAGGGCAGTGTGGAGGGTAAAAATCGTAGAGGGAGACCAAGAGATGAATACATCAAGCAGATTCAGAAGGATGTAGGTTGCAGTAGGTACTGGGAGATGAAGAAACTTGCACAGGATAGAGTAGCATGGAGAGCTGCATCAAACCAGTCTCGAGAGGACAGCTTCTCCTTTGCAGCTGGTTTCTTGGGTTGGTTAAAGGATTGCGTGCAAGTTTGAATATAGCATGTGAAATTGTCTGTGGTCAAGATTTTTTGGGGTGGGGGTGGGGGGCTATCAGTGAAGGCCTTAGTAATCTTCTTTTGGCCATCCTGATTTATGTTTCCTATGGTTGCTCTAAAATAAATAATTTTCCAGCAGAATATAAAATTCCATTCTGAACCATAGGCAGACATGCATAGTCTGTTGAAACAGTTTTTACTTCTTGTGTTATGATTTTGAATTTCACAGTTCATGTTAAATTCAGTTTCATTATTAAGCACAAATACTATTAGGGAGTAAATGTATTAGCGAGTGTAAATAATTCCTAGGTCACTGAATGGGGTTGTGCAAAATATTCTGTAGAATAAATAGTTTTTGATCTTAGCTGTAGTATATTATGCCATATTACACATTGAAATTAGTGTTTTCTTTTCCTTAACTTGCATAAGAAATTTTCAGTGTAGAATTTTATTAGTATGAAAATAACTTCTTTTTTTAATCATGAGAACCCAATTCAGACTTAGCAGTACTTGATTAGTTGGAAGTTGCTGTTTCCGACTACCTTCCATAAGGCAAGATGTAAATGCTGCTGGATGAAAAATTTAGTTTTCCTTCCTGTCAGCTGCATTCTTATGTCCTGAAATCTCTTAATCATATGAAGAATTATTGGGTGACAGTAAAAAGTATGAGGGAGGAATGGAAAATAATGCACAATAATTTTTTTTGCCCTGGTACTGCAGTTGCAATGTTGAAATTTTGTGGTGATGTAGTTGGAAGTTTGCGCTACAGAGGGTATTTTGTTTTCATATGTGGCTCTAGCGAGATAAACCTGAATTACAAAACACATGCGACACATGTTTCTGTCGTCAACTTGTGAAGAGCAGCGGAGTGTATTTCGATATTTGTGAGTCAAAGGACATAAACCAAGTGAAATTCACAAAGACGTGTGGCATGTATAGGGATGATTGAAGCAATGGTTCCAGGTAGTGTGCATTCTTCCAAGAGGGCTGTGTAAACATCAGTGATTCACTACGCTCTGGGTGGCTGGTAACAGCTGCAACCCTGCAGAATGTTGGAGCAATTGAAACTAATTTTGAATGACCAGCGAGTGCAACTGCGAACTTTATTACAGCAATTCAACATTTCTTATGGTGTGATTTACGATATTGTTTGTGTTACTGTTTGCTGGGTGCCTAAGAACCTGACAGGCAACCACTAGGGCCAGCAAATGACGACAAGCTTGTCTCACGTAAGGCGTTACACCACAGAGGGGCACGGCTTTCTGAAAGGAATCATCACTGGTGATGAGTTGTGGGTCTGCCATTACATGCCTGAAATTAAGCAGGCATCTGTAGAGTGGAAACACTCTGGTTCACCAATACAAAAAAAGAATTCAAAGCGGCTCAGTCTGCTAGGAAAGTGCTTGTGATAGTGTTCTGGGATGGGCATGGTGTGTTATTGGTGGACTTAGCTGACAATGATTGCCCTCATGTTTGCTGCTCCTGTTGTGATAAAATCAACAAATTTGGGTGGTCTTGACTGGGCACTGTTGGACTTGTTAGCAACACATGATTATGGGGCACATAACATTGTCATCTACCAGCTACCCCACTCACCTCCCCGAAACTACCCTGAAAGAGGTGTAAAATACCTCCAGAAAACATTAACAGCTGATGCCACCTTATACAAGAAGCTTATGATGGAGCACATGCTATCACACGTATTTGAAGAGTTTAGAGAACAATAGTTTTAAAACCCATTGTTTTGTAGAATTATTTATTTCTTCACTGCTGATACATTTTGATAGGACTGTGCAGTGTTTCATTCTTGGATATTCCTTCTTTTTCAGTTAATGTTGGAGAGGATTGTCCTGTATTTGATGGCCTCTATGAATTTTGTCAGTTGTCCTCTGGTGGGTCAGTTGCTGCTGCTGTGAAATTGAACAAACAAGCCTCCGAAATATGTATAAATTGGGGAGGCGGTTTGCATCATGCTAAAAAATCTGAAGCATCTGGGTTTTGCTATGTGAATGACATAGTTCTTGGGATTCTAGAATTGTTGAAGTACCACCAACGAGTTTTATATATTGATATTGATGTCCATCATGGTGATGGTGTCGAAGAAGCTTTTTATACTACTGACCGTGTGATGACTGTATCATTCCATAAATACGGTGAATACTTCCCAGGCACAGGAGATCTGAGGGTAAGAGCTATTAAGTTTTAAAATGCTGTTATAAATGTTATATGAATAATGATATTTATTTTTTGGAGACTTTAAAATTGTGTGGCTATATAGAAGATGTGTTGTTTTTCTTGTTGTTGAAGTTGACGTTATCATTACTAATTATCACTGCTTTAATGATATTAACATACACAGTCATGCATTGGTTTCGTAACTTTGTCACTGTAAATGCTTTTAATGTTTAAAAAGTTTGATTGTTTAGGGTAAAGCTATATCTATGTTATAGTATGAAGTTGTAAATATAGTAATGCCTTATCAAAAAAATATCGATAAGTATGGTCGTGAGGTCAGTTTCTTATAAAAAATTTATTGACCATCGCTGAAGCTTTTAATTTGTGTGTTGGTATTCAGGTTGGCGTTAATCGAAAATGGTGACTTTAATAATCATTATGGGATCATTGTTTGCCATACACAAGTTCAGTTGTGTATAGAGTATTCAACAATGGCTCTGCATAGTTAGTATCTCCTGTATAATTTGTCAGCATCACCATCACTATCTTCAAAATTAGCTTGCAGACCTGTTCCTTCTTCAAGGCAAATTATCCTCCCATCTGGTGAGTGGTCTTCCTGCATTGTGTTATCATTTTGGCTTAGACAGAGCAACATCTTTTGAATTCTGTTGATGTCCATCCATTGAGTATTTTTTTACATGTTAGTTTGTTGCCCTGATTTCTGTAATTTATATTGAAAAATGTCCATTTCCTTACATGTATCATCATATCTACTTTTATCCAAGAGCATATAGCTTGCCACAGATCTTATAAATCTCGTTTCAGCAGCTTCTCATTTCTCCTGGTTTGACCTCTTTAATGTCTAATTTTCACTGCTGTATGTAAATGTAGGGATATCATCTTATAAAACTTGATTTGTGGCTTCTCCCTCCTCATGTGTTATGTATTGTACCACACATTCTTTGAACTTTATTTTGTTATTGATCTCCATCCTTTCAGTGACATAACTTATACCCTAGGTAATTGAAAATGCATAGTTGTTCTATTATTTATCATGTATAACTTTCTAGTCGTCAAAGGTCGTTTCCCTTGGAAGCACTTCTCCGTGGTTTTTGTTACATTTATCCTCAGGTTAAAATCGTTCACTACTTATAAGACATCTTTTCTATAGTTTTTACTTAGTATTCTGCTCTTAAGCCATTCCGCTTGAAGGAAAAAAAGTTATCATCCAGTTTCGTTTAATCTTTTGTTGTGATTGATAATTAACTCAGTACCCAGTTTGTTTGAGGTACTATTTCTTTTCCTCTTACACTAATTTTAAACCTAATTTCTTCCTTTTAATGATTGTTGAATTTAAAAAGCTTGCGATGTGACCAGTGCACTGACTGCAAAATTGATCTCTGTAAGTCTGCCTTTATACCAGAAGTTGTCATTAAATAGCTGGTGATCCGTTAACACGTTCCTTGAGACGGTATTATACCTTGGCAATAAACTAACTCTGACAGTAATTGTTAGATATAACTGAAGCATGGCAAAAAATTCTGTTCTCTTATAGTGCAGAAATATCTCAAAACTGAATGTTTTTTTTTATTTTATTTTTATTTTTTTTCCTTACGTACACCTACATTAATACTCCTTCTGGTTCCAGTAACTGTACAACCTCCCCCCCCTCCCCCCCCACCCCACCCCCCCTTTCCAATTTCGAATGGTGTATGGGAATAATGATTGTTGATAAGCCTCGATATTAGCTCTAATTTCTTGAATTTTCTGATCATGGTCATTTCTTGAAGTATGTGGGAAGAAGTAATGTGTGTCCTACTCTTTCCGGAAAGTACTCCCTAGTAATTTTTCATGGTAAACCTCTCAACCTCTCCGTGATGCACAATGCCTCTCTTGGAGCATCTGCCACTAGAGTTTGATGAGCATCTCTGTAATGTTCTCGCACTGACTAAATAACACCAAGACGAAATACACTGCTCTGCTGCTCTTCTCTCTCTCTCTCTCTCTCTCTCTCTCTCTCTCTCTCTCTCTCTCTCTCTCCCCCCCCCCCCCCCCCCCCCCCCTCCCTATTTTATCAGTCATACCTGGTAAGCATTCCAGATTGATGAATAATACTCAAGAATCGGTGAGCAAGAGCCTCGTAAGCTGCTTGCTTCGTAGATGAGCTGTGAATCTGTCTGGCATCTGTTTTTCCTACTATTTTGTTTTATGTGGTCATTCCACTTGATGTCATTTGGTTAGTTACTCCTAAAAATTTTACAGTGGGTACTGTTTCCAGTAATGTGTCATCAATAATGTTATTGTACAGTAGTGAATTTCCTTGCCTGTGTGTGCACAGTAAGTTACATTTGTTTATGTTCAGGATCAACTGTCAGAGAATGCACCATTCATCAGTCCTCTGTTGATCATGCTGCAAGTCAGTGCTGTCATGTGGCATTGCTACTTTTGTGTAGGCAGCCACATTGCCTGCAATCAGTCTTAGCTTCCGATGCTTTCTACTAAGTTGTTTATATACATTGTAAACAGTAACAGTCGTATCACTTAGTTGGGGTACTCTGAAAATTATGTTTTCATCTGTCAGTTTCATTCTGATAAGAGCAACATGTTGAGTTCTATGTACAAGGAACTCTTGAATTGAGTTGCAAATATGGACCAGTACTCGGTAAGCTTGTCTTTTTATCACCAAACAGCAGTGTGGCAGGCTGTCATTTGTCTTTCTGAAGTTAAGGACCATGGCATCAACTTGAGCACCTTTGTGTACAGCGCTGTGGATCTCATGGAGAACCAGAACGAATTAAGTTTTGCAAAATCTCTGTCTGTGGAATCCAAGTAGAGTTTAATAGAATAGATTTTCGTTCTCCAAAGATTTCTTAATTCTTGAGCATAATGCATGTTCCATAATTCTACAACAGATTGGTGCCAATGGTATAGGCCTATACTTTTGTGCACCTGTCCTATGACCCTTCTTGAAAATGAGAATAACCTGTGCTTTTTTTCATCATTAAATACCCTTCAGTACTTTAGTGAAATACGATAAACTGCTGCTAGAAATGAAACAAGTTCTTCCGCATAATCTTTACAGAATCATACAGGTATCTCATCTGGTTCAGATGCTTTTCCACTACTAAGTGATTGTCACTGCTTTTCTATTCTGCGATCCGTTATCTGAGTTTGTGCCATTCAACATTTGTATAATGATTGAAAGGAGGGATCTTTTTACAATCTTCTGTGGTGAAACAGTTACAGACAACCGAATTCAGTATTTCGATCTTCTCTCTTTTATCTCTCGCTTCGCTGCCAGTATGGTCACTGACTGACTGATTAGATGATTTCAAACCTCTTGCTGCCTTTAAGTAAGAATAAAACATTTAGGGTTTTTAGTCATATCGGTTAACAAAACTTTACTTTCAAAGTCATTGAACGCTTCTCTGATTTTTCTCATTATGCTCAGCTCATTATCTCTCTGTTCAACTTTGGTTTGTCAGCTAGGTTTTGACTTCTCTGAAATCTGTGATGAAGCCCTCTTTGTTTACATAGCAGTCTTATAATACAGCTGTTAAACTATGGCAGGTCTTTCCCATTCCTGAAGACCTCTCTCGGAACATAGTTGTCTAACGCACATTAAATGATGCTTTTGAATTTTTTCCATTTGTGCCCCACATCTTCGTCTTCAGCACTGTATATTTTATGTTGACTGTTCAGATACTCTGCAGTTTGCATCTTGTCACTCTTGCTAAGCAAAAATATTTTCCTACTTTTCTGAACATTCCTTGTAATACCAGTAGTTACAGTTGCCATGACAATATTACAATCACTGATACCCTCCTCTGTGTTAACTGACTCAATAAGTTCAGGTCTGTTTTCACTAGGAGGTTCAAGATGTTACCTTCTCTAGTTAGTTCTCTATCTTCTCAAAGTAATTTTCAGGATGATAATATATGAATCCCTGTCTGTGGCTCAAGTTTGGTATCATGATCTCCCAATCCATGGCTGCCAAGTTGAAGTCACCCCATATTATGATGACATTATCAGGAAAGTTCATAACAGTATTCTGCAAGTTCTGTGTGAAGAACTCTACTGCAACAGCTCCTGACACACACAGGCTTCTATAAAAGCATCCGATTACCATTTTTGACTGACCTTCCATGCTTAACTTCACTCAGATTCATTCACATTTGAAATGTGTGATAACCTCACTAAATAGTATTGGCTTCTTTACTGCAATAAATATGTCGCCACCATTAGTGACTAACCTATCCATATGATAAATATTCCAATCTGAACTTGGGATGTTGTTGCTATTCTCTTACAGTTTCAACAAACTTTCTCTGTGTTACAACCTTTGGTAAATGATACTAATTCTGGGACCTTTCCTTGGATGCTCCTTCAGTTTGCTAATATCATATTAATTATACACATGTATGTCTAATTGTGCTCATGCATTTGCAATATTTGTTTCTGAAAATATCATTTTTGTTATTTTTTTGGACTGTCCTTTATAACTGTTCCCTATTTTCAGGACATTGGTGCTGGAAAAGGAAAATACTATGCTGTTAATATACCCTTAAGGGATGGAATGGATGATGAAAGTTATGAATCCATTTTTGTTCCTATAATATCAAAAGTAATGGAAACCTTTCAACCTAGTGCAGTTGTGCTACAGTGTGGTGCAGATTCCTTAACGGGTGATAGGTTGGGCTGTTTCAACCTAACAGTTAGAGGTAACGTTCAGTAATTATCTAAAGAAATGACTCAATATATTTTTACTGAAAATGATCATAGACCTGTAAGATGCATAGTAAAAATATACCAAATTACGAAGAAATTGATTCATGTTGCAGGAAGTCAGAACTGAGAATTTATTTAAGAATAGGGAGATATACCAGATTCCATTAAGTAGATAGTTAACTATATTACATGTTGACTTTTTTTTTTGTCATCAGTCTACTGACTGGTTTGATGCGGCCCGCCACGAATTCCTTTCCTGTGCTAACCACTTCATCTCAGAGTAGCACTTGCAACCTACGTCCTCAATTATTTGCTTGATGTATTCCAATCTCTGTCTTCCTCTACAGTTTTTGCCCTCTACAGCTCCCTCTAGTACCATGGAAGTCATTCCCTCATGTCTTAGCAGATGTCCTATCATCCTGTCCTTCTCCTTATCAGTGTTTTCCACATATTCCTTTCCTCTCCGATTCTGCGTAGAACCTCCTCATTCCTTACCTTATCAGTCCACCTAATTTTCAACATTCGTCTATAGCACCACATCTCAAATGCTTTGATTCTCTTCTGTTCCGATTTTCCCACAGTCCATGTTTCACTACCATACAATGCTGTACCCCAGACATACATCCTCAGAAATTTCTTCCTCAAATTAATGCCGGTATTTGATATTAGTAGACTTCTCTTGGCCAGAAATGCCTTTTTTGCCATAGCGAGTCTGCTTTTGATGTCCTCCTTGCTCCGTCCGTCATTGGTTATTTTACTGCCTAGGTAGCAGAATTCCTTAACTTCATTGACTTCGTGACCATCAATCCTGATGTTAAGTTTCTCGCTGTTCTCATTTCTACTACTTCTCATTACCTTCGTCTTTCTCCGATTTACTCTCAAACCATACTGTGTACTCATTAGACTGTTTATTCCGTTCAGCAGATCATTTAATTCTTCTTCACTTTCACTCAGGATAGCAATGTCGTCAGCGAATCGTATCATTGATATCCTTTCACCTTGTATTGTAATTCCACTCCTGAACCTTTCTTTTATTTCCATCATTGCTTCCTCAATGTACAGATTGAAGAGTAGGGGCGAAAGGCTACAGCCTTGTCTTACACCCTTCTTAATACGAGCACTTCATTCTTGTCCGTCCACTCTTATTATTCCTTCTTGGTTGTTGTACATATTGTATATGACCCGTCTCTCCCTATAGCTTACCACTACTTTTTTCAGAATCTCAAACAGCTTGCACCATTTTATATTGTCGAACGCTTTTTCCAGGTCGACAAATCCTATGAAAGTGAAAGTGTCTTGATTTTTCTTTAGCCTTGCTTCCATTATTAGCCATAACGTCAGAATTGCCTCTCTCGTCCCTTTACTTTTCCTAAAGCCAAACTGATCGTCACCTAGCTCATTCTCAATTTTCTTTTCCATTCTTCTGTATATTATTCTTGTAAGCAGCTTCGATGCATGAACTGTTAAGCTGATTGTGCGATAATTCTCGCACTTGTCAGCTCTTGCCGTCTTTGGAATTGTGTGGATGATGCTTTTCCGAAAGTCAGATGGTATATCGCCAGACTCATATATTCTACAAACCAACGTGAATAGTCGTTTTGTTGCCACTTCCCTCAATGATTTTAGAAATTCTGATGGAATGTTATCTATCCCTTCTGCCTTATTTGACCGTAAGTCCTCCAAAGCTCTTTTAAATTCTGATTCTAATACTGGATCCCCTATCTCTTCTAAATCGACTCCTGTTTCTTCACCCTCATAGAGGCTTTCAATGTATTCTTTCCACATATCTGCTCTCTCCTCTGCATTTAACAGTGGGATTCCCATTGCATTCTTAATGTTGCCACCGTTGCTTTTAATGTCACCAAAGGTTGTTTTGACTTTCCTGTATGCTGAGTCTGTCCTTCCGACAATAATATCTTTTTCGATGTCTTCAGATTTTTCCTGCAGCCATTTCGTCTTAGCTTCCCTGCACTTCCTATTTATTTCATTCCTCAGCGACTTGTATTTCTGTATTCCTGCTTTTCCCGGAACATGTTTGTACTTCCTCCTTTCATCAATCAACTGAAGTATTTCTTCTGTTACCCATGGTTTCTTCGCAGCTACCTTCTTTGTACCTATGTTTTCCTTCCCACCTTCTGTGATGGCCCTTTTTAGAGATGTCCATTCCTCTTCAACTGTACTGCCTACTGCGCTATTCCTTATTGCTGTATCTATAGCGTTAGAGGACTTCAAACGTATCTCGTCATTCCTTAGTACTTCCGTATCCCACTTCTTTGCGTATTGATTCTTCCTGACTAATGTCTTGAACTTCAGCCTACTCTTCATCACTACTATATTGTGATCTGAGTCTATATCTGCTCCTGGGTACGCCTTCCAATCTAGTATCTGATTTCGGAATCTCTGTCTGACCATGATGTAATCTAATTGAAATCTTCCCATATCTCCCGGCCTTTTCCAAGTATACCTCCTCCTCTTGTGATTCTTGAACAGGGTATTCGCTATTACTAGCTGAAACTTGTTACAGAACTCAATTAGTCTTTCTCCTCTTTCATTCCTTGTCCCAAGCCCATATTCTCCTGTAACCTTTTCTTCTACTCCTTCCCCTACAACTGCATTCCTGTCGCCCATGACTATTAGATTTTCGTCCCCCTTTACATACTGCATTACCCTTTCAGTATCCTCATACACTTTATCTGTTCATCTTCAGCTTGCGACGTCGGCATGTATACCTGAACTATCGTTGTCGGTGTTGGTCTGCTGTCGATTCTGATTAGAACAACCCGGTCACTGAACTGTTCACAGTAACACACCCTCTAACATAGACATAGACAAAATAAAGTGTTAAACAAAGGAACTTTTGCAAGCAGCAGATTTATTTTATGTGCATATAAATTAAAAGAAAAGGAAACCTCAAATAAAAAAGAGGATGTGTGGGAGTTAGAGGCAATGATAAGAGAAACAAGCCAGACATTGAAGAATGCTGTTAATATACATTCCTGGAGAACCACTGTGCAATTTCACTTGTGAGAAGAGGCAGTGTTAATCCGTGAAATGAATGCATTGATTTCCAGTGAGAGCACTGATGACGTTCGTTTGGTTGCCCTAAGTCCACCATTGTAATCATTATGATAGAATATGTTGAACTAAATGAAACTGTTGAGGAATGTCTTTCAAAAGATGTGGGAAGATAAAAAAAGTAAAGCTATCATCAATCCGAAGATTGGTTGGAGCACCACAGTTTTGTACGAGGCATGGTCCTGTTGAAGGTGGTATACTGTTGCCTTCCTCCGAACTTTCAGCTGTCTTCACCAGCTAGTTACAGGGGACCTACAGTTCAACATGGACTGTGAACTGTGGTACAACTCAGTATTTTTCAAATCAACCCTTTTTAATGATCTCTGGGGACTGAAAATTTTTTCCTTAAACAGGGGTTTTCCTTAAATGGGGTTTTTTCCCAAGTACACAGGAGTGACCAAGAATCATAATTCAGGTATGTTTATGTGGTAAAAGTATCTATAAAATCACAATCTTAATGGAACACATTTTTTAAAAAAAAAAAAGAATCTAGAAGAGTTGTTTGTTTCATCCTAAAGAGGAAAATTATTTCCTGATGGCATCAACTGCACAGTAGCTGTGAATCTTGGCACAAGTTCTTGTTCTTGTTATTGTTCTTCCTCTTCTTGGTTGTCACTGCCTCCTACCTCACAGTTTTCCTTCAGAAGCCCTTCACACAACTCACATTCATCTTGAATGTGGAAGTCACGATATCATCATTGCAAGAAATAGTATCCTGGAATGTACATTTTCTGGAATGTCTAAGTGATTCTATGCCATTCACCTAGAACAAGGCCATCTTCAACAGCAATTGATGCACCACAACCAGCCTTTGTGAAACGATTTAACACAATCTGTTGTGTTATTCTAGGTACCAACAAACATATGTATAGCCTGGAGAATGTTGAGTCTCATCACTTCCTATTTATCAAGGAATGAAATTGACTTTTACACTACCGCTATTCTGTATTTGGTTTTAACGGGGTGTATTATGCACAGGTCCAGAGACTGCAGATGATTAGTGCATTATGGAGGAGAGAAAACGTCACATCCATTTCTCAATAATAGTGTTTCCTTGGGATGTACAGGGCATTGCTCGATAATAAGTTCTCTTTTCCTTCCTGTGTGAGAAATCTTGTAAAGATTATGATGTCATCCAGGCATTCCTGTTGTACTTGTAAGTATAAGGTAGCATTTTCAAACAGTGAACACTCCAGGTTGAAATAACAACAATATAAGGAATAGGATAGATTGCTACTCATCGTAAAGATGACTCTTCGAGTTGCAGACAAGAACAGCAAAAAGGCTGCTACACATGCAGCTATTGGCAATAGGCTTCCTCAGCAAAGAAAACATACACACATTCACACAAGCAAGCACACCTCATGCACACTTGGCCGCCGCCACTGGCAGCTCTGATCAGAAGGTAATATTTTTATATTTGTGAGAAACCTGTGGGTTTCAAATTTTTCTGTTACTAATGGAGGTATTTTTTCACCTTCATCACTATTTACACACAATGGTGCAGTCATTGTTTATTTATTTTTTATCTGCGTGGCATTTTTCTCCCTTAATAGAATACATTTTTGTCAGAAGTAAGTTAGAAAAGAAGCCAGTTTCAGCTGCATTGAAAATATCTGCAGGCTTAAAATCCTGTGTTAGTCATGGCAACGTAATGTTCCTTCAAAAATTTACAATATCTGTGTTTGCAGCCTCACTTTTTCTGAGAAATGAGAGATTATCACTTTTTTATTTTTAATTTTTTTTTTTTTTTTAATGGTCCAGCTAGTCTATAGGTGCCCTGAAATTTTCAACACTGATCTTTAGGATGATTTCAAGGGGCTTCTTTTGCAATACGCATTCATTTGTAGAAATGCTGTCACTTCCCATTCCTTGAAACAGTAGTAAAAGAATGTTTTGCATGGCATTGAGCGTTGACAGGCAAATGCTTCACCTTTTGGATACAGAGACAGGCAAGCTTTGACATTTAAGAACACTTCTGTTTTTTAGTATGCTGCACAATGAACATGGCACGAAATTGTACTCCTTCACCACATGGGAAAGTTTTTTTTGTTAGCGATTGTCTTCAACGTTGTGGCTGATCACCAGCTTCTCCTGAATTGAGCTTTCTACATTTGCAAGCCATAACTCCACAGAAGTAAACTAATAAATTCAGTAATAAACAACTACACTTCTTGGCTCACACTTCATACAATCTAACTTCGTACAGTTAGATCACGTGACTACAGTCGCATGTTGGGCAAGGCGGAAATCACTTTCCTATTCCTTCAGCTCATTTTCCAGTATCGCTACAAGGATATTTGAGTTACTGACCAAAAAACTGTGTTCTAGGTGCGTGTTGATCAGAAGAATAAGTTACCATTTACTGCCATGAGATGATCCGAAATACGACCTGCATGAAACATATAAATCAAAAACTCACTTGGACACATTAGCAGTTGTGTAAAGGTTCAATTTTAATTTGCAAAATGTTTCATGTTTAATCCTTAAAACTGGAGTATTTCCTAGAGTGGTGTTCGTTAAAACTAAGGATGACTGATATTATTCTTATGGGAATATTGCCAGGACTGAAGAAAATATTCATTAACAGCAGGAGTTCCTTAAATGCAGGTTAGTTAATTCGGGGTTTTGCTGTACTTGACAGATAAAAGTCCTAGGACTGACTGGATATCGAACTAAAAGATCTTGATCCATGATTTAGATATTCATCACTGAGCCATTGAACCACACATGATGAAACAATTGAAAACAATAATAATACAAAGAAAATAAAATAGAAATGTAAGTTGGGTTTCATCAAATGTCATACTAATAAGGGAGAGTAAATAATACAAAAAAATTCAAGATTTATTTAAATGCTTACATAGTGCAAGAGAAAATTGAAACCACTGGAGGTTAATAATGAAAATTACATTGTAAAAGTAATGTCAGTTGAGCTATGTAAAACCATTTGAGGTATGAAGGTATATGGAGATGGTGTTTTAGAGGAAGTGGTTGAAGTTGGAGTCAAAGTGGTATAAGAGGAACTGACAAATTTGTTTACAAAATGTATGTGGAGGAAGACGGTTTCTCAAAACCTGAACAGTACCGTAATTATTCTCCTTTGCAACAAAAAGGGGTAAAGAGACTGTAGCTCTATTAACCCTTAGCTCCACAATGAATGAGATGTTCCATAAAATTAGGCTGCTTAGGGGAAAAATAGATTTTAATCAGACAAAGAAACTAGCTGGCTTTAGAAGTGGATGACAACACAGTAGACCATTTGCAACTCGCGATAAAAACTATAAAACCAAGCAAATGGATTCACAGATTTTACAGAAAGGTAATTTCATATAAACTCGATGCAGCACTCACCCCGACAGTCAGATTTGTTTCAAATGTGGTACGTTCAGTGATCCAGATAAGAGATGAAAAGCTACCAATTAGCAGAGGTGTTTTACAGTTGTGAGAAAAGCCATAGGTCTGCAAAGTTTTGAAATGGTGTGAAATTTAACATAAATGACTACAATTCTGATTGTAATCCAGATACAGCAGTGAAATTTATGTCACTGAGAAGCTAATGAGTAGAGCTTTACATTGATATGCAAGATGGCAGGTTTCTAAGAATTTTCACGTTCAAGGTCACTTTGACCTTGATTCTCTCAAAACACGCCACCTTCAATTTTTTTGGAAAAAAAAAATAGGTTGTGTTGCTCCAGTATGTTACTATAAATTTGCTTAATATCAAGAAGGCACATCAAAGACTCAGGATCAAAAATTTATTTTGTCTCCATCACTGCACTAACAAAATGCAGTAACTTCTTCCAGAACAGCCGACAATAGCAGTCACTATTATACTCACAAATTTGTGAAAATTTCTTGTTGTTAATAATGAATCATAGAGACTTTTATTTCAACCAGTCATTATTGGCTTGTTTCATGGGTGTGGCTTGTTTACTCAAACTGCAGTGTACATGTACTGGGAAATAGTCTGTAGTAGTAGCTTGTAAAAAATGCATCTCAGGTCAAAATGAACTGTCGCAAATCCATTTAAAGGTAGTGTTGCAGGAGTACAGTTGAATTTGAGAAGTGCTCAGGAGTGGATGGTGAACAAGTGTCCTGATGTATTTCCTGGTGGAAAAATTTGAAGCAGATGTAGAAAGCAATCCACAAAACCCTTCAACCCCTGCAGGTGTTGTCTCAGCTGTGCAAGGTACTTCCAGAGATGATGATAGTGCAGATGAAAGAGCATCTGATCTGGCATTAGATTCTTTAAATACTAACCTTCAGTTTCTGGGTAAATCTCCTGTGAAGAGACAGAGGCTAAATGCATAAACAAAAATTGGAAAGGTTGCCTTTTGTGTTGGAGCATACTTACATGGTGCAACTGGAAAAAGAAGAGTATAAAAAATGGAGAAAGAGAAATCACAGCACAGGTAAAAGATAAGTTTCACAACACAGAATGTATATGTGACAAAATACAAATTATGACAGCATTTCCCAAGAGCTGGAGCATAAGGAAAACCATGAAAGAATTTTCCACTTTAGATTACAAAATACAAAGAGCAAAACAGTAGCAGAACATGGTATACTAATGACACCAAATCCATGACCAGGTAAGACGTTGTGAAAAAACCATCAACTCATCCACGAATTTTACTGTGATCATAACGTGAGCCTTGTGATGCTAGGAAGAAAAGACTGTGTGTATGTGAAATGAAATAGAATTGGAGTAAATAAGCAGAAGCAGCTATAATTACACAATCTGAAGGAACTGTATGCATATTTAAAAAATAGATAACCAGATGTAAATATTGGATTCTCAAAATTTTGTCAGTTGCTGACAAAGCATTGTGTTCTTGTCCATGCCAGTGGAACCCATGTTTTTTGTTTCTCTCACATCAGAATTTTAAGTTAATAATTCACGTGTGTAAATTGAAAGAACTAATGAAGTGTGAAGAACACACATGACCATCATAAAAGCACTGTACAGCATCTGTTACATGCAGTCCTGCACTTCCACAATGTTTCTCAGGCGCATGTCCCTGTTGTCAAAGTTTGAGAAGGCTGAATGATTATCTATCAGTTGGTACAAACTGCATTGGCGAAATTACATCCAAGTGTTGGGTAACTACGGGCAGGTTAGTTTGCATAAAGTTTACAACAGCTCCTTCTGCTCATTATCACCCAGCTGCAGTCACAGATCTTTAAAATTGCTAAAGAACAACCCAAAGTAAGTGAATAATTTGTTGTTTGCGATTTTGTAGAGTTTGTTTGTGGTTTTCTAGAGCATTACTCCTTCACCATTCAGGGTTAAGTACAGGGATTTCACTGGAATGATTCACTGGTTACCATCCACCAGTTTGTAACTTACTACAGACCACAAATACAAATGAAATACACCATGTGTCATATGTGGAAGTATCTGATCGCCTTCAGCATGATACAATAAATGTATGTATTCTTTCCAGCACTGTCTCACCAGTGTCTTAAAATGTCACTTTCCAACTACAAAGCACATTTACTATGTTTTTGATGGATGTGCTGCCCAATACAAAAACAGAAAGAATTTCTTGTCCTGTTACTACGAAGATAATGGTAAAGGACCTTGGGGTGAGATTGTAGGGGCTGCAAAGAGATTAGCCTCACTTGTCAGCCTCAAGTGACATGAAACCCATATTTTGACAGACTGACAGCTCTTTCAGAGGTGCAAAGAAAATATTTTTTCATGTGTATTCGACTACACATCAGTTTCCCATCATGATTAAGTCATTGCCAACTGAAGCAACATTGCAAGAATACAAGTACAATTCCAGGTACCCATGTATCCATTAGCTTCATTGTAACAAAGACATATTCCTTTATAAATGATAGAGTGCAGCAATCAGTTGTCCTTTTGTGCAGATTTTATTATGCAACTCCAGATTTCAGCTACTACCTAGCCATTATCAATGCACTATTTTTTAAACTCTGTGCATATTAGTTCCTTATTGTTCGGGTGCCAGTCACAGATCTTTGAATATTTATTCGAAGAACTGTGACTGACACACAAACAACAGGGAACTAACATTCATAGAGTTTAAAAAATAGTGCGTTGATAATGGCTAGGCACCAGCCGAAATCTGGATTAGATGACGACTGATTGCTGTGCTCTATCTTTTATAAATTGCATAACAGCCGCTGAGTGCACCCAGTTTCCTAGTGGAAGGTAACCTGACAAAGAAATATTCTGCTTCTTTAGTGAGCAGAGAAGTGTCGGTGATTGATATATGGAAATAAATGCTGTTAAAACATACATAGATTTGTTGCCTTTATGTATGACAATTGTTGGTGGGCTGCATATGTCTTCCAAAGTTATGAATAATGTACAATCCATGGTGGAATAATGACAATATTATGAAAAGGATAATTGCTGCTCACCACATAGCGAAAATGCTGCATCACAGATAGGCACAGCAAAAAGCCTGACAGCTAGAGACTGTGCTCATGTGTGCATGAGCTGTGTGTGTGTATGTGTGTGTGTGTTCTCTAATTCTGATAAAGACCTATTTGGCTGAAAGCTTTCTTTGATAGCCTCTCTGTGACTCAGCATCTCCACTATATGATGAGTAGCAACCATCCTTTTCATAATTTTCATAATAAAATTATGAAGAAATAGATGAAGTTGCATCAGCATGGACCATCTCCATCATTTGTATTTCCTGCCATACCAGACACATTTGTTAGCAGAAGATGTGACAGTCTCACAAGACTGGATCCAGTGACACCAGCTGGCAGGATATACTCTGTTCCTGCATCGGGTATGGTGACCATTAACAATTTTAATTGGAGACTTGTGAAATGAGATGTAACCACTTTTTATTGCCTGTTCATTGAAGCTACATGGTAAATGGTTCATAATACCATATACTAATACAAAGCATATTTTTGTACAAAATTACTTACGAATTGTATTTTCAATAATTTGTATTTAGTATTTATGTGCTACCTTCTGCATTTTGATAGTACATTGATGCTAAGAAAATAAATTTTTGGTCTTGATGTCTTTGGTGTGTGATGTTGATATATACCAGTTTGTAGAAGCATATTGGAGCAATTCAATATATTTTGTTCCACCCGAAAAGATACTGAAAGTGGAGTGTTTTGAAATGCTCAAGGTCAAAGATTAAGGTCAGTAACGTTGAATGTGAAACGTATTAGAAATCTGCCGTCTTGCATATCAATGTTAAGCTCTACTCATTAGGTTTTCAATGATACAAGTTTCACTAATGTATCTGGATTAGAACCAGAATTATAGTCATTTATGTTCAGACAGATGCATGTAAATTTCACACTATTTTGAAACTTTGCGACGTATAAAATTTATCAGAACTGTCATATACCTCTACGGATTAGTAGTTTTCCCTCTCTTGTGTGGATCAGTTTACTTTTCTGTGTTGAATTGATGTGGAATTACCCTTAAGCATTTCACTCATATTGAACAAAATCTGTATCAACATCTCACAGAGAAACAAGTTGCTGATTTACCCTGTTAGCAGATTACAGAGCTACGACTTCCATTAGAATAGTAAGAAATTCAGAACTGAAAGAGGGGTAAGGCAAGTAGATTCCGTATCACCAGAACTGTTCTCAGTGGCTGTAGAAGTTTTCATGTCCTCAGGATGGAAAAATAATGAACAAATATGTTTTGAAGAAATATATTTGAACTACCTACTTATAGTTTGTGATATTGTGCTGTTTGCCTATTGTTCACACGAACTTCAACAAAAATGGCTTAACTCAGTGGAATAAGTTTAAAAATAGGTCAGAAATTCAATATTAGAGCATAAAATAACATATAAACCCCACAGCAGAAAGAAAACTGTGTAAATTAGTAATGAAGTTGTTGAAAAAACTGTCAAGTTTTACTATTCATGGCAGTTAATGTCTCCTGACATACGGGAAGGCAAATAAACTGAAATGTACAAATGGCATTTAATGCAGATGGTAAACTTAATAGTGTTTTCAGCTGCAAGCATCCAATGTAAGGAAAATTAACCCTTTGTTTCCTGACATAAGAAAAAATTTACTTTTTAACATTTTCTTTGCAGAATTTATGCTATTGTGGCCTCAAATGACAGTAGGATTTTTTGTAAAATTTTATTTTATTTTTCACAACTTTTTTCTCTCCTGGTACTTAGAAGTACCGTCAGACTCCATGTACAGAATCACAACATGCGCAGAAAAATGCTCCAATTTTTATAACTTGTACCTTATTCCACATAAATATTAAATATTTTTACATTAGAAAATTAATTAACCGAAATATGATATTTCTGAATTTTTTTTTTTTAATTTCGCATAAATTTATTCTAGAGCAACTTCACAATACATAGTAACTTAGCTATACATTTTTGACAGTATATACATATCACATATTTAGTGTTAGTGATACCTCATGAAATTGTAGGGAATAGTTCTTTTTCTCATTGCAGCACAAATACACTTTACATGTACTACATTGTGAACGTGGTCTCGACTGAATTTTATTTTTCGCACACATTTCGCATCATCCTCTTTTACAACTGAACACTAAAAAATGGTTTCCTCGGTTGCCAAGACGTACATCCTTCGGAACAGAAAAGTTATCCTTCCTTCTCTTTGGGAGAGTTATTTCATCTTTACCAGAGTTTCTCTTTTTGAGATTTGGCACTTGCTGTTCATTCATTAGCCCTAGTGCCACAGCACACCTGAATTCCAGCAGTGGCAGTGCCCCATGTAGATAACTGAAAATGACGTAAGGATTGACAAAAGCAATTTCTATTGCTCCCCAGAAGAGACGGTGCCACCATTTCTTTGATCGCTTGTCAAGACCATAAGTTGAATGTAATCTGTCTGCATGATCCACACCACCCATGTTTTTATTGTAATCACATACAATAACTGGACATGGTATAGTCATACTAGTTCCATCTTTCTGTTTTCTTGTCACTACGTTGTGTTCAATGCCATGGAAGTTTGACGCAAAATATACTACTTTATTTTCCTTTCATTGAAATAGTGTTAGGTCTAAAGATGACTCTCTATGATTTGATTTAGACATTTTTCTTTAGGTAAATTCCCTGGCAAACCTTTCCTGTTTGTTCTAATTGTTCCACAGGCAAATGTATTTACCGATTTCTGTGTGAGAAAAAGTGGACAGAACAACTAGTGAGAGGTAACGCATTGTTGCTACAATAAAGTGTTCGCACAACCTGACTGTACTAATAAGTCCGCTTTATATTTTCCACTTTATCTCATTCACTTGTAACGTAATGCTTCAAACTATTATAAAAAAAACAAAGAAGGTAAGTACGTACAATGGAAAACTCAACGGAAATTTCAATAAATTGCGCACAAATTCAGGCAACACCATGGAAACGAGCACATACAATCTTCTGTTTTCACAGCAGCGCGCGAAAAACAATTTCAAGCTCTGACCGCCAGAGAGGTCTATGTATTGCACAATAACATCTATGAAACAGTAGAGCAGAGTTACTGTTATGTACCGACAGGCTCTCAGATCACGAAACTGCACCACGAGAAAATAATTAGAGTCAAAACTTACTGGTACTTTTAAGTACCGTCAGGCAACAAAGGGTTAACACTCATTGTGTGTTATCAGTTTTGATGTAATGGCTAACTATTTAGACATTTATTCAGTATGGAAAACCATTCAGAAACTGAGTGTTGGGAAGATGCATGTTAGAAGTTAAAAGGGGAGACAGAAAACAAAACAAATGATTCAAACAGCAGTGACTTTTTATGTCGGTGCAAGCAAAGGAATTTTAATTACTGAATTATAGTTGGGTAACATTGATGAAAGTCACCTAATTATCTTATTATGACTGCCTGGTTTGATATACCTGTACTTGTGTGTGGGGGGTCTGAATGTGTTTGAAAAATTACTTGGTCTGTTTAACTGTGACAGTGTTGGAGGTTAGACTTTGAACTGTTGTAACCTCCCTTTGTTGTTGGCAACATACCCAATTCAACTTGTGATATCGAGCAGCTTTATGTCCCGTAGAGGTGCACAGTCTGTGAGAAGACTGAATAGTGAGAAAAAATGCTTCCAGGTAGAGACTGGAAGTAATTAAAATGAGATATTACTTCCAATAAGAAAATCGTTTTCATGAGATTGCTGAGCTCTGTGTGCATCCAGAAAACATGATAGTAATGAAAACACTGTGACAATAACTCCATTAGCAAAACATGCAGTTCTAAAGCTTATTAGGAATCGCACAAACAAAAGAAAGAAAACTTGCTAGCTTTCGAACTTATCCTTTAATGAGCTAGAGTAAACATACACACACACACACACACACACACACACACACACACACACACACACACACACACACACACACACAACCTAGACATGTCCCTATTTGATGCCATCTGAACCAACAAATGCTATTGTAGTGCCTTGCAAATTTCAGGGTAAATTCTAGACACACTCGTATTTCCACCATCTCGAACACGCGTTATTTTCAAGATGAGTGTGTGAAAGTGAAACTGTGTCTACTGCGCCTTGATTATGTATTTGTGCAGGACTGGCGTGTATTGGATGGTTGATTGGCGCAGGCAGGTAGTCGCCGCGCTTGCCTCAGAAGTTACACGCCCAGCACAAGGAGCAGACTCGCCATACTCCATGACGGTGCTGTCAGTCATTATTGAGAACAGTTGAATGTGGTTAAAGAAAAGAAAAGACACTTACTTATGCACTTACTTTTGTGAGGTCCGGATGGTGGATTTGATAGAGCTTTCTAGATTGTATTTGTTACAAAATATGTAGGAGTATCTGTTGGACCGGTAATTGTTGGGCTTACAAAATTTGAATCATTTATATGGTGTCTTGTTTGTGGAAATGGAAATATAGTGCGATTGGCTTAAAAGTATCCTGAGTGTACGGAGTTATTTTAAGAGTATAAAAAATTCCTCCAAAACAGCATCTTATCTTTGGATAAGTTGGGCAGACAGTCGCAGCCGGCTGTCCTGAAAAGAAGATGGTGAAACAACTCCACGTAAGCTCATTAGTAAAGTGTGTGTGAGAGTCTGGCACACCAGCACCACACTGCTCCCTCTAGTCACCGGAAACTGCCAGACTATTTTCCGGTAGGTGGAGTGGTCGTGGTGGTTGTAGTGGGTTAGGGTGGGAAGAGGAAGAGGGAGAGGGAGGCAGGGGAAGGGACTGGGAGTTGGATGGGTAGTGGCACAAAGGTAGGTAGGTGGTTTGCTGGCTAGGAATGTGGGAGGAAGGTGTGGCAGATATATGGGCGGGCATGATTGTAATGGCCGTTGGGAAGCGGCATACAGTGAAGGTGACATGGGGATATGAATTGGGAGGGGGTGACAGGACACAGGAAGAGGGAACTGTTGTGTGGAGTGTGCGAGGACAGTGGGTTACCTGATGTTGAGGCCAGGACAGTTACAGAAGCAGAAGTTGTGTTGTAAGGATAAGTTCCATCAGCATGATCAGAGAAGCTGATGGTGGAGGAAAGAATCCCTGACATTCAACTTGTGAAGCAGACATTGAAATTGAACATGTTATGCAACCAAGTAGTCAATTTTGTTCTTTGCAACAATTGGGCAATGGCCAACCATCTTGGTGGACAGATGACTAGTAGTCATACCAACATAAAAAGCTGTGCAGTGTTTCCAGCAGAGTAGGTATGTTAAGACATGTGATCTCTGTGGCAACATATTGGTAGTGGGAGTGGCATAGGAATGGACTAAGATGATGTGTAGGTTGGATGAGTGACGGAACACTTCTTTGGGAAGAGTGGGAAGGATCTGGGTAGGATGTCCCTTAGTCCTGGACAGGAGGAGAGATAATAAAGGCCTTGTCAAAGGATATGGTTCAGTTGTTCTAGTCCAGGGTGACATTGATTGTTGTGGGGGTTGCTCCTTTGTTGCTGATGCTTGGGGTGGTGGGAGGTGCGTGAGGTTACGGCCCAAGAGATCTGTTTTTTTACTAAGTTTGGAAAGTGTTGCCTGTCTGTAAAGGCTTTTATGAGGCCTTGAGCATACTGGGCAAGGGAGTTCTCGTCACTGCAGATACATTGTCGATGGGTGGCTAGGCTGTATGTGAGAGGTTTTTTGGTGTGGAGAGGATTGGGATCTGTCAAAATGCACGTACTGCTGCTGGTTATGGGCGTAATGTGGGCAGAGGCATGGATGGAGCCGTCAGAAGGTTGGAGGTCAATGTCCAGGAAGGATGTGCATTGGCTAGAGGTTGACCAACTGAAGTGGATGGGGGAAAGGGTATTGGGATTGTGAAGGAATGTGAATAGGATGTCATGGCCCTGAGTCCATATCATGAAGATATCATCAATGAACATGAAGCAGATTAGGTATTCGTAGTTTTGGGAGGCTCTAGGCATCCCCCTCCCCCCTCCCCCCCTGGACCATGGATCTTGCCGTTGGTGGGGAGGCTTGCATGCCTCAGTGATACAGATAGCCATACCGTAGGTGCAACCACAACGGAGGGGTATCTGTTGAGAGGCCAGACAAACGTGTGGTTCTTGAAGAGGGGCAGCAGCTTTTTCAGTAGTTGCAGGGGCAACAGTCTGGATGATTGACTGATCTGGCCTTGTAACACTAACCAAAACGGCCTTGCTGTGCTGGTACTGCGAACGGCTAAAAGCAAGGGGAAACTACAGCCGTAATTATTCCCGAGGGCATGCAGCTTTACTGTATGGTTAAATGATGATGGCGTCCTTTTGGGTAAAATATTCCGGAGGTAAAATAGTCCCCCATTCGGATCTCCGGGCGGGGCTACTCAAGAGGACGTCATTATCAGGAGAAAGAAAACTGGCATTCTACGGATCGGAACGTGGAATGTCAGATCCCTTAATCGGGCAGGTAGGTTAGAAAATTTAAAAATTGAAATGGATAGGTTTAACTTAGATATAGTGGGAATTAGTGAAGTTTGGTGGCAGGATGAACAAGACTTTTGGTCAGGTGACTACAGGGTTATAAACACTAAATCAAATAGGGGTACTGCAGGAATAGGTTTAACAATGAATATGAAAATTGGAATGCGGGTAAGCTACTACAGACAGCATAGTGAACACATTATTGTGGCCAAAATAGATACGAAGCCCACGCCTACCACAGTAGTACAAGTTTATATGCCAACTAGCTCTGCAGATGACGAAGAAGAAATAAAAGAAATTATTCAGATAGTGAAGGGAGACGAAAATTTAATGGTCATGGGTGACTGGAATTCATCAGTAGGAAAAGGGAGAGAAGGAAACTTAGTAGGTGAATATGGATTGGCGGTAAGAAACGAAAGAGGAAGCCGCCTGGTAGAATTTTGCACAGAGCACAACTTAATCATAGCTAACACTTGGTTCAAGAATCATAAAAGAAGGTTGTATACATGGAAGAATCCTGGAGATACTGACACGTTTCAGATAGATTATCTAATGGTAAGACAGAGATTTAGGAACCAGGTTTTAAATTGTAAGACATTACCAGGGCAGATGTGGACTCTGACCACAATCTATTGGTTATGAACTGTAGACTAAAACTGAAGAAACTGCAAAAAGGTGGGAATTTAAGGAGGTGGGACCTGGATAAACTGACTAAACCTGAGGTAGTATAGAGTTTCAGGGAGAGCATAAGGGAACAATTGACAAGAATGGGGAAAGAAATACAGTAGAAGAAGAATGGGTAGCTTTGAGGGATGAAGTAGTGAAGGCAGCAGAGGATCAAGTGGGTAAAAAGATGAGAGCTAGTAGAAATCCTTGGGTAACAGAGGAAATACTGAATTGAATTGATGAAAGGAGAAAATATAAAAATGCAGTAAATGAAGCAGGCAAAAAGGAATACAAACATCTCAAAAATGAGATCGACAGGAAGTGCAAAATGGCTAAGCAGGGATGGCTAGAGGACAAATGTAAGGATGTAGAGGCTTGTCTCACTAGGGATAAGATAGATACTGCCTACAGGTAAATTAAAGAGACCTTTGGAGAAAAGAGAACCACTTGTATGAATATCAAGAGCTCAGATGGAAACCCTGTTCTAAGCAAAGAAGGGAAAGCAGAAAGGTGGAAGGAGTATATAGAGGGTCTATACAAGGGCAATGTACTGCAAGGCAATATTTTGGAAATGGAAGAGGATGTAGATGAAGATGAAATGGGAGATATGATACTGCGTGAAGAGTTTGACAGAGCACTGAAAGACCTGAGTTGAAACAAGGCCCCGGGAGTAGACAACATTCCATTAGAACTACTGACAGCCTTCGGAGAGGCAGTCCTGACAAAACTCTACCATCTGGTGAGCAAGATGTATGAGACAGGCAAAATACCCTCAGACTTCAAGAAGAATATAATAATTCCAATCCCAAAGAAAGCAGGTGTTGACAGATGTGAAAATTACTGAACTATCAGTGTAATAAGTCATAGCTGCAAAATACTAACGCGGATTCTTTACAGATGAATGTAAAAACTAGTAGAAGCCGACCTCCGGGAAGATCAGTTTGGATTCCGTAGAAATATCGGAACACGTGAGGCAATACTGACCCTACGACTTATCTTAGAAGCTAGATTAAGGAAAGGCAAACCTACATTTCTAGCATTTGTGGACTTAGAGAAAGTTTTTGACAATGTTGACTGGAATACTCTCTTTCAAATTCTGAAGGTGGCAGGGGTAAAATACAGGGAGCGAAAACTACTTACAATTTGTACAGAAACCAGATGGCAGTTATAAGAGTCGAGGGGCATGAAAGGGAAGCAGTGGTTGGGAAGGGAGTGAGACAGGATTTTAGCCTCTCCCCGATGTTATTCAATCTGTATATTGAGCAAGCAGTAAAGGAAACAAAAGAAAAATTCGGAGTAGGTATTAAAATCCATGGAGAAGAAATAAAAACTTTGAGGTTCGCCGATGACATTGTAATTCCGTCAGAGACAGCAAAGGACTTGGAAGAGCAGTTGAACGGAATGGATAGTGTCTTGAAAGGAGGATACAAGATGAACATCAACAAAAGCAAAACGAGGATAATGGAATGTAGTCAAATTAAGTCGGGTGATGCTGAGGTAATTAGATTAGGAAATGAGACACTTAAAGTAGTAAAGGAGTTTTGCTATTTGGGGAGCAAAATAACTGATGATGGTCGAAGTAGAGAGGATATAAAATGTAGACTGGCAATGGCAAGGAAATCATTTCTGAAGAAGAGAAATTTGTTAACATCGAGTATAGATTTAAGTGTCAGGAAGTCATTTCTGAAAGTATTTGTATGGAGTGTAGCCATGTATGGAAGTGAAACATGGACGGTTACTAGTTTGGACAAGAAGAGAATAGAAGCTTTCGAAATGTGGTGCTACAGAAGAATGCTGAAGATTAGATGGGTAGATCACATAACTAATGTGGAAGTATTGAATAGGGAGAAGAGAAGTTTGTGGCACAACTTGACTAGAAGAAGGGATCGGTTGGTAGGACATGTTCTGAGGCATCAAGGGATCACCAGTTTAGTATTGGAGGGCAGTGTGGAGGGTAAAAATTGTAGAGGGAGACCAAGAGATGGATACACTAAGCAGATTCAGAAGGATGTAGGTTGCAGTAGGTACTGGGAGATGAAGCAGCTTGCACAGGATAGAGTAGCTTGGAGAGCTGCATCAAACCAGTCTCTGGACTGAAGGCCACAACAACAACAATAGGCCTTCCTCTAGATTGCCCATAAAAAGGGTAACATAGGAGTGTGCCATGTGGGTTCTCATGTCTGTGTCATGGATTTGTTTATAAACCTTCAGTTCAAAGGAAAAGTAGTTGTGGGTCAGGACATAGTTGGTAAGGTGCATGAGGAATGAGTTGGTGGGTTTGGAATCTGACTGATGTTGGAAGAAGTAGTGGAAAGACAATGGGCATGAGGGATGTTGGTGTATAGGGAGGTGGCATCAGCAGTGACAAGTAGGGATCCATGAGTTTAAGGGATGGGGATTGGTGAAAGTCGGTGAAGGAAGGACTATGTGATCAAAAGTATCCGGACACTTGGCTGAAAATGACTTCAAAGTTCATGGCACCCTCCATCGGTAATGCTGGAATTCAGTATGGTGTTGGTCCACCCGTAACCTTGATGGCAGCTTCCACTCTCATAGGCATATGTTCAATCAGATGCTGTAAGGTTTCTTGGGTAATGGCAGCCCATTCTTCACGGAGTGCTGCACTGAGGAGAGGTATCGATGTTGGTCGGTGAGACCTGGCACAAAGTCAGCATTCCAAAACATACCAAAGGTGTTTTATAGGATTCAGGTCAGGACTCCATTACAGGGATGTTGTTGTTGTGTAACCACTCTGCTGTAGGCCATGCATTATGAACAGGTGCCCAATCGTGTTGAAAGATGCAGTCGCCATACCCGAATTGCTCTTCAACAGTGGGAAGCAAGAAGGTGCTTGAAACATCAATGTAGGCCTGTGCTGTAATAGATGCCATGGAAAACAACAAGGGGTGCAAGCCCCCTCCACAAAAAACACGACCACACCATAACACCACTGCCTCCGAATTTTACTGTTGGCACAACACATGTTGGCAGATAACGTTCACCAGGCATTCGCCACACCCACACCCTGCCATTGGATCTCCATATTGTGTACCATGATTCATCACTCCACACAATGTTTTTCCACTGTTCAATCATCCAATGTTTACACTCCTTACACCAAGTGAGGCATCGTTTGGCATCTACCGGCGTGATGTGTGGCTTATGAACAGCCCCTCGACCACCATGAAATCCAAGTTTCCTCGCCTCCCACCTAACTTTCATAGTACTTGCAGTGGATCCTGATGCAGTTTGGAATCTCTGTGTGATGGTCTGAATAGATGTTTGCCTATTACACATTACGACCCTCTTCAACTGTTGGCGGTTTCAGTCAGTCAACAGACAAGTTTGGCCTGTACACTCTTGTGCTGTATGTGTCCCTTTGTGTTTCCACTTCACTGTCACATTGAAAACAGTGTGTTTAGGGATGTTTAGGAGCGTGGAAATCTCGCGTACAGACATATGACAGAAGTGACACCCAATCACCTGACCCCATTCGAAGTCCGTGAGTTCTGTGGAGTGCCCCATTCTGCTCTCTCGGTATGTCTAATGACTATTGATGTCGCTGATATGGTATACCTGGCAGTAGCTGGCAGCACAATGCACCTAATATGAAAAAGTATGTTTTTGGGGGTGTCCGGATACTTTTGATGTGGGAGTCGAGGTTTCGGGCAATTGGTTGGAGGTGTTGGTCAACAAGAGCAGAAATTCTTTAAGTGGCAGCACGAAAGCCAGCTACAGTGGGGTGACCAAGATATTTGGGTTTGTGGATTTTTGGGGTGGAAATGGGTGTGCTGTGTGTTATTGGGGTGTGGAAGGACATGGAACTCAGGTGAGAAGTTCTGGAAAGTACATGGGTTTCAGTATGGATTAGAGGTTATGCTGGACTTCTGGGATGAGATTACTCTGACAGAGCTTGTAGGTGGAGGAGTCGGACAGTTGGGAGAGGCCTTTTGTCAGATGGTCACTGCAACTCAATCATAACAGTGGTGGAGCCTTTGTCTCTAGGGAGGATGATTAGGTGTGGATCTGTATTCAGGTTGTGTATGGCTGTCTTTTCACCTACAGAAGGGTTGATGTTCTTAAGAAGGGATCTGGGGAAGGTTGGATGCCAAGTTGGAGTTGAGGAATTACTGGCACCATCCACATCATTACGAAATTTCATCTTCATGATTCATTGAACAAGTGTTGATGTTGTGTAACTGGAAGCTGACTAGGGGGGAGGGGTTATGTTCAGGGGGGAGAGGGGCAATAAGGGTCACGGTCGGACGGTGGTATGAACTGGGAGAGGCAAGGTTCAATACTGGATGAGGTTGGGTTTGGTTGGAGGGATTGGTAACTGTGAGTGTTTCCACTGTAGGAGGAGGAGAGCAGTCTCTGACAAGACCAACATTGTTAAAATGGGATGTAGGGCGGAAGGTTAGGCTTTTGGATTGGATTGAAATGTATGTGGGACTAAGGTTTTTGCCGGAGAGATTAGGAACGGTGTTTGAGGTTTGCTTGGCTTGTGGGGTGTTGGGAGGGAGTTTTGGTGGATGTGGTAAATGAAAATGGTCAGATAGGCAGGCTTTGGGACCTATGAGGGGTTGACAAGGGGGTTCACTATGAATAAGATGGATGTTAATGGATAGTGGTACCTCAAGACAGGATTAGGGTGCCAGTAGGTTGACAGTTTGCGGAGGTGGTGTCTGGAATGCTCCTCCAGGTTTTGGAGTGCAAATTTTTTTATTTCAGAGATGTTGCATATGTAGTGAATATTGCACTGCAATAGTGTCTTGCAGAGGGAGTACAGGTGGTTTTGGAATGCCTGTACCATAGAGAGGTGCTTTTGCAGCACCGGGTTCGTGAGGGATAGGGACTGGGCAGAATCTGAGGATAGGTGTGGGTTGTTGTGAATGGAGGAGAGTGGGATCCCTCCCGGGATTTTTATGGGTAGGCATTTTGAGGGGATTGTATGGTTCAGACAGCATTTAAAGAGCAAGATATGGGACTGGATTATTGCAAGGAAAAAGAGATACTTTTCTGAACTGGTGCAGCAATGTGCGAGCAGTGGTCCATTGGGATAGGGATGATGATAGGAAATGCAAATAACACAGGAAATTGGCAACTGAAAGTGTTAGGTGGCTGTGAGGAGAACTGGGTAGTATAGAGTGAATTCATAGAGTTAAAAGGACGGGACAAATTGTACTGGTAGCAACAGGATGGATTGTGGCGTGAGGATATTTGATCGTGCAAAGTCATTATCATACGCAGGAAAGGAGAGGGAAAGATATAAAGTTCTGATGGGAAGAATGTGTGGTGGGGGGGATTATAAGTTGTGGTTAGTAGCTGGAAGTAATGCTGCACCATCAGAAAGACGACGACCAGTGGTGTAAAATGTCACGAAAGCTGCACACGATCACATCGGTCGGAATAAGCTGCTTCACAGCCCAAGCTATGTGGATCATTCCCTCCACCACCAGCTTCTTTGAGCCACAAAGATGAGGGTTACCCTTGCAACACATCGTCTGCTCCCGTAAGTGTCCTGGCCTCTTATCTTACAAGGGAACCTCCCCATCGCACCCCCCTCAGATTTAGTTATAAGTTGGCACAGTGGATAGGCCTTGATAAACTGAACACAGATCAATTGAGAAAACAGGAAGAAGTTGTGTGGAACTGTTAAAAAAATAAGCAAAATATACAAACTTAGTAGTCCATGGGTGACATAGGCAACATCATGGACAATGTGAGCTCAGGAGCGCCGTGGTCCCGTGGTAGCGTGAGCAGCTGCAGAATGAGAGGTCCTTGGTTCTCGTCTTCCCTCGAGTGAAAATTTTACATTCTTTATTTTTGCATAGTTATTATCTGTCCATTCGTTCATTGATGTCTCTGTTCACTGTAATAAGTTTAGTGTCTGTGTTTTGCGACCGCATCGCAAAACCGTGCGATTAGTAGACGAAAGGACGTGCCTCTCCAATGGGAACCGAAAACATTTGATCGCAAGGTCATAGGGCAATCGATTCCTCCACAGGAAAACACATCTGATATATTCTATACGACACTGGTGACGGCATGTGCGTCACATGACAGGAATATGTTGTCGACCCACCTAACTTGTACACTTGGTGAATGGGTAAAAAGATTCTTCTACCTTGCCCGATTTAGGTTTTCTTGTGGATGTGATAATCACTCCCAAAAAAGTGATGAAAACATAAGAGTTTGTCACATAAACTGAAAATAAAAAATTAAACTTTTCACTCGATGGAAGATTTGAACCAAGGACCTTTCGTTCCGCAGCTACTCACGTTACCACGAGACCACGGCGCTCCTGCAGTACAAGTGTCCTTGATGTTGCCTATCTTCCCATGAACTACTCAGTTTGTATATTTTGTTTATTTTTTCACAGTTCCACACAACTTCTTCCTGTTTTCTCAATTGATCTGTGTTCAGTTTTTCAAGGCCTATCCACTGTGCCAACTTATAACTAAATCTGAGGGGGGTGCGATGGGGAGGTTCCCTTGTTAGGTAAACCACTGTCCCCATCTACATCTACCGGATGGTTATAATTACACTAACCATTTTTAACACATTGTGACACAAACTAAGTAATGTACAAGAACCAAACTTGGTAGCATTAATGTCAAGGACATGCGGAAGAGAAATAATGCAGAATCAGTTCAGTCGAAACACTTTTAATATGCTGCTATGGTACATCATACCATTACGTACTGGCACCCATTAAGGCTACAAAAGGGGCTCAGTATGGTGCCTTTCGGTGTCCAGAAGGGTGTGAAAGTGCAGGATTGCACTCCGCTCAGCAGAATGAAGCATGTCCGTAGGTATGCTGGCTACGTCTCTTGATATGTTGTGCTTCGGATCAGAACATGTGTGAATATTCTCCTATTCTCCTGGTAAACCCTGTCTTTCGATACATCTCTCTCCTGTAGGGTGCATATGACATGCTGGCGAGGCATATCACAGTAACGCTGTCCAGTCACAGTGCACGTCTTTGGTCCTTTAGCACGAACCTGTTAAAAAAATAATGGACCAATGATGAACATAACCATGAAGCTATACCATGAGCTTCGTCTGTCCATAGGATAGTTCAGGGCCAGCCCTCTCAACTTCAATCCTTGTGAGAAAGTGGAGAGCCTTCTGTGGTGGAAGTTTCTGTGTGATACGGATCTGGTACAGGTATCATTTGAGAATGTTTCGAAGCACCTTCCGTACAGTGGACCACGGGGATATTCAACTTCCGTGACACAGCACATGCACTGCGTGGCGATCAGGAATTGCGCGCAGTGCTGTCTGCCATAGCAACAGCTATTTCATCAACCACCTGTGGTATGACCAGTTGTCGGCTTCTTCCCAGAGCGACGCCTAGTTCTCTAATTGATTTGAACTACTACTTCATGCTCCACACATCAGATGGAGAAAGAGGACCCTTCTGTAATTCTTTCAGCTGGTGGTATTCTTGAAGTGCAGTTGCAGCATTACTATTGTTTTGATAATAAAGCTTCACCAATAATGTCCTACTCCTTTCATCCAAGCTCATGTTGAGACACCAACTAGTGCACTGTGACAGGTCAGGTGTGAGAGACTATGAATCACAATGACTGATCATGGTATATGGTGGCCATAGTTGGAACTGGACGATGGCACTGTGACACATGGGTATCATGCATTCCATACTCTGGACATTAATGCTACAAAGTTTGGTACTTGGTACAGTAATTAGTTTCTGTGTTATAATGTGTTAAATAGGGAAACTTCTAAAAAAAAATAACCACCTGGTACTTCTGCATCGATTCTCTGCAAGCCGCCATATGGTGTGTGGCGGAGGGTGTTGTGTACCAATACTAGTCATTTCCTTTCCTGTTCCACTAACAAATAGAGCGAGGGAAAAGAAGACAGTCTGTAAGCTCTGTATGAGCCCTAATTTCTCGTATCTTATCTTCGTGGTCCTTACACGCAGTGTATATTGACCGCAATAGAAATGTTCAGCAGTCAGCTTCAAATGCTGGTTCTCTAAAATTTCTTAATGTTTCTCAAAAACTAAAAAACAAACACACTTCCCTCCAGGGATTCACATTTGAGTTTCTGAAGCATCTCCTTAACATTTATGTGTTGTTCCAACCTACAGGTAACAAATCTAGCAGCCTGCCTCTGAATTGCTTGAATGTCTTCCTTCATCCAAACTGGTACAGATCCCAAACACTCCTGCAGTACTCAAGAACAGGTTGCACCAGTGTCCTATATAAGGTCTCCTTTACAGGTGAACCACTCTTTCCTGAAATTCTCCCAATATAGCAGAGTTGACCATTTGGCTTCCCTACCACAGTTCTCACATGATTTCTCCATTTCATATTGTTTTGCAACAGTATGCCAAGATATTTAAATGATGTGACTGTGTCAAGCACACTAGTAATACTGTATTTGAACACCACAGATTTGTTCTTCCCACTCATCCATATTAACTTACATTTTTGCCCATTTAAAACTAGCTGCCATTCATCACACCAATTAGAAATTTTGTTTAAATCGTCTTGTATCTTCCTACAGTCACTCAACTTCAATATGTTACCCTACACCACAGCATTGTCAGCAAACAACTGCAGACTGCTGCCCACCCTGTCTGCCAAATCATTTATGTATATAGAAAACAACAGTGGTCCTATCACACTTCCCTGGGTCACTCTTGATGGTATACTTTTCTCTGATAAACACTTGTTTTCGAGGACAACATACTGGGTTCTGTTGCTTAAGAAGTCTTCGAGCCACTTCAATATCTGTGCACTAATTCCATATGCTAGTACCTTCGTTAACAACCTGCTGTGAGGCACTGTGTCAAACACTTTCTGGAAATCTGGAAGTATGGCATCGGCCTGTTGCTATTCATCCATAGTTTGCAGTTTATCTTGTGAGAAAAGAGCAAGCTGAGTTTTGCATGAACGATGTTTTCTAAAACTGTGCTGATTTGTGGAAATAAGCTTTTCACAAGGGGAGGTCACCAATCAGGACACGCTGATTTTGCCCAAATTGCGTGTGTAGAAGGAGTTGGGTCTCCACATCACGTACCTTAAATATTTCGCCTGAGTGGGTCTTAGGAAAGGAGAAAATGCTCTCGAAGGTTTTTCCGGTAGCACTATGTACCTTATTTAGCTTTCTGTTCATCGTTAACGGCATAGCGTAATGGCCAAGCGCATTGCTTGTGAAACAGGCGACCTGAGACCAATCCCTGGTGCTTCCTAATTTTTTTTCCGTCCCCCCCCCTCCCCCCATTGTTATTTTACTTCGTTTCTTCAGATTGTTCAACTATTTACTGTAGAATTTAAATACATTCAATCTTTTGAATCAAGTATAAAACAATCATATCGTAAATGACGTACAAAAAGGTTAGAAAATAAAATATTATTCTTATTATGTATATGACGCTAACAGACGTTACCCTAGCTGACTGTTGGAATTGCAAGCGTCTCGTCAGCTATCAGACAGTAATGGATTTCTCACCAGTGAGTGTCGTGACTGTATGTATTAGACTGTGCCTCTATTGTCAGTTCGCAACGATTTGTGGAGCTGTGAGTATCGTCGTGCCAAAATCAAACATGGCAATCCAACAAAAATGACTGATAATCTCGAAACTTTTGATGAAGATTTCAAAGCAAACTTCACCAGTGCTCTTTCCTACGCTTTTTCAATTTATAAAGAAAAAGGGATGATCACCCTCCTATGTCCTTCAGACCTACAGTAATAGCCATAGGTAAAGCAATTGCAGAGGCAGTTATCGACATTATGAATATGCATTTCATAGAGTATGATGAAGATCTGATACTATGCACAGAGCCTGAAGAAGAAAATATTTATGAAGAGGTACGTGGAACATATCTCTCTTTCTCTCTCTCTCTCTCTCTCTCTCTGAGACACACACACACTCATGTTAATCATATGCAGTCTCTTTTATCTGTCACAGGTGACTTCTTCAAGTACAGATGAGGATTATACTCCTGAAGATTTTTCCACGAGTTCCTCACGTACATCAGCAACATTGGCTGACAAGAAGAAGGTCCTGGAATTTGCTGACGCTCATCCAAAATGGAAATTTGCAACATTGCAGTCTAGATTCCCAATCCTCAAGAAAAGGGATTATCTTAAAATTTGGAAGAAAGAAGTACACCAAGGTGGCTCCAGACTTGAAAAGTTGTCCTTAATTGACTCGGAAACATGGGATAAATTTCAAGATGCATGTAGCTGCTATGAATTGGTGATGACTAGAACCCTACAGCAATGGGCAATGACCGCTGCATTCCTGTATTTATCAGAGCATTTTCACTTCCGAGCTTCTGATACTTGGGCAAAATCCTTCAAGAAAAAATATTCGATAAGGCAGCGAAAAATCACGAAATTCGTCAGCAAAAATGATGATGTAACTTTGGGCGAAACAGTGGCGGCAGCAGCAGAGAAGCTTCATATGTAGATGAGACATTTAGTGCCACATTTCAACATCGACTATATAATTAACACTGACCAGACCGGATGCCAGTATGAGTCAACATACAACAGGTCTCTGGATGTCAAAGGTGCAAAGACTGTTATGGTGAAGAAACTCAATCTATCGAAGGCCACCCACTCTTACACAGCACAGTACAGTTTAACCGTTTCAGGGAAACTTTCACCCCTTGTGTTTTTATGTTTGCAAGAGCCTGCGAATAAATTCGGTCCTCGGGTTGCTGCCATTGTCAAAAAATTAGAAGACGAGTATGAAAATGTTGTCGTTACTTGTTCCATGTCAGGGAAACTAACAAAAGAGCTTTATGCAACATTATTGGAAACAACATTGAACCCATACGTCATAGACAATAAATTTCTTCTGTTGGTGGATTCTTGGAGTGGCAAAACAGATTCAACATCGTATGATGAGACAATTAAGATTGAGCTAGGCGAGGCAGTGTGTACCATGAAGGTCATTTCACCAAAATGTACACCTTTGGTTCAACCTTGTGATGTATATTTCTATTGCCAAGTCAAAATTCCAATTAAGACTGCAAAGTGCCCCTGAATTGCTCCGACAACAGCGAGAAATATCACCAAGAGAAGATGCAATTGAAATACATTTGATCGTGCAGCATCAATTCAGTGCTCCTATGTTCCTGTGTTCACTGCTATGATCCAGCACGCTTGGTTTGCATCCAAACTGATAGCGGATAAACAGTCGTTTCAAAACTTGAATGAAGTGTCCTTTCCAATGACGCATGTTTCAGCAAAATGTAACTGCTCAAACAATGCCTTCATAGAATGTGCCTGGTGTGAAACATATATATGTTTGACATGTTTCTATGATAGACGTCACCATCAAATTGCAAACCTTCTACTGTGATAATGAATAAAAAGTAGTGCACATAATCACAAGAATCTTCGGAAACTTTATTTTCATTAAAACTTTTGCCTAATTCAATAAAAATACTGCTTGAATGTGTTTAATTTCTACTGTAAATAATTGAACAATTGGAAGAAATGAAGTGAAAGAAACAATGGGGGGAAAAACAGAAAAAAATCAGAAAGCACTTGGGATTGATCCCAGGTCACCTGTTCCATAAGCAATGCGCTTGACCATTAACGCTATGCCGTTAATGATGAACAGAACTCTGAGTAAGGTATATAGTGGTATTGGAAAAACTTTCGAGAGCATTTTCTCCTTTCTGAAGGCCCACTCAGGCGAAATATTTAAGGCACGTAATATGGAGACCCACCTCCTTCTACACACGCAATTTGTGCGAATTCGACGTGTCCCAATTGGTGACCTCTCAATAAAGTTTATTATATTCTAACTGAGAATATGTCCCAAGGATTCTGCAGCAGACCAAAGCTAGGGATATTGGTCCATAATTTTGTGGGTCTGTTCTTTTACCCTTCTTGTAAGCTTGAGTCACCTGCACCGTTTTCCAATCACTTGGGACTCTTGTGTTGGGCAAGAGTTAATGATAAATGCAGGGTAGGTGGGGGACCTGTGCCGTAGAGTACCCTTCGTAAAAGCGAATTGCGATTCCATCCAGACCTGGCGGCTAACTTGTTCTCTACTCTTTCAGTTGTTTCTCTACACCAGAGATGCTTATTTCTATGTTGTTCATACAGGAGTCTGTCCAATGGTCAAATGATGGTATGTTTGTGCGATTCTCCTGTGTGAACAATTTCTTGAACGTGAAATTTAAAACATCGCTTTTTGTTTTGCTATTGTCACTTGCCACACCAGACTGGTTAACAAGGGACTGAGTAGAAATCTTAGACCTGCTTAGCAATCTTACATAGGGCCAGAATTTTCTGAGGTTCTCTGGCAGATTTTCTGCTAAGGTGTGACGGTGGTAGTTGTTGTAAACTTCATGCATAGATCTCTTCACAGATTCACGAATCTCTACTAATCTATTGACCAGTTGAAACATGTCCTGTGGTTGTGTTATGTACAGCAGATGTTATATGGAGAACACACAGAGGAGGTGTAAAGTACAGATTGTACTGTTACAACTGTAACAACGGATGGTCCATGATGGTTTGGATGATCATATCCTGGTGTTCACACTGAAAGGAAAAGTAGGTGGTAAGGTCTACGAACACATTTAGATGAACATGTTCTTTCAGTGTCTTGGACAGTGTTCGCAGCTGTAGGTTTGCATCCTCCAAGCTCAGGACTTCCTTGCTTTTTTTGTCAATATTCTGTTTGATGAAAATGATGATGCAGTTCCACAATCATTGGGTTAGAATATTATTTATCTGATGTGACCTGTATTAGAAAATGTTAAGGTAATACAGGGTGATTCAAAAAGAATACCACAACTTTAAAAATGTGTATTTAATGAAAGAAACATAATATAACCTTCTGTTATACATCATTACAAAGAGTATTTAAAAAGGTTTTTTTTTCACTCAAAAACAAGTTCAGAGATGTTCAATATGGCCCCCTCCAGACACACGAGCAATATCAACCCGATACTCCAACTCGTTCCACACTCTCTGTAGCATATCGGGCGTAACAGTTTGGATAGCTGCTGTTATTTCTCGTTTCAAATCATCAATGGTGGCTGGGAGAGGTGGCCGAAACACCATATCCTTAACATACCCCCATAAGAAAAAATCGCAGGGGGTAAGATCAGGGCTTCTTGGAGGCCAGTGATGACGTGCTCTGTCACGGGCTGCCTGGCGGCCGATCCATCGCCTCGGGTAGTTGACGTTCAGGTAGTTACGGACAGATAAGTGCCAATGTGGTGGCGCTCCATCCTGCTGAAATATGAATTGTTGTGCTTCTTGTTCGAGCTGAGGGAACAGCCAATTCTCTAACATCTCCAGATACTGTAGTCCAGTTACAGTAGCACCTTCGAAGAAAAAGGGACCAAAAACTTTATTGGCTGAAATGGCGAACAAATGTACAACTAAATGAAGCTTTATAGCTCCCTTAATTCGCCGACAGGTAGTGCTTAGCTCTGCCTTTTGTCGTTGCAGAGTTTTAAATTCCTAAAGTTGTGGTATTCTTTTTGAATCACCCTGTATTATTGTATTGAGCCCCTGTGCTGCTTCAGCTATAAGTCAGGTTCTACCATAAAATACAGAATTATTTCCATTTAAATAAAAATAATAGGGGTTTGGTCAGGTTTGCTACCAAACAAGAAAATAGAAATTTGTCCTTTTTCAACTTATGTCCTGTGCTTTTAATAGATAATGACAATTTTCCAATCATTCATTTTATTAACTGAATTTGAAAGCTGTTAACAGTGTGACATCTGACAGCACGTTTGTAGGAGACACATCAAATAATTTTTCCCTTTGATGGTGGTTTTCCAAAAGTCTCCTGCATCTTGTGTATGCCTGAGTTTTGGACTTCTTCTCTTAGCCACTGACAAATGTCACTCTCTTTCCTGCTTGTGGCCTTTCCCTTTCTCCATTCAGAAGAATTGTTCTGGTTGAAAATAAAGTTATGTAATGCCTAATTCAACAAGTATCAGTTAAATAATTACTTACTCATTAGTTTTTTAACTGTCATTATCAGACATCTTTGGTATTGTATTTACTGTTGCTCGCTATGCAGACAATGTTGGCCTGGTCCTGTTGTCTTGATATTTCATATCTGAGTGAATTTCAACAAATCAAATAATTTTGTGATATGAATGTAAATGATTTGACAGAATGAATAGTTATATATTTTCTAACCATGATAAACATGTTGCCTGTATTTAACGTCTTTACTTGCGGAAAATATTTGAACTAACTGCACAAAGAGTCAAAGGTCAGGGAGTGGGGAATCCATTTATTCTGCACAAGTTACATTAGCACACCAATGATTGCTAATATGAGTAGTACAGCTGCTGTTTGTACACACTGCAGAATACTTACTACATATTTTAATAAAAAGGAGAGTGGAGGTACCTCTGAAGAAATTATCACAAATAGTGAGTAGCAAACTCACTCAGTCTTCTGAAGTTGTGTAAAGAAGAGAAACTGGGGCTTACCAAGAATGATGGAAATTGTTAGAGCAAATAAAGCTAACACTTCATACACCGTCAACAGAGATTTAGATGTTTTCTTTTTACAATTATCTGCCTACATCTGCAACCTAAATCCAATTAAATCAGTTTGGAACATAATTAAACAAAAAATATTTGCAAGAAATGTTAAACTTGAAAACTTAAAAAGGGGCTGTCACAAAACTGCAAGAAAGAGGTGGTGGTGGAAGACTGAGCTAAATTGTGGGCATACTTAACAGTTATTAAAAAGAGATGTGAATTAATGGAGCAGGATATTGGAAAGGCCATAATACCAGTAGTGATGATGAAAGTGACTGGACACACACTTTGTGATATACATTGAATAGAAAGGAAATTCTATTCAACTGCAACAGAAATTGGTCATACAGCTGATGAAACCACAATTTAAAGACTTGAAGACTTTCACAGCAGTCAATAATAATAAGCATTTAATGGTAAGTAATATTTTTATTCATTTAGCAAGCATGAGATGCACTGACATGTATTTCCCCACTGCTGATGTTTTGAAATTGAATGTACTTCAGATCCTCCTCCCTGTGCAGTAACACAGTTTCTGTCAAAAGACATGAGCAATCTCACTGCACAGTGCTAAAGTTATGTCAGGAAAATTGATAAAGTGCAACCTATTATTATTTGTGTCCTGTGAGCTGTTTCCTATGTTGTAGGAGGAACTTCTATTATGCTATTGTGAAGTTTTTGCTTTGTTGACAATTTTAGCTTGTAAATTACATCTTACTTCACAATAAAGGATGGCAGCTCTTGGAATTATGTTATGTTTTAAAGTTTTCTATAATTCGTATTTAAGTATCTCTTTTGAACTGTTGTGTATTTTAATCTGTTTCAAACAGGCCATGGGAAGTGTGTGGAATTTGTAAAAAAATATGGACTACCATTTTTAATGGTCGGTGGTGGTGGCTACACGATACGGAATGTTTCACGATGTTGGACTTATGAGACTTCAGTAGCTCTTGGTGTTGAAATAGCCAATGAATTGCCATACAACGATTATTTTGAATATTTTGGTCCAGATTTTAAACTGCACATTAGTCCATCTAACATGGCAAATCAGAATACACCTGAATACTTGGAGAAGATTAAGTAAGTGGATTTTAGTAAAATTAAAAAAAGGTAGTTGTTTGTAGTTGACTTAAGGAAAGAAATGTAAGTGTGCGCACTTCAATGGACACATGCGTGTATTGCTGTCATGCGTGTTTACAGTGGCAATCAGTTTGCCTAACAGTATTTAATTGTTGAGTGAAAGAAATACTGACTGTGAGAAATGATGCCTAAACATTAGGAAGTAATGGCTTATGAAGGTTATAGAAATAAGTGTAATATTACTAGTCCATTGCCAGATTACAGGGTTGAAAATTATCAAATACATTGCTTAGTCGTTGGTGTGCACATATTGTTGAAAATATGTTCAACTAATAGTATTACAATTGCAATTTTAATGCTAAAAGATTGAAACAGCTCTATTGCCCAAGCGGCTGGAGATAGCGGTCATGTTTGTGAGAGGTCTACCTGCTAATGTGAAGATCTTTGGCTTCCCTCTGACAACTATGCCTCCATCCTTGCTACCCTCCCTGTCTACCTTTCCCTGTTGCTTCATAACCTGGGTTGTGAGTAACTGAATCCACTTTCCCTTCTTCCCTTTTCTCCCCCCTCTCCTCCCTGATGAAGGAACTAAGTTCTGAAAGCTAGGTATGTAAATTTTCAGTTCTGTTTTATGTGTATCTATCGGCTGTACTGAGCTGAGGTAAGTACTGGCCAGCCCCTGTATCTCTTTGTTAGTATAAATAAAGAAATGGGTTGATGAGGGGTTGAAAGATACGGCACAGTCCACAGTGGACCATGGCAGTAATGAGGAGTCAAAATGGGTTGGCAGGAGAAATGAAAAGGAAAAAAAAAAGATTTTTTTAGTTTCTAGTAAGTTATATAAATTTTCGAATTAATGACTTGAGAATATATCTTAATATGTAGCACTGTATAAGTGAATTATAAATGTGTTTTAATTGTCTATTTTGTTCAGTAGTACTGTTTGTCATGAACACTTTCTTGGGAGATGTAGATGTAAAAGTTGATTTGTTAATCACTTGTCAGTGATCTACAGCCTTTTACTTTTCTATTCTAATATACACCAGTAAATTGGTATTTAAAAGTGTATAGTATGGAGGAGACACATGACACATTGGACATAGGTTCCAGTCTTGGGTCTCATTGGAAAATGAAAGCACCACCAAACCTTTTCTTGAGATTCCTTTCATTAGTTAATCTTTCACCACCGTCACCTCTATATGATTGATTCCATGGATGATTTTAATGTAGGAAGTTAGTTGTAAGCCTACAATAATAACAAAATATTCATCTTTAATGATAGTCAAACAGAAAATTGATGTTGAAAGAACCAAATTGAATAACGAATTTGGTTAACACTTAAGTGCCATGTATTTCTCAAAGTGTTGAGTAGAAATTTCATGGCACAGCATCATATATGCTGAGTTCTTTTTTGTCATTCTAAATCACAGAAATGAAAATCTATAAACCTGCTGCTACTGTTATGCAAATTTTATCCAACATATTTGATGTGCAAACTGTTTCTGTATGGTATTTTTGTCCTTGTTTGTTACTGATTAGAGTCTTGTTTCATACTTCATTTTTGACATATCCATCACTTAACTAATAATAGGACATATGTTGACACTACATGTTTCGGACTCTAATCCAACCTTGACAAATTCACCCTCATTCGAATTATTTTTCATGATCATTGGAATTACACACCTTCCAGATGTAAATATATCATCAAATATGTTTGAAGATTAGAACAGTCGATACTTTGTGTGAACAGTCAAAAGAAGCAGAAGACTGTGATCTATGAAGCTTCCTTAGTGTTCACAACCCAGAGATTCTAAAACTTTTGACTTGGTTTGGGTAGGGGGTGGGGTTAGGGGTCTGAGAAGTTCACATTTAGATCACGATTGAAACTTTATTGAAACTTTTTGTCGGAATTTTGCATCTCCAACCAGAAAGATCAGTCATTTTACAAAACTTACTGACAGATTAAAACTGTGTGCCCGACCGTGACTTGAACTCGGGACCTTTGCCTTTCGCGGGCAAGTGCTCTACCATATGAGCTACCGAAGCACGACTCACACAAGGTTCGCAGGAGAGTTTCTGTAAAGTTTGGAAGGTAGGAGACGAGATACTGGCAGAAGTAAAGCTGTGAGTACCGGGCGTGAGTTGTACTTAGGTAGCTCAGCTGGTAGAGCACTTGCCTGCGAAAGGCAAAGGTCCCGAGTTCGAGTCTCAGTCGGGCACACAGTTTTAATCTACCAGTAAGTTTCATATCAGCACACCCTCTGCTGCAGAGTAAAAATCTCATTCTGGAAACATCCCCCAGGCTGAGTGCTAAGCCGTGTCTCCGCAGTATCCTTTCTTTCAGGAGTGCTAGTTCTGCAAGGTTCGCAGGAGAGCTTGTGTAAAGTTTGGAAGGTAGGAGACGAGATACTGGCAGAAGTAAAGCTGTGAGTACCGGGCGTGAGTCGTGCTTCGGTAGCTCAGATGGTAGAGCACTTGCCCGCGAAAGGCAAAGGTCCCGAGTTCGAGTCTCGGTCGGGCACACAGTTTTAATCTGCCAGTAAGTTTCATATCAGCGCACACTCCACTGCAGAGTGAAAATCTGATTCTGGAGTCATATTACAGTCAGCAACAAAGGAAAAAGGAATTTTGCAGGATGTATTCTAGGAATCTAAATTGTAAAGAGTTAAACTCTTTGAATACATTGAACCAGATAATTTAAGGAAAAGTGATGATGTTCATTATAAGTAACATACGTGTTGTCTAAGAACATATAATTGATATGAGAAATGGCAGTATGACAGTCATTTTATCAAAGAAATGTAAAGCATGAAAAAACTCATGTAATTAAATCTTGTTCACTACTGATAGATGTGTCAGAAAAAAGTTAAAACTGTTTTCTAACTGCATAAACACAAAAAGGTGCCCACATTAAACAAAAGAAGTGACAAGACAGTATTACGAACTGACCAAACAAAGTAGTCATCACCAGCTAGTCTTAAAGGGACAAAATGTTCTGGGCAGTCTAGATATTGTTGTTCACTGCAGCATTCCTGATATAAATTGCTGTTTTTCAGAAAGTTTTGTTTTTAGTTTCTGAGTATCAACCAATCAATAGGCAATAAAATATTGCATATCACCAAGGATCTTATCATTTACCTGACTCTACATTATTTAACACCAGATACCTACATCTTAATCTGTACTCTACAAGCCATCTTACAGTGTGTGGCAGAGAGTGGTTTGTGTAGCACTATCACTCCCCCTTTCCTTTTACAGTCGCAAATGTTTTGCAGAAAGAACAATTGACAGTAAGCCTCTATGTGTGAACAAATCTGATTTTACCTTCATGGTATTTTAGTGATGTATACATAGGTGGAAGCAATATATGTGCTAAGACAAAAAACGATGATGTGCAATGAAGGAATTATCCGAGTGGGATAGAAACTGGTAGATGTGAGGTACGTCTAAAGAAAAACAAATTATTGTAATTTCATGAAAATTGTATGATTTATTCAAGAGAAATAGTTTCACAAATCAATTAAGTCAGCAACGTGTTGGACCACTTCTGGCCCTTACGCAAGCAGTTAATCAGTGTGGAATTGATTGATAAAGGTGTAGAAAGTCCCCATGCAGCAAGTTATGTCAAATTCTATCTGACTGGAGCATTAGATCATCAAAAATGGAAGGCTCTGTCCATAATACTCCAAATGTTTTAAAGTGCGGAGGGATCCGGCAACCTTGTTGGTCAAGGTAGGGTTTGTCAAGCTTGAAGACGAGCAATAGAAACTCTCACCATGTGCGGGTGGTTGTTATATTGCTGAAATATGAGCCTAGGATGGCATTCCATGAAGGAAAACAAAATGGATTGTAGAATATCATTGAAATACTGCAGTGCTATAAGGGTGCTGCGAATGACAACCAAAGGGGTCATGACGTGTAAAGAAATGTCACTCCAGACTTTCACTCCTGGTTGTCAGGCCCTGTATTTGGTAACAAAAAAATGGTTCAAATGGCTCTGAGCACTATTGGACTTAACTTCTAAGGTCATCAGTCCCCTAGAACTTAGAACTACTTATACCTAACTAACCTAAGGACATCACACACATCCATGCCCGAGGCAGGATTCGAACCTGCAACCATAGCGGTCGCGCGGTTCCAGACTGTAGCGCCTAGAACCGCTTGGCCACCACGGCCGGCATTTGGTAACAGTCAGGTTGGTATCCCACTGCTGTCCTCTGCGTCTCCAGACATGTCTTCACTGGTCATGGGGCTCATTTCTAACAGGGGAAACTCCCCAGCACACCCTCCTCAGATTTAGTGGCAAGATTGCCCAGTGGATAGCCATCAAAAACTGGACACAAATAAAGCATGAAAACAGGAAGAAGGAGTACTGAATTGTGATAAACGATCCAAGAACAAGAAGTGCTACAAAGAGCAGCCTGAAACAGCATCGTCATCATGGGTAAGGTTTCATGGCGTTGGACTCCCAAGCGGGCAAGCTGTTTTCAAAACTCCCTTGTGTTGTTGTTTATTATTATTATTATTATTATTATTGTTATTGTTGTCATAATTATTTTTATTATTATTATTTTTTTTTTCCCCCAGAACATTATGAACTGTTCGCCTGCTCATTGAAATGTTTGTTCTTTTTCTGTAGTCTTGGCAGTTGTCATATTATAGGTTGGTTATGGAATATGAGTCATGGTAAGAATACCTTTCTGTCACAAGTAAATGTGATGAATAGTCAGAGCAGGCGATATACCACATAGGACGTCTCACAGAAATTAAAACAACAAGTAAAGGGGTGTGAACTATGTTACAACAAAAAATTCGAGTCAAGGCTTCCAAAACAGAACACAACTTCAAAAACATTGAAAATGTGTTTTGGCAGAGCACAGAGAATTTGAGTGATTGTGAAACTTTTGCATCCATTTGTTGCAGATTATGTGACAAACTATTATGTTTCCATCATTTCCTTGGAAGTAATCAAATTCACACTCTCACAAACACCAATATCGGGCAAGGAGGCATATCTCATTCTCTTACCAGTCATACAAATTAAGTTCATCAATGAGAGATTCCTGTCATATGACACATTTGTCATTAATGCCCTGTATATCACACAAGACACTGGAGGATTCAGTTGACTTGTCAACTTGTCATCAAACATTTGAGGTTTCCATTCAAAAGCCACTTCCTTTTGGCTGCTAATGGAGTTGTACAGAATCATCTTTCATTATAGGTCCCTATCTTATACCTCACTGTTGTAAACGGGTATTATGCCATGACATAGACACAATTTTGAATAAAGTGGGGAAAAAAAGTAGGCACGAGGGAGGTTTGAACATGGCTCACCTCTTTGGCAGTTCAACACCATAACCTCTTAACTACAATGCCATTTCTCTTCCCAGCTGCTCTATTTTCCATTTCTGGTTCTTGGATCTTTCAGTGTTTCTATTTTGCTTTTTTTCCTCTTTTTGTGCTTGATCGGTGTTCAGTTTTTGACTGGCAGTCCACTGGGCCCTCTTACCACTAAATTTGAGGGGTCTGCAATGGGGAGATTCTCTTGTAAGCAGGACTCATCACTGAAGACAATTTTACTCCAGTCAATGAGATTCCAGGCCAAAGACGTGGCTGGAGACGCCTCGGACAGCATTGGGTTATCAGCCTGACTGTCGCCCACCATATGGTCTGATAACCAGCGGTAATTATCTTGGGTGCCATTTATTTTCATAGCAGAACCACTCTGCTTTACTGACCATGGCAAGCCATGCTGGGCTTACCTTTCAGATCGCCAGATCTATACCCATTGCGGAACATTTGGAGTACTAGGGGCAGAGCCCTCCAATCATTTCAGGATTTTTTTGTTGTAACGTGCTGATTGGGCAGAATCTGGCACAATATCCATCAGGAAGACATCCAACAACTGTGTCAATTAATGTCAAGCCGAATAACTGCTTGCATAAGGGCTAAAGGTGAACCAGTGCATTATTGAGTTATTCAATTCGTGAAACTCTTTCTCCTTACTAAATCATCCAATTTTTCTGAAATTGTAATCATTTGTTTGTCTGTAGATGCGCATTTCTGTCCCATTCTGATAATTGTGACACAGTATATCATTTTCTTTTTTCGCCTTAGAACGTATTTGTTGACTCTTCTACGAATGTACAACCTTGGAACTTTAACAATAAACTGCACCTTAATGCAGAATGCCTCTCTTGCAGTGTCTGCCACTAGAGTTGCTTGCTGAATGATCATGTTTTTCTTTGGATTATTTCTACTTCTATAAAGCCTACAGATCCCATACTGATGAACAGTACTAAAGTATTGGTCGAATGAGGGTTTTTTAAGCTGCCTCTGCTGTTGACGGACTAGATAAAGTTCCTGAGGACTCTTCCGACGAATCTACACTATGTGATCAAAACTATCCGGACACCCCCAGAAATGTTTTTCATATTAGGTGAATTGTGCTGCCACCTACTGCCAGGTACTCCATATAAGTAACCTAAGTAGTCATTAGACATCATGAGAGAGCAGAAAGGGGACGCTCCGCAGAATTCACGGACTTCAAATGTGGTCAGGTGATTGTGTGTCACTTGTGTCATACGTCTGTACGCAAGATTTCCACACTCCTAAACATCCCTAGACCCACTGTTTCTGATGTGATACTGAAGTGGAAACACGAAGGGACCTCTTCTGTTGACTGACAGAGACTGCTGCCAGTTGAAGAGAGTCGTAATGTGTAATAGGCAGACATCTATCCAGACCATCACATACGAATTCCAAACTGCATCAGGACCCACTGCACGTACTATGACAGTTAGGCAGGAGTCGAGGAAACTTGGATTTCATATTTCATGGTCGAGCAGCTGTTCATAAACCACACATCATGCCAGTAAGTGCCAGATGATGCCTTGCTTGTTGCAAGGAGCGTAAACATCGGACGACTGAACAGTGGAAAAACATTGTGCGGAGTGATGAATCACAGTAAACAATGTGGCGATCAAATAGCAGTGTGTGGGTATGGTGAATGCCCGGTTAACGTCATCTGCCAGCATGTGCAGTGCCAACGTAAAAATCGGAGGCGGTGGTGTCATGGTGTGGTCGTGTTTTTCATGGAGGGGAGTTGCATCCCTTGTTGTTTTGTTTGGCACCATCACAGCACAGGCCTACATTGCCGTTTTAAGCACCTTCTTGCTTCCCACAGTGGGAGAGCAATTCGGGTATGGCGACTGCATCTTTCAACACGATCAAGCACCTGTTCATAATGCACGGCCTGTGGCGAGATGGTTACATGACAGTAACATCCCTGTAATGGAGTGGCCTGCACAGAGTCCTGAGCTGAATCCTATAGAACACCTTTGGGATGTTTTGGAATGCCGACTTTGTGCCAGGCCTCACCGACAGACATCGGTACCTCTCCTCAGTGCAGCACTCCATGAATAATGGGCTGCCATTCCCAAGAAACCTTCCAACACCTGATTGAATGTATGCCTGTGAGAGTGGAAGCTGTCATCAAGGCTAAGGGTGGGCCAACACCATATTGAATTCCAGCATTACCAATGGAGGGTGCCTTGAGCTTGTAAGTCATTTTCAGTCAGGTGTCCAAATACTTTTGATCACATAGTGTAACTGGCATCTGCCTTTCCTGCGTTAGTTGTATATGGTCATTCCACTTTAAACCACTTTGTATGCATACTCACATATATTTTATGGAGGTAACACCTTCTCGTTATTGTTTTGCAGTTATGTATTCATTTAATAATAGGTGTTTCCATCTAAGTATACACAATTAATTACATTTGTCTATATAGGAGAGTCAGTTGTCACACACTGCACCAAGTGTTGATCCTCTGTAGGTCTTCCTGCATTTTGTTACAATTTTCTAGCAATCCGACTTACCTGTGTACAACAGTGTCATTCGTGAAAAGTCCCACAAACTTCTTGTATTGTGTACTGTCATTTATGTATATTGTGAAAAGTTATTGGCCTATAATACTTCCTTGGGGTACAACTGAAGTTAGTTTTACATATGAAGACTTCTCTCTGGTGAGAGTGACGTGCTGTGTTCTGTTGCTAGAACCTGTTAAATCCAGTCATGCAGTTGGTCTGATATTCCATACACATGTATTTTGTCCATTAGGTGGCAGTGTGGAACTGTATTGAAGAAATACAGCATCTATCTGGACACTGTTACCTACTGATTTATAGGTCACATGGATGAACAGAGTGAGCTGGGTTTCCATTATCATTGTTTTCGGAACCTGTGTTGATTGCCACGGAGGAGATATTCAGTGTCCAGAAATGTCATAATATGTGAGCATAATAGATGTTCCAAAGTTCTACAACAGACCTATGTTAGATGTAGGTTATAGTTTTGTGCGTCTGTGCAACGAACCTTTTACAAAACAGGAATGATTTGTATATGTGGTGGTTGTTCTTTCGTACATAGAAACCATTTTGATCCTGCAGGCACTACGAATCAAGACAGAAAGAAATTAAAGGCATTAGCTGCAAGTGGACACTGCTTTATATCAGAGCTAAGTCAAAAGTTTGTGTCGAACTGGGTTTTGAACCCGGGTGTCCTGCTTACTAGGCACATGTACTGACCAGTGCGCCATGTGGACACAGTGGTCACCACAACCACATGGACTTTCCTAGCATGCTTCCCCTCAAACACAAATTCTCAGCTTATACCAAACACTAGCGATGTAATGGACCTGCTCATTAGCCTCATTGCTCACGGCATCTTGTCGATTCCATAAGTGTTCGAGGTTGGTGTGCATCTGCTCTGTCTGGGTGGTGTAGTGGTCAGCGCATCTGCCCGGTAAGCAAGAGACCTGGGTTTGAATCCTGGACCAGGACAAATTTTCACCTTCCCCCAATGATATAAATGAATTCCACTGGCAGCTTCTTTAATTCTTTTGTGTCTGGAATGACTTGGGCTCTTTTCCAATCATCAGGGACACTTAGCTCTGCCAGAGACATATGGTACACAGCTGCTAGAAAGGGACAAGTTGTTCTGTAGATTCGATGTAAAATCATGCTGGTAGCCATTGTGTTTAGTGTTCTTTCCTCTGTTGAAGGATTATGCTTTTTTTCTGTCATATGCGAAACAATTTTGGAAGAAAAAAGTTTAGTATTTAGGCTTTTTCTGTGGCATCCTCCATTTCAGTCCATTATGGTCACAGAGTGTCTGGTCAGAGGGCTTCAATCTCTTTACTGATTTAACTAAAGACAAACACTTAGGATTTTTTGTTAAGTTAATAAATAGAATTTTACTTTTGAACTTGTTGAACATTTCACGCACAGCCCTCCTTTTTCTAATTTTGGCTTTGTTTCATTTTTGTCTGTCTGTCTGAATTTAAATTTGCAGTGAAACTGTCTTTGTTTTCAGCAAGTTTCTAACATTACTGCAAAACCATGGCAGTCTTCTCCATCCCTCACTACTTGGCTCTACTCATACCTGTTTAAAGTGTATTGTTCAGTGCTCTTAGAACTTGTCATTGATACTCAACATTGTTAGCGCTGCAAAAGAAATTTTCATGCTGACCACTCAGGTAATCTGAAATCTGTTCTTGTCACTCTTGCTAAGGAGAAAGGTCTTCCTACCTTTGTTTGTATTCACATTTACATCCTTATCCATCAGTGCTGCAACAGGCTTATGATCACTTGTTCCCTGTTGTGTGTGTTAACGGAGTCAGAAAGTTTGGGTCTGTTTGTCACCAGCAGAACTAAGAATTTACCTTCACAAGTTGGGTACTTGATAAACTGCTCATGGTAATTTTCAGATAAGGCATTTAGAATAGTTTCACTCGGTTCTCTGTCCCGACTGTCTGCCCTAATCACTTGAGTCTCCCAGTCAACAGCTGATAAGTTGAAATCTCTCAATAAATACAACAGTATGACCAGGAAATTTACAAAACATTTTCCAAATTTCTCCTCAGCTGCTCTGCCACTACCGCTTCTGAGGCAAGGAGTCTATAAAAGCGTCTGATGACCTGGTTTGATCTGTCTCTTAACACTTGTCTTCACCCAAATTAATTATTATTTATACTAATCTCACTAGATATTATTGTATTTTTATTACTATAAACATGCCTCCACCAGTAGCATTCAACCTGTCTTTCCGAAATATGTTCCAATCAGTGTTTAGAATTTCATTGCTACTAATGTCTGGTTTTGGCCACTACCCTATTATCCACTTACTGTGTGTAGTGCATGCCTGATGACACATTTAGGGAATGGGAGGGGGAGTGTTGTAAAATTCTACACCTGATATCTACACTCCTTTATTGTATTGAATATTAAGATTGTTCATAGTAGCTCATTGTGCATGCTTTTGTTTGGAATTGTGGCACTAATGGGTTATGTTTTGTAAATGTATATGATGATTGGCTTCATTGAGTCTTTTCATCCATTTTCTTTTGAGAACTGAGCACATGAGCTTTTGCTTTGTGTTAACGGGCCTTCATTTTCCTCCTTATCTTGTAAAGATACTTATTCATTTATCAAGAACTGCTATGTAGTTTGATCAGCAAATGTGTTGCTTTGAGACTTCAGATTTTTATGTTATTATCAAATATTTTGTTTATAACAATTGCAAGCAAAACCAACAGTGAGCAGTGATAAGAGTTAATTTTATTTTTTATTTCAGGACGAGGTTATTTGAGAATTTAAGGATGTTACCACATGCTCCAGGTGTACAGGTGCAGGGTAAGCAGAAAATATATTTCAGGTTAATTTCATGGTGTAAAATGTTTCTTTTCCTGCTCTTGTTTTGCTGTGTTAAGATTGAAAAAGCAAGTATGTGATGTGAAGAGTCGAAGGCAAAGAGCTGGGATACGAAATTGACAGCTAAAGATTATATTTATTAATCTGAGAAAAAGATACTTAAAAAGAAATGTTTATTATGGAGTACTGATGACCATTCACTCACAGTAAACAGCAATTTTCTTTGTTGTACTTGTAAGTCTCATTATTGTCATCGTCCAAGTAGAACAACACTGACAAAACGAGGAACCTATGCTTGACTCCAGTAACATATGGGCATATATTGTTTGAAATAATGGACATACAATTTACGAATGCCTTAATTTGCAGTGATGACATTAAAAATGTGTGCAGTGGAAATTTGCACTCATAGTTTCCAGAGAGGTCTAACTTTTAGGTTGTAATTTTTGGACAGAAAGGCATCACACAACAGAAATTTGAGACCTATTTTCTGACTGATACATATGTGAACTGTAATTGCTAAAAACTTTCCAGTTTCAGTGAGTGTTACTCTATGTCACTTTCATAGTGTACAATAAAAGAAAGGGAATTATTATCCCCTAACTTCGGCATATAGTTTACATTCCTGCTTTCTTCTTCAGCTTTATTAAGACCCTTCAGGATCACATGTGGCTTGTTTTGCATGCCTTCTTTCTTCCCAATACCTCTTCATTCTCTCAGCTCTTCTCTTCCTTTCTTCTTCTGTTAAGACAACTTTGGTGTCCGGCCACCTGTGACCATCCACCGACCCTTTATAATTCTCCCTGTCCTGTACTACTGCCTGCAGAGTCCTTTGTTTTATTCCTACAGCCTTCCAGTCATCTCTGACTTCCTTCACCCAGTTGTTTCCTGTATGACATGTAGCATTCTATATCATCTTAGCCAACCTCTCCTCATCTATACTCATGATGTGCCCAAAAACTTGTATCTTCCTCTTCCATTTCTCGCTCAATATGGGTTCAATATTTACATACAGTTCCTGTCATGTTACGTGTATCCAGATATCCCCATGTTTTTTGGTGCCCCATATGTGTCTCAAAATTTTCCACTCCTCGTTCTCTAACTGTATACAAGCTCATTTGCTGAGTGTGATTGTATCTGATGCATACAGAGCAGCATTTCTTACAGTTGCTTTGTAATGTCACAATTTGGCATTCCGTGAAAAGATTTTTCTTGCCATATGTTATATTCAATGCATACCAAAGCTTCTGCAAAAGCTGTGCCCTGTCTACTGTGCTACTGTTTCCCTGTATGCCACCAGTTATTTTCTCCCCCAAATAACGAAAACTGTTGGCTTTCTCAACCACTTGGCCATCTATCTTCCAGTCAGACTCAGTGTTTAGTGTCTTGGTCTTCTTATGTGCAATCTTCAGTCCAACCTTCTCTGGTGTTTTGGCTAGATTTTTTAGTGCTGTATTCACTTCTTCTTCTGTCTCATTTAAAAGTGCTATGTCATCTGTGAATGCCAGGCAGTCCACTGTTGCATTATGTTTAACCATGTACCCTATTTATACACCTGCCTCACAATTTCGTCCAAACCCAGTTTAAATAAAATTGGTGACAGCCCATCCCCTTGTCTCACACCTGTTTTTATTTCGAAGCCTGATCCTGGCAGTAGTGTCGTTTAATGTTTCCTTTATTATTGCTTGTGTTGTAGCAACCAGTCCTCTATCTTCATTTCCCATGTCTATGTTCTGTTATCCTTTTTATTGCAAATATCTGTTCTGTACAGTTCGTCCTTTTTTTTAAAGCCACTCTGGTGCTCTTCTATTGTTGTCCCCAGTTGTTCTTCAACTCTGCTCAGCAAGATTCTCTACAAAACCTTGTACCCTTTGTTAAATAGAGAGATCCCCTGTAGTTATGTACTTTATTGTTCCCTTTTTCGCATAATGGTATTGCTTTGTGTGTTAAATGAAAGAATCTGTCAGAAAGTACACAAAAATATTTATAGATGCACTGCATTCATCTAAACATATATTGTACTGTCCAGATTGTCCTGAAAATACATGATTGACCTTGGTTTTCTGCAATCCCACTCATCGGGTTTAACATCTAGACGACTAACAGTGATGTTTCTCTCTTATGTGCCTAGATTCTACTACAGTCATATTTGAAAATAATATCACTTTATAATTATCTACTGAAAATACTCTCAACTGAAATCTGAATAAAAATACTAAATAATTTGTGCTCATTGTCCTCAGACTCGGAAATCAAGTGTTTCTATTTATAAAATCCCAAAAACTCTAGCAATTTTAGTGTTGGTCAGACACCACCTTGCAATGTTGATTCAGCCGAGATCACAAGCGAAAAACATGTCACTGCAGAGACCCACCAAAAAGAAAAAGTATGTGTTTCTCCAATGAGCCAACCTCCCCTCCCAATTTAGTAATACTTGAACTATATCACCTACTTAGAAGCTGAGGTGAGTGGGAATTACAACACTTAACAGGGATGAGAGGAACCATCAAGAAAGTGTGTACTTAAAAATTTTGGGTGGCAGACTTCTCGGTAGTCTGTTCAAATCAGTATTTTTTTTACAGGTTTCATCCCCAAAGCGCTAATCTTTTGTGTGTGGATTAGATAATGACATCACATTCATTTTGTAAGCAATGGTATCAACTAAATAACTGTATTCAAAGCCCTTGATTGTCTCCAGAAGGAATAACTGGGAATAAATAAATAGAGGACTAACAAATTCACATGTTTCTTTAGTAAGGAAAATGATTATAAAATTAGGATTATTTTGATACACTGGAGTCAAAAGAGGAATCATACTTACAATCTTCTGAGTACCATGTTCCTGAATGATTTAGATGAAAATTAAACTGATTTTGATGGGTATTTCCTAAAACATATATTAATGAAATACATATTAATAACCGGATGAACTTAGCATCCAATAGAACAGACTCCTAACAGTAACCTATAACAATAATAAGTTTATGTTCCATAGGTGGAAACCTGTTGAACTGCTTAACTCTCATTTTCCAGAAGGTAAAATTTTGGTCAGTTAGACAATAAGATATTTTCTGTTCTGGCTCATGTAATTTGAAAATATCAGCCAGCTTTCGAGATTATTGATCTGGTAATGCTATGATTTTTGCTGTACAGTCCTCTTTAGTACTTTTCACTACCCTATGAATGATGATTGTTTCATACATCCCATTTAGTTTGCATCTGAAATAAAATTTTGATGGAAATATGTGGAACATGTCTAGTTTTTCAGTACATTTTGTGCTGCTGATGTCTGGATACTACAGTGCTGCAATAGCAATTTCATGTTGCATGATGACTGTTTCCTTCAAAGCCAGTAGTGAATAAATAATGTTTTATTTGTAGTTCTTAGTGGTACATAAATATAACATCCAAAGAAAGTTAAATTTTCCAATAATATAAACAAAATTTTACTTGCTTTTTAAATGTCTTTGCAGCAATACCAGAAGACGCAGTAAATGATTCTGATGAGGATGAAGAAAAAGCGAATCCTGATGAAAGGTTAACACAGGCTGCTCTGGATAAGAGGATAGCTCCTGACAATGAGTATAGTGATTCTGAGGAAGAAGGAGAGGGAGGAAGGAGAGATCAGAGGTTTTTGTTCTTAATTAATAATTGTACATACATAGACATTCATTACTGCCAAAATCTTGTAATTATTTGTTCAATTTGTGATATAACTGCATCTTGTGTTATTATTTACTGTAGGTAAGTTTTAGCCCTTTAACTGCTCTGGACATGTTAACGCGCGCACCTTTGTACCTGTCCCGGTGTGCTCTGAACGTGTTTACGCACACCACTAGTCGTTCTACCTGGTACTCTGAACGTGTCTACGCGTAAACACGTTTAGAGTACCAGGTAGAAGAACACGTTCAGAGCACACAGGGACAGGTACAAAGGTGCGTGCATTAACACATCCAGAGCAGGTAAAGGGTTAAATTGATGCATTTGGACAGTGTTCAGAAACACTTCATTTGCAGACATAGCTTCATCTGAGGTTCAGAATTGTGCCCACATGCAATTTCAAGGCTATAATGTGGGTGCAAATATACATTGATTTTGGATCCGCAAGAAAGGCTTCTGTTTTAGATATCGTGTGAATGGAGGCATTGTTATTGTGGAACCAGATCACTCACAGGTTTCCCTTTTGACTGCTTCTCATGCATAAAAACAGAAAAATTAGGACGAAATATTCAAGCATACACACAACTGATCTCCAGTCACTGTGCTTCCTTCAGGAAAGAAGACTGATGCTCAAAGGGAAGAATGCCCAACACCACATGTAATTGCACTTAGAAACCTAGGTGAATTCATTGCACATTAATTCTTCTATTAAACTTCACAGCTGATGATGACTAAAGTGCTTATGGAGCACAGCAGTGGATGCTCTTCAACCATTTCTTGTAATAGTTCCACATTGTCTGCAATTATAAACTTGGCTAGACATTGATTTTAATTTTTTGTATCTTTGAGTATTGACAAGAGCTCATTTATTTTCAGAACTTTAGAACTATGTGTATCCCTCTGAATGTGCCCAAGATATTTACGTATGTGATGTGTTAAAGGTATTCATTACTAGTCCTGTAAATCAAATACTGCCACCATCAGGTTATCCACATTTCAAGAGAGCTGCTGTTCATTACAGAAAATGGAAATTTTGTCAAAGGCCTTCCCCATTTCTTATGGTTGTCAGATGATATTCTTCCATAGATGACAGAATTATCAGTGAACCATCTGATAGTGCTGTTGAACATATCTGGTAAATCTTCTATGCATAATGAGAACATTATTTAAGATCCTCGGTGAATTTTCATTCTGCAGTGGTGTGTTTATTGCTTTGAAATTTTGTGCTAGATTAAAACAATATGCAGGACCATTACTTGAACCTTTGATCATTGCGTTTCAGAGGCAAGTAGTCTAGTAGCTGAGTTATCCAAGCAAGACTTGCAACCCACCCTAACAGCTTTATTTCTGCCAGTTCCTTCTCCAACTTTCCAAGTCATGTCTTAACTATTAATTATAAGAGAGATTCTCAATAAATATGGGCTGAGAGAAAGAAAATGTTCTCAGTTCATCTTTTAGGTAAGTTTATAGTGACTGTCAGTCACTTTGACCAAACAGAAATGCTCTCAGAGATTCCTTGGTGACATTTTGCCTTTAGTAAACATTACTCGTGTTAAAGCATCATAGTCACTAATTTGTGTCTCTTTAGTCACACACTTGGGAAAAGATCAGGTGTGTCTGCAGCAAGGTGCTCAAGAACATTTTTTTCATGTACGAACTGCTGTCTGGCATCATATTCTGCATTGTTTCACAAGACCACTTATAACATATGCATTGTTTCCCAAGTCAGTACTGGTCAGATTGTCAGCACTTCCAGGATGTTTCAAAAAAAGACTTTCCAGTTTTAAAAATCCATATAAATTTATTGAGAGAAGATATAGAGCTGGGTTTAGTGTTATTTTGTAGGGAAACAAAGTTTTTTATGTTAAACTAAAGATGTTGTTTGTGGCTTTCATTGGTTATCCTGCACACATCCCATTGGAAGTCAATTTCTTCCCAAACTCGGTGTAGTAATGCAAGTGTAATTTGCTCTGTGGTGGCATACATTCTTGCTCTAAGTTCAGGTAGAGAAGCCAGCAAGGAGGTACAAACACACTATCCGCGTTGGATCCCCATAAAAAAGAAAAAAGAAAAAAAAAAAATGAGTGGTATCAGGTCTGGGGAACATGGGGGCCATGCAATTGGCACATCACAGCCAGTCCATTGAACTGATTTCAGCCAGTTCATAACTGAAGGTTTAAGTGTTTATGAATCGATCTGTTTCATGAGATTTAGATGGCTATGGCAGTTGCTGGAATGTAAGGGAGGGGTATTCAAAAAGATTCCCCCGAAAGTTTCCAATCTTCTGAACATAGCATCTGTTTGTGGTTATGCATTAACATTAATCAAGAAAATTGTGGATCAACTTTTTGTGCTGATGATTTTGAATGATTTCTAAGTTCTTGTAGTGTTTGGCAGAACACTTTGGGCCTCACTGATATTTTCAGTCCTACAAAATGTACAAAGAGTATACATTATTGGACACAAAATACCACCACTTTCTGTGAAGATTATATTTTATTTTTTTGAGTTTGGAACTTTCGAATGATGCCATTGTATGGATTGCTCTTTAGACTCTATACAGATAACACCACCACCATCATCATAATCGTCCAAGACTTCCTAACAGAACATTCAAGTAGCATCATACAGGCACTTTTGTTGATGTCTCTGAAGTGCAATGTGAGGGCCGACCTTGGTGCCCATATGTTGAGAAAGTGTATATCAACCCGAAATGAGGTTTTTTGTAAGCACTTGTCTGCTCGCTCACGTCACAGATAACCTGATAGCCAGGTGCCATCATGACAGTTGCTGCCATCCTTGACAAGTTTCCTCGATCTGCTGTGGTCTTTGGTGAGCACCTCTCGTTCCCATTTATTGCAATTGGTATTAAAAGTGGTCATGTGAATCTGAGTGCAATCTTGGAAACACAATGCAGGTCTTCCTGGTGGTCCTTTGGCACGTGCTGCTATCCAATCAATTAGTATGTGTTGGTGAAGACAGGAGTTTAGTATGTATTGGCGAAGAAGGGAGCGGTCCATACTGTGTAAGTTTCCAAGCCACCAAAGCAGACATTCTGTGAGAGTTACAGTGACATTAGTAACTTTACAGTGTTTGTAACTGTCTCATTTGTCACATGGTGCCTCCATGTACTACCTAGAATATTTTTTAAGCACTGCAGATGAAAGCTGTCAAGCTTACATTCTTGTTTAGTGTATGATGTCTAACTCTTGGCACGTACAAGAGGATGCTTAGCTTACATGCTCAATAAATGAATATTTTTGTTGTGTTATACTCTTGTGCAGAGCTGATTCTCAAAGTATTTGCAACTTTGCCAATTCTCACAAATATTTCATTGTCCAGAGAGAGAGATTCTCTGACACTTCTGAGCCAAGGTGGCAGAATTTGTTGGCTATGTTCAACAAAGAGCTATCCAATTTACGGCAGGCATATCCGTGTGTACTCACGCCATAATCAATCTTCTTCACATTCACAGATGTAGAGAACAGTTTTCACACAGTAGCAGATTTGTCCGTGAGCCTTTGGTGGTCATCCTGAGTATGTGTTACGAATGCTGCACTCTTGGTGTGTAAAAGTCTACTTACAAGAAAGTTCTCACAACAGCACTTGGATCATAGTAGTGGGAAGTTATAATGTTTCCTGTTAGTCCTGGTATGTTAGTGGATACCCAGGTTTGGTTTGCCAAAAGCAACTTTGAGAAGTAGCAAGAAGAATATACCAAACAAGGTAGGGGCTTGTACACAGCCTTGATAAATTTATCTTTGCACAACATACACGTCAGATGTGCTTCTGGCAGATACCACAGCACCCTTTATATCATTGTGAAAAGCCATGATCATCTTCAGGAGATTTAGAGGAGGACCCTACCTTCATTAGTGAAGTATACAGTGGTATCTCCCTGTCCTGTCTTATGTAGGTTGATAAAAGCAATGAACAATTGAATCTTCTGCTTGCACAACTTTCCTTAAATTTGATGGAGTATGAAGGTCATATCAGTAGTAATTTGCTGAGCTCGAAACCCACATTGAGATTGGGGTACACATGCTCACAGCACCACAAGGACTGTTTTGTGGTACAGTACTCTCAGCTGGACATTTCAGTATAAGGTTGCAGAGCATTTTGACAAGTTATGTGCGGATAGCAACTTTGCGAGGACATTTCCCACATTTAAGCAGCACAGCAGCTCATTGAAGCTGCTCCTTAGGAGGCATGCTGTCCAGCTGGTGGCAAGTTGACTTTTGAGGAATTTCACCTATTGCTTTTAAGATTATGTTGGCCAAATGTGATTATAGGCTGCACAGTCGATAACAATTCATGATGACTGTTCTGTAAGCATAGCAGTCTTCTTAGAGGCAGGTCCAGTTCCCTTTTGATACCTGAGTATACTCGACCAAGGTTTCCAGCATAGAAACACACCTGTACTCTTACACTTGATTTGTCCTAGTATGTCTTCTACATCTAAATCTATACCTTGTAAGCCACCTTGCAGTGTGTAACAGAGGGTACTTTGTCTTCCATTGTCACTTCCCCCCCTTTCTATTCATCGTGAATAGTTTGCGGGAAGAATGATTGCCAGTAACCTTCTTCAGTTGCAGATGGTGTGCTGAATGATTGCTTTTGCTTTGTTTAGATCACTGCAGGTATTGTTGCAAGGGTTTGAGTGCCAATTAAAACTTGGCAGAAATTTAGAATCGAGGAATTGTTTCAGGGTATCACCTTGCTTGAAGAACTCATCCAGGTATTTCACTTTCAAATTTCCAAAAGTAATTTCAGCTGTAATGGTAAGAAGTGACTTGATCTTTTGCCAAGCTTTAGCAATGGGTGTGTTTACATTCCAGGTATTAACTTTTTTGTGAACTTCATCAGCAAATATTTCTACTGTTGTAGTGTCCTTAGTTTTGCAAAGGTTAATTTTGAATCTACAAAGTGTTTTAGCAGAGTGAATCTCTTTAAAACTTAGAGTACGGTGCCTGTACACCTTACGGGCGTGGCCGCCCTGACATTGGCAACGGCACCCGTATACCATACGGGCGAGCCTATATTTGGCTCCATAAGCTCGTTTAGCGGGTCTCCGAAGCAGTTCGTCAACTAATGTGGAGGTATTTCGTTCTTCTTCCGCAAGAGGCTCTCTCATCCTGGTAGCGGTTGTGAGCACTGCAAAGACGAAGTTACCTGCAGTTCATTCACAGATGTTTACGACCGTGAAAATATCGCGCAGCGAGTTGACGGAGGTAGAGATCTTAGATATTCTTTATGGAGATGCAGGATCTGAAATTGACGATTCTGACAAAGAGGATTTGTACTCTCCAGACGAAAGTACAAGTGATGATTCGGGTATGTATATGTCTCGATTGTTTATAAAGTGAAGAGTTCATTAGCGCATTTTGTATTGTGAGTAGTGTTCATTACTTCACTTGCATTTAGTACCTTTTAGTACCAATCTTAGCATTATTTTTTTTCTATGTAGACAATGGTACAGACCGTCAGTCATCATCTGTGGTACCTGATCATGTGTGGCTCACCGATCACTGGTCGGAACTAGATGATCGGCCAGTTCTACCAGATTTCCAGGAAGTAGTCAGCGTAGCATCACATTTTTCAGATGCCACTGAGGAGCTTCAATATTTTAGTTATTTCTTTGATGACCTTATTCGGCTCATCAAAAGTGAAACAAATCGGTACGCTGATAATGTTATTACGGTAGTGAAACGCAAAGGTAGCCTGAAAATAAACTCTGTTTGGCGTAAGTGGTCTGCAGTAAAATTGCAAGAGATTTACTGGTCTCGTAGTATTATTTTGCATATGTGCGTCGTCAAATTGCCGAAAAATCAGTGATTATTGGTCAACAGACCCATTTTCACAGACAGGATTTGCGAGTAAATTGTTGAGACGCGATCGATTTTGAGCTACATTGTCGATGTTACACTTGAATGACAATGCTACGTTCATTAGCAGAGACGAAGAAAAGCATGACCCACTTCACAAAGTGAGGCCTTTGTTTGATTTCTTTGTGAATAAAAGCAAAATCAGTTTTCGTCCAGGCATGAATCTGACAATAGATGAGGCAATGTGTCCCTTTCGTGGTAGAACAAGCTTCAGAGTATACATGAAAAACAAACCAATAAATATGGAATAAAATTGTATGCTCTCTGCGTTCATCAACTGGTTATATGCTAAACTGTGATTTATACACAGGTTCTGCAGGCAGTGTTGGCAATAGTATCCAGGGCCTTCTAAAAAGGTTGTGTTCACAGTACTTTGGCAAACGATATTGCATTTATATGGATAGGTACTACACCAGTCCATCTCTTTTGGACATGTTGTGGGAAAATAAAGCTCATGGAGTGGTAACTGTAATAAAAAACAGGAAAGGTTTGCGACGAATATTCAAAACACTAAAACTAAAAAACAAAAGATAGGTACCTGCTGTTATACAGTCCAGTGATATTTTGTTTTAAATTTAGATACAGTAATAATGGCGTTACTCAAGAGAGAGACCATCTAAAACTTTTTTATCCACGACATTTTTGTGTTTTCTTTTATTAATTATAACACCCATTTGTATTTTATATTCTAAAATAAACTCACATTCATGTAAAGCTCTTACTTTTTCCTTTTAAATCATGCAAAAACCACATTCCTCTCATTTTTCTGTTGTTTGCAATCTAATTTCAAACATCCATTAAATATGCCAGTTCACAGCCAAGTGCCGGGTGTAAAGAGGACAGTGTTGAAAGTGTTAAGCACAAAGTGCACTTTTGTCACTATTGCTGTATAATCAGTATCAGTCAGTGCTATGGAAGGAGCATGTGTGAAGAAAATGCCAGAGCACTTGCCTCTTAGTTAAAATCAGATGTAGGTGATACTAATGTTTGGAGCAAGGGTGCAGCCAAGAAACCTTGTAACTCACCTTGTATTTAAAGTATGTGTTAGTGGCACACAAGTGGTATTTGGCACAAAATTCAAGCAGCAGTAAACCATTCTCATTCATCTTCCTCACACCATGTATAGCTATGCAGTCTGGCCAAGCAGCAGAATCACATACAGTATGGGCATTGAAGTCACCAAGAATGCACAGTCGGTCCACAGGGTGCAGACCCTGCACCATTTCACTGAGATGTTCAAAAAACTGGTCATTTTATGTCTGCAGTAGAGGTCAGCACTGGTGTGTATACAGCTCTCAGTGTTATTGCTCTGCTGCTAGTTGACAAATGCAAAGTCATAAAGCATTCTGAGATCCCAATTAGGCTTTTAAAGGTGCTCAATGGATCATGCAAGCAGCTAATCGGACACTGTTGTCTGAGACTCGCAGTGTCCTTTGTCTTCCAGAAAAAAATATTTAATTTTCCTCCTGTACTGAACCATCATTTGGTAGCCTGGTTTCCTTCAAGGTTGGTATAGTTCAAGGTTGCTGATGGCTGTTTTGCATGGATCTTGAGAGCTTCCACAGGTGTCCAGGAAGCTTTACACTGTAGTGTGGATGTTATATGTTGCTATCAATGCTAGTGTTGCATACACCCAAACTGAATAATCAGTGCCGGGACAGGCAAGCACCTTATTGTCTGGGGACTGCCTAGCGTGAAGTAGGCAGTGATTTACCAGTGGACCAATGCTAGGCCCTCCCACTGTCAGTAGCAATCTTTGATGCACACACATATGTACATTTGTGCAGATTTACAACTGGTAAACTGTTGCTACCCATGTTAATTCCACGTGGTTGCACATGGATCAGTGTTGGCCTCTTTTGATGCTACTACAGTTGGGATGCCATTTAGGTACCAACAAACTTGCCCACTATTCATGCTACCCTCTCAGCCTTGCTGCCTGCCTCCACAGGTGCATCAACACAAGGTGTATGGAGTCAGGTCAGCTGTAGGCACATGCCACTCATTTCCAATTGCATTGTGTTTGTGTCTCAACAGACATGCCAATTCCAAGATTTGGTTCGAAGATATTCTTCCCCTGTGCTGATTGTATACCAGTACTAAAAAGTCCATATCTCTGAAACAAAGGGCAGAGTCAGTATAGGATAAAGGAAGAAAGGGAATTGTGTGACAAACTTCATCTGCTGCTGTCTTGACCCTCCACATCATGGGAACACACACACACACACACACACACACACACACACACACACACACACACACACACACGCACACACGCACACACACCCTCTTGTCCACATGGACAGTGCTAGATTAAACCAGTGTCTCTTCAGATGGTTTCCTCAGTGCGCCTCTGATATTAATTCAAATACAATCCAGGGTTTTAGAACTCAATTTGAAGACAGTTTCCCATCATTTAGTATGTCGGTAACAGTTTGGAACAATGTTGTATATGGCACATGATAATCTTTCATCCCAATTTGAAGATTGTGGATCTACCATTTTCCAGGTTTTTCACTCACACACTCAACAAAGTTTTCTTTCTGAATGGTAAGCCTCAACCTTCTCCATCCCATGTGTGTTTGTATGGCTTTTGCTGAATATGTAACACAATTGCCTTATTAACTCACTAGACAGATCAGTAGTGTGTACTGAATGGGTACACTAGCTCAAAACCCTTTTCTCTTGCTATAAACTATACAGGCATGCATCGAATGTGCCAGTATCTCTTCTTTCCCTAAGTTCCAATTTCCATAAAAACTCTCGCATACTTTGCTGGGCTAGTGTGCCAGAGGTTGGAAATTAAGAGAGAGATTGACACTTTGAAGCCTTGAGTCAGGTTATAGTTTAGTAGGTAAGAGATTGACTGGGAGGGTAAAGGTTCACAATGGAATCCTGGTAATCTGACCTTAAATTTATAACAATTAAATTTCTACTGCAAGATGTAAGATATATTCGGAGCCATTTCTATTTTCAGTCTTGTATAGGACTGGGAATTAAAACAAGTTTGAATATCAACATTGGTGATATGTGTATAACAACCTTCCTATGCCCTCTGTAAAAAAATTCTTGTGATCTTTCTGCCAAGCTCTCGTATCTCGCAGCCTTACAATTCCTTATCTGTGGTGAAACACTGTTCACACAACTTCATCTCAGGAAAAATGTGGAAGTCACTTGATGTCGAATGTGGACAATAGGGAGAGTGAACCGTCACCCATTTTAATTGCTGAAGAAGTTTTTGAATTAGGATCCTAGTGTGTTTAGGTTTTGCTATTCAGCTGAAAACTTGTCAACCACATGCTTCTTTGTTTGTTTCTGTTGGATCTGAAAAGTTTTCCCAGTCATTTACAGTTTGCAGGCTCATTGGTTGTTGTCCCCAAAGGCAAACGTCAGCAATCAAAATACTGTTCTTGTCCTAACAGACTGCTTCTACAGTGCTAAGGAGGTGTGTTATGTTGGTCATTTGTTCTGTATTGAGTAATAAGTGAAGATGTCATGATACCTGTAGAATAGTGCAGATTTTTGTTCCTTTTGAGAACAGCACTCAGTACAAGTCATTGTGTTCTGACACTTTGAAAAAGCCAAGAATCAGATAAACAGTTGAAAAACCAAACGTTATGCACATTGCAGTTTTAAGAATTTCCGTATTATATTTTCATGTTGTCACATTATAAAAAAGTTGCAACATAGTGATGTGTGTATGTAACATAGTTATTTTATTTGTTCAGATCCTTCAAAGGGAGGAAACGACCTAGGCTTGACAAACTGGAGCCCAAAACAGAAAAGCCTGACCCTGATGAAAAGACGAAACCAGATGATATCACAAAAATGGAGACAAAAGGTAATTTTAAATGCGTTGTAAGAAATTATGTGATGTAATATATTATTGAAATCAAATTTATAGTATGTTTGCATCTTGCTGCCTCATTAGCAAATTTCTGTAAAATTTGCTTTGTTTACACTTTTATTATATGAGTATGAAACCGGTAATGAACCAGTGGAAAAATTCATTAAACTGGGGAAACTGGAATTGTTCTTAAATTTCTGACAGCAAAGCTGCACTAATTTTTCATTTCAAGAACACTTAACTCTTTCAGATTTGACTTTAATTTCAAATTTGAAACTTGGTGTACGTTATATTTTCTGTATTTCCCATTGGTTAAATCTTAATGTGAGACTCGCAACAGAATGCTCCGCTTTTCCAATTGAGCCATCTGAGCAGTTGTCACAGAAAGTTTGTCTGTTACTTTCATTCCCAACTCAGCAAATACTCTTCCACTTGTCCTACAGAACTAACAAACATGGAAGAAAGAATGTGATGACTGGATCAGTCACCACTGAAAATATATGTAGCTGAGTCAAATGTTTGTGACAAGTAAAAATAGCTTAATGGGCAAGAACATCAATATAGGTTCTTGAACAGTCCTTTTCAGATGAATCATCTGCGTATACCTTAAAGACTTAAAAGTCTGCTACAGTCTCTTCCATTCTGGATCTTGATTTCCATCCCTGTGCATTATGCATGAGTGTACAGTTTTATCAAGGTTACCTGTGATGTCAAGTTGGTGGTGTGTAAGGGTAGCATGTGGTCAACTGGCATGTGGAATTCTTCATCGTAAGAAGTACTTCGTGTGTGTTGCTTTGGATTTCTTCCTTAACCATTTTGCAGATTCTCTTGTGTACTCCAAATTGTTATAGTGTATGTAAAAGTTAGCTGTATCAACTAGCTGGGAGACGAATAGTTTGGAGTTAATTATAGCCTGTCAGTGCAGTAGTCATTTTTTCATTGAATTGGCTAAAGCAGAAATAAAATTGAATCCTAAGAAATATTCCTTACCTATCTACTGCCAAAAGAGGAATGACTTTTCTTTCCTTTTAGCACCTTTATTTACCTGTTCCTCTCTTCTGAAGATAAAATAAATATTAAAAAGCGAAAAAAGATTATACTTTCTTCTTAAATTTGGATGTTAATTGGCTAGCTCTAGTTGTTACTGTTTTATGCTGGTAAGTAGATGCTCCTGTTGCGTTAACAAATGTTTTCAAATGTTTTCATTCAGTTCAAATTTTTTGTCTGATTATTGTTTATGGACTTCCATAATTACATTGTGGTTCTGAGTGATTCATTTGCAGATTCTTTCATTTAATTATTTTTAATGCCAGCTGGAAAGTTTGTGCTCATACTGGCAGCTGACAACATTTTGCATGCAGTGAGAGTACTTGAAAAGTCGTGAACTGTGGTGTTGGTCTCAAGCTGTTGCTTTTGGAGAGATTTCAAAATTATAATAATTATTTGAAGTAAGATCTTGAAAACCTTATTGCAGTGTGTAATGTTCTTCTGTAAATTTAATTTTTTGTTTAATCAGTTGAATAGAGAGTTGCTTAGTTCCATCTCTTTTGTCACTGATTGAGTGATTTAAACTGTTCGGCTGTGTGTGATATTTAGTGTGGACAATTTGGCACCGATGATGATGGGTCCTAAGACACTAATGATTGTTACCAGATAGTGTACATAGGGACTTGACCTTTCGTTGCGCATTAACATATGTGGAACAGGAGAATCATTTTTGAATATGCATTTCTAGTAATGTGCCATGTTAATGATAACTTGTAAGCTATGAAGTGTTATACTAGATGGGCATGGTTTCAAATTGACCAAGCAGTTAAGATGATGTGATGAGTTGGTTTAGTTTGCTATTGTGAAGGTGCTGAAGTAGTCTAGGAGCTTAACTGACTGGCAATTAATGACAAAATTGGCAACAATGTGGGATATGGGGATAAGTACTGTAAACACAGTCTGAAAGACTGAAGTGGACAGATGATGTACTTGACTCAAAGGACAAGAGAGATCCTTGCTGTAACTTCCCCACGAGCTCCATGAAAAATAAATATCTGGGTTATGTTGGATGATTTCAGACTTTCTTTTATTGACAAGTGGAAGGTGGCAATAGAAGATTGCATTGTCTTTTGTGTAATGTCAAAGGGTGCACTATTATTAGTGCAGTGAAGTTATGGTCCTAAAAATAGGCTCCAGTAAGTTTTTACGTCATGCCACTGTTTCTTTAAAAAACAGCTGAATGAAAGCTGTTACTGCCAAAAAGCTGTAGATCCACTTGCAGAATGTTACATACACAAACTAGATGAAATGTACCTATGAGTGGGTATGTGATATGCAAGAAAGATTCTCCACCCAAAAGCCTGTGATTTGGATTTGGTATGAGCACCGTTGCTTGCAAGTGCAACTACAGTAGAGCTTATTGTCACCTCCAGACTACCAGAGAACAGCAAAAGTTATTGAGTACAAAGTACAGCTGTAGCAGTCTGATAATGTGAATCGAACCTGACTGTTTCCAAATTTTAACACACCACTATTTTCACAGAAATGAATATGTGTACAATGAAGTTGGAGTGTAAAAGTAAATTTGATGTAATGGAAACTAATTTTAGGGACTTTCTTCAGGGAATACTCACACAAGTCCCGTAACTTGACAGAAATGAAAGTATTACCATACAGATGGTAATTAAGGACCTGGCCCACAAAAAACTCCAGAAGGATTTAACCTTGACAATGACCGGATAAACTGTGGTTCTATTTAAGTGCTCAGATCTGCCAGAGAAAGTGAGCAAGTGACTGTATTCCAGGGCACTAGTGACACCACAGTGCCTTTGTGAACTTCCCAGAATTTACAAGGAGAGGTTTCCTTTGCAGTCAATACTCAACACCATCAACTTGCATGATTATGGGACTGGTCAAATATATGGCGATGCTACTAAACCCCTTGTGGGACACACGAGTCACCACCAGAAGAACTCTGCTGATTCCATGAAAGTATTTGAGGACATGTAACTACAAAGAGATGATCTGCTCATGAGCTTAGACATTATGTCACTATTCACAAAAGGACCTCTTCAAACCTCCTTGGTGATCCTTACTCAACATTTTGAGCCACAGATAAACTTTTTGAACATGTACTGACTACCTGCTTAAGATACGATGGAAGTTTTTATGAAGAGAAGGATAGAGTGGCTGTGGACTTCCCACAGGTTCTTGAGATTGTAAATCTACATGCCCACAGGTTCTTGAGATTGTAAATCTACATGGAACACTTCAAGGAGATGGCCTTTCAAACTGCTCGCCAAAAACCCAAGCACTACTTCCACTATGTCGACGATACTGTTGTGGTGTGAGAGCATGGCAGACAGATGTAGGATTAATTTCTGGACTACCATAACAGTAGCCATCAGAACAATGCATTCTGTTTGTAAATAAAGGAAAATTGTTGTCTCCCTTTGTTGGGCCTGAAAAAGAAGGCATGTGGTACGGTGGGTCCTGCAGTGTATAGGAATACGAACCGCACAGAACTGTACTTCCGTGCAATGAGCTGCCACTGTCCAGTGCTATGGCAGACAGTGGTAGCCACTCTGGTACATAGGACACACCTCATCTGCAACTAGGAAAGCCTCATACCTGAACTAAAACACCCAAAGGAAGTGGTCATTAAAATGGGTACAGTGAAGCACAGATTAATAAGGCATTCAAGAAGAAAGATGCAACAAACTGGGAAGAAGAGGAAGAAGATAAGGGACTAACTTTCTTTCTCTACTTGGGGCCACTCTTGGACAAAATTGTGAGGCTGCTTGAGAAATACAGCATAAAAAATAGTCTTATGACAACTTCTTAAGTTGAAAGAGTGCCTTGGCTCTGCAAAAGACCCACTAAGACTAAAGGTTCTTTGGGTATACAGCCTCTCTTGTGAATGTGGCTCCAATACATCGGGCAAACACAGTGCTGTATCTCGAAGTGCTGTGAGGGTATGTGAGGATGTACCGCAGCGAATCGTAGAGAAATTGGTGATGGCAGGGCTTACCATAAAAAAAAAGGCAAGACATTTGACTTTTAGGTGCTATGCCAAGCCACCAGCTACTGGGCAACATTATAAAGGAATCAATAGAAACAGGGAGGCATGAAAACATGGTCAGTGGGGACGAAGTTTAGCAATTTAAATCAGCAGCATGTAATCCTGCACTAGCGGTGATATGATGAGAGCATGCCCAGCACCATTGGACACGTGAGATACTTCCAGAATTTCCAAATTGAGATTCGAGCACAGCCTCTGGTGCATCTACTATCCCCACACTGCAATTAGTCCACCTCCCTGCTCATGGGCCAGAGTGTACCCGGTTGCCTGCAGCTAGGTGGAGGGGGTTCACTGCCGGTATAACTATTACAATATCCACAATATCATTACTCTTCACCAGAAGATCATGAGTGTGACATTCATCAAAATATTGCATTATTTTAACTTAGTCACCCAGCTTGAAACCCAAGAGCTTTTCATCAACTATTCACATAGTAGCTATACTGCCATGCAGCCTAAATGAATTTAAGAAGCTTCTGGTGGAATTTGAACTAATTGTGTAAAAGTGAACCTTGTGTTTCTATTTACAACATACATATTTCAAGAGTAATGGCAGTCTGTGTCAGTGTACGATATGTGTAGAGAGGAGTACTATAGTGTGCTTGTTGCAGTTTGTGGTCCCTGCTGCCTCATTAAACCCTCCACAGAGACTCTCACTACTCTAATCACACAACTTCCCCATATAACAAACAGTGGAAAATCCATGATTGAATAGTGACAGTATTATGAAAAGGATAGTTGCTACTCACCATATAGCGCAAATGCCGAGTTGCAGATAGGCACAAACTGAAGATATCACATGGTCAGATAATCGCTTCCTTGTGCCATGTGGTGTAGTCCTTTGCCTTTGTTGTCTCTTGAGTTTGCGGACACCGTTGGTCATCAAACAATTTGTATTCATCTTTTGACGTGGGACCATGATTGGAGGAGAGCACCCATAGTGGATGCTCTTTGCACCAAACTGGATGGTATACCTCCGTCTGCTTTAACATTGAGATAGTACCCAGTAATGTGGATTTCAGTATGCATGCAGTCCACTACAATGTTGATTACCATAATTTTTGAAAGTGCCAGAGGTAACTTGTCTAATGCTTTAGAATCGCAATAGGCCTACAACAGTATGAAGATACAAATGGCGATTAACTACAGTCAATGTAAAATTTGTTGTGGATTTATAATAATCGCTATAGGCAGTGCCTTGTTCCTTTAACCACAGTTGTTTATCACCATATTCACTGTCTGATTATAGTTACTGTTGTTCATTATACTTACTATACTTTACTGTCAGTTATCTGGGTTCACCCCATGACTCTTTTCTTTGGAATTTACCCCAATTGACACTAAAGACATAATTTGCAAAATTCCTGTAGATTTGATCTGCCTTCTTTCTTTAACTTGTAACATTGTTTTCTTTATGTATGTATTATTTGATTGATGGACTTTTATTCTATCCAGAAAGTTCCTGTCAATGTTGTCTGTATTATAGATTGTACATTGGTAAGACACTATGCTTATCTTGTCAGTGATCAGTGATGGGAAAGTTAGTCATATGAATATAATAGAGGGAAACATTCCACTTGGGGAAAAATATATCTAAAAACAAAGATGATTTAACTTACCAAACAAAAGTGTTGGTATGTTGATAGACGCACTAACAAACACACACACACAAAATTCAAGCTTTCGCAACCCACGGTTGCTTCATCAGGAAAGAGGGAAGGAGAGGGAAAGACGAAAGGATGTGGGTTTTAAGGGAGAGGGTAAGGAGTCATTCCAATCCTGGGAGTGGAAATACTTACCTTAGGGGGAAAAAGGGACAACGCTTTCGTTTGGTAAGTTTCATCATCTTTGTTTTTAGATATATTTTTCCTTAGTTTGTCATTTAGATTTTCAGTGTTTTCCATAACCCACTTATAGTACATGATTGAGTGGTTCCATCTTCAAAGCCATAATCTGTTCCTTCCCACAGCCTCCTTCAATTGAATTAGTGCATTGTGGCTAATGGTACCAGATCGTGACTTGTGTATAAACTGTATATAAATTTTAAATTCTGCTAGTAGAATTACATTTCCATAACAGGTAAATGTGTCTCTACACAGTTATTGTTCCTCATATTTCCGACATTTCCTATATCTTTTTTGATTTTGAAGGCAAACCTTTCATATTATTTAAGAAGACTAGAAAATATTGTGGCAAGAGTTGCTGTACTTAATGAATAAAATCAGCAAATTTACAGTTGTATATGGGAAGTTTCCACTATAATCCCATTGAGAAGTGGGAGACATAAAGTCAGTGATATGCAAAATAATGGAAATTTTAATACTCTCATTAGTAATTAACGTATATTTGGAGCTGGGTGTAGTAAGATACATTACAAGACATTGTGACACCTTGCAGGGAATTCTAAGAAAAGTATGATTACTGTTTATTACTCAGTGTGAGAGATAGATACGTCTTCCACCCTGTTGAGAGAAGCTATTTCAATCCATTTCCTAAAACCTGATGACTATATTTATCGTCACTTGCTGGATGTTCCTCCTGTGATATTACAGAAAGACTTAGTAGGAATGTAACCACTCTTAACATGATTGCAAGCAGCAGTGAGAGTTGCAAGAAGACTTGGCTCCTGATGGTCACAAGACACTACCGGGAGGGAAACACCATAATGTTTGACATATGGCTCTGGCACGTTGTACTGCATGTGCAGCGGCAATTTGAGCTGGAATTGACAGTGCAGTGATTCAAAGGACTGTTACAAACTGGTTACATCAAGGACAGCTCTGAATCAGGTGCCCTTTACCACGCATTACACTGACCCCAAACCACTGCCATTTGTGTGACTTCAGTGGTGTAAAGTGAGAGCTCATTGGCAGGGTGGAGATCTGTTGTGTTCTCTGATGAAAGGTGGTTCTACCTTGGTGCCAGTGATGGCCATATGTTGGTTAGGAGGCCAGTTGAGAGCCTGCAGCCAAGCTGTCTGCATGCTAGGTACACTGAACATACACCTTGAGTTAAGGTGTGGGGTATGATTTCGTATGATGGCAGGAACGCTTCTGTGATTATTCGATGCACCATAACTGAAAATTTGTATGTCAGTCTGGTGATTTGACCTGTTGTGCTGTCATTCATGAACAGCATTACAGGGGGTGTTTTCCAACAGGATAATGATCATACACATACTGATGATGTAACCCAACAAGCCTTGAAGAGTGTTGACATGTTGCCTTGACCTGCTCGATCACCAGAGCTTCCTCCAAACAAGCATGTACGGAACGTCATTGGACAACCTCAGCGTCATCCACAAACAGTATTAACCATCCCTGTATTGACCGACCAAGTGCATGGAACTCAATCCCACAAACTGATATCTGGCAACTGTGCAACACAGTGAACGCATGTTACACCAGTTGTTTATGTACTAGCATTTCACATTTGCAATGGTTTATGTTGTGCTTACATTAACCTGTGATCGTGCAATGTGGTAATCACTTAAATATTTTACCTGGACAGATGTATTCCTGAAATTTCATTACTCTACATTAATTTTTTTTTTTGTGTCAGTGTACAGGGTGATTCAAAAAGAATACCACAACTTTAAAAATGTGTATTTAATGAAAGAAACATAATATAACCTTCTGTTATACATCATTACAAAGAGTATTTAAAAAGGTTTTTTTTTCACTCAAAAACAAGTTCAGAGATGTTCAATATGGCCCCCTCCAGACACACGAGCAATATCAACCCGATACTCCAACTCGTTCCACACTCTCTGTAGCATATCGGGCGTAACAGTTTGGATAGCTGCTGTTATTTCTCGTTTCAAATCATCAATGGTGGCTGGGAGAGGTGGCCGAAACACCATATCCTTAACATACCCCCATAAGAAAAAATCGCAGGGGGTAAGATCAGGGCTTCTTGGAGGCCAGTGATGACGTGCTCTGTCACGGGCTGCCTGGCGGCCGATCCATCGCCTTGGGTAGTTGACGTTCAGGTAGTTACGGACAGATAAGTGCCAATGTGGTGGCGCTCCATCCTGCTGAAATATGAATTGTTGTGCTTCTTGTTCGAGCTGAGGGAACAGCCAATTCTCTAACATCTCCAGATACTGTAGTCCAGTTACAGTAGCACCTTCGAAGAAAAAGGGACCAAAAACTTTATTGGCTGAAATGGCACAGAAAACGTTCACCTTAGGTGAGTCACGTTCATACTGAGTTGTTTCCCGCGGATTCTCAGTGCCCCATATACAGACATTGTGACGGTTGACTTTCCCGTTAGTGTGGAAAGTTACTTCATCACTAAACACAATCTTTGAAACGAAAGATTCATCTGTTTCCATTTGAGCAAGGATAAAATCACAGAAATCGATTCTTTTAATCTTATCAGCTGCAGACAGTGCTTGAACCAATTTCAGACGATAAGGTTTCATAACTAACCTTTTTCATAGGACTCTCCATACAGTTGATTGTGGAATTTGCAGCTCTCTGCTAGCTCTGCGAGTCGATTTTCCTGGGCTGCGAACAAATGCTTGCTGGATGCGTGCTACATTTTCATCACTCGTCCTCGGCCGTCCAGAACTTTTCCCTTTGCACAAACACCCATTCTCTGTAAACTGTTTATAGCAATGTTTAATACACCACCTATCAGGAGGTTTAACACCATACTTCGTTCGAAATGCACGCTGAAAAACTGTCGTCGATTCACTTCTGCCGTACTCAATAACACAAAAAGCTTTCTGTTGAGCGGTCGCCATCTTAGCATCAACTGACGCTGACGCCTAGTCAACAGCGCCTCAAGCGAACAAATGTACAACTAAATGAAACTTTATAGCTCCCTTAATTCGCCGACAGATAGTGCTTAGCTCTGCCTTTTGTCGTTGCAGAGTTTTAAATTCCTAAAGTTGTGGTATTCTTTTTGAATCACCCTGTATCATTCACTGTTAGAGGTGGAATTTCACCAGAAAACACAATAGAAATGTAGTTAATGTAGTAGATTTCTCAAGCAAAATTCTGTACAACAATGGAATGGTGATTATGAAATAATATTGTTTTCATAACTGATTCTGATTCAGAAGCAAAATCACTGTGTTTCTTTTCAAAAAGTCCCCTTCATAAACAGAGTCTTCAAGTAGATCATTCAGTAGCTTCTTGACTTCATTACTGGTCAAAAACTTTGAAATATTCATTGGACGGCACACTGTTAGCACAGTGAGAAACCTGCAGAAACTACAGCGACACTTGTCAATGCAATAGTTTTGATCAAATGAGGATTGACCATGAGAATGACAAAATAGTTTCAGAATCATCCACACAATGGCAGCACCATGCAGAGGCCAGTTCATAGCACTCCAAACCTGAAAAGAAGTCATGAGAACAATGATAGGAGTATAAACAGTGGAAAATAAGCACAACTTGGGCATGGGTCACCCATAGCATGGCTGCCAGAGGAGCTTTATTCAGATCCAGTACTTAGTGTTGAAAAGCAATTTCGGTATTATGACTACATTTCGTGTACAGCAACACATGAACTGGACTCCAGAACATAAAGCATTAAGTAACCACACTTTTTGCTCAGAGTTCTCTGAATTAAGTGCTGTAGGTTTCTTAATTTCAAAACATCATAATAACTATGATCCCTAACGGCAAGTGGCAAGTTAGTGATATGATACGAGAGCCATTTTTTAAACCTCCGGTAGGCAATAAATAAAAGACAAGTTCATAGAAAACAATTATTTTATTACCAGAAGTTTTGTTCACTATGGTTACTTTTCAGTATAATAACCGAAAAGATTGAGACATTTATCGCACCTGTGAACAAGCTTTGCAGTACCCTCTTCAAAAAATGTTGGCGCCAATGATGCCAAATGAGCATTGACGTTGTTTTGAAGATCTTCGTTGGTTTGAAAGTGCTGCCCTCCTAGCCACACCTTCAGTTCAGGGAAAAGGTGAAAGTTGCTGGGTGCCAGGTCCGGACTGTACGGTGGATGATCGAAAATGTCCCATTGAAATTGTTCAAGGAGCCATGGGGTTGTGCCAGCAGTGTGTGGACGAGCGTTGTCATGGATCAACACAGTTCCTGGAGTCAGCATTCCTCTTCAGGTTTTGAATGGCTCTCTGCAAATGTCGTAAAGTTTCACAATAAGCAACGGTATTGATAGTGGCTCTGGGCTGCATAAACTCTACAAGCAACACACCTTTTTGGTCCTAAACATGGTAGCCATAACCTTTCTGTTGTTGAATGTTCTTTTGAATTTTTTTGGTTTGTTTGGTGAAATTGGATGCAGCCTTTGTGATATGAAACTTCCTGGCAGATTAAAACTGTGTGCTCGACCGAGACTTGAACTCGGGACCTTTGCCTTTCGCGGGCAAGGTCCCGAGTTCGAGTCTCGGTTGGGCACACAGCTGATGTTAAGATTGTTCTGAATGTGTAAACAGTGTTGTCACAGAAATTGTTATAAATTTGACTAATCTTGCTACTAGAATAAATGTTATTTCTTTGGTGAACAGCCCCCTTGAATGCCCTTTATGTGGTGAGTTTTCTGTTTCTAGGTCTTTTTCCAGTATGAGGCAACATGTTAATGACAACTGAAAGTGTGCTTTAAGAATTATCAGATAAAACATTTTCTTTTTTTTTTTTCAGTTGTAAAATCTGAACCTATTTTTAATCTGTATTTAACAGCTTCATGTTCATTGTGAGCTTGCTCAGTAGCCCCAACAGAGAGCCCTGAAAGTACGAGTCCTTAAAGCACTCTGCATTTGAAAGTACCTCACAGGATTCATATGATCCAACAAAATTGTACGAGGGTTATTTTATCCATTTTGGTTAGAGAAAACCTGCGCTGTTTTCATAAATTCACTGTAGGAAATACTGCAGCCAGCCACAAGTTATTTTGAAATGATTTTATTGCACCATTACTAGTTTCAGGCCTGAGTCGATTGTCAGATGATAGTGTTGATTTCTTTGCAAGTTTTACATTTATATCCTAAAATACATTAAAGTTTTGTGATTTATAATTTGTAAAAGGTTTACCATTTGTGTGCTAAAATATAACAAAGCTTTTGTGATTGCATTGTTTTACACTTACGCATGCTGTGTACATTGTATTTACTTGATGAAAAGCAATTCTTTGAATATTATAAGACAGCGGTTTGATTTTCATAAAGTAAGTACGATGTATAGAGCATATACAAGTGTAAAACTAAGTAATCACAAAAACTTGGTTACATTTTAGGACACAATTGTAAAACTTGTAAGGAAGTCAATGCTACCATTTGACAATGGGCTCAGGCCTGAAACAAGTAATGGTGCAATAAAATCATTTCAAAAAACTTGTGGGTGGTTGCAGTATTTCCTACAGTGTAATATATAGGGATTGTTCACAAAGTAAGGTCTGATTTCTTGTAAAACATGAACCATCACAGACTTTTTCAAAAAACTGATTTTATTTACATCCTTATATGTTTCAGTATTTTTCTACATAGTTTCCACATTTGTTTAAACATTTGTGATAAAGTTCTATAAGCATTTGTTTCTCTAAGTCATAGACATCTGCTTCCTGTATAGATAACCTGTCTTTGACTACTTCTTTCATCTCATTGTCTTCTGCAAAGCACTTGATGCTGAGAAACTCCAGGGAAAGTCACTTGGCACCATGTTTGGACTGTACAATGAGTGGGCAGTCTGTTCCAATCCAAAAGATTTTGGGTGCGCATGGCAGAAGGGGTCTGCATTGACTTCAGAAGACTACATCGCTAATTCTGTGTTGCACATTGAAGTTCAGTCAGGACAGTGCAGTAAGTGGCTGCATTTATTATTGTCCCTGGCTTCATAAACTAGACTCCATGTCTATCGCAACACACAGTTGCCATAACCTTGTGTGTTGAGGTTGTCTGATTTGCCTTAATTTTGGCTGGTGATGTTGTGTGATGCCATTCCACTTACTGACATTTAGACTCTGGGGTCATGTGAGAAACTCAAGTCCCATCCCCTGTGATACTGTTCTTTAAAAATTGATCACCTTCCTTATGCTATCAATCCAAAAACTCAAGAGCACAGGCCATTAGATCCATTTTGTGTTTGTCAGTAAGAAGCCTGGGAACGCACCGTGCATACAATTTGCGAAATTGCAATTTTTAAGAGACGGATTGTTGAAAGTTGTTTTACCCACATTTGAAAATTTCAGTGAGAAAGTTGAAATTGTGAATCGCCAGTCTTTACAAGTATTTTCTTCCATGGCTTTGACCGTATGTTCTGAATTCGCGGATGGTCGGCCTGATCATGATGCATCTTGAACATTTTATGTCTGTCCTTGAAAGCGCCACCCACTTACGCAATTCTCTGTCATGCATTGATTTGGGGCCATACACCTTACTTATCTGTCAATGAATTTCTGCTGCCACAACATTCCTTGCTATCAAAAACTAAATCACTAAGTGTGATAATGAAGAGACTAAGGGCTAGGGAAAAGGAAAGAAAGAGGAAGCTACCTGGTACAACCTTGCACAGAGCATAATTGAGTCGTGAAAGAAGGTTGTATATGTGGAAGAGACTTGGAGACAATAGAAAGCTTCAGATTGATCATATAAAGGTTAAACAACGGTTTTGGAATTAGATTTTAAACTTTAAGACATTTCCAGGGGCAGATGTGGACTCTGACCATAATTTATTGGCTATGAATTGTAAAATTGAAGAAATAGCAAAAAGGTAGGAAAGTAAGTACGTGGGATAAGGTGAAAGAACCAGAGGTTGTTGAGAGTGTCAGAGGGAGCATTAGGCAATGATTGGCCGAAAAAGGGGAAAGAAATACAGTAGAAGATGAATGGATAGCTTTGAGAGATGAAATAGTGGAGGTAGCAGAGGATTAAATAGGTAAAAAGACAAGGCCTGTTACAAACAGCTGTATAAATATCAAGAGCTCAGAGGGAAAACCAGTACTAAATAAAGAAGGGAAATCTGAATTGTGGAAGGAGTATATAGAGGGACTGTACAAGACAATATTATAAAAAGGGCAGAGGTCTTAGATGAAAATGGGATGGGAGAAGTGATACTGTGAGAAGAATTTGATAGACCACTGAAAGATCCAAGTCGAAAAAATGCCCTGGGAGGAAGCAACATTCCCATAGAAATACCGATACCCTTTGGAAAGCCAGTCAGAAAAGTATTCCACTTGGCATGCAAGATGTGCAAAGCAGATTAAATACCCTCACACTTAAAGAAGAATGTAATAATTCAATTTTCAAGAAAGCAGGTGCTGATGGATGTGAATTTTACTGAAGAATGAGTTTAATAAGTTCTGGTTGCAAAATACTAACACAAGTTCTTTATGGAAGAGTGGAAAAAACTGGTTGAAGATCAGTTTGGATTCTGGAGAAATGTAGGAACACACAACGCAATACTGACCCTAAGACTTATCTTAGAAGATCGGTAAAGGAAAAGCAAAGCTACATGAAAGGATCTGTAGACTTGGAGGAAGCTTTTGACCACATTGACTGAAATATAGTCTTAGAAATTCTGAAGGTAGCAGGGGTAAAATACAGGAAACAAAAAGGCTATGTACAACTGTACAGATAACAGGTGGTAATTATGAAGTCAAGGGGTGCGAAAGGGAGGCAAGCACTGTTTGAGAAGGGAGTGAGACAGGATTGTAGCCTTTCCCCGAAATTATTCATTCTGCAGATTGAGCAAGCAGTAAAGGAAACCAAATAAAAATTTGGAGATGGAATTAAAATTCAGGGACATGACATTGTAATTCTATCAGAGACGACAAAGAATTTGAAAGAACAGTTGGTAGGAATGGACAATACCTTGAAAGAGGGATATAAGATGAATGTAAGCAAAAAGATGGTAATGGAATGTAGGCAGTTTAAATCAGGTGATTTGGAGGAAATTAGATTAGGAAACAAGATGTCAAAAGTAGTAGATGAATTTTGTTTTTTGGGCAATAAAATAACAGTTGATGGCCGAAACAGAGAGGACTGGCATAAGAAGGAAAAAAGTATCTGAAGAAGAAAGATTTGTCAGCATCAGATGTAGATTTAAAGTCTTCTCTGAAGTTATTTTCTTGGATTGCAGCCTTGTAAGGAGGTGAAACATAGATGATAAACAGTTCAGAGAAGAGAGAAAAGAAGCTTTTGATACATAGTGTTGCTGAACAGATGAGGAGTCACTGAATATAATTCGGGAGAAAAGAAATTTATGGCACAACATGACTAAAAGAAGGTATCAGTTGATAGTTAATTCTGAAACATCAAGGGATCATCAATTTAGTATTGGAGAGAAGTGTAGGTGCTAAAAATTGTTGTGGGAGATCAAGAGGTGAATTCACTACGCAGATTAAAAAGGATTTAGGTTTCAGTAGTCACTTGGAGATGAGGAGGCTTGCACAGGATAGAGTAGCATGGGGAGCTGCATCATACCAGACTTCAGACTGAAGACCACAACAGGGGTATTTCCTTCATGGACAAGCAGTTGTTGCAGCAAAGTTGGATTATGACTGTTTTGAAAGTAGCTCTCCCTGTGAGGTGCTGGTGGCAGGATCAGGATAGATGGTGAAGGGCCGAATATGACAGGTCATGCACATTATCTATAAGGCAAGGAGTAGAAGGCAAGTGTGGTTCGTATATTGATTTAGTTGTTCTAGTACAAGGTAGTGATGTGTAATTGATGTACAGTTATCCCTCTCCCCATCTACCCCTGTTTGTTTCCTCTCCTGCATCCTTTCCACTCATCTGAGCTGAGGCCACAACTCAGTCCAAACATAACATTGACAAAGAGCCTAAGTGAGTGAGTGTGATATTGAGTGTGTGTGTGTGTGTGTGTGTGTGTGGGGGGGGGGGGGGGGGGTTGTGTGAATTACTAAGTAGATAGCTGAACTATGATGATATTTGGCATTTTTCACACATCTGTTTCTTCTGCTCAGAGGACCTGTGTACAGTAGTTTTCTTTCTTCATATCGTCAGTAGCCAGGAGCCTGCTTCCAGAATGTGAAACTAAAATTTTCAGGTTTATGGACTTTTAATCGTACCATAAAGAAAATACTTTTAAGGTGTTGCATAAATGTACAAATAATGAGGGTGTATTCAGAAGTTAGACTAATAGCATGTTTTGCCATCATAGTAACAATGACTATACACATCATTCAGCTGTAGCATTTGAAGTTGTTTTGCTACATAAAAACCTACACACAAACTTTAACATTCTCTCTCTGTTACTTCTGCAATAGTATATTCTATAAAAGAAAGCTAGTTTAACTTTTGCTGATAATCTGAAAGTGTTCTGAATTTTTTGCATGTTCTTTGTAGCAGCATCTTCCTCTACAGCTAGCTTTATGTATGTGACAGTGCTGTTTTTATTATAGGTTCATTTGTTTTATTTTTTAATTATAGGTGAAGTGGAGAAGGATGACAAATCTGGAATTACAGATGACTTAAAGAAAGAGTCAAACCTGAATCCATGATAATTTGTGATAAAACTATAATGAAATGTAGCTTTCATAATTATGTACTAAATCATAATGTACAAAGTTGTACATTAATTTAATCAACCTTTCTCTAACACAGTTTAAACAAGAATATCATCAGGCGATTTACTACAGTTGTGTGCACTTTGCATTATTTGAAGTGAATGGTGTTGTGTGGTGACATTTGAAATCCAGGATGCATGAAGATCATTTTCATCATTTCATGAGACTTTTATTGCACTGATTCATTTTCTTTGTTGTGTGTTCTGTCAGCAATATCCTCCATGGAGGACTATTTTGTACATTTTTGATGTGATTGTTTTTTAAAGACAGTTGCCAAAATGAAATACGCTATAGAAAAGAACTTTAAATGTACTTTTCATTGCCTACACAGTAAAACTTCTCATTTGACTTCCCAGTGCCCTCATAAGAAGTTGATTATGAATGCAAAGCAATTTCAGTACGTCACTATCTTCTCATAAATTTTTGCGACTTATTTGAATTAGGCTTATTTTTTGATACGACAAATCTGTTTTGACTACGGTAATTCATATTAAGAATTTTTTAAAGTGTGGATTAGACAGTATTCTGAAAAGTGTCTTATTTTAAATAGCTTTTGTGTGAAAACTCGTAGAAATAAATTTTTATTGAGGATTTTATATCTTCACATTATTTTAAGGTCAGGATGATATATTTGCTCTGGTGTCATTTTTGTTTTCTTGTATTTGTTTCTCGTCATGAAAGACATGAAACTGGGATCCAGTGTTTGGAAGTAATAGATCTTGCATTTATTTTTGTTTGATACATTGTGATCCAACTTAAGCTAATAGATATTTTTGATAAAAAGATGTAAATATTTGCTTCTGTAGTTGGTGTCTGATTCACACAGATTTTTGTCTTTTCTATCTGTTGGATAAACTGTAATACAGACTGCCATTTTAAGTGGTTTCGGAACAAACCAAGTTGTTTTGGAACCACTTTTCTTGTCTGTTTGACTGACTTTGTAAGTAGGAATATCATTGTACAGTTCAGATGAAGTTTTAACCATAAATTATCTTGCTTATTTATATAAATTTAGAATAGATACAAATAAATTGTTTTATCAGATTCATACTCCACTTGTCATATTTATTTTACCTTTTCCATTAATTTCGTCGGAACAGTGTTACATAAAATATGAACAGCCACAATTAAGCAGGTTAACAGCAACTAAATGATTTCTTTTGGAGTATGGACGATGCCTTTGGGCTGGTATGTATTTGATACCAGTTGCTTATGTTTATATGGATCCAACTAAGTTCAAGGTAAGTGTCCGGAAAATGACGTAATAATGCACATAAATTATTTATGATCAAGTATACACCAAAATATGGTTTATGAAGAACTGCACAGACAGTGTAAGTAGTCCGGCCTCATCTGTATAAAGAAGTGAAATGTATATTATACAACAGTCTGTCATGTGAATTTTCTATAGTACACTAGCACAATAATTTCATTAAACTCTTCCACCTATTCTCTCGCTTGATGTGTTGTTGTTTTAGAATATTTCCTTTTAATCTTCTTGTAAGATAGTGGCTACTGGATATGTCAAATATGTCTGGCCAGTTAATAAAATTAAGAATGTTTTGTAGTGCATTGACTTGCCCCCCTCCTACTTTCATTTCAAGTATGATAAATGCAATTCACCAGGAAAACTTAAATATGATATCCAGGTCTCTGGGTATACAGCTGATTTGTCATTTTCTGCTTACATGACATTTCGACAACCTTTCTGGCAGGGCTCAGGTGTTGCACACAACTTCCATTGCTAGCTGTTTGTACTCCAACCACTGTCAAACACAGTTTGGTTGGAGTCCGAACAGCAAGCAACAAAATTTTCGATCAATATCTAATAAAGAGAACTAGGGAGTGCTGAAATATTGTTAAAGAGAAAATGACAGCATTTCTGAAATCACAGGTACAGGTAAACTTTCAGTTTCATCAAGAACACCCGTAGGAGCAAAAAAAAAAAAAAAAAAAAAAAAAAAACCATTGTTGTTTTTTATAGCTTCGGGAATGTTTAAAATAAATGTTATTAGCAGTATAAAAGCAGGAAGTAGGAAACTAAGTTAAAATAATTCAGTTGTCTATAGACTACGGATCAGAGAGAAACTAAGCTGCAAGAAAGTGCACATGTTGAGACAAAGGGAAAATGCAGAAGAAAGGTGTAACAGAACGTGAAAAATAAAACATTTTAAGGTGGTCAATGGATTTCAGAAAGGCACTACAACTGGTACTAATGCATTCACCAACCATGTTCTAACAGGTGGTTAGATAGCGTAAATTACAATGTTGTCATAGACATTACTCTTTATGATATGAAAGATACAGCACTCCGTCTTAGCTGAAAAGAGGATTTATATTAAGGAATATGGTTACCAGGTCACAGAATAAAGAAATTAAAAAGGATATTCCAGAAGATTTCATCTGAAGTCCTCTCCTTTTTCTCTACGTGAAAGCCATTCCATACTGTTTGGTACAGTGGATTAATTAATTATTTTATGTATTGAGCCCAGGAAAAAGTGTAACTACATAAGGTTTCCCATGATGTTCTTTTGAAAGTTATGAGCAGCATTTCCTTCACTTCAGTTGCATTAAAATGTAGAAAGGCAAAGTGCATTTTTTTACAGGTTAAAGAAGGCATAGGGGCTAACATAAGTTTGTAGTGCAAGCCTTTGTCAGAATACTTCTGAGATTTTCAATGGACTGATTGCTGCAACCTGAACTTTATCTTGAAATGGGGCTAAGCTCTTGAGTTGGATTACATCTACCTCTACATTCATACTCTGCAAGCCACTGTGTAATGGACGGCAAAGGGTACCCTGTATCAGTATCAGTCATTTCCTTTTCTATAACTCTTCCGGCTTTCCTGGTGATCTAAAGACATCTTGGGTGGTTGGGTGTTCTACCTGATATTAGTGTCGTTCTTGCATGATATTTTGGTAACGTGCGACCTGAGACTGCTCCTCGAGTGGACCTGGGCCAGTATTTATGTCGGTGGCCTTCCCCCTCCACCAGCAATTGTAGGTGTTCCCTCTGTGGTCCGCGCCTGTGTGCACTCAAGAAGCTCCAGGAAGACAACAGTATTGTAGTACTGCCGGCAGACAAGGGGAATTCTAAAGTCATTTTGCAACGGTTGGATTACAATGAGAAAATATGCCAACTTCTGAGGGATCGCTCATATAGAACCTTGGAGTGTGACCCCACTGACAAGGTGGACAAGTAGACCAGGGCTCTTCTGAAGGAGATTGGGATGCCTGATAAGATCCTCAGACAGCTACGGGCAAAAGCACCAGTACCACATAGACTATATGGTTTGCCTAAAATACACAAGGAGGGCTTGTCCCTATGCCCAGTTGTCAGTAATATCGGGGCACCTACATATGCAATGGCCAAGTACTTGAAAGATAAGCAAAGAAGGTGGAATATCTGCTCTATGTTGGTTTTATTTCTGCCAGAATTAGTAGGATCCGTAAACACAACATCAAGTGTGTTTTCTGTCCATCCAGCAAGATCGAGGGACTGGTGGGAAATGTTAAAGGTGACCTGGGGTTATGAACACCAGGCATTTACAAAATACCTTGTCAAAGCAGGATGTCCTACATTGGCCAGACGACAAGAACAGTGGATATCAGGTGCAAAGAACATCGAAGGCACACCCAATTAAGACAGGTGGTGAAATGAGCCATTGCTTGACACTGTCTAGAACCAGATCATGCCATGAATTATGATGAAACCCAGATTTTGGGACAGTGTTATAAGGGAATCGATAGAGATAAAAGTAACTGATAATCTCATGAACCTGACGTGGGGTACTAGCTAAGCAGAGCCTGGGATCCTGCTCTGCAATTGTTAAAGGAGCAATGGGGACAGCTGCAGCACTCCATGAATAGAAGAACTGAAGGTGTGGATATAGAAAACGATCCCCAGACAGAATGCCAGGCTCTCTGGACCAAAGATGGAACATCCGAGAGTGGGTCTGACTGGCGCGGACCGCAGAGGGAACACCCAGAACCGCAGTGGTCTGAAAACAGAACAGCGACACTCCAGAAGATCGCAGTGAGCGGGAGAGGACCGCAGGAAGAACACCTGGCAACCCATACAGAACTCCAAACGCGCCAGGCCAAAGATGGAACACCCAGGAGCAGGTCTGGTGGGCGCATGCCACAGAGGGAACGCCTGCAACAGGTCCACTCGAGGAGCAGTCTCAGGTCGTACCTGATGAAGGTTACAAGCTACATTACCGAAATATTGTGCAAGAACGACGCTGATATCCAGCAGAACACCTGACAACCCAAGATGTCATTTCCTTTCCTGTTCTGCTCACTAATAGAGTGAAGGAAAAGAACTGTCTATATGCCTCCATATGAGCCCTAATTTCTCTCATCTTACCTCTGTAGTCCTTATGTGAAATGTATTTTAGTAGCAGTAGATTGTTCTGCAGTCAGTTCCAAATGCTGGTTCCCTAAATTTTCTCATTAGTGTTCTGTGTAAAGAACAGTTGTCCCTCCAGAGATTCCCATTTAATTTCATGAAGCATCTCTGTAACACTCGCGTATCAAATATATCAGCACACCTCTGAATTACTTCAGTGCTGTTGTGACTGTGTCAAGAAGCACCCTTCTAATGCTGTATTCAAACGATATGGGGCTGTTTTTCCAACTCTTCAGCATTAACCTACATTTTTTTACATTTTGAGCAAGTTGCCATTCATCACACCAACTAGAAATTTTGTCTCCATCACCTTGCATATTCCTATAGTCACTCAAATGGTGACACCTTCCTATATCTGGAAACCTAGTCTGTATGCTCATATCTTCCATAACAATCTATAAGGGGGCACATGCCAAACGCTTTCCAGAAATCTAGGAGTATGGGATCTGCCTTTTGCTCTTAATATGTGGTTCACAGGAAATCATGTAAGAGAAGTGCAAGTTGAGCTTTGCACAAACGATGCTTTCGAAATCTGTTCTTATTTGTGGAAAGAAGATTTTCTGTCTCAAGGAAATTTATTATAAAATACGTTCAGAAATTTTGAAGCTAACCAAAGATAAGGACAAGGGTCTGTAGTTTCACATCAGCGATGTTATGGCACCATCAGCCTAAATAAGGTGTTTATGTTCTGTATCCTCTGAGTCTGTTTAAACTGTACCAAAACTGTCTCATGCAACATTGTTTGAACTAGGCAGTGTTATAATTTTCTTTATTTCTGTTGAAGCCTTCTTAACGTTTCCAACATGCCATACAATGAAGGGAACATGTATCTGTTCATTTGTTCACCACAGGACAGAAACATGTAAAACATGCTATATTCACAGAACCAAGTTAAAATATGAAATTGCATGTGTTTTGGAGTAGATGCTACTTAAACTACAAGAATCATAGTGGTGGTGTTATTGTTTTTGTGGTCTTCAGTCCAGACACTCGCTTGATGCAGTTCACCATGCTACTCTATCCTGTGCAAGCTTCTTCATTTCAAAGCAACTACTGCACGCTACATCCTAGTGTATTCATCTCTTGGTCTCCCTCTACGATTTTTACCTTGCATGCTGCACTCCAGTGCTAAAGTGGTGATCCCTTTATGCCTCAGAACATGCCCTACCAACCGATCCCTTCTTCTAGACAAGTTGTGCCACAAATTCCTCTTCTCCCCAATTCTGTTCAGTACCTCCTCATTAGTTACATGATCCCATCTAATCTTCAACATTCTTCTGTAGCAACACGTTTTGAAAGCTTCTATTCTCATCTTGTCTAAACTATTTATCGTCCATGCTTCACATCCATACATGGCTACACTCCATACAAATACTTTGAGAAAAGACTTCCTGACACTTAAATCTATACTCGATGTTAACAAATTTTTCTACTTCAGAAATACTTTTTCTTGCCATTGCCAGTCTACATTTTGTGTCTTCCCTACTTCACTTCAACCATCATCAGTTATTTGCTCATCTACCACTTTAAGTGTCTCATTTCATAATCTAATTCCCCCAGCATCACCTGATTTAGTTAGACTACATTCCATTATCCTCGTTTTGCTTTTGTTGATGATCGTCTTATAGCCTCCTTTGAAGACATTGTCCATTCCGTTCAGCTGTTCTTCCAGGTCCTTTGCTGTCTCTGACAGAATTGTAGTATCATCTGCAAAACTCAAAGTTTTTATTTCTTCTCTAATGATTTTAATTCCTACTCCAAATTTTTCTTTTGTTTCCTTTACTGCTTCCACAATGTCTAGTTTGAATAGCATCGGGGATAGGCTACAACCCTGTCTCACTCCCTACCCAACCACTGCTTCTCTTTCATGTCCCTTGACTCTATAACTGCCATCTGGTTTCTGTACAAATTGTAAATAGCCTTTCACTCCCTGTATTTGACCCCTGCCACCTTCAGAATTAGAGAGTATTCCAGTCAACATTGTCAAAAGCTTTCTCTAAGTCTACAAATGCTAGAAACATAGGTTTGCCTTTCCTTAATCTATTTTCGAAGATAAGTTGTTGGGTCAATAATGCCTCATGTGTTCCAACATTTCTACGGAATCCAAACTGATCTTCCCCGAGGTCGGTTTCTACCAGCTTTTCCATTTGTCTGTAAAGAATTCGTGTTTTGCAGCCGTGGCTTATTAAATTGATAGTTTGGTAATTTTCACATCTGTCAACACCTGCTTTCATTGGGATTGGAATTATTATATTCTTCTTGAAGTCTGAGTGTATTTTGCCTTTCTCATACATCTTCCTCACTAGATGATAGAGTTTTGTTAGGCCTGGTTCTCCCAAGGCTATCAGTAGTTCTAATGGAATGTTGTCTACTCCTGGGGCCTTGTTTCGACTGAGGTCTTTCAGTGCTCTGTCAAATTCTTCACGCAATATCATATCTCCCATTTCATCTTCACCTACGTGCTCTTCCATTTCCATAATATTGTCCTCAAGTACATCACCCTTGTATAGACTCTCTATATACTCCTTCCACCTTCCTGCTTTCCCTTCTTTGCTTAGAATTGGTTTTCCATCTGAGCTCTTGACATTCAAACAAGTGGTTCTCTTTTCTCCAGAGGTCTCTTTAATTTTCCTGTAGGCAGTATCCATCTTACCCCTAGTGATACATGCCTCTAAATCCTTACATTTGCCCTCCAGCCATCCCTGCTTAGCCATTTTGCACTTTCTATCAATCTTATTTTTGAGATGTTTGTATTCCTTTGTGCCTGCTTTGTTTGCTGTATTTTTATATTTTCTCCTTTCATCAATTAAATTCAGTATCTATTCTGTTACCCAAAGATTTCTACTAGCTCTCATCTTTTTACCTACTTGATCCTCTGCTGCCTTCACTATTTTATCCCTCGAATCTACCCAGTCTTCTTCTACTGTATTTCTTTCCCGTGTTCTTGTCAATCGTTCTCTAATGTTCTCTCTGAAACTCTCTACATCCTCTGGTTCTTTCAGTTTATTCAGTTCCTATCTCCTTAAATTCCCACCTTTTTGCAGTTTCTTCAGTTTTAATCTACAGTTCATAACCAATAATTGTGGGCAGAATCCACATCTGCCCCTGGAAATTTCTTACAATTTAAAACCTGGTTCCTAAATATTGGTCTTGCCATTATATAATCTATCTGAAACCTTCTAGTGTCTCCAGGCCTCTTCCATGTATACAACCTTCTTTCATGATTCTTAAACCAGCTGTGATTAAGTTATGCTCTGTGCAAAATTCTACCAGGTGGCTTCCTCTTTCATTCCTTACCACCATTCCATATTCACCTACTATTTTTTCTTCTCTTCCTTTTCGTACTATCAAATTCCAGTCCCCCATGACTTAAATTTTCGTCTCACTTCACTACCTGAATAATTTCTTTTATCTCATCATACATTTCTTCAATGTCTTCGTCGTCTGCTGAGCTAGTTGGCATATAAACTTGTATTACTGTGGTAGGTGTGGGCTTCAAGTCTATCTTGGCTACAATAATGCATTCACTATGCTGTTCGTAGTAGCTAACCTGTGCTCCTATTTTTTTATTCGTTATTAAACCTACTCCTGCATTATCCCTGTTTGATTTTGTATTTATAACCCTGTATTCACTTGTCCAGAAGTCTTGTTACTCCTGCCATTGAACTTCACTAGTTCCCACTATATCTAACTTCAACCTATCCATTTCCCTTTTTAAATTTTGTGACCTACCTGTTGGAGTAAGGGAGCTGACATTCCACGCTCCGGTTCGTAGAACGCCAGTTTTGTTTCTCCTGATAACGATGTCCTCCTGAGTAGTCCCCACCCGGAGATCCGAATGGGGGACTATTTTACCTCCGGAATATTTTACCCAAGAGGACGCCATAATCATTTAATCATCATAGTTATAAATAACAAAAGGACTCCTTCCAGTTACTTTTGTCAGAATAACTGTCTACCTTAGGATTAAAGAAATAAGAAAGTTAAAAAAATTTGCTTATTTTAATTCCCCAACATCTTGTTTCATATTAATCTGGGCTGTACCAGAGAAATTTATTGCACAGGACAGGTGTACGTGAGAATCTACCACATTTGGCTTGTAAGAGATCTATTGAAACAATCAGCGTCCTCGCAGTGCAGTGGTTGTCTGACGAAACATGTTTTTAGTTCATTTCAGTTTCTGAATATTCAAAAAGACAATAATAACATGGAAAAAAATGTTCTGACTCCTTCCTGTATCTTATTAGGTACTCTGAATGAAAGAAGTAGTAAGACAGCAGTAAAACATTTCCCCAGGGAAATCTTATTATATGACAGACAGTACAAATAATTTTAAAATAAAGAAAACTGTGTTTCCTTGACAATTCCTGTATCCCAGATAAGTTCTTCGATTGAATTAATCAGATGGATGCTAGTTGTGTACTAACATGTAATCTTACATGAGAGGTTTTCAAAAGAAGTAGTACAGAACAACACTATGGGTATAATTGAAGTATTTATGCAAAAGTAATCACCAGAGGCCTGAGCACAACTGTCCCACTGTTTATGGAGCCAAAAGATGTCCTATTCCCCTAATTCCTGTGGCTGTGACAGGAGCCAGTCCTCTGCTGTGTCCTGCAGTTCATCGCCAGAGTTGAAGCACTTACGTTTGAGATGTTTTTTAGTGGACCAAACACATGAAAGTCATAGGGCGACATGTCAAATTGTAGGGCAGATGCTCAAGCTGCTTCCATTTGAACTTGACCATTACACTTTGTGTGACCTTGGAGAAGTATGGACGTGCATCATGAGCAGTCCAGGCTGTTTGGTCTTGATGGACTTGTGTAGGCTACGGAATCTCTCACAGCACATATCACAGTTACTGGTTTTCTCACGCTCGAGGAATTCAATGAGTATCAGACCTTGAGACGTTGGATGTGAAAAAAGTCATTGAGCATCATGTTGCCGGCTGTTGGCAGAGCTTTGAATGTTTCAGGGGTGAGTGATGACACTACATTTACATTCTTAGAGTCTCACTATGTTACCCAAAGCAACATACGCAAATTTCAACCAGCTTGGTTCTTCTGGCATTTTGTACTTTTTCATTTGAACATTCTGTAAATAGCTTTGTTTGAACATTCCTTATATGAACTTGTATGAACAACATGTGCCCCATCATACCAGGCCGGCCGCGGTGTTCTCGCGGTTCTAGGCGCGCAGTCCGGAACCGCGCAACTGCTACGGTCGCAGGTTCGAATCCTGCCTCGGGCATGGATGTGTGTGATGTCCTTAGGTTAGTTAGGTTTAAGTAGTTCTAAGTTCTAGGGGACTGATGACCACAGCTGTTAAGTCCCATAGTGCTCAGAGCCATTTGAACCATCATACCAATTATGAATATGATCTGTAATGTGCATGAAAAGTCTTAAGCATGTACTTGATCCCCAGTCTTGAATTTCTGTCATTATTTTGACATTTATTCTTTGTCGGAGAGCTACTGAAAACCAAATTCTTAGTTGATGTCAAAATATTACTTCAGATACTGTCTTTTATTGCCTTTAGAGCTGTGTAGTGAGTGAACAGCATGTTCTACATGAATTTTTTTTCTTACACTCTATCCCACATGCAACTTAGTCACCTGTCTTTTAATACCATATCAGTTTCTGCAGTTTAGGTGAAATGTACACAACATCTGTGACAAAAAGAACTCTCCACGTTGGGAGCAATTTAAGCTACAGGCACCCACAGTCACAGTCTAAAACAAATCGACAGCAAATCCACTGTAAGTCAGCACACACCAATGATGCTGCAGCCTGCAAAACCTACCCGCAGCTCATTTGCTATGTAAGCTTTGATGTTGGGTTCCTGCTGGTGGCACATGCATACACTGTGAATGAAGTGATAGACCAGGGAAGAGGTTGGCTGACCAGAAAATAAGTATCCAGCATGTCTTGTAAAACAGGACTATATTGCTGAGACTTTGGGTCCTCTAATTAAGGCGCTGTACAGAAGTATCATATTCAACATCAAAGATATATGTGCATCATGCAAGAATTCGAGGAGCCTTCACAGGAGCCACTAATTCTGAGTAAACATCTTCCCTACTGTATACTGTGGGAACTAGCTGCAGCATTGGGAGATAACTCAATAGATGGGCATTATTCCCACACACTCAGTATTGCCCATACAAAATATGTTGCCACGTGTTACCTCATAGAGAAAAAAGGATACTGTTTGGTATAATTCACAACAAGATTCTTCTCTACTATTATATCTCCCTGTTCAGCCGTGAACATAAGGACATTTTAAATTATCTAGCACAATACAGAATACACACAACAAGATAGTGAGCATAGCCTAATTACTAGTAAGAGTTAAGAGACATGACGCAGTGTAACACAATGGGCCAACATAAGCTATGTTCATCTGAGCTAACCACATCTAACTCTGTAGTTACTGTAATAATTCCAAATAAAACTTTTCGGCACTAGTCAGTCACTTCCTACACAGTAGTACATGGTTTTACTTAGCCAAATCAGGTAAACTTTGTGCACTAATGAGGTTGAACAGCCTCCAGTGACATGGAGCTGAGAGGACGCTAGTCCTGTTGGTAAACTTTTCTGTTCCTGTGATGTCAGATACATCACTTCTCATATCATCCGTAGTTAAAATACATTTATTAACACTAGTGATGAGTAAAGTGTATCCTTATTCAGAGGAACTTTTTGAGAGAATTGTAGTATATATTTTTCTCATCCAGATAGTATCTTTTACTGACGGGCTATTTCATGTGTCCCCCGCCCCCCCCCCCCTTTCCCTTTCAGGGACAAGTCCATTCTGCTGTTGCTGAGGAGTGTATCGGTCTGCTTGATTAAAAATTCCATAACACTCACACTCAAACCAAATGTTTGATTCATATGCAGACTGTATAAATAAATTGCAAAATTCCAGCTGGATTTTTTACAACATATTATGCAATAAGTCTTGCTTCCCTCAACTTAAGGGGAGTTTGCAGGCAAAAATTCCAAGATTTTCACATTTTACAAAACATGCCCTAGAATATTATGTACTCTTTCCTGCACAAAATAGTGCATAAATTATCTGTGTGTGACGTTTAGAAGTATTTTATTTTTAATTTTGAAGTCTTACATGCATATCTGCGAGATCACAAAATTTCGGACGTGCATCTGTTTATATGTGAATATCTCGGAAACTACATTTTATAGAAGGCTGTGATTTTCATCTCTGATAGAAAACAATTGGCACTCAATGTTAGTCACACTGCTATTTCGCAGTCACTTGGCAGTTGTTTGTTTGTTTTGAATGAAACAGTGACTTTCGACGTAATCTGCTGCAGTTTGACGTAATATAAACATGCCTAGAAGTGCTAGTCTATTCAAGAAACGTAAGTTTGGTGGAAACCAACACACTAGAAGTGTAAAACAGTGTGTTGTTCAAGAGTTGGAACCCAAAAGCAGTGTAAAATCAAATAACCTTGATGTGACACCAGATAACAAATGAGATGTGACCTCGTCCAATGCAAGTAAAACTAAATCACATAAACAATTTGGGAAACTAGGATTACTGCAGGATAATTTAGAAAGTAGTACTTCTGGTCTGGGCTATGTTTTGTGTGATATGAATATTTTAATTCATGTTGTGTGATACATTGTGCTGTAATATTTGTGGCAGAAAAGTAATTATTGAAGAAGATTTTTCTGCAAGAATAGGACTCACTACGACAATAGTAATTATTTGCACTGGCTGTGACAAAAAAAAAAAGTTATTTGTGACGTCAAATGAATGCAAGAATAATCTTTATGAGGTAAATGTAAGACATTTCTATGCCATGAGAGCTATCGGAAAAGGTCTTAGTGCAGCTCAGTGTTTGTTTGGTTGTGAATCTACCACTACCACCTACAAAAATTCAGAGGTGTACTGAATTTATAAGAGAAGCAGTTGAATCTGTTGCTTCCCTGTCAGTGAAGGCTGCAACAAATGAAGCTGTTTAAGTGAAAGAGGTGAACATTGATATACCAGTTGCGTTTGATGAGACATGGCAAAAGCGTGGTCACACATCAAAAAACTGTTCCCACAATCACAAGTGTAGACACAGGCAAAGTAATTGATTTTGAGGCACTTACAAAACACTGCTATAGCTCCTGTGACAAAAATGGAAAAAATGAACATGAAAACTGCCAGAAGAATTATGAAGGAACTAGGAGAGGAATGGAAGCTGATGCCACAATGAAAATGTTTAGCAGATCACTGCAGGAAAAAGGTGTAAAATACACCCAGTTCCTTGGGGATGGAGATTCTAAGGCATATAAGTGTGTTGTTGAAGCAGATCAATATGAAAATATTGTGTTAAAGAAATTGGAATGTGTTGGGCATGTGCAAAAGAGGATGGGCACACGTCTCAGAAAATCAAACAATCTCTTTGCACCACCACACTATCTAATGGCAAGCCACTTAGAGGTCGTCTGACTGATAAAACAATAGATCAGCTCCAGAAGTATTATGAAATGGCCATCAGAAATAATGGAAATGATTTAGAAGGTATTAGAAAAGAAGTCTGGGCCACATACTTCCGCAAACTTTCAACAGAAAGAGAACCAACACATGCACTCTGCCCACCTGGACCTGAATCGTGGTGTAAATTCTGGAAGGCTGAAGTTTCAGGAGTGTCTTTTGAACACAAGAACTCTATTCCTGAAGCTGTTATGGAAGCAATAAAACCAATTTATAGGGACCTAGCTCACCCAGACCACCTCCGAAAGTGTCGACATGGGCGAACACAGAATCCTAATGAATCATTCAATAACATTATCTGGACATAAGTGCCAAAACATGTTTTTGCAGGGCTCAATACACTAAAATGGGGAGTTGATGATGCTGTATTAACATTTAATGATGGAAATATGGGAAGAATAAGGGTTCTAAAACATCTTAACATCACTCCAGGCTACCATACTGTAAAGGGCTTGAAGTTATTGGAGAAGATAAGACTTGCCAAGGCACAGTGTGCAGCTCAGTTTACCACCAAAGAAGCAAGATCAATCAGAAGAAAGAAGCTTTTGGAGAAGGAAGCTGGTAAAGATGGTGATGTTGACTATGCTGCTGGGTGTTTTTGAGACTTCATTTAAAATTAAAAGTCAATTTTTATCGTTTTATACTTTAAATGTGATATTCTCAAAATGACATTTTTATGCTTTATGTTCCTTTATATCAAAACCTACTTGTGATAGCTATATGAAACTTTGGCACCTATTTCATTAAAATATATTGTACCTACTGAAGCACAACCATAGCAATAACTTGAATAGAAGGCCATCTAGGGCATTATGTGTACAATTATTTCTAATAAAAAATAGCATAATTGAAAATACATATATATCTCTCCTCCTTTTGTACCTCATCTCTTAGTTCTGGTTCAACAGACGTAAATAGCATGGATAAGACAGCTATAAAAATTGTACAGTGTTATCACCATTGGTTCCAGAGATAATGGTACATGAAGTAGGCTAATTTAACATTGCCCGCATAGTCCCGTGAAAACTCCCCTTAAGGGATTACATAATAATAGATTCAGAACTGAGCACGGATAGGGAAATAAGATTTCCCTGCTAAGTCCCACACCGTCTCCTTTGGTTTTAAAATTAATGTAGTTTTGAAAATCAATAAACCAGAAACATTTTCTAAGCAAACTTAAGTCTTTAGGAGGACCACAATTCCTTACTCTCAAAGAAATTCTTTAAACCATTAATGGTATTACATTTTTATTTACACATGTATGAATACAGGTAGCATTTATCGTACGATTGTTGTGATTGTCATTACAAGATTATCCGTGACGTCTTTCTCCTTTGTTCTAAAAATTGTTTATCACTTATTTAGGACCTTTTTGTCTTATCAGACAACACTTATCCTATTTCTATTCATTCACAACACAAATAGCAAGCACAAATTATATGCATAAGAAAAATTTAAAAAAAGAACAAATAAGAGTGCATAAACTAGAAACACACAAAATTTTAACACAGCGACTTTATTTTCCTCTCTTCATGGGCATTAGGACTTTTAACCTCCTTTCACACATAGAACACACTCATAAAACTTGTACTGTTGCTACTGATGATGCGTGGATTAGAGGGCTCTGGGCTGTCCAGCACTTCCTCTTCCTGCGGGGTAAGACCTGCTGAGAAAAGAATAATTTGGTGGGTGGAGGGATTTGTTTCTGCCCGCTACAGCTGGTCACCACTGCCAACCTCGTCACTTTTTATTTGACAGCTCCTTACTTTACTTGACACTTGCTTTTTATTATGCAACTGCAGATTAAGGTTACCAAAACTAGAACTGGCATTCTGTGAAAACATTGAAAGCATTGCCATTGTTTTGCCAATATTTTATGCAATTAATACAAATGTAAAGCTTTATTTGCCGAGGCTTCAAAATTTTGTTTCAGCTTCCTTTTTGAAAACTACCGCACTTCTATTCTACGAATTTCACATTAATCAGTACTTAATTTAAAGTGTTTTGTTGCTTTTTGTTCCACATTGAGACTCGTGGCCGCTCAGTCCATTTGATTTCAAACCATTGAAAGAATACAAGTTTTTTCATATACTAGCATTTGTGGCAGTTTAGCCTGTCACTATGAGCAGTTACCTTTATTTATCATTGACAAGATTCCTCAACAAGAATGACATCACTATATTTTAAGAACATTTATAACTGAGTATCCTCTACCAATGCTACAATATGTCTTCAGGTGTGTGTTTAATCTTTCATGATTAATTGGTGTGCCCATATCCATGAATCAATAATGTTACTTGGTGGCATCTGATGGTGGAGATATAAGCTTTCGGAACTAGTGATGGAATGAACAGATACAATATTTACAACTGCAGTGGATTTTTCAACAGTCAGACATCACTATAGATACGAAATATTTTATTACAAAGAGTGCAATTCTTCATTCACCTCAACCTCTTCCTTCTTACCCTTACTGAGACCTTTATTGCAATCCTTAACCAGTGCACTTAAGAGAATGTTCATTCAAATGCCTACCTTTTACATCCACTGTTATTCTTAGGTATGTGCAGGTCTCACTAGTTTAATACCTACATTTTCCATCCAGTTCATTCTATCTGGCAACCTTCTTCAAGTTCTCTTCTTTCCTTTTACCTTAACAATTCATCACATTACCCAAAAATTGTTCTCAGAACATTATTTTGAAAACAAATATTTCACGTATAACAAAAAGTACTTTAAAAACTATTGTAGAAATGGTGAGAGAAGAGAATGAGGAAATGAAGACTTGTCCTCTCCAGCTCGAGTGTGCACAGTTGTCGAACTGTGAACATCCCAAAACCAAAGATCCACCTATGCTGCTCTGAATAATTCATCTCTTCAAGTCCACTACATTCCCTATTCCAAAAGATCTCTTTCATTTAGGTTGCACAAATTGGTATGCATTCAGATGAGAACTTTCCACTTAAAGCGGCCAGTGATAAATGATTATATACTTTTTAATTTGCTGAGAAATCTTCTTCGATCTTTCTTCTGTTTTTACCAGTGCCAAGTCTACTGGCTTGAATGTGGTAGACATTGGTCTTTCATCATGTCATTTCTTCCATCCATTGATGTTCACATCTATTCTTTCTTTAGCTATTTTCTTGCTCTCTTCTCCCAACAGACTTGTCTAGAGGGGAAATCCACATCCTATACAATAAGATTAATTTGTTTTGTACCAAACGTCAACTCCGGTGGGGCAATTCCTGTAGTCTCATGCGAGAGTGTATTGATTATATCTTGGAATGACAGCATAAAATTGGAAACAGCAGGTAGGAATATCAGCAATGTAGGAAAAGACAGATTGCTACTTACCATAAAGAAGACACGTCAAGTTCTAGACATGTACAATTAAAGGACACGTACATAAAGATTTTGGCCACAGCCTTCATCATTAAAAGAAGACACACACCATTCACACACACAAGCAACCACACCTCATGCACACACGACCACCAACTCCAGCATCTTGGGCTGCAATGCATTCCAGCCCAAGATGCTGGAGTTGGCAGACGTGTGTGTCTCTCTTTTACCGATGAAGTCTGTGGCCAAAAACTTTATGTAAGTGTCTTTTAATTGTGCCTGTCTGCATCTTGATGTGTCTTCTTTACGGTAAGTAGCAATCTCTCTTTTCCTACATTGTTTATATAAAATTGGCCCAAGTAGAATTTCTTCAATGACAGAAAGTTCAGCACAACCTGTTCAGTTCTTTCATAACGCATTCACTAGGATTATCTTCTGGCAAGTACGAGGAAATCTTAGTATACATAATGCTGTTTCTCTCTAACATACCCTCAAATTTCTCAACTATGAACTGTGGACCATTATCCAAAAGTAGTGCTTGAGATTTCCCAATTTGAATAAAGTAATCTTTTTCCAGCTTATCTAATAGAACTTTGACAGTTGTTCTGTGGATGGGATAAAATCTTGCATATTTTGAGAAAACACTGAACAAACCAAAATGTAGCAACACCTGTCTCTAGATACAAGGAATGACCCAAAGCTGATCCACTGTTATTAGCTATCTAGGTTTTTCCATTTGCATACCCTGTTTTAAAACCTGAGTAGATACTGTTTCTGCTCTCACAGTTTGGCATTAGACACCTGCTATGACCCACTTCTGTCCTTGCCTCCACATGTATTCAAATGCTGCTGTCATTTGCAGTTTTGCAATACATTTTGCCCTCTACATAATGGCCATAGTAACTTTCATGCACTAAATCGATGCTCACTTCTACATGCCGATCTAAAAAGCATAGCATTGCCCTCACAAAAGCATGTACAGATGTATTCAATCCAAAAGGCACTATGCAGAACTGGTAACAAACCGCCAAGTAAGAATGCTGTATACTTTTGTTACTTGGAGCTAGCAGTAGGTTCCAGTACCCATGAGTGACATCAAGAATTTTGCTCTGTAAAACCTTTGCAAAAGTTAATCAATTGAAACCAGTCTGTCACTTTCTGTGTCCACAATCTCATTAAGCTATTGTGTGTCAAGAACCAGACACACACATACTGACATTTCATTTTGGAACAACAAATGAAGGGTTGATATCCTTGTTCTAAGCATGCATAATGATTCCCCATTCTACCATCCTATTTGTTTCCTCCTGAACAGCATCTTTTTGTGCTTTGGGTACTGAATACTTTTCTACAATGAACTTGTTGCTTCAGCCTGCGTCAAAGGTCTTGACTACTCTGACTGAGTCAGAAATACATCACTATTTCATAGGACAATATATCCATAGTGTGAATTCTTCTATCTTGCACTAATTTGTTTCTGTTCGTCAGCCAGAAGACTGCTTATCTTGACTCAGTCTTGTTCTTTCTTAACCTTAAGCCAATAAAATTAATCACTTATACCTTGTTCTCCCCTGAGTTTTTCAGTATAATGAATTTCTGAGGTACCCAAATTCTGGTCTTCAATTTTTACAAAAGACATCACAAAATTTGTATACGTAACTTAAGACGGAAGCCTCAAAATCAAGTTCAGTACTTTTGCACCACTACATAGATTTTCAAATCACTTCTATGAAGATTTTGGAATCAACACTGCCTGCTTGTGCACATACAGTAGGACTGATATTATTTATAGTTGGGTAGGATCTTCTTTGTGCAACAAATCTTCAATAATGGCTCTATGATTGAAATCTTATTTACCAGGGGAATTTGCATTTGCACTCTCACCACTGGTAAACACTGGAACTTCTTAAGCAGCCTATTGTGAAGCAACAAGTCACATAGGCATTAATGCATTGCACCACTCTTTGTCTACATCTGAATGAAGAGTGATCTTATCATCTAACATTAAGGGCGATTCACATTTGAATTTCCCATTGAATACGAATCTCTCTTTTTGTTAACTGGGGCTTTTGTGTGTTTCAACTGTTACATCTTGTTAAGCTCCAAGCTATGTTCTACATGAGTGTTCTCAACTGTATCTTGATCTAATTTGTTGTCCAGAGCGCAGATACCCCATATTTGCCAGCAAGATGTTCTACCATTTACCTCCTCTCCTCCTGCATTTGGTTCCTCTTAAATGCCATTATGATAGTATCATCTGTTTTTATTTCTTCGGAAATGCCATGGTTGCTGTAACTACTAGGGGTCACTGTGCCAGGCATAGGTCGCTAGTATCGTAGCATACCTTCCTCTGCACATCAGTGTCAAATGTGTCGTCGCTATATAACCCTTCCTTTTTCTTCGCTTGGCATCTATTCAGTCCTATACCGAGATGTTATTTACTTTAAATGCTCTGCTTTAGTGCGATAATTTTCACATTTCGACATTCCACAGTGGCTCCCATTATGTTGTATGCCACCTGAATTTGGCTGCCTGCATCGGATGCAAGTTATATGCATGGGTCGATTGCTATCTTGACTTTGTTGAGTGTTCTTTCTTGCACTGTCATGTCATGTTCCACCCCTTCCAAAAATTTGTCGTCATTATAGTTATTCCTTGGTTCTGCATTTAACTCTCAATTGATGTAGGAAGGCGACGTTCTCTCCACCTCAGAGGCAGACACCTACATGTCTATTCCTGTGTCAATATATTTTATAAGTTTCTTTGTCTTTCACTTTACCCTTTGTTTTGCCGCATATCTGCACAGTACTGTTAACTATATATGTTTTAAATAGGTTCCACTCTTCCTCTACACTACCCCTTTCAGTTTTTGGCAATTTTTGTGCCACTAGATTTTGGAAACTTTTCTTATTTTCTTCTTTTCTTCTTCTTTCAACTTCCACTCCTTAATTTTTGGCATTCTTTGTATAGCATTCAAGGTTTTCATCTTATAATTTAGATCAGCTACTAGTAACCTGTGGTCGCTATCCAAGTGCTCACTTGGTATGACTTCAGTGTCCCTTACTTTTCCTCCAATTAATTTGTCTGTTAATATATAGTCTATAACTGTCTTAGATTTGCCATCCCAAACATATCTAGTAATCTTATGGCTATCTTGTTTCTTGAAGAATGTGTTCTTCACTAAAAGATGATTCCTTATGCACAGATTTAGAATTTCTTCACCCCCAACATTTCATCATTCGTATCCAAAAGGGCCTGTCACCTCCTCATATCCATTTCTATCCATGCCGATCTGAGCATTCAGATCCCCAATTATCATGTTATCTTCTCGGACTTGGTCTTCCAGTTCTTCAAGGAATTTCGTTTTTTCTTCCTCACTGCACCCTTGCTGAGTTGCGTACATTTGGAGTATAGTAAAACTATTCTTTCTCAAGTTCACTCTTGCTCTAATTATCCTTTCACTTACAAAGCTCACATCTGTAACTGGGTCAATGTCTTTGTGAAACACAAACCCCACTTCATTTTTTGCCTCTTTATTGTGGTCCTGCCAGAATAATTTGTACCCACCTCTCAGCAATTTTAAGAGTTTTTTTCCGTTCCACTTGGTCCCACTCAATCCAAGGATATGAATCTTTCTCCTCTCCATCATGTCTACAATCTCTTCAGTCTTTCCTGTCAAGGTTATTACATTTAATGTTCCCACTCTCAACTTGTTTTTAGTTTTTGTTGGGTTCTAGTTTCCTATTCTTGTTTAGTGTATCTTCTTGCATTCCTTGGTTTTTCTTCAGGCTGTGAAGAGCTGCCATTCATTCCAGGCGAACAAGAAGTGCTGTCTACATTAGGTATTTTTAATCCAAGGCTCATTCTTTGATTGCAAGCAATAACAACTTTTTCTCATCTGCTGGCGTGCTAAGCCTAATGCATCTGAGGATTTTCTTTCAGGGTTTACTCCCTCAGCCTTTGAAGATCCCTCTTCACCACAAGACAGTGGTTCCACTCCTCATTTGCTCTTAGGAGGGAAAGGGTGCCTCCTCTGCCAGCTGCGCTGTACCAAAGATGATGTTCTCCACCATAGCTGCCGTTAAGGACTTCACCATATCCCTGGCATGGGTTTGATAATGGTAAGGAAAAAGGAGAGGTTTAGGATAGGATAGAATAGGATAGGAGACAGGCAGGAGAGACCTGCACGTGACATTGACTACAGAGGAGAGGATGAGTGCTTTGAGATTGAAGGGGTTCAATCATATGAAACGAATGCACCCGACTCGAACTCCACGCCAGTATTTGGAGATGGAGGTACCAGGAGGAAGACCAATTGGGTGGTCTAGAAAGAGATGGACAGACCAGGTTAAGGAATATACTCAAGAGGAGAGGAGAAACATGGGATGTAGTGGAGAGGGAAAAGCTATACCAGGACGGAAACCAATGAAGGCATATTGTTCACGAAGTTCCTACCTGGCTCACTGGAAGGAAATCCTGATGATGATGATGAGGTGAAAATCACAAAAAAGTACCACTTTGCATTGGCAGTGGTTTGAGCTGCAGGTACCAACAGTCAAACTCTAAAGCAAACTCACCTCTTTGCTATCACAAGCTGGCCTAACAGTGATGTTGCAGCCTGCAAAAGTCACCTATCACTTGTTCACTGCGCAAGTTCTGGTACCCAACGCATTCGGTAAAACCAGACGTGCTGTTGAGGCTCTGTTGTGACCTCTAATTAAAGTGGTGCATAAAATTATCACATCCAAAATCAGAGATATATGCATGTCCCAACAGAAGTCAAGGAGCCTTCACAGGAGCCACTGATTCCAGAGTAATCATCTCTGCACCTTTCTCTCTACAAACTAACTACACCAGCCAGTGACACTTGTGCAAAATACACAGTCCAGCCACATTAATGCAGCCACCTGTCAAAAAGCCTGAATAACCACCTTTCGCAGTGCAGACGTGCAGGAAAAGCGTCAGTGACATTTTGGAAGACACCAACAGGGATGTGGAGCCATGCTGCGCTATGTTTCTTGGTTGAGAATCTATGGCACAAACTGCCTTATTGAGGTTGTCCCACATATTCTTGACTGGGCTTAAATCTGGGAAGTGTGGTGGCTGGGGCAGTACACTAAACTCATCCTTGTGCTCTTGTAACCAAGCATGTACACTGTGTTTGGTGTGACATGTTGCGTTGTCCTGCTGGTAGATGCCATTCTGCCAAGGAAAAAACAAACTGCATGTAGAAGTGTACCTGGTCCCCCAGGATAGATGCATATTTGTGTTGATCCATTGTTCCTTACAGAATGACGAGATCACTCAGTGAAAGTCACAGAAATATGCTGCAGACCATAACACTCTCTCCTGTAATCTGGACCCTTCTGACAATTGTTGCAGGGTTCTACACACCAACGGCTATCTGTCCATTGGAGCATAATATGTGATTCATCTGAAAAGGCAATCTGTCGTCGTTCAGTGGATGTCCAGTTGCAGTACTGGTGTGCAAATTCCAGCCTTTGTCGCTGATGAACAGCACTCAGCATGGGTGCATGCATAACACAGGTGCTCGCTGCTGAGGCCCATACACAGCAGTATTTTCTGAACAGTTGTTGTTGAGGAGACACTGTCGGTAGCCCCCTTGGTTCCCCAACAGCTGCACATCTGTTCACCGAAACACATCTCCACAGCCATCTTTCACCCCTGTTATCTATGGTTCATGGTGCAACACAGGTATCTCAGTACAGGTTTTTCCCATGTGTGGTATACATAGTACGATAAGGAACATAGCCCTATTTACCAGTAAAAGGTGACAGACATGAAACAGTGGGCCAACATAAGGTCTGTTCATTCGAGCTAACCATGTCTTATTTCTGTAGTTATTGTCACCATTCAAAATAAAACTTTCTGGCACCAATCAGTCACTACCTATCCATTGTACTTAGTTTTTCTTTGCTACATTAGATAAAATATCAATTCAGTTTAGTGTGCCAATGAGCTTAGACCATCTCCAGTGACACGGTCTGCTCTCAGCCAACCCCCATTACGATTTGCCTCAAACAAGGGATGCTAGTCCTATTTGTTAACTGTTTCTGCCTGTGATGTCAGGTATGTAACTTTTTATAACATCCATAATTAAAATATGTTTTTTAGATCCAATGCTGACTAATGCTTATTCTTAATACGAGAAACTCTTGTCAGAATTTTAGGATGCATTTTTCTTAACCAAACAGTATTTTTACTGATGGACTACTTCTTGTCTAAAGCCCCACCCCTACCACCCCATTCAGGGCCAGGCACAAGTCCATTCTGCTGTCAAACTGAGACTTACATTTTGTTTTGCTAGAACTAATCCTATGCCAACTTTCTAGGACACTCAAGACATCTCTTTTGCCACTCTCTGGGACATGGCTTCCTCTCACTTTTAGTGAACCCTTTTCTCCTCATCACTTCGTGTAACAGTGGCCAAACTTGGCTGCCTTGTACCTCCCTGAACTCTGCTATTCTGCTTGATTCATATGCATACTGAATAAATAAATTGCAAAATTCCAACCTATTATACAATAAGTCATGCTTTCCCTCAACTTAAGGCACTACGAAGTACACTAGTGTGCAAAACTTCATGAAAAAAGTAACTTTTTCATGATGTGTTGCTGCCAAATAACATAGCTTGATGAAACTTGGATGAAACTCGGACTGTATCTAGAAAGAACCGCTGTTGAATAGCACAGAAAGTAATTGAAAGAAATAAGCAATGAAATGAACAAAAATGACACTTTCATTCGAAGACAACAATTACACTGCAGTAACCATTTTTATTATAGTCTCCTGGATATTACAAAAGGATGTTTCATCACCATGGACAGCGGTGCATGCTCTGCAATGTACACCCATGCTGGCCACAAGGTTGGTAAGTAGTTTTTATGGCAGGGCGTTCCATTCCTCCTCCAGTGCGGTTGTCAACTGCTGGATGTTTGTTGATGCATGTGGACATACTGTAATACATCTCGTCAACTCATCTGACATGTGTTTGATGGACTGAAGTTAGGGGAATAGATAGGTCAGGCAATTCACCGATTATGCTCTTGCTCCAAGAGCTCCTCCACCTGCACAGTTAAATGCAGTTACATTTGTTACCCATAAAAATAAAGTCAAGGCTGAATGCAATACTGAAAAAGAAGCACATGGGAACAAGTACAGTGTCACAATAACACTAGTTGGTGAGTATACCTTGTACAAAGATTTGAAGGTGAGTATGCACTTGCGAGAGTATGCCTCCCCCCACTGGGACCACTAAAATGAACATGTTTGACAATGCTGGATGTATGCTCATATGTCGTGAGGCCCACTCACTTGTCAATATTATTGTGACACTATATTCCTTCCCCATGTGCATCTTTTCCTGCATGCATTCGAACCTGACTTCAGTTTTATGCATGACAATGTGCAACCAAATAAAAAAGCCGTTGGAATGAGAGGAGTTTTGGTGACTGGACTGACCTGCTCGTTCTCCTGACATAAATCCCTATGAGGACATGTAGGAAGTGTTGAGGAGACATACTGCAGCATGTCCAAAAGTGCCAACAACCATTCAGCAGTTGTCAGCCACAATGGGGGAGGAATGGGACACCCTACCATAAGAACTCCTTACCAGCATTGTGGTCAGCGTGGACATACTCTGCAGAGCATGCACTGCCATCTGTGGTGATCATACACCCTACTAAGGGCAGATGTAGGGTAAAATTGTGAAAAAACTCGAATTTTTTTATTATTTAATTTATTAAATTAATTCTTTAGGAATAAGATTGTAAAGTTTCATAATTGAATTTGGCTAGAAATAAATTTTAAAAAGTTTTTTTGGGGGTCTGAGCCTGCCATGCCCCATCTTTTTATGCTGTGATCCACACCTTTTCTATGCTAGAAATATTTGTGCATTAATTTTTCATTTACACAATCGAAATGAACTGCAGATGAGCCTGGAACACTGTTAGAATGATTATCTTTGCTTGATCAATTGTTTACAATGTTGCTTTTTTGAGTAGTTCATGCTACAAGCTTAATTTAGTTTTTAGTTTTGTATGTATCAATCTGTTTTGCTCGAAATGGACTGTGACAGAAAACACAGATTCAGAAGTGAGGAAATTTCAATTTCACTTGTAAAAGGTACAGGAGATTTAAATAACATGGATACACATGTTGCTCCTAAGTGTGAAGAACAATTTTTGACAAAGTCACCGAGTTCATCGAAGAAGAAAATTAGTGAAGGAATTGATGATGCCGTGTGCAGTGCCAGAGACAACTTCTCCACTGGATTTAGGTTAACTGACTTAGAAATACCTGTCCATATGATTAATGTTTTATGTATATATGGCTAATTGTGGCTCAAAGGGCCTTGACTGTATGATGACAGTGACAGACATATTTTGTGTAAAGTTTGTAAATGAGTTTCAGTTCAAGACTTCTGCTCTCCATGGGAAGAATTATGAGGCAAATACAAGATTGTTATGCCATGAGATGCATAGGTGTAAGCAGAGGAGGCACAAATTTGTTTTGTGGCTTGATGAACATACCTGCATCAGTAATAGATTCAGTGAATACTATAGAAAACTCCTCAGAGCTCTTGAAATTGAGAGCAAGGAGGACATGAAAGCAGCTGTTGAGGAGGCTGTAGATATGAACAATGAAGGACAAGAAGGACACGGTGTAGTGAAGACAGATCTGTGCGTCTGTTGTGATGGAACCTGGATGAAGAGGGGCCATACATCATTTCATGGTGTATCATCTGTCATTAGTGTGAATACAGGGAAAATCTTAGACTTCTGAGTAATGAGTAAATATTGCTTTCAATGTGACACAAGAAAAACCAATGAAGGCAGTAAAGAAGAACGGTGGCAGCAGTAACACAAGAAAGTGTGCAGCAAGAATTATCAGGGGGTCAAGTGGTGGGTTTGAAGCACTTGGGATGAAACTAATATTCCAAAGGTTAGTTGAACAATATGGTGTTAGGTATGTGAAGTATCTAGGTGATGGGAGATTCCAGTGCTTTTAAGAATATTTTAAAGAGCAAACCTTATGGCTCACAAACTAAAATTGAAAAACTGGAATGTGTGGAGTATCTTCAAAAGCAAATGGGAGGTGGACTTCTCAGATTGAAGAAAGAAATGAAAGGCAAGAAATTAGAAGATGGACACTTGCTGGGAGGTGTTAACAGACTGACAGGCAAGGAAATTCACACTTTACAAATATATTATGGAAAAGCTATTAGGGATAACTTATATAGCGTGAAAACAATGCAGCAAGCCGTGTGGGCAATATTCCTTCACAAATTTTCCATGGATGATACATTCCCTTTGTGACATATTGTGGTGTAAATATCTTCAGGAAGAAGCCAGTGGAAAGCCATACACCCACAAACATGGTTTGCCACTTGCTGTTTTAGACTTTATAAAATCAACTTTCAGGTACCTAGCCAATCCTAGACTGCTGTAAAATTGTGTACACAGAATACAAATGAGAGCTACCTTACATGGATCCATTGTCCAGAAACAGTATTTGTGTCCTCAATTGTTGTGAAGACAGCTGCATGTGATGCCTGTTTAGTGTCCAGTTGTGGAAATGCAGGTGAGATTAGGTGCCTGCAGAGACTAGATTCCATCCAGGTGCATTCACACTGAAAATACTCAGAAACATTGATGAAGTGCGACTGGACAAAGCTCAGACAGCAGATGGAAAAATGCAGAAGGTGGCTATGCAAAGGAGCCAGGGGAAGAGATTACTCCAGGAAGACAAGAAAGAGAATAAATAAATATTATGGATGTAGACAGCATTAGTCACTAGAGGTATAGCAATCTTGTCAAAAATTGAAACAAAAACTTTAAATGCGAATTGCTGTAAATTGACTTTCTTGAGTTATAGTGTACCATTTATCAGGAACTATAAATGCTAACATCTTGAAGTTTGGCATAGTTCTTAAGAAATGCTTATTGAATAATCTTCTGCAGCACTTTTCTGTTATCTTTTCTCTGAGAAAAGTTCTCCCTTAAAATTTGAGAGAAATAGAGCAATCCCTGGTAACACAAAATTGAAAAATTACTTTCAAAGCAGGTGTGACCTTAAACAAAAATCTGTTCCACACATTTTGTTAGCCTCTTATGCAGATGTAAACTGAGAAATTCCAGTTCTATTGCTTGATTAGTTTATGAGAAAAGGTATGTTATAGAAACAATGGTATTTAAAAATACAAATTCTTACAAAATCTATGTCGATGCACATTTTCAGTCAAAAGCTGCACAGAATATCAAGCATCAAGTTGTACATAATAGTCTCAAACTTTACTGTTTTAGCTGTAATATTTTTGGAGATATATATATTTAAATACAAGAATGCACTTTGCTCTATGTCTGTCCTTAACCCATTTCTGCCTAGCTTGACATATATGTCGTGTAACATTCTACCATTGTTTTCACTTGTTGGCAACAATGTGTGCCTTTGAAATGGCTGTCGTTGTATGTCTCTCAATTAAAGAAGCTCTATTGTTGATATTTAAGTGGGATTCTGCCAGTAGCAAGTGGGAAGAGGACAGTTTCTGGTCATTCACTTACTAAAGACTTTTTCTGAATAAGATTATGTCTTGGAAAAAGAAGTAAGAACTATTTTCTGAAGCAATATACCACACAATTTTTAAATCTTTTGGTTAATTATAATGTTATACAAGGGTGAGTCAAATGAAAACCTTAAATTTGTAATAACAAATCGAAATTTCGTGCTGTTACCTTGTAAGTTGGTAAGAGTGCTACACACAGCGTGCAGAATGGCCTGTAGGTGGCAGCATAGTGCAGATGCACACATACCGTCGCAGTATCAGTATAAAGATGGCCGCCCCACTTGCGACTTTCACCAAGAAAGAACAGCATTCTGTTATTCGGTTTTTGCGTAGTGAAGGTGTGAAACCTATTGAAATTCATCGACAAATGAAGGTTCAGTACGGTGATGCATGTTTGTCACAGCAGCAAGTCTACAAATGGAGTAGGATGTTCGCAAATGCTGTGACTTTAGTGGAAGATGCTCCTCGTCCAGGTTAGGCACAACGAGTTGTGACTCCACAGAACATTGCAGCAGTTGAAGCCATAGTGAAGGAAAACCGCCGAGTGACACTGAATGACATTGCAGCATGTTTACAGATTAGTCATGGGTCAGCACACCACATTGTGCATGATGTGCTCCAGTTTCACAAAGTGTCTGCAAGATGGGTGCCAAGCCAGATAACTCCTGAAATGAGAGAACGACGTACTAATGCTTGTGAAGAACTTCTTTGGTGCTTCGAACGAGAAGGTGATTGATGGGTTCCTTGCAAGAATCATTACTGGGGATGAAACCTGGGTTCACTTCCACCAACCGGAAACGAAGAGAGCGAGCAAGGAATGGCACCATTCCTCATCACCAAAACCAAAACCAAACAAAAGAAGTTTCAAACAGAACCATCAGCAGGGAAGGTTATGCTGACACTCTTTTGGGATGAAAAAGGCGTCATTTTGGAGCATTACATGCCTAGAGGTACCACTGTTGCCAGTGCATCATACACAGATCTCCTAAAAAATCATCTGTGGCCTGCAATCAAAACAAAGCAACGTGGATTGCTGTCAGCAGGTGTTATTTTGCAACACGACAATGCAAGGCCCCACACTGCCCATACAACAGTTGCAACAATCACTGACCTGCATTTTGAGTGTCTTCCTCATCCACCATACTCACCAGATCTTGCCCCAAGTGATTTCCATATGTTTGGACTACTCAAAGATGCAATGGGAGGATGAAGAGGTATGCCACGCGGTGCTTGAGTGGTTGCATGGACTACCAAAAGAATTTTTTTCTAAAGGAATTTATGCACTTTGTAAGTGCTGGAGATCTTGCATTGAGCGTGGGGGAGATTGTGTTGAAAAGTGATACAGCTTTGTACCACTTCTGCACTATAAATAATATTTAAAAAAATATTTAAGGTTTTCATTTCACTCACCCTTGTATTATAGGTTAACCACAAAATGCAGTTCATTATTTTGGTTCCAAATCCAGTTTTTAATTGTGTGTCCCACATATTTTACGCTAGGCAGAACAATGAATATAATGTTTCATTCCTCCTCAGAGGCCTGTCCATGCATGAAATCCTGGCTATTCTTGAGGAGGGGGAAGAAGGTGCAACAGATATATTTATTGAGCCTCCTGAAGCTAATGTAGAGTTGCATGAAGATTTTCTGGTGAAAAAGATGGTGGTGGAAAGATAGATAATCTTGGACCGAGCAACTTCATGCTGGTGTAGAAGCGGTATTGACCAACAAAAACAGGTTAGGTGTGAACCTGAGACTGACTGCTCTCATGCTGATAAACCAGGAAATGTCATTTCAGATGAAACAGAAAAGCTACAGATCTGAAAAGCTGTAATAAGAGATTGGAGAAGAGAGGCTCTGCAAAGAGATAACACTTTATTTTCAGAGAATGATCACAGTAAGTATAGGAACTTGTCCCAGTTCCATGTTTTGAACTGTTTTGGAAGGATGAAAGAATTAAATTTCTCGGTACTTATTTCTCAGTACTTATTTCTCAGTACTTGTTCAAGAACTGCTCAGATCACAAAATAACAAACGAAGAGAGAAAAGGTTTTCTAGGAATTCTAATTCACTCACGCTATAATTCTGTACGTAGAAGATGTTACTGGGATTCAGGGTTGGACATGAGAGATGAAATGGTGCACAACATGGTGAGAAGAGACAGATTTTAAACAGTTATGAGATTCATTCAATGATGTGATAACGTGTAACCTCCCCCTGTCTCTTATCGACCTTAATGACAGTGAAAAATTAAACCGCGTGTACCTAATGGAAATTTGGGAAAAGCAATCGTCACCGAAGTTAATATGTCGGTAAAGAGGGAGGAAGGGTTACATCTAAATGAAAGGAAAAATGAAAATGAAAGTGGTGGAAATTAATTTTGAAAAAGGGTAAAGTTAATAAAGAAAGTAAATGTGCGGTCACTACATTAACAATTAACTGGCGTTAATTAGATATTTGAGATTTGGGGAAAATTATGGTCACCAGTCCTATGGACAACTGCTATAATAACTGAAAAAGAAAAGTTAATGCACATATAATTAGCACTAAAAGCATGGCAACTGTAGGTTGACACGTGTTGTGTGAAAACTGAATGTTTGTCAGAAGTAATAAATTTCGCTACACTCTGACTTAATTTAGCAAAAGAATTAATAAAACCGGAAAACTGCAAGTTAATTTAGTGACTGAAATTAATAGTGAACTTTGTTTCTGAAGCACTGTGAAATTAAATTAAATAAGGTTAGTCTTGGGCTACCTCAACAATCATCTCAAAAGCAACTTGAATCTACGCAATTTAGAAATAAGAGATATGAACTTGAATTAAATGATTTTGAACAATTAACAATAGTAAAATTTAGTACATACCAAGCTGAGCTGCAGTCACAGGTAAGCTAAAATATGGTAACAAAACTCACACTATTAATTTGTGCTTGTGTAATCTAAATACAGTTCTGTTTGGTTATTGTTGCCAGCTATGAATACTTTAACTGAACTTTGAAATTAAAGCAGTGAAATGGAATGATATTACTTTAATGCTGGTGTTTGAATTTCAACGACACTCGGGTTCATTTCGGAAAAAAGAAGGGACCCTGCTTGGTAATAAAATTGGGACAGTGAGCAATTTTAGTGATGCAAATGGAACAGTTTGAAAAGCTGAGGTCTGCCATACAGTTCTAAAACTTTACGTGCTTTCAGTCTTCCTTGTTGTTTGATTGAAGGTTTGAAGTCGTCGGTCGAGGAGGTGGCGACAATCACTTATTGTCGGCTGTCACTGTTGCAGAAGCTGGATGTTGGCGCGCCTTCTTCCCAACATGGTCACCAGGCGAAACGGGCTCTTGATGTGTGCCAGCTAATGTTTCCCGTCCGCGACACCGTGCCCGAAACTAACGTAGCAAGTCAAGCGCAATTACATGCTGCCAAACCCCGAAAGCGCGGCAACCCGCGGGAGTGTCATTCAACACATCTGCTCCACCTCCCTACCCCAGCCAGACTCTGCTCTGCCTGTGCTCAACGCGCCAGAGTTAACACTCCCAAGATCCTAAAGACTTTGGTTCTCCACACAACCTATCAATGATGATGATGAGCGTTTGGCGTCATTGGCCGGGAGGCCCCTCGCGGGGCAGGTCCGGCCGCCATATCGCAGGTCTTATTACATTCGGCGCCACATTGGGCGACCTGCACGCCGGATGGGGATGAAATGATGATGAACACAACACAACACCCAGTCCCTGAGCGGAGAAAATCTCCGACCCAGCCGGGAATCGAACCCGGGCCCAGAGGACGGCAATCCGTCACGCTGACCACTCAGCTACTGGGGCGGACAACCTATCAATGTAATCGTTCGATAGCATAGTTTTCCCTACACAAGACCCAGCGTAAAAATACAAATAACTTTTACAAAACAAACCAATTATACATTGACATAAATATATATATACAAATTGTAAAATAATTTCAATATATAAAGACACAGAAATGTCATATCTTCAGGTAACAAAATGAGGAAAAAATTTATAGTACAATAGATGGAAACAAGAGGGTATGCATTTCCGGCGTTACAAACATACAAATCAATGTACAGTAAACGATAAAATGTGGAAACTTCGCCCATTAATTGATATGTTAAGAAAAGTGTTTTCTGTCCACTTTCAGCCTGAGCAAGATTTGGATTATAATGAGAGCATGATAAACTATTTTGGCAGGCATGGATAGAAACAATTTCTGGAAGGTAAACCCATTAAATTTGGGTACGAGGCATGGTGCCTAATCACAAACATGGGTTACCTAGTGGATTTTCAAGTACACCAAGGAACTGATCCACAGAGTAAACAAAGTGTGCAAGAAAGCATTTGGAAAATGTGCTGCACCTCTGGTTCAAATGATTGATTCACTTCCTGATAAAAGTAAAAATCAGCCCTTCACATTTTATTTTGACCATCTGTTTACCTCACCAACATTGTTGGTTCACCTAAAAGAACGAGGTTATGGTGCAACCGGCACTATTTGTGAGAATCGTTATTCTAAATAATGTCAGCTTATACCCTCTAAGACAACATCCAAAAGAAATAAGAGAGGAGATTTTGATTACAAGAGCAGCAAGGAAAGTGGAAAGATTATTACCAGTCGGCTAGATAATTCTGCAGCAACAATTACCTTGACCAGCTATGGGATTGACCCAGTGAGCTCTGTGAGCAGATATTCAAGACAAGAGAAGAAAAGAATACTTGTACTGTGACCACATGTTACTGGAGAATACAATAAAAATATGAGGGGAACAGACTGAATGTACAAAAATGTAGTGTTATATAGACTTAGCATCAGAGGAAAGAAATGGAGGTGGCCAATTTTTACATGGCTACTGGATGTGTCTGTTCATAATGTGTGGCTTCTCTATAAAAAGACAGGTATTAATATGCCAGAACTGCAATTTCAATTGTACACTCTGAAGTGTTACCTAACTTCCAATGAAACAATCCCTAGAGGTCCTGGTCACCCCGCAGGTAAACCGTATCAAAGTAGAGTACTGCAGGACATCAGATACAACAAAAAAAAATCACCTCGTAGTTATGGTGCCACAGAAAAAAAGAAGATGCTGCACTGCAGAAAACTGCAGAGGAACTCCAAGAACAATGTATTGCAAATGTGATGTTGGTATGTGCATAGAGTGTTTTGCATGGTATCACAAATAATGAATGCTGTTGCCTAACCATAATGTAAATGACATACACTGCTTTATTTTATTTACTGTTGTGCATTTCACGTAAATTGTATGCTCTTCCTAGTCCCTATGTAACACCCTCTTTTGCGTAAATTATTAATTACTTTTTGTTTATCTTGTTATAGTATGTTTCATTAATGACAATGAACAAATAAATATTTGATTTGTAAAATTCAGAAGTGAAAATTAATTCAGGCAGAAATGGGTTAAGAACCATATCCCGCATTTTGTAATGTCCAGGGCACCATCACAAATCACACTGACGTCAGTGTAATTAATGATCTTCAATAAAAGCGTAATTTCTGTTTACATTATTGCATATTTCTTTCACTTACCTTCTGCATGATACTGCAGCAATTTTTGCTAAGTATGAGCGAAATTTCATCAAGATATGTTATTTAGCATTGACATATTATGTCTTTAAGTTCTGCACACCAGTGCATTATGTTTGGAAATAAGTGTGAACAGTGAAATAATATGTCACTGCCACATTTTACACAGAGCTTTTCGTTGGTGACTGTCTATTATTGTTAGATAATTTGGGGAAAAAAAAACCAAATGTGTGCTGTCAGCTGTACAGTAGTATATTTTGTTCTCTACCAGTTTCAGTTATTACAGTCATCTTCACAGGAGAGAGACAGTGTACATCAGTGGATCAAACATACATTTTTGTCATAAATAAGCCAACCAAATGTAGAAAATATGTAATTGTCATGATAGTCTGTTCTAACACAGTCCACATAAATGCGCTGTGCCTGAACACAACTACAGTACTGAACACACACATAGAGTTGTCACCAAGTGTGGACTACTGTTATTGTGCCAAGGCACAGCATGTTTATATGGACTGTGTTAAGACAGACTATTATGACAATTATGTATGTTCTACATTTGGTTGGCTCATATATGACGAAAATGTGTGTTTGGTTTATTGATTACACTGTATTTCTCCTATTACGATGACTGTAATAATCGAAACTGGAAGAGAATAAATATGCAGTTGTACAGCTGACGTCACAAATATGCTTCTTTCAAACATTTTATACAGCTAAGGTCCTTTGTTTAAAGTTACAACAAATCTTTCAGCTTTCCAGTTGATGCAGGGTGAAATGAAATGAAATTAAATTAGTCGTATTAGCAATGCACTCTCTGTTATATACGTTCAAACTCTTTTGATTTGAATTGTGCTCCATTACCAAAAAACCATTTTGCATTCTACGAGGGTCACTCCAAAATAAATGCACACTATTTTTGTAAAAATACAGTTTTCATTTTGCGTGTGTGAAAGTTTTACAGTGTGTAGATACATCCTTCCAGCTTGTTTTCAAACTTAGTTCAACCTGTTCCCGTGAGTGGCGCCGTCACAGCATGTCTTCAAGATGGCTGCTACACTTGACATTCGTCAGAAGCAACATGCTGTCATAGAATTCCTGTGCTGTGAAAATGAGACAGTGGGAAACATCCACAAAAGGTTGAAAAAGGTGTATGGAGATGCTGCTGTCGATAGCAGTACACTTACTCGGTAGGCAAGAAGGTTAGATGATGAAAGCAGGCACGGCAATATTGAGGATTGTCCTCGCAGTGGCAGGCCTCGTACTGCACACACTCCAGACAATGTGCAGAGGGTTAACGAATTGGTGACTGCTGACAGACGCATCACAGTCAACGAATTGTCACCCCACGTTGGGATAGGGGAAGGAAGTGTTTGCAGAATACTGAAAATGTTGGCATTAAAAAAGGTTTGTGCCAGGTGGGTTCCCAGGATGTTGACAGTGGCTCACAAAGAAACAAGAAAACGGTATGCAGCGAACTTTTGGTGCAGTGCGAGAATGGTGGAGATGAATTTCTTGGAAGAATTGTGGCAGGTGATGAAACATGGCTCCATCATTTTTCACCAGAGGCGAAGAGGCAATCAATAGAGTGGCATCATGCAAATTCACCCAAGAAAAAAATAATTCAAAACCACACCTTTTGCTGAAAAAGTTGTGGCTATGGTGTTTTTCGATTCTGAAGGACTCTTGGTTGTGGACATCATGCCGAGTGGAACCACCATAAATTCTGATGCATATGTGACGACACTGAAGAAGCTTCAAGCTCGACTGAGTCATGTTCAACAACATCGGCAAAAGCAGGATGTTTTGCTGTTGCACGACAATGCATGGCCACATGTCAGTCAAAAAACCATGGAAGCGATCACAAAACTCGGATGGACAACACTGAAACACCCGCCTTACAGTCCTGACCTGGCTCCATGTGACTATCATCTCTTTGGGAAACTGAAAGACTCTCTTCGTGGAACAAGGTTTGAAGATTATGACTCCCTTGTGCACGCTGCCAAACAGTGGCTCCAACAGGTTGGTCCAGAATTTTACCGTGCGGGTATACAGGCACTGGTTCCAAGATGGCGTAAGGCAGTTGAAAGGGATGGAAATTATGTGGAGAAATGAAAATATTGTTCCTAAAGGATGTCTCTACACACTGTAAGACTTTCAAACATGTAGAATAAAAGATGGATTTAAAAAAAAAAATAGTAAGCATTTCTTTTGGAATGACCCTTGTAGCCCTTTCTTTTTGTTTGTGAAGAGTTACTTTATGCTTATTTTTCTGGTGGTGCCATGTTTGAATACTTTGTTCTTATTTTTGTGAACGCCAGTTAATGCATAACAGAATAGCCTCCCCAAGCAGAGGACGTGGTTTGTTGGTGCTCCTTGACTTTCACTGCTTTGACTGTGGTAAAAAGATGCTGCAGTATTGATACATGGCACACTATTGCCAATATCACAAGTTCAGCTAAGATAAAAATTTGTGCCTTTCACATGGTTATTTAAGTGATCAAGCAGACTATGAGATTTTTCTCTGTATGAGACCACATGTGCCAGATTGGTCCGAATCAAATTCTAGATTCTAATATCTTACTGTTCACATTGTTTTCTCATAATCTTTCATTGTTTGTGCTAAGACTTATGTGTATCATTATATATTGTTTATTATTGAACATTCATGTCACGCAAAATTCATATTACATCATGAATTGGAACCAAATTTTTGCATTTCACAAACTGTTAGTAACAGTGCCTTATTCAAAAACAATTGTTACCTAATTTCAAAGTATATTTACAAGCTGAAGAGTATTTTTGAGAATTTTTGGATACTTATGAGGGTTTGTAACATCTTCTGTAGTAAATGCGAACTACAGTTGTGTATTCTGTAAGCTTTATCACTTTCTTGGGTATTGTAGCTCAAATCTAAAAGAAAACTTCCAGTTTTTGTAGCATAACACATCGTTAAAAAAAAAACCCACCGCTATCAGCAAGAATAATTTAAAGTTACTTATTTTACATTCAAATAAACATTGCACATGTCTGAACAGGACAGCACTCACAGTGCTGTTTTTTTGCTGTTTTTGGGCACAGGATGAGTTAGTTGGTTTTCACTAGCAGCTGGTTTTTGGGCACAGGATGAGTTAGTTGGTTTTCACTAGCAGCTGGAAATCAGTCTTACTACTGTGAAACGATGTGAAGCTGCTTTGAATGTGTGTGTTGGGTGAACTGCTGAGAGTGATGTACCATAGATACCAAAGCTACTTCAAGCATTATCCTTTCCAAAGGGTACCGTCTCCTTTGCAAGAAATACAGGCTCTGTCACCATTTGTATGCTTCACTCTCAGCGACATATCAGTGATAGGTCTAGAGGCCATGTATAGGGTGTGGCAGGGACCAAGGATAACATAGGGTGGTACACTCATCTCTCTAACAAATAAATACATGGTGCTGTCTTCCACTGAAATTGAAACTTAGTAAGACACATTTCACTTGGGAATCCTGCTGTGACCATCAATGAAGTGCTAAAAGAGTAGGTGATCTGTTAATCATAGGCAGGAGGCAGGTGCAACCAGCTGCATATTGTGGAGCATGTTGGAATGAACAATACCAACTTTCTGGGGTCTGAGGTCATCCTTGGATCATTCCAGTGAGTGACAGAAAATGTTTAGTAGACTAGCCTCACTTACAGAGTTTCTATGAAGTTCATAATCTACAACATTAAGGTCCCTGCAAGTGGGTCAGACATGCTCTACACTTCAGAGGCTGCCATCCAGATAGTGACCATGTGGTGTGCACATGAAACTTTTTTAGATTAGTTGACTGCATTTAGTCCAGATAACAATAGCTTTAAGAGCAAATAAAGTGAATCCCACAGATGACATGAGCAAAATCCTAGAGCTCAACTGCAAAAGCATTCCTAACAAAGCCCACAGTTTGCAGCTGTCTTAAAAAGCTTATTACAGAAGGCTGCCTAAAATCTGACATTGACAACAGTGAGATTTTGGGGTAACTCTAAGTGTATATCGAAAGGATACAGTAATAGGTAATGGAGTTGTGTAATTGCTGCAGTAGACAAGATACACCGGTCCACAGAGAGAGAAATTCAACACCCATGTAAGATTGTATGGGTAAGAGTCAGTATCAATGATGGGCTTAAATTTAGTCTTTCTATCGACCATCAGACTCACCCCAGGTGTAACCGGAAACTTTATAGAAAACATCAGTTCATTGCTACATACATTCCACAGACATGTTGTCATCAAAGGAGGAGGCATTAATCATCCAACAATTGCTTGGGACACTTGAAGTTTTGTAAATGGTATGTGTGACAAGACACTGAGTGGGACACTGCTTAACACCTTCTCTGAAAACTGCTTAGATTCAGGAGCACACCCATGAAAATATATGAGACCTTTCTTCATTTTCCTAGTCTTTAACCCATTTCTCACAGGGCCAGTAGGCTACTATTGGACTTGGCAATATTAGCGGTGGAGGGTGGCCAGACCAGATGCCCTTCCTGTGACCTCCCCCACCCAACACACACACACACACACACACACACACACACACACACACACACACACACACACACACACAAGATGGAATTTGTGCATCCCGTCTGTCTACAACTAGCATTATCCCATGTGAAAGCATTTGAAATGTTTAGGAATGTGAAACTGAAGCAGGATGTCGATGCCGACTCAATATGTAACTAGTCAGATGTTGTAAATCACCTACATTCTTCATCCGCTGGGCAGATTTGATCCAAGGCCGGTGCACCTCCTTAAATCCTGGAAGCAGCATGCATATTCACACGGCTATCTGGGCGGGTCCTATGAATACATGAATGGTTCACAATTAGAATCAGTAAACTCATACAAGCACCTGGGTAGGGACATGAAATGAAGTGATCACGTGGATTAGTCATAAGTAAGGCTGGTGGCAGACATTGGTTTATTGATAGGCTACTTGTAAAATGTGATCAGTCTACAGAGCAGGCTGCTTACAGCTCACTTGTGCATTCCAACATAGAATATTGTTAAAGTATATGGGACCTGTGCCAAATAGTAGCAACAGGGGATATTAAATGTATACAAAGCAGGACGGCATAAATGATTTCAGGTTTGTTTAACTCATGGATGTGTGTCACAGAAATGTTGAAAAATCTGAATTTGTGCAAAAGTCAACTTATAAAATTTTGAGAACCAATATTAAGTGAAGAATCGAGAAATATTCTTTAGACTCTTCTCTGTTTCTCCTGTAAGGATTGTGAAGGCAAGATTAGACTGGTTACAGCATACAGAGAGGTATTTAAGAAGTCATTTCTCCCACACTTCATTTGTGATTAATAGTTCTCAAGAGTATGTATGTAAATGTGATGGCTGACAATTTGTAAATGTGATGGATGACAATTCAGGGATAACCAGATGCCAATAAAGGAAAAAATATATACATAAAAGCCAATGCTTTGGTGACTCCAAGGTTCCTGAATATGTCCTACAATGCTAACAAGATATCTTCAGCAGTGTTGATGAGATGTCCATTGTACATTGAAACTGTGGCTAATTATTTACAGTATACACGTGAATTATGAGTTCCAACAAGATTTTTAAGATGCCGCAACAATTATGATGGTGTGACCTTTGATAAGCATGTACTTATTAAGCTGAGTTGTAATATCTGAAGTGTCACTCTTGTGATCTGTTTATCAGAATAAACACATTCATACACATAACAGCTCCAAGCAATGAACAGATTAGGAGACATTTAGTTGTGGAATTATGGCTAATTAAAGATTTTGCCTGAAATTTAGCAACTTCACTAATATGAAGCCATCGCAAAACTGTACGAGGTGAAGGTAAAGCATGATTTCCATCTATTTTGTTGTTATTGATCTGGTGAATATAATAAAACATGTCACACACGTGCATATTGAAGTCATAGGAAATTACTTCCATTGAATGGCAAATAATACTTGCTGACTACGATTGATCGTTTTACTCGTTGGCTGGAAGCAGTGTTGGTAGGCAATATTTCTGCAGAAACATTAGCCTCTGCTTTTGTGTCAGCATGGTTATCTACATTTGGTTGCCCATTGCACGTTACTGCCAACAGCGGTAGACAATCTGAGTCTGACTTGTTCGCCCAGCACGCAAAGTTCTGCAGATTCATGCACCTCAAGTGAACCTGCTACTATCTGGTGAGTAACAGCATGATTGAGTGATGGGACTTTTCTCTTAAAGCTGCACTCATGTGTCATGACACTAACTGGATGATCTGTCTCCCAATAGTTCTCCTTGGTCTGTGGAACACGCACAAGCCAGACATAGCTTCCTCGTCAGAGGAACTTATTTATGATGACGCATTACTTCTCCCAGGAGAATTTACTGTTGCCAATTCTCTGCAGATATCCACACAAGACCAACCAAACTTTTCTCTCAATCGCGTCAAACATGCTTATATTTTCCAGGCAGCACTACCAGCTGAAGCACCACAAAGACAACCTCATCTCCCACACGAGCACCACTCCTGCAGATGCAACGATCCGACACAGAACCACAGCCAGTGTACACAACTTGATTGGGATGTCGTGTGCACTTTCCTGCACATTTTTGTGATAATGCTCCACTTCCACCAAAGGAGTTGATGTAGTTTCAAATCGATATTGTCTGCTATGTGTGTTGTGTGTTTTTGTTGCAGCTGTCAGATTAAATTACATGCTACCCAGTGATGTTGCATGTGGCAGTAGCAGCAGTGACAGTTCATTCTTTGACTTTCTGCTGTACCTACTCCTTGGATTGTAATCCGTACATAGTTACAGAATTTACCCATTCTGAGCTAATGTTTAACATTCAGGGACCAATCTTCTTTCATATACAGGGTGATTCATGGAGATTTGCAAATTTTTAATATGCTACTCTACAAGTAAAACTACAGAAAAAAGTTCATATAAACATAGGTCCACATATGTTTAGTTACAGAGTTATGGATAATAAAAGATTTTGCCTGAAATTTAGCAACTTTGCTAATATGAAGCCATCACAAAACTGTACGAGGTTAAACTAAAGCATGATTTCCATTCATTTTGTTGTTATTGGTCTGGTGATTCTAATAAAACATGTCCCAAACGTGTATCTGCAGTAGTTTTCCGGGACATCCAGAGAAGCAAAGATTATAATACAAGTAAATTTGTTTACTTTTCATTAAGAATGTAGAAATGTTTATGTCATTGTTGGCAACTGTTAGTGAGTTGTTTCAGTCATTTCCTAACCTTGAAAGGTGTTAGTTTTCTGAATTTTCAGTGTATTTAAGTGAAACCAAATAGTAACTGTTGTAGTTTGTAGATTATTTATGAAATAGGGATGCAGATTATCTGACACATTCGAATAGTTTCAGTTAATGTTATTACCATCATTTTTCCAAAATTAAATTCTCTACAACTTCTGTTGAAAATTTTTGCAGTTGTCTGCAGTTGGGCCAAGTAGTTAATAAATCAAAAAATTTGCGAAATTACTTCTTTGCTTCTCTGGATGTTCTGGAAGTTGTGTAGGCTGTCTATGCCTCGTCTACAAACCGCGAAGGTTAGGAATGGATGAGATCTTCCCTGAGGGACAATGCAATACACCTTGACATCTTCACCAGAAATACTGACAAGCTGAAACTGTATTGCAGATGTAGCATCATTTAGGAAGTTCTGGAGCTCCTGGTCATCTTATTGTGCTTGAGCAGATTATGTGAAATTAATAGGACTTGACACTGTTGATGCATGATAGGCAATCAGCAACTAGCAACTACACTGACAGGTCCAGTAATGTGCTTGACATCAGTGCTAAATGAAGCTATAAATTCTAGATGGTTACACTGATGAGGTGAGCAGTTGTTACTGTTCTGCTTAAAGGCATAAGTCAATGGCTTATGATCCATGTAGGTGGTATGTTCCCTAGCTTCTACCTGAGGCGAAAGGCAAAGTACAATCTACATACCTTCAGTGTACTGAAGCAGCTTAACTCACTGAAAAAGCCAAAGCCTCTGGTCCAGAGTGTGTACCAGTCAAATTCCTTTCAGAGTATGCTGATACAATAACTCCATTCTTAGTAATCATTCACAATTGCTCAATCGTAGAAAGATCCATACACAAAGAAAGGAAATATGAGTAAGCCAATGAATTACTGACCCATATCACTAACATTGATTTGTGGTAGGATTTTGAAAGAAAAAAAAATAAGAAGAAAAAAGGTTTAGCATCAAATAGTGAACACGGGTTTGGAAAATATTGTTCTTGTAAAATACAACTAGCTCTTTATTCTCATGAAGTAATGACAGGGGACATCAAATTAATTCCATGTTTTTAGAAGGCTTTTGACACTATTCTCCACAAGTGACTTCTAATTAAATTGTGTGTTTAAGGAATACTGTCTCAGTTGTGTAACTGGATTTATGATTTCCTATCAGAAAGGTTACAGTTCATAATAACTGACAGGTAGTCATAGAGTTAACCAGAAGTAATACCTGGCGTTCCCCATTTTGTAAAGTTTAAAACAGTTGCAAAACAACTGAGACAAGATATCTGTATTATGCAAAAGTGGCAATTGACTCTAAATAACAAAAAGTGTGAAGTCATCCTCATGACTAATAAAAGGAATCTGCAAGATTTTAGTTACATTATAAATCACACAAATCTAAAGGGTGTGAACTGAACTAAGTACTTACGGGTTACAATTATGAATAACTTAAGTTGGAAAGATCACATAGATAATGTTGTGGGGAAAGTAAACCAAAGACTGCAGTTTATTATTAGGACACTTAGAAAATGTAGCAAGTTTACTAAAGAGCTTGCTTACACTACATTTGTCCGCTATCTTCTGGAGTATTGCTGTGTAACGTGGGATACTTATCGGATAAGTCTGAAGGAAGATATTGAAAAAGTTCAAAGAAGGGCAGCTCAGTTTGTATTATCATGAAATAAGGAAGAGTGCCACAGATGTGATGCATGAATTGAGGTGGTGGAAATTAAAACATAGGTATTTTGTGTCATGGCAGGACCTTCTCATTAAATTTCAATCTCCAACTTTCTCCTTGGCATATGAAAATATTTTGTTGATGCCTATCTACATAGGGAGAAATGATCATCATAAAAAAATGAGAGAAATCAGAGCTCACATGGAAAGATTTATGTGTACATTTTTCGTGCGTGCTGTTCCAGAGTGAAACGGAAGAGAAATAACTTAAAAGTGGTTCGATGAACCCTCTGCCAGGCACTTAATTGAGAATTACGGAGTAATCATGTAGTTAGAGATCCCAAAGAAAGCAGGTGTTGACAGATGTGAAAATTACCGAACTATCAGTTTAATAAGTCATGGCTGCAAAATACTAACGCGAATTCTTTACAGATGAATGGAAAAACTGGTAGAAGCGGACCTCGGGGAAGATCAGTTTGGATTCCGTAGAAATGTTGGAACACATGAGGCAATACTAACCTTACGACTTATCTTAGAAGAAAGATTAAGAAAAGGCAAACCTACGTTTCTAGCATTTGTAGACTTAGAGAAAGCTTTTGACAATGTTAACTGGAATACTCTCTTTCAAATTCTGACGGTGGCAGGGGTAAAATACAGGGAGCGAAAGGCTATTTACAATTTGTACAGAAACCAGGTGGCAGTTATAAGAGTCGAGGGGCATGAAAGGGAAGCAGTGGTTGGGAAAGGAGTGAGACAGGGATGTAGCCTCTCCCCGATGTTATTCAATCTGTATATTGAGCAAGCAGTAAAGGAAACAAAAGAAAAATTTGGAGTAGGTATTAAAATTCATGGAGAAGAAGTAAAAACTTTGAGGTTCGCCGATGACATTGTAATTCTGTCAGAGACAGCAACGGACTTGGAAGAGCAGTTGAACGGAATGGACAGTGTCTTGAAAGGAGGATATAAGATGAACATCAACAAAAGCAAAACAAGGATAATGGAATGTAGTCAAATTAAATCGGGTGATGCTGAGGGAATTAAATTAGGAAATGAGACACTTAAAGTAGTAAAGGAGTTTTGCTATTTAGGGAGTAAAATAACTGATGATGGTCGAAGTAGAGAGGATATAAAATGTAGACTGACAATGGCAAGGAAATCGTTTCCGAAGAAGAGAAATTTGTTAACATCGAGTATAGATTTAAGTGTCAGGAAGTCATTTCTGAAAGTATTTGTATGGAGTGTAGCCATGTATGGAAGTGAAACATGGACGATAAATAGTTTAGACAAAAAGAGAATAGAAGCTTTCAAAATGTGGTGCTATAGAAGAATGCTGAAGATTAGATGGGTAGATCACATAACTAATGTGGAGGTATTGAATAGGATTGGGGAGAAGAGACGTTTGTGGCACAACTTGAATAGAAGAAGGGATTGGTTGGTAGGACATGTTCTGAGGCATCAAGGGATCGCCAATTTAGCACTGGAGGGCAGCAGGGAGGGTAAAAATCGTAGAGGGAGACCAAGAGATGAATACACTAAGCAGATTCAGAAGGATGTAGGTTGCAGTAGGTACTGGGAGATGAACAAGCTTGCACAGGATAGAGTAGCATGGAGAGCTGCATCAAACCAGTCTCAGGACTGAAGGCCACAACAACAACAGAGATGTACTTGACTGCTTCATACATGGCAAGAAGTTTGCAGATATGGACACTCCACATCTGGTGTGACATTGATGGATTGTGAGCCTAGTAAGAAAGTGGTTGCCATGAGCCATCTGACGCATGTTGCGACACTGCACCAATAGCTTTCTGACTGGCATCCACAACTAGCATTAAGGGTGCATCTAGCTTGGGATGTGTGAGAAGTGCAGCCTTCACCATACTCTGTTTTGTGGCATCAAAAGTGGAGTACATTCCATCAGCTGATTGGACTGGAGGATTGCCTCAAACTTTTGGGCTTTAGTGTTGTTCAGCTTTGATATCTGCCAGATGGCTTCAACCTTTTCTAATACCGATAGAGAGTCTGGAGAAGGTATGTCATGGCCAGAGAGGGTAATCTTGGATTGTTGGGACACACATTTAGCTGTGTTCAGGAGCACACCATATTGCTCTAACACTTGAATACTTCAATAAGATGTTGTTTGTGTTTCTCCTGTGGCTGAGAAGAGAAGAATATCATCAAGGTGTGCAAAGAAAAATGGCAGGCCTTGCAGAACTGAATCAATAAATCATTGTCATGTCTAGGCAGCATTCCATAAGCACTCAAATGGAGTGGTGATCACTGATTTTGGTACGTCTCCCTCCGCTACCAGTATATGGGTATAGGTTTTGTCACAATTGAATACACTGAATATAGCTGCATCATGAAACACATAATTATAGTCCCTCAACAATGGCACCAGGTAGCAGTCTGGTACAGTTTTGGAGTTAAGTGGGTGATAAATTTCCACATTGATGCAATGCTTGACACTTCTTAGGCACTAGATGTATGGTCAGATAATGCCTTATTTGAACATGGTGTCAAAGTTGGCTTTAGCAATAGCCAGGCGACTGAGTGCCAAAGGCCTGGGTCTGTATGATACTGGTGGGCCATCAGCAGTTATACTATGGTGCACCACATTATGTTGCACTTGTTTAGGGCTGCCTGGAGGTCTAGTCAAAGGAGGGAATGGCTGTAACAGAGTGTTGCAAATGCTGTTGGTGGTCTACAGCGGTGTGATGAAGTTCGAGGCAATATACTCAGATCTGAACCAGTGTTCACCAAAAATTTTTGGCCCTATTTCCTTTCATTGATAAATGGTGACTAGCAATTGGCTGTGCCTATGACCAGCTACTGCTGGCATTTTGGAAGGAACATGGCGCAGTACACTCTCACAGCACCAAATGTGCTATGGAATGTTCTGCTTTAAAGACATAGCATTAGTCAATGAATGGCTTGTTGATATTCTGTGGCAGTGCTCGTCAAACTGCGACTCACAGGCCACATGTGACCCTAATCAAGTACTTGTGCAGACTATGATTGTCAGCTGTGTTATGATCATATGCACCTACTAACAGCCAAATCCAAAAACAACAACTAAAGTTAAGAATTTCGTAAGACTGTAGTTTTCCTGCTCAGTTTTTGTATTGTTATAGTTGCCGGCCGGTGTGGCCGTGCGGTTCTAAGCGCGTCAGTTTGGAACCGCGTGACCGCTACAGTCACAGGTTCGAATCCTGCCTCGGGCATGGATGTGTGTGATGTCCTTAGGTTAGTTAGGTTTAAGTAGTTCTAAGTTCTAGGGGACTGATGACCTCAGTAGTTAAGTCCCATAGTGCTCAGAGCCATTTGAACCATATTGATATAGTCATAAAATGTAACATATGCTTTGAAAAACAATCTTTATACAGCTATGAACTCTGGCTGAAGGTGTGTAGACTATCTTTATTATTAAGTTATCTGATGATGGCCTAGGAAGCTGAAGGCCAGTTCTTAACAAACTATTAAGTAAATTGTACTGTAGGAACATTAATAATGTGTATTCAGCTTTTTAATATGTCTCTGTTCCTCCAGGAACTGACAGACTATTCCATAAATATTTAAAAAATACTTACAGATACTGTAATATTGTACATGTGTTTAATCATAATTGATGCTGATAATTCGGCCATGACCTGAGTTAGGTTGGCTGCTTACCTCAAGGAAAGGGTAAGTAGTGTGGCCACTACAGTGTTAGAGCATATGAGAAGGTTAATGTTTTATTGTTTGTCTTACAGTACTTTTAACTCACAGGCATGCATGACATGTACCAGTCAACTGCTGTTGTATAAATTTCAAACAGAAGTATCATGGATTTGTGAACGTGCAATATAGAAACCATCATCTACAAATCTGGTAAATATTTGTACCAAGGAATGCTGTTGTAAATGCTGTGATGATTAGCAGAAAAATTACATTCAAAACATTTAGTAAATATTTGTGATTATGTCTCAAATTGTATAATGCATTTAAAAATAAGTAAAATTACTATTAATAATCAGTTTATCATCTGCTCACAAAGCCGACACAAGAATACTTTGTTAGGCAGTTAGTGTCACAACTTTGATGTCGCTGAGGTTGCCAACTATCTGAAACGGAGAATAGTTGACACAAAGTGTTCTGAATAGTTCTCATTTTTAGCAATGAGTGCTTACCACAGCTAGTCTATTGGTGGCTCATAATATGCTAATTTATGTAGGTTACCAATTAATAATAAGACTAGTATGAATGCAGCCTGATATGCCACTCCACAATGTCAGTATCAGCTTTTGAGCAGAAAAGTTTGACGACCACTGTTCTACCCTTTTTGTTGATGGTATTGGTTTGAGATGACAGCTTGCTGATTTTTGTACATAATAAATCAACCTTTGCCACTAGAGAGTTGTAATTGGCATATGCAACTGCTGCTGCTGTTGTATTGTTGCATGTCTCTGTTACTTCGCTAACCCGAGCAGGAGCAATGGCTTCTTGAAGTCCATCTACAAGCTCTGCATTGGTGTCTAATGACCTCTCTGTTTGGGATACTACTATCATCTTGAATTGTGTTGGTAGGTGGCTGCTCCAAATTATCTGAATTGGTGTGACATCCTACTTGATCCTTAAGTGCTGAAGGTGCTGATGGAAAGAAGGGTTACAGCCAGAGATGGGAACTTTAAGTGTGAGGCCTTTGGGAGTAATGCCAAATGTCGGACAAACCTGAGTAAATAAAATATGGGAGTGTAATCTGGCTAGGGCGAAGGCATGTTTGTGGAGGGAATGTAAATAAAACTTAATGGGGTTGTTGTGGGGATGTTGTGAGGGTGACATGTTATTAGAAGGTGGAATGTGTAACATGAGGCCGAAATGAAAATGAAAATAAAAATATAAATATAAAAATATATATAAAAATATAAATATATGGGGAGAGATAAAGGTGAACTTAAAGTTCCCATCTCTGGCTGTAACCCTTCTTTCCATCAGTCCCTATACCAGTTCCAAACTGAACAATCTATTGCCCTCATCCACCTAATCCTTCACCTACACATCAACTCAGCCAATGAACACACCTGTCAACTCCTATCCTTAATAAAAGTCCTCAATCTTTCCTCTCCCACATCCACACCGGCTGTTCAGAGCATCCTCCTACAGGCCAACCGCAAATTAGAACAGCATGCCATCCTCCACCTCAAAAAACTATCCAATCTCCTGGTTTCCCACCTCCGGAAAGGCAACTCACTCACCCTTCACAACCTTTCCAGCAAACCTCAACCTCCTCTCATTGCACACAAACCCAGTCTCTCCCGTCTACTCTATCTCCCACTTCCAGCTCCATTCCCCCCAAAACCTCAAAATTCTAATCAATACAATCTGGAACCACAACACCCTAATTCAGTAGTTAACCTTTCCTCCAAACCTCTCTCCCAATCCGAAACCTCTGTCCTATCCAAAAGCCTCACCTTCAGCTCTACTCCCAGATTTAACCAAACACCCCTCATCAAAGATTTACTGTCCTACACTCGTACTCTCTGCTGGAAATATCACTTTGCCACGAAGAAAAATGATCCTAATCCTACTCCTAATGATCCAACTCCCCAAGACACTATCCAATATGAACCCTGCTTGGAACAGTTCCGTCCTCCGTCACAGCGGGACCCACCTCCTCTTCCTCAAAATCACCCTCTCCAAACCTTCCAGGAATTTCTCACTTCCAGCCTTGCCTCTCAATCCTTCTTAAGGGGATACGGAATCACCTATCCCCGCAATGTTAATATATGCCTACTATAGGGAACATTTTCTCACAAACTACTGGAGACAGAGAGGTAAAAATTTTACTGTATGTGCATTCATATGTTACAACAATACTGAAACAACAGTTTATTGTCAAAGTATTTTCTTACAGAGATATTGTACATTTATTTTTAAGTAAATTTTTTCCATCGCTTTTTACTAGACTATCACCCCTAAGTCTTTTGTAAATCAAGTAATTAAAAAATCGTTGTTTCAGTATGTAATAGGGACCTATGTCACTACGTCATAAAAATTTCAGACTTCTAGGTTGACCAGTACCTGAGATAATGTTCCTAGATGAAGTAAAAAGTAAACTTACGGGAAACGGAGAAAGAAGATTAAAACATTCCTGATCCGTAGCTAATACCCCCTTCACAGTCTTCATAATCATCTTCAAGTCTTCTTTTGGCACCCCTCTGCACCTGTCTTGCTTTTTTCACTAATGTCTTGATTATATTATCAGCATGCCTTAGTCTGTGCTGATCTAAAAAGAACATAGCACGTACCGTACGGGAACCAACACACATACCCAACTTTTGAAGGACCTGGCATTTAGTTATATTTCCAAGATTGAAGGTTGCCACAGCATCATACACACCAAAATGTAGTGTATTAATTCCGACAAACACTGTTTTTGGGAGACGATGCCATATCACACTATTCAAGCACTCGTTGGGGTTCTGCGTTTTTCCGTGAAGACATTTCATCAGAAGACTTCTGTCAGCCAGATCTCTGAAAATGGGCTTTATTTCTGCCATGATGGCTGATGGTAGACTGTGGTGGTGAATGTATTTCTCTCTGGTTGTTAGTCCCCTATTGTATTTACACCAGCTGTTTTCACCTTTGGGGCACAAACCATGTTGTGGATGCTCATCCGTGGATGCGGCGTGGAAATATAAAGCCCATATAGCTCTCCTCATTTCTTCAAGATTGCCTGTATTTTGCCTGATTGCAAGGCCATAGCAGTTCTGAATGTGGTCTATTATGGAATCAGTCAATCTTCCTCTGCCATCCAAGGTTTTCCCATCATCTAGTTTTTCCCTTTCATAACTGATTTTAACCTTCTCAGCCTGGCACCCATTCTCTTCTGCACATGTCCTATACATTCAAGTTTGCTTATATTTACACTGTTCCCATATGGTTTGCTTTCCAAAACTTCTTTGAATGCTTTAGAGTCACCATCTCCCAGATATTTGACATAGCGAACATTATACCACTGTGAAGAGCGATGAAAAATTTTCTTCACCCCAGCAACCTCCATGCCACCACTACTACCATAATAATTAGGAATACAGTCATCACTGTGTTCATTTTTCAGCCTGCCTGTGCACCTACAGTATTTAGACATTATTGCAACATCAATAACCTTGCCAGTATCAACACTAGTTGCTGTTACAACACCATTGTTGGAGGTGTGGCCCCTTTTCTGCCACGTGCCATCAAACGCCACTGTGAGGTCACGACTGCCGTCATTTTCTTCCACTGCTTCTTCCACAGCAACCTGCATTGACTTCTGTGCTACATCTTCAACTGCAGATCCTAGTACATAATTGTAAGCTTCAAACTTTGAAGGTGCACTTGGAAGATTTAGAACACCACATAGCATATCACCAGCTGCTTTGCCCTTACCAATTGCTCGCAATCCATAAACTAACCTAATATTTACACTATAAAGTTCAGTTTTCTTGTATCCATTATTTACAGTTACTGAAACCGAACTTGGAAACTTACAGCTGTATTTACAAACACTGCATATTAAATTAAACTGAGCAGCCAGGCCAACATGGGATTCTACTTTCAGAGAAACGTTTCCATGACATTTTTTGCAGCACAAACTGTTTTCAAGAGCTTCACACAATATATTCGTATCAATGAGTTCAAAAACTTCATTCCCTCTATCAAGTAAATTATATTTCTCTTCCAAATCTCTTAGTTTTTTATGAGAAGCACTGTTTTCATTTGGTGTAAGTTCGTTCGGCAAATCAGTAATAAGTGGATTCACATTTTCCAACAGTGATGATGATGAACTGCTTTGCTTTGCTAATGAATCATTATTTCTTTTCTTTTGCCAGTTCACACGCTTTTTAAATACTTTTGCTTTAGCTCTAGGCATTTTCACTGCGAAAAATGAAGCACTAAATACGAAATAACTCAACAACAACTACTTTCTTATATCACACTGTTTACAAAACAGTCCCGCCACAAAGTCAAAGAGTAACTTGAGGAAACCAGAGAGAAACATTTTCGGGCAACTAGTGTATAAATAGTCGCTGGAAACCGGGATATTTGAATTCATGTCACTTTAAAGGTACTGCCAAAAAGTTCATGGTCAGCCACGAGAGACGTGTATAACTAAAGCGCAATACCCGATCTCACAAATATATAAAAATAAAATAGTTATAATTGTAGTAGAGCTATGTATGATACGTCATTTTAAAGAGGAAACATGGCAGAATATAATACGCCAATAAAAAAAAATTCGATTTTTTAACCCAAAATCCGATTCCGTATCCCCTTAAAAAACCTTAATCCTACTCCCAACATCACCACTGCTGAAGCCCAGGCTATCCGTGATCTGAAGGCTGACCGATCCATCGTCATTCTTCCGGTGGACAAGGGTTCCACGACCGTGGTACTTGATCGTCGGGAGTATGTGGCTGAGGGACTGCGTCAGCTTTCAGACAACACTACATACAAAGTTTGCCAAGGTAATCCCATTCCTGATGTCCAGGCGGAGCTTCAAGGAATCCTCAGAACCTTAGGCCCCCTACAAAACCTTTCACCTGACTCCATCAACCTCCTGACCCCTCCGACACCCCGCACCCCTACCTTCTAACTTCTTCCTAAAATTCACAAACCCAATCATCCCGGCTGCCGCATTGTAGCTGGTTACCAAGCCCCCACAGAACGTATCTCTGCCTACGTAGATCAGCAACTTCAACCCATTACATGCAGTCTCCCATCCTTCATCAAAGACACCAACCACTTTCTCGAACGCCTGGAATCCTTACCCAATCTGTTACCCCCGGAAACCATCCATGTAACCACTGATGCCACTTCCTTATACACAAATATTCCACACGTCCAGGGCCTCACTGCGATGGAGCACTTCCTTTCACGCCAATCACCTGCCACCCTACCTAATACCTCTTTCCTCATTACCTTAGCCAGCTTCATCCTGACTCACAACTTCTTCACTTTTGAAGGCCAGACATACCAACAATTAAAGGAAACAGCCATGGGTACCAGGATGGCCCCCTCGTACGCCAATCTATTTATGGGTCGCTTAGAGGAAGCCTTCTTGGTTACCCAGGCCTGCCAACCCAAAGTTTGGTACAGATTTATTGATGACATCTTCATGATCTGGACTCACAGTGAAGAAGAACTCCAGAATTTCCTCTCCAACCTCAACTCCTTTGGTTCCATCAGATTCACCTGGTCCTACTCCCAAGCCCAAGCCACTTTCCTTGATGTTGACCTCCATCTGTCCAATGGCCAGCTTCACACATGCGTCTACATCAAACCCACCAACAAGCAACAGTACCTCCATTATGACAGCTGCCACCCATTCCACATCAAACGGTCCCTTCCCTACAGCCTAGATCTTCGTGGCAAACGAATCTGCTCCAGTCCGGAATCCCTGAACCATTACACCAACAACCTGAAAACAGCTTTCGCATCCCGCAAATACCCTCCCGACCTGATACAGAAGCAAATTACCAGGGCAACTTCCTCATCCCCTCAAACCCATAACCTCCCACAGAAGAACTCCAAAAGTGCCCCACTTGTGACAGGATACTTTCCGGGACTGGATCAGACTCTGAATGTGGCTCTCCAGCAGGGATACAACTTCCTCAAATCCTGCCCTGATATGAGATCCATCCTTCATGAAATCCTCTCCACTCCACCAAGAGTGTCTTTCTGCCGTCCACCTAACCTTTGTAACCTCTTGGTTCATCCCTATGAAATCCCCAAACCACCTTCCCTACCCTCTGGCTCCTACCCTTGTACCTGCCCCCCCAGTGTAAAACCTGTTCCATGCACCCTCCAACCACCACCTACTCCAGTCCTGTAACCCGGAAGGTGTACACGATCAAAGGCAGAGCCACGTGTGAAAGCACCCACGTGATCTACCAACTGACCTGCCTACACTGTGACGCATTCTATGTGGGAATGACCAGCAACAAACTGTCCATTCGCATGAATGGACACAGGCAGACAGTGTTTGTTGGTAATGTAATGACACATTCCTATGCAGAGACATACAATATCTTAAAAGCTGCGCCAAAGATAAATTGAGAGGCATGTATATTATAATCTTTGTAAAGTTCACATTGGATTCTCTTTTGTTTGATACTCCAAGGAGCTAAGGGACACTTTCGATTGTTGCCTTGTGGAGGATGGACGTGATTTTTGGACTGTGCGGAAAGGCAGCCATATGGTTGGTAATTATGGTTTGTGCGACGAGCACAGCAAGTCTTATTGTGTTGTGAATAAAAAAAATAGTGAAAAGTATCGAAGTGTTACGAAAATTATTTATAGCGACGTAGCATAGTATTCCTTGGTTTCCACCGTCTTCGTGAAGTGAACCGATGCCGACTCATGATGGTACACACGGCCAACAAAGAGAAGAACATCGATGGCGACTAATGAATTAATATTGTGGCAGAAGGACTAATTCTACGTCTAAGGTGAGAACTCTGATTAAATCAACAATGACGTGGAATTTAAAATGTAAAATGTTGTTTATTTATTTCGCCACACTGGCGACCGCTGACAGGGACAGTGCTGGTGGAACAAAGAGTAAGTACTTCATTGTTGTGCTAGAAATGTACTTGTACTAATTACTGTTTCTCTGTTACATGACGCACATGGGAAATGACGAATAAAGTGAAACAGTATTAACTGTATAAACGGATGGCACAATAACCAGAAGGAACAAGGACAAGGATTTACAAAACTAACGTAATCGTGAGTGACGCAGCTCAGTCGGAATTAAGGTAGGAAAGCGCAAACGCATGCAGTGGCTGCACCTTGGCTTAGCTCCACTTAAAGCAGAACCATTTCCTGTCCATATTAAAATCCTGGTAGTGTTTGTGGCAACACACAATTACACTTTGATAATTACTTTTTTATGTTCAACAATCGCAGAATTAGAAGACGTAGTGCACCATCTTGTAAATTTCCGACGCGCAACAAATAACAATCGTGAGATATTTTTATTAATTCAACTGCGAGAGAATTTAAAGATTTAGATTAACAGTAAAGTACAGATAAAAATAATATCTTCACAATGGAATCGGAGAACTTTAATTTAACAAATGTTCATGGACACGTCACCGATTCTGACAATAGTGACGTAAATGATGACGCAATTAGTTTTTCAGCACAACATAATGTAGAAGTAAATACAATTCAATTGCACTCCACAGGGATTAACAATAACGAACCACTTGCAAATGAAACCTTGTGCACAGTCGATGAAGCATCGATTACCAGATCAGATGAAAATATTTCGCGTGAAATCAGTGAACCTAGCCCGGTTTCGATTCAATCAGACCGTGGCAGAGAAACAATGGCAACAAATAATGGCATAAATACAAACACACAAGCTTCGTCAGTTACGCTTGAGGCATTATATAGTCTGATGTCAAACGTGAGCGAGCAATTATCTGATTTAAAGATGAGTCACAACACAACGAACACAAAACTGGCGAATCTAGAAGTCAGCCACAACACAACGAACACAAAACTGGCGAACATGCACAGACATTTCGATCAACGCTTAAATAAACTCACCAATGAAATCGATCAAAAGATCGAAGACAAAGTCATCAAAACCGTCAATAGTGTATACAATGCATTGGCAAATGATTTAGAAAAGAAATTGTCAGATCTTACAAACAAACAGGAACAGGAACTGTTAGAAATAGTAGAAACACACAATCAAACACAAACCGTACAAAAAGAAATACATGAAAACGTACAGGCTATTCAATTAAATTTAACAAGAGTACAGTCTGCATGTGAAGAAATACCTGACCAAGTTAATAAAGTTAACGAAGAAGTCGGTTTTCTGAAACAGGAGACTCGACGTATCAACGCGGACATTATCAAAATAAATGAAACTTTAGAAAACGGTAATGTAAATGAATCAATAACTGACCGGGAAACAAAACTTTTTGAAAAATTAGGTAATGAAATCAAAGTAGCCAAGGACAGAATACGTAAGGAAATTGCTGGTAGACTAAACGTTTCAAATGACTAGCCTACGTCAAGCAACAAGCAGCGCGACACTTATTCGCCCGTGCCAGATTACGATGTCAATAACGCAGAACATCACGCGTCCTGTCCGGCGTATGTGCACGCACAGGCACAGGCAAACAATGGCTATTCGCCAAACGCGGTGCTGCAACAGGCAGTAGGTGTGTCGCCTTGCATCTCGACGATTCTAGTCGATGAGAGCCTGTTGAAACATAGACAGTTTCCAGTTTTCTCCACAGAATCCAGAAAAACTCATCCAGTCGTATTTGTAAGAGCATTTAAAAATGTCTTACCAAGAAACTGGACTGAGGCACAGAAGATTAGATATGTAGTAGGCTTCACACAAGGCGACGCACTTTTGTGGGCCACAGACATGGCTGAACAGTGCGTCACCTACGAACAATTTGAACGGGCTTTCTTCGAGAAATATTGGTCTGCTGGGGTCCAAGAAAGACTGCGACGTGAGGTATTCAACCCACAACCGTTCAACCTAAAAAACGGCGGGTTGAGAAAGTATTTCGAAAAGTACTTGAATAAGACGCGCTATTGGAACAATCCAATACCGCACGTAGATGTTCTCAAAATTCCGAAAAACAAACTACCCGCGAACTTACGCGAAAAATTGGTAACCATACCGGAGAACGACCTTGAATACTTTCTTTCCGTGCTTGACTCAATTGATCTAATATACGAAGAAGAGCCGAGCACAAGTAATCGGAATGAATATTCCGGAACCAATCAAAACAACGGTAACGGATATCATTTTAATGGCAGTGGACAAAACCCACACAGTTGGCATCCGTATGCGACAAGGCCAAATAATGGAACCTGGAATTACGGGAATCGGAGGAATTCGGCGCCACAGAGACGTGAAGACCGAAGGTATAGTACAGATTACGGTCCACGGCGGTATGGAAATGATAGAAATCACGTGAATGATTGGTCAGGCCCGCGTGATGAAAGGCGGCACACAAATGAAAATTACAATAGTTACAGTAATAGGAATGACAGACCAAGGAGGAATAGCGACGGCCGGTCGCAAGAAAATGTTGCACGCAGCGGTCCGGAAACTAATTGGCGACAGAATAACCACTCAGTACACTTTGTAGATGTAACGGACAGTACTGAAGCAATGCCGTTGTCTCCCCCGGTAAACAACAATCGGTCGTAATGAGCCCCCATCGGCCGACCGATTTGACAACAGGGGGCACAAGCAAGCACACATTACATCTTAGACAATTATTTTTAAGATATGATCAGGATGCGACCGTAGAAGATGATCTATGTGAAGAAGAGATGAAAGCACCGGACAAGGTAAGTGACCTCGTGCAGGCTGTAATAACAGCAAAGATAGGAACTATAATTACCAACGTAATTTTAGATACAGGCGCATCTACGAATATTATTTCTAACAGTTTATTTAAAGAAGTTTCGAAAGTATTAAAAGTACCAGTGTTGCCAACGGAAAATTGTGAAATCTTGACAGCTATAGGTAACAAGTCGAAAAGTATTAAGTGGCAGACGCAAATACCTGTTACCATTAGCGATGTCACGATAAACTGTACATTCTTAATCGTTGACAAGTTAATCGTCAATTGTATTTTAGGCATGGAAGTTTTCCGGCAGTATAAAGTGAACATCGACATAGGCAGTGGACTTTGCTATTTCCGAGTGGGCAGTCGTAGTGTGAAGGTCAATCTTGTAAGGCCAACAATAGGTCGTAATGGCCAGTTACAGAAACAAGCTGAAGTAAAATTAGTTTACCCACAAGTTTTATTGATAGATATTCCTTTCCCCGAACAATTAGACACGGTAATAATTAACGAACAGGCCGCCCACGAGAAGGTAGGAAAATCCACTTGTCTTTCAGAAACTCAACAAAATGAACTAGCAGATCTTATTTATGAATACCGCGACATTTTTAGAAAACAGCCAACAATAATCAAAACGTATGAATACAAAATGGAAGTCTACCCACATAAAACGTACTGCCATGAATCATATGCGATACCATGGGCAAAGAAGGAAGCGGTTCGCAAAGAAATAGATAGAATGGTTCTGTGGAAGGTGATAGAACCTTCACATTCACCGTACTGCAGTCCCATCCTAGCTGTTAGCAAACCTGACGGATCAGTCAGATTAGTACTTGATGAGCGGGAAATTAATAAGATCATCGTACCAATACGCACTAGGCCGGAGAACTTAGATGAGCAATTGCTTAAATTTCATGGAGTGAAGTATTTAACATCCGTTGACATGAAGGCTTCGTATTGGCAAATAGCCCTACATAGTGATAGCAGAAAATATACTGCGTTCATTCATGCTGGCAGAAGCTATCAATTTCAAGTACTGCCATTTGGACTCAACGTGAGTGCTGGGGTGTTTATAGAGGCTTTAGACAGAGTATTGGGTCCAGAACTGATTAGCAAAGTGACGTTGTATGTAGACGATCTCTTGATAGCCACGGACACCTGGCGAGAGCATGTAGAATTGGTACACAAGGTGTTCCAAAAGTTCCGAGAATATGACGTCACAGCAAATTTTAAGAAGTCCGAATTCGGAAGGGATCAAATAAAATTTTTAGGCCACATTATTTCACCAGGCGGAATTTTACCAGATCCAAAAAAGCTTGATGCCATAGAATATTTCCCCTCACCACAAACACGTAAACAATTGAAAGCGTTTCTGGGGCTCACGTCATTTTTTCGAAAATTCGTGCCCAAACAGTTACTGAATAGTGATTCCCTACTCAACCTTTTAAGGAAAAACCACACATGGTTGTGGACAGTAAAATGTGAGGAAGATTTCGTAAAAATCAAACAGGCACTCATAAACGCACCCATTTTGAAGCATCCTAACATGAGCTACAACTTTTGTTTGAGCACGGACGCATCATGTCAGGGATTAGGCTCTTGTCTGTTCCAATTAGTAAATGGCAATGGAGAACAGAAAGTAAACATAATTAGTTTTGCCAGTAGAACGTTAACGGAATGTGAAAGAGCCTATTCGGCAACTGAACTTGAAGCGTTAGCTGTAGTGTGGGCTTTCCGCAAGTTCCAATACTATCTCTGGGGAAGGCATACACGAGTGTTTTGTGACCATCAAGCACTATCGTTTTTACTCACATGCAAATTGTTGCACAAACGGATTGCACGTTGGTGTTTATTCCTCCAGGAATTTGATTTCGAGATAGTTTATATCAAGGGTGAACAGAATGTAATTGCCGACGCATTATCGCGTTTGCCACAAGGCTTGAGCGAGTTCAATGAATTGATCGAACAGACTTCCGATTTTAGAGTTTTTCTGATGCATGATGGCACATTTCAACCATATTACAGAAAGATGTGTAAGGACATGAGCAAACTACAAAAGGAAGACAATAGATGGAGACAAGTTATGCAAAAACTGCAGGCAGATGACAATAGTACATTGAAACAATATTACACAATGTCAAACGATGTTCTTTTCTACAGGCGCAATCCACAATCCAACACCTGGTGTGTCTGCATCCCGGAAGAATACATAGACAATTTGATAAGACACACACATAGAGTATGGGGACACTATGGGGTATCAAAATGTACAGCGAAAATATCAACGTATTGTTACTTCCCGAATCTCAGACGCAGGATTGAACAAATAATAAAAAAGTGTACAATATGTCAGAAGGTTAAACATCTTAATAGATCTTGTTTGGACGTATTACACCCTATCATTCCAACTAGACCAAGAGAACTAGTTTCCGTGGACGCAGCAGGACCATATCCACGAGCTAGGGGAGGAGTTAGATATGTGATCGCATTTTATGATGTCTTCACAAAGTATTTAAAAATGTATGCTATAAAAGCAGTACTGTCGGGATCAATAATCAAACGCATGATAGAAGACTACATACCACTAGTGGGAAAACCGAAAATTATATTAACTGATAATGCAACAAACTTCACTAGTAATAAATGGAAAACATTTCTCGAATCTCAAAACATAAAACATATATTGGTATCCAAATTTCACCCAGAATCGAGCCCGATTGAGAGAAATTTTAAAGAATTTAATCGCTTTATAAGAACTTATGTACCAAATAAACAGACAAAATGGGTAGAATACATAGCTCCATTTCAGCATATTGTAAATAATTTAATTCATACTTCAACAGGCTTTACACCTACAGAGTTAATGTTTCAAGGCACAGAACTTGACGAATGGGCTAAACCTTTACCTAAATTAGCCACAAAGGAAATAACACTAGGCGAAAAGGTACGTCAAGCATTACTACAGATGGAAGAACAAGCAGAAATAAGGAGAAAGCAGTTCAACAAAAAGATAAGAAAGGTTACAGAATTTAACATTGGACAGGAAGTACTATTACGTACCCAACCAAAATCCTCTAAAATTAAGGCATTAAACAAAAAGTGGCAGTTGTTGTATGATGGCCCTTTCATTATAATAGACAAACCTCACCCAGGATGTTATCTGTTAGGTAACACACGAACGGGCAAGGTGAAAGGGTTATACCCCCACAAGGACATCAAGGAATTTTTTCATTAAAGGTTATATGTTATTTTAGCAAAATTGAAATTGTACAACCTTGGACCACATAGTAAAATTGCTGTCATTAACCTAAGAAACTTGCGAACAACTGGGGGCATATGCCAGCTAAAAACGCATATTTAACCAAACCTAATGAAACATGTGTTACTGTGAGTCTTAGGCCGGTATTACACTATCAAATTTCTTTGTCCAATATCTTTGTCCAATATCTTTGTCAAAGATATTTGATAGTGTAATAGGGACTTTGTCAAATATCGTCCAATATTTGATCAAATCTAGGGCCTCGCTGTATATTTGATCAAAGAAACCGCTTGTCTTCTGTTCACTGCAATGTGACATGTTACCACATGGAGCGCTAGCATCGCTGCAGCGTTCTGTCGTCTGTAGTGTTTTTATAACCATTGCCGGTAAATACAATTGGTGTGTGCCGACAACTACAAAATTAATAGAGATGTCTGAAGCTGATGAGGCGCATTACAACGTGAGGCACCCTGAATACAAAAATCGATTAAGAAGATTGGAGACGTAACCTGACCTAACCTAACCCTCTCCTGTAGCAAGGAATCGGAGTGTTATAGTGAGCCTGTCTTCTGAAGATGTAGCAGTTCTTAAGTGAACATTGTGCTTTGTGATATGAGGATACACTTCATTGAGCACATACAGAAATGTATGCTCATCCATTCTTAAGTAATTGATGTACGACTTGACGTCTTCCACTGTAAGCTCACGTAACAAGTTTTGTTGAATGCTTTTATTGTGTCGTCGTAAAACCCACGGCTTCACCCAGATTAGATTAGTTTTTCGTTCCATAGATTCGTGCTTAGGAGATCCTCGTGGATGTGGAACATGTCGATTTTTTTAAGCTGAAATAACAATACTAATAGTATGAATAAATACAATACATCATTTGTTTCTATTAAAAATTTCGCCAATGGAGTAGAAGGAGTTGGCCAGTAGTAAGTCTTTCAGGCTCCTTTTAAACTGATCTTTATTTCTAACTAAATTTTTTATGTTTCCTGGCAAATTATTGAAGATGAGTGTTCCTGAGTAGTGGACCCCTTTTTGAACTAAAGTAAGTGCTTTTAAGTCCTTGTGCAGATCATTTTTGTTCCTGGTATTGTATGTATGAACTGAGTTGTTTGTTGGAAAAAGAGATATATTATTTACGACAAATTTCATTAAGAAGTAAATATACTGAGAGGCAGTAGTTAGTATACGCAGTTCTTTGAAGAGGTTTCTGCGGGAGGTCCGTGAATTTACTCCACAAATAATACGTATTACACGCTTTTGGACCTTGAAAACTTTTGTTTGACTTCAAGATTTACCCCAAAATATTATCCCATATGACATTATGGAATGAAAGTATGCAAGCTTTTTCATTTTTATGTTGCCTATGTCTGCTAACACTCGAATTGCAAATACAGATTTTTTAAGGCCTATCTGCAGTTCTGGAGTGTGCTCCTCCCAACTGAATTTATTATCAAGTTGTAATCCCAGCACTTTTAAGACTGTCAACCTCGTATGTATGGTTCCATTTTTCCCCCCACTTCTTTTCCGCATGTGTACACAATGTAATTGGAGTACGTAGAACTGCTGTGGTTAATAACAAGTTGTTGTCAGCCATCTTGAACTTTGACGAAAACTTTGATGACAGTGTAATACCCCTTGTAGCGCTACGTCAAAGATCTTTGTCAAATATATTGGACGGAATATTGGATCACATCTTTGATCAAATCTTTGACAAAGAAATTTGATAGTGTAATACCGGCCTTAACACTATAAAATAAACCATACGGTACTTTTGTAGTCTAACTCAGTTATTTAAGAGAGGGGAACAAAGACAAATTAGCGTGAAGGTCAGAGTTTGTTCGCTTGAGACGAGCAACAAACCACACGTCGAAGTTGCAATCCAACGCTCAGCTCATGAGCACGCGATAGCTGCATATCAAGACGAGGTCATTGGCCGCGCTGTAGGCAGCGAGCCGGGGAGAAATCTTCCCCCCTTCCATGTCCGATCAGCTGAGCGTATACAAAGCGCGAAGGCGCATGCGCGGTAGAGTCCAGGTGTCACGTGACTATTACACGATGGTGGCTATCACGAATAAAGTTCACCAACAATGCAGAGTTTTCTCCGCACCTACAGTTCAGTCGTGGTACGTAAGCGCGCATGCGCGGAACGTTTAAAGTTTTGAGACCACTCTTACTATGAGACACAGAGACGAAAGTCATTCAAAAACAAGAAAGGAAAGGGTACACAAGTCTTGTAAATAGTAACTTAGAAAATTTAATTATAAGCTGGTATTACGTAATAAAAGTGAACATACAAGTACATACTGGTCATGGACGGTATTGTAATATAATATTATATTATACTGAGTAAAATCTTAGCTTGTACGGAAGGAGAAAGAAAATAGAAAAAAAATAAATAGATAAATAATGCAGATATATAACCGGAAGAAAGGCTATGTACACGAGAACAGGACACAATTACATATAGGGAAAAAGCAGCAAAGAGGAAATCAAAGAGATAACGCATACATTTACATTACACAGTAGCTAGCGATTTTCAGAATGAACAACAAGGTAAACGCGGGAATTTTTGTGACTAAGGAAAAGAGTGACACAAGCTTTAAAATAGGGTAATAATAAACAGACCTATGCAGCGTGAGTAATGAACTGAATCGCTCTCAAAACAAATACCTAGGGTTTATAGAGAGAGAGACACACATTAACGTTAGGAAACACCTGAAGCACTCGGCAAACAACTTTGTAGAATATATAAGCTATACACGAGGGTACATGTACGAAAGCTAAAGTGTAAAGGAGGAAAATAGGGAATGTTGCGCATTAATGGACTGTAAGGCAGTTATGTATGTAAGAAGAAATATTTAGTTGTAAGTATTATTAGTATAAGGGACGATGCTCAGCACACCCTGAATTATTTTGGAATATTGAAGGAATGGTGCAGGGTACCGAAAAAGGGCCCCACCAGCAAAGTGTATATTATAGTGGTAGATATTTTTTTGTGTATAAACGTATGTATGAATGTGTGAAAGACGAAAGAAGCTCTGTACATGTACGGAACTTAAACAACGTGGAAGTGTATAAGGAAAATTAAACTCTAAGACAACCTCTTATAAACATGTATACCTAACATCAAGAAACAACTTAATTAAAACCGTAAGACTCAACGAGTTTACGAGAAAATACGAAAAACCTGATACAAAGTGCAACATTAGCGATGCTTCACTCATGTATGCAGAAGGAAGGTATGAATTACTTTACCCACTTGAAACATGAAAGGATAAATCATGTTAAAATTATATCTTTCACACATATAACAATTTACAGTCACAAAGAATGAAAATGATGTCGCCGCTATACGAGAAACAGGTAAGTAGTGTGATCGACGACCTGTACGCAAAGGAATCGTCTATAAAATAAACTATGAAAAAAAAAGTCACACAGAATTTCGTGCTGCACTGAAGCTATGAAAGTGTGATTATTCGTGTACATAGATTTTCATGACAACCGATGCATTAAAATGTCTATTTTTTTCTCCCATGATAACACAAGACGCCTATAAGCGCACTTTAATTGAAAATGATACACGCACACAAGGGCGTGCCGCTATTATGAAACACTGTACATATTAATAGTAGCTACACCCTGAACTTCAAGATTGTATGTTTATGTGTCTATGTTAATGTAGGAAATTTTATTAGAGGTAATGATTTACAAGCACATCAGAACGTGCTTAAGCACAAAACACTGTACATATTAGGGTTATGCTGCATATTAATGATTATTTCGTGCATTTTCAGATTTTATACGCAAAAAAAAACCGTAGCATACACGTAGTCGTTGCCACTACCCTAAGTAGAAGGTAAAAAATTCCCTTCCCAAGCTTCAGTGGAGCGGCTACAGGTGTATTCTCTGCATGCTGATGCATGTCGTTGCGTATGAAGAATACGTAACGGAGGAAAACCTTAACTTATACTCGAGTTCAAGAAGGAAAACAAAGGACTTGTTCCTTCTAACAGATTAAGGGGAAAAGGCTTGTGTGTGTGTCAGTAAAATCCAAGACGAAGAAGCCACTATGAGTGGTCAAAAATTTTTTCAATTTTAGTCGATAGTTTTTTCCTGCAGTTAATGTAAACAATGTATTGTATGTATTATATGTTATTCCTTTGTATGTGATGTATTTTGTATTTCATGACAAGTCCCGTGACTTACAAATTATGTACATTGACCAGAAGTATTGAGGGGAATGAATCTCAGTACAATAGGTAAAAGGGGTTAATGAGAAGAAAAAAAAAGTGTAGTGAAAGGGAAGTTTCGATCGCAATACTCGCGGTTAAAGTGGTGTGTGTAGAAATTAAAATTGTGCAAAGTAGTGCTACGTTGCAAGTGTCAGCGAGCCTAAACAAGTGACATCGAAAATTGAAGCTTGTATCGTCAAACGACCCATGGCGTCACAGTAGGAAAGGACAATGCCAAACAAGTTTGACATGGTACGCTTCTTACCAGGAGCTGAATCGACGGGATCGTCCTCCGCCTCGCACATAGTGTGGTGTGTTCTTCGGGGCACATATTCCAATGTACCTCGTCGTATCCAGTCTAAGTACTGGAAGGAACTACAAAAAGCACACGCATACTGAGGTTCGGAAGTCTCGACGGTACCCGCACGTCGGTGTATATTCAGTGCACTGGCGCGCGCATTCAACCAACGTCGCCCGCTAACGGACGACCAAACAATCAGGCGCGCGTATCACCCGCCCATATTCAACACGGGCTAGCGAACAAAGCTCGTCGCCCCAGAATAAATACAGAAAGCAATACAAGGACTTAATTTTCACCTCTGATGAGGAAGGAAACATTTGTATGTAACGTTGTATTCAGTGTATATTTTATTGTACAAACTTTACTACATGATGTCATTTTCTCAGTATTAACCAGAACTTTGTATATTAGGATTAAGGTTTGTAAATATTAGCATAAGTATACCAAAAAACTGACACACACTCAGAAATACCAAAGAATTCACAGTGCCATGAAAATGAGACAATAAAAATGAAGTGTGTAAATAAAAGACCCCCAAACCTATCAATTGCAAGGTTGACTACTGTATCCTGTCAATCAAATAAAATTTTCTAGTGACAGTATACAGTAGGGGGGCAGTTGTAATGACACATTCCTATGCAGAGACATACAATATCTTAAAAGCTGCGCCAAAGATAAATTGAAAGGCATGTATATTATAATCTTTGTAAAGTTCACATTGGATTCTCTTTTGTTTGATACTCCAAGGAGCTAAGGGACACTTTCGATTGTTGCCTTGTGGAGGATGGACGTGATTTTTGGACTGTGCGGAAAGGCAGCCATATGGTTGGTAATTATGGTTTGTGCGACGAGCACAGCAAGTCTTATTGTGTTGTGAATAAAAAAAATAGTGAAAAGTATCGAAGTGTTACGAAAATTATTTATAGCGACATAGCATAGTATTCCTTGGTTTCCACCGTCTTCGTGAAGTGAACCGATGCCGACTCATGATGGTACACACGGCCAACAAAGAGAAGAACATCGATGGCAACTAATGAATTAATATTGTGGCAGAAGGACTAATTCTACGTCTAAGGTGAGAACTCTGATTAAATCAACAATGACGTGGAATTTAAAATGTAAAATGTTGTTTATTTATTTCGCCTCAGTAATGAGGATCACCCTGTGGCTAAACATGCCTTGGTGCACAGCCAGCACATCTTGGCACAGTGTTACACCGTCCGGGTTATCTGGATACTTCCCACTAACACCAACCTGTCAGAACTCCGGAGATGGGAACTTGCCCTTCAGTATATCCTCTCTTCCTGTTACCCACCAGGCCTCAACCTCCGCTAATTTCAAGTTGCCGCCGTTCATACCTCACCTGTCATTCAACAACATCTTTGCCTCTGTACTTCTTCCTCGACTGACATCTCTGCCCAAACTCTTGCCTTTACAAATGTCTGCTTGTGTCTGAGCGGATGGATATATGTGTGTGTGTGTGTGTGTGTGTGTGTGTGTGTGTGTGTGTGTGTGTGTGTGTGTGTGTGTGTGTGTGTGTGTGTGTGTGTGTGTGTGTGTGTGCCTATATATATATATATAAACAAAGATGTAGTGACTTACCAAATGAAAGTGCTGGCAGGTCGACAGACACACAAACAAACACAAACATACACACAAAATTCAAGCTTTCGCAACAAACTGTTGCCTCATCAGGAAAGAGGGAAGGAGAGGGAAAGACGAAAGGAAGTGGGTTTTAAGGGAGAGGGTAAGGAGTCATTCCAATCCCGGGAGCGGAAAGACTTACCTTAGGGGGAAAAAAGGACGGGTATACACTTGCACACACACACACGTATCCATCCACACATATACAGACACAAGCAGACATATTTGGTCTTCAAATATGTCTGCCCGTGTCCGCACATGTGCGGATGGATACGCGGTTGTATGCAAGCGCACACCCGTCCCTCCATCCCCCCAAGGCAAGTCCCTCCGCTCCCGGGACCGGAACGACTCCCCACCCTCTCCCCCAAAACTGACCTCCCCCATCCCTCCCCCTCCCTCCCCCCCTCCTGACGAGGCAACAGCGCGCCGCGAAAGCCTGAACCCCGTGTGCACGCTTGTGTTTGTCTGTGTGCATGTTTGTGCCTGTCCGTGCGTCCGTCGACCCGCCAGTACCCCCACCCGGCAAGTCACATCATCCCTGTTTTTAGATATATTTTTCCTACGTGGAATGTTTCCCTGTATTATATATATATATATATATATATATATACACTCCTGGAAATGGAAAAAAGAACACATTGACACTGGTGTGTCAGACCCACCATACTTGCTCCGGACACTGCGAAAGGGCTGTACAAGCAATGATCACACGCACGGCACAGCGGACACACCAGGAACCACGGTGTTGGCCGTCGAATGGCGCTAGCTGCGCAGCATTTGTGCACCGCCGCCGTCAGTGTCAGCCAGTTTGCCGTGGCATACGGAGCTCCATCGCAGTCTTTAACACTGGTAGCATGCCGCGACAGCGTGGACGTGAACCGTATGTGCAGTTGACGGACTTTGAGCGAGGGCGTATAGTGGGCATGCGGGAGGCCGGGTGGACGTACCGCCGAATTGCTCAACACGTGGGGCGTGAGGTCTCCACAGTACATCGATGTTGTCGCCAGTGGTCGGCGGAAAGTGCACGTGCCCGTCGACCTGGGACCGGACCGCAGCGACGCACGGATGCACACCAAGACCGTAGGATCCTACGCAGTGCCGTAGGGGACCGCACCGCCACTTCCCAGCAAATTAGGGACACTGTTGCTCCTGGGGTATCGGCGAGGACCATTCGCAACCGTCTCCATGAAGCTGGGCTACGGTCCCGCACACCGCTAGGCCGTCTTCCGCTCACGCCCCAACATCGTGCAGCCCGCCTCCAGTGGTGTCGTGACAGGCGTGAATGGAGGGACGAATGGAGACGTGTCGTCTTCAGCGATGAGAGTCGCTTCTGCCTTGGTGCCAATGATGGTCGTATGCGTGTTTGGCGCCGTGTAGGTGAGCGCCACAATCAGGACTGCATACGACCGAGGCACACAGGGACAACACCCGGCACCATGGTGTGGGGAGCGATCTCCTACACTGGCCGTACACCACTGGTGATCGTCGAGGGGACACTGAATAGTGCACGGTACATCCAAACCGTCATCGAACCCATCGTTCTACCATTCCTAGACCGGCAAGGGAACTTGCTGTTCCAACAGGACAATGCACGTCCGCATGTATCCCGTGCCACCCAACGTGCTCTAGAAGGTGTAAGTCAACTACCCTGGCCAGCAAGATCTCCGGATCTGTCCCCCATTGAGCATGTTTGGGACTGGATGAAGCGTCGTCTCATGTGGTCTGCACGTCCAGCACGAACGCTGGTCCAACTGAGGCGCCAGGTGGAAATGGCATGGCAAGCCGTTCCACAGGACTACATCCAGCATCTCTACGATCGTCTCCATGGGAGAATAGCAGCCTGCATTGCTGCGAAAGGTGGATATACACTGTACTAGTGCCGACATTGTGCATGCTCTGTTGCCTGTGTCTATGTGCCTGTGGTTCTGTCAGTGTGATCATGTGATGTATCTGACACCAGGAATGTGTCAATAAAGTTTCCCCTTCCTGGGACAATGAATTCACGGTGTTCTTATTTCAAATTCCAGGAGTGTATATCTAAAAACAAAGATGTAGCGACTCACCAAATGAAAGCGCTGGCAGGTCGACAGACACACAAACAAACACAAACACACACACAAAATTCAAGCTTTCGCAACAAACCGCCGCCCCATCAGGAAAGAGGGAAGGAGAGGGAAAGACAAAAGGATGTGGGCTTCAAGGGAGAGGGCAAGGAGTCACCCCAATCCCGGGAGCGGAAAGACCCACCCTAGGGGGAAAAAAGGACGGGCACACACTCGCACACACACACAGACACAAGCAGACATATTTAAAGACAAAGAGTTTGGGCAGAGATGTCAGTCGAGGCAGAGGCAAAGATGTTGTTGAATGACAGGTGAGGTATGAGTGGCGGCAACTTGAAATTAGCGGAGATTGAGGCCTGGTGGGTAACGGGAAGAGAGGATGTATTGAAGAGCAAGTTCCCATCTCCAGAGTTCGGATAGGTTGGTGTTAGTGGGAAGTATCCAGATAACCCGGACGGTGTAACACTGTGCCAAGATGTGCTGGCCATGCACCAAGGCATGTTTAGCCACAGGGTGATCCTCATTACCAACAAACACTGTCTGCTGGTCATTCCCACATAGAATGCGTCACAGTGTAGGCAGGTCAGTTGGTAGATCACGTGGGTGCTTTCACACGTGGCTCTGCCTTTGATCGTGTACACCTTCCGGGTTACAGGACTGGAGTAGGTGGTGGTGGGAGGCTGCATGGGACAGGTTTTACACCGGGGGCGGTTACAAGGGTAGGAGCCAGAGGGTAGGTAAGGTGGTTTGGGGATTTCATAGGGATGAACCAACAGGTTACGAAGGTTAGGTGGACGGCAGAAAGACACTCTTGGTGGAGTGGGGAGGATTTCATGAAGGATGGATCTCATTTCAGGGCAGGATTTGAGGAAGCCGTATCCCTGCTGGAGAGCCACATTCAGAATGTGATCCAGTCCCAGAAAGTATCCTGTCACAAGTGGGGCACTTTTGTGGTTCTTCTGTGGGAGGTTCTGGGTTTGAGAAGATGAGGAAATGGCTCTGGTTATTTGCTTCTGTACCAGATCGGGAGGGTAGTTGCGGGATGCGAAAGCTGTTGTCAGGTTGTTGGTGTAATGGTTCAGGGATTCCGGACTGGAGCAGATTCGTTTGCCACGAAGACCTAGGCTGTAGGGAAGGGACCGTTTGATGTGGAATGGGTGGCAGCTGTCGTAATGGAGGTACTGTTGCTTGTTGGTGGGTTTGTTGTGGACGGACGTGTGAAGCTGGCCATTGGACAGGTGGAGGTCAACATCAAGGAAAGTGGCATGGGATTTGGAGTAGGACCAGGTGAATCTGATGGAACCAAAGGAGTTGAGGTTGGAGAGGATATTCTGGAGTTCTTCTTCACTGTGAGTCCAGATCATGAAGATGTCATCAATAAATCTGTACCAAACCTTGGGTTGGCAGGCCTGGGTAACCAAGAAGGCTTCCTCTAAGCGACCCATGAATAGGTTGGCGTACGAAGGGGCCATCCTGGTACCCATGGCTGTTCCCTTTAATTGTTGGTATGTCTGGCCTTCAAAAGTGAAGAAGTTGTGGGTCAGGATGAAGCTGGCTAAGGTAATGAGGAAAGAGGTTTTAGGTAGGGTGGCAGGTGATCGGCGTGAAAGGAAGTGCTCCATCGCAGCGAGGCCCTGGACGTGCGGGATATTTGTGTATAAGGAAGTGGCATCAATGGTTACAAGGATGGTTTCTGGGGGTAACAGATTGGGTAAGGATTCCAGGCGATCGAGAAAGTGGTTGGTGTCTTTGATGAAGGATGGGAGACTGCACGTAATGGGTTGAAGGTGTTGATCTACATAGGCAGAGATACGTTCTGTGGGGGCTTGGTAACCAGCTACAATGGGGCGGCCGGGATGATTGGGTTTGTGAATTTTAGGAAGAAGGTAGAAAGTAGGGGTGCGGGGTGTCGGTGGGGTCAGGAGGTGGATGGAGTCAGGTGAAAGGTTTTGTAGGGGGCCTAAGGTTCTGAGGATTCCTTGAAGCTCCGCCTGGACTTCAGGAATGGTATTACCTTGGCAAACTTTGTATGTGGTGTTGTCTGAAAGCTGACGCAGTCCCTCAGCCACATACTCCCGACGATCAAGTACCACGGTCGTGGAACCCTTGTCCACCGGAAGAATGACGATGGACCGGTCAGCCTTCAGATCACGGATAGCCTTGGCTTCAGCAGTGGTGATGTTGGGAGTAGGATTAAGGTTTTTTAAAAAGGATTGAGAGGCAAGGCTGGAAGTGAGAAATTCCTGGAAGGTTTGGAGAGGGTGATTTTGAGGGAGAGGAGGTGGGTCCCGCTGTGACGGAGGACGGAACTGTTCCAGGCAGGGTTCAATTTGGATAGTGTCTTGGGGAGTTGGATCATTAGGGGTAGGATTAGGATCATTTTTCTTCGTGGCAAAGTGATACTTCCAGCAGAGAGTACGAGTGTAGGACAGTAAATCTTTGATGAGGGCTGTTTGGTTGAATCTGGGAGTGGGGCTGAAGGTGAGGCCTTTGGATAGGACAGAGGTTTCGGATTGGGAGAGAGGTTTGGAGGAAAGGTTAACTACTGAATTAGGGTGTTGTGGTGCCAGATTGTGTTGATTGGAATTTTGAGGTTTTGGGGGGAGTGGAGCTGGAAGTGGGAGACTGAGTAGATGGGAGAGACTGGGTTTGTGTGCAATGAGAGGTGATTGAGGTTTGCTGGAAAAATTTTGAAGGGTGAGTGAGTTGCCTTTCCGGAGGTGGGAAACCAGGAGATTGGATAGTTTTTTGAGGTGGAGGATGGCATGCTGTTCTAATTTGCGGTTGGCCTGTAGGAGGATGCTCTGAATGGCCGGTGTGGATGTGGGAGAGGAAAGATTGAGGACTTTTATTAAGGATAGGAGTTGACGGGTGTGTTCATTGGCTGAGTTGATGTGTAGGTGAAGGATTAGGTGGGTGAGGGCAATGGATTGTTCAGTTTGGAACTGGTATAGGGACTGATGGAAAGAAGGGTTGCAGCCAGAGATGGGAACTTTAAGTGTGAGGCCTTTGGGGGTTATGCCAAATGTCAGACAAGCCTGAGAAAATAAAATATGCGAGCGTAATCTGGCTAGGGTGAAGGCATGTTTGCGGAGGGAATGTAAATAAAACTTAATGGGGTCGTTGTGGGGATGTTGTGAGGGTGACATGGTATTAGAAGGTGGATAGTGTAACATGAGTTTGAAATGAAAATGAAAGATAAAAATACATGGGGAGAGATAAGGGTGAACTAGAAAGTAACCGGAGATCTGGTATGAAAAAAGGCGAAAAAGTGATGGTTAAGTTGATCCTGTGGTGAACTTGGGTTGGTAGACAGCGATGTGCATGAAGGTTAGGTGGTTGTGTTGCCGCTAAAACACGTAAAATGACGGAGAAATTCGAGAAAATTTCGAAAAAACGTGTAAATGTATTAAAAGGAGTGGTGTTGTGGTGAAAGATTACGAAAATGGGGTTAACAATAGTCTGACGAAGAAATAATGACGTTAAAACTTGTGGGGAGCGGCTAAAAATGATCAGTGATGTGCAAAAAACGGAAGTGGAAATAAAGTGAAAGTAATTAGAACTAGCCGAAATGGTTGTTTAATCCGTGAAAGCAGCTGTTATTGAACTAGAAACGGTTAGCAGCGGTAGTGTTGAAAGCGTAAAATAAAAATTTTTTTGGTTATGGTTTGGAAGTGGGTTACGTATTATTGGGTATATATAGGCGGGATAAAATTGTATTATGGTAAAAAGGGGAAGGTGAATACAAAGTGAGACTACTGGTAAAAACAGAAAGAGAAAATAAGACGACAGGAAAGATTTCGAAATGCAACAGCGACAATAATAAACGTAATTGTTGGGTTCAAATTAATGATATGGTTATAATAGAGGGAAACATTCCACGTAGGAAAAATATATCTAAAAACAAAGATGTAGTGACTTACCAAATGAAAGTGCTGGCAGGTCGACAGACACACAAACAAACACAAACATACACACAAAATTCAAGCTTTCACAACAAACTGTTGCCTCATCAGGAAAGAGGGAAGGAGAAGGAAAGACGAAAGGAAGTGGGTTTTAAGGGAGAGGGTAAGGAGTCATTCCAATCCCGGGAGCGGAAAGACTTACCTTAGGACGGGTACACACTTGCACACACACACACACACACAAGCATCCATCCACACATATACAGACACAAGCAGACATATTTGGTCTTCAAATATGTCTGCCCGTGTCCGCACATGTGCGGATGGATACGCGTGTGTGTGCAAGCGCACACCCGTCCCTTCTTCCCCCCAAGGCAAGTCCCTCCACTCCCGGGACCGGAACGACTCCCCACCCTCTCCCCCAAAACCCACCTCCCCCGTCCCTCCCCCTCCCTCCCCCCCACCTGACGAGGCAACAGCCCGCCGCGAAAGCCTGAACCCCATGTGCATGCTTGTGTTTGTCTGTGTGCATGTTTGTGGCTGTCCGTGCATCCGTCGACCCGCCAGTACCCCCACCCGGCAAGTCACATCATCCCTGTTTTTAGATATATTTTTCCTATGTGGAATGTTTCCCTCTATTATATATATATATATATATATATATATATATATATATATATATATATATATCTAAAAACAAAGATGTAGCGACCCACCAAATGAAACCGCTGGCAGGTCGACAGACACACAAACAAACACAAACACACACACAAAATTCAAGCTTTCGCAACAAACCGCCGCCCCATCAGGAAAGAGGGAAGGAGAGGGAAAGACGAAAGGATGTGGGCTTCAAGGGAGAGGGCAAGGAGTCACCCCAATCCCGGGAGCGGAAAGACCCACCCTAGGGGGAAAAAAGGACGGGCACACACTCGCACACACACACACATCCATCCACACACACACAGACACAAGCAGACATATTTAAAGACAAAGAGTTTGGGCAGAGATGGCAGTCGAGGCAGAGGCAAAGATGTTGTTGAATGACAGGTGAGGTATGAGTGGCGGCAACTTGAAATTAGCGGAGATTGTGGCCTGGTGGGTAACGGGAAGAGAGGATGTATTGAAGAGCAAGTTCCCATCTCCAGAGTTCGGATAGGTTGGTGTTAGTGGGAAGTATCCAGATAACCCGGACGGTGTAACACTGTGCCAAGATGTGCTGGCCGTGCACCAAGGCATGTTTAGCCACAGGGTGATCCTCATTACCAACAAACACTGCCTGGCTGTGTCCATTCATGCGAATGGACATTTTGTTGCTGGTCATTCCCACATAGAATGCGTCACAGTGTAGGCAGGTCAGTTGGTAGATCACGTGGATGCTTTCACACGTGGCTCTGCCTTTGATCGTGTACACCTTCCGGGTTACAGGACTGGAGTAGGTGGTGGTGGGAGGGTGCATAAGACAGGTTTTACACCGGGGGCGGTTACATGGGTAGGAGCCAGAGGGTAGGGAAGGTGGTTTGGGTATTTCATAGCGATGAACTAACAGGTTACGAAGGTTAGGTGGATGGCGGAAAGACACTCTTGGTGGAATGGGGAGGATTTCATGAAGGATGGATCTCATTTCAGGGCAGGATTTGAGGAAGTCGTATCCCTGCTGGAGAGCCACATTCAGAATGTGATCCAGTCCCGGAAAGTATCCTGTCACAAGTGGGGCACTTTTGTGGTTCTTCTGTGGGAGGTTCTGGGTTTGAGAGGATGAGGAAGTGGCTCTAGTTATTTGCTTCTGTACCAGGTCGGGAGGGTAGTTGCGGGATGCGAAAGCTGTTGTCAGGTTGTTGGTGTAATGCTTCAGGGATTCCGGACTGGAGCAGATTCGTTTGCCACGAAGACCTAGGCTGTAGGGAAGGGACCGTTTGATGTGGAATGGGTGGCAGCTGTCGTAATGGAGGTACTGTTGCTTGTTGGTGGGTTTGATGTGGACGGACGTGTGAAACTGGCCATTGGACAGGTGAAGGTCAACATCAAGGAAAGTGGCATGGGATTTGGAGTAGGACCAGGTGAATCTGATGGAACCAAAGGAGTTGAGGTTGGAGAGGATATTCTGGAGTTCTTCTTCACTGTGAGTCCAGATCATGAAGATATCATCAATAAATCTGTACCAAACCTTGGGTTGGCAGGCCTGGGTAACCAAGAAGGCTTCCTCTAAGCGACCCATGAATAGGTTGGCGTACGAAGGGGCCATCCTGGTACCCATGGCTGTTCCCTTTAATTGTTGGTATGTCTGGCCTTCAAAAGTGAAGAAGTTGTGGGTCAGGATGAAGCTGGCTAAGGTATTGAGGAAAGAGGTTTTAGATAGGGTGGCAGGTGATCAGCGTGAAAGGAAGTGCTCCATCGCAGCGAGGCCCTGGACGTGTGGAATATTTGTGTATAAGGAAGTGGCATCAATGGTTACAAGGATGGTTTCTGGGGGTAACGGATTGGGTAAGGATTCCAGGCGTTCGAGAAAGTGGTTGGTGTTTTTGATTAAGGATGGGAGACTGCACGTAATGGGTTGAAGGTGTTCATCTACATAGGCAGAGATACGTTCTGTGGGGGCTTGGTAACCAGCTACAATGGGGCGGCCGGGATGATTGGGTTTGTGAATTTTAGGAAGAAGGTAGAAAGTAGGGGTGCGGGGTGTCGGTGGGGTCAGGAGGTGGATGGAGTCAGGTGAAAGGTTTTGTATGGGGCCTAAGGTTCTGAGGATTCCTTGAATCTCCACCTGGACTTCAGGAATGGTATTACCTTGGCAAACTTAGTATGTGGTGTTGTCTGAAAGCTGACGCAGTCCCTCAGCCAAATACTCCCGACGATCAAGTACCACGGTCGTGGAACCCTTGTCCGCCGGAAGAATGACGATGGACCGGTCAGCCTTCAGATCACGGATAGCCTGGGCTTCAGCAGTGGTGATGTTGGGAGTAGGATTAGAGTTTTTTAAAAAGGATTGAGAGGCAAGGCTGGAAGTGAGAAATTCCTGGAAGGTTTGGAGAGGGTGATTTTGAGGAAGAGGAGGTGGGTCCCGCTGTGACGGAGGACGGAACTGTTCCAGGCAGGGTTCAATTTGGATAGTGTCTTGGGGAGTTGGATCATTAGGGGTAGGATTAGGATCATTTTTCTTCGTGGCAAAGTGATACTTCCAGCAGAGAGTACGAGTGTAGGACAGTAAATCTTTGACGAGGGCTGTTTGGTTGAATCTGGGAGTGGGGCTGAAGGTGAGGCCTTTGGATAGGACAGAGGTTTCCGATTGGGAGAGAGGTTTGGAGGAAAGGTTAACTACTGAATTAGGGTGTTGTGGTGCCAGATTGTGTTGATTGGAATTTTGAGGATTTGGAGGGAGTGGAGCTGGAAGTGGGAGACTGAGTAGATGGGAGAGACTGGGTTTGTGTGCAATGAGAGGTGGTTGAGGTTTGCTGGAAAAATTTTGAAGGGTGAGTGAGTTGCCTTTCCGGAGGTGGGAAACCAGGAGATTGGATAGTTTTTTGAGGTGAAGGGTGGCATGTTGTTCTAATTTGCGGTTGGCCTGTAGGAGGATGCTCTGAATGGCCGGTGTGGATGTGGGAGAGGAAAGATTGAGGACTTTTATTAAGGATAGGAGTTGACGGGTGTGTTCATTGGCTGAGTTGATGTGTAGGTGAAGGATTAGGTGGGTGAGGGCAATGGATTGGTTAGTTTGGAACTGGTATAGGGACTGATGGAAAGAAGGGTTGCAGCCAGAGATGGGAACTTTAAGTGTGAGGCCTTTGGGGGTTATGCCAAATGTCAGACAAGCCTGAGAAAATAAAATATGCGAGCGTAATCTGGCTAGGGTGAAGGCATGTTTGCGGAGGGAATGTAAATAAAGCTTAATGGGGTCGTTGTGGGGGTGTTGTGAGGGTGACATGGTATTAGAAGGTGGATAGTGTAACATTAGTTTGAAATGAAAATGAAAGATAAAAATATATGGGGAGAGATAAGGGTGAACTAGAAAGTAACCGGAGATCTGGTATGAAAAAAGGCGAAAATGTGATGGTTAAGTTGATCCTGTGGTGAACTTGGGTTGGTAGACAGCGATGTGCATGAAGGTTAAGTGGTTGTGTTGCCGCTAAAACACGTAAAAGGACGGAGAAATTCCAGAAAATGTCGAAAAAACGTGTAAATGTATTAAAAGGAGTGGTGTTGTGGTGAAAGATTACGAAAATGGGGTTAACAATAGTCTGACGAAGAAATAATGACGTTAAAACCTGTGGGGAGCGGCTAAAAATGATCAGTGATGTGCAAAAAATGGAAAAGGAAATAAAGTGAAAGTAATTAGAACTATCCGAAATGGTTGTTTAATCCGTGAAAGCAGCTGTTATTGAACTAGAAACGGTTAGCAGCGATAGTGTTGAAAGCGGAAAATAAAAATTTTTTTGGTTATGGTTTGGAAGTGGGTTACGTATTATTGGGTATATATAGGTGGGATAAAATTGTATTATGGTAAAAAGGGGAAGGTGAATACAAAGTGATACTACTGGTAAAAACAGAAAGAGAAAATAAGACGACAGGAAAGATTTCGAAATGCAACAGCGACAATAATAAACGTAATTGTTGGGTTCAAATTAATGATATGGTTATAATAGAGGGAAACATTCCACGTAGGAAAAATATATCTAAAAACAAAGATGTAGTGACTTACCAAATGAAAGTGCTGGCAGGTCGACAGACACACAAACAAACACAAACATACACACAAAATTCAAGCTTTCGCAACAAACTGTTGCCTCATCAGGAAAGAGGGAAGGAGAAGGAAAGACGAAAGGAAGTGGGTTTTAAGGGAGAGGGTAAGGAGTCATTCCAATCCCGGGAGCGGAAAGACTTGCCTTAGGACGGGTACACACTTGCACACACACACAAGCATCCATCCACACATATACAGACACAAGCAGACATATTTGGTCTTCAAATATGTCTGCCCGTGTCCGCACATGTGTGGATGGATACGCGTGTGTGTGCAAGCGCACACCCGTCCCTTCTTCCCCCCAAGGCAAGTCCCTCCACTCTCGGGACTGGAACGACTCCCCACCCTCTCCCCCAAAACCCACCTCCCCCGTCCCTCCCCCTCCCTCCCCCCCACCTGACGAGGCAACAGCCCGCCGCGAAAGCCTGAACCCCGTGTGCATGCTTGTGTTTGTCTGTGTGCATGTTTGTGGCTGTCCGTGCATCTGTCTACCCGCCAGCACCCCCACCCGGCAAGTCACATCATCCCTGTTTCTAGATATATTTTTCCTACGTGGAATGTTTCCCTCTATTATATATATATATATATATATATATATCTAGAAACAAAGATGTAGCGAGCCACCAAATGAAAGCACTGGCAGGTCGACAGACACACAAACAAACACAAACACACACACAAAATTCAAGCTTTCGCAACAAACTGCCGCCCCATCAGGAAAGAGGGAAGGAGAGGGAAAGACGAAAGGATGTGAGCTTCAAGGGAGAGGGCAAGGAGGCACCCCAATCCCGGGAGCGGAAAGACCCACCCTAGGGGGAAAAAAGGACGGGCACACACTCGCACACACACACACATCCATCCACACACACACACAGACACAAGCAGACATATTTAAAGGCAAAGAGTTTGGGCAGAGATGTCAGTCAAGGCAGAGGCAAAGATGTTGTTGAATGACAGGTGAGGTATGAGTGGCGGCAACTTGAATTTAGCGGAGATTGAGGCCTGGTGGGTAACGGGAAGAGAGGATGTATTGAAGAGCAAGTTCCCATCTCCGGAGTTCGGATAGGTTGGTGTTAGTGTCAAGTATCCAGATAACCCGGACGGTGTAACACTGTGCCAAGATGTGCTGGTCGTGCACCAAGGCATGTTTAGCCACAGGGTGATCCTCATTACCAACAAACACTGTCTGCCTGTGTCCATTCATGCGAATGGACAGTTTGTTGCTGGTCATTCCCACATAGAATGCGTCACAGTGTAGGCAGGTCAGTTGGTAGATCACGTGGGTGCTTTCACACGTGGCTCTGCCTTTGATCGTGTACACCTTCCGGGTTACAGGACTGGAGTAGGTGGTGGTGGGAGGGTGCATGGGACAGGTTTTACACCGGGGGCGGTTACAAGGGTAGGAGCCAGAGGGTAGGGAAGGTGGTTTGGGGATTTCATAGCGATGAACTAACAGGTTACGAAGGTTAGGTGGACGGCGGAAAGACACTCTTGGTGGAGTGGGGAGGATTTCATGAAGGATGGATCTCATTTCAGGGCAGGATTTGAGGAAGTCGTATCCCTGCTGGAGAGCCACATTCAGAATCTGATCCAGTCCCGGAAAGTATCCTGTCACAAGTGGGGCACTTTTGTGGTTCTTCTGTGGGAGGTTCTGGGTTTGAGAGGATGAGGAAGTGGCTCTGGTTATTTGCTTCTGTACCAGGTCGGGAGGGTAGTTGCGGGATGCGAAAGCTGTTGTCAGGTTGTTGGTGTAATGCTTCAGGGATTCCGGACTGGAGCAGATTCGTTTGCCACGAAGACCTAGGCTGTAGGGAAGGGACCATTTGATGTGGAATGAGTGGCAGCTGTCGTAATGGAGGTACTGTTGCTTGTTGGTGGGTTTGATGTGGACGGACGTGTGAAGCTGGCCATTGGACAGGTGGAGGTCAACATCAAGGAAAGTGGCATGGGATTTGGAGTAGGACCAGGTGAATCTGATGGAACCAAAGGAGTTGTGGTTGGAGAGGAAATTCTGGAGTTCTTCTTCACTGTGAGTCCAGATCATGAAGATGTCATCAATAAATCTGTACCAAACTTTGGGTTGGCAGGCCTGGGTAACCAAGAAGGCTTCCTCTAAGCGACCCATGAATAGGTTGGCATACGAAAGGGCCATCCTGGTACCCATGGCTGTTCCCTTTAATTGTTGGTATGTCTGGCCTTCAAAAGTGAAGAAGTTGTGGGTCAGGATGAAGCTGGCTAAGGTATTGAGGAAAGAGGTTTTAGGTAGGGTGGCAGGTGATCGGCGTGAAAGGAAGTGCTCCATCGCAGCGAGGCCCTGGACGTGTGGAACATTTGTGTATAAGGAAGTGGCATCAATGGTTACAAGGATGGTTTCTGGGGGTAACGGATAGGGTAAGGATTCCAGGCGTTCGAGAAAGTGGTTGGTGTCTTTGATGAAGGATGGGAGACTGCACGTAATGGGTTGAAGGTGTTGATCTACATAGGCAGAGATACGTTCTGTGGGGGCTTGGTAACCAGCTACAATGGGGCGGCCGGGATGATTGGGTTTGTGAATTTTAGGAAGAAGTTAGAAGGTAGGGGTGCGGGGTGTCGGTGGGGTCAGGAGGTGGATGGAGTCAGGTGAAAGGTTTTGTATGGGGCCTAAGGTTCTGAGGATTCCTTGAATCTCCGCCTGGACTTCAGGAATGGTATTACCTTGGCAAACTTTGTATGTGGTGTTGTCTGAAAGCTGACGCAGTCCCGCAGCCACATACTCCCGACGATCAAGTACCACGGTTGTGGAACCCTTGTCCGCCGGAAGAATGACGATGGACCGGTCAACCTTCAGATCACGGATAGCCTGCGCTTCAGCAGTGGTGATGTTGGGAGTAGGATTAAGGTTTCTTAAAAAGGATTGAGAGGCAAGGCTGGAAGTCAGAAATTCCTGGAAGGTTTGGAGAGGGTGATTTTGAGGAAGAGGAGGTGGGTCCCGCTGTGACGGAAGACGGAACTGTTCCAGGCAGGGTTCAATTTGGATAGTGTCTTGGGGAGTTGGATCATTAGGGGTAGGATTAGGATCATTTTTCTTCGTGGCAAAGTGATACTTCCAGCAGAGAGTACGAGTGTAGGATAGTAAATCTTTGACGAGGGCTGTTTGGTTGAATCTGGGAGTGGGGCTGAAGGTGAGGCCTTTGGATAGGACAGAGGTTTCCGATTGGGAGAGAGGTTTGGAAGAAAGGTTAACTACTGAATTAGGGTGTTGTGGTGCCAGATTGTGTTGATTGGAATTTTGAGGTTTTGGAGGGAGTGGAGCTGGAAGTGGGAGACTGAGTAGATGGGAGAGACTGGGTTTGTGTGCAATGAGAGGTGGTTGAGGTTTGCTGGAAAAATTTTGAAGGGTGAGTGAGTTGCCTTTCCAGAGGTGGGAAACCAGGAGATTGGATAGTTTTTTGAGGTGAAGTGTGGCATGTTGTTCTAATTTGCGGTTGGCCTGTAGGAGGATGCTCTGAATGGCCGGTGTGGATGTGGGAGAGGAAAGATTGAGGACTTTTATTAAGGATAGGAGTTGACGGGTGTGTTCATTGGCTGAGTTGATGTGTAGGTGAAGGATTAGGTGGGTGAGGGCAATGGATTGGTTAGTTTGGAACTGGTATAGGGACTGATGGAAAGAAGGGTTGCAGCCAGAGATGGGAACTTTAAGTGTGAGGCCTTTGGGGGTTATGCCAAATGTCAGACAAGCCTGAGAAAATAAAATATGCGAGCGTAATCTGGCTAGGGTGAAGGCATGTTTGCGGAGGGAATGTAAATAAAACTTAATGGGGTCATTGTGGGGGTGTTGTGAGGGTGACATGGTATTAGAAGGTGGATAGTGTAACATGAGTTTGAAATGAAAATGAAAGATAAAAATATATGGGGAGAGATAAGGGTGAACCAGAAAGTAACCGGAGATCTGGTATGAAAAAAGGCGAAAAAGTGATGGTTAAGTTGATCCTGTGGTGAACTTGGGTTGGTAGACAGCGATGTGCATGAAGGTTAGGTGGTTGTGTTGCCGCTAAAACACGTAAAAGGACGGAGAAATTCGAGAAAATTTCGAAAAAACGTGTAAATGTATTAAAAGGAGTGGTGTTGTGGTGAAAGATTACGAAAATGGGGTTAACAATAGTCTGACGAAGAAATAATGACGTTAAAACCTGTGGGGAGCGGCTAAAAATGATCAGTGATGTGCAAAAAACGGAAGTGGAAATAAAGTGAAAGTAATTAGAACTAGCCGAAATGGTTGTTTAATCCGTGAAAGCAGCTGTTATTGAACTAGAAACGGTTAGCAGCGGTAGTGTTGAAAGCGTAAAATAAAAATTTTTTTGGTTATGGTTTGGAAGTGGGTTACGTATTATTGGGTATATATAGGCGGGATAAAATTGTATTATGGTAAAAAGGGGAAGGTGAATACAAAGTGAGACTACTGGTAAAAACAGAAAGAGAAAATAAGACGACAGGAAAGATTTCGAAATGCAACAGCGACAATAATAAACGTAATTGTTGGGTTCAAATTAATGATATGGTTATAATAGAGGGAAACATTCCACGTAGGAAAAATATATCTAAAAACAAAGATGTAGTGACTTACCAAATGAAAGTGCTGGCAGGTCGACAGACACACAAACAAACACAAACATACACACAAAATTCAAGCTTTCTCAACAAACTGTTGCCTCATCAGGAAAGAGGGAAGGAGAAGGAAAGACGAAAGGAAGTGGGTTTTAAGGGAGAGGGTAAGGAGTCATTCCAATCCCGGGAGCGGAAAGACTTACCTTAGGACGGGTACACACTTGCACACACACACACAAGCATCCATCCACACATATACAGACAGAAGCAGACATATTTGGTCTTCAAATATGTCTGCCCGTGTCCGCTCATGTGCGGATGGATAGGCGTGTGTGTGCAAGCGCACACCCGTCCCTTCTTCCCCCCAAGGCAAGTCCCTCCACTCCCGGGACCGGAATGACTCCCCACCCTCTCCCCCAAAACCCACCTCCCCCGTCCCTCCCAGTCCCTCCCCCCCACCTGACGAGGCAACAGCCCACCGTGAAAGCCTGAACCCCATGTGCATGCTTGTGTTTGTCTGTGTGCATGTTTGTGGCTGTTCGTGCATCCGTCGACCCGCCAGCACCCCCACCCAGCAAGTCACATCATCCCTGTTCTTAGATATATTTTTCCTTTTTCTTACGTGGAATATTTCCCTCTAAAAACCAAGATGTAGCGACCCACCAAATGAAACCGCTGGCAGGTCGACAGACACACAAACAAACACAAACACACACACAAAATTCAAGCTTTCGCAACAAACCGCCACCCCATCAGGAAAGAGGGAAGGAGAAGGAAAGACGAAAGGATGTGGGCTTCAAGGGAGAGGGCAAGGAGTCACCCCAATCCCGGGAGCGGAAAGACCCACCCTAGGGGGAAAAAAGGACGGGCACACACTCGCACACACACACACATCCATCCACACACACACAGACACAAGCAGACATATTTAAAGACAAAGAGTTTGGGCAGAGATGTCAGTCGAGGCAGAGGCAAAGATGTTGTTGAATGACAGGTGAGGTATGAGTGGCAATAACTTGAAATTAGGGGAGATTGAGGCCTGGTGGGTAACGGAAAGAGAGGATGTATTGAAGAGCAAGTTCTCATCTCCAGAGTTCGGATAGGTTGGTGTTAGTGGGAAGTATCCAGATAACGCGGACAGTGTAACACTGTGCCAAGATGTGCTGGCCGTGCACCAAGGCATGTTTAGCCACAGGGTGATCCTCATTACCAACAAACACTGTCTGCCTGTGTCCATTCATGCGAATGGACAGTTCGTTGCTGGTCATTCCCACATAGAATGCGTCACAGTGTAGGCAGGTCAGTTGGTAGATCACGTGGGTGCTTTCACACGTGGCTCTGCCTTTGATCGTGTACACCTTCCGGGTTACAGGACTGGAGTAGGTGGTGGTGGGAGGGTGCATGGGACAGGTTTTACACCGGGGGCGGTTACAAGGGTAGGAGCCAGAGGGTAGGGAAGGTGGTTTGGGGATTTCATAGCGATGAACTAACAGGTTACGAAGGTTAGGTGGACGGCGGAAAGACACTCTTGGTGGAGTGGGGAGGATTTCATGAAGGATGGATCTCATTTCAGGGCAGGATTTGAGGAAGTCGTATCCCTGCTGGAGAGCCACATTCAGAATCAGATCCAGTCCCGGAAAGTATCCTGTCACAAGTGGGGCACTTTTGTGGTTCTTCTGTTGGAGGTTCTGGGTTTGAGAGGATGAGGAAATGGCTCTGGTTATTTGCTTCTGTACCAGGTCGGGAGGGTAGTTGCGGGATGCGAAAGCTGTTGTCAGGTTGTTGGTGTAATGCTTGAGGGATTCCGGACTGGAGCAGATTCGTTTGCCACGAAGACCTAGGCTGTAGGGAAGGGACCATTTGATGTGGAATGAGTGGCAGCTGTCGTAATGGAGGTACTGTTGCTTGTTGGTGGGTTTGATGTGGACGGACGTGTGAAGCTGGCCATTGGACAGGTGGAGGTCAACATCAAGGAAAGTGGCATGGGATTTGGAGTAGGACCAGGTGAATCTGATGGAACCAAAGGAGTTGTGGTTGGAGAGGAAATTCTGGAGTTCTTCTTCACTGTGAGTCCAGATCATGAAGATGTCATCAATAAATCTGTACCAAACTTTGGGTTGGCAGGCCTGGGTAACCAAGAAGGCTTCCTCTAAGCGACCCATGAATAGGTTGGCATACGAAGGGGCCATCCTGGTACCCATGGCTGTTCCCTTTAATTGTTGGTATGTCTGGCCTTCAAAAGTGAAGAAGTTGTGGGTCTGGATGAAGCTGGCTAAGGTATTGAGGAAAGAGGTTTTAGGTAGGGTGGCAGGTGATCGGCGTGAAAGGAAGTGCTCCATCGCAGCGAGGCCCTGGACTTGTGGAACATTTGTGTATAAGGAAGTGGCATCAATGGTTACAAGGATGGTTTCTGGGGGTAACGGATTGGGTAAGGATTCCAGGCGATCGAGAAAGTGGTTGGTGTCTTTGATGAAGGATGGGAGACTGCACGTAATGGGTTGAAGGTGTTGATCTACATAGGCAGAGATACGTTCTGTGGGGGCTTGGTAACCAGCTACAATGGGGCGGCCGGGATGATTGGGTTTGTGAATTTTAGGAAGAAGTTAGAAGGTAGGGGTGCGGGGTGTCGGTGGGGTCAGGAGGTGGATGGAGTCAGGTGAAAGGTTTTGTAGGGGGCCTAAGGTTCTGAGGATTCCTTGAAGCTCCGCCTGGACTTCAGGAATGGTATTACCTTGGCAAACTTTGTATGTGGTGTTGTCTGAAAGCTGACGCAGTCCCTCAGCCACATACTCCCGACGATCAAGTACCACGGTCGTGGAACCCTTGTCCGCCTTAAGAATGACGATGGACCGGTCAGCCTTCAGATCACGGATAGCCTGCGCTTCAGCAGTGGTGATGTTGGGAGTAGGATTAAGGTTTTTTAAAAAGGATTGAGAGGCAAGGCTGGAAGTCAGAAATTCCTGGAAGGTTTGGAGAGGGTGATTTTGAGGAAGAGGAGGTGGGTCCCGCTGTGACGGAGGACGGAACTGTTCCAGGCAGGGTTCAATTTGGATAGTGTCTTGGGGAGTTGGATCATTAGGGGTAGGATTAGGATCATTTTTCTTCGTGGCAAAGTGATACTTCCAGCAGAGAGTACGAGTGTAGGACAGTAAATCTTTGACGAGGGCTGTTTGGTTGAGTCTGGGAGTGGGGCTGAAGGTGAGGCCTTTGGATAGGACAGAGGTTTCGGATTGGGAGCGAGGTTTGGAGGAAAGGTTAACTACTGAATTAGGGTGTTGTGGTGCCAGATTGTGTTGATTGGAATTTTGAGGTTTTGGAGGGAGTGGAGCTGGAAGTGGGAGACTGAGTAGATGGGAGAGACTGGGTTTGTGTGCAATGAGAGGTGGTTGAGGTTTGCTGGAAAAATTTTGAAGGGTGAGTGAGTTGCCTTTCCGGAGGTGGGAAACCAGGAGATTGGATAGTTTTTTGAGGTGAAGGGTGGCATGTTGTTCTAATTTGCGGTTGGCCTGTAGGAGGATGCTCTGAATGGCCGGTGTGGATGTGGGAGACGAAAGATTGAGGACTTTTATTAAGGATAGGAGTTGACGGGTGTGTTCATTGGCTGAGTTGATGTGTAGGTGAAGGATTAGGTGGGTGAGGGCAATGGATTGTTCAGTTTGGAACTGGTATAGGGACTGATGGAAAGAAGGGTTGCAGCCAGAGATGGGAACTTTAAGTGTGAGGCCTTTGGGGGTTATGCCAAATGTCAGACAAGCCTGAGAAAATAAAATATGCGAGCGTAATCTGGCTAGGGTGAAGGCATGTTTGCGGAGGGAATGTAAATAAAACTTAATGGAGTCATTGTGGGGGTGTTGTGAGGGTGACATGGTATTAGAAGGTGGATAGTGTGACATGAATTTGAAATGAAAATGAAAGATAAAAATATATGGGGAGAGATAAGGGTGAACTAGAAAGTAACCGGAGATCTGGTATGAAAAAAGGCGAAAAAGTGATGGTTAAGTTGATCCTGTGGTGAACTTGGGTTGGTAGACAGCGATGTGCATGAAGGTTAAGTGGTTGTGTTGCCGCTAAAACACGTAAAAGGACGGAGAAATTCCAGAAAATGTCGAAAAAACGTGTAAATGTATTAAAAGGAGTGGTGTTGTGGTGAAAGATTACGAAAATGGGGTTAACAATAGTCTGACGAAGAAATAATGACGTTAAAACCTGTGGGGAGCGGCTAAAAGTGATCAGTGATGTGCAAAAAACGGAAGTGGAAATAAAGTGAAAGTAATTAGAACTATCCGAAATGGTTGTTTAATCCGTGAAAGCAGCTGTTATTGAACTAGAAACGGTTAGCAGCGGTAGTGTTGAAAGCGTAAAATAAAAATTTTTTTGGTTATGGTTTGGAAGTGGGTTACGTATTATTGGGTATATATAGGCGGGATAAAATTGTATTATGGTAAAAAGGGGAAGGTGAATACAAAGTGAGACTACTGGTAAAAACAGAAAGAGAAAATAAGACGACAGGAAAGATTTCGAAATGCAACAGCGACAATAATAAACGTAATTGTTGGGTTCAAATTAATGATATGGTTATAATAGAGGGAAACATTCCACGTAGGAAAAATATATCTAAAAACAAAGATGTAGTGACTTACCAAATGAAAGTGCTGGCAGGTCGACAGACACACAAACAAACACAAACATACACACAAAATTCAAGCTTTCGCAACAAACTGTTGCCTCATCAGGAAAGAGGGAAGGAGAAGGAAAGACGAAAGGAAGTGGGTTTTAAGGGAGAGGGTAAGGAGTCATTCCAATCCCGGGAGTGGAAAGACTTACCTTAGGACGGGTACACACTTGCACACACACACACAAGCATCCATCCACACATATACAGACAGAAGCAGACATATTTGGTCTTCAAATATGTCTGCCCGTGTCCGCACATGTGCGGATGGATACACGTGTGTGTGCAAGCGCACACCCGTCCCTTCTTCCCCCCAAATCAAGTCCCTCCACTCCCGGGACCGGAACGACTCCCCACCCTCTCCCCCAAAACCCACCTCCCCCTCCCTCCCCCCCACCTGACGAGGCAACAGCCCGCCGCGAAAGCCTGAACCCCGTGTGCATGCTTGTGTTTGTCTGTGTGCATGTTTGTGGCTGTCCGTGCATCCGTCGACCCGCAAGCACCCCCACCCGGCAAGTCACATCATCCCTGTTTTTAGATATATTTTTCCTATGTGGAATGTTTCCCTCTATTATATATATATATATATATATATATCTAAAAACAAAGATGTAGCGACTCACCAAATGAAAGCGCTGGCAGGTCGACAGACACACAAACAAACACAAACACACACACAAAATTCAAGCTTTCGCAACAAACCGCCACCCCATCAGGAAAGAGGGAAGGAGAGGGAAAGACGAAAGGATGTGGGCTTCAAGGGAGAGGGCAAGGAGTCACCCCAATCCCGGGAGCGGAAAGACCCACCCTAGGGGGAAAAAAGGACGGGCACACACTCGCACACACACACACATCCATCCACACACACACAGACACAAGCAGACATATTTAAAGACAAAGAGTTTGGGCAGAGATGTCAGTTGAGGCAGAGGCAAAGATGTTGTTGAATGACAGGTGAGGTATGAGTGGCGACAACTTGAAATTTGCGGAGATTGAGGCCTGGTGGGTAATGGGAAGAGAGGATGTATTGAAGAGCAAGTTCCCATCTCCGGAGTTCGGATAGGTTGGTGTTAGTGGGAAGTATCCAGATAACCCGGACGGTGTAACACTGTGCCAAGATGTGCTGGCCGTGCACCAAGGCATGTTTAGCCACAGGGTGATCCTCATTACCAACAAACACTGTCTGCCTGTGTCCATTCATGCGAATGGACAGTTTGTTGCTGGTCATTCCCACATAGAATGCGTCACAGTGTAGGCAGGTCAGTTGGTAGATCACGTGGATGCTTTCACACGTGGCTCTGCCTTTGATCGTGTACACCTTCCGGGTTACAGGACTGGAGTAGGTGGTGGTGGGAGGGTGCATGGGACAGGTTTTACACCGGGGGCGGTTACATGGGTAGGAGCCAGAGGGTAGGGAAGGTGGTTTGGGTATTTCATAGCGATGAACTAACAGGTTACGAAGGTTAGGTGGATGGCGGAAAGACACTCTTGGTGGAGTGGGGAGGATTTCATGAAGGATGGATCTCATTTCAGGGCAGGATTTGAGGAAGTCGTATCCCTGCTGGAGAGCCACATTCAGAATCTGATCCAGTCCCGGGAAGTATCCTTTCACAAGTGGGGCACTTTTGTGGTTCTTCTGTGGGAGGTTCTGGGTTTGAGAGGATGAGGAAGTGGCTCTGGTTATTTGCTTCTGTACCAGGTCGGGAGGGTAGTTGCGGGATGCGAAAGCTGTTGTCAGGTTGTTGGTGTAATGCTTCAGGGATTCCGGACTGGAGCAGATTCGTTTGCCACGAAGACCTAGGCTGTAGGGAAGGGACCATTTGATGTGGAATGGGTGGCAGCTGTCGTAATGGAGGTACTGTTGCTTGTTGGTGGGTTTGATGTGGACGGATGTGTGAAGCTGGCCATTGGACAGGTGGAGGTCAACATCAAGGAAAGTGGCATGGGATTTGGAGTAGGACCAGGTGAATCTGATGGAACCAAAGGAGTTGAGGTTGGAGAGGAAATTCTGGAGTTCTTCTTCACTGTGAGTCCAGATCATGAAGATGTCATCAATAAATCTGTACCAAACTTTGGGTTGGCAGGCCTGGGTAACCAAGAAGGCTTCCTCTAAGCGACCTATGAATAGGTTGGCGTACGAAGGGGCCATCCTGGTACCCATGGCTGTTCCCTTTAATTGTTGGTATGTCTGGCCTTCAAAAGTGAAGAAGTTGTGGGTCAGGATGAAGCTGGCTAAGGTATTGAGGAAAGAGGTTTTAGGTAGGGTGGCAGGTGATCGGCGTGAAAGGAAGTGCTCCATCGCAACGAGGCCCTGGACGTGTTGAATATTTGTGTATAAGGAAGTGGCATCAATGGTTACAAGGATGGTTTCTGGGGGTAACGGATTGGGTAAGGATTCCAGGCGATCGAGAAAGTGGTTGGTGTCTTTGATGAAGGATGGGAGACTGCACGTAATGGGTTGAAGGTGTTGATCTACATAGGCAGAGATACGTTCTGTGGGGGCTTGGAAACCAGCTACAATGGGGCGGCCGGGATGATTGGGTTTGTGAATTTTAGGAAGAAGTTAGAAGGTAGGGGTGCGGGGTGTCGGTGGGGTCAGGAGGTGGATGGAGTCAGGTGAAAGGTTTTGTAGGGGGCCTAAGGTTCTGAGGATTCCTTGAAGCTCCGCCTGGACTTCAGGAATGGTATTACCTTGGCAAACTTTGTATGTGGTGTTGTCTGAAAGCTGACGCAGTCCCTCAGCCACATACTCCCGACGATCAAGTACCACGGTCGTGGAACCCTTGTCCGCCGGAAGAATGACGATGGACCGGTCAGCCTTCAGATCACGGATAGCCTGGGCTTCAGCAGTGGTGATGTTGGGAGTAGGATTAAGGTTTTTTAAAAAGGATTGAGAGGCAAGGCTGGAAGTCAGAAATTCCTGGAAGGTTTGGAGAGGGTGATTTTGAGGAAGAGGAGGTGGGTCCCGCTGTGACGGTGGACGGAACTGTTCCAGGCAGGGTTCAATTTGGATAGTGTCTTGGGGAGTTGGATCATTAGGGGTAGGATTAGGATCATTTTTCTTCGTGGCAAAGTGATACTTCCAGCAGAGAGTACGAGTGTAGGACAGTAAATCTTTGATGAGGGCTGTTTGGTTGAATCTGGGAATGGGGCTGAAGGTGAGGCCTTTGGATAGGACAGAGGTTTCGGATTGGGAGAGAGGTTTGGAGGAAAGTTAACTACTGAATTAGGGTGTTGTGGTGCCAGATTGTGTTGATTGGAATTTTGAGGTTTTGGAGGGAGTGGAGCTGGAAGTGGGAGACTGAGTAGATGGGAGAAACTGGGTTTGTGTGCAATGACAGGTGGTTGAGGTTTGCTGGAAAAATTTTGAAGGGTGAGTGAGTTGCCTTTCCGGAGGTGAGAAACCAGGAGATTGGATAGTTTTTTGAGGTGAAGGGTGGCATGTTGTTCTAATTTGCGGTTGGCCTGTAGGAGGATGCTCTGAATTTCCGGTGTGGATGTGGGAGACGAAAGATTGAGGACTTTCATTAAGGATAGGAGTTGACGGGTGTGTTCATTGGCTGAGTTGATGTGTAGGTGAAGGATTAGGTGGGTGAGGGCAATGGATTGTTCAGTTTGGAACTGGTATAGGGACTGATGGAAAGAAGGGTTGCAGCCAGAGATGGGAACTTTAAGTGTGAGGCCTTTGGGGGTTATGCCAAATGTCAGACAAGCCTGAGAAAATAAAATATGCGAGCGTAATCTGGCTAGGGTGAAGGCATGTTTGCGGAGGGAATGTAAATAAAACTTAATGGGGTCGTTGTGGGGGTGTTGTGAGGGTGACATGGTATTAGAAGGTGGATAGTGTAACATTAGTTTGAAATGAAAATGAAAGATAAAAATATATGGGGAGAGATAAGGGTGAACTAGAAAGTAACCGGAGATCTGGTATGAAAAAAGGCGAAAAAGTGATGGTTAAGTTGATCCTGTGGTGAACTTGGGTTGGTAGACAGCGATGTGCATGAAGGTTAGGTGGTTGTGTTGCCGCTAAAACACGTAAAAGGACGGAGAAATTCGAGAAAATTACGAAAAAACGTGTAAATGTATTAAAAGGAGTGGTGTTGTGGTGAAAGATTACGAAAATGGGGTTAACAATAGTCTGACGAAGAAATAATGACGTTAAAACCTGTGGGGAGCGGCTAAAAATGATCAGTGATGTGCAAAAAACGGAAGTGGAAATAAAGTGAAAGTAATTAGAACTAGCCGAAATGGTTGTTTAATCCGTGAAAGCAGCTGTTATTGAACTAGAAACGGTTAGCAGCGGTAGTGTTGAAAGCGTAAAATAAAAATTTTTTTGGTTATGGTTTGGAAGTGGGTTACGTATTATTGGGTATATATAGGCGGGATAAAATTGTATTATGGTAAAAAGGGGAAGGTGAATACAAAGTGAGACTACTGGTAAAAACAGAAAGAGAAAATAAGACGACAGGAAAGATTTCGAAATGCAACAGCGACAATAATAAACGTAATTGTTGGGTTCAAATTAATGATATGGTTATAATAGAGGGAAACATTCCACGTAGGAAAAATATATCTAAAAACAAAGATGTAGTGACTTACCAAATGAAAGTGCTGGCAGGTCGACAGACACACAAACAAACACAAACATACACACAAAATTCAAGCTTTCGCAACAAACTGTTGCCTCATCAGGAAAGAGGGAAGGAGAAGGAAAGACGAAAGGAAGTGGGTTTTAAGGGAGAGGGTAAGGAGTCATTCCAATCCCGGGAGCGGAAAGACTTACCTTAGGACGGGTACACACTTGCACACACACACAAGCATCCATCCACACATATACAGACAGAATCAGACATATTTGGTCTTCAAATATGTCTGCCCGTGTCCGCACATGTGCGGATGGATACGCGTGTGTGTGCAAGCGCACACCCGTCCCTTCTTCCCCCCAAGGCAAGTCCCTCCACTCCCGGGACCGGAACGACTCCCCACCCTCTCCCCCAAAACCCACCTCCCCCTCCCTCCCCCCCACCTGACGAGGCAACAGCCCGCCGCGAAAGCCTGAACCCCGTGTGCATGCTTGTGTTTGTCTGTGTGCATGTTTGTGGCTGTCCGTGCATCCGTCGACCCGCCAGCACCCCCACCCAGCAAGTCACATCATCCCTGTTTTTAGATATATTTTTCCTACGTGGAATGTTTCCCTCTATTATATATATATATATATATATATATATATATATATATATATATATATATATATATATATATATATATATATATATATATCTAAAAACAAAGATGTAGCGACCCACCAAATGAAACCGCTGGCAGGTCGACAGACACACAAACAAACACAAACATACACATAGAATTCAAGCTTTCGCAACAAACTGTTGCCTCATCAGGAAAGAGGGAAGGAGAGGGAAAGACGAAAGGAAGTGGGTTCCAAGGGAGTGGGTAAGGAGTCATTCCAATTCCGGGAGAGGGTGGGGAGTCGTTCCGGTCCCGGGAGCGGTGGGACTTGCCTTGGGGGGAAGGAGGGACGGGTGTGCGCTTGCACACACACGCGTATCCATCCGCACGTGTGCGGACACGGGCAGACATATTTGAAGACCAAATATGTCTGCTTGTGTCTGTATATGTGTGGATGGATACATGTATGTGTGTGTGTGTGCAAGTGTATACCCGTCCTTTTTTCCCCCTAAGGTAAGTCTTTCCGCTCCCGGGATTGGAATGACTCCTTACCCTCTCCCTTAAAACCCACTTCCTTTCGCCTTTCCCTCTCCTTCCCTCTTTCCTGATGAGGCAACAGTTTGTTGCGAAAGCTTGAATTTTGTGTGTATGTTTGTGTTTGTTTGTGTGTTTGTCGACCTGCCAGCACTTTCATTTGGTAAGTCACTACATCTTTGTTTTTAGATATATTTTTCCTACGTGGAATGTTTCCCTCTATTATAACCATATATATATATATCCTTTTTTCCCCCTAAGGTTAGTCTTTCCGCTGCCGGGATTGGAATGACTCCTTACCCTCTCCCTTAAAACCCACATCCTTTCGTCTTTCCCTCTCCTTCCCTCTTTCCTGACGAAGCAAGTGTTGGTTGTGAAAGCTTGAATTTTGTGTGTATGTTTGTGTGTCTATCGACATGCCAGCACTTTCGTCTGGTAAGTCACATCATCTTTGTTTTTATATATATAATTTTTTTTTCTCAAAATATTTGTACTTTTGTCTTTGAATTAATTCTGTCTCGAGCTTGCCATAAGAATTTGCCACCAGGGCCACAGTTATGACATCCTGTACTTCTGTCGCAAAACAGTGATCTAGCTGCCTCACTACTAGGGCAGCTTTGTTGAATCAGCAGAGTTTCCGGCATAATAAAAACTCACTTCAACTTGTGTGAACCATAGTACAGAGTTACGCAATCAGAATGGAGGTAAGCGTGTAGCTAAATGTCTTAGAGCCAGTTTGTTTTGCATCTTGTGAAATTTTGTAAAAATTATGGTCTTGGCTTAGTCCTTATTAGCTTAAAATCAGGTAGAGGTCACCAGTTGTCAGGTGCGACTAGAATTAAGGCTGTCCAGCCTTTGATAAGGATGTGTTTATCAAGCCAAGTGGTAGTGCTTGAGATACCATTCTTGTAGAAACTTTATTTATTGGAATAAACACACCCAAATATACAACGGCTCCAAGCAGTAAACAGATTAGGAGCTGTTATACATTAAACTAGAATTGTCCCTAAATGTTAAGTATTAGCTCATAATGGGGACACTCTGTAACTATGTACACATTACAGTGCAAGAAGTATGTAACACCAAAATCCAAAGAATGAAAGATCACTGCTTCTGCTGCATACAGCCTTGCTAAAGTGCGCGTCATTTATGATGGCGGCCGAGTTTAGGTTAGTTCTGCGCATCTGACGTCACAAAACACAGTCAGCCAATGAACAGAGAACAACGTTGCCAGAGCTCGACTGCAGTGCAGAGCACGGACGAATGTCTTCAGTTTTAGAAACGTTCAGTCATAAATAAAGTAATTGAACAAAAACAAATTCTTGATAGCAGACTTTCTTTAATAGAAAGTTTTGGAAAAAGCACTCTTTATACCAATTGCTTCATATTCTACTAATTAATTAAACCAAACAAGCAATAAGCCTCCTAATTCAGGCGATAGCAAGGAAAGGTGTTTGTATCATTCTCAAGAACTTTTTTTGCGATAAAGAACAGCGGTAATTGTTTATTTCCTATTGTACTTTGATGAAATGTGAGTAATTCATAGTCATACCAACAGTGTTTGTTGGTATTTTGCGTGATATGTTAAAGTCCTCCAGTGTCTATTAAATGACGAGTTGCATTAGCGTAATGGTTAAGATGTTAGGCTGTAAAGTGAGAGGATCTGAGTTCAAACCTTGATTGGTGCTTTATATTTTCTTTATTTAAAAACAATATCGAAGTGTCTTACTTCATGAATTTTATTCATTTGAATGTAATTTTTTGAAATTTCTAGTGCTTTGTCTCTTCATTATAATCATAATAAATTTTTGGTTTTTCTAATTTTGTCCTCCAATATTTCTTTTTACAGCAATTAAAAACAATGAAAAGACACACATACAATATTCATGTTATCTGTTTTGTTTGTGTATCTTCTCTTCCGCAGTCTCTGTTTTACTATTCATATTGATATATATTCTTTTGCGACAGTATTAAAACTATTATTTAGACCAGAATTTCGGCTCGTACATTGCCGAGCTACTTGATTGTCGGATGCAATTCTTTGCTTCGCTGCTTTGGCAACATCATCATATTCAATGTTTTAGCCGACTGATCTATGTTGTGGCAAGTATTTGCTGTCCGTTGTGACAAACACAAATTTTTTGCGCACTGTGCCTCACTGGCAATATATTTTAGTTTTTTCTATGTTTTATTACGTCAACAATTCAGTTTTGTGTACTTTGCCAACTTTGTTTTAATCAGAAGTGACTCTGGTATAAATAAAACTTTTAATACAGTCGCGAAAGACGGAATATTTCTCAATATTACATAAGACACCTATCTGGTACTTAAATTAAATGAGGTATTGTTATACAGTAAATTTTATATGATATTTAGGTATCTTGTCCACATTTCATTATCAACATTGTGGCAACTAAAATCGACCATACGGAAAGTATACGCTATGGACTTTTACCTCTGCAAACTCTTCAATATTTCGTGCAATGTTTTACTACATTTAATGCTGCACAATAACTCCGTTGAACATCGAAACAAAATTAAGTCATTTACAGGGGGAAGGTATCAGTCAAGATGATGTGTAAAAATCAAATTTTTGGGCCAAATAGTTTTGTGAAATCAAATGATAAGTGTCAAAGTAGTCAGAACACCATGTGTGAGCACAGGCGAGCAGTGCAGTGATGACAAAACCGCGCACAGCGTAGAATGCGGGGAGTATGTCTGTAGCAGCGAAAGGGTTAATGCGGCCCGTGGTGGCTTTACTTCATAAACTGCGTACTCCCCCCTAAACGTAAGTTTGCGAACTATACTATACTATGGTGCTGCTTCTCTTGGCGCGTACGTCGTTTGCATCTGCCAACGCAGCAATCTCCCGCGTTTGGGCGGGCATGCGCGAGCCGCCAAGATAAAAGAATTAAACTATAGTTGGCTCATAATTATATCTGATAGTCACGACAACAACACATGTAGCAGATGCCAATGATCTGATGCTACAGTTCAACATAATGAATGTAATTTTACTCTTGTGGCTTTGACAAGTACGAAAGATATATCTCCGTCATCACAAGTTCTTTGATCTGGAACCTAACGGCCCATGCCATCTTGCTTGTTCAGTTGCGTTCAAAGTATGATTTGTTGTAATGAGGATGTCTGTATGAAATATACAGAGTCATACAGAAATGTGTGTGTTTCCTTGGGTTACAATCCAACAGAAATCCCTCAGTGGTGACCCGAGTAAGAATTTGTGCGCCAATTCATCATGCCTTTGCTTATGCCTTCATTTTTTCTGCTTGGCCATGTATCCTGCTGTGCGGAACTTGGATATCAGAGCTCCTGCACCTGCAATGGGACATTTTGTCACTTCACCACCATCTGGAGTCCACAACACGTTTCAGGCAGTTTTGTCGACTCAACACTTCCGCCACTTGAAATTGCAATATGTGACTGCAGACTCAAGCTTTGCCTCTCCAGCGAGTGTGCATTGACATGTGCATTTCAAAAATGATAACAAGAAGAGCGAAGTTCCTGAATTCCATCATGCTGAAGTGGAATCTGCATTTTGTGCCCAAACTACATACCAACCGCTGGCTGTTCGGACAACTATTACAACAGTGCCGTATGCTACCTTGCCTTTGTTAGGACAGACTGCATGTACTGATTGTGCTCCCACGATGCCCCATCACCTTACTGCTTCATCGGTTTACAAAGTGGACAATTCCCGGTGTATATCACGAACATTTCCAGGCCAGTTTCCACCCCCAGTGACCATTAGGACCCTCAGTGCACTTTACGGGCCCCCAGCTTATGTGAACAATGTGCCACGTAATGATACTAACTGGCGCGCGGGGTAGCCGAGCGGTCTGAGGCACCTTGTCATGGTTCACGCGGCTGCCCCCGTCAGTGGTTCGAGTCCTCCCCTCAGGTATGTGTGTGTGTGTGTGTGTGTGTGTGTGTGTGTGTGTGTGTGTGTGTGTTGTCCTTAGTGTTAGTTAGTTTAAGTAGTGTTTAAGCTTAGGTGACCGATGACCTCAGCAGTTTGGTCCCATAAGACCTTACCACAAATTTCCAAAAAAAAAATGATACTAACTGTGGTTTATTCCCCTCTGTAGCCATTCACCCGCTCACTTTTCACAATGCGCCAGCCATGCCTTCCATGTTTGACTTCTGTGCCACGAATGTTGCATCAGACAGTTTGACAGCATCATTTCCTAGTGTTTCAGTGCCATTCTCATCTGCTCTGACAGACAGCTTGCTTGTACCCTACGCAGTGTCATCTGCATCGACTGCACCAGTCCAGCATCCATTTCATATGAGTGATACATGGGATTCAGATACAGAACTGGTTGCGCCTTTGTAGCCACCACCAGGCCGCTTACCGACCCTGTCCCTGCTATCTGAGGTGATGGTTTACCTCTTGATGTGAAGCCATATATCCCTCCTACAAAGCAGTGTTTTAAATGCTGTAAGTTTGGGCATATGTCATCCCGATATACTTCCGGCATAACGTGTCGAGATTGTGGACGTCCTTTGCATCCCAATACTCCATGTGCCCTGCCTCCCATCTGTGTTAACTGTGGAGAACACCATTCCCCCTGCTCACCGGACTGTAAGGTATTTCAGAAAGAACGGAAGATCATGGAATATAAGACCCTGGGCCGCCTGACCTACACTGAGGCTAAGTGGAAATATGAGAGGCTACATCCTGTGCCAATGACGTCAACCTACGCCGCTGCTGCAACAATGGTTCTCCCATCTCCCGTGTTGTCACGTACAGTTGGCTCTATGATCTGTCAGAATCCACCTGCCCCCTTGATTGTGGGGGGGCACTTCACTCCCTGTTGCTCCTGCTCCATCTACTTCAGGAGCAACCCCCCCCCCCCCCCCCCCCCCCCAACCATCGGGGACATCAGCTCCGACTTCCCAGCCGGAGAAGCGTAAGACTTCTACGGCTCCTCTCGCCAGGAAGGGGTCCCTTGGGGACATCCCTTCGAAAGTTCAGAATAGTGGAAAAGCAGACACCCGCCAGTGGCTGAAGCAACCACCGGTCGCTGGTCGTAGGGCTTCATGGTCCTCGTCTGTCCCTGAGACTGAGCCAGTGAAGCCCTCCCAGCCGCAACCACCAAAGGCGCAGCGCGAAAAGCTGAAAAAGAAAAAGGCTCCCAAGAATCCAGCCATATCGGTGGCACCCATCCCACCGCTTCCTACAAGCACAGCGTCTGAGGATGAGGTCGAGATTCTGGCGTCTGCTGAGGACCTGGATCTCGCCACACCCTCAGACGCAATGGATGTCACTCATGCGGGTACTGAATCGGTGGCAGCAAGTGACCCAGTGGCGTAATCTGCCTCCCCAGTCCCTTCACGCCTTTCTTAGCCATGGACAAAGACTTCCTCCAGTGGAACTGTGGCAGTTTCCTCCACCATCTTGCTGAGCTCCAACAATTTCTCAGCCTTCACCCTTTCTTCTGCATTGATCTTCAAGAAACTTGGTTTCCAGCAATGCGATTTGGGATGCTGAATGGCGCGATCTGACCACACCTAATAAACTCCGTGCTGTCAAGGAGACGACGACTGTGTGGCGGTCATCCATGCGAGCCATTCGCAGGGACTGAGTTGTCCTTTGTTGGCTCCGCATTGGCCACACCCGGCTGACGCACAGATATTTACTGCGCTGTGAGGACCCGCCTCTCTGTCACTGCGGGGCGGCTTTAATGGTGGTCCACATTTTGTTGGCCTGTCCGCTTTTAGCTGAACTCAGGCAGACATTTGCGCTGCCTGATATGCTCCCTGCCATTTTAACAGATGACACTGCCATGGCAGGCTTAGTTTTGCGTTTTATTCGGACAGGAGTTTTTTATCACATAATCTGAGTGTTTGTCATTTTTTGTTATGAGTCTGGCCTTTGGCCTAAGATTTTAGCCTGGGTTATTTTTTAGTGTGTTTCTCGGTGGTTGGCTTTTGCTTTTTGTCTCTATGGTCAGCCAACCACTGTCACACTGTGTGATTTTAATTCCTTTTGTCTGATCTCAGTCTGCGTCTTTCTTGTCCTAAGTCGTCTGTTGTCATGTCCATTGTTTGTTTTTATTCTGTGCGGGTGTTTGAAGTTTTGGAAAAAGGGACCGATGACTGTAGCAGTCTGGTCCCTTTCATCCCACAAACCAACCAACCATCGCCTGGCTGCAGGCGGGGCTGGTCGCACTCTGCCCCCCCCAGACTGCTGTGCCATCTGGCACCCTGCAGGCGCGCTCTCTGCCTACCAAGCCGCTGCATATCTCGCCTGCGCCAACCAATGCTGTGTACAAACCCAAACACATAGAGGACGATCAGCCGCCTCCTCTCCCAATGCACCCTCACTGTTGGTACCACACCGTATTTGGTGACAACACAAAAGTGCCACCCCCCATGCAAGCATCTGGAAAGCCAATTGTCCAATAAGCACCAACCCATGCTACATCCCGTCCACGTCTCCATCCCGTTGAATGGCCAATTTTATGTGAAAGACTATTCTTCGAGTCATAACCTCCTCATGGACTCCGGTGCTGACGTCTCAATTGTACCTAAATCAATGGTCACATGCACACGCTCTCTCCTGCGAGGCATGAACTCATCTACACTCCAGACTAGTGGCTTCATCGAGCTTTAACTCCACCTCTCTAGTGGCCTCTCCCTCCCCTGGATCTTCCACATGGTGGACATTGTAGAACCAGTCCTGGGACTCAACTTCTTATCACACCACCAGCTGTCTCCAAATGTTGTTCGAGGTTCTCTGTTTCACCACACCTCTAACTCTCACATCCTGTGTGACTGCTGTTAACTGTGTAGTGCATCAGTGTACGGCTCTTGTGAGCAGGAGTTGTGCAACCGTGAATCGTGTCCTGGCCAAGACATGGGCCGTCTGCTGTGAGAATGCCGCTTTGAAATATCGCATCACTCACGCAGAAGATGAGCTTGCTGCAATCAACCCCACATCAGTTCACACCGCTCGGCAGTGGCGACACCCGAGCCTTCATCCCCACACCTGACAGCTCCACCAACAACAGCACACAGGTTAGCAACCCCCACACCTATCTCATGTGACCCCCAGTCTCAACCACACAGTGTTACACTCGCCTAGCGTGCCCCCAAAAAGTGTGTTCCGCTCAATGTCTCTCTCACCTGTTTCGCAAACTGACACTCATGCGCATTTTGAGAATCCAGCTGTCCAGGCTCCGACCACGCCCCCCCCATTGCCATGCGTGCACCCGCCCAGTGTGTTAAACATTCCCCCTCCTCTCACAGCTCCTCACATGGCTTGCTCCATAGCTCCATGCACACCATCATCGCCGCAACTGCCGAGTGAACCTCTCTTGCACACTGAGGACAACAGACAGCCTCTACGTGCACTGCTTGCACCCGCCTCATGCTCGGCCCTCGCAGACTGCCATCCATGCTGGCATAAACATAAAAAAAATGTGACTTTTGCACTGCCATTCCCCTCTTGAGCAGACAACTATGCAGCTTCCAAGCCATGTGCCCTTAATAAATCAACCGACACCATGCCCCACCCATGTGCAGTCTTTGAACATTCAGTTTCCACCACCATAGAACTGTTCATCACACCGTCACGTCCAAGGGCCCACCTATTCGCCACAAGTCGCACCGCCTTAATGCACTCAAGTTATGGTTGGAACTTCGTGGGATGGGAATTTTACAGCCCTCCGATTGTAACTGGTCGTCACCCATATACCTTACCCCTAAACAGGACGGCTCATTTCATATGTGTAGTGATTACAGACACTTAAACGCTAGAACTGTGATGGACAATTATCCTATACTGAACATTTCCGACTTCACTCATCTTCTCACAGGTGCTACAATTTTCAGCATACTGGATTGCAAATGTGCTTATCACCCAATCCCAGTTGCAGCTGAAGACATTCTGAAAATGGCTATTATCACCCCTGTCGGGTTGGACAAGTACCATTTCATGACATTAGGGTTAAAAAATGCTGCCCAGATGTGACAACACTTCATTGAATCTCTCTTGCTCCACTTCTGTTTTGTTTATCTCGACAATATCCCGCAAGATCAGGAACACCACATCACAATAGTAAAGGACACTCTCTCAGCAAATGGAGTCAAGATCAACACCCACAAATTGCAACTGCGCCATCAATCTGTCCAATTCTTGGGGTACACAGTCTCGGCCGCTGGTATACACCCCCCTGAATCAAAGGTGGCAATCAATCTTATCCATGCCACTCCCTACCACATACAAAGAGTTCCGTCGGTTCCTGGGAATGATAAACTGCTACCATCGTCATTTGCCTGCAGCAGCCAACACCCAGGCTGCCCTCACCAGCAAGCAAACTTCAGGGACGTGCCCGTTTTGTGGACAGAACCAATGCGCGCAGCCTTCCAGGCCCTGATAGACTCTCTCGTACGAGCCGTCACCCTCGTTCATCCAATTTCGGATGCTGAACTCTTCATCACCAAGGATGCCAGTGACTTCATGGTAGGTGCAGTCCTACAACAATGCCGCAATGATGTGGTCACACCACTTCAGTTCTTTCTGAAGAAACTTTCATACGCCCAACAAGAATACTCAGCCTTCAACTGTGAACTTTTAACAGTTTATGAGGTGGTGAAACACTCCCGCCCCGACATTGAGGGCCAACCTTTCCACATCCTGACGGACCATAAACCAGTAGCAGATGCCATACGCAAATCCCCTCCAACCCCCCCCCCCCCCCCCCCCCCCCCCGCCCCTTCTCCCTCCGTTGCTTTTGGCATTTTGATTTCATCTCTCAGTTCTCTACTGACATCCGCCATATCAAAGGCACTGACAACATTGTTGCAGATTTCCTGTCCTACATTGGCACCATCTCAACGGTCCTAGACCTTTCCGACCTTGTGTCCCTACAGAACCAGGAAAAGGATACACAGAAACTTCTCAACAGCCCCTCCGCTTCACTGAAACAAAATTCGCCAGCATCTGATGACAGGAAGTCTGGTGTGATTCATCCACCAGCACCCTCCAACCTCTCATCCCCACCCCCCTCTACTGTTCAGTGTTTGACAAACTACCTTCTCTAGCAAATCCCGAAATTAAGTCATCGACATGCCTTGTGTCTGAACTATTCGTGTGGTGAGACATGAAGTATGATTGTCAAACCTGGGCCCAGAACTGCATCACCTATTAGCACAACAAAGTCACCAGCCACACTGTTCCACCTCTCCGCATATTCGACATTCCATCTGGCCGCTTTTGCCACGTACACCTTGACCTCATCGACCGCCTTCGCCCCCTCAGAGGGCTTCTGTTATGTTCTTTCTTGCAGCAATCATTTATCTCAGTTGGTAAAGGCCGTACCTCTCACCAGCATAACCGCCAAAACCATGGCTAAGGCTTTTGTTTCTTCCTGGATTTTCTGCTTCGGCTGCCGCGCTACCGTCACTAGTTACCAGGGCCGGCAATTTGAATCCACACTCTTCATCCAACTCTGCCAGCTGTGTGATATCAACAAATGTTGAACGACTGTCTACCAACACAAAGCAAACAGACTGGTAGAACAGTGGCATTGCACTTTTAAGAGAGCACTGCGGTGTCACAACAGTCTTTGGACTGAGGCCCTCCTATGGGTACTTCTTCCCCTATGGTCATTGTACCCGGCAATCCCACGCCTCTTCCCAACTTCGTAAGAAAGATCCAAACACATTTTGCAAACATTTCCCTGACCCCCCCTCCCTCCCCCCTCCCCACCTACATCTACATGTCCTCTGATTTCCTTTCATGCAAACTCGTTTCTCACCATTGACGACACCGTCCGGGCCCCATTTGCCCCACCATATTCAGGTCCATACGAGGCCATAAAACAAGTCACTAACACAATGGACATCCAGGTTAAAGGTTTGCCACTCACTGTTTCTCGGCACACCTCAACCGAGGGTCTTTCAAGCCCGACGACATTATGCACCCTCCAGTACTGAGGATTCGCACTCAAGCTATGACCCCTCAGAGCTGCCGCCGCAGTCCTTACTCGAACATGCGTCTGCACCACCATCAATGCCATTCCTCGAGTTCTCGTCCTCTGTCTCTACCTCCTCTCCCCTACTCCCTCTAGTGGTTCTGCAAACCGACGTCCCACCCAAACGTGTGGAAGTCATCACTATCCTCATTGACGATAACCACAACTTCATCTTGCTGCAAGACATCTCACCCCAAGCAACCAGGGACCCAGTTCGTCAGTCAATCGCCGGCTGCCGCCCGCTCCCACGCAGGGTCAACCACATGCTCCTCCAAGCTATGGTAAACCTCCTATGGAGTGTTGCAGTTCGAATGCTGCCAGCCAATCACGCAGGGCAGGGGGGACAGTTCCTCCCCACACCACACTCCATCTTCACGTGCAGGCTGACGCCTCGTCTGCCTGTACCACATACAGAAGTTCAAAGTCGACCTCCCAGTGTGGTCCCTGCTGCAAGAACCTCTGGAGATGGACATCCGCATCACATCACTGCTGTCTCCCTCACCACCTTCACTGCTGGCTATGCCCCCCTTCCATTGTGCTTGAACTGTGCTGGTACTGTTCCTTTTGACTGTTCTTGAAAATCATCTGTGGACTTGGTTTAACATCTGACATGGTTCTCCATGTGAAACCACTTTTGCAATTTTTTTGTCAATTCTTGACTACTGACACTATTATGTGAACATTTGTATCATTCTTCCACTGGTCAATGACCAGTATCCAGTATCACCAATACCTTCTTCCTGCACATTGTTTGTATTATTATTCTTGTGAAATGAATTAGAAGCAGTAACAAGCAATGTGTAACAATTACTGCTGCTCTTTTACAAAAAAAAAAGTTCTGTAAAAATTATTGTTTTGTGGGAAATTATTTAGGCATCCAGAATTAACATATTTCATTATAAGTGTTAATGCTGAATTATAAATGTTAATGCTAATGGTTTATGCCCAATGGGAGGTGGGTTGATCACTTCATTGCTTTTACCAATATGTAGGTGTCATTTTTCATCTTTAATACCAGAAAATCTGTAAAAAAGCACCAGTATTTCCATGTTTTTCTGTTGCTCTGTAGTGAATACTATAACTGTAACCCATAATCTGGTTGACCATCTTTGTAATCACTGAAGTGTCATGACTGGCAACTGCTTATTATTCTTGAGGTTTCCAGGATGTTTGTCTGTAACTATTATATTGAGTTGGTGCACATAAGTTCATAGCATTTTTCCTTGAGTTCAACAAGCACAGCAGATACCCATAACAGAGACTTTTGTCATCAGTGATGTATTCTACTTTACTATTTACAACAGTCTGTTAACACAGGGACAACGTTTTGATTCCACAACTGTAGAAATCACAGGGTTTTCTGGCAAAGAGCTCATAGAGCAATGTTTGAAGTGCATTTTCATTTGGAAACGAAGTTCCTTGATGGCTGTTTGATAGAGAGTGGAAAAAGGTGAAAATCTGAGGGCACAAGATCAGGTGAATAAGGCGGGTGCAGAATGACTTCCCAACCCAACTCATTTACAGTGTGTTTTTATTTTTTTAGCAGAATGCAGGTGGGCGTTATTGTGAAGTAGCATCACTTCATGCATTCTTCCTGGATTGTGTCTGCAAACATCTCAGTTGTTGACAAGAAATGTCAGCAGTGGTCCTTACACCTTGGGGAAGCAACTCTTAATACACCGCAGTGTTGCTGTTCCACCCACGACGTCACGCTGTTCTGCCGGATGCATAACATTATCTTTTGTGGCTGCATTCGGGGCTTTGTACAGGGAGCTGCTGCTTTGTTTGGGTTCAACCATTCCTTTTTTTTCCTTATATTAGCAGAAAGACAAATTTCTCATCACCAGTAATGACACTGGATAGGAATGGTCAGTGTTGTTCACAAGCCAATTGATGACAAGTAAGCAGACATGAACAGATGGCCACCTGCTGATTTTTGTGATTTTGGCTTAGGCCGTGTTGGTATATCTCCATACCAAATTCAGTCGAAATGGGTTCTACAGTTTAACCATGAAAACGAAACAGACATTGTTCCTTCTGCATTCAATAATGTAAGTATAGAGATCTGAATTAAATGTGTTGAGGATTGTATAAGAATTGCATTCAAAATTCTGAAACATATTACATAGGACATATCAACCAATAAAAGCATTTTTACATGATGTGTAAACAGCTTTTTCAAAGAGTAAATATTTTTCCATAATTTGCATAATATTTTTCAAATTAATAAAATCTTGTACTGTACCCTTCCTAAGGTAGGCCGTGTTCTTCCTCAGGGTTCAAGCTATCTCCATACCAAATTTTTTGGAAATCGGAACAAAAATGTAGTAGACTCACACTTTTGCATCTATAATATTAATATGGATATTGATTATTGTTTTAGTACTGCCTGCAAAATATTAAAATCAAAATAATAAATTTAAATATGTTATCCAAACATTTTTGTACCTAAGGAGTTTTTATGGATTCAAGAAATCCTCAGTATGTCATAAAAGCATTTTGGTTCTTTTTTGTTAGCAGTAAGATTCAAGACAAGTGCAGCAGGCCTATGCATACATATTCATGCTGATGATAAAAACCTTATTGTTATTCTTTATGTGGCTGATGAATTATAAGAGGCTACAAAACAAGTGGATGCTGAACATTTTATCGAAGACTTGAAAACTGATATTGAGATAACTTCATAAACAGTATCATACCTGTATTACGTGGATTTTGAAATGCAACATTTTGGTGATGGTATAATAGTAGTAAGTCAGAAAGTGTATGACACTGTTTTAATGAATGTGTTGGTTTCGAACAACGTAAACTTTTTTAGACACCTATGACTAACAAACCACATACGTTGAGGACTAAAGTTGCAGATAATGAGTAATGTAATTTCCCTTGTTGTGAGCAAGTTGAAGCACTAGTAAATAGCCTTCCGAACAGAATGTGAAGCACTCGTAACTTAGCCATGTAGAGATATGAAATATTAATTATGGTGCATCACGAACAACATTTATTTTAGAATAACCCAGATCACTGTTTCATATGCAGAACAATCCAAATGTATAATGAAACAAGATAGAATAATCACTACAAAGGTAGGTATATCAGCCAAGCTTGGCTGGAAACTAAGTGAAGTTTTGGTTGGAACAGACAGAGAGTTGCTCTGCAGCAAGGAGAAATTTAATCACAGCACTCCTGGGCAGCCGCTGCATAAATTATTTTGACACCTTTGCCAAACAAATCAGCTAACAACTTGTTACTGATATGTCTTGTTGTCTGCTGCTACAACCTGCTGATTGGAAAAAGACATGATATTTCCTGTGGAGTAAGTTATTTTCAAGATTACTTGGTTCTACTATCTCAGACAATTTATCAAACTTGAAACAAATACTTTGATATATCATAGGGAAAATTATTGATGTGGGCCTTTTTTTGTCATCAAATAAGAATAGTGGTGTCCTATAGTGATGGTGGATGTAATATGACTGGTCTCTTAAAATCTTTCTTGTTGGCGGAGCTACTTCATGACGAAGCAAAATCATTGCCACATCTGCAAATGAGGCAGAGCTTATTGTGGCAAATGATGTTATAAAGGAAATCATCTGGCTGACTAGCTTGTTCAGAGGAATGTGAAAGCAAAAGTAACTAGAATATATTTAGATTGACAATCGGGCTACCCAAGGCTGATAAACCAAAATTTTATAATTGTACAAAACACATTAAAATGAAGTATTTCTTTATTTCAGAAAAATTGATGGGAGGAGAGATGAATGTACAGTATATTTCAGTATGGGATCAACTTACAGAAGCATAATAAAACCTTTGAGAAGAAGACTATTGTTTTGATGTGATAAAATGGAAGTCATATAAGTCACACTTTTAACTGCATTTTAATTAAGTAAGGAAAGTGTTTGAAGCTACATAGATTTTATATTTGTTGAGAGTTATTCTTTGGTTTAATGTAAATTCTTGGAAAATAATCATAGTGCAACTCTTTTAAATTAAAAAAAAAAAAAATCTCTTTCCAAACTGTGGCAATGAAAAATATTGTTTTTTTTGTCCTTATAAATAAATCTGTGTATTTCATGTAATAGTGCTATATTCTTTGTTAAAACATAAATCCAAGAAAGTTTAACATATAATACTGCAAAATAGAATTTCATGTCACCTCATGAGTAGTATGCAATATTATGGCAATCCAAATTGCCCTATCAACATATGACCTGATGGGATACCAGTTCAATTTTACACAGAGTACGCGAAGGAACTTGCCCCCCTTCTTGCAGCGGTGTACCGTAGGTCTCTAGAAGAGCGTAGCGTTCCAAAGGATTGGAAAAGGGCACAGGTCATCCCCGTTTTCAAGAAGGGACGTCGAACAGATGTGCAGAACTATAGACCTATATCTCTAACGTCGATCAGTTGCAGAATTTTGGAACACGTATTGTGTTCGAGTATAATGACTTTTCTGGAGACTAGAAATCTACTCTGTAGGAATCAGCATGGGTTTCGAAAAAGACGGTCATGTGAAACCCAGCTCGCGCTATTCGTCCACGAGACTCAGAGGGCCATAGACACGGGTTCACAGGTAGATGCCGTGTTTCTTGACTTCCGCAAGGCGTTCGATACAGTTCCCCACAGTCGTTTAATGAACAAAGTAAGAGCATATGGACTATCAGACCAATTGTGTGATTGGATTGAGGAGTTCCTAGATAACAGGACGCAGCATGTTATTCTCAATGGAGAGAAGTCTTCCGAAGTAAGAGTGATTTCAGGTGTGCCGCAGGGGAGTGTCATAGGACCGTTGCTATTCACAATATACATAAATGACCTGGTGGATGACATCGGAAGTTCACTGAGGCTTTTTGCAGATGATGCTGTGGTGTACCGAGAGGTTGTAACAATGGAAAATTGTATTGAAATGCAGGAGGATCTGCAGCGAATTGACGCATGGTGCAGGGAATGGCAATTGAATCTCAATGTAGACAAGTGTAAAGTGCTGCGAATATACAGAAAGATAGATCCTTTATCATTTAGCTACAAAATAGCAGGTCAGCAACTGGAAGCAGTTAATACCATAAATTATCTGGGAGTACGCATTAGGAGTGATTTAAAATGGAATGATCATATAATGTTGATCGTCGGTAAAGCAGATGCCAGACTGAGATTCATTGGAAGAATCCTAAGGAAATGCAATCCGAAAACAAAGGAAGTAGGTTACAGTATGCTTGTTCGCCCACTGCTTGAATACTGCTCAGCAGTGTGGGATCCGTACCAGATAGGGTTGATAGAAGATATAGAGAAGATCCAACGGAGAGCAGCGCGCTTCTTTACAGGATCATTTAGTAATCGCGAAATCGTTACGGAGATGATAGATAAACTCCAGTGGAAGACTCTGCAGGAGAGACGCTCAGTAACTCGGTACGGGCTTTTATTGAAGTTTCGAGAACATACCTTCACCGAAGAGTCAAGCAGTATATTGCTCCCTCCTACGTATATCTCGCGAAGAGACCATGAGGATAAAACCAGAGAGATTAGAGCCCACACAGAGGCATACCGACAGTCCTTCTTTCCACGAACAATGCGAGACTGGAATAGAAGGGAGAACCGATAGAGGTACTGAAGGTACCCTCCGCCACACACCGTCAGGTGGCTTGCGGAGTATGGACGTAGATGTAGATGTAGATGTTATTAACATTCTTAACAACTGAAATTGCATATCATTTGTAGTACTTCATAAATCAAATATACACTGTTCAGATTGCATTTTGATACTATGAAATTCATATTTGGTGCTATGATGTCATTTCACTGACCAATTCAAAAGATTTTTGCATTTAGGATGGAATACAGTATTTAGATTAGAATAAAAATTAGAATAAATATTTAGATTAGAATAATTCACAACATACAAGAGGCACTGATGGGTGGTCAGGAACATGGGAAGGAAAATCAGTTGCAAAGGTATCCTCTCATGGACCATGAAAATACACGTGGACAAAGAGCTGGTCACATCACTGCATGGAATTCTACTTCCACTAGAGTTGCGGAGCGTGAAATACAGAATCTAGCATGTCAGATTTTTACCTTGTGGAGAGGAATGTGGCTAATGACATGTGGCATCAGTTATTTCACAAGCAGAACATAGGAGCTGCTAAACTGTATTGACATAAACTCCATATTTTGTGGATCTTTTTTTTCCTACAGAGTATGTGGTATGAATATAAGCTGTTTCAGAACATCAACACATTGAGGATTTCTCAAAAACATGTTGTTTTAGGTATGATTCGTTATGATAAAATGACAGGAAGGTACATATCAGTCATTAAAAGCTTTCCATATTTGATGCTTTCAATATTATAACTTGTATGCTCTGAAAGTATAGTGTTTCAGAGTTACAGTACAATGATGATCTGTCAAAAGTGCATTGTTTTGTGCACAGTTTGTCATAATTTAATATCAAGTAATGAAAAATATATATATATATTTTTCCCACGTGGAATGTTTCCTTCCATTATATATATATATATATATATATATATATATATATATATATATATATATATATATATATATATGTGTGTGTGGACATTACACAATGTGCTGCAGCCATGTTTAAGCTGTAGCATAGCTGTTAGCTTCATGATCTATAAGGTGAAAGATAGCAGCTTTGTGTTTAGCTACTTCAAATTTTTTTTCCAGCTTTTGTTTCCTAAAGATTCTGCATCTTTGTTAGTAATTTAATTGAAGTATTATCTGCGATAGTCATTGTTATTGATTATAGATAATGAATTTTCTCCCGTTCTTGTTGCATAGACCTACTACTGGAATGTCTCCCCAGTGGCCAGAAACCTTACAGTGGCTTGCAGTCTCTGTCAGAAAGTAAACACAAGTTATATACTGGAATTTTTTGCTGTTATGAAACTTTGCTTTTATGGAACTGCCTCATGTTTGTATCCTGCCGGTAAATATCTTTTCCAATTGTAGTGAACAACTTCGAAAAAATTTCCTCTTCCTTTAGAATAAAATGACAAAACAAATCCCGATCTTGAAACCTATATGAAGTATGTTACTTCAAAGTGATGCTAGTTAGTACATCTTAATTAATACAACTATGAGAATATTAATATTATGCATGTGCAAACTGACATTATGCACTATACTTTAACTACATTCAATTCAAAACAGAAAATGAGATGGAGATTCAACTGAGTTAATGAATAACCTCTACTAGTATATATCTCAAATCATTGTACAGTATTATGCAGCATTCCTCTACCAAGAATTTGTCATTAAAGATAACTGAGTTAATGAATAACTTCTACTAGTATTTACTTCAGATCATTGTACAGTATTGTACAGTGTTCCTCTACCAGCAATTTGTCATTCAAGCCATCAATGATTCCAGAAATCTTTTTGTGATTTTTCATGATTTTCTCCACTCTCTTTCGACAGACAGTAACATAGTTAATGCAACTATTTTAGCCACACCTATTTTCATGGAGATATAGAATTATAGCTGAACAGAAGGAGAAAATTAGAGCCCTTCAGGCTGATTTGGACAGAACGAGGGAGGAACTGAAGACATTAAGGGGGGGGGGGGGGGGTAAACAGCGGTGAGAAGTGGTAGCTGGGAACAGGGGCCACAGAAAGAGAACAGTGTCTGATGGTTTCCCAATTGGCACAACCAATAGATTTTCCTTGCTACCACAGTTAAGTAAGGAAGAGGCTCCAGTAGAAGTAGATGCAGTTAAGGTGCAACAGAATCTCACTAGAAAACCAACTGTTTCAAAAAAAGTAAAAAGTAAGAGGAAAGTTGTGTTGCTAGGTAGCAGCCATGGGAGAGGTGTGGGCCAGATTTTGCAGGAAAAATGTGGTGACAGGCACCAGGTCACAAACTTTTTCAAGCCAAGTGCATGTCTTAGCCAGGTGGTGGAGGATATCGGTTCCTTGTGCAAGGGTTTCTCAAAGCAGGTTCATGTGATGATAGTGGGTGGAGTGGGAAACAGTATTGATAGGGATCAGTGCTACAGATTGAGTGTGACCTGGTGAAAATAGCCTCTGCAACGACCCATACCAACGTTGGGCTGGTATGTGCTTTCGTGCGGCATGATCAGCCACAGTTGAACCGCTCTGTCAGGAGGGTAAATATGGAGTTGGATCAGTTGCGCAGGGTGGCCACTCTGTCAGACATTGGATTGGTTTCTGTCTAGGCTATTGATAGGGCAGATTTCACAAGGCACACCTCAATAGGAAAGGGAAGGGTAAACTGGCAGGGTTGTTAGCGAAATCCATAAGGTGGGACACTAATACTCATGGATGAACCTCTTTTTTAGTCTAATATCAGTGTCCAATGAGAAGTTCAGGCAGGCAGGTGCTAAAGAGGTCCAAAACTCACAAGATTCTCACAACAGTAAAGTAAATAATAATGTTACCATATTTAACCAAAATATTGGTGGATTAAAGAAAAAAGTAGATTCTCACAAAAAAAAGTAAAAAATAATGTTACCATTTTTCACCAAAATATTCCAGGATTGAAGAATAAAGTAGATGAGCTCCTGATTTGTTTAGATGACATTGAATCTGATAATGTAATAGATATACTATGCCTGTCTGAGCATCACATTGTGTCTGATATGGAAAAGGTAAATATCAGTGGTTATAAACTAGTTGCACATATGAATAGAAGAAATAAGGTGAGAGGAGGAGTTGCCATATTTGTCAAAAGTTGTCACTGTGTAAAAAGCTTAGATACAAAAAAGTTTTGTCTAGAGCAACATATAGAAGCATGTGCCTGTCAACTTAAACTGAAGGAGGGCTCTTTCATAATTGTAACAGTATATAGGTCCTCTTCAGAAAACTTTCATTTATTCCTGGAAAACTTGGATGCTTTGTTGTGCTATCTGTCAGATAGGGGAAAGCAAATTATTATTTGTGGGGACTTCAATGTTGATTCGCTGAAAAAGTGTAATAGGAAGACTGACCTGGAAGTCTTGCTCGGTTCTTCCAATTTGACATCGGTCATTAATTTTCCTACTGGGGTAGTAAAGGACAGCAGCACATTGATAGATAATAGACCAAGATAAGTTTAAAAACATAAATTCTTGTCCTGTTGAGAATGGCCTTTCTGATCATGGTGCTCAGCTAGTTACCGTATATGACATAGCTCCATTCAGTAATTCAAAACTACCCTCCGAAGTTGTGCGTTCAATTAATGAATCAACAATTGGAAATTTCAGGGAAAATCTTCAGCAGTTAGACTGGGATGAGGTGTACAAGGAACCCGATGCTAATTTAAAATATAACTTATTTCATGATACACTTGTAAGAGAATTTGAAAACTATTTTTCCAAGAAAGTAGTTAAATCTAATGGCAAATTGACAAACAACAAGCCAGTAGTTGAAAACATTTTGAATAATCATTTTTTAAATGTTGTAGAGAAAATAGGATCTAAATGTGCATTAGAAGAAGCAAGGCAGTTAATGGAAGAGGCCTTACCCACACAATTTGATAATATTGAAATACCACCCACCTCTCCTTCTGAAATTAGGAAGATAATAAACTCTCTCAAGAATAAAAGCTCACATGGAATTGATGACATTTCCAGCAGGATAATAAAAGCTTGTTCCCAAGAGATAAGAGGGATTATTAGCCACATATGTAATAGCTCTCTGAAGCAGGGTATTTTCCCAGATAGACTGAAGTATGCCATTGTTAAACCATTGCATAAAAAAAGGGATACATCTAATGTCAACAACTACCACCCAATCTCTCTTCTGACTGCCTTATCCACAAATTATTGAAAAAGTAATGTATTGTACAGTAACTTCACACCTTTGTAAAAATAAAGTTTTAACAAAATGTTAGTTTGGTTTCCAGAAAGGTTTTTCAACGGAAAATGCTATATATAGTTTCACTAATTAAATTTTAAATGCTGTGAGTAACCGCAAGTCACCCGTCAGTTGGGATTTTTTGTGATCTCTCAAAGGCTTTTCACTGTGTAAATCATGGAATACTTCTACATAAGCTCAAGTACTGTGGTATGAATGGGACAGCACTAAATGGTTTAAATCATACCTAACTGGAAGAGTGCAGAAAGCAGTTCACATAATATGCAAAAAACTGGTGATTTATCAAACTGGGAAACAATCAATGGGGCAGGGGGGGACAAGGTGCAGTCTTGGGTCCTCTGCTGTTCTTAATATATATTAATGACTTGCCATTCTATATTCATGAAGATGTAAAGCTGGTACTTTTTGCCAATGATACAAGTATAGCTATCACACCCAACAGACAAGAATTAACTGATGAAATTGTAAACGATGTTTTTCGGAAAAATCATTAAGTGGCTCTCTGTAAATGCGCTCTCATTAAATTTTGACAAAACACAGTATATACAGTTCCACACAGTAAATGGAATGACACCATTAATAAATATAGACTTCGATCAGAAATCGGTAGCTAAGGTAGAATACTCAAAATTTCTAGATGTATGCATTGATGAGGGGTTGAACTGGAAAAAACACACTGAAGATCTGCTGAAACATTTGAGTTCGACTACTTATGCTATTAGGGTCATTGCAAATTTTGGCAATATACATCTCAGTAAATTAGCTTACCAAGCCTATTTTCATTCTCTACTTTCGTATGAGCTCATATTCTGGGGTAACTCATCATTGAGTAAAATAGTGTTCATTGCACAAAAGCGTGTAATCAGAATAATTGCTGGAGCTCATCCAAGATCATCCTGAAGACACTTATTTAAAGAGTTAGGGATCTTCACTGTAGCCCCACAATATATATATTCACTTATGAAATTTGTTATTAACAGTCCAAACAAATTCTAAAGTAATAGCAGTGTACATGGCTACAACACTAGGAGAAAGGATGATCTTCACTACTCAAGGTTAAATCTAACTTTGGCTCAGAACGGGGTAAATTATGCTGCCACAAAAGTCTTTGGTCACTTAGCATCAAAAGTCTGACATAGCCATATAGCATTAAAAGGAAATTAAAAGAATTTCTGAATGGCAACTCCTTCTACTCATTAGATGAATTTTTGGATGTAGTAAGTGGGTAATCACCCCCCCTCCACACACACACACACACAAAAAGATTAAACATCATGCAATATTTTGCGTAATGATGTAATATCTTGTATAGACAACTTTTATTAACCTGACATGTTCCACATCATTACGAAGTGTCGTATTCATGATCTATGGAACACGTACTAATCTAATCTAATCTACTGTTTGATATGCATGACAGTTGCAGCTGAGAACTGCCACTGGGGAGCACAGTGATCACAAATCATGATGAGGAATAAGTTCTGTGAGATGTAGCAAGTTGTTTTAAACTAGCTGTCCTGACATGAGACTTGATTCTCATTGCAAAGCTTGCCAGACATGATGTCTGTTGTGGTCGCTGCAGGCTCTGAAATGAACTGCTACATCTGGTGGAATATGCTCCTCATCGCAATCTGGGACTGCAGCAATCTCCAGTGGCAGTTCTTGACTACATCTGGTGCACAAATCAAACAGTTTCTTTACAAAAATGGATGCACGTGAAATAGCTGCATTGACTCTGTTAGCAACTGTCAAAGAAGAGTGGAGAAAATTATGAAGAAGGTTTTGACTTGTCAGTGGCTTGAACAGCAAATTCCTGATAGAGGAACACTCCATAATGCTGTACAGTGATCTGATATACATATTAGTAGAAGTTATTCTTCAGCTCAACTGGATATCCATCTCTTTTCTGTTTTAAATTGAATATAGTTAAGTGTAGTGTATAATGTCAGTTTGCACATGCCTAATGATGTATTGACTGCCATCACTCTGAAGTAAGGTACTACATACAGGTTTCAGGATTAGAATTTGTTTTGTAATTTCATTCAAATGGGAAAGGATACTTTTTTCGAACCTACTCACCACAATTTGAAAAGATATTTACTGGCAAGATACAAACATGAACAGTCCATAAACCCCAGAGATAGGAATAAATATTTTACGCAAAGTTTCATAATAGTAAAAACTTCCAGTACTTAACCTGTGTTCGTTTGCTTACATAGACTGGAAGCCACATTAAGATATCTGGCTACTGGAGAAACATTCCAGTTGTAGGCCTAAGCAACAAGAGCTGCTGCAAACACATTATTTATGATAAATAACAATGATGCCTTGAAATAATACTTCTATTAAATGTATAAGAAAGAGAAAAAACTTTAAAAAATTAATTAATTAATTGGACAGATAAAAAATCTACTCACCAAGCAATGGCAGAACACCCACATAAAAGGAGGTTATCATCAGGCAAACCGAGCGGGGTGGCGCAGTGGTTAGCACACTGGACTCGCATTCGGGAGGACGATGGTTCAATCCCGTCTCCGGCCATCCTGATTTAGGTTTTCCGTGATTTCCCTAAATCCTTTCAGGCAAATGCCAGGATGGTTCCTTTGAAAGGGCACGGCCGATTTCCTTCCCCATCCTTCCCTAACCCGAGCTTGCGCTCCGTCTCTAACGACCTCGTTGTCGACAGGACATTAAACACTAATCTCCTCCTCCTGATCAGGCAAGCTTTTGGAGCCAGTGGCTGATCCATCAGGCAGGAGGGTTGAAGGGGAAGGAAGAGGGGTGGAGAAAAATGACTGGAGAGGTCTAGGAAAAGGGGTAGATTTCGGGAAAGCTATCCAGAACCGCAGGTCGGGGGAGACTTAGTGGATGGGATGAGAAGGTCTTTTGTTTTATGTTGTGTTCTGCCGCCGCTTGGTGAGTTGATTTTTTATCTATCCAGTTAATTTATTTTGTCAAAAATTGATTGATTTCATTGTTAATAAATAAATAGATAAATAAATAAAAAATAGAGGTAGGTAGATGCTAACCTGCTATCTTTCACCTTAAACTTCATGATGCTACCAACTACACTACAGCTTCAACAAGGCTGCAGCACCTCAGTTATATGGTATATATTGTGTAACAGCTGTATTTACAAATGTCATTATTTGACACTTAACTGTGACAAACTATACCAAAATGATGTGCTTCTAATGGCCATAGCACTGAAACAGTACACTTTCATAGCACACAAATTATAACACTAAAAGCATCAAACATCAAATACAGGAAGCCTTTAACTATCGATAGGTTGTTTCCTGTAATTTTACCATAACAAATCATAGTTAAAATGACATGTTTTCACGATCCTGAGTGTGCTGATACTGAAAAACAGCTTATATTCATATCATATGCTAAAAAAAAAAAAAATTACCATAGAGTTCTTCTCCATGCATTACATTGGCTCTTTTTTGCTTGCGACGGTTCAAACCCATGACCCATGTATGGCCATCCTGATTTAGGTTTTCCATGATTTCCCTAAATCGCTTCAGGCAAATGCCAGGATGGTTGATTTCCTTCCCATTCCTTCCCTAATCGGAGTTTGTGCTGCATCTCTATGGCCTTATTGTCGATGGGGTGTTAAACACTGATCTCCCCCTCCTCCTTCTGCTTGTGACGTAAAACAAATGCCACATCTCACTGGCCACATTCCTCTCCATGAGGCAAAAATCTGACATACCAGATTCTTTATTTCATGCTTCACATGGTAGTAGAATGTGGAATTCGACATTGGCATCACCAGCTCCTCATACATGTTTTCACATCTCATGAGATGATGCCTTTGGAGCTAGCTAAACAGACACACACAAACTATTTTCAGTTGCTTTTTTGCCCAGTCATTTTATCACGTTTTAAATGTCTTGAGAGCCAATCCACGACAGGAAATATGCTCATGTCTGGTCATCATTTGTGACTTGAGTGTGTCTTGGAATGTAGTTCAGTCAGAAGAAAATAAGTATTTCTGCAGTTCTTCAATTTCCTAATGATATGAAAGCTGGCTTGTTTTGGTGTTGTTGTTTCAGTAATTCCATCCAGTGTCTTAACAGATTGTATTAGCACTTTTTTGTTCTTCCACAACCTGTTGTATTGATTGCTGATACACTGTAAGTTCTTTATGTTGCTGTTTCTTTGCAAATAAGAACCAACATTTTAATAAGACCAGCAGCACATGGAGCCATTAAGGCAAGGTTCTGGTAAAGCACAAGCTGCAGAAAATTATTATATTCTCCACAACAAAACACAAAGCGGTTGCCGGAAGAGAGTGCTAACTCACATGAGCTTATTTTGCATTATTGTATGTTATAAATTCACTTAAATTCAAAGACAAGAACATAAATACAATAAGACCAAGCAATTTGTCTGGTACACAGTATTTTCTAGTGGTTCTCATTTAAATTTTTCTACTACTACTGCTGCTGCTGCTGTGACTGGTGGAAAAGTTCGATATTCTCAGCTCCTTCTTCCTTTCTTCTACACAAATATAAAATGAGTAAATAGGAAAAGTGAATAATGTAGTCCACACCAAGCTAGTGTAACACTAACCCATTTATTAACAAATATAGTACAAAATGCTGCAACTAGATATGGCATGGACTCAACAAGTTGTTGGGAGTCCTCTGCAGAAATACTGAGCCGTCCAGAATTGTCAAAGTGTTTGTGGTGCACAATTTTGGGCATGAACTGACCTCTCAATTATATCACATAAATGTTCAATGTGTGGCCAAATCATTCACTCATATTGTCCAGAATGTTCTTCAAATCAACAGCACACAATTGTGGCCTGGTGACATGGTGCACTGGCATCCATAAAAATTCCATTGTTGTTTGGGAACATGACATCCATGAATGGCTGCAAATGGACTCCAAGTAGCCAAATATAACCGTTTCCAGTCAATGATCATTTCAGTTGGAGCAGAGGACCCAGGTCCATTTCATGTAAACACAGCCTGTATCATTATAGAGCCACCATCATCATGTACAGCGCCTTTTTGACAACTTGGGTCCATGGCTTCATAGGGTCAGTGCTGCACTTTAACCCTATCATCTGCTCCTACCTACTGAAATTGGGACTCATCTGACCAGGCCACAGTTTTCCAGTCATCTAGGGTCCAACCGACATAGCCCAGGAGAGGCATTGGAGATGATGTCATACTGTTAGCATAGGCACTCGCCTCGTTTGTCTGTTGCCAAAGTCCATTAATGCCAGTTTCAGTCACACTGTCCTGATGGATATATTCGTCGTATGCCCCACATTGATTTCTGCATTTATTTCATGCAGAGTTGCTTGTCTGTTAGCACTGACAACTCTATGCAAACATCATTGCTCTTAGTCGTTATGTGAAGGCCATTGGCCACTGTGATGTCCGTGGTGAGAGGTAATGCCTGAAATTTGGTATTCTCACCACCACTCTTTTGACACTGTATATCTTGAAATATGGAATTCCCTAATGATTTCAAAAATGGAGTGTCCTATGCATCTAGCTTCAACTACCTATCCATGTAAAAAGTCTGTCAATTCATGTCATGTGGCCATAATCACGTCAGAAGCCTTTTCACATGAAGCTGAGTACAAGTGACAGCTCTGCCATTGCACTGCCCTTCTATACCTGGGTTACATGATGCTACCACTGTCTGTATATGTGCATACCACTATCCCACAACTTTTGTCACCTCATTCTGCATAGAACATGTAGTTGATTGTCCTTGTAAATTTACATGGAGCAGAGTAATTGCTATATAGTTATCACATATGATCCTCAGTTACAACACTGTCAATGAATATGAATGTGAAGGAGTGATGATACTGATGCTATATTCCTGTTTCGTCCCAACAAAAATGTTCATTCTTACACTGGTCATCTAACAAGAGGATCCATATAGTGGAGATGATGAGCCACAGGTAGGCACAACAAAAAGACTGTCACAAATTAGCTTTCAGCCAGTAAGGCGTTCGTCAGAATTAGACAGCAATAACACATGACTCAGCAACTCCGCTGTATGGTGAGTAGCAAATATTTTACAATATTGTTACATTCTATTCCGGATTTTCCATTGTTTGATTAACAAGAGTATCCAGCAGATTGCAGCTGTTGGCTCAAAATGAGTGCTGAATCATAACAGACCTATGCTGCAGACAACCTTCATGACTTTAGCTGTATTGACTCATTTCAGTTTCAGTGTGAAGGTGTAGGAATGTGATTTGGAGTGTGCTGCTTGGATGTGTCAAAGGTAAATATCGGAAGTCACAACTGCTGGGTAAATTGTGGCGCAACAAAAATCACTTAGGTCACATTCACCCTTTTTTGTCACACTACTGGTAATAAATTCCAATAAGAAAATGTCCTACTATAAAATGCTCAAAATTTTCATGCAATATTTCCAAAACACGAGACATTATTCTCCCTTGAATTTTCAGTTTGCCAGACTTGTCAGTAACTGGATGTGTGCAGCTGACAGTCACTTGGCAACATGGCTGGCAATACTCAATACGGGTTTTATTACGAGGGTACATCAATTATAATCCGCGATTTAGTTATATTTTTGTTTATTTTGGTAGTACTGTTGTTTTATGCTGATGACCCATGCTTTGTTTATTTGTTGTTATATCTTTGCAATTTGCAAGCTTCTAGGTTAGTTTCGTTATTGCGGGCACGCTGTTAATCATGGCTGCTCCACTGTCTATTTGCACCAAAGCAGAGCAACATTCAGTGATGCATTTTTTGTGGACAGAAGGCATATCAGGACTGAAATTCATCGAAGACTTTTGATACAGTACGGGAACAGTGTTTTGCCACAACAGAGTGTCTATGAATGGATTAAAAAATTCCAAAATGATTGCAAAAGTGTTACGTATGATGAAGGAGCTGGACAACTGTTTACCACCACAAATGAATAAACCATTGAGCGTTCACGTGAAATGATTCTCTTAGACAGATGATTAATTATTGATGAAGTGGCACATCACCTGCAAATTATTCACAGTTTTGTCTACGAAATCATCCACAACAGACTTGGGTTTCATAAAGTTTGTGCCAGATGGGTCCCAAAACAACTCACACAATTGCCTAAACAAAAGCACTTAGACATCTGCAAAAATATTTGGATTGCTATAGTAACAAAGGGGACAGACATCTGCAAAAAATATTTGGATTGCTATAGTAACAAAGGGGACAACTTTTTAGACAGGTTCATTACCGGTGACAAAACATGGCTCCATCATTACGAGCCGGAGAGTAAACAGCAGGGTAAGGAATGGAAACACCCAAATTTGCCATGCAAGAAAAAGTTCAAGAACCAACTGACTGCAGGAAAACTGATGCTTATGGTTTTTTGGGACACACAAGGTCCAGTACCGGAAAATTATGAGGAAAGGAGCACAACAATAAACAGTGTATGTTACAGTGAGATGGTTACTGCTAGGCTGAAGCCTGCAATTCAAAGCAAGCATCAAGGATTGCTGCCAAAAGGTGTTGTGTTGTTGGACAACAATGCCTGAATGCATACTGCTGCCGACATAGCTGAAACGCTCCAGAAACTCAAATCTGAAGTACTGGATCGTCCTCCTTATAGTCTCGATCTTGCCCCTTCTGATTATCACTTGTTTGGTCCACTCAAACAGGCATTAAGGGGCCATTGATTTGTCTCATACGAAGCAGTGAAAGAAGCAGTGCATTCCTGGCTTGCAGCTCAACCGAGAATCTCCTTTTATGAGGGCATCAGGAAGCTTGTACAACGATGGACCAAGTGCATTGAAACGAAAGGAGACTATGTCAAAAAATGATGTTCTTGTAAGTTTCCTATTTGATTACAATAAAATTTTACAACTACTTTGTGGATAATAATTGACCAACCCTTGTATATAGGTCTGAAACTCAAATCATTTACATGTATTACCGTTACACATATATGGTATCAAATTTTACTTTCTCAACGTTTAAGTTTCTTTTATAGTGAACTGCAGTGTTTGACAGACGACTCAGTACCCTCCTTAATAGGTTAGTTTAGTTATTTACATTTTCCATGGATCATAACTGCAATGTCCTCTCTCTCTCTCTCTCTCTCTCTCTCTCTCTCTCTCTCATATTATCCATTTAGAAGTTCTTCTAAGGATGGGGGTTGTCAAGCAGATATGATTTCAGTTTCTTTTTATATTAATTTTACTGGTTATAAGATTATTCACATCACTGATCAGTACCTCACTCCTTTCTGTTCAACACTAAGACTGAGTGATAGATAGTATAAGATGTTTCTCCTTCCAGTATTACACACACACACACACACACACACACACACACACACACACACACACACAGTTATTTTAGTACTGTGATTGATGGTTGGCAATGAAATTCATAAGGGAGTAAATGGTAAATGTACAGTAAGACTATTGATAGTGTGCCCAACTGTTTAAGTAGCTACCCATAGAGGACATAGAATGTACATCTCTGTGCCATAAACACAGTCTTTCTGAGTGATGAGTTGCCACAGATATTATGCCATAGACATTAGTGAATCTAAGTTAAAAAAGGTAAGTCAACTACACTGTCTGATAAAAAAAAAGCAAGCACCCAGAAGATTTGGTGCGATGTCAATGTATTGTCATACTATTATACTATTACACATCATTGGCAAGTATGTTAATGATTAGAGTTACAATTCTCTGTGGCAGGTAGAACAGCAACCAGAGTGCATTAGCATTGTTAATCTTCATTGTTATTACCAGGCGTGATAGGCTATGGAAGCCTTGTGAACAGTATGAGATGTTAAGCGATCACTGCGAAGGACACGGAGATGCTACATGATTATGTCAGACAGCGTTATCAGCACCTGACAGAGTTTGAAAGTGGCCTCATTGTGGGTCTCCACTAGGCTGGCTGATCAAATCATACATTATTTTGGTCTGTGGGACATTTGGCTGTTACCACTGACAGATGTTGGACTGCATGGGAATGTGAGGACAGGCATCCTTGTCATGAAAGTTCTGGTTGACCACATCTGACCATAAGGGAGTATTATTCGCCAAGCACATCATAGTAACCTCATCATATTATTATCTGACATTGTCCATATGTAGAGAAGTGATCTCAAATATATATTTTTATAGATAAACCTTTCTTTTTTAATTATTTAAAAGTTTTAATTCTCTAAATCACAATTAGAAAACAATAATTAGATAATTTGTTTGGTTGAAAAACTCAATCATCTTCAGATCCAGGTAAAATTTTTTAAAGTAATTAAAAGAATTATACATACAAAAGTAACCCCTTTATGTCTACTACTTCTATCCAAGAAGCAGTAATGGAGAACCTGCAATATTCTGTCATCCCGCACCACTGGTCAAAGACTAGCAGCGGTGAGACTAGGAAATTACTGTCCCTTGCTTAGGATCCCATTAACACCACAACACAAATGGCGTTTGGTGTGGTGTCATGACCAGGAAACACGGACTGCTAACGAATGACACAGCATTATATTCATTGTTGAATTACAGTTCTGTACCACCCTGGATGACTGTTATCAGTGAGTAAGGTGGCAACTTGTGGGGAGGTACCATTCTTCAATATTTTGGAAGGACACAGAAGTGTTACTCCTGGTGTCAAAGTGTGGAAAGCTTTCCTTCTGATCCTGTCTGGTAAGTCTCCCCTACTTTGGGTGACTTTTCCATTATCTCCCCATTTCTTAAACCTCGCCAATTCCCTTCCCTTCCCCTTCAACCTTCCTGCCAGAAGAAGGATCCACTCACTCCAAAAGGTGGCACATTCCCTTAACTTTTATGTGTGTTTCCTCTTGGTACTGCTTAATGACAAGATTTTTTATCCATCCAATTATATTTTCAATATAATGGAAGGAAACATTCCACGTGGGAAAAATTATATATAAAAACAAAGATGAGGTGACTTACCGAACAAAAGCGCTGGCAGGTCGATAGACACACAAACAAACACAAACATACACACAAAATTCAAGCTTTCGCAACAAACTGTTGCCTCATCAGGAAAGAGGGAAGGAGAGGGGAAGACGAAAGGAAGTGGGTTTTAAGGGAGAGGGTAAGGAGTCATTCCAATCCCGGGAGCGGAAAGACTTACCTTAGGGGGAAAAAAGGACAGGTATACACTCGCACACACGCACATATCCATCCACACATACAGACACAAGCAGACATATTTAAATATGTCTGCTTGTGTCTGTATGTGTGGATGGATATGTGCGTGTGTGCGAGTGTATACCTGTCCTTTTTTCCCCCTAAGGTAAGTCTTTCCGCTCCCGGGATTGGAATGACTCCTTACCCTCTCCCTTAAAACCCACTTCCTTTCGTCTTCCCCTCTCCTTCCCTCTTTCCTGATGAGGCAACAGTTTGTTGCGAAAGCTTGAATTTTGTGTGTATGTTTGTGTTTGTTTGTGTGTCTATCGACCTGCCAGCGCTTTTGTTCGGTAAGTCACCTCATCTTTGTTTTTATATACAATTATATTTTCAAAAATAGATTATTTTCATTGATATATTAGCTCCTGTGGGCACAATTTCTTCTTATGTAACCCCCTTGTCAGTCTTTTCTGTTCTTTACCTTGTTAAGACTGTTGTTTTTTTTCAATCTTATGTGCTAGGTAGCTCATTTGTTTATGGGTACCACCTTTATTAACCAACATCTCTTCTACTACTGATTTCTACACTACTAGACAGATCCACTGTTATTTATTAATTTGCATATCACTCTTTGTGTATGGTTCACTATACAATACAAGGCCTTCTCCTGATTGTGTTTCACTGATTTATTTGCAAATTTGACAGCACTGTTCTTTTCTTTCCCACTCACCACTTGCCTTGCTTCTACACAATTCTTTCAGGTTTTTGCGCAATTGTTGTTTGCCTAACTGCAGTGATTGACTGTTCCTGCCGTCTCCTACATAATTTTATTTCCCAAACATAGTAGATTCCATTTTCTCCAATGATTTCCTCTGCTTTCCTTCCCATTCTATCCAGTAAGTCTTCCATGACCCAGGGTTCTTTGTGACATTTCTGTAACCCTCCCCATTTCTTAAATCTCACCAATTCTTTTACTTTTCCTTCAGCCCTTCTGCCTGAATAGGAGCCACTGGCTCTGAAAGCTTGCACATTTCCTTAACTTTTATGAGTGTTTTCTTCTACTGCCACTTGGTGAGTAATTTTTTAAATCTGTGTTCTTTTATTAAGATGGAACAGAAATCAGTTACTAGGAAAATCTCTGCTATAATAGCTGAGAATACAGTAAACAGCACCATCAAATGTTTTGAAAATCCACAAAAAATACCAGTTAACAAATTTTATAATTTAAATTTTGTGTAATCTGTTGCACAAATTGAAAAGTGGCATGTTGTGTGGCACGATCCTTTTGAAATTCAAACTGAAACTCAGTATCTTTATTGAAATAGGTGTGCTGTTCTTATGTAGATAAACTTTCCCAGTACTTTTTAGATGCAAGTAAGCATTGATATTCATTGGTAATTATTAATATCTGCTGTACAGACTTTCTTGTAAATGGGTCTGACAGTAACATATTTCAACCTGGAAAAATACCCAGTGATAATGATGTATCTTGTATGTGTCAAAACACATAGCACATATGTGAAGAACAGAATTTTAGTAATTTACTCAAGATATCTTTAACTCTTTGGTAGGTTTTGACTTTGAGAGAGTTGTTATATTTTTAACTGCTTGAAAATGTGGTTCACGGTGTGGGTTCCTGTTATCATGTCCTAGTTCATGAACCACGGGCAATGTATGAGTGGCCAAGTAAGTGGTCCTGACAGTCGGGATACCATTTACTTTGGAATAAGGCTGGGCATCTTGGACATATTCTGAGTCGTGGTCACCTTTGTGCTCAGACAGCAAAGACTACCAAATCCAACGGTTAGTCCCTCACCCATTAGGGGTAAAACTCAATGGGACCCGGGGCAAGTAAGGCTAGCAACCTACTTCCCTGGTACTTTAAGTTTGATGCTGGCAACGATCAGAGCAAAATGCTTCGGACCTTTGGAGGTGACGGAGTCCTACCTCTAATTGACAAACCAGGGACTCCTAAGATACGACTCGGCAAACGAATGGTAACGAGATGGGGAGCTATTAATATCAATGGGGGCAACTCTGGGAAGAAGGTAGAGCTGGGAGAGGATGCAAGTAAGATGGGGTTGGGCGTTTTAGCTGTTAGTGACATTTGGGTAAGGGGTGAGAAAGAAGAGGAAGTGGGAGAATACAAGGTCTACCTGTCAAGAGTAAAGCAGGAATAGCACAATGGGGTGTAGGGCTTTACATCAGGAAAGAAATGGAACCCAGCGTAGTTGCAATAAGGTATGTAAACGAACGACTGATGTGGATAGATTTGACAGTGTCTAGCAAGATTAGGATTGTGTCAGTATATTCGCATTGTGAAGGGACAGATCAAGATAAGATGGATAGTTTTTATGATGCACTCAGTGAAGTAGTTGTTAGAGTAAAGGACAAGGACAGTGTTCTGCTCATGGGTGATTTTAATGCCAGGATTGGAAATCGAACAGAAGGGTATGACAAGGTTATGGGTAAATTTGGAGAGGATATGGAGGCCAACAGGAACGGGAAACAACTCTTGGATTTCTGTGCCAGTATGGGCTTAGTAATCCTAAACTCCTTTTTTAAACATATGAACATTCACCGGTATACTTGGGAAGGCAGGGGAACCAGATCTGTCATTAATTATATAATAACAAATCAGGAATTCAGGAAGGCTGTGAGGGACACACGTGTATTCAGGGGATTCTTTGATGACTCTGATCACTATTTAATCTGCAGTGAAATTGGTATTGTGAGGCCGAAAGTGCAGGAGGTCTGGTCCATATGTAGGAGGATAAGAGTGGAGAAACTTCAGGATAAGGAAACCAGGCACAAGTACATAACAGTGGTCTCAGAAAGGTACCAGTCAGTTGAATGTAGTCAATTACAATCATTGGAAAAGGAATGGACAAGGTACAGGGACACAGTACCAGAAGTGGCTAAAGAATGTCTTGGTACAGTAGTGTGTAAAGGAAGAATGAAACAAACAGCTTGGTGGAATGACACAGTCAAAGCAGCCTGTAAAAGGAAAAAGAAGGCGTATCAAAAATGGCTACATACTAGAACTCAGGTAGACAGAGAAAGTTATGTTGAAGAAAGAAACAAAGCCAAACAGATAATTACAGCATCCAAGAAGAAATCTTGGGAAGACTTTGAAACAGGTTGGAGACTTTGGGTCAAGCTGCTGGAAAACTATTCTGGAGTGTAATTAGCAGTTTTCGAAAGGAAGGTAAGAAGGAAATGACAAGTATTTTGGACAGGTCAGGAAAACTGCTGGTGAATCCTGTTGATGCCTTTGGCAAATGGAGGTAATATTTTGAAGAGTTGCTCAATGTAGGTGAAAATACGATCAGTAATTTTTCAGATTTTGATGTACAATGGGATAGGAATGATGATGGAAGTAGGATCACATTTGAGGAAGTGGAGAAAATGGTCAATAGATTGCAGTGCAATAAAGCGGTTGGGGTGGATGAAATTAAGTCGGAACTCATCAAATACAGTGGAATGTCAGGTCTTAAATGGCTACACAGGATAATTGAAGTGGCTTGGGAGTCGAGACAGGTTCCATCAGACTGGACGAAAGCAGTAATCACACCAATCTTTAAACATGGAAACAGAAAAGGTTGTAACAACTACAAAGGTATCTCTTTAATCAGCGTTGTGGATAAAATCTTCTCAGGTATTGTTGAAAGGCAAGTGCGGGTATTAGTTGAGGACAAATTGGATGAAAATCAGTATGGGTTTAGGCCTCTTAGAGATTGTCAGGACCAGATCTTTAGCTTATGGCAAATAATGGAGAAGTGTTACGAGTGGAACAGGGAATTGTATCTATGCTTTATAGATCTAGAAAAGGCATATGACCAGGTTCCTAGGAAGAAGTTATTGTCTGTTCTACGAGATTATGGAATAGGAGGCAAACTTTTGCAAGCAGTTAAAAGTCTTTACATAGATAGTCAGGCAGCAGTTAGAGTTGACGATAAATTGAGTTCATGGTTCAGAGTAGTTTCACGGGTAAGACAAGGCTGCAACCTATCTCCACTGTTGTTCATATAATTTATGGATCATATGTTGAAAACGATAGACTGGCTGGGTGAGATTAAGATATGTGAACACAAAATAAGCACGGGACCTTTGCCTTTCACGGGCAAGTGCTCTACCAACTGAGCTACCCAAGCACGACTCATGCCCCGTCCTCACAGCTTTACTTCTGCCAGTACCTTGTCTCCGAGTTCGAGTCTCGGTCTGGCACACAGTTTTAATCTGCCAGGAAGTTTCATATCAGTGCACACTCATTCTGAGAAAATAAGCAGTCTCGCATATGTGGATGACTTAGTTGTGATGGCAGATTCAATTGAAATTTTGCAAAGTAATATTTCAGAGCTAGGTCAGAAAAGTAAGGAGTATGGTATGAAGATTAGCACCTCCAAAACAAAAGTAATGTCAGTGGGAAAGAGATATAAATGGATTGAGTGCCAAATAGGAGGAACAAAGTTAGAACAGGTGGACGGTTTCAAGTACTTAGGATGCATATTCTCACAGGATGGCAACATAGTGAAAGAACTGGAAGCGAGGTGTAGCAAAGCTAATGCAGTGAGTGCTCAGCTATGATCTACTCTCTTCTGTAAGAAGGAAGTAGTACCAAGACTAAGTTATCTGTGCACCGTTCAATCTATCGACCAACTTTGTTGTATGTGAGCGAAAGCTGGGTGGATTCAGGTTACCTTATCAATAAGGTTGAGGTTTCGGATATGAAAGTAGCTAGTATGATTGCAGGTACTAGTAGATGGGAACAATGGCAGGAGGGTGTCCACAATGAGGAAATCAAAGAAAAACTGGGAATGACCTCTACAGATGTAGCAGTCATAGTGAACAGGCTCAGATGGTGGGGTCATGTTACACGCATGGGAGAAGCAAGGTTACCCAAGAGACTCATGGGTTCAGCAGTAGAGGGTAGGAGGAGTCGGGGTAGACCATGGAGAAGGTACCTGGATTTGGTTAATAATGATTTTGAAGTAATAGGCTTAACATCAGAAGAGGCACCAATGTTGGCACTGAATAGGGGATCACAAAGGAATTTTATAAGGGGGACTATGGTCCAGACTGATCGCTGAAAGGCATAATCAGTCTTAAATGATGATGATGATGAAAATGACCAAGGATCATGCAGCCAATAGTTTGTGGGTTTTATACCAATTGATTCCACTGGAAGCATGAAACAATTTTATCAATTACATTTTCAGTTCCCTTGTCAGTGTATGGAAAATTCAGATTTGGCTGCATGTGGAAATAGCATTGTTTCTTGCTGGTATCCTTTTGCTTTAATTCTTGAATTGTCCATGCTAATGTTCTGAACTATTTCCAGGAAGTTATTAGTAAATATTTTGACTACCTGTCTTCCGACTCTTATTATTTGGCTGTTTGCTTCATAATTAATCCTCACATTCCTTAAATAATTTCACAGTTTCTCTTACAGAGTTTATTTCATAATTTGGATTGTTTATTTCAAGCATTATACAGAGGTTTACTTTCATTTTTAATCACTTTCCTTAAGACAGCACAGGATTTCTTGTAATATGAAATCAGTCCTAACTCTATGCTTGTCCTAATAATTTAGTATAATTTCCTTTCCTGTATACATGATATTTTGATTCATTTTGTAATCCTTGGTGTTTAGGAGTCTTATTACTGCTGGACTTTATTGTGTTGATGAGAAAGCAGCTATTTCTATTCATAGAAATACAGCTAGAAATACATTAAATTTACAATTGACATCTATTACGCGTACATATCACTCCAGTCAACATTTCTCAGACTGCCTTGAAATTTTCTGCATTCTGTTTGGTAATAACTTTTTTTCCTGTGATGTCACCTCATTTTGATCAGGAAACTATTATGTACAGCTACATGTGCAGGGAGTCACCACTGGCCTACAAGTATTGTATTTTAGCTAGGGAACATTCTATGTAATTTCCTTTTGTGTGACCATAAAACACCATTACAGAAACATAAGTATGTGCATAAGAATTTTAAATTATTCTGTGTCCTTTTCAATTTAAGTTTGTCTTCAACAGTTAGCATATTGTTGGTTTTCTCATAGATAATGATATTGTGGCTATTGGTATCAGGATTGCGTTTCATTTTTGTAGTAATATACACTATGGGATCAAAAGTATCCGGACACCTTGCTGGAACTGACTTACAAGATCGCGGTGCCCTCCATTGGTAATGCTGGAATTCAATGGTGTTGGCCCACCCTTAGCCTTGATGACAGCTTCCACTATCAAAGGCATATGTTCAATCAGATACTGGAAGGTTTCTTGGGGAATGGCAACCCATTCTTCCAGAGTGCTGCACTAAGGAGAGGTGTTGATGTTGGCCAATGAGGCCTGGCACGAAGTCGGCATTCCAAAACATACCAAAGGTGTTTTATAGGATTCAACAGGGATAGAATGTTACTGTCTTGTTAGGTATGATGTGACAAATGTGTAACTGCAGAGCATAGATGGGTGTGATGAAAATATTGTAGATATGTTGCTATAAATGAATTTGCAAGTAGAGAAATGGAGAAGGAAGAAACTGTCAGCTTACTTCTCTCAAAACAGTGACAAGGATCAGCTGAGTGCAAGGGCTCCATCCAGTGGCTGTTTCACCAGTAACAAACATTACCTTGTTACCACTCCATAGTACATGGCGTATTGTCAAATCAGTTAACTGTACATGATACCTCTACTTGCCAATTAAATTTCAGTGTGGAAAATTCATTCTGCCAACAAGATTAACACCAGATATCTGTGGGTCAAACATGTCATGCTACATGATTAGCAGCCACAACCAATGAGACAAAGATCAGAGAAAATTTTCATGAAATTCTAAATCTACCAGTTGTAACATGCTTTTTTTTTTTTTAATTTAATTTTATTTTTTTGTACTTGAAGGGCACTATTTGTATTTCCCTCTAAATGTAATAAATAGAAGAGAAAGATGCACAATACCAAGAAATGAACACAAAACAACATAATAGCACAGGTAAGTCATTTGTGTATTTCATTACTATGAAAATATATCTTACTTTGTAGGAGACTCAGAACAACACACTACAACAGAATTATCTACAATCAAATCACATTCATTTAACAGAATTAACAGCTGAGCTATAGCAACACAATTTCAAACATCAAGCTACAGCAAGTAAAATATGTACTGTGCTAACACATGACAAAGATTGTAAGTAACAAAACATTTAGCCTGTTTACAGAGTGTCAATTAAAAGGCACCTTTGGGCAGAGAACTTAAAAGGAAAGTGGCAAATAGGTTTTCACATACAGCTTCCAACTTGTGTTTTCATTATGTAGCATTATTACCTCCCCCCCCCCCCACCCCCCCACCCCACCCCCACCCCCCCAAATTGCAGTTTTCTTACCATTTTCTATGACGTGCCTGCAGTTGTTCCACATATTTTGCAAATGGAGATTAAAATACCACATTCAAAAATACTCTTTTAAAGCTCAGTATGAAAGAATATACACAAATTCCTCTTGTCCTATCACTTCCACACAGTTTTCCAATGTAAGTGAGGTCATAAGTTCATATATACAAATCACTTCCATTGGCCACTCACTAGAACTTCTTTTAATAAATATATCCTGTCAAAGCAGTACTTAACAGAGGCAACAAAAAATAATACACTGTTTCTTGTTTGTTTGCCTTTCTCATAATTTTAACACACATCTATGAAACACTCAGTCGAGTGAGAGCACTGACTCCTTGCTGTCTCTTGATGCAACAGAAGAATGAAGACGTGGGCCTCCAAGGTAACTGATTGGATTCTCAAATGTGCGTCGCTCTTCATTCAAAAATATGGGTGATAGTTTTGCACCAGGTGTGAGTCGTGGTTTTAGAGCCTCAGATGTACTACCTGGTGCTATCATATCTGAAATTCATTTTTTTATAGTTTTAGTTTCCCTAACATTAAAAATTGAATAAGAGTTGACTACGTTCTCTAACTTTCAAAAAGCATAATGGAAGTACAGCAAACATCACAGTTTTAATTATATCAATATACTTTGTTGTTTACTCTTTTGACTTAAATATTTGACTGTTTTGGTATATATATAAAACAACGGCCGAAAAGCCACTACAAAAATTAATTACTTTTGAATGACAGAAATGAAATAGGAAGATACTGTAACAAATTACATGTTACTTTTTCACTATCAAAAGTTTATTACATTTAAAGAACAACAGATTATGTGTTTCTTAACATAATATTAAAGTTTTTGAAGATTAAAGCCAAAATATTTTTTATAAAAAGTATCAGAGTCAACAGATTCTGTTATCAGATCTGAAATTCAGAAGTTAATGAAAGCAAAGATTGTGGCAATGGTAACACCAACACAAAATTGGGATAATGAATTGAATCAAACAGGCTGTTACATTACTGTCATTATTCTGTTGTGGAGCAGTATATACAACATTTTGGGTAAAATTTTGTTCTAATCCAAAATTCTTTGTAAATCTATAAATGGTAACATTTAATTGCACAATTGGGCTCACCTAAAGACAGATTTCTACTATTTCTACTTCAGTCTTGATAATTCAGCTATTCTTCTTTTTGATAACTCATTCCCTTTGTTCCATGCCTTGGTTTTACTAGTCCCACCTTCAATTGTTTGTTTCCTCGTCTTAACCTTCACATTTTCTGCCACTTTCATTCTTATCAATTCTGGTTCCATCTTGTAACTGATTCTGTTGGCATAGAACCTCATCTGTACCAGTATGACAGCCACTTTGGTTTGTGCTCAATCTCATCTATGCAACACAGAGTTCACTTTTGTTTGTGCCCAACTGCCCAATCACTTCCCATCTCTGTTATCTTTCTATACCATTTTTCATCTGGTTTCTTTTAATTTTCTTCTTTTTTTTCTAAATGGATAGTAAACAAAGCATTGCTTTCAAAAGTTTGAGGTTCATTATCCCCTATTTTATGTTGATGGGTCAGTTTTGACACAATGTCTGCTTTTGAAGAGTTTTACATGTCTGTTTTACCACAGCCTCTTATTTGTGCCCTTAGTTCTTAACTTAAATTTTTTAAATAGATATATAAATTGCATAACAGTGTTACCTAACAGTGCTAACCTCTGTTTTCCACTCTCTCTTCAGGAATTGGTGGAAAAGGTGGTGGAGAACTCACTTGAGACACACTACTGACCCCATTTATGTTCCCGTCTGCTCTTTGACCCTGCCCCTGATAACACACAACATATTAAAACATAGATACAACACACAATTATGAACATTATAAAAGAAATGAAACATGTAACTGTACAAGGAAAGATCCATGCTCAAATGTGAGAAGAACCCAGAAGTGAGGAGGTTTATCCCAACATGCAAAGAGACACTTCAACATACAAAATAATACCGATAAATTATATAAGTTGGATTATCTCTGATAGTCAACGCATCTAACCTGTCTAAACATAAAAATGAAATACATAGTTTTCTTGCCAACAGGTACCCCATTTTTTACATATCTTAATTTAGTAGGCTCTGTTAAATGAATGACGTATTTGGATTACAGCAAAACATACTGTTTACAATAAATTACAAGGAAACAAAGTTTGGTTTTTGGTATCCTAAGAACTATGTTGAAGTTTCTCAGAAGAGTTTAACATACAGTTTCACATGCAGTTAGAGAAGGATAGAAAATTTAAGATGCACAGGGAAGCTTCTGATAGTGTTGCAAGTTTACTTCTGTGATTCTTCTTTCATCTTACAACTGAAAATATACTTGAATTAATTATGAATCAAATCTCTGCTTGTATCTCAATAGCTGTGGTAAGGTGACATGCAAGATGCTCTTAGAAGATTGTGCATCTCTTTAGAAGATGAACTGTAAGCAAGATTTTCCGAATCTCTGATTTGACTGTGAAAATATATACTTTGTACATCTGCACCCAAAGTACACTTCTTACTCTGTGCAGTTTTGTGACATAAGGAAATAACATGCAGCATTATCCCAGTAGTTCATGCTACACTGTCCCTTATAAATTTATCATTTTTGTCTGCTAATTTGCCGGTTCACCTTTAATATAAGCAGTACTCGTTTTTTTCTGTCTGAACATCCGTATCACTTCAGGCATATGGAGTCGTAGTGAATTCAATGCTTCCTAGCTCATCAATACTATATGGTAGAGTATGATTGTGGTTTTGTTTATAAACCTGAAAATATTGGAATGTGATGTGAGTCTGATTATGCTAGAGCCACAGATTTATCCTGCAACATTATAAGCAGTTACTACGTGAATGTAAATAGTTTGCATAACTTTAAAAATATTATGCTGTACTTCTCGATTACTGTTAGTTTATAAACTGAACCCTTTATTAGTAATATTTTATGGGTCATGGTTAGAAAATACAAACTGTCTTGCAATCATTCTTTGGTGTTCATTACTTAGTTCCATATAAGCAGAACAATATGTCTCCAGAATGAATAATTCACTCTTGAGCAGAGAGTGCACTGTTTCAAAACTTCCTGGGAGATGAAGACTATGTTCCAGACCATGTACATGTCCTGATCTGGCCCACAGTTTTAATCTACTATGATGTTCCAGGAAAACATGTATTCCAAATCATATTGTGATGTATAGTGATCTTCAGCTGTAGAAAGAATGACACCCTTTCATAAAATAAGTAATTATTGGACTCAAATGGTACAGAGTCTGAAGATAAAAACTGCTATGGTACTTAAAAATATGAAACATAACCACTGATACTGAGAATGAGAAAAGCAAATATGAATGATCTAATTTTAAATGTGTAATTTAACTGGATAGATAAACATGTGAATAAATGTGTGAAAGACTGACACAACTTATTGGGATATCAGGAAAAGTGACTCAAACTCTTCAGACCTGGAAGAATAAAAACTTCTGCACAAGAGAAACAGTAAAGAAAACTATGACATCTTAAAGTACAACATATTAGGAGTATGATTACAGGATAACCAGATGAAGGAAGTATATATTTGAGACAGAAATGATGGAAAAGAACACACAAAGATGATAACACAAAATAAGAAAACTGATATAAAGGAAAAAAAGGAAGTGTCCTTTGTATAGTTATATGGTTAAAAGAATGTACAACCAAAACAGCTGGTAGAGAAATCATTAGAAAGAACAGACAAAACAGAAAGAGAAAGTGTGGATGATGAGATGAAATGATGCTGTGACCCTCTGGAAGAATGGATAGAGTGAGGAATATGGGTCATCAATAGCCTCAGGGTGTTTGTTGAATGTGTCAAATAAATACCACACTAATTACAGACCATTAGCATTAGCTTCCTCTTTACCAGAACCATTCTGTAATTCTGGAATGCCAATGAGCTGTTCACTGTCCCCAAATGTAACAATGAAGTCTTTCTTGTTTTGGGTCCCTCACATTTAAAGCTGGCAACAGTTTACAAACCCAATGGACATTAAGAACTGCAGGGATATCTTTCTTGAAAATTGGTTTTATTGTTTCAGGCTGTTCTGTTCTCTTCTCCTCTCCTGTCTGATTCTATGAAGAGAAAATTTATTACTACAGACCTTTTCAGTATTTTGACTAAGTGCCTCTGCTGTGACCTGAAGAATGTATACAGTAAAATGTACAGGAGCTCTTACACTCAGCTGGCATGTATCCAAGGTAGCCATTAATTATTGAGTAATAAAATCTTTGGTACCTCACCTTGCAGCATTCTTCAGTGTAACTACTCTTGGAAATGCTTTCTAAAACCTCATCATGTCAGTTTCATCTGCACTTGAAAATGTCTTATCTGATTCTTAAAATGGTGGAAAGTTACAATTTGTTTGTTGAGTCTCAGTATCTACCTTTCATGGGTGAAGCACTATCAACTGTGATGCCTGAGCATACATCATGGACCATCTCAATGACCTGACCTGTCACAGGCTTCTTCCTATTACTTCCAAATAGGTGGCAGGTGGAAGCTTTAATAACCTGGTTGATGAGGTATGCTCAGACAGCACAACTGATAGTGCATTATGCATTAGCATGTTCCTTAATATTTTTGAGCAGTCACACACCAATATTCTTTGAATGAGTCTAAAACATGTCTGTACAAAATTTTGTAATGATTGAAACACTGTAAATCATGCTGACTTTAGCAAGAACTTTCATGAGGAACATGATCTTTCACATTGGTCACAGCTATTGTGCTGATGTCCCCTCAGCTTATCAGTACATGCATGAGCACTGCAATCAGTTGGTTGCTACTGATTGTGTTACATGTATATTCCCATCACTGTTTAAGATGTCATGTCAATTATGCAGTGAAAAGGAAGGTGAGTTTTTAATAGGAGATATAATACACTAAATAACTGGACACAAATTACAATAAAATAGTCAGGTGCTAGAAGTATTATTTTATAACACATGGGAAATAAAATTAACTATTAGTGAAAATCTGATCTTTTGGTTTGGGAGTGCATTATATTTTAGGAGAAAGCAAGAATTCTAACAAGACCTATTCAGCACTGTTCACAAAAACTTATTAATTTGCATTTGAATCGGAGAAAATTGCAAAAAATGAAAAAAAGTGTCAAGACGTGTTTTAGTGCCATGAAGAGAAGTTCATAAATAATTTAGGCAATTTATTTGATATCATTTGTAGCAATGATCTACAAAAAATCAAATTGGAAGAAGACAGGAGGCTTTTAATTGAACTGGGAGAGGCAGGGTTTAAAGGTTATCCTGCATGAGGGGACCAAATACTTGCACATTAAGAAGAAAGGGTGAGGCAGAGAAAACTGGAAGAAGAGAAAAGATGAGAGAAACAAAAGTGCACAGCATCTACTTCTACATCTTCTGCTGTGCTTCTTTCTCCACCATTTGATGAATAAGGTAAGACATTTTCAAGTTCAGATGAAATTGACATGATGAGGTTTTAGAAAGCATTTCCAAGAGCAGTTCACTGAAGAATGCTGCAAGGTGAGGTACCAAAGATTTTATTACTCAATAATTAATGGCTACCGTGGATACATGCCAGCTGAGTGTAAGAGTTCCTGTACATTTTACTGTATACATTCTTCAGGTAACAGCAGAGGCACTTAGTCAAAATACTGAAAAGGTCTGTAGTAATAAATTTTCTCTTCATAGAATCAGACAGGAGAAGAGAAGAGAACAGAACAGCCTGAAACAATAAAACCAATTTTCAAGAAAGATATCCCTGCAGTTCTTAACATTCATTGGGTTTGTAAATTGTTGCTGCCAGCTTTAAATGTGGGGGACCCAAAACAAGAAAGACTTCATTGTTACATTTGGGGACAGTGAACAGCTCATTGGCATTCCAGAATTACAGAATGGTTCTGGTAAAGAGCAAGCTAATGCTGTTTGGAATGCATTAACAAATTAGGGCATTAAAGACAATGTACAAATTCTCTGGAGCGACACAATTTACTCAGTGTCTGTCTTAATGGGACATGCATCTTACTTGAACAAAAATTAGACAAGGATTTAGTGTATTCTTCAAGCAGTCGTCACATATATGAACTTATTTTAAAGTGTACTTAAATGTAAAGTACATAGTGTAACAAGCAGTCCTGAAATACCAGCTTTTTCAGTATTTGAGAGAAATCTGAAAAGTATCAGTGTCTGTAATTTTCATACTAGCAAAACATTGTAGACCTGTTTTTTAATGAGTCTGAAATTAAGGAGATGTTAAACTTTTATGAAAGTGAATTAGATAAACCAACAGTGAGAGGTCATTACCGTGAACTCGCAGAGCTCTGCACAGTGTGGATTACCTCATACTCAAACTGATTTAATTTCAGAGCCCAACATATCAATCTACCCAACAGATCTTCCAATACCAGTAACCATTTCAATGTGGCAATGTCTGTTACTACCTTAAAGTTTCTTCTATACAGGTAACAGTATGCATCAAGCAAGATGTATAGCAAAGCAATTTATTGCTTAAAATGTTTCTGTTGGACATAAATTGAACTATCTATTGAAAATAAAAATTCAGTGAGAGATGTCTCTCTTTTCATTGTAAGTTTCAGTACAGTGAAGCTGTAGAACCCCCTCATCTGGATCTCTGCTTCATAAAAGATCTGAAATCATATAAAAGGATAGATTCCATGTTTTCAAAAGTAGTTATAAGGAAACTTATTTATCAGAACAGTTGCCTCTGTTATTGCTGTTTCATGATGTAGTAGACATACAAACCAAAATCAAAATGGTAGCAAATTTGAACAGAGAGGACCTACAAGCAGAAAACTGATATATTCCTTTTTGTGAAGAATTGGCTGGACCATTATATGGTAAGTCTAATATTACTCTAATTACCATTTTTATTGTTTTCAGTTCATTAATATACGTCTTATCTTCACTTCAGAGAAAACGTTAACTGACTTTGTGTCAGGTAAGAGCAGAAATCTGTTCTCTTGCCTGAAGTTTATGGACACTAGTTTTATTCAAGAATGTCCTTCAACATGGACAAGCAGCACTTCATAATTAGACACTAAAGGCATGGTTAAGGAGTTAGAAACTGTTAATGATTGTGCTGAAAGGTGTGTTGAATTAATGCAAGGACTATTGACCATAGATGAGGAGCAAGAGAAATATGTCTTGCACTGTGTCAAGAACATTATAGAAAGTACCCTGATTGCAAGACAGAACACTGAAAAGAAAATATTCTCAAGAATACGAAACACATCCTAAAAAACAGAAAGGTATTTAATTTTGATTTTGTGCAGTCATCAATAACTTTTAAACTGACTAAAAACTACAAAACCTAAAATTTGCTCAGCATGGGTCAGTGTCATCCTATTGAGCTGAAATTTCTTTCAGTGTAAATCTAACCAACAGAAAAGGGGTGAGATAAAATTTTTTGAAAAAATAAATAAATAAAATAAAAAATAAAGTGGGTCAAAATAAGGGACACCCATGAAAGGCACATATTTAGGCTCAAGTTTCAAGTGGCACAAGGTTTTAACTTATCACAAATAATCAACACAGTGTACATTCACAGAGAGTACAATATTTATATATTAAGGGCACTTCAGGTAATGCATCTTACATACTTCAGTGTAGCGAGGGGGATAAGGGAAGCCCATTAACCATTAAACAGGAGCTGCATTTTGAATGCTGTCATCCCTTTCATATCAAAAAAGTCACTCCCACATTGCATTGTCCCAGATTGGAACAATTGACCCAGATCCTTCATCAGGGCTTACTGTGCCCAGGAAAGAGGAACAGCCTATCAACAATCCTTCTCATCCTTCCAAAATGATGTTCCACAGCCCAACCAATTAATGGAGTATCCTAGTCCATCCTTGAACTGCACCCGCTGTGCGTTAAGTCCGCGGCTGGCGCGCCGCCAAGATGACGTAGCACCGCCTTATCGGCGGGGTCAAAGGTCAAGCGCTCAGAGAGCTGACGTAACATGCTGTTGCATACTCTATGTCGACAGATTCTAGATGTACCCTTGTCCGTTTTTAGGCTATGCTACAGATCACTTTATTTGTGAAAATACATTGTACAATCTCCAATAAATTTAACATATTCACAAGTACCTTTACCTTTAATCCATACAAATACAGTTTCATTAACAGATATCTTATGTCTACTACGTGTATACAAGGAGAAGGGTGAGGGTGACATATATGTTGATTTGCCGAAATCTTTATTTGCATTTTGTGTCACATGATATGTTCGATAGGCTATGATGTCACGATCGACGAAGCTTTCCAGTCCTGATACATTTGGTACGCCTGTACCACCTCATACAATAGCGACTGTTAGCCATCCATTGCCATGGGTGAAGGAATCATTGATGTCAATGCTGAAGTTCAGTCTGCAACCACAAAAGACTGCGGGTCCATCAAGTAGCGAGTGTGCAGCGACAGATTTGATAGTATTCTTTTTCTTGTCAGCAGCTGATGTTGTCATTTCAACGTCTTCTATTGTTTTATATATGGTCTGTCTTGCACGACGACGGTATCTTCTGTAAGGCATCTTGGCAGCGGATCATTCGCGCTGCTGCTGCTGCACAGGCAACTGCATTGAACGCCGCCAAGATGCCTTACAGAAGATACCATCGTCGTGCAAGACAGACCATATATAAAACAATAGAAGATGTTGAAATGACAACATCAGTTGCTGACAAGAAAAAGAATACTATCAAATCTGTCGCTGCACACTCGCTACTCGATGGACCCGCAGTCTTTTGTGGTTGCAGACTGAACTTCAGCATTGACATCAATGATTCCTTCACCCATGGCAATGGATGGCTAACAGTCCCTATTGTACGAGGTGGTACAGGCGTACCAAATGTACCAGGACTGGAAAGCTTCGTCGATCGTGACATCATAGCCTATCGAACATATCATGTGACACAAAATGCAAATAAAGATTTCGGCAAATCAACATATATGTCACCCTCACCCTTCTCCTTGTATACACGTAGTAGACGTAAGATATCTGTTAATGAAACTGTATTTGTATGGATTAAAGGTAAAGGTACTTGTGAATATGTTAAATTTATTGGAGATTGTACAATGTATTTTCACAAATAAAGTGATCTGTAGCGTAGCCTAAAAACGGACAAGGGTACATCTAGAATCTGTCGACATAGAGTATGCAACAGCATGTTACGTCAGCTCTCTGAGCGCTTGACCTTTGACCCCGCCGATAAGGCGGTGCTACGTCATCTTGGCGGTGCACCAGCCGCGGACTTAACGCACAGGAGAAGGGTGAGGGTGACATATATGTTGATTTGCCGAAATCTTTATTTGCATTTTCTGTCACATGATATGTTCGATAGGCTATGATGTCACGATCGACGAAGCTTTCCAGTCCTGATACATTTGGTACACCTGTACCACCTCGTACAATAGCGACTGTTAGCCATTCGTTGCCATGGGTGAAGGAATCATTGATGTCAATGCTGAAGTTCAGTCTGCAACCACAAAAGACTGCGGGTCCATCGAGTAGCGAGTGTGCAGCGACAGATTTGATAGTATTCTTTTTCTTGTCAGCAGCTGATGTTGTCATTTCAACGTCTTCTATTGTTTTATATATGGTCTGTCTTGCACGACGACGGTATCTTCTGTAAGGCATCTTGCAGCAGCAGCAGTGCGAATGATCCGCTTCACGGGCTGCGCTCGCTTTTATAGACGCGCGATAGCGCGTGACCTTGATTCGGACTTAGAACGTTTCACAGTGCCAGCCGCGCGTTATCCCAGACGGAGAAGGGTGAGGGTGACATATATGTTGATTTGGCGAAATCTTTATTTGCATTTTCTGTCACATGATATGTTCGATAGGCTATGATGTCACGATCGACGAAGCTTTCCAGTCCTGATACATTTGGTACGCCTGTACCACCTCATACAATAGCGACTGTTAGCCATCAAGACAGACCATATATAAAACAATAGAAGACGTTGAAATGACAACATCAGCTGCTGACAAGAAAAAGAATACTATCAAATCTGTTGCTGCACACTCGCTACTCGATGGACCCGCAGTCTTTTGTGGTTGCAGACTGAACTTCAGCATTGACATCAATGATTCCTTCACCCATGGCAATGGATGGCTAACAGTCGCTATTGTATGAGGTGGTACAGGCGTACCAAATGTATCAGGACTGGAAAGCTTCGTCGATCGTGACATCATAGCCTATCGAACATATCATGTGACAGAAAATGCAAATAAAGATTTCGGCAAATCAACATATATGTCACCCTCATGTCAAATAGGTCATACCCCTGTGGAAGCCCAGGTGCAAGATCTGTATGATAGCCCAAAAGCACATCCTACTCAAGTCTTGTCACAGTCTCATTCTACCCTATCAGAGGCATGGCCACTTGTGAAAATGGTCATGTCATAACTAAAATTCTTACATTGTTGTCTGACTTATTTTACTTTATTACTTGATGATAAATATGAAATAAGTCAGACAACAATGTAAGATTTTTACTTATGTTCCATTTTATGTAATTAAATTTGAAGTAGTTTACTTCCCTTGAGGTTTAAATGTAGTTCACATAGATGGCACCATGTAAACAACCTATGTGTTCTCCACAGAGCCTGCCCTCCGCAAAAATTAGTATTCAATGAACTGTGGATGAAGCCCGACCAACAGGCATTACATGCATTGATCAAAAATGATAGTGGTATGTAATATACAAACCATATGATTTAAGCCATTAATTGCAACTTTTTTATGTCATCATCTAACTATGTACCTGTTGTATTTTTAGCATTGAGAAAGGCTAGTTTCTAATTGAAATCTAAATTTGCCAATTAAAAAAAAATAAATCAAAAGAATGACTGATGGCTGAAATCTATTATTTACAAGTCAATATAACAGTCACTGCGTGCAACAGTCTTCTGAAAGGAAGGTAACCTGATGAGCATGTTGTGTTCAACTGCATGTTTTGCCACAAGTCAGTCACCTTTGTTCATAGCCACAGTTTGGTGGTGGCCATTTGACTGAATGGTTGTCATATCAATATAAAAAGCTATGCAGTGATTGCAGCAGATTTCTCATGCCACATCCTCACATGCCCCTAATTCTCCCACCACCTCAAGAATCAGCTACAAAGGAGTGACACTCAGTATCACGTTGGACTGGAACTACTGACACACATCCTTCGCCTTGGCTTTGATTATCTAGCATCATGCCCAGAAATGAGGATCATCATACCCAAGATCACTCCCAACCCTCCTAATGTCACATCCAATCACCCACCCAACCTACACAACATCTTGGTCCATCACTATGCCACTCCTATTACCAACCCCTTACTACAGGGATCATATCCCTGTTGAAGACCGAGGTGCAACATCTGCGCAATTCACCCACCCCGCATTTCCTACTTCAGTCTTGTCCAGACTTATCCTACTCAATTAGAGGCAGGACTAACTGTGAAAGCAGCCCTATCATATACAAACTCTGCTGCATTCATTGCACAGATTCATACTGGTATGACAATCAACCAGCTGTCCACCAGAATGAATGGCCACCATAAAACTGTGGCCAAGAACGAAGTCAACCGCCAACTGGCACAACAAGAAGCTGAGCACAGGTATGTTCAATTTCAGTGGTTGCTTCACAACATGGGCAACTGTATCCTTCTCTCTACTACCAGCTTCTCTGCGTAAGCAGATAGGAGTTAGCCTTACAACAGGAAGTTAACCTTACAACACATCCTCTTCTGCTCCAATAATCATCCTGGCCACCATCTCAGGTAACCTACTTTCCCCATACCCTTCACAAAAGTTTCCCCTTCCTGTGTCCTGTCACTCCATCCCAGTCTATGTCCCCATGACACATTTAGCATGTGCCACTCCCCCCTGGCTCCAACAACTGTGCGTCACAAGCGTATCCCTTGTACCTGTCACCCCTCCCTTCCACATTCATAGCCAGCAAACAAGTTGACTGTCTCTGAACCACTAGCTACCAATGCACAACCCCTCTTTCTGCCTCCTCCCTCTGTCTCCCTCTACCCATTCCTCCTGACATGACACCCCCCCCCCCCACTCCACCTCAGCCCACCTGCCAAAATGCAGTCCCAGCAACGTGTGTCTAGGCAGCACAATGTAGGGGCACAGGTGTGTGTGTGTGTGTGTGTGTGTGTGTGTGTGTGTGTGTGTGTCTATTTGTACTTTAGCTCAACAAAGGATTTATTCTGAAAGTTAGCCAGTTTTGTTTCTCTTCTGTGTGTTCCTCTTGATGTCTGAACATCTCTGCTATTTGGTGAGTGGTCTCCTTTACAGCTTAAATTATTTACATTCTACTAGAATGTCCCTACTATAATACTACTATAATGTAGTTCAGTAACAGTGTTTAAGAAAGAAAGACAGACAAGTGGATGTTAGAGTTACATGTACTGTGTTTTTGTAAAAGATACAGTAGAATACCACAGATCAAAGACATAGTATAAGTTTTGAAATATCTAGATACTAACAAAGATATAAGAGGTGCTCCGCACAGGCGCCAACAATATGGCAATGATCAGTGACTGAGGCACTACTTTTCTTCCTTACCACAATTCCCAAACAACAAAACACAGCTTTTGGATCAGCTTTATGCCCCACTCCAGAAAAAATGTATCTGAGCTGTCAGCTCTTAAATCCAAATCACAGTTTGTAAATTTCTTATATCCAAAGCACAGTTTGTAAATTTTAAACTGGGTCTAACACACACACACACACACACACACACACAATGTGCAACAGTTACATTTTCATAATAAATCAGAACAATATCAATGGTTCTAGGATTAAATTTTTATATCTTTATGATTAACCATAAAAATCTTGTATGGCATTCATCATTCTCATTTACTTAATTCTTGCCTGTTTTCACATGATAGAAGATTGTGTGTGAATTTGGAATAGCAAGAGAAAAAACCATACTCCAGTAGTAACAGTTCAGCTAGGGAGCACAAACACAATTAAAATTAGATCTTAAACAACCCCACAAAATCATAAGAAACAACTAATGAGAGTCCCTATAAATTCCTTAACCTCTGAGTCCCATGGAAGTGTTATAAAATGTATTGTTTCTCCTGACCAGTATTACTGTTTGAGAGATTATATCTGACAATGACCAGTTACTACAGAGGTACAGTGCACCAGCAATACAAACACTTATTTTTACTACTTTGTTGCATTTTTATCCTTTTTTAAAAATCATCTGAAACATCCTTGTGTGGAGGAACTAGCAAACTCTTCATTTCACATTGGCTTAATTATACTGGAACATTTGTAGCATGGCAGTTATTGACTGAAATAGAAAAAGAAGAGTGAATTGTGTCTGGGTGAAAGTAGCCGTAACACTTTTTTACAGTTCTGGAACATATGCGCAGCTGAGTAAGTGGCTCACTTCTTTAAGCATCATGAAAGTAGTTTAAAGGCCTCATGTATTCATATTTATTCTCTTGCTACCACATGAGTTTCACCTTTAGTAATGTTATCAATAGCAAAGTAACTTGTATACAAACAGTATCACATTGCCGCATTGTATATAGTTCCACTTTAAAATACAAGTTTTCAAAAAACTGAATGGCTGAACTGATTAACAAGGCCAGAAACAAAAAAGAAAATGCCATTTAAACTTTATGTATGGAGATTCACCATTACCTCCAAGCTTGCATTTGTGTTACCAACTTTAGTTTTAGGTTTTTTTACTTTGGCATCAATTTAATGAAATTTATTTTGAACTACAGAGTTGCTCAAAACTGTTGTGTTTTAATTACTTTTGCTTTTAAGAATGGAGTAAGAATTACTAAAATAAAATGCGTTATTATTATTATTTCAGCAGGGGAAGTTTCAGAAGAGGGGCAACACACACACACACACACACACACACACACACACTAAAATAAGATATGAACCACGACCAATATGAATACTGCTGATGTATGTTGAGTATCTGAGATTAGAATGCAAATGACTCAGATTAAGTATGTGAAAGACAGAAATAATTCAAAATATATATATATATATAAAAAAAAACAAAGATGAGGTGACTTACCGAACAAAAGCGCTGGCAGGTCGATAGACACACAAACAAACACAAACATACACACAAAGTTCAAGCTTTCGCAACAAACTGTTGCCTCATCAGGAAAGGGGGAAGGAGAGGGGAAGACGAAAGGAAGTGGGTTTTAAGCGAGAGGGTAAGGAGTCATTCCAATCCCGGGAGCGGAAAGACTTACCTTAGGGGGAAAAAAGGACAGGTATACACTCGCACACACGCACATATCCATCCACACATACAGACACAAGCAGACATATTTCCTGATGAGGCAACAGTTTGTTGCGAAAGCTTGAACTTTGTGTGTATGTTTGTGTTTGTTTGTGTGTCTATCGACCTGCCAGCTCTTTTGTTCGGTAAGTCACCTCATCTTTGTTTTTATATATAATTTTTCCCACGTGGAATGTTTCCTTCCATTATATATATATATATATATATATATATATATATATATATATATATATATATATATATATATATATATATATATATATATATATATATATATAGACACACACACACACACACATGTGAATTTACAACCATACACAATGCTTTGTTGCCTTGTAACACTTCTGTACTGATTAAGACAATAAAATAAAACTTTTATAACCATAAATAAAAACTCTTAACATTGTCACCTCCTTTAACAGAAATAGACAGGGTGACGTACTAAAAAATAAGAATATAAAATAATCCTCATAGTAGTAGATGTGGTTGTAACATATAACTGTTTACATAAATAGCTTGTACATTTGTGGTACACAAAGGAGAGTTTTATGGAGACATAAACTTCTTTCTCAGGAATTACAATAAATAATTAAATGCATATATGCTCATATTCCCCCATCATTAGTACTCACACTGTGTACTGAATTTTGGATATTAGTAGCAAAAGAAACTGCTGTACAAAGCTTATTTTATCCATGAAAATGAAATTTGAAGGGGAGTCAGGTGACAATAATAAATACAATGCCATAATTAAATGAATTTAGTGCCTTCTGAATTAAAATTAATCTTAATTCTAAGAATACAAATGATTAATAATCAAACAATTTTAAAGCAACATGGGTGACAATAACAAAAAGCCAATACCATTAATTTGAAGAAAAGGTAAATATTTCTTTATCTACCATGTGAATGAATCATACTATATGACTAAATCTTTTTTCATATTCAGTCAATACTATGCCATTCAATCTTTCATAATAATAGGTTTTTTCCTTCCTAGTGTGAAAAGATAATGCTGCTAACTTCAAGAAGTTATATAATAGCCACAACCAATAGCAAGTGTAAGTGATACGGTTTTGCAAAGCCAGCTATAATTTTTAATAAAATACATAAATTTCGATCAAATATCCAAGTTATAAAGTAAATCCCATGATCACTACTATCTTGACAGCCATGGTAATGAAACTCTTGAATATTTCAGATTCTTCATCTAGACATGGGTTGTTAATGGACAGAATTTCATCCGTGAGGTGCAGCACAATTTTTTGTCCAGTATTATTGTAGCTAAGATTCTTTTATCTATGCCCAACATTGTCTTGTTTTCTCTTGCTAAATTGTGTTACAGTTATAGAAATAAAATGTCTTTCATTTCAAAAATAAATTATCTTAGGAGTAAAATAAATGTGTACAAATTAAGCTTTAATGTGCACACATTTTATGTATCCTTCAGTAAGAATGACAGTTAAAGTGATAGAATATAAGTTCAGTACAGAAATTGAAAGCATTTACTGAGACATAACAAGAAAAGTGCATGGAATGATAAAGGATTCAACTGTATTGGGAACATTTTCATTCCGTGCTTGAGAGGGCAGATTGGGGAAAATGTACCATAGCTTACTTATGGAAAACTACTACAAAAGAAAATGACTTTGGAGGGGATATAGAGAAAAAAAAGTAGAAACAGATAGACAGTTAGAGTACTTTTGCACTGCCTCTATCCTTGGCTTAGTATTCTCACTGCTAATGAAAAATGTGTCAGCAGTGCACATTCAATCTCAATTGAATTTCAAAGTGAATGAGGGTTCACATCCTGCTGTTTCCTGTAGTTATGGCTGACAGCTATGATTCATTATATATTAAAAAAAAAAAAACACTTGGTTTAAAACCCAACCTGAGCTATTTACGTGATTGTGACAACCTTTACAGTTGATGAAAAGACACATACATGTATGAAATTCATTTTTATAAGAATACTGCTACAACTCTTATACATGTGCAAAATTTTAATGATATATTTTATGTGATCACCACATATGGTGATTTAATGTGAATATACCATTATTTTTACAGCTTCTAAAAATAAAAAAAGATAGTTCCATTTCCAGTAGTGCTCACTACAGCTACCACACTAAAGTACTTTAACTAATGAAGATTAGTATCAGCATGAAGCCTTTTAAATAAATGCTTAATATATGAACACATATTTTTGTACAAAACATTTTTAAGTACTTTTTACTTTTAGCGGATATAAATAAAAGACTAATATACTTCAGATCTGTCATCACTGTCACTGGCACTCACTGCAAGTTTGTCAGAATCATAGTTACTCAGAGTAACTTCACTGATTGAGCTGAGTGGAGCAAGTTTCGATAAATTTGTACTTACTGGTCTTTCTGATAGATTATCTGCATTTCTGCTCTCATGCCCTACATCATTTGGGATCTTCTGGGACAAATCTTCAATAGACTGCAATTAGCAAGTATTTAACATTAGTTTTTCCTCCAATGTTTCACACTCTTTTATTAACATGAAGTGTGAGAAATTGAAGCTGATTTTTGTTCTGTTTTTATTTCTTTGAAAAATTAAAGGCATTAATTAATTAAACAGTTTCTCTGCTCTTTAATTTTATTGATTCATTATTGCTTATTACATGCTTTTTCCATGCAATAGACTACACATGTTCCTCACATACAGGGTGATTAACGAAGATATGCAAATATTTTAATATGTTATTCTACACGTAAAACTACAGAAAGTAGTTCATATAAACATAGGTCTGCAGATGTTTAGTTAGGGAGTTACGGCTAAGAAAAGATTTTGCCTGAAATTTATCAAGTTTGCTAATATGAAGCCATCGCAAAACTGTACGAGATTAAAGTAAAGCATGATTTCCGTTTATTTTGTTGTTATTGATCTGGTGAATCTAATAAAACATGTCCCAGATGTGTATCTGCAGTAGTTTTCCAGAACATCCAGAGAAGCAAAGACATAATTTCATAAAAAGTTTTCTTTATTAACTACTTGGCCCAGTTTGTTTTTTAAATTCCAGACCATTGCACAAGTTTTCAACAGAAGTTGTCGAGAATTTAAATATGGAAAAATGATAGTAATAATGTTAACTGAAACTGTATGAATGTGTCAGATAATCTGCTTTTATTAATACCATAATACAAGTGAATTCCTATTAAACCAGAAAAACAAAGCTCAGTGTTAAGGAAGTTGTACAGTGTACGTACAATTTCACAATACATTCACAAGAAATGTTCAAAACTGTCTCCACTGCGTTCAGTGTATTTAGCTGCATGTGTATGAACAGATTTTGTTGCATGTGCAGGAAAGTAAATAAATTTACTTGTATAATAATCTTTGCTTCTCTTGATGTTCTGCAAAACTACTGCAGACACATTTCTGGGACATAACAACAAAATAAATGGAAATCGTGCCTTACTTTAACCTTTTGCAGTTTTGTGATGGCTTTGTATTAGTGAAGTTGCCAAATTTCAGGCAACACTTTTCATTAGCCGTAACTCCATAACTAAACATTGCAGACCTATGTTTATATGAACTTTATTCTTTATTTTTACTTGTAGAATGACATATTAAAATATTTGCATATCTTCATGAATCACCCTGTATTATCATAATTCATCCCCTTTATTTATGTTTGACCTCCCCTATTTCTCTAAAAAATTTACATGCAGATGTACGGTGGTATCTAATTCATTTATAAGTTCACATACAACTTGAAGGAAGCTTTACAATCAATGTGTACTATCAATCTTGACTTTTGGTACCAACAGATGTTGAAGCCATTGTTCAGTGAGGATGGGAAATGCAGGTTGGATATTGCTTGGAGAGGCAAAAAGAAACAAATGAATCAGATAACCAGCTGTAGTGAAAGATGTAATCATGACTGTGATGGAAAAGAAATAGAGTTAGCCAGACCTGCAGCCAAGTGAGAAGAAGATAGAGGAGACAAGGAAGTTCTTTGCTGGATTCCAAATGATAAAGAAATAAATAAACATTAAAATGAAGTAACAGAATGTGACTAAATGACATTAGAAAACATGTAGGACAAACACAGATGTAAACAACTCAAGATGCTTGTACATGCACAACTGTTGAGGAGGCCTTTACCCAGCACCAGATGACAAATGGTAGAAAATGGTAGCACATAAGTGGCCATATATATTCTGCCAATAATATAGGATTTTCAGCTCCACTGAGCCTGTAGTAAAACATGTGTTGCTAATTTGACCATGGATCTGGCAAACTTGTGATTACCAACATAAGAAATTTGGATAGAAACATACTTGTTCTTGGTAATTGGAAGTCTTGATGGAATGGCCGCGCAGTTAGAGGCGCCATGTCACAAATAGTGCGGCCCCTCTTGCTGGAGGTTCAAGTCCTCCCTCGGGCATGGGTGTGTGTGTTGTCGTTAGTTTAAGTAGTGTGTAAGTCTAGGGACCGATGACCTCAGCAGTCTGGTCCCTTCTGAATTCACAAACATTTGAACATTTTTTCCTGATAGAATGTAAATAATGTACAGAGTAAAGGTAAGAAGCCACTAAATAGTAGGGGCTGTGAGGCCTTGAAAGGCACATAAACAAAATGGAGAACTTTAGTATCTTTTGGACAAACCCTTTCTTGAGCTACTGAAAAGCCTGAGGCTTCTGCTCTGCACTCACCTTCACCCCTGTTCTTGGACGCTAACTGTACTCATCCTGCACATATACCCTCTTCCCCGCAGTCTCCCCTTCGCAACCATCCATCCGCCATATTGTCAAGTGATGTGAAAGCTCACTGATGCTGGTACTTGAGCCACATTCATGTCTTCCTCTCCCCATCTGCATTCCTATATTGCCACTGCTGCCTCCCTCTCACAGTCATCAGCCATGTTTTCTGAACTCTCCCACGAATAAGGTTAGCCCTATGCATAACTGTATGCTTCAATTCTTTTTGTTTGCATTAAGACAACAGGCTGAATAAAAATGTGAAACAAGAATCGCACCATTTATTGTTGCATTTTTGTATTACATTTAATTAAAGAATTAATGTAGGAGTATGACGAAACAGTGACAGGCGTAATAACTGTAGTCCATGCCAGACAGGGGAAGGCCATAAAATGTAAGTAAGACAAGTATCCTTAAAAACAGATGTAAAATATCAAACTTCTGGTTCTGGGTCCAAAACCCCTGTTTCAGCACAAGCCAATGAAAAAAAAAAAAAAAAAAAAAAAAACCCACAGATAACAGATGGCAGAGACAGCCAATGGCATGAAACATGAACTTCATCTCAGGCACTTGCCAGAACAGCAGTCAATAGAAATTAAAATTAAATGAAGATAGCTGTGCAAATGCATTGGAAAGCATAATATACAAACATAAGAGAAGATAGAAAGTAACAAATGAGAGAGAAGACTGGCTGACCATAACTCACATTTAAGATGAAGTGCTGTGTGATGCACAGGCATTGAGGTGTAACGAAACCACTTCTGTGAAGTGATGAATTGCACAATATTAATAGTACCGACAAATGATGCTTGCTAAAAACAGAGTTAATCTTTATTAATATTTTTTGGCACTTTTGAAAATACAATATTGGGTGGAGGATCTGTATTGTTTGTGCATGTGACTAAGTGTAATGGAAACAACATTTCTGCAGGAAGGGGGCAGCTTTGCATTTTGGTCAAGCCTTCCAGCGATTGCTGATTTGGGGATTATTCCATGGAAATGCATCAGTGCCTCTGAGACATGTTGTGCACCATAGAACAGTACAATCCTTCACAATGGATTAGTTCATAAAAGGAAGAAGAAGGAGAAGAAGAAAGAGAAGAAGAAGAAGAGCAGGTTCCACCACAGAGTCTGCACTAAAGCCTGTTAGGGAACGGACATTGAGCTGTTTATAATTTTGTTAACAATAGATTATTTGTCAAAGCTAATTTGCAGACAATTGTATATGGGGCTTTACAGAGGTCTATAAGTTGGGAGAATAGATGTACGTCTTCAAAAAGATACTTCACTCATCTGGTAACTTGTTGAACCTAGATAAGCATGAATTTTATCTCCAGCACAGGCCAGGCTACACAGGAGATGAAGTCCAAGGAAAGAAGAAAGAACAGCCAGAGAGGGGAATTGTACTCAAAATAAAGAAATCAGTACTTGCAAATCTCTACATCACAGCATCATAATTATTACACGAAGTTCCTCTCCTCCACCTCCTCCTGCAAACATTTGTCAAATACAGTATGAAACATCTATGCATATAGAAAACAAAGATGACTTTTAAATCAAACAATGGAAAATCCAGGATGGAATGTAACAATACCAGAAAAGGAAAGTTGCTACTCACCATATAGCGGAGATGCTGAGTTGTGATAGGCACAGCAAAAAGATTCACACAGTTATAGCTTTCGGCCATTAAGGTCTTTGTCAGCAGTAGACACACATACACACATACACACATGCACACAAACACACACACACACACACACACACACACACACACACAAACACGACTTGCACACACGCCTGCAATCTCAGAGAGCTGGTTTCAGTCAAGGCCTCCAAACCACGATGCAGCTTGGCATTTTTCACAGTAATAAATCATTTTGAAGCTTGAAAGAAGTGACAAGTGACAGAAAAATCCTAGAAACAATTGGACCCTGGTCTATGTGTTTGCAATCTGTTATTTACTCTGTTAACCACCGAGCCATACACGTCATTAATACTATAATTTCCCAATTAATTTATTATGTTGGCAATGAAAGACCTTGGAAAAGTCATAGAATAATATTGCATGGTTACCTTCACTTTTACAAATGAGTAATACAACTACTGCTATGTTTCAATCTTTCATAAAATACACTTTCAGTTTTTGACTAATGGCAAAGATACCTTAACATGGCTTATTTAAAGATAGCACAAAGGCACACTGTTATGTACATGCTTGCAGGCAAAATAATTACTGTTATTAACTTCTTTCATAATTTCTGTACTTATACTGATGAGCCAAAACTTTATGACCACCTGCTTAATAATGTGTTGGCCCACTTTTGAAATACAAATGGTTCCAATGGCTCTGAGCACTATGGGACGTAACATCTGAGGTCACCAGTCCCCTAGAAATTAGCACTACTTAAACCTAACTAACCTAAGGCCATCACACACATTCATGCCCAAGGCAGGATTCGAACCTGCGACTGGAGCAGTTGCGCAGTTCCAGACTGAAGCGCCTAGAGCTGCTTGACCACAGCGGCCGGCTTTGAAATACAATACAGCAGCAATTCTGCATGTAATGGATTCAACAAGTCCTTGATAGGTTTCTGCAGATATGTAGCACCAGAAGGATTTCGGCAAAGATGGGTAGTATGACACTCCCCGAAACATCGCGAGATATCAACATTACCACCCGGCTGGAGACCCGAGAAATCTTCATCAAGGTGTACAGTTTCCTACATAGTTTTCTGCTATATTTGCAGGTCCTTTGCATCTCCATATCCTGTGATCCACTTCATCCTTCTTAAAACTGCTGTATGTGCTGCTGTCCAACACATCATCCGATATCTGAAATCTCATACTCCTTCACCTCTTCTTTCCTTCCACATATCCCTCTAAGATGTTTTTTATATGCCCCTCCTTCTTTCTTAATATATTCCAATCCAGTTTCATTTCCTTCTTATTACATTTGGTAACTGTCTTCACTCTTGCACTTTTCTCAGTAGCTTTCCAAGTTTCACTCTATCAATCCAATTTATTTTTTCTAGCCTCCACCACATCCACAAGTCAAAAGCCTCCAGCTTTGCTCTGTATTTCTTCCTCATTAGCAACATTTAAGCAGCATACAGGAGGACGCTCCATACAGACTTAATTAGTTTTTTACTCAAATTATTCTTCTTCTCAAATCTTTGCCATACTATTACAGAAAGTTCTTCTTTCTTATAAAATGCCTCTTTCACCATTGCTATAGTGGTTTTAATTCCTGTGCTGTGGTTCCAGTCCAGACATTTAAAAAATGAGACTAACAGAAAGTGCAAAATGGCTGATCAGGTACGGCTAGAGAACAAATGCAAGACTTGAAGCATGCATGACTTGGGAAAAAATAAATACCACTTACAGGAAAATGAATGAGACATTTGACCAAAAGAAGCAGTTATATGAATATGAGGAGCTCAGATGGCAACCCAGTGCTAACCAAGAAGGGAAAGCTGTACTGTGGAAGGAAGCTATAGAAGGGCTATAGTAGGTTAAGAATAAGGGCAAACCTACATTTATACCATTTGTAAATTTAGAGAATTTTTTGACAGTGGTGACTGGTAAATACTCTTTCAAATTCTGAAGATAGTGAGGAAACAAATGTTATTGACATAACTCATACAGAAACCAATCTGCAGTTATAAGAATTGAAGGACATGAAAAGGAAGCAGTTGTTGAGTAGGCACATACAAGCAAACTGATCTTAAGGCTTATCTTAGAAGATCGATTAAAGAAAGTCAAATCTACATTTACACTATTTCTAAATTTCGAGAAATATTTTGACACTGTTGACTGGAAAACATTCTTTGAAATTCTGAAGATAGCAGTGATAAAATAGATGGAATGACAGGTTATTCATACAACTCATACTGAAACCACTGTGCAGTTATAGGCACTTAAGAACATGAAAAGGGAGCAGTAGTTAAGAAAGGTGTGAAACAGGGTTGTGGTCCACCCCCGATATTATTCAATCTGGACACCAGGCAAGCAGTAAAGGAGAAATTTGGAAAGTGTATTGAAATTAAGGGAGAAGAAATACAGAGGTTGACATCTGCTGATGATATTACAACTCTGTTAGCAAAGCGAAAGAACTTTGAAGAGAAGTTAATGGACACTGGTGTAGCAGAGAGAGAATATAAAGTGCAGATTAACAATGAAAAGAAAAGCCTTTCTGAAAAAGAAAGATTTGTTAACATCAAATATAAATTTAAATGTTGGGAAATTTTTATGGGTGTATTTTCCAGGAGTGTAGCCTTGTACAGAAGTGAAATGTTGGTGAAAAACAGTTCATCTAAGCAGAGAGCAGAAGCTTCTGAATTGTGGTACTAGAGGGAAATGCTGAAGATTAGGTGAGTAGATTGAATAAGTAATGAGGAGGTACTGAAATGAACTGGAGAAAAAAGAAATTTTTTGTGAAGTCTTACTAAATGAAGGGATTAAGTGATAGAACACAACCTGAGGCGTAAAGTGTTCATCAGTATGGTAATGGAGGGAAGTGTGGAAGGTAAAAATTGTAGAGGGAGACCAACACTGAAGTACAGTAAGCAGGTTCAAACAGATGTAATCTGCTGTAATTATGCAATGATAAAGAGGCTTGCACAGGATATACTAGTATAGTGCTGTGTCAAACACAACTTTGGACTGAAGACCATAACAACACCAACAACACTGATATATTGGCCCCATACTTGGCATGATGGTATGTTGTGCCACTGGGTGCATAATAAAATCATCTCTGGTTCAAACAGTCAGTAATTTGGACAGCAGCTTTTCCATTTCTCAAGCATTAAGGGCATTTTACATTTCTCAAGCATTAAGGGTGGTGGCTGCTGCCCTCTCTTAGAGGTTTCAGTGACATTTCTTTCAGCAAGATAATCTATGAGCACTTGTTGTCCATGCTGTCACAGGCTATCTTCATATACAGCATGTTTGACTTTTGCACAGGCCAGCACATTCTCGAGATTGCTAATGTGTTAAAACATCCTGTCATCAGTTACCAAAAGACTGGCAAGCCACCACTTATCAGCCACTACAATTGATGAACTGTGGCATGGAGCTGAAGCAGCATGGAATGACATAACTTTATCTGTCACTGAAGTTCAGTTTGACTCAATACCCAGCTGAATTAGAGCCACTGTTGTCACCAAAAGTAGGAACTTGTAATGGAAATGGTAAGTGCACTTTCTTTTGTCTCATACTGGAGAATCTGATACATATTGGCACTATTTCAAATCATGCAGTTCATGACATAAGTTCATAAATCATAGTAAGACTCAGTTTTTACAGTTTTTAACACACAATTAAACAAAACCCATTGTTTTAATTTCACAGTATGTGTATATAATTAGTGAAACTTAACAGTTCAAATTTCTAGGTATTCAGATAGACAGCAAACTGTCATGTAAAGCCTATGTTCAGGATCTTGTTCGAAGACTTAATGTTACCATTTTTACTATACGAATGGTATCTGAAGTAAGTGATAGTTCAACACGAAAAGTGGTCTACTTTGCTTATTTTCATTCGCTTATAACACATGGTATTATATTTTGGGGTAACTGTTCCCATTCTAAAGGGATATTTTTGGCTCAGAAACAGGCAGTTTGGGCAATAAGTGATGTAAGTTCATGAACCTCTTGTCGACCCCTGCTCATTAGTTTGAATATTCTGACACTGGGCTCTCAATATATATATTCTTTGCTGTCCTTTCTTGTTAACAATATCAGCATATTCCCAAGAATTAGCAGCTTTCACTCAATTAAAACTAGGCAGAAATCCAATCTGCATTTGGATTGCACTTCCCTGACTCTTGTGGAGAAAGGTGTGCAGTATACTGCTGCATCCATTTTCAATAAGCTCCCACAAGAATTCAAAAATCTTAGCAATTATCCAAGCACTTTTAAATCAAAACTGAAAAGTTTCCTCATGGGTCACTCCTTCTATTCTGTCAAGGTGTTCCTTTAAAAATTAAGCTGATTTGTGTGTTATATTGTTGATTACATATAATAAAACTTATGACTGTTTTTCTTTTTTCTTTTTTTGGGTTCATAAACATTTTATTTTATCTGTTATTACTATTATGTTGTAATTTCATGTACCAATATGTTCCATGACCTTGGAGGTTTGCTCCTCAATTTGGTCCTACAAAATTAGACATGTAAAATAATAAATAAATAAAAAAATATTAGTTCACAACACAGTCCAATAGTGCACATGTGGTAAATTTACATTCAGTGTGGTTTTGGTGCACAGGAGTAAAAACACGAATTTTGTGTAAAATTTGTTATCGCAGAAAAGCAATTATTTTTTGTTCATTGTACTTATTTCAAAATTTAGTCATTCACATTTATAATTATAATGATTATATCATTTCTGTGACTTTTTAAAAATATATCTTACAAAAACATTGCAACATAAACTATTAATTATTTATAAATTGCTTTGAATGTAGTAATCAGAATTTGAGGATCAATGTTTCTGTTCAAGGAGGTATGTTCTGTCTTTGCAAATAAATGAAATGCATTTATTTACTTATTTATGTATTTATTTATTGAATATAATAGAGGGAAACATTCCACGTGGGAAAAATATATCTAAAAAGAAAGATGATGAAACTTACCAAACAAAAGCGCTGGCAGGTCGATAGACACACAAACAAACACAAACATACACACAAAATTCTAGCTTTCGCAACCAATGGTTGCCTCGTCAGGAAAGAGGGAAGGAGAAGGAAAGACAAAAGGATATGGGTTTTAAGGGAGAGGGTAAGGAGTCATTCCAATCCCGGGAGCGGAAAGACTTACCTTAGGGGGAAAAAAGGACAGGTATACACTCGCACACACACGCATATCCATCCACACATACACAGACACAAGCAGACATTTGTAAAGGCAAAGAGTTTGGGCAGAGATGTCAGTCGGGGCGGATGTACAGAGGCAAAGATGAAGTTGAAAGACAGGTGAGGTATGAGCGGCGGCAAATTGAAATTAGAAATTAGCGGAGATTGAGGCCTGGCAGATAGCGAGAAGAAAGGATATGCTGAAGGGCAAGTTCCCATCTCCGGAGTTCTGACAGGTTGGTGTTAGTGGGAAGTATCCAGATAACCCGGACAGTGTAACACTGTGCCAAGATGTGCTGGCCGTGCACCAAGGCATGTTTAGCCACAGGGTGATCCTCATTACCAACAAACACTGTCTGCCTGTGTCCATTCATGCGAATGGACAGTTTGTTGCAGTTTAATGCCGTGTGACGAGGGCCTCCCGTCGGGTAGGCCGTTCGCCTGGTGCAAGTCTTTCGATTTGATGCCACTTCGGCAACTTGCACGTCGATGGGGATGAAATGATGATGATTAGGACAACTCAACACCCAGTCCCTGAGCGGAGAAAATCTCTGGCCCAGCCGGGAATCGCTGGGTGGAGAAGGTAGTCTGGAAATATTGTAGGGTTCGGTTCCTACCCCTGTAACCGACCCCGCTGCAAAACCTGCCCCATGCATCCCCCCACAACCACCTACTCCAGCCCCGCTACTGGTAAAACATACACAATTCAAGGCAGGGCCACGTGTGAAACTACACATGTCATTTATCAACTGACATGCCTGCACTGCACAGCCTTTTACATCGGCATGACAACAACTAAACTGGCTGAGCGCATGAACGGACACAGACGAACTGTCCGCCTAGGAGATGCCCAATACCCAGTAGCGGAGCATGCCCTCCAGCATAATTCTAGGGACCTAGGAACCTGCTACACCGTATGTGCCATTTGGCTTCTCCCACCCAACACCAGTCCCTCTGAACTGCAGAGATGGGAACTTGCACTCCAACACATCCTTTCATCCCGCCATCCCCCTGGACTGAACCTACGTTAAACAACCTCAATCCCATTTACTCTTCAGTCTTCTCCTCTTTCCCTTTCCTCTTTAGCCATTCACGCATCTTTTCATCCTACATAGTTGTGTTTATCTTTACTATATACCTCTTTACTTCTGTATGCATCCTCTTTGGTTTGAAGCTGGCACAGTATTTACAGTAGAATATCTTTGGCTTCCCTCTGACAACCATGCCTCCATCCTTGCTACCCTCCCTATTTTCCTTTCCCTGTTGCTTCATAACCTGGGTTGTGAGTAACTGAATCTCCTTTCCCTTCTTCCCTTTCTTTCCTCTCTCTCCTCCCCGATGAAGGAACATCTGTTCCGAAAGCTAGGAACGTAAATTTTCGGTTCTGTTTTATGTGTATCTATCGGCTGTACTGAGCTGAGGTAAGTACTGGCCAGCCCCTCTATCTCTTTGTTAGTATTTGTTTCACATCTCATATGAGATTTTCCATTAATCATGTAGTCAACAAATAGTAATTGAAAAGATAAGCAGATGTTAGAAAATGAATCAGTACACTGTGTAAACAGAAAACTATTGCTGGACTAATCCACAATATCTGTGTTAACACAGACCAAATTTAATACAGCAAAATTAGTAGGAAAGATGTTACATTTAAAAAGCTGTTGCTTCCTGAATTATATTAAACACCTATTGCTTATTAGCTACTGCTAACCTAATGTTTGAAAGTAAGCACTAATATTTATATAAGAATAACAGTTATATATGTCTTCAATAATAGAAAAAGGAGTAAACAGGAGGTGTGAATAATTTATGTGAATAGCTAATCAAGTATATTCCTTAATTTTCTTTTGACTGGTAAAGATGTTCTTGCTAAATGTTTGATGGTAGCTGTTGGACACTTTTGAACTAGGTTATTACAACTCACTCTGGAAGGTACACAAGAAGACAAAAAACTAATTTCTATTACCAACAACAAATATTATTAAGGAGTAAACCCATCCTGAAGCAAGTGCAAAAATTTCAAGACACTTCAAGAAACCTCATCAAAAATTGTAGTTATTTACTTAACACAATACTGTTACTGCTTGCTTTTGATGAATAAACACTCTATTTTCTCTTTCTGAGATCAAGATTTTTCAAACTTTTTCAGTGACATTGATGATCACCAGATATTTGAAACTGAGTTAACGTTATTGTTTTGTATGATATTTCTACAACTTCTCTACCAATCTTCTTCAGTTGCTGAGCAGGAATCTCGAGTGCTTCAGTCTAGCTATGGGCTGGAAATTGTATTAATCCAATTTGTGTAATGCCTTGAGAGCAACTTCCAAAAGTAACAATTGTTGTTGTTGTTGTTGTTGTTGTGGCCTTCAGTCCAGAGACTGCAGCTCTCCATGCTACTCTATCCTGTGCAAGCTTCCTCATCTCAAAGTAACTACTGCAACCTACATCCTTCTGAATCTGCATAGTATATTCATCCCTTGGTCTTCCTCTACCATTTTTACCCTCTACACTTCCCTCCCATACTACATTGGTGATCCCTTGTTGCCTCTTCTAGTCCAGTTGTGCCACAAATTCCTTTTCTCCACAATTGTATTCAGTACCTCCTCATTAGTTAAGTGATCTACCCATCTAGTCTTCAGAATTCTTCTGTAGCACCACATTTCGAAAGCTCCTATTGTATTGTCTTCTTGTCTAAACTATTTATCGTCTATGTTTCACTTCTATACATGGCTACACTCCATACATATACTTTCAGAAAAGACTTTATGACACTTAAGTCTATACTTGATGTTAACAAATTTCTCTTCTTCAGAAATGCTTTCCTTGCCACTGCCAGTCTACATTTTATATCCTCTCTACTTCGACCATCATCAGTTTTTTGCTCCGCAAATAGCAAAGCTCGTCTACTACTTTAAGTGTCTCATTTCCTAATCTAAATCCCTCAGCATCACCTGATTTAATTTGAGTACACTCCATTATCCTCATTTTATTTCTATTGATGTTCATCTTGTATCTTCCTTTCAAGACACCTTCCATTCCATTCAACTGCTCTTCCAAGTCCTTTGATGTCTCTGACAGAATTACAATGTCATACGCAAACCTCAAAGTTTTCATTTCTTCTCCATGGATTTTCCTTTTTTTTCCCTTTATTGCTTGCTCAATATACAGATTGAATAGCATTGGGGATAGGCTACAACCCTGTCTCAGTCCCTTCCCAACCACTGCTTCCCTTTCATGTCCTTCGACTCTTATAATTGCCGTCTAGTATCTGTACAAATTGTAAATAGCCTTTCACTCCCTGTATTTGATCCCTGCCACCTTCAGAATTTGGAAGAGACTATTCCAGTTAACATTGTCAAAAGCTTTCTCTAAGTCTACAAATGCTAGAAATGTAGATTTTCCTTTCCTTAATCCATCTTATAAGATAAGTCATAGGGTCAGTATGGCCTCCCATGTTCCAACATTTCAACGGAATCCAAACTGATCTTCCCTAAAGTATGCTTCTAACAGTTTTGTGACTTATTAAACTGATAGTTCGTTAATTTTCACACCTGTCAACGCATGCTTTCTTTGGGATTGATGTTATTACATTCTTCTTGAAGTCTGAAGTTATTTCACCTGTCTCTTACATCTTGCTCACCAGATGGAAGAGTTTTGTCATGGCTGGCTCTCCCAAGGCAATCAGTAGTTCTAATGGAGTGCTGTCTACTCCAGGAGCCTTGTTTCAACTTCAGTCTTTCAGTGCTCTATCAAATTCTTCAGGTAGTATCATATCTTCCATTTTATCTTCATCTACATCCTCTTCCATTTCCATTAACATTGCCCTCAAGTACATCACCCTTGTATAGACCCTCTATGTACTCCTTCCACCTCTTGTTTCCCTTCTTTGCTCTGAACTGGTTTTCCATCTGAGCTCTAGATATTCATACAGGTGGTTCTCTTGTCTCCAAAGGTCTCTCTAACTTTCCTGTAGGCAGTATTTACCTAACCCCTAGTGATATATGCCTCTATACTCTTACATTTGTCCTCTAGCCATCCCTGCTTAGCCATTTTGCACTTCCTGTCGGTCTCATTTTTGAGACGTTTGTATTCCTTTTTGCTTGCTTCATTTAAATTTCATAATCTCTTCTGTTATCCAAGGATTTCTACTAGCATCAATTATTGATACTAAAAATGGTTCCATTCTATGCTGGGCACCTGGTACAGTAACCACCTATGAATTTCTTGAAATAAGACAGTCTTGGTTGCAAAATCTTTTTATTTACAGGAAACAACTCATTTCACCCTTTTGGGGCATCATCAGATTGGCATAAAAAGTAATGTGGAAAACAAGCATTTCTGCATTAAGGGCTCACATATGGTATTAAGATAAAATTTTATAAGGAACCATCATCCCGTTGTCATGGGATGATAAATCTCATCTTAATGCCATATGTGGGCATTAACAGATGAATGTTGGTTTTCCACAGTAATTTTTACATCAATCTGATGATGCCTTAACAGGTCTCAACATGTCATTCCCTGTGCGTAAAAAGGATTTTGTAACCGAGACTGCCTTACTTCAAGAAATGATTGTTACTGCTTGTCCATTTCACTGTTGGGCTGGAGTCCAGACAGTAAGCAAGATTAACAATGGGAACAACTCGAGGCAACAGCTACAAAGTATCATGTAAAATGGCCATAAGACTTACAAGTTTCTGGGCAGTCCTTTATGGTCACTTATGTTGGTTAAGGACAGGTGTGCACTCAGTATAGGATCCTATGGAACTAAAAAAATATTAATGTAAAGGCGAATTCACACTGTCCATCACATCACATCATGTCATTTCACATCACATCAAAACATTCTGCAATGCTTTACAAATGGCAGCATCCACACTGGTCATCCTGTCCTATCACATGACATCACAGCACCATCAAGGTTTTTCAGGAAGGAAGTTTTGATGGCTGACGCCATCTGTCAATTGTTCATCAAGTGATCCCCAAGCTCATTTCATCACATTACCCGGTCATGCTCTGAGCACCACCATTTCGTGTTGATGTGGCTTTCATGGTTGACACTAGTTGTATGTTGTTTCTAATTCATAATAAATTGTTTTGTTTTGTTACTTCTTTCATTAAAATTTATACTAAATGACAAAAGATTAATCAAAGCAGTGAGGCAACAGTATGGATTTTGCGACATGAATGTACTAAATTATGTGCACTCTACTATACTTATAAAGTGGATTTTTATTCATATCAGTACCTTATTTAATTCTTTACAATATAATGGATACCAATCTGGCTGCAACATGAACTGAAAAAAGTACTTTGGATAGAATCTGATTAGAAAGTGGAATTTATTTATATGTTGTCAGGTATTTGTAATGTTTCATAAAGAAATGGACTGAAAACTTCAGGCATTGCAACAGTGTCAAAACACAAACACTTCTGCATGCATAAGTGGTCAATATTTGTGTGGTTTCACTAACTAAGCCCAGTACAAATAAGGCACTTGAACTATTAACAGCCAAATACAAGTTGGAAAGAAAACTTGTACATCTTTATGGGAAAGCTATTGAGGGGGATATGACTATTGCACAAAAATTTGCATTGAACTGGTAACCAAACTTAACCTAAACAAGGCCAATTTTTCATGGGATGTGATGAAAGCTCATAATACTGTGTTCCTTATAGTAATTCTGGGAGAAATTTTACATAAGAAATGAAAAAACTGGTGCTTCAACTTTCTAAACTACAAAATGCAGATTCCTCTTCCTCAAGTTCCTCGCATAGCATGTGAAATTTCCCCTCTGTACCATGTAATGATGTTTTTTGGGTCCACACTCTTTTTTGCATTATTCTGCATTTCTGTCTCCCTCCTCTAATGTACAAGCTATCCCTGCAAACTGCAAACCACTTGATTCCAATAAATGTCATTTTTATACAAATGTTGACTACAGCATCCACATATATACACTACTGCATTTTGTATGTGCTCTTAGTGCATAAAAACAGTTGAAAATCATCTTGCAAAGATAGCAAGTAGCATGAGAAAACAGTTGAGGACAGCCCTGTGACTTGAGATCACATGACTTGAATTAACTTGATGTGCTGTGCTGTGATGGACAGTGTGAATACTCCTTGACATAACAGTGCCACGATGTGATGGTGCCGTGATGTACACTCTGAACTGGCTTTAATGGATGGGTTTGTTTTTGAAAAAGTGATTATCATGACATAACCTGATATTAATAAATTCAATCCCTAGTTCTCTGAATAAATTCAAACACACACAGTGATGTTTAAGAAACACCACAACAGCATGTGGAAGAAGTCAGTCACTTTCTGAGTTCAATAAAGACCAATTAACACTCACTGTCATGACACTGTCATATCATGGCTCCATCACATCAAGATATATTCACACTGCCCGTGGCACATCAAGTCAATTCAAGTCACATGATCTCAACTTGTATGGCTGTCCTCAGTTGTTCTTTTTGCAAGAATTGTAATCTTTGCAAGGTGGTTTTCAACTGTTTTTATGCACAAAGTGCACATGCACGATGTAGTAGCTTGACATTTGTACAAAAATGACATTTATTGGAATCAAATGGTTTACAGATTGCAGGGATAGTTTGTGTATTAGAGAAAGAAAACAGAAGTGCAAAACAACACATAAAAGAGCATGGGTCCAAATAATGTCATTAACTGGTACAGAAAGGGAATTTCACACACTACACAAGGAGTTCGAGGGAGAGGAATCTTCATTTTGCATTTTAGGAAGTTGAAGCATCAATTTTTTTCATTTGTTACATTAAATTGCACTCAGAATTACTAAAAGGAACACAGTGTTATGAGCTACCACCACATCTCATGAAAAACTGGTCTGTTTAACGTTAAGTTTAGTTGCTAGTATGGTGAAAACTTATGTACAATAGTATTATCTCCCTCGATACCTATCTCTTCAAGATTTAAATGGGTTTTGTTTATGTCTTGTATTTGGCTTTTAATAGTTCAAGTGCCTGATTTGTACTGGGGCTAGCTAATGAAACCACATAAATATTAACTACTTACACTTGCTAAACTGTTTCACACACGCAATTCAGACAGCTGCTTGACAGTAAATAAGCCTGCCACAAACATATATTTAAACAAACAACTTGCAGTCTCTGAATGTTTCAGTCCATTTCTTTATTAAACAATACAAATGTCTGACGACATACAGACAAATTCCATCTACTAATCAATCTGATTCTACCCACAATACTTTTTCCACTTCAAGTTGAAGCCATAGTGTAATCCATTTCACTGTAAGATATTAAATACCTTACCAGTATGTAAAACAATTCGCTTTATAAATGTAGTAGACTGAAAGTAATTAATTTAGTACATTCAGGTCATACAATTCAGACTGTTGCCTCACTGCATTGATTAATCTTTTGTCATTTATTATAAATTTTAGCAAGAGAAGTTATGAAACAAAACAATTTATAACGAATAACAAACAAAAAACAATTGATATTAACCACAAAAACTACCATGAAACAAAATATGAAGATCTGAGCATGGCCATGTATAAAGAGGAAATGAGCCTGGGGGTCATGTGATCAACTACAGATGGATGATGTCAGCCAGCAAAACTTTCTTCCCCAGAAACCTTGATGGTGCCATGATGTGACATGACCTGATGGGAGAGGACGGTCAGTGTGGATGCCATCATTTGAAATGCATTTCAGAATGTTTTAATGGGATGGATCATGATGTGACGTGATGGCGTGTCAATTGGCCTTAAGTCATACATAAAAAAAGAGGCAGTGTTTGCATTTGCTTGCTATTGCTTGTGCAGTTTATTTGTGAGGATTTTTATAGCATTCTGGATTTATTTATGCTTTGATTCTGAGTTGCTTGTCAATGGTTATCATGAAATGTTTGCAGAACAATGATGACAATGAAGAGGGCATTTCTCCTCCATGTAGTGGTTGGGAAGAGATTTCTCAGACCAAGAAAATGAGATGGTATTTTGATACATATGTATCTCTGGACTTTGCAAATACTTTCAGCAGTAGTGAAAATTGTCTAGAGTATGTGATATGCTTAACTATTTTACCTGCAGACACTATGACCATAAACAAATTGAAGAAGAGCTTCTTTGGGAGCATTGAGGTTATGGAAGGAAACAAGTGACAGTTTCAATCTTTTAGTTCATCTATGGGAGGCCAGAATAAGTTGTGCAGTTGGTAATTCACTGTCCACAAAAGGTAATGTTGCAGACATGAGTCCTGGTGTGGCATAATTTAACTTGTCATGTGAATTACAGTGTATACTCCAGTAAATAATAATAGAGTATGTCAGTTCGGTCTCAGAGTTCAAGGAGTTCAAATGAAGTGTTAAGTGATAAGGATGTTCTCTTGGGCACTACATGTGCCTAGTTGTTAAATTTGTCTATGACTACTGGCAGCAATGCTATTTCAGAGGTAAGACACTTGGGAAGTACTAATCCAAATTACTGTCCTGCTAGGGTAATCAAAGACCAGATGGGGATCACCAAACAGTAAAGTATTCTGACATGAGCTTTGTCTTGTATTCCAGTTGGGGTACAGAAGTCAATGACAAAGACTGTCAAGGAACTATCACTTTTTAGGGTTGTACTGTTGCCACACATTGGTGTTCATAAAAACAAATGATATACAAAACCATCATTGCTTTGTGCACCAACAGAAGAGGCTCTGTAGATGATTAGTAACAAACAGTTTATGGTGTGACACTCCACCAGACATATATGGACTTGGTGGATGCATGGAAAAGGGTACTTAATTGGAAGTGTGCTAAGAGTGAAATTCAGTGGAGGAAGGTGTGATGATCTGAAGCTGTTTACCCTGCTTTTGACTCAGACTATTAAATCAATGCAAATATTTACAAAAACATTTTAGAGAATAGTATACTTCCCATAGTGACGTTTTCTAGATCAATATGATTATCCTTCTGTCCTGAAAGCAAGAACTACTTTGCCATAGTTTCAAAAGAAATTTGAATGTATTTGCTGAAATTTCCTGCACAGACCCTAACTGGACTCCACTGAAGACTTAGGTATAAATTAGAGCATCAATTATGTGCCATATCAATTTGCCCAAAAACTTACTAACACCTGTTTATTATGCTTCAGGACAAATGGAAACAAATTCAATGCTGAATATGACAGAACTAAATAGAAAGGTTTTCTCATAATGTAACTGTAGCAAAATGAGATCTCACATCCTGTTAGTTTCAGGGGACATAAAAGTCCAGAAAACTGGTTTGTTCAGATAATTGAACAGTATACTTTTATTTACCAAGAAAAACTACATATATTTATAATAACATGAATCTCTTTTACTGTCACAAGGGCAAGTACAGTAGGAATGTATGTAGTACAGCCTAGTAAACAAAAAATATGCAATACATTTGAATTTTGCATGTACAGTACATACGTATAGAATCAATGCTTTAAAAATCCTTAACTGCGGTCTGTGAAAGCAAGTCTCCCCACTTACAAGCAGCTATGTTACACTTTTTAGGACAGATATCTGAAACTGGTCACTTTCATCTTAAGCTTCACACCACCTGAAGGCAGTATCTAAACATATAAATGCTTCAGAAAGAGGTGGTATATTTTGATCTTCATTTTTTCGACCACTAGCTGAGAGACATGTAGCAATGTCAGCTTTATCAGTGATGAGGTTTACAATTTTGCTATCCTGTAGGATTTAGTGTTGTGGATCTGCATCGTGGATACTCATCCATTCTTGAATGTCATCTTCGTCACATTCATGGCAACTGTATTCTTTTAGCATATTGAGCATTTTGGACATATCTTTCTGTTTGTCATTTTCAATTAGACTTAGAGCACTTCCCCCAAAGTTTTATTCCTGGCCTTCCAAATTCTGTTTCTTTACACTATCTCATGATGCTGCGATCATCTAGGACGCATCTTTCAAATCAATATTTTCATGATTTATAAACAGACTTTCTTCTCCCTCTTCTTCCCTTTTACAATAACTTACTTAACAATTCTCTTCTGTAATACCATTTGAAAGACTCAATAATGCCTTGATTCATAGACTGCGATAAGGAAGTTACATTAGGTGGAAGAGACCTTATTTTATGAACTCATCCTTTTTATTTAAAATATCAAACAATGGATGAGTTGGTGTATTATCAGGGAGCAGTAATTATTTCTCCCTTTTACCATTTTTAACTGATGAGATTTTACAGAGTGTCCAAAACCTTCCATAAACCATTCTGTGAAGATGATACTACAGGTATTTATCCAGGCGCTCTTTTGTGAGGTGTAAATGATAGGCATCACAGACACATTAATGAGTTGGAAAAGCTTTCTGATTGACCCCAGCTTTGTAAGCATTCCAAACATTTTTGAGAGCATAATTTTCTTCCCTCTGTACTTCCTTAGTTTGATTATGAAAGAATCAGCGGACAGTTTTTCTTCTTGTGTTTGAAGCTCACAAATGCCATGCCTAGACTTACAACAGTGTTTTAATTGGCACGTGCTTGCTTTAAAATTCAACAGCTCTCCAAGGTTTTCATTAAACTGAACTGATTTTTCACATAGAATGGGACCAAAGGTGGATTCTCCTTGTGATCTTTCTTGTGTAAACACTTGTAAACAGCACAATCTAAAATCATGTTCATGCTGAGCTTCATAGTTTTACAAACTGTAGATCTATCTGTAGAATCAAGCTTAGATATAAAATTTATGATGCTTTTCTTCTGTTTTTATGTGTTTTTGTGAGCTTACTAACTTTGTAGCCCTATTCAGTAGATAACTTGGTTCCGAATTCACCTTCCTCTTAGCATTTTATCAATCTAATAATGGAAACTCCAGGTTGGAATGCTCTTCTGTCTCTCCACCCATACCCTGCTATCCCTCCCCCTTCCCTGCCATCTCCAGAATCCTGCTTTCATTCAATGTGACAGTTGCATTCTAGTCCAAGGTACCAGACATGGTGGTCATATGTGTATGAGGTATGCTTGCTTTTGTGAAGGAATTTGTGAATGTGTGTGTGTTTTCTTTTTTGAAGAGGATTTTGGCTGAAAGCTAAATTGTAATGGTCTTTTCATTGTGCCTATGTGCAACTCAACATGTCATCTTTACAGTGAGTAACAATCTATCCTGTTCTTTTATTAACCTCATATTTCTGTCTCATAGAAAGTACAACACATTTATATTAGACATTTTATATTCAAGTTTACTTTACATGGTAAAGGTACAAGTGATCATAACAGAGAGCAAATGGTTATTATTGCTGGCAACTCAGCATTAGTGCAAGGGCAGGGGGAGGAGGGCAAAAGCTTAGAATGGGGAGAGTAACAGGCATGAACAAGTAGTAGTTCAGTTAAGCAGTCATTTAGATGACCAAAGTTTGGATTATTGCTGCTCTACACATATGGCTGTGATCTCTGAAAGGATAAGAGTGCATGTCCATAGACTTATGGCCACAAAATACACAGACTGAACCCGAACTCCACCAAAAATTTTGCAGGTTGTTCAAGGATATTTTCTGAGTATTTTGGTATAAAGGACACATGGTCTTTGCTGGCCTCAATAGATAGTAATAATGTACTTATGATTTATTTATTTTGTTACCCCAATTACCTTTGTCCCTGAAAAAAAAATAACTTTGCAATGAATCTCCATAACATACAGTCACTAAAATGTATAACACAAAGTTCAGAGTAATGGAACAACCCATAGATGTAAAAGTACTGTGATGTGGTTGCCTTTGCTGTGGGAATAGCTTAACATAGCATTGTTGTGTTGTCTTTCCATTGCATTCAATGAACCCTAGCATGAGGTCCACATCGACCAACTCTTCATCAATAAACCTAGCCTTGCTGCTGTGTATCACTGTTAATGTACAACGAACATTGCCAGAAAACAAACCCATGACATGACTGAACAGTGCCAAGGGCAAAGAGTGAGTGGACATCACTGTTGTCAACAGCAAGTACAGTCACTGAATTGAATAAATTTGTTTCCAAACAAGACATGCAGCACATACCATCCATATGGGCATTGCTGTGGACGTATTTTCATTGGAAAAGAAATACAAATATAAATGGGGGTAAGAAATAAAACAAAATTTTATTGATCTGTAATGAGCCACCAGAGACAATGGTCACTTATCCCTGAACAACCTGGAGTTCAGGTTCACTCTGTATGCCTCAAGTACTGGTTAGCAGATTACAATTCTAGTTTACTTTGCATCCTGTCTGATGTATCCAAAGCCTTCATCTATGACTACAACTACCTGCATTACAGGTAATGTCTCCATGTTGCCCGTGTTCTGGCTCCACAGGATACCTTCCCTTGGCAGACCCAGCTGGCAACAGTATGGCAGGCATGGTGTATCAACCATAGTGAAATGGATTGTGTCCAAAACATGCCAGTCTGTTCTGAAGTGGAGCTCCAGCTGGCATCATGGGAAAATGACGTGTTAGCTTCACCAGGAAAGGTGCCAGCTTCAAGACCAGTGACACATGCATCCTGACAATAGTGCCACAACTGGAAGCACTTCTTTACCTCTTTGAACCATATATAATCCAAGCATCAAACAGATATCATCTGTCAGGCACAACTTTAGGTTGATGCCTGGCTGATCTCAACCAGTCCAATTCACAGAGCCTCTGCAAAAAGTTTTGAAGCAGAGTGACCACCAGGATCTACACCGCTGATTTCCAGCAGCAGCTTGATCTGGAGCATACTCCACTGCACCCACTATATGCTGCTAGCCACTGCACAGAAAACTTTGCCTCCTCCATCTTGGCCTGCGGTGGAATTGGTGCTCCACGACTGGTATTCTTGTGTGGAAATTGGATTGTCAATGGTGCTAGTGGTTGCCATTGTTATACTACTGAATGGACTTTGACTTTGTTGCACTTCCTAAACAGACACCAGGGCTAATTGAATTTAAGATCTAGTGTCCCTATCAGAAACTATTTCAGAAATCCTGTCATTGTGATTCATTCTGTGGAATTCATAATCTTTGAAGAGCTTTTGTGAGCAGACACTATATAATTTTTATTGTTTGTCAGTCATTAATTCGTGGTTAAGTACAATCAGCACACTAAGTCAAAGCTGACAAGCTTGTATTTTTCAATTTTTGTGTGGAATAAAAAATAAATGTTAACTGATTACAACCTCAGTGTAGGACATATCACTACCCTATCTCCTCCTACATCATTTTCTTTTGGGTAAAATGAACTAAAGTTTTATTTGGTAAAGGTGAGCAGTAAAAATATTGTGTTCAGTAAATAACCACACATCTTACAGAAAGGGGTCAATCCATACCAAGTGGTCCAGCACTGGTATCTTGACCATCTCAGAAAAATGTTATATTTGCTGGGTGAATTCCCCAATGTTTAGTAGCCACAAAAATATTTTAAAAAAATTATTGTTTATTATTTTGAAAAAAAAAAAAAATCGCTCTGAGCACTATGGGACTTAACATCTATGGTCATCAGCCCCTAGAACTTAGAACTACTTAAACCTAACTAACCGAAGGAAAGCACACAACACCCAGCTATCACGAGGCAGAGAAAATCCCTGACCCCGCCGGGAATCGAACCCGGGAACCCGGGCGTGGGAAGCAAGAATGCTACCGCACGACCACGAGATGTGGGCTATTATTTTGAAATGGTGGCCGTATTTGTTCCAGGCCGCGTGTGTTTTTTCGTATTTGCAAGCATCTACATTTTTTTACAATTATTCAGTAGTGGAATGTCCTAAGCCTTTCAGATAAAATGCATTTAGTTCAACACACTCTGGGCTACAAATTAACATCATTAACACTTAGCTGAATGTATTCTTTAATATATTTTTAATAGTGCCAAGTTATCAGCCACAAATTAAAAAAAACTCTATTTTTGAACCGTAGTTTTCCAAAGAAAGATTAATTTCTCAACTTAAATATTTTTCCTGCTATTACACTGTATAGTATAGTTACTTTTTACAGAGTATCAATTGTGAGCAGCTCACACTTAAAAAAATACACGATTTTAAAAAATGGATTTTTTTTAATGTTTCCATTTTGTGGCCTGCATATCTTTGTTGGGGTACCAGACAAAAATCTGAAAATTTCACAGTTAATAGACCTTTATGATATCAAACTTCAGTATAAATTTCAACTTTGAGATTCAATTGGAAGTTATGGAAAAAAATTACAAACACGAGTCAAAAATACGTTTATTAACATCTGTGATATCTGGTAGGCTAATCAAATAAAGTATACCATTTGCATAATGTAACACACCACATTACACTAGTTAATGAATATTTGTCGAAACAATGCTGTGGTAATTGTTTCAGCGGGCTAACAATTGCATCTGCAAGCCTATAAAAGTCTGATTGTTGTCTTCTCCCTTAGACCAACAATTGTCTACTCACTTATTTAGATAGAATTTCTTGAAGTGTGCAGTTGAAAAATGGTGTCTCAGTGTTCTGTTGGTGTTGTTATTAATGAAGCATGTCATAAAAGTGTGTATGGAGAGTGTCCTATAGACATTACTTTAATCGAAGATTACAGTCAAGAAGAAAAAGTGTTGTTTTACTTATGAGTTGGCCCAGAGGTCAAATCAACATACAAGGACCATGAAATAAAATACTTAAAAAATTTTCGTCACCTTTTTGGTCAGTCTTGCATGAACCCGTATAAGAAACATATAACAAAAGATCTGCGAGAAATAACATTTGATCATTATTCTAAAAAAAAAAAAAAAAGCCCTTTAGTCAATCTCATACCAGAAAAATCATTGTGTCCAACATGTTATTCTAAGATATTCGCAATTCACAAGAGAAAGGATAGTGAAACCTCAGATAAAGAATTTTGTGACTTATCAGCAACCATTAAAAAAGTAGTTACAGCTTGTGAAATTCTGGGTATATCGCCTGCTAGTAAAATTAGAAAACTAAGTCAAGATAGAAGACTAAGTGCCTTGAATACAAAAATTGAGAAAGTGGCAGCTACAGCCAAAAAGAATTTGGAAGTTTCATTTCAAAATACAATTTGTACTAAAACAGATGGAAGTTCTAAAACTTCACCAACTTAATATGGTGATTTGATAGGAAAACTAAAAACTAAACACAGTACTTCAAACAAAGAGGATAAAATTAAGATTATCTGTTTACTGCTGAATTCTTGGAGTTGAGCAAAAGTTAGTGATGAATTTAATGTCTCACAATGTCTTGTTAAGTTAACAAGGCAATTAGTAAAAGAACAGGAAATTTTACCAGCATTACAAAAGAAAAGTGCACCTAATTTGGTAGCTGAAAACACAATCAATAAATTTATTAAGTATTATGATGATGACTATAACAGCCGTTTGATGTCTGGCAAAAAAGACTTTGTTTCTGTGAAAGAAAATGGTTCTAAGATTCAAAGACAAAAAAGGTTAATATTGTGTAATTTAAATGAACTATTCACTGAATTTAAAAAAAAGAAAATCCTGACATTAAAATTGGAAGATCAAAGTTTTGCAAGCTGAGACCAAGATGGTGTATTGTTGCAGGGGCATCTGGCACCCATAATGTTTATGTTCGTTTGTATCATCAAAACGTAAAGTTGATGATAGATGGGGCCAATCTTGGAGGTGACTATAAAGACCTTTTGGATGTTATGGTATGCAATATTGACAGTTACAATTGTATGATCAAGGGAAAATATGAAGATTGTCCAGGCAAACAAGCCTTACCTGACATGTTTGAAGCATCTGAAGAAGATGATTTGATGCCTGACAATATAAAATACAAATAATGGGTGATGCAAGACAGAACTGAAATAGTGACAGTCATAAAATCACGAGAAGAGTTTTTTGAAATGTTGGTGGCTAACCTTGAAATTTGAAAATGCATCATTTTATTGCAAAAGCTCAAAGTAAATTTTTGAAAGACAAAAAGCAAACATTGGCAGCTGATGAATGCTTAGTTCTTGCTGACTTTTCGGAAAATTATACCTTTGTTGTTCAAGATGAAGTACAAGGGCACCACTTGGTAAACAAAAACTTTGTGTTCTGCCTTACTACAGGTCTTGTCATGGGGGAAGCCTCGTCAGAGAGGTCCACCGCTTGAGTGTCTAGGCAAGTGATTCCAGTGGTGGTTTCCCATTGCCTTCCACTGATGATGATGAAATGATAATGAGGACAACACAAAACCCAGTCCCTGAGCAGAGAAAATCTCTGACCCAGTCAGGAATGAACCCGGGGCCCTTGGCATGACAGCCCGCCAAGCTGATCACTCAGCTATTGGGGCGGACACTGGGTAAACAAGCAGGCCACAGTTCATCCATTTGTATTCTATTATGAAGATGAAGATAAACTAATGAGCCACAGCTTTTGTGTCATAAGTGACTACCTTGAACACAACACTACAGCAATTCACATTTTTCACCTAAAATTAACAAACTGCATTAAACAGCACCACCCTTCCATAAAAAAAATTGATTTAATGTTCGGATGGGACAGCAAGTCAATATAAAAACAAAAAAAGAAAATTATTAACAGCTCCTTTCATAAAGAAGATTTTGGGTTTTATGAAAAATGGCACTTTTTCACTTCATGCCGTGGGAAGAATGCTTGTAATGGTGTAGGTGGTACAACAAAGTGAGCTGTCACAAAAGCTCGTCTGCAGTGGACCAATGACAATCATATCATAACACCTCAAGAAATGCTTGAATTCTGTAAAAAACATATCAAAGGAATTACCTATGTTTTTGTACAATATGAGGAAATACAAGAAGTCTATGACAGTGTCTTGAAGGAAAGGTACAACACTTGTCAGAAGATTAAAGGCACTCGATCTTTTCATTGTTTTGTACCCCATTCACACAACTTACAGAAGTGTGAGATCACATCAAGTTCGCCTGATAGTGAATTTCATCAATGTGGAAAACTTGTACAACTGTTTCTTCAAAATAAAGACATAGTGACTTGTGTTTACGACGAACAGTGGTGGGTTGGCAAAGTTGATAATATTGACTGTCAAAACCAAGATGTACATGTTGTATTTTAACACCCTCCAGGACCAAGGACATCTTTTAAAAAAAGTAGAGAAGGATCAAATTTGGATGCCACTTAAAAATGTACTACAGAAGCTGTCCCCCATGGAATTTACAACTGTGACTGGGTGAACTTATAATCTAACACCCAAACTGAGTGAACAAATTTCTCAAAGGTTCAATGAGCGATGTACTAAAAACAAACAACAAGAGAACAATATAATGTAATTAGTAGGCTGATTTTCAATAAAAAAAAGTAAGTAATCATAGATATGATTAAATTATATACTGTAACTGATATATTTTATTCCATAAGCCAAGATATTCCAGATATTAAAAAATGTATTTTTGACTTGTATTTGTAATTGTTTTTTCCATAACTTCCAATTGAATCTCAAAGTTTAAATTTATACTGACGTTTGATATCATAAAGGTCTATTAATTGTGAAATTTTCAGATTTTTATCCGGTCCCCCAACAAAGATCTTGCAGGCCACAAAATGGGAAAATTAAAAAAAATCCATTTTTTAAAATAGTGTATTTGCTTAAGTGCAAGCTGCTCACCATTGAGACTCTATAAAAAGTAACTATACTATACAGTGTAATAGTAGAAAAAATATTAAAGCTGAGAAATTAATCTTTCTTTGGAAAACTACTCTTCAAAAATTGAGTTTTTTTTAAAAATTTGGAACTGATAACTTGGAACTATTAAAAATATATTAAAGAATACATCCAGCTAAGTGATAATGATGTTAATTTGTAGCCCAGAGTGTGTTAAACTAAATGCATTTTATCTGAAAGGCTTAGCACAATCCACTACTGAATAATTGTAAAAAATGTAGGTGCTTGCAAATATGAAAAACGCATGCGGCCTGAAACAAATGTGGCCGCCATTTCAAAATAATAAACAATAAATTAAAAAAAAAATTCTTGTGACTACTAAACGTTGGTGAATTCACCCAGCAAATATAAATTTTTCTGAGATGGTCAAGCAACCAATTATTTTTTTCTTGGACCACTTGGTACGGATTGACCCAAAGTGAGTGTAATGTCTTAGGGTACAGACATTAAATTTCTGGTATGTTTACTCTTTAATGCTATGAGAGGCAGTAAAATGAAAATCAAACACTTGTCACAATGTGACCAAGGAATGGTTCCATTCCAAAGTAATCATCACATGTGTTAAGACATTTATCCCAGTGAGAAATGATACGATCAACTCTTGTTTTATAGAATGTGGTTGGGCACTGATGGATCCACAATTATACCTACACTTCAACTTTCTCCTCTGACTGAAATTGATGTCCATGCATGTCTTTCTTCAGGTCACCAAAGATGTGAAAACCACATGGTGAAAGATCTGGGCTCTATGGAGGATGCTGTAGTGTTTCCCAACCAAATTGCTTCATCCAATTGGGAGTGCGGGGTGGGCATTATCATGCAACAGGATCGTTCCATCCAATGGTATTCCTGAGTGTTTTGACTTTATATGGTGCATCACAGTTCCTGCAATGTGTCTCTGCTTTGATTGTGGTTTCATGCTCGAGGAACTTGATGGGCAGTGGGTTCCTGCAGTCAAGAAGATCATCATATACTTATCTGAACTTGTTTGAACAGCTTTGGATTTCTTTGGCATGCAAGATGAGAGATATTTTGTACTGCTGGGCTGTAGAAATACTGTGGATGGGATCATCCTGATGCACAATAAATACTGCCCCCAAACTGCCAACTGGGCAAATGCTACCATCGATGATTTGTTTGGGAAATATTCCAACATCCTGTGTAGAGCCCGGATTTTTCACCATGTGATTTTCACATCTTTGGCAACCTGAAGAACAATATCCGTGGATGTTGGTTTCTGTCAGACAAGGAAGTTGCAAGAGTAGTGTGGATCTGTCAGTGACTGACTACGTTTTACAAAACAGGAATTGACTGTCTTGTTTCCCAGTGGGATAAATGTCTTAACATGTGTGGTGATGACTTTTGAATAGGCCTATTTCATGGTCCCACTGTGGCAGGTGTTCAGTTTTCATTTGACTGCCTCTTGCCCCCCCCCCCCCCCCCCCTGCCCCCCTTTATATTTGTGACAAATAAAGAAAATCAAGTTCAGATGTTCTGTAATTCACACAGTGCGAAAAAAAAGAAGCAGTTTAGATGCTACATCCAAAAGTATGCAGAATAGTATCGTGAAACAAAGTAAACAGAAAATAAATACAAGATGACATTCTACACCTTCGAAGTAATCTCAGTTAACAGCAATACATTTATGGGAACATTTATAAGGAGCTGCAAAGTGTCAGTGAGTATTCTCTTGGAATTACAAAAGAACTGCTGTCAAATGTCTTTGCCTCTCACAATATAATGCACAGAACAATACAGTTCGGTGATTTTCTTCCCTATTTTGGATTGACTTACTACTAGCAGGTATAAAATCTTATTATGGTACTTTACACAAAATATGGATCTTGGCTACACATGTCAATGTAATGTTTCAGCTGTTTCTATCATAATTGCCATCTGCTGTTCAGTCAATTTGTGTTGCAAGAACTGGGAATATACTGAAAAAGCAGATATTCTGCTTATCCAAAACTATCTGAATGCAGTGTTAACATTATCATAACTTATCACCAATTCAGTGTCTTGAGTAAGACATGATTACTAATTTTGTGCTAGCATTTAGTTCACTTGATTGACGTAAGTCAGTATGCTCATTCTTGATTGACCTGAATGTAGTGCCTCATCAACAGTTTTTCTGTACATCTCAAACATGTTTGAACTAACTTTAAACCCATTTTCTCCTAGTGACTTCTGTTCAGTAAAAGTATCTCAACTTCTTTTGTTTCTGAAACAATGACACTGAGAATGCACACTATGTGATCAAAAGTACCTGAACACCACAAAAAACATATGATTTCATGTTAGGTGCATTGTGATGCCATCTACTGCCAGGTACTCCATATCAACAACCTCAGTAGTCATTAGACATTGCGAGAGAGCAAATTGGGGCACTCTGTGGAACTCACGAACTTCGAATGTGGTCAGGTGATTGGATGTCACTTGTGCCATACATCTGTATGCCAGATTTCCACACTCCTAAACATCCCTAAGTCCACTGTTTCTGATGTGATAGTGAAATGGAAACGTGAGGGGATGCTTACAGCACAAAAACGTACAGGCCAACCTCATCTGTTGACTGACAGAGACCGCCGACAGTTGAAGAGGGGTCGTAATCTGTAATCTATCCAGACGATTACACAGGAATTCCAAACTGCATCAGGGTACACTGCAAGTACTATGAAAGTTAGGCGGTAGGTGAGAAAACTTGGATTTCCTGGTCGAGCGGCTGCTCATAAGCCACACATCATGCTGGTAAATGCCAAACGATGCATTGCTTCGTGTAAAGAGCGTGAACATTGGATGACTGAACAGTGGAAAAACATTGCTTGCTGTGACAAATCATGGTACACAATATGGCGATCCGATGGCACAGTGTGGGTATGGTGAATGCCCGGTGAACGTCATCTGTTAACGTGTGTAGTGCCAACAGTAAAATTCGGAGGTGGTGGTGTTACTGTGTGGTCATGTTTTTCATGGAGAGGGCTTCCATCCCTTGTTGTTTTGCATGGCACAATCGCAGTTCAGGTCTACATTGATGTTTTAAGCACCTTCTTGCTTCCCACTGTTGAAGAGCAATTCGGGGATGGCGGTTGCATCTTTCAACATGATAATAACATCCCTATAATGGACTGGCCTGCACAGCGTCCTGACCTGAATCATATAGAACACCTTTGGAATGTTTTGAAACACCGACTTCATGCCAGGCCTCACAGACCAACATAAATGCCTCTCCTCAGTGCAGTACTCCTTGAAGAATGGGCTGCCATTCCTCAAAAACCTTCCAGAGCCTGACTGAAGGTATGCCTGTGAGAGTGGAAGCTGTCATCAAGGCTAAGGGCGGTCTAACACCATACTGAATTCCAGAATTACCAATGGAGGGCACCTCAAACTTGTAAGTTATTTTCAGCCAGGTGTCTTGACTTTTGATCACATAGTGTATGCCTCAGTCTGAACTGCACTAGAGATCAGTGATATGTATTAGATCATTAGTTATATGCTGTTCTCTTTTTCTTTTAATTTTTCAATGAAACTTTAACATTATACATTACTCATTTGCACTATCACATGTCTTCATACTGATCATGTTCTGCTGATTGAAGCAGATTAATCTGCTTTATAAGAGTGTCCGAGGACATGTGACACTTCTCGAAGTTTACCTTTCCATGTAAGTACATGCAAGTATTTTTAAGCAATTTTGCCATTTAGATGCCAAATATTTAACTCAACATTTGACTTTCTTATCCTGTTTTGGCCACTCTTAAAAATACTGTTTTATCTCAAGAACAATGAAAGAGTTTACCTCTTCTTGTACTTTATTATTTTGGCCCAGTGTTTATCACCCAAAATAATATATCTCTTCACCTCATTTCCTTGCACTGGACTCGCATTCGGGAGGCCGACGGTTCCATCCCGCGTCCGGCCAACCTGATTTAGGTTTTCCGTGATTTCCCTAAATCACTCCAGGCAAATGCCGGGATGGTTCCTCTTAAAGGGCACGGCCGACTTCCTTCCCCATCCTTCCCTAATCCGATGAGACCGATGACCTCGCTGTCTGGTCTCCTTCCCCAACCAATCCAACCAACCAACCAATCATTTCCTTGCTCAGTGTTTCATATTGTCCAGTGCATAATTTTCCCTATGTTACCTCCATAACTGCAATGTTAGTACCATCAGTGGTGAGGTCTACCTCAGGAGTTGGGTCTGTGCGATTCTTATACTGTGTATCAGGTGAAATGCCATCATTATGCAGCTTTCTCTGTCTGTGCCATAGTTACACAGTTATAAGAATGAATTACCACATGCACAGAATCTGTATTGGCAACACATGGTGCTCTGATAAAGCAGATGTGACATGATCTTGGTACCTGCCACATTATACAGATGATTTTAATTACTCCATTTCCCCCAACTCTAGCATGTAAAACATTGGAGATGACAACTTACACAATGCCACATGCCTGGGTCCCACAACTCAAATTGATGTATTGAGCAAAGCAGTTTGCTCATTTAATTTTTTTTAAAATTAATACCCCCCTTTTATTTTACATTTATATTTTAGAGGTTTCCACTAGTGTTTTTCTCTTTCTTTCATTCTTATCTCTTGCACTATTAAATCCATAGTTCCTTTCCCTGTGGTATCATATTTTTGGTGAATCTTTCCTTTTCCTTTCATTTTCTCTATGACACTGCCACTTTCAATGAATCAGGTTTTTAAATCTGAAATGTCAAGGGCATTTCATTGCTGATATTCCTTTCATCCTGACAGTGTTTGCTAACATTCTTTCCTAGGCTGTGAATAGTCCTTTTTTCTTCAACTGTTGCCTCTCAGTTGGCAGGTGGAAAAAATCTGGTTCTGGATGCTAAATATTTAACCCAACATTTGTTTTACATGGCCTCAGGGTGTGGCCATCTGGTATGGGAAAGAGTTATCTGTAAGTGGTTCCTTTTATATTTGTCTTTATAGCCCTGAATTGAGTCTTTTTAGCAGTCTTCCCAGATGAATTAAATTTTAGTTTACCGATCACATAGAGCCAAGGAAACTGCATCCCAAGTTTAGTATAGTAAGAAAAAATTGTGGTTTTTGGATATTATCATTAAAATTTAATTGCATCACGTTTGTATTTTGAGATTAAAACTTAAATGATCAACCATAGATAATTCTTTGTTTGGTAAGTCATTATCTTACCAAATTGTGTCACTGACAGCAGTAATTACAGACTTTAAAGTTTGTTATTTTTGGAGTTAGAACAAGGAGCTTTACTACTACATAAATACCTTATCTTGAAGAAGACCAGTATTTTCATTTAGAGGTTCCCATGCTAATTCTTTATCCGTGTTATCTGTAAAAGTAACAGTTGAACATTTAGCTCTGTTCCTCATACTGAATGAAGCATTACAAAGTTTATTTGTTAACAAAACAAATAAATTCTTGACATGAATCCGCAATTGTAATGATCTTTATGAATAATTCCTTACAGATTACTTGAGCGTTTCTGGACTATACTACCGCTCCATATTACTTGTTTCAGTTTTTCCCTTATCAGGACACAAATTTAAAACTTCTGAAATAAATTTCAATCATTTATTGACGAAAAATGTCAATTGCCAAACTGGCTGAACAGTCTACACAGATATTATTTATTTATTTATTTTTTTACACAGGTAGACTATCAGGCAAAACTCCTAACTGACATATCATTTATCATTATACAATAGGAGTTTGTTCATCTGCATCTACATTTACATCTATACTTTGCAACCCACTGTGGAATGCATGGCAGTGACATCCTGTTGTATCAATTACAAAGACTTCTTCTCATTCCATTCACATGTGGAGATCAGGAATAATGATTGATTAAATGTCAGTGTGTGCACTGTAATCAATCTAAGCTTGTCTTTGTGGTACCTATGCAAGTAATACATGGTACATTCCTAAATTTCTCAATTAAATATGGTTCATGAAACTTTGTAAGTAGGGTTTCACGGGATAATTCATATCTCTTTCAAGTGTCTGCCAGTTCACATTTTTCAGTATCTCCATAATACTCTTTTATGAATCAAAGTCATGCACAGCCATTCTTTGTATACATAACATATCCCCTGATAATTCTTTTTAGTCTGGAACCCACACATCTGAGCTGTATGCTATGATGGGTCGCACGAGTGTTTTATAAAAAATCTCCTTTGTAGGCTGATTACATTTTCCCAGCATGCTATTGTAAAGTTATGACAGTAGGATTACTGTGTCTTTGGAGCTCTTTGGATTATGTTTACTGTGGTGGAAACTAGCAGGGTGAGTGAAGTAGTGAATGATTGTTTATTGTTTGAAATGAGAAAAATAGCCAGAGTGAGAAGGAGAAAAACAAAAGTATGTGATAACCACTTGTCATCAGAAACTGGTGTTCCAGTGAATTAAAAAGTTTTGATTTAACTGTTGCCTTCTTAAAGTTTTGTGGTTCTGATATTTTAAGTTGTAGTGAGTGTGGCACCTGATGTTTCAGTTTCTGCTACCATGCATCAATACCTTACTAGTAGCGATGAGTGATCAGATATTTTTTGGTGAAGAAGAACACAGAGGAGAACAAAATGAAATAATACTATTAAAGTTAAAAGTGATGGTGAAGAGATTAGAAATATGTGCCAACAAAGGAGCCAATAATAGGCACGAGAGTAGGCACTGTTGAAAGGCAAGTAAGAACCAGCATATTAAACCACATGTCCAGACCATTTGCTCAATGGACTGTGAAGTGAAAAAGGGAATAAATTCATATGTTGAAAAATGGTAGCCATCACAAGTACACCTTGGAACAGGTTTCAACACTGCAGGGCATGCCATGCTACTCAGCCACAGCAATTCAAGATGATGAAAAGTTACGTTCATTTTGCATCCTTCAGTTTTTGAACAATTTATAACCAAGTGACTTAACGGGACTTTGCTGCTATCTAGCTTATAAATAAATTGTAGTGCAAAATTATACTTATACTAGCTTCTCTCATGTGTGCTTGTGTTAGATATATTGCAGAGTCAAAGCATAGAAGTGGTTGTGTGCATTTCTGTGGTTGTGTTCGTGTGTCTGAATGTGTGTACTTGTACTAGAGAAAGAGCTGAAAAGCTAGTATGAATGTTTATTAGTGTGTGTTTCTATGCACCACACATCAGCCAGCTAAAGATTAGTGGTTCATTTCCTTTATTTTACTTATGTTGCACACATATAGGTCTCAATCTCTGCTGTCTCATCAGAATAATAAGAAAGAATTTATATCTCTGTCCTATTCTACCTCCTGTTTCACTCTCCTCTCTTCCACATACTCCATCATGTCCTGCCACTCTTCATCCTTTCTCCTTATATCCAATATTCTTTCACTTGCCTCCTCACACCCTTTTATGCTTCCTACTAAAACCACTCCCTCTTACAGCAAACAGCCCACTATCCTTCTCCATCTTCCACCTGCCTCCTTCCCTCCTCCTCCTTCTCCTAGTTCACCTCCTCCTCCCCCTCTCTCTATTCATCCCCTTGTCATCCTCTGTGTGTCCATTACCTTCTCTACTTTTTCTACTTCCATCTGCTCCTCCCTCTCTCTGACCATATCCTCCTACCCCCCCCCCCTCTCTGTCCATCTCCTACTCCCCTCCCTCTGTCTGTCTATTTCCTCTTACTCCCTTTTCCTGTTCTTATCCTCCTCCTCCCTCTCTCTAACTCCTCCTTCTCCTTCTCTCCACTATCAGGCTCAGAGGACCACGTGATTCTGATTTGCTTCTGTGTCATACTCTGCTACCTGTTCTCATTTGGATGCCTTACTGCGGGGTATGGAGTCAACATACCACTCTCCAAGCCACTGGCAACTTTCCAGACCTTGGAGATGCTACTTCTCATAAATGTAGTTCCCTAGTAGGCATCGTAAGGGTGAGTGCTCCCAGTTACAGTCCTGCAGTGAAGGGAAAATGCCTGGTGGTATGGGGAATTGAACCCAGGTCCTTTCTATGGCAATCAGAAGTGATGACCGCTCCCTTATGGAGGTGGATATATTGAATATATTTATATTACTGTAATGGCCTGAAAATAAGCCATCACTGCTTATGAGCCCCACCCCATAAATTTTGAGGAATTAAAATAATAATAATAATAATAATAATAATAATAATAATAAACAATTAAGACTTTGTGCAAAAATAAGCCGCACACTGACTGAGAGGAAACAAATTACCAAAAATTTATTTGTACTTACATGTAAGACATAAATACGTACCCTAACCTTTTGTTCTAACATTTGATGCAATGCATTGACTACATACTCTGTCTTTCTTACTTTCATCACTATTAGCACCAGTATTCACTTCATCACTCTCACCCTAAGTTTTTGAGGATAAAATGTGGATAAAAAGTGCAGCTTATTTTTGGGTCAGTATGGTACTATTCCCATTAACCTAAAGGCTAGAGAGAGAAAGAGAGAAAGAGAGAGAGAGAGAGAGAGAGAGAGAGAGAGAGAGAGAGAGAGAGAGAGAGAGAGAGAGAGTGTGTGTATTTCAAAAGAAATAAAATGCTACTTTGTGGTTTTTTTGTGGTCATTATAATTAATCTCTGCATCTACTTATCACAAGGGTTGTTGTTGTTGTGGTCTTCAGTCCAGAGACTGGTTTGATGCAGCTCTCCATGCTACTCTATCCTGTGCAAGCTTCTTCATTTCCCAGTACCTACTGCAACCTACATACTTCTGAATCTGTTTAGTGTATTCATGTCTTGGTCTCCCTCTACGACTTTTACCCTCCATGCTGCCCTCCAATATTAAATTGGTGATCCCGTGATGCCTCAGAATATGCCCTACCACCTGATGCCTTCATCTAGTCAAGTTGTGCCACAAATTTCTCTTCTCTCCAGTTCAATACCTCCTCATTGGTTATGTGATCTACCCATCTAATCTTCAGCATTTTTCTGTAGCACCTCATTTCAAAAGCTTCTATTCTCTTCTTGTCTAAAATGTATATCGTCCACGCTTCACTTCCATACATGGCTACACTCCATACAAACACTTTCAGAAATGACTTCCTGATACTTAAATCTATACTCGGTGTTAACAAATTTCTCTTTTCAGAAATGCTTTCCTTGCCATTGCCAATCTACATTTTATATCCTCTCTACTTCGACCATCATCAGTTATTTTGCTCCCCAAATAGCAAAACTCATTTACTACTTTAAGCATTTCGTTTCCTAATCTTATTCCCACAGCATCACCTGATTTAATTCGACTACATTCCATTATCCTCGTTTTGCTTTTGTTGATGTTCATCTTATATCCTCCTTTCAAGACATTATCCATTCCATTCAGCTGCTCTTCCAAGTTCTTTGCTGTCTCTGACAGAATTACAATGTCATCGGCAAACCTCAAAGTTTTTATTTCTTCTCCATGGATTTTAATTCCTACTCCAAATTTTTCTTTTGTTTCCTTTACTGCTTGCTCAATATACAGATTGAATAACATTGGGGATAGGCTACAACCCTGTCTCACTCCCTTCCCTTTCATGCCCCTCGACTCTTATAACTGCCATCTGGTTTCTGTACAAATTGTAAATAGCCTTTCGCTCCCTGTATTTTACCCCTGCCACTTTCGCAATTTGAAAGTGAGTATAACAGACAACATTGTCAAAAGCTTTCTCTAAGTCTACAAATGCTAGAAAAGTAGGTTTGCTTTCCTTAATCTATTTTCTAAGATAAGTTGTAGGGTCAGTAATGCCTCACGTGTTCCAACATTTCTACAGAATCCAAACTGATCTTCCACGAGGTCAGTTTCTACCAGTTTTTCCATTCGTCTGTAAAGAATTCATGTCAGTTTTTTGCAGCTGTGGCTTATTAAACTGATAGCTCAGTAATTTTCACATCTGACAACACCTGCTTTCTTTGGGATTGGAATTATTATATTCCTCTTGAAGTCTGAGGGTATTTTGCCTTACTCATACATCTTCCTCACTAGATGATAGAGTTTTGTTAGGCCTGGTTCTCCCAAGGCTGTCAGTAGTTCAAATGGAATGTTGTCTACTCCCAGGGCCTTGTTTCAACTTAGGTCTTTCAGTGCTCTGTCAAACTCTTCACGCAGTATCATATTTCCTATTTCATCTTCATCTACATTCTCTTCCATTTCTATAATATTGTCCTCAAGAACATCGCCCTTCTGTAGACCTGCTATATACTCCTTCCACCTTCTTTGCTTGGAACTGGATTTCCATCTGTGCTCTTGATATTCATGCAAGTGGTTCTCTTCTCTCCAAAGGTCTTTTTAATTTTCCTGTAGTCAGTATCTATCTTACTCCTAGTGAGATGTGACTCTAAATCCTTACATTTGTCCTCTAGCCATCCCTGCTTAGCCATTTTGCACTTCCTGTCGATCTCATTTTTGAGACGTTTGTATTTCTTTTTTTGCCTGCTTAATTTACTGCATTTTTATATTTTCTCCCTTCATCAATTTAATTCAATATTTCTTCTGTTACCCAAGGATTTCTATTAGCCCTCATCTTTTTACCTACTTGTTCCTCTGCTGCCTTCACTACTTCATCTCTCAGAGCTAACTTCCACTGTATTTCATTTCCCCATTCTTGTTAATTGTTTCCTAATTCTCTCCCTGAAACTCTCTACAACCTCTGGTTCTTTCAGTTTATCCAGGTCCCATCTCCTCAAATCCCCACCTTTTTGAAGTTTCTTCAGTTTTAATCTACAGTTCATAACCAATAGATTGTGGCCAGAGTCCACATCTGCCCCTGGAAATGTCTTACAATTTAAAACCTGGTTCCTGAATCTCTGTCTTACCATTATATAATCTATCTGAGACCTTCCAGTATCTCCAGGCTTCTTCCATGTAAACAACCTTCTTTTATGATTCTTGAACCAAGTGTTAGCTATTAATAAGTTATGCTCTGTGCAAAATTCTACCAGGCAGCTTCCTCTTTCATTCTTTACTCCCATTCCATATTCACCTACTACGTTTCCTTCTCTTCCTTTTCCTACTATTGAGTTCCAGTCACCCATGACTATTAAATTTTCATCTCCCTTCACTATCTGAATAATTTCTTTTATCTCATCATACATTTCATCAATCTCTTAGTCATCTGCAGAGCTAGTTGGCATATAAACTTGTACTACTATGGTAGGTGTGGGCTTCGTATCTATCTTGGTCACAATAATGTGTTCACTATGCTGTTTGTAGTAGTTTACCCACATTCCTATTTTCCTATTCATTATTAAACCTACTCCTGCATTACTCCTATTTGATTTTGTATTTATCATTATTTTAAAAATTGATTATATCATTATAATGAAAATTAAAGGATGAAAATAATAACACGAAATGAAAAAAGGCAACCACTTATCAACAGTTCACCGAAATCTGAGATGTGGTGTAGGGACACACATAATAGCAGGTTCACATATAAGCATCTCCCCCCCCCCCCCCCCCCCCCCTTTCCCTTCTTATCCCATCCACACACACATAAATGCACAACCCTAACTATACACAGGTAACATGTTCCAATTCCTCATTTTCATTATTAGAAAAATATTACTGTTATCTTAGTTTTTTTCCAAGTATATAAACTACAAGTTTAGTACTGAACAGTTTGTGCTTACCAATTTTTGTTTTGCTTTCACCATTCATACTTGGCTTTTTTTCGTCTGGGACAGAATCTGGTATGGGCTTATACTCATTTCTTGCCACTGGTTTTGATTCCAAAGGCTGCTTTGGCTTTGTGTCTTGTACTGGAATCTGTTAAAAGAGAAATATTCATTTCCAAGTGAATATACTTTCTTCCTCCTACAGTGTCATTTGTAAGAACATTGAATCTATGAAGTAATTAATATTTTTACACTTACACTCTTGTACCCTGTCATTTTAAGGGAAGATGGCAGGCCAGGATCTTGAAATTTCTGAGATTTTGGCCATCTTATGGCAGCCTCGACCTCAGCTTCTTGCCTCCTTTTATGTTTGCGATGTGAACGATACACTTCACATAAGGCTCCAAGGACAATCACAACAAAGAGTACAGCCATCACTAAAAAGACAACTGAAAAAAATATTAATTTGGTATGGTTATAATAATTTTTAACCTACAGGGATTAACTAAAAACACTTTATCTTATTTCTGTAATGTTCTAAAACTAATACAGCTACTTCTATAGTTATAACAAAAATCATCCAAAACATACAGCTATTTTTGTAGTTAAGACAAAAGTCAACCAGTTTGATTTGTGGTAATAGCATAAATCTAAATTAGGATGCTTTTTTGGCTAGCTGTATTGCCCTTAACCCTTTCGAGACGGTACCCAAGTCTCACTCAGGCACTGGCTGTGCCAGTGTCCGAGTGAGACTCAAGCAGCTGAATTGGAGACAACTATTGTTTTGAGAGACAGAGCATGGTAAATGGAATACTTCAATTTGTCATGAGACTTGGATGTTGTCATATCTCAGGCTGACAGTTGGATTGACCGTCCAAAGGAGGGTATGCAAGATGTGTATTACCAATGCATCTTGTGGCAGCCAGAATGCATGAGAGACACCATTCTGAAGTTATGCAAGTACTTTGTTTTCATGTGCTACCTTTCAAGGGTGTGCCATGGCTACCTTGAATTAGGGAAAACTGCATCCATCAGAGTTATTTCCCATCAACAACAGTGAACAGATGACAGAGGTAATCTTAGATTATCAAAGATAGACAGATCCTAATGAAATAAATGATTCATTGACTGAGTATTGGACAACAGCAATTGGTGAGAAGCTATCCTGACCCATATATGCAGCTTTGCTCACCACATGTTACAGAGTAGTGAAAGTAGCATGCATACAGAAATACCCCTGCTGTAGGAAAATAAAGTTCAAAGTACGGTAGGAGGTCACTTAGAGTGATGACCCAAGGTCCTTGTCAGTTCAGGCTGTCAGCATGGTACAAGTTTGTTGAAAATTGTGAAGCACACATTTTGCTTGTCAGCAGGTAGAGGGAGGGGGAATGTTTCACTAGATAAAATAGGAACACTAATATTTCTATAATTACTGCTCACTAACAAAAAATACAGGTACAAACAGTTCAATCACATCATTCATTTGCCTGTAGTGTCCTGAGACACCTCTAGATTCAACAAGACAAACAGCACTTTATAGCTCCCCAGTTGTGTCAGATAGTTACAGGAATACTCCACAAAATAAGGATGAACCAAATCACCTGATCAGGATCGTATTGAGTACATCCCTGACCAATGTCTGTAGGTTTAAAACAGCATTTGAGCAGTCATTGATGAGGATGGTTCCATTGTCTCTTGTAGTCTGTGAAATGATGCATTGCTGCTGCCATTAGACTAAAATGGGGTGGTACACACTACTAATTAGTGTCTCTTATTCAAATGTTCATGAATTTGTATCTCACAGTTCATGTCTCTAAAGGTTTACAAAATGTCATTATTGTGTTATATGATGAACTAAAAGATTTGGATGATACAGTTGAATAGACCTGTTAAGCCCATCATTAGTTCATCCTTATTTAAAATATGTATAATGTTGACAAGTGACAGAGGACATGCACCTCTCTGAGCATCATGTAAAAATTTAGATATGAAAAAATGCATGATATGTTTATTACCTGATATCTCCTTCATGAAATATTAATATGGAGACAACAGTGTTTCCAAACATATATAAATTGTGCATGAATTCAAACAACACCACATGTAGGCAGCATATGACAACATGTCCTTGTGAATTACTGCTAAATATAATCTCTCTTATGATAACAATATGCATTTTTCAGTTGAGAAATTTTAAGCTGGTTGTAAGTAATCTTTATTCTCTGTTACAAAAATTTAATGTAAAGGCCCAAGCAAATTCTAATTGAAAAACAGGCTAAAAACATTTCTGAGTTCCTAGAATTTCTGCATCTATGTCCACACTGTGGAAATCACTGTGAAATGACCTTGTTCTGCACTGGAGCCCAGATATATTCATCTACTTGGAGTTGTTGTGACAAGAAGTTCCACTTGTTGCCAAGTCTACCTGAAAAGCATTGACCTTGCAATAGTGTGCACCAACCTGGAGTGCAGGATCCCAAGGTAATAGTATTACAGTGCCTGCCACTGGAATTTCGTAACTGGCAATTCACTTGTCTGACTGCTGTGGCCTGCTTGAGCTGATGATGCAACACCAGAATTTCCATGGCACTGTCCCATAATTAAAAGAAACCTATGACCATTTGACCTGCCCTTCTTTCTACACATGTGATATTACCTGTTAAGTCTTATTTGGTATGGGTCCCACACAATTAAGTAATATTCTACAATTGCTTACATTATTGTTCTCAAGCAGTCTCCTTTGTAGGGTGACTACATTAACTGAACATCCCACAAATGATCCAAATTTTGCTACCTGCTTTACCTGTAACTGTGCCTATATTATCTCTCTATTTGTATATTGTGAAGGAAAAACTTTTACACTTACAAACATTTAAAGAAAATTGCCAATCTTGCACCATTTAAAAATACTATCATGGGCTTACTGGATGTTTACAGAAATAAATGTTTCAATCAATGTGGACAAAGACAACGATTTGATCAGGATCAAACTAAGTAAAGGAATGTTTACACTAGTCTGAATATACCTTCTGATTGTGATCGACAGTCACTTGTTAAACAGTAATAAAATTTATGTTGGTGAGAGAAACTGATAACATAATAATGAAATTCATTACAGAGTTTGGAGAAGAGGGCATGGTAAAGCTCAGGAAGAATCTGGTACTAAAATTTGGCATAGCTGTGTCTATAATAATTTGTTGATGAATAATAACCAAATTAATTGACAACAATTATGTCTATGAAGAATCTGCTAAGTCCATGAGTAAGAAGACCGACAGCCCCATTGGACAGAGGTAGAACTGTTATCGTCGGGTTCCAGCAGTGAGCAATAGTTATGTCAGTGGCGAATCAACCCATATTTATGATTTTTTTCCCTTTTTCTTTTTTTTACTGTGTTTGTGTGTGTGAGTGTGTGTGTGTGTGTGTGTGTGTGTGTGTGTGTGAGTGAGTGAGTGAGTGTGTGTGTCAGTTGTTAGCAGGAGGACATATTAGTTAGAAACTGGATATTGTTGTAACTGTTTGCTCATAGTAACTAGGATTATGGAGCAGCATTTAGAAGATATATTCAGAATATTTACTGAGCAAGTAACTAGCTTAAATATGAAAGTAGATGCTCAAGATGTAATAATGGTTACTATGAACACAAGTATAAATGCTCAAGATATTAGATTTCAGAGACTCCTGCAGAGACAAAGAAACAGACCATCATTAAATTTAATAACAAATTAGAGATTATTAGTGCTGATCTAAATGAGAAGATACATAAACATGGTCAGAAGCTAGAAGAGCATATCACAGAGTCTCCCAAAGAAAAGTTAGAAACACAATAAAGTATCTAAACTACCATCTGCCATTCCGAGTTTGACAGGGGAGTTACAGTCTGAGGTTATTAAACAATGTGCCTCAGTGAGTAATGAGATAAATGAATAACTCGGAGGTTTGAATAAAGATATGAAATGATTAAGGAGTACTCAAATGGAGCTACATAAACAAATCTTAGACACTACAGTAAGATTAAATGTTTAGAACAAAATAAAGATTCATGTTCCACCCTTGCAACCTTGATGGTGCGTGTTAGCAAATTAATTGCACAGGGAGTATAGGAAGGTGGAATCATCTGCCAGTACACCTCATTCAAGAGATGAAACAAATAGAACACAGGCGGAATTACAAAAGATCTGGGATGAATTAGCTAAAATTAGGATTGATACACTACTGGCCATTAAAATTGCTACACCAAGAAGAAATGCAGATGATAAACAGGTATTCATTGGACAAATATATTATACTAGAACTAACATGTGATTACATTTACATGCAATTTGGGTGCATAGATCCTGAGAAATCAGTATCCAGAACAACCACCTCTGGCCGTAATAATGGCCTTGATACGCCTGGGGTTTGAGTCAAACAGAGCTTGGATGGTATGTACAGGTACAGCTACCCATGCAGCTTCAACACGATACCACAGTTCATCACGAGTAGTGATTGGTGTATTGTGACGAGCCAGTTGCTCAGCCACCATTGACCAGACGTTTTCAATTGGTGAGAGATCTGGAGAATATGCTGGCCAGGGTAGCAGTCGAACATTTTCTGTATCCAGAGGTACTGTATTCAGGCCCGTACAGAACCTGAAACATGCGGTCTTGCATTATCCTGCAGAAATGTAGGGTTTCACAGGGATCGAATGAAGGGTAGAGCCACGGCTTGTAACACATCTAAAATGTAACATCCACTGTTCAAAGTGCCGTCAATGCGAACAAGAGGTGACTGAGATGTGTAACCAAGGGCACCCCATACCATCAAGCCAGGTGATACGCCAGTATGGTGATGATGAATACACGCTTCCAATGTTCGTTCGCCACGATGTCGCCAAACATGGATGCAACCATCATGATGCTGTAAACAGAACCTGGATTCATCCAAAAAAATGACGATTTGCCATTCGTGCACCCAGGTTCATCGTTGAGTACACCACCGCAGGTGGTCCTGTCTGTGATGCAGCATTAAGGGTAACTGCAGCCATGGTCTCCGAGCTGATAGTCCGTGCTGCTGCAAACATCACTGAACTGTTCGTGCAGATGGTTGTTGTCTTGCAAACATCCCCATCTGTTGACTCAGGGATCGAGATGTGGCTGCACGATCCATTACAGCCATGTGGATAAGATGCCTGTCATCTTGACTGCTAGTGATACGAGGCCATTGGGATCCTCCTGAACTCACCGATTCCGTAATCTGCTAACAGTCATTGGATCTCGACCAACGCGAGCAGCAATGTCGCGATATGATAAACCGCAATCGCGATAGGCTACAATCTGACCTTTATCAAAGTCGGAAACATGATGGTACGCATTTCTCCTCCTTACACGAGGCATCAGAACAACGTTTCACCAGGCAATGCCGGTTAACTGCTGTTTGTGTATGAGAAATCGGTTGGAAACTTTCCTCATGTCAGCAGGTGTCGCCAGTGGTGCCAACCTTGTGTGAATGCTCTGAAAAGCTAATCATTTGCATATCACAGCATCTTCTTCCTGTCAGTTAAATTTCGAATCTGTAGCACGTCATCTTCATGGTGTAGCAATTTTAATGGCCAGTAGTGTAATAATAAATGGAGACTTGTGGGTTCCCACTAGAATTAATTCAGGAATTGCATTTACAAAGTGGGACAAACTTATCCACACAGTTCCCTAAATTTAAACCAGAAGAGGATGTTCATGCTGCTTACTTCTCAATGACATTTTCTAAATAGTTGCCGAAACACTGGGATGACGCTAAGAAAATTAATTTTGTCCTTGGTTATTTAGCAGGGAATACCAAATGGGCAACAGCTCATATGGAAGATTTCTCTCCCTGGAATGACTTTCAGAAAAACTTTAAAAAGGAATATTGGTCATCACACACTCAATAAAAGCTGGCACTTGAATTGTTAGATCCTAGGTAATAAAATAGCAGTTGGGGGTAGCTATAAGAAAGTGGCGTCAAATAAGATCCAAACACCCAAACAAGTCAAGAGGAGAGTCATTTAATAAAATTATGGTGTACATTACTCCACCATGTAAGAAAAGAAATATGGTACTGTGGTTGGTCAAGTGTAAATGAACTATTAATATTCGTAGAAGGATTAGACACATTAAATGAAGAATGAGGGGATTACAATTCTGAGGAATCATATGGTTCAGACAATAATTTATTAAAGATGGATAGGGGCTGTGCCTGTCATGTACAGATGCAGGGGGGACTGGCCACTGTCTGTAAACAGCTGGAAGCTGTGTGGCATTGAGGCATCTGGAATGGAATGAATGCTATGGCAACTCTGGAGCCTATAGTGTTGCTTGGGATCCTTGATGCTGCTGCATCTTCCAATTTGCATGTCCTGGCCAGTTGACACTGTAATGAGTGATAAACTATGGCAGGGTTGCAATCTCTGGATGGAAGGCAAAAGTGAGTACTGGCCATATAGCTATCTTCTTATGTCTTAGCAAAGGTTTGAGGTATTGCCTGCGGCTAAAAGTACATTTGAGCCTGCATGGGATGCCTAGCCTGTTGGGACTGTGGCTGATCTTCTTGAGAGGTACAGATAACTGCAGAGGGTGGAATTGCTTGTCACTGGGAGCTCCATTGTTTGGTGGGTCAGAAAAATAGCAGGCAGGTTGAGAAAGAAACCCAGTGTTCACTCTGTCTGCCTGTGGGAGAGTCTCATCTGAGATGTGAAGGAGGATCTTCCAGCAGTGATCAAATGCACTGGGTGCACACGGCTACAAATTATGGCTTATGTAGGCATCAATGCCATTTAGGTTCAGAGGCCATCCTTGGTTGCTACATGTGGCTAGCTAATTTGGTGAAGGCAGCTAGCCTCACCTGTGGGGTGGAAGCAAAGCTATCGTTTTGCAGTGTCGTTCCCAGAATTGATCATTGTCCTCTGGCTTGGAGCAGAGAGAAAGGTAACGCAGAATCTCAGATGATTCTGGGAATTATCGACCTCTGCAATCAGGTGGAGAATTCTGGGTTTTGCCTTAATAGGTCTGCCAAGCACTACACATAGGAAGCAGCTACTAGAATAGTGGCATAAATGCAGTGTGCACATGGTGGTTTTTATTTAGGATAGAGAAACCCTTTCACAGGCAATATAACATGTGTTCAGATTCCAGACAGGGTCGTATATGTCACAGTAAATTGAAGAAAAAATGTTAACATAGTATTAGTTAAATGCAGGCCTCAGAACTATAAACAGCAACAATGCCCACAGAGTACTAGGGATAGAAAGCTGACACTACCAGTTGAATAATTACTCTTCAGTGAATTAATGATATTGAGGAGCTCTGTTGGGCCTATTGGACCGAGGAACATGGATATATTATTTATTTCAATAGATGAAAGTTCTTTCCATGTAGTATTAAGCAGATTTCCAAATGTTTCCTTCTCTAATTTTCCGGCAATAGTTGCATAATAAAAATTGAAACTGTTTGCAATTGCCCTAGGGTCAGTGACATTCTTGCCACCATGTGATATTACAATATTTTTGTGAGTTGTCTTTTTCCCCGTAAGATCGTGCACAGCTTTCCACATGGTCTTAGAGTTATTGAATGACTTCATAATACATCATTTTCCTTAATTTTTGCCTCTTTTATGACATATTTCAGAAGTAGCTTGTAGTTTTTGAAATCACTAAGAAATTCTAGACTGCTGTCAGTTTTTGACTGCAGAAAAAGTTACCACTTCCTTTTACAAGATAATCTAATGTCTGATGTAATCCAGTTTTTGAATCTATCTGTGCTTTTGGAAATCACTTTCCTTTGTGGAAAAATTATGTCAAAGTTATGCTTGAAAATGTTCAAAAAATTTTCCATCTTTTTGTTGGTAATAGAGGTATCATATACTTTGCTCCAATATTGTTCACTGATTAGATACTGGAAGTATTCAGTATATTTCCTACTATAAATCCTTTTATGGATAATGTTTTGTACACTGGTTTAAATGTGATTTACAGGTATGGTTAGTAATTGCGAGAGGAGGTCACTATAGCCGGTATCAAAGTTTTCTGATGTACACTTGTCCATGTTTACACATACCTGATCAAGGAGAGTGACACTAGTTTTTGTTACATATGTTGGAGAGCTAACAGTCAGACAAATATTGTAGCCTTTTATAATATTTCATAACTTTCCCTGTGAGGGCTATGGCTCACAAAGTCAATATTAAAATCTCCACATAGTACCACTGTTTTCCCAGTTGTCTTAAGTTTGCCTAAAGCAATTTCCAATTTTTTGGGGGAAAAAAAAATTTACATTGCTAACAGGAGATCTATACACACATAAAATAATAGTTTTTTCAGGCAGTAACTTAACAGCTGAGATTTCAAAGTTTCTTTCACAACCAAGTTTGCAAACAGAGGCTATACTCAAACCTACATTTCCTTCTACATATATACAAGTTCCCCCATGTTTTGATTCCATTCTACAAAAGCAGTTTGCAAGTTCAAAATGCAATATTTTTAAGTATTGAAGATACTCATTCTGTAAACAATGCTCACAAAAACATAAAAACAGAAACATCTTTCCATTCACAATTGAGGAGTACATTTATTTCATCAACTTTGTTTGTTAATGACTCATTCTGGTGTACAATCTTCAGCGTGTATTTGAAATTTAATTCTGCATCAGATTTTTTTGTGATGCTGTCTACTGTCTGGACAGATGACTTCAGTCCATTTACTGACTTCTTAGAATGTTCTGTCTATCGGTACACAGAATTTATGAAAAGAATAGTTGCTACTCCTCATATAGCAGAGATGATGAGATGCTTACCATCCTGGATTTCCCATTGTTGAATCTGGTACACAGAATTTCACTTTTGAATTAGTGGAATGCTTCACATGTATCTCCCCTTATACTGACTTTAACTTTGTATAGCGTTTGTTTGTCTGTGAGGATTTGTTTAAATTTTAATTGAAGCTCTCTTTGATTTTGTAAAGCTTTCTAACATGGCTGTCAAATAACAAAGAGTCTTTTCCATCCCTCACACCTTTGCTCAGCACGTACATGTCTAAAGTATATTGCACAACTTGAACTTTGTCCATTAATACTCAGCATTGTTAGTGCTGAAGATGAAATGCCCTTGTTGCCTGCTCAGGTAATCTGAAATCTGTGTCTTGTTGCTCTTGCTAATCAGAAAGATCTTCCTACCTTTGTAATCATGTTTAAAGCCTTATTCAGTGATGCTCCAGGGGCCTTATGATCACTGATTCCCTGCTAGGCTGTGTCAAAAAGTTTGGGTCAGTTTGTCAACAGCAGATGTAAGATGTTACCTTCATGAGTCAGTTCTCTGATTAACTGCTCAAGGTAATTTTCAGATAAGGCATTTACAACAATTTCACCTGATTTTCTGTCCCTAAAATCCACTGTAAGCACAGGAGTCTCCCAGTCTGTAACTGGTAATTTGAAATCTTCACCTAGTACTACAACATAACCAGCAAATTTATATGAAGTATTTTCCAAAATGAAATTTTCACTCTTCTGCAGAGTGGGCACCAATATGAAACATCCTGGCAGATTAAAACTGTATGTTAGACCGAGACTCAAACTCAGGACTTTTGCCTTTCACGGGAAAGTGCTCTACCGACTGACCTAACCAAGCATGACACATGACCTGTTCTCAAAGTTTTACTTCTACCAATACCCCATTTCCTACCTCCCAAACTCTCCTGCAAAACTTCCAAGTTTCCCTTCAAATGTTCTGCCACTACTGCTCCTTAGGTACGGACTCCATAAAAGCATCCAATGACCAAGTTTGGTCTGCTTTTAATACTTGTCTTCACCCAAATTATTTCATATTCAAAATTTGTACTAATCCCCCAAGATATTGTCATACTTTTTTATGGCTATAAACATGCCTCCACCACTAGCATTCAACCTACATGTTTGATACATATTCCATTTAGAATTTAGAATTTCATGGCTATTGGCATCTAGTTTCATCATGGCAAAAGGAATACCCCTATATAAAAAAGGTGATTATCAATGTATAGGTAACTATAGGCCTGTGTCGCTACTGTCAGTGTTTTCAAAAATTACTGAAAAAGTATTCCTTTCAAAACTAACTACATTCTTCGACAAGAATAATATTATTTCCGATGTCAACATGGCTTCAGACCACAGCGATCAATTGAAACAGCCACTTTCAATCTGATAAACCATGTCTGAAATGCAGTGGACAACCACAGAAACATCTCAGGTTTATTCTTAGACCTAACAAAAACTTTTGATGTGATTGATCAATCTGTGCTCCTGAGGAAGCTTGAATGGTATGGTGTAAGAGGTGTGCCAAATCAATGGATTAAAGCATATTTGGAATATCGCTCTCAGGCAACTGAAATTAAGTACATGGAAGGAAATGAACTCCAGGTACACCTTTCAGAACCATGTGAACTACGTCATGGTGTTCCACAGGGCTCCATACTAGGTCCCTTTCCTTTTTTGATGTACATTAATGATTTCCCGTCACGCGTTTGGGATTCTGAACCAGTGCTGATTGCAGATGACACCAGTCTATTGATTGAAGGGAATAAAGAAGAAAATCTTACTGCATCTGCAAAAGATATTACAAAAGTATTGTCTGAATGGTTTACCAGAAACAGGTTAATAGTTAATCCCCAAATAACGGTACTTATGAATTTCCACACCAATAAAAATGCGGCAAACTTGTAATATTTATAGATAACCAAAACATCAGTGCTGCCAACGAAGCTAAATTTCTTGGGATTCATATCCAGTAAAGTCTTAAATGGAGCACTCATTTCACATCCCTAAATTCAAAACTAGCAAAAGTGAGCTATGTAGTAAGAATTCTTTGCAACAATACTAGTGCAGAAACAGTTAGGGCTGTATACTTTGCTCATGTACATTCAGTACTGAAGTACATTATTATTTTCTGGGGAAATGTACACCAAGCAACAACAGTTTTCAGGAAACAAAAGGCGATTATAAGAATAATGAAACAAGTGAGCAGCAGAAAACCATGCAAACCTTTCTCTAAAGATCTAAAGATCCTACCCCTTTCCTGCATTTATACACTGGAAGTAGTCATGCATATCAAAAAAAGTATGCTGAGAAAAGAAAATCTTTTTCCTAAAAACAAAAGTGTCCACGATTACAGTACCAGGTCAGACAGTGACATACATGTTAATCATTGTAACACCACATTATGCCAAAAAGGTGTGTATCATGCAGGAACAAAACTACACAACAGATTACCAAGACATATAAAATCTCTTCCTGAACTACAGAGCTTTAAAAATTCTGTGACAGTCTGCCTTCTGAAAAACTGCTACTATTCAGTCTCACAGTATCTTATGCAAGGAAAAATGTAATATGTATCTTTAACTGTAGAAATAAATTATAAATATACAGTATTTTTAAAAATTGTAATTATTAACTGTATAGATCCAATTTGTTATAAAAATTTAAATAATATATGTCTGACATTTGAAAAACCAACAGATAAAAAGGTCCAATATCCTGTGTGCCATATACGTTCTGAAAAAGAGATTTATATGGACAAATAAACAAACATTCTGTGATCATAATAGCACTGAAATGAAGGGCAACACAGAAAAGGCCAAAATACTTATTGTCTTTTTACAAGACTGTTTCACAGAGGAAGATTGCACTGAGTGCCTCCTTTAAATTGTCACATGAATGACAAAGTGGCTGATACTGAAATAAGTGACCATGGGATAGAAAAGCAAATGAAATTGCTCAACAGAGAGAAGGCCATTGGACCTGACCGGATACCAATGCAATACTACAGAGAGTATGCAGAATAACTTGCCTCTCTTCTAGCAGCAGTGTACTGTAAGTCTATGATAACAGAAGAGCGAAGTGTTGCTCATGACTGGAAGAAAGCACAAGTCATTCCCATTTTCAAGAATGGTCATCAAACAGGTGCACAAATCTATAGGACCATATCTCCAATGCTGTAAGTTATAAAATTTTGTAACATATTTTGTGCTTGCATATTATGACATTTTGGGAGACTGAAAATCTCCTCTTTAGGAATCAAGAGGGTTTCAAAAACAATGACTGTGTGAAACCCGGCTTGCTCTCTCTTTGTACACAAGACCAACAAGGCAATAGATACCAGCACACAGGTAGATGCTGTGTTCCTTGAATTGCATAAGGCAGTCCACACTGTGACCTAATGAACAAAATATGAGCCTACAGAATATCAGGCCAACTGGTTGATGGACTGAAGAGTTTCCAGCAAACAGAACACAGGATATCATTCTCAATGGAGAGAAGTCTTCAGACGTAAAACTAACCTTGGGTGTACCCCCAGGGAGTGTTATAGATCCATTAATTTTCACGACTTACGTAAAGGAGATAGCAAGACACAGGAAAATCACAATGTTAGAAAACTGTAGTGAAATGCAGGAAGATAATTGATGCTTGGTGCAATGAGTGGTAATTAATCCTGAAGGTAAATAAATGTAATGTATTGCTTGTACAGACAGAAAGGTCCTTTACCAATCGCTGGAAGCAGTTGCTTCCATAAAATATCTAGAAATATGAGTATGGAGCAATTTGGAGAGGAACGACCACATAAAACTAATCACATGAAAGACAGACTGAAATACACTGGAAGAATCCTCAAGAAATATAGTCCATCAACAAAGCAGGTAACTTATAAAACTCGTTTGGCCAATACTTGAGTGTTGCTTGTCAATATGGGATCTGTACCAGATAGGATCGATAAAGGAAATACAGAGGAAAGAAGAGCAGCCTGTTTCATTACAGGTTTATTTAGTAAGCATAAAAGCATCGCAGAGATGATCAACCATCTCCAGTAGCAGATGCTATAAGAGTGGTGTTCTGCACCATGGTGGGGTTTACTGTTAAAAGTTCTGAAAGTGTACATTCCTAGAAGGGTCAACAAATAATATTGTTTCCTTCTAATGTGTATCTCGTGAAAAGAACACACAGATGAAGTTAGAGTCCACACAGAGACTTACTGGAAATCATTCTTCCTGTGAACTATTTGTGGTTGGGACAGGATAGGGGTGAATTGACGGCAGTACAAAAAGTACCATCCACCACACATCACAAGGTGGCTTGTGGAGCATAGATGAAGATGTAGATCCAGAAAATTCACAAACTGATAACAACTGTGGGAATCATTGTTTCTAAAATAAAACTGAAGCAAACAAAAATAAACAAGATTGTGAACAAACAGAGGCTACAACAGTGGACCCACATTTTGGGGAACAAAGCAAATTTAATTTGATGAAAAATCCAGGATGGAATACTGACAATACATGAAAAGGATAGATTGCTATGCACCATATACTGGAGATGTTGAGTCACAGACAGGCACAACAAAAAGAATCCTAAACAAGTAAGCTATTTGGCCACAAGGCCTTCTTCTGAATTAGACAACAGACACATATACATTCTTGTAAATGCAATTCACACACTCACATGACCACTGTTTCTGGCCTTTCTTGAGTCCATCTCTCTCCTCACTCTTACCACTACCTAGATACCAATATTTTATGTACTTCCCAAGATGTATTGACCCAACAGCTCAAAATCTGCCCCATTATGACACCCCACAGTAAGAATTTCTGCTTTTGTACACCAGAAACTTCAAATTACTGCCTGCCACATACCCTTATATCAAAGACCCTAGACACTTCTTCCAATGTCTAGTTGTTTTCTAGTCACTGTTGATTCCACATTTCTCTGCTAACAACCCATGGTCTTGCCACCATTGAAATTAACCTCTCCAAATGCCCACATTGCTCCAAACCACATCTCCTTTCCTGGAAATAGTGACCACCTCTGCTCTCAACAACAACTTCCCCATTGAAGCTGCTTTCCCCACACCCCTTTTTCATCTGTTAACCAACCACAATGGAGCTCACCAACATCATTCAAGAGTGAAACAACAAAATAAAGTTTATATCAAAGCTTTAGCTAGGTCTCATTGTGTCCTAAAATGGGGAATAAAACTCTCATAGACCATGTCTGTACAGCCAAAGTGGTATTCCATTGTGCAATTAACCTATGCAACACCCTTATATGTCCCTATACATCTCTTAGTGCCAGTTTGTCTCTACAGCTGAGTGGTCAGTGCGACAGAATGCCACGCAAAGGGTCCCAGGTTCGATTCCCAGCTGAGTCAGGGATTTTCTCTACTCAGGGACAGGGTGTTATGTTGTCATCATCATCATCATCTCATCCCAATCAACACACAAGTTGCTGAAGTGGTGTCAAAAGACTTGCACCGGGCGACCAGCCTACCTGATGGAAGCCCCTTGCCACATGACATTTAATTTTTTCTGGTGCCAATCTCGTGCTAAAGGGCCATAGCTTTGAGGATGAATCAGGTGCAAGTTTTGTCCAACTATCTCACATCCCAGCCTTGTCAAGGCATTTCTTTCCCTCTTAAATGAAAACTCATCTGTGAAAGCAGCATCATGTACAGCATTCAACATGTGAATGAACACAAATGAATTTTTTTGTCTGATGAATGACTGCTATCCTAAAGCATGCCACAGTTTCATGAGTGTTTTACAACTAATGCTATTCCTGTTCTATCCTCATCAGTTTTACTGGACCACACAGGTGGAAACTCATTCCATTACATATATTTCATTCTCGCAACTATACTTCATCTCCACAGGCCTGGTCTTACATTTAACCCCCCCTCCCCCCCCCCCCCCCTCTCTGACCACTCTCCCCCACTTTTCATCCTATTTCACTCTGCTTCCTCACACTGGTCTCTTATTATCCTTGTTACTTTTTCCCTCTACCATAGCTCACTCACTTGGAAACTTTGCTATCCCTTATCTCCTTCTCCTACTTTAAATCACCCCATATACTTTCTTTTTCTCCCTATGTTCATTTTCAATTTTATTAGCTCTGAAGAAGGACTTTGTTCACAAGCTAAGTAGTATTATTAATTTTTTAAATGTCTCTCTATCACAAAATATTTATAAACTGGTACAAAAAACTGAAGAGTTCTCAGAGATTAATCAAACATTTTTCAGGGTTTCTGTTCTATTGTCATTTGTACTGTACCTGTATTTGCTCTCCATCTGGATACATTCATACAAACACTTGATGGCCTAATCATCCTTCCCCGTTGTCACATTACTTAGACATGTCAACCAGTTCCACTGACCCTGACCTTTGTTTCATCTTAAATCATCCCTGCTCTACATTTACGATAGCTAAAGTAATGGGATTTTACCTTCAGAACTGGACTATGAGGTCTCGCAATAAAGAAATGGCACTGTTCAAATTTCTAAGGAATTATTTGAAGTGAGGTATTACTGTATTGATGTTTTTGATGTTGAATTGCATCCTCAAACTATGTAAATTTGAATCAAAACTGGTCAGCTCAGTGGCAGAAGAGCAGTTTGCTACAAACATGTAAGATAACAGGCCGTAGTGTCACATGAAAACACATACCACTGCTATTGCACTGTTGTCTGTTGTATATGTGTACTGTGGGGAATTTTACCAAGAATTTTTCAACAAAAGGAGAGAAAACTGATTTGGAAATATGTGTCAAGGTAAGTCATCCATGGAGAAACAGTTAAGATTCTGCATAAAGCCATATAATATTTGACTGAATGTTCACTGAATGAAAAGTTGAAAATCAGTAAAAAAAATTGAATAATGCAGTGCGGAAATGGGAGGACTTGACTAGTGGGTGTGGATTGTGGTGATGTAACAATAGTAATAACAATAACAATAATAATAATAATAATGTAAGAAAAATAGCATAGTCAAGGGAAAACACACTAAACAAGAAGATTACATATTGAATAACCACAGTGACTCAACAGAAGCGATGGAAAAAACAGATGCCTATAAATATCTAGGATACAGACAAAAAATAGGAATAGATAATACAAATATTAAAGAAGAACTAAAAGAAAAATATAGACAAAGGCTAACAAAAATACTAAAACAGAATTTACAGCAAGAAACAAGACAAAAGCTATAAATACTTATGCCATACCAATATTGACCTACTCATTTGGAGTAATGAAATGGAGTAACACAGACTTAGAAGCACTCAATACACTTACACGATCACAATGCCACAAATATAGAATACATCACATACATTCAGCAACAGAAAGATTCACATTAAGCAGAAAGGAAGGAGGAAGGGGATTTATCGACATAAAAAACCCACATTATGGACAGGTAGACAATTTAAGAAAATTCTTTCTAGAACGAGCAGAAACTAGCAAAATACACAAGGCAATCACTCATATAAATACATCGGCTACACCACTGCAATTTCATAACCACTTCTACAACCCTTTAGATCACATAACATCAACAGATACGAAGAAAGTAAATTGGAAAAAGAAAACACTTCATGGCAAGCACCCGTATCATCTAACACAGCCACACATTGATCAAGACACATCCAACACATGGCTAAGAAAAGGCAATATATACAGTGAGACAGAAGGATTCATGATTGCAATACAGGATCAAACAATAAACAACAGGTATTACAGCAAGCATATTATTAAAGATCCCAATACCACAACGGATAAATGCAGACTTTGTAAACAACAAATAGAAACAGTAGATCACATCACAAGCGGATGTACAATACTAGCAAATACAGAATACCCCAGAAGACATGACAATGTCGGAAAATAATACATCAACAGCTTGCCTTACAACATAAACTTTTAAAACAACACGTTCCTACATACAAGTATACACCACAAAATATACTGGAGAATGATGAATACAAATTATACTGGAACAGAACCATTATAACAGATAAAACAACGCCACATAACAAACCTGACATCATACTCACCAATAAAAAGAAGAAATTAACACAACTAATCGAAATATCCATACCCAATACAACAAATATACAAAAGAAAACAGGAGAAAAAATTGAAAAATACATCCAACTGGCTGAGGAAGTCAAAGACATGTGGCATCAGGATAAAGTTGACATCATACCAATTAAACTATCAACTACAGGAGTCATACCACACAATATCCACCAGTACATCAATGCAATACAGCTACATCCAAACATATATATACAACTACAGAAATCCGTAATTATTGATACAAGTTCAATTACCCGAAAGTTCCTAAATGCAATATAATACATACCGTACAGTTAAAAGGAAGTGACGCTTCATCAAGGTCCGCGTCACTCCATTTTTAACCGGACTTAACGTCTGAGAAAGTGAAGGAAATAATAATAATAAAAGTGAATTTTATAACAATTATGAATGAAAGAATAATTTAATATTTGTGATAAATAATTATCAATGGATACAATTTAAATGTTAAACATAAATGACTTGCTGAGATAAGAGCATGCAGAGATGTTTTTACGGTCTTTTGCCAGTGGTCACGTCTGGTAAGGTCATGGGAATCTGTTTTAACATTCTTTTTTAGTCTCTTGCTGTGTGTTTGTGTGTGTGTGTGTGTGTGTGTGTGTGTGTGTGTGTGTGTGTGTGTGTGTGTGTGTGTTAATTTGTTCATGGCATAATACTGAACAGATTCATGGTCTTGATATTGTAAGATGTCATATATCATTTTGTATTTTGTATCAATGAATGTTGTGTCCAGCCAGCACTCGAAATCTAAAATCAAGTGTTTCAAAAGTGTGGTTTGCATTCATCAGAATCACCCAAATTCCAGCTGTTTAAATGTACATCACTTAATGTATTTTGTTATCTTTGTTCACTGACTGAGTTTCACTGGTCACTTGTTAAAATTAAAATGTGCACACAAGGGCAGTAGATGAGCCACCTGCTAATGTTTAGGTTTTTCATTCGTCCCTGTGGTGTGAATGTTGCACTGGTTCCTCTTATTGTAGTTTGGCAGGCATGAGAGGTGTCAATTCTTCAATGCTATTCCCCCACTACATTGCAAAGTTCACACACACTCCACCAAAGGGTGCTACCTCACACAACACAATATCTCAATATCTCTCTCTCTGTGTGTGTGTGTGTGTGTGTGTGTGTGTGTGTGTGTGTGTTTGTGTTTGTGTGTGTGTGTGTGTGTGTGTGTGTGTGTGTGTGTGTGTGTGTGTGGCAGGAATAGACTGCAGATATGTGCAGCATTGTTTGGGATGGGTTCTACTTTGAAGATGACAAACCCTAATTGAACCTATTTCATAAGCACTTAAATCTGTAATATCAGTCTCAGATCTTTTGTGTAAGATCTTGCACTCTACATTTTCTGGCTTACTGCAATAATTCAACTGTAGCAAACTTCTTGTCCACTGCCATTGAGCTGATTAACTTTGATCGAACTTGTTACAGACAAGACAAAGGTCAATGAAGGGGAAAAAAAAGGAAGTTGTGAACTAATATGCCACAGCAAATAATTTCTTAATAATGTGAATAATCTCATTTCTTTTTTGACTGAGCTTTGTGAAGTTATTGCTTTTGGCCTTTATAGAAGAATATAACCTGTAAATACTGATCTGTTCACCAAACTATTTCATAAAGTAAACCGTTGTGCCCTATGCTAACAGTTTAATCTAAGTGACAATAAGCTTGCAAAACTTTGTTACAGAATTTGTGGCTTAACCGATGTGAACAGGCTCTGGAGATCTTATGTTATATCCTTTTTGCTATTAACTGAACCTGTAACTAAATGAAATGTTACAGAACTTTTTAACTAGTATGGGGCTGTTACAAAGTGACACAGCAGATCAATTTATTAGAAAACTGGGAAGCATAGCTACAAGCTGATACACCACTTACTAGTTGAGGAACTGTCTTCTTCTGCCGACCTTTCAGTATACAAAGACTTGTATTCTTCCTTTTGTGGGCCTTCCTTAAATGGTACATCATCCAGCTCCTAAGCCAAGAAAAGACATAGTATTAAGGAAACAAAATTTAAAATACAACAGCATTCTTATTAACGTCAGCTGAAATGAATTAGGAACACAAAACATCATTTTTGAATATATATGGCTTTCAGGTTTGGGGTCAGATCTAGTTGTGTAGTTCCTACAGTATTTCAATAAGACTCATTGTTGAAGATTGTTAATGTACTAAGAGATGTGGAGGAGGTCATTAAGGACACAAAAGATGTATGTATCCTCAGCTTCCTTCTTCCTACCACAGAGCACAAAGGGAATAAATGATTACAAAGGATGACCATATCTACCAGTGTAGCCACAGTGTACTACCATTGCCAAAATGTGAACTAGCTGTGCTGTGTCTGAGTTTATACTGGATCCTTGTGCACTGGCAACTGGCATTTGATTACTGCAAGACACACATTTCAAACTGTAATTAGATGAAATCTGAGCATTTGTAGTTGGGGCCTCTGAAATGTAAATCTGTATGGGTTCTTGGTGACAGAAATCTCAAAAGAGGTGATTGACAACAGGGTCTTCATCTTATCCTACTGTACATGGTGCACTGCTCAGAAGCAACATACAGCTGGCATAGGTTTTTAAAACTATCCTATGCATATGCAATAACTGTGAATGACAGAATTCTACATTATTGTGACAAGCCACATAATTTACAGACTTCCAAGTGAATTCTGGAATCCAATACACATGCCAAAATGCTGAGACAATCGCTTCCAGGAAAAGCAAATGTTTTCAGCCATGTTGTATTCAGGGTGTCTTGTAGCCTTCGTATAGTTGATAAATGACATATTTATTTATATATAAAGGTATATGCTTTATGGCACATTCTCACATTAGTGTAAATGACACTAATGGTGCTTTATAATATTGGCAAAATATTTTGTTGTCAAAAACGCCCAAGATCTTGGCTGTTTTGTATCTTTACCTCTAATTTATGATATGTGTGTGATCTCTAATTTTGTTTCACCCATTGCATCTCTGGATGAGGATATTTGTAACTTTTTTTTTGGTCTGGTTGTTTCATTTAGAATACCATGCAGACTTGTTTTCATGTAAGTAAAAATTTATAGTTCCTCAAGAATATTCAAATATTTGCCTTTATCAACCATGTGTAGAACTGACATGCAGTGTGTTATGTCTGTTGTTTTGTGATTTTGCTCTCTCAGATGTGTAGTGACTGCTGATGGATTGCCTTAACTGCAGCTTGTATGTTGTTGGAATCTAATTTCAAAATTTCACCAATGTATATTTCTTCACATTTTAATTCATAAGCCAGGGCTGTAAATTTTGTTTGGTTGTTCTAATAAGTGATACATTCAAGTTATTACTGTTTTCTCTTATCTGAATCCAGTTTTTAGATTTGTTTGCTGTAGGACATGCTGAATTTAGCATTAGATAACAGGAGACACATTTAAGGGGACTGGTCCATGAATACCAGGGGAAACCTTGAAAAAATTGTCAGTTTTCTAAACAGTGTAACTCGAAGAATAAGATTTGTAAGCCCATATAATGCTTACCATTTTTAAGACATCTTTTGGCAACATTTTCATGTATGAACCACAGCTTTAGCTCTCACACTTTTTATTTGAATTTTATTTTATTCTCTTTTTCTTTTTTTTTTTTTTTTCAAGTGAAATAAACCATGCTAATTATTTATGTACATCATAGGTACACATTACTCAAAATACAAACAAAGTAGAACATTTATTTTTTCCTGTAAGTTCTTTACACTATTATCTTTAAAACAGACTATTGAAGAGATGGTGATGTCATAAACTGTGGTACTAAAAGATTTTAAGTATGATGATAAAAATTTTGGAAATGAATTCAGGGTTTTTCTTCAAAAAAGCATTTTACTTTCAAAGTTAAGTCACAAGAGTAGTCTACATTTTAGTTAAGCATGTTTTAAGACAGTATACAAAATTTCAACTACCATTAATAGTTTTTAGCCAAAGTGTACCAGAACATGAAATAATTTAACTTCTGGGAAATTCAATTTAAACATTGCTTTTTCTATTTAACTTGCATGGCACTAATGCATCCCAAGTCCATATTCATCTTGTTTCCCATGTTGTTCTTCCTCCCTTCTCTTTCTCACACTACTTCTTATTCTTGCTTCTTTGGTGGCTTCCAACACTGATTTTTCTGCTTCAAAGAGTCTCCTTTGTTCAATGGCTTTTAGAGCTCTATGCATATTTAGTCCACCAAACACTCCCATCAGTTCCATAACATTAAGCCTTGACACTACACTGTCACTGAAACATAGAACAGCATCCAGCATACCTATTTTCAAAGTTTTTAGCCCCGCTACAACAATTTTTGGGATCTGTTCCCATATAAAATTGTTCAAACTTCCATTTAGATTTTGAGTCCTACAATGTAAACATTTCTCTTATAATCTTGTGTCACTAAGATTCTTATATAAAGGTTTTATAACTTCCATTATAGCTCAAAAATGCACTAAAAGAAATATAATTCGATATACTTGGACTATGCAAAGTAAAGATAAGAGGGGAAGCCATCATAGAGAAATCAAACGGCGATCTGCTGTATTATAAGTGATTAACGCCAGAACAAAGAGGGATAGGCTTCATCATCAAAAGCAACTCAAAATCATCCATACAAGAATTAATGGAACTGTCGGAAAGCATAGCAGCTTTGAAAATTATCACACAAAGTCATCAAATAACAATCATACAAATATACACCCCAACAGAAACGAGTACCGATGAAGAAGTAGAAGATTTCTATGAGAAACTAGATGACACCTTAGAGAGACATCAATCACCAATAAACCTAATAATTGGAGATTTCAACAGTAAAGTTGGCCCCCGCAGTAATGATGACGAAGAACCAGTCGGACCACACAGCTTTGGAACAGAGAACAGGTGAGGAGAAAGAATGGTACAATTTGCTCAAGAACACAAACTGAAAATAACCAACATCTTCATCAGGAAAAATCAAAACCAAAGATGGACTTGGTGCTCACTAGATGGCAAGACGAGAAATGAAATAGATTACATTCTAATGGACAAACAAAACGTAGTAAACAACATCCAAGTAATCTCACAATTAAAATTTAGAACAGACCATAGAATGATGAGGGCAAAAATAAAAATTCCAAAGAAACGAAGAAATGTAGGAAAAGCAAGCAAACCAGAAATAGAAAAACTGAACAGAGCCAAATTTAAACAAGAACTGCAGAAGCAAATATCAATACAAACCAAAGCACTCAAGAAATGTATAATGCACTACAAAAATGCATATAGCAAGCTAACAAGGACACAAGCAAAGACGAGCAAATGAAGAAAAGTCGAAGCAAATTAAGCCACAGTACAGTACAGCTAATCGACCACAGATAGATAATGTCAAAAACCAGAGATATTTCAGACAGGAATAAAGAAGAATATGCAAAACTAGACAAAATAACAAAAAGGGAAATAAAGAAACATATCTGTGAGCACCAATCAGCAACAATGAGACAAATACCAGAAACATACAAATCAATTAGAAAAGAGAGGATAAGCGCCCAGAGCGGGAGCAATGGATACTAGGAATGAAGAATCAAGCACAAGAACATCTAAACACAAAAGAGGATATAATCAAATCAGCAACAGAAGTCCACAAAGCAATTTGCACAAGTTCTCTACCAAACAAAGCCACCGACCACAACCCTGTTGATCCAAACCCAAACACCAGTGAAATCATACCCACTATAACACATAGCGAGATTAGAACACCCATCACTGAATTGAAAAATGGGAAGTCATCTGGGTTGGGTGGTTTGGAGGAAGAGACCAAACTGCGAGGTCATCAGTCTCATTGGATTAGGGAAGGACAGGGAAGGAAGTTGGCCATGCCCTTTCAAAGGAACCATCCCGGCATTTGCCTGGAGCGATTTAGGGAAATCACGGAAAACCTAAATCAGGATGGCTGGACGCGGGATTGAACCGTCGTCCTCCCGAATGCGAGTCCAGTGTGCTAACCACTGTGCCACCTCGCTTGGTACGTCATCTGGAGAAGACAACATATACAATGAGCTCTTAAAAGAAGCCCAAGATCTCCTAATACCAAACATTACAGAAGTGTTCAACAAAATCATACAAACCGAAGACATTCCGGACCAGTGGAAAACAAGTACGATTGTACTTTTGCACAAAAAAGGTACAAAAGATGACACAAACAATTATAGACTCATAAGCCTGATGTCTAACCTATATAAACTGTACATGAAAATACTAACAAGGCAGTTAACAAAAACACTAGGTGAGAACCAACCCTCAGAAGAGGCAGGATTTAGGATTCCACAAAGGATTTAGCACAGTGGATCATATTCAAACCATTAATCAGATAATAGAAAAATCGGGCAATTGCCACCTCAAAATATACCTTGCTTTTGTTGATTACAGCAAAGCATTTGATACCATCGAACACCCAAGCATACTTCAAGCACTAAGAAATCAAGGAGAAGAAGCAAAATACATCCTATTACTAAGAAACATTCAAAACAACAGCTTCGCTAGAGTTAAAACTGAAAAGAAAGGCCAATCTTTCCATGTGGAAAGAGAAGTTAGACAAGGGGATGCCATCTCCCCAAAACTATTTACCTGCATACTGGAGAACATATTCAGGAAACTAAAATGGAATAAGAAAGATGGAATATGCCTCAATGGCAAGAGACTAACAAATGTGAGATTCACTGACGACATAGTCCTCTTCACCAAAACTGCAGGGGAACGGCAATCAATGCTTCAGGAACTTAACACACAAAGCAAGATGGCAGGTCTCCCAATGAACAAATCTAAAACACAAGTAATGACAAAGAGATTAGAAACCCCAATATATCTTGAAGGAACGGAACTAATGTGTACATCACAATACATATACCCAGGCCAAACAATTTTCTTTAACAACAAAATGGAAAAAGAAATAAAATGAAGAGTTTCCTTAGCTTATAAAGCTTTCTGGGCCTTAAAGTTCATATTGCCAGACAGAACCCTAAATAGGAGGCCCAAAATGGAGGCATTCGAAAGCTGCATTTTTCCCGTGTTATTATATGGATGTCAGACATATATGTTCTCAGATCCAAAGAGAGAAACACTCCGCAGGTATGCCAAAGGAAAATGCAGAGGAACATCCTTGGCATCTCTCTGAAAGACAGAATATCTACCATCTCAATATACGAGATGTCAGCAGCAATAGCACATCAGGCTATGAAGACCAAATGGAAATGGGGCAGTCACGAGGCGAGGCTGCAAGACGACAGATGGACAGCACAAGCTACCACATGGGACCCCTACATCGGCAAGAGACTCACAGGAAGACCAAGGCGGAAATGGTTGGACTTATTCAGAAAATAAGCATGAAGACAGTGGACCAGCATAGCCAGAAACAGAAAGGAATGAAAAGAACTAGAACTAGAACTAAAAGATCAAGTGTAATTCAATGTGTAGTGTGCATTAAGTGTGGTACCCTCTTATGCGGACTAGCTCACTGTTTTAGTCTTTAAAAGCAGCTACCCATACCTTTAGGAGGCTTTTGCCCACAATCAGACAATGCAGGCTATTTTCATTCATTCATTCATTATAACAAATGGCAAAGAATGTTTTATGGTTGTAGGTCTCATCTTGAGTAACAGTCCTCTGGTAGCAACACCATGAAACACTGCCAGGTGGGCAGAGCATATGACACGGTTTGTCATCTGCGGAAGATTTATGAAAGAAGGTAGCCCGTACTGCCTTTTTCATTCCCTCAAGGTCATTTTTATGTTGTCTTATGGCTTGTCCATAATAATGCTGTAACCTGTCTATTTCTTCATCTGTAAGCCGACCATGTCCACTAATGCACATACCATCAGCTAATTTCTTTCCCTTCAAAGTCCTTTTCAAAATCCTCAGTCTGGTATGTAACTTTTTTCTGGACATGTCCAAAACATTCCATTTTTTCAATTTTTGTGTCAGCATAAGGTTTGGAGTCACAAACTTTTTGGTACCCTTTTGAGTCTTCATCTTCTATGTAAGATGTATACGTCACACCATATTTCTCCACTAACCTGTGAAATATCTTCACAATACATTCAGATTCCATCCCTCCACTATAACCACTAAAATTAATCAAACAAGTATGATATTCAGTTACCCTAGTACAGCCACGACAGTGCTTGGTAATACATTTCACATCAATGACTTTGTCATTGTCCAAGGAGGTAGCTGTCACTACACCATTTAGGGAACTATGGTCTCTTCATTGCCAGGATGCATTCAGGGCTGCAGACTACACTTCCCTGAGCAACATTTTTCAAACTATCATTTGCTCCTTCTGCTGAAGTCTGTAGAGTAATTTTATTGTACCTCTCAAATCTTATAGGGGGAGGTAAGTCCATAAAAGCAAGAAAATTTGTACAATTCTCTACTATTTGCCTATACACCTCATAGGATAAGCAAATTTAATATTGGTATTACACACTCTTTTAGTTACACTACAAGTATAACCACATTCGCTTAAATCACAGAAATTACAAACAATTCTTAATTTTAATGCACAACTTTTCTAGCACCTATCTCCTCAACTACCATCACACCACTACTGCCACATCCTTAAACTGCAAAATTTTATTTATTAGTTCAGATAGAGCAGAGAGTTCCACAATAACACAACCTGAATCAAAAGCTGGTGTCTCTATATTATCAGCATTAATACTGTCAAGCCTATTGTCCAAATATTTCAGTTTTAGTTTGGAAGCACTTGGAGTAGTTGAGAAGCTAATTCAAGTGTTGTATCACATTATATATCAGTATTAGCACAGTTAATCCATTTGGTGAACCACTTTCCATAAAATTTACATTGTTTAGCACTGAACTTCTTAAGTCTTCCCATTGCTTTCAAGTGGAATAAGAAACTCACGCGCACAATAAACAACTGACGCACACAATTACTTCATTGTAAACAAAATATTCACGCCAAAACAACAGCAAACAATGACTAGACTCTCTGTATAAACAAAAGATAAGCAGCTGCAAAGCTTTTCCAGGTTAGCCAAAACAAAAAAAAGGACTAAAAAGTCATAAAAACGAAACAAATAACGGCAAAACTTTATTTTTAACAGAGCTGATTGTGTGCCATGGGAATGTTGTGGTGTGTGCAACCACTTTTAAATTCCCCCAATTTTGGTATATTCTGTGGTTCATTGTCTTGGAAGTAAACTTTTTCTCGTCAGAAAAGCACAGAAAATTTTTAAGACAAAAATAAAAAAAAAAAAAAAAAAATTATCGATTTTTTGACATTCACATACAAGTCTCCTTAATACTGTGCTCATTTAGGATTCTTACAATTGTTGTTGAGGCTAAAGTTGGCAATGATGATGTCCCACAGAGTATTGTTTCTTCTTGGTACTCTTGTTGCTGAATATACTCCAGCAAAACTTTGAGGCAAAGCAGTCTTTTGGGATATTTAATCTGCTTAGTTCTGAGGCTTTTATGTTTCCTGAAGCAAGTTGTTACATATCAATATGATGTGTTCCCAGAAGTCAAGTGCTCAAAAATCCAATCACAGAGTGATTTTAACTCAGGGCATTTACATACAAATCACATACACAGTGTTTTAGAATTCAATTTGGTTCCATTATAACAATACACCTATAAACTGCAGTTCACTGCCCTTTTATATCTCCATTTTCAATTATTTATTGAGCTAACAGTTATAGAAAAGATGAAATATATTAGTCTATGACACACAGAAGAATCATACATATACAAAAAGCCTGTGTCTCTAAAAATAATGAGCTGCGGAGCCTTTTTTTTTTGAGAGGGTAAAGACAAACTTTGTCTACCACGGGAGAATGAAGTTTATTCACAACAACAGTGTTGATCTGTTTAGAATAACAAATGCAAATTAAAAAGTATGTAGAAATGAGAGTATGTCAGCATATTTGCACACAATTATCAAGGCTGTTTCCAGTGAGTAACAGTGAACAATTCAACACCTGTACGACAATATATAATTTTTGAAAATTACTCCAACAACAAAAAATTTTAACTGTATGGACATCAGCTGCCCTTCGTAATACTGAGTCTCTTACTTGGTGGTTGACTTCAGCGCCAGAGAACACAAATATCACATTCAATATTTTTCAAGGTGATAAATAGAAACTTAAGAGCTGCTCTCTTCTTCAGAAAGCCAAGTTGTTAAGGTAAGCCCTTGCCAGTTGGGACTCAGTTTAATTGGTAATCCGAAATATCAGTGAGGCACTCAGTAGATAGTAAAGTTATACTCAGGTAGTGAAGGTATGACAGTGCTATTAATAAAAGCTGCAGATAGGTTGTATTAGTAAAATTACATTTGAGAATTGATCAAGTCTATCAATAGATTACAGGGTAGATCATAAATATTTGGACGAAGTTGGCTTGGATATATCAATGTATCAGAGCTCATCAGGATCCATTCTCTCAATCCACTGAGTTATAATGCTACCAGAAGAAAAGCTCTCTATTGAAGTTGTATTAAAACTGGCAGCAGATGTCTTCACCATATTAAAGCATTAAAGATATGACACTACATGGTGCCAAGATTTTATTGACTCAATATGGACAAAAGGCTTGTAACAAAAATGCACTCAAATATTCTTGCTATAAGTATAGAACAAATTTCAAAACATAACCATTTTAATATTTTTAATTGCTTAAATAATATGTCAAGACTGTACTGTATTGTATTTATTGGTCCTGTTGTCTACAAAAGCATCTTTTGCATAAGACATTGGACAGGTCACATTATAAGCACACTTCTGAAAGTGATTTCTAGGCATACTTATTTAATGTTGCAATAAAACACTTTACATCTTAAGTATTTATATAACACACTTCACAAATTTAAATATTCTTCAATGGAGTAAAAGCAGTGATGCTGTAAATAGGATTTTACAGATTTTCCAAAGGTTTTGACCTCAGTAATAGCTTTTATGTTTTCAGGGAGTTTGTTATAAACTTTAACTCTCATGTGGAAAGTACCTCTTTGGCACAGAGATGTGTTGATTTGGGTTATATGTAAATTTTTGATTTGTCTTGTACAGTGATCATGCATGTCAAGGTTTTTTGCAGCCTGCAGTCCTTACCTATTATATTTATTTTAAAGAATATGACGATTTCTATGATGTATACACATGGTACTGGAGGAATACCAGATATCTAAATATCGGAAACAGAGCCTGTAGGTTTGCATTCAAATACGATTGTAATGGCCCTCTTTGGTAGTTTGAAAGTGCCATTACATGTTTTAGAGTTTCCCCAGAAAGTAACTCCATATTTAAGGGGAGAATTGAAGTAGGCATGATACAAATTCATTACTGTTTTCTCACTACAGCATGATTTTAGTGAGCAAAGAAGATAACATGTCTTGCTCAGTTCTGCATTAGGGTATTCAATATGCTTATCCAATTTTACATTGCTCACACAGCCAAGCACTAGGAATTTGGTTTCAGTACTGTTACTAACTATTTTGTTACTGATAGAGACCAATGGGATAAAACTGTCCTTGTTTGGAGCATTGTGAAAATTTAGTGAAATGGTTTTTTTACTGTTTATTACAAGTTGATTATTCTCTGCCCAGCTGCTAAGCCATTTTGTGACATTGTTTACTGATTGCTGTAATTGTTCTTTGCTGTCTCCTATTATTAGGAAAGTGGTGTCATCTGCAAATGTGATTGTTTTATGTGCATCCACATTTAAACTGAGATCATTTATGCATTTGTACTGAGATCATTTATATATGGAAGGAACAGAAGGCATCCCATTCTTGACCTCTTATTTCTGAATCCATGTTGTTCACTGCATAGGATATTGTTTTTATTTATAAATTTTGTACGTTTGTCTGACATAGCTTTCCTAATACTTTTGAAATGCAGGAGAAAATAATGGTATAATAGTGATTAACCAAAAAAGCTGAGGATATATGACTATGTCTTCCATGGCAGAGTGGAATTTTATATTAATTATGACTGAGCAGTATCTACAAACAGTGGACCTTTCTGGTATTAAATTGAGTGCTGATTCATAAAGAAGATTGTATAGAAAATATGCATATGCATATGAAGATACTCGAGGTTTGACTAAAAAGTAATGCCTCCACCTTCGTAACTCTTCAAAAGTTGGCAGCATTGGTATGTGGCAGGTACTGGATTATTCCATAGGCTCTTCTCTACAGCTCCAATTGGCGGGAAGCTTTAGCATTGAACAGTTGTGTTGTTACAGTGTTAAGTATGGAACCCTGCACAGACGGACAGTCAATGCGATTTAAGCAACATGCAGTCATTGAATCTTTTCCAGAATATTCCCTTCAAATTTCTTTGCTTTGTATAGACCTTCTATATATTGCTCCCTCTATCAGCCTTCAATTATTTGCTACAAAGGTTTCCTTTATTTTCCTACAGGCAGCAACTATCTTTCCCATAGTCATGATTCCTTCCACAGTTTTGTATTTCTCCTCCAGTCATTCCTGCTGTGCCATTATACACACTTTGTCAATCTCAGTTTATAGACATCTGTTCTCCCTTTTACTGAATTCATTTTCTGAATTTTTCGATAATATTCTTTCATGAATTTTATTTAATAAATCATTTGTTTTTCATGGAATGCTACTGGGGCTTATCTTTGATGCCTATTTAATCCTCTGCTGCCTTTACTTTGTCTTCTCTCATCTTATATTGTATTCTTTTCCTCTGTTTCAACCCTTTGTTGCCTATTGCACCCTTTGAAACTCTCAGCAACCTCTAGTTCTTTCATTGTATCTAGGTTCCATTTCATTAATTTATTACCTTTCTGAAATTTCTGCAGTTTTAATTTGCAGTTAATAAATAATAGATTTATTAAGAATTCACATCCTACAAATGTTTTGCAGTTTATAATTTGGTTTTAAAATTTTTGTCTTAACCATTACATAATCTATCAGAAACCTTCTGATGGCTTCTGGTCTCTTCCATGTTTACATGTTTTCATGATTCTTAAACAAATGTGTATGTAAAATTCCGTCAAGCACCTTCTGCTCTTAATTCTTCCCCTCACACCCCCAATTCCTTGTCCATGTTATACTAATTTGCCTTCTCTTTCTTTTTCTGCTATTGAATTCCAGTTTCCTGTCATAATTCAATTTTTGTTTCCCTTTACAAATTAAATCATATTTTTTATTTCATCACTTATTTTTTCAATCCCTGCACTATCTGTGGAACTAATAGGTACATTGTTGTTGTTGTGATCTTCAGTCCTGAGACTGGTTTGATGCAGCTCTCCATGCTACCCTATCCTGTGCAAGTTTCTTCATAGGCATGTGCAATTCTACTACTCTGGTGGGTCTTGGCTTTTTGTCTGTTTTCGCTATGATAAAGCTTTCATTATGCCATTCATACTGCTAAACAGTGACCAAGAGACATCTGGACCACCTGTTGTTGACTGTGCTGTCCAACACAATGTGCTTCACTTCAATGACTGCTTCACAGCCTGCGCCATCTGGATTCTTCTTACCAGCCACAGCTTTTCTCAATTTAAGGCAGGAACTCTTCTGACAACATATCCTTCATTCCTGTAATTCCCTTGGTCTCAATCTTTGTTAGTCTCTGTACTCCACCTACGTATCACCTTCCCTGCTTCCATTCCAACACTGCATACACACTTACACCTCCTACTCCACCAACAAACCTACAGTCTTTGCCCTTCTCTACATCTCTTCTCCCCCCTCCCCCCCCCCCCCCCCCCCCGGCCCCCGAACCCACTCCCTCCTGCCTCAGCACAACGACTGACTCACCTAGCAGCCCATTCTGTCTCCACCATATCCCTGCATGCTCTCACAAGCAGCACATCACTTCCCCACTCCCACCCTGCCATCCCTTCCACTCACCACCCCATGCCTCCTCTCCACCTCCTACCCCAGATTACCACGCATGTCAGCAGCCACAGAGACAATAGCAATGTGTGTGTGTGTGTGTGTGTGTGTGTGTGTGTGTGTGTGTGTGTGCGCATGCGTGCGCGCGTGCATTCTAATTCAGAAGAAGGACTTTGTTGTACAAAAGTTTAAATTTTAGCTGTCTTTCCACTGTGGTTGTCTGCAACTCAACATCTCTTCTACGTAGTTAGTAGCAATCTAGCCTTTTCATATTGTTATCTAGGACTTTACACTGCTTAACTGCTACCTACATGTTTCTTAATACATTCTCTAGACCATTTTTGGTTCAGCTGGTAAACAGTGATCAGCTATGCAATTGGCAGTGTGTGTTTTGTCTCAATCCCTAGTGCCATGACTGACTGCTGATGTAGCATGAATAATTGCACTATCCGGCAGAGTTTACGAGTGGAAATATAATTTATATTACAATATGACAACACGTAACTCTGTACAGATGTGATGTATCTGTTTTTTTATGATACATTTTGGGTTGATATGATCCCTATATATATATCACATCAGTTGGATACACAGATAATGCGTCAGCACTCCAACCACCAACTCCCAACTGACTGGAGAAACATTCAAACAATTCCATTGTCAGTTGGCACTTGATGGTTGGAGTGCTGACACATTATCTGCATATCCAGTTAAGCTGGCAACTGTTGTTATATATATAGGGATCATATCAACCCATACCGCATCAACAACAGCCTGAAGATGACACACTGAAGCATTGAAACTGGTAGCAACAAAATGAAATAAAATCATAAGGACAGCTGTAGGTGTTTTAATTTGTCACAATTATTTATAGTTGGTTGTGTTATTCTGTATGTTGTAATTTTATTTCCTGTGATGAATTCGCTGATTTCAGCAAATAATGCCAATGATTATATGATGCCTAATATGATGTAAATGCTTTTATGTGAATAAGTAACATTTTATTACATGTGGGATTTTGTTAACCCTTTTATCAGATAATAGGTCAGTGATAGTTTAGTCATGTAATGCTCTTCATATGTTTTTTCAATTGGTCTGCAGGAACCTGATGATAGTTTGCAGACCAAAACTGGTTGTTAAATAAACAAATTTTATCAGCAGCTCTTGACAGTAATCATGACATTCTTCAACTAACTGTTTCTGTTTCTAAATTCTCTAACCTTACTATCTGATTAAAGGATTTAACATTCCACTTTTGACTTCAAGAATGTCAGATTTATATTTTCTGATGATAACATCCTTCTGAGCAGTCCCAAATGGGAGACTATTTTAACCCACAAATATTCCTTCATCAATAAACCACACAGCAGAACTACATGCCCTTGTGAAATATAGCAGTTGCATAGCAAAGCTATATGGCTAATGTTGCAAGGCCATTGCTGTTGCTGTTGTGGTCTTCAGTCCAGAGACTGGTTTGATGCAGCTCTCCATGCTGGTCTATCCTGTGCAAGCTTCTTCATTTCCCAGTAGCTACAGCGACCTACATCCTTCTGAAGCTGCTTAGTGTATTCATTTCTTGGTCTCCCTCTACAATTTTTACCCTCCACACTGCCCTCCAATACTAAGTTGGTGATCCCTCGATGCCTCAGAATATTTCCTACCAACTGATCCCTTCTTCTGGTCAAGTTGTCACACAAATTTCTCTTGTCCCCAATTCCATTCAGTACCTCCTCATTAGTTATGTGATATACCCATCTAATGTTCAGCATTCTTCTGTAGCACCACATTTCAAAAGCTTCTATTCTCTTCTTGTCTAAACTATTTATCATCCAAGTTTCACTTCCATACATGGGTACACTCCATACAAATACTTTCAGAAATGACTTCCTGACACTTAAATCTATACTTGATGTTAACAAATTTCTGTTCTTCAGAAACGCTTTCCTTGCCATTGCCAGTCTACATTTTATATCCTCTCTACTTTGACCATCATCAGTTATTTTGCTCCCCAAATAGCAAAACTCATCTACTACTTTAAGTGTCTCATTTCCTAATCTAATTCCCTTAGCATCACCTGATTTAATTCGACTACATTCCATTATCCTCATTTTGCTTTTGTTGATGTTCATCTTATATCCTCCTTTGAATAAACTGTCCATTCTGTTCAACTGCTCACCCAGGTCCTTTGCTGTCTCTGACAGAATTACAATGACATCGGCAAACCTCGAAATTTTTATTTATTCTCCATGGTTTTTAATTCCTACTCCAAATTTTTCTTTTGTTTCCTTTACTGCTTGCTCAATATACAGATTGAATAACATTGGAGAAAGGCTTCAACCTTGTCTCACTCCCTTCCCAATCACTGCTCCCCTTTCATGCTCCTCAACTCTTATAACTGCCATCTGGTTTCTGTACAAATTGTAAATAGGCTTTCGTCCCCTATATTTGACCCCTACCACCTTCAGAAATTGAAAGAGAGCGCTTCAGTCAACATTGTCAAAAGCTTTCTCTAAGTCTACAAATGCTAGAAACGTAGGTTTGCCTTTTCTTAATTATCAATAATCTAATTAGTCAATAATCCAGACTGTTGCACCTGATCTGGAAATTGCATTATAAGTTGTACATCCATTAACAGTTACTTATTACTTCTAAAATAAATTGTATTAATTTCATATTGTGAAGTCATTTCAGTGAAACTCATTGACTTACAAAAAGTTCTGAAACTTTGATGGCTGTCACTATATTCTTGTACAGATGCTCCCTTTTTGTTTATTTTGTGATGTTTTACAAAATAATTGTTGGTAAATTTTAGTTTTTCATAACTTGCCTCTATATATGCTTGAGAAATTGAGGATTATTAGCTTTAAAAAAAAAAAAAAAAAAAAAAAAAAAAAAAAAAAAAAAAAAAAATACATACCTGACTGTTGTTGAGAGCTGGTCCAGATATAGGCCTATATTTCCAATCAAAAACTGAACACTGTCCCATTCGTATTCCCTGAGGATTAACCACATTAATTTCTTTACTTCCAGCCTTGGTGAATAACATGTATTCTTCCAGAGGTTTCATTGAGTATGAATTCACTTCCACAAAAACATCTGTAATCAAAGCGTACTTTTAATTATTTTGATCTGCTCAAAAATTACAAATATATACAGGGTGATTTTTACTTAAGTTTAAAAATCCCCAAAGTGATGTAGATAACCTGCAACATGTAATTTAATATAAGACACATGGGGCCACAAATGTCATGAAACACCTTAAAAGTAGATGACAAATGTTGAACATGTGATGTCACCAGATGACATGCCTCACTGCATATACAGTAGTTGGGATTGTCAATCCTAACCTCACTGGTAGGGTAGTTCTACACATCACCCCGCTAGGCTACTCTGTTTTTGTTCCTGTATTATCTGATTGACTGTTTGATTGACTGAGTAGGGTTGTGGGACTAAATGCCTTTGTCATCAGTCTTGCATTATCTGAAGTGTTATGGCAGTGCTCATGGTACTAGTAATACAAGACAACAATGAATTGGTTTACATTTATGTCCAGCACTGCCCTTTACAATGAAGATAGGAGCGACAAGCCCCACCACGGCATGTGCGATGAGGTACGTCATGTGTTAAACATTTGTCATCCACTTTTGGGGCATTTCCCAACATTTGCAGCCTCATGTGTCTTATATTATTACTTGTCTCAGTGTCATCTACATCACTTCAAGGGCTTTCAAATATTAATAAGAATCACACTGCATGTACAATTTTATTTATTAGGTAGTGTTCTTACTCATGTTACTGGTTTATGTGACAGATTATCAAGAGGAACTTCATCATTAGAAATTAATGACAAATAAGTACTTGTGGAAATAACAGACCAATGATTTCAGAATTCATTACATTAATGTCAAAGCAGTGGGCAGCAGAGAAGTAAAGAGGAGAAACAAAGTAAAGAAAATTCAGGTAAGAGATTACTGTGTGGATGTCTTCATGAACATCACATTGGAGGAGTAATTATTTTACAGTAGCAACGCAAACAGACAGTGTTTACACAACAGCTGATATACAACATGCTGTTTCACAGGTGGCTCTCCCTTTGATGGTCTATGTTTTGTCAGCTACAGGGTTGGTATAGGTGGTGGTAGGAGGGCACATAGGGAAAGTCTTGCAGTGGGGACGGTCACAGGGGTAGGAGCTACATGGTAGGGAGATCGGTGCAGAAGGAGCCTAGGGTCTGACAAGGATATTGTGGAGACTGGGAGGGCAACAAAACGCTATTCTAGGTGTGGCAGGCAAAATCTCAGACAGAGTGGGTCTCATTCCAGAGCCTGATTTTAGGAGGTCATGGCCTTGTCAAAGTAGCTGATTAATACATCCAAGACCAGGATAATACTGAGTGAGAAGTGGTGTGCTCCAGTGTTGTTTTTTTGAGTGATCAGTAGTGCTAGTATTGGATATGATGGCCAAGAAAATCTGCTTTTGCACTTGGCTGGTAGGGTAATTATGTCCAGTGAAATCTGAGGTGAGAATGGTGGTGTGTTGCTGTAAAGAGTCTGCATCTGAACAAGCACATTTCCCTCAGATGCCATAGGGGAGGGAATGTTTGACATGGAAAGGATGGCAACTGTCATGAAGGAAGTACCATTGTTTGTTAGTAGTTTTAATGTGGACAGAAGCATGTAGCTGGCCTTCAGTGAGGATGAGATCAATGTCAAGGAAAGTGGCATGACATTCAGAATAGGACAGGGTGTATAGGTGGACAAGGAAAAAAAATTCCTGGCTTTTTCCCAGATTTCCCAGTTAAAAATACACTTTCTCCCAGATGAAAATACACTTTTTCCGTGTTAAGTAACAGTATACTTTTCAACTTATCAATGTTTTGAATGGTTGTGGTTTTATACACAGGTGTAGAATTTCCCGGCACTTTAGAAAATGAAACTCAGGGGAAAAAACACGTTTTGGAAAGATGTCTGATGTGCAGCAACATGTACACCGCATGTTTTCATATTAATTTGAATTCCACCAAACATCGCATGTTACTTTCTGAAGGATTGAAATCGAGATTGGGATGCACTTTTTTCCAGCTCATATCAAGCAATCTCGCCCGCCAATGACAGTGGATATTCAGAGCATAGGACATGTGATGTAGTCAGCCAATCACAGTTAAGTAGCGCAAACACACAAATAGGAAAAGATAATGGTTTAAATTAATGTACATAGTGTTGCTACAAGAAAAGAAAAGCTTTCACTTATAATATTGGTCTCTAAGATTAATAAGCTACAAGAGAAGCTAAGCTTTCACACATAATGTTGATTTTTTTGTGCATGTTACGCTTTAACATACATGATACAAATGTTCCAGTAAAATTTTTAATGACGTATGTGTCTGATCTTCTGGGCTCGAAAATATTCTTACTGGTTGCCCTCAAAGATTTGATTTTTGAATGAGAGTCAAACACTCTGTGATTTAAGCAATTCATTGGACATTCGTGCACAGAGTTCATCTTGCATAAAAGGAAATTTTCTTTGAAAGCAATGTTTTTCAAACAACCATTAGGAATATTTTCCCGCGACCTGTTAGAAATAGATTTGCTTCAGCAATTGCAAGTGCCACATAACAGGTGTCGCTGCACTTGCGCAGCTATGATGGAGCAGGAAGCCCATATGTTTGTATGTGTAAAACATTAAAAGACATTAGAGGATACTCCAAGAGAATGGGAATTTTGTGGATCACACTAAAATGCATAATTCGGCTTAAGTGCACATTTGTATGTCCAGATTCAGATGTAAATTTTCTTGGAGTACCAATACTGTATTATCTCATGTTTGGTTCTTTATTATGGAATAATGCCATATGTGCTAGAGGATGAAAACATGAACTTGAAATACAGTGAACAGTTGAAACTAGCCAATAGTGTGGATTTAAACACTTCATTTCAAATAAATTGACTGCTTCAGCAGAAAAGATTAATAAAAGTCAAATTTCTTTAAAAAAACTGACAAAAATAACTTCATTGTTCTGCAAAGCAATTAACACTTGACTGTTAGAAAGGTGGAAACAAATAAAATCTGCAACAAATAACATATTTTGATGATGATGATAAGGTCCCATACTCGAGGAGCATAGGGGACGATACGGGGAGACTCTTCCGTAATTATGAGAGTGTATTTTAATTCTCTAGATAGCTCCTGGCCACAGAAATCCATTTGGTTTTCATTTGACATGAGAACAACAAATGAAGAGGAAACAGCAAAATCACTTAATGTAAACACGGGTCACATGGAGACTACCCACCTCCCCACTAGAACTCAGACTGCTCTGTGCTTCAGGTCCTGGTCTACGATATATCCAAACCATGGCAATATTAGAGAGTGGCACTCCCTCTGTCTTGAGCGTTTGAGGCAGGATGCCAAAATGTTAAAGAATCAACTTTTCAAAAATATCTTCATTTTGTGGTGTACATCTTTCTGAAGATGTCTGATACATAGAACATATATGTTCGAGAGAACGTAAGACATGTTATTTGGTCTTAAGTGTGCCAAAGTGTAGTGCCACACTTCTTCATACAGCATTCTGCTATTGCAAGGCTCTGTATTTCACTCTGTGGAATTCAAACGTGTAATTGTAATGGGTGGCATCAAACTATATTCAGGCCAGTGGAAATTAAAATCTCCTGTGGTGCCTCTCCTGCTCCCAGTCGGCTGGTTTGACAACCTGCCCCTCTTTAAAAAAAATCTCGCAATTAATACTGGATGGGATTATTTGTAACTGTCAGAACAAGAACTCTTCTGAAAATCTGCAGTCTTTACTGCCTATTAGCTAATAACTTGCTGTTTTGTGTGACATAAAATTAAATATAGGATACATAAAATGGATAAAGACAAGAGACAAGCAAGACAGTACACATTTATTCAATTCTTAAGTCCTAGCTTTTTTCTCCTCTCTAATCTTGCCGCAGCTTTATATGGTGTACTTTCCTTTCTGGGAAAGAATCTATTACCTCATCAAAGTTCGTCAACGTTTTGATACATGAAAAAACGAAATGTCGTTGTCTAATACTAGAAAAGCTGGTAATACAAATAGTACCCAAGACTGGTGTGGTTTCTCAATCTGATTATGTGTACTTGGTCACTGTCTGCTAGATAAAATGAAATAGGCCTGCCTAATATTGCAGCAATAGTTACACACGAAATAAATGAGACTGTTTCGGCACAAATGGTCATTTTTATAACACCACAGAATATAATTCATGAAGTACCAATATCAAATGCCTATTAGGCCTACTACAAGCAAAAAGTTTTATGTTAGGAAATAGTCTCACATTTCATTCATACTCTCTAGCTTCTGAAGCACAAGATCAAAAAGTAGTAGTACAAAATTTTTATATAAATTTGGAATCATAATATTCTTCCATGATTTGTGTGAGTCCACGTTTCTTCTCCTTCCGCATTCTAACAATCTTGTCATCATTAATTCTGTAACTATTCCTGCTAGTGTCAAAACTTATTCTCTGGTTAACTTAACTAACCCTGCCACAATCACCGGATTAGTTATCCCGCATTTATTCTCCGGTTAGGCGTTATTACCTGTTCGTACAATGCGTTTTCCACACTACTCCCAGAATGGAACTTGAGTGGGTGCTAACTGGGGACTGTATAACTGGTCCTTAGTAGTGTAGCACTCTGGCCAAAAAATTTCTGTCAACATTTCATTTTCTTGGATACACGGAGAAGACAATATGTAATCTTAGTTGCCTGTTATTCCTGTTAGTCATTTATTTCCACTCTGCTAGTCTGAATCTATGGAAGTCGCTATTAATTATACAATGCTGATCATTTGCAAACCAGTCAACCCCATAAACAGTGATTGGCATTCACCCATTCGGCTTTATTCCGCTCAGCTCGTATAGACCCATCCTCTTTTGTCATCAGGAAAGTGTATTTCTGGATGCGACGGGGATTCCCCTGGCAGAGACATCACATACACTATGCACGCTTTCAAAAATCAACTTATGATTCATTCAGAAATAAACTTATAATTTGTTCAAAAACTAACAGGGATGCGTTCAAAATCATATGAGTAATCGATGGACCAAAGTGTGCTGGATGCTAGGCGCTTTTTGAAACAAGGTTTTTTTCCTCAATAATATGAATCTGCCCCCCCCCCCCCTCCCCCCCATGAAACTGCTGTCCAGGGCAGAGACCCCGGTTTGCCCCCGCACCCTAGTTCTGGGCCTGTGCGCATACATGAATCTGGAAGCTTAGGTGCACCAGTAAAATTTTTCCGGATAGTCTGGCTGCTTGCTGCTTTTGCTTATACAGCTAACTGCCACACTTCTGTAGCGAGAAGTGGGAGAAGGTACTACTCATATGTGACTCAACTGCACATGCGCATAAGCTCGATCGCAACTGCTCAAACAAATATAATGTAAACAGTTGTGACGTCACACTCATCAGAGGTGATTTCTTGTTATGAAACATTGCATAGTCTTCCTAAAGCCTTTGACACATTTTGCTGTTGGCAGATGCTTGTATGAGCACTGTGTTTTGTTGTTGTATATGGTGCATTTACTTTGAAACTTAAGTTGTATTTTCATTTTTTTTCTCTCGTTCGTGTTTTATTGCTGCCGTATTATTCTGCAGTAGCGAGCTACAGTAATATTCTTTGTTAGAGTATTGGTTCTTAGCAGTCAAAGTTACAAAAATTTAACTGAAATCTAAAACACAGAAAAATTCCTGGAATTCTAAAAAATTCCCAGGTTTTTCCCAGATCTCCCAGTTGTCCCGGGTCATATACATCCTCTAGGGCAATGTAAAATTTAATTGGGAGAAGGTATTTAGAGATTCCAGGAATTTTAACAGGTCAGTCTCACCATGAGTCCATATGACAAAAATGTCATCAACATATCTAAACCAAACCAGAGGCTGAAGGCTTATGGATCCCAGGAAAGTCCCATCCAATCGAGCCATGAATAGGTTTGCATAGGAAGGAGCTATCCTAGTTCCCATGGCTATACCCTGATCTGTTTGTATGTCTACCCTTCAAAGATGAAGTAGTAGTTGGTAAGTATTAAGTTGATTAAGGTGAGCAGGAAGGATGTCATAGTTTTGGAATCAGGTGGGCGCTGACAGAGGAAATGTTCAGCAGCTGACAGACTATGTACATATGCATGTAGAGGATGTTGGTATTGAGGGAGGTGGCATCAATGGTGGCAAGCAAGGTGCATGATGAGAATGGGACAGGCACAGATTTCAGATGATCTAGGAAATGGTTCATATCTTTAATACGTGAGGGAAGTCTTTGTACTACTGGCTGCAGGTTCTGATCAACTAAGACAAATGTACATTCAGCATGTGCTTTGAAGCCAGCAACTATAGGATGGCCAGGATGATTGGATTTGTGACTCTTAGGAAGAAGAAAAGAGGTGGGGATGCATGGTCTTGGAGGAGTAGGAAGTTCTATGGATTGAGGTGTTAGTCCTTGTGAGAGGACTGAGGTTTTAAGGAGGACTGCAGGTCATTTTGAGTCACAGTGATGGGATCTTGATGGGAGATGCTGTATGTAGAGGTATCAGACTCCTTTCGGTCAAGTACCACAGTGGTAGATCCTTTGTCCGTGAGGAAGATAATGGTGGAGTCATCAGCTTTTATGGAACACAGAGACTGGAGTTTTGCAGAGGACAGTTTAGTGTCATGTTGAAGAGACCTGAGGAAGGATTGTGAAACAATGCTGGATGTTTGGAATTCTTGGAAGGCGCGCATGGGATGATTTTGAGGAGTGGTGGTGGATCAAGTTGGGATTGTGGTAGGAACTGTTTAAGGCAAGGACAGATGATCAAGGCAGGTTTGTAACTGATTAAGTAAATGTTCAGCAAAGAATGGGAGTGTTAGATCCCTTGAAGTAGATTGGGCGTTAGTGATACTTAATTATGTGATTACACATAGCAAAGATGAGTTGGCAACATGCACAAGAATGCTGATATCATCCCAGACAGTTCCCTCTGGGCTTACTCTCTTGGTTACCATGGATGTCAGAGTGGTTTCCGGTGTCCAGGCATAGGTGGCTTGTCCACCCAACAGATGGGTTGGTATTTCCATAATCCTTCTAAATGAGATATGATCAGGGCCCACTAAGCTGTGTTAAGGACTAGTGACTTCATAATTAAAACAGGTATATTGCCAGCACCCATTTGAAATAAACTTCTGAAAGTTCCAGCACCAAGCTATATTTTGTGGCCTATTTCTATTAGTGGGAGCAGGAAATGATCAATGACTGGCAGCTTCCCTCAAAACAGCAGCACTTCAAAGAACAACATTTGGTTTGAGAGTTGACTCACCTTCTGATACGAAGCGAGTTATTTTGAATTTCTCCCATGCTCTTTAGTTTAAAACTCTTAAATTTTGTACATGTTTGTGTATTTATCTGACACAGTTCTACATATTATTAACAGTATAGTCCACAGTACTGCTGTTTGCATCGCAACAGGCATTTGTTTTCACATGAAGAGCAAGTTACTGTTGTAAAACATTCAGTTGAGTGGTAGTTTCCTTTACAACAGCAATGTGTCAAAGTACCCCATTTGGCTTGTGGGTTGACACAGCTTCCCATAAGAAGCAACTTACTTTGATATTTCCTTTGAGCTCTTTGGTTTTAAACTGTTAAATTTACTGCATGTTTGTGTATTATTTTTTATTTATTTCTGTCATCTTTAGTAAGGATAGAGACTGTGACTGCTGTGCTCAGATGTGAGTTGCGTTTGAGACCTTTCACTCACAACGCCAGGCAGAGTGCTGGCTTTGATCATGCAGCCTGAGGCTGTTGCCAATGGGCACATCCCAAATGTCCCCAGATTTGTCCATTACTGTAACTGCCCCAAGTACTGCCCACATGGAGGTTGACTGCTCACCCATGGTTTAGTGGGAGTTTGTTCCAAGGTGTGGCAATCAGCAAAAGACTTCCTGGGGGGCTAATTGAAGGGCCTTCCCAGTTTATCTGATGAACAGGTTTCAGGGAGCGTTAAGCCTCTTGGCTGGCAGTCTGGGCATTCACAGAGAGTAGGATTAGTGGTAGATGGGTGCACAATACAAGGCATGTAATGTGGCTCCTTAGAAATAAGCCAGCAAAGGAGGGGAAGGAATCCAGTGTGAACTCTGTGTGCATACCAGGAGGAGTCATTCAGGAGCCATTTTGAGCACAGAATGCAACCAACTGCAGGTTATATGTCCCTTTGAGTTGAAAGAGATTCTCTCTGGTTTTGGGTGAGTAGATGAAGTGGTAAGGACTTCCAGTCTTGCTTGCCACATGAAGGCACAGTCACCATCTGTAGTGTTGTTGAGAGGACTGACTGTGGACCTATGGTACAGAGTTAAGTGGAGAGTCTGAATCAGAGGCTCAGATGGTTCTGTGACCATTTAGGTTTCAGGCTCCTCGATTTGCACCATAGGGTGCTCAGTTTTCAGATTCTGCTTAAAGGGCTAGGACTCCACTATACACAGGGGGCAGCTACATGGGTAGTGGGGACTGTGTGGGTTAGACTGGGTGGTTTTTTAGGTTAGTGGGTCTCCGGAAAGAACAGAAAGCGTGTCAGTGTAAAAGGGTGCAGAGCAAACACAGGATGAGGATAAACCTCACAACAATTGGTATTGTAGTTGTACACTGTCATAGCTGTGTTGGGAAAGAACCAGATCTCCATGTACTAACAGAAAGCACTGAAGCTCAAATCATTATAGGTGCTGAATGATGAGTGAATACAGAGATAAGTTCAGGCAGAATTGTTACAAAGAACCTAATCGCTTCACAAAAGGGTACACTAAAGACAGTAGGTGGTGGAGTCTTTGTTGTTGTAAGAAATTGTTTACCGTGTACTGAAATTGAAGTAGATAGTGCTTGTGAGTTAGTATGGGTAGACATTATACTTGACAATTGTAATAAATTAATAACTGGTTCCTGGTGCTGACTCTCTGAGTTGGATGATACAGTTGCTGAACAGAAAACTTGAGTCTCATTTCAAATCGCTACTCTCTCACACAATTACTGTTGGTGGTAACTTTTATCTACCGTAATTATGTTGGTGACAAAACGTGTTCAGAGATGGTAGTAGGCATAAAATGTTATCCAAAATAGTACTGAATGCTTTTTCTGAAAATTAATCAAACAATTAGTTCAGTAGCCCACTCGAAGTGTAAATGGTTGCAAAAACATACTTAACCTATTAGAAACAAATAACCCTGGGTAAATAGGGAACATGATGATGGATACAAGGATTACTGATCACAAGGTCATTGTAGTAAGACTGATTAACATAACATCCAAATACACCAAAAATAAACACAAAACATATCTGTTTAAAAAAGCAGTTAAAAAATCACTTGACACATTCATAAGAGACAGTCTCCACTCCTTCCAGTCTGTCCATATAAGCATAGGCCAGATCTGGTCTGAATTTGAAGAAATAGTATTGGCAGCAACTGAGAGATATATACCAAATAAATTAATAAGAAATGGTAATGATCCTCTGTGGTACACAAAACAGGTCCTACCACTAATGAAGAAGCAATAAAAAAATAAAATAAAAAAGCATTCCAAATTTAAAAGAATGCAAAATCCCCAAGATTGGCAAAGTTCTACAGAAGCTTAAAATTTAGCACAAACTTCAATGTGAGATGCTAAAACAATGATTGTTCCCCTCTTCCATCATTGCACCCTCAACCTGCTGCAATGTGCTTGCCTGCTGCAATGTGCTTGGTAGGAAGAGGCCTCATATTAGAATGTGGAGGCAATAGCTAGTTGGAGATGGAGTTTAATGAAAAATGTGGACTTGGCAATCTCTAATCGAAGACAATAAATTCCATTTATTTCTGTGACAACTTGATGTTTGATGATTTTGCGTGTGTCTTTTCCCTTTTTGCTTATTGAGGAAATTTACAGTGGGATTTGCTATCTGTTGGCACAGAAATAGTGACCATTTTAACCCTGGTTTACGGATCATAGTGAGGCTGGTCACTCTTATGTGGGCTGATTTAATAATGTTGCAGCAGATAATAATTTCTGGGTCTGCCAATAACCATTTCCGGTTGAATCTGTACCATTACATTTCCTATAATTTGTCTCATGTGCTGCATATTCTTTGGCAGCACAATGTAGAAAACCAGAAAGGTAAATCCTACATCACAATACTACGAAATTTGTAGGAACTGTTGGGCATGAGTTCTTGGTTTTGTGAATGTGTCAACTTGTAAAACTTTAATGTTGCAGGATGCTGGGTTTTGTGCTGAGGGTATACAGTTCAAAAATTGAAAGAAAAGTAGAAGTGGGATAATGGAAAAGGAACAGGTAAGCTGGAAGGAGGAGTGAAGTATAAATAGAGAGAGGAGGAATGAAATCAGATGCACAAGGAGGAATTAATTTGACAGAAAGTAGTGTAGATAAAATGGACCAAATAGCAAAGTTGTTGGCATAGTGGGATACAGCTAAGAGAGAGAGAGAGAGAGAGAGAGAGAGTAAGAAAAAGAAGAGAAGGAAGACATCATGGAAGTAGGCGGGCAGGGAAATAGAGAGAGATGAAAAGAAGACTGAGAAGGAATGTAAAAAGAAGGAACAGAAGGAAGAAAGAATAAATGGCTTGAACATAGATCCTAACAGTTCAGATTAGAGCAGGAAGTTCGCAAAAAGCACCTGAGGTACTATGAAGGGTGGGAAATAGAGGAATTAGATGATGGAAATTCAACATTATTGGATGGGAAAGATGACCTTCCCCAAAATAATCTGGAGAATGCTAATGTTTTGTCTACACTAGAAATGGATGAAGCTCTTTCTCTCACTTCTATTATAAAAACTGAAGAAGACAGTGATCCATTATAATCAGGAAATCAATTCAAAGAGATAAAACTGGATTTTGAAACTGTGGCAGCACGATCAGTTGCTCCTGAATTGGCCATATGAGATAATAAGGACCTGTTAGAAATTGAATATCTTTCAGTGCCATATTTAGAAGATGAGAATTTAACTTCATTCTAGGGAAAAGGTGACTATGTCACTATATATTTTTGTCTTGATCACAATATAAAATACGGTGACCAAAATATATAAATTTATTGTAAATTATTACAGATTACATGCCTTCTTAACTGACTACATCAGGTTTTACAAAGATGACTATATAGCAAAGCCTGAAGATCTTACTCAACATAAACCAGCTAATAATGATGTTTTACGCAGATACGTGAGGCAATACTGACCCTATGACCCTACAAATTATCTTAGAAAATAGATTAAGGAAAGGCAAATCTACATTTCTAGCATTTGTAGACTTAGAGAAAGCTTTTGACAATGTTGACTGGAATACTCTCTTTCAAGTTCTGAAGGTGGCAGGGGTAAAACACAGGGAGAGAAAGGCTATTTACAATTTGTACAGAAGCCAGATGGCAGTTATAAGAGTAGAGGGGCATGAAAGGGAAGCAGTGGTTGGGTAGGGAGTGAGACAGCATATCCCCAATGTTATTTAATCTGTATATTGAGCAAGCAGTAAAGGAAACAAAAGAAAAATTTGGAGTAACAATTAACTCCATGGAGAAGAAATAAAAATTTTGAGGTTCGCCGATGACATTGTAATTCTGTCAGAGACAGCAAAGGACCTGGAAGAGCAGCTCAACAGAATGGACAGTGTCTTGAAAGGAGGATATAAGATGAACATCAACAAAAGCACAATGAGAATAATGGAATGTAGTCGCATTAATTTGGAGATGCTGAGGGAATTAGATTAGGAAATGAGACATTTGCAAAGGATAGAGTAGCATGGAGAGCTGCATCAAACCAGTCTCAGGACTGAAGACCACAACAACAACAACATTTACAACGAAGAGTCAAAGAAACTGGTACACCTGCCTAATACCCTGAAGGACTCCCATGGGCAAGCAAAAGAGCCACAACAGGGCATGGCATGGACTCACCTAATGTCTGAAGTAGTGCTGGAAGGAACTGACAGCATGAATCCTGCAGGGCTGTCCATAAAACTGTAAGAGTACGAGGGGGTGGAAATCTCTTCTGAACAGCACATTGCAAGGCACCCCCAATATGCTCAATAATGTTCACGTCTGGGGACTTTAATGGCCAGCAGAAGTGTTTAAACCCAGAAGAGTGTTCCTGGAGCCAGTCTGTAGCAATTCTGGATGTCCCATTGTCCTGCTGGAATGCATAATGGACATGAATAGATGCAGGTGATCAGACAGGATGCTTACATACGTGTCACCTGTCAGAATTGTGTATAGACATATCAGGGTTCCCATACCAGTCCAACTGCACATGTCCCACACCTTTACAGACCCTTCACCAGCTTGAACAGTCCCCTGCTGATATGCAGGGTCCATGGATTCATGAGGCTGTCTCCATACCTGTACACATCTATCCGCTCAATACAATTTGAAATGAGACTCATCTGGGCAGGCTATTTTTCAACAGTCCAGTGTTGATGCTGACATGCCCAAGTGAGGTGTAAAGCAATTCTGGATATTTGGGGTGTCCCATTGTCCTGCTGGAATTGCCTAAGTCCATCGGAATGCATAATGGACATGAATAGATGCAGGTGATCAGACAGGATGCTTACTTACGTGTCATCTGTCAGAATCGTATATAGATATATCAGGGTTCCCATATCACTCCAGCTGCACATGTCCCACACCTTTACAGCGCCTTCACCTCAGGGTTCCCATATCACTCCAGCTGCACATGTCCCACACCTTTACAGCGCCTTCACCAGCTTGAACAGTCCCCTGCTGATATGCAGGGTCCATGGTTTCATGAGGCTGTCTCCATACCTGTACACATCTATCCGCTCAATACAATTTGAAATGAGACTCATCTGGGCAGGCTGTTTTCTCAACAGTCCAATGTTGATGCTGACACATCCAAGTGAGGTGTAAAGCTTTGTTTTGTGCAGTCATCAAGGGTACGCGGGTGGGCCTTCTGCTGCAAAAGCCCATATTGATGATGTTTCGTTGAATGGTTCACACGGTGACATTTGTCGATGGCTCAGCTTTGAAATCTGCAGCAATCTGCAGAAGGGTTGCACTTATGTCATGTTGAACAATTATTTTCAGTCATCATTGGTCCCTTTCTTGCAGGATCTTTTTCTCGCCACAGCAGTGTCAGAGATTTGATGTTTTACCGGATTCCTGATATTCATGGTACACTTGTGAAATGGTCATATGGGAAAATCCCCACTTCACGGCAATCTCAGAGATACTGTGTCCCATCATTCGCGCACTGACCGTAACACCATAATCAAACTCACTTAAATCTTGATAACCTGCCATTGTAGCAGTAATAACTGATCTAACAGCTGTGCCAGACACTTTTTGTCATATATAGGCACTGCCAACTGCAGCACCACATTCTGCCCGTTTACTTATCTCTGTATTTAAATATCCATGCCTATACCATTTTCTATGGTGCTTCAGTGTAGATATTCATAGCAAGAGTACATTTCAGTTCAATTATTCAGCAGCAAATAGCCATCTGTACTCTTCTGTTTTAGTGATGATGTTCCATATGAGTTAATGCAAATTTGGCTTCTTCTGGGGTCTTGTGTCTTCAACACTATTTTATTTAATACAGTATTTGTAACTGAACATATGATATGTGTAATGTAGGGATGTTTGTCAAGAATATGTTTAGGAACAATAGAGGTCTCTGTAAATACCAACCAGTTAGCATATCTCCAGCGCATCTGTAAATTTTTTGGCTCCAGCACATTTGTTAACTTTTTGGCTCCAAAACTTTGACTATCCTGATTAGTAATAATTTGATCTCTCACAAAAAATGTATGGCTGTTTAGCATATTATACAAGTGCCTGCTGGGCTTGTGTTCTTGGTTACTGTGGACGTCACATGTGGTTTTCGGGATATGAACAAAGTGTGCTTTGTCCAGCCTGGAGATGATTTGTGGTTGTATCCTCTTATATTGATTTCATTCTGGTGTAACCACAAGTGCTGGAATGAAGAGGAAGAATGCAAGATCAGAGAAGGCAGTGAGGCAACATCAGCCAATAGTCCACTGACAAGGACCACGCCTCGACAGGAGCGACCTTTGCAAGAAGTGAGTATAAGTGCCGCTCCTGCCAGCCTCAAATGGGCATTAGTGGACAGGATTCACAGAGTATTAGCATGGCCTGGCAGAGAGAGCTATGATATCAGATTGTACTGATCCATACCCATTGCTTGTTTGACCATTGTGTATAGCAAGAACTCAGATTTATGTTGCATGTATTTTCAACCTGCTTTATTGAAATATAACTACTAATGTTATTTGCTTGAATTGTTGTATAGCATTTCGAGATTGTAGTGTCCCTTAGGCACCCTATACATGATGAGTGGGTAAGACCCCACATTTGGCAACAAGGACTCAACAGATTTCTCATTATAACAAATGTTTTTCAATCCATGTTCGAAATAAACTTCTGAAACGCTGGCAGGAATCAGCAATTCATAGAAGAATGCTATTGGCAGGAGCAGAAAATTACCAATGAAAATGCCTACATTCTATTTCAGAATCTGATAGGCTGAAAGGCTGAAACTGTAAACAATTTCATGGTGAGGTTTCCAGTTTTGTCGTTTAGTGAACATCTGCTTGCTTGGGAATAACTTCTAGAAAATGCACTGAAATGGAAACATAAAGTTTTGCACACTATCAATATTAGCAAGATGAAATCATGCAACAAAAGGTACACCATGTGATCAAAAGTATCTGGACACCTGGCTGAAAATGACCTACAAGTTTGTGGTGCCCTCCATCGGTAATGCTAGAATTCAGTATAGTGTTGGCCCACCCTTAGTCGTAATGACAGTTTCCACTCTCACAGGCATACATTCAATCAGGTGCTGGAAAGTTTCTTGGGGAATGGCAGCCCATGGTGGAAAGTTTCTTGGGGAATGGCAGCTTATTCTCCATGGAGTGCTGCACTGAGGAGAGGTACCGATGTCGGTCGGTGAGGCCTGGCATGAAGTCGGCATTCCAAAACATCCCAAAGGTGTTCTTTAGGATTCAGGTCAGGACTATGTGCAGGCCAGTCCATTACAGGGATGTTATTGTTGTGTGACTGCTCTGCCACAGGCCGTGCATTATTATCAGGTGCTCAATCATGTTGAAAGATGCAGTCGCCATCCCGGAATTGTTCTTCAACAGTGGGAAGCAAAAAGGTGCTTAAAAAATCAATGTTGGCCTGTGTCACACAAAACAACAAGGGATGCATGCCCCCTACATGAAAAAAACAATCACACCATAACACCACTGCCTCCGAGTTTTACTGTCGGCACTACACAGGCTGGCAGATGACATTCACCAGGCATTCACCATACCCACACCCTGCCATCGGATTGTTACATTCTGTACCATGATTCATCACTCCACACAACGTTTTTCCACTGTTCAGTCATCTGATGTTGACGCTTCTTACACCAAGCAAGGCGTCGTTTGGCATGATGTGTGGCTTATCAGCAGCCGCTCGACTGTGAAATCCAAGTATTCTCATCTACCGCCTGACTGTCATGGTACTTGCAGTGGATCCTGATGCAGTTAGGAATTCCTGTGTGATGGTCTGGATAGATGCCTGCCTATTACACATTATGCCCCTCTTCAACTGTCGGTGGTCTCTATCAGTCAACAGACGAGGTCAGCCTGTACACTTTTGTGCTCTACATGTCCCTTCACATTTCCACTTCACTATCACATTGGAAACAGTGGACCTAGGTATGTTTAGGAGTGTGGAAATCTCGCATACAGACGTATGACACAAGTGACACCCAATCACCTGATCATGTTCGAAATCCGTGAAGTTTGCGGAGCGTCCCATTCTGCTCTCTCACAATGTCTAATGACTACTGAGGATGCTGATATGGAGCACTTGGCAGTAGCTGGCAGCACAATGCATCTAATATGAAAAATGTATGTTTCAGGTGGTGTTCGAATACTTTTGATCACATAGTGTATTAACATGTGGTATCAAATCAGTTGATTCAGACAATTGTTATGTTTAGGAACACAATGATGGTAAAGTTTGTGTTTTAGTCCTATATAGATATAACTCTTATGGACGTAAATCCAATGAGCAAAATGTTTTGTTAGGCAGACTGGTTTTTCAATGCAACTTACTTTAATTCTCAAACAAAAACTACATAAAACTGATAACAAGTATTCTCGTTAAGAAACTTACTTGAGAGGCAACCATTGAAACTTTTATACGCCGTAAATCTAGGGTCTGTTGTATTTAACCCACCAACTTGAACTTCATTGGCACCCTGTTCACCTGTAGGGAGATCAGAGAGACTAAGTACTCCTGTTGGCTCTAGTTTGATATTCTCTTGATCAATCTGAAACAAACATAAAAATTTGTTGCAGATGAACTACAATATTTATTCTCAACCCGTTTTAGTACCTAACTGATTTAACGCAATGATCTGCAAATTTCTGTTTGTATCACAACATTTGACAAAAAGAGAGATAGGCTCATATGTTATAGTCCAGTACATTACAACACTGATGGAATGACAGATATTCATATTTGTTGTAACAAGATACAATATGACCCATGCTGGACCATGGTATCATTCTAGTTTAATACAAGAATGCAGCACAGAGATTTAGGAAACAAGAAGATATTCAAGCTACTTATGTATGTGATTAATTCTTTTGCACTAATTATTTGTGAATGAGATGAGATGGTAGACATGGAATTAATACATGTCGTTTACCAAATGATGAAAATTTATCATTTCCTTGGTGACATCTGGTTTCTGAAATGTTAGCTCAGAAACAAGATAACATGTTGGTAATAGAGAACACACACTAAACCTGGATTGTATGAGGAAATTTATCATTGTTACACAGGGAAAGAAGATTTTCTGTCACATGTGTTCCAGAATTAGTTTTAAGAAATCAGCAATGAGTGTAATTTATTTGTCTATATACTGTATAAATATTCTATGTATAAATATTCTATGTACTGTAAAAATATTCCGGAGGTAAAATAGTCCCACATTCGGATCTCTGGGCGGGGACTACTCAAGAGGACGTCATTATCAGAAGAAAGAAAACTGGTAGAACACCAGGACAGGGAATGTCAGATCCCTTAATCAGGCAGGTAGGTTAGAAAATTTAAAAAGGGAAATGGATAGGTTGAAGCTAGATATAGTGGGAATTAGCGAAATTTGGTGGCAGGAGGAACAAGACTTTTGGTCAGGTGAATACAGGGTTATAAATACAAATTCAAATAGGGGTAATGCAGGAGTAGGTTTAATAATGAATAAAAAAATAGGAGTGCGGGTAAGCTACTACAAACAGCATAGTGAACGCATTATTGTGGCTAAGATAGACACAAAGCCCATGCCTACTACAGTAGTACAAGTTTATATGCCAACTAGCTCTGCAGATGATGAAGAAATGGATGAAATGTATGATGAGATAAAAGAAAATTATTCAGGTAGTGAAGGGAGCCGAAAATTTAATAGTGATGGGTGACTGGAATTCGAGAGTAGGAAAAGGGAGAGAAGGAAACGTAGTGGGTGAATATGGATTGGGGGTAAGAAATGAAAGAGGAAGCCGTCTGGTAGAATTTTGCACAGAGCATAACTTAATCATAGCTAACACTTGGTTCAAGAATCATAAAAGAAGGTTGTATACATGGAAGAATCCCGGAGATACTAGAAGGTATCAGATAGATTATATAATGGTAAGACAGAGATTTAGGAACCAGGTTTTAAATTGTAAGACATTTCCAGGGGCAGATGTGGACTCTGACCACAATCTATTGGTTATGAACTGTAGATTAAAACTGAAGAAACTGCAAAAAGGTGGGAATTTAAGGAGATGGGACCTGGATAAACTGACTAAATCCAGAGGTTGTACAGAGTTTCAGGGAGAGCATAAGGGAAAATTGATGGGAATGGGGGAAAGAAATACAGTAGAAGAAGAATGGGTAGCTCTGAGGGATGAAGTAGTGAAGGCAGCAGAGGATCAAGTAGGTAAAAAGACGAGGGCTAGTAGAAATCCTTGGGTAACAGAAGAAATATTGAATTTAATTGATGGAAAGATAAAATATAAAAACACAGTAAATGAAGCAGGCAAAAAGGAATATAAACATCTCAAAAATGAGATCGACAGGAAGTGCAAAATGGCTAAGCAGGGATGGCTAGAGGACAAATGTAAGGATGTAGAGGCTTATCTCACTAGGGGTAAGATAAATACTGCCTACAGGAAAATTAAAGAGACCTTTGGAGAAAAGAGAGCCACTTGTATGACTATCAAGAGCTCATATGGAAACCCAGTTCTAAGCAAAGAAGGAAAGCAGAAAGGTGAAAGGAGTATATAGAGGGTCTATACAAGGGCGATGTACTTGAGGACAATATTGTGGAAATGGAAAAGGATGTAGATGAAAATGAAATGGGAGATACGATACTGCGTGAAGAGTTTGACAGAGCACTGAAAGACCTGAGTTGAAACAAAGCCCCTGGAGTAGACAACATTCCATTGGAACTACTGACAGCCTTGGCAGAACCAATCCTGACAAAACTCTACCATCTGGTGAGCAAGATGTATGAGACAGGCAAAATACCCTCAGACTTCAAGAAGAATATAATAATTCCAGTCCCAAAGAAAGCAGGTGTTGACAGATGTGAAAATTACCGAACTATCAGTTTAATAAGTCACAGCTGCAAAATACTAACATGAATTCTTTACAGACGAATGGAAAGACTGGTAGAAGCCGACCTCGGCAAAGATCAGTTTGGATTCCGCAGAAATGTTGGAACACGTGAGGCAATACTGACCCTACGACTTATCTTAGAAAATAGATTAAGAAAAGGCAAACCTACATTTCTAGCATTTGTAGACTTAGAGAAAGCTTTTGACAATGTTGACTGGAATACTCTCTTTCAAATTCTAAAGGAGGCAGGGGTAAAATACAGGGAGCGGAAGGCTATTTACAATTTGTACAGAAACCAGATGGCAGTTATAAGAGTCGAGGGGCATGAAAGGGAAGCAATGGTTGGGAAGGGAGTGAGACAGGATTGTAGCCTGTCCCCGATGTTATTCAATCTGTATATTGAGCAAGCAGTAAAGGAAACAAAAGAAAAATTTGGAGTAGGTATTAAAGTCCATGGAGAAGAAATAAAAACTTTGAGGTTCGCCGATGACATTGTAATTCTGTCAGAGACAGCAAAGGACTTGGAAGAGCAGTTGAATGGAATGGACAGTGTCTTGAAAGGAGGATATAAGATGAACATCAACAAAAGCAAAACGAGGATAATGGAATGTAGTCGAATTAAGTCGGGTGATGCTGAGGGAATTAGATTAGGAAATGAGACACTTAAAGTAGTAAAGGAATTTTGCTATTTGGGGAGCAAAATTACTGATGATGATCAAAATAGAGAAGATATAAAATGTAGACTGGCAATGGCAAGGAAAGCGTTTCTGAAGAAGAAAAATTTGTTAACATCGAGTATAGATTTAAGTGTCAGGAAGTCGTTTCTGAAAGTATTTGTATGGAGTGTAGCCATGTATGGAAGTGAAACATGGACGATAAATAGTTTAGACAAGAAGAGAATAGAAGCTTTCGAAATGTGGTGCTGCAGAAGAATGCTGAAGATTAGGTGGGTAGATCACATAACTAATGAGGAGGTATTGAATAGAATTGGGGAGAAGAGGAGTTTGCGGCACAACTTGACAAGAAGAAGGGACCGGTTGGTAGGACATGTTCTGAGGCATCAAGGGATCACAAATTTAGCATTGGAGGGCAGCGTGGAGGGTAAAAATTGTAGAGGGAGACCAAGAGATGAATACACTAAACAGATTCAGAAGGATGTAGGTTGCAGTAAGTACTGGGGGATGAAGAAGCTTGCACAGGATAGAGTAGCATGGAGAGCTGCATCAAACCACTCTCAGGACTGAAGACAATAACAACAACAACTGTATAAATGTTCCATGGAATATTGGAGTCCTTTAGAAACCAAAACTGTAGCTTTGACAATATATTACTAGTAGTTGGATGTTAGAGAAGTCATTTGTATTTTATTTTCCCAAAATTTTCAAGACTGCTGGCAAAATTAAAATTGGACCGAAGTTTATGATATTTCTTTAACTTTTTTCTTGTACAAACGCTTAATGTTTTGCCATATCAAGAAGGATATCAACACTTCTTGGTTTGGAACCCTAAGACATCAACCATTAGATATGAAGTTTGTCCATATAGTAAAACCTTTTTTCTGAAATCCAGATTGGCATTTATTATTAACTGCAAATTGGTTAAAATGTTTGACACTCCTAGCACATGATAATATTTCAATTATTTTTTAAATTACAGTTACTAATAAAATCAGTCTGAAGTTACTCAGATCTGTGGCATCTCCCATTTTGGAAAGCTAGTTTTAGAATGGCAAACTTTATTCAGTCAAGAAATAGACCTGTTACACTGATGCATTAATTACATGACAATACTTTTCTACTTATTTCATCTGTGGAGATTTTCATTGGATACTTATGATACTTTTAATGCCAGATGACTTTCTCATGGGCAATGGTTTTCAACAGTTGTCTAGTTGTTATGGAACATACAGGTATCACACCACAACTAATGGAATTTTGTTGCTTAAAGGTTTCTAGCCAGACTTGACCTACAGCCCATATAATCAGTAAATCTTTGGAAGTGTAAATTAAAGAACTTAGCCATAATGTCACATCAAAACCACAATCCAGTCAGATCCAAAGATAGAGTTGTCAATAAAGTACAACACTTAGAACAGAAAGCACATGTATATTGACACCATTGTATAACCAGAACAGAACTGATCTCCTGGACAGAGAGATATGGGCAGCTGTCCCACCAGGAGGACATGGGTGAATGGCTTTGATCAAAACAGAGAAATTTCTTTGTATGGCCTAGGCTATTTTCCATGGAGTTACATGTGACCTCCATGGTGTGTGGGGGTGCCAAACTCGCCAACTGATCACTGTTGTCAGAGCACCATTTTGCTACATAAGCCCACCACCCTCTCCTGACTATTTAGGCCACTGCTGGACAATGTCAAGTCAATGCTGCCCAATGCCTCAAGTCGGCAGCATCAGCTGTTCCATTCAGCTGCATCAGCAGTTCAGTTCCAATGCTACCAATTGGCAGTACTAGCAGTTTTGTCTCAACGCTCTTAACCAGTAGCAACCAGGTCTTCAAGCTACTGCCTGCCATTACCTTGGGGATCATCATGTAGAGGACATTTCTGTTGTATATAATTGTGTGGATATTCATCCAAAGATATTATAACTGATTTTCATTTTGTTAATAAAGTTGGTATTTTAAAAGTGTATTCAATCACTCCTTAGTATGAGGATATTTTACTTGCTAACAATGGTTCTGGCACATTTATTAGGATATAGTCACCAGTTACAATGTTTGTTTAGTTTGGTCTTCCGACTGCTGCACCCATAACATAGCATGGTCGATAGTTGTTTGCAGCATATCTGGTTTAATCAGAGTGATATGTTGTTGTATGCTATCCTTAACATCAGAAACAGTCCAGATACAACCCTGATAGACACAATCTGTCAGATATTCCCACAACCAGAAGCCACACCACTTTAGGTCAGGGGATCTGGAGGGCCACACATCTTGAAATTGCTTAACAATGACGAAGTCATTACTGAAGGTTTCTTGAAGCAAATCTTTCACCTGGCAAGCAACTTGTGGTGTTGTCTCATCTTGCATGAAAATAGGGGTGTGGAGACAGTTGTGTTCTTGCAAAGCCCAACTCACGTGTTGCACGATGAGCTCCTTATAATATGCAGATGTCACTGTACACCTAACAGGCCCACAAAGTGTCATCCCTTCGATGAAAAATGGACTGAGAGTGAAAGAGCTTGTGAAAACATGCCACACAGTCACATAAGTGGAGTGCAGTGGATGTTCCTGCACAACATGTGGTGGAGTAGAACCCCATATGCAACAGTTCTGTGCATTCATGGCATCATGTACGGTAAAATGTGCCTTGTCCCTTCCCTGGCCACATATGCATTTTCATGCACTCAAAAAACAATGGGCAAACTCATGGCATTGTAGCCTACATTGGGGTTTCATTTGGTGCACATTCTGAATTGTGTAGGGATACCAGTGTAAAATGCAGTGCAACGTCTTTTCATCTGTTGACCTGAGGAGAGAGAATTCCCATGACATAGCTTGAGCACTGGCTGCAGAATGTGAGGTGTGAGCTACATGGTCAGCTACAGCAACATCAACTTCTTCAACAACTGCCATATGAATGAGCTGCATCCCTCTCCATGGTGCAACATGTAATTCACCTGTTTCTTCGAATTTCTTGATCATATTCCTAAGCCTATTTATTAACATGGGCCTCTTCACAGCTGTTTCTGTTGGTAGTGGAGTGCAGTGCTATTATTGCTGCTGTCCTGAGAAAAAACAACTATACCAGCACTGCACGGTCTTTCCTCTCAACAGCCATTGCATTTCATACAGAAAATGTCAATCTTCCTGAACCAATAGATGCTTCACGAAACGACTCAACATGTGTCATCAAGCAACAAACAGCATACTGATGTCAAAACAGGAAACATTTCACACTCTGACTGCTTACAGCACCATATTTTCACCTGATGGCAGAAAGTGGAATTATTAATTTATTCAGCATACTCCATGAGCTCACCAATTAATGAATGCATCTATGATGTTTCAGCATCCTATGATGTGTACAGCCCATACTGTAGCAATCGGAACACCATCTGTTTAATTATAACCACACGGTACTTATTCATTTTCCTCTCAGATCTACTTTCCAAGATCCACTGCTTTTTTGTATCTCGTATGGGGAAAATGGTCTCATGTGTTAATTGACTTCAAGTTTTTATCTGCCTTAGTGCTGATTTGACTTACATAATGACCAATTTATGCAGTAGGGTCCATGATGTAGAATGTTAGGTGGGTAGCCATAGTTTCTACATTTATAGAAGAGAAGCATTTTACCATTAATGAGGAAGATGGATCAAACTTGCAAACGAGATACCATGCTCTTCTGCCAGAATGAGTGAAGTCAAGTTCTTCTACAGTAAATTTAAACATCTCTCTTCTAGCATTACCTAAGTAATTCCCGCTTTTAGTTGCTTCCTCCTGGCTACTTTCCTTCTCATGTTTATGATACTGGAAATATGTTTTCTCATATCAACCAGAGATGTAATTATTTTGATAGCCTTGAGGAATACGTCTTTTTTGTAGCTGATTTATGAGTCCAGAAAGACTTCAGCATTTATTTCAAATAGGAATTATCTATCTAACATTAGCACCTGTTTAGAAATTCGAGGTTTTGGTATAGATTCAATGATGGGGTCTGTAGGCCAATGCTGTAGGTTATAGGTTTGAGTTTGTAACATGCCTGCTTTGATTGGATATTAAATTTTCAAAGGTTTCCTTTACTTAACATTGTGCAACACCACAAATGAATACCAAGACATACATGTTCAAGTCTTTTGTACAATACTTGCAGAAATAGAGTGGAGAGTTTCATTCAAACTAACAAGAAACATGAAAGTGGCGGAAATTTTAGGAGGAAAATTTAAAGGGGAGGACCTCACTTATGTGATTAAATAAAAAAAAAATGTACCCATATAAGACTATACTAAAAAAAAAAAAATCAAACAACATGAACTCCACGTAGGATTATCAACAATGTAGGAAACAATAGACTGCTACTTACCATAAATAAGAGATGTTAAGTTGCATACAGGCACAATTAAAAGGCAATTACCCAAAGCTTTTGGCCACAGCCTTCATCAACAAAAGAGAAACACACCATTCATACGCACAAACAAGCACACCTCACACTCACATGACCGCCAACTCTGATAGCTCAGGCCAGAATGCAGCTATCATGTGGGATGGCAGGAGCAGTCTGGAGGGGGCAGAAAGAGAAAAGAATAGTAGTGTACCAGTGGGGGGACAGGGGAATGCTGTCTGGCAGAGTGTGCAGGCACTAGAATGTCAACAGATGCAGTGTCAGAAGGTTGTGGGGCAGGGAGGTGGGGAAAAAAGCAGCAAAAAGAAGTGGAGCAGGGAAAGACAGGTGTATGCATTGGCAGAGGGCAGCAAACAAAGAGACTAGGAGACGAGAATGGGGAGGAGATGATAGGACAGAGGGGGGTGCAAATTGTTGAGTGGAGGGTGTGGGGACAGTACGTTACTGTAGGTTGAGGCTGGGATAATTACAGGAGCGAAGTATGTGTTGTAAAGCTAACTGCCATCTGCACAGTTCAGAAAAATTGGTCATGGAGGGGAGGATCCAACTGGCTCAGGTAATGAAGCAGCCATTGAAATCAAGCAAGTTATGGTCAGCTGCATGTTGTGCCACAGAGTGGTCTACTTTCTCTTGGCCAGTTTGGTGGTGGCCATTCATTCTTGTGGGCAGCCAGTTGGTAGTCATACCAAGATAACAATATGTTCAATGGTTGCAGCAGATCTGGTAAATAACATGGCTGCTTTCACAGATATTCCGGCCCCTGATGAGGTAGGGTAAACCTGTGGCAGGACTGGAATAGGAAATGCTGGGTGTATGGATTGGGGATATCTTGCACCTGAATCTTCCACAGGGATGTGATCCTTGTGGCAAGGGGTTTCAGTTGGGAGTGCCGTTGGGATGGACTAGGATGTTGTGAAGGTCAAAGCCCACTACCTCGTTCCTCCTACACTGTACTAACTTTATCCTAACACACAATTACTTGTACTTCAAACAAATCCACATCACAGCCATATGCACCCACATGGCACCCTCCTACACCACCCTGTTTATGGGCCATCTAGAGGAGACCTTCCTAGCCTTCCAAAACACCAAACCCCTACTCTGGTTCAGGTTCATTGGTGATATCTTCATGATCTGGACTCAGGGACAAAACACCCTATCTTCATTCCTTCACAGCCTCAACGAACTTCTCTCCCATCTGCTTCACTTGGTCCTCATGAATCCAGCATGCCACCTTCCTAAATATTGAGCTCTCTGATGGCTCCCTCTGAACCTCTGTCGACATTAAACCCACCAACCACCAGCAGTACCTGCATTTTGACAGCTGTCATCCCTTTCACACCAAAAGGTCCATCCCATACAGCCTGACCACCCCGAGGCTGCGTTTCTGCAGTGACAAAAACTCCTTTGCTCCATAAGCTAATGGTCTCACTGAGCCTTCACAGACAGGCACTATCCCCCAGACCTAGTCTGCAAACAACTCCCCAGTCCTCTCACCACCCCCAAGAACCGGCCACAGAGGAGTGCCCTCTTCATCACCCAGTACCAACCCAAACTGGAACCACTGAACCAAATCCTACACCAGGCCTTTGATTATCTACCACCATGTCCTGAAATGAGGGACATCTTACTCTAGAACCTTCCTAACCCTCCTAAAGTGATGTTCCTTTGCCTACCCAACCTCCACAATATTCTAATCCATCCCTATGTCACTCCCAATCCCGATCCCTTGGCACAAGGATCATATCCCTGTGGAAGACGCAGGTACAAGACGTCCCAATCCAAGCACCCAGTACTTCCTATTCCAGTCCTGTCACAGGTCTATACTACCCCATCACAGGCTGGATCACCTTTGAAAGCAGCCATTTTATTTATCAGCTCTGCTGCAACCATTGCATAGCTTTCTATATTGGTATGACTGCCAACCAGCTGTCCACAAGGATGAATGACCAATGCCAAACTGTGGCACAACACGCAGGTGAGCATAACATGCTTAATTTCAGTGGCTGCTTCACTACCCGATCCATCTGGATCTCCCCCTCCATGATCAGCTTCTCTGAACTGTGCAGGTGGCAGTTATCCTTACAACACATTCTCTGCTCCCTAATTATTTCAGCCTCAACCTGTGGTAACATACTGTCCCCACAAACCTCCACCCAACAATTTGCACCCCCTCTGCCCTATCACTCCTACCCATTCTCACCTCCCAGCCTCTTTGTTTGCTACCTCTGCCAATGCACCTAGCCATCTTTCCCTGCTCCTTTCCTTTTCACTCCTTTTTCTCCCCACCTCCCAGCCCCACAACATCCTGATGCTGCGCCTGCTGTTGGTATTCTAGTCTCTGCACACTCTGCCAGACAGCGTTCCCCTCTCCCTCCACCAGTACACTACTATTCTTTCCTATTCCATGCCTCTTCCAGTTTGCTGCTGCTATCCCATGTGACAGCTGCCTTCTGGCCTGAGCTGCTGGATATAGTGGTTATGTGTGCTTGAGTGCGCTTGCTTGTGTGTATGTATGGGGGTGTTTCTCTGTTTCTCTTTTGTTGATGAAGGCTGTGGCCGAAAACTGTGTGTAAGTGTCTTTTAATTGTGACTGTCTGCAACTTAACATCTCTTCTGTATGGTAAGTAGCAATCTATCTTTTCCTACATTGTTGTTAAAACTATAATCATTTATTTTGGAAAATAAGTAACATAATAAATTTTTGGAAGAACATAAATCACTCAAAGGATTAATTTATTGAAGGAAAAGAGTGGTTCGAGAATCTAATAAACACAATGTGATCAGTGTATGCTATCACCACTGGAGCAGCTGAGGGAGGCTGATTACGGGTTACCGAATTATTCCAGCTTGTAACACCTGAGGCTACAATATTTAGACAAAATCTGATCTTGGACATAAAGATGGCTGTCATTGGCTACAATTCAAAAAGGAAATATACCACAAGCATCTCAAAAAACTGCCCATGTAAAACCGAAGACATTCTGGAAGGATATTTTAAACTGCTCTTAGTTTTGTAGCAATATATTGTAGACCTATTTCAGTACTTTACTATGTTTGCTAAATATAAATAACATTTTAATTATGAAATTACTTCCCAATGCCATTTCTAACATCATAGATTCCACACATTTATGAACTTCCTTCCCAAATGCTGATATTGACTCATCGGATACAGTGCTCAGAACTGTGAACAGCAAGATTGGCTAAACAGATAGTTATCGAATTCCAGATATTGTTTTCACTTAAATAATACTTTAACTGTATATAGTTGTTGTGACTCACTGATCTTTCAAAGTGCTGCCACGCAGTTACGCGCATCCTCTACATGTGGCGCTGTCTGCCAGCCATGCAGCAGCAGTGCCACCTACGCGGCCAGCCAGCCAGCGGCCGCTAGACTTGGACTCAGTTATGATTTGACTGTTAAAGTGTACACACATCTTACTCTGTTTACTTGATCATGTATTGTGTCTTCCTTGAAATATATTTGTTCAACTTGAAGTTATAACAATTGGCGACGAGGATGGGATTTTTCTTTTCCATCGTTGACCCACATGTTTCCATGGCTACTTTAGAGCAACTGTTGCGAGGTCTCATAGAACAGCAAATGCTTCTCACAAATGCGATTCATGATTTCGTCACGGCATCAAATGCGGGGCGTCTCTCGTCATTGTCTCTACCTCCTTTTCCTCCTTACGACGAGATGGCGGAAGACTGATCTGACAGCACTTCTTGCATTTCATGTCGCGGATGAACAAACATGTAAGTCTCTGTTCCTTTCATGGATTTCACCTCAAATGTATCAGTTGTTGTCGCAATTGGCTCCTTTCAAAGATCCTGCGCCTTTGTCCTTTGCTGAAATGTGATCACTTCTGTCTGTCTATTTTCAAAAGCAATGCATGTGGTAGCCTCTTGTGTTGCCTTTTATTGTTGTCAAAAACAACCAAATCAATCATATTGTGCTTGGGCTGCTGAACTTCACAGCCTCTGTAGAAAGTGTCAATTTGTTACTGAAGTTCACAAAGAATCCTATGCCGATTCCATGGTACGGGATGCTATTATCTGATCGGCACCCAACAAAGAAGTTAGGCAACATGCCCTTCAATTGGCAAATCCAACTCTAGATGAAGTCCTATCCATAGCTCAGTCGTTTGAAATTTCTCACGCCGCTGGAACACAAATAGAGGCATGGGGTGACGTTGGGGAAATACAGCCTCTGTACAATGTTTACGAAGCATGTGGCGTGTACCCACTGGCTGATGTGGCCACAGTACACTCCCAAGCGCAGCCTCGGCCTAACCGTAATCAAACCTCTAAGAAACTGCAGCAAAACCCACGGCAACTTCCTTCATGTCCATGGTGTTTTACAAAACATTCACGAGAAGATTGTCCACAACGTTGGGCCGTGTGTCACAAATGCAAAAAAAAAGGTCATGTGTCATCTGTTTGCAAATCCAACCGCATACATGATGTTCATGATCATGACACTGATTCTGATTCTGTGTTGTCTAGCAATTGTACTTCTTCCCTTTCAGGGAAGTTATTCCTCACTGTCCAAATACTTGGTCGAGATGTTCGCGTGCAGATGGATACTGGTTCTGCTGCCACTATCACCAATTCTCAGACGTATCTTCAGTTGAGTTCTCCAGTCCTGTCACCTGTCACTAGGCAATTACGGACTTACAGTAAACAGAAGATTTCTCTCTTGGGACAATTTGATGCTGAGGTATCTTACAAATCTGTCGTTCACACTGTTCCTGTATTTGTGGTCGACCATAGTAATGTGGAGAATCTTTTTGGTTTCGATACCTTTCGCGTTTTTGGATTCTCCATAGATAAGTCTGTCAATATCGTCTCTGATGCTATTCCTTATGCTCAACTGGATTCCTTGTCAACGACATTTTCGTCCCTTTTTTCTCCTGGGTTAGGCTGTGCAAACAACTTTGAAGTTCATATCATGCTCAAACCCACTGCTTGGCCTAAATTTTTTCAGGCTCGGCCCATTCCTGGGGCCCTTCATGATCGGGTCAAATGGGAGCTGGATCGTCTCACTGCTTCAGGGGTCTTGCTTCCTGTCACTTCCAGTGAGTGGTCCTCTCCTGTCATTGTTGTTGCTAAGCCAAATGGTGATATTCATCTCTGTAGTGATTTCAAAGCCACTGTAAATCCTCAATGCCTTATCGACACTTACCCTATGCCTCAACCTGAAGAATTGTTCACTAAACTTGCTGGAGGCCACTATTTTTCTAAACTTGACCTGTCAGAAGCTTATTATCAACTTCCTCTCGACGCTGCTTCCCGGCAGTTTCTGGTCCTTAACACGCCTTTCAGCCTCTATCAATGCCAACGATTGCCATTCTGGGTTGCCAGCACTCCTGCTCTCTTTCAGCGATTCTTGGAACAATTATTGCTCACTGTCCCTGGGTGTATAAATTAGCAGGATGATATTGTTGTCACTGGCTCCACCACTGATGAACATCTTCAAAATCTCCGCACACTTTATCATGTCATACAGACTGCCAGTCTTAAGTGTAATCTTCAGAAATCAAAGTTTTTTCAGGCATCTATCATGTACTTGGGGTTTCAACTCTCTCGGGATGGTATTCGTCTGCTTCAGCAAACTGTCTCTGCGATTGATGCCCTTCCTTGCCCTACATCTGTTAAGGAACCGCAGGCCTTCTTGGGGAAAATAGCATACTATCACAAGTTTTTACCGTCTGCTGCTTCGGTGGCTCAGCCGTTGCATCACCGGTTGCATAAAAACATGCCTTTTCACTGGTCCGTGTCATGCGATGCGGCTTTCCAGAAATTGAAGACTATGCTGAAACAGGCCCCATGTCTGGCTACTTATCAATCTGGCCAACGTCTTGTTCTTGCCATGGACGCCTCTCAATATGGGATCGGTGCAGTCCTTGCACACCGTTTTTCTGACGGTTCTGAACAACCCGTTGCTTATGCCTCCAAAACCCTCGCAGATGCCCAACAAAAGTATTCTCAAATTGAAAAAGAAGCTTTGGCCATTATTTATACTCTTCATAAGTTTGATATTTTTCTCTATGGATCCAAATTTAATCTTGTTACAGATCACAAGCCACTCGTTTCCTTGTTTCATCCATCAACTTCACTTCCCGACAAGGCTGCACACCGCCTCCAGCGTTGGGCTCTTTACTTGTCTCGTTTCAATTATGAGATTCATTTCCGGCCAACAGTTCGACATGCGAATGCTGATGCACTGTCTCGCCTTCCCATGGGTCCTGATCTGGCATTCGATAGGGACGAACTTTTGTGTTTCCACCTGGATGTTGCCGAGCAGCAGGTTGTGGACGGTTTCCCCGTCTCTGGGGACCGGCTCGTGGCTGCTACGGGTTCTGATCCTACCCTCTCCGGGGTTTTACGCTGTATTCAGAAGGGTTGGCCAGATTGTCTGTCTGCTAAGACTTCTGATCCGTTGCAGAACTACTACACTTTGCATTACCGCCTCACGGCTAGGGATGGTGTTATCCTCCTCTCCATCAAAAATGCTTCGCCGCGTGTTGTGGTACCTACGTCTTTGCGTGCTTCGGTCTTGTGCCTCCTTCACCAAGGGCACTGGGGTGTCTCTTGCACAAAATCTCTGGCACACTGTTATGTGTACTGGCCCAGCATCGACTCTGAAACTGCACACATGGTCGCTGCCTGCGGCCCTTTTGTGTCACAGGCCGCCATCCCGAAGTCATCGTTGCCACCGTGGCCTTCGCCTGAGAAGCCCTGGGAGCGTATTCATGCTGACTTTGTGGGACCTTTTTTAGGTACTTATTGGCTTCTCGTTATTGATGCCTACTGTAACTTTCCTTTCATTGTCCGTTGCACGTCGCCTACCACCGCGGCAACCAACAATGCTCTAGCTCGCATTTTCTCTTTGGAAGGCCTTCCCTCTACTCTTGTTACTGATAATGGTCCACAATTTGCCTCTTCTGATTTTGCGGATTTTTGTGCCCATCACGGTGTCATGCATGTCACAGCCCCTCTGTTCCACCCACAGACAAACGGTGAGGCTGAACAACTGGTCCGCACATTTAAGGCTCAGATGAGGAAACTCCTGACTTCTTCTGCTGGTGGAACCGATGATGCGCTTCTCCAATTTCTGGCCTCTTACCGTTTCACCCCCATGGGCGACCACAGACCGGCTGAGCGCTTACATGGCCGACAGCCCCACACGCTACTTCATCTTCTGCGGCCTTCCACCTCACAGCCGCAGGTGCCTTCGCTTGGCCGGTTCACCGCTGACGACCTTGTATGGGTACGGGGATATGGCAGGTGGCCAAAATGGAGTCCTGGCCACATCTTACGACAACCTGGCCAACGCCTGTATGAAATCCAGATGGACACGGGTGTTGCAGTGCGTCATTTGGACCACCTTCGGCCTCGTGTGCCGGCAATGCCTGTTCCGGATGCCGCTACACCACCTTTGGCTCTACCTGATGCTTGGGATACTGGAATCTCTCATTACTCACAACGCAGTCCTCTCACCATCATATCGGTGCCAGCACAAGAACTGACGCCACCAGGAGACGTGCCCATGCAAGAACCAGATGACCATCATCTGTCAGAGCAACTCTACTCGCCTCCTTCTCCTACAGATGTGGACACATCGCCCATGTCTCCTGTTATAACAACTGGACTTACTGCAATGGGCAGATTGGTGCACAGGGCCCCAGCAGATTCGACCCCCATGTCTCCTGTCATCTCGACCCCCTATCATCGGGGACACTTTGTCCGTACGGGAAGCCTCCTCCTCGAGACTTAACGGCCAGTCAAACAACACCTATGGACATTAGCAATCTACAGGCCACCTCCATCAAGACCTGTGCAAAAAATTCAAAGGGAGGAAAAGTGTTGTGACTCGCCAATCTTTCAAAGTGCCGCTGCGCAATTACACGTGTCCTCTACATGCTGCACTGTCTGCCAGCCATGCAGCAGCAGCGCCACCTAAGCGGCCAACCAGTCAGTGGTCACTAGACTTGGATTCAGTTATGATTTGACAGTTAAAGTGTACACACATCTTACTCTGTTTACTTGATCTGTGACTTTCATGTATTGTGTCTTCCTTGAAATATGTTTGTTCAACTTGAAGTTATAACAGTAGTATTGCTGGAACACAAATGATTGTTTACATGCCCTTTCGGAGTAAATACTGATTGCCAATTTTGGTAGATAATGTTTCTTTTAATGTCACCATGTCTGATGATCACCACAATAAGCACGTGTGGCATGTCATGTGGGCAGAGCTTTTTGCTGCTGTGGGACCAGGCAATCCATTGCAGGAGTTACTACGAATCACACCATTCTGCCTTTGGATTTCAACCTTGCCCTGTACCTGTACTTTCTTGCTGTCATTATTGGCTTTCATTCTGTGTCCTGCTCTTGACAAACTTTTTTTTGTTTATGGATTATGCGTTCATATCAGGGCCAGACCGAAAATGTACTATATCTTGTTTTAATGCAAATTGGACTCAACATCTTCTACAAAGTTAAGAGCTGTCTTTCAGTGATGTTATTGGAAGTGTTGCCTTCAGTGCTCAAGTTAACATGGAGAAGTGGGATGAATATTGCACCCCTTCTGAAGAGTCAAAGTTACTGAGTCACAGTCCATCTGTAGCCAGAGGTAGAGAGTATTTTGTATGGGTTACAGTTTTACAACCTCTGTCCTAGCAGGAATTCAAAATCACCACATAATTATTGATATGTGCAGTCCTCTCACAAATGATTTTTATTTTCAACCATAAAGGAATTATGTTATTGAATTTGACACAATACCACTACAAAAACAAAATCCATTTGTTGTGATCATAATGATAGGGCAGTTATTGTGATATATTATCACTTGCTAAAGCCACAAAAATCAAATTAGCAGAGTCAGATCTCATTTGTTCAATAGAAACATGCTATTAACATAACTAATTAGAAGCTGCCTTGGAAAGAAATCGTTCAGTACTATTTGTGTCCTAAAAAACTTGTTATTGGATAAGGAGATGCAAAATCAGAGAGTGAACAAAGAGTGTCCTTAGAGTAACATACCAGCTTAAGGTCTCTAGAGTCTGTTCAATCAGAGAACCTAAAACCATTACCAGTGCACTGGTTGTATCCCCATAAATATAGGTAAAACACTGAGATAAGAGTCCAGTAATCACAGTAGATTGACAAAGTATGTCTATGACTGTAAAAGCATGATAACCTTGATCCAGAATTTCAGTGGAGTAGATCACAGTAGTGACAAGAGAACTCACTGTTCTATTATACTTGCCCATTCAGTTTTGGGGCAAAAATAAGATGACTGACTCCTCCTCCCCCTCCAACCAGTCTACTATATATACCTGACACCATGTCACTTTTTCTTGCTTTCAGAATTAAAACCAGCACCACTGGTGACATTATGATGCATTCATCATGGACACCAGAACTGGAATACAAAGTTGTAAGAACACCATTTTTACACCACCGAGGACACTAACGAGAATTCATCAAAAGAACCAAAGGACATTTCAAAGGAAGCTTTCTGGGACTGCATCACGAAGTGGTGTGATCACCATATGAATAGAGATGGTGAGTACTTTGAAGAAGAAATGAACTTATCATCTGTAAGCTGAAAAACATTTAGTTTTGATTTTGAACATACCTCATCTGCATCTTTGTTTAGATCCATACTGTGCAAACCATTGTTACTTGCATGGCAGAGGGCATATCCCACTGAACCATATAATGGGGTTACTATTTGTTTCAGTGGTGTATGGAATACAGGGAGATTGGCAGCCTACCTACGTCTGTGCTTACTGAAATTAGTCTAATCTTGTCTTTGTGATCTCTGCCAAAGCAATAGATAGCGGGCTGTAATATATTCCTACATTCCACACTTAATACTTGTTCCCCAAACTTTATTAATCAGGCTTTCACGGAAAAGTTTGTGTCCATCTTCAAACATCCACCATCTACATCTACATGTATACTCTGCAAATCACATTTCAGTGCCTGGCAGTTTAGAATTTTCAGCATTTCCATGATGCTGTCATGAGACAGCCTGTCTGTGGCCATTCATGCTGCCTTATTTGTATACATTCAATTTATCCCCTTTGTTGAATTTGGCATGGACTCCACACACTTTAGCAATATTCTGGAATGGGTCACACAAGTGTTTTGTAAGCTACCTCCTTTGCATTTTTGCTGTATCCTAGCAATGAACTCCTCTCCCCCATGAACCATGGACCTTGCCGTTGGTGGAGAGGCTTGTGTGCCTCAGCGATACAGATAGCCATACCGTAGGTGCAACCACAATGGAGGGGTAACTGTTGAGAGGCCAGACAAACGTGTGGTTCCTGAAGAGGGGCAGCAGCCTTTTCAGTAGTTGCAGGGGCAACAGTCTGGATGATTGACTGATGTGGCCTTGTAACACTAACCAAAACAGCCTTGCTTTGCTGGTACTGTGAACGGATGAAAGTTAGGGGAAACTACAGTCATAAATTTTCCCGAGGGCATGCAGCTTTACTGTATGGTTAAATGATGATGGCGTCATTTTGGGTAAAATATTCCGGAGGTAAAATAGTCCCCCATTCGGATGGCTGGACGGGGACTAATCAAGAGGATGTCTTTATCAGGAGAAAGAAAACTGGCATTCTACGGATCGGAGCGTGGAATGTCAGATCCCTTAATCGGGCAGGTAGGTTAGAAAATTTAAAAAGGGAAGTGGATAGATTAAAGTTAGATATAGTGGGAATTAGTGAAGTTTGGTGGCAGGAGGAACAAGACTTTTGGTCAGGCGAATACAGGGTTATAAATACAAAATCAAATAGGGGTAATACAGAAGTAGGCTTAATAATGAATAAAAAAATAAGAGTGTGGGTGAGCTACTACAAACAGCATAGTGAACGCATTATTGTGGCCAAAATAGACACAAAGCACACACCTACTACAGTAGTACAAGTTTATATGCCAACTAGCTCTGCAGATGATGAAGAAATTGATGAAATGTATGATGAGATAAAAGAAATTATTCAGGTAGTGAAGGGAGATGAAAATTTAATAGTCATGGGTGACTGGAATTCGAAAGTAGGAAAAGGGAGAGATGGAAATAGAAGTAGGTGAATATGGATTGGGGGTAAGAAATGAAAGAGGAAGCCGTCTGGTAGAATTTTGCACAGAGCATAACTTAATCATAGCTAACACTTGGTTCAAGAATCATAAAAGGAGGTTGTATACATGGAAGAATCCTGGAGATAGCAGAAGGTATCAGATAGATTATATAATGGTAAGACAGAGATTTAGGAACCAGGTTTTAAATTATAGGACATTTCCAGGGGCAGATGAGGACTGTGACCACAATCTATTGGTTATGAACTGTAGATTAAAACTGAAGAAACTGCAAAAAGGTGGGAATTTAAGGAGATGGGACCTGGATAAACTGACTAACCAGAGGTTGTACAGAGTTTCAGGGAGAGCATAAGGGAACAATTGACAGAAATGGGGGAAAGAAGTACAGTAGAAGAAGAATGAGTAGCTCTGAGGGATGAAGTAGTGAAGGCAGCAGAGGATCAAGTAGGTAAAAAGACGAGGGCTAGTAGAAATCCTTGGGTAACAGAAGAAATATTGAATTTAATTTATGAAGGGAGAAAATATAAAAATGCAGTAAATTAAGCAGGCAAAAAAAGAAATACATACGTCTCAAAAATGAGATCGACAGGAAGTGCAAAATGGCTAAGCAGGAATGGCTAGAGGACAAATGTAAGGATGTAGAGCCTTATCTCACTAGGGGTAAGATAAATACTGCCTACAGGAAAATTAAAGAGACCTTTGGAGAAAAGAGAGCCACTTGTATGAATATCAAGAGCTCAGATGGACACCAAGTTCTTAGCAAAGAAGGGAAAGCAGAAAGGTGGAAGGAGTATATAGAGGGTCTATACAAGGGCGATGTAGTTGAGGGCAAGAGTATGGAAATGGAAGAGGATGTAGATGAAGATGAAATGGGAGATATGATAGTGCGTGAAGAGTTTGACAGAAAAGACCTGAGTCGAAACAAGGCCCAGGGTGTAGACAACATTCCATTAGAACTACTGATGGCCTTGGGAGAGCCAGTCCTGACAAAACTCTACCATCTGGTGAGCAAGATGTATGAGACAGGCGAAATACCCTCAGACTTCAAGAAGAATATAATAATCCCAATCCCAAAGAAAGCAGGTTTTGACAGATGTGAAAATTACCGAACTATCAGTTTAATAAGTCACAGCTGCAAAATACTGACACGAATTCTTTACAGATGAATGGAATAGCTGGTAGAAGCCGACCTTGGGGAAGATCAGTTTGGATTCTGTAGAAATGTTGGAACACATGAGGCATTACTGACCCTACAACTTATCTTAGAAAACAGATTAAGGAAAGGTGAACCTACTTTTCTAGCATTTGTAGACTTAGAGAAAGCTTTTGACTATGATGTCTGGGATACTCACTTTCAAATTGTGAAGGTGGCAGGGGTAAAATACTGGGAGCGAAAGGCTATTTACAATTTGTACAGAAACCAGATGGGCAGTTATAAGAGTCGAGGGGCATGAAAGGGAAGCAGTGGTTGGGAAGGGAGTGAGACAGGGTTGCAGCCTGTCCCCGATGTTATTCAATCTGTATATTGAGGAAGCAGTAAAGGAAACAAAAGAAAAATTCGAAGTAGGTATTGAAATCCATGGAGAAGAAATACAAACTTCGATGTTCGCTGATGACATTGTAATTCTGTCAGAGACAGCAAAGGACTTGGAAGAGCAGTTGAACGGAATGGACAGTGTCTTGAAAGGAGGATATAAGATGAACATCTACAAAAGCAAAATGAGGATAATGGAATGCAGTCGAATTAAATCGGGTGATGCTGAAGGAATTAGATTAGGAAATGAGGCACTTAAAATAAAAAAGGAGTTTTGCTACTTGGGGAGCAAAATAACTGATGATGGTCAAAGTAGAGAAGACATAAAATGTAGACTGGCAATGGCAAGGTAAGCATTTCTGAAGAAGAGAAATTTGTTAACATCGAGTATAGATTTAAGTGTCAGGAAGCTGTTTCTGAAGGTATTTGGAGTGTAGCCATGTATGGAAGTGAAACATGGATGATAAATAGTTTGGACAAGAAGAGAATAGAAGCTTTTGAAGTGTGGTGCTACAGAAGAATGCTGAAGATTAGGTGGGTAGATCACATTATGAATGAGGACGTATTGAATAGAATTGAGGAGAAGAAGAGTTTGTGGCACAACTTGACAAGAAGAAGGGACCGGTTGGTAGGACATGTTCTGAGGCATCAAGGGATCACAAATTTAGCACTGGAGGGCAGAGTGTAAATATCATAGAGGGAGACCAAGAGATGAATACACTAAACAGATTCAGAATGATGCAGGTTGCAGTAAGTACTGGGAGATGGAGAAGCTGGCACAGGATATGGTAGCATGGAGAGCTGCATCAAACCAGTCTCAGGATTGAAGACCGCAACAACAATAACAGCAATGAACTGAGGTCTGTCAACCGCTTTAGCTGTCAATCTTTCACAACTTTTCACAAATGTTCAGTCAGTTCTCGATAATATTTCAGTTTTCCTTTTCCTGTTAGTACTTTATTATAGATAACTGATATCTGCATGACTATTAATATTGTCTGCTGGGCCATCAATACACCAGACATGCAGAAAGGGTCCCAACATACTTCTCTTGGCATATCTGAAGTTACTTCTTCATTTGTTGATGACTCAACATCCAACATACATTCATTCATTTACTCATTATTTCATTGTGTTCTATACATCCCATCAAGAAGAAGAACCTTCAGAGAGACAGAATGAGTCAACATACACATTAACAAAAGACAAGCAAATTATAAAACTTAATCATAATTAATCTTTATGATGCATTGCCAATAAACTCTCATTACACTGCTTAAGATATTCATGGTTATGTCATCTAAATTTAATAGAGTAAACTAGTAAGGGAGCTAGTACTTTGAAAAAAAAAAGCTTAATATTTACTTGATTACAATGGTGTATTTCAAAGGAAATATTAAATATTATTCACAGTTTTATAACAAACACCACTACTTGCCATGTAATTAACAGAATTTTTCAATTCCTGAAAACAGACATTCCGATAATGTGTAGGGATTAATAATTTCTTGTTTTATATTAGATTTATGTATATTTGCTCATCAAAAAATCTAATTCCATTCCCAACCCTAGACAAGGAGGTAAAGTCTACATGAAAATTATTTTCTGTCTTGTATTTTGATTCTGGAAATAACAGTTCAGTTGAAATTTAATTTATTATCAGCAACAAAAACTATTAAAGTGTAAATTTACTGGGAAGAAAGTGTACAAATTCCAGGATTCTTAAAAAGTCCAATGCAAGATTCTTGGTTATTTACTTTACACAGTATTCTTAATGCTTGATTTTGTTGAATAAACACTTTATTTTCTTTAAGTGCACTGCCCCGGAAGATAATTCTATAAGACAACACAGAGAGAAAATACACAAAATGAGCAACACTCTTGTCTTTAGGTCAGCACAGTGAGACATACTTCTATGGCATAACACACTGAACTGAGCTTCTTGATTAGTTTATCTATGTGATGACTTATTTTAACTTGTTATCCAGTTGAACCCTAATGAGTATTAGTGTGTTTCATTTAGTATATGATTATTAATGTCCACATCTGGTATTAACATGTCATGATTGCTGGTTTGAAATTACATAATATGAGTCTTTGTCGTATTAAGACTTTGACTATTAGTTTTGAATCACTTGTTAGTGTGTGCAGCCCTCATGTGAGCTGTCTCTGCTAAAATTGAGTCTGGACAACTGATCAGCATGCTTGTGTCATGGACAAACATCAAAGTTTATGAACTATCTTTCAAAGTAATTTGTAGGTCATTTATGTGTGTTAGAAATAAGAGTGTATCCAGTATCGAGACTTGTGGCACTGCACATGTTACATACCCCCTTTTTGAGGTTAGTGTCATGGTTGAGACACAGTCTGTTAATGAGATCCTCTGATTTTTGTTATGGAGATAAGGTTCTATCCCTGCAGGAGAGATGCCATTAATGCCATAACATTTTATTTTGCTGAACAGAATTCCTTGATCCACAGAATCAAAAGCTTTTGCATGATCATGGTATATACCTGCAGGCTTGAGGCTTTCCTGACAGGAGACTACTGCAAATATGATTCTCAGACAAGATGTTGGATGTCATTGTGAAAGTTCCACAATATTGCATCAGAACAGCTGACCAGCATCTACAGATATGCCAAACACAATGCTGAGACTGTAACCAAAGCCTCCTGTTTTGACAGTCTGAAAATAAATTGTGCAGGCATGAATGTACCAAATTCAGTGACCAGCAGCATGGATATGCTGATCGGTAGTGAGAGAGATGGCTGCATCACTTTTCAGGTGGTGAACACAAGTGCAGAGGCTGTCAGTCATACTGTGTGCTGCCATCGGCCATCCCAGCTCCCTCTGTTGGAATCCACCTGCTGGAATATGTGCCTGCACTAGTGTGACCTGTACTCGCTGTTGTCAACAGAATATCTATGTTGCCACTACAGCATCATCTCTTGCACAACCAACAATTCTTTTTGGTGGTTGCTAATTGATATTAACATGGCTAGCACTGGATCCCATGATGTGCCAAGTTGGTATCCTGTGTCCCTGTTTATCAGATTAGTCAAACTGCAAATTTCCACTGCTGTTTTTGTATTCCATACTGTGTCCTGTACTGAGACATCATGCTCAGTCACTGCAGATTTCTCTGGCTGGTCCAGAAGTGTATCATTGATATTTGACACATCTGCCCTCCACAAATATAAGGGAATCATATAGATACATGGTCTTCTTAAATCGAGATCATCTTTCACTGAGCTTAAAAGAGCTCAGTGTTTCATTGGCAGACGAAAGATGCATTTAACTTTATGGGTCTCCAGTAATCTTCCTATTTTCGAAGAAAATCACCAACATATGGCGAGATGACCATTTCTTTTTGTTCTTCACTTTCTTCCAGCTTCTCACTTTGTCTAGTATGCACCAGGCATAACGCATGATGAATCCCCTCTTCAGAATATCAATTGTCTAAAAATATGGAATGGAGGTGGTGTAGCTCATAGATAAGCTGTCTGAATTTCATATGGCTCAAGTTCTGTGAATCAACATCCCATATACCCCACTTCATTGTGCAGGATGGTGACAGCTGGTGGCCTGTAAGTATAAGTCTGTCTGTGTAGTTTTATGGTACACAGTGTGACCCAAGGTGCCACCCTCTTTTCTCTGCATCAACATGTCCAGGAACATTACTTCACCATTTTTCTCCAACTCCATTGTAAAATTTATGTTCAAATGAAGAGAATTTAGAAGTTCCAAAATGAATCCAGCAATGCAGTTCCATGGAGCCAGATGAAAAAGATGTCATCCACATATTGCCAAATGCACATAGGTTTCAACTCTGCTGACTGTAGTGTTCTCTCCTTGAAATCTTCCATAAAAAAATTAGCCACAATGGGTGACAAGGAACTACACATTATGACACCATCAGTCTGTTCAAATTGTTGGTCATTGAGTGAAAAGTAAGTCAGGTGAGCACGTGCTTAAAGAAATCAACAAGTTCCTCTTCTAACTTCTCACCAATGAGCAATAGTGGTTCCTGCAATAGGATTCAAGTGAAAAGTGAGACAACATTGAAACTAACAAGAATATCTGATGGTGCAAGTCACAAGTTCTTGACCAAACTGACAAAATATTTGGAGTTGCAAATATGGTGTTCAAATTTTCCCACTAAAGGGTTCAATTGTGCTGCTAGATGTTTTAGCCAGAAAAGAGAATGGTACCTTTGGTCATGCTGTGTACTGTAAAGCTACACACATGGACTTATACTTACAGGCCACCAGCTGTTGCCATACTGCACAATGAAGTTGTGTGCTTAGGACATTGGTCCACAGAGCACAAGCCATATCAGATTCAGACAGCTTATGTGATGAGCTATGCCATATTTTTAGAGAACGGATATTCTGAACAGAAGATTTGCAGTGCCTTATGTCTGGTGCATGCTAGACAAAGTGGGAAGCTGGAAGAAAGTGAAGAACAATCAGGAATGGTTGTTTTGCCATACATTGGTGATGTTTCTTCAAAAATAGGAAGATTATTGGAGAAAAAAGTTAAATTTTTCTTTAATCTGCCAAAAAAACTCAGAACTCTTCTAGATCCAGAGAAAGATGATCTTCATTTAAAAAGATATGGTGTCTATAACATTCCATGTAACCGCAGGATGACATACATAGCAAAAACTTGCCTCACTATCGAAGACAGATGTGTTCAACATCGAAGAAGAACGCATATGGACCAGGCAGAGAAATCTGCAATGGCCGAAAACTGCCTTAGTACAGGACATAATATGGAATACAAAACCAGCAAAATTCTCCAATTGACCCCTTTGTACTGCGACAACATTATTAAAGAAGTAGTGGAAATTCACAGCTCAGCTAATCCACTGAACAGAGGCACGGGATACTAACTAGCACAGCATGGGATCCTACACTGGCCATGTTAAAATCACAGAAACACCAAAGAAGAGTTGTTGGTTGTGTGAGGGATGAACTCTGCCATAGCCATTTCCAAGCCTGGTTGAGAAAGGAGATGGGAGAAGAGTAAAGCCTCTTTAAAAAAAGCCTTGGGTCACCTGGCCTGGGTGATAGTTCCTTGTGAGGGTCCTTGCCAGGAAACAGTGAAGACTTCAATGGTGGTGAAGGCAGAAATGTACATCATCACTACGGCAGAAGAGGCAACCCTCCAATCCAATGCCCATGTCATGGTTGTCAGCAATTAATGAACTGGGTAGGCTGATACTGGACAGAATTAGGCACCAGTACTGATTTGAAGCACAGAGTAAATGATGCTTCAGATGGATGAAGATGAAAGACTCATGAGCGAAACCAATAATAGTCTGTATCTTTGGCCATGATACTGCGATAATGAAAGGAAATGGTTAGACTAACACATGATTATATTTCCTGGATGTCGGAAGACAGAGAATAATGATGGCAGTTCCTAGAGTAAAAAACTGCGGAGGTGAACTACTCCCCCATTTGGGTCCCCAGGTGGGGAGTACTTCAGGGGGTGTCATCAAAAGGAAGGGCTATTTTAATTTCAGAATTGGGACATTGAATGTAAGAACACTTCAAAGAGCAGGAAAACTGGTAAATATGAAGATAGAAATGAAGAAATGTGAAGTGAACATAATGGGTTTTAAGTGAAGTGAGGTGGGCAGACAGTGGTGAAGTAGTGTCAGGAAATTACACAATTTTTTATTCTAATGGAAAAAGTTTTGCATATGATGCAGCAATAGTGATGAGAAATCATACAGTGCAAAATGTGGCCAAAGTGGTGAGCCATAGTTGTTGTTTAATGTTTGTGAAAATAAGTGCAGAACCAACAGACATTCTGATAGTTCAACTGCACATGCCAACATCAGATCTTGATGATTAAGTGGAGGAAATGTGTGATGAAATAAAAGATATCATACACTCTGAAGGCAGAGGAAGAATAAACACCATAATCATAGGCAACTGGAATAGTGTCACTGGAAAAGGTAGGGAAGCAAACATTGTGGGACAATATGGATTAGGAAGAAGAAATGACTGAGGTGAGATGCCAATGGAATTCTGTCAGTGAAGCAAGTTGATGGTGATGAACACTTAGTTCAACAAAAGGAAGAGTAAACTGTACACATGAAAGAGCCCAGAAGAAATTAACAGATATTGGTTAGACTACTTCCTCATCAAACAGAGGTCTAGGGGTGGTGTGAAAGATGCCAAGTCTATGCAAGCTGCCAATGAAGACTAGGATTACAACTTTTGGTTGCAGAAATCTGTACAAGATTAAAGAAGATCTGACAGTGTGAAAGAAGAAAACAGAGATGGGACATGGAAAAGCTAAGAGAGAACTGTGAGGCAGTAAGAGAATTTTGCAGCAACAATTTAACAAAGTGAGAGGGGAAAATGTAAGTGCAAAAGAGCAGTGGCAAAAAGATAAACTGGTTACATGGAATTTCTTAAAGATTGGAGTTGGGAGGCAAGGAGGCAAGCAAAGAGAGTGAGGAAACCCCGGATCACCAATAAAATGCTGGATAAGCTGGAGGAAAGGACAAAGTGTAAAAATGTTAAAGAAGAAGAATACAAAAGACTTAAAAATGAAATCAGGAGAGAAACAGACAAAGCAAAGGAAAGTACATAGAAGAAATATGCAAAGAACTATAAAGAAGAGGAAGGTACCAGAAAATGGAGGAGCTGGGAGGGACCAAGACCAGAGGAATAATGACCTTTGGAATTGGAGACTCTAGAGTATAAATGGTTATTGAGCAAGCAGACATGCTAAAAACATGGGAAGAATACGTAAAGGAACTCTGCAATAAGTAATGTGTTCCATAAGACATTGAAATAGAGACAGAGGAGGCTACTGATGAAGACAAAAAAGAGCTCATCATACTGACAATGGAAGTGAAGAAGGTGATTAAGGCATAAGAGGAGGAAAGGTACAGGAGACTACAACATATGAGTGGATTTGCAGAAAGAAATTGGAAACGGAGGTTTGAAGGCATTGACATAACTCAACAACACAATCTACAAAACTGGAGAATGGCCTCAGGACTTTTTGGATGTCACAACGATTGCTCTTGAGAAGTAATAAAAAGTCAAAAAACGTAGTGATTACAGAACAATTAGTGTGATCTCACACATGGTGAAGATCATCAAAAGAATACTCAACAGATGGCTGGAACCCAAAATTGAAGAAGTAATGGGAGAGGACCAGTTTTGATATAGCAAAGGAAAAAGAACCAGAAACATCATCGGCAAGGTGAGGATTTTGTTGGATGAGGGTTTGGCTGTTAACAAAAAAGTTTGTACTTTTTTTACAGACTGGCAGAAGTGTTTCAACACAGTCAACTGCACAAAATTGATGAACATCCTCATGGAGATAGGAATTAAGTGGACAATCAAAGACTAATCCTCAACTTGTACCTGGGACAAAGATTAAAGATGTGACTAAACATGGAGACACAAACAGCATGGAAATAGGGAGAGGGGTCAGACAAGGATGTTGTCTATAGCTGAGTTGCTTCAAACTGTATGAAGAAGGGCTGGCAACAGAAGCTTTGAAAAGATGTGAAAACTTCAGAATAGGATAATGACTCATCAACACCATTAAGTATGCAGATGACATAGCAGTGCTCCCCAAAAATCAAAGATAACTGCAATACATGATGAGCCGATTAGTGGAAACTGCAAGGAAATCAAAAGTGATACGAATATCAAAATGGGAGAAACTGTAAACAAGTGAAAAGCAGAGAATGTAATGCTGTTCAAGTAGTCGGGAAACTTTCTGACAAAAGATGCCCACTGTAAAAATGAAATTCGGGTATGAACTGCCACTTCCAAAGTCACATTCTCAGTTTTCTTGCCACATCAATTTGGGATAAAATCTCAAGCTTTTGATGATAGCCTCCATCGTCATCGTCAGGAGCAACTGACTGTCTTCACTGCTGCTGTGGTGGCCCTATATAGCCCGTGGCGGCTTCTGATTAGTCACAGATGGTGCCAATGTCTCTGCGCTGGTGGCACCATCACTTCTGTGGGAGTGTAAACCCTGCAAGGAATGTCTCTGGTGCTTCTCTGCATTGAGTGCTCATTTCCATACACCGCTCACCACTATCACAGTGTAAGTTCTTCCCACTCATTCATATTTCAACAGCCTCCTTAATAACAGAATCCCAGTATGTGGAGGTATGAGACAGTGCTCCGCAATTGCCGATTTCTCCAGTTCACTATTTTTAATATGCTGTTGGTGTTGTGCACAGCCACATGGCACAGGAGCTCTCGAACAATTCATGGAACACATGAGCAGCATACATCGGAACATCCGGTTCACTGTTGAGTTGGAGAAGGAAGGAAGGTTTCCATTCTTAGATGTTTTAGTACAACAACAAGCAGGCAGTTGTCTCAGCCACTCTGTGTACTGTAAGCAGAGGCATACCGATTTTTACCTTAATGCACAGAGCTTCCATAATCCTGTTCAGAAGAGACCCATTTTGAACAAGTTGATATATAGAGCAAAAACTGTTTCTGATGAGGACCACTTCAAGTACGAAATTAACCATCTGAAGTATGTGTTCCAAAAGAATGGCTATGGTGCACACAATATAAAGGCAGCAATCTCCAAGAAAAGGAAACATGAAAAAGCTGCACACTCACAGGATGAAACACTGATTGTGGTTCTTCCTTTTTGTGTGCTACATCCAGCAAAACAAGAAGAGTCCTGGGTAGACGGGGTATAAGACTGATTTTTCGTCCTTCTAAGAAAATTATGGAGATGATGTGCCCTGTTAAGGACAGTCTGGGCCTCAGGGTCCCTGGAATTTACAATATCCTGTGTGAGTGTGGACGCAGTTACATTGGTCAGACCATTAGTACCATTTCCAACTGCTGTGCACAACAACAACGGCATATTAAAATTAGAGAACTGGAGGAACCAGCAATTGCGGAGCACAGCCTCATGAACAAACATAAAATACTGTTCAATGAAACTAAAAATTTGTCCCATGCCCCCACATACTGGGATTCTGCTATTAAGGAGGCTGTTGAAATAAGAATGAGCAAGAAGAACTTTAACCACGATAGTGGATTCTATTTGAGCGGTGTATGGAAACAAGTGCTCGATGCAGAGAAGCAGCAGAGACATCCTTTGCAGGGTTTACACTCCCACGGAAGCGGTGGTGCCACCAGTGCAGAAATTGACACCATCTGTGACAGCAGTACATAATCACTGACAATCACAAGCCAACCAATCAGAAGCCGTTCACAGGCTATATAAGACCACCACAGTAGCAGTGAAGCCAGTGAAGTCGATGATGATGGAGGTTTTCGTCAAAAGCTTGAAATTTTATCCCAAATTGACGCAACAAGAAAACCAAGAATGTTTTACCTATCAGTGCCGTCATGAAAGACTTCGTTTTCAAGAAGAGGACTCTGTTGACCAGCAAGCTGAGCTTGGAATTAAGGAAGAAACTGGTGAAGTGCTACATCTGGTGCATTGTGCATTGCAGTGTGTGAAGCAGTGATGCAGACCATGAGGAAAATGGAGGAATAAACCTGGAAAGTTTCAAAATGTACTTCTGGAGGAGATAGAAAAGATCAAGTGACAGATGAGGTGACAAACGACAATGTACTGAGAACAATACAGGACAAGAAAACTATTCTGAATACTATTCTTCAGAGAAAGGCCAACTGGATCAGACATGTACTTAGCATGAGGGGCTCGTATACAACCTCACTGAAAGGGAGATCAAAGGAACTGAAGGAGGGAAGAAGAAGAATTCAATATTTGGATGACATGAAAGATGGAAAGAGATACAGAAGACTGAAGGAAGAAGCTGAAGACAGGGAACATTGACATCAGAATTCTTCATCCGATGAACCAGACCTGCTTAGAGACAAAATACTACATAATAATAATAATAATAATAATAATAATAATAATAATAATAGCAATACACAGGACGATGCTGTAATGGTGACACAGATATTCTGTGTACAATAGTGAGGATGAGAACATGCTACTGTGGACACGTATTTCAGCAGGACACTTGACAGAGGGTGCTGGGGTGGCCAACAGCAGTGCACACTATGACTGGTAGCCTCTACTCATACAGTGGAATTCCCAGCAATAAGCCTTTACTTCCCATCCCATCTGGTAAGTCTCCCCTGACCTGGGGTTCTTGGTGGATTTACTAAACTCAACCTCTTTTCCTAAACCTCTCCTGTTCCTTTCCCTTCACCACTGTTCCGTCCCCTCCAAACCTTCTGCCTTTTCCTAAACCTCTCATGTTCCTTTCCATTCACCTCTCTTCCTCCCCCTTCAAACCTTCTGCCAGAAGAAGGAGCCACTGGCTTCAGAAGCTTACATAAGTAAAACCTTTCTTTATGTGTGTGTTCTCCCGCTGCCACACAGTGAGTAGATTTTTTATCTGTCCAATTCCATTATCTATGATAATTATGGAAGTTAAATAAATGAATTAAAATTTGTACTATGGCCAGGACTAGAACCCAGGTCTCCTTGCTTACTAGGCAGGAATGCTGACCACTACATCACCACAGCACTAATGTCAAAAATTGCTGCATGGACTACTTAAGTCCAATGCCCTCCCCAACACAAACTTCAATTCATATCTTCAGCTTACTTTCCCCATAAATCATCACTACTGCCAGGGCTCTCCAGCACTGGAAGATCTATAAGATCACCTGAGGCACAGGATTTCTCCATTATGTCCAATGCCAGAGAGCTGCAGCAATAGTGACGATTTAGGGGGAAAATAAGCTGAAGATGTGAACTGAAGTTTGTGTTGGGGAGGGAATTGGACTTGGGTAGTCCATGCAGCAATGTTGATCATAGTGCTGTGGTGTAATAGTCAACAATCCTGCCTAGTAAGCAAGGACACATGGGTTCGAGTCCTGACAGTGGCATAAATTTTAATTCATTTCTTCATCTTCCATCATTATCCTAGATAAAGATTAGACTTAAATGTCTCAAGGAAAATTTAATTATAAGATAAATTCTATTCTATTGTCAAAAATTGGTTATTTTCATTGTCAAATATTACTTCAGTTTTACTTCATGACTTTCCATTAATCACTATAAACTAAGACTTTCTGACAGGAACTCATGAATACAGTTGCACAACTGAGACAATACTCCATATGTGTTCAATTTGTTAGAAGATGTTTGTCAGGAAAGGTGACAAAATTGCATTCTGGAAATCTAAAAATATGGAATCAATTTGACATCACCTGTCAATAGCACCCATTACTTCATGAGAATAAAGAGCTAGTTGTGTCTCACAAGAATAATATTTTCTGAATCTGTGCTTACTGTCAATAAATCATTTCTTTTATGGTGATTCATAATGTTCAAACACAGTGTGTTATGAAACCCTATTGCAAATTGACATTAGTGATATGGGTCTGTAATTCAGCAGATAAATCCTGTTTTCTTTCTTGTGTATTGTTGTGGCTTGTGCAACTTTCCAGTCTTCAGGTTCAGAAATTTCGATGAGTGACCAGTTGTACACGATTGCTAAGCATGAAGCTATTGTATCTACATAATGTGAAGGAAGTTGGCTGGTATACAATCTGAATCAGAGGCTGATCTTTTTTAAATGATGTAAGCTGCTTCACTACAATGAGCATATGCACATCTAAGTTACTCATGTTAGCAGTTGTTCTTGATTTGAATTCTGGAATATTTACTTCATCTTCTTTGGTGAAGTGTTTAGCAACTCCGCTTTAGTGCCACTGCCATCAGCGACACCACCATTTTGCCAATCTTGGGGATTTTATATTCCTTCAAATTTGTCATGCTTTTTTCGTTGCTCCAACAACAGTGTTTTGACCAATTTTGTGTACCATCACTTATTAATTTATGTGGTTTATATCTCTCAGTTGCTGTCGATACGATTTCTTTGAATTCAAAACACATCTGGTCTATGCTTACATTGTCAGATTGGAAGGAGTGGAGACTATCTCTTAGAAATCCGTCAAGCAAAATTCATCTGCATTTTTAAACAGATGTACTTTGCATTTATTTTTGCTGGTTTTGAGTGTTATGGCATTCATTTTTCCTACAACAGCCTTGTGGTCACTAATCTATGTATCCTTCATGATGCTCCCTATTTGCTCAGGATTACTTGTTGCTAAGAGGTCAAGTTGTTTTAGCAATCATTATTTTATTCTTTGAGTGGGCACCTGAACTAACTGTACAAAATAATTTTTTTTGAGAAAGCATTCAGTACAGTTTTGGACGTTTTATGGCTACTGCTGGGTTTAAACATTTATTTTTGCCACCGCACCAGAGGACAACAGTCAGTTATTGCAGCTCATTATGTTTGAGCTGAAAATAAGTTTTATGATTCTACCACAGACAGATGTTAGTAATACTGTACAGCAGTCTTGTGGATCACTTCTGCTACCATTAATATTTACGTGGGTGTTACATGTGCTTTTTTCCAACTACTGGGTACATCTTCAACTTTTGTAGTCCTGTCTTCCTCAGTTGCGTGTAATATTACGGTATATTGATAATTTTCACTTATGGACCGTCTGACAGCAACTGAATAAAACACAATTTTAGTGCCAGATGCACTTCGCCTTTATTTTCTGCAAGGCATCATCAGTGGCAGGTTGCTTGGACAATTTCTTACATATTATGCTCCTGTTGCATTTTTGGTGTCGTTCTTCTTCTTATGAACGCCGATTTGTGGTTTTTTCCCACATTCCACAGCATTGCATTAATGCAATGCATTGCATTAAAACAAGCATTCAGTGCCACTGATGATACCTTGCAGAAAATAAAGGCGAAACGCGTATGGCACTAAAATTGTGTTTTATTCAGTTGCTGTCAGACGGTCCATAAGTAAAAATTATCAATATACTGTAATAATACTGGGTGCAATTTTTCTTTGGGGGTGGTATATTACAGTTGAAATAGGAGCTAACTTAGCTGTAGCTTCCGTATAGAATCTAATAAGGTATCCATCAAGCCATTGGGCCTTGCTCATTTTTAATGATTTCAGCTGTTTCTCAACAACACTGGCATTAATATGTATACCATCCATCTTTGCAGTGCTATGAGAATTAAACTAAGACAGTACACCTGGATTCCCCCTTGTTAAATGAACATTTGAAAAAGGAGTTCAGCATTTAGATTTTGCTTTGCAACCCTCAATTTCAGTTCCTGTGTCAACCGTGACTGCCTGGATACTAACTTAAGTGCAGTAGACATCTTTACACCTGACAAGACTTTCTTTGGGTTTTGTGAGAGGTCTTCTGATAAGATTCTAGGATGGTAAAACCAAAAATGGAAAATCCAGGATGGAATAGTGACAATATTGTGAAAAGGATAGACTGCTACTCACCATATAGTGGAAATGTTGACTTGCAGACAGGTGTAACAAAAAGACCGCTAAACAAATAAGCTTTCAGCCAAAAAGCCTTCTCCTGAATAAGACAAAACACACACACACACACACACACACACACACACACACACACACATGAATGTGTGTGTGTGTGTGTGTGTGCGTGTGTGTGTGTGTTGTCTAATTCAGAAGAAGGCTTTCTGGGCAAAAGCTTACTTTTCATGTTGAGTAACAGTCTATTCTTTTCACAACATTGTCATTATTCCATTCTGGTATGGTAGTTACTGAAGGCTTCATGCTTTACCCTTTTGAGAGCCAAATGCCTTTCATTTAATATCTCTCTATGTATAGCTCATTCTTTTTTTCGCTGTTATTGTGCAATAATTGCTGTTCCTTTAAAAGTTTATGAATAGGAAAGTTGATACTCACCATATAGCAGACATGCTGAGTCGTAGACAGGCACAACAAAAAGACTGTCATAAATAAAGCTTTTGGCCATTGAGGCCTTCATCAACAACAGACAACAGACATGCGCGCGCGCGCGCGCGCGCGCGCACACACACACACACACACACACACGCACACACACACACACACACACACAAGTGTACGCGTGTGCCAATGCAATTCTCACACATGACTGCAGTCTCAGGCAACTGAAACCACACTGTGAGCAGCTGCACCAGTGCCTGATGGGAGTGGCGTCTGGGTGGGGGTAACGAGGAGACTGGGGTGGGGAGAAGGAGAGATAGCATGGTAGGGGTGGTGGACTGGGAAGTGTTGCAGGTTAGATGGAGGGGAGCGAAGAGGTGAGGAGGGGGGGGGGGGGGGAAGTAGTGGAACAGGAGAAAAGTAATAAGACTGGGTGTGATGATGGAATGACGGCTGTGTAGTGTTGGAATGGGGACAGGGAAGGGGCTGGATGGGTGAGGACAGTGACTAATGAAGGTTGAGGCCACGAGGGTTACATGAACGTAGAATGTATTGCAGGGAAAGTTCCTATCTATTGTCGATGAAGGCCTTAATGGCCGAACGGTTTATTTGTGACAGTCTTTTTGTTGTGCCTATCTGTGACACAGCATCTTCACTATATGACGAGCAGCAACTTTCCAATTTTGTTTAATGAGACTGTATACATTGGAGGGATGCTCCCACCATAGACTGTTTTACTAGGTATGTAACTATCCAATGCTTGGACACTGGACAACTGTTTTTCTTAACTTCAGTCATGGTTCCTTCACATGCCTTTGGCCAGGGCTAAATGTTTTGAGTTCTACAATAATGATGGAAGCTGAAGAAATGAATTAAAGTTTGTGCCACAGGTGGGACTTGAACACACGTTTTCTTGCTTACTAGGCAGATATGCTAACCATTACTATGTCAACATTGCTGCACGAACTAGCCAACTCGGATGCCCTCCACAAAACAAACTTCAGTTCATATCTTTGCTTATTTCCCCCATACATTGTCACTATTTCCAGGGTTCTCAGGCATTGGAATAGCACCTGAGTGTTGGACTTAATGGGGAAGTCCTGTACTCACATTTTATCTTATAGATCTTATAATGAAATTTTTTCCCAAGACATTTCAGTCTCATCTTTATCAATGATATGCAGGGGTGCTATTCCATTGCTGGAGAGCCCTCACAATAGTGACAATGTAGGGGAAAAATAAGCTGAGGATGTGAACTGAAGTGTGTGTTGGGGAAGGCACTCGACTTGGATCATTCCTGCACCAATGTTGACTATAATGCTGTGTTGCTGTAATAGCTAGCATTTCTGCTTAGTAAGCCAGAAGACCTAGGTTCAAGTCCTTCCTGTGGCACAAATTTTAAGTCATTTCTTCGGCTTGCATCATTATCATGGATAAAGATGAGACTTAAATGTCTCTGGGAAAAATTCTGGAGTCATGACATCACTGTCTCTTTATTTAGTTCACTGAACAAATAAATCTTCCTACTTGTTTCAGTTACTCATTGTAATTTAATAATCTTTTTTATGATACAACTGCCTCATGGTCACTGATACCAGTTTCAATGTGGACACCCTCGAAGAAGTCAGGTCCTTGTTTTCACTAGATCTAATATATCTCCTGTATGAATGGGCCTCTAAACTATCTGTTCTACATAGTTTTCAGAGAAAACAAACAATATTGTTTTGTAGGATGTTTCTTTTTCTGTGCCCACCACTTACAAAACCATAATTATCCTAACCAATTGTTAGATAATTAAAATCTCCTCCACTGATAATAAGATGGTTGGGGAACATATATACTAGCAAGTTAAGGCTTTCTTTTAAGGTTCTGGTAACATTTGGGCGGTCTGGTGGTTGATAAAATGATCTAGAGACACAGTATGCCCAAACAATCTCACATGCATATCCACTTCTGTTTTTGTGACTCTGAGTTTCTTGTCTACTGTGTTCATAAAATGTTTCCATTCGTCATTAGCCTATCCTTTCAATACACATTTAGATTTTTCCTCAAAATAAGTGATTGTAAAAGCAACAAAGGAAGCTGTAAGGAACAAACTGTTATTCCTTCACATACTAAAATGTTAACTAGTGTGAGACCTGAAAAAGACTAAATCAGCCTTTAAAATATAGAGTCTGTTAAGAATGATTTCCTCCTAAGCAAACCTACTAATTGTACAAACTGCATTATAGATGTTTTTCCCTCCCATTCCCACATGCATATATATATATATAAAACAGAATGTGCGATGTTACAGATAAAGGTAATGAGTGAAAATTCTTACCAATAACTTAGTTGTGTTGTCATTTTTTCTCTGAAAATACACAGAATGTCTGGCACCATTCAAAAAATTTCGATCAGCAACATTGGCTATGAGAGATGAACCTTCTTGATCTTCCCTAAATGTTAGGTGTCCATTACTTGACAATGAAACAAGCAAGTTGTAATTTCGCCTGAAATACACATCAAATTTTAAATATAAATATTTGGTAGCAGTGTGTCTTATGATATTTTACAGATTGGTTTAATCCCACAGCAACTTACTTATGCTCTGTCTGTAGCAGCAACAGTACAGTATTTGTTTTATGAGGGAAACTGCTAGAAAATGCTAGCTGAACTTTGACCTGTTCCACTGGACCATCTAGGATATATTTTCTTTTTATGGCTGATTCACCCTCAAACTCAGATCCTTTTTCTGCAAAATAGTAGAAAAATAGATAACCAGCATCTAACAAACTTGGATTCTTTTAAAACCACTATATTCAGTAACAAACTACAAAAAAGGTAGAACATAATATAATACAGAAAAGATCATATGGTAAAAGTTTGTTCTAAAAATAATTTTCAGAAATAGATTTTGAGCCATGCAAAAGCCATGCCTATATTGTACATATTGTTGACTATGATTCTGTGGGATGTTTTCCCATGAAAAGATATACTGAAATGGAATCAGTGGAGAAAGATAAAATTTAACTTTCTGCTTGGTATCTAAACTTATACGTGATTTTTTTGTGAAAAAAAGAAATCAAGAGAGCAGCATGTGTATGATTTTTTCTGGACAACATTTATAAATACAGAGTACGCATTATAAAATGTGCAACACTTACCATCAGAACAAGATTCTCCATAGTATGAGGTATATTCACAATTACATGTGCTCTCTCCTTTACTGAAGTCCTCTATACAAATGCCTTGGTTTTTACATGGAACTTCATCACATTTCATTTTGCATCCAATTTTTATGCCTGAAGGACATAGTAAACATACAATAACAATGACTGAATCAGTTAAGTGCAACAAATCCTGTACAATCAGATGGTATTTTCATTGTTCATTACCACCTAAAGATATATAAGCATGCAGAGAAATTTACAGCGTCATGTGCAAGTCCACACTGAATACTTCCTGGCAACCAACATTCAAAGAATATAATATCCACAAAAACTTTAAGCATTAGTAAGAATATAATAGAGGGAAACATTCCAAGTGGGAAAAATACATCTAAAAATAAAGATGCTGTTACCTACCAAACGAAAGCGTTGGTATGTTGATAGGAGACAATAAAAAACACACAAACAAACACACAAATTTCAAGCTTTCGCAACCCAAGGTTGCTTCGTCAGGAAAGAGGGAAGGAGAGGAAAAGATGAAAGGATGTGGGTTTTAAGGGAGAGGGTAAGGAGTCATTCCAATCCCGGTAGGGGAAAGACTTACCTTAGGGGCAAAAAGGGACAGGTATACACTCGCACACACACACACACACACACACACACACACACACACACACACACATCCAACCACACATATACAGACATAAGCAGACATTGTAAAGGCAAAGAGTTTAGGCAGAGATGTCAGTCGAGGCGGAAGTAAGAGGCAAAGATGTTGTTGAGTGACAAGTGATGTACGAGGGGTGGCAACTTGAAATTAGCGGAGGTTTAGGCCAGGTGGGTAACGGGAAGAGAGGATATATTGAAGGGCAAGTTCCCATCTCCAGAGTTCTGATAGGATGGTGTCAGTGGGAGGTATCCAGATAACCTGGACGGTGTAACACTGTGCCAAGATGTGCTGGCTGTACACCAAGGCATGTTTAGCCACAGGGTGATCCTCATTACCAACAAACACTGTCTGCCTGTGTCCATTCATGGAACCAAAGTAGTTGACGTTGGGGAGGAAATTCTGGAGTTCTTCTTCACTGTGAGTCCAGATAATGAAGATATCATCAATAAATCTGTACCAAACTTTGGGTTGGCAGGCTTGGGTAACCAAGAAGGCTTCCTCTAAGTGACCCATAAATAGGTTGGCGTATGAGGGGGCCATCCTGGTACCCATGGCTGTTCCCTTCAATTGTTGGTATGTCTGTCCTTCAAAAGTGAAGAAGTTGTGGGTTAGGATGAAGCTGGCTAAGGTAATGAGGAAAGAGGTTTTAGGTAGGGTAGCAGGTGATCGGAGTGAAAGGAAGTGCTCCATCGCAGTGAGGCCCTGGACGTGCGGGATATTTGTGTATAAGGAAATAGCATCAATGTACGCCAACTTATTTATGGGTCACTTAGAGGAAGCCTTCTTGGTTACCCAAGCCTGCCAACCCAAAGTTTGGTACAGATTTATTGATGACATCTTCATGATCTGGACTCACAGTGAAGAAGAACTCCAGAATTTCCTCTCCAACGTCAACTCCTTTGGTTCCATCAGATTCACCTGGTCCCATTCCAAATCCCATGCCACTTTCCTTGACATTGACCTCCATCTGTCCAACGGCCAGCTTCACACATCCGTCCACATCAAACCCACCAACAAGCAACAGTACCTCCATTTTGACAGCTGCCACCCATTCCATATCAAATGGTCGCTTCCCTACAGCTTAGGTCTTCGTGGCAAACGAATCTGCTCCAGTCCTGAATCCCTGAACCATTACACCAACAACCTGAAAACAGCTTTCGCATCCAGCAACTACCCTCCCAACCTGGTACAGAAGCAAATAGCTAGAGCCACTTCCTCATCCCCTCAAACCCAGAACCTCCCAAAGAAGAACCTCCAAAGTGCCCCACTTGTGACAGGATACTTTCCGGGACTGGATCAGACTCTGAATGTGGCTCTCCAGCAGGGATATGACTTCCTTAAATCCTGCCCTGAAATGAGATCCATCCTTCATGAAATCCTCCTCACTCCACCAAGAATGTCTTTCCACCATCCATCTAACCTTCGTAACCTCTTGGTTCATCCCTATGAAATCCCCAAACCTCCTTCCCTACCCTCTGGCTCCTACCCTTGTAACTGCCCCCAGTGTAAGACCTGTCCCATGCACCCTCCTACCACCACCTACTCCAGTCCTGTAGCCCAGAAGTTGTACACAATCAAAGGCAGAGCCACGTGTGAAAGCACCCATGTGATTTACCAACTGACATGCCTACACTGTGAGGTGTTCTATGTGAGAATGACCAGCAACAAACTGTCCATTCGCATGAACGGACACAGGCAGACAGTGTTCGTTGGTAATGAGGATCACCCTGTGGCTAAAGATGCCTTGGTGCACGGCCAGCACATCTTGGCACAGTGTTACACCGTCCGGGTTATCTGGATACTTCCCACTGACACCAACCTATCAGAACTCTGGAGATGGGAACTTGCCCTTCAATATATCCTCTCTTCCCGTTACCCATCTGGCCAAAACCTCCTCTAATTTCAAGTTGCCACCCCTCGCACATCACTTGTCACTCAACAACGTCTTTGCCTCTGTACTTCCGCCTCGAATGACATCTCTGCCTAAACTCTTTGCCTTTACAATGTCTGCTAGTGTGTGTGTGTGTGTGTGTGTGTGTGTGTGTGTGTGTGTGTGTGTGTGTGTGTGTGCAAGTGTATACCTGTCCCTTTCTCCCCCTAAGATAAGTCTTTTCCCTACTGGGATTGGAATGACTCCTTACCCTCTCCCTTAAAACCCACATCCTTTCGTCTTTCCCTCTCCTTCCCTCTTTCCTGACGAAGCAACCTTGGGTTGCGAAAGCTTGAAATTTGTGTGTTTGTTTGTGTGTTTTTTATTGTTTCCTATCAACATACCAACGCTTTCGTTTGGTAAGTAACAGCATCTTTATTTTTAGATATATTCAGCATTAGTAAACAACACAAAACCCCATAAGCATACAGAAACAAATGGTTCAATTACAGTCAAAGCAAAACACATTAAGGCACCATCAAACAATGGAAACTTGAGGTTGGAATATCAGCAAACTTTGGCCGAGCCACCTTTTCTGAAGAAGGCTTGAGCCAGAAGCTAAATGTGTAACAGTCCCTTCATTATGCTTGTCTGCAACTCAACATATCAGCTTTATGGTGAGCAGCAATTTATTCTTTCCTTTACTGTTAACATAAGGATTCAAAATTAATGAGAGAAACAAGAGAGAAGTATTTCCATTAAGTTACAGTCTTCCTGAGAACTAGCAGGAACACATATTGAACTTTGGATCTGAATTTAGTGGAGAATAGCAGGAAAATAATAATAATAATAATAATAATAATAATAATAATAATAATATTCAATGACGTTTGTTTTGAAAATTTCTGACTTCAGTTTTAAATCTAATCTAAATTGTTTAGTTCACAAATCCCATTTATCATGAATAACATTTTCCAGAGTACAGCATTTTCTGATCCCTCAGTAAAGCTTCAGTATTAAACCTTCAGTATTATCATAAACATGATATCAAATATAAGGACACCCCAACTTTAATTCAGGACACTGTTTGGTAGCTATCCCTTTCTGCAAATTAGCTCATGAAAAAGAGACATTCTTACACATTCCATTCCTGGCTGCGAGTATTTGTACTGAAAACATTGCAATGGCAGTCATTTATATCTCAGGCCACATTCTGCAATGAAAGGTAAAAAGAACACATCTTAAAAGTGTTTTGGGACTATGACACATGGAAGATACACTTTTGGGTAATCAGTCAGAAAGACAACTACATTTTTATGCAGACTGCACAGTTTACGAGTGATCAACAGCAAGTTTATCAGTGGTATCCAGAATATTCTGGTGACTGACATGTTGTAAGTATGAACTCTAAAGTTGATTCCAAGCATCTTGTGAAATACACTCCTGGAAATGGAAAAAAGAACACATTGACACCGGTGTGTCAGACCCACCATACTTGCTCCGGACACTGCGAGAGGGCTGTACAAGCAATGATCACACGCACGGCACAGCGGACACACCAGGAACCGCGGTGTTGGCCGTCGAATGGCGCTAGCTGCGCAGCATTTGTGCACCGCCGCCGTCAGTGTCAGCCAGTTTGCCGTGGCATACGAAGCTCCATCGCAGTCTTTAACACTGGTAGCATGCCGCGACAGCGTGGACGTGAACCGTATGTGCAGTTGACGGACTTTGAGCGAGGGCGTATAGTGGGCATGCAGGAGGCCGGGTGGACGTACCGCCGAATTGCTCAACACGTGGGGCGTGAGGTCTCCACAGTACATCGATGTTATCGCCAGTGGTCGGCGGAAGGTGCACGTGCCCGTCGACCTGGGACCGGACCGCAGCGACGCACGGATGCACACCAAGACCGTAGGATCCTACGCAGTGCCGTAGGGGACCGCACCGCCACTTCCCAGCAAATTAGGGACACTGTTGCTCCTGGGGTATCGGCGAGGACCATTCGCAACCGTCTCCATGAAGCTGGGCTACGGTCCCACACACCGTTAGGCCATCTTCCGCTCACGCCCCAACATCGTGCAGCCCGCCTCCAGTGGTGTCGCGACAGGCGTGAATGGAGGGACGAATGGAGACGTGTCGTCTTCAGCGATGAGAGTCACTTCTGCCTTGGTGCCAATGATGGTCGTATGCGTGTTTGGCGCCGTGCAGGTGAGCGCCACAATCAGGACTGCATACGACCGAGGCACACAGGGCCAACACCCGGCATCATGGTGTGGGGAGCGATCTCCTACACTGGCCGTACACCATTGGTGATCGTCGAGGGGGCACTGAATAGTGCACGGTACATCCAAACTGTCATCGAACCCATCGTTCTACCATTCCTAGACCAGCAAGGGAACTTGCTGTTCCAACAGGACAATGCACGTCCGCATGTATCCCGTGCCACCCAACGTGCTCTAGAAGGTGTAAGTCAACTACCCTGGCCAGCAAGATCTCCGGATCTGTCCCCCATTGAGCGTGTTTGGGACTGGATGAAGCGTCGTCTCACGCGGTCTGCACGTCCAGCACGAACGCTGGTCCAACTGAGGCGCCAGGTGGAAATGGCATGGCAAGCCGTTCCACAGGACTACATCCAGCATCTCTACGATCGTCTCCATGGGAGAATAGCAGCCTGCATTGCTGCGAAAGGTGGATATACACTGTACTAGTGCCGACATTGTGCATGCTCTGTTGCCTGTGTCTATGTGCCTGTGGTTCTGTCAGTGTGATCATGTGATGTATCTGACCCCAGGAATGTGTCAATAAAGTTTCCCCTTCCTGGGACAATGAATTCACGGTGTTCTTATTTCAATTTCCAGGAGTGTATCTTATATGGTGTTACACTGCTAGCTACACTTTGAGTTCAACCCTCAACAGGCTCTTAGACACACTTTTCTTTGCTGCCAGTGTTCAATGAAATGAACATTGACCAACAGATGAGATGCCTGCCGTGGTGTTAGTAAAGTAAATATTAAACACAAAGCCTTAATGAAACTAGAATCTCTAGCTTAATTTGCTAGGATTTCAGACACCATTATGTTAATAATCTTTGCTTAATTATGCTGCTGGGGAAAAGAAACTAGAGCTCTTCTTATATCTCATTCCACGTTTGAAAACAGCAACTTGCTTGGCTGCTTCAAATGTGTGTGTCAACACTGCATGTAGATCTTCTTAGCTATCCTAAATAAAGCCAATTTAATGTTGATCTCATTTTTAATATTTCACATTCCCTGTTCCATTTCTGTATGAACCTTCTCTTTAACTATTTCTCATTCATCATTTTAATTTTTCGACTTCTTTGTTTCTTGTTTCCTTACACTTTTATTACACTTTACTTTTATGAAATATTTAGATACTGTGTAAGAGCAGGGAAGTAGTAGAAATGGAGATGATGTGAAGTGAAGCTAGAGCTACATGTGCAAACTAAATTCCCAAGTATTATAGGAACCAGAATCAAAAATGCTCTTTTCACAGCATTTCTTTTGAGTTCTAATGAAATACCACTGTAACATATTTGGTTCCTAAGTTGTCATTTGCCTGTCTCCTGTTTATATTTACATTCAATCTACACTCCTGGAAATTGAAATAAGAACACCTTGAATTCATTGCCCAGGAAGGGGAAACTTTATTGACACATTCCTGGGGTCAGATACATCACATGATCACACTGACAGAACCACAGGCACATAGACACAGGCAACAGAGCATGCACAATGTCGGCACTAGTACAGTGTATATCCACCTTACGCAGCAATGCAGGCTGCTATTCTCCCATGGAGACGATCGTAGAGATGCTGGATGTAGTCCTGTGGAACGGCTTGCCATGCCATTTCCAACTGGCGCATCAGTTGGACCAGCGTTCGTGCTGGACGTGCAGACCGCGTGAGACGACGCTTCATCCAGTCCCAAACATGCACAATGGGGGACAGATCCAGAGATCTTGCTGGCCAGGGTAGTTGACTTACACCTTCTAGAGCACGTTGGGTGGCACGGGATACATGCGGACGTGCATTGTCCTGTTGGAACAGCAAGTTCCCTTGCCGGTCTAGGAATGGTAGAACGATGGGTTCGATGACGGTTTGGATGTACCGTGCACTATTCAGTGTCCCCTCGACGATCACCAGTGGTGTACGGCCAGTGTAGGAGATCGCTCCCCACACCATGATGCCAGGTGTTGGCCCTGTGTGCCTCGGTCGTATGCAGTCCTGATTGTGGCGCTCACCTGCACGGCGCCAAACACGCATACGACCATCATTGGCACCAAGGCAGAAGCGACTCTAATCGCTGAAGACGACACGTCTCCATTCGTCCCTCCATTCACGCCTGTCACGACACCACTGGAGGCGGGCTGCACGATGTTGGGGCGTGAGCGGAAGACGCCCTATCGGTGTGCGGGACCATAGCCTAGCTTCATGGAGACGGTTGCGAATGGTCCTTGCCGATACCCCAGGAGCAACAGTGTCCCTAATTTGCTGGGAAGTGGCGGTGCGGTCCCCTATGGCACTGCGTAGGATCCTACGGTCTTGGCGTGCATCCGTGCGTCGCTGCGGTCCGGTCCCAGGTCGACGGGCACGTGCACCTTCCGCCGACCACTGGCGACAACATCGATGTACTGTGGAGACCTCACACCCCACGTGTTGAGCAATTCGGCGGTACGTCCACCCGGCCTCCCGCATGCCCACTGTACGCCCTCGCTCAAAGTCCGTCAACTGCACATACGGTTCACGTCCACGCTGTCGCGGCGTGCTACCAGTGTTAAAGACTGCGATGGAGCTCCGTATGCCACGGAAAACTGGCTGACACTGACGGCGGCGGTGCACAAATGCTGCGCAGCTAGCGCCATTCGACGGCCAACACCGCGGTTCCTGGTGTGTCCGCTGTGCCGTGCGTGTGATCATTGCTTGTACAGCCCTCTCGCAGTGTCCGGAGCAAGTATGGTGGGTCTGACACACCGGTGTCAATGTGTTCTTTTTTCCATTTCCAGGAGTGTAGTACTGAAAGTCTGACACATTTTTCTTTCCTTTGATACAGAGTTTTTGAATTGAATGTTGCTGCTTTCCATATGTTTTCTTTTCCTATCTCAAGAATTCACAGAGTTGGAACTAGATGTCAAATGATTAAAGTTCACTGCTGCTTTTTCCTGGAAAAATTATCAAGTGAGAATTGCTCACAATTTTGTACTTTTACTTCTATCTCACATGTTTACACAGTTGAGTCTATTGAATCACAGTGATAACTGGTTGTCACTCTGGGAATTGGTGGTTAAAATACCTTTGGTGGAATAAATTTTTGTTGGTATATCTTGGTAAGCAATGGAAGGGGAAGTGAACTATATGAAAGCTGATTACAGATTTTATGCCAGTGTTCTGCATTCAATTACAAACGTAGTCACAGTTAATTATATAGGCTACTGTGATCACTTAGAATGTTTTGACCAGGCATCTTATAGGGTACTGGTTGACTTCAACCTGATGAACAACTGCTACTTGAAATGTCATGAATTCTGCAGTAAATGGTGCCAAACATCTACTTTTCTCACAGTCAAGGACAAAATGGTTTGTGAGTTGTGAGACGGTTTTAAAAACATCCAAAATGTGTCTGATAATACTGTTATCTAGTAAATCTGAGGGTCAGAACATCATATAGAACTTATCATGATTATCGAATCAGTGTTCCATGGTGTGGCTTTATGCCATGGATAATGGTACTAGTGGAAAGAGAAAATCAGACAAGAAGGAAAACAATAAGTCAGCAATAACACTGAGACAGCAGAGAACTTAGGTGCTGTGCTCTGTAACAATCATTGGTAGATCATCTGAGTGTCTCCATAGCATAACACTGCCACCTCTATCCTAAGTATGTTTCAGTCCAGTCACCAAGATGACAGGTGTTACAAAGCCAGTGCACTGTGACAAAGCTACTGATAGAATATAATAGGAAATATGATGAATCTGACCAGGAATCTATTTCCATAATTTCATTAGCTAATCACAGAGTACTTTTGTCCATCTCAGTTGTAACTGTGAATGTCACTAGATTAACAAAGGGAGACATTCAGGCTGCCTAATGTCAATGAGTGGCTGATGATTTCATTATCCAGTTTTTTGTTTCACTGTTACATGTTTTTACTATGTTATAGAGTCTTTAGTTCATATTTGACACTTTGACACCATTTACACATATACATATGGTATTTTCACTATAACACAGGGGGAAGACACAAAGCAATTTACAGCAACAGCACACATCTAAAATTCAGTAAGGCATGTACAAGACATCATCCCATTACCAAATGTTGTACAAAGTTAAAGAAACATTCCTATACCTGAAGACAGTAAGTGGCTATATTTCTGAAATGCACATAACACATAATACTGATGGAAGAGGGGGCAAAATATTCAGAATGGAAGTGCAATGAATTCAAATAAGAGTGTAATGACACAATCGTAAAAGAAAAAATATGAAATTATAAGCTTATCCATTTGTGACTTGTCTGTGACAATTATTGATTATAGTAATTAAAATTTACATCTATCTCAATATTCTTTGTTACAGGATATCGGGTTTGGAAGGCACATCTTCTAAATAAATGGCCAATAAAAAAGCTGTGCAGAGAGAGCTTTTATTTTTTTGAAATTTGAACTATTTTGACACTTTCTGTCTCTGTTAGTGAATGATCTTATTACTAACTAGAAGTGAATCTTTTTTTTCATGAAATAATAGTTCATTCATAACGTCCATGATAACTAATAGTTGTGAAACAATGATGACACAGTTGCTATAGTCTTGGATAAAATGTTCTTGGTTTTATTGCTACAATAGTATGAATGAAAACTCAAGCTTTTTACAGCTTCCTCTTGCATCAGTGTCAAACATTGACTGTCATAACAGATTCTTTGGAGGTCACCTGTATTGAAGTTAAGGAGCTTGAAGATGCAAAAAGAGATTGTGCAATGACTGTGATGGAGGAATGCTAGTAGTGCCATTGATACAACCGGGAAATAAATACTTCAGCACATTTTTCTCTAGCCCTCGGCATCAAGGGTCACGCCAGTCTAGGGGTAGCATCTCTGACTAGATCAAAACAATCTGGATTGTGGGTTCTATCTGAGTGGTTGAAGAATTCTGGAATAAAGAAACACCCTCACCCTGTCAATGGCCCCGTCAAAGTGGATGGAGGTGAGACAAAGGTTGATAGCAGGTTCATGTCATTGGGGTGGGAAACTGTCCCTAAAAGGCAGAAGAATCAGCAGTGATCAACAGTATGTAGATTCAGAATGTGATGGATACTACTGCATTAAAGACATTTCATTTGCATCCACAGGATATGTGGACTGTAATTAAAAATAAAGCAACATGAGAATCCCTCCAGAATCTAAACTAGTTTCCCATTTGGATCTTTGGGAAGAGAATGACAATGGTCAGTGAACTGATTTGGAAAGAAGAATAATGTTAACACAAAATTTCTGAGAATGCACATTTGGTCATAGCATTATATGGAAGTGAGTCTCATGAACTGTGGGATAAATGTAAAAAATGAAAAATCAAAAGCATTTGAGCTGTGATTCTATAAAAAAGATGTTTATGTTAGGTGAACTTATAACACAAAATGAGGAGGTTCTCCACAGAATCAGTGAGGAGAAGAACATGCATAAATCATTGATAAGGAGAAGGGGTAGGATGCCAAAGAGATGTGGCTTGACACAAAGGAATGATTTCCATTATGCTTGGGGGAACTGTGGAGGATGAAAACAGGAGGAGGTGACAGGGATTGGAAGATATCCAATAAATAATTGGGAATGTTTGGTGCTGGCACTACTCTGAGATGAAGAGATTGGAACAGAAAAAGAAGTTAAATTGATCCACATCAATCCAGTTAGAACATTGAAAGGAAGGAAAAATGAGAAAACAAGTGTGTTTATCTAGTGTCACAACTACAGTTGTTGCACATTTATATACTTATTTAATGGGGTTTTGTGCAGTAAACTGTGGACAGTAAAACCTGGACCAATTCTAAAATGATACAAACATTTCTTGCACGATTTCAACTAGAAATAATATTACAGAATATTGTATAATTGAGGACATTTTACAAATGTAATACAAAAGGGTAGTGCAATTTTGTTTTTCTAGATACTTCCTTACAGGACAGGAGCAATGCCCAACCAAGAACTCTTTTACAACTGATTTGATATTAGCCTTGTTCATTATCATATAGGAAAAGATTTTTGTCTCATCCAAGACAACTTTATGCTTATTGATGAAGCAATGACCAATTTTATTATCGAGAATTGTTGAAACGCTTATTAAATCCAACTCTCCATTGTCCATCAACCACACAGTTCAATGATCATGTGAATAATTAAGAGAAAGAGAGAGGAGGAAAGTTGCCATTTTGGAGGTTTTACTAAAAGGGGTGTTACGCCTGATAAAAAAAAAAAAAAAAGGTCTTGGTTTTAGGGATCTTGGAATTTCTAACATTTATTTTGTTTGAGCACAGTCATAGATATGTCAGTCAGTGAAAGGCATAGCAAGTTGTAATTACACGCTTTTTCATGACGTTGTCTCCTGATAACAAATTTTTTTTTTTTGCTCATTTTTCCAATTTTGTACATTTCCTAAATATTATGCTTGTCAAATGTGCTCACATATTTCACAAACTTTTCCCCACTTTTATTATTCAAGGTAATATTTTCAATATGCCAACTCCAATACTGCATTTAGTTTTACTGAAAAATCCATTAATCGAAGTATAAGACTAACTGGAAATAGTACTGTAATTCTTCATGAGAAATTTCTAGTGTACTACTCCACCTATTTATATAAATTAACATACACTATTAATATAACAGAGGGAAACATTCCATGTGGGAAAAATATATCTAAAAACAAAAATGATGTGACTTACCAAACGAAAGTGCTGGCATGTCGATAGACACACAAACAAATACAAACATACACACAAAATTCAAGCTTTCGCAACCAACGGTTGCTTCGTCAGGAAAGAGGGAAGGAGAGGGAAAGATGAATGGATGCGGGTTTTAAGGGAGAGGATAAGGAGTCATTCCAATCCCGGGAGCGGAAAGACTTACCTTAGGGGGAAAAAAAGGACAGGTATACACTCGCGCACACACACACACACACACATATCCATCCGCACATACACAGACACAAGCAGAAGTATGTGTGTGTGAGTGTATACCTGTCCTTTTTTCCCCCTAAGGTAAGTCTTTCCGCTCCCGGGATTGGAATGACTCCTTATCCTCTCCCTTAAAACCCGCATCCATTCATCTTTCCCTCTCCTTCCCTCTTTCCTGACGAAGCAACCGTTGGTTGCAAAAGCTTGAATTTTGTGTGTATGTTTGTATTTGTTTGTGTGTCTATCGACATGCCAGTGCTTTCGTTTGGTAAGTCACAACATACACTATTAGAAAGACATGCATTCAAAATTTTCAGTAACATACTCCAATTTTCATAAAACTAATTAACTTATGAGATAATTAATGTTGAAGTCCCAAACCATCGTTATTTTCAATTGCAGACTTCACCTCTGTGCTTGTTAGATTCTGACCTTTTGCTATTATACTTTTGTTAGCCTAATTATCATGTGTAATGTGACACACTCAGTGATTGATTAAACCAAGATATCTGCATATTTTACCACATTTTTCAATATCGTACTTGCACTCATAAATAGGGTATTCCATAAACTTTTATAATTTTCTAACCCATAACATATTTAATAAGCTACATTACTGCCTCAGCATATGGTATTTTAGAGTAGAAAAATCTAACCAAGCAGGTTTTCAAATGATTATGTAGTTTCCAAAATAAAAATCAGTCCACAAACCAGTTTTTAAATAGTTGGATGCTACCCAGATATCACAATCATTGCTCAGATGTGAACAAGCAACACCTGTGTCAAGAGAACCATTATAATGCCAATATCTTTTTACAACAAATGTGCATGAAAGTCTGCAGTTGGGAAGTAAGTGCGTAACATCTGTGTGTAACTTTATCGCAAAAGTCTGTCATCGGAATTAACTTGAGCAAAATCTATATAGAATATAGTCTGCAATGGCAACATTGGCATAACGTCTATGTGACAGTTCCACAAAAATATGCATCAGAAGAACTACCATTTAACATCTGCATTTGTAAAGTGATTAATTTACCAGGTGATACTTTCATTGATGTGACGTTATTGAAAACATTACCATGTGCACCTTTCTTTTCATCATGCTACCACTGCGTCAAGCTCTTATTGAGTTAACTGATTATTGTGTCAGTTCACTGATGTGATTCCTACCTGTGCAAGATGTGTGAATGTGAAATTGTATCTTGCCACTGCACCGTTTACAGTGCTAATAAATGTGGAAAGAGCTAGTTAACTGTGAAAGCTGAGTAGTGTACATCACTTGCACGATCCCTGAAAAACAGTTTTCAGCTATTTCACCAAGACATCAAACTATGAGGTACTGAGGATTGGACATGAAATGCAGGTAGGAGACTGTTCCAAGTGGCAGGAAACTGTACACATCACCACAGAAATATTAAAGAAAAAAATTGGACAAATCAGTTGTTACTGAAAACTGCTTCACAAACAAGCACAGAATCAAGTTTAATGAGACAAAAATCTTACTTCATGCACTGACCTAATGGGTTTTTGTTGTCAAGAAAGATACTGAGATCAGAATGTACAACAATAGTTTTAACTGAGAGAGTTGACATATCATTAGCTGCATACTGAAGCAGTTATTTACTGCTGGTAAGATAAAGAGCAACCAGTGATAAGCTTACTTTCCAATGTAATTAGTGGCATTACAAGTAAACCTTTATTGCAGACATTGACATTATTTGTGGGGGACTAAGCAAATACCTTGACTATTTTATCACATCACCATGACATAAGTAGGCTGATTATGAAATATGTGTAAGGGTTTACCAGAGTATCTCTTATGACAGTCGGTTTTTAACAATGACGACAAAGGAATCAGTTCAAAACTTAAGCATTCATTCAAGCCTGATGACGTTAGAAAACAGAAAATTTTGTAAAAAGGTTGTAACAAAAAGACATTTTATTTATTACACATGATTTCTGTAACATTTCTTTTTCTCTCTCATCAATCTATTTTCATGACACTGTCTGTTTAAGTTTATATACAATGTTGTCACTCTCAGTTCACCTAAATTTTTATCAGAGTCATTTTCTCAAGAAACATGCTTTCTGTTAGTTGGTTTGAGACAGTTATTCTTTGATGAACAGAAAAGAAGTATGCTTGAAATCTCCAGTTTATCAATCAGTACACAGGTTCAGTCGCCACATAAATATTAAAGAAGCTGAGATGAATTCCAGTCCATCATCTGACTTAAAGTATGCATGTTTAGCTCTCTCACATTTAACATGGCAATAAAAAACAAGTCACTTCTCTTCTTCTGTAGTTTTCTTAATTTTATATACCAAACAACAATTGAAGATAATCATTGTGGGATACAGCACTTTATTCTTTGGCTACATCCCTCAGTGATGACATACCTTTTCCAACATAGGTAGGAAGCTTTGATAGGCCTAGCTTATGTCTGAAATGTGAAAGGTATGATGAGTATGCTTTCTTTGTGAATCATACATGTGAAATCTGATGGAATTCACCAAGTGATAAAAACTGCTCAAAAAAAGTCAAACCTGAATAGGGCAACACATCAGACAAATTGTTTATACATGTAATTATTTTGGGTCTGACATGGCTCAATGTCATTAGAATTTTACATTATTAGGGCAGATTCATACAATCACTCGGTGCATTTTAAAGCTACTGAACATTATGGGCCAATATATAATGATGTGCTGTATAAAAATATAACATTTTTATACAGTGTTTCTAGTATGCATTAATGATTTCCCAATCACATTGTCACAAGATGCAAGTTGTATCTCACGTTGTAGGTGATTTTACGGATAGAAATCAAGTTATAAACGAAATTATAATATCTTAAACAGTGATATAATATCATGGATATTTATTTACATTGGTATGTTAACATGTGGATGGTTAGTCTATAATTGTTAAACTTGGGTTATAGACTTATTACAGTTATGTTCATGTAATGTGATTGAATATTCACTTCAATGAGGCAAATATGATTTCAATATACTGTCTTACAAAAGGTAATAGAAGTGATGCTGCACATAATATTTGTGCAAATCAAGTGGCAAAAAATTAATAAGGAAAACTTATACATGTCATATATGACAGGAATGATTTTGCAGAGCCCAAAGTTTCTTCTTCACAAGAAAGGCAATTAACAAAGGAAAATAGTGATACAGTTGCAAAATAGTTCACATCATTAAGCTGATACAGAAAAAAATTTTAACTGTATTATATTATCAAATTCCTTCTTGAATATATTTATGAATTCACATAGGCTATGTTTATTTATTCTTTTGAAATATATCAGATAGAAACTTCATATACATGTAGTGACTGAGAAACAGATATTTGGCTAAAAGTTGCAGTCCCATGCCCCCTCTTCCTGTTTCAGCACATAGTGACACACTGTTTTATAAGGCAGATACAGCACGACACATAACAATGTTTATTTTTTTTACCTTTATTTCCAAATTTAAACATGCCATTATATGACTTAAAGCCAATGTACTTGAGTGCTTCAGGACCTGCCATCTCAACAAAGTTGTTGTAAGCTGAGAGAAATATCACAGCTGTGTCATTAAAGATTGTTATTGCTGGTAAATAATATGTTAAATGTGAATCATACACTACAATATTGATATCATGAATACATACATGTATAAATAATAATATGCAAACATAAATTATAGTACACAAACCTCATACTGAAAAAGCTGTTGTGGGGAATTGAAGAAGTCAGGAGTATTTACTGATTGCGTCTTTCTGTGTAACTGATACAGAATGCATCTAATATTACAGTGAAATGAAGATAACTAGTCAAGTACTTAAATCATATTGAAATCATGCAAGAGTTTTGGGCATTTCAGTCTACAGAATCCCTATTAGGCACATCACAGGCTAAGTTAATTAATAACTCAATTAGTCAAGTACTTAAATCATATTGAAATCATGCAAGAGTTTCAGGATTTCAGTCTACAGAATCCCTATTATGCACATCACAGGCAAAGTTAATTAACAAATAATTAGGCTGGAATATTTTTATGATGACATAATTATGACAAGGAGTTCTATTATCTCCTTCCCAGCACAGATTATAGAAAAAGTGCTATACCAAACTGTTCCCATGTTACCATAGCTCCTGTGGACCACAGTTAAATTAAATATTTATGTGATAGAAGTACTGCAGAAGTAGTTCAGTTGTCATTAGTAATAAACACAGCATATTTACAGTTAGAATACACAAAACACTAAACTAAGTTATTAAAGAAAATTATTCTAAACACAGTTATTCTAATGAAGGAACGGGTGTTAGAATTCTAGTGGTACAGCCATAATTTATTCTTTTTGGTTTGTGAGCAGCACAACTTAATAGACAAGAATCAGTTCTTTCTCAGAACATACTTTTAAATACAATAGTTCATTTAAATGATTACTAGCTAAATTAAGTTACATGCTAACAGTGCCTTCACTTAACACTGTCAATAAGTCAAAGTACTAGTTTTCATAAAGTCATCAACAAATATTTCTAAGTATGGTGCTTGTTGTACATACCATTTTCAACAGGGTCTTTTCCAAGACTAAAATCAACAGTCTTGTTATCAACAGAGAATCCACGTATACAACCAACATATCCAGACAAAGAAATGGCTGCTGGATTTGATTTCAGGTCTATTGGTTTATAACCACCAAGATTAATCTGAAAATACTCAGTAGGAGGAGCAGGAGGTCGTTGTGGTGACAAGATTTCTGTGTCAAGAAAAAGGAGAAAAAAACAGCAAATTACAAAACATTCAAATCAGCCTGCTTGCAGAAAATCTAATTTCAACTATTATTTGAATGAAATTTAAAGAGCTTAAAAAATAGTTTCTAACAACAAAAACAATCAATTGTTGATGATATAATGCAAATGGATGGATAAAAAATTTACTCACCAAAAGGCGGCAGGAGAACACAGACACAAAAACATTTAATTTTTATAAGCTTTTGGAGCCAGTGGTTCCTTCTGGTAGAAGTTGAAGTGGAAGTAAGAGTGGTGAAGGAAAAGGACTGAAGAGGTTTAGGAAAACAAGTACAGTTCAGAAAAGTCAATCTGAACCCCACGTCAGGCGAGACTTAGCGGACTGGATGAGATGGAAAAACTAATTGTTGGGACTGAACCAGATGACATTTGAAAACCTGAGAGCTTAAAGGCGGAAGACAGGGTAATATGCAAGACAGAGATTACTACTACAATATTGTGCATGAGTTAATAAGAGTGAAAAGCTAAGAGCATTGTATGTAATCAAGGTGGGAGGGGGAAAAATAAACAGGTCAGGAAATGACAGATGTAGAAAACTAAAATGGACTTAAGGAAGGAGTAGTTACTGTGAAGAAGTGCTGAGACAGAAAGAATTAATTTAAATTAAGGCCAGGAGGGTGGTGAGAACCAAAACAATGTTGTAGTGTTAGTTCACAAATGCAGAGTTATAAGAAACTGGTGTCTGGCTGAAGACTCCAGATGGTGCATGTGGTGAAACAGGTACCGAGGCCATCAGTGTCCTGTTGCAGAGCACTCTCTACAAGAGGATATTGTGTGTTGCTGGTATTTGCCATCAACCTATGCCCATTCCTCCTAAATGAGAACTGGGTGGTAGTAATGCTGATGTAGAAGTCTGAACAGTGTTTACGCAACAGATGGTATATGATATGTGTCGTTTCACAGGTGGCTCTCTCTTTCATAGTATTATGTTCTGCCAGTTACGGGGCTGGAATACATGGTGGTAGGAGGGTCCATAGGGCAAGTCTTGCAGCCAAGACAGTCACAGGAGTAGGAGCTATAAGGTAGGGAGATGGGTGCAGGAGGAGCATAGGGTCTGACAATGATATTGTGGAGATTTAAAGTATGACAAAAAACTATTCTAGTTGTGGTGGGCAAAATCTCAGACAGAAAGGATCTCATTCCAGAGCATGATTTTCAGAAGTCATGGCCTTGTCGAAATAGCTTATTAATATGTTCAAGACCAGGATAATGTTGGATGACAAGTGGTGCACTACAAAGTTGTTTTTTTAGATGGATCAGGTGTACCAGGAATGTATGTGATGGCCTAGGAAATCTGCTTTTGAACTAGGTTGGTGGTAATTACATCCTGAAGGCTGTGGTGAGAATAGTGGTGTATTGCTGTAAAGAATCTGCATCCAAAAAAATATGTTTGCCTCAAATGCCAAGACTGTATGGGAGGGAACATTTGACATGGAAAGGATGACAACTGTCAAAATGTAAGTACTGTTGTTTGCTAGTAGGTTTAATGTGGCTGGAAGTATGTAGCTGGCCTTCAGTGGGATGAAATCAACATTAAGGATAGTGGCATAGGATTCAGAATAGGACAATGTGAAATTTAATTGGAGAAGGTATTTAGAGATTCCAGTGATTTTAACGTCAGCCTCACCACGAGTGAGTTTGTAGCAGAGAAGAATTTATAGTGTTTGATCACAGCACCAGTTTTATCTGGCTACTAAACAACCTTCACATGGTACTTCTAAAATTGCTGTTGTATGTGTTTTCTTTCTTAGTTTGATTTTTAAAGATTTTGTTGTGTTTATACATTTGTTTGACTATCCTATCTATTTTAATATGCTATTACCACTCCATTTCTGCTAAGTGAATATGGCAACCAATAAAATTAAATTTCTTTAGACTTTTCACTCAAAATACTTACTTAGCGTTTCTTTGAATGAACTTTATATTTATAAAATGTAAACTTTCATGGCCAGAAATGTCGCACTTATTCAAATGTAATTTTAAACATTGTTATAGGTTGAAGTCCAGCAACTGTGCATTAACTTAATTGCAGAATGTACATACAGCCACCTCGGCTGCATATACATGTAATTAACTTATACAGTTTTGGTAAACATTTTTGGAATACAGTGATCAATAGATTATTATATTTTGACTAAAGTTCAGTCTTGATCACACCATTTATGTTTCAATGATACAGGTAACCAGTTTTGGTTATTTTTACATAACCATCATCAGACCCATGGCTCCCTTAGGATGGTAGGCGGAGCTCTCCTCAGCTGCTACAAAGTTAGTCAAAATATAATTAACTTATTCCAATATTCTGGGCTGTTATGCCACTGTCAGATGAGTTTCTGATTGAAGCTCAACATTTTGTCCCCACCTGCATAGGACACTTTCAAAGGTTTCTTTGATGGTCCACTGCATAACCTAACTGCTAGCAGGCCAGGGTGTGAATCATACCTTCAAAGAAGCTACAACCCCCCTTGAAGATGTCCTCCATAGTTAGAAACCAAACATAGAGTATCAATAAAAAATTCATCTGATGACAGCATAATAACCTGTAATATTCTAATAACTATGAAATTTCATATTTATTACTAGGGGAGAGTGGTGTACCTTGGAGGACTTTTCAAAATATTCACTTCTAACCTGTTTTTTAAAACAAGTTGAATAAATTTTCATATTTCATTTTTAAATGATACTATTCAGTTTCTGTGTGTTGTTATCTTTTCTGAAACTACAAAAATTGCTCTACAGAAGTAGGGCTTTAAAAAAGGTAAAAACATATTCCAATATACAACATGGTCACATACTTAGGAACAAATATTCAATTGAAATTTAACAGCACTGCAACAGAGAAAATGTTGTCAGTACTGTATTCCTAAGAGCCCATCTGTTATGTTATTACTCAATACATACCAATAATAAGTAAGTGAAATCAAGTTAAGTAGGACTATTATCAAAAATTAGTCACAAGTTAAATACATTTTAAGTAGAAGCCTACCGAAAACTAACACAAAGTCCCATTTTCAAGACAGATAAAATTCCCAAGACATTAAAAAACTCAGTTCATTTGCAAATATCAGATGTTCTATGGTAAATAAATGTCATGTGACTAGGGCCTCCCACTGGGTAGACTGTTCACTGGGTGTAAATCTTTCGATTTGATGCTTCTTCGCCAACTTGAGTGTCGATGGGGATGAAATGATGATGATTAGGACAACAGAACACTTAGTCCCTGAGTGGAGAAAATCTCCAACCCAGCCAAGAATTGAACCCTGGCCTTTAGGATTGACATTCTGTCCCACTGACCACTCAACTACTGGGGGTGGACATCTTCTATGGTAAAAGACAGTCTTCTATTTCCAGGTACAAGAAGCTGCATGATTAACAAAATATGGCTTAACCATCCACATGTTATGTAACTAGTTTTAAATCATGTAGAATTTTACTCATAATAAAATTTTATAACTAAAGAATTAATAATATCCTCCAAGTAGTTTTAATATGTTAACTGTGATTAAATGGGCAGAACTAAAAATATTTGCAAATACTGCACAAAACACAACGTCATGTCTCACAACAACAAAATGGTACAAAACATAGGAAACCGCTTATAGCAGTCTCTGTACCGCATTTCTACATATGATTCTAAAATCAGTCACTAGACTGGTACACCAACCTAGAAATATCATGTGTTTCTACATACATCATCCTCAAAGTACATCACTCACCCTTACATGACACATATTTGTTTGTTTGTTCTGCATTTATTAAAGCATTCCTATCTGTACCTTTATCTTTGCCAGTGATGAGTTTCATATCATCTAGTTTGCACTACACTTTCTAACATTAATATTTTCTAGTAATGATGAATTATAAATGCATTTTACACATATAAGTGTCAACACTGATCAAACATTAAACTGTATTCTACAATCGCATATATTCTGATTCATCCATGATCCATAAATACAACTGAAAACAAACCTTTATGCATAAAATTTAAAGGCAAGCAAAACTGTTTTCATCATTAAATAGACCTGATTTCTCCATTAGATTTGAAAACTTAGTTTTTTTAGTTATATTACTGAGTATGTAGCATACTGTAATAAAAAAATAAATAAATAAAAAAATTGAATGAAGAATCTATTACCTTTATCTCGATTAATCCAAGGAATGTTTGAATATTTTGTCAACAGCATAACCTTAGTATGTAAGGAATTGTTTTTCTCATTTACATGCATAGTAGTAAGTTCTGGTGTCCTGATTATTGCCACCTGTACAGATTTCCCACTATTTAGACCTGTAAAGAGCAACAAAACAGCCTCTAGCTTAAACAATCAAACAATACATAATCTTTTAATTTAAACTGCAACAATATCTCCATCTACATTAACTGTATGATACTTTCATTACAGATTATAGAGAAACTTCCAATAGAAACTACATGAGATTTCTTATATTATTGATAGCCCTCTGAATGTTAGGCTTCTTCATCATGTTCAGAAGGGATGAACTGAATCCTGTACAAAACAAAAATGAGAGCCTTACACATGTGTGAGCATCAATACCATTGCAGACAGTCTTCCTCTACACTAATTATGGTAACTGAAAGTGCAAACTTTAAATGATTCACAATTTTGTTTGCAACATAAACTTTATAGTCCTTTTTCTTCAAGTTGTTAAGTCATATTATAACGCAAGTACTGGAGAAAAACTGTCCTGACATCATGAGATAGTTGCATCTATTGGCAGACAGGAGCTACTTAAAGCAATCAATATTATAGTAATTAAACTTCCATGATATAAACGTTATACAAAAAATCATATGAGATGACCACTCACTGGGTGATATGTAATTGTTAGCTCTTAGTCACATCACTTAAAGTTGGATAATGAGACTAGCTTTCAAGCATTTGCACACACAGACATACACACAGGTACAAAGATTCGGATGCAAAGAAGGAGTGCCAATGGAACTTTTGAAAGGATTCAGGAGAGGGGAAGACTGATGAATCTCAGCGAAAATGGTAAAATGTAGATTAATACTAGTAGCAACTACGAATCTGAGGGACGAGTGTGAGACAGACGAAAAAGAGATAAGGTGATTACACTGTTGAGACAGGGGTGGTTTGTGGAGAAAAATGATAAGAAAGAACAGAGCTAAGGACACACTTGTGAAAGTAGAAAGGATATTACTCAACATGCAAACTATGGATGGCATTGGAGGGCAATATTAAAGTATTCAAGCAGTGTTTTGGTGTGCAGTTTGCTTGACAACTGAATGATGAAGTCTATTGTTAGTCAAGGTTTGGTGGTGCTCATGTCTGTAGGCATCTGCCGTATAGCCTGTATGGATAGCACAGCTGACTGCCATTTGGGGGATCCAAGATCAATTCGTGGTACTGCCACGGATTTTTCCTTGGTGAGAAGACTGGTATGGGAAGCACTCACTTGTGAGGCCAACCGAGCAGCTACTCAACTGATAATTAGCGGTTACAGGTTCTAGAAAGCCTACAATAAACAGGAAAGCAGTGTATTGATCACATGCCCCTCCACAGTGCATCCAAAGATGCCAATGGCAGAGGATGATTTGGCAGTCAGTTGGGACATGGAAGTTTACCTATCTTTACCATATGTATGTGTACACAGCTGGTTAGTTATCTTGCCAACAAAGAAAACTGCACAGAAATTGTATCACAGTTGGCAGATCATGTGGCTGGTTTCATATGTGTCTCTTCTCTGATCAGTGAATAATTTGTGAAACACGACTATAGGATGTGGTGGGTGGATGTATGGGGTAGATATTTCACCTGGGATACCCACAATGGAAAAACCTGTTGGGTGCATGTTTGCATTACATTACAATAGTCATATGCCATAGCTCCTGAAGAGAGAAGTCTCTTGGGTGTGGAAAGAAGTCAAATTTAAAGTGTAGAACACTGAAATGATCTCATATTATATACTACAAATGTATTAAATTGCAAATTTTGATTACAAAATAACTTAAAATATTAAATTTGAGAATCTCACTGAAGATGATCTTTAATGAAGTAGACAGACTTGCAACAGAAAGTTCTTTAATTCAGTCTTAAATTCCACCACATTATCTAAATAAAATTTAATGTGCTCTGGCAAGATGTTGGTTACATGTGTAGAATATCAAAGGCAAATAAATGCAAGAACTACAGCACAGTCAGCTTAACAACTCATGCATCAAATTTTCTGACAAGAATAACATACAAAAGAATGAGAAAGAAAACTGAGGATCTCTTAGATAATAATCAGATTGAACTTAACGAAAGTAGAGGCTCCAGAGAGGCTATTCTGACTTTGTGCTGGATAATGGCTACAAACTTAGAAAAAATCAAGACATTTTCAATACTCAAAACGTGTAAGCACCAACAGAAAAACAATAATTTAAGACCAAGAGAGGAGTACTTGGATTATAAAGGATGTAAGCTAACGCTGCAGTCCTTCTTCACTACTATTCAATCTGTACACAGAGGAGCAATGGTTAAATAAAAGAAACGTTTGGGGGTGGAATGGTATCAGTGATAAGATTTAGTGGTGATGTTGTCATCCTCAGTGAAAGTGAGAAAGAATTACAGGATCTGCTGAATGGAATGAGCAGAGTAATGGGCACAGAATATGGACTGTGAGAAAACCAAAGAAAGACAAAAGTAATGAAGAATAGCAAAATTGAGATGATTGATAACTGAACAAGAACCTTGTGGATCATGCAGTACCAGCGGGAGCTGTAGAGGGTAAAACCTGTAGGGCAAGACAGAACTTGCAATATATCCAGCAGATAGCTGTGGAAGTAGGTTGTAAGTGCCACTCTGAGAAGAAGAGGATTGCTCAGGACAGGAACTCACAGTAGTACACACCAAATCAGCCAGAAGATTAACTGGAGGACAAAAACCACCTTTTCTCAGAGGGGGGAATTTTTTAATGTGGTTGAGATTATTTCAGTTATATAATTATAGCTGGAGGTTCAGGCAACAGTTTGGATCATAACCCTTAGTTAAACAATAGAGGAAGATATTTTGCTTATAATCCTCATCAACTAGTGTGAAGATTATGCCTCTCATTGAGCAAAACAAAAAGCATTGGCTGGAGTTCTCTGAGGAAAAAGTTAGTGAAGAGCTTGAATAGTCACTAAGGAGATATGGTCATTCATATGTAAGTTTCACTGATCCAGTGTCCATCTCCTGATAGCTTCATATATGCCATGGTCTGCTTCTGAATGCTTCTGATAAGACACCAATTTGCACAGCTATTTTCCAACAGGACCTAGTCTGACTAAAACATATCCATCTTACTCCATCCCCTCCCACTGTTTTCAGTGGATCTTTTTAGGATAAATTCTTACAAAAACATAGCTGTAGAGTAAATGTGGTTACTACTGAAACAGCTACTTACTAAGAAAACTATTGCAGCTTCAAGAAATCTGTACTCTAGGACAACAGTCTTTTAGTGTCTTCCATCAAAAATTAAGAAACCTTATATATAAAAATGATATACCTATAGTTAATCAACACAATAAATAAAACGGAAAATGGAATATTAACGTATGTGCTACAGTTATTAGAACGTCATTTGGAAACCACTCACATTAAAGATACATCAAGATGGATAAAGCTAACATCAAGATATTGTAGTACCAGTAAAAGACAAGGAAGAGTGACTGAATACATAAAAACTGATGTAAACTCCCAAAGTTAGTGAGTATTTGCATGCTGTACCATAACAGTGGATCTGGAAACTCACAAGCTTAGTATGCTGACAGCTTATAGACCATTAAATTTCATTATTTAACTGGGGAGAGCTGATATGGTTAAGCAGACTTAACTAAAGACTCATTACATGTGGAGCTAATAATTCTGAATTTTTGTCTTATCTAAGATACATACTGATATTGGTGTCCGACACTGTATTACATCCTACACTAAAGTTTCCAGTGAGGGCTGAAGACCATACGTTAACAGTCGTTGAAAACTTATAGAGTAGACAGAATATCCAAAGAAGAATAGCACATTTTATCATGGATTCACTTAGTAAGTGTGATAGTCTTACAGAGAAGCTTATCAAATACCAGAGGTGGACACAAGACACTAAAAGAGGTGTCGCAAACCATGGAGAGTTTTTTTGATAAAATTCAGGGAGCTTGCAACACAAGAAACGTTTGGCAATAAATTTTAAGACAACAGTGATGGAAATAAGAAAAAAATGAGTTCATATGAGAAGTTACTATGAGTATATTCTTCTTAGACATTGTTTATGATTGTAAATTGAAAGTATTAAGGTGTCACCAGAAGTAACATCAACCACATACCAAAAGGTGGCTTGCAGAGTATACATATAGATGTAGACTTCTTATATCCCAATATCTTTATTGAATTAGATGTAAAAGTGATAGTAAATGGTTCATCTAAGAATGATGCTTAAATTTTGACATAAGACTAACTATCCAGTTAAGGCCAAGTCTAAAAGGGAAAACAGAGTACAACAGAAACATAATCATTGCCTCATTCACTGGTGTTTGTGAAAAGCTACAATAGGACAACTGGGAGAGATATAGCTAAGTCAGTTTTGATGAAATATTTAACTCTTTCTTATAGATGTGAGATGCAAATGCAAAAAGGGACTTCTTGAAAAACAAATTTGGTTTCTCAGTTAGTGTAATTTTTCCATTTGCATTAAATTTCTAAATTTGAGTGATTTATGACACGTCGCATATTTGTGATTGAAAAGAGGTGTTTTGAGATAACGAATTTCAAAGTTTCACTTTATTACCATGGATTAACTGGACATATTTGAGAAACAAGTTCAGCATATCTACTATGCTCAAAATGTCTTTTTCTAAATGGTACAGAGTTGTTTAAGTTAAAATTACCATATTTTATGGAATATAAGATGCTATAGACTATAAAGTACACCTTAATTTTTAAAAGATAACATGTGTACCATTTCTAGTAATAGATTGCAAGACCAGACTAAAAAAAATTCGTAGTTTATAAAACTGAACTGGCCTTTAAAATCCCTGAAAATCGTCATCTGAACTTTCAAACAATGGAAAATCCAGGATGGAACGTAACAGTGTTATGAAAAGGAAAGTTGCTACTCACCATATAGCGGAAATGCTGAGTCACAGATAGACACAACAAAAAGACTATCACAAATAAAGCTTTTGGCCATACAGGTCTTCATCAACAGCAGACGTAGACACATGTGCACACGCCCACACTTGCGCACGTGCACACGCGCGCACACACACACACACATACACACACACACACACACACACACACACACACACACACATGACTGCACTCTCAGGCAACTGAAACCAGACTTGGCAGTGTGTGTGTGTGATTTTGTGTGTGTGTGTGTGTGTGTGTGTGTGTGTGTGGGGAGCGGTGGGGGGTGGGGGGGGGGGTGCGCGGGTTTTGTGTGTGTGTGCGTGTGTGTGTGTGTGTGTGTGTGTGTGTGTGTGTGTGTGTATTGTTGATGAAGGCCTATATGGCCGAAAGCTTTATTTGTGACAGTCTTTTTGTTGTGCCTACCTGCGACTCAGCATCTCCGCTATATGGTCATCTGAACTTTCTTTCTTAGTTTTATAAAATCGCAGTGACCTTTAAAACCCCTGAAAATTGTCATCTGAACTTCCTGCTTCCTCATCTTCATCTTCTTCGTCTTTGTCATCTTCGATGTGCTCCTCATATAAAAGATGTTCTTCACTGCCATCAAGAGCATTACTTATGCCACATTCCTTGAAAGATTTAGCAATAATGTCTTCTCTCACTCTAGACCACAACTGTTTTATCCACTGGCACACTTGTTTGTTTGTAGGTCGATTTGAAGCTCCCTTCAGTGTGAATTCATGTTGGGTTTCATCCATCCTCTATTTATTCCATTCCTCTCTCATATACATTTAAATGGTTTATTTACCAATACATCATGAGGTTGTAATTGCTAAGTCAGTCCTCCTGGAATAAGGGAAAGCTCTGTATTTCTCTGTCTGAATTTCTCTTTCACAGAATTTTTCAAATGACTACTAAACTGATCTAGCACAAGAAGAGAACTCTTCTTCAATAAAGCACCTTTCCTTCTCTCCCACACTCTGTTAATCCATAATTTCATATCAGTCTTGTCCATCTAAACCTTGTAATATATGTGAACAACACCACCTAGCACTATTTCAGAAGGTTTCGGCTTTGTTTTGTGCTTGAAAATGATCACGGGATGCTTGAAAATGATCACGGGATTAAGTTTAGTACTGGCAGCACAATGTGAAAGGACAACAGTGCAGTGCCTTTTCCATGTCCACTTGTTTTTATAGTTTCAGTTTTAGCACTTTTCATGCTAAAGTTCTGTTATTTGGCACATCAGATGTCAGAGGAGTTTCATCCATATTTGCTATATGGTTAGTTCCGCAATGGTTTTCTTTTGATTTTGAATAATAAAGCGATGGAAAGATAATATTTTCTATTTATGCTCTTGTGGCATTTTCTGAGACAATTTGGTTTTGGTTCACATGTCAGTTAACAAAAACCTGTAGCACCAACCAACTCCACTCTTAAAGTCTGTTAAGTCCACTGTAGCACTAGCTTATGAACATGTGTTTGAACCACTTTTGTATTAACACCAGTGCCATTTTGGTAGTGTACTTGAATCCATTTCAACACATCATCTACTAGTTTTGGCCATTTTGTATTCATTCCTCTGTTTGCACATTTAGTCTTCCTCATTTATTTCAATTCTTCTTTACTAGCCCACCAATCGCAATTCTCCCCCCCCCCCCCCCCCCCCCCCCCCCCCCCCACTGCTGGTGGTGGGACAAAATGCTGCTCAGTTGCTTTGTTTCTGCATTCTTCTGCATATGTTATTACTTTCAATTTATAGCCTGCATCATATGAATACCTCTTACTTTTTTCCACCACAAAACTAGCTACTAACAAAGATACTGTACTGTTACCAATAACACAAGTCACTTCCAGTTCAAGTTTGCTGGCACAGTAAACTGCAATAATGCATCATAGGATCAGTAGTGTTCTGGGTTTGTGATGGTAGTTTGGGAGGGAGATAGTGTTTGCAAGCTTGTGAGTCCCCACAACTCATGTTCGTCGCATCAGTGCACTGCTGCTGCCAGTTGAATACAATGTTGCTAGATAGAGATAGGTTTCCTGCAGCATCAAATATACGGCCATTTTTAAGAGTGTGTTTAAGAGGGTGTTAAATGAAACACTGGGCATTTTTATATTAATTTTGAATTTAAGACACACCTGAATTGTGGAGGCAATATTTTGAAGAAAAAACTGCATCTTATAGTCTGTAAAATATGGTATATATTACGTGGTTAAGCTCTTCAGACTTATAGCACATTGCTGTGTAGATAAATTTACAACTAAGTAAATTGGCCCCAAACTGAGAGAAAAGTTATTCTTTTATACAAAACTACTCCTTCTTCTTCTATACAAAACTACTCTGAGCTCAAACAACCGTGTTGGCAGAACATCCGCAACTGAGCATTATAGCAGACGTTGAAAATACCACTTCAGTTGTACTCCCTGTTCTGCGCTCATAGGCAGCACACCGCGCCTAGTACACACTGTGCTCGGGGACCACAGCACAGCTTCGACACCTGAGGATGGGCTTATAACAGTCCAAAACCGGTCATGTGAAAATAAAGTAATTTACAACTGAAGTGGTATTTTCAACCTCTGCTACTCTGAGCTTAAAATGCCTCAAAAATTTAGATGCCATTTTTTGAATCACTGCATACGCAGCTGCAAGATTTTGAAAAGGGGCCTCTTGTCAAGCCAATGTTATTTCCCTGTAGCAATATGAGGTCTGTTTTCAGAAGACTGATAACTACTGACTTAAATGATATTACTGACACCTGTTGCATTCAAAGAACTTTCAATGGAAACAGACATGTACAGAATGAAGTAAATTATCATAAAAATGGATATTTTAGACATTATTCAATGTTTTTGCTTGTACTGCAAATTTACTTCTCTGACAAGAGGTCCCTTTTTGCTCCCTGTCTCACGTATATTCATACACCATTTTGAATCTATTTTCTTATTAAACAAATGATGAAAAAATTAAACTGAAATTAGGACAAGGGATGGATAACATACAGAGTTAAAGCATATTTTAGCAGGAAGAGAAGCTTTTACCTAATCCAGAGGATAAACTGTAACCAATATTGAAAACTCCATTACCACAATTAAGTGAAATTCTCCAGTCTGTTATCAAAAAATCAAAATACATAAGGATGCATGAAAAATGAAATGCTCCAGCAACAAAGCATGACCCACCTAGAGTATTATTAAACAACTAATACATCAAGGCAAATGAAATATAGTTTCCAGATAATAGCTGTGTCAGAAATGATGATAACTGAAATAACTGGTCACCAGTTTCAGTTATTGGTTCACCACAATGGCAACAAACATCACAGCTTTGAATAAACAACTCAGTTCAGATTCCAGGGTGCCCATATCCACGGGGCAAGAGAGGGAGCAAGCCTCCCCTCCTAGCTCTCAGGGAAAAATATAGTATAGTCAGGTATTTTTTCTTCAAGAATACGATTTTAAAGTTGGTATTATTCAGGTTTTTAACAGTATCGAAACTCGAACTTAATTATGGCTTCTTACATCTTGCCTTTCCTCTTCCTAAATATTAAAAATTCTCCACACCCCTAGATATAGCCTGCCCCCTTCTACAAACTATTGTATGCATGCCCTTGTAAAGGTCTAACAGGGGGGGGGGGGGGGGGGGGGGAGGGGGAGGTTGGGGTTGGAACCACATGGTGATGTTAAACACTATCATTCTTCTGTTCATGGTGTTTCTAACAGAGTACTAAAGCCTTGTGTCAGCTTAATAGGGGAGTAAAAATCAAAGATACCAGTTAGCTGCAATGCTTATTGTAAACACGACCCTATTCTTGTTGTACTTAGATAATTACAGTTCTTTGATAATAAAGTGGGAATGTACATATGAAGCTAGTAATCAGAAGTAAACAGTAGCTAATTAATATAATGGAAGAAACTGAAGTTATCTTTTGCATCAGTGTATTCCTTTCTTTCTTTGCCATTTTAAATTAAACCTGTGTAGGCACCAAGGGTATACTGCACTGTAGTGATAATTTACTGTCAATAAAGAGCATAAATTTACTTTCTGGGAGATATTTATCTCTTTTAAAACAACACTTAAAAGATAATGCTACTACAGAAGCTGAATTGCCTTTTACTCAGAGTGTTCGCATAAGAATTCTGCAATACATGCAATATCAATGCAATACACAGAGGAGCACATCACCATATACATACATAATTACAAATACTCAATGAATTTGCATTCCATGCTCTTATAATATTTAAATACATCAATCGTCAGCACTGAGGCTCAGTCAATACTCAGGAAGACATGATCAAATTATTGACATTTCATAAAACTCGATTGCCAAATATTTTCTGTCAATTTAGTTATTTTCTTAATAAAACTTCAAATTTGTAGGCAAGATATCTCAGTCTGTTATAACTATAAAAGCCTTAAAACTGAGTTACTATAGTTTGATCTGCAAATGATGGTGGTGTGAGGTAATGGGCAAGTTGTGGTGCCCTGGAAATATTATATGTTCGGAGTTGGTGCGGCCGCACGGGTTGTTCGGCCAGATGGAGCTCGGCAGCAAACATGTGGTGCCAAACGTTAACCGGACAAGAGGGGTAGCCTCAGTGCATGGTGGGAATTCTGCTGTAATGAGGACAGTGCTTTGTGTCGATAAAGGAGATGTCTATGCCGAGAGCACGAAAGATGGTGGACTTTGTGAAACCATCATGGCAGACATTTCACTGTTCATACGGAAATTAATAATAGCCAGATGACTCATGATACCTCAAAAAGAAACATGTACCTTACTATTACTTGCATGACGATTCTGATGGTGTAATCATATTTTCAATATCTTTAATAGTTTAAGGTTTAGTATGTGACTGTAAATTATACAAGTAACACCCAGCAATGAATTTCCAAAATTTAAATGCTTCACCTGAATTTGTCAATCAACATGTCTTTAGAAAGCTATTAGTGTAAACCTAAATTGGTATAAATTACAGGCATGTAACTTGAATAGTACACGAGTTATTGGAGATCAAAGTAGCCGATTACTATCGATCATATCAGGCCATAAGTACTCCACAGTTACACGAAAAAATGGTAGCAGCATGCTTATAAGTACATTTATTCATCTATCTCTTTGTTAATATCCAATATATACTATTCATGAAGAAATTGGTTAAATATTTACTGTGTTATAGAAAGCACAGAGACATTAGGCTACTGGCCTACCTTTTGTTCTATTCCTTTGATATATGTTTATTTATTTTGTTTATGTATCTAATAATGTGTGTTAGAGCGTGTTTATCGTCCAACCATAGGAATATTTATATAATTTCAAGTTATTTAAATGTAAAACCAGTACTTCAAATGTGTTTCATTATGTTTGTGTGGGTGCGTTGGCATGAAGACATGGCACGAGAGCTCTAGCCAATCACAGCACTCATGAATGGGGAGACTGGATGGAAGCGAGTTCAGCAGAGTTGCACAGGATACAGGAAGTGCTGGATGCGAAGGAACAACATATGGTCGAGAGAGAGACTTGGAGAGTGTGGAGCTGTTTGTGCATGGTCGCAGGTGATAGAAATACTTCAGAGTGTAGACTTGTGAACTTGTGAGATTTCGGTGTTTTCTACCGTGAGGATGTAGTATGCATTTAGAAGTGAATATCTCGTGAGCTATGTCGTTGTTCATAACTAATTATGTGAAGCAGGAATCTATTGTTTCCCTGTTATTCAACTTGTATTTTATTTAATTGCTGGACCATTGACACCAATAAGTGTTTATCAGAAATATACTGCAATCTCAAAAGTACTTCTACTATCGTACTCATCATTTAAAGTCGTTAAGATAGTACCTGCAGATTTTATTTACTTGCACTCTTTCATTTATAAATTTATATGTTACATACATAATTCACAACTGCCGAGTGATAGAAACATTCAACCATTCAATTCATGTGTATATTATTATTGTATACTGTAGACTCAGCAGTGTTTGGCCTGTAATGCGGCAATTACGTATCCCAGCCCGTAGACAACGAAACCAGCCAAAACTTTTAATATTTCAACTCTGAGTCTGAGGGTACGTGGTTGAGGGCCACCTCACCTCATTTATTTTTATTATTTTTGAAAGCTCATAGTGGTTCACACAGGTTGAACAGGGACTGCATTGTTGCTGATCCCGGGCAACAGTTGCAGTACATGCATACAAGTGCTTTGCGCATGATGTAAGCATGTATGCTGACCTGACAATTACGTCTTTCACTTGCTTGCATAGAATTTGTTGCTTACTACCACCAAGAGTGGCACCAACTCAAAATAAATGGATAAAAATTCACTAAATAACTCACTGCGATCACATTTAATGCTTGCATTGGATGCAACATTCACAGCAGTGTGTGCAGAGCCCTACAGAATGCTCACGGGTTGTTGGAAAATAAGTGACACAGGTGCACAGAATGAGCCTAAACTCGATCACCTTTGTTTGTGGCTCCAACTATAGTATTGGATGCAACTGACCCATGCTTACTTACTGTAGTACTGTGTATACATAAAGAAACATAACTCAGTTACAGAAACGGTGTATGAAACTGATACCAATTGTGGGAAATACTGATGTGCTGTTACGGTCAATTCCTAACTAACAGAGTGGAAATTCGATCTTAATATCCAACCTAGAGCTGAAGCACGACTTTCTGTGTGTCATAGAATAAAACTGAAGAATTATTTTAATGCACTCTATGATAATTATCAATTGCAATGAATGGGCGTAGGCAGAGGGTGTCTACTGGCAACATGCAATATTCTGTTGCAGAGCATCCTCTACAACATGTCAATTGTGACCATATTGCCTGTTTCATGACTCGCACCATCTGGGTTCTTCCACCAGACCCTAGTTTCTCAGAACTCCACAGGTGGGAACTAGGGCTACAACATATCCTTGGTTCTCGCCACACACCTGACCTTAACTTACATTAATTTCTTCCATCTCAGCATTTCGTCACAGAAACTATCCTTTTCTTCACCCTGTTCTAGTTTTGTACATATTTCATTGTCTTACCCATCTATTTTCATCATCCCCCTTCTGCCTCTGTTATGAACACTGCACTTAGCTTTTCGCTCTTATTAATTCATGCACGATGTTTAAGCAGTAATCTTTGTCTTTCATATTACCATGTATTCCACCTTTTAAAGCTTTAAGATTTCCAAATCTCATCTAATGCAGTCCCCAACAATCAGTCTTTCCTTCTCATCCTGGGCAGTAAGTCTCCCCTGACCTGCAGCTCTGGGTGACTTTCTCAAAATCTACCCCTCTTCCTAGACCTCTCCAGGCCTTTTCCTTCACCCCTCTTCCTTTCCCTTCAACCCTTCTGCCTGAAGAAGGCAGAACTCTCTTATGTGTGTGTTCTATCGTGACTTGGTGAGTAGATTTTTTATCTATCTGATTAAATTATTTTGTCTAAAATTGATTGTTTTAATTGTTATTAACAGGAACATGGGGACCAATTAACTCCATTGAAAAGAGATCACAAAAGTGAATATATTTTCCAAAATGTTTTCTGTATATTGTATCATTTTGGTGATGTCATCAAAATCTCTTCCTTTATTTGGTGATTTGAACAATGTTTAAAGAAAGAAAAGGAAATTTCTGCGATAATGGATGTGCTTTTTCATGTTACAGTGAGGGAAAACTTTTTCTTGCATTTTTAACTTTGAGTGACCTTCATTTGCAATTTTAACATTTGTGACAAGTTATTAGAAAATATCATATTTTCTGTTGATGTGCTACAATAGGTGCTCAAAATGTTTTTCACATTGTTCTAAGCACAGCCATCTTTCCTTGAGCACTTCGATTACTCTAAAGCACCTCTGCATCAGCAAATGAGTGATATGTTACATGAATTATTCATAACATACTATGTTCTAGGGCACAACTGATATAAAATGTTTTTGGTACAACCCCAGAAGAAATAATCAAGGGGGTTAATTCTGGTGACTGTGGTTGTAAGTTACTAGCTCTTCTCTACCATAGTGACCCCACCTGATGTCACTATGAAACCATTACTGTTGACTGCTATGGCATAACTATCCAGAGGGTGCACATCATAAGGTGCACAATCTCGCATTTAAGCTGGTCCAGGGCCAGTCTGAGTCAGTTGTGATGCAACATGTGGTTTGCGAGGTGAACATGCTTTTGGTTTGGCTTAGGTTTTTATATTGTGGACTCTATTTGTCACAGGTGTAACTTTGATACAGCATGGACTGAACTTTTCTTTGGAATACAGAGTTAAGATAGTTTGCACTATTTCCAACAATCATCTTTTATATATTTCTTACTCGGAATAATATGGGTAACCTTTTACAAAATTGGCAATGACTCAGGACTCATGATAAGTGCAAATCAGGCCTTGAACATTTTTGTAATTATGTGGGTTTTCAACCAGGTGACATTTACAACAACTACTAACTCAAACTGTGCATGGTTATCAGGAGCCAATGACAGCCATTTAACAAGCAATGCAGGTGTCACCAAATGTCATAGTACAAGCAGAGCTCACAATAAGCAGAAACATTTTTAGAATGATGGGGTTATGTGGTTTGCAGCCAAGTGGAGTGTCTCAACCAAGGGCTCTGTTGATTCTGTGACAGTCTTGGCTGCTCATTTCCAGACCTGCATTATGGATTGAAGAATTTTAGATATAAACAGATTGGAGCAAAGGTTCCATACAGTCCATGGACTTCATTTAAATATGCCAGGAAAGAAATTACTAGCCAAAAAAATATGTACTCGCATTTCGAAGAAAAGCAAAGAAAAAAGTATAAGTGACAAACAAACAGAGAATAAGAAGTGCTTTAGACGAGTTACAAGCTGTGCCATTGAATAAACGCAAATTACCAAGTGATTTAAATTGATTAGGCAAGAAACAAACGATCAAGTCGTCAGCCAAACAAAAATTACGATATGGTTTAAACTGAAGAGGACAGATGTGGATGAAGCAAAGCTTATACAAGCTCCAGAAGTTAACTCACCAGCTGATTGCCACCAGCAATCAGAAGCCACACACAAGAAAGATACTGAATTTTTTTTTAGGGTAAATGCTGTATTAGGAATGCCATTAGATAAAGAATCAGAAACCATTTCACCTAAAGTTACTAAATACCCAGATTTTGCTATACTACACCATAACGTTCAGTCACTCACAAATAAAATTTCCATGTTGGAAGCACTACTCCAGTATGCACTAAAAATATACACAATTTGCATTACTGAACATTGGCTATGAAATGATGAAGTAAAATTAACCTCAATCTCAGGATATAGGTTAGCAAGTAATTTTTAGCTGAGAGTTTTCCAGACATGGTGGCTCTGCTATCTTTGTGAAAGAACAAATAAAGTTCTGTGATGTCAGTAAAAGCTATATTGACTCAATTGAAAAAGACTTTGAACTTTTGATTACTAAACTGCCAGGGCTTAATTTCATAGTTATTAACATATATAGAGCACCAAGTGGAAACTTGTGAGTTTTCATGAATAAACCAGAGGTTCTGCTGAACAGGGTCAGTACACTAAATATGAAGATAGTGCTTTGTGGGAATTTCAGTATTGATTTTTCAAAAGACAGCAGCACCAGAGATGCTTCGATAAATATGACCAACACATCCAATATGATCCCCACAATACACTGCCCAACAAGATTAACAGAATGCACAAATTCCATTATTGACCAAATATTCATCTCAGAAACAAATTACAGATTCACAACCAGAGTACTGAGCATGGGTTATAATGATCATGAGGCACAGCTGCTGTGTGTAGAAATGCCAACAAGTAGTAGCAGTTCTGAAAAAGTAGTTGAAAAAAAGAACCTTTTCTGAAGATAAGATTAGAATTTTTAATCTCTTACTGGCAAAGGAAAACTGGGAAAGCTTCGCCACTCAGAACAAAGTTGATAGCATGTACACGAGTTTTCAGAGTATCTTTCTTCACTATTTTAATGTAGCATTTCCAAAAGTAGTTAAAACAGTAAAACCCAACAATAAATAATAAGCAATGGGTAACTAAAGGCATAAAAATTTCCAGTGAGAGAAACAGATTCCTGCAGTACTGTCATAAGAAATATAGAGTAACCCAAGAATTCACAGGTTATTCAAAAGCCTACCAAAGAATCTATGGTAGAGTAGTCAAAGAGACAAAAATTATGTGGAATGACAATTTGATAAGAAACTCGTCTAACAAAATGAGATCCACATGGAGAGTTATAAAGAGAGAAACTTGTAGTTCAGCACCAAAGAAAAAGAATGTATCATTAACACTAGAAGGCTCAAAAGTCACAGACCCAAATTCAGTCGAGGAAAAATTCAATGAATACTTCACTAGCTGAAGACATCATTCAAGTACACTGTCCAAGTTTCTCCAGCAAGTCAGTGATCTTGACTGCTTCTATGTATGTTTATGAAACAAACCCCAATGAAATTATAAGTAAAATTAAATCATTAACCAATAAAATGTTAAGTGGTCTTCATGAAGTACCTGATTTCATATTAAAAGCATGTGCTCGCCACATAGCAAACCCCTTGGCAAAAATTTTCAACCTCTCTCTAAAAACTGGTGTATTTCCAGATATTTTTAAAATAGCAAAAGTTTCACCACTGCTAAAAATAGGTTCTTCTGAAAAAATATCAAACTACTGACCCAAGTCAAAGTTAGGTTCCTTCTCAAAAATTCTAGAAAAACTCTTTTATGACAAGCTTTTAAGTTTCATAAATTAATATGCTCCTTTTACAGTACAATAACATGGTTTTAGAAAGTCTAAATCCACACAGACAGCAATTTTCGAATTCCTAGACTGCATTTTAAAATCCCTTGATTGACATAAATTAGCTGCAGGTATTTTTTTAGATCTTTCAAAAGCCTTTGACATCCTGGACCATAACATTCTGCACAAAAAATTAGAAAGACGATGAGTAAGAGGTGTAGCACATAGTTGGTTGTGTTCATACCTAAAAAACTGCAGGCGGAAAGTATCACTTCAGTATGAATTCAACAAAATGAATAAAACAAGAAACAGCTCCTTTCTTTTTAGTGAATTAACAATAAAATATGGTGTACCACAGGGCTCAATCTTAGGTCCACTACTCTTCTTGATTTATGAGGATGACTTAGTTGAATACATGAGTCCCACAAAAACTATCCTGTTTGCCGATGACACCAGCATATTGCTCACTGGATCCATTCCAGAAACTTTGCAGTCCACAGCAGAAAGTTCTATGAAAAGACTTTCTGAGTGGTTCACAAAAAAGAAACTCATTATAAACACTGAAAAAAATGTGTGTGTGTCGATTTTCATTTAATTCATCCAACTAATTGAATGTCTATTCAAGCACAATTAAAAAATGATCTGCTAGGAAATGTAAGTGTCACAAAATTTTTGGGTCTATGGGTTCAGCAAGACTTAAAGTGGGACACACATATAAATAACTTGTCTAGAAAATTATCATCTGTGTGCTATGGCCTAAGCATTTTAAAGGGTACAACAAGCAAAACAGCAGAACTGCAGGCATACTATGCACAGTTCCACTCACTAGTCCGACATGGGATCGTTTTCTTGGGATACTCAACTCACAGTATAAAGGTTTTTAGAATGCAAAAAAGAGCTCTAAGAATCATTTGTGGCCTTAAAAAGATGGAGTCCTGTAAATCCAATTTTTCTGAGCTTGGTGTTCTAAATGATCCAAGTTTATTCATTTATGAAAATATCTTGTTCACTAAGGAATACCTCCTGAAAACAGGAAAACTACTACAGAACAAAAATGTACACATCTATAGTACCAGAGGGAAATCAAATATACATAAAAAATATCACAGAACAACCACCTGTCAGAGGAGCATAATTAACATTGGTGTAATACTACACAATAAGATACCAGTGGAAATAAAAAATGCTACTCATCCAATATTTAAAGCTAAACTAAAGGCATTTATAGTAAAGCACTGTTTCAATTCTGTCAGAGAATTTCTGAATACATACAAAAATTAATTGTAATAGGTACCTATTTTTAATTTGCCTACTATTTTCCTAATATTATGTATTATTGTAACTTATCTTTGACCTGTCCAAAATCAATTCTACAATTTGTGCTGTATGATAACACTGGACCAACAAAAAATTTAAATTGTCGATGTATTCATAACCCAGTTCCTGAACTCATTGTCCTCCAGGAAATTAGTCATGCTCAAATTATTCTCAGAAGTGAGAGCTGGCTGAAACCTGAAGTACATAGCTCTAGGATACTTCGAGAGGCATGGAACGAGTATCGAAAATACAGATTATACAACATAGGAGGGGTGCGGGGTGGGCGGGAGGTGTTCATTATGTCAACAAAAATATAGTGTCTATCAAGGTCGAAATTTAACCTGACTGAGAAGTTACCTGGACATGGATAGCAGTCCCAGGTAAATTCAAGTTAATTAACAGCATGGTTTAATAATCAAATTCAGAAAATGCTGAGGGAACAGAGATTGGTGCACTCTCAGTTCAAAGAACATGACAGTGCTGACAGGCTAAAGTTAGTAGAAATTCATCTGTCAGCAAGAAGATCAATTCATGAAACATACAGTAACTTCCATCAACATACCTTGGTGAAAGATCTCACTGAGAACCTACAAAAATTTTGGTCATAAGTAAAATCACTAAGCAGGTCAGAGGCTTCTATTCAGTCACTCATTGACCAGTCTGGTGCAGCAACAGAAGACAGCAGAAGGAAAGCTGAAGTTTAAAATTTTGCATTTCAGAAATCATTCACACAGGAGGATCGTACAAACATACCATCGTTTTGACTGTCACACAGACTCCCGTACTTAGGACATAAGAATAGGCATCCCTAGTGTAGAGAAGGCCAGGGCCAAATGGAATCCCAATTCAGTATTATGGAGAGTACTCTATGGTATTGGCCCCTTACTTAACTTGCATTTACTATGAATCTCTTCCCTAGGGCAAAGTCCCAAGTGACTGGAAGAAAGTGCAGGTGACTCCTGTATACAAGAAGGGTAAAAGAATGGACCTGCATAATTACAGACCAATATCCTGAACATCAGTTTTGCTGAAGTATTCTTGAGGACATTCTGTATGGGAGCTTATAGATAGTAACTTTTCCCTCACTCTATTTGCCAGTGAACTAATAGTCGTATTTCATACCCTCCCTCGTGCACCATACAGTGGGTCATACAATGTGGCTGTAGATGTAGATGTAGATGTAGCAGAAACATCTCCGATGTCATCCACGTTTACAGCTTTTTCATCATTTAATGAACAACATGAAGAGTGGCATGTTTACTGTCAATGACTGAATTATATTTTTCGGCTTGTCAAATTTTCAAAACCGAAAAACAAAATGACATGTTCTTGTCAGGAAATCCCAAACAGTAACATCTAACACAGAACTCGTAGCCTTTAATGAAGCCAGTGGAACTTGAGATGTCTAGAATATTTTCTTTATTACATTTACAACATTTTTCAACAAAAACAATATTAGGAAAGGATAGATTGCTACTCACTATAAAAATGACATGTTGAGTTGCAAACAGGCACAATGAAAAGACTGTTACACATTTAGCTTTTAGCAAAAGCCTTCTGAACAGAAAACACATACACATTCACACAAGCAGGTCCACCTTGTGCATACATGATTGCTGTCTCTGGCAGCTGCAACTGTCATGCTGAACAAAAGCAGCAGTCGGATGTGGGATGGGAAGCACAATATCAGGACACTGTGGTGTGGGGAGATGGGGGTAACACTCATCTCATAACACTTCCTGCAAATGTAGTCATTCTGACATCACATGCAATACTGACTACATTCTAGACTGTGGTGTTAACAATCGATCTGACAGACACCTTGTTAATCTGGCATATGTAAAACTTTTTCGTATAACAACCATCAGTATGATGGTTCAAGACAACAGCACATTGAAAATTTATCACAAATACATCACCCTTATCATTAAATGTCAGTAAATAGCCCATCAAAAATATAAGTCTTCAAGAGACAATATGATAACTGAGACATGAGCAAAAATCACATTATGTAGTTGAAGGTGGAGGGGGAAGAAAGAAAAGGAAAGGAACTAATAATATCAGCTGCACTGGGACCTTATGCGGAATCAGTGATAACGAGTGAAAATATGTGACTGACTGGGACTCAATGTAGGACTCCTGCTTATTAAGCAGTTGTGTTAACCAGTGCACCAATCAGACAAAGTCTTTATTGTGAATGAGTGGACTATCTTGGTATGCTCCCCAGCCAACCAACACTCGCTCCCAGCACCACCTATGCGCAGTCCCTATCCATGTCCTCCATGCTTGCTGATTTTAGATTCCTGCTGGAGGTCTAATGTAAATGTGCATGCACATGGAAGGTTATGGATTAAATGCCCATCAAGATGAATCAATTATATGAATGTGTGGTGTCCAAAACAACAGACACCATGCAGAATCCACAGCTATGATTCCTATTATGTAACTGAAGGTAGAGGGGGAAGAAAGAAAGGGAAGGAACTAATGATATCAGCTGCATTGGGACTTTATGCTGAATCTATGGCAATGAGTGAACATGTGTGACAGACTGGGATTTGAACCTGGAATCTCCTACTTATTAGGCAGTTGTGTTAAGCACTGCATCACACGGACACAATGTTTATTGCAAGTGTGCAGACTATCTTGGTATGCCACCCGGCCAACCCACAATCCCATCTAGTGCCACCTATCCACAGTCCCCATCCATGTCCTCCATGTTTGCTAATTTTAGATTTCCACTGGGGGTCAAATGTAAATATGCACCTGCACTGAAGATTGTGGATTAAATGCTCATCGAGGAGAATCAGTTATATGAATGTGTTGTGTCTGTTCTTCTGGACATATCTGAAAGAACAGACACCATGTGGAATGCACAACTGTGATACAAACTATGTAATTGGAGGTGCAAGAAAGGGAAAGGAATTAGTGATATCAGCTGCATTGGGACTTCACACAGAATCAGCAGCGCCGAGCAAAAATTTGTGCTGAGCTGGGACTCAAATCCAGGATCTCCTGTTTACTAAGCAGTTGTGTCATCCAGTACTCTACCCAGACACAGTGTTTGTCACAAATGTGGGGCCTATATTGATAATATCCCCAGCCAAGCCATAATCCTGCATTTTCACTCATTGCTGCTGATTCCGCATAAAGTCTCAATGCAGCTGATATCATTAGTTCCTTCCTTTCCTTTCCTTTCTTCCCCTTCCCTAAATAGCTGCAAGAGAAATGAGGAGCAGTAACATTCATATTCAACCTCCTCACAAATATTTGGTTCTTTATTTCCAAGTATGTGGGAATTTCTTACTATGTGGTTAAGCAGGAACCTAAGAGGACTACTGTAAGTGCTGTGACTGAAATGAGGAGCAATAAAATTCATTTTCTTCCTTCTCACAAAGATTTGGCTGTTTATTTCCAAACATGTGGCGATTCTTAGTGTGTTCTTAGGCAGGAACCTCAGAAGCAAACCTAAATTCCTGCAAGTGAAACGATGAGTAATTACATTCATGTTCTTCCTTGTAACAAATATTTTGCACATAACACTTATCTAGTAAGACTTCCTGCAAACCAGTGGCACTTCTTTTGATTTGCATATTTCTGCCACTAATGACATGGGTGAGCCATTATCCATGTAAGAAAGGCCCACATCAAACACTAACAAAATTCGTCAGCAGTTACTGCAGTTGACGATACTGCAAGGGACATAAAAATGACATCATATTTGCAGGAAATAGTATGAAAACAGTGTTATCCAGGGCAGGTGGGGCAGGAGGAAGGGGTGGGGGGGGGGGGGGAGGGGAGCAGAGAGGGGGAAATGATGGGTCGATATGTTGGAAGAGAGCAGCATACAATGAGGGTGAGGGGATGTGAACAGAGAGGGGGTGATAGGAAAGAGGTGGCAGGAACTGCTGGGTGGAGGGTGTGGGACTGTAGATTACCTTATGTTGAAGCTGGGATAATTTTGGGAGTGGAGTTCAGTAAAGTTGGTGGTGGAGAGGAGAATCCAGATGGCCTGGGTTGTGAAGCAGCCACTGAAACAGAGCATGTTATGTTCAGCTGCATGTTGTGCTGCAGAGTGGTCAATTTTGCTCTTAGCCACAGTTTGGCGGTGACCATTCATCCTGGTGGATAGCTAACTGATAGTCATACCATCTGGTTGATAGTCATACCAAGTCATACCAATATAAAAAGCTGTGCAATGATTTCAGCAGAGCTGTTATATGACATGGCTGCTTTCACATGTGGCCCTGCCTCTGATGGGATAGGATAAACTTGTAACAGCACTGGAATATGAAGTGCTGGGTGGGTGTATTGGACAGGTCTTGCAACTGGGTGTGCCACAGGGGTATGATTCCCATGACGAGGGGTTGGAATCGGGATTGACAAAGTGATCAACTAGGATATTGTGGAGGTTGGGTGGGCAATGGAACCATACTTTAGGAAGGGTGGGAAGTATCTTTGGTAGGATGTCCCTCATTTCAGGGCATGATGACAGAAAAAAACAAGGCCTTGATGAATGATATGGTTCAGTTGTTACAGTCTAGAGTGGTATTGGGTGATGAAGGGGGGCACTCCTTTCTAGCTGGTTCTTGGATGTTGTGGGAGGACTGGGGTTGTGTGGGGAAATGACATGGGAAATTTGTTAGCAGACTAAATCTGGGGGATAGTGCCTGTCTGTTGAGGCCTTGGTGAGACCTTGAGCATACTGGGCAAGGGAGCTTTTGGCACTGCAGATACACTGTCCTCATGTGCCCAGGCTGTATGAGAGGGATTTTTTGGAGTGGAAGGGATGACAGCTGCCAAAATGCAGGTACTGTTTTTGATTGATGGGTTTAATGTGGACAGAAGCGTGGATGGAACCATCAGAGAGGAGGAGGTCAATGTTCTGGAAGCTGACATACTGGGTTGAGGAGGACCATTTTAAGCAGATAGGAGAGTAGGTATTGAGGTTGTGAAGGATCGAGGATAGGTTGTCTAGTCCAAATCATGAAGATATCATCAGTGAACCAGAAACAGATGAGAGGTTTAGGGTTGTGTGAGGCTAGGAAGGTTTCCTCCAGATGGCCCATGAACGGGTTGGCATAGGAGTGCGCCATGTGGGTGCTCATGGCTGTAACGTGGAATTGTTTGTATACCTTCCCTTCAAAGGGAAAGTATTTGTGTGTTAGGATAATGTTAGTAAAGTGTACGAGAAAGACACAGAGGGTTTGGAGTCTGAAGGATGTTGGGAATGGTAGTCTTCAATAGTAACAACACCATAAGCATGTGCAATGTTAGTGTACAGGAAAGTGGCATCAAAAGTTGTGAGTACAGATCCAGGCGGTAAATCAACATTTTCTGCCTAAGTTTTGTGTTATCCCAGAAAATTATTTTGTAAGACATTATTGGGTAGAAATACAGAAAATATGTTGGTTGGAGGTTGATTTGTTTGTTTCCAAGGTTAGCAATTATATGAAGGGCAAAAGTAGCTGAACTTAATTGTTTGAGAAGCACAGTTAATATGCTTCTTCCAGGACAAGTTTCATCAGTATGTGCACCTAAATATTTGGAGCATTCTACCCTATTTACTGACTCCTGCACATGTGCTACATCAATTGTTGATTTGATTATTTGTTGTAAGAACTGAAAATGGTGTTTTTTTTTTCAAAATTTAGGGAGTGGCCATTTTCTGAGAAGCACTTTATAATTCTTTGTAAAATATGATTTACCTTCCTTTCTGTTGTTTTCTCTCTAATGGGATTTATTATAACACTAGTATCATTCGGGCATCACCCAACCTGCATCTGCAGGACTATCTCCATCCATCTTGTGTGTATAGACATATTCTGCGGCTTCTGCAGCACCACTGAAATCAATGTCACTTCCTCCATTCTGGTCAGCAGCCACCTGCTTCTCCACTCCCAGTGAGCTCTCCAGTCCAATGGTGACTGTTGCATCTTCCTCTAAGCCTCATCATGCCTAGATCTTCCACTGTAACACCTGTGGGCATCAACACATTGCCTTTCTGGTGGCAATTCCTCTGGGCCATTGGGCCATGCACTACCTTCACCTTCTCCTGTGACAGTTGTTGTTAGAGGTGGTGAGGTATGGGGTAGGGGAGTGGGGAAGTGGGGATACAATAGTGCCATCCAATTTCACTGTGGAAACTGAATAGCTGATGCAGCATTACTGATGACCATTGCGGTGCCACTACCCAGAGTGTGTTTGTCATCAGGAGCATCCTCCAAGGATACCATGCCAGGATCCAGCATAAAAGACAAGCCAGGGCCTGTCTGAGTCAGTTGTGATGCAATCTGTGAGGTGTGCAGCAAGTGTAGTTTTAGTTTGGCTAGAGTGTTCATATTGTCAGAGGGGTGTCTCTGATATGGCGTGGACTGAACTTTTCTTTGAAATACAGACTTAAGATAGTTGCACTGTTTCTGAGAAGCATCTTGTGTGTACCTCTTGTTGTGAATGAACTGGGATTAGCCCCACTGATACTGATTGCGGATTGACTTTTATCAAAATCTACCAATTCATCATCCAAGAAAAAATTATGTATGGAACACCTGGCCACCAAGGTAAATGTGCTGGGCACCTGTCTTGCTGCAATCACATTAACAACCAGCTGGAACATTTTTTTAGTAATTCTGTCAATGCAGTTAGAGAGACACAGAGTATTAGTCTGCGTATAATGCTCCACACCTGCTGGTTGTCTTGATGACATAAACACTGAGGGTGCTCTCCAGACCAATAGGCAGCATTGTGGTATTTTACCTGTTATTAGATTTGAAAGTTCCTTCATGTTCACAGTATGACAAGCATGTAGTACAATTTTTGGTTTGTAAACCATGTGCTGAATGTGATTCCCATCTATAAATCAACTTGGCTTAAAATTCAAGAAAAATAATGAAGTGATATGGATATAAACCATGGAAAATTCTCTAGTCAGTACTACTGCTTGCTCCGAAGTTCCATTATATTATCTGAGTAGAAAAATGTGGTTTGAGATTTTATTGCACTATGAATATAATTATGCACTTCTATCAAATCTTCTGATTTGTTTGTTATGACTATGAGTCAGTTGGCTAATTGCCAAAAAACATGTTGCAACTTGTCTGGACAATCTTCGTATCAGCCTGCATAAAATAAAACCAATTTGTTGTAGGCAATTCTTGTGTCATTCTCTGAGCACTATAAGCATATCAAATGCCTCATCATTAGAAAATGCCATTACTAAATGATTGGCATACAAAGACTGAAGGCCACCCAGAAACTTTTGCCAATGTACAACCAAAATGCCTCTTATTAGACTTCAGTGATTGAAATAGCAGTGGGAAATGCAAATTACAGTTTGCACCCAGTTTGATTGAATGGGATGGCATAATTCCTGGCAGGGAGAATTTTTTGGTATCACTGAAACAGCACAAAACAAACAAAAAACATTTTAGACAAAATTGTTCAGTTGTGATACCTTCCCAATAGTAGAATTTCTTGTTAATTTACACAAGTGACATTCCGATGTTGAGATTGTTTTCTCCAGATAATGGAAAGTTCACCGTTATAGCTGACATTATCTAAGTTCCTGTAAGGTATATCTAAAGCAACATGTATAATGAGAATGCCAAAGTACATATCATGCCACTGTTGTTGATGGATTCTTATAGTGATAGTAGTGAATATAATATTTTCTAATCAATATTTATGTTTACAAGAAAGACAAATTTGCTTTCTGTGGAATTTCTAGTAACAATTAGATAAAAGTTCATGTATTAAACCTCAGAAGAGTGAATTACTTCATAAAACAAAACTAGAAAAAAAAGTGCAAATAAAGTTGTATGTTAATATCTTATTGTTCTTCCTTCAGTGACTGTAGTACTTAGTTACTTCATTGTCTCATTTGCTTAAACCATCTTTCATTTTCTGCCGGAGATGAAGAAACTGGAGACACTGAATGTTAGTGTTCATAATGTTTTTTTTATTTCGTATCTCTATGTGCTATTACCTAGTAGATAAAAGTGTGTTACACACAACATACAGGTATTCTGTCTTGAGCAACATAAAAGATGTTCCACCTTCTTCTGCGGTGGAGCTAGCGACATATATGTGTTTGTAACTTAAATAGTACCACCTGCCATAGCTTCATTGTTTTTGTAATACTTTTTATCTATTGTAATGACACTTAAAGTAAGCAATTATGGTGGATCCATTACTTGGTATTAAACCATGTTTTGGTGGTACTACTACTAGCAGTAATAATAACAACAATACTAACAAGAATAATATACAATATGCTATTTAATTTAAAGGTGAAAAAAGTATTATAAAGCACAGAACCTACTGATAGAGGAAATACTGTTGACTTTTAGACATACTACTGATTTAATAGTTAAACTGGGCAAAAGGATTTACTGTAAATGAATAGTAGAGCTTTCATTGTATAATCAAGTTATGGAATCAATTACATACGTTGGGTAGTAACCCATTCTGACACAGTTTACATCAGTAGGCTCACAACTATCTATTAAATTACTATCTTAACTTATACTGGATTGCAGTTAACAATGGGATAATAATAATTAACCCCACAAGAAACAACAAAAAAACTCACATGTAGAGAGGAGAAGGAAGGGTAATATGTAGTGTGAGTGAGTGAGTAAGTAGGTGTGTGTGTGTGTGTGTGTGTGTGTGTGTGTGTGTGTGTGTGTGTGTGTGAGAGAGAGAGAGAGAGAGAGAGAGAGAGAGAGAGAGAGAGAGAGAGAGAAGATATTGCTGTTGTTTTGTTGTTTTTGTCATGTCAAAGGTAGGAGGTAGGGTGTGGACACCATATCGTGACAGTCAGCCTTGAGTGTAAACACATGAGAATGAAGACCTTCTGAATGGAGAGGAGTGGTGCTAAGGATCAAACTCCACCTCCCTCCTGCAGGACTGGCAGCCTACATCCATATTCTGTGATTCTGCAAAAGCAGAACTGACATTTGTCATAGGGATTGCTGATTCTTTCTAGTGCTGTGAGTGTCATATTTGAACCCTGTGATGAATCAAGATCAGTCTCTTCACTCTTTTCAAAGTAAGAAAAGAAAACAATGAGCAATGTGCAATCAAAAGAAAGCATTCAGTAATGGATACAGTGCAACTGCTAACTGAGGTTGGTAGTGCAATAAATTTAGTAGTTCAGGCCCAGCCTCTATTGATATCTTAGGCAACTGTATTCCAAAATACTCCCCTCCTAAAACTGCCACATTAAGTGTCAACATAATCTGTTATTAAATATAAACTAATAAATAATCATGATAATGAAACTGTAAAATAATCAATATCATGCAACAATTTAAATGACACCTCCAGGGAAGGAGTGTCTGTTGGCAGCACTAAACATTGCATCTGCTGAAAATAAGTACTGGATGGCAATTCAGTGTTCTGTTAAGTAAAATAAATATTTAGCTACAAAACAGAAGTAGCAGCTTACTTACCAGGATATTCCACAGTTATATTTTGAATTACATTGTCTGAGTTGAACATAAATACCACAAATGAGCCATTCTCAATGTGTAAGTGGACAAAATTATTTAAATGGTCATTAGCATAGAGCACAAGTGAATTTTTGTCATATGTCCTCAGATTTATGAGAAAACTCTTTGTAAGTACTGATGTAAAAATCTTTTTGTAATCATCATCTGGTGTTGTTTGCAGGTAATTTCTTTTAAAATAAGATTCCTTAGTCACAAATGTGAGTCCATTTACATTTATATCTGAAAGGAAACAGCAAAGTGGTAACTAAAAAATGAAGCCAGACAGACGAAACATATATTGTCCTTAAGTCTCTAAACAGAGCCAACTGCTTATTAACAGAAGGAAAAGTGTAGCCGTATGAATAAGAAAATTTACTTTGATGTGTATTTGTACTGATTTTCAGTCTTCTTTATTGAATGTTCCATATTCCATAGATGGGTGTTAATGTATGAAGCATGCACCAATCTCAAAGTTACAAATAATATTATGCTGAAAGTCAGTTTTCATTTATATATGTACTGAATCTCTGCTGAAGAACAAAACTATAATGAAATATACAAACCCAATGGGTAATGGAAAATATAAATGGAATAAAAATAATATGAATTAGGACGGACTGCTGAAGAACAACCACGTCCAATAGCTAAGTCTACTTTTAAATGTACTTAAATGTGCCTGTCTCTCACTCAATGCCTCCTATATATGGCGAGTAGCAGTCTACCTTAATTCACATTGTCACTAAGACAACAGTTAAGGGTTAAAAAAATAACCCATTTTTGTAGCTACTACAGCCATCTGGGCACTGAAACATGGATTCCCTATAATGGAATCCACCTCACTGCTAAGACTTTCCTGTGTTATTATTTACAAATACAATCAGCCCGTTTCATTCCACAGGGATTGTCTTGAGGGTATTTGTCAAAATGAACACGCAAGCAAAATGTAAATCACATTTACGTTTACAGACTGGAAATTGCATTTTTAAACCAAAGCAGCTGAGATGGATACTTCACTGCTGCATATATGTTACTCATGGCACAAATAAATAAATTGAGACTTAAGTGACGGCATGTGCTCTTAGACTGGCATGACTGTGACTGTCATACCACAATATATGAATGGCTACAATATTGCTAAATAAAATACATGTTTGCTTACACATTCATCATGACAAAGACATTTTAATATGGCCTGTGAACTTAAACTGGGTGGTTCTGTTTGTATAGAGCAATACACTAAAGAGCCAAAGAAACTTGTACACCTCATGTAGGCACCCAGCGAGCACACAGAAATGCTGCAACACAATTTGGCATGGACTCGAATAATATCTGAAGTAGTTCTGGAGGAAATTGACACCATGAGTCCCGAAAGGCTCTCCATAAATTCATAAGAGTATGAGGGGGTGGAGAGCTCTTCTGAATAACACGTTGCAAGGCATCCCAGATTTGCTCAATAATGTTCATGTCTGAGGCGTTTGGTGGCCAGCACAAGTGTTTAAACTCAGAAGAGTGTTCCTGGAGCCATACTGTATCAATTCTGGACATGTGGGGTGTTGTACTGTCCTGCTGGAATTGCCAAAATCCATCAGAATGCAGATTGGACATGAATGGATGCAGGTGATCAGACAGAATGCTTACATACATGTCACCTCTTAGAGTTGCATATAGACATATCAGGCATCCCATATCATTTATACTGCACATACCCCACACCATTACAGAGCCTCTAGAAGCTTGAACAGTCCCTGCTGACATGCAGGGTCCATGGATTCATGGGATTGTCTTCATACCTATACGCATCCATCCACTCGATACAATTTGAAATGAGACTCGTCTGACCAGGCAACATGTTTCCAATCAATAGTCCAATGATGCTGTTGACAGGGCAAGGTGAGGCATAAAGCTTCATGTCGTGCAGTCATCAAGGGTACACAAACGGGCCTAGCTGCTAACATACTTCACATACGACCAGAATCTCTTTGGATTTTCTGCCAGGTTTCGAGACAAAGTTTCATTTTGGAAACTGTTATAAGCATCTCATATTGAAGTGAGCGTTAAATTTCAAGCTTCTGTAAAGGATCGCACTAAATTTCAAGCTTCTGTTAAGGATCTCCAATCTTGGGGATTTTGCATCTGTTTAAATTTGGCATGTTTGTTTCGTTGTTTCTGCAACTGTGTTCTGACTCATTTTACGTACCAAGGAGGATCAGCTCCATCATTTGTTAATTTATTTGGTATAAATCTCTCAATTGCTGCTGATACTATTTCCTTGAATTCAAGCCACATCTGGTCTGAAACGTATGATAAGCAATAACTTCTCGGCTGTTAAAAGTCTCCAGCCCTGATACAGTCGCCACTTCACCATCACAAACTAAAGCCACAGTAGCCCTACCATTACCATGTGCACTAGCATCAGCATTAGTAATTAGTTGATAAAAGGCAGTGGAACAAAACTACGATCACTAAAGTCACAACTATATTCAAAAATTTGAAGGCAGCTGTGTCTAAATTTTGTCACACCCAAAGCCACTGGCTTGGGAATATATGGATATCTAGTGATCATCTGATAAGTATGACAAATGATTATCCTCTTTGCCATCGCTTGATGGTACCTGGGCCACCACCTCCTCATTATAGTTTTACTTAGCGTCGCGCGTGCTATTGCTCCCGGACTAGAAGCAGATAAGGGACTTGGCTCATTACTGGTGGTGGAAGTTGCAGTCTGATAACTGGCAGCTACATAAGTGATGTTTCTGGTGAGATGTCATCAGTCATCAAGCAGCAGCACGTGCAGCAGCAGCGTTATTTTAGGAGGAGAAGGCGTTCATGCCTTACAGTGTATAAAGCTATTGATAATATATTTATTATTATGAAGATCAGAGTAGGTGCACAAGTTACTCATCATGGTCCTTCAGTGTTTTGCAGATGCGTACTGAATTTAATGCGTACTAATGCTGATGCTAGTGCACATGGCAATGGTTGGGTTTCTGTGGCTTTAGATGATGGTGGTGAAGTGGAGACTGTATCAGGGCTGGAGACTTTTAGCAACTGAGAAGTTACTGCTCATCATACATTTCAGATATGTGAAGCTTATAAGAGAGATCGTGGTTCATTTTACTATATGTCTACAATGCCGTTGGTTCTTAGGACATGCAATCATAGTAAAGTAAATGAATCAGGCTCTGTGTCTGTATGGATTAAAGGTGCACTGAATTGTGCCAAGATTGAAGTTGTTGAAGATGTGACACATTACTATAGAAATTGAAATAAAGTACCTGTCCTTTTCTTGAGAAAATAAAAAAAAATTTCACAACAGCAAAAAAGAAACCTATGGGCCATGGAAAATGACCCATCCCAAGTCATCCAGATAACTCTTAGAGGGGGAGGGGGGGGGGGGGGGAGCTGTGCTTCCATTTTTGGTTTTTTTATATATGCAGGGTGTTACAAAAAGGTACGACCAAACTTTCAGGAAACATTCCTCACACAGAAATAAAGAAAAGATGTTATATGGACATGTGTCCGGAAACGCTTAATTTCCATGTTAGAGCTCATTTTAGTTTCGTCTGTATTTACTGCTCAATGGAGCACGTTATCATGATTTTATAGAGGATACTCTACCTGTGCTTCTAGAACATGTGCCTTTACAAGTACAACACAACATGTGGTTCATGCACATTGGAACTCCTGCACATTTCAGTCGAAGTGTTCATACGCGTCTCAACAACAGATTCGGTGACCGATGGATTGGTAGAGGCGGACCAATTCCATGGCCTCCACGCTCTCCTGACCTCAACCCTCTTGCCTTTCATTTATGGGGGCATTTGAAAGCTCTTGTCTACGCAACCCAGGTACCAAATGTAGAGACTCTTCATGCTCGTATTGTGGACGGCTGTGATACAATACGCCATTCTCCAGGGATGCATCAGCACATCAGGGATTCCGTGCGACGGAGGGTGGATGCATGTATCCTCATTAACGGAGGACATTTTGAACATTTCCTGTAACAATGTGTTTGAAGTCACGCTGGTACATTCTTTTGCGGTGTGTTTCCATTCCATGATTAATGTGATTTGAAGAGAAGTAATAAAATGAGCTCTAACATGGAAAGTAAGCATTTCCGGACACATGTCCACATAACATATTTTCTTTCTTTGTGTGTGAGTAATGTTTCCTGAAAGTTTGGCTGTACCTTTTTGTAACAACTGGCAGCAAATGAATGTGCGTGTGTGTGTGTGTGTGTGTGTGTGTGTGTGTGTGTGTGTGTGTGTGTGTGTGTGTGTAAAATAGAGGGAAACATTCCACGTGGGAAAAATATATCTAAAAACAAAGATGATGTAACTTACCAAATGAAAGCGTTGGTATGTTGATAGAGACACTAACAAACACAAACACACAGACAAAATTCAAGCTTTCGCAACCCATGATTGCTTTATCAGGAAAGAGGGAAGAAGAGGTAGAGACGAAAGGATGTGGGTTTTAAGGGAGAGGGAAAGGAGTCATTCCAATCCCGGGAGCGGAAAGACTTACCTTAGGGGGAAAAAGGGACAGGTATACACTCGCACACACACACATATCCATCCACACATACACAGACACAAGCAGACATACGTAAAGGCAAAGAGTTTGGGCTTTCGTTTGGTAAGTAACATCACCTTGCTGCCAGTTGCTAAGATATATATCTTTGACATGCTAGTTCACTATGTGCGGTGTTCTAGGTACTTTGCGTTGCCCACTGGGCATTCTAGCGTGACACTACTAGTTTTACTTAGCATCGCACATGCTATTGCTCCTGGACAGGAAGTAGATAGCTACTGGCAGCTGGAAGTTGCAGTCTGATAACTGGCAGCTTATAAGTGACATTTCTGGTAAGATGGCATCAGGCGTCGAGCAGCCGCATATGCAGCAGCGTCGACACAGAATAGTTATGTTGCGTTATTTTAGGAGAAGGCATTCGTGTCTTACAGTGCATAAAGCTATTGATAATATATCTATAACTATGAAGAGCGGAGTAGGTGCGCAATTTATTCTTCATGGTCCTTCAGTGTTTTGTGGATGAGTACTGAATTTTACACTTACTAACGCTGATGCTAGTGCACATGGTAATGGTTGGGTTACTGTGGCTCTAGTTTGTGGCTCCTTGAGTATTGAATCTGATAAGTTTGTTCACACATGGAGTACCATCTACTTCAGCATGAAAATGCCAGATCACATGTGAGTGCTGCAACATCTCCTACAATCTGACACCTTGGATCCACTGTCATGGATCATGAAATCCCAACTTGGCACCATGTGATTTTCAACTATTTTCATAACTTAAAGAACACCTTTGTGGATTTTGCTTGAATAGTGATGAAGTGATGCAAACAAAGATGAGGGTGTGGCTCTGTCAACAAAATCAAATATTATACAGCGACGATAGCAACAAGCTTTTCTCTCGTAGAGATAAATATGTTCATCATCAGAGTGACTAAGTTGAGAAATAGATATGTAGACAAGAAGAATAAAGATGTAGGATGTTCATAACATTTGTTTTATTTGACAAGATTTAAGAAGTTTCACATAAAAAATTTCAAGGCATTACTTTTCAGCGTGCCCCCATAGCTGCTAAACTATTGCACCTAGTGAATGATATGTTATAAGCAAGCTAGCACACCTAAAAATAGGCCTTTTAATATAATCAAACAATGGAAACTCCAGGTATGAATAGTAACAATGTAGGAAATGGCAGATTACTGTTTACCATATGAGAGACATGTCAAAAATGACACTTCTTCTTTACGATAAGTAGCACTGTGTCTTTTTAATATAATGATATTTGTAACTAGCTTTTAGCCTGCAGCTTTGCCCATGTACAATACTTCCAATATATTTCACTCATACATAGATACCAGAGACACTTAACATATTTGTACACATATTTCTTTTATATCTTTAGAAATGTACCTCTGAATTCTGAGGAAACTTGTAGTTCTGTCAGAAACCGACTGTTATTTTGAGAAGAAGGACTGTCACAGGCAACTGGCTGATTCTCCACTGTTTTACTCCATTCAACTCTACAGAGGACGTTAAATGTATTCGTGGTATCAAGCCATGTGGCATGGCATGGCCCCCAAAACATGCTGGCAAAATTATTGGCTCACTGTAGTGCTCATCCATGCAATGTGGATGATGCACTGAACAGTGCAAGTAAGAGATAGATTGTGCTTCACACTTTTAAAGTATTCCAAGTCAATTACTTACAGGAACAAAATACCAACAGGCCATTTTCAGATGCTTCTACATGTCATACCTTCTTGTTGGTACCCCCACCCCTAGTGACTGTAATCATATCTTACTCCCACAGTATTTTTATACAGACAATGAGTCTTCTATATACCAAATTTGGTTGAAATTACTCCAAGAATTCATGATTTATGCTTTTATGGCACCCCCTTCCACCCGAAACCCTCAGCCATAGGAAAGATAAGGGTATCTTACTGTCAAGAATATTTCTCTAGATAGCCAATTTTCGTAGAAATTCCTTCTACCATTAGCAAGATATGCTGATATGTCACTGCCTTTGTACACCCTTCCCCCACCTCTAGGGTGAAACATCATTGGGACTGTCACCAAGATGTCGAGGGACACCTAAAACTATGGAATTGATAGTAATATTTTTGTATGTCATGCCTTCTCATTCCCACCCCTAGGGATGGCTGGGGTATATTGCCCCACAATATTTTTATACAAAAAATTAGTCATCCTGAGTTAAGCTTCTATATTATCTGCTTGTCACCCCACCTATGTCTGTGGTAGGGGGTTCTGGCACCAACAGAAATCTTCAAGGGCCTGCACATAGCTCATCAAAGTTTCATCATAACTGGATGAATAGTATAGGGATGCACAGAAGATGAACAAACAAACAAATCAAGAAATATATTAAATGATGAAGATTTTATGTATTAGATGATTACTATATCATCTGACACCATGAATTACTTAAATTATGAGAATACTTGGTAAACTTGTATTAAAATATTCATCAATGGAACAGAGAGACAACTTCAATTAAAATCACATGGTACAGTGATGAAAATCCTGGGTAGAACATAAACACAATGCTTAAGGAAAACCATTTACCTCTCGGAGGAGGTTTTGAGTAGTTGATAAGAAGGAACATAAAAGAAGATGAATCTCTTCTCTGTCTGATAAGTGAATGGGTTTACTCATTTCACTGCTTATATTCCATTCACAATTGTGTGTTACCTTGGTAATTTTTCCACATGGTTTCCTTTCATTCTGGAATGAAATATTGTATGACATAATTTACATTCTACACTCATACTGCCCATCTATTTCTTTCTTTTTACTTCTATCTTGGCTTTCCATAAGCACATTAACTACTTTCTACTTATTGTGATGTGCAAGAACATGGCATCCTATAACAGTCAAATTAACTGCACAGTGAGCCAAGCACTGGGCTGGGAGAGTGAATATGTGTGTGTGTGTGTGTGGGGGGGGGGGGGGGGGGCGCACACGTGCATGCACTCAAAAGTATACACTGATGAAAAATTAGTTGTATACTATTATGGTATCACACACTTATCAATATCAACAGAAAATAGCAAATGGTTTCATAATGTTTTGAGAGTTCAAATTGAAGCATTGTAATCATTTTCCCTAGGGTACTTACTAGTTTCACACAGAGGACCACGATGAGCCCAAGGATTTTCACAGATGCATTGAAATGTACTCCAAAGCTCCTTACATTGTGCACCGTTTTTGCATGGATTTGGAACACAAGATGGCTTACAGTCTTTTATTATTTCAGACAAATGGACACTCATATAGGAATATATATCCAGAACTTCACCATTGACGACTAAGCCTCGGAAGCATCCTATGAGGCCTTGCTTGACAGTGCTCATTTTCAAAAGGTCTCTAAAAATGAAGAAAATACTTTTTAAAATGGAAAGTCCTGTGTGGAATGTAACAATATTATAAAAAGGATAGTTGCTACTCACCATATAGTGATGATGCTGAGTCTCAGATAGGCATAAGAAAAAGACTATCAGAAAGTAAGCTTTCGGTCAACAAGACCTTTGTCGGTAATAGACAAAACACACACTCACTCACACACACACACACACACACACACACACACCTCAGCAGCCAGAGACTGTGGTCATGTGGTCACATTTCTATGGAACAATTGCCAAAGAGTATTTGTCCATGTACACAATAAAGGTGGGATGGATGGAGGAGGAATATGGTTGTGGACAAATAAAATTTGGTCTAGGCAACCTGGAAGCCTACTGAAGAAGCCTGCTCCTTTAGTATGGGATCAGTTTCGTTCTCATTGAATGGATGTTAAAAATAGACTGAATGAATTGAAGACTCAGATAGCTGTAATTCCTGGAGGGCTAACTCATTTATTTCAACATTTAGATGTATGTATCAACAGACCATTCAAGGGACATATGGAGGAGGAGTGGAGCGATGGATGTAATCTACAGATTTTGAAACTATATCATCAGGAAGGAGGAAGAGACATAGAATTTCTCAAATTTGTGAGTGGGTCAAAGCTTCATAGGACTCTATAAAAACTGAAAGAGTGATTCAATCATATAAGAAGTATGGAATCAGTAACGCACTGGATGTTATAGAGGATAATTTATTGCATGAGGATTTAGATCCTGACATGGTGGCTTCACATATTCCTTCCTCCAGCTCTGAGGATGGATTTTGAGGAAAAATATTAAAAGGTAAGCAGTTTTTATTGCTTATATTGTCTAGATATAAAAAAGGGTCTTAAAAAGTGGGGGGTGTATCTTTTATGCCCGGTGTGTCTTGTATACTGGCAAATGTTTAATGCCACAATACTATTATGCACTTTTATATGTCTGTGTCAGCAGAACTAATCATTTGTCACTTGAAGATATGTAGTAGCTAGCAATTCTGTCTCATAATTTTGTAGTTTTCTCAACTGAATTTTCCTTTTGATACAATTACTAATTTAATTAGTTACATGTTCCACATTTGTACAATACACCATAATGAAGATGGGTGACTCAGTTTACAGAATATTAACTTACTGAAATTTAAATATGGGTGCATGCTGGCAATTTACATGGGGGTTCACATAAAAGAAAACAATATTTAGTTTAACAAACACAAGTAAGAATGCAACACTTTTGCACTAAAGAAGTTTAAAGATTCCAAACAAAAATTCTTCAATAGAATGGAATGTACTTCCCAGCTTACTTTTAAATTTAGGTTTTCTATGTCAGGCATTTAATATCATAGGGTATGTTATCAAAGATTACTATAGCAGCATTATTTACCCATTTCTGAACTAAAGTCAGTTTGCATGGAGAATAATGTAGGCCAATTTTTTCTTCTTATGTTGTAATTATGAGTGGCATTATTCCTTAAAACTCTAATGGATTATCTATAACAAATTTTATGAGATTCAGTATCTACTATGAGATTGTCCTTAAGATATCTAACACTTTAAACAATAGTCTACCACATGATTGAGGGTGAGCACCAAATATTTTTGTTATTGCATGCTTTCATGGAATGAAGAGTTTCTTTCTTAAATATAAGATTCTCTGGTTGCTGTTCCCCATGACACTACTAAATGAAAATAAGCAAAGTAATAGTATGTTGGCTTCCTTCTTTGTTTCTCTCCAATGTCTGCAGCAACACAAAGTGCAAAAGTGGCTGAACTGATTTGAAGTCTAAAAAGTGTTTGTTTTTCTTCCAATTTAAATTCTCAGCAATGTGTACATTCAAATATTGTGAGTAATCTGAATAATCTGAACATCTTTTGATGTACAGAATTAAATATGTTGTGATTGCTAATTGATGATTCACATTTAAAAATTTGTTTAAATAATAACAAAAAAAAAAAGATTTCCATTGCAATCTACTTGCTGATAGTGTTGAATACTTTACTGAAAACAAAAAATGATGGCTTTCCATCATTCCTAATGGTTGAACATTGTTGAAGCTCTCTTGGAATTGTGGACCAGAGCCTAGTTACCATTAAAACTATTACAGTAATCCTTTCAACATTTATAAAACAGAAGAACAATATTTCATGTAATTTTAGCTCTAACTGCTGCTTTCAACTTAACTTTATGGGATTTAAGAAGTTTTAAATTTGCAATAATGAAAAATTACTTTTTGTCCAATAAGTAAACTTAAATTGAGAAAAGAGTTGAAGAGATCCTGTGACACAAAATTATAATGAAGATATTAAATTTATTTACACTTAAAAAGTCTTGAAAACTTACTCCGGTGCTCCTCCTATAAACATACTTCCTTCAAAGGGCCCAAATTCTTCATCTGGTGCTAGATCCACCATTTTTGTCTCTGTATTGATCATGAATCGAACATGATGTTCATTATAGTCAATCCAAATTTTCTGCCACTCTCCTCCATTTAGTTTTCTGCCTGATTTTATTTCCATAACTTTGGAACTTCCATTATTGAGTGTGAAATTAAATGTCAAAGTGAAATCTGCAAACAAAAGAAATATTGAAAACTGTGACTAACAGCTGCAAAATGTTATACTCTTTCATAGGCTTCTTACAGAGAAATAGCACCATAACGGCTTTGATATTTTGCTTACCATCCGTCAGTGCAACCATGAAGGAGGGATGATTTGGTCTTATTGGTGGCTGGTACAGTAGTATAGCCTTTTCTCCTGTAGTTCGGAAGCTAAATGAAATATCACCCTTCCTCCATCCAGGTACTTCAATGTACGATTGACTTGATGTAAAAGTTACTACATATTTTTGAGTATCTGAAATGTACAAAGGAACACATTTAGAGAAGCAACCATAATTTTTGAGACAGTGTACATGGTAGTAATGTTTCATGTTATAAATGTGAAATTGTTAACTACTGACATGAAGTCAAGCACAAAACTGTAAACTTCCCAAACTGTCAACCATCTGTTTGTTGAAAGGCTATGTCATCTAAAAAAACGTTTTTATCTCATAGCACAACAAAGTGATGAAGAAAGAGTCATAAAACATACATAAGACACAGATACATCATATTTCTCAATGCTTTTATCTCATTCATATTTTAGGGGGTATCAATACTTTAATTTGTTAACAATCGATATGAACTTACTAAAGAATTACTTTCCTATAATAATGCCATAAATGAAAAATGTATTTTTATAAAATGGACGGTAAATATGTGTAATGTAAAGCAGTTGAGATGAAAAATTTTGCTCAAATATCTAAAAATGTTTATACCATATGTTTTATATTCAGATCAGCTGAAAAGAAACTGTATTTTGGAAATATAGTTTGCTACGCACTAATGGATTCTTCCACTGCTACTTGGTACAATAAATTCATATTTATGAACAAAAATCACATACTGGTAATCTGAATGCAAATTTTTCTTGCAAGACTTACAACATTATTTGCAGTACTTACACTTTGTATTTCTCAGTTATAAACAGAATGATGCATACCATTGCACTACTAAAGAACTGGTCAGGAATAAGAGGCCTTATGGAATTTTTAATTAATACAGTACACTGAAAAGGTAGTTCCTGATGCAAAAAAACAAGTGTAGAACTGTTGCGCGATGTTACAAAGGTGGGAAACATTGACTTCAATTATTAAAACAGCTTAAACTTTTCAGTTATGATTTTTATGAATTAAATTTTGCATGATACTTCTGACTGATCCAGCTCATCGCTGATGTACACACAATTTTGTGCAAATTATGACTAAATAAATATACTGAATTTTATTAAATGGAATCTCCTGTTTCATAAAAATGTTAACACTTATTTAACCAGTTTCAGCCCCTAGACTATTATCTACTGCTCAGTCTTAACAGGAGCCGTATTTCCAGCTGATGAGTATTGAAGCATTAGTGTTCAGAGTTAGTTTGAGTAACTAACTGTAGGATTATTTTATATCAGAACAGTTACTGTTGATAGTTTGTTTGGATGGTGTTTCAAATGGCCCTGCGTGTTGGAGCAACAAGGGCATGTGGCCAAGATAGCAGTGACAGGTAGGTGTGTGCATTTTGCAGCTCCCTGGTTTCAGGCTGCTGTAGAACTGTGACCAGAAGGGCCCCAACTATAGATAACATATTTACAGAAGATAATTCAGAGACATTTGTTATGAGCTAGTATTGAAAAATAATCAATGACACTTTAAGTCACTTAGGTGACCATGCCAAAGCAAGATTAGCTGGCACCAACTTTTGATTAATAAACCCATTATACAAATACCTGGTCTTCTTATTGCAGTTTGGAGTAAACTTTAGGCATAAGGGCTTTAATCAATCTTAATTTCTGTGAGGCAAAGATTTCTAGGAGCTATATGTCCAATGTCAGGTTACTGAAAGCTCAAGTCTGCTGACCACAGCCAGGCACACAGATCAAAAGTTAGTAAAAGAAAGATTTTCTTAAACATTGTCTTATACACTGAAGGGAGTTCCTCAGCATTCATTTGTTCCCTCATAACTGACACACAGCTCTGGATGTGACTGCACACTTGATAATGGCCATGTAACGTCCAGGTAAACCTACACAATATTCTTGTCTGTTCCTATTCCACCCTTGCTCCCAACCTGTTGCTCCAGGGGTCGTATTCCTGGAATAGATCTAGATGCAGGACTTTGTGCATAGATTCTCACACTACCAAATACAGGGTAACAGTTATTCAACTACATGAAAATAATGTAAATTAGTTACAAACTATGGTGTGCACACACTGTATTTAACATGTAAATGTCACTACAGATATTTGGATTTAGATTGTGACATGTTCAATATGCCCACCATTGTTGGCGATGATGTGGTGCAGACAAATGTGAAATTCTGCATGACCCGCTGAAGTGTTGGAACATTGATGCTGTTGATGACCTCCTGATTGATTGTTTTCAGCTCAACAATGGTTTTAGGGTTATTGCTGTACACCTTGTCTTTAATATAGCTCACAAAAAACAGTCACATGCGTTCAGATCCAGAGAATATGGCAGTCACTCGATGCCCATGCCAGTGGCCTCTGGGTACCCCAGTGCCAGAATGCAGTCCCGGAAGTGCTCTTCCATGACATCATGATGGCATCGAGCTCGGTCTTGCATGAACCACATCTTGTTGAAATCAGGTTGACTTAGGATAATGGTGATAAAATCGCCTTTCAAAACCTCCATGTAGCATTCAGTAGTCACCGTGCTGTCAAGGAATATTGCACCAGTTATTTTGTGACTGGAGATTGCACACCACACAGTCACCAACTAGAGTGATTATATTTCTCGATCATGAAATGTGGATTCTCAGTCCCCCTAACAAGCCAATTTTGCTTATTGATGAACCCATCTAAATGAAAATGGGCTACATTGCTAAACCAAACCATACTATTCCCATCATGCTCTGTGGCCAACTGTGCTGTTTGAACATTCTAACACAAACTGTTCAGTAGTTATGACAATTTTATTTCGTACAGTTCAATAATTGACACCCTGTACTCCAGTCCTGTCACAGGCATCTCTTACCCAATCAGAGCCAGGGCCACCTGTGAAAGCAGTCATGTTATCCACCAACTTAGTTGCAAACACTGTGCTCATTCCGTGTGGGCATGGCCACTAAGAAGCTATCTGCCTACATGAATGACCACCACAATATTGTGGTCACACGTTGCTCAACAAGATGTGCTTAGCATTTACTGCTTCACAGCTTGCACCACCTGGATTCTTCCCATCAACATCTGATTTCCAGTATTGCACAGGTAGGAACTCATCCTGCAACCTATCTTTCATTTCTGTAATCCCCTGTCCTCAACCTCCACTGGTCCCTGTCCTCCACCTACCTCTAAATTCTTCCTTGCTCCCATTCTAGCCCCACATGTGCCTTCTGTCCCACCAGCACACCTGCATAATCCTTTCACCTCCTCTACTTCTCTCCTTGCCCTCATCCACTTGCTGCCTCTACCCCCAATCTTCCCCCTCCTAGAGCAGCCTCCTGATGATCCTCCAAGCAGCCCACTATCCATCCCTGTCACATCCCTGCACACTCCCATTGGCAGCACTAGCATCTTCTTCTAACCCTATCCTGCTATCCCTTCACCTCCTTGCTCCACAGCTCTTCTGTACCCCTACTACCCACTCCTGCCAAGATTGTTGCTCACATCAAAAGCAGATGCAGGGGGCCCTTAGTGCCGAGACATGACGGCGATATTTATATTTATTATCCAAGTTTTTGAAACAAATTGAAGATAAGAAAATATATTGTAATTGACTACATCCACACAATGTATATTGTTAACGGATGAATAAAGATATTGATTGGTTGATTGTTACCCACTTATGGTTTCACTGTCCTTCAACCACTTTCCATAAATGCTTATTAGAGTAGCACATTGACAACTACCAGCTTCACCATTTTTTACATGCTCATTCCTAGGTATCAGGCCATAACAATCTGACTTTTTTCAAAGTCATTTATGTCATTGCTGGACTGATCCCCCATTCATCTCTGCTCTGTTTATTTACTTTCCTTACTGTGTCACGTGACCACATTAAGTCTCATGGTGGACAGGGTCATAATGTCTTGGCCCATCAGACTAGATACAGTGTAAAAAGATAAGTGCATAGCTCTGCCTGATCTGTGCAACAACAAAGGTTATTAATGAGAAACTTCTGAACAAGATGTACTATGAACTTATATTTTCATGTTTGTCCTATTGATTACAGCTATGTGGAAGTTGTAAAATGAAAGTTCATTTCAGCAGGTGTCGGTCTTTTCATTTCATGTCTTGGTATGATATCAATAAGTTCAATTTGTCATTTATGTATGCAGGAAATAATTATTGATTTACTTCTGAAGTAGGGATAGCATTATCAATCATGCATTAAAAAAACTAACACCTAGTAAATTTGTTATTTATCTTTCCTAGTTACAATATACAATAAGAACATTTCAAATTGTTTTATTTTACAATATTAATGTTCAAATCTTAAAAGCAACCAGTATTGTTTGTAATATATTTACTTTGTGATTTACTATCTTTGACTCGGTGTCAGGAGGCATAAAGTGCTTTAGCTTGGCAAGCAAAAAGTAAGAAGGGTGTTGCTGGTTGGACACAATGGGAAAACATTACAACATGTGAACAGTTTCTATGACAGCATGATGTGAGGAGTTGTGAACAGAGTGTAATGGGAATAAACACTAGAAATGTTAATGAGATGTCTGATTTAACGAAAACATGAGCCACACGAACTTTGCAAAGGTAACAAACCAACCCAAGAATTTTCTGAAAATAATGGACTATGTTCAACAATTAATGAAACGACTCAGGCATGAAGTTATGTATAAAATGTGTGTTTTTACTGCTTTCCAAAAAATTTAAATTACATTGTATAAAATACTCATAAATTTTCTTGAGTAAACTACAGTTACAGTTAATTTTTGTATACTTTTTATCCTCATGAACAGTTAGAGTAAAAAAGCATTACAAGCTGCACAAGCTGGCTACTTAGGAAGAATATTCATGATTTAAGAAAGAACAGTGAGATATCTAGCAAAAATGCCACCCAGACAGTCCTGTACAGTCACATTAATGTGACCACATTTTGAAAGCCTGAATGGCCACCTCCTGTAGTGGAGACCACTTCAAGACATGCAGAAAGAGAGTCTGAGGCTCTGGAAGGTACCAACAACGTCGTGGAGCCATGCTCACTCCAGTGCCATTGCCAGCTGCACTACGTTTCTCAGCTGAGGATACATGGCATGAACAGACCACTTGAGGTGTCCCATAGATTCTTGATCAGATTTAAATCTGGAGAGTTTGGTGGCCAGAGGAGTATGGTAAACTCATCCTGGTGCTCTTCAAAACAACACACGTACACTATGATCTGTGTGATACATTGCATTGTCCTGCTGGTAAATGCCATCATGCCGAGAAAAACACATTGCACATAGGGTGGACATGGGCCCCAAGGATAGATGCATATTTGTGTTGATCCTTTGTGGTTTCCAGAATGACGAGATAACCGAGGGAATGGCCTCTGACTTGGAAGCTACCAACGATTGTAATAGGTAGTTTTCTTACAGACATTTCACGCTGTACATGCCAATGACCAATAGAGCATAAAATGTGATTTATCTGAAAATATCATCCATCACCCATTAGTGGAGGTTCAGTTGCAGTACTGGCATGCAAATTCCATGCTCTGTAACCAGTGTACAATAATCACCATTTGTGCATGAAGCAGATGCCTGCTGTGGAGGCCCATACGCAGCAATGTTCACTGAACAGTCATTGGGGAGATGCTGTTGGAAGCCCCCTGGTTCATCTGGATGATCAGTTGCTCAATAGTTGCATGTCTATTCACCTGTACATGTTTTCCTGTCACCTGTACATGCCTTCATTCACCCCTGTCATCTATGGAACACGGGCTCCACAGCTGCCTTGGCGCTGGTTTTCGGTAGTGCCATTTTGCTGTACATGTTATACTTCAACCACAACAGTTGTGAACAGTTTATAAAGTTCGTCATTTCATAAATGATTCCACTCTTGGCCTGAAAGCCAATGATCATACCTCTTTGTACATCAAATAAATTGCTCTGTCTCTGCATTATGCCAAAGACTGCACTGTTTTCTGCATCCCGCCAACAAGCTTTATATGTCCTCCACTGCTAGTGCTGCCACCTGCCGTCTGTGAGTGGTTATTGCTTATTGACATCAAACATAATTGGTAGTCACATTAATGTGACTGGACCAAGTATATCATATTATGACAGTGAGGGAAAATTACAATCAACTCACCACACAACACGACAAAAGGAAAATTATTGCCCAAGGAAACAAAAACTCAAATTGACAATCGGTGCACCAAATAAAGCAAGCAATAGGTTTTTTTTATAAATTATGTACTTCAATATAGGAAATAAAATGGATTAAATGCTATTTAAAAGTAGCTTAAAACCTTACAGTGTTGGTAAGCACTAAAATAAATATTATGCCTTACTCGTTTCAACACATTCCAGAGGTCCAAGAGTTATGCGACCTTGTGAATCATGAACCAGCTCCTTTTGTTGTAGGAATATCATGTCAGTGATTCCTAATGTATTAGGAGATGTATAGAGACCCTCATCTGTATGCCATCGTGCTTCGTTTGCATCACAGTTACAGGATTGTTTTGGATCAATACAAGTTTTGTTCACTGCAAAGTAAACAAATGCACTGAATTTATGGTACAGAAAGTCAGACAGACTGTGATAATTTTTCACAATACAATCATAATGAAGATTTTTACAACTTCAAGTTACTATAAACATTTAAAATACAGTTCTTTGAATTGTGATTTAATCATAGTTACCAGCACATGGGCACGTTCCTTTCTTTACATCACCAATGTAGTCAACAATTTGTTTGTTTGCTGATGACTGGAACCATGTAGCGGAATGTAGCTCCAATGGTGCCTTATAGCAATCATACTTTATATGCTGGCTACAGCGTAAGGAATGGGAGATCAGTTCTTGTAACATCTCAGGGCTAAATTCCCGGTACTGGATCTTCAACTTGAAATCTTTTTCTGCCAAACTACGCACATCCTAAACAAGGTTAAAATCCATTCATCTATACTTGTGCACATAATTTTTGCTTACAGAAAACACCAAAACAATACTATATTGATAAATAATAACCATAAAAATAATGATAACAATAATAATATTAATAGTAATAGACATAACATTAGCACTAACTCTGCATGTAATAGGTACTGAAAGGATTAAAGTGATGGAGCCAAGAGAGATCTCTCCAGCATAATAATACAGTTGTAGCTTCATGATTATGACATGATGATCGTCCCAGCAATTGATTATGACTGGCAACAGAAGTATGCTGGGAGACATACTAACACAACTGTCCCAGGCCCTGACCCATACACTCTAGATTCTTCCAACCATCAGATTCTGTGAGATAAGGAATATGACATGGGGAATAAACAGAGGTTATCAAAATCTCTATTCCAACAGGGAAAAAAAGAAAGAAAAAAGGAAACCTCCAGAGGAAACACATTTCAGAGATAAAAGTGATATTTGCTCAGAAAACTGTCCATTAGGATCAAAAGGAATCTAATTATTTTGCTGACCACCTTACAAGTAAAAAAAACTGTTATACATTCAGTACTCAAATTTAATCCTACCTCTGAAATGACCTCACCACTTAGTCCTACATTTGACAGTAGAATATTTGCTTTGTACGACATCCTTGCTCAGATTAATAACGATAGTAGGAAAGTTACACAAAGTTGAAGACTTATGGAAACCCTTGGAGGAGACTACCAGCGGGATAACTCTTTGGTGACTTCTTATTTTACTTTTATGTAAAGTTTGGAAAATACATGGATACAGATTTCAGATCAAAGAATTTACAGTGGTCTGCAAGGTGCCCTTCATTTTATTTATCCTCCAATGTGCTTGATTTGTATGTCTTCTCTGTGCCTATCTCCACATTAGAAATCACATAATTAGATTTTCATCTACTGTTCTCAGATCCTGGTGGTAGTCTACTCAAAGACTAGCATCAGGATCTGAGAACAGTAGGTAAAAATCTAATTATGTGATTTCTAATGTGGAGATAGGCACAGAAAAGACATACAAATCAAGCACATTGGAGGACACATAAAATGAAAGACACCTTACAGGCCACTGTAAATTCTTTGATCTGAAATCCATATCCATGTATTTTCCAAACTTCACGTAAAAATAAAACAGGAAGTCACCAAACTTTCCACTACAGGAATTTCAGACTGATCTTGTTGCTGTCACAGACACAATATGTTTAAGATCTAGAATGTCAAATACTGGAAAACAATTATTTTAATATGCACCACTGCTTAAGAATAACTGAAGTGCAATTCCTGCCTAACAAACTCAGACTTAAAACCAACAGATGTTCAGCAGCAGCGGTCTCGAACAAAACATTACTGGGTTCTTATAAAACATATGAGAGCAAAAATCTAAAGACTGTGCAGCCACAGACAGCACACTTGTAATATTATGCCTGAAATCAAAACAGACTCTGGGGGAATTCAAACATGGGATTGTGAAACACAAGTCATGATCAGATATAGAGGACTGAATAAAATGGAATCTGTAGAAAAGGCCACATTGAATGACTGAAAGGTGAGAGATGTTCCTAAGCATGCAGAAGATGATTCAACAATCAAATAAACTGTGATGCACCTAAAGAAAGACTGTCCTTTAGAAAGCCTTGCCAGACATACATTTAGAACCCTGACAGCATAGGAAACAATATAAATCATTTAACTCTTTAAAAAAAAGATGTAACTGGAGTGTTTACAAGATGGATCTGTAATCTGAAGACATTATTAAGATTCACTGCTTTACCAGTGTAATCATCACCTTTTTAATGTTTAATATCTACAGCCCTTGAGATTAACATAAATACATACTGTAAATCAGAGTCATAGAATCAATATTGAATGATCAGTCTTCACTGGTTGAATACCACTCTTAACTAGGACTAACGAAGAAACAAAATATGCACACAATAAATAGACAAAATGGTGTCAATGGCAGTCTTTTAGGTATCAAAGGAGGAAAAAGACCCTTATAGGAAACCTACAGCACCACAGCACTTGAAATATGATCAGATTTATCAGCTACTTTCCTTCAGGTACATTGAGAAAATCACACTGAGATCATGAACAACAGTGAAACAATTTTTTAGAGTTATCAATCTGAAAAAAAGTTATGCAAATTTACACAGACTCACTACAACAAGATTACAGTCTCACAGAAAATGTTATAGAGGAAATGGTCATCAGAGTAGCTAATTCAGAATATAGAAAGGTTGAAATGGATTTTGGTAAATTAAAAGCAAAGTCATCAACATTAAGAGTGCAAGAGGAATTCCACTATTATGTGCAGAGGAGAGAACACACAGGTGGAAAGAGTATGTAGAAGAACCATGATGATGTGATAGAAAAAGAAATGGGAACTGACATGGAACACATAGAGGATCTAGTATTGGAACCAGAGTTTAACCAAGTTCTGGAAGACTTGCCATCAAATAAGATGGAAGTAACTGACTACTGCCCTTCATTGTTTCTAAAATTGTTTGAGGAAGTGGCAACCAAATGCTATTCAAGTTGATGTGTAGAATCTATAAGTCTGCAGATGTACCGTCAGACCGTCAGAAAAATATCATCCACACAGTCCTGAAGATATTAACAGCAGAAAAGTGTGAGAACTATCACACTATCAACCTATAATACAACGAGAAGGAAAGTTGCCACTCACCATATAGCAGAGATGCTGAGTCGCAGATAGGCACAACAAAGAGACTCTCACAATTATAGCTTTGGGCCATTAAGGCCTTCTTCAGCAACAGACACACATATCCACACACACACACACACACACACACACACACACATACACACACTCATGCAAACACAACTCACACACACAACTGCAGTCTCAGGCAACTGAACCCAAGCTGCCTGTTATTTCAGTTGCCTGAGACCACAGGCAGTGGGATTGAGGTAGGATACAATAGTAACAGTAGATATGCTAATGAAAAATCCTGGTGGAATGTGAATAATTTAAGGAGTAAAGGTAAAAACTCACCAAATAGCATGGGTCATTACATGACACATGAACAAGCAGAAAACATTGCTAGCTTTCAGAACAGACCTTTCTTAGAGTTATAGAGCACACATCCTTTTATCCCATAATCCTCCCAGCCTCATCTTCAACTAGCCCCCTCCCCCACAACCACCTCCATCCCTGGACAAGAGCACAGAATCCTAACTTTACTCTTGCATTCCCACTCTCTTCCCCACTGTCTCTCCTTTGTCTGTTTTATTTCCCTCTCCCAGTTCCCTCCTCTATATAATCATGTGCTGTGCACTGTGGCCAGATTGAGGAAATCAATGCCAGTACTACATTCATGTCCCATGAACCTGCTGCCTTTCCCTACTAGCCACTCATCCCCACCTCCCTCCTGCTCCCCACTCCTTTCTCCCCTCATCCACATCACCTGACACAACCTCACACCACAAGCAAGCTGGAATGCTGGCACAATATAGTTAACGAGGACAGTGTAGCTGTGTGTGTGTGTGTGTGTGTGTGGGTCTATTTATATATGCATATGTATGTGTACCCTACAGTTCCAAAAAAGAAGAATTTGTTGGAAAGCTACAGTAGTTCTCAGCCTTGTTAACATACTTTTTGATGACTAACTGCTTCTACCAAACAAAAAGTTGTTACTAACAGAAAAACAGCAATGGATACTCCTGGATGGAAAAATACATAAAGTAAGAATAGGGCCACTACTCACCTATGGCAGAAAGATGTATGGCACACAGAATCATGTAGCAGAAAACAGTACTCATACCAGCTTTTGAGCACTTGCTCTTCCTCTAGTAAAATGACACATGTTCACACACACAACCATACAGACACCCAAACACATACTCCCCCAGTCATGAATAGCCTGATTATTGATTATCAGTCACTAAGGGAAGTTACCTGGGCACATGGTGGTGAGGGAGGGGGGGGGGGGGGGGAGGCAAGCAGGGAATAATACAGATGAGGAGGGGGTAGGAAAGCAAGAAATAGTGCGCAGTGCAAGGAGGTCCATTGGCAGATGACTCAGTGGCTGCACAACAAGACAAAAGAAGTTCAGAGGGTAGAATGCGTAAGTGATAGGGAGAGGGAGAAGGGAATAAGGGAGGGGAGCGGAGGAAAGGACAAGAAGGTGGAGATGAAAAGGAAGAAAGGGAAAGGGTGGAAAAGGGAGCTGAGGGAGAGGGGGGGAGAGGGAGAGAGGGGTGGAAATGGAGAGAGTGGGAGAGTGGGGAGAGAGGGAGAGAGAGGGGGGAGGGGAGAGAGGACAGGTTAACAGAGGTTTAGGACAGGGGGTTGCGAAAACACAGGATGTGCTGGAGACAGAATTCCCAAATTCCCACCTGCTTAGTTATAAGACACTTATGCTGGAACAGAGCATGCAAATAGTCCATTTACTGAAACAGTTGTTGAAGTCATTTGTGTTGTAGTGTGAAGCATGTTCAGCAACAGGGTACTCAATCTGTCTCATTCATAAACATATCCCTTGTGCCATTTCCTCCTTTGATACCAGTAAATTTGCTAACCAGCCAAGGACCAGCACTCCTTTGACGACCATGTACCACCCTGGCCTTGAAAAGTTCAACCACATCCTTCACCAGGACTTCGGTTATCTGTCATCATTCTGTCAGATGAGGAATATTTTACTCAGAACCCTATTCACATCACCCAACATAGTGTTCCACCATCCACCATATCTATAGAATATCCTTGTCCATATCTATTCCAATCCTGCTCCCAAACCAGGACACCATGAATCATTGCCTTATGGTTGGCCCAGGTGCAAGACCTACATCATACACCTGCCCACCACCTCCTACAGCAGATCAATCACAGACATTTCCTACCAAACAAATTAAAGCCATATTAGCAATGCTGCAATAACTGTACTGCATTCTATCTGGGCATGATGAGTGACAAACTATCTTCTTGCATGAATGGCCACAATTAGACTGTGGCAAACCTCGAGTTCCACCATCCAACAGCCAAACATACTGCACACCACAACACTAATGACTTCAACAGCTGCTTCACTACACAGGCCATTTGGATACTCGCTTCCACCACAAGTTCCTCTGAACTACACAGGTGGGAATTGACTCTCTCCAGTTCATCTTGCACTCCTGTAATCCTCCTGGCCTAGTCCTCTACTACTCTGTTTTCCACTGTCTCAACTTATCTTACCCTTCTCCCTTCTGTTCACACCATTCCCTCCCTCCATGTAAGCATTCACTCTCTCTCAACCCCTTCCCCTTTCCGCCACTCTCCCTTTCTTTCTTTCTTCGTTCACTGCTCCCTCTTCATCTCCACTTTCCTCTCATTTCCTCCTCTCTCTTCCTGGCCCCCTGTCTCTGTCTCTCATATGCTCTACCTCTCAGCTCTTTTCACCTTGCACAGCCACTGTGTCATCTGCTGAAAGACGTACTACACACTATCCTGTTGCCCAATCCTTGCTTTGTGCATTCTTCCATACCCTCTTTGTAGCTCCATCTGCCTAGGCTACTGTCCTCAATAATCAATAATCAGCCTTACTGTGATCGCAGGAATGTGCATGTGTGTGCCTGTGTGATTGTGTATGTATGTACTTTACAAGAGAAAGAGCAAAAGTTAGAAAGGTAGTGTGAATACTGTTTTCTGTTGCATGTTTCTGTGCTGTGAATTGGCAGACTGCTCCTGCAGTAAGCAATTTCATTGTGCTAGAAACTGAATATTTGAAAAAGATTTTCAAGTATGATCTACAGAAATATCAATAATCAGAATAACTGTATCATACCTTTACAGGTCTACTGATGGAGACGTAAGGAATTTTCTACAACTCACAGAAGATACATTAATGAAACATGTAAAAAATAAGCAAACTATACACATTTGTGATAACTTCAGTGTAGACTTTAGCACATGACACAGTGGAAGCACTTAGATGATGAATACGTAGTGTCTTGCAACATAAAAATCAGAATACATTCCCCTAAATGAGAAAATATTGATGCTAACTCAATTATAGATAAAATAATGATTAGTGCTAATCAACATCAATACACTTCAGAAACACTTAAGACAGGAGTGGGGGACCATTATGACCAGAGTATAAGTTTCCAATAGGAAAGTAATAACACCCAACATAGGAAACCAACAATGTACAAAAGTAGATATTACAGTGATCAGGAATTTAAAGGATTTAGGCCATATTTAAATGAAGAGTCAAGGGAGCAAATTAATAGTCCATGAAGCATATCCGCTAAATTTGATGTATTCAAACACAAACAATATTTTGATACATACTTTTCACTTAAAACTAGAAACCTACAGAAAGAGCTGTATCCTTTCAGGTATAAGAAAATCAGATGCTTAGAAACAGTTCCTCTACAGTATTTCTGAAATAAGCAGTAAAACATCTCAATTTGACAAAAATTTTTGTAAGTGTAAAGCAATACTCAGAAGAGTAATAAAAACTGGCAGATTGTTGGAAAATGACATATTCATACAACTTTGTTGAAAGATAGCTGAATGAAAAATTGCAAACTACCAGCAACCCAACAGATGTAGCTGATTAAACTGATTAATTTTTAATTTTTATTTTTTGTTTATTTAATTATAATGGCGAAAAGCTTCTTGAGTAAAATATCATTCATAAAAATTACACACATATAAGGTGGAACGTGAAGTAGCTACATAAGATAGTATTGCTCATGCCAACTGACATACAGAAAATACAGCTAGAAATGAAGCTACTAAAAGCTGAACACACTGCAGGAGTAGATGACATTTCAGATTTGTTTATAAAAAATATCATAACAATGGATTTGTTTTATAAATCTGCCCTTATCTGTTGGCAACTTTCTAGATTATCAAAAGTGAAACTACTTCATATAAAAGGCAGCTGTGCAGTGGTGACAATCCCCCCCCCCCCCCCCCCCCCCCGAAAAAAAAACCTGAAAAAAGTTTTACAGCCTTCCTGATTTATTAATTAAATATAACACATTAACAAAATGCCAACATGGATTCAGAAGAGACAATTCAACTGAAACAGTGATATTTTATTTTCTGTACAAAGCATTACAGGGAATAGATATATATGAACATGTTTAAAGCATATTTCTAGACTTAACACAGGCATTTGATACAATCAGCCATGATATGCTACTACAACAGATTGAGAAGTTAGACACTGAGGGGCAGCATGCGACTAGATTTAATCCTGCCTCCCCCCCCCCCCCCCCCCCCAAAAAAAAAAAAAAAACTCACAGGGATAACACACAAAGAAAATGACACAGTTAATACCTATCAGTTAGATCTATCAGCAATCAGACACAGTGAGCCACAAGGGCCCATTGGGACCAATCCTGTTTTTATTCCATGTTAAATGATTGAAAAACAAATGACAGTAACAATAAAAATATACAAAATTGCTGATGAGACCATCATCTTGTTGTTGTTGTTGAGGTCTTCAGTCCAAAGACTGGTTTGATGCAGCTCTCCATGTTACTCTATCCTCTTCATCTCTGAGTAACTACTGCAAGCTACATCCTTCTGAATCTGCTTACTATATTCATCTCTTGGCCTCCCTCTATGGGTTTTACCTCCAATGCTTCCCTCCAGTACTAAATTTGTGATCCCTTGATGCCTCAGAATAAGTCCTACCAACTGACCCCTTCTTCTAGTTAGGTTGTGCCACAAATCTCTCTTTTCCCCGATTCTATTCTTCCTCATTAGTTACGTGACCTACCCATCTAATCTTGAGCATTCTTCTGTAACACCACATTTCAAAAGGTTCTATTCTCCTCTTGTCTAAACTGTTTATCATCCTTGTTTCTCTTCCATATACGGCTACATTCATACAAATACTTTCAGAAAAAGCTTCCTGATGCTTAAATCTATGCTCGGTGTTAACAAATTTCTCTGCTTCAGAAACGATTTTCTTGCTATTGCCAGTCTATGTTTTATGTCCTCCCTACTTTGACCCCCATCAGTTATTTTGCTTCCCAAATAGCAAAACTCATCACTACTTTAAGTGTCTCGTTTCCCAAACTAATTCGCTCAGCTTCACCTAATTTAATTTGACTAAATTCCATTATCCTTGTGTTGCTTTTGTTGATGTTCATCTTATATCCTCTTTTGAGGACACTGTTCATTGCATTCAACTGCTCTTCCAAGTCCTCTGCTATCTCTGATGGAATTATAATGTCATCAGCAAACCTAGAAGTTTTTATTTGTTCTCCTTGGACTTTAATTCCGACTCCAAATTTTTCTTTTGTTTCCTTTACTGTTTGCTCAATACATGGATTGAATAACAATGGGGATAGGCTACAACCCTGTCTCATTCCCTTCTCAACCACTGCTTCCCTTTTGTGCCCCTTGACTCTTATAACAATCATCTTAAGAACAGGAAATTCAGAAGAAATACCAGAAGAAAACATTAAAACTACAATTGAGAAGTAGTAGGTTTCTTTGAGGCAATCAATTTATTTATAAAATTGGAATAAACTATTGCTATTAATGTATTTACCACACAGAATAGGACACCAGCTAATTCAATATTGTACTAAATGGACAAGCAATTATCAAGCTAAAAAGAACAAATTTTCTTGGCATGTGGATACAACAGAACAAGAAAGGGCTATACATGCAGATTATATGAAAGAAAATTGAACAAGACATGTTTCATTATAAAAACATTAAGAGACTGTATCTCACATAATACTCTTGGGATTATACATTTTGCATATGCTCACTCAGACTGAAATACGGAGTAGTATTTTGATGAAACTGTGAAGCACATGAGAAATCTTTCAGACTGTAGGATAAGGTTAGAAGTAAACCAAAGAATGTCACGCAGACAATTTTTTAGAGAAAGTGTAATTCTACTACTTCCTTGAATGCATGTATTAGGAAAAATAATTAGTGATGAAGAGTGGACTGAAGTCCAGGAGATTTGTTCAGAAGAATCAATGTGGAAAGAAGTGGGATACTGAAGTACAAAAAAGTGGGATATTGAAGTAAAGAAGAACAATAAGGTGTGTTTGAAGTTCTCTATGGCAGTAAATACTGTGACAATGAATACCACGTAAACAATTCAGTTGAAGAGGAATGGAAATGTCTAAAAGGGCCATCACAGAATTTGTACAGATGAAGACAGGTACTTGGAAGGCAGCTGCAAAGAAATCTTTGGTAACAGAAGAAATACATCAACTGACAAACAAAAGAAGGAACCACAAAACTGGTCAAGGAAAGACAGGAATACAAAAATACAAGCCACTTAGGTATGAAATAAAGAGGAAATGTAGGAAAGCTATGATGGAATGGCTGCAGGAAAGAAATCATCATCAAAGGACTGACTCAGTATATAGAAAAGTCAGAACAATGCTTGGTGAAATTAAAAACAAGGCCATCAACATAAAAAGTGCAATGGGAACCACATCATTATATACAGAGGAGAGAGTAGACAGATGGAAAAATTACAATGGACACCTCTACAATGGGGAGGAACTGTCTGGTGTAATATAAGAATATAAGAAGAAATGGAAGTAGCCAAGGAAGATGCAGGGAATGCCACATCAGAATCAGTGTATAACAGAGCTGTGGCAGACTTGTAATCATATAAGGCGGAAGGGATAAATAACATTCCATTAGAATTTCTAACAAAATTGGAGGAAATGGCAATCAAACAACCATTCAAGTTGACATGTAGAATCTATGAGACTTGAGACATAGCATCAGACTAGCAGAAAAATATCTTAAACACAATCCAAATGATAGGAAGGGCAGATAAGTAGGTGAACTACTGCACAATCAGCTTAACATCTCATGTATCCAAGTTGCTGACACGAATAATGTATGGAATGATAGGAAGTATGGAAGATTTAAGTTTGACATCCTGTTGACAACAAATTCATTAGAGCACATGCTCAGAGCGTTTCAAGGATGGGAGAGGAAATCAGCCATGCCCTTTCAAAGGAACAATTCCAGCATTTGTCTGGAGCAATTTAGGGAAATCAAGGACAACCTAAACCAGGATGATTGGATGCAGATTTGAACCTTATTCCTCCTGAATGTGAGTCCTGTGTACTAACCACTGCACCACCTCACTCAGTTACTACACAGCAGAATGGAAAATAAAATTCAGGATCCGATAGATGATAACCATTTGGCTTATGAAATATGAAAAGACATTGACCTGGAAAAGTGATCAATAATGTAAAGTGGTGCAAGATATTTGAAATTCTTGAGAAAATTATAAGTAAGCTGCAGGGAAAGATGGGTAATATAGAATACATACAAAACTCAAGAGAGAAGAATAAAAATGGGAAACCAAGAATAAAGTGCTCAGATTAAGAAGGTGTAAGATGGGGGTGCAGCATTTTAAATCAAACAAGAAAGGTTCATAAGTGGGATTAAAACTTGGGTTGGAAGAATAACAATAATAAGATTCGTTAATGCCATTGTTATTCCCATTGAAAGGGCAGAAAAATTGGAGGAACTGTTGAAAGGAATGAACAGATCAGTGATTATGAGTAAGACAAGTAAAGATCAAAGTAATGAGGTGTAGCAGAAAAGAGATTAGTGATGAATTTAATGCCAAAATTGGTGACCAATAGGTAGACAAAGTGTAGGAATTGAAGCAAAATAACACCTCACAGACAAAGCGAGAAGAACATAAAAAGCAGAATATCACAGGTGAAGAGACAATTGCTGGCCAAAATAAGTCTACCAGTATCAAACATTGCGCTTAATTTGAGGAAGAAATTTCTGATAATATACATTTGGATTATATCACTGTGTGATAGTGAATCAAGGACAGTAGGAACACTTAAGAAGAGGATCAAAGTGTTTGACATATGGTGCTATAGAAGGAAGTTGAAAATTAGCTGGGCTGACAAGTTAAGGAATGAGAAAGGACTATACAGAAAACACTAACAAAAACGTGTGACAGGATGATAGGACATATGTTAAGACACCAGGGAATAAGATCCATGGTACTAGAGGAAGCTGCAGAGTGTAAAAACTGTAGAAGCCCTGACTTTGTGAATGGGTATGATTTGTATGATTTTTTTATGTTTTCAGCACTTGCAGAAAAGTTGTGACTGGAGATGTATAAGGGTTCAATTAACTTCAGTAACCATTTCTTTTGGACCAGGCTGCATATACCATCAATGCTAGGTGAGTATTTTATTTGGTTCCTTGATAGCTTTTAATACATTTTCTTTGGTCATTTTAGTAATAAACATTGAGCTTTGTATGAAATCTTTGTTTCTGTCTGGTTGCATCTTTGTGGTGGAGTGTTTTTGTGCCGAATCTCTGCGATGCAAAGTATAACAATTTTTGAAAATGTTTACTATTTCTGTGGGATGAAAAGTTTTCTTATTGTTATAAGCCAAAACAATGTTTTCCCCTGCTTTTTGGCAAGGGTTGTGATGGGTGTAGTGTTGGATGGAGTGGGTAGAGGGACAGAGAAGCGAGAGGCAGAGAGAGCGACTGTGGGTGGATGTCTAGTGGCTGGTTTGCCAGCTAGGAAGGAGGGGTGGCAGGTATATGGGCTGGGTACGCGATACATAGTTGTCAGAGAAGTTGGGGAGCAGTGCATGCTGAAGATGATGTGAGGATGCGAATTGGAATTGGGTGACAGGGCAGAGGAATGAGAAACAGTGGGTAGATGGTGCAGTGACAGTAGGTTACTGGAGATTGAGGCCATGGTGATTAAAAGAGCAGAGGATATGTTGCAAGGATAACCCTCATCTGCATAGTTCAGAGAAGCTGGTGGTGGAATTAAGGATCCAGATGGCCCGGGTTGAGGAGCAGCCAGTGAATTTGACCATACCGTGCTCAGCCACAACTTGTGCCACTTGGTGATCAAGTTTGTTCTTGGCAACAGTTTAGCAGTGGCCCTTAATCCTTGTGGACAGCTGGTTTGTGCAGTGTTTGCAGCAGAGTTGGTATATGACATGGTTGCTTTCACAGGTGACTCAGCCTCTGATGGATGAGGATAAGCCTGTGACAGGACTGGAACGGGAGGAGCTGGGTGGATAGATTGGGCAGGTCTTGCACCTTGTTCTACCACAGCAATATGGTCCCTATGGCAAGCAGTTGGTAGTGGGAGTGGCATAGCAATGGATGAAGATGTTGTGTAGGTTGGTTGGTTGGGTGACAGAAAACTGCTTTAAGAAGGATGAGAAGTATCTTGGGTAGCATGTCCCTCATTTCAGGGCGAGCTGAGAGATACTCACAGCCCTGACAAAGGGTGAGGTTCAGTTGTTTCAGTCCAAGGCAATATTGGGTGAAGAGTGGGGTGCTCCTTGAAGCTGATTCTTGGGGATAATGGTAGAACTGGGGGTATGTGTGGATATGACACAGGAAATCTGTTTGTGGACTAGTTTTGAGGGTAGTGCCTGTCTGTGAAGGCCTTGATGACACCTTCACAAAACTGGGCACAGGAGCTATTGTCACTACAGATAGAATATCCATGGTTGGCTAGCCTGTATGGCACGGAGTTTTTTATGTTGAAGGGTTGGCAGCAGTCAAACTGCAGGTACAGTGGGTGGTTAGTGGGTTTAATGTGGACAGAGGTGTGGACGGTGCAATCAGAGAGGCAGAGGTCAGTATCCAGAGAGGTTGGCTAGAGGAGGACCAGGTGAAGTGGATAGGAGAGAAGATTTTGAGGTTGTGAAGGAATGTGGATAGGGTGTCTTGGCCCTGAGTTCAGATCATGAAGATATTATCAATGAACCTGAACCAGAGTAGGTGTTGGCAGTTTTCAGAGGCCTAGAAGGTTTCCTCCAGAAGACCAATAGGGTGGTTGGCACAGTGGCATAGGAGGGTGAAATATGGGCACCCGTGGTAGTGCCCCAAATTTGTTTGTAGCTGTAAGTCAGGATATAGTTGGTAAGGTGTATAAGGAAAAGGGTGGTGGGTTTGAACTCTGAAGGACATTGGAAGGTGCAGTGTTTGATAGTAGCAAGGCTATGGGCATGAGGGATGTTGGTGTATAGGAATGTGCCCTCAACAGTGACGAGTAAGAATCCAGGAGGTAAAAGGGTGGGGATAGTGGAAAGCTCGTGAAGTAAATGATTAATAGCCAGCTCCAATGGGACTTTCAGGACTGTTGGGTTTGTGGATTTTGGGGAGCATGTAGAAGGTGGGTGTATGGGTTATTGTTGGGGTGAGAATGGAGGTGGGCTCAGGGGAGAGGTTCAGGGAACAGCCTATGGATTTCAGTAGGTTGCGTTGGACTTCTGGGTTGAGATCACTAATGCAGAGATTGTAGGTAGAGGAGTCAAACAGTTGGTGGAAGCGTTCTGTCAGGTAGGCACTGTGAATCATTACCAGGATCTGTTTTCAGTTTGTGTATGGCTGTCCTTTTACTACTGAAAGGTTATTGTTCTAAGGAAAGGATTTGGGGAAGCACATTGTGGCCAAATCAGAAGTAAGAAATTATTGAAAGCTGATATGGGTGTGTTAGGTGGGAGGTATGTAGGATGACATTGGATTGTGGTCTCAAGTGGAAGAGCTAAGGTTCAATGTTGGGATTAGGTTAGCTTATGGTACAGGAACTGATGGCAAAGAAGTATTTCCACTGAAGGGGTCAGTAGAAAGAGGGTATGTCTTTGACAAGTTCAGCTTGGTTAAGCTTGAGCTTGAGGCTTAAGATGAGACCTTTGGATAGGACTGAAACTACATTGGGCCTGAGGGTTTTGATGGTAATATAAACAACTATGTTTTGGGTTTGCTTCAGTTCTGGGTTTTATGGTGTATTGGGGGGACTTCTGGACAATGTGGCAAATGGAAGAGATCAGCTAGGCAGATTCTGGGTTGATTAGAGGTGTTGATGAGGGGAACTGTTGGATAGTGATGCCACAAGATAGTAGTAGGACATCAGCAGGTTGGACAATTTATGAAGATGGTGTCTGGAATGATCCTCCACATGCTGTAGCACAAGGGTTTCTATTTCAGAAATGTTTGTGCCTGCACAGTACAAGTATCCAGAGGAGGCAGTAGAGGTGGTTCTGTGATGCCTCAGATGTGAAGAGATGTTTCTGCAGTACCAGGTTTGTGAGGCATAGGTACTAGCGGAATCTGGAAAGGTGAAGGTCATTACGAAAGGAAGGTGGGATCCAGAGAATGGGATTTTTATGGTTAGGCTATTATGGGGGGGGGGGGGGATTTACACGAGTTAAACAGCATTTAAAGAGTAGGGTGTTAGTCAAGGATAGAGATACACTTCTGAACTGATGCATATTGATTGAGCAAAGGTCCTTTGGGGTAGGGACATCATTAAGAAATGGGAAATGGTGCAGGAAATAGATGAATGAAGGTGTTAGGTTGTTATCAGAAGAACTGCACAATACAGCATGGATCCTGACTCATCACTGTTGATGCCACCTCCCTATACACAGTATCCCTCATGCCCATGGTCATGCCACTGTTGAACAGTGCATCTCCCAGTGTCCTTCAGACTCCAAACCAATGACCTTCTTCCTTATACAACTTACCAGCTATATTCTGACTCACAGCTACTTTTCCTTTGAAAGGAAGGTATGCAAAAAAATCTGCTGCCATGAGTAGCTGTGTGGCACCTTCCTATGCCATCCTGTTTATGGGCTATCTAGAGGAAACCTACCTAGCCTCCCAAAACACCCTACCCGTAGTCTGGTTCAGAGTCATTGACGATATATTCATTATCTGGACTCAGGGCCAAGACACCCTATCCACATTCCTTCATAAACTCAACACCTTTGTTCCCATCCACTTCAACTGATCCTCAACCCCATGCATTACCTTCCTGGATTTTGACCTGCGCCACTCTGATGGCTCCATCTACATTAAACCAACCAACCACCAGCAGTACCTGTGTTCTGACAGCTGCCATCCCTTCAACAACAAAAAATCTCTCTCATAAAGCCTAACCACCTGTTGATGATGTATCTGCAGTGACAAGAACTCCCTTGCCAAGCATGCTGGAGGTCTCGCAAAGGCCTTCGAAAACAGGCAGTAGCCTCCAAACCTAGTCCACACTGAGATATCCTGAGAATCAGCTATGAAGGAAATCACTCCTCATCACCCAATATCCCCTGGACTGTAACAACTGAACCATATCCTTCAAAAGGGCTTTGAGTATATCTCATCATGCCCTGAAATGATGAACATCCTACCCAAGATCCTTCCCAACCCTCCTAAAGTGGTGTTCTGTCACTCACCCAATCTACACAACATCCTAGTCCATCCCCATACCACTTTCCACCACCATTCCCTTGCCACAGGGATCATATCCCTGTGGTAGATCAAGGTGCAAGACCTGCACAGTCCTACCACCCAACACCTCCTTGATTAATAAACACTTTTGCTTTTCAGTGAATGGTCTTTTTTAATGCAAAGTATTTAAATATCCTTACATGTTTTCTTAGTTTGTCTAACAACTTTATCTGAATACTTTTTAGTAGTATGTGTATTCATCTATTGTAAGACTTAACTGTTCCATGCTGTATTATTTTTTTCTAGCATTCCATTAGTGGTCCAGTTATTTGCATTTCTGTCACTAATATTTCTATGCATAAAGAGAAGGTTGGTCCAAAATGCAAGCCTAGAGTGTTCATCTACATTTGTATATGATAGATATATGACCAATGTCCATTACTTAATACTTCATTTAAGTGATTTTTGTTGCACTCAGTAAGAATATTTGTTCCATTTAGCCTATCTTGTGTTCACTGAATTCTGGATTACATAGTTTTACTGATACATCATACTTACCCTCTTTAATCATTACTTGGTGTAAGGCTATGAATCTACTCAAGATGTCTTCTGTTATTTTGAGATTATATGCTTTTATTCAGTCTAATAATGAACATTTGTGTCTATTTTCAGTGAGGAATCTTATCACCACAAATTAATAACTCACAGGTTCTATATGGACCCTTTCACCCTGTACTAGTTTCCCTGAACTTTGGATGTGGGAATCTGCTCTTAAGTAGATTCTCTCACTCAGCTACCCCCATTGACTTAACTTCCATTAGCAACCTTCCCTTTTCCTGATGTGTCAGAATTGCATTATTTACGAAAACATTTGTATATTTTCTTTTTCATTGTTCATTCCTCCCCCTCTCTAACACTTAAGAATTTTTCCCTATCTTTTCCTCTTTATGCACTGCATTATTCTTTCTACTTTTTGTTTTTCTTCCTCGTTACTTCTCACTCTATCCCTTCTATCACCTACAAGCTGAAGCTGACACATTGCTCAGCAGCACAATATTTTTGATCTCCTACACTCTCTGACAACTTTTCCTTTACCTTTGCCTTCCCTTGTTCTCACAGAAGGTGGATTTCTGTAAAACTAAGATCTGAGTGACACCCTCGCCTCTTCACCAGACATTTTATTACCTCCCAAACCAATCCCTACTCTCTCTCTGAAGAAAGTTAGGACTAATATTTTCTGCCTTAAACATTTCTGTTGGCAGTACTAAGGATTGTGCCTTCTGAAGGTAAGAACAGGCCAGCCATTCTATTTCAATGTAAGCTTCTCTACATATAATTGGCAATGTCCATACTGACTCACTCACTGACTCACTACTGCCCAGTCCAAACCTCTACGGATAGAATCTTGAAATTTTGCGATGGTACTGGTCTTATACTGCAGACATTGATTACCCCCTATGGGGGTGAAATAGGAGATGGGAAGCTTTTTTGAAAATATGTCACTATTAAGACAATTTTGAAGACAAGCCTATGAAAATTGGTATGTGGTTTCTTGGTCAGAAATAAAGAAATACATGTATAAGCATTTTTGGAAATTTATCCCCTATGGGGATGAAATGGTGGGTGACTTTTTTTTTAAAAAAAGTAATTATTAAAAAGCTACTAAAGTATTTTTAAAGCTACACCATGAAAACTGGTATATCACTTCTTGGTTCCAAATTAAAAATACGTGTTTCAGTGTTTTTGGAAATTCATCCCCTAAGGAGGCTAAATAGAGGATGAAATATTTTGTGAAATATTTCATTACAAAGTTTGGTTTCTCAAGGGGAAAAAAATTGTTTCACTGTTTTTGGAAATTAGACCCCTGAGGGGGTGAAATGTTTTAGTAAAATATTTCATTGTGAAAGCATTATATGCTAAATCTATGAAAACTGGTATGGTTCAAATGGCTCTGAGCACTATGGGACTTAACTTCTGAGGTCATCAGTCCCCTAGAACTTAGAACTACTTAAACCTAACTAACCTAAGGACATCACACACATCCATGCCCGAGGCAGAATTCAAACCTGTGACCGTAGCGGTCGCGCAGTTCCAGACTGTAGCGCCTAGAACCGCTCGGCCACTCCAGCCGGCGAAAACTGGTATCTGGCTTCTCATTTAGAAACGAAAAAAAAAAAAAAATAAATAAATAAATAAATGTTTTTCACTGTTTTTGTAAATTCAACCATTAAGGGGGGGGGAGGGGAGGGGGAGGGGGGGCTGAAACAGGGTCAGACCGATTCTATGATTCATCATCCCTTAGCCTAAACTGCTAGGGATAGAAAACTGAAATTTAGAGAAGGTGTGGCTCTTAATACTGAAGGCATCGTTTAAGAAGGGACTGTTCAAAATTCCACTCCTAAGGGGGCAAAACAGGGGATGAAAGGCCTTTTAAAAACATGTCACTATTAAGGCAATTTTGAATGTAGAACTATGAAAAATGGTATTCGGTTTCTCAGTCAGAAATAAAATATGTGTCTCAGTATTTTTGATAACCCAACCATCAAGGAAGTAAAATAGAGTATGAAAGTTTTTTTTTAAAGAAGTCATTGCTAAAGAACTATTAAAGCATTTTAATGATACGTCTATGAAAACTGATATTTGACTTCTCAGGTGGAAATAAAATAAATAAATAAAAATATTTCAGTGATTTTGGAATTTTAACCCCTTAAGGGACTAACATAGGAGATAAAAACTTTTATGAAATTATTTCATTATGAAAGCATTTTCAAAGCTAAATCTATTAGTATTGGGTGGTGGTGGTGGTTAGTGTTTAATGTCCTGTCGACAACGAGGTCATTAGAGACGGAGCGAAAGCTCGGGTTAGGGAAGGATTGGGAAGGAAATCGGCCGTGCCCTTTCAAAGGAACCATCTCGGCATTTTCCTGAAACAATTTAGGGAAATCACGGAAAACCTAAATCAGGATGGCTGGAGACAGGATTGAACCATCGTCCTCCCGAATGCGAGTCCAGTGTGCTAACCACTGCGCCACCTCGCTCGGTTATTAGTATTGGGTTTCTCTGTTATAAATAAAAAGTTGGTGTTTCAACGATTTTAAATCTCCATCTCTAAGGCAGTTAAACACTGGAAAAAAATTTTTAAGAAAATATTTCATGATATTAAAACAAATTTAAAACCAACTCTATGAAAGCTGGTATTTTACTTCTCAGTTAGATAGAAATGTGTTAGGGGATGAAAATTTCTATGGAAATATCATCATAAGAATGGAAAAGGTGTAATTAACAAAACTCTTGGACACCAGCTACCAGAATCACTTTTTGGTCAGAAGTACAGGGTGATTCTAATTAAAGCTAAACTTTCAAACTGCTGTAGAAATGTATGACAGAAGAAAACTAAATAGTTACAAAATGTAGCAATAGATGGTGCTGTAAGCATCATAATTTAATAATGGTTGATTACAAATGACAAATGAATCATACAACAATGCCTAAGGTGTATGTCTTTTTTAATTGCCCTGAGACCAAGAACTGCATAAAAAGCATCACTCATGTTGCTTTTTAACTGTCCTAAGCCCAAAAACTGCATAAAAAGCATCAATCACATCGGTTTTTAACTGTCCTGAGGCCTAAAACAGCATAAAAAGCATCAATCACATCGGTTTTTAATTGTCCTGATGCCAAAAACTGCATAAAAAGCATCAATCAAAATCAAATTGTATTATTAATTTCCATGTGACTGGCACAAAACGTTCAATATGCTGTCATCATTTTCTGCAAGAAGTTGAAATTGAGAAACAGCATCTTCCACAACTGATCGGAGTGTTTCTGGGGTCACGTTCAGAATGTGTTGTGCAATGCATGCTTTCAATGCAGCTAAGTTTGCAATCAGAACACTGAACACAACATCTTTCAGATAGCCCCACAGCAGATCAAGATCAGGTGATCGGGATGGCCAGGCTGTAGGGAAATGGTGGCTGATAATTCTAGCATTTCCAAAATTGCACTTCAGCAGCTGCTTAGTTGGATTTGCAATGTGCAGAGGTGTGCCATCTTGCATAAAAATGTTTCCATCCACACATCCATACTGTTGGAGAGCTGGAATGACATGGTTGTACAAAACATACTCATAGTGTTTACCAGTGACGGTACAGGTAACAGGACTGGAAACACCTAACTCTTCAAAAAAATTTGGCCCTATGATAAATGATACCATAAACCCACACCACACATTGACCTTTTCAGGATGAAGTGATACTGGTTGATTTGCATGTGGATTTTCCATTGCCCATATTCAAAAATTCTGTATATTGACATATGTGTCAGATGGAAGTGGGATTTGTCTGTCCACAAAATCTTCCACAGCCAGTGATTGTCCACTTCCATGCGAGCAAGAAATTCTAAAGCAAAGGTCTCTCTTGCTGGCAGTCAACAGGAAGCAACTCATGCATGTGGGTAATTTTGAATGGATTGCAAAGAAGGATGTTTCATCGAATTTTACACACCGTGCTCAAGGGTATGTCCAATGTTTGGGCAATTCTCCGTGCACTACACGTTTTGCACACCACCACTCGTCTCCTCCTGAATAGCTGTGGCCACTGCTTCCACTGACGTTGAATCAATTCATTTCCTCTCTCTACCAGGTTGCACACCAAAAGAACCCATCTTTTCGAATTTCCAAATCATTTTCTCCAGACCCGTGGCAGTCATAGAGCCAATGTCTTTTTTTGAACCCTTCAGTGTCCAGAACTTCTGCAGAGTGACGTGTGCACAGTCATCATTTTTGTAGTACAGCTTTACAAGCAGACTGCGATCCTGCATTGAGACAGTCATGGCGAATGTTGCATATGCGAAAGGAGGAAAAGCTGTGTACCCGGCATGTTTGTACCAACTTCAATGGGTCATTCACATGACAGGTGTTTTCATTTACATATTCTGGTGCATACAACACCATCTATTGATCAATTTTCACATTATTTTTCTTCTTCTCCCATACACTTTCCCCCTTTTCCAATAATATTCTGCTGCAATTTGACATCAATCTGACCAGTGGTGTTATTTTAACAGTGTTTTGAAAGATTAATTTTAATTATAACCATCTTGTACATTTGGGAAAGACCATGCTTCTATGGCCTTAATTAGTGTGAAAAGTTTATACAGTTTTGCAGCTTGCAAAAAATGTAAAAATTCGATTAAAGAAAAACAAAACCAAAAAAAAAAAAATCTTTCAGGCAGCAAAAAATTTTGGCAAACCATGATTAAGAAAATTTCTTCTGATTTACTATTTTACAATGAAAATAAATTTGTGTAAACCCACGTTTTAGTGTTTTGCAGGAAACATATTCAAATACACCTTAATCTTTCACTCTTTCAAGCAAAGTAGCTCCTAATCAGTCACTGGTACTTACAGTCTGGCTGGGTAAGTTATGCTCTACAATAGTTTTTGTTGCATCTTCTGTTGCTTGAAATTCACATTTAACATGAGCAGGAGGAAACCTTCCATTTCCATCTATGTCAATCCAGTAAACACTTGGTTTTGTATATCCAAGTAGAGCCAGTTCTTCACATGTTTTCCTGTGAAGTGCTGAAAATATATCCACAAAATTACTATAGAAAGACAAAGGATTATCCACATTTAAGTTATTAATACACAGAAATAATCAACATTATGTCTGGAACAAAAGTAATAACAAATGATTTCTGCAACAAAAAATAATACTGCTGAGCAAAACAATTTGGAAAAGAAAGAAGAATCAGTCATTTGAAAGGAATAAATGAAATTTCAGACATTTCACCCTCTTCATGCTTAGTATTAATTATAATCTGACAAATAATTAAATGTATTAAGTCATAGTAGGTACTTCATGTAAGCAGATCTGATATTCTGTTTATCTTTACCATGGAGTGTTTGAGAGAATTAAACACAGCCTTGGTTATAAATTTTTGAGGGTAGCTCAGGGAGTATGTAAACTAAATCAACAAGAAGAATCAATCTGGATATCAAGGTAGTCCATATTAAACATTCACTAATGTACATTGTGAATGTAAGATTTTCTGTATTACACACAGATTTGCCTTTTTTACACATTGTTTTTGAAATTCCAGCACAAGTTTCAGTTTAGTGGGAACACTGCAGAGACAAGCAGTCCTTTTCTCAGGATGCTTTGGGTGTTATTAAGGCCTTTACAGATGGGTACTATCCTCTGGACCTAGTCCACAAAGACATCTCTTGTGTCATATCCACACATGCCACTAATCCTCCAACCACCCCTGAAAATCATTTGCAAAGGAGCACTCCCCTCACTACCCAATGTTATCACAGCCTTTGCTAGAGCTTCAGTTACCTGTAATCATGTCCAGAAATGAGGAATATCTTACATCCTTCTCACCCCTCAAAAAGTGATACTCTGCCACCCAACCAATCTAGCAAATATGATGGTCCATCCTTATACCACCTGTCTCCAATCCCTTTCCTCATAACATACATCCATGCAGAACAACCAGGTGCTCTGCACCCACTCACCACATCCTGTTCCAGTTCCCTCAAAGGTATATCTACTCTATCAGACACAGGGCTGCTTGTGAAAGCAGTCACATCTATATCAGCTCTGTTATAACTTCCGTATAGTCTTTCATGTGGATACAACCATCAACCAGTTGTCTACCCAAATGAACATGTCCCATCAAATTGTGGCCAAGAGTTGAGTTGGCCAGCCATTGGCCTCTGAATTATGGAGCTGGGAACTGTCTTACGACACATCCTTTGATGCCATAGTTCTTATGGCCACAATACCCACCAGTCCGGTTTTGTGAATTTTACCTTTACTCCTTCCAATACTTATAAATATTATGTGGTATATAAGAGTACTTATCCAATACCTGTTTGACATACATATAAATGAAACAAGGAATGCTGCAGAATAAACACAAAACAACAATTTAAAACTGTTGGCCCTGGAAAACACAATAAAAATTCAGATGATAAGGTGTAAAACAAAAATTTTAACAATCAAAAGCAGATAAATATTTTATGATGAAAGTACATTTAATCACTCTAAGTATACAGTCGTGGGCAAACAGTAGCTGAATAATGTCACTGAAAAAGCAGCTGATTTTTTTTAATAAGAGACTATATTTTGTGTGTGCATAGACCAGTCCCAAAAAAATTTTAATAATCTGTAGAGACTAAAATGTTCAGCAGACAGAATAAAACTAATGCCACTGATTAAAGTCACGTAAGTCGTTTGTCATTAATGGCACTTAATATAATTTTTGAATGCAAATTATAAAAGCTGTTTCTCTTTACTTACACATTCTGTGCCTGGTTTTACATTCTTGACAGACCTCTCTTGGAATAGAATCACAGAATCAGATGAGTGAAATGAAAGAAAAAGTAAATTAAAAAATTAATATATTAAAAAAAAAGCTGATCTTCAGCTTTCAGCTTGAAGCCAAAGGAGGCTAAATAGGAAAAAAAGAAAAAACTTTACTTTGTGTGTTTGGGATAGGGAAGTGGGGGAGGGGGGGGGGGTGAAAGGTTAAGTCTCTCAGAATATGGCGAGAAAGATCACTGTGATAGCAAACAAAATCCATGAAACACAACCATTGATAAATAAAAAATGAAAACAACGTTTATGGTAAAAGATGTGAGAATTCTGTTTTGGAAAACAAAATAACTATTTAAATATGTAAAACACTTGATTTTAATCAAGTAAGTAATGAACTGGGACTATAGATATATCACAATGGATGTGCATCACAACGGATCATTTGCAAGTCAGTGAACAAAATTTCAGAACAGAGCAATAAGTATAAATAACCATTAAACCTGGGAAAATAAGAAACTGACCAGTGTAAAAAATTCATCATAACCATAAAAATCTGCATGGTTAGAGCTCACTGAAAAATTTAATTAAGATCCAACATAATTCTAGTGATGAACTAGGCAACAGTTCACTCAATCTGGAAGAAACAAACAAATACAAATGGACCACCATAAAATGCAAGAAAACAAACTAACTTCAAAAAGCAGAAATGCTAGGTACCAAAAATGACTTTTTAATAATCAGTGACTCAATGCTCAGAAACACTGAAACTCAAAACTGCAAAGTCAGTGTTAGCCTAGGAATAAGAAAAACAAAAGACTATCGCAGTTCTAAATAAGGAAGGAACTATCAGAGTAGCCAGTAGCTTTTGTAGGAGTGGCAGAAGTCACAGACACTCCTGTATAGTTGTTGAAATACATTACAATATAAAATAAGATATGATTTTGAAGCTATGATGAAGAACTTATATTTAAAACATGCTGTATAGAATTACGTCAAAGCAGTGTAATTATCTCTATATGCAGGACTCCAGGTGCTGAAATAACCAATTATGTTTTGCTAAATTGCAATTCCTTTTTGAGAAACTTAAAAAAGAAAGAAAAACAGTGATTGCTGCTGCTTTCAACATGGATACAACTAGAAAATCAAACATATCAACACAGCTTACTGATCTGATTCAAGAATCTGGCTTCAGTCTAAACGTCACCAATTCAACAGGACAAATGGGAGGACAGCAACATATAGACAATATCTTAACAAATTATGCAGTTGATGCTAAATTCTGCTTCAACCCAAGACTTTCATATCACTCTGCTTTATTGATTGAATTGCAAAAATAAACACACAAAATACTAGGACAACTTTATCAAAAGAAAATTCAGTGAGGAAAACATAAATTTGTTCTGTTGTAGTAATGAGGTTCAGTGGCAATTACAAAATGAATCTTCACATTGGGAAAACTTTGGGTGAGTGATTTCTGCTTGTCTTCAGTGACACATTTTCATAAGTAAACTGCTGGGGAAAGGCAACTATGAGATGTGTTCATTAAGTAATACAACACATTTCTTTTCCCAGCCAGTTTGGTTGAAAAAATGCAGAATTTGCTGTGGGACATCATCAAATATTCTTGCTTCAGCTCCCATAGTTTCATGAAGTCCCGACAGGTGTCTGTAACTGATGTGCATCCCAAGAATAGAGCTGTCACTGAGTTTCTTTTGGCAGAAAACCAGAGCATCAAAATTATTTGCAGGTGCTTCCAGAATGTCTACGGAGACCTGGAAGTGAAAATAAGCATGGAATTGTTGGACGAGTTGTCTGTCATCAATGACACGAGGTCGCACAAATCTGTCCAATCAACCACATACCTGTCAGCCACACAAAGCTGTGGTTCATGTAATGCTGAAACATGTGGGCACCATCATTTGAGGTGATCAATGGATCACAATCACACACCTTGATGCTCAACTGAATGTCTGTTGGCAAAGCTGACACACTCATTGTTGGACGAGTTGTCTGTCATCAATGACACAAGGTTGCACAAATCTGTCCAATCAACCACATGCCTGTCAGCCACACAAAGCTGCGGTTCCTGTAATGCTGAAACATGTGGGCACCATCATTTGAGGTGATCAATGGATCACAATCACACACCTTGATGCTCAACTGAATGTCTGTTGGCAAAGCTGACACACTCATCCACCAGTTGGGGTACTCATAGGTTTGTGCCTGCTGGGTCCTTCACCACTTAACAGAAGACCATAAAGAACAACAAAGGACCATCTATGCAGAACTACTTGTGAATTACAAGGCCAACCATGACAATTTTTGTTGAACACTGTCACAGGTGATGAAACATGGGTTCATCTCTTTGAACCAGAAACAAAACGGCAATCCATGGAGTGTTACACCACCTTTACACTGAAAAAAAGTTCAAAGCCACACTATCAGCCAATAAAGTCATGGTAATGATCTTCTGGGACTCTGCTTGATGTCCTCCCTTATGGTGCAATGATCAACTGAAATCCATTGCGTTACCCTCAGGAAATCTACAAAATGACTTCAGGGTGTTTGTTGCCACAGAAATCCAAACAACCCTCTCCTTCTATGTGACACCACAAAGCCTCGCACATGTCTGTGAACCTAAGAAGAGCTAACAAAACTTCACTGGACTGTTCTTCCTCACTCATGCTACAGCCCAGATCTCACGCCTTCTGGATTCCATCTGTTTGGTTCAAAAATGGTTCAAATGGCTCTGAGAACTATGGGACTTAACATCTTAGGTCATCAGTCCCCTAGAAGCTAGAACTACTTAAACCTAACTAACCTAAGGACATCACACACATCCATGCCCGAGGCAGGATCCGAACCTGCGACCGTAGCAGTCGTGCGGTTCCAGACTGAAGTGCCTAGAACCGCTCGGCCACACCGGCTGGCCATCTGTTTGGCCCAATGAAGAATGCACTCTGTGAAGCAGTACATGGACGATCGGGAGGTTATTATGCAGCAAGACGCTGGCTCTGGTGTCGACCAGCTGAGTGGTACCATGCAGGCATACAGGGCCTCCCAGTAAGATGACAGAAGGGTGTCACATTGATTGGAGACTATGTTGAAAATAGGGTTTTGTAGGCAAAAGAGTGGGGAACAAAATGGTGTACTAAAACCCTGAATGAAACGAACTTGCTTTTCGAAGAAGAAAGTGATGCATTACTTATTGAATGCCCCTTGTATTGATCTGAACTGGTTACTACTGGCATCAAAATCTAGGGAGAAAAAAGGAAACTACATATGGATCTGAAACACAATAAAAGTCTTGAGTTTATTAATTATGTTAAAAACTATAAAAAGTATTTAAGAATGCTGTAAGGACATAAAAAGAAATGTCAAAAAATAAATTCATTCAGAAGCTAAGAAACAAATTAAAGGCAATTGTTAAATTATAATTCTCCTGAAGGACTCAGCTGACAAGATGTGATAAATGTACCGTAGTTACTTAGCATCTGTGATGAAGTATGGTGTTATCAGAAATAACTGCAAAGAAAGGCCAAGGGCGCTTTGTTGTCCACTATTAAGAGAGCTATACATTTCAAGTGTTCTGCTCCTCTACATATTCACTGAAGATTCAAAGAAACTGGTACACCTGCCTAACATTGTGTAGGCCCCCATGAGCACACAGAAGTGCCACAACACAATGTGGCATGGGCTCGATGAATGTCTAAAGTAGTGCTGGAGGGCTGTCCATAAATCCATAAGAGTACGAGGGGATGGAGATCTCTTCTGAACAGCACATTGCAAGACATCCCAAATATGCTCAATAATGTACATGTCTGGGGAGTTTGGTGGCTAGGGGAAATGTTTAAACCCAGAAGAGTGTTCCTGGAGCCACTCTGTAGCAATTATGGATGTGTGGGATGTCGCATTGTCCTAGTGGAACTGCCCAAGTCCGTCGGAACACACAATGGACATGAATGGATGCAGGTGATCAGACAGGATGCTTATGTACATGTCACCTGTAAGAGTCATATCTAGATGTATCAGGGATCCCATATCACTCCAACTGCACATGCCCCACATGATTATAGAGCCTCCACCAGCTTGAACAGTCCCATGCTGAAATGCAGGATCCATGGATTCATTAGGTTGTCTCCATACCCGTACGTGTCCATCCGCATGACACAATTTGAAACAGGACTCGTCTGACCAGGCAACATGTTTCCAGCTGTCAACATCCAGTATCAGTGTTGACAGGTCCAGGTGAGGCATAAAGCTTTGTGTTGGGCAGCCATCAAGGGTACACGAGCAGGCTTTCGGCTGCAAAAGCCCATATCAATGATGTTTCATTGAATGGTTTGCACGCTGACACCTGTTGATGGCCCAGCATTGAAATATGCAGTAATTTGCAGAATGGTTGCTCTTCTGTCACACTGAATGATTCTCTTCACTCATTGTTGGTCCCGTTCTTGCAGGATCTTTTCCTGGCTGCAGCAATGCTGGAGATTTGATGTTTTATTGGATTCATCATATTCATGGTACACTCGTGAAATGGTCATAGAGGAAAATCCCCACTTCGTTGCTACCTCGGAGACGCTGTGTCCCATAGCTGATGCGCCGACTATAACACCATGTTCAAACTCACTTAAATCATGATAACCTGCCATTGTAGCAGCAGTAACTAGTCTATCAACTGTCCCAGACACTTGTTGTCTTACATAGGTGTTGCTGGCTGTAGTGCCATATTCTGCCTGTTTACATATCTCTGTATTTGAATACGCATGCCTTTACCAGTTTATTTGGTGCTTCAGTGTATGAGCTAATTCCTTTTACACACAACATAAGTCTAATCTAATATGGTCTTGACAACCAGAGACTGTGATCAGTTGTGTGTGAGTTGCATTTGATTGAGTATATGTGTATGTTGTCTAATTCTGTTGAAGGCCTGTTTGGCTAAAAGTTTTGTTTGACAGACTTTCTGTTGTGCTTATCCACAATTCAGCATCTCTGATATATGATGAGTAGCAACTGTTCTTTTCATAATGTTGTCATTGGTCTATTTTTAGTAGATAATTCTCAGCATATGTATAGTACTATGAATAAAGAAAATTCATGCTTCCTACCCACTGCCCACAGTTCTCTGCCCAAACTCCACAGTACATTGGAATGAAAACTTGGAATGAATTAAAAGGGCAAAGCATAAATAAGATTGAGAATATTCTTCTGAACAGGAAATTGTACAGCATCCTAGCCCAAAAGTGGTATTACTCAGTAAAGGTATTCTAGAATGATAGTGTCTTTACTTGAGCAGGATACAATAAAAAGAACTGAAATATGTAAACCCACAAAAGAAATTTAATAATAATTAATTTTTAATGTAGTGTGTGAAATTAAATGATGTGCTGTAGTTAGATAGTACAGCACCAAAATAATATAAAACTAGAGTTTTTAATAGCATAATGTTGATGAGTCTCCTGTACAATAAATGACTGGTTTGACTTTTATGTTATGAGAAAATAAACTTCTCAACTGATTCTTAGGTTTTTAGAATGCTTTCAGTTTAATTACAACAACCTTTATTAACAGCCATTGAGAAAAAACATATTCATTCACACAGAAGAATATGTACAACTACATATTTTTTTATTTAAATTTGGAATTGAAATGAAGTTGAATAAGGAGGTTCCCTATTACTAAAACTATTCTCAGATACAGATTTTAAACTGGGAAAATCAAAAAGCAGCAGAGCTTAATGGAACATATCTGACTCAGCTTCCTTTGGTTAACGACGAACATTTTCTTCTTGTGCAGATAAACTTCAACTACTAACCAAGGAGCTTAGAAGAGAAAGTTGAAAGTAAGTCTGAAAATTAATTATCATACAACTAAATACAAGAATAATCAACCCATTCCAATGCAAACAGTATGAATAACAGCAATGAAGTTATAGAACCAATTGGTGTGTTTCTGTGTATAAGGGTTGGTTGAACAGCTAAAGAATAAATAGGAGATAACAAAAGCCAGGAGTGCCTTTTGGTACTAAGTAAAGTTTTCAGATCTGTCTTATCTATGTGTTTGAAATGCAGCATTTACAGCAGTCTGTGTCAGCAGTTTTAACTTGTGGCAAAACGGCATGCTATTGAAATGTAAAAATGTTCATTAACTGAGGACTACTCAATCAATTGACAGATGTATGTTCATAGTCACTAGGAAATACAGAAAAAAACATTAGGAACAGACGGAACATAGAACCCAGTATGTTGTCCTCAACAGTGAGTGTTCATCAGAGACAAGGGTATCATCAGGACTGCCCCAGGGAATGTTATAGGCCTGCTATTATTTCTTATGTACACAAATGATCTGGCAGACAGGGTGGGCAGCAATCTGTAGTTGTTTGCTGATGATGCTGTGGTGCACAGTAAGGTGCTGAAGATGAGTGACTGTAGGATGATACAAGATGACTTAGACAGAATTTCTAGTTGGTGTGATTGATGGCAGCTGACTCAAAATGTAGAAAAATGCAAATTAATGTGTAAAACAAACACATAATGTTCAAATACAGCATTAGTTGTGTCCTGGTTGACACAGTCATGTCATTTTAATATCTGGGCATAACACTGTAAAAGTGAGAACAAGCATTTGAGGATTGTGGTAAGGAAGGTAAATGGTCGGCTTCAGCTTATTGGGAAATTTTAAGAAAGCATGGGTCATCTGTAAATGAGGCCACATATAGGACACTACTGTTACCTATTCATGAGTATTGCTTGAGTATTTGGAGTACACATCTGGTCACTTTAACGGAAGACATCATAGCAATTCAGAGGTGGGCTGCTAGGTTTGTTACTGGTAGTAGGTTCAAGCAACATGGAAGTGTTATGGAGATGCTTCGGGAACTCAAATGGGAATCACTGCAGGGAAGACGACATTCTTTTCAAGGAACACTGCTATGATAATTTAAGAACCAGCATTTGCACCTGACTGAAGAATGATCCTACTGGCACTAACATACATTATCCATAAGGACCAGAAGATAAGATATGAGAAATTATGGCACATGCGGAGGCATTTAGACATCACTTTCCCCTCACTCTGTCTGCGAGTGGAACATGCAAGGAAACAACTAGTAGTGCTACAGCATACTCTCTGCAATGCTTTGTGTGGTGGCTTGTGAGGCATGTATGTAGACGTAGGCTCGACTGAAAGACAGAACTATGACTGCAATGAAAATGAAACGGAGATGTGTAGCACATGTAGCAAGTGAGTGATAGATAGACTAAGATTTTCCTCACAGAATTCCATGAGACAGGAATCATATCCCTCACTCTGAAATTTATATGCTCTTATTTTACCTTCATAATATTGCATGAAAGAATGAACATTTTGAAACTTGTTTAAAACTGAAGTTACTGGTCCTGTCACATTAATATTGATTTGGAGAGTAACGTTACAGGCACAGTTCAGCTATTATGATGATTTACCTTCTCATACTACAACTTAAACACTTTAAGGTACCAGTACTTTGTCAGTGACAAAAATCATAACTACGTCACAAAGAAATCTCATGGTTAGACGTGTTCATTTGGAAAGGACAAAACACAGCATGAAATGCAAATAATGCTAATTATTCAAACTGAATTGACTCATAATGATGCACGACTGTTATTGAATTAAGTAAGTCATGGTGTAAAATTTCCAGAAAAAGGCACAATACTGTGAAATTTCATTGTTCAACAAAGAATAAATAGCTTGTTCTTTGCACCTAATTCAAATAACATACTGCCTGACCATAAATTGTTTGTAACATTTGAGTTATTTGTGGTGTCACAGATACGACTTTTTCCCTCACTCCCTGTTCACTTGGGAAGGAAACAGAATCAATTTTTTATCTGTTCTGATGGGTTTTGCATTGTTTGGTGAGAAGGTGATTCATGTACACTCCATAACACACAAGTCACATTTGTCAGTCAGCTACTTTTGAGATCAATTTAGTGCAGGTGCCACAACAATCTCACTGGCCCTGCAGCTCTAGTATTTTCAGAAGAAGTAGGCTAAGAACTCTTTGTCATTGTAGTTGTATTGTTGCTACATTTAAAATATCAATGGGTGGAGATCTTCACAAAATACTGACTTCTACAGGGTGCATCAAAAAAATGTGCACACACGTTGAACTGTCATAGACAATTTATTTCCTGTTCTACAAGGTTAAATATCTGTGAGAAAGTAATGTTATCATACAATGAAGGCTTTCATGACCGGATGGTACTGTTGTTGATAATTCTTCCGGGTTATGTGGCCATGGTCCATGGAATTCTTCTATTCCTAACATTTCATCCAATACTACGTTGGACATCCTCAGAGGTATGGCTGGTCCTCCTGAGTCCTGCCAACTGATGAGTGGGTGATTAGAGAGTGGCCTAAATGCCGAGGAAAGTGGGCATGGTCTAGCTTGCACATAGTAGCAGAGAGAAAACTAGTCACAGATAAAATGTAACTATCGATAATAGTCTGTCATAGATAAAAAACACTTATCGATTCTGTAACGTCACTGTCCATATCTTGCTTAATTTCAAGGCCTCTTCTTTTCTATTAAAATTATCTTCATGTTTATAAATTTCAATAGCCTCCCTATACAGTCGTGGATAATAGTTCGTGGTAGCACTTAAAACTGTAGTTTCAGAAAACTTAACTACATGGTCACCTGACTGAGTGCATGTTCCGCAATGGCCAATTTATCTATTTTTCCCAGTTGGCAAAGACTTTTATGCTCCTTTACCCTCGTATTCACACTTCTTTTCATAGTACCAATGTAGACCTTGCCACGAGTACACGGAATTTTATACACACCGCTAGATGATAATGGTGGCCTTCTATCTTTAACTGAACAAAGTACTTGTCCTATTTTCTGGTAGGTTTGAATACCGGTTTCGCTTTATGTTTCAGCAAAATTTTGCCGATTTGATCTGTAACCTTACTAATGAAAGGTAAAGACACCATGTTCTTCCATTGCTGTGTACCATCCTTGTCCTTTGGTCTGCTGTAATTAGGTCTTAAAACTCTATTAATTTCTTTGTTTGAGTACCCATTCTTTCCGAAGGCTTGTTTCAGATGATTCAGTTCCGTATCCAAATGTTCCAGAGTACAAATCCATTTTGCCCTGTCCACTAAACTTTTGATTATACCTCTTTTTTGTTGTGGGTGATGATTGGAGTTCTTATGTAAGTATCTATCAGTATGTGTGCCCTTCTGAAACACTTTATGTCTTAGACTGCCATCGTTTTGTCTCATGACTAACACATCGAGAAATGAAATAGCCTGGTTTTTTCCACTTCAATGGTAAACTGAATTTTAGGGTTTATGCTATTAAGATAGTAAAAAAATTTGTCTAAGGCTTTTTTACCATGTGTCCAAACCATGAATGTGTCATCTACATAACGATACCAACAACATGGTTTCTTATTTGCTTTATTCAACGCTAATTGTTCAAATTTCTCCGTGTAAAAATTGGCAACTGCAGGGCTCAACGCGTTACCCATGGCAACACCATCCACTTGCTCATAAAACTCCTCATCCCACTGAAGCTGGCTATATGTGAGACAGTGTCTAAACAGAGCAGTCAAATCTTCAGCGAAAACTTCTGTTATGTAAACCACAACTTCATTGACCGGAATCATAGTAAACAGAGATACAATATCAAAACTGACCAGAATGTCAGAACTCCAATCATCACCCACAACAAAAAAGAGGTGTAATCAAAAGTTTAGTGGACAGGGCAAAACGGATTTGTACTCCGGAACATCTTTTACGGAACTGAATCATCTGAAACAGGCCTTCGAAAAGAATGGGTACTCAAACAAAGAAATTAATAGAGTTTTAAGACCTAATTACAGCATGCCAAAGGACAAGAATGGTACACAGCAATGGAAGAACACGGTGTCTTTACCTTTCATTAGTAAGGTTACAGATTGAATCGGCAAAATTTTGCTGAAACATAAAGTAAAACCGGTATTCAAACCTACCAGAAAAATAGGACAAGTACTTCATTCTGTTAAAGATAGAAGGCCACCATTATCATCTAGCGGTGTGTATAAAATTCCGTGTACTTGTGGCAAGGTCTACATTGGTACTACGAAAAGAAGTGTGAATATGAGGGTAAAGGAGCATAAAAGTCTTTGCTGACTGGGAAAAACAGATAAATCGGCCGCTGCGGAACATGCACTTCAGTTAGGTGAGCATGTAGTTAAGTTTTCTGAAACTACAGTTTTAAGTGCTACCACGAACTACTATCCATGACTGTATAGGGAGGCTACTGAAATTTATAAACATGAAGATAATTTTAATAGAAAAGAAGAGGCCTTGAAATTAAGTGAGATATGGACAGTGGCGTTACAGAATTGATAAGTATTTTTTATCTATGACGGACTATTGTCGATAGTTACATTTTATCTTTGACTAGTTTTCTCTCTGCTACTATGTGCAAGCTAGACCATGCCCACTTTCCTCAGTATTTAGGCCGTTCTCCGACGCCTGACTCGTCAGTCTGCAGGACTCAGCAGGACCAGCCATACCTCTGAGGATGTCCAACGTAGTATTGGACAAAACGCTAGGAATGGAAGAATTCCATGGACCACGGCCACATAACCCGGAAGAATGATCAACAAAAGTAATGTTATGTTTCTTCAACAGGTGGCAGCAGTGGCAAGGAAGTAACTGCAACAAGGTGGATGTGCGTTTGAGCTTTGAAGTGCAGAAGCAGATAATTAAGTGGTACTGGAAGTTTGAGAATGTAGTTGTGGTTCGAAGACAGTGGAGAAGTTAGTATGGTACAGAACCACCTTCAAGGTTAACAATTACACGTCTACGAGACAAATTCAAAATTAATGGAACAATGTGTGATGTGCATAAAGGTCGATCAGGGCAACCTCGTACAGCTACAAGTGATGATTCCACAAATGCGGTCTTGGAACTGTTTCAGCATTCGCCTCAAATATCTTCAAGGCAAGCAGCACGTGAGAGTAATGTAAGTGCTAGTAGTGTGCTATGCATTCTGAAGAAAGGCAAACTTTGTGTGTACATTCTAAGGCTGGTGCAACAGCTAAGTGACGACGATCCAGATTGAAGGTTAGAATTTTGTGAATGGGTCCAGGAGATGGTGAGATGTGAACTGAGTTTTATGGGTAGCATAATTTGGTCGGATGAAGCCCAATTCAAACTCAATGGAACTGTCAATAGGCACAATTGTGTGTACTGGGCTGAAGATAATCCTCACATTACAGTTGGAAAGACTGTGAATTTGCCTGGCGTAAATGTGTGGTGTGATTTGTGTGCAAGGGGACTCATTGGGCCTTTCCGCTTTGAAGGTACTGTTATTGGAGAAACGTACCTAACAATGCTTGCTGACTCCATATTCGCTGCCATTTGTGCATTATGCGGTAATGATGAGTTTTATTTCCAACAAGATGATGCCCCGCCACACTATCATAGGAATGTACGAGCATACCTGGATCATAATGTGCCAGGCCAGTGGATAGGATACAGGGGACCAATTGAGTTTCCTGCATGCTCTCCAGACCTCACGCCACTGGATTTCTTCTTATGAGGCACAGTAAAAGATGAGGTGTACAAACGTAAACCACGTAACCTGGACACATTTCGGAATGAGATTCAGGCGGTGTGTGCAGAAATCATTGGACACTTTGGCACGATGTCCGGAATCAGTGGTGACTCATACTCAGAAATGTATTGATGCTGAAGGCCACCAGTTTGAACATTAATCACATTTGAAATTTACATTTATTTTTCCAATTGGACTTTAAGCTTTCCATTTCCAGAAATTTAACATTGTAGAATGGGAAATAAATTTTCTATGACGCTTCAAAGTGTGTATACATTTCTATGACACACCCTGTATATGGATCGGAATGGTATATGTTGTGATTATTGTCTATCACAAGCCTACAGCATTCAGTTCTTTCTTGTGGTAATGAGAAGTGTTGGCCGAAAAGAAAATGCTTTAAGGAATAAAGATAGCAACTTACTAAATATCAGAGACATCAACTCATTGAAAGGCACATAAGCAAGACTAAGAACTTTGATAGCTTTCAGACGAATATCTTTTTGAACTACAGACAACATATACACACTCAAATTCAGCTCTCTCTCTCTCTCTCTCTCTCTCTCTCACTCACACACACACACACACACACACACACACACACACACACACACACACACACACACAAACACACAAAACTTTTATGACTACATTATGCCCACTGACTACTTAGTGAAGGAACTGCAGCGCATTTGAGGTGAGCGACTGTGTCGGATGGAATGGGCGATGGGAGAAAGGAAGTGGGGAATGGGAAAGAGAGTGGCTGATGACTAGGAGAGAGAGGCACCAGGTGCCTGATATAAGAATGTGGGAGGGACGGATGGGATAGGAATGTGGCACAGGCACCAGCACTACTGAACTTGTATGGTACATGATGATGAGGAGGACTGAGGTGGAGATGGAGCAGATGAAGGAGAGACTGCAGGGAAGAGGGTGTGGGTGCTGGGTAGGTAAAGTTATGGTGTTGGGACAGGGGTGGGTGTGGTGTGTGGCAGGGGGCTATCAGAGACTGTGGCCAGGAGGATTTTGGGATTGAAGGATGTGATGCAAGGACAACCTCCATCTACTGATGTTGGGGATTTTCGATCAAGACAGCAAAGGTTCTGAGAAGCCACTGAAATCAAGCACACTATGCCCAGCAGCACGTTTCACCAATGAATGGTCAACTGTGTTCTTGCTCATGGTTTTTATGATTGCCATTCAGTCAGATGGATAGCTGGATGGTGATCATTCCCATGAAGAAGCTGTGCAAAAATTGCAGCAGAGCTGATATATTACATGACTGGTTTCAAAAGTGGTACTGCCTCTGACAGGATAGGATAAGCCTGTGAGTGAACTGGGGTAGGATGTGCTGGGTGGAAGTATGACAGGTCTTGCACCTGGGTCTTTCACAAGAGTATGACCCACATGGCAAGGAGTTGCGTGTGGGTGGAGCATAAGGATGGAGTAGGATATTAGGGTGGGCAGTAGGATTTTGGTGGAAGGATTATGGATAAGGTGATCCTTATTTTCAGGCATGATGACAAACAGTCTATTCCTTGACAAAGGCTGTGATTCAGTTATGTGATTCAAGAAAGATATTGGCTGATGACGTAGGTGTTAGTTCTTGGGGAGGGTGGCTTAGGAAAACTGTCTATACATTAAGTTTGGGAAATTGTGCATGTCTGTAAAGGTCTTAGTAAGATCTTCAGCATATTGAGCAAGAGATTTCTCAGTATTGCAAATGTAGGTCTACAAGTGTCCAGACTATGTGGGAGTGATTTTTTTGTGCGAAAAGGATGAAAGCTACTAAAATGCAGGTACTAGTTACTGTTAATGGGCTTCATAAGGACAAAAGCATGGATGGAGCCATCCAAGATGTGGGGATCACCTTCCAAGAATGTGGCACACTGGGCTGAGGAAGTCCAGGTGAAAAGGATGAGAAAAAAGGTGTTGAGGCTGTAGAGGAATGAGAATAGAGTATATTGGCTCTCACTCCAGATCATGAAGATATCATCAGTGGATCTGAACCAGACAAGGAGTCTGGGGTTTTAGGTGGTTAGGTAGGTTTCCTCTAACCAGCCCACAAACAGGTTGGCATAAGATGCTATACAAATGCCCATTGCCACGCTGTAGATTTTTTGTGTATATGTGTATCTTCCCCTCAATGGAGGTGTAGTTATCTGTGAGGATGTAGCTAACTATATGCTTACAGAATGAGGCAGTGGTTTGAACAGAAGGTGAGGATGTCTTCACTAGTGGCAAGATCATGGGAATGGGGGATGCTGGTATATGCGGAGGTGGTGTAAACAGTGACAAGCAGATCATGCGGTCAGGATGCTGCATATTCAGTGAAGGAGGCAGTTTGTGTCTTTAAAATGGGAGGATACACTACATGCTATTGGTTAGAGGTGTTGACTGATAAGAGCTGAAATTCTTTTGGTGTAAGCATAGTAACCAGCTACAATGGAGTGTTCAAGATAGTTAGGCTTATGGATTTTGGGAAGGATTTACAAGGTGGGTTTGCAGAAGGTTATCGAGATAAGAAGGGACATGAACTCAGAGAAGAGATTTGGGATGGGATTAAGGATTTGAGTAGGGATAGCAAGGAATGCTCGACATCTGGATGAAATCACTGTGATAGTCTTTGTAGGTGGAGGAGTCAGACTGTTGACAGATGTCTTATGCCAGGTAATCACTGTCATTCATCATGACAATTGTGGAAGTTTTATCTGTAGGAGGGCTCTTGATGGCTGTCCTTTCCTCCACTGCAAGATTTGTAGTTCTGGGAAGGGACCTGGGAAAGGAGGATGAGGCCAAGTTGGAGGTAAGGAATTCCTGGAACGTAACACGGAGTTGATTAAGTGGTAGTGGCAGATGGGCAAGGCTGGATGGGGAATGAACTGGTAGAGGCAAGGTTCAGTGGTGGGATTTGGTTGGAAGGATTGGTGGGAAAAGTGTTTCCACTACAGAAGGTGTACAGATTTTTCCACATATGAGTGTGTAAATGGTGTACATTACTTTCTCTGCCAGTCTGAAAATCAATTAAAGCAAAGTTTTCCTCAGTCAACTGCTATTCATTTTTCTGTCACTGTATGTCATCATACACTTCTGAATATAATAGCAATAATCAACGAACAGAAACATAAGTCTTTTCTATTCTTAAAATGGCTCATTATCATCATAAAAAAATGGTTCAGATGGCTCTGAGCACTATGCAACTTAACTTCTGAGGTCATCAGTCGCCTAGAACATAGAACTAATTAAACCTAACTAACCTAAGGACATCACACACATCCATGCCCGAGGCAGGATTCGAACCTGCGACCGTAGCGCTCGCTTGGTTCCAGACTGTAGTGCCTAGAACCGCACGGCCACTCTGGCCGGCTATTATCATCTCAACATATGTATATTAGTTTGCAATGTTACATGTAATTAAAAAATACTACATAAATCCGAAAGATAATAAAATAATAATCTACAGAAATTTTAAGATGATTGTGTCAACATAATTCTAGGAAATACAGAAGTATCCATCAATTTTTTACCAAAATGACAGTTTTTCCCAATGTATCCTGTATCACTGCAGTCACACAGAATGTGATCATCTTTAACAGAGCATCGTCCTCCATGTTCACAAGCATTTGGTCTCTTGCATGGATCAACTAATTGACAATTATCTATAGAAACATCTCCCACTGCATGTTTTGAGCGGACAACATAGCGTGGTTCAATTGATTCCCCATTCACCATCATAAGTCGCACACATCCAACCAAGCCTGGTGGAAGATAGATAGTGCATTACAATTGGATGAATAATAGAATATACATATACACACTTTATTGTGCAGCATGTTATTATTTACATGAGCATAATGTACTTCACCAACTATTTGTCCATATATACATGTAATTCAAAAGAAAGTACTGGTATTTCATTTACATTTTGCAACATCAAAAGTATATTCAATCATGTATCTTGGCCACAGAAGTAATTCTCCTAAACACATTTAGTTAATATTTCAGCATCACTGAAATGCAGTGGCTTCTGTCACTCTACAAGGGCTGCTTGTATGTGGAAAAATATTAAGGATATGGTAGCAAATAAGAATAACTAACACTGCTTTCTTTTCTTTACTTGACATTGTCTTGCAAGATATATGATTCTCATAATATAGGTAATGTATTGAGACAGACTTTTGTAAGAAGTCCGAATAAAACCTCTTCTAGAACCCCAAATGTTTTAAACATTTCAAAAAGTTTTGTACATTGGTTCACAGTTCAGACATCGCTGCCCAAATAACACTTTGCTTCGGTATTACTTCAAATTTAAATGATATTATCCATTAAGAACAACCATGCTTACCAGAGACACACTATTTCTTATAAAAGACAACATTTTATTTCAATGGAATGGAAATCTAGTACAATGTGTGCATCTCTCATATTGTACAGTATACCTCGGGGAGCTAAAAGGTAAAAGTGTCGTGCACACTTTTTCTATGAAAAAATTGTCATCCTACTTTTCTTTAAGGATCTCATAATGTTACTGGTACATATTGACATGTCACCACTATTTACTGTTTGCTAGTTAGTAGAGTATCAGCAAAATATTTTTAACTAGATCCGCTAGTATCTATTTGCAATGTGGTGAACACTGTTTTTGTGTTATTCAACCTGAAGACTGATTTGGTGTCACTGTGCAAGTTAATGTATCCTGTGCGAGACTCTTCACCTCTGCATAAGACCTGCTACCTATACCATTTTGAAACTGCTTACTGTAGTCAGGCCTTTGTCTTCATCTATAATATTCATCAATTATACTTCATTCCATTACAAAATTGGTGATTCTTTGATGCCTCAATGTGTCCTACCAATCAATTCCTTCTTTTAGTCAGTTTCTGCCATAAACTTCTTTTATCTGCAGTTTTATTCAGTACCTCCCCATTAGTTATTCAAAATGTTTATTACACATACAGACATATATCACCAGTTTGCATCTAATATCCTCTTTACTACAGCCATTCTCACTCATTTTCCTGTCCAAAAAATGAAATGCATCTACTACTTTTAGAGTTTCATTTCCTAATTTAATTCCCTCAACATCAACCAATTTTACTCAACCATATTCAATTACACTTGTTTCACTTTTATTAATATACATCAAATAACCACTTTTCAAGAGACTGATCACCTTAATCAACTCATCTTCCAATTTCTTTTTAGCCTTTGATAGAATTACAGTATCATCTGCAAATCTCAAGAGTTTTAATTTCTTCTGCTTAAATTTAACTGCCTTTCCATTTGAAAGATAGAGAGGATAGGTTACAACCTAGTCTTCTCAATTATTGCTTCCCTTAGATGTCCTATGATTCTTATAACTGCAGTTTTCTTTCAAGTTGTAAATGGCCCTTTCTTCACTGTATTTTATCTCAGCTATCTTCAAAACTTTAAAGAAAGTACTCCAATCAACAATGTCAGATCTACAAATGCTTTAAAAGTAAGTTTGCCTTTCTTCAGGCTGTCTTCTAAGGTAAATCATAGGGTCCCTTGTCTGTTCCTATATTTTTTTGAAACCCAAACTAATCTTCAGTAATACTAATATGTACCAGCACCTGCCTTCCTTGGAATAGGAAGTCATCTCCTTCTTGAAGTCTGAAGGTACTCTGCTGTCTCATACGTCTTGCATACCAGGTGGAATAGTTTTGTCACTGCTTATTCTCCCAACTTAGGTTTTCCAGAACACTGTCAAATTCTTCTTGCAGTATCATATCTCCCCTCTCATATTCTTCTACTTCCTCTTCACTTTCTGTAACGTAGGCTTCTAGATCATTTTCCCTGTCCAGTAGTTCATTTGCCCTGTACATGTTGTTCTATCTTTCAGCCTTTCATTCTTTGCTTAGTACTGGCTTACCATCTGAGTTCTTAATAATTATACAAGTGCTTCTCTTTCCTTCAAATGTCTCTTTAATTTTTTCATAAGTGACATTTATCTTAGCCACAGACAAGCATGATTTTACAGCTTTGGAAAATCCAGGATGAATTAATGACAGTATTATAAAAGGATAGATTCTAAAGTAATTGGATAGATAAAAAATCTACTCATGAAGCAGCAGCAGGAGAACATACACATAAAAAAAGGTTTTAGATATGCAAGCTTTTGGAGCCAGTGGCTCCTTCATCCAGCAGAATGGTTGAAGGGAAGGGAAGAGAGGTGAAGGAAAAGGACTGGAGAGGTTTAGGAAAAGGGGTAGAGTTTGGAAAAGTCACCCAGAACTCTGGGTCAGGGGAACCTTACTTGTTGGGATGAAAAGGAAAGACTGATTCTTGTCCTTTCTCTTCAACCCTTCTGCCAGAAGAGGGAACCACTGGCTCTGAAAGCTTAGATACCTAAAACCTATTGTTAAACATGTGTTCTCCTGCCACTGCTTGCTGAGTAGGTTTTTATCTATCCAATTACTTTATATTGTCACAGATAGCTCCAACAAAGAGGCAATTTTTTGTTGTGCGTACCTGCGACTCAACATTTCCACTATATGGTGAGTAGCGGTCTATTCTTGTTACGATATGGTCATTTTACAGTTTTGTGTTTCTCCTCTATCCATAATTGCTTTGCCATTTTGCACTTTCTATCTGTCTCATTTTTAGATATGTTTATTGCCCTTTGCATGCATCATCATTTCCTGCAATTTTATACTTTCCCCTTTCATGACTTGAATTCAGTGCCCCATGTGTTATCCAAGAATTTCTATTGGGCCTTGTCTTTTGCCTATTTGATGCTTGGTTTCCTTAACTATTTCATCTTTCAAATCTACCCTTTTGACTTCTATTGTTTTCCTTTCATGTTTTTCAGTCAACCATCTAATGGTTCCATTGAAACTCTCAGCAATATTTGGTTCTTTCACTTTTCTGGATTTGATTCCCATGTTTTCCTACCTTTCTGTAATTTCCTGAATTTTAATCTTCAATTAATAAGTAATACATTAGGGTCAGAGCCAACATCTGCCCCTGAAAATGTTGTGCAATTTAAGACTGGTTTTGAAATCTCTATCTTACAATCATATAATCTATTTGAATCCTTCCATTGCCTCCAGGTCTCTTCCATGAATACAGTCTTCTTTCATGATTGTTAAATTAAATATTAGCATTGATTAAATTATGCTTTATCGAAAATTCTACCAGGCAACTTCCCTTTTCATTCCTTTCACCAGTCCACATTTTCTGCTATTTTTCCCTCTTTTTCTTATTCATTATAAAATTCTTGCATTATCCATATTTAATTTTGTGTTTATAAACCTTTTCTGACCTGGTCAGAAGTCCTGTTCTTTCTGACATCACATTTCCATAACTGCCACTATATTTAACATCAATTTATACATCTCTGTCTTCTAAATCTCCAAGCTACACACCAACTGAAGGTATCAAACATCCAACCCTCCAGCCTGTAGAACACCAGTTTGGTTTTCCTGATGGCAACATCATCCTGAGTCGTCCCAGCCTGGAGATCTGAACTGAGAATTTTTCCATCTGGAATATTTTACCCATGTTGATGCCATTATCATTAAGACATACAATAATGTTGCATGTCATTCAGATTAGTCACTCATCCAGACTGTCACCCTTGCAAGTGTTTAAAAAGCTTCTGCACTTCTCCAGGTACCATATGTTAGTCCAGCCTCTCCACAGATAGCTCTCTTAAATGGTTGCACCTATTATATATCCACACATATCACTGATGTGCACAAGCCTCCCTGCCACAGCAAGGTCTCAGGCAAGCATATGATGACTAGTTGTTACACCACCAACAGTTTGTCTGTTAAGCTCCACTGACAGAAACAGATCAGATTTTTTAATGCTTAATAGCAAATGACAGTGCCTACAGAACACATATTACATACTGGCAATATTAAGAAAAAGAAAGATTGCTACTTACCATATAGTGGAATCAGTGAGCTGTAGATAGACATGACAAAAAGACTGCTCCACATGGGAGCTGTTGGCCAAAAGGCCTTCTAAATTAGACAACACACACACATTCATGCAAGCACAACTCACACACACATGACCACTGCCTCTGGCCACTGAGGCTGGCATTGGTGGCCAGAGATAGTGGTCATGTGTGTGTGAATTATACTTTAAGTGTGTGTTTGTTTTTTGTCTACTTTAGAGGAAGACCTACGGGTCAAAAATTCACATGCTTAGCAATCTTTTTGTTGTGACTGTTTGCAGCGCAAGATCTTCACCATGTGGTGAGTACCAATCTACCATTTTCATAATATTGTCATTATTCCATTCTGGATTTCCTTTTGTTTTATATTAGATATTGTATTTAAAAACAATTTATTGACACAGTTATTCCATCAGCAAGTTCTGTGATGGCCAACGGCCTTGCCACAGTGGTAACACTGGTTCCCTTCAGATCACCAAAGTTAAGTGGTGTCAGACTTGGCTAGCACTTGGATGGGTGACCATCTGGGTCAGCTGAGCACTATTGGCAAGTGAGGTGCACTCAGCCATTGTGAAGTTAACTGATGAGCTACTTGATAAAGAAGTAGTGGCTCCAGTTACGAAAACTGACGACAACCAGGAGAGTGATGTGCTGACCACATACTGTATCCAGTTTTGCCTATCAGCTGATAATGACACAACAGTCAGTCAGTGGCACTGCACCTTTCGAGTCCTGCTTAGATGGAATTTAAAGTTTAGAGAGCTTCTATGATGCTGCTATACACAGGCCAAAATTGTAAATGTTAATTCACGTGTCCACCTCAGAAGAACAGCAGTTTATCTGTTTGTAACTGTATTTTGTTGCAAACTAAAATGCCACAACAACAAATAAATTTTTTAGTCAATGCTTGGTTTTACTTTACAGTGTCTCCAGACAATATTAATGAAGCACATCATTTCTGTTCTTGCAGACAACATAAGTACCCACCTGACTGCTTCCCCAGTCATGCTATTTATACAATTGTGATTTTGTTTGGAAATCTATTTCTTTACAGATATTTGATTGACAGACATTTAATGACTAAAGTTAACCTGCAATTCTGTTAGCAACAGATTTAAAACTCAGTGAACGAAATATTTTAGATTTACTGAAAAAGATGGTCCAAGCTACTTACCTTGATTAAGTTTTATTCCAGTTCCTATTGTTAAGTTCTTCTCAAATCTAAAACTCCTTTTTATCAGCTGATATGAGTTATGTAGGTAATCAACAGTGAGGTTTAAGTAACCTTTCTTATAATTTATATCAATCTATAAATAAAAGAAATATGTGAGAAATTTTTCAAAAATATTTTTGTAATTATTAAAATACAGCAATAATACATTATTACTCACATGATGCCAGTTTACATGGGCAACATATTTGACTGCTGATTGGTGTGTAAAATTTCTGGACAGGTCCCTTAGTACAAATCGAACATCATCATTTACCAGTTTAAGCTGATACAAGAAAGAAAACAATGTCATTACCTTATTCAGAATTTATGCAACTTCTGTTTTCTAATATTATTAGTGAAGTATGTTGATTCACGTGTTTTATGAGCTCATTCTTCTTCAGTGTGGCTAGAAACATATTTCTTATCTATTTCTTTTAATTACTACTAATATAAGGTAAATACATAGAGTTGTAACTTGCCTGTCAACCCCACTTACCGACAATAAATGAAATTTTAAAGACTCATTTTCATATACAAATAGCATAACATAAACAAACTGTAACTACAAAGGAAAATTACTTATTTTCATTCATTCTGTAGATGAAGTTTCCAGTAAAAAAGATAATTTATTGACATTCTGAATTCCACAACAAAAAAACACTTTGTGCAGGAATGTGATTCTTACCAGCAAGTGCAAATGACTAGTTCAGTGCCAAGGGACAAGAAGAAGGCTCTTGTATAGGTGTGAAGTCAAGGATGATTCAATAAAAAAATATTATGTGTTAAAGTCACATAATAGAAGTCAATTTGTAAATACAGAGGGATGGCAGCACAGTAAGGGAGCAAAAGATTTCTCCAGAAAATATAATTTATGTTAAAGCCATTTGTGCCTCTGTTGGTGGACATCATATTTAAATAAAACTACTGTATGATTTTATAAATTATTGGATTATGAGTTTTAACAGTCATGGGAAAAAGCAAGAGATCAACTGTTATTACGAAACAGGAAAAAATTCCCTTAAAACACCATTTTTTCAAGAGATTTGGATAAATATAGCATTAAAACGTATATATGTAAGCATCTACAACAGGCAAGATGTAAAAATGTACTGAAATAAGATGACTATCACATGGTCTCCAGAAATTATGTCACTCAAAATAGTGATAGGTTTCAATCAAGTTCTATAACATACACCGAAGTGGCAAAGAAACTGGTAGAGGCATGCTTATTCAAATACAGAGATATGTAGACAGACAGAATATGACACTGCAGTTGGCAATGCCTATATAAGACAAAAAGTGCCCGTCATAGTTGTTAGATTGGTTACTGCTGCTGCAATGGCTGATTATCAAGATTTAAGTGAGCTTAAATATGCTGTTGTAGTTGGTGCTCGAGCAATGGACACAGCATCTCTGAGGTAGTGATGAATTGGGAATTTTCCTGCATGACCAGTTCACGAATATTCCGCAAATATCAGGAATCCGGTAAAACATCAAATCTCTAACACTGCTGCAACCGGCAAAAGATCCTGCAAGAACGGGACCAATGACAATTGAGAAGAATTGTTCAGTGTGACAGAAAAGCAAACCTTCTGCAAATTGATGCAGATTTCAATGCTGGGCCATCAGCAAGTGTCAGTGTGAAAAACCATTCAATGAAACATCATCAATATGGGCTTTTGGAGCTGAAGATCCACTTGTGTACCCTTGATGACTGCCCGACATAAACCTTTATGCCACGCCTGTGCTCATCAACACTGACACTGGACTGTTGATGACTGGAAACATGTTGCCTGGTCAGAAAAGTCTTGTTTCAAATTGTATCAAGCAGATGGACATGTACGGGTATGGAGACAACCTCATGAATCCATGGACCCTGCATGTCAGCATGGGACTGTTCAAGTTGATGGAAGCTCTGTAATGGTGTGGGGAGTGTGCAGTTGGAGTGATATGGGACCCCTGACACATCTAGATATGATTCTGACAGCTGACACACATGTAAGCACCCTGTCTGATCACCTGCATCCATTCATGTCCACTGTGCATTCCAACAGATGTGGCCAATTCGAGCAGGACAATGCAACACCACAAACGACCAGATCTGCTACAGAGTGGCTCCAGGGACACTCTTCTGAGTTTAAGCACTTTCAGTGATCACCAAACTCCCCAGACATGAGCATTATTGAGCATATCTGGGATGTTTTGCAATGTGCTGTTCAGAAGAGATCTTCGTGAGTCCATGCCACATTGTGTTGCTGCACTTCTGCGTGTTCATGAGGGGGGGAGGGGGGGGGCGCTACATGATATTAAGCAGGTGTGCCAGTGTCTTTGGCTCTTCAGTGTATTTGAAATGAAGGCATGCAATCTGCTTAATCAAGATTTACATATGGTAATGGAAAGTCATGGTAAAATGTAAGTAACTTTTGAATAAAGCTCACTGACAGGCACATGAATTAAATACTTTGCAACCTTTTGGATGAATCCTTCACAGGTGAGGGATTGTGTCAAGTGGAGTAAAGTGGATGAAAAAGGAGGCTGGGAATAGAAGGGAGGCATGGATAAAGTTGGCTGACATCTAGGATCCCCTGTAGTAGCAGATGCACAGCACAGAAATGCAGGGGATAGAGGCAGAGGTGCGTGGGAGAAGAATGTGGTAGGATCATCATTAACTGTGAGTATGTGCAATGTACGCTGACAATAATGTGGAGGAGTAGACTGGAAAGGGGATGACAGAGCACAGGAAAAGCAGATTGCTGGGAAGAGGTTGTGGGTGCAGGATGAGTGAAATTAAGAATTCTGCAGCAGGGTGGATGTGAGCATGGGGCAGGGACTTGCAAATATCTAGGCCATAAGGATTATGGGAATGATGGATCTGTTGCACAGACAACTTCCAGCAATGTTGTTCAGAGAAGCTGTTGTTAGGGAAAATGATCCAAATGAAACTGTTTGTAAAGTGGCTATTGATTGTGCTCAGCAGCATGTTCTACCACTGGGTGGTCAACTCTGCTCTTGGCTACAGTTTGCTGACACTCATTCCTATGTGTGAACAGCTGGTTGGTTGTCGTAACTCCATAAAATGCTGTGCAGAAATAACTTCAGAGCTGGTGTATGACATGACTGCTTTCACAGATGGCCCTGCCTTTGATGGGACACAATAACCAAGTGATGGGCTTTCAGTTACAAGAAGGCCTGACTTTACTGACAGTGTCAGTATAGAGACAGGGGAATGATTAGGATGTCATCATAGCTGTGATGGTTACATAAGTTAATAAATCCAAAAAAAAACCAGAAGAGTATTTTTGAAAAAATGAACAAATATGCAGTTTTAGAATCCCACTAAGACAATGAATGGACTTGTTCCAATGTGATGGACACAGGGGAATCATGGGCAAAGTTTAAAGTGACTATAAATTGTGCTCTTGACAAGTAGTGCTGAATAAGTGGGATAAGGATGAAAAAGGCCGACTGTGGTTTAATAACAAAATTTAGAAAGTGCTGATGAAGCAGAGACTGCTGCACTCTCAGTTCAAAGAAGAATGTGCAAATGGAGACAGGCAATAGTATAAATTCATGCGTCTGCAAAAAGATCAACATGTGAAGCATACAATAACTTTCACCAAAGTACCTTAGTGTAAGATGTCATCAAGAACGTGAGAAAATTCTGGTCCTCTGTAAAATCACCCAAGGGGGTCAAGGGCTTCCATCCAGTCACTCATCAACTGGTCTGCAAAATGAAAGCTGAAGTTTTAAATTTCACATTGAAGAAATCATTCATGCAGGAGGATCATTCAAACCTAACATAGTTTGACTGATGCACAGACACCTTTATGCAGAAAATAGTAATAGATATCCCTGGGTTAGAGAAACAACTGAAAGAGCTGAAAAAAATAAATTACCAGATCAGGGTGAATCTTTTTTGTGAATTCTGGATAAAGGGCAACAGCCATATTCCGTATTACTTGATTTCAGGAAATCATTTGACGTGGTACCACACTGCAGACTATTAACGAAGTTCCCGGCATGCAGATTATGTTGCATATATGTGAGTGGCTCAAAGAGTTCTCAAGTAATGACCTAGTATTTTGTCTTCAATGGTGAGTGTTCATCAAAGACAGGGGTGCTCCAGAGAAGTGTGATAAGACCGTCCTTGTCCTCTGTATTCATAAATGATCTGATGGGCAGGGTGAGCAGCAAGTCTACAGCTGTTTGCTAATGATGCTGTGGTATGTGGGAAGGTGTCATTTTTGAGTGACAGCAGGAGGATACAAGATGACTTAGACAAGATTTCTAGTTGCTGTGATGAATGGCAGCCTACTCTAAATGTAGAAAAATGTAGTTAATGCAGATGAGCAGGAAAGACAATCCCAATGTGGTTGAATACTACATTAGTAGCATGCTGCTTTAACACCATCACATTGATTAAATATCTAGGCATAATGTTGTGAAGTGATGTGAAATGGAACAAGCATGTACGAACAGTAATAGGGGAGGTGAATGACTGATTTTGGTTTACTGAACGAATTTTAGCAAAGTCTGATTTATCTGTGAAGGAGGCAAGCTATAGAACTCTAGCATCATCCATTCTTGAGCACTGCTTAAGAGTCTGGGATGTACACTTCGGCTAACAACCATGAAGATAAGGTAAGACAAGAGAAATTAGGGCTTGCATGGAAGCATATAAACAGTCATTTTTCCCTCACTCCATATGCGAGTGGAATGGGAAAGGAAATGAGTAGTAGTGGTACAAGGTACTCTCTGCCATGCACCATATTGTGGCTTGTGAAGTATGCATATAGATGTAGATGTAGAAGGGACTAGAGAAAGGCGTGCTGGGTGGGTGTATTGGACAGTTTCACATCTGAGTATTCCACGGAGGTATGACCCACATGACAAGGGCTTGTAGGCGGGTTTTGGCATAAGGATGTACCAGGATATTGTGTTGGCAGAGAAGTATCATTTTGGGAGAGGTGGGAATGATTGTGGATAAGATATTTCTCATTTCCGGGTATGAAGATAAATAGTCGAACCCCTGGCGAAGGATACTGTTCAGATGGTCCAGGCCAGGATGACATTGAGTGATGAGGGAAGTGTTCCTTTGTAGCTAGTTCTTGAGGGTGGTGGGAGGATTATGGGTGTGAGAGGATATGACATGGGAAATCTGTCTATGGACTAAGTCTGGGGGACAGTGCTTGTCAGTGAAAGCCTTAGTGAGACCTTGAGCATACTGGGCAAGGGAATTCTCATCACTGGAGATGCATCACCCACACAAACACTCACATGAGTCAAGCTGCAGAAGTACAGTCCCTACAGTGTATTCAATGAGTGCAATGTAGACATGCAGGTGTAAGTGTGTTGAAGGGTATGTGTGTATGTGTTAACTTACTCCTAAATTATTTACAAAAATCACTTATGATTAAAAGACAAATGTATTAGAGTGAAATTGATCCTCTAATTTAATACAAGTAGCACTAAAACACTCATCACTAAGCTACAAATCAGAGTTGGCACCAGCTCTGTAATTACCTGACATAGCATGGAGAGGGCCATCTGTAAACTTGAATGCAGAAGCACCCATTAAAGTAACCTCAGGCACACTTAGACATCATACTTATGATGATATCTGCACTCTGGTACATACATACTACGTGTCATTAGGTAATTAAATGTAGCATTTGTAACTGCTTAACAATTGTTACTCTAGGCATTTAGCATAAGGTTAGGCACTGACTAATCTAATGTTGCCATGTCATCCAGCATGATGGCTATTTATATATAGTAACACATGCCATATCACAGTTTACTATGTGCCCTAGCCTATGCCATAGACATAGGTCTACATGTCTCACATGCCATTAACTAATAAGCATTTTGTTTGGAACCTAGGCATCTAGCATCAATGTCGGCCCTGTGCTGCTTTCATTAAATCTGTGGGTGACTGGAAACATAGCCTGAGCTCATGGTGCCAAATCATATACCATTACCTGTTCTATGGCTGACATGTGTAATAGCACTGACTTTGCATTGCAGTTTAGCATTTGGTCAAATTTTCAACTCGGACAAAGGTCTACATATTATACATTCTAGAAACCACATGTCTATATTAACTATTACTTCTATTTATAATCTTTTATACCTTTACTACAAACTATGTAAATGTTGTATATACAAGGTCATTATAAGTGACTGAGGTGATTTTAAAATGCACTGCAAGTACATTCATTGACAATTTGTCACAGAACTCAACACTCTATTGACAAACATAAAAAGTTTTGTATTGTTGCAGCCACACTTCAGATTTCTGCCACAAGAGTGTAGCAATAATCAGTTAGGCTAGATGGTGGGAATTGCAGAGAAAGCGTATGTTATGCTCAAAACGCCTTCACGTCAGTCTGCCATAACACAGCAAAGAAACTTCAAAATGTAGTTCAACACAGCTCCACCAACTGCCAACTCCATTTGGCAATGGTATGCACAGTTTAAGCTTCAAGATGCCTCTATAAAAGGAAATGAACAGGTCAGCCTATAGCGAGTGAAGAGCGATTGACTTCCTGTGCGTATGTTTCACACACAGTCCATAGAAGCTGTCAAGCAGGGAGCTGAACATACCACAACCAACTGTTTGAAAGATCTTAGGGAACTGACTGAAACTGAAGCCTTACTGCTTGCAATTGTTACAAGCCCTGACTCTTGATGACAAAGTCAGATACTTTGAATTTTCCACACAGTTGCAACAGCTTATAGAAGAGAATGGGTTTTATGAGACACTCATCTTCATCGACAAAGCAACATTTTTTGTGAATGGCATAGTGAACAGGCACGCTTGTGAATCTGGGGAACAGAAACCCCATCAGTCATGCAGCAAATTTGAGGTTCACCAAAAGTTAATATGTTCTGTGCAGTCTCACAGTTTAAAGTTTATGGTACCTTTTCCTTCTGCAAAAAGACCATTACAGGACATGCGTATCTGGACGTGCTGGAAAATTGGCTCATGCCACTATTGGAGACTGACAGTGTGGACTTCATGTACCAACAGGAAAGTGCTTGACCCACTTCCAACCAGGTTGTTTGTGAATTCCTAAATGGGAAATTGAGAAGCCAACGGATCAGATATTGTGGAATTGATGATCAGCTATTCATGTCATAGCCTCTATTCTCTCCCATCCTAAACCCATGTGATTTTTTGTGTGGGGTTGTGTTAAAGATTCAGTGTTTATGCCTTCTCTACCAACAAACCTACCAGGACTATGAACTTGCATCAACAGTGTTTTTGATCTGATTGATAGGGACATGTTTCACTGAACATGGGAAGAACTGGATTAATTATCAGCTTGACATCGCCAGAATCAGTAGGGGAGCACATATAAAGTACTTGCAACATGTCAAAAAATCTTTTTGAGTTTTTATATGTGTGTGCAAATTCCTGTGACAATAAGCCAAATTTCTGAAGTTTCTTCAATAATTCATTATTTGTTTTTTAAATTACTGTGTAGTGTTTTCCTCATTTTAATTATTGTGTTACATTATATTTCTACTTTATTATGCTGCACTGCCACCTGGTGGTATCTCCACTAAACTGTGAACCCGTGTACACAATGGCAGTCAGTCTGTTTGCTGCCTTGACCTTGTCAATTTTATCTGACACTGTGGCCAGGCAAGATGACTTGACTTATGTCACATTCAGCTTGCTACAATGATGTTTATACAGTATGTTTCACTTACCCAGTTTTTAAATACAATTGTAAGGTATGCTGTAACTGGGATTTTATTGCACATAGCTTCGTTCCATTGGCTTTGGATCATATCCATATAATTTTATTCTATTGTGTTCTCCAGTGGACACTTCCTTCAGCATGTTAACACAGAAATGACGAAGTGTCTTACCTATTCTCTTGATGCAGGAACTGCATGTTTGTAACCTGGTATGTTCTCCCAACAGCTTATGCATAATTATTCTTGTGACACTGTTGTATTCTAAAGTATTTCTAATTTGTGATTTTTACAACAACTTCCACACCTTAAGATGAGCATTTAAGAAGTTGACACTGGTAATCACCGTTTTCTTCATTGTGCTCTTGCCGAATGAAGGTTTCAATAAAAAAGCTATAGTATTCATGCACCAACACTGTTCATTCAGGATCCATATTGGCTTATCATTAGTGAGTAGTCTCTTTCCTAATTCTTTTCCATCCTTTCTCAAATATGCACACAACTCACCTTCTATTGCATCTAATATTATTCATGTCTTCCTTTTAAATCTTTTACAGTTAAAAATGTTGTCTGTTTGTATGTTCTGTTGAAGAGTGACTTGTTAGCTAATGTATTGTCTATTTAGTCAAGTAATTATTTGTTGCCTTTTAGAGTGACCTTATGACTTGGCTTTTACCTATGAAAACTGTAAAACAAGAAAAAATATCTAGAAGAAAGCATGCAGGAATTCTATATTATCTTCAAGGAGTAAAGGTAATAAATCATCAGAGTGTTGAGGCATTGAGTCATCAACTGACACATTAACAAGACTGAAAATGTTAGATTTTGGATGAACCCTTGTTCAAAAATATGGAGTATACATACGAGGTCTGTTCAAAAAGTTTTGTAACTTTCATAAATTCAAACCAATGGTATGTTGGAGCAAAATGGTGGTGGCATCCCTGCGCAAACCTATGTTTAATATATAACTGCCAGAAGTTTCATTGCCATATGTCTATTATTTATTGTTCAGTGCTGCACCGAGTAGATCATAGTGTCGCACAGCTTGTGAATTTCAAGATGGCAGAGTTAGAGGAGCAATGTGTCTGCATTGAATTTTGCATAAAACTCAAGAAAACCTTCATAGAGTCACACCAAATTATGCAGGAAGCCTACAGTGATGAGTGCTTAAGCCGTACTCGGTGTTATGAGTGGTTGACATGGTTTAGAAATGGCCGGACAGACGTTAAAGATGACCCTCATTCAGGATGCCATTCGACGTCTACAGATGACGCTTGTGTCAGGAACATAAACAAAATTCTGGGTACCAGTTGAAGACTGACTGACTGAGAGATTGCAGAAGAATGTAACATGTCATGAAATCCTGACACAGCATCTTAGAAAGCATCATGTTGCCGCCATGTTTGTCCTAAAGCGCATGAGTCAAGACCAAAAAGGCCTTTGCGTTGAAATCTGTGAAGAGGTTTTGGATCGTGCAAACAAGAACAAGATTTTGCTTACAAGAATCATAAATGGTGATGAGCTGTGGGTCTATGGTTATGATTCTGAGACCAAGGTTCAATCTTCACCATGCATTGAGAAAGGTTCTCCAAGACCAGGAAAAGCTCACAAGATCAGGACAGATGTCAAAGCCATACTGATAGCTTTCTTTGACTTTGTAGGATTAGTTCATCATGAATTGATGCCACAGTGACAAACTGTTAATCGATGGTACTATTGAGATGTGTTGGAATGCCTGTGAGAAAATGTGAGAAGGAAATGACCTGAAATGCGGTGAGACAATTCCTGGCTCTTGCATCATGATAATGCAGCTGCACATTCATCCCTGTTGGTACATGAATATTGCAAAAAAGTGAAATAACTGTGCTGCCTTATCCTCTGTGCTCTCCAGACCTGGCACTTGTGGACATTTTATTTTATTTCCAAAGCTGAAAACCCTGTTGAAAAAATGAAGATTGACAACAGTAGACGAGATAAAGGAAAATTCGTAGACAGTTTTTCATGTGATACAGCAAGAGGTGTATCGAGACTGCTTTTGAAAGTGAAAACGATGCTGGTAGCACTGTATCAATAGTGGAGGAGAGTATTTTGAAGGAGACCATGCACAGTAAGTAAGAGGTAAGTGCATAAAAATTTTGTGGACAAAGTTCTGGAATTTTTTGAACAGACCTCTCACACTTATACAGCTACATTGTCCTAGATGGCTGCAGTGTGCTGGCACTGCATTTTAACTAGGTCCAATCTTCACCTCACTTTATCTTCTTTTTGTTATAATTACAGTCTCAAATTTATAGATAAAAGTTACTTTTGTTTGAATACCTCCCAGTATCCATGACCAGATGGTGTTGTAATATTGGACACAGCAAGAACTCCAGTTGGCTGGCTGCTTTTGAAGTCAAATTTCAGTGACAAAGTGTCAGTATCATTTAAATACCACTTAATATGAGCTGATGGGAATGGAAGAGTCAATGGTATAACTTCAACCTTTGTTTCTTCAAATTCTGGCTCCAGAACACCAATGTAATGAACTTTTGGATTTCCTTTCTTCAGTTCATAGAGAATTGAAATTTCATTAAAGAAAACATATTTCAAACTCCCCACAAAGTTATTGTGAGATGCCAGACCTGTAAAAAATAATGCATACACGATAAATTACAGATTAAAGGAATTAATAGTTAAAATTTTGAAGAGATTCTGCCCACAAATGTTCTTTTACACCTGAATATCTTGCTAATGGTAAGTTGATGGAGCACTATCTCAGCAGGACAAAAATCAGGCAAGTAGTTCATAGTGAATATATGGAAAAAGTCATACCATCCATATGGCAGGATTTAGGACAACTGTAGAAAAATGAAGTCATGATGACCAGATCTGGATTAGATCTGATCCCTTTGATAGATTAGCAACTGATTCTGAACCTAGATTAGGGATTTCAGGGTAGTATTAACCTATAGCCATAATTTAAAAATTATAGTACTGTTCTTAATGCTTGAAGTACTGTATGTATGGTGAACAGCCACTGCATAATCTGTTTTGCCTACTTTCACATCAGTAGACTTTCCATCACTGATTAGAGCTACTGAACTAAGATAGGCTTTAAATATCACCAAACCAATGTTGTAACTGCAGATGAAAGTTCTAATAATGCATGAAATGATTTTTGGTCTTTTTACGCTTGAGTTTTGTTTATATGCTGAGATGTAACATCCAGATACCTTTACTTTTAGGCTTCATATCTTACGTGTAAAAATGTTAATATGGTCATATATGTGAATAGCTTCTCTGCACAAATGGGTATAGCACCTGCCAATTCAGTCAGAGTTTGAAATGGATAACATGACTGCCTTCAGGTAACACACATTCAAGTAAGGTGGATTTTCTCCCCTAATTTTTCTATCTGCAGCCTCTTTTGTACTCTAGAACCATAAAATGTATTTAATGTTTCTACACTTTTAAGAAACAGAAGAATAGATAGAATTTATAGGTCATGTTACCAAAACCCATAGTATCAAGTGTTCAGGGTTGGCCCATTGTGGTATCAGCAATGGAACCAAAACCTGATTTGATCATCTAGTGCAGCAAGACTGAGGTGAGATCTGTCAGAGAATGCAGTGGCCACCATTTAAGTATGACTGTGACGTGTTGTGACTACTCATGTTTTGCCACACTTATGTTTAGTTTAATGCCACAGATAATTTGATATGTGGAGGAGAAACAATTATAATTGATGATACGGTTCTCGGCAGCAGAGCCATAAAGGTATTTTTCATTGTTTCTCTGTCTTATATTGGATAACAATGAATACAGCAACCTCATCTTCCAGTAGTGTGACATATGGGAGGAGACTGGGGATTTGGGGGCAAGGAGGGCACAGAATGCATGAAGTACTATCAAACCATACTTAAATATTAGCTATATCCCCATCCTTTGCAATGGAAGTTAAAAAGGGCATTTGCATAGCATTGCTTTTTAGTATGCTGTACCTCAGTTGGTAAAAGAGGACCCTTACATGATCACTTTGTCTAAATTAATTTTCTACAGCCAAAAAGTCAAATATGAAAGAAACTTATCAAAAGAAGCAATATCTTCAAGTTTATAATGCACAAACAGACATCACTAAATTCATATATCCTAGTAAAGTAAATCCAATCTTAGTTTGCATTCACAATGATGAGATTGTGGCACTTAATTAAATCACTGATGTGAATTTCTGAGAACACTCCTGTCCCTGAGGGGGGCAAAAAACAAAGAACTAACTGTGCATCTATTGGTTCTTTGGTGTACTACAAAACTAGCAGCACCATCTGTTGGTTCTTTGATGTATTATGCTGTCACTAAGATAAACATCCAAATTACTAAGCTAAGCAGACCCCCAGAATTTTAAATTATGATTTTTTTATTTTAATTTTTTACTTTATTTTTATTTTTCATTTGTATCTGATTTTGATAAAATAAAGTCTATTAATTGCCTCAAGTTATGCAGAAATTACCTGTGAAAACTCCATGAAAATTTGTTCAGCAAACAATAGGGGTTGAGTTTGTTCTGTGCATCTATGTCACACATTCTCCAACAGCCAATGAGAGTTCAGTAGTGTTCTGAATGCTCTGCTCTGAATGCTGTAGCTAATGTGAGCATTAAATGTTATCTAGCGAGTTGTTTAAGGAATTTTTGTTCCATTTGTTGTGAGCTGTCATTGCTGATATGGTGGTTAGTGATACATTCCACAAAAGGAAGTGAGAATCTTAATTTGCAAGATATATGCTTTCTTCAAGTGTAAGGCACACACGTGCGCGTACCGCAACTTCACTTGGAATCGTCAACAACGCAATCCTCGTCCGTGCCTCAGCATGCATCAATCACCACTGTTTGAAGATCACACTATACTACAGGTGGATAAGTAGCAGTTATGTTTGAATAAAAAGAGTCTGGTTATTAGGCTTCATCACTGTTAACCAGTAAAACTACAAACAGTGAAACTATAAAACTGACATTTTGATCATCTTTGCAGTGTTCTCTTCACAGTGACTAAACTCGATTCTGAGATGGTCTTCCCAATTACCATCCAGTTTCAGTTGTCAAGTGACTACCAACATCACATTTTGGAGTGTTATTGTACAGTCCAAAGTCAAGGCACTTGTGTAGGGGTGCTTACACATAAGGCTATTGCCTATGTTACTCCAACGAGGGATTGGCAGGCAATAGCAAATTTGAAGCTTGTACACAGGGGTAACACTTTTCTACCACAAGACTTTTAACTGCATGGCAGTTCTTTTGTGATTATTTACTTATACTGTTGAGCTTGGTTCCTGAGGACCTGCCGGCTGATGGACACACTAGGTCCATTGGGCTGTGAACAATGGCAGTTAGGTATACTGCAGTTTGTAGCCATTCTCCTTGTTGATGTTGTTGGGATATTTCATTATCTCAATGGCCTTTCTCATTTTTAACCATCACATAAATTGTTGCTGAGGAAGCAAAAGGCTTCTTGCAAAATGAAAGTCCAGCTGGCAATTGGCTATTGCTGATTTTCTATGTTGCCCCAGTCATACATACCTTTCATGCTCTGAATCAGTCTCTTGGTTTCACCAATACAGATACCACTGTATGTACATTGAAATTCATAAATGACTGCAGCATGGATAGAACCTATGGGCCGTAATATATGTGGATCTTTTTGTAGCCACTCTGGTAGTGTAATTCCTCTGTGGTGCAGCATGCAGCCACTGTGGTCATGTATGCTTCTCACATAAGGCAAGCAAGCAACAAGGATTGTTGTCCTTTACTGTTATCAGTTTTGTTTTGCTGGTTGTCTAGATTAATGCATGTTTTTATTGGTGTATCCATTCATATGGAATACTGTCTAGAGCTTGTTAGTGTGTTAGAGGTTATCAGTATCATTTTTCTTGAGAGCTCAAAATATCACAATACACAACACAGAATTCTTCTGTGCTGGATTATTGTGCAACTCCGCATGAAAATATCTGTTAGCATGCATAGTTTTCTATACAAGTTATGTTGTAGTTTGCTGCTAAGTGTTCTATATACTTGTACATTCAGGAATGGAACTGTGCTGTTATCGTCCATTTCCAGAATGAATCGTATGTTTTTATGTAGGCTGCTGAGGTGCTGATGGAACTCCCCTAGTTCTGTTTCCGTGTTGCTTTACAAAGAACATGTCATTTATGTACTTCTAACAACCACTTTACATTTCACCTTCCCCTTACAGCCCACCTTCCTCTCAGCAGATGTGATTTCTTCTGCAAAAGTTTTCTGATTTGGACTCAGAGGTAAAAGTCATATACCAATGTGAGTGACATTTCCTAAAGTAACATTTCCATCGTTCTGAATACAGATGGGTGGGAAGAATGGGTCTACGAGTGTAGCAGTGTGGAACTTGGAGCTATTTGTTCAAAGGCTTCAAAAGAACACATCAGCTGCTACAGAAGGGAGGTGGGGAATCCATTGCCACCCCATCTGCCTACTCCTACTCATAGAATTTACCCTGCCAACTGAAATATTTTGACAAGCATGACAGCACTAAGTCACAAATGTCTAACAGTATTCATTCCTGTTACATGTTAATGATTTCGGGTACAAGCACATTTGTAAACAGAGAGATTATATGTGGAATCTTTAACATAAGACTCCATGTGAACAACCAGGCAGTGTAGCTTGCACACCAGATGTTCTACCAGAAAATATGTGAGTGAGTCGATTTCACTGATGATTAATCTTAGAGGTTAGATCACGTTATGTACCTATGGCATCCCATACATTCTTAACAGCATTGCAACTTTTGACACACAAGTCCCTTAGCTGTGTAAGTATTATCTCTGGAATCACTAATTACACCCTGTGTCTTCTTGTTATCTTGAAGCAATGGAGTCTTTTCCTCGGTAGTGAATGGCTTACACATTTGTAGTAGGTTACTGGGAGGCTAAAACAAATTGTTAACTTGTATTAAGGGGAAATGTTTTCCTGTAACAAGACATTGATGACATATGGCAATTCTCTGTTAGCTGCTTGCTTATACTGTTGAGCCCAGAATTGGCCACCTGCTGAAAAAAATGTGGCCTGTTGGATAGGAATCTCTGGCATCTACGTCTTTGACAATATGTAGCCATCCTCCCCATTCATGTTGTTGCGGGAATTTATCTATCTCAATAAATGATGCAGCCTAATTAATAATAATAAAACTTACAACCACATTTGTAATGGAAGAATATCTCAGCATAGTTCAGTAGAGCACAGTGTGTTTCCAATCATGAACGGGCCATGCAGCTTATGTATTGTACACTGTTCAGCCTGTCAGTTTGACCAGAAGAGCCATGTGGATCGAGCATTGTCACATTACTGCAAGATGGGTTGTCAGCATGGTAAGTTGTCCGCTGAATTGCCTTATAATCCATTATGGTGAGCCAAAGAACACTGAAGATTCATCCTGTAGTATTGAGCTGCATTCAATGACTGGTACCTACACATTGTATTTTATCACCCACAAATCTGGTGTCTTCTGATTCACTAAACAGGTTTTCACTATAAGAACTTTTAAAGCTATCATGTACAGAATTCTTTGTAACAAACTAAATGTATTGCATCTAAGGCAGGGTGTCCACCAGGGTGACATGGCGAGTCACATGACATGTAGCATGGCAAAAGGAATGCTTCTATCATATGCAACACACACAGTTTAATGGAGAAGTGCCCACTGCATTGACACAAAGTAACTGAATAATATGGCATGCCATGCCACTGCCACATGAGTGAGGCATGCTTCAGTTTTCGCCATGCATCACATTTGTGCTACTGACAATTTATAAATGTTTCTGATTTGGTTGTGTGATTGTCTCAGAATCCAGGAAAACGACAAATGGTCCTGAGTTCAGTGTCCATTTTTGTTGGTCTAGCGGAAAAATATCCAAGCACTTACGATAACTACAATCCTGAATACAGCAACAGGGACACTCCAAGCACGGGAAAGAATTGCTAGTGAAATATCACAGACAGGAATGGTAATTGGATTCTTTTAATTCATTTGTGGAAGAGAAAGAATATATAGAACCAAAGAGAATTACATACGATGGTTTTTCTATAAAACATGTATGCAAATCTTTTAAATGATTTGTTGAATTTAATGTAATCTCATATTCTTTTGGTATGTAGCCTGACATATATGCTTTGTTCTGGGAAGACAATGCTCCAATTGCACTAAGAAAGAAACTACAGAGGGGATTACCCAACTACACTGCCTTGTTTGTTAGACGCTGTTTAATTTTTGGCTTTTGATGTGATTTCCCAATAGGGTGGTCTACATTGTGCTGCACAGATGACTTAGAATATACAACATCATGAATCCATACAAAGTTATCAAGCAAACAAATAACTTGAATTATCAGATCAGTTTTATTAATGTCACAATTTATTGACATATCCAACAACACTCTTTGACAATGACATATCAGAAGAACATTCAGACCTCCTTCCCGTGAAAAATCTGTAATTCAGTACATGGATTTCATTAGTTAATTGCCTATGAGGATACAGTCTTATTATGTGTTTTATGAGAGGAGAAGCTTAAATCTGCAGCAAAACATTAATGGCGGCAATGGTTTAGGTTCTAAAAGCAGAAGTGCACCTCCAAACAACACTTTACCTTCCCATCACATTTGCAGTCACACTTTCCAATACAGCTGATAAAAATTAATAATACGACTTATCTTAAAAAATATATTATGGAAAGGCAAACCTACATTTCTAGCATTTGTAGACTTAGAGAAAGCTTTTGACAACATTGACTGGAATACTCTCTTTCAAATTCTGAAGGTGGCAGGGGTAAAATACAGGGAACGAAAGGCTATTTACAATTTGTGCAGAAAACAGATGGCAGTTTTAAGAGTCGAGGGGCATGAAAGGGAAGCAGTGGTTGGGATGGGAATGAGACAGGGTTGTAGCCTATCCCCAATGTTATTCAGTCTGTATATTGAGCAAGCAGTGAAGGAAACAAAAGAAAAATTTGGAGTAGGAATTAAAATCCATGGAGAAGAAATAAAAACTTTGAGGTTTGCCGATGACATTGTAATTCTGTCAGAAACAGTAAAGGACCTGGAAGAGCAGCTGAACGGAATGGATAGTGTCTTCAAAGGAGGATATAAGATGAACATCAACAAAAGCAAAACGAAGATAATGGAATGTAGTCGAATTAAATCGGGTGATGCTGTGGGAACAAGATTAGGAAATGAGATGCTTAACGTAGTAAATGAGTTTTGCTATTTGGGGAGCAAAATAACTGATGATGGTCAAAGTAGAGAGGATATAAAATGTAGACTGGCAATGGCAAGGAAAGCGTTTCTGAAGAAGAGAAATTTGTTAACATCGAGTATAGATTTAAGTGTCAGGAAGTCGTTTCTGAAAGTATCTGTAGAGTGTAGACTTGTATGGAAATGTGGACGATAAATAGTTTAGTCAAGAAGAGAATAGAAGCTTTTGAAGTGTGGTGTTACAGAAGAATGCTGAAGATTATATAGGTAGATCACATAACTAATGAGGAGGTATTGAATAGAATTGGAGAGCAGAGGAGTTTGTGGCACAACTTGACAAGAAGATGGGATCGGTTGGTAGGGCATATTCTGAGACATCAAGGGATTACCAATTTAGTATTGGAGGGAAGTGTGGAGGATAACAATTGTAGAGGGAGACCAAGAGATGAATACACTAAACAGATTCAGAAGGATGTAGGTTGCAGTAGGTACTGGGAGATGAAGAAGCTTGCACAGTATAGAGTAACATGGAGAGCAGCATCAAACCAGTCTCTGGACTGAAGACCACAACAACAACAATTATCAGGCTTTCTGCAGATGATGCTGCTATCTACAATGACATACTATTTGAAAGAAGCTGCATAAATATTCAGTCAGATATAATAACATTTCAAAGTGGTGCAAAGATTGACAACTTGCTTCAGATGTTCAGAAATGTAAAATTATGCACTTCACAAAACAAATGACTACAATATCAATGAGTCAGTGTTGGAATTGGCCAAATCATACAAATACATGGGTGTAACACCTCGTAGGGATGTGAAATTGAATGATAATATAGGCTCAGTTGTGGGTAAAGTAGACGATAGTCTTCGGTTTTTGGTAGAATACTGTAGAAGTGCAATCAGTCTACAAATGAGACTGCTTACAAATCACTTGTGTGACTGGTTCTGGAATATTGCTCAAGTGCGTGGGACCCATACCAAATAGGACTAACAGGGGATACAGAATGTTTACAAAGAAGGACAGCATGAATGGTCACAGGTTTGTTCAGTCACTGGAAGTGTGTCACAGAGATACGGAATTCAAAGCCCAATTTAGCCACTTTTGCCTTTATCATCACTGATGTGTGAGATGGCGCATTATCCTGGTGAAAGAGCACTTTCTTGCATGCCAATCTTGATCTTTTTTCAGCCAACATGGGTTTCAGACAATCCAACAATGAAGCATAGGAGGGTCCAGTAATAGTTCTGACTTTTTCCACGTAATCTACAAGTATTATTCCTTGGGAACCCAAAGACAGTGGTCATCTCCTTAGCAGCTGACAAAATGGTCTTTGCCTTCTTTGGTGCCCTTTCACAACCCTTTGTCCATTGTTATGACCAACATTTTGACGCTGATTTGTAGTTATTGATTCAGGTTTCATGAACAGTCACAAATTGGCACAAAAAGTCTTGTGGGTTGTGATTAAACATCGCCAGACAGTGTGTTGAAATGTTCTGCCAGATACACTTGACTGTGAGCCATCACGGTACCCACATCACATGCAGCTTCTTCATAGCCAGTTCTCTGTGTAGAATATTATGCACTCACTCAGCTGAGATGCCTACAGTCTCAGCAACCTTAGCTGGATTTTGTCAACGGTTTCCTTTGTGGTGGTCTTAATTGGACAGCTAGAGCAAGCCTCATCTTTGGTGCTATACAAAAGTAAATGGTCTACAATGATAGTGCAGAGTCCACATGGACTTCATCCGATTCTCTTTTGATTTTTCCAGCAGTCCAACCCTTCAAATGAAAATGTTTAATAACAGCACAAAACTAGATCTTTTCCACTTTCAATCACAGTCAACACACTGACCAAGTCAGATGGCTGTTAACAATCAGCTGTACACTCTACATTGTTGAAATTCTTTATATAACTCTTGGTTACCAATCATGAAGGTGCAACAAAAATGTTCCATTCTTTTATGGAAATTTGCCAGGCTATTAAACTACCCACATACATCTGCATAAATTAAAATTAAATGTTGGTGTGTTCAAAATCTTAATGCTCTGTAAGTTCTTCATTGATTGCTTTAGAAAATTTTGACAGAATGTCACATTTGAACAAGCATGTGTTTTTATATACAGGGTTATTACAAATGATTGAAGCAATTTCACAGCTCTAAAATAACTATTATTTGAGATATTTTCACAATGCTTTGCACACGCATTCAAAAACTCAAAAAGTTTTTTTAGGCATTCACAAATGTTCGATATGTGCCCCTTTAGTGATTTGGCAGACATCAAGCCGATAATCAAGTTCCTCCAACACTTGGCGCAGCATGTCCCCATCAATGAGTTCGAAAGCATCATTGATGCGAGCTCGCAGTTCTGGCACGTTTCTTGGTAGAGGAGGTTTAAACACTGAATCTTTCACATAACCCCACAGAAAGAAATCGCATGGGGTTAAGTCGGGAGAGCGTGGAGGCCATGACACGAATTGCTGATCGTGATCTCCACCACGAGCGATCCATCGGTTTTCCAATCTCCTGTTTAAGAAATGCCGAACATCATGATGGAAGTGCGGTGGAGCACCATCCTGTTGAAAGATGAAGTCAGCACTGTCGGTCTCCAGTTGTGGCATGAGCCAATTTTCCAGCATGTCCAGATTCACGTGTCCTGTAACGTCTTTTTCGCAGAAGAAAAAGGGGCCGTAAACTTTAAACCGTGAGATTGCACAAAACACGTTAACTTTTGGTGAATTGTAAATTTGCTGCATGAATGCGTGAGGATTCTCTACCGCCCAGATTCGCACATTGTGTCTGTTCACTTCACCATTAAGAACAAATGTTGCTTCATCACTGAAAACAAGTTTCGCACTGAACGCATCCTCTTCCATGAGCTGTTGCAACGACGCCAAAAATTCAAAGCATTTGACTTTATCATCGGGTGTCAGGGCTTGTAGCAATTGCAAACAGTAAGGCTTCTGCTTTAGCCTTTTCTGTAAGATTTTCCAAACCGTCGGCTGTGGTACGTTTAGCTCCCTGCTTGCTTTATTCGTCGACTTCCGCGGGCCACGCGTGAAACTTGCCCACACACGTTCAACCGTTTCTTCGCTCACTGCAGGCCGACCCATTGATTTCCCCTTACAGAGGCATCCAGAAGCTTTAAACTGCGCATACCATCGCTGAATGGAGTTAGCAGTTGGTGGATCTTTGTTGAACTTCGTCCTGAAGTGACGCTGCACTGTTATGACTGACTGATGTGAGTGCACTTCAAGCACGACATACGCTTTCTCGGCTCTTGTCGCCATTTTGTCTCACTGCACTCTCGAGCGCTCTGGCGGCAGAAACCTGGAGTGCGGCTTCAGCCGAACAAAACTTTATGAGTTTTTCTGCGTATCTGTAGTGTGTCGTGACCATATGTCAATGAATGGAGCTACAGTGAATTTATGAAATCGCTTCAATCATTTGTAATAGCCCTGTACATATTTTCACACATATAAATAAATAAATATGTAATAAGGGGAAATATTATTAGCAAAAATCTCGAAAAGTCCTTGACTGATTTACTTTATATTTTTACACAATATGCTAATGAAAGAGGCCCACCACGAACTCCTTTCCTGTTCCAACCTTTTCATTGCAGATTAGCATTTGCAATCTATGTCCTCACTTATTTCCTGGATGTATTCCAATCTCTGTCTTTCTCTACAGTTTTTACTGTCTACAGCTCCCATGGAAGTTATTCTCTGATGACTCAAACAGCTGTCCTATCCTGTAATCCTGTCCCTTCTTCTTGTCAGTGTTTTCCACACATTCCTTTTCTCGCTGATTCTGCAGAGAACCTCCTCATTCCTTACCTTATCAGTCCATCTAATTTTCAACATTCTTCTGTAGTGTCACATCTGAAATGCTTTGATTTTCTGATGTTCCAGTTTTCCTATAGTCGATTCTCACTGCCATAGAATGCTGTCAGAAATTTCTTCCTCATATTAAGACCTATGTTTGATACTAGCAGACTTCTCTTGGCCAGGAATGATGTTTCTGCTACTGTTAATCTGCTTTTTATGTTCTCCTTGCTCTCTGTCATTGGTTATTTTGCTGTCTAGTTAGCAGAATTCCTTAACTTGGTCTACTTAGTGATCGCCAATCCTAATGTTGTGTTTCTGCTACTTTTCATTACATTTATCCTTCTTTGGTTTAATCTCAATTCACATCTTGTACCAGTTAGACTGTTCATTCCACTCAACAGCTCGTGTAATACTTCTTCATTTACACTGAGGATAGTAATGTCTCAGTGAATCTTAACACTGATATTCTTTCATGCTGAATTTTAATTCCTCTCTTGAACCTTTCCTTTTATTTAAAGTCATTGCTTCTTCAAGGTATTGACTGAACAGCAGGGATGAAAGACTACATCCCTGTCTTACACCCTTTTTAATCCATGCACTTCATTCTTGGTGTTCCAGTCTTATTGTTCTCTCTTGGTTTTGATACATGTTGTATGTCACCCATTGTTCCCTATACACTCTTGTTTTTCTCAGAATTTTGAGCATCTTGCACCATTTGACACTTTCAAAAGCTTTTTCCACATTGACAAATCCTATGAATGAGTCTTGATTTTTCTTTAATCTCACTTCCATTATCAACCATAACATTAGAACTGCCTCTCTGGTGACTTTACCTTTCCTAAAGCCAAACTGATTGTCATCTAACAGATTCTCAATTTTCTTCTCCGTTGTTCTGTATATTATTCTTGTCAGCAACTTGGATGCATGAGCTGTTAAGCTGACTGTGCGACAATTCTCGCACTCCTTGGATCTTGCCAACTTCGGAATTTTTTCAGAAATCTGATAGTGGTCTCATACATTCCACACACCAACCTGAATAATCATTGTGTTGCCAATTCCTTCAATGATTTTAGAAATTACAATGGAATGTCATCTATCCCTTCTGTCTTATTTGAGGCCAGCCAGTGTGGCCGAGCGGTTCTAGGCGCTTCAGTCTGGAACCGCGCGCCGCAACGGTCACAGGTTCGAATCCTGCCTCGGGCATGGATGTGTGTGATGTCCTTAGGATAGTTAGGTTTAAGTAGTTCTAAGTTCTAGGGGCCTGATGACCTCAGATGTTAAGTCCCATAGTGCTCAGAGCCATTTGAACCATTTTTTTTGTCTTATTTGACTGTAAGTCACCCAAACTTCTTCTAAATTTTAATTTTAAATCTGAATCTCCTATCTCTTCCCTTTCAACTCCCGTTTCTTCTTCTATGATGTCATCAGACAAGTCTTCCTCCTCATAAAGGCATTCAGTGTACTCTTTCCATCTGTCCAGTCTCTCCTCTGTATTTAACAGTGGAATTCCCTTTGCACTCTTGATGTTACTACTCTAGCTTATAAATTCACCAAAGATTGTTTTGACTTTTCTATATGCTGAGTCAGTCCCTCTGACTTCTTCACAGTTTTCATTCAGTCATTTCACCTTAGCTTCCCTGCACTTCCAATTTATTTCAAACCTAAGTGACTTGTATTTCTGTATTCCTGAATTCCCATGAACATTTTTGTGCTTCCATCTTTCATCGATCAACTGAAGTACTTCTGCTGTTACTCATTGTTTCTTCATAGTTACCTTCCCTGTACCAATGTTTTTCTTTCCAACTTCTGTGATTTCCATTTTTAGAGATGTCCATTTCTCTTCAGCTGAACTGCCTACTGAGCTATTCATTATCACAGCTTCTACAGCCTCACAGGACTTCAAGTGTGTCTCTTTCATTACTTAGTACTTCCATATTCCACTTCTTTGGGCACTGGTTTTTCCTGACTAGTCCCCTAAACTTCAGCCTACTTTCCCTCACTACTAAATTGTGATTTGAGTCTATATCTGTGCCTGGGTATGCCTTACAATCCAGTACCTGATTTCGGAATATCTGTCTGAGCATTACATAATTTAACTGAAATATTTCTGCATCTCCTGGGCTTTTCAAAGTATAGTTCCTCCTCTTGTGGTTCTTGAACAGAGTTCTCAATATTACTAGTTGAAATTAATTGCAGAACTAAATTAGTCTTTCTCCTCTCTTGTTCATTGTCACAAGCCCATATTGTCCTGTAAACTTTTCTTTCCCTACAATTGCATTTCAGTCCCCCACGACTATTAGATTTTCATTTCCCTTTACATAATGAATTACCCATTCAGTATTCTCACATACTTCCTCTACCTCTTCATCTTCAGCTTGTGACGTCAGCATGTATACCTGAACTATTGTTGTCGATGTTGGTTTGCTATCGATTCTGATAAGAACAATCCCATCAGTGAACTGTTCATAGTAATTTGTTCTCTGCCTAGTCGTCCTATTGATAATGAGTCCTACTCCCATTATACCACTTTCTGCTGTTGTTGATATTATCCTATGCTCATATGATCAAAAATCATTGTTTTCTTTCCATTTCACTTCACTGACTGACACCCCCCCCCCCCCCCCCCCCCGAATCTAGATTGAATATGTTCATTTCCCTTTTCATATTTTCTATGTTCCCAAACCATGCTCAAGTTTCTGACATTCCATGTGCCGACTCATAGAGTGTTGTCCTTTCGTTGGTTATTCAATCTTTTTCTCATAATCATCTCCCCTTCAGCAGCCCCCTCCCAGAGTTCCAAATGGAGGCTAGTCCGGAATCTTTTGCCAAGAGAGTGATCATCATGACACTTTTACAGTTACAGGCCGTATGTTCTGTGAATAAACATTATGTATCTTTAATGCAGTGGTGTCCACTGCCTGCTGCATCCTCATGCCATAGATCATTGCTGACCTCTGCCCACTTCACTGCCCTCCTTGACAAGGCCATTGGCTATACCAGAAGTTTTTGGCTGCCACTGCTGAATATATACAGACAGATACAGGGAAGAGAAGGAGATTAAAATGTCCATCCAGTTCCCATACATATTAGAAATGTGTTCTTTCTCATTTCTTTCTTTTGTATTTAACCAGACTGAACTGCAGCAATGTGTGGCAGGGAACAGCTAGTAAGTAATATTATGAGAGAGAGGAGAGAGAGAGAGAGAGAGAGAGAGAGAGAGAGAGAGAGAGAGAGAGATGTAAATACTATAAGTGTATTAGAAAAATATCAAAATCTGAAAGGCCAGTATGATTTTCTCATCTATACATCACCCTTCATTCACATGCAGGTGAGTGACTGTCTTTCATCATTGTTTTATTTATTATCCTAATACTGGAATTACCATTATCAATATTTAAAATCTCTATTTTATCAGATGGCACATACCTGTTTTCTTATGAAGTTCTGGCCCCCCTCCAATATAAATCTCTGGGTCTATATATAAGTAATTCTTTGTTCCAGACAATTCAAATTCTTTTGCTTCAGTGTTACAATAAATTCTCACAAGGTTTTCATTATGAATTATAGTGAGGTTATTCCAATAGTTCGCAGTGACATCATCACCCATTGTTGTAATTATTGGTTCATTTCCTAAATTTATCTCTATATGGACAACTCTGTTCTTAATGGAGACAGCAATGTAATGAATGCCTGGTTCACCACTAGCATAGAAGAGAGCTGAATCATCAAAGTAGGTCTGGAAAAGAAGGATGAATAAAACAAATCAGAACCAGCTTCATGTCATATAATTATAAAGAAAATAATTTAAACTTCTTATCAGTGTTTCATGGGCATTTTGGAACTCCATCTAATTGTTTAATTTCTAAAACTGAAATAGTACTACTAGAGGAATCATTTTATTAGCAGAGATTGCTGGATGGAGAATAAAACATGAAATTTGATGTTTTTCTTATACTGTAGCTGACCAGTACTTAAATTCTCTGAATAGTGACACATTTTAACGTCTTTGACAGAAAGACATTAAAAGATCATCCAAAAAGTGTGCTGGTTTTGAAATACATAGTATATTTTTTTTTATCACTTGACCACACTGTGTGTATCACTTTGGTTTCCATAAACATTCCAAGTGTTTCTTCAATCTGAAGTTCTCACATTTCTTCATTGTGTGTTTAACAATGGAGCAGTATGCTAATGCACAGTATGTGCTAATAGTGAAAATATTTCATCAGAATGAGGAAAGTTATTTAGGGTGCAATAAAGCTATGAATGAATCAATTGTCCACATACTTACTGTAATGTTCAATAAAACAGATGCAGTAATGAATATTAAAGTTCTGGACACCCTCGTTCTGGCTGAGCTTTGCAAAACATTGCAGTAGTTCATGATAGTGCATTAGTCTAGAGAAATTGGTTCTTTGCATTCCCAAGAATTGGGCTTTGGATGTTCTTCAGTACAGCAAATTCTCTGATGTGATCTCCACTGCTACCTTTATTGAATTTAGTTAACACAACAGCTGATAATAAGAAAACATGACATTTTGTTGAATGGTTTCCCGGCAGATGACAATTTTGTAAGGCACATTATCTTTAGTGATAAAGTGCACTTCCACTTAAATGGACTTGTGAATAAACAGAACTGCTGTATCTGAGGATACAAAATTCTTGTAGAGTTCAAAAGAAGGAAATGCACCTGCAGCAAATCACAGTTTAGTGGTTTTGGATGGGTGGCATCATTTGCCCTTACCTTTAGGATGGTGAGGCAGAACAATGGAATCCAGTACCATGTGTTGATAAGAAGTGTTCTGTGACCTTGTTTCATTTGAATGGACATCCAAGAGTTGGGGTTACAGTAGGACAGTGATGCTTGTCCCACTGCCTGTGAAACAACTGACTTGTTAAAATAAGCAATTTCTGGATTGCATAATTTCAGTTATTGGTGACCAACAATGGTCACTAAGATCATTTGACTGAAGCCTTTGTGACTATTTTTTCTTTGAGACTATTTTAAATCACTGGTGGATGTCAATAAATCCTAAAACATCCATGAGTTAAAGGGAGAAATTAGAAATGTTGCTGGTGAAATGCAAGTGGAGTCTTGCCAGGCAGTCATAGTGAATTTCATGGACAAATGTACTGCATGTTAGTCCACTAGACAAGATCATATGTCAAACATCATTTTCTATACTTGAAATGGGAAGGTATGATGAATATGTTTATGTATCTTGTTGATGTGTTTTTCAGAAATAAAGTTCATAGTATGGTATGTCCAAACTGGTGCAATTTTTGAGAGTTCCTGTGGAATAGTTCATGATTTAAGAATTGTCAACCATTGCTCTTATAATGAAAAAATAAATCACTGTGATACAATCAACAGTATTACAAAAATTGGATATTTTTACACATTACTGACACTGCTGTTCTGAATGATGGTACAAGTGTTTATCTAACTCTTAAAACATGAAATATTGTGTAGAGTCCTTAAAAAAGTACTGCAGTTTTGATATTTTTCAAAACACATTAACAAAATACATAAATATGTTTATCACACTTTCCCATTTCAGATATGGAAAACGATGTTTGACATATGACCTCTGTATAAATTCTGGTAATGATACGTAACTATCTGGCAATGTTTAAATGAGTAGTCTTTAATGTAAGATATTCACAAAAACACACTTGGAAAAGAAATAACTAACTGAACAAAGAGTAATTAATACAGCATTACTAAAAAAAATATGGAACACTTACATAAACATCTTGCACAACATATAACAGCAAAACATAGGAAAATGATTAACCCTCACTCCTCCTCCTTAATTATTTTTCTTCTCAATTCTTCAAACACTATAAGAGGTAGTGGTTTTGTAGTACACCAGCAAGTTGACTAGAACTTTCTACATATGTTAATTTGCCAGTCATTTCAACACGTTGCTGAATGAATTTTCATGGACTTTCAGTATATTGTGACTTTTCATCATTGGTTTTCTTCAACATTCATATGGCAACCCGACTGTCAACACACAGTTCTGGCAGTTGGCCCAAACCTGAAATTCCAAGTTCTTATCCAAGGTGTCATACCCAACAAATATCGCTAACTGGAGGTCAGTATTTTGCTTCAGCCATTGAAGTTGCCACAAGACGTTTTTTGCAAGCATACCAGGCAATGGGTCCTCCTACCATGATAAGAACTCTGCTGGTGGAGCATCTAGTTGAGATATTATCTCCATAATCAGAATCAGCGTAGGCAAGCAGTGTTGAGCCTCCATCAAAGAATATACTGTACTTCACAGTTCCTTTTAGATACTGAAAAATGTGTTTCACCATTTTCCAGTGATTAAACATTAGCTTACCAATAAATCTGCTTAAGGAATTAATAACAAAACTAATATCTGGATGAGATATTGTTGCAAAGTACAATGGGCTCCCTACAGCTTCTTGATAGGGTTTTGTCCTTTCCAATGGCTCATCACTGACAACATTTTCTTCATCTATCACCATTCCACACTCCATAGGTGTAGCAACTGGATTTAAAATCATCAAACTTAAAATATCTTAAAATTTTCTTTGTATATATTGACTGATTTACATAAATTCCCTGTGAACTTATTTTAATTTCCATTTGAAGCTAAGAAAATTGATTTCAGAATATCCTGTCAAATGTTATTTCAAATTTCTGATTCAGCATGTCAAAAGCTTCAGTAATGCTATCTGTTCTCCTTTGAGTAATTAGCCCGTCATCAGTAAACAATGCTATAATTATGCTTCTGAATTGAAGTTCATGTTAGGAAGGACACTGGAGTAGGGTAGCCCATGCAGCTGTGTTAGCTACATTTCTATGGTGGGGTAATGGTTAGCATACATGCATATGAGACCTGGGTGCAAGTCTCAGCTGTGACATAAATTTTAATTGATTTCTTCAGCTCCTTTCATGATTGAAGACAGGATTGTTGTCAGTGTTAACAAATCATAATGTCATTGCATAGTTCAACAATTGTTTTTCAGTTGGAACTTGTTTTAGGCCATAAAAACTTTCAGACTGCTAGCTATATTTGAACCATTGTTGAATCCATCCTCTTGATTCATGTAGATCTTTGTAGCTGCAAAACTTTAATTGATTAATAATGCACTACAGGACTAAACGCTTCTTGTAACTAATCTGGTTCTACAATGTCCATCATGTTTTGTACACACTATCCAGCAATAGGTTAAGGAATGAAATTTTCATTCTGAAGTGGAGTGTGCACTGCTATGAAACTTCCTGGCAGATTAAAACTGTGTGCCAGACCGAGACACCGAACTTGGGACCTTTGCCTTTTGCGGGCATGACCTCTACTAACTGAGCTACCCAAGCACGACTCATGACCCGTCCTCACAGCTCTAATTCCGCTGGTCTCAGTCTGGCACACAGTTTTAATCTTGCAGGAAGTTTCATAACAGGTTAAATGTTTTATATTCTTTAGAAATTATACAAGACTCCACTTTTATTAGCAATTTGTGGTAATCAGATATTGTTTTACACCAGTTTCTGTCTTTCAAGGCATCTGAAAAACAAATATCTTCAACTTTGCTACCTATCATTCCAAAGTTTGCATTATTACTGCATTGCACAGGTTTCATTTCATAACCTGCATATCTGACAGGTTTCCTAAGGTTTCACTGGTCATGTAGTTTTGGTGGCAAGACTCTATTTTAAGTTAGATAATCAGATAACGTACCGCATTGTTCAGAGACGCCACACAGTGAATCATAACATACCTGGTTTTCTTCTAGATACCCTGTTTCATTCTTCACTTTTCCTGTGAAAGTCATTACTACTCTAGCTTCTTCTTTATTTGCAAATCTTTCATTAAATATGATATTATCAGAGATAACAATGCCCCTCTCATCAGGTAGGTAGATTCTGTAGCACAGTGAACCCAAACCGTATCTGACAAAGGTTCATTTCATTGATTTCTTTTCAGTCTTTCTTTGTGATCTTCAAACAGAACATAGCAATCACATAAAAACTTCTCAAATTATTAAGTTCTATTTTCTGTTAAAATCACAATTCAGTGCGACTTTTTCCTTTTATTGAGCTTCTTTCAACTTGATTTAGTGTAAAGACTGCTCAGCTATTGGTCAGCCCACAGATTTCATGCATTCATGATTCAGGTTTCATGCATATACTGGTGATCCTGCTGACTCGACAACTGTGCACATTTCTCTCTCAATTCATCTGATTTGTGATGGTGTGTCTTGAAATGAAAAACTCCAAGTTCATGTAGAGGCTGTTTAGTGAGAGCATTCTCAATTGGGACTCCATTTTATGATAGTAAATATTTTACTTTATTCCCAAACTGATTTTCTATCACTTTCATTAAAATTTCTAATTTGGAAACAGCTTTATCTTTCGTTGTCAGAAAATAAACAGTTCAGAAATGGGAAAAATCATCTTTAAACAATAGAAAATTACTTCGCTCATTTTAACAATATGGATTCATTTCATAGAAGTCAACATGAATTACTTCCACAGTAATTTCAGCAACCTTAGTAGTTGTTAGATGAGATTTGTGATGTTTGCCATAGATATGATAAATACATACATATTCATTTCAGTCATCAATATAATCAGTGCCATTTCTATTTAGTACATATCTAACATATACAACATTTCGAGATCTTAATTTTTCATGCAACATTTCAATTGAGGTAACTGTCATACATTTGTTAGGTTCTTTTGTATGAAACAACATTCTGTATAGTTGTTGTTTGTGTCTGCCTATTGCTACAGTTTCCAGACTGTTAGCAGTTCTGAAAACTGAGATGTTTGTATTTGCAGCTTTTATTCAGGACTTGAGTAATAGAAAATAAAATAGAGTTTATACAGTGGAACTTCAATTTTACATTCTCCAATTTCACATTTTTCACACCAGAAATTTGTAGTCCCTGTGATCCCCATAAAATCAAGGCTAAAAATTTCCTGATTTTATGTTTCTTCCTAGTAGGAGTTTACCTCAATTGTATGTTCTTCACGACATCCCACTTGACTTTGTCTCATTTTCTTCCAACTAACATCTGATGTGACTGAACAAGTTATAAGTGGCACAATAGACAGATGGTTCACACCATGGGTGGTGGCAGAGTTAAGGGAATATTTTAGGCCATTGTGGAGAGGGGAGATGTCTGAGAGGAAATGCTGATGTAATCCATGATCGGTGTTGCCTGCACAACTTGCAGTGTTTAGATTTACCACACAATTTTGGTAGAACTACTGCTAGGTTGTGGCAGTAATGTAAAAAAAAGGATGGTTGATGCAAAGTATTCTGGACCGAGCTAATATGTGACAAAGGAGCTCAGCTGCCACCTTTACTTGTGTCACTTATAATACACTCTCGTATTTTTGCATGTATTTCTGATGTACTGTACTCACTAACAAACCTTTTATATGATATGAATCTCAAAGAATATGGTTAGTCATAATCAAGGAAACATCAGCTGTTTCTGGCTAGTGAGCTCTTATTGGGTGGTGACTTGTTACGTAACCAACAGCCATTATAACTACCACACCACACTAACACATGTAAAATAAGCTCAGCTGCTGAATGTGTGGAGAGGGAGAGTGACCTTCAACTATACAAGTGGAGGTATGAGCAAAAGCATTTTGTGAAGTGCTGAAAATATACTTTTTGTGCAGATCATGTGCTGTGGCAGAGATGTTGTGTGGAAATAGAACACAGAATTTGCAATAGCACAAGACTTTTGTGTTCAAATCTTACGTGGTACAGGTACAACAACTACATACACTATTCACATTTATACTTTGCACCACACTCTGTAGATCATAAAGACTGGCAGTAATGATAGATGGCTTGAAGCAAAATTGTTGTGCCTGAGCTTTCTTTAAATGTCAATTGGGGAAGTAAACTGATCTTTTCACATCTGTGTTTCTCTTATCGAGCCTAAAATAACACTTTGATGGCATGGAGCATACGAGTAGTGGTGAGTATATAAAATGTAGCTCATAACAAAAGTATCAAACAATAACAGCAATGGTGACAAAGCTTGTCATTAAGCAAATGACCGCATTTATGTTTATGGTTTAATGACTTAGCTGCTGTGATATTTTATATTTTTCCTTGTTACTTTATTTCAGTAATATACAGTGCATAAAATAAAAATTACAGTGTCTCCTAACATATTTTGCAAAATTGATGGAAACACTTTAGCTTGTAGCTGTTGAAAATTTCTGTCTTGACTGATTCCTTTTTGTTGTAGTCCACCTCATCACATCACAGTTACAGTAATTATTTTATTTAAGTAGAACCCACCACATGTGTAAGCTTCTGTTCTTTGAAAAACAGTACCCAACATTTATGTTGTTATGCTTTGGAAATTTTGAATGTAGCAAACCTGCTGAGGGCAGAGTCTACGGCAAATCACAAGTTATGATCTTCATATTGGCTAACTCTCTGAGTGAACACAAAGAAATGCTCTCTCAAACATTTTTGGTCATAGCCTGTCAGAAAATAGCTCATTGCCTTGTACCCAGATGCCAATTTCAATTTTTTCATAAGCTTTTACTTGCTGTTACACATCTGTGAATTTTTAACTGATAAAATTCATTATAACAAATTATTGTATGAAAAACGTATTGTAATTTTAATTTTTATACAACATATTGGAGAGAATTACAATTTTTAATCATATATGCCAATTACATATGTATTTAGAGGGTTTTAATGTTTTCTTCAATTCTGTATTTTCCTCAATTTTGAATTTTTTAGTCTGGACTGCATGAAAATATAAAATAGATATTGCACTGTATTTGGTAGATATAAAACATTCTCCAGAATTACATCAGACCACTGTTCTCCACTCTCACTCCACTTGCTTGTAATTTAGTAGCATCACCAATCAGTGCTTTGTATAGTGATTTAATTTTACATAATTTATTAACCAGTCACTCCTAAATGTCATGTGGTGCATGGTGACACAATTTTGGTATCAAATGTTTTCTTCATTAGGTTGCAAATTTATGACACTTATATTGGCAGTAGATAATCCAATTGTGACTTTTTTTACGTTTGAAGCTTAATTGATTCATTCTGGCCGGGTTTTCATTTGTCTCATTTCTCTATAATGTTTCACGTAGACATTCCCTGGAAAAATAACCGTTTTGCTTGCAGTTGTTATGCAAATAATTTTCTCTGCAATATGCTAACTACTTGGCACATTGTTTATTTCTGCAATGTTTCTTTACAAGCCATTTATATCACATTAAAAATATTGAACTGTAGATTTTTTCCTGCTGACATCTTTCAACAAACTTTTCTTTTAATTTTGAGATGAAAGCATTTTGGGGCATATTTGATTGTTCTGCCTATTTTAATCTATCTTCTTCCAGATGCAAATGTTCAAATAATGTGTCAATATTTTTGTCAGATGTTGCTACATTATCCCACACAGTAAGGAAGTGGTGAAGTTTTGGTGGTAACATTCCAAGACTTTGTGACATAATCCAGCTCTCTTTCCCAGCCTCACCTTTTTCTTCTAAATGTTCTGCATATTTCTGAATCTGCATGTGGTTTGAATAGCTGACTTACTAGTACTGTATCTGAAGAAATACACTACTGGCCATTAAAATTGCTACACCATGAAGATGATGTGCTACAGACACGAAATTTAACTGAGGGGAAGAAGCTGCTGTGATATGCAAATGATTAACTTTTCAGAGCATTCACACAAGGTTGGCGCTGGTGGCAACACCTACAACCTGCTGTCATGAGGAAAGTTTCCAATAGATTTCTCATACACAAACAGCAGTTGACCGGCGTTGCCTGGTGAAACATTGTTGTGATGCCTCGTTTAAGTAGGAGAAATGCGTACCATTACATTTCTGACTTTGAAAAAGGTCAGATTGTAGCCTATCGTGATTGCGGTTTATCATATCACGACATTGCTGCTCATGTTGGGCGAGATCCAATGACTGTTAGCAGAATATGGAATCGGTGGGTTCAGGAGGGTATTATGGAATGCCGTGCTGGATCCCAACAGCCTCGTATCACTAGCTGTCGAGATGACAGGCATCTTAACCGCATGGCTGTAACGGGTCATGCAGCCACATCTCGATTCCTGAGTCAACAGATGGGGACGTTTGCAAGTCAACAACTATCTGCATGAACAGTTTCACGATGTTTGTAGCAGCATGGATTATCAGCTCGGAGACCATGGCTGCGGTTACCCTTGACACTGCATCACAGACAGGAGCCCCTGCGATGGTGTACTCAATGATGAACCTGGGTGCAAGAATGGCAAAATGTCATTTTTTTGGATGAATCCAGGTTCTGTTTACAGCTTCATGATGGTCGCATCCGTGTTTGGCGACATCCCAGTGAATGCACATTGGAAGCACGTATTCGTCATCGCCATACTGGCATATCACCCAGCATGATGGTATGGGGTGCCATTGGTTACACATCTTGGTCACCTCTTGTTCACATTGGCGGCACTTTGAACAGTGGATGTTACATTTCAGATGTGTTCCGACCCGTGGCTCTAACCTTCATTTGATCCCTGCGAAACCCTACATTTCGGCAGGATAATGCACAACCGCATGTTGCAGGTCCTGTACGGGCCTTTCTGGGTACAGAAAATGTTTGACTGCTGCCCTGGCCAGCAGATTCTCCAGATCTCTCACCAACTGAAAACGTGTGGTCAATGGTGGCCGAGCAACTGGCTTGTCACAATACGCCAGTCACTAGTCTCGATGAACTATGGTATCGTGTTGAAGTTCCATGGGCAGCTGTACCTGTACATACCATCCAAGCTCTGTTTGACTTAATGCCCAAGTGTATCAAGGCTGTTATTACGGCCAGAGGTGGTTGTTCTGAATACTGATTTCTCAGGATCTATGCACCCAAATTGCGTGAAAATGTCATCACAAGTCAGTTCTAGTATAATATATTTGTCGAATGAATACCCATTTATCATCTGCACTTCTTCTTGGTGTAGCAATTTCAATGGCCAGTAGCGTATCTTTGCTAACTTTCAATTGTTAAATCTGATATTTTGCCATATAGTGTTTCTAATTTTTGAAGTATTTAACTGACCAATTTGCAACTTGCTAGTTTCCTAGCAATGTTGCTGCTGCTATTGGAGCCTATAAAATCTGTGTCTCATGATCTTTTCCAATGCAAGACTTTGCATGTTGATCAAGTCTCCTCAGTTGGTTTAGTTTCTTGTAGAGTTGCTATTGAATGAAACTTCTTTGACTTCAGTGTTATGTCTAGTTTAAATCACAAAGAAATGTGATTGACACTTTTGGGATGAATCTCCAACAAAAATTCCAATTGCAAATCAAGGGAATCCAGTGATAACAGACATAAATTTACTATCACTGAACCTTAAGCATGCAACTGACTTCCCTGGTTATACTTTGCCCAAGGATTGACAAAATAATTCCACACATCTCATTTACTTCACAGCTGATGCTATTTTCAACTATTTGCTGATATGCAATGTATCACTGACAATTTATGTGGTCCTTCATAAAAACTGATGAACAGTTGTGTATAAAATTTAATACAAGCATGTATCTAGGTCCGCAACCTCTTGAAAGATTCTCTTTTAAATTATAATTAACAGTTGGTGGTGTGTAAAGGAGTACACTTTAATATAACACATTAACATACAACATGTCTGGACAAGAAGCAACTGGCTGAGCAAAGCGTAATTACTACATCATTATTTTAAAAATATGGAACATATTACAAACACTTTGTACAACATATAACAACAAAACATAAAAAAATAAGTCAACTATTTTGTTAGTGTGTTTTGAAAAAATAAAGTTCATAAAGTGATGTATCAAAACCAGTGCACTTATTGAAGGATCCTACCCAATATTTCAACACTTAAGAAATGCCAACCATTGCTCTTATAATGATAGTACATAAATGTGATGGAATTGAATTTATTACAAAAACTGGATTCTTTCACACTTTACTGATATTGCTGGTATAAATGTTTACCTTGAACTGCAGGCTAATTCGATTTGAATTTGAGTGTACCCTGTCTTTCCAGTCATACACCCTGTACGAAACGTAAGATGAACCTCGAAAAGTCAATGTGGTAGCAGCTGGAAAACACATTTTTCTGTCACAATTTTCACAGGTATTGTTACATTCTGAAGTAACATGATAGTTAAAAAATGTATTTTCAAACAATAGCAGGTACATACATTACTTACTGTATATATCACACTGTTCTCCTTCATATTTAGTTCCAAAGCAATCACAAGTAAGGGTATTATAATGATTTACACACTGGCTGCCAAAAAAACAGAGGTTTTCGCGAGTCTTGCACCTTAAAAAGACAAAAGGAAATCAAGGAAATCTAATATTTTCAGCAGCTTAATTTGTGTTACATGTCTGCATGAACCATAGACCATAATTGTGGCCTCTCCCTATGATGTGGACAGAGTTAGTTATACAATTATATTACATTTTCTCAGGGAAACATCTGCTAACCTTACTGACATGACTGTCTTAAACTAATTTTTTTAAATTTTTTTCCCTAGAGTCATTTAACAGTCACAGTTGTCCCAGGTGATAAAAATAACATGTTTTGTAAAATACATTAATTTATACTTAACTATGTTCAATCTCTCTCAAGCCCTCACTCATGCACATACCATATTGTCACACATTTAGAAATTCTTCTATGGGGTAAAAGAAGTTGTCTTGTCAAACATATCAGAAAGATATGATTTCAGTTTATGTTTAAAGTTAATGTTATTATCTACTAAACGTTTTGCATCACTAGTTTGATGATCAAAGATATGGCTGAATACATCACTCCTTTCTGTGAATAAAAGATAGTGTAAGTGGCTTCTCATACTTTTATATTTATGAATTTTACTGCTCTTTTCTAAATGTGGTTGACTGTTGACACAACACTTCGCAAAGGAGTGAATGTAAATGTACTGTTTAAAGAGCCGTCTACAAGAGGTTCAGGAGCAGAGACCATAATTTTCTTCCATTTTACATTTTTTTTTGCAATTAACACTTTCTAATGATGAGTTATCTCAGGATATAATGCCATAAGACATTTTCATTTCCAAAATCCGATATTATCTGTAATGCTTAAGTTGCATAACTCAGACATTTAAGAAGATTTGGAACACAACTTCCACTTCAGTTTCTTGTTGATAAAAACACCTATGAATTTAGAATATTCTGTTTTATTTAGTGATTCTTCGGGGCATTGTTGCTAATGCTGCAGTCAGGCTTTGTGCATTACAGAACTGCATGTAGGGTGTTTGATATTAGTTTATCAAATGTACATTTGCAAGAAAATTTTATTTATATTTGAATACCTGCATTTTCAGCAAAGCAATTTCAGCCTCTTGGATACACGAAGACAAACTTATATATAACAAGAAAAAGAGTGGATCCACCATTGATCCTTATGGCACACATGTAGTGACTAAATGACATTCTCTGTAGAGACATCCTTTTCAAATTCAGACTAATTCTGACTAAGTATCTTACTTTGAGAAATTACATTTTCAATTTCTGTAATAGAACATGGAATAAGTGTGATTTTTCTATATGTATGTGGCATTGCTTCTTGTATGTATTCTATTGCTTTATCCTTTCAAATGTCTATGTGTATTTGCTGAGCTACTTCCAGGAAGTTACTATTAAGTGTGTTGACTACCTGACAGCTGTCTTTCATTATTTGGCTGATTACTTGAATAAAAAAGTCCTCAAATCCCTTACCCGGGATCACTTTTAACTATCACCCATATACAGAGAGTGCATAATTAAAGTTCCAGTTTCTCTGTAGCAAGAGAATCATTGCTCAGAATGATGTCAAATTTGAACAACATATTATTGACACTGGAGGAAACATTATGGAAAAAAGAATTAATGAAAATTTGACAAATAGGTGACACTGTAAGGCTAAATGACTGTCTCCACAAAGGATCACATGGTGGTGGTGATACAGCTCTTCTACAAGAATGGTGACTGTGTGCCAGTAGCCCTGCAGACAGTCAAGAGTAAGAAAAAAGGCATTGTTTTGATTTCTGCTGAGGGTCTGAAGAAAACAATTATAAAATTCAAAAAGGTAGATCCTTTTGAAGTGCAATGTGGCCGAGGGAAGAAAGCACCTGATCTGACGTCTGTCATAGTGCTTGCGGAATTTCCCAAACACTAGACACATCTGTGAGCCTGGTACATAAAATCCTATGAAACATTCTGCATTGTTATTCATTCAAAATCACCCGTGTTCAAGCTCTGCTTTCTGCTGACCTGTCAGCTAGACAAACATTTGCTCTGGATGTTCTTGCTCACATGAAAGTGGACTACGAATGGCCATGGAAGACACTGTGGACAAATGAAGCCCATTTCCATCTCCAAGGACATGTCAATACACAGAATCGCATAATGTAGGCATCAACTGGTACCACTTCATTCTGCAAAGGTGACTCTGTGGTGGAAGTTGACAGTGTCATTTATTGTAGGGCTGTATTTGTTCAAGGAGATGAGTCCTGCAGGTCCTTTCACCAGTATCATCACTGGTAAATGCTATGAGAGTCTTTTGCACTCTAAAGTCATTTCAAGCCTTCAATAGCATGTATGTTTGTGTAGTATCATTTTTATGCAAGATGATGCTCCTTTGTGCATTGCACAGCCAGTGAAGTGGCCACTGCAGAGAAACTTCGGTAATGCTAAAATTCTCAGCCATCATTTCCCTACAGCCTGGCCATCCAGATCACCTGATCTTAATCCATATGACTTCTGACTGTGAAATTATCTGAATGATGTTGTGTTCAGTGTTACAAACAAAGGTGATTTGAAGCCACACATTGGACAACACATTCTCAATGTGACCCCAAGACACTCCAATCTGTTGTGGAACATACCGTTTCAACTTGTGGCAGAAAATGGTGGTCTTGGGCCAGTCTCAAGATAATTAAAAACCAATGTCATTTTGCTTTTTATGTGGTTTTTGGCGCCAGGACAGTTAAAAACTGATTTTTCTGTCTGATGTTCTATGACCTTGGCATGATGGATAGACTTTATCTAACTAACACTGCCACAACTGTTGACTGTTGAACTTGTGCAGTCACGCATACTGAACAGTATGGATGGTGTAATATGTAACTCAAACCATCACCATTGTATTGTGATTCACGTGTCATTTTTATCTGACCCCATTTATGTTAACATGCTTACAGTGTCATATAGTGGTAAATTTTTCATTGCTTTTTTTTGTTCCATGATGTTTCTCCTTGTGTCAATAACATGCTGTTCAAATTTGGCGTCCTTCTGACCAGTGATTCTCTTCCGATAGTGATTCTCTTCCTACACCAATTTGAAGCTGGAACTTAAATTATGAATACTCGTCACATTTAATCTTATTATTTACTATTATACTGTTTTGAGTCAAAAGAATGTGAAACATTTAGTTCATGGCCCCATTATGTATTTATCACCTGAACAAGTCCTTGATGCTGATACTAACATTCTAACATTAAATAAACCTAATTTTTCACAGAATATCATTTTTATGTAATTCATTAATTAGAAGTAACTCAGTAAATTTCTTGCTAAGTATTTGCAGTCTGTAAATCTCTTTTTTTTCTCAGATGTTGCCAAAAAGAGGTGTTGGTATCAATGGCCTATTTGTTTCTTTGTTATAGAGCTGTTACACATAAAAGCAAGAACTTGAAATTCCTTCTATGTCATGCAAACTGATTACAAGAGCTCTCAGTATCATAGGATGGGATTAAGGATTTGCGCTAAGTTTAGATTTCTACGCTTGATAAGGATAAGCTGTAGGATTGTATAGTGTCTTTCAGTCTTCTCTCTTTTCATCCTTGTCACTGAGCTCACAAAAGAAGGATAACTAAGCTAACCAGTAGAGAAAACCTCAACATTCAGCTTGGGGACTTATAATCAATTTTTGAATTAAATAGTTGAGAATTTGTCATCACATTAAAATTCCATTGCCTCTGATAACAATTTCAGGATAACTGAAAATTCTGAGGAAGTGATGTGAATTCCTGATTTTCTAAATATTTGCTTTCTCATCTTTCCAAACTATTATAATTACTTTATATAAACTGGTAGAACTTTTGGGGCTTTTAGTGGGATGCATTGCATGTATGTTAACACAGCTGCTTTTGGATAGTCAAAGATAATAACAGATAGTTTCTTCTGCTTCTAGGATGGGTAAGAAATCAAATGGGGTTAGATCTAGGCAGAAAATTGGGCATGGAAGTGTCTGGGTTAGTGCAACCAACATTTGATCATGGGTTTAAAGGAAATTAGTAATATCTGACCATGATTTTAAGGGGGAATAGGTTGCAGTAAATATCAACTGCACAAATACATCAAAATTTCTTGGAATGGTTACAATGGCTGTATAAATGTCAGTTCCTGCCATAGCCAGGATGGAAACAAGTAACCTAAAGGTTACATTTTTATTTTATTGTTTAATACATTCTGTTAATAGTCAAGATCACATGTAACTCATATATAAATATATATAATAGTTTTACTCTATTCTGTCGGTTGCCAGTACTGACTGAGGGACATGGAAACACTCCCCCTTTCATGACCTCTTTAGTTGCGTAGCTTATGCTCCTTGCATAAAGATCTGTCTGTCAGGGCATCTGAACTACTGAAAGTATTTTGTGGGATTGATATCACTGACAAAACAACTGGATGAACAGGTTATCAATAAGGGAGCTGAGAGAATTAAGGAAAAAAAAATAGTGTGGTACTATGGGAGGTCCCAGAAAATACAGGAGAGTTGGTCATCCTCGTCTTGTTTCAGGATTCCACTAAATAAACTTAGTTTTGACCATCATGTGAGCAACATATTACCTTGGTGAAATGAGAGGCCACAGAGGCATTTCAGGTCCTATGGTGCATGTACCTGAAAAGCTTAAAAGGTATAATCCAGAACAATACTCCGTGATTACCATTTTCCATTCTTCAAATGAGATAGTGCATACACAAGTATATCCATTTACAGCATACTTAAATCATGTGATCTCTTCAGTTTTGTTGTAAAAATGGTTAATGGGAAGATCCAAATTGTAAAATGCAGCTTTGTCTCTGGGCCACTTCTACAGCCAGATATTTCATAACCATTTTCAATATAATATATCAATTTTGAAGTACTCAAATTGCAACTGTGAAGTATTTTTTGCCAGGATGGTACCTAACAACTGCAAACCTCCATTACATGAAGATGTTTGTATAATATGTTAGAGACAGATGTCAGTACAATTCCAAGAGTATACAGAATATACTCACGGGTGCAACAGCTACCTACTTCACTCAGTCACTGAACAAGAACCAGGCTCATTCAGAAATCATAAAAAGTCACAAGAGGTAAGTCCTCCCTTTTAAACCACATGGCTGCAGGACTGAATAATGCCAGAGAAAAAGTACCGTATTTACTCGAATCTAAGCCGCACTCGAATCTAAGCCACACCTGAAAAATGAGACTCGAAATCAAGGAAAAAAAAAAATTCCCAAATCTAAGATGCACCTGAAATTTGAGACTCGAAATTCAAGGGGAGAGAAAAGTTTTAGGCCGCACCTTCGAATCGAAACAAAGTTGGTCCATTGTAATATGAGACACAATTTAGGTCGAATGAAAGACGATACAGCTACAATAGTTTGGTTCGAGTCATAAGCTTAGCAGTTAAGCTTTACCAGGTTGCTATGCGTCAGGCACTCTGTCCGTATTTATACGGATACCCTTCCTTTTTCACATGCTTCGTGTGTTTTGAATCGATTGCTTATTTTGCTTTGATCTGATAAGTGCCATTTTCTTTGTTATAGGCGTTTACGTCACTCTAAGCTGAAAATGCATTACTGTACTGCATCATGCATTGTTTGTCGCATTCTGATAGTGTGTGTTTACGGCCTGTCGCCGCCCGCAGCATGGCTTGCTTTTATGCGCGCTACCGCCGCTTACAATTAAAAAAAGAGAGGAATTGTCTCATTAGCTAAACAATGGTAAGTGACTGCTATTTGTTGTTACTTACACTGCTGCTTTCTTTGATAATGATCAACAAGAACCAAATAATAGACTGCGTTTGATTGAATATGTTCTGAACGAGAGTTAGGCGAAAATTTTTCTCCATTTGAAAATCTTTGCGGCCGCTTCTTTAGTACATCAAATTCTGCACAGAAATTAGTCATTTTAGATTTAAAAATCTAGTCAGTTGCCGTGCTTCATTTCTGACTGTATCACTATTAGGCATAAGAATAATACGAATATAAACATGACACGATACGTATATTCTTCCATGTTTGCTGTTGTCTCACTCTAGTTTCGTAGTTTATTAGGCAGACAGGATTTAAATGAGATAGCAGCAAACACGAAAGAATACATGGCAAAATGTTTATATTCGTATTATTCTTATGGTGAAGAGAAAACTGCACGTGATTCACATTTCATCAGGTTCCTATTAGCAACAGTCTTGCCAGTTGGATTTTCGTAGTACATTGAAATTCTGCTACTTTCGAAGATGAACAATACGGAAGTTGTATTTACTTCGTTGGATAATGCATGAAAATGCAGAGGTCGAAACTCGGGGCGGAGAAAAAAAAGCTCGTATTCCACCTTTTTTTTTAAATTTATTAACTGACGCAAAGGTTTTGGCGCCAGTATTTATCTCTGTGCCTACAAAGCATGCCTGTGTAGCGCTACATGTATTCGACGGCAGAAGTTAGTTGTGGCGGCACCTACCAACATTTTTCAGAACTTCCGCTTGCTTTGCACTTGGTTCTAAGCCGCAGGCGGTTTTTTGGATTACAAAAATCGGAAAAAAAGTGCGGCTTAGATTCGAGTAAATACGGTATGTAGATTGTTCTACTAGTTCTCAATTGTTACACATGGTTGAAACTTGTAACAGTAGATTAAAATGTTTGCTGGTATCACTTTAGTCAAATACAAAACTTTCACTTTTATAGATAAAAGCATCCTTAAACACATATAATAATGTTTTATCGACATATTTTACAATCCAACATTTAGCATTGGATTAAAAGTATGCACCATGTACAGTAGTAAGGTTACAAAATAACAATCAAATATGATGGTAAGTTATTAGCAATGCTGTCTTACCAAAATAAGTTGAAAGACTACACCACAGAACTTAGTTCTTCTTGTTGTGTCTGGGAATATTAAGAAGCCAGTCCAAAACATACTTATGGTTAATTCAGAAGTAGGAACAAATTTTATAAATTTTTATCCTTCAAACATATCTCCATACATGCAGTACATCTGAGAAGGGAACATATTATTTTGTTTGTCTCTGAATATTTTTTCCTAATGATTTACTGTACTTTATAGGTTTCACGCACACGAGTGCAAAGAAATCAACTGGGTAAACATGGAAAGATAACACAAATTTTTCTGAAGGCTGCAATAGCTTGTCTTATTTATTTATTTTTGTCATACCTTGAGGTACATATTGTACACTCTATGAAATTGTATGTGGAAATATTTATAATTATTGTACATTGTTTATGACAGAATAGGCCTACAAGTCTGTAAACGCCGAATACCACATACAACATATCTTGCCATGTTTACAGATGTGTAAAACTTATTAACACTTTTTTGATCTATGGGTGTACTTATTATATATCAATGGGAATGAGAGAAAGAGAATGAGAAAGAGACAGAAAGAGAGGGAATGTACTGCGTTTTCTCTAAGTGAAAAATGTATGTCCACAATTCACATAAATGTCCAGGTTCTTTTATGGCAACTTCTTTGGCTGTCAGATGGATAAATTATTGACATGAATTAAATGAAGTATCATTTCAATGATTTCACACCCAATATTTGAAGTATTTGAAATACTTCAAGAATCTGCAAACACAGTTTACTTTTGCTTCTCACTGTGATTTGCTTTATAGCGTAGCAGCTCTCTCAGCTAATAATTCTTGATCCCTACAGTCTGTTCTAGCTTGAACTACAGCAGACACCCTAAGAGATAGAAATTTATTTCTTTCACCACCAGGACTGGCCTCTGCAAGCTTCAGTTAGGAATTCATGGCCTTTCTTACTATAGTTCCATGGCACCAGTAGCATTTGATATTTACATTAGTATTACGAGATTCACATGCAGCAACTAGTTGAGTTTAAACACTTTGTTCAGATTGTTTTCATTCATGGCAGGGGCTGAAATTTGTATTCATGTCCAATTTGATATGTTTTAAATGTGCACCAACAGTGTCAGTTGATATTTATATCAGTATTTCAAGGGACCACATGGATTACCTGATGGAGACCAACACTTCTGCTTAAATTTTTTTTCACACACGGCACATGCAAAATTCTTGTATTCTTGTTAATTTCTATGAGCCTCCACAAGCACTGAATAATGTATTCCCAGTTTCATTTAAACTGTTTTTGTATTTTCACAATGTGCAAGACTTGGTTTTAGTTTTGAAGATGCACAACCCAGGTATTTCATGTTTGTTTATCTGTTTGGACTGCAAAGAGCCAATTATTAAATGTTGAATTAACAAGTCATGCCTAAAACATATTTATCATCTGTCATCTTATAAATTGGTTGCACTTTTTGTCAAACCCAAGCAGAAATTCCGGTAATTCCATGTTAGGACATCATTTTTGTCTTCTTCCAATCATTATCTTGCATAAAGTTCATAGTTTTTTGTTTGCTTGAGCTGCATCCCAGCCACTAGGCTATTTATTTTTTTCATTTAATATTGCCCTTTGGTAATTGAGATTATGCAGTGCCTCTCAGACAAGGGCAGGTTCATTTAGATTATTCTGTCTAAACCAAGTTGAGTACTTCAGTATGAGCATTGGGAATTTGACAAGCTGTGCATTGACATTCAAGCAACAGGTATGCCCCTTCACTTTTCTGCAGAAATACTGATTTAGCTCTACCAGTTGGCAGCTCAGTCATCAGATTTCAGCTCTGGTTGGGTCAAGTTTATTCAGGAATCATATTAGGAGTCAAGTTAGTTTTGCTGAGTGTTGAGTCACAATCAATAATGCTCCACTCAATTTTATACTTAACAGGGAAATGTCGACTGCAGATCTAAGTTAGGTGGTACTGCAACTATTTTCCATAATAGTATTTAGGCACTTATGTCAAGTAAAAACTATACTTATTGTCTTCATATATCAGAGTTTATGAGCATGTTCACTTACTTGTTAATGCAGCTTTCAACAACATTTTCATGTTTTGTAGCTATGAGTGGTTTAATTGGCAAGAGATCAGATGCAGCTTTGCCAGCACTCAGTATCATATCTTGGATACACCCAACAAATGACTCAATAATATATTTCACACCATGTAATTTTTCCTCTGAGCTAAGACCTGGCACAAAAAGGATGACGTGCAACCAACTTAATTAATACTAAATCCATTTACATGGTCAAATGATGTAGTATTAAATTGTAAACCATATATCAAAATAATACTGTTTTTTAAATAAATGTTATATTATATGGAGCAGCAAACAATCTACAATATAGTTACATAGAAAAGAAAGCTAATCACGTACCAATTAAAAGTAGAGGAAAGAAAGGCTAGGAATAAATGAAATTTTGCAATGTTGATGTAGGATACAAACAGAAATATGCATTACATTTGTATAAAGATAATCTAAACTATGAGAAATGTGTAGTAAGTTACAGAAAGTAAATCAAATTACATTATTTACCTCCTATCAGAACAACAGAAGTCAAATCATTGGATACACCATAATTTGTTGCTGGATCTAAGCCTTTAATATGAGTTTCCACGAATTCCTTGTCAACTTTGGCAATAAGTCGAGTTCTGTGCACATCTATCAATACTTGAACACTGTGCCACTGGTCGTCATTCAGAGCTGCAATGTAAGAGAACTAATTTCATTAAACATTTACAGTCACTTTATGAGGTGAAGGGAGATTCAAAAAATCTCAACAAGCTGATGATAATTATGTGGTGGCCTGTTAACTTGAATTTATAAAGCAATATAAGGGATTTTATAGTGTGAAATTGGTGACATGTGTTATCAATGTAAAATGGTTTGAAAGGATCACATTCTGCCACTCTCTGTCCGTCAACATCATAAGTGACATCCAAGAACCGTTTCTGTTCCCCATGCAGGGTACTCCTGCTATGTTATCCAATTTTTCAAGACCATAACTGCTAGCAGGCAAACATTCTTGTAAACCTTCCAGAGTACAGCATTTCTTTAAAGTCCACTAGATTTTGTTGTCCCCATGGTAAGAAGTGAAACTGGAATTAGATAGGTTGGAACAACAGCAACAGCTTTGGCCTGTTCCCTTTAGTCAATGGGCCTCTTCTTTAGTTGTTGTGATGACTTTAAATTGGCTGCCAACACCCAAGCAGAAGTAGATACCATCCCCCTACTCCAGCCTGATGAACTCTTTTGCAATTTAGCTGATGGCTAGTTCTTTTCAAAAATTCATGGCGCAGGGGATTATTTCCAGCTTATGTTGGCCAAGTAAGTGAAAAAAATCTTGATATTAAATACAGCTTTTGGCCATTACCAGTTTAACAGGTTGCCATTTAGGGACACAAGTGAATCCTTTTTCATGACTGGTTTATAGAACAGTTGATAGCAGATATTCAGTGTGTCAACTATGTTCACAACACTCTGGTTACCAGCTGTAAAAATAAAGGACATACACAATTTTAATCAGGTTTTCATGGCTCTGTCTGAAAAGGATCTTAAGTGCAATTTTACTACATGTCCAGTTTCTTCATGTGTTCATACACACTGTCGCCATGCGGCGATAATGGTATGTCTCAATTTATTTCAAATAGTACTTCTCTGTGTGTGCACTTCACAATTTCACAATTACACTCACACACAGTTATTATGCTTCCCACTTCATCTGCTTTTTTTTTCATTCTGACTGGTATCTACAGGTCCCGCAATGTGGATCATGTGATAATTTTTGTTTATGCCAAATGTAGAACTATATTTAAGGAAAATATCTGTATCAACAATGAGACTGCTTTTTGCCATCATTTACGAAGTACAAAATGAGCAACAGATAGTACTGAAAATACTATGAAAATTTTACATGTAGCATATGATGAAGAAATTGAAGAAATGCATGATGAGATAAAACAAATTATTCAGATAGTTGTGGGAGACAAAAATTTAATAGGCATATGTGACTAGAATTCAATAGTACAAAAGGAGAGAGAAGGAAAAGCAGTAGTTGAATATGGACTGGGTGGGTAAGGAATGAAAGAGAATGCCACCTGGTATAATTTTGCACAGAGCATAACTTTATCATCGCTAACACTTGGTTTAAGAATCATGAAAGAAGGTTGTATACATGGAAGAGACGTGGAGACACTGAAAGGTTTCAGATTGATTATATAATGGTAAGACAGAGATTTAGGTACTAGGTTTTAAATTGTACGACATTTCCCGGGGTAGATGTGGGCTCTGACCACTATTTATTTGTTATGAACTGTAGTTTAAAACTGTAGAAACCGCAGGAAGGTAGGAATTTAAGGAGATGGGACCTGGAGAAACGAAATAACTAGAGGTTGTAGAGAGTTTCAGAAGGAGCATTAGAGATTGATTGACAAGAACAGGGGAAAGGAATACAGTAGAAGAACAATGGGTAGCTTTTAGAGATGAAATAGTAAAAGCACCAGAGGATCAAGTAGGTAAAAAAGACGAGGGCTAGTAGAAATCCTTGGGTAACACAAGAGATACTAAATTTAACCGATGAAAGAAGAAAATATAAAAGTGCAGTAAATGAAGTAGGTGAAAAGGAATACAAAAATTTCAAAAATGATATCAACAGGAGCTGCAAAATGGTTTAGCGAGAAAGGATAGAGGGTAAATGCAAGGATGTAGAAGCAAATATCACTGGGGATAAGATAGATGCTGCCTGCAGAAAAATTAAAGAGCCCTTTGGAGATAATACAACCACCTGTATGAATATCAAGAGCTCAGATGGTAAACCAGACCTGAGCAAAGAAGGAAAAGCAGAAAGGTGGAAGGGATATGTAGAGGGCCTATACAAGGGTGATGTACTTGAGGGCAATATTATGGAAGTGGAAGAGGATGTAGATGAAGGTGAGGTGGGATATGTGATACCGCATGAAAAATTTGACAGAGTAGTGAAAGACCTAAGTAGAAACAAGCCCCTGAGAGTAGACAACATTCCATTAGAATTGCTGATAGCCTTGGGAGAGCCAGCCATGACCAAACCCTTCCATCTGATGAGCAAGATATATGAGACAGACAAAATACCCTCAGACTTCAAGAAGATTATAATAATTCCAGTTCTAAAGAAAGCAGGTGCTGACAGGTGTGAAATTTACCAAACTATCAGTTTGATAAGTCATGGTTGCAAAATACTAACATGAATTCTTTACAAATGAATGGAAAAACTGGCAGATGCTGACCTTGGATTCTGGAGAAATGTAGGAACACACAAGACAATACTGACTCTATGACTTATTGTAGAAGCTAGGTTCAGGATAGGCAAACCTACATTTACAGTGTTTGTAGATTTAGAAAAAGCTTTTAACAGTGTTGACTGGAATGCTCTCTTTCAAATTCTGACGGTAGCAGGGGTAAAATACAGGAACAAAAAGGCTATTTACAATTTGTACAGAAACCAGATGGCAGTTACAACAGTCAAGGAACACAAAAGGGGAGCAATGGTCGAAGAGGGAGTATGGCAGGGTTATAGCCCATCCCTGACGTTATTCAATCTGTATATTGAGCAAGCAGTAATGGAAACAAAAGTAAAATTTGGAGTAGGAATTAAAACATTGAGGTTCGCCGACAACACTGTAATTCTGTCAGAGAGAGCAAAGGGCTTGGAAGAACAGTTGAATGGAATGAAAGGACAATACACAATGAACATCAACAAAAGCCAAATGAAGATAATGGAATGTAGTCAAATTAAATCAGGTGATGCTGAGTGAATTAGATTAGGAAATGAGAATCTGAAAGTAGTAGATGAGTTTTGCTACTTGGGCAGCAAGTGTTTCTGAAGAAGAGAAATTTGTTAACATCAAGTATAGATTCAAGTGTCAGGAAGTCATTTCTGAAAGTATTTGTATGGAGTGTAGCCAAGTATGGAAGTGAAACATGGAACGATAAATAGTTTGGACAAGAAGAGAATAGAAGCTTTTGTAATGTGGTGCTACAGAAGAATGCTGAAGACTAGATGGGTAGATCACATAACAAATGAGGAGGTACTAAATAGAATTGGGGAAAAGAGGAATTTGTGGCACAGCTTAACTAGAAGAAGGAATCAGCTAGTAGGACACGTTCGGAGGCATCAAGGGATCACCAATTTAGTATTGGAGGGAAGCGTGGAGCGTAAAAATTGTAGAGGGAGACCAAAAGATGAATACACTAAGCAGATGCAGAAGTATGCAGGTTGCAATAATTACTGGGAGATGAAGAAGCTTGCACAGGATAGAGTAGCATAGAGAGCTGTGTAAAACCAGTCTTTGGACTCACGACCACAACAACACAACCAAATGTACAATTTTTTTTATTTTTATGTTATTTATTTACTTTATCTTCTGCAAAAGTGGGAAGATTTAAGGGTTTTTAAAATAAACAAAAATTGTAAATTCTGTGATTGTGGCCTGCCTGTGGCTATTGTCAATACGGTAGTGTTATGGACACAATTTCAATTTTTAACCAAATGTATAAAGTTACAACCAATTTTTATGAAGATTAGAGCACTTTTGAAATTATTTAATAAAGGAAATTTTGTAATGCTTGTATGTGAGTGTAATTGTGAAACTGAGAGGCACATGCTGACAGGAACTATTTGAAATAATCAGAGCCATACCAGTACTGTGGCTTGGCAACAGCAGACATGAACACATATTGAACATCATTGGTGCCTGTCAAGTACGCTCAATCACATTTGCTATGTTGATCTAGTGTATGGAAATCAACTGTGCCAAGGACAAGATTCAAAGGAAATTGAGTATTATCTCAAATAGGTACAACCCTTCCCCATATAATTATAATTGGTGGTGACTCCAATATAACCTTGATATGTTGGCAAAAATACATGTTCAAAGCTGTTGGTAGGCACAAAACATTGTCCAACTTTGTACTAAATGCTTTTGCCACAAATTATTTTGAGCAATTAGTTTAGGAGCCAACTTGAAGCATAAATGGCTACGAAAATATACTTGACCTCTTAGAAACAGATAATCTGCAGCAAATACGAAGCATCATGATGGATACAGCTGTTAGTGACCACAAGGTCGTTGTAGTGAGATTGAATACTGTAACATTCAAACTCACCAAAAAATACAATAAATATTTATTTAAAATAAGCAGATAAAAATTCACTTGATGCCTTCCTAAAAATCAGTGTCCATTTCTTCTGAACTAACTACATAAGTACAGACTTGTAACCTGAGTTCAAAGAAATAGTAGTATCGAAAACAGTCAAAAGATTTATATCAAATAAATTAATAGGACATGAAAGTGAGAAGCATTTAGCAGCTTCCACAATAAATTTCTGTTCCAAAATCTGGCAGAAAATCCAATGAGATTCTGGTCATATGTAAAGTACACCATTGGCAAGGCATAATAAATACCTCTACTGCAAAATAGATGATAGTGCCACTAAAGTGGAGTTACTAAATACAGTTTTTGAAATTGTTCACCAAAGAAGATGAAATGAATATTCCAGAATTCAAATCAAAACAGCTGCCAAAGTTAGTAACTTAGGAGGAGATGTCCTCAGTGTAGCTAAACAACTCAGATCACTTAGAAAATGGAAACCTTCTGTCCAGATTTTCAAATAACTTCCGGGAATTCAGCCAGGTAACACTTTCAGCGACCGCCGATATTTCAGAGTACACTGATATAATAGCTCCATACTTAAGAATTATATGCAAGTACTCACTTAATGAAAGATCAATACCTAAAGACTGGAAGTTGCGCATATCACACCAATCCTCAAGGCAGGAAATAGGGGTAATAAGCTGAATTACAGAGACATATCACTGGTGTGGATTTGCAGTAGGATTTAGGAACAAATGTGACATCTAAACATTATGAATATCTCAAAGAAAAGATCTAATGACAGACAGGCAGTATAGGATCCAAACATTTCACTTGTGTGCAACACAACAAGCTCTTTATTGTCATGAAGTAATGACAGGCAGATGGTCTCGAATTGATTCCATAATGTGACTTCTCCAGAGGCTTTCGATTCTGTTCCTCACAAGCTGCTTCTTACCAAATCAGGTTCTTAAGGCGTATTGCCTTAGTTGTGCAACTGGATTTGTGATATCCTGTCAGAAATGTCACACTTCATAGTAACTGACAGAAAGTCACAGAGTAAAACAGAAACGATATCTGTGTTTCCCAAGTAAGTTTTATAGACCCTCTGCTGTTTCTAACCTCTACAAACGACAATCTGAGCAGCCAGCCCTATTAGATTGTTTGCAAATGATGCTGTCACTAACCACCTAGTTAAGCTATCAAAACATAAAAACCAATAGCAAAATGGTTTAGACAAGATATCTATACAGCACAAAAAGTGTGAGCTCAATCACATGAGTACTAAAAGGAATAAGGAATCCATTACATTTTGGTTACACAATAAATCACAAAAATCTAAAGGCTGTCAATTCAATGAAATTCTTAGAGATGCAATTATGAACAACTTAAATTGGCATGATCAAATAAATAATATTGTTGGGAAGGTGAACCAAGACTGCATTTTATTGGCAGAACAGTCAGAAGATGCAACAAATTCACTTTACACTACCTACACTACAGTTGTCTGTCCTTTTTTGGAGTATTGCTGTGTGGTATGGGAGTCTTACCAGATAGGTCTGATGGATGACTCAGAAAAAGTTCAGAGAAGAATAGCTGTTTTTGTGTTATTGTGAAACAGGGGACAGATTTGATGGATATGATACACAAGTTGGGGTGGCAATCAAACAAAAGTTTTTTTTGTTGGAATGAGATCTTTTTTTGAAATTACAATCATGAACTTTCTCCTCCAAATGTGAAAGTATCTGCTGAAGCCCATCTAAATAGGGAGAAATGATCATCATAATAAAATAAGGATATCTTAGTTTGCACAGAAAGATTTAAGTGTTTATTTTTTCCCTTGCACTGTTTAAGAGTGGAACAGTAGACAAATAGTGTGAAAGTGGTTTGATGAATCCTCTGCCGGGCAGTTAAGTGTGAATTTTAGAACACTCATGAAGATGTAGATGAGTTTTATTTTATCTACACCTACACTCTGCAGATCATAAAAAGGAGCATGGAGGGGGCTGCAAGATGACTTCTCACTCATTCACTGATGGCACATGGTGACACCTCATACACCTCTTGTGAATTGTTATTGGGCAAACTGTTATTTTCAATGTTGCTTTTTTTGAAGATTTCCTCCAGAAAACCAGTTCATGGAGTGGTGGACAACCTTGTGACCATTCATACATCCATATCTGTACACAGTCTTCCCACTGTTGGAATCTTTGTCAGAGATGTTTTTGTGCCAAGTACTAATACTACACTACACAAGAAATCAAATTGTCTGCTAAATGTTGATGTATGTGCTAGAATTTTCAGTTTGCCTGTTTAATAGAAATTCACATAAATACATTGATAACAAAAAAAGTACACTTATCAACGGTGTGGCCATCCCCTATTTCTTTTCCATTGCGTTTGTTTATATATTTAAATTTTTGACACTATGCTTGATACATTACATGAAGTGTTATTACCTTCCCCCACAGTAAGAGAGGTAGACTCCTTTCCAAAAACATGCACAACTTTCAGCTGTCCTTTTTCAACTATAACATACAGTGCATAGGGATCTAGTCCTTCTGGGCGATTCTTGACACTATGATATACCAGCAGCCCATGAGGTAATCTTGTACGAAACTGAAAGGAGATCTGACGGCAAAGCCTGAAACCAAGATGAGAAATAATGGACAATTAACAGTTTTTCTGTGACAACAAAAACTACTATTACCGCTACTACTACAACTACTACCACCATCACCACCACATCGTCACCACTACTACAGTGACTAGCTATTATGAACAGCACCAGTCATAGTAGTAGTACTAAAAGAATCAGGATCAGGTGTGTTAATAATGGTAAGCAATTACTACTTTTGTAATAAGTGCTACTACAAGGGCATGCTAAAAAGCAATGTCCCAAAATTTACATGAAAATTCTTAAAGCTTTTTTAAACAAAACAAATTTTATTAACATTCTACATCTTTATTCTTCATGTCTACATACTTAATTCTTGACATAGTCACCCTGGTGAACACATTTCTCCCAACGAGAGACCAGTTCATTGATACCGTCACTGTAGAACGTTTGACTTTGTTGATGGAGCCATAATCTCACCACTGCTTGCACTGCTTCATCACTATTGAAGTGAAGTCCTCAAAGGTATTCTTTAAGTTTTGGAAATAGATGAAAATGTGAGGGGGCCAAGTCAGGACTATTTGGAGGATGATCTATGACAGTGAACCCAAGGCATCTGATTGTTGAAGATGTCTCAGCACTTTCATGTGGTCTGGCAGTGTCAAGCTGAAGTAAAGCAGGTGCCCCATGTGTGAACAAAATCTTCTGCAGTTAGAAATTCAATTACATCATGCTGTTTCTCATGCTTTGACACAGTTATGTTACACGTCTCCATGTTACATGCTACTATTTGGAGCCCTCTAGTGGTAGATGGTTGCAACTTGTGTCAGTGAAGTGGGAAAGTTGACCAAGTAATGACTTGCATGACATGTAATACTTCAAGCAGTACTGAGAACAGAAAAAAAAATTAGAGGCATTACTTTTCCCCACAACTTCACAAAATACTAAACGTAATACATCAATTATTCATGTAAATAAAGAGGAAGGCAGTAATTATCTTGAATGAATTGCAGTTAATGTAGCTCATCTTAGCCTTATTTTGGTTTGTGGGGATGACCACGGGAACAAGGATAATAAAAGCATAAAAGACGATGAATCTTTAGCACTGAGTCTCCACAGAAAATTACCTAGTGCAGGCTGAGAACATCTTACGTACATATTTCATGTAACCAGAAAACTAAGGTGGTTAGGTAATATTGCTACTATTCAGTATGGTAGTAAGAAGATGTGTACTTCAGAATGTCTTTTCTTGGCTTTGCAATGCACCTATAAGATAAGGTCTCTGACTTCAAGTTGTGAAGGTGAACATATTTTGAAAAGAATGAGATTTTCACTCTGCAGCAGAGTGTGCGCTGTTATGAAACTTCCTGGAAGATTAAAACTGTGTGCCTGACCGAGACTCGAACTCAGGACCTTTGCCTTTCGCGGGCAAGTCCTCTACCATCTGAGCTACCGAAGCACGACTCACGCCCGGTCCTCACAGCCTTACTTCTGCCAGTATCTCGTCTCCTACCTTCCAAACTTTACAGAAGCTCTCCTGCGAACCTTGCAGAACTAGCACTCCTGAAAGAAAGGATACTGCGGAGACATGGCTTAGCCACAGCCTGGGAGATGTTTCCAGAATGGAAATGTGGCTAAGCCATGTCTCCGCAGTATCCTTTCTTTCAGGAGTGCTAGTTCTGCAAGGTTCGCAGGAGAGCTTCTGTAAAGTTTGGAAGGTAGGAGACGAGATACTGGCAGAAGTAAGGCTGTGAGGACTGGGAGTGAGTCGTGCTTCGGTAGCTCAGATGGTAGAGGACTTGCCCGCGAAAGGCAAAGGTCCCGAGTTTGAGTCTCGGTCGGGCACACAGTTTTAATCTGCCAGGAAGTTTCATATTTTGAAAACTCATAATTCTCTAGTATGTATCAGTAATTAAATTATTTCATTGCTACAGCTGGACCAATAAAGGCATGATTATTGGTTGCTTATTAGCCAGAGATTTTATTGGGAACAGCTATGTTTTTTCTTTCTTTGCTGATGCCTTGTATAGCAGTTTGATGTTTTTTTTTATCTTTGGTCTGTTTTGTATATATCACTGAATAAATAGTATTGATAATCGGTGTTCCTGAAAATAATGTGTATGAAAATTTCATTCTTTCAAGCCAACTTTTTAAGCAGTGTAAGCAAACAGTTTTGGGCTGAAGCCCTACCACTCTCATTTATCTGAAGAACTGATCTCCAATAACAGGTATTCAAAATGATAGTCCTGAAGAATTAGGGAGTGGTCACCAAATAAATATGTGTCAGTTATGAATCTTTGGGTGTTGACTATTTCTACAGGTACTGAAAGAAAAATGAATCAAGTTAGAAAACAAATTGAAGAAAATTACCTTTGTTGGCTATTGCTATGATTCTAAAGCATACAATTCAAATTCACAACAGACAATTGTGAAGGTTATTGATGTGCAATCCGTAAAAAATTCAAAATGCAACTGGAAAAAGCACCATGGACAGTAATCTGATGGCCAATACCAATAGAGGCAGCTCTCAACCGGTGGCAGCTGATGTCCACAGAAATGCAGTTTATCTCAAACTGGCACAAAGTGACACTTAGCAGACAGTGAATGCAACATAGATAGGACCATCGATCACTCAGACACAGAACTTGTGCAGTCAGAAATCAGAAAATCATCACATTAAAGAAAATTGAATCCCAACTGCTTTAATGATGATTTTACTTATTTTGCAAGTATTTTTGAGCCACATTTGTATAAAGAAGCAATGTGTCATCATGATTGCAAAAATGAAAGGAAGCCTTAAATGATGAACATAAGTCATTACTTGAAAATGAGACTTGGACTTTAATGTACCATCAGGCAGAAAGGGAAAAAATTCAAAATGAGTAATCAAAGACAAAGAAATTTCAGATGGCGAAATTTAACATTATAAGGCTCATTTTGTTGCAAAATGTTATTCCCAGATAATAAGAGTTGCCTTTGATAAAACATTCTTGCCTGTTGTTTATCACTGTTTGCTTCACACAACATTAGCTCTCACAACTGGATTTGATCCGACAATGGACACATGGATGTTCAAACAGCAATTCCAATGGTTTTAACAATGACTTTCCTTGTTTTAGTAGTATTTCTGGACCAAATTCATATAAAGAAGCAATGAATTTCGATGATTGCAAAACATGGAAGGGAGCATTAAATGATGAATACAAATCATAGTTGAAAATGAGACTGACTGATTTACCAACAGGCACAAAAGCATTCAATTCAAAATGGTTATTCAAACTCAAAGAAATGTAACATGGTGAAACTGAACTTAAGAAGGCTCATTTTGTCGCAAAATGCTATTTGCCAGATAGCATGTTTTTGTCCATTGTTAGTCATCATTTCATATGCTGTTAGCCTTAAGAAGCTAATTTTTGGTCTAAAACATGTGTCACATGCTTAGTATGAGATGTTGAATGTAACATTACATAAAATGAACCCAAAGAAGTCAGAATACAATCCCTGAATTTACTACAGAGCTGAGAAGCTAAATATATAGTCACTCTGGCCATTTATGTAGATGACTTGACAATCTTCTCTAATAGAAATAAGCAGGTGGAAGAAAGAACTAATGAATCAATTTAAGATGAGAGTTCTTGTTGAACTCAGCTGGTGTCTTGGCATCAGAATTAAAATGAAACATTGGGCGATTAGCATCAATCAAAGTAAAAATATGCATGAAACATACTCATGGTTTTTGGATTGGAAGATTGCAATCAAGTTGCTTATCCAGTCAAATCTGACTTAACGCTGCAAAATTGCAAAGAAAAATTGTTCACTGAGGAAGAACTTGTATTACATCTTATTCCTTACCAGACGTCATTGAGTCACTCCTATATTGCCCTCAAAGAAAAAGACTAGGCGTTGAATATGCTGGGAGAGTTGACAGTACATTCAAATCCAGTTATTGAAAAAATCCACTGGGAAGCAGTCAAACAAATTACAAGATGCATCAAAGGCACAATCAATGTAGGAATAATTTTCTGAAAAAGTGAGGCAATCAAAACTGAAGGCTTGTGTGCTGCCAATTATGCATTGGATCTCTATCAATGATTGACTATATTTTTAACTTAGCTGAAGTAGCAGTTTCATGAAATTCGAAACAGCAACAAATGGTTGCTATATCACTACAGAAGTCAAATACATGTCCCTATCAGCAGAACAGAAAGACGCTATATATCATCACGAACTGCATAATTGTTTATTAAACACAGTGAAGTGTGTTCTGTGATAACAGAGGTGCCATTGCACTGTTCACAACAGTGTGCACCACACTAACAAAACACACTGATATGAGGCCCCACTACATTCTTAGTCAGAACTGGCAAACAACAACGTAATTTATATATATCACTCGCACACACACACACACACACACACACACACACACACACACACACACACACACACACACACACACATATCCATCCGCACATACACAGACACAAGCAGACATTTGTAACACAGTCTGGCCTTTACAAATGTCTGCTTGTGTCTGTGTATGTGCGGATGGATATGTGTGTGTGTGCGAGTGTATACCTGTCCTTTTTTCCCCCTAAGGTAAGTCTTTCCGCTCCCGGGATTGGAATGACTCCTTACCCTCTCCCTTAAAACCCACATCCTTTCGTCTTTTCGTCTTTCCCTCTCCTTCCCTCTTTCCTGATGAAGCAACCATTGGTTGCGAAAGCTTGAATTTTGTGTGTATGTTTGTGTTTGTTTGTGTGTCTATCGACCTGCCAGCGCTTTCGTTTGGTAAGTCACATATATATATATATATATATATATATATATATATATATATATATATAAAAAAACAAAGATGAGGTGACTTACCGAACAAAAGCGCTGGCAGGTCGATAGACACACAAACAAACACAAACATACACACAAAATTCAAGCTTTCGCAACAAACTGTTGCCTCATCAGGAAAGAGGGAAGGAGAGGGGAAGACGAAAGGAAGTGGGTTTTAAGGGAGAGGGTAAGGAGTCATTCCAATCCCGGGAGCGGAAAGACTTACCTTAGGGGGAAAAAAGGACAGGTATACACACGCACATATCCATCCACACATACAGACACACATATATATATGGTTATAATAGAGGGAAACATTCCACATAGGAAAAATATATCTAAAAACAAAGATGATGTGACTTACCAAATGAAAGTGCTGGCAGGTTGACAGACACAGAAACAAACACACAAAATTCAAGCTTTTGCAACAAACTGTTGCCTCATCAGGAAAGAGGGAAGGAGAGGGAAAGACGAAAGGATGTGAGTTTTAAGGGAGAGGGTAAGGAGTCATTCCAATCCCGGGAGCAGAAAGACTTACCAAACTGGGGGAGAAGCGTTGATCCAAATCGAAAACGTGCAATTGCAGAATAAAAGGGATTGTCGTAAGGTTCTAACTATTTGTAACTAATGAGAATATTTTCAAGTATTCCTTCGGTGTTCATCGCTTAATTATCAACACCGTCTCTTTGCAAATTGCCACTAGAAACAAAATCTTACATACGCACTGGATGGAAAGTGCTAAAAAAGGGACACAGATCGCTCATGCCTTAGCAAATATTATCATTTTATTCATAAGTATAGTTGTTTCTTCTGTAGTTTATTCGCTAAATGGAAGAGGTTTCAAGGTCTCTTTTTGAATTGTTACATCAAACTGCGTGCCATTGTTTACATCTTCGACTTCAAGTAAAACATACTAGATAGTCCGACGTAATCAGCCCCTAAAGCAGTCAGAAGAAAAAAGATCGGTCACGCACCAGGGGGGGAGGCAATTGCCCCCATTCCCCCCCCCCCCCCTCCCCCCCCCTGGATCCGCCCCTGCTACCAAAGGCTAGCCAGTGGTGCTGCCAAGCCAAGGGATTTTCAGAGTTCATGAATAAACATCTTGGATAAGATAATGACTTAGTTTTCTGAGTATTCAACTCTGATGATGAGTTGATCTACAAGCAGAGCATGGGTCCAATCCCTGTCAAGGAACAGAGACTCAGGTTGCTCAGATTGTCACTAGCTCAAATTAAGGTGAATGTTAGGATGCTTGTTTCAAATAGAGCACTACATATCTCCTGTCTCATCATTATCCAATCCAAGCTTGTGTCACATCTCTAATGACCTCAGCTTTGGTAGGTCACTACATCCCTCTCCTTCTCTTGATCGTGGCACAGCTTATAACTCATTAATATCATGTTCCATTTTCATCTACTGGTCAGAACTATACAAAATCTTAAACTGCATGAGTAAAATAAAGAGAATAGCTTTCATTACTTACCTTAGTTGAAAATTTGGTATGTGATTTCCATCAAGTTGTATGTATGTGTTCCTTTTGGCAAACATGAAGACTTTATGGTGACCTGTTTCTTCAAAAGTAAGTTCTGGTCCTCTCTGATTGATTGGTACTGGAGGTAATGTTGTTTTTGGGATCATGTAAGGTGACACTGTTGTTGAAGTAGTCGTGCTGTGAGTGACAGGAGGCTTTTCATCTTTTGTCTTTTGTTCTGGTAGCATGTACTCTGGGGGCTCAACTGAAGAGGACAATGAAATTAATAATTGTTCCACAGTTTCATTAACATTTATTTTTGAATAAGTAATGCATTTTATTAAGAAAAATAATTTCCAAATTTATATGTTAGAACACTTTCCAGCACAATTAAAAGATATGATCATAATTGAAAGGAAATTGACATGCGTAAGATTTACTTTACTGAATTCGATTATACCACAGAAGCACAAATCAAAAGCATGGTAAATGAAACACTGTATCATTGGGAAAACAGAATGTCAGAATGAAAAATAAGGACTGAGCAGAGCATATTTTTAATGATACAAAATACTTCATGATTAACAGAGAAAGTGGGAAAGTATTGCAGAAATCAACACATCTTTCACTATTGTTTGTATCACTTCATCCATGTTACTTGTCTCTCCTTAAGCAAACACCTATTGCTTCATCTACTTATGTTGCTATCTAATACCAATAATAACTCCAAAACCTAATTTACAAACTATCAGCATACACAATTTAATGTGAATAAGCTCGCATTTTTTGTCTACACCGTACATTCATTCATTCACACACTGTGTTCTGTAAATCCAATCACGAAGAGGGCCCTTATGGATGCAGAACAAGCAAGTTACACGTTAATATGCAGTTGCAGCAACGGCAAGCTGCTTCTGTAAACAATACACAGGAATTTCTGCAGATTTCTACTCGAATAATTTGACATGTATATAATATAAAACTAAATACAAAGGAATTTGTTAACTCCAAACCATGGAAAACCCAGGATGGAATAATGATATTATTATGAAAAGGACAGATTACTATTCACATATAGTGGAGATGTTGAGTCGCAGACACCAAAAAGCCTTCTTTTACAGTAGACAAAACACACACACACAGATTTGTGTAAGCATAAACACAGAAACACACATACACATGCACACACACACACGCACACACACACACACACACACACACACAGACACACACACACACACACACACACACACACACACACACACACACACACAAGCACTGCCTCTGGCCACCGAGGCTGGACTGCGATCAGCTGTTCATGATGGGGAAGCACTATATGGTAAGGAGGAGGCTGGGGCAGAGAGGGGGAGGGATAGCAGGGTATGGATGGGGAACAGTAAAGTGCTGCTTGTGGGAGCATACAGGGATGTGGCAGGGGCAGGGTAGGGCAGCAAGGTGCAGTTGTGAGGTTAGACCTGTGGCAGGGAGTGTGGGGTTGGAAAAGGAGGAAAGTAAAGAGACTGGATGCTGTGATGGAATAGAAGTCTGTATGTGCTGGAATGGGAACAAGAAAGGGGATAGGTGGGGTGAAGGACAGGGTTAATCAAGATTGAGGTCAGGGAGTTACAGGAATGTAGGATATATTGCAGGGAGAGTTCCCATCTGTGCAATTCACAAAAGCTGGTGTGGCTAGGAATGATTCAAATGGCTTAGGCTGTGAAGAACTCATTGAAGTGAAGAACATTTTGTTGGGCAGCATGCTCAGCAACTGGGTGATCCGGCTGTCTCTTGACCACAGTTTGTCGGTGGTCGTTCATGTGGACAGACAGCTTGTTGGTTGTCATGCCCATGTAGAACACAGCACAGTGGTTGCACCTTAGATTGTTATCACATGACTGGTTTCACAAGTAGGCCTGCCTTTGATGGGATAGGTCATGCCTGTAACTGGACTGGACAGGGTGGTGATGGATGGATGAATATATGGTACAGGTCTTGCATCTAGATCTATTACAGGGATATGAGCCATGAGGCAAGGAGTTTGGAGGAGGGATGGACGGGGATACTGTGTAGGTTCAGTGGACAGCAGAATACCACTGTGGAAAGGATAGTGAGTAGGACATTCCTCATTTCAGGGCATGACGATAGGTAATCAAAACCCTTGCAGAGAATGTGATTCAGCTGTTCGTATCCTGGGTAGTACTGAGTCATAAGAGAAATGCCACTTTGTGGCCAGACTGTGGGGCTTTGGGAGGTGGTGAGTGACTGGAGTGATAAGGCATGGGAGATCTGTTTCTGTACAAGATTGTGAGGGTAATTTTGGTCTGTTAAGGCCTCAGTGAGACACTTGGTATATTTGGAGAGGGACTGCTTCTCAACACAGAGGTGACAGCCATGAGTGGCTGTATGGAAGGGACTTCTTGATGTGGAGTGAGTGCAGCTGTTGAAGTGAAGGTATTGCTGGTGGTTAGTAGGACTGATATGGATGAAGGCACTGATGTAGCCATCTTTGAGGGGGAGGTCAATATCAAGGAAGGTGGCTTGTTGGTTGAGGAGGACCAAGTGACATAAATGGGGGAAGAGGCACTGAGGTTCTGGAGGACTGCAGATAGAGTCTTCTCACCTTTGATCCAGATCACAAAGATGTCATCATTGAATCTGAACCAGGTGAGGCGTTTGGGATTCTGGGTGGTTAGGAAAGACTTCTCTAGGTGGCCCATGAATAGTTTGTCATAGAATGGTGTGTTGCTGGTGCCCATGGCCATAGCATGGATTTGTCTGTGGGAGTTGCCCTCAAAGTTGAAGTAATTGTGACTGAGGATGTAATTGGTCATCGTGACCAGGAAGGGGGTTGTAGGTACGAAATCTGTCAAGCATTTGGAAGAGCAGTGTTCAATAACAGTGAGGCCATGGGCGTTAGGGATGTTAGTGTTAAGGAAGGTGATAAGTGCACAATGTGGTGAAGGAACATGAACTGTGAAGAGTCAGTGGAGGAAAATAGTTGGTGCCTTTTATGTAGGAAGGTAGGTTGAAGGTAATAGGCTGAAGGTGTTGGTCTAGGAGAACAGACATTCTCTATGTGGGCACAGTAACCAGCAACAACGGCATTTCCTAGGTGGTTAGGTTTATGGACTTTAGGAAGCATGGAGAAGGTAAGAACGAGAGAGAGAGAAACTCAAGTAAGAGGCTATGGGATGGGCCAAAGGATGTGAGGAAAGACTGTGGGAATGGGGTCACTGTGGCAGGGTTTGTAGGTGAGCAAATCTGGCAGCTGGTGGAGTCCTTCCACCAGGTAATCCCCGGAGTTCAAAGCTACAGCGGTGAAGCCTTTGCCTGCAGACAGGATTATAAAGTCAGGAGCAGTTTTTAAGTCGTGAATTGCAGTTCTTTCTGCAAATACAAGGTTAACTTGCATGTTAAAGGGTTTAGGGAATCTCTAGTTATGAAATTATGAAATGTTAACAGGGCATGATTTGGAGGCAGTGGGGGTGGATCACCATCGAATGGAGGAGTGAAATGAGTCAGGCAGGGTTCAACATTTGTTTTGGGTTGTGTTTGATTGGTAGGGTTGGTGGCAAAAAAGTGTTTCCACTGTAGAGATGGGGAGAAGGAGAAAAGGTTTTTAACAAGTCCAGCATGATTAAATTTGGGAGTGAGGCAAAAGTTAGGGCCTTTGGAAAGGGCTGATACTTCTGTGGGACTAAGGATTTTGGAAGGTACATAACTGTGTTGTGGAGCTGTTTTTGTTCTGTATTCTTTATGATGGTGGAAGGAAGTTTCTGAGGATGTGTTAAATGTAATATGTCTATGAGGCATGGTTTGTCAGTTATGAGGGGATGTGGAGGAGATTTGGAAGGTGTTGTAGCAGAGGTGGATAGTGGTAGTCCATCGTGGGAGTAGAGGTGAACAGGTTTGAGAGGCTTCTGAGGTGGCATTGTGCATGCTGCTCTAGTTCCTAGAGGGCAAGAGTTTCAATGTGAAAGGTGAGATACAGGAATTTGGGATTGCAGAGCAGCAGAATTTTATGGATGGAGAGACGGTATTGCATGGAGGTTTGGGCCAGATGTGCATGATTCTACAAAACTAGGTTGGTGAGGGCTAAGGACTGGCAGAATCTGAATAGATGGAGATCATTGTGGAAGTAGGTGTTGCAGCTGAAGATGGGTAATTTGATGGTAAGACGATCTGGGGGGCTTCCATGAGCCAGTCAACAATGCAGGAACGGTATGTGGGACTGGGTTCTGGCTAACTTCCTATACTGATTTGTTATTAATGACTAGTTTGGCCCTGACTAGTTCCCATTCACTAAATGCTGTCATTTTTGTTTTTAATGTGGAGATACTTAAACTATATTCATTTGCTATTTTTACAAGCAGATACAGATCACACTGCAGGCAGAATGCAAGAACATATCATATATTATGGTTCCTACCATCTTAACAAGTCACTCATTTATAACAAAATTACCAAGAGTACATTAATACTCTGCAAATATAATTTGGAACTGATTGCAACTCATTATGCATAGGTGGTGTTTAGCAGCAGACATGCACATTTAAAACTGAATTGTGCTTTTAGGTGTTGTTGTTGGTCATTCTGTGCTTCCTCAATGTGATGAGAAGCAATCATCATAATTTATGTTGTTTCTCCACTGTTTGAATATTCCAAGAATGTTATGGTAGAAGCTTTCCATACATTACAAATTGTCATCATTTCATGAAAATTTTCACTTTCAGAAGTGAGACAAAGTCACTTGGAATGTGATCAGGGTCATGAAGCCTAATGCCATAAAATAGTATGTAAGCTTTTGACTAATTTGCTAAAGCTGTGTTATGATACTAGAAGTAACAGTCCTGTTTCAGTACTGAATACACTATTTTAAAAAACTTTTCAATTTGTGCCAAGTATTCCTCCGATTCTCTGCTGAAGAATGTGACAGTTAGGAAGGAAAATGCTTCACCATTTTAATTTGGTTCTTCAGAAATGTGTGAACTGCACATAGCCCCAGGGGTTTCTACTGTATGTCGGATGGTATGTCGCCCTACAGTCTCCCTTCATAAATTTCCATGATGTAGCAGCAGTATATTTAGGGCCAAAGAATGAGATCTACTTAGAAGCATACTTGTTCACAGTTCATTTTAAAATCATATCAGACACACAATAAAACATACTGCCATCAAAAGTTAACATAATAAAAAGTTAACAAAGTCATAGACACAGGTACATAGTTACTGACGAGATCTAGTTTTACAAGGATTTATACAATGTATACAATTCTCTTTTATGTAGACATATATTGCTAGCAAGTTAGTTGATAATGCTAATACACAATTCATTCACATCTTATTACAGGGCATCAGGAACATGTTCCTTTCTTTCCATTCCATTCCCATTTGCCTATCTGAAAAACTAAGTTAGTATCTGTCCATAGTAATGAAGATAACAACACACTGCATGCAAACAGGAAGTGCACCAGTTTAGCATTATAAACAAACTAGACACCCACTGTAATAACATTATAAATGAAATTGTCCAGCACTTTAATGAAAGCCACTTAAATGTAAGCAGTAGTAAAATATATCTTATTGTAGTTTAACAACAGTAATTTAAATGATGAAATTAAACTACACGTAGGCAATGAATTAGTAAAGAAGAGTACAGTGTAACATTCCTCAGTTTAACAATTCAAAGCAATCTAAAATGAGACACACATGTTGACGCTCTAGCTTGTAAGTTGTCTAAGAATATATTTGCAATTTATATGATTAGTAAGTTCTGCAAAGACACTGTTGTCCTAAAGACTGCATACAATGCTCTATTTTCCTCTCACCTGAATAACAGAATAGAAATTTGGGGAGCAACAACCAAAGCAAATCTAAATAAGCTATTGCTACTTCAGAAAAGGACTATAAGAATCATCTATGGAGCAAAATATAAGGAATCATGCTGAGACTTGTTTCCAAAAACTGGTGTACTAACTATAGTAAACATGTACATTCTGAAAACAATATTACTTGTTAAAAGAGTGCAGCCCAACATTTGTTCTGTTTTTTATCAGAAAAATACCAGAAACAAAGAAAAATTTTACACCAGCAGCCACAGAACAGCAGTCTATGAAAAGAGTCCACAAAAGCAGGTTTAAAGTTAAACAATGCACTGCCCAGTAAAGTTATGCAATGACCCTACCCAAAATGAAGCTTAAATTTCAGCTAAAGAAATTCCTGTTACAAAATCCATTTTACACATTAGAAGAATACCATACTTACATGTAGAATAAGAACTGATTCGAAAAAATATGTAAATAGTGTTAAGCAAACCATTTTACTTGTAATTTAATCATTTTGTTAATCAATGATTCATTGAGAAGAATGTATTATTGTACTATTATCAAGAATTGTAATCTGTTTTTATACATATGTTGAATAGAGTATTATTATTATTATTATATGTTACACACAATAAAGAAGAGAGAGAGAGAGAGAGAGAGAGAGAGAGAGAGAGAGAGAGAGAGAGAGAGAGAGAGCAAATAAGCCAGAAAAGTGCCCAAGGAAGATTCAATAAAATGAAAACAAATAATATCTGCACTTTAGAAAAAAAATAATGAATGAGTAAGCATGAAGCAAAATTGGAAGAAATAAATGGAGTGGGGGAAATAAACAGGGCAAAATCTGAATGATGGAAATAGGGTGTATAATAGCAACAAATGAGTACTCACATCCATCAACACAGGCAAGGCTGCACTCATTTTCTGAGTCAAATTTGTTGTCATTTCCTCTGCAGCCACCATAAATGAATGTTTCACATTTACCAGTTTTGTTACTGTAGAACCATTTGTGAACATAATCGGTACAGTCTCCTCGTTCTGGTGGCTGGTGACATCTGTCTGAACACAAACATGTATGTCAAATACCTCACCTTGCAAAGAAGACAGAAAGGATAACTTAAAAAAAGAGAGATAATTCAAATGTTGCCGAGTCACACACATCTTTTTGGATCCACTGTGAGAGTTCAAGCTTCTTTATTTTCCCTGAAATGACTAACAGCCTTAGAGTACATTCAGCAAATCATTTGCAATGAGTGAAAACATGAATTTGTACAGGTGTGTACATGCCAACTGCACCACCCATATTGCCATTTATATAACAGTCACTGTACTTACCAGTGATGATAATAATAAGTTTTTGAAAATATAATGTAGCTAGATGGTTAAAAAAAATCAGCTCACCAAGCAGGAAAACACACATACAAAGTTACGGAAATCGGCATGCTTTCTGAGCCTGTGGCTTCTTCTCCTGGCAGATGGGTTGAATAGGAAGGAAGAGGGACGATGAAATGGGACTGGTGACGTTTAGGAAATAAGGACAGCTTGGAAAAGTATCCCAGAATCCTGGGTCAGGGAAGACTTACCAAACAGGTCGATTGTTTTGAATATTGTGTGAAGATTATGGGAGCATACTTAAAACACTAATGTTCCACACCAAGGTTAGATGGTTATCACAGTGTAAGACCTTAATAAGATTATTCAAACTAAGAGCTGAATTACAATCTTTTATGACTGAAATTTCTTTTAAATTATAAGAACGTTCGAGGGATGAGACTTGGTTGTTCAGACTACCTTTTTAGGCCGAAATATTTGGAAAAGTTAATGAATTAAATTTATGTTTACAAGAGAAACAGTAACTAATAACATGATAACCACTTTAAAAAGTTAGATTTTTGGATTGTGCTGGCAAGAGAGAAGTAGACGGATTTTTAAAACTGAATGTGTTCATTGGTCAGACGGCAGAATTGCCAAATGAAATACTTGAAGAACTGGTCCAGGGTTTCCACAAAATGCGCTCATCTTTTGGGACGTATTTTTCTGAAAAGGGAAATTCAAACTGAAAATGAATTCATGGGTTTAAAACTCTTTTGAACCGAATTTGCAGAAGCCAAAAAATATGTCAAACGAAGCTTATAACTCCTTTTTAGGCATGAAAACAAACGTCACTTGGTGATTCTTGGTGCACAGTTAGTGATAAATATCAACGACTTGCCACAAGGGCGCTGACTTCCTTCCGCGGTTCCCAACAACATTCCGCGAAACGAAATTCTCAGTTACTACGACAAAATACTGCAACAGACTGGATGCTGAACCTGACATGCGTCTTCAGCTCCCGTCTGTCAAGTCTAACATTAAGAAGTTGATCACAAATAAAAAAGACAGCTGTATCCCTCCCATTAAGTGGAAACAATTTTATCAATTAACAATGGAATCAATAAAGTGTTATTTTGCGTATTGATTTACCGTGTGTCGTTTTGGATATTGTTGTAGAAGTCAGTAATGTATCATGTATCTATTTGTATGGTTAACATTAAATGACGAAATGAACGTTGAAGGGCTCAGGTTTTGATTGTTTAAGGTCTCCGTAACATATTTAAAACGGGTTCCGCCGTCAATTATCTATACAGATTATTGCTACCGGTATAGTTATTCAACAAAAAACTACGCTCATGCAACTTTTGCTGTTTTATTACGTCAAACGCACTAATTTTACAGCCGAAATACATGCATAAGACACATGCTTCTACGTGCACACCAAGCTGACAGTTATTGACTAACCGGTAGCTAAGATGTTAGGTTAACGGTACCAGTACTAAATATTTGCAACGAAATATGTTTCCCGTATGCGGTTAATTAAAAATCACAAAGATTAGATTAAGTTGTGGTCCAAGTAGTTCTATAAAGTGAACAAGCTTTGAAGTAAATGCAGTACAGTGTCGAAATTAGTTCTTTTTTTATCCTCTGTAAAGTGCAGGCCCAATTTAGAAGATAAAAAAAGCCTAAGTGCCCCACCGCACTATATTTACTACAAAGTTGTTTTTACAACACTACGGACTACAGAGGCGTACGGTACCACAGCTTTGTTGTCCTTGGAACGAAGACTGTTATCACTTCTACTTTGATAGCAGCATTACGTTTCTTTCTATTTATATGCTGTGTCGCCTGTTGGAACTTGGAGCAGTCGTGTGTAAGTTAGGGATCCGGTACACTGACTTCCAGCACCTCCTCTTCACCGCTCGGGAAGTGACAATTTATTGTGTGTTAATAACACAGCTATCGTTCGTCGGTCAGCTATACCTTATAGATACTGGACTGTATAAAATATTCTATACGAGCTTATCACTACACATTAATACAGTACATAAAAAAGATGAATCAGCTACGAACCTGGTATGACACTGGCTGTTGCAACAGGCAACTTGTACACCGCAAGAAGCAGAAGCGTACCTCCCACAGCTACCAAGCTCTTTCTCGATAGGTCATTTTCCCTGTAGAAAAACATTTACTTTTAACAGTGACATATCCAGAGTCATTCAGTTAACATATGTCAGAGGATGACAGTATTAAGGAAGCAGGTATAATCAGATACCTACAGCATAATTCTCATGTCACCATTTATGAATTTCTTTATTTGTCTAAACACGCTGGTAGTTAACTGAGCACGGCTGTTATAGTTAAAATCGTAATTGCTTTTACGCAAGAAGCTGATAGAAACATTAATTGTATTTTGTACTACGACGAGTTCACTCAATATAACTTCACAGTTTCCAGTACGAATGAGTTTTTGATTTAAACAAAAACATCTGGCTGAAACGCTTACTGTAAGATATAAATCGAATGGGTAATATATTTGTTTAAACGCTGACCTCAGATTCAGGAATATGGAGATTCATGCACTGTCTGATCATTCTGACATAGGTTTTTCTTGGTTTTCCTTAATAATTAAAGCAAATAGTGTTTCCAAGAAAACCACGGTCTGTACCTGTCCTATCCTCGTGAAACACATATGACAAATCTTATTACTGTACAAACGACCCATGGATCAAGAAATTATTGTACTATATTATAATAAGCATATCTCATTAAGAGCTTCGAATTATTACCATACACAGAAAATAAATGTTTATGTAGAGTAGCAACATAATGCCAAACTACTCAATTTACTAATAATATTAACTGTCCTTATGGTAAAGAATCAAACTTCTTTGTTGATTTGTAATATCTACTCTGTATACTGACTATGAGAACTCATTTAAGAAACTGGAACATTAGCGCTATAATATCAGTAAACGATCGTCCTGCAGACATGCGCACGTATGGTTCTCGTTGCTATCTCTCCGCTTCATAACATGGCAGAAAGTGCTCTTAAGAGGGTCGCTAAAACAGCTTGCGATTCAAATCGCACAATAAGAATGGGGGCTAAAACATAGCTACAAATACTTCCTAAGGCTACACTATTCCTGAAAAGACGTAGAAGAACGAGAAGAAAATTTCATATTTAGGTAATATTGACGAACAGATTCGAGGGACTGACGCATGGATAATTTACATTGCCAGTGTCGTAGTAAGCGGCGTTGTCTGCTACGCTACATTTTTACCCTTTTTTGTTTTATGATATGCAATGGGTGGTCAAACTTTATTTTCTTTTAATAAAATTTCCCAGGGTCTGTGACCACATTGTCCACGTGTAGAACTTTCGGCCACTATTGTAAGTGGCCTTCCGCAGAGTGTGTGCTCCTCTATTACTTGTTATTGGTGGAGAGAGGAGACTGGAAAGCGGGCAACAGTAGTGGCGTAACGCACTCGTATTTACTTGTTGCCTAGTGCCGTTATGCGATGTATGTGCTAAAGCTTCAGTTGCCGAACTACAGCTCCCCTGCCGCACGATGTCAATTCGCAACAAAGCCCTCGCTACCACACAAGTACCTTTCCTTGCGGTGCCATCTGCGCAGGTATGGGCCAATTTTTTTTGTGCTGAATGTACTTAGAATCTTTCCGGACTATGAATGGAACTTCTATCTGTAGTAAAACTTTGCGTCACCGTGGTTTGGATGTTATTTGAACCTGGGATGATCGTATATCGCTGCACTCGGTCGCTCGCCTCGACCGCGCCACACACGAGTGATTTGCCAAGCATTCAACCAGTCTTACGAACACCGCCGTGATGAGAAGTTTTGCTATGGGAAATGAACTGCTATGTTTAGCAGCAGTGGCAGTTAAAAAAACGAGGATTGTAATTTACTGGACTTGTTTCGAAACGTTTTTCTTGAGGACTGGAGGATACTTTACTGACTGTGCTACACTCTTCACAAGCGCCAAGTGAGTCGTGTAGTATTCGCACAATTTGTTTTGCAAACTCGATGTAACTGTAGAAATGTGGTCAACAGCGCAGCTGATTACCATAACTCATGTTGTAAATTGTATGGGGGAGAACAGATTATATGACATGCCAAGGGACTTCAGCATAACTGTATAACAGATTTGCCCTAAACACTTGAACTTATATGCCCATTTAGTATTGCAGTATGTCATTCTGTTTCGAAGTTAGAAACTTTAATAATGCGAGTATCGGTAGTTGCTTAATAAATAACTCAAAATCATGAGATATTGTCCAATGTATCTTGACTATCATGAACTTCCCGTCCGTTAATTATACTGCTTCAACACAAGCTCCAAAACGATAATCACTGTGCACGATCACAGGGCGTATTTTGTAATACCTCTTAAGAGAAATGACAACTCCTACCTCAACTTCAGTTCTCCGCAAACATTCTTACTCAAAGCGAAACGAAACAAAACTACATAAACATTCTTAAGACGAAGAGAGAGAACAAATGTGGCAAACTGGGGTTTTGTAACAATTAATGTTTCAGACAATGGTAATTCGTTTTGTCCTTAGTTTTAATCTGTTATATGTTTCAAATAACAAAATTTAACTACTCGGAAACAATGGAAAGTTATTCTCTGTTGTCAAAATTGACATAACAGCAATTCAGTCTAGAGAAACCTGTTTCGCCATCATTTGGAAGTCGACTTTTAGTTTTATGTTACATATCTTTTTCATAAAAAATCTCGATACTTTCAATATATATTTGATTTGACGCGTCTGCTTAACTTCTTTCAATTTTAATTACAGAATGCAGATTAATAATGGCCCACCACTAATAATCCTACGACCGAGAACTGGTGGGTTCACTGAATTCAAAATTGTGTCATATGCATCTTTCAATTCACTAAATAGATGAAACTGCAGAGGATTAAGACGTCTTTTCACAGATCATATATGAGGTGCATTCAAGTTCTAAGGCCTCCGATTTTTTTTCTCCGGACTGGAAAGAGATAGAAACATGCGCATTGTTTCAAAATGAGGCCGCGTTCATTGTCAATACGTCCCAGAGATGGCAGCACTGTATGGCAGATGGAATTTTACCGCCAGCGGCGAGAATGGGAACTGTTTTAAATACCTAAAATGGCGACGTTTTCCTTACTTGAACAGCGTGCAATCATTCGTTTTCTGAATTTGCGTGGTGTGAAACCAATTGAAATTCATCGACAGTTGAAGGAGACATGTGGTGATGGAGTTATGGATGTGTCGAAAGTGTGTTTGTGGGTGCGACAGTTTAATGAAGGCAGAACATCGTGTGACAACAAACCGAAACAACCTCGGGCTCGTACAAGCCGGTCTGTTGACATGATCGAGAAAGTGGATAGAATTGTTTTGGGGGATCGCCGAATGACTGTTGAACAGATCGCCTCCAGAGTTGGCATTTCTGTGGGTTCTGTGCAGACAATCCTGCATGACGACCTGAAAATGCGAAAAGTGTCATCCAGGTGGGTGCCACGAATGCTGACGGACGACCACATGGCTGCCCGTGTGGCATGTTGCCAAGCAATGTTGACGCGCAACGACAGCATGAATGGGACTTTCTTTTCGTCGGTTGTGACAATGGATGAGACGTGGATGCCATTTTTCAATCCAGAAACAAAGCGCCAGTCAGCTCAATGGAAGCACACAGATTCACCGCCACCAAAAATATTTCTGGTAACCGCCAGTGCTGAAAAAATGATAGTGTCCATGTTCTGGGACAGCGAGGGCGTAATCCTTACCAATTGCGTTCCAAAGGGCACTACGGTAACAGGTGCATCCTACGAAAATGTTTTGAAGAACAAATTCCTTCCTGCACTGCAACAAAAACGTCCGGGAAGGGCTGCGTGTGTGCTGTTTCACCAAGACAACGCACCCGCACATCGAGCTAACGTTACGCAACAGTTTCTTCGTGATAACAAATTTGAAGTGATTCCTCATGCTCCCTACTCACCTGACCTGTCTGCTAGTGACTTTTGGCTTTTTGCAACAATGAAAGACACTCTCTGTGGCCGCACATTCACCAGCCGTGCTGCTATTGCCTCAGCGATTTTCCTGTGGTCAAAACAGACTCCTAAAGAAGCCTTCGCCGCTGCCATGGAATCATGGCGTCAGCGTTGTGAAAAATGTGTACGTCTGCAGGGCGATTACGTCGAGAAGTAACGCCAGTTTCATCGATTTCGGGTGAGTAGTTAATTAGAAAAAAAATCGGAGGCCTTAGAACATGAATGCAACTCGTATTACAGTACTGTGTGGCCGCAATTGTTTGCCGCCAACACTGCTGCAATGTGGCTGTTACACACAGCCGTAATGCGTTGTTGCCACGAATTATTGCTGATAATGGATCAGCCTATTCCAAGTACCGTTGTCAATGTATTGCTAAGGCGTTGTCCACAAAGGATGGAGAATATTTCTTTCGTACTGCCGAGAAACATCTATCTTTGCCCACGGCTGTAAATGCTTTCTTCTTACCCTCCTCTTTCTCACGCTAACGACGTTCCAGTTTTAAGTCAGGTCATCGTGGAAGTCAAAGGGCGGGGGGTGCAGGGGTCCGGACATCTCACCAATTACTTAAAATAAACTAACGAAAAAAGGAAATGACTATCGATTGTCAGTAAGGCCAACGATAGATTTAAACTATTTGTACATCCATAGAACTAACAGCTATCACCAATCCCTGTTTTAGCCAAGACCAACTGTTGGCCTACTGGAGCTCAGTAGTTGTGAGTCATTTCCGTTCTTACTTACATTACTTTAAGGTAAGAGCTGCCGTTCATTTTTCAGTCCTGTGTTTATATTGGATAAGTTTGTAACAACATGAAAGAACAGTAAAACTGATTTTGATTCATTTACTAGCGTTATGGTAAATTAAAAATATGGGCTCACTATTATGATCGCCAGATTGCCTACCCACAGCAGTTAAATGTTAGCACTGGAGTCGTTGTGTGGAGGCTGGCAGAACTTCGAGTTTGTAATATTTCAGTTTTCACAAGGCAACGAAGCGGTAAATATCATTACAAATAACATTCAGTTAAAATCACTGCATGAAAATTCATTCGATTTGTCTGCGACGTGCAAAAATCGCGTTAATTAACAAAAGTATCGCACCAATGGCGATGGATGAATTTCTTCAAAAAATTTGCTCAGTATTCTGTCATTAGTAGCTCGAATGCCAAAACATCGTTCAATATGGTTACCCGGACGGTACTCAATAATGAAAACCTGTTCCGATACGGAAAGATGGGGAGAGGTCTTTGGAGAGCATAGGAATATACGACGACAGCACATTCTATAGTTTCTAAAATATTTTTGCAGTTGGCTTCTTGAATTCGTCTGAGCCGACTGCGCCCTGCATCCCTCGCTCCCCATAGTCCATAATCTATTTACGATCTGAAGCCAGCAATTCCATGTACAAACAAGTATGAAAATAAACATGCATTCAAGCACTATCAAATGACTAAACTTGCACAATTAAAAGGAAAAACATGCAATGTCAGAATTCAGTCCTGTTGTGACGTTTTTTTTTTTTGTAAAACAATGTGCAATAACTAGTTTCTCCAAATTCCCCAACGGCTTGGGGTAGCTCTGTGTGTTGAACCTCTGAGCTAGCAATCCCTGGATTCGGAAGGCGAGGTGGTTTGAATCCATCCTCCGGCCACCTTCAAAATGGTTTTCTGTGGTTTCCTATTTTCAATTTAGGCAAATGCAGGGTTGACTATAGGCCACAGCCAATTCCTTCACAGATTCCAACTCCCTTAAAGATGCAGCCCATCTGCTTAAATGAAAAGAGTAGGCGAGCCTAACGTCTCTTCGGAGACACTCGGCACAAACAGTCGTTTGATAAAAAAATAAAAAATTAAATTCTCCTCATTTAGTCTCGTGCATTTGTCTGTCGGGATACTCTTTAAGGCAGAAAATATTTCTGACATTTCATCAAGTTACAGATTTATGCTTAAATGAGGAAATTCGAGAATGTGTAAGGCTGAATAATTCCAGATCCTTTGCATTTTCGCTACCAAAAATTGTTCTAATGGTCATATGTTGAACAGAGACCTCTTTATTCCGAAACTCTTGCCAGTAATAATAACGGTGTCCCAAACAATTTGCGCTCATGCATTCTTGATCACTCTCTCATCTCAACTCGAGACTGAAAGTGAAAGAAGAAGAGTGTAAAATGACGGAGGACGAAGGGAGACTGGAGGATGGCTGCTTCTTAGTGGTTTTCCAAAATACAGCACTCCTAAATAACGACATTATATCTCCGTTTGGTGAAAACTCCGAGATAATTTTCGAATAAAATGATTTATCGCGCTTTATGAACATTTTCGGAATAAATGAAAAACATGAGTATTTATGGAAATTGGACACCCGCCACCCCCTTTGACAAAATCCCGGCTACGTCCATGAATATTCCACTTCATTTCGAACGATGGCGCTCGTATGTGGAAACTTAACTTGGCACTCTGGCTCCCCAGCTCTGATCGGTAGCAGTCGGAAGACTTCGTTCCTTCGTGATTTGCAGATTTTCGTTGTTCTACAGCGTGCTCCAATATCCACTCCATTAATACACTACTGGCCATTAAAATTGGTATACCAAGAAGAAATGCAGATGATAAACGGGTATTCATTGAACAAATATATTATGCTAGAACTGACATGTGATTACATTTTCACGCAATTTGGGTGCATAGATCTTGAGAAATCAGTACCCAGATACGCCTGGCCATTGAGTCAAACAGAGCTTAGATGGTGTATACAGGTACAGCTGCCCATGCAGCTTCAACACGATACCACAGTTCATCTGCGTCTCCCTCTACAATTTTTACCCTCCATGCTTCCCTCCAATACTAAATTGGTGATCCCTTGATGCCTCAGAACATGTCCTACCAACCGATCCCTTCTTCTAGTCAAGTTGTGACACAAACTCCTCTTCTCCCCAATTCTATTCAATACCTCCTCATTAGTTATGTGATTGGCTTATTGTGACGAACCAGTTGCTCGGCCACCATTGACCAGCGTTTTCAATTGGTGAGAGATCTGAAGAATGTGCTGGCCAGGGCAGCAGTCGAATATTTTCTGTATCCAGAAAGGCCCGTACAGGACCTGCAACATGCGGTCGTGCATCATCCTGCTGAAATGTAGGGTTTCGCAGGGATCGAATAAAGGGTAGAGCCACGGGTCGTAACACATCTGAAATGTGACGTCTACTTTTCAAAGCGCCGTCAATGCGAACAAGAGGCCGTCAATGCGAACAAGAGGTGACAGAGACGTGTAACCAATGGCACCCCATACCATCTCGCCGGGTGATACGCCAGTATGGCGATGACGAATACACGCTTCCAATGTGCGTTCACCGCGATGTCGCCAAACACGGATGCGACTATCATGATGCTCTAAACAGAACATGGATTAACCAGAAAAAAATGCATTTTTGCCTTCGTGCGCCCAGGTTCGTCGTTGAGTACACCATCGCAGGCGCTCCTGTCTGTGATGCAGCGTCAAGGGTAACCGCAGCCATGGTCTCAAGCTGATAGTCCATGCTGATGGAAACGTCATCGAACTGTTCGTGGAGATGGTTGTCGTCTTGCAAACGTCTCCATCTGTTGACTCAGGGATCGAGACATGGCTGCACGATCCGTTACAGCCATGCGGATAAGATGCCTGTCATCTCGACTGCTGGTGACACGAGGCCGTTGGGATCCAGCACGGCGTTCTGTATTACCCACCTGAACCCACCGATTCCATGTTCTGATAACAGTCATTGGATATCGACCAACGCGAGCAGCAGTGTCGCGATACGATAAACCGCAATCGCGATAGGCTACAATCCGACCTTTATCAAAGTCGGAAACGTGGTGGTACGCATTTCTCCTCCTTACACAAGGCATCACAACAACGTTTCACCAGGCATCCTTTGCATATCACTGCATCTTCTTCCTATCGGTTAAATTTCGCGTCTGTAGCACATCATCTTCGTGGTGTAGCAATTTTAATGGCCAATAGTGTATAACCACTGTCAAAAACTTGAATAACGACCTTTTAGAGCGTGGATCGCTGCGAGACTTTCAGGAAGAGAGTCAGTGAGGTCCTGGAAGATACCGATGGGGATGTGGAGCTATGCGGTCTCTTAGTATCGTGGCCAGCTGCTTTTGGTTTTGCAGCTGAGGATCCATGGCGCGTACAGCCCAATCTAGGTGGTCCAATAGATCCTCGATTGGGTTTAAATCCGGGAAGTATGGTGGCCAGGGGAGCACAGTAAACTCTCATGGTACTCTTTGAAGCACCCACGTAGACTGTGAGCCGTATGGCATGTTGCATTGCCCTGCTGGTAGATGCCATCGTTCCTAGGAAAAAGAGATTGTATATAGGGGTGGACATAGTCCCCAAAGATAGATGCATACTTGTGTTGGTCAATTGTGCCTTTCAGAAAGACGAGATAATCCAGGGAATGCTACGAAAACATTCCACAGACCGTAATTGTTGCAGGATGTTCGCTTTCAGATGTTTCACGCCGAAAACGCTGTTGTTGTTGTGGTCTTCAGTCCTGAGACTGGTTTAATGCAGCTCTTCATGCTACTCTATCATGTGCAAGCTTCTTCATCTCCCAGTAGCTACTGCAACCTACATCCGTTTGAATCTGCTTAGTGTTTTCATTTCTTGGTCTCCCTCTACAATTTTTACCCTCCATGCTTCCCTCCAATAGTAAATTGATGATCCCTTGATGCCTCAGAACATGTCCTACCAACCGATCCCTTCTTCTAGTCAAATTGTGCCACAAACTCCTCTTCTCCCCAATTCTATTCAATACCTCCTCATTAGTTATGTGATCTACCCATCTAATCTTCAGCATTCTTCTGTAGCACCACATTACAAAAGCTTCTATTCTCTTCTTGTCCAAACTATTTATCGTCCATGTTTCACTTCCATACATGGCTACACTCCATACAAGTACTTTCAGAAACGACTTAATGACACTTAAAACTACACTCGATGTTGATAAATTTCTCTTCTTCAGAAACGCTTTCCTTGCCATTGCCAGGCTACATTTTATATCCTCTCTACTTCGTCCATCATCAGTTATTTTGCTCCCCAAATAGCAAAACTCCTTTACTACTTTAAGTGTCTCATTTCCTAATCTAATTCCCTCAGCATGACCTGATTTAATTGGACTACATTCCATTATCCTCATTTTGCTTTTGTTGATGTTCATCTTATATCCTCCTTTAAAGACACAGTCCATTCCGTTCAACTGCTCTTCCAAGTCCTTTTCTGTCTCTGACAGAATGACATTGTCATCGGCGAACCTCGAAGTTTTTATTTCTTCTCCTTGGATTTTAATACCTACTCCGAATTTTTCTTTTGTTTCCTTTACTGCTTGTTCAATATACAGATTGAATAACATCGGGGAGAGGCTAACAGCCATGAAAACGCCACCTGTTGCCGCCTGCCGCCACGCAGTGGGCGCCCATTTGCGGTTTCGGCTTGCAAATTACAGCCTTCGTCGCCGATGAGCAGCAGTCGTCTGGTGCGGAGGTCGCCTACGCCGGAATGTTCACTGAACGGTTGTTGAGGAGACTCTGCTGCTAGCCCCTTGATTCATCTGGGTAGTCAGTTGCCCACCAGTTGCACTTCTACTCTATCTACAAGGACAGATCTCTGCAGACGTTGTTCACCCCCGTCATCTATCGTCCGTGGTGCACCCAGCTGCCTCGACACCGGTTTTGGATAGCGGCATTTTGCTATGCACAGCATACTTTACCCACCGTGACACGCAAACGGTTTACAAACTTAGCCGTTTCGGAAATGCTTCCGCTCTTGACCCAAAAGCCAACGGTCGTGTCTTTTTGGACGCCAGATAAATCGCTGCGCTGTTTTCCACGTCCCCCCGACGTGCTTTATATTTCCTCCACTGCTAGTGCTACCACTTGCTCTCTGTAAGTGGTTATTGCCACACTATTGTAACTGGTCCCTGTAGTAGCCGGCGCTGACTACATTGTTGTCCGCTTTGTCACTGATCCGTGCTGTCGCTGTCTGTGTTGTGTTGCGGCACTTTCGTTGCGAAGTTTTTCGGAAATGACCGGTGATGCGGTTGCTAGCCCATCGTGGAGCTCATGGAAGGTCAAATCACAGGTTTGTGTTCTCCGCACTGCGTACTTAACACGGAGCGTGTTCTCTGCACCCCACCTGTACCGCCAGCAAATCCTATCCTCTACCCGCTAGCGCGACGCCAAGTTGTAGTTCGTGAGCAGTAAGTAGAGGCATTCTATTTGTTTGTTATTTATAGCAATGTAGAAGTGGGAAAACGAGACAACCAAGAGTCTGATAAATGTGACGTGTACATTTACGATCAGAGTTACGGAACAAAGAGAGTAGTATATACAAAGACAGAAGTCTGAAAAAGTACATTCTCACTGCTACCATCTTAGTAGAAGATCTGCAGGAACGAACCATAATTCTATTCTACATAGATTCTTAAGACTCTTGAGCGTTTTCGGAGCTTCTTTACGTATGTCTATCGTGTTAATGGGCAGCAACCATCTAAACCTTTTTTTTAATTTCCGGTCTTACATTACGGTTTGCATCCCGTAACTGGTCGGAAATGTAATCATCATCATCATCATCATCATCATTATTATTATCTGTGTTCTGCCCAATTATCCATTTAATAATGATCGACCTTTGACTTTGAGCATATATTCTGGTTACATCGTCTGAATATTACATTTTAGTTGAAATGTGGGCGAAATACGCGGCCATATTTAAGAGAAAGCGTGCTTTATTTGAGCATTTTTTGACGCGTTTCAGCTTTCAGGAGTCATAGAAGCCAGACCGTAATTACTAGAAAAATTTGCTTTTCACTGTTTATAGACATAATCTTTTTCTATTTGCAGGCGGATTTTATTTATTTTTTGATTAATTGTTTCGTCCCTATAATTTCAAAGACTAGACGCTGCGATTGAGCTTACCGTCGTAGCAACCGCGGCGGAGAAAGCAGGGGTGTAAAGCTTGAACTTTAGTTGGTTATATCGTATAATGTTTACTCCTCGAGTTGATCAGTTAAAAGTTTGTAAAGCAATTGCGTCAGTAGCTGCAATGTAAGCGAGGCTGTAGTGGAGTGTGATTGCCATACCTGCGAGTTGGCATTGTTGTAATGCACGCTAGGTGCCTATTCACCAGCCAAGAATGGCAATTTCGTGGTCGCATTCCAATATAACATTGCCGCGTTCAGTTGCAGAGGTCCCTCAATATAGCATATGCAAGCACGCGGTGCATGAAGGCGCAAAATCAAATAAATGGATTACGTGATAGTAGCGCTTTATGTAGGTTTATGTGCATAAAAACATAACAGCTGTGAAAAAAGCCGAATTGCAAGCTCAACAGAGCTTGCATTAGTCTTTTCGTCTTGTTAATACACATCACCACCAGGCGAGCTGCGGCAATTTGCATTCACCATTATTAGGACAAAACGACTAATCGTAAAGCAACGAAAATTCACCTGCAAATAGAAAAAGGTTGTATCTTTAAAGTTTTAAAGTATGTAAAGAAAATTTTTCTTCTAATAATTACGGTCTGACTTCTATGACCACTCAAAGCTGACACGCTCTAAAATATGCTCGAAGGAGCACGCTTTCTCTTAAATATGATCGCGTATATCGCCCCCTTTTCAACTAAAAAGTAATATTCATGCACCATATAGAAGTAAATGTCTCTACACTTCTGGTAAGGTACAACACATCGATGTTCGCCATGCGATGTAACCAATGTATGAGCTCAAAGTCAGGGGTAAACATTATGAAACTGATAATAGGGCAGGTCTTCACATGTAGCTCTCCATTCAGTCCTATCATTTGCTACCCTCTTCGTTTTCTCATAACTATTTCCTACCCTTATACAGGGCTATTACAAATGATTGAAGCGATTTCATAAATTCACTGTAGCTCCATTCATTGACATATGGTCACGACACACTACAGATACGTAGAAAAACTCATAAAGTTTTGTTCGGCTGAAGCCACACTTCAGGTTTCTGCCGCCAGAGAGCTCGAGAGCGCAGTGAGACAAAATGGCGACAGGAACCGAGAAAGCGTATGTTGTGCTTGAAATGCACTCACATCAGTCAGTCACAACAGTGCAGCGACACTTCAGGACGAAGTTCAACAAAGATCCACCAACTGCTAACTCCATTCGGCGATGGTATGCGCCGTTTTAAAGCTTCTGGATGCCTCTGTAAGGGGAAAACCGATGGATCGGTCGTGGTGGAGCTCATGATCAGCAATTCATGTCATGGCCTCCACGCTCTCCCGACTTAACCCCATGCGATTTCTTTCTGTGGGGTTATGTGAAAGATTCAGTGTTTAAACCTCCTCTACCAAGAAACGTGCCAGAACTGCGAGCTCGCGTCAACGATGCTTTCGAATTCATTGATGGGGACATGCTGTGCCGAGTGTGGGAGGAACTTGATTATCGGATTGATGTCTGCCGAATCACTAAAGGGGCACATATCGAACATTTGTGAATGCCTAAAAAACTTTTTGAGTTTTTGTATGTGTGTGCAAAGCATTGTGAAAATATCTCAAATAATAAAGTTATTGTAGAGCTGTGAAATCGCTTCAATCATTTGTAATAACCCTGTACTATCCACCATCTGGTGTCTACTGCGTCCTCCTCCTCTTCTTCTTCTTCCATTCACCATTGCTTCCATAGCGTCCATCAGTAAACAGTCAGTTCTCATCCACTATCTAAGCCAATTTCTTTTCCTGATTATCTTTACAATTTCTTTCTGTTCCTCCATTCTTCTCAACACCTCATTTCTCACTCCGTCTATCCATTTTACTTCCATCCTCCTACAAATACACTTCTCAAGTACTTCTCCTTTCTTTGTCTTTCCTCATTGTCCATTCTCAACGCCGCCAGCGGTTCTGTTGGTAAAGCGCCCCCGTTGCCACACCAAGAATAAACAGCACCACGCGATGTCACGCATTAGATGCATCAGTGTTCGTCAGCGCTCGCTAAAAATCGTATTTTCTGGCGTTAAAGTGTTCTGCACTCGTCAGGTATTGTGAAAAAATGTTTTGCTTTGGAGTTACATTAATAACAACAATTCAGTACTTTTGATATGTGATTTGCAATAAAAGTGTCGTCCAAGAACACGTTCACTGGCTGGCACGATAAAGTTCTGCTGCAAAACATTCCTCGGAATTCGACAATAGTAATGGACGAAACGCCCTACCACTCTGTTGTGATGCATAAATCTCCATCAGTGCAGTGGAGGAAAGCGGGTATTTTGTTCTGGGCACAAAGAAATGTTCCGCGCGATACAGTTGACCTAGCGTGTATAAGATGAATTTAATGGAACTTGGACTGCTGTACAAGCCAAAACTTTGCGCTACCATGTCGACGAACAGACTAACGGTAAAAGGCATAGTTTAATCTGACTGAGAATATATGGGCCTAAGTGAAAAGAAACGAGGCAAAAACCAAGAAATAGTTTACGCTCACTGACGCTGAAATGTTGACAAAAGAAGCCACTTCAAATTTTACACAACAGGACTGGTTTTGAGTTGTCAGCCATACGTAGGACATAGCTGAGGAGACACTGGTTTATGAAGGACTGCTACGAGTTTTAAGGAATACATAGCTTCTGTTGTTGCCATGTTAAAATCGGCTTCTTTCATCGAAACATAGCATCTTACTAACATTCTAAAGCAGTTGAAATTGCGACAGAATCCTGAAATAGTGTATTATTAAACTTGCCGCTGAGTGCGAGTCAGGTCAATAGTATATGAAATGGCCCCTTCTCTGTATAAAAATAAACATGTAACTTCTTCACTTATATTGTTACAAAACCCACAGCATTCAGTTAGTAATGCAACACTTTTTTTTCTGAAAGCAGGTTGGTTTTATTCAGGATTCCAATACACCATATTACTCCTCACTCTTTTGGAACCAAAACCCTGTTTTACAACATCGTATCAGTTCAATGTGACGACCTTGCGCCACCTTACTGGGAGGGCCTGAATGGTACCATACTACTGGTCGACGCCGGAGCCTATGTTTTGCTGCATCAGTATCCTCACTTTCAACCACCTACTGCTTCCCCTGAGTGCATACTTCACATGGCCAAACAGATGGAAGTCGGAAAGTGCGAGATTCGGGCTGTAGGGTGGCTAAAGGAGAACAGTCCAATGAAGATTTGTGAGCTTCTCACGGGTGTGTAGACATTGCAGGAGTCACACTTGTGTGCGGCCGGCCGGCACGGGGGAGATCGGACTGGTTTGCGCGACTTTGTTGCGATGATAACAGACGCCTCGTACGACCACTCACTGCCGGGTCTCCGTAGATCTTCTGCAAGCGACTAAGAATATCTGCGATGCTCTGGTTTCCCGCCAGAGGAAAGTCAATGGCAGTTCTCGGCTTGCAACATACCTCCGTTATAATCGCCATTTTTAAGGCTACGCACAGCTCCTATCAGAACTTCCTGAAGCTATAAGAGCTGAAGCGGGAACATTCCAAAAATTATGCATTTTTGCAACCGACAATGGCCAAGAAAAAAAAGTGTTGCCTTATTTATTGAACGCATCACTTAGTGTAATGCATTATACACTGAAGCGCCAAAGAAACTGGTATAGCCATGAGTATTCAAATACAGAGATATACACTACTGACCACTAAAAAAGCTACACCACGAAGATGACGTGCTACAGACGCGAAATTTAACCGACAGGAAGAAGATGCTGTGATATGCAAATGATTAGCTTTTCAGAGCACTCCCACAAGGTTGGCTCCGGTGGCGACACCTACAACGTGCTGACCTGAGGAAAGTTTCCAGCCGATTTCTCATATACAAAAAGCAGTTGACCGGCGTCGCCTGGTGAAACGTTGTTGTGATGCCTCGTGTAAGGAGGAGAAATGCGTACCATCACGTTTCCGACTTTGATAAAGGTCGGATTGTAGCCTATCGCGATTGCGGTTTATCGTATCGCGACATTGCTGCTCGCGTTGGTCGAGATCCAGTGACTGTTATCAGAATATGGAATCGGTGGGTTCAGGAGGGTAATACGGAACGCCGTGCAGGATCCCAACGGCCTCGTATCACGAGCAGTCGAGATGACAGGCATCTTATCCGCATGGCTGTAACGGATCGTGCAGCCACGTCTCGATCCCTGGGTCAACAGATGGGGACGTTTGCAAGACAACAACCATCTGCACGAACAGTTCGACGACGTTTGCAGCAGCATGGAGTATCAGCTCGGAGACCATGGCTGCGGTTACCCTTGACGCTGCATCACAGACAAGAGCGCCTGCGATGGTGTACTCATCGACGAACCTGGGTGCACGAAAGGCAAAACTTTATTTTTTCGCATGAATCCAGGATCAGATTACAGCATCATGATGGTCGCATCCGTGTTTGGCGACATCGCGGTGAACGCACATTGGAAGCGTGTATTCGTCATCGCCATACTGGCGTATCACCCGGTGTGATGGTATGGGGTGCCATTGGTTACACATCTCAGTCACCTCTTGTTCGCATTGACGGCACTTTGAAGAGTGGATGTTACATTTCAGATGTGTTACGACCTGTGGCTCTACCCTTCATTCGATTCCTGCGAAACCCTACATTTCAGCAGGATAATGCACGACCGCATGTTGCAGGTCCTGTACGGGCCTTTCTGGATACAGAAAATGTTCGACTGCTGCCCTGGCCTGCACATTCTCCAGATTTCTCACCAATTGAAAACGTCTGGTCAATGGTGGCCGATTAACTGGCTCGTCACAATACGCCAGTCACTACTCTTGATGAACTGTAGTATCGTGTTGAAGCTGCATGGGCCAGTGTACCTGTACACGCCAACCAAGCTCTGTTTGACTCAATGCCCAGGCATATCAAGGACGTTATTACGGCCAGAGGTGGTTGTTCTGGGTACTGATTTCTCAGGGTCTACGCGTGAAAATGTAATCACATGTCAGTTCTAGTATAATATATTTGTCCAATGATTACCCGTTTATCATCCGCATTTCTTCATGGTGTAGCAATTTTAATGGCCAGTAGTGTAAATAGGCAGAATACGGCGCTGCGGTCGGAAACGCCTATATAAGACAACAAGTGTCTGACGCAGTTGTTAGATCGGTTGCTGCTGCTACAATGGCAGGTTATCAACATCTGAGTTTGAACATGGTGTTATAGTCGGCGCACGAGCGATGAGACATAGCATCTCTGAGGTAGCGATGAAGTAGGGATTTTCGCGTACGACCATTTCACAAGTGTACCGTAATATCAGGAATCCGGTAAAACATCAAATCTCCGACATCGCTGCGGCCGGGGAAAGGTCCTGCAAGAACAGGACCAACAACGACTGAAGAGAATTGTTCAACGTGACAGAAGTGCAGCCCTTTCTGCAAATTGCTGCAGATTTCAAAGCTGCGCCATCAACATTCAACGAAACATCGTCGACATGGGCTTTCAGAGCCGAAGGCCTACTCATGTACCCTTGATGACTGCACGACACAAAGCTTTACATCTCGCCTGGGCCCATCAACACCGACATTGGACTGTTGATGATGGAAACATGTTGCCTGGTTGGACGAGTCTCGTTTACAATTGCATCGAGCAGATAGGCTTCTACGGTATGGAGACAAGCTCATGAATCCATGGACCCTGCATGGAAACAGGGGACTGTTCAAGCTGGTGGAGGCTCTGTAATGCTTTGGGGCGTGTGCAGTTGGAGTGATTTGTGACCCCTGATACGTCTAGATACGACTCTGACAGGTGACACCTACGTAAGATTCCTGTCTCATCACCTGCAGCCATTCGCGTCCATTGTGCATTGCGACTAACCTGGGCAATTCAAGCAGGACATTGCGACACTTCACACGCCCAGAATTGTTACAGAGTGGCTCCAGGAACACTCATCTGAGTTTAAACACTTTCGCTGGCCACCAAATGCCCCAGGCATGAACATTGTTGAGCATATCTGAGATGCCTAGCAAAGTGATGTTCAGAAGAGATCGCCATTCCCTCGTACTCTAACGGATTTATGTACAGGCCTGTCATTTCCTCCCAGCTCTACTTCAGATATTAGTCGAGTCCATGCCACGTCGTGTTGCAGCACTTCTGCATGCTCGCGGGGGCCCTACACGATACTGGGCAGGTGTACCAGTTTCTTTGGCTCTTCAGTGTATATTAAAATAGACTTATATACGTAAGATTAAAACACGTTTCCTCTTTCGTAAAACTTATTGTGAGAAACGATTTCAGAAAATAAAAACTGACGTATTTGTCGATTTGAGGAGTAAAAGAATAGGATTTCTTACAGGTAGACACTGCAATTTCTGGCTACTTCTTTAAACTGGGAGATTTTTGTAAGGGACACCTGTTATACGCTAAATTGCTGGCATAACGTCTTTGTGTTTGAGCGTTTGATATTGTTTGGCACGTACTCAACAGTTCAGAGAACGTCACAGTTAGGCGTAAGAATAGCGACTCATTGTTTTCTCAGGTCGGTCACTCTTTAACCTTTATGGAACGAGCGTTCACGACTCATTTTAACATCGCGTAGAAGGTTGCTGGCCTCGCGCGCGGTGTGCAAGCAGGGCTCGCAATTTTCCCAGAATTGATAGGAGTCCTTTTCGTTGGCAGTCGGGTGGAGGGTCTGAACCAAAGGCTTCGCCGACACTGTGACTGTCTTGGCTGCAGATATCTAGACAAGTGTTATCTGGCGGGGAGTTGTAGGACATCCCTCGATAAGGCAGCGGTGCACTGCAAAAAGGAAGCGGCTATTCGGATAGCCGAGTACTTGTGCAGTGCGCATGGGTTTCTTTTAGGCCAGGCTATAGTTTGAGGAACGTAAAGAACTCTCTCCAGTCGATAGTCAGAAAGGCAAGTCAGGCTGCGTCAAAATTTTATCAGTAAATTGTTGAAGTATTCGTACCAAAGTTCGCGAATTTACTGCCCTCCAAGAAAGTTCTCGCGCTCATATTATTCTTGGGGCCAAGAGTTGGGTGAAACTTGAAGCAGAAAGCTTTGAGATATTTAGCGAGTCATGGAACGTTTATCGGAAAGACAGATTAGACGCCATATGACGAGGACTGTTCATTGCATTTGATAAAAATATTGTCTCTATTGAGATCGAAGTTGAGTGTGACAGTGAAGTTACCTGCTCGCGTATCACTGGTCTGGGTTAAACCAAATTAATTGTTGGATGTTTTACCGGTCACTCGATTCCGCTGTGAGAGTTTTACAGTCATTCAAAGAATGTCTATTATCAGTTGCGCGTAAATACCCAGATCATGTAATACTGGCTGGAGGCGAATTTAGCCTACCGACTATAGACTGGGACGTCTGTGGATTCATAGCGAGGGATAGAGACAGATAAGGTACAGAGAGATAATCTTCCGAAGTACTTTTGAAAACGTTATCTGGGAACTGTCTTGATCAGCTAGTTCGGCAGATCGCACGCATTGGAAATATGTTAAACTCAGTAGCTACAAACAGGCCGTACCTTATCGACAATGTCAGTACAGATACGGGGCTTAGTGATCATGGTACCATTATAGCAACTACGGTTAAGAAAGTTAAAAAAAACAGTCAAGAAGGCCAGGAGAGTATTTCTGCTAGAAGCAGCAGATAAGCAACCGTTAGCATCTCACTTACAGTGAACTGACATCAATCCATTCCATTAAGATGGACGTAGAGGAATTATGGACAAAGTTTAAGCAGACTCTAAATCGTGGTATGAGAAATGTGCCTACTTAGTGGAGTAAACATGGAAAAGACCCAACATGGTCTAATAACTAGATTTGGAAAATGTTTGAGAAGCAATGGCTGTTACACACTCGGTTCGAAAGAGAAGACGCAAACGACGACAGGCAAAGGTTAGCAGAAATTCGTGCGTCTGTGAAAAGATCTATGTTCGAAGCATACAGCTATCACCGTCATATTTTACCAACTTACAAATACCGTCGTCATACCTTAGACATGGATCTGGCCGAAACCCGAGAAAATTCTGGTCCTCTGTAAAACTGCTAAGGGGGTCCAGTCACTTGTTAACCAGTCCGGTGTGGCAGTTAAAGTTTTAAATATCGCGTTTAAGAAATCGTTCACGCAAGAGAATCGTACAAACATACTGTCGTTTGACTATCGAACAGACTCCCGTATGGAGACGTACTGTAGCATTAAGCATCTCTGGCGTAGAGAAACAACTGAAAGAGTTGCAAACACAAATCCAATTTCGGTTTTACAAATAGTACCCTAAGGCACTGGCCCCTTATATACCTTGGATTTATCGCGAACATCTCGCCCAGCGCAAAATCTCAAGCAACTGCAAGAAAGCGCGAGTGATTCCTCTCTATAATAAGAGTGAAATGATGGATTGACAAAATTACAGATCAATATCCATAAGTTCGGTTTACTGCAGAATTCTTTAATATATTCTCAGTTCGAATATAATAAATTTTTCTGATACCGAGCATCTTATGTCCACGAATCAGCACGGTTTTAGAAAGCATGGCTCGCGCGAAATTCAGCTTGCCCTTTTCTCACATGATATACTGCGAACTACGGATGAATGGCAACAGGCAGATTCCGTACATCTAAATTTCCCGAAAGCATTTGACACGGTGCTACACTGCAGACTGTTAACGAAAATACCAGCATATGGGATAGGTTTCCAGTATGTGAGAAGCTCTAAGGCTTCTTAAGTAATAGAACCCAGTATGTTGTCCTCGACGGCGAGTGTTCATCAAACACAAGGGTATCGTCAGGAGTGTGTTAGGACCGCTGTTATTTCGGTTTATTGGAAGAATTGTGGGAAAGCGTGGTTCATTTCTAAAAGAAGAGTGCATATAGGACGCTAGTTCGACCTGTTGGAAATGGACTGTGGGACCAAACTGCTCAGGTCATCGGTCCCTAGGCTTACACACTACTTAATCTAACTTAAACTAACTTACGATAAGGACAACACACACACACCCATGCCCGAGGGAGAACTCGAACCTCCCACGGCGGAAGCCGCGAGGACCGTGACAGGACGCCCAAGACCGCGCGGCTAACCCGCGCGGCTGCGACTTGTTCTTGAATACTGGTCGAGTGTTTGGGTTCCGCATCAGGTCGGATTAAAAGAAGACATCAAAGCAATTCAAAGGCAGGTTACTAGATTTGTTACTGGTAGGTTAGAACAACACGCAAGTATTGCAGATACACTTAAGGAACTCAAATGTGAATTCATGGAGGGAAGGCGACGTTCTTTTCGAGGAACACTATTGATATAATTTACAGAACGGGCATTTGAAGTTGACTGCAGAACGATTCTACTGCCGCCAATATGCATTTCGCGTAAGGACAACGAAGATGAGACACGAGAAATTAGGGCTCATATCGAGGCATATAGACAGTCGTTTTTCCCTCATTCGCTTTGCAAGTGGAGCAGGAAAGTAAACGCGTAGTAATGGTACAGGGTACCCTCCGCCGTGCATCGAATACTTGCTTGGGGGGTATCTATGTAGGCGTACATGTAGAACAAAACAGCAACGTCATACACTGCCTAATATAAAGTTTTGCACCACCTTTCTGACTTGTAGTTTGTATTCTTTAATCGGAAACCACTTTCTCAACACTGTTGTGATAATTACGTGCCGCTACGTGTGTAAAGGAAGTAAAACTATCCCAGCATTTTCAGGGAAGTTTAGTCCACAGTGCCGTGTCTCCAGTCGTGAAGAGGACAGTGGGGCATACCTGGAAAGCGCATTTAAAGCCTAGACCATGCTCGCCTCGTCATTTTAAGTCAAGGTACGTTCTCAGTACTGCAAGTTACTATGCGACTTCATGCACACCAAAGCAATGTCGATGAAACTTTCATCCGGTACCATCGGACACGAAACATTGCAGATCCGCCCCACAGAGATCGCCCGCATTCAACAACTCCGCCTGATTCCAGAATGAATTTTCAATCTGCAGCGGAGTGTGCGCTGATTTGAAACTTCTGAACTATGTGTCTGTCCGGGACTCGAACCTGTGAATAACCTTTTGTTCTTAGTCACTGCATATCGTCTAAGTCATGCTCGAAGCGCATTCAGGTCTTTTTTGTTTTGTTGCTATCATAGTCACTAATCTAATTTTAAATATTTTAATCTTGTGTGCGACGTTTCCTTTCCGTGTGCTGAGCTTCAGTAGTTTGTGTGCTAGAATGAACGATGAACCAATTCCCAGTCCATCGCGGGTACCTACGACTCCACCTTAGAATAGGAGGCTGTACCACTCTCCTCCCTAGTGACACTTGCTTCACCCATACCTGTACCCCATTTAAAATCGACCGAGTTAAAATATGTGTACTATACACTGAAGTGACAAAAGTCGTGGAATACCGATATGCACATATACAGATGGCGGTAGTATCGCGTACACAACGTATAAAAGGGCATTGCATTGAAGGAGCTGTCATTACGAGCCTGCCGAAGGGGAGGCGACACAGCACAAGAAGGACACCGAAGCAGCAGCGCAAGAAGAAGAGTGGGAAGAAGTCCAATTCCTCCCGCTTCCAGACATGTACAGCGCAAGCGCTGTAATGAAGAAGATCGCTGGCTCGCTTCGCGATGGTACATACCCCCACCACGACCACCCTTATCCTTTAGTTCCACCTAACCATCCTATACCTCCACTTCCACATCACCCACTTGGGTATCCAGAAGGCCTTATTGGTCTTTCTAGGGAGGAGTTCAATCTGATTGACTCCTACCCTATCTTCACAGAATTGCAAATGCGCTGTATCATCATCTCTCTGGTCAACGGAGAATATGATAAATTAGGAATCCGTATGCACGGTATCCCAGCCGAGGAAGAGACCTCAGCAACAAGTAAGAAGAAAAAGAAAAATCGTCATATCTACAAGCTCAAGAAATAGGTCATCGGCACTCTTTGCCAGTCCAGAAATACCTACCAGTACAGAAAGAAGATTCGACAAGATTCCCAGGGGAGTAAAGGCCAACAGGCCACAAACTTCCAATCGAACATTCTCACAGTGAGGAAGTCATAATAGAAGCAGCAGCAGCGGCAGGAGCTGTCATTTGTACTCAGTGATTCCTTTGAAAGGTTTTCGGCGTGATTACGGTCGCACAATGGGAATTAACGGACTTCGAACGCGGAATGTTAGTTGGAACTAGACGAATGGGACGTCCCATTTCGGAAATCGTTAGGCGATTCAGTATTCCGAGATTCAGAGCGTCAAGAGTGTGTTGAGAATGCCAGATTTCAGGCATTACCTCTCACTAGAGATAGTGCAGTTGCCGACGGCCTTCACTTAACGCCGAGAGCAGCGGGGTTTGCGTAGAGTTGTCAGTGCTAACATACAAGCAACGCTGCGTGAAATAACCGTAGAAATCAAAGTGAGACGTACGACGAACGTATCCGTTGGGACAGTGGGGCGAGATATGGCGTCAATAGGCTATCGCAGCAGACTACCGAAACGAGTGCCTCTGCTAACAGCACGACATCGCCTGCAGCGCCTCTCCTAGGTTCATGACCATATCAGTTGGACCATAGACGACTGAAAAAGTATGGCCTGTTCATATGAGTCCCGATATCAGTTGGTAAGAGCTGATGGTGGGATTAGAGTTTGGCGCAGACCACACGAAGCCATGGACCCAAGTTGTCAACAAGGCACTGTGCAAGCTGGTGCTGGCTCCATAATGCGGTGGGCTGTGTTTACATGGAATGAACTGATTCCATTGGTGCAACTGAACCGGCTATGTTAGGCTACTTGGAGACCATTTGCAACCATTCACGGTCTTCACGTTCCAAAACAACAATGGAATTTTTATGGAGGACAATGAGCCATGTCAGCAGGCCTCAATTGTTCTTGATCGCTTTGGGAAACATTCTGGACAATTCGAGCAAATGATTTGGCCATCAGGTCGCCCGAAACGGGACATAATCGAGAAGTCAGTTAGTGCACGAAATCCTACACCGGCAACAATTTCGCATTTATGGACGGCTATAGAGGCAGCATGGCTGACTGAGCCGGCCGGTGTGGCCGAGCGGTTCTAGGCGCTTCAGTGTGGAACCGCGCGACCGCTACGGTCGCAGGTTCGAATCCTGCCTCGGCATGGATGTGTGTGATGTCCTTAGGTTAGTTAGGTTTAAGTAGTTCTAAGTTCTAGGGGACTGATAACCTCAGATGTTAAGTCCCATAGTGCTCAGAGCCATTTGAACCATTTGAACCATGGCTGACTGATTGCTGCATGGGACTTCCAACGACTTGCTGAGTGCACGCCACATCAGGTTGCTACACTATGCTGGGCAAAAGGAGGTCCTACAGGACATTAGGAGGTATCCGAGAGTTTTGTCACCTCAGGGTAATTATTGTTTGTAAATTACTTGATTGCTGGATTCTTTACTTCTGAACTGGCATTAGTTAGTAGACTTCAGACTGTCAATGATTTGTGTCTGACCAACATGACTAATAATAATAATGATGTATGCAGCACCATAACAGCTACCATGTAGTTACTGTTGTCTTTTATTTTTATCCGTTTCAGCTTGAGAACTGAAGCAATTTATGGTCCACTGCAGGAACCATATACAATTTGGAGAAGAAATTTTCGTGAGATATCTAGCATCTGTTATATCTATGTCTCACTTGTATTGTCATAGACGCACGGTGCAGAAAATAAAGTACGTGTGTAGTGGGTGGACTTCGTGAAGAAGATGTTGTTCATACATTCTTTTCACGAGGTGCAACTTTCACCACATCACGTCGTGTTTTAATGATAATATCTGAAAAAAGAAATAATTGTTAGTAACTTGTGTACAATCATAAAATGTATTCGCAAAATTACGTATTTGGTACCACCATAGCTATACAATTTACTGGAAACAAATGAAAATTTGTATCGGAATGGGACTCTAACCCGGATTTCCCGCATTACGGGAGTCGCCTTAATCACTTCGGGTATACGAACGCGCTTCACGGGCAGACCGAGACTTCCATAAGTTCCGTGTCTCCTTCTCGTAGAGCTGGCACAGTTACGTGATTCCACATAGGGAGAGACTTATTTAGTTTTCTTGACACGCTGTCTTGGCTTTGGCATGAAATACATTAGGGGGCACAGTGTCTGTATTTGACGGTATCTGTAAAGTTAGAGGCAAAGTTGCTTCAGACATGCATGCATGTGGTAGTATCATATTCGCAATTTGTGGATACATTTCATGATTTAACGTGGCTACAAATCGTCAGCAGTGTCTGTTCCTAGGATGCAGACATTGGGAAGTATGAAGTTAGGGCCTGTTCGTGAAATGTGCTTGGATAGCCAAAGCGATTGAGGCATCTGATAACGTAACGCAGAGAATCTTAGTTCGATTGCTTGGCCAGCACAAAATTTTCGTATGTTTCTAGTAAATTTTATAGCTATGGAGGGTACTGTATTCGCAGTTTGCGTCCCAAAGATTGAGTAGCAAGGTAGATCAGAAGTATGTACTTTGTCAGAAAAGTTCCGGGACAGGCCTTTTTTTTTAATTTGTAAGTTTGCATCACTAAAGAGGAGCAAATGTTGTTTTTATGTTACGTGGGATGTGGGCGTCCTTGAAATTACCTTGGCCATGTTTCCGCGCAAATTCAATAGGTGGCAGGGCTGTGCTTATCAAATGGTTCAAATGGCTCTAAGCACTAAGGGACTTAAAATCTGAGGTAATAGTCCCCTAGACTTAGAACTACTGAGATCTAACTAACCTAAGGACATCACACACATCGATGCCCGAGGCAGGATTCGAACCTGCGACTGTAGCAGCAGCGCGGTTCCGGACTGAAGCGCCTATAACTGCTCGGCCACAGCTGCCGGCTGTGCTTATCAACACACTGTTTGGATTCTTGGCGCATTACGTACGATGACACAATGGGTGCTGACTGTGAGCAAAGAGTGAAAATTAAGTTCTGTGTTAAGCTCGGGAAAACCACTAGTGAAACGTGGAAAATGATAAGCAAGCATATGCAGGCGAGGCACTTTCAAAAAATCGTGTTTTTTAGTGGCACAAAAGTTTTTGTGAATGCAGACACTCTGTGCAAGACGATCCCAGAGTTGGTGGCGCGTCTGCAGCCCATAACGATCCAGGCGTGGAGTGTGTAAGGTATTTATTGCAAGAAAACTGTCATGTAACTGTGATGTGCGACAAGAAATTTTTCGTGAAGATTTAGGGAAACGGATACTTATTGCAAAACTCGTCCCTCACACACTAACAGGCGAAGAGAAAGAGGAAAGACGAAGCATTTTTGCTTAACTACTGGACAGAGCCAGACGTGATCCCACGATTGTCAAAGACTGTTCAGGGGTTGAAAGTTGGCAGTATGCCCCACACGCAAAGCGTTAAAGAGCTGAGAGGAGGAGTCCTGGATCATCAGAAAAAAACCCCAAGCGACAACCTTCGAGAACAAAGGCAATGTCCATCACATTCTTTGATAGTAAAGGATTAGTTCAGCATGTGTATGTTCCTCCAGGTCAAACAGTGAACCAAACACTTTACGTCGAAGTCTCGAAACGTTAGCAACAAGCAATTCGCCGTCGCCGCCCTGATTTGTGGCATTCTCAGGACTGGTTCTTACTGCTTCACAATGCAAAACCCCATACTGCTTTATCTGTTACCGAGTATATGGCCAGACATTCTGTTACTGCCATTCCACATCCGCCATATTCTCCCGACATCTCGCCTTGCTATTTTTTCTTGTTTTTACGAGTGAAAAGGCTTTATCAAGATATCGCAGACATCCAACGGGCCGTGGCAAGTGAGCTTACAAACATGGCAGTTGAAAATTTCCCTGCTTGCTTCCAAGACCTCCATAAACGGTGGCAACTGTGTAGGTAACCAAGGGGACTACTTCGATAGGAGCTAGGATCATTACTTGGTAGGTGCAGTTCTCTATCTTGAAGAAAACCAGTCCAGGAACTTTTCTGACAAAGGGAGTATTTTGGACGGTATCATGTAGATGGCTACAATAAGAACGGCATCAATAAATGATTTTGATATTGATATTAGTGTCGTCATGAAAAGGGGGTTAGGTAACAGGGTGCGTCATTGTGAGAGACACAATGCTCGAGTTATTCGTCCGAGATTTCTACAGTCACGTTAATGTGGCCACCTGTTAAAAAACTGAATAACCGCTTTTTGCAATGCGGACCGCTGCGAGATGGGCAGGAAGATAGTCAGTGAAGTTCTGGAACGTACCGACAGAGATCTGGAGCCACGCCGACTCCAGAGCCAAGTTTCCCGGTTGAGGAACCGTGGCGCGAACAGTCAGATCGAGGCGGTCCCATAGATTCTCCATTGGCTTCATATCCTGGGAGTTTGGTGGCTAGGCGAATACGGTAAACTCATCCTGATACTCTTTGAACCACCCGCGTACACTGTGAGTCGTATGACACTTTGTATTGCCCTGCTGGTAGATGCCATCGTGCCGAGGAAAAATAAACTGCCTGTAGGGATGGAAATCCAAGGATAGAAAGAACTTGTGTTGTTCCACTGTGCCTTCCAGAACGACGAGATCACCCAGCGAATGCCACAAAAAACATTTCCCAGACCATAACGCTCCGTCCTCCGGCCGTTCACGCCAACGAGCAACCGTCTGATGGAGCATAAAACATGATTCATCTGGAAACGCCACCTGTCGCAAACGAGTGAACGTCCAGTTCGGTATTGGCTTGCAAATTTGAGTCTTCGTTGCCGATGGACAGTATTTAACATGGGTGCATGAAGCAAGCGTCTGCTACGGAGGGCCATACGCAGCAACGTTCACTAAACTTCTCTTTTTGGGTGGAGCCACAGTCACGGTAATATTTTTGGATGATTTAGCTGAAATAACTTTTATTTTGTTGTGTACAATTCAAGTCTAAAAACTTATTTATGTGTCTAAAGACATCAGAGTGGTATGAAATACAAGTCCGCGTCAGAAAAGCATATCTGGCCATATAGTCCAGATCTGGTACTAGTAAATGTGTGAACATCTGTAAAACGTCTAAATAAGTTGCAGACTTTCATTTCTAGATCCTATAGCGCTACTGTTATATGACACTGCTAACCAATAAACAAGTATGCGCCACACTATTAGGCAACTCAGCTTTTAGACATTTTATGCCGTACAAGGCAACAGCCATCCGTTCCATGGAGCACAAAACGTGATTCATCTGAAAACTTCACCTGTCGCCACTCGCTGTAGGCCCCGTAGCGGTAGTGACGAGTAAATTCCAACTTTCGTCGCCGATGGACAGCATTCAGCATGGTTGCACGAACCAGGTGTCTGCTGCAAGGCAGATGCGCAGCAACGTTTGCTGAACGGTCGTTGAGTAGACACTGTTGGTAGCCCCTTGTTTTATCTGGGCGGTACATTACTCAACAACTGCACGTCTATTCGCCCGAACACGCTCCGCAGCCATCGTTCACGCCTGTCATCTATGGCCCATGGTGCACCACAGTCGCTTCGACGCCGGTGTTAGATGGCAGCGTTCTTCAAATTTTATGTACACTCCAATACTGCTGCCGCCTCCCGTCTAAGCGTGGTTATTCCATGTTGACGTCGAACATAGGCTGTGGTCTCTTTAACGTGACTGTAGTGTGACTATTAGTAAGCGACTACCCGGTAACCCAATGCTAGTTGCAGGTTGCCTATCTATTGGTTTCCAGGGGCAACGAAATTTTGGTTTTCGATAGTTCACGGAATTATTAATCGAATTTAAAAATTTAAAATGCTATCATAATCTACTCATTAAGAGGTGTAATGTTTATGTTAAAAATTTAACACAACAAGACTAGTATTACAGTTAGAAATTTTGTCTATGTCTGGAGGCAGCGTAACTAAAGGCGCGCAGATACCCTGACTTTATTCAATAAGTATTTTGGAACAGTACTTAATGACTTCCAGCAACCTTTACACATAATTTCATACCTTATCGAAACTTTTTCCCGCTGACACCTGCCACAAAATGATGAAACGAAAAGAGTTAATCGATTACTACGTTTTCGCTGTTCATGCACTAATACTTCGGTTTCAAATATGACGTTTTATTGCTACTTTACTGCTGACTCTATTCGCAATACAGTCAGCAGACAGTATAGCACCACTGAATGTACATACAAAGTTATAACTTTGTACGACATATAGTTAAGGAGATATGACGTCATAGACATTTGGTGCGTGAAAAACTAGCTTCTGCTTAGAATGACGTGCAGTGCAACTTCAACATCAGGCATGACGTTTTAACTTATTACTTCTTTACTACTAACTCTATTCGGAACACACTTTGCAGACGCTATCTACATAAGTCACTGAATGTAACTACAAAATTATGTCATTGTACTACACGTAATTCAGGAGATATAACGTCATAAACATTGGCATAAGTCAAAAACTTGCTTTTTCGTAAAATGGAGCTCAAGTTACACAGACTTTATTCATCCAATGTTTGGTAATGAGAGCAGTTAGCTATTTCCAACAAATTTTAAACACGATACCAAATCTTCTCCAAACTTCTCCTCGCCCGCATATTCAACGTCAAATATTTAAGACATTAACTCGTTTGTAAAATAATCTACATCCGCATCAAAACTCCGCAGGTCACGCCAACCAAGCTCTGTTTGACTCAATGCCCAGGCGTATGAAGGCCGTTATTACGGCCAGAGGTGATTGTTCTGGGTACTGATTTCTCAGGATCTATGCCCCAAACTGCGTTAAAATGTAATCACATGTCAGTGCTAGTAAAATATATTTGTCGAATGAATACCCGTTTATTATCTGCATTTCTTCTTGGTGTAGCAATTTTAATGGCCAGTAGTGTATGCTGACGATGAGGAAATAGAACATATGAAGAAGTAAAGGAACTGATGAAATGTGGATGAAAATTTGATCGTCGCAGATGATTGGAATGCTACTACAAGAGATTGTTTTGTATCTGTGCAAGGCGCTGTGAGGGCACAGGAGCGACCGGACACTGTCTCCGCAATATCGTTTCTTCCAGGAGTGCTAGACCTGCTACTTTCACAGGAGAGCGTCTCTGTAGTTTGGAAGGTAGCAGATGAGATATTGGTGGAAGTAAAGCTGTAAGGAGAGGTCTTCAGTCGTGCTCGTGTGGCCCAGGCGTTAGAACACTTACCCGCGAAAGGCAAGTTTCCCGGCTTCGAGTCTCAGCTCTGCACAGTCTTAATCTGCCAGGAAGGTTTCATATCAGCGCACACTCCGCTGCATAGTGAAAATTTCATTCTGTAAATGAAGTGCAGTTTTGTAGCGATTGCTAAGTCAGCAATACTTCCTTTGGTGTTTGACGGTACTATATCTGCGGTTCGGTAACGTCACACGCAATCATTTCTAGAAATGCATGAGTATTCTACAATGAATAAAAGGTCTGCATCCCAGAATCTGTGGAAGACTAGACATGTGTTATCTTGTCAGAGATGAAGACTTTGCTTCAATGAATCTTTGCAAATGTTTTCCATGCAATGAGCCGGCCGGAGTGGTCGAGCGGTTCTAGGCGCTACAGTCTGGAACCGCGCGACCGCTACGGTCGCAGGTTCGAATCCTGCCTCGGGCATGGATGTGTGTGATGTCCTTATGTTAGTTAGGTTTAAGCAGTTCTAAGTTCTAGGGGACTGATGTCCCATAGTACTCAGAGCCATTTGAACCATTTTTCCATGCAATGAAGATTTTTGTGTAAACATATTTCTGATAACGAAGGTTATATGCCTTTGCATTAAATTATTTTTTTAAATTGTATGTGGCAGAGGCCACATTTTCGCTTTACTTGGTTCAGGCCACGTTTTCGCTTCCAAGTGGAGTGCAGCTCCATGTTTAATCCTGGAGAAATTCAAAGTGAACATTTCTGCGTGTGTGTGTGTGTGTGTGTGTGTGTGTGTGTGTCTGTGTGTGGGGAAGGATGGTTAGTAGAGGCCCTAATTCCGGCCCTGCTCCTAATTTTGTCCCCTAGGAATTTCTGTTTTCCACAGTTTGTGTCGGATGTTAAGCTGCGTGCTAATGCGTGACCTCATTCCATTGTCTTGTTAAGAGAGTCTGTTGTGTGCTGCACGTTTCGCTTCCGTGTGGAGGGAATACATTTCTTGCTCTTAGGTGAGTTAATGCAATAGTCAAATTAACATCCGATTATTCCTAGAGATAGCACTGAGTGGCGTTAAAATATTGGGCTGTACTTCAGTCGTGTGTTGCATTTACTGGAGTGTAAATGATATAGTCAAGACTCTGGCGTATGTTACTGTAGCGGCTATTATAACAAATCTGTAGAGGTTCATAATTTCGTCCCCCTTGCAGTTCCTATTTTCGTAGTAGAGACAAAATTTGGAACTGTTATTAACATTTAATTTGATTTTCTATTTATAAAAACTATTTTACTTTTTTCACTTGGGAAAACGCAAGTGGCGAGAAACAGATTCGTTGCAGGGAATGCCTGATTTGGTGTAACGATACTTGCTCTTGAACCACACAAACATACAAATTCATATGTGACATATGTTTAGAAGACTGAAAATAACTTGGAAACATTATTCATTTGTGGCCTTTGTGGGGAAACAAGCGCTGTATCATTGTAAGAGATGCAGAGGCGACCGAGTATGACAGGGCTTTCCCCAGTCACTGCTATACTAGCGCCACGTCGTCATAACGCGCCTGTGCGTAGCATACAAAGTATTGCGCCATAATTTTAAGGCTGCTATTACACTATCATATTTCTTTGACAAAGAAATATGATCAAATATTCGTCAAATTTCTTTTACAAAGATCTTTGACGTGGCGCTAAAAAGAGGTATTACACTGCCATCGTATTTTTCGTCATATTTCAAGATAGCGGATAACAACTTGCTACTATGCGCTGCATTTGTTAGTATCACAATAATTGCATTGTGTGTGTTTGGAATAAAAACGGCGGAAAAAAGGTAACATACTTGGATGAAGCCATAGGAATTACTTCTAGATACTAAAAGCATTCAACAAAATTTGTTACGAGAGCTGCAAGTAGAGGACGTCAGGTTTTATAAATAAATTACTTACGAATAGATGACAGTGTATTTCAGTATTTGATCAGTAAAGTAGCTTCTCATTTTATAAAACAGAATACTCTCTTGAGAAATGTTATACCTGCAGAAGACAAGCAAACTGTGATACTACTCTAGCTTACAACACAGCATTCGATTATCACATTGAACATTAACCAAAATAATTCCAGAAAGGTGTGAAGCGATTTGTAAAGCAATGAAGGGAGAATATGTAAAGGTAAATAAATATTTAGTACACTATAAGGGCAATAAGAACTATTTTTATTTCTGAATAATTTAATTAATGGAATTAGTGTTCCAACAACTACAAAATTAATAAAAAAAGTACGAAAGAGATGAAGCGCTTTTTAACTTGTGGCATCCAGAGTTAAAAAAAGGCAAAGTAGAATGGAAAGCTAAGAAAGAATTTTTTTATTTTAGAGTGTGATCACATCCTTTATTCCGGCATGCTGAAAAGCTGCGTGGATGTTTCCAGTTGTAGAGGTGGATGTATGTAGCTGTGATAGTTGACATATGTCGCCTGCAGCATTTTACACTTGCTCATCAACACACAATTAATAGCATGCTCTGTGCCCCTCGCGTTTCCACTTCAGCGGCGAACAATTAACTTGGATGACTAGAAGTCAGGGTAATAGACTATTTTACATGGGGCTTACCGTAGAGGTCGCCTCTGAACTGCAATAGTGCAGTTTCTGATACGGACATATTATTGTGTTTGTGCGCGTGAGCGTTTACTGAATATTTTAATCAGTTGAAATTCAAAACTTGTATTTATAGTCATAGTGCATGGTACCACTAAGTAAATAGCAAGTAGGAACATTTCCTTTCAGTCAGCACAAGAAGAATGTGGACTTGCAGACTGGAAATTATGGCCAGTATGTTCGCATCGCTTTCTAGTTGACCCCAAAAATAGTTTTCAGGCTCTTGAAAAAACGGCGACGAATATTCATAATTAAAATACCCGCGTTGTCCCACACCTTCAAGTGATTTATAATAGTGAAAGTGTTTGGAAATATTAGAATAAAAAATATATTTCAATTAGGTTTGGTTTTGAGTATTTTTATGGAGGACGAAATTACGAACACTATTTTATATATGTTTTTTTTCGGTGTTAATGTTGGTGCAAAATTCTGACTGCAGTATGTTATGACAATTTAATTGTAACTTGTCTAGAAATGAGGGATAAATTCAGTAATGTATATACAAATCTTTTGTCTTTTCCGCCACTTTTCAAGGATTATACAGGTCCTAACCTACATAAGTGGCAAAATTTGTGTCCCCTTCCTTATGATAATCGACGTCGTGGCCATCACAGTCGGCGAAAATTGTTTCGGAAGAAAAAAGCAGGCGTGCTACCTTAGGGAGCTCTTCGGCGTTCAGGGGATAGTTTTAACATGCAAAAATGCGTTCTTTAGTTCAGACGGCAGGTCCCTTGAATAGGAATAGCAAGGACATGAAACGAAAGCAGTAGTTGATAAGGCAGTGAGACGGGGCAGTATCTTATCCCCAATGTTATTTAATCTGTACGTTGAGCAAGCATGAAGGAAACGAAGGACAAATTTAAAAATTCGGCTAAGTGCGAGTAGGACTTACGCGCAAAGAATTCCGTACAAACGTAATTATGTGTACAGATGGTTCATCCATACCGGGAAATGAGAGCATCGACTATTTTTGCCTGTTATCCATATCGATACTTTCAAGATATCGGTCCTGGGAATTCCAAGACTTTCGAGGATGATTTAAAACTGTGTATAATTTCGCATTCGCTATTGGAATTCTGTAATTATTTTATTAATTTTGAGTTACGTTAAAATACTATTCTAGCTGGCAATTGCATTTATGTCACATATTTCGGTACACGCAAAATCACTGATCAAAACCAGTAGGGTGCTTCCCGTTGATATAGATTCATAATTGTTAATTACATCACCAGGGGACCGTAGACCTTAGTATGTGGCGTAGATGTCAACACGATACGTCTAAGCATTCCTGAGAAAAAGGTATCTTAACAGCCGGATAGACATAAAGGCAGACAGACTACAGAGTGATCCTGTAAGGATTCCGTTTCTACCGATTGAAGTACGGAAACTTGAAAAAGGAGAAGAGTATGGAGAAGAAAAAAAATCTGAAGTTAGCAGATGACACTGTCATTTTGTCAGATACAGCAACATTTTGAAGACAAATCGAACAGAACGGATAGTCTTCAAAAAAAGTTGTGAGATTAATGTCAATAAACGTTAAACAAGGTTAACGGAATGTAGTCGAATCAAATAAGGGACTCAATGAAGTTCCTTCTCTAAATCCTCGCACAAACGAAAAAATGGCTGACATCGAAATAAGTGTCCAAGGAATAGAAAAGCAACTGAAATCACTCGACAGAGGAAAGTCCACTGGACCTGACGGGATACCAATTTGACTCTACACAGAGTACGCGAAAGAACTTGCCCCCCTTCTAACAGCCGTGTACCGCTAGTCTCCTAGTCTCTAGAGGAACGGAAGGTTCCTAATGATTGGAAAAGAGCACAGGTAGTCCCAGTCTTCAAGAAGGGTCGTCGAGCAGATGTGCAAAACTATAGACCTATATCTCTGACGTCGATCTGTTGTAGAATTTTAGAACATGTTTTTTTCTCGCGTATCATGTCGTTTCTGGAAACACAGAATCTACTCTGTAGGAATCAATATGGATTCCGAAAACAGCGATCATGTGAAAGGCAACTCGCTTTATTTGTTCATGAGACCCAGAAAATATTAGATACAGGCTCCCAGGTAGATGCCATTTTCCTTGACTTCCGGAGGCGCTCGATACAGTTCCGCACTGTCGCCTGATAAACAAAGTAAGAGCTTACGGAATACCAGACCAGCTGTGTGGTTCGATTGAAGAGTTTTTAGCACACAGAACACAGCATGTTGTTCTCGTTAAAGTAACCTCTGGCGTGCCACAGGGGAGTGTTACGGGACCATTGCTTTTCACAATATATATAAATGACCTAGTAGATAGTGTCGGAAGTTCCATGCGGCTTTTCGCGGATGATGCTGTAGTATACAGAGAAGTTGCAGGATTAGGAAATTGTAGCGAAATGCAGGAAGATCTGCAGCGGATAGGCGCTTGGTGCAGGGAGTGGCAACTGACCCTTAACATAGACAAATGTAATGTATTGCGAATACATAGAAAGAAGGATCCTTTATTGTATGATTATATGATAGCGGAACAAACACTGATAGCAGTTACTTCTGTAAAATATCTGGGAGTATGCGTGCGGAACGAATTGAAGTGGACTGATCATATAAAATTAATTGAAGTGGAATGATCATATAAAATTAATTGTTGGTAAGGCGGGTACCAGGTTGAGATTAATTGGGAGAGTCCTTAGAAAATGTAGTCCATCAATAAAGGAGGTGGCTTACAAAACACTCGTTCGACCTATACTTGAGTATTGCTCATCAGTGTGGGATCCGTACCAGGTCGGGTTGACGGAGGAGATGGAGAAGATCCAAAGAAGAGCCGTGCGTTTCGTCACAGGGTTACTTGGTAAGCGTGATAGTGTTACGGAGATGTTTGGCAAACTCAAGTGGCAGACTCTGCAAGAGCGGCACTCTGCATCGCGGTGTAGCTTGCTGTCCAGGATTCGAGAGCGTGCCTTTCTGGACGAGGTATCGAATATATTGCTTCCCCCTACTTATACCTCCCAAGGAGATCATGAATGTAAAATTAGAGAGATTCGAGCGCGCACGGAGGCTTTCAGGCAGTCGTTCTTCCCGCGAACCATACGCGACTGGAACAGGAAGGGGAGATAACAACAGTGGCACGTAAAGTGCCCTCCGCCACACACCGTTGGGTGGCTTGCAGAGTATAAATGTAGATGTAGATGTAGATGAAGATCAGAGTAGGAGATGAGACACTAAAAGTAATAGCTGTATTTCGTTATTTTTGTCAGAAAAATAATTGGCAATGGCGAAAGCAGAGAAGATATGAAATGCAGACTGACAATAGCAAGAAAATAATCTCTTAAAAAGAGATTTAGTGTTGTCGGGAGATATTTGTGCGAAGCATAGCCTTGAGTGGAAGAGAAACGTGGACGATAAATGGCTGAAACACGAAGAGAATAGAGGCTGAAGGTTAAATGCTTAGATCTAATAGCTAATAAGGTATTGAAAAGAATCGGGGAGAAAAGATTTTTATGACACAGCTTGATAAAAGAGGGGCTAAATTGCTAGGACACACTGTGGCGCATCAAAATATCCCATATTTGGTAATCGAGGGAAGTTTGGAGGCAAAAACCGTAGAGAGAACCAAGACTCGAGTACAGTAAGCAGATTCAATGGATACAGGGTGCAGAGATGAAGAGGATGACGCGGGATGGACTAGCATGGAGACCCGGATCAAACCAGATTTCGGACTGAAGGCAACAACACACAACACACCGTCACGAAGGTAGCATCACAGGGACAGTCTTCGGGGAGTACATTTCGCGCGTCATCACTGTACCTGCAGAAAGTGTCATCACTTCTGTCTCTAAGCTGGTCGTAGGTTGTGTTCCAAAAATGAAGCATAGATACAGAACTTATGACACTTACTGCAGGGCCTGACCATCATTTTGCCGGACATTGGTCAAGCACGTACAGTGCAAGCTGTTACTGATTTGTTTGAATCATGGGGCTGCTAATGTTGTACCACCTACTGCACTCCCCTGACTTAAGCCCTCGTAAGTTCAACTCGATTTCTAAACTGATGGAAACACTTCACGGCATTCGCTTCAGAACTGCTACAAATTCGTCGGGCACTAGATCGCGCCACTCGAACTGTCAACACATCGGGCACTGCTAAGAGTATCCTACGATTTCCGCATCGCTGGCAACGGGTTATACACAATGCTGGTGACTACTTTGAAGGACAGTAAAACTTTGAAATACGTATCTACTTTGTACGAGCTGTAAATACATAGTTACACTATTAAAGTTCCAATCCTCGTAGTTTCTATTCTAGTCTCATTGGTGCAGGAATAAACTTACCTCCGGGTTGTACACGAGCAGTCGCCTCTTGGTTTTCTTCGAAATTCGTCCATCATACAGACATGTCTTTTGGCTCCACCTGAAACAAAAAAGGTAAAATATAAGTTCTTCCGTGTCTGTTAACAACAACAACTCCGCAGCCGCCTTTCAGTGTGTGCGGAGGACACTTCTGGTACCACCACGAGTCAGAAAGACCCTTTCCTATTCCAACCGCACAAGCTGAACCGGGAAGAGAGAATGTCGGCAACCTTCTGCATGCTTCAAATTTTCCAGTAATGACCATTTTGTGAGAACAGGGAGGAATAAATATCGTGTCTGATTTTTCTTCGAACTTACTGTCTCGAAATTTTAACTGTAAGGCTCTCTGTATAGAAAGCCTTCTAGCGATGTCTTCGACTAGAGTTCGATGAGCACATCTTTGGCTTTCTTGCTCTTACTAAATGGACCCATGACAAAACGCGCCGCTTCTATTTAGATATTCGCAATTAAACTTAACTGGTATGGGTTCTTGACTGACGTGCAGTACTCGAGATTCAGTCTAATCAGGGTTTTGTGTGTACCTCTTCCACGGGTAAGTTGACATTAATTGGCAATCTTCCAGTGACGCTCAGTCTGGCGTTTGCTTTCTTTGCGGCCACTTAACCACGCTCTAGACAGTTACGGCTACATTAAATGACTGTTACTTCAGTTTGCAGGAATTTATTACCAATAGTTTAATCGACCAATTTAGCAGATAATGCATAACTTGTATTTACGATAAAGGTCAACAGCGAGATTTTTGTACTACCACATAAAAGAGATTCACGGCACTGTACAGTTAATGTAAAACGGTTCTGTGAATTACGATCGCAGGGAACATTACGCCACGCGTCTGTTTAAAACAAAACAAATGTAACTTGCTTCCTTCTCGAGAAGAGGAAGGCGACTTCTTCGGTAAGGCTTATGTTTCAGATCACTTTACTGGCGTCTCCATGATATCAGAGTGCGAAAATGTATATTATTTCTTAAATAACTATTGAGTTGCTTGAAAAACGTGTTAATGTCATTTCATAGTACCTTTAGAAATTGATCCTGTTACAAGATTTACGTGTTCTGTCTAGTTTGTTTCAGTGTGGCGAGACTTCTTCGCTACAAACGAAGTGATGAAATTGTCGGTCGTTATCGCCGCTTTTAGTGCATATCGCACAATGAATGCAGAACCCGTCTTCACTTAACTTTAAACGAAGTCCGATGGCAGTTTTAGAAAGTAAATATTCACTGTCGTGCATCACTTCGTTAGAATAGCGGCGGCGTCCACGGTAATGTGTTGCCACTGCTTCAAGCTACATGAAATAGTATTGTCTCGCTATTACACATAGCCACTGTAATTTCTTTCCCGCATTAATTTGTCAAACAATAAATTAATGAGTCACTGAAACTGCAGACCTTTTAGCTTCTTAACCGGGAGGGCGATTACATCCTGCCTCAATCGTCGACCCACTGCATGTCTTGCTGCATTCACTACAATCTTCAGACGTTGCGACTCTCCTACACAGGGTATAACAAAAATATGCCTCTAAATATTCGACTGGTAGTAGAGGATGTTTTGAGGAAAAAATTCTGGGTAGTAACTCATATTTAGAAATATTATCCAACGCTACTGCAGAGGATTCAAAAAATGGTTCAAATGGCTCTGAGCACTATGGGATTTAACTTCTGAGGTCATCAGTCCCCTAGAACTTAGAGCTACTTAAACCTAACTAACCTAAGGACATCACACACATCCATGCCCGAGGCAGGATTCGAACCTGCAACCGTAGCGGTAGCTCGGTTCCAGACTGAAGCGCCTAGAACCGCTCGGCCACTCCGGCCGGCTACTGCAGAGGAGATCATTGAGATACAGGGATTAAAGCATTCCAATAGGCCATCATACGTGGCTTTCTACACTGACGGAGCGTTAAGCGGAATATTTGGTAACTGATCTGACAGCATTCATTATGCCTGTCCTTATAACTTTCATGCTCCGTAAAGTCGTTGGATGAGATTTCCGGACGTGCGCTCTTGTCCTAAAGCTGTTCCTCAGAAGCCCCTTTATCATCCCTCTAAGTTTGTCGGTATACTTTCTTACAGATCAGCAATTTTCTACTCTGCTCAGCGATCACTTGCACAGGCGGTAACTCTGACACTGGTGGAAGAAACAGGACGTTCCTATGGTCCAGTGAACGGGGAGCCAGACCTGCAGTACAGAGCCTAGCGCGAAAAAACAGTCCAGGGCGCATTCCGAATCAAGAAACGTAAACACAGTTAAGATCAATCAAATTTATTATAAGTTTTTTTATTTTTATGATAAACAAGTCAGTGGACCCATGTGACAGTGCCGGCGCCCTCCACAGGACCATGCTGTGCTCGTGGTGTATCTCTGATTTCCCTCCATATTGACGGTCAGGCTGGGCATAAAGTTCGAATCACTGTCCGATACTAAAAGCATCATCCACGAATATCCTCCTAAAGTTACCGATGATAACCTTAAAACCATCTGTATACAAGGTGATTCAGCTGCCCCTACCGCTGTCATTTTATGCAACCCGCGGTGTTATAACTGGCCATCGTAAAGCACGTACGAGATTTTCATATTCTCTCGCTCGCTCCAGTAGACTGTTCGTGGCACTTGCTCCTGTCACTGTAGGACTGATAGTTTGCGCGTAGCGAGCGAGAGAATATGAAAACCTTGCGTATGATTTATGAAGGCCAACTGTAACCTTGAGGGTCTGCATAAAAGTCAGCGGCAGGAACACTGAATCTCCCTGTGTATCATGAATGATAATGGCGAGAGTATACTCTGCGAGGGGCACAGGAGGACACCTACACTCTCATCACCCCCCCCCCCCTTCCACGTGCCTCAAAAAGAAAGTCTTTGGTCTTTGTAAATTACTGACTAGTAGAAAATGTACTCAGAGCAATTTGTCTCGAAGTATCAAAACTGCAGGGCGACTCAAAAGTCCGTTAACATTTAAAATTCAATATTTCATAGAATATGTCCGGAGAAGGGTAAAAATTAACACATATGCTTGAAATGACACGGCGTTTTATCGAAACCAAAAAAGTGCACAAAATAACCAACAGACGACGCTTCATATGATTCAAAAGCAACAATTACTATCACAATTGATTTTTAGCAAAGGCGATGATTTTTTTATCAAATACTAAACATGTAGGCCGTAATTCATCAACAATATCTGAAGTTGAGGGAAAAATAAAGTGAAGAGCACTGTACAGCATGTCAGTAGGTATGGTAAGAAATTGCCGTGTGATGTTGTCTGTTAGCATTCCTAATGACGTCGGACGATCGCGGTTGAGTTGCGACCTCAGGTAACACCATAGTCAATGATCACACATACTGAGGTCTGAGGATCTCATTCACTCTCTCACTACAGCTCATTATATACACGATCCTCATGCAGCGCCACTGACTGATGTACATGCCACATGTTGGCCGGTTTTTCCATTCGCTTTTTTCTCTCATTAAAACCCCATGTCATTTTCACTTATCTACCTACATCACTCCATGAATTAGTGCAGTTTCATTTTGGATCACACTGTATGTTGCCATATTGTGTGAAACATAAATGATCTGACGGACAGGTTGAGCAGCAACCTGTGGCTGTTGGCAGATGACGCTATGTTGTGCGGAGTGTCGTTGAGTGACCGCAGGAGGACACAGGATGCCTTAGACAAAATTTCTGGTTGCTATGGTGAGACGCAGCTTGTTCTAAATGTAGAAAACATGTAAGTTAATGCAAATGATTAGGAAAAAACTATCCTGCCACGTTCGAATACAGGATTACTAGTGTTCTGCTTCACATAGTCACGGCAATTAAATATCTAGATGTAACGTTGCAAAGCAATATGAAATGGAACGAGGTTGTGAGGACGGTAGTAGGGAAGACGAAAGGTCGACTTAGGTTTATCGGGGGAATTTTAGGAAATTATGGTTCACCTACAAAGGAGAGCACTTATAAAACAAAAGTGCGACCCATTCTTGACTACTGATCGAGTGTTCCGAGTGTTCAGGATCTCCACCAGGTCGGTTTAAAGGAAAACGTCGAAGCAACTCAGAGACGGGTTGCTAGATTTGTTACAGTAGATTCGATCAACAGATTCTTTTCACGAAATGCTATTCAGAAAAATTTAGAGAACCGGTATTTGAAGTTGACTGCACAGCGAATCTACAGTCGCCATGGTACATTTCGCGTAAGGACCATGAAGATAAGAGAAATTAGGACCCGCACGGAGGCATAAACCTAGTTGTTTTTCCGCACTCTATTTGCGAGTGGTACCGGGGACCTTCCTCCTTGCGCCGAAAGGTGGCTTTGAGTATGTATGTAGATGGAGAAACCAATATGAGTTGCTCTACCTCTTCTTCTCTTCCTTTCTCTAGCTCAGACTCTGGGAACGTTCTTGTGTAAGAGCTCTTCAACACTCCCTTCGAATACTCCAGAATTACTTTTTCTCCCGACGATTTCACGTTATGTCTATGTATTTCACCTATCAAAAATAGGGCTTAAAGGCCGTCTGTTACATCTAACTGGACATCTTTGTTGAGTGAACATTACAAGATACGTAGCACGTGAACAGTAACTGCTACTATTACTACTACTACTACTACTACTAATAATAATAATAATAATGATGATGATGATAATAATAACGGTGATGATGATGATTCATATACTAATAAGTACCATGAACAGAATTCGATATATGTTCGTCTTGTTAACATTAATTAACATCTTAAATATTCTCACTACCGCCTTATCGGGTGTGAGTAGTGACATCTAACGGGATTTATGGCAGCAGTACGGAAGGAATCAAATATAGAGAAATTGACTGTTCGTAGGAAGCGCGAGAAATAACAGGGCGTGATTAGGAAATGAGACGATAAGAAGATACCAGAAATAGATAGAGATGAGAAAGGATACCCCACTGGAAGAAGTAGAGTTTAGCGCTTCGTAGACATGCATACCTAATATATGGAGCTTATTAGTCGGTTACCCTCCTTTGCCCAGTTAATAATCTTTATCAAATTGGAAAATAGGTGACATACGTCTATAGTGTACAAGAAAGACTTAGTTTCTCCACATGCTTTTATAACGATGAATAACGTATTTAAGGAATGAAGTAAAAACTTTTACAAATACATTATAACATTAACTCCACACAAAACTTGATTATACACAATAACTGCACCCATCCACACACACTTCCCTAGCGGCTAAATGTTGTCGGCACTCCCACCAACCAGAATAGCGTCCCCGGAAAATGCTATTATTCGTTTTCAATCACGCTACGCTGTTCCGACAGATCATGGAAACTGAATGAGGAAGGAAGTCGACCTGCACAAGAGAAAAGCGAAGTTTAGATACCTCTCCGGCTATCCAGACTTAGGTAACACAAAGTAGACTTAGGTGAACGCTGGAGAGATTCCTCAAAAATTAAATAAATAAATAAATAAAAATGCGGGGATAGTCGATTTTTCCCCTCATTCTTGTCCTGTCTGAATTTGTCCTATGTCTCTAATGGCCTCGTCGTCGACAATACAAACTCTAGTCGTCCTTTCTTTTCCCACTGTTTTGTCAGCTTTCTGCACCTGCACAATTCTGTTGCAGTAATGGACATAATGGGCAACTATGAATTTAGAAATCATTTGTTCTTGAAGCACTGGATCCCAGCACAATGAATATAACTTTTTAATATGCCTGGGTCGCCACCAGTATGTCAAAGCGACTGGTTTCACTCACTATATACAGTCATTTTCAGGCCTCACAACTGCTGCTGCAGCAACTCATCACCGTTGTATAATGACTATTCGCCATAGCAAGTATAGAAAGTCGTCATCAGACATTCGCAAGTAATTGGTTGAGTAACGATTGTGTGGCTGCAAGGTGACCGCATATAGCGGACGAAACTGGTCGCCTTGTAATATTTGCAGCGATGTAGACATATTCAAAAGTTTCAGGCTTTAATGGTGTTCGTGCTACTGCTGGAAACTGCGCGACGAACCCTAGAAACCATGGATATTTGCAACAACGTGATATTTGCTCAGTTGTTTCGCACAACCCTTCAGCATTTTGAAGCAGTAAGTTTGAAAATGTTATTTATGGCGTAAAGATATTCAAAGTCATAAATCCGGAACAGTAGCAAAGGATCCACGCATTACAGTTACGTTCTGCTCTGATATATTAATGGGTCCCTCTACAGCAATAAACACATATGTAGTGTAGTTAATTTAGTCTTATCAACATTTGGAATATTCTGCGTTGCGTTGCAGACTCAGGAATAATAGCGAAATGTGCAACAAGATACTAAATGTGCGTGCCACATCGCATGGTGTTTCATGAAAACAGAAGACGTTCCTCGTAAGTCTCGCCAAGTGTTTTTTCTCTAGTCTTTCCGAATACACTTTCAATATTTCGCTACAAGTAGCTGGAAACAGCTCAAACAAAACCGTTGATAAGCATTGCGTTGCTACTGACAAGTCACGGTGACAGCCGTGATGTGACTGTTCGAACCACTGCTTATACTTCGTCTTTCTCTGGAATAGCCAATGAATGTTCTTGAACTGAGTATCACACCAGTGTAGCCTAACGTTGCTCTGTCGATTGGAAACATAAAATTACATTAGACAATATTTTCTTGCAACAAGAACCAAAATGAACTTTTCCGTCCATACTGGGTATCGTTTGAGATGCACTACGAAAATTTTTTGGTTCTATTCCACCAATACATCACAAAAGTCAGAGTCAGATGAAAAGCTCCTCGACTAGTAAGAAAGATAATAAGGACGTAATTGTTTCTGAATATTGGTGTCTTTGTTCCCATACTTTTAGTAGATACTTTCAAAGTCAAAGAAGCATAGAGTTGCAAACGTTAGGCTGTTCAACCGTAACTTCGAGAATCTTGCAAAGGAGCGTACGCCACGAACATAGTCGTCAAACGTGAAGTGGTAGCGGTGTGTGACTGCCATACAGAGATCGTTTGTCTCAAATGAACTCATACTAAGAATGATGACTGAATTACGGACAGCTCTGAGAACACGTAAACGCTGTCGCAAGGCGGCCTGATAGACGCGAGGAGTCATCGCTTAAAGCAAATCACGAGGGTAGTCAGTTCATAGGTGATGAGCGCCCAAGCAAAAGGTTATCGATCGATGTGGCCCTCCTGTGACTGACACTGTAGATCTATGTGGCATCTTTATATCGACAATAGAAGTGGTCATACGGGCGTGACCTACTAATGTGTGGCAGGAGGAGCAGCGCTAGATATAGTCCGTGCTTTCACCAGCACTCACGTCGAGGCCTCCTGAAACTTTGTGATTTCTCCTTGTCAGCTGAGTGTATCCAAATGCAATAAACGCAGTAATTTCTAAGACCGATATTACAATATCAAATTTATTGGACATAGTTGATTTGTCCAGTATATTGAACGTAATGTAATAGGGAACTTTTATCAAATGTCGCCTTTCGCCCAGTTTATTTGATCACTTCTCGCGCCTTTCGTTAGATTTGCCTAAGAAATCGTTCTTCTTCTGTTTACTGAGTAATGTAACCTCTAGGAGCGCTAATTCGCTGCAGGTGTCTGACATTTAATGTTTATGAACAAGGCTTCAAAATTTATATGGCGCGTCGCGTATACAACGGAATTGATAGAAATGTACGGTACAGATGAAGCACAGTATAACTTGCGATATCCCGAATACAAGGAAGCGAGAGTATAAATAAACTGCGGAGGCCATTAGCCGTAATGTATGGCCAGGATGTACCACCGTGGATGTAAAGGAGAAAATCTACAACTTTTGTAGAATAAAAATATTTTTTAATGCCTGTAGTACATACTAAATAGTTATTTGCCTTCAGATATTCCTGTTTCATAGCTTTATGAATAACTTCACACGTTTATGGTATTATTTTCGTCACTGTACACTGCGGTATTCGTGTGCTATACTGTGAACTAGAGTAGCCTCCTTCTGTTGCAAAAAAACGCAGTGTTACGATAAATCGGTCTTTGCGGATATAACAGTTCCCAAAGGAGTGGTCTGCTTCATAATGTGCGGAGCCCCTTTCCTAAGCACTTATCTATTCGTAAGTAATTTTCATACGACTTTACGTCCTCGGCTTGTAGCTCCCGTAACAAATTTTGTTGTATGCTTTTATTATCTTTCAGTGAAACCCACGATTTCACCCAAGTATATTTCCTTTTCGTTTTATTCCGCTCCTCTTCCAAATGTAAACACAGTGCAACTGTGGTAGAGGCAAAAAAAATGTTCAAATGTGTGTGAAATCTTATGGGAGTTAACTTCTAAGGTCATCAGTCCCTAAGCTTACACACTACTTAACCTAAATTATCCTAAGGACAAACACACACACCCATGCCCGAGGGAGGACTCGAACCTCCGCCGGGACCAGCCGCACAGTCCATGACTGCAGCGCCTTGGTTCAAATGGCTCTGAGCACTATGCGACTAAACTACTGAGGTCATCAGTCGCCTAGAACTTAGAACTAATTAAACCTAACTAACCTAAGCACATCACACACATCCATGCCCGAGGCAGGATTCGAACCTGCGACCGTAGCGGTCGCTCGGCTCCAGACTGTAGCGCCTAGAACCGCACGGCCACTCCGGCCGGCACTGCAGCGCCTTAGACCGCTCGGTGTGGTAGAGGCAACTACAGAACATAGTAACAAGGTAATTACCACCATTCTGAAACTTTGACGAAATACTGGACGACAGTGTAATACCACCTTTTTGCACCACGTCAGAGATGTTTGTCAACGATCTTCGTCCAATATTTGAACAAATTTCTTCGTCAAATATATCTGAAAGTGTAATAGCCCCCTACGATACGCGTCTTTCTGATTCGTCAGATCACTCCCAGCCTCCGTGTGTGTTACGAGGGTGCTTGAAATAAAAACTTTAAAAGTACAATAAAATTCTTATAACTGAACTATCGATTTGGCAGTTGGCAGGAATTTTGATCATGTTCCGACAAATGACGATCAGTTGGCAGCCTGTTGTTGCATCAAAAGAGGACGTTGGGACAGAGCAAAAGTGACCTCCTATTGTCGCACCGTGTTGAACAGCGATCTGTGATACGTTTTTTGAGCAGTGAAGCAGTTAAACCTGGGGAAATGCGATGCAGGATGAAATCACAGCACGGTGTTTCTTGTATGTTCCTGCAGCAAGAGTACGATTGGTGAAGAGATTTTAAAATTTTTGTTGTAGGCGTTACTCGGACAAGCCAGGCACACCGCGTAATGACGAACGAAAACATTACCGCAGTGGAAGAGGTTGCGAAGGAACACAGGCGAATTTCTGTAAAAGAAATAATCCCTGTCGTGGATATTAGTGTAGGTTCATCACAGAATAGTATGCATCATCAGGTGAGATTCAGCATAGTGTCCGCAAGATAGGCTCCATATCCGTTGACTGCTGAACCGAGAAATCTGCTTGTCGATACCTCGTGAGGAAATTTTGCGTAGTTTCGAGGTCGAAGGTAATGGATTTCTGTAGAACTGTCTGAGAAGATGAAACATGGGTGTCTATCACCATTCTCCTCGCCAAAACCAGAAAGTTCCACACTCAACCGTCGGCGGCAAAAGTCTCTGTTTGGATACGAAGGAGGTAATTTTGGAGCATGTCATGGAGAGAGGGGGTTAACAGTGACCAGTAATTCATGCTGAACTCTGGTAAAAAAATTGCTGTAATTAGGAGTAAACGACGAAGCCTACTCGCTGCAGGTGTTTGTTGCTACGCGACAATGTTCGTCCCCATACAGCCCGTTGAACGGTAGCGACAATACAGGAAAATGTTTCAGTTCGTGAAACTGAAAAACAAAAGTGATAATACAGTAAAGTCTCCCTTGAAGGTTATATGTTTCTTCATCCTTAAAATTTGAAGTAGGTCCTACTTCACCTGAAATCCTTTACGCCTCTTTTTGTTTAAAAAAATTAAAGTGTACTTCTTTGTAAATGCAAATAGTTCTAATATTTTGTCTAAATCCAGTTGCCTGTCATCCATGAAAATGAGATTCTTGTTTCTTTTTAAGGAAAATTAGGTAAGTAAAATAAATTACTTCTCCTTTGTTGTAGCCCATTTTCTTTTTAAAAATCGTATCCTATTTAGGGAGTATAAAGTACATTTAAACCACTAGTAACATAATGAGGAAAAGTGTTACTCTTAATTACGAAGTAAGAACTGGAAGATTCAGCACTCTGTAGACTGGTCTTAATATCTCGTATTCAGGGATACCATGCTTTTGCACAGTTTGCAAAACTGTTTTGATAATTTCGTTTTGTCCAGTAATTGATCGTGTAATGTTGTCCGTTCAACCTCTTCACTCCTGAGATACAAGAAATTCACAGGAATTTCTTCTTTTCATATTTTCCAACAAAGTAATAAACAACCATGACAGAAATGCAAATGCCGCACGGGATTATCCGAATGGTCTTTGGCGCTGCAGTTATGGACTGTGCGGCTGGTCCCGGCGGAGGTTCGAGTCCTCCCTCGGGCATGGTGTGTGTATTTGTCCTTAGGATAATATGGGTTAAGTAGTGTGTAAGGTTAAGGACTGATGACCTTAGCAGTTAAGTCCCATTAGATTTCACACACATTTGAACATTTTTATAAATGCAAATGAAATATTTTTGATGATTCGCTAAGGCGTAAATGGAGGTCCACATATGTGGATCTCAAGTCTGACATACCTTCAAAACGCACTAGTCTTTGCTTTGTATTCTCTTTCTCCTTTATTCAATCAAAAAACTGTAATCAGCAATATCGATATATTATATGAAACAGTAAACTGTATATGCTAAAGCACACAGAAAATAGGATTCTTAATGTTAATATTTTTGAAACGTATGACTTCCAATACAGATTTTTGTAGATTCTCTAAAACAGCTTCATAAATCCAAGAACATGACAGTCACACAATAATTTCTGGTATACAATAAATTGCTACTGCCAGTAAATAAATCTTCGCGGTTCGTTTTATCATTAGCTTCAAACCAATTGATTTTTCACGATCCATAAATACATTTCACATTTGACTTGCATTTCTTTCGTCTTGAAACTGCAGCCAAGTTTCCTGCATTTTGAAGCATTCCTTGCCTCAACATATTTTTGACAGTTGGCTAACAGTTTAAAACCTAACTTCTGCTGTTCGTTGTAACACAGTCCTTCGTGGCTTTTTATTCGCATTTTCTACAGCATCTACATCTTCGCCATGAGAGGAATGCATTGTACAAGGACGTCCTCTTTTCCTACCTACTGGCACGACATCTTAACGTTCTTATTGTTTAACACTCGTTTCATCAAGCTCAGCAGGACAATCTCAGTCAAAAACGTGAATTCGTCATCTTCTTAGTCAGATAATTCCACATTGTTGTCATTAAAACGAGCTTCAAGTTGCTCATATTTGATGTATTACTGTAGAGTGTAGAAACATCAGTGATTTCAGTATTCCATTATCGAAGACCAAATTTAAATTAGCTGAAGTCCACGTACTAGGACCTTAAGTAAATGGGATATTTCATAGTAACGAACAAAATTATACCAATCTGAATGAATTTTCAACATCAAGAATAGTGCGGTATCGACCGTTATCCGATCGGATGCACTTTCAAATACGCACACCGCCGTAGCGTTCCCTAAGCCCGCCACTACGCCACGAGAGTGCTGCCGCGGAACGGTTACACCGCTGCCAATGAGATGCAAGCATCCCCTCTCCGGAGCTCCAGCGGCGGGTCTACTTAAGTTCTAACATTCATGCACTTCCCCCATTTTGTGTGTTTGCCAGTTGAATAACATTTACAGATTTTAATAGTGGTCAGGGCTAGACATCTTCTGAATGCATTGTATTGAAGAGTGACAGACGTACAAATCTTTTGTAACTGTATATGTTTCAACAATTAGAGATGCTGTTAGCAACTGACGCTGTTAATACAGCAACAAAGTTATGTACTATTTTTACTATTTAATACGAGATGTAGAATAAATTAATATCTCAATTCTCTCTCCATGTATAGCATCTGTTCCTCGGTCCTGTATCCACTGAAGAATCACACAGCGTGCAGAGAAGATGTAACAAATAGAAAACGTCAGAAAAAACCACAGAATTTCAGTCTAATATTTGGGCCCAATAATTATTTACACACCTTTTCGATGGAGAAGTAAACATTTTTTGCATACGAGTAGCTGTAAACAAACACGGGAATCGTACCTTGCAAGGTGCTGCGCCCTGGTTTTAAAACTAAGAACTAGAATGTCCATATTCGCAAATCATCGGTCTATAAGCTGAAGGAATATGCCTATATACGGAGAAAAAAAAAATGGTGAGTGGAGCTCCACATGTGTGCACCGAGGTTAAATTCCCTTAACTCAGTGTTGCTGACATCATCATGTAGTGTACGAACTACCCGATAGCCAGACGATCAGTTTGGCTTTAGAAAGGGAAAGGCACCAGTGAGGCAGTTCTGATGTTGCGGTTGATAGTGGAAGCAAGGTTAAAGGAAAATCAAGACACGTTCATAGGCTCAGGCGTTCGACAATATCGAATGTCAGATGGTGCAAGATGTTTGAAATCATGAGAACAATAGGAGTAAGCTATAGGGAAAGAAGTATAATATACATCATGTGCACGAGCAGAGAGGGAAGAATAAGAGTAAAAGACCAAGAACGAAGTGCGTGGATTAAAAAGGGTGTAAGAAAGGAATGTAGTTTTTCGCTCCTACTGTTCGATCTATACATCGAAGAAGCAACGATGGAAATAAAAGAAACGTTCAAGAGTGGAATTAAAATTCAGTGTGAAAGTGGATCAATGATAAGATTCGCTGATGCCATTGCTATCCTCAGTGAAGAGGATCTACAGGATCTGATGAATGAAATAAACAGTCTAATGAGTACAGAATACGGACCGAGAGTAAATCGAAGAAAGACGAAAGTAATGAGAAGCAGTAGAAATGAGAACAACGACAAACTTAACATCATAGCTGGTGATCACGAAGTAGATGAAGTTAAGGAATTCTGCTACCTGGGCAGCAAAATAACCCGTGATGAACGAAGCAAGGAAGACATAAAGCGCAGACTAGCACTGGCAAAAAGATCATTCCTGGTCAAAAGAAGTCTACTAGTGTCAAATATAGGAATTTATTTGAAAAAGAAATTTCTGAGATTGTATTTGGAGCATAGCGTTGTTTGGTAATGAGATGCAGACTGTAGGAAAACCAGAACAGAAGAGGAGCATTTGAGATGTGATGCTAGAAAAGAATGTTGGAAATTAGGGGGATTGGTAAGGTAAGGAATGATGAGATTCTCCGAAGAATTTGCGAGGAAAGGAATATATGGAAAACACTAATACGAAGGCGGAACAGGATGGTAGGACATGTGTTAAGACATCCGGGAATGACTTCCGTGGAACTAAACGGAGCTGCAGGAGGAAATAACCCGTGATGGACGAAGCAAGGAAGACATAAAGCGCAGACTAGCACTGGCAAAAAGATCATTCCTGGTCAAAAGAAGTCTACTAGTGTCAAATATAGGAATTTATTTGAAAAAGAAATTTCTGAGATTGTATTTGGAGCATAGCGTTGTTTGGTAATGAGATGCAGACTGCAGGAAAACCAGAACAGAAGAGGAGCATTTGAGATGTGATGCTACAGAAGAATGTTGGAAATTAGGGGGATTGGTAAGGTAAGGAATGATGAGATTCTCCGAAGAATTTGCGAGGGAAGGAATGTATAGGAAACACTAATACGAAGGCGGAACAGGATGGTAGGACATGTGTTAAGACATCCGGGAATAACTTCTGTGGAACTATACGGAGCTGTAGAAGGTGAAAACTATAGAGGAGAGAGACTGGACTATACCCAGCAAATAGTTGAGGACGTAAGTTGCAGCTGCTGCTGAGATGAAGAGTTGGCACAGGAGAAGAATTCGTGGCGGGCTGTATCAAACAAGTCTGATGACTTTAAAAAAGTAAATAAAATAAAAAAAGGCCGGGCTACCGTATTGTTTTTTCTGGTCGGAGTTTCACTTTTGGTCTGATGTTACAACTTCTCGTATTTTGACACAGTGCGATGCCGTCCGCACAGTTCTGCTACTGATGCGGTCACATCTCATTTCAAGTCAAGGATCCGCAGTTGTCCGTGACTGCTACGCAGGTGCGGGCGGGTCGTGTGTCGGTGGAGCCGCGGTCGTGGCGACGCGTCCAGAGCGGATGTGCTCGCGTCCTCGTTCCATGCCATACGGCGCCCCCTTTAATTAGGACCCGCTAGGGGTGTCATTACCGTCCTGATATACCATCCTTCAGGCACTATTCTCCCCAGCCCCGCACTCTATCACCCATATAGCTCGTGCCATACTCTCAGTAGCGCCGCTATCTCGCAGAACATTAATTCCGCCCGTACTGCGTTAGTGAGCTGCAGTGCTGCACGTCTGAAACGTGGCTGGAAACGGTATTTACAGCTGAGTACTGCGATATATTCTACTTCTACCTAGAAGTATTTACAAGTTAACAAAGTCACGAGCAGTATAATGTAGAAGTTAAATGCATTGCACCTCTCGAACGTACACCTGACATGGGAACTATCAGAATTGTTAATCATGGATTTGACGAGTCCGGAGTACCTGGCTAGCGCCTTTTCATGCGACGGCCACTAGTTTCTGAGAAAATCAGTGTTGAAGTTGCAAGAGTACAACCTATACCTGTTACGTTAGCCGTTTTCCAGCCAGCGAACGTAGTGCATTGTCTAAGATTCACGGCTACGTCACTTGTAGCGGAGGATCAAATCCTGCCGGTGCATTTTTTTTTATTTCCCACAGTACAGAAAATCATTCAGTAATGTACGACATGCAAAATTATTCAAGTACATTACTGGACATTAAAATTGCTACACCACGAAGATGACGTGCTACACACGCGAAATTTAACCGACAGGAAGAAGATGCTGTGATATACAAATGATTAGCTTTTCAGAGCATTCACACAAGTTTGGCGCCGGTGGCGACACCTACAACGTGCTGACATGAGGAAAGTTTCCAACCGATTTCTCATACACAAACAGCAGCTGACCGGCGTTGCCTGGTGAAACGTTGTTTTGATGCCTCGTGTAAGGAGAAGAAATGCGTACCATCACGTTTCCGACTTAGATAAAGGTCGGATTGTAGCCTATCGCGATTGCGGTTTATCGTATCGCGACATTGCTGCTCGCGTTGGTCGAGATACAATGACTGTTAGCAGAATATGGAATCAGTGGGTTCAGGAGGGTAATACGGAACGCCGTGCTGGATCCCAACGGCCTCGTATCACTAGCAGTCCAGATGAAACGCATAGTATCCGCATGGCTATAACAGATCGTGCAACCACGTCTCGATCCCTGAGTCAACAGATGGGCAGGTTTGCAAGACAACAACCATCTACACGAACAGTTCGAGAACGTTTGCAGCAGCATGGGCTATCAGCTCGGAGACCATGGCTGCAGTTACCCTTGACACTGCATCACAGACAGGAGCGCCTGTGATGGTGTACTCGACGACGAACCTGGGTGCACGAAAGGCAAAACGTCATTTTTTCGGATGAATCCAGGTTCTGTTTACAGCATGATGACGGTCGCATCCGTGTTTGGCGACAACGCGGTGAACGCACATTGGAAGCGTGTACTCGTCATTGCCATACTGGCGTATCACCCGGCGTGATGTTATGGGGTGCCATTGGTTACACGTCTCGGTCACCTCCTGTTCGCATTGACGGCACTTTGGACAGTGGACGTTACATTTCAGATGAGTTACGGCCCGTGGCTCTACCCTTCATTCGATCCCTGCGAAACCCTACATTTCAGCAGGATAATGCACGACCGCATATTGCAGGTCCTGTACGGGCCTTTCTGGATACAGAAAATGTTCGACTGTTGCCCTGGCAAGCATATTCTTCAGATCTCTCACCAATTGAAAACGTCTGGTCAATCGTGGCTGAGCAACTGGCTCGTAACTATACGCCAGTCACTACTCTTGATGAACTGTGGTATCGTGTTGAAGCTGCATGGGCAGCTGTACCAGTACACGCCATCCAAGCTGTTTGACTCAATGCCTAGGCGTATCAAGGCCGGTATTACGGCCAGAGGTGGTTGTTGTGGGTACTGATTTCTCAGGATCTATGCACCCAAATTGCGTGAAAATGTAATCACATGTCAGTTCTAGCATAATATATTTGTCGAATGAATACCCGTTTATCATCTGCATTTCTTCTTGGTGTAGCAATTTTAATGGCTAGTAGTGTATAACCATTTCAACCTTAGTAATTTCGTTAATAAATCAATCATTACAGCAAACTTTTTTCTAATGTGTCTTCCGTTTGGTACAGGAGAAATTATGTCTATCAAATCATCCACAATGACGATTCGTCTTTCGGCCAATAGATCTTGTATTGCGCTGGGTATAGCAGCTCCAGTTGCAAGTAAACTTGCGGCAATCGTGCTCGGAGGTGTATCTGTAAGGAGGTTCAAATCGTGAAGCAATCTTTCGTTGTATCTGATGACGTTAGTGAGTTCGCCGTTCGATTGCTCATCACATTACTCCACTTCTCATGGATCTTCTTTTGGCTGGCCTTCTATGGAAACACTTACTTCATCCGTTTCACTGTGTTCTTTTGACACACTGCACTGGAGACATTTTGCGAATTACTGATGCTCGCAACAAATGCCATCTGCCGGTTTACAGGGCCTGGGAATTCTGTATCGGTCCATGAGGGAGAGGGGACAACATGAGGCGAGGTCACTACTAGGAAACTCAGGAAGAGGACTTTGTCCAAATATTTGGAACTTAAACTACGAATTACAAGCGGGATACGCATTTGAAGAAAGTTTTCTGTAATGATCAGTTTGTTAAGGAAATTGCTACGGAGAAAATGACTATTTTTGAATAATTTTGCGTGATATTCTTTACAATGAAAGTAAAAAAACTGTACATCGGCAGGATTCCTGCCAGTGCGGCAGGCGCGCACCTCAGCCGCTTTACTACACTGGGTGAAACGGGACTAACGTTACAGGTATAGGGGAAACGCCTACAACTTCAACATAAATTTTACTTTAGGAGCCGTCGCATGAAAAACCGCTAGCCACGTATTCAGTACAGGTCCGTCTACAACATCCCTAAGACTACTCGAAATTCGTGATTAACAGGTCTGTTGGTCGCCTTGTGAGTGAATCAGAGTTCAAATCTCCCTCCGGTTATTCAGATTTAGGTTTTCCATAGATTTCCTAAATCACTGCAGTAGAACGCGGGGACATTTTTTCTTCTTTTAAAATACTCTGCCGAATTTTTTTATTGTACACCCTCGTTCAACTGAAGCCGTTTAATTATTGTGTAGTAACATTAAATAGGAAGTACTTTCCTGATATCTGTAAAATAATATTTATTTGGTCACAAACTGACTAAGTATTTTAGTTTGCCGCCATATGGTAAATGAATCTCCGGCGGGAGGTGCCGTGCAGTCTGTGACATGGCGCCTCAAACCGTGCGGCCACTCCGCGCTGCGGTTATTTGCTACTGACGCTGTAGTGTACGGTATGGCATCGAAGTTGAGTGATTGTAGGAAAGTACAAGACGACTTACACAAAATATGTAGTTGGTGTGATGGATGGCAACTAGCTCTAAATGTGGAAAGTGTAAGTTAATGCGGATGAGTAGGAAGAATAAACCTGCGATGTTCGGATAGTATTACGAGTGTCGTGCTTGACACAGTCAAGACGTTTAAATATCTGGGCATAACGTTGCAAGGCGATATGAAATGGAACGAGCATGTGGGAACTGAGACAGGGAAGGCGAATGGTCGACGTCGATTCATTGGGAGAATTTTAGGAAAGAGCGGGTCACCGGTAAAGGAGGAATTGACGTCGAAGCAATTCAGAGGCGGCTGCTAGAGTTGTTACGGTAGATTCTAACAAGACACAAGTGTTAGGAAGTTATTTCGGGAACACAAATGGGAATCACTGGAGGGGAGGCACGTTCTTTCTGAGAAACATTATTGAGAAAATTTTGAGAACTGTCATTTGAAGCTGACTGCAGTACGATTCCGTTGCCGCCAACATACATTGCCCGTAAGGACCACGAAGATAAGATACGAGAAATTAGGGCATATACGGTGGAATGTAGATAGCCGTTTTCCCCTTGCTCAGTTTACGAGTGGAACGGAAAAGGAAATGACAAGCAGTGGTACAGGGTACCCTCCGCCAAGCACCGTACGGTGGCTTGCGGAATACCTATGTAGATGGAAATGTAGAAGGGCTGAACGTGGTTCGCACCTGTCAGCGTGTCTTTGGTTACTACCACAGGTCCCACGCAAGAGAATGTCTCCCATAGCATAATACTGGTCCACCACGTCCGTGGTGCACTGCACGTTTCTTGCCGCCGTTCGCCTCGATGACGGTGTTTGTGAAGACGACCATCGACCTAGAGTGGCAAAAATGTGAGTCATCCGAAGACCGACGCGTTTCCGTTGATCGACAGTCGAATCCCGATGGTCCCATCGTACCTGATGACGTCGCTAGGTGAGTATGTGAACACGTAGGGGTAGTGTGCTGCGGAGCTCCATTTCCAACAATGTACGATGAACGGTGCGTTCCGAAACACTTGTGCCTGTACCGTCACGGTACTCTTTCGGTAGAGATGCCTCAGATCACCATCTATCCTACTTTACAGAGCAGGCAAGTCTCCGAACCCGACGTTTGTGAAGAGTCTTGGACGTCCAACTATTTAGCGTTAAGTGGTGGTTTCACTGTCCGTCTACCTCTTTCCGTAGATGCTCACGACAGTAGCTGTTTTTAAAATACACTTTCACAGCCTCTGCATAATAATATTAATCTGCCCTTTGTCAAAGTGGTTACCTCAATGGATTTCCTCATCTGCAGCCGATATCTTCGCTAGCGTGATCCGCCATCCGTCTCTGCGCCACTTACACATTTTTCTTGCCGCGTCACCTGCTCGCAACGCCACCAGGCGTCATGCAACGTCGCGGTGGGGAGTGGTCATAATGTTTTGGCTGATCGATGTATAGTTTTCCACACCGCAAGTGACTTTATACACACCATTCTGTGGCAGCGGTTACAGTTTGATTTTACAGTGGAATAAACATTTTGATAAGCGATTGTTATTATAAAACGCGGTTCTGTAGTTGCGAGACTTTTAATGTTTTTGCGAGGCTATGAAATTTTGCCTTCATACACGGTGGTGCACCAGTTTTTGTAAATACTGTCTGGTTATTGTTAGCCAACGTACAGAAGTGGTGTAGTTTTACGCATGTTCTATTTTCGTAGAATATTATATCTGGTGTAATGTAGAAAATAAGATGAGTAAGGAGAAAATTTTGAGTATTAATTGATCGAGAGGTGGGACACTTTGCATTGACTACAGAAGAGGACACAAGAATAGCGTGAAACTGTAGACTTTCTAGGTTTATGATTAAAATGAACTTATTTCAGTGTCGAATGGAAACTATTAGCTCAAATTTCATATTCTGGCGAAAGTCAGGCGCACAGTCGTAGTTGGAGAACGGAGAAGTTTGGCGACGTAAGGACGTGTGCATATAAAACTGAAATGCAAGAAATAATTTGCTTGACAATAATAATGATAATTTTACCCCGTAAAAAGAAGATTAGTCTGTATGTTTCGACTTGTGAATGACGAAAATGTACATTCGATAGTGTGTTGATGGCGCGTGCGTTTATCACGTCACCAAACCGTCCACTTTCCAACAGCTTAATTAGCTGGAACATATAAGCACGAACTTCAGATGATATTACTGGAGTGAATTGACCATTGTGTCAGCAAATGAAAACATAGTTAATGTTAAGATTTATTATTAAAATCAAATTAGAGACAAAATATGGAGGACCTTTCAGGATGGCGATCTAGACTTAACACATTTCGTTGTTTTTACAAAACATGAGACGAATGGAAATCGAACATGCATGTGTGTAGCTTCAAAGGTATAAATTATGCTAGAAATTCAGAATAATCCTATCGCTCAAATTACGAACACAGTGATTCGTTATACAAGACAGAGATATAACTTAATTTTAAATAGCCGAACTCAGTTTCCTTTTCTCGCTTTTAAATTAAATGGTTCAAATGGCTCTGAGCACTATGGGATTTAACTTCTGAGGTCAGCAGTCCCCTAGAACTTAGAACTACTTAAACGTAACTAACCTAAGGACAACACACACATCCATGCCCGAGGCAGGATTCGAACCTGCGACCGTAGCGGTCGCGCGGTTCCAGACTGTAGCGCCTAGAACCGCTCGGCCACTCCGGCCGGCTTTTTAATTAAGTTTCACCTATACGAACAGTAGATTACAATGCTAAATTCAATTTTATTTTAGTTTTCATCAATTGTTAAACGTAACGATAACCTCAAAGTAAACTTCATTTTAGATAAATATAACTAAGTGCCATTGTGAATGTGAAAGGACTCGTTCCAAATCGCTGCGATTAATTGTAGAAATGAAACTAACCCTCACCAACTAACTCAGTATTTCTGCGCAACATAGAAGTGTAATACTTTCCTTTGTGAACACTTTATATGTCATCATTTTTTAATGCATTTCGTATTTTCCGTATAAGTAGTAACAGTATAAGTCGCTGATCACTTTAGCTGTGTTTGCGACATTCAGTTGTCATCTGACGATGGCCTAAGAAGCCGAAACACGGCTCGTGACCAAATAAATAATATATTTTGGAAATTCTTAAGAGAGTGTCACCTTTTTAATATTTTGTCATGTTCTGACAAGAACCGACGGAAAATTCATTTAATATACAGGGTATCACAAACAGTGTGAAAAGCTTGTAATGGTGTTGCAGGGTAGGTTGTGCCGATAAATAACTATTATGAAACATGTTGTGTTATTTCCGACGGTCCACCCGAAATGGCGTCACGAAACGTGTGTGTTAAGTTCCATAATAACGAACAAGAGAGTTAACCACCCAGTATGAGGATGCTGTATTTATCTCTGTAATAGGCTCCCTTGTCAGTATCCACCTACATACAGAAGAAGAATAAATCCGTTGCGAGTTTATGTGTCATCCGATAAGCTTTACCCAGGCGCTCCTGCGCTTCAAGCCGAGCTTACAGGCCACGGACCCCGGTTATCAACGGAGCACGACATCGGACCTCGTGTATTGGCGTCAGGGACGGTTCAATTTACGGCTCAATGGACCATATCGCTATGCATACGATGTCTTGCTCAACGAGCAGCTCTTCTCTTTGTAAAATAGATGTAGCACTGTTTCTTCAGGACACCTAGGAGTGTTAAAAAACTTACACTAAAAGCCTTGTTGACTTGGTGCCACTTTTTCCGAATTTTGGTCTCTGGTACTAAGATAATGGCATTAAATGACTCACTGAATGCTGATGCTCCCAAGTACAGCAAGGAGGCAGGTTACACTTCCATGTCGAGCCGACAGTGAGCCCGTGCCGTAGCTACGTGATCAGTCCCTGGATTCCCAAAGCGCTAGTGTGTAGATAATGAGACTGCCCATAAGTTCCACTGAAACTGACACTGAACTTTGTTTTACGAGTTCTAAGTGTTGACAGGATGACGGGAGTGGACGAAACTTCGTAATAAATGAAAATATATCAAGTGATCTAAACGGCTTTATTCTCAAATACTGTTAAATTCAGTTAACATTTCAGAAGAAGGAGTGTTATCCTATTGGTCGATTTTACAGCTGATGATGTTGGAGAAAGATTTCTTAGCGCGTGGCACAGTTTGGGTGACGTGGAACCAAGACGTGGCAGCCTCTAGGGAGGGATACTTCCTCTGAGATGAATGCAGCGTCTATAAAATGTAGAACATCCCTCTTGGTGGAATGTACTCGTTTCAAAGACCAAAAGTAACGAGGCAACAAATATTCTATTTTTCCTTTTTTTTGCTGCACAGATAAGCACTTGTGAAACAGCCGACTTAAGAGTAAACAAGAAACAGGTCCTTGAACAGAGGATCAGGGGAGTCCATTACTTGGAGTGCCATCCGGATTGGGGTCTTCCTTTGGGGCAGTGTCTGTACAATGCGTCTCGCCAACAACTCACCCTTCGGTTGTCGCAAAGCAGCTATGCTACGCTACCAGCTTGTGGCAAATTATTGTACCGAAGACCGTAACAAATGTTATTATTCTGTATTTTCATTTCCAGATCATTCGAATGGATGAAAAGAAAGCTGCACTCTGATAAGGAAGAAAATGAAAAACGATACTTCCTTCGATACAGCTGTGAGAATACATCTTAGAATGCTGTTTCAAGACGGAATATTCCTCTGTGACCTGCGTTCAGTTAGTGTATACCTGGTTTTGATGATTCGAGCACATCTGAAATACAGCGAATGGGAGAGGCAGCATACTGTACATTCCAGGACTCGTTTTTTATGAGTAACTGTAGCAGTTCACCGCACAGCGCCTTCTGTCTCTTGATCAAACTCAAAATGGTGGATGGTAGTTTTGCAGATAATTTCTCATGCTTGAGCAAATGGTTCAAATGGCTCTAAGCACTATGGGACTTGAACATCTGAGGTCATCAGTCCCCTAGACTTAAAACTACTTAAACCTAACTAGTTAAACCTAACTAACACACATCCATGCCCGAGGCAGAGCCGTAGCAGCAGCGCGGTTCCGGACTGAACTGCCTAGAACCGCTCGGCCGCAGCGGACGGCACGCTTGAGCAGAATATTTTCCATCCCACTAGAGGTGTACGGTGTGTGGGAAAAGCTTTTTGGTTCTGTCGTCTTTAGGAAACTAGAAACTGCAGTGTCTTCTGTCCTGTTTACTATACAGTACTTTTAATTTGTTTCGAATCCGTTCTCGCCTAAAACGCACCACATAATCAAGTTTCAGAGGGATGAAGTTACAAGAACACTTTCGGCGCAAGGACGATTAAACAGTTTACGTGACCACGGAGTGACAGAGGCCTTAGATGTAAACACGTCTCGTGTGCAGCTTCAGCCAGGCTCACACAGAAGCTATTTCCGTCATTCGACTCGGCGAAGTTTTCCCTGCGTTCCAGCCGTAGCGCTCAATGGAGATGGAGTAGTAATAAATCTAAGAAATGTCAGGATCAATAGAAAATAGGGTTTGGTGTGGCTCGGTGGCTCATTAGCAAAGAGCTAGGATACAAATCCTAAGATCCTGGGTTCGATCCCCAATCAATCCTAGGATTCTTAACTGTCACATACCACTTCTTTCAACTTTGGATGTGTTTGTCGATGTGAAGAATGCCGAGCGGCGCCGTGGTTCAGAATCCACATTAAACTGTAGGTCTTCCTACAATTGGCTAGGTAAGTCAGTTTCAAAGGTCGGAAGAAGGGAGCAGCATACCATCTCCATCGGAACCAACCCTAATAAAGCACTGCAGTATTCCAAACAATCTTCAAATTGGTGAATACTTTACTTGGGGATCTGACAGCGCACCACTTCGACAGGACAGCGTTCTACAACCAATAGATCCTTCTGTTAAATTTCTCAATTGCAAACAAACTAACATTAAGAATTCTTATTCCTATGTTCGTTGAAAAATGAAATGCAGTGATCGTATGGCACTGATGGCAGTGAGTTCGGCTGCCGAGCTGCAAGTCTTTTCAGTTGACGCCACATTGGGCTACTTGTGTGTCGGTGACGATGAGGGCAACACAACACCTAGTTCCCGAGCGGAGAAAATCTCCGACGCGGCCGGTAATCGAACCTGGACCCGTTGCCTGGCCGTCAGACGTGCTGGCAACTTAGCTAAGAGCGCGGGCGCCACTGTCCTTTTACTACCTGATTATGATGCGGACAAAAAACGTGCATTTAAAACAAAATGGGCATTGAGAAGAAGGTTGTAATATCGTTAGTGCTTTATATTTCGAAATAAGTGGTTAGAGTACAGTCTATTCTTGTATATGGACGATTGGTAAAGATCTCTCAGATGTTCAACAATGTTTTAACAATGTTACTTATAGTCCGCCTTGATTGCAAAAATGTTTATTCACATGACCGGTTTCGGTTCCTCTAGAACCATCTTCAGATCCGAAACGATAATGATACTAATTTGCTATTTCACAAATGCAAACTTTTTCATCCTATCCGATCAACATCAAATGTACAAGAACGTACTTGCAATTTCGGTTACAGGAGTAACTCGTCCACACACAGCTACCTTCACGTGCTGCGTCACATAAAATTGGTTGGCAGAATGCACATCAAAATTAAAATACACAATAAAATTATCATTTTTGTACGATTTAAAACAAAGGGCGGTTTCTATATCCATGGCGCTGGTGTAGGCTCGGCTCCCCACTATCGTGATTCCGCAAACGAATCATATTCCCGAAACCACGGAATATTATCCCTCTCTACAGATTCTTCTGAACGCCGACCAACCGTATTTTAGCCTTTTGTCGTCCAGCGCGGAAAGTTTGCGAGGAAATACCTATACTCATACAATGGTACGCTTCTGAGAAAAAAAAAAAAAAAAAAAAAAAATGGTTCAAATGGCTCTGAGCACCATGCGACTTAACTTCTGAGGTCATCAGTCACCTAGAACTTAGAGAACTAATTAAACCTAACTAACCTAAGGACAACACACACATCCATGCCCGAGGCAGGATTCGAACCTGCGACCGTAGCGGCTTCTGAGTAAACCTCCGCGGAAATAACTCAGCGTGCGTGATATCCAAGGTGACAGTTCCTCGTTCCTCTCATCTGCGTCCCAGGTTTTCGTAGTTTCCGAAATATAACCCTTCCCATCCGGCTAGAACCTCGGCCAGTCGCGACCCTTGTAAGGTGTCAGGCAAATCCAACACCTTCCATGAAAAGCAAATCCCGCAGTATTTCACATAGCCCAGAATAAATCCTGACATTAAATTAATCAAAGTAATACTATCAACGAGTGAGCAAATGGAATACCAGAGACTAACACAAGAACGCCTAAATGCATGTCATACCTTACCACTGTGAAACAGACGCAGTTCCAAGGGAAGAAACGAGAACAGAAGCTGAGAGCAGAACCGTGTTAAGCTAGAAGACCCTACGATAAGGGACGGACACTCACATCGCCGGCTGATCGCCAGGACCACCCCCCAGCCATGTTAAAAGATAGAGCTCTCCAGAAGAACAATATAGATCTTACGATAACACTAAAAGGGCCACACCAGCTGCATGTTTTAGCGTGAGACTTTTTCGCGTCTCTGTTACGTTGCAAACGTTAAAAACATTGCCCCACCACGAAAAGTATAACGTTTCTCACTGGATAGACAGAATTTTTGTAGGCGGAGCTTAAGGTTAACATTGAGACCCTGATTGGTCAGTTGAAAACACAGCCAGATAGCTTTTCTAAAACCAACTTCGGTAAATTGTAGTAAGGAGAAGTTAGGAGAGAGTTGCTTCCGAGACGGCGAGGTGAGAGGAGCTGTGCTGCCCGCAGCCCCATGACGAACACCGACAATGTAATGAACGCACGTGATGCCGCATAACAGCGCATAAAGCTTCACTCATAACTGCAGAGGTCTCATCTGTTACACCCCCGTTTTGCGTAATACTAGTGTCGATCGTCAATTAAAGCTCATGGTATTCACATTTGCTACGTGAAGTTAAAATCTGAAACGCGATGATTTTTCTGTTATATAATTATTGAGAAGCCACATCAGCCACTGTAATTTACGACAAGTTAAATAAGTAATTTAAGATAATTGAGGGTCACTGTAGACCATTTTGATAGTTTTCTCTTTTATGAAACTTAATTTAAACCTAAATTATAGATGTAATATGGCATAGGTCATCCTTCGATCCATTGTAGAACTTGGAAACTCATTCAGGGAATATTCGTTCACATTTTTGTTGAACGCAGTTGGTTTTTATCATCCTGTATTAAAGTATTTCCTTTTATCAATAGTGCAATTTATAAACAATGTTTTGCGAGTAGAATAAAAATTTCCAATGATAAACTTAACTACTTTTTCGACGTTATTTTACCAGCTAACTAAAAATAGGAAAGCCTTGAACCCCTTTCACTAAATTTAGTTAGTATTAAGATTCTTTTACAGGGAGTGCAGTGGAGATGACGCTGAAATAATTAAGTATTTGATTGTATCATCGCTAGTCTCACTGAGCCCTTCTGAACTCTACATGCCATGCGTGGTCTGGCGTCTCCTTACCAGCAACAGGTCCCAGGTTCAAACTAGTCAATTCCCTAAAAAACACGCTCAGAGCGTCGTTGCGCGAAAGTGGTAGGGAGACACGACTTAGAACAGACACCACGCAGAATGTTAGACCCTATTGTACTCCAGCGCTCAGGTATCCCAACGTCCGTCTTGCTACTTCCCGTGTTTGAGCAGGACCGACACACCTGTGTGGGCCTTCCACCCAGGGCTTGAGTTCCGCCTGCCGTTTCATTTCCACTGTCGTTCCAACCTCTACTAGTATAGGCAAACATTCATTACGCCGTTCTGATAACAAAGACACTCCGTCACCTTTCATGCAATAATCGTCAACAATTATTTATAAGGCATATGTGACAATGTCAGCCTCCTTTATATATTTATATATATGATGTACAACCTGTCACACGATACCTAATTATGTTTGTAGATCATGGCAAAGTATGTGGATGGGCGCTTGTAAGGTGCGAAAGTATAGCCACCTTACAAGGAGTTCATGTTGAACGGAGATTACATTGAAAAATAGAGTTTTGTGCCAGAAGAGTGGGAAATGATATGGTGTAGTGGAATTCTGAATAAAACCAACCTGCTTTCAGAAGAAAAATGTTGCATTTCTTATTGAACGCCCCTTGTAATAGGGAAGTGACCAGAACTTTGACTGACTATAGCCTCTGTCACCAGCTTCGTTGCCAAAAAGCTCATGATGATAACTTTCAAGCTAAGGGTAAGGCAAGGATGCCTGAAGGATATGTTCAGCTACAGACATAAATTAATGTCTGCAGTTCCTCATTTATAAATCCTGCAATTACCGTATACTTCCACACTTGTTACAAATTCCTGCTAGTTTTAATACATAGAGGGAATACATGTCACTTTGCATTCAATGACAGTTGTGTAACGAAAATGGCAATACTGTGATTAAAAAACTTGGAAAAAAGGGTTCTCTCTCATGTAACGCTGGCTTCAAACCATGTTAACTAATTAATAATGAGCAAAATGGCAGTTAAATTTTTATTTACGTACATGCAACGTAGGTAAATAGCTTCCGGATGGTCGAGAAAAGATTGACACTAGCTTTTGAGGATCTCGTTATCCATCTACAAGGCATTAACAAACAACATAATCCAAATTCGAACTGTGCGTCTTGCGAGAAGAGTTAAAAACAATCAAGGAATACGGCATGTCACACACACAAACCACTGTTAGAACCGCGAATGTGAATGTACGGGAGATCGAACATTAACAAGAAGTACTTTATGAATACCGAGAGGAAAAAGGCATTGGAGGCTAGACGGTTGGAAAACCATGGCTTGGTCAGATGAGTCCAGGGTTCGAGTGTGACAGCAAAAAGCGCAACTTCTCTAGCTCTGTATCCTACTGTATCTGGTAAACTCGTCTCTTTCGCTGAACAAAACGTTCACCGATGCATCATTTTACTTATGATACCTTCCTTTCCTTATAATCCGATTTAAATTAATTTGCATCTGATGACGCTTACGGTCGAAAGTTGCGACGATGTCGCGAAGAGTACTGTCTGCAGGCATCCACCACAGCGCATCACTCTCACCGGCGATCGGAAATGGTTTTGTAGTCTCTATCTCCTACAAAAATCACGTAAGAATTCTGAAATTCGCGTTGCGAAGCACGCAAAAATCTGTCCAAAATTTTAATTAGGACCAGAGACAAGTTAATTTCTTTTGAAACGGTTTAAATTTTCCCACCTGTGAAACAGCTTCAAACTTATCATGTTATATCTCAGTAACTATTGAACTCACTTAAATACTTTTATGTTAGTTGATTACGAAAAACCTCGCTGGCCAGAGGAGTTACGTATCACGTGGCGTTTTCTATGAAGAATCGTTGTAAAACGGCATTCTTTTTTTAAAATTCTGTTAATGTCTAACCGTTACGAGGCCTGAGGTCACAATCTCCTACTAAAGTCACGCAAAAAATCTGAAACTGATGCATATTAGTTTGGTGCATAAGTTCGTAGCATTTTTGTTCTGCCGGCCGCGGTGGTCTAGCGGTTCTAGGCGCGCAGTCCGGAACCGCGCGACTGCTACGGTCGCAGGTTCGAATCCTGCCTCGGGCATGGATGTGTGTGATGTCCTTAGGTTAGTTAGGTTTAAGTAGTTCTAAGTTCTAGGGGACTGATGACCACAGATGTTAAGTCCCATAGTGCTCAGAGCCATTTGAACCATTTGAACCATTTTTGTTCTGCATGTTGGTATTCCGGTTGCTATGGGTTTAATTTTTATTTGTAGTTCATCGTTGCTATTTCAGTTTACATATTGTCATTTTATCATCTGGAAATAGTGAGTGCTGTGGACGCTTGAAAACGGAGTGCCAAGTGCAGAAATCGGAACATTTCTGACATATTCTACAGTAGAGGCGTGGTAGTAGCGGAGCAGCCAGAAACAATTGCGCCGTGTGTGGGGATAATGCCACTGGACAGACAGAGCACGGCAAGAAAATGGTTTTCTCGTTTTAAAGAGGCTCGTTTCGACATTAGTAAATCTCCACGTTCAGGAAGACCTACGGGGTTTGATGGAGATCGTTTAAACGCATTAATTCACAATGCTCCATGTCAGTGTACTGGAGAGAAGTGGCGAATGTGATGAACAGTGAGCATTCCACTATCGTGCGACATTTGAATGCAGTGGGGAAGGTACAAAAATCAAGTAAATGGAACCGCATGCTCTAAGCCAAAATCACAAAATTCAGCGGGTGGCCATATGTGCATCTCTGCTTGCTCGTCATCAACTGGCTCGGGAGCAACACAGACGGTTGCTATCCTGTATCGTTACTGGCGACGGGAAATGGTGTCTCTATGCTAACATAACGAAGAGAAAGGAGTGGATGAGCTCAAACAAAGCACCAACTTCCCGTACAAAGACCTGCGTTCATCCACAAAAGATGATGTTAAGCATCATATGAAACAGTGAGCCGGCCGGAGTGGCCGTGCGGTTCTAGGCGCAACAGTCTGGATCCGAGCGACCGCTACGGTCGCAGGTTCGAATCCTGCCTCGGGCATGGATGTGTGTGATGTCCTTAGGTTAGTTAGGTTTAATTAGTTCTAAGTTCTAGGCGACTGATGACCTCAGAAGTTAAGTCGCATAGTGCTCAGAGCCATTTGAACCATTTTTTTTGAAACAGTGACTGTGTGCTCTAATACGAATTGCTTCCCAGATGTGTAACCATCACTGCTGACACTTATCAACAACTGAGACGTTTTACAGACGCAATCGAAGAACAATGACCAGGAAGATTTAGTGAAGTTATGCTACATGTGGCAACACCCGTCCGCATGCTGCTAGACTGACAAAAAACACTACTCGACAATTGGGTTGGGAAGTCGTTCCGCACCCACCTTAGTCACTTGATCTTGCTCCCTCAGAGTTTCTCTTTCGAACAACCCTTCCGAGTGAAAATGCGCTCAGAACTTGGCTCGACGAGTTCTTTGCCTCAAAAGCATGTCATTTCTACAGTCGCGAAATCGAAAGTGAGCCCAGCGTTGCAGACTGTTCTACGTAGTGAAGGAGAATGTATTATTGATGATTAAAGTCTTTGTTATGTGTATCTCTTGTCTTTATTACACTTATGGAGAAACACTACGAACTTACGCACTAACCCAACAATATGGACCTTTGTGGTGTCTGTAGTGTCTAACATAGAGTAGAAATATCTCTGGAGTGAGCATTGCGTCCTGCGCATGTTGTCAACATTAAACTGGAATTGTCACGTGATCTAGGGACGACGTCGATTGTTTAACGCCAATTCGCGTCCGCCATCGGGTGACGTCACGTCTCGTCACACAACACCAAAACATTCTACAATACCTTTCGAATGGAGGCATTCGCACAGGTCGTCAACGGAACGTCACGTTATTTCACGGTACGTCAAGGTTTCTCAGGAAGAAAATTTTGACGGTACCAGTCTGTTAACATCTTAAGTTAACCTATTTTCGCCGCGCTCATTCTCCTTATTACAGTGGATCTTGTACTGTTGTATCTTCATAATCTTTATTTTATAATAGCGCTTTGTTTTAGTGACAAATTGGAGATGTTACATGACGACTGGGACATTTTTTCCACTTTCTTTCACAACCGAGGTCGTATATCTGAAGGCGAAAAGTTATTTAGGTTTTACGATAACACGACAGCGCTGACGCCCACAATGTATATGTATACGAACATAAGTAGACGAAGCAAATTCCACCATATGACATTTTAAGCAAAAAAAGTCAGCTTTAATGAAGGAGTCAAATACAGTTGTTTATGACGTTATTAATTACGTAAGAAAAAACATAATGGATACGTTTAACAGGCTTCATTAATTCGTTTGAAGCTTTCTTTGATGTGTATGAATGTACATATTTTCCCTAGCAAATAATTGTCGATGTTTTGAAACGTTGTCTCACTTCTCAGTAATTTACCAAACATAATTGATCAAGAACGTAGGTTATAATGTTTGCTTCGGCCATTGACAAATTTTGTCGTTGTTAATTCCTCAGTTCTGATACTATACTCTAACATTTTATGCATATTAGGGATGGTGACTCAAAACCCCAATTTCCCCATTCAGTACTGTGTTAAGCGACTTGACGAGATGTGACATGAAAGACATTGTAAATACATGCTGATGTGAAGCTTCTGTGACGTCATGCTCGTTCATTTTGTTCTTCAAAGCTAAGAGCCCAATTTATTTAAAATATCAGACGTAAACTGCAATGGTGCCTGCAAAACGTCTATACTAAATCCACAGCACTTACGATGGGAATCTGTCTTTACTAGGGATATGACAACATTCAAAATTTATAGGATAAATGTCGGACAAATCTACGGCGTTCCGAGATCACGTGACCATTGTGGCAACGTGTGTTGACAACACAAAATCAATTCTTCGCTTCTGAATGCTCACTCCAGAGATATTTCTACTCTATGGTGTCTAAGCTTGTCAGAAATCTGTTGTTAATTTTAATTAAGACAGGAGTCACGTTTTCTTTCTTGAAAAAGGTGAAAGGAAGACTGCTTTGCGCAGTGAAAGCGGTGATACAGACGGAGCCACCGATACAGGGTTCCAATTGATGTTGGTGGGAACAGTCCCGTCCGCTTACTGTCAAACACCAACTACTTTAAAGTGTCCGTAGGCATCTTTTGTTTATCGCTCTTCCTAGATAAGCAAATTCTTTCGCCTGTACAACGGTTATGCCTGCGTAATTCTGATAGCAAGTCACTGGTTTCTTTACTGGTATTTTATTTTTCCAACGTGCAACATCCAACCCAGCTCGACATGGTTCACGGTGCAGAGAACTGCCGGAGGAGCGCCGTTGGCGCGTCCCCAGCGCTTTTCTCGATAAGTGACACTAAACGGCGTAACGAGCCGCCTGGAAAGAGGGGCCAGCCCTGACTCAGCCGGTTCCAGCCTCTCCATTAGATGCGGCCCACGGGGGACGGCCGTTGCGGAAGGCCCCAGCAACCGCCGAAACACAGCTGGGCAGCGAGTTATTTCGTTTGAATTCTTGGTAAGTGCGCTTTTGTGTGATAACCATCAAGGAGTTACCAGAGAGTTGACTTACGTGTCACAAGGTGGTCCAAAAGTGTAAGATAATCAAGAATTCATCGAGGTAAAATGAAGGCAACGTACGAAGTGGAGATACTAGAAACTATAAACGAGAATACTATTAATTCTAGCGAACCGGCAGTGCTTCGCAGTTGCTAAATACGTATGATAATCGAGTATATGTCTAGATGTCCTTCTTCCCATTCTCTTTGTCCATCAACGTCTCCCACATTTCTCTGTCCATCTTCTCCTCCTCCCTCTGTCTCTCCTTCTACCCCTCTGTATGTCCATCTTTTACACTTCCTCGTCTCTATGTCCATTTCCTCCTCCTCCCCCCACCTTCTCTTCCATCTACTCCTCGCACTCTCTCTGATCTTGAACTTTGTTTATTCTTATTTTAAATTCAGTAGCGTTGTAGTATTCTAATCAGAAGTTGATACGCCATACATGCGACGGCTATTCAATAAAGAATGATCATAATTTTGTTTTGGCAACATACCTTTACTCATCCTCATAATTTTGATGGTCCTTTTCAAAGTAGTCTCCCATGAATTCCGCGCACTTGTCCCAGCGTTTCTGCCGGTCTTCACATACATTCTGGAAACTATTTTTTGAGAGATCCTTCAAAATAGCCTCCGCATCCTTCACCACTGCTTCTGATGATTGATAATGCCTCCCACGAAGGCGTTTCTTCATGTTAGGGAATAGAAAAAGTCACATGGACCTAAATCCGGACTATAAAGGGAGGGTGAGGGGTGCGCTTGACGTTGATTTTTGCAATATATGCAGCAGCAACATTGGCAATATGCTGCCGCGCATTAACGTGGTGCAGCATCAAGCCTGCTTCATGGAAATGCGGTCTTTTGCTCCTGATATTGACTTGCAATGTTTTCAGGACATCCCTGTAGTATTGTCCAGTTACTGATGTGTGTGCAGGTGCAACATGCTGATAAACCATTCCATGAATATTAAAGAATGAGATGACCAAACTTTCCAGGCAGAAGCAACCATTTTTGCTCTTTTGGGTGTTGGTGATGAAGGAGATTTTCACACTGTGTTTTGTTGTTTGCTCTCAGGATCAAAATGATGTAGCCGAGTTTCATCAGCAGTGATGACATTTGAAAGAAACTTCGGATCTTCCTCTAACATCAACCTTAACTGCAAGCAGCTCAGCACGCGAATATCCTTTTTGTTCGGGAATCAACAGTCTTGGAACCCATTGCGCACAAACAAAGGTCATGTGTAATTTTTCTGTCACCAACGTGTGGGTGGCGCCCAATGAAATGTTCAGTATTTCAGAAAGTGATCTGGAGGTAATTCGTCGATCCTACCTCACAATGACAGCAGCAGTGTTGATGTTTTGATGTTTTCTTCCGTAAGATCAGTAACTGGAGCACCGGGTCCACCTTCCTTTGAAATTGATTGTCTCTCCTCATTAAACATTTTAAACCACCTTCGAGCTGTTCTGTTGGAAAGAACAGACTCTCCATAGGCCTCCTGTAACATTGTATAGTTCTCAGCTGAAGATTTGTTGAGACGAAAGCACAATTTCAAAGCCGCATATTGTTCCTCGCGTGTTACCTCCATTGCAGCGGTAGGCGATACTGAACGTGTCTGACCTTGGCTGCCTCTCACAGACGGGAACCAGGAGTCCCAACAATGAAACTACTACGGCGTATTTGTTGTACATTAGGCTAACAGAATATCATAAGATTAAATTATGACCATAAAAACTTATGATCATTCTTTACCGAAAAGCCCTCGTAGAACATTTTGTTTTTGTGGAAACCAACTGCGAGCAGTAAAACCTGCGAGTAAGAAAACAAAAAAGCAACTTGCTGTGTACATAATTTTTATTGAATATATGTATATGCAGGGTGACAATTATTGAACTATATGAAAATAAATGTAAGTTAGTTACAAATTACGGCGTACAAGCACCTTATTCAACAAGTAAACGTCACTACAAATATTCTGATGTAGGTTATGACATGTTCGATATGCCTGCCATAACTGGTGCTGGTGTGGCGCATTTCTGAATGACCCGCTGAAGTATCGGAACATCGATGCTGTCGATAATCTCCTGAATGGCTATTTTCGGGTCAGCAATGATTTTGGGGTTGCTGCTGTACACCTTGTCTTTAATATAGCCCCACAAAAAGCAGTCGCATGTATTCAGATCAGTAGAATATGACAGCCAATCAGGGCGCATGCCACTGTCCTCTGTGTACGCCAGAGCTAGAATGCGGTCCCCAAAATGCTGCTCCAGGACATCAAATACTCTCCTGCTTCGGTGGGGTCGAGCTCCGTCGTGCATGAACCACATCTTGTCGAAATCAGGTCGTACTGGATACTGGGGATGAAATCATCTTCCAAAATCTTCACGTACAGTTCGGTAGTCACAGTGCCATCAAAGAATGTCACACCGATTATTCCGTGACTGGACACTGCACACCACGCAGTCACCCGTTGAGGGTGAAGAGACTTACCGATCGCGAAATGCGGATTCTCAGTCCCCCAAATGCGCCAGTTTCGCTTATTGACAAACCCATCCAAATGAAAGTGGGCTTCGTCGCTAAACCAAACCATACTAATTCCCATTATGCCCCACGGCCAACCGTTCAGTTGGAACGTCCTAGCGCAAACAGTTCAGAAGTTATGACGGTTATATATATATATATATATATATATATGTGTGTGTGTGTGTGTGTGTGTGTGTGTGTGTGTGTGTGTGCTGTGAATATGAGACGCTTTGTTTCCTTTCTCGCAATCGGCTTAACTACGAAAGTAGGACATCTAGACTATAAGAAAAAGTGTTTCTCATGTAGATATTCTTTCCCATTTTTTATATGTTAAATGAGAAAGAATATCTACAAGATAAACAGTTTTTCTAATGGTTTAAATGCTCTACTATCATAGTGAAAGCAGATTGCGAGAAAGAAAACAAAACGGCACATATTCACAGCAGCGCAGAGTACAGCATTTTCTTTCTCGCGTTCAGTTTTAACAGAATACCTGTACATTGCTGTTTAAAATATGTATGTAGCCAATATCCATAATATGTTAGTTAATGATTTTTATAAAAAAAAACAGAAGTAAAGTAGTCTAGAATTTTTCAAGAATTTTACTAACGAAGTCTCCAAAAAATGGTTCAAATGGCTCTGAGCACTATGGGACTTAACATCTGTGGTCATCAGTCCCCTAGAATTTAGAACTACTTAAACCTAACTAACCTAAGGACATCACACAACACCAAGTCATCACGAGGCAGAGAAAATCCTTGATCCCGCCGGGAATCGAACCCGGGAACCCGGGCGTGCGAAGCGAGAACGCTACCGCACGACCACGAGCTGCGGACAACTAAGTCTCCCTGCGAAACATTACGTACAGGGTGTAACTAAATTCCCTTCACAAAACTTCGGGATTGGTTTCTTACACCAAACCAAGAAAAAAAATGTCTAGCAAACATGAGCTCTAAAATGTGTATCCTAAGAGCTGTGAGTCCTTGTCCATCTTCACTACTGTCAAAAAACATCTCTTCAACTGCAAGCTCTTTACTTTGCTGATGATGTAAAGTTTCCGATCACAATTCTGCATCAGTGGACTCCCCTCTGCAATGTCTCATGAAGTGAGGGCAAGTATACAGTTGATGGCAATCCGTCCTTCGTATGGTGACATTAGCCCCGACGATCCCTTGGTGAATTTCGGGAGGAGTTGAGTGTGTGCTGGCATCGGGTTTCAACCTCCCCCTTTTCTAATCATCACACAACACAAACATAACAACATGCACTTAAGCTGCACTTACCTACGCTCAACAAATACTCATAAAACAACTCTCAAATATCCAAGCCAACAATGCCATACGACTTTACTTTATTGCATCGGTAGTGTATATCTTATTTACATTGAGATATAACTGCGTTATTACAGCCCAGCGTGTCTTGCACAGTTCAGTTTGTCTTGCAGCAGTTCTCAAGGACGAAGCATCTGGCAAAGGATAATCGCGTGCGATTGCGTAGTGTCGACCTGTGTCCTACTAAGTCAGTTTCACCGTGTTATCGACCGCGGAACAACTACACGCGACCGGGTGGTAGCTATCTCCGCGGAAGATCAAGACTGCTGGGCCAGGCTGCCGCGCACGCGCTGTTTGCAGCTCGGGTTATTAAGGACGAAGGGAAAATATGGCATCAGAAGGGCTCGTTTACTGTGCAACATCTGCTGCTGACTACAAGCTGTAATAATCCTCCTGACAGTGTTCGAGAAAACTAGGTAATTGTTAAACTAGGTGGTGTCTCCGTCTTGGTAATATTTACTTCTATTTGCACAATGGTCGCCAGTCAAGGAGTATGATATCGACAAAGAGTAAACAAGAAGGAAGTTTAGTTATTGACGCCTCGTAGACAGCAAGGTTATTACAATCTGAAAAAGGAAGCTCCTCACATTAATGATCACGTAGACACTGCGTTGTTTCGTACTCTAGGAGTTGTACAGAAATGTAAGCAAAGGATTTGTTTTCAGTTATGCCAGTTGCATACAGAAAACGGATACCGCAGAAATACGACAAGACCTTTAAAACAAACCTTCATGCCACAATTTACGATCGCGAATGAAACCGCGCTGACTGAGGGAGCCGTGGAATATAATAGGTGCTAGGGCAAGTAACTAATTGTTTTATGCCACCATAATTTCTACTTCCAGTGTCTATGCATATCAATATAATAACTAACCCGACAAATACAGCATTTGTCTGTGTCAAGAGAAATACAGAAGCCTATCCTAACAATCTGACGTACTGATAACGCGGCACGTATTACCACGATTTTGAGCGCGTGACAGTGATTTTGGATCGGGAATGTAAGGGGAAAGCGTATGAATTTTGAAGATTTTATAGCACGTCAACAGCGGTTTTCTCACAATTATGTGAGCGTTTCATGAAACATGAGATAAACCATATAATTAAATTTTTTCTGCAGACAACCCTGTAGGTGGGGCAACCACAGCTATGAGTATTCATCTTGGGTATTAATAACCGCTTCAGCTGTATTTTGGTCCTTTATTACTGTACCACTATCGTTTTCGTGGCTTTAAAGCCACATCTTCCGGTGACATATCATTAAAACCTAAGAGCGGAAAAGCTCGGAATCTTTTTTCCAACATTCCTGCAACTTCTGCTTTTCCGCCATTAGCTATTTAGGAAAATTTGGAAATCTGTGGTAAGGTCTCATGGGACCAAACTGCTGAGGTCATCGGTCCTAAGCTTAAACACTACTTAATCTAACTTAAACTAACTTACGTTAAGGACGAGACACACACCCATGCCCGAGAGAGGACTCGAATATCCGACGGGCGGAGCCGCACGGACCGTGACAAGGCGCCTCAGACCGCGCGGCTTAGCTATTTACTTGAAGATTTTGTTTAGACCACTATGATATGATTTGTTTCGCGCCCATCCACTATATTGGAATTTGGCAGTTTTTTAATACATGAATACCGTCTTTTGGTGGTGTCTTGTATTTGACGGACAACGAATGTTGGAAAAAAAAAAGATTCCGAGCTTTTCCGCTCTTATGTTTTAATCATGTCACCTGAGGACGTGGCTTCAGCACCATGAAACCGGTAGTGGTACAGTAATAAAGGACTAAAATACAGCTGAAGCGGCTATTAATACCCGAGATAAATCTTTTTCCATATGCGATCTGGAGGAAGTCTTCTCCTGATCAGCTGTCTCTGTGTTATGTACGGATATTCCAACGGCCGTTCTTCGCCGTTCTGCATTTATACTTCGATTTACTTTTAAAAACATTAAAATTTAAATAATTGAGGAAACAAACATGGTAAATTCAATTTATACGGGAAATTTTTAATTTTTTGGTTTTAAAACAGCAGCTGGATCAAGCGACTGATTACCCACATCGTAGTTGACAATTGTCTAGGAAGTCTAAGGCGAAAGACCGTAAAGAATTAGCCATTGGCAAATTACGTGAAACTAAGATTAATGCGTGTTATTTACCTTCCGTGAGTGACTTGGTTATTCTGCTTCGTCAATAGGACATAAATGATTGCATTGTCACTAACATTTCTCTGAAATTCCAAGAAAACTTTCACTCAAAATCTATTTACTCAGAATCTATTATGTCTCCAGAATTCACCACACCTTAATGTGACAAAATATCTCTCGCCCCTCACTTTATATGCCGACAAGAAATCATTCAACTTTAACAATTAAATCGTAAAACAAAGAAAGAAATCGAAGTAAAATAATTCTACAGAATCACATGAAACATTTTCCGCACGCTGAACCGGAAGCCTAACACGTACCTTTAGTATTTGAAGCACTTCAGTAATTAAAACTAGAAAAACCGCAAAGATGTATCTTATATTTTTCCTGCGTAGTTCTCGTGCAGGGAACACATATCAATAAAACATTTCGAATCGCATCAGAGCCCTGAGAAAATTTCGTGCGTTTCAGGATAATACGATTGAAATTTCATTTGAAACTGAAATATCCTTCAGAATATCAGTTTGAAATCAGGAATTGTATCAGCTAAAAATCATTAACTCACTGACAGGTCGTGTATTAGAACCAACAATACCAGGAGATACTACAACCAGGAGCTGAGATTTCAGAAAATAAACATAAATCAGTTACGGAAATGCGAGTATTGTTTTTAGTTGGGCCATGCAAACAGACATATTAAAAAATTGAATTTGCCATGTCTTTGTGTGATAAATCGAGAAACAAAAAAAATGAAAGTAAAACAACTCTACAGAATCACATGAAACATTTTCCGCGCACTAAACCGGAAGCCTAGCATGCATCGAAAACTTTTATTATTTGAAGCACTTCCGTGCTTCGTCTATGAACTTCATTTCAGGAAACTAATTTGAACAAGCACACATTTTTTTAGCGTATAGATATGAATCAGAACTGTCGAGATGAAAAACTTCTACTGAAGTTGTCACAGTATTAATTTCGTATGCTTAACTGTGAAATGTGAACAAGGAACGGCACCTGGCAGATGTTAACTAAATCACATACGTACCCCCAAACACAAAGTAGGGGAGTACAGATTCCCTTACGAGCAGCTAGGTCTAAGATTTCTGTCGTTTCTCTAAATCGGTCAAGGCGGATGCCAAGAAGGTTTTTCGGGAAACAGTATGACCAGCTGACTTTCTTCCCCATTCACTTCACATCCGATCTGATGTTCTGCCTCGTCACTGATAGGACATTACTCGCTAATTTTCCTTTCTTTATCTTCCAAAGCTGTTGACCTCGAACGAAGCAAAACACACACACACACACACATACACACACACACACACACACACACACACAAAACTTAATTTCATCGCTGTTTGTTGTGCAAAAATTTCTTTCGCTTTTCACTAGAACGGACTCAAATACGAAAGAAGGCAGAAGAAGCTAAAGCAAAGTATAACTGCCACGTTGTTGTTGGCTTGCGTTTTTTGGCGTTCACACAGACAACTTTTGAAGATTTTTGGCGCTTCCAGTAGAAACCATGATCTTTTTGTTATGCGTATTTGCCCTGATCCGTGTGAAATTGTGTGTGGGATGTGAGAACTCATCATCGTTTTCTTCGCAGTGGATGCCAATGAATTTAAGTGTTTTCCTCGGAGCAAGACATTAATATATATTTTACATCTGTCGTTATGCTGAAGTGGATCATTGACACGACTCCGCTCAGTAATGCCGCCACCGCGACGTACCCTGTAACCAAGCTGGCTGTTCCGGAAGCTAATGGAAGTTTATTGTTGCCTGGCAGTGGAATGACAAACAGAGCTGTACACCTGAGCAACGACGCTGCTGAGGACCACACCTGTCAGACAGGCGTCATAGGTCAAGTGTTTAAAATGTTCCATTGTTATGACCCCACGTCGCAGCCGTAATCACAATTTCGCCGTACCACCAGCGTCCGAGATTGCTGATATCCGGGCAGAAGGAAGCAGTTGATAAAATGCTGGGCACGATTAGTGACTGCGCATCGCGATAGCGCTGTGAATGCGATAGCGAACGGCCACCTGCCGCCAATAAAAACACTCGTGAGTACTGTCCTATTCTCTGGCGTGACGCAGCTTTCGTGTACCGTTTGTGTCGCCGGGAGAAACAATGGACAATACAGAGGCGACGTTAAAATGTCATCTGTCGCTTGCTCGTAAAGTGTCGACTAAACCTCCAACAGCACGTCTCTTAAGGAACTGGGCCGTTGAGCGCCTTACGTTCAGGCGTGATGCTACCCACTGAACAGCAGTCACGTAGCAGAACTACGTTACCACTAAATTCCTAGCGATCGTGGTGATCTAAGTGGCAAAGCGAGTGCCTGGAAACCGAAAAGTGGTGTAATAGACTCCTAGTCGGACCACGAAATACAGCCGTGACAAATAAAAACACCTACAGCCGTCCTTATGATTTTATTTTATTTTGTCACTACCAGTTTCAACGCTTCAGTGCGTCATCTCCAGGCTGTTTTTGATGCGGTACAAGTTGATATGATCCCCATGCATAATACATAAGTTGCCAGTATTACTGGATACGCAGATAATGTGTTAGCACTCTAACCATCAATTGCCAACTGAGCCGGCCGGAGTGGCTGAGCGGTTAAAGGCGCTACAGTCTGGAACCGCACGACCGCTACGGTCGCAGGTTCGAATCCTGCCTCGGGCATGGATGTGTGTGATGTCCTTAGGTTAGTTAGGTTTAAGTAGTTCTAAGTTCTAGGGGACTTATGACCACAGCAGTTGAGTCCCATAGTGCTCAGAGCCATTTGAATTGCCAACTGACTCGAACAGTAATGCTGGCAACTGATGTGTTATGCATGGGGATCGTATCAACCTTTACCGCATCAAAAACAGCCTGAAGATGACGCGCTGAAGCCTTGAAACTGGTATAGACAAAATAAAATAAAATAAGGACGGCTGTAGGTGTTTTTATTTGTCACGACAGTAAACGGCCGTCGTCCCATAGACCTTCTGCTAAAAGGATGGACATACAAAAACGAAATACAGCGGTCTGCCTTAAACCTAGTCTTCACTTCTCAGCGATGTGAATATTCGCCAGCAACTATTCGTGGTTTGGATTTCACACTAACCTGTTGTTGTTGTTGTGGTCTTCAGTCCTGAGACTGGTTTGATGCAGCTCTCCATGCTACTCTATCCTGTGCAAGCTTCTTCATCTGCCAGTACTTACTGCAACCTACATCCTTCTGAATCTGCTTAGTGTATTCATCTCTTGGTCTCCTTCTACGATTTTTACCCTCCACACGGCCCTCCAGTGCTAAATTTGTGATCCCTTGAAGCCTCAGAACATGTCCTACCAATCGGTCCCTTCGTCTTGTCAAGTTGTGCCACAAACTTCTCTCCTCCCCAATTCTATTCAGTACCTCCTCATTAGTTATGTGATCTACCCACCTAATCTTCGGCATTCTTCTGTAGCACCACATTTCAAAAGCTTCAGTTCTCTTCTTGACCAAACTATTTATCGTCCATGTTTCACTTCCATACATGGCTACACTCCATACAAATACTTTCAGAAACGACTTCCTGACACTTAAATCTATACTCGATGTTAACAAATTTCTCTTCTTCAGAAACGCTTTCCTTGCCATTGCCAGTCTGCATTTTATATCCTCTCTACTTCGACCATCATCAGTTATTTTGCTCCTCAAATAGCAAAAATCCTTTACTACTTTACTACTTTAAGTGTCTCATTTCCTAATCTCACACTAAACTACAGGAACCATTTTCCGATCGGATTCGGGGGTAGGTCAGCAAGTCGCAGAAGAGGCATCTTATTGAAAGACTTGCGCCAGGCCGTTGTGCCACCTGGAATTATTATTATTATTGGCGGGGGAGGGGTGGGTTCTTGTCGTAATGCGGAAACGGGTGCCCAGAAGAACATGATCATTGGCTCTCGGGCCAAGGATGGAAGCATTTCCGAAACGGCTTGGTCTGTAAACTGTTTGCGTGGCGCTGCGGTTAAACCATACCGTGGCTGTCAAAATGGTGCTTTCCAAACCCGGCGCTGAGGCAATTGTAGTGCACCAGTGGTTATAGATAACAGGAGTGAACGACGGTTGCGGAGATGTGTGTGGGAGAATAGATGTGCAACCGTTGAGCATCTAATCTTCCAGACGAACCAAGGAGCTGCGAACAGTTTCTCCTCTACGATCATTTAGGGAACGTAGCTGCATATGGGTCCCCGCACCAGGCGCCTGGCTCATGCACTGACTGGCGATGAAGGCTGGAATTTGCACGTCAATACCGTAACTTGACGTTCACGGCCACAGCTGGCCTTTTCACATGAATCAAGTTCCAAACTCCATCGGACAGATGTGTGTACGGCGTGGAACGTCTAAGAGCAAGCAAGGAGGGAGCATTATGGCCTGGGGAATGTTTTCACGGCATTCCCTGGGTGTTCTCGTCGTTCTGGGACGCACAGTGGATCAACACAAGTATGCATTGATCCTCGGGGACCATGTGGCATCTACCAACGGAACAATGCTACGTGCACTATACATGCGTTGTTCGAAGAGCACCAGGAAGAGTTTCCTGTATTTCCTGGCCGCCAAGGTCCCATACACAAACCCAACAGAGAATGGGTGGGACAGCGACTATCGGATTGTTCGCGGCTTGGATCCTCAACTGCGAAATCTAGCGCAGCTGGCCACGGTGCTGTAGTCGACATGGCTCTACATCCCTGTCGTACCTTCCAGAACCTTCTCTTATTGCACGTCTCACAGTGGTCCGCGTGGGAAGAGGTAGTTATTCGAGCTTTTGACAAGTGGCCAAATCAATGTGACTGGAGATGTAATGTGTATGTGTATGTTTACGAATATATGTTCCACATCTCGTCCATAATATAGCAGAAGAAGTGAGAGGCTACGTATATAGTATCAGAGTACGTCAGCAGATAATTCATGTAACGCAAAAGCTTACAGTAAAGTATGCCGATTTCTGTATGCAAATTGTTATAGAAAAATTAACTCTTAAAGTTAGAAGGGGTCCATCCAGTCAAGAGCAACGCGTTAATACACAACTGGCCATTAAAATTGCTACACCAAGAAGAAATGCAGATGATAAACGGGTATTCATTGGACAAATATATTATACTAGAACTGACATGTCATTACATTTTCACGCAATTTGGGTGCGTAGATCCTGAGAAAACAGTACCCACAACAACCACTCTGGCCGTAATAACGGCCTTGATACGCCTGGGCATTGAGTCAAACAGAGCTTGGATGGCGTGTAGAGGTACAGCTGCCCATGCAGCTTCAACACGATACCACAGTTCATCAAGTGTAATACTGGCGTATTGTTACGAGCCAGTTGCTCAGCCAAGATTGGCCAGACGTTTTCAATTGGTGAGAGACCTGGAGAATGTACTGGCCAGAGCAGCAGTGGAACATTTTCTGTGTCCAGAAAGGCCCGTACAGGACATGCAACATGCGGGTCGTGCATTATCCTGCTGAAATGTAGGGTTTCTCAGGGATCGAATGAAGAGTAGAGCCACGGGTCGTAACACATCTGAAATGTGACGTACACTGTTCAAAGTGCCGTCAATGCGAACAAGAGGTGACCGTGACGTGTAACCAATCACATCCCACACCATCACGCTGGGTGATACGCCAGTATGGCGATGACGAATACACGTTTCCAATGTGCGTTCACCGCGATGTCGCCAAACACGGACGCGACCATCATGATGCTGTGAACAGAACTTGGATTCATCAGAAAAAATGACGTTTTGCCATTCGTGCACCCAGGTTCGTCGTCGAGTACGCCATCGCAGGCGCTCCTGTCTGTGATGCAGTGTCGAGGGTAACTGCAGCCATGGCCTCCGAGCTGATAGCCCATGCTGCTGCAAACGTCGTCGAACTGTTCGTGCAGATGGTTGTTGTCTTGCAAACCTGCCCATCTGTTGACTCAGGGATCGAGACGTGGCTGCACGATCTGTTATAGCCATGCGGATACTATGCGTGTCATCTCGACTGCTAGAGATACGAGGCCGTTGGGATCCAGTACGGCGTTCCGTATTACCCTCCTGAACCCACCGATTCCATATTCTGCTAACAGTCATTGGATCTCGACCAACGCGAGCAGCAATGTCGCGTTACGATAAACCGTAATCGCGATAGGCTACAATCCGACCTTTATCAAAGTCGTAAACGTGATGGTACGCATTTCTCCTCCTTACACGAGGCATCACAACAACGTTTCACCAGGCAAGGCCGGTCAACTGCTGTTTGTGTATGAGAAATCGGTTGGAAACTTTGCTCATGTCAGCACGTTGTAGGTGTCGCCACCGGCGCCAACCTTGTGTGAATGCTCTGAAAAGCTAATCATTTGCATATCAGAGCATCTTCTTCCTGTCGGCTAAATTTCGCATCTGTAGGTCGTCATCTTCGAGGTGTAGCAATTTTAATGGCCAATAGTGTAGTATCGGAGTATGTCAGCAGATAATTCATGTAAGGCAAAAGCTTATAGTAAAGTATGCCGATTTGTGTATGAAAACTGTTATAGAGAAATTAACTCGTAAAGAAAGAAGCGGCCCATTCAGTTAAGAGAAACGCTTTAAAGGTTTTGTTAACTGACTGTTTTCTAGTGAGGTTTGGCGTGCAAGGAACTAGAGTTACAGAGATGAAGACCGAATGCCTGTTGGTTGCGGAGGTATCTATTTCGTCTTTGATAATAGCGTGTAAGCTGGGATGCGACGTGGCTGAGCGTTGCCAAGTGTTGGGGCGTAGTTTCTGCAGATGGCCACAGGGGTCGAGGGGCGGAAGAGGCTCTGCAGGTGGCGGCTGTGGGACACGGGAGGCGCGCGGCCCGTTGCAGCGGACGGCGCGGCTGACTCATCTTCCTGCCGGGCTTTCTTCGGCCGCGCCTGTCACGCCTTGATTGCCGGGCAGAGCGGGCAGCGCGCCGGCGCTCTCCCTGCCGCCGTTCCCATGCGCCCGCGGCCCGCGGCCCGCCAGCCACGCCCACTGCTTACTCCGGCGCCTCCCACGATTAACTCGCAAGCCGCCTTTCAGCAGACGCCAGCACTTGACACACACCTCTGCCTGTCAGGGCCGGTTAGACAATTTTTGTACGGTGCTGTGAATTCGATTTTACGCCAAAGTAAAGATTAGCAGCTGGAGGACAGTGTTATCAGCAGTACTGAAAAGAACACGAAGAAAATTCTTGGAAGAAGAGCATGCAAGGTGAAACGATCAGCTCTATCCATCTATCTATCTATGTTCTTGGTACGTTCTTTCTGTCTATATTTATAAATTGAAGTCCTCTGTCGCAGTTGTGCCTGTTCGGGCTAATCTAAGTAACCACTAAAGGGATTTTAATAGGTTTTCACTAACAGACATATTGATTTACGAGGAAAGTTTGGGTGTATGTTTTATAAATACGAGGGTCACTCCAAAAGAAATGCACACTATTTTTGTAAAAATACAGTTTTCATTCTGCATGTGTGAAAGTTTTACAGTGTGTAGATACATCCTTCCCGCTTGTTTCCAAACTTAGTTCACCCTGTTCCCGTTGTAAGACGCGTATATTTCTATCGTCTATTGTCAAATCACAATTTATGAAACATGTATGTATTTTATTAATAGGATTAAGTAGAAATAATTAATATTTGTCATGTGGGAAATAATTGTGGTAGCATGGAATGTCTGCATCAAAGTATTGTTGACAAGAAGACCGCAAATTGATATAATTTTAAAAAGGGCGGGAGAGACCGCGTGTAGATACATTTTAAGAAAAGAGCGGGAAAGACCGCGCATTGATACATTTTGTAATGGTAGCAGGGATTGTCTGCACCAGAAAGCATTGTTGGCAGCAGAGACCGCACTTTAGCGTTCGTAGGAAGTCAGTAGTAAGCGAGAAGTGAAGCGAGTCGGTAGCAGGTCTGTAGCGAGAGGTTGAGAGGAGCGGTGTGCCTGCCAGCCACCAGCTATGATTTACAAGAGATTATAAACGGATGTACAGAGACATCACCTAACTATTATAATAAGAGGAACTAATATTATTGAATTAATTTTTTGAGAAACTCAAGACTACTGAAGGTATGTTTGCGCATTGCTAGTTGTAAGATTATTGTAAAACGTAAGTCCCATTTGAACGTTTGTAAAATCATTTCATTACCAACAGTAAATATTTGAAGCGTTTTCAGAGTATAATTAATTTTTGCCAGCAATGTTGCATTACTGATTATAATCCATCCCAAAAACCATCAACATAAAACTTTGGAAAAATTTTATTGTTGCCAAGAAAAAGTGTAACTATGAATTACGGAACTTCAGTCAAATTAATTAAAGAATAACGTCAGCTTTGCTATTAAAGAATAACGTCAGCTTTGGTAATAAATACAGCCACTTATTATGACAGCCCACCAGCAGTTAATAGAGTATAGTAAACCAGAGTAAGTATATTCATGTCGCAGTTCGATGTAGCAGTCAGATGGCGATCCAGTAACAGTAAAAAAGGTAAGGAACAGTTTCGGGTTATTGCAGATAACGACTGAGGGCCACGACGACGACACATTCTATGTTTCGTCGAAATAATCAGAAAATAACTTTTAATAAGCAGCAATTACATTTGTATGCAAAGATTGAGAAATAATAAATTTCAAAGGAAAGATTTCATTTGTTATTATTAAGCAAGAGATAGAAATCCTAAGGAAAGGTTTCATAGTTTATTGTAAAAGGGAAGGTTATCATTAACAAAAGAGGTATAGAGGAGACGGCAAGGTTTCACCGTGAGTGGCTCCGTCACACCATGTCTTCAAGATGACTGCTACACTTGACGTTCGTCAGAAGCAACGTGCTGTCATTGAATTCCTGTGCTGTGAAAACGAGACAGTAGGAAACATCTACAAGAGGTTGAAAAAGGTGTATGGAGATGCTGCTGTCGATCGCAGTACAGTTCGTCGGTGGGCAAGCAGGTTACGTGATGAAAGTGGGCACGGCAATATTGAGGATTGTCCTTGCAGCGGCAGGCCTCGTACTGCACACACTCCAGACAATGTGCAGAGAGTTAACGAATTGGTGACTGCTGACAGACGCATCACACTGAAGGAATTGTCATGCTACGTTGGGATAGGAGAAGGAAGTGTTTGCAGAATACTGAAAGTGTTGGCGTTAAAAAGGTTTGTGCCAAGTGAGTTCCGAGAATGTTGAAAGTGGCTCACAAATAAACAAGAAAAACGGTATGCAGGGAACTTTTGGAAGAGTACGAGAATGGTGGAGATGAATTTCTTGGAAGAATTGTGACAGGTGATGAAACATGGCTCAATCATATTTCACCAGAGACGAAGAGGCAATCAATAGAGTGGCATCATGCAAATTCACCCAAGGAAAAACCACACCTTTTGCTGGAAAAGTTATGGTGTTTTTCGATTCCGAAGGACTGTTGCTTGTGGACATCATGCCAACTGGAACCATCATAAATTCTGATGAATACGTGACGACAGCGAAGAAACTTCAAGCTCGACTGAGTCATGTTCGACTACATCGGCAAAAGCAGGATGTTTGCTGTTGCACGACAATGTACGGCCACATGTCAGTCAGAAAACCATGGAAGCAATCACAAAACTCGGATGGACAACACTGAAACACCCGCCTTACGGTCCTGACCTGGCTCCATGTGACTATCATCTCTTTGGGAAACTGAAAGACTCTCTTCGTGGAACAAGGTTTGAAGACGATGACTCCCTTGTGCACGCTGTCAAACTGTGGTTCCAACAGGTTGAGCCCGAATTTTACCGTGCGGGTATACAGGCACTGGTTCCAAGATGGCGTTAGGCAGTTGAGAGGGATGGAAATTATGTGGTGAAATGAAAATATTGTTCCTATACGATGTATATACACACTATAAAACTTTCAAACGTGTAGAATAAAAGATGGATTTAAAAAAAATCAGCGTGCGTTTCTTTTGCAGTGACCCTCGTCTCTCATTACAAATTGGCTAAACTATGATGAATTACAGTTCCCCGCTGCTGTGAAAGTGATGTCATGGTCATCTACTGGTGAATGACCGAACTCTATGGAATCACGTTACTTCGCACAGCCGTACGCATATCTCCTGTGCCTATAGAGTGCCTGTGTCACGATGTCCCGTGATAGAGGGTGCTCCGGAGTGCTGTTAAACTGCAGAGGGTACTTCATCCAAATGTTGCCTGTCAGATGGTCCTTCGTACCAATGTCGCATGGAAGGGGGTGATAACTGTTATCTGATGTTGTCCTCTGAATCCATACATATTGTGGAAGTTGATGTATGTGTGTATGAATCTATGTTCCACATCTCGTCGTAAACCACTGGATCGATTTCAACCAAACTTGGTACACACATCACTTCTGGAAAGAAGCACTGTTGTGGTAAGAACCACCGACATCTGAAAGGTGTGGGGCAGTGTGAAAGAAGTGTAGCTGAAGACGCGAAGATAGCCAGACTACACACCTCCAGTGTTTGAGAATAAGAGCAATTAGGATACTTTTTCGCGTTGACACCACCACAAAATGATGAAAGCAAAAAAGTTTATAGCTTATTACATTTTAGTGTTCATGCAGTATAACTGCCGTATCAGACATTACTTTTTAAGTTATTACTTCTGTACCACCAACTCTATTTCCAACACGTTATGTAGACGGTATTAACAAATACTAATGAATTAACTTAAAAAAAACGTATAATTGTACGACATCTAGATCATAAGATATGACTTCATAAGTACAACGATGTCTGAAAAACTGCCCTCTCATGCGTGACGTTTTAATTCATTACTTTTAAGTATTATCTCTATTTGCAACGTATTTCACAGACAGTATCCACACATACTGCTGGATGTACCTACAAAATTATGTCGATGCACGAACCATATTTCGGGAGATGTGACGTAATGATTGATCTGCATGAAAACGAAACTGCAGGAAGAAATTCGCTAGAGATACAGGTGAAATATGTGTAAAAATATGTATGAGATCCGTTACATTTATGTGATATATATGTGACATATGCGAATAGGGCCAAATCAGAGGCTAAAACGCTTCTCCTACACCCCTGGATCGGTTTCAATCAGACTTATTACTTACTCTGGGTAAGACACAGCAAACTCAATTACTGGGAGGAGGGATAAGGTGGAGAGAGTAGGGGAGAGAGGAGATGGACAACGAGGGAGAAAGAGTAGTTGGATATAGATAAGGGGAAGGAACAGATGGACAGAAACAAGGAAACGGCGAAATGGACAGAAGAGGACGAGATGGACAGAGAAAGACAATATAAGAAGATAGCCAGAGAAAGAAAAGAGGAGCAGGAAAGAGAGAAATGAACGAGGTGATAGATAGAGAGGTGGGAGGAGGAGATGGACAGAGAGGGAGAGGAGCAGATGAAGAGACAGAGAAAGATGGACAGAGAAAGTGGGAAGAGGCAGATGGACAGAGAGAGGGTCAGGAGATAATGGACATACAGTTGGGGGTGGAGGAGGTGGAAAGAGAGAGAAGGGAGGTGGACATGGATAAAAAGAAGATTTGAATAAATACATATCCGAATAATACTAGGTGTTCAGATAGTTTTAATCACGACTCTATGTAGTGTCCCGTCAACATAGATACTGCTACGCTGGACAAGTCGTCTGGCCGTAGATATTTACTACTACCCATTCTAAGCTGTGGTAGATCGCAAGTACACTACTGGCCATTAAAATTGCTGCACCACGAAGATGACGTGCTACAGACGCGAAATTTAACCGACAGGAAGAAGGTGCTGTGATATGCAAATGATTAGCTTTTCAGAGCATTCACACAACGTTGGCGCCGGTGGCGACACCTACAACGTGCTGACATGAAGAAAGTTTCTATACACAAACAGCAGTTGACCGGCCTTGCCTGGTGAAACGTTGTTGTGATGCTTCGTGTAAGGAGGAGAAACGCGTACCATCACGTTTCCGACTTCGCCTATCGCGATTGCGATTTATCGTATCGCGACATTGCTGCTCGCGTTGGTCGAGATCCAATGACTGTTAGCAGAATATGGAATCGGTGGCTTCAGGAGGGTAAAACGGAACGCCGTGCTGGATACCAACGGCATCGTATCACTAGAAGTCGAGATGACAGGCATCTTATCCGCATGGCTGTAACGGATCGTGCAGCCACGTCTCGATCTCTGAGTCAACAGATGGGGACGTTTGCAAGACAACAACCATCTGCACGAACAGTTCGACGACATTTGCAGCAGCATGGACTCTCAGCTCGGAGACCATGGCTGCGGTTACCCTTGACGCTGCATCACAGACAGGAGCGCCTGCGATGGTGTACTCAACGACGAACCTGGACGCACGAATGGCAAAACGTCATTTTTTCGGATGAATCCAAGTTCTGTTTACAGCATCGTGATGGTCGCATCCGTGTTTGGCGACATCGCGGTGAACGCACATTGGAAGCGTGTATTCGTCATCGCCATACTGGCGTTTCACCCGGCGTGATGGTATGGAGTGCCATTGGTTACACGTTTCGGTCACCTCTTGTTCGCATTGACGGCACTTTGAACAGTGGACGTTACATTTCAAATGTGTTACGACCCGTGGCTCTACTCTTCATTCGATCCCTGAGAAACCCTACATTTCAGCAGGATAATGCACGACCCGCATGTTGCATGTCCTGTATGGGCCTTTCTGGATACAGAAAATGTTCCACTGCTGCTCTGGCCAGTACATTCTCCAGATCTCTCACCGATTAAAACGTCTGGTCAATGGTGGCCGGGCAAACTGGCTCGTAACAATACGCCAGTCACTACTCTTGATGAACTGTGTTGAAGCTGCATGGGCAGCTGTACCTGCACACGCCATCCAAGCTCTGTTTGACTCAATGCCCAGGCGTATCAAGGCCGTTATTACGGCTAGAGGTGGTTGTTCTGGGTACTGATTTCTCAGGACCTACGCACCAAAATTGCGTGAAAATGTCATCACATGTCGGTTCTAGAATAATATATTTGTCCAATGAATACCCGTTTATCATCTGCAATTCTTCTTGGTGTAGCAATTTTAATGTCCAATAGTGTAGATAAGAATAAAAAGTCTGCGTAAGGACGTGTATGGTAGTGATGGACATAGCGTAATGTCCATCACTACCGTGCACAGTCTTCTGAATGTTTCCAGGCTTTTACAAAGCTGGCACACCGTGCCGTCGGTCGTGGGGAGACGCGAGCGCTGAATCGTCCTCCGCCGTGAATGAAGGCCGAGGACGGCGGCAGCAGCTGTTGGTCGCGTGCTGTCTGGCTGTGTCAGTGAAAGCCCGGCGGCCTACCCGTCAGGCGCCAACCCGGGCCAAGCCGGGCGCGCGGCCAGGTCACGCGCGCTCCAGAGCAAGGACGGTGGCGCGGGTAGCTGAAGACAGCTGGGCGCCAGCGCGCTGCTTCCGTTGCACCCGTTGCTCTGGAGCCCCTCTTCGGCCCTCGGCGGACATGGGCAGTTGCTTTGGACAGCTTCTAGTCAATCAGTCACATCGAACCAATCTTTCACGTCGAACCGACAGCCTTACTTGACTTAAGGTCACTTGCTAACGAAAAAAAAAGAAAATCGAATTTTTGGTTTTCGTCTTAAAACGATGCATAGAGTTTTTTCGAACAAAATCGTAATTAAAAGAACTGAACTGGATAAGAGGAAGTTATTTAAAAACCGCCCTTCATTATACACTTTTTTTTAGAAGTTAAAATATTTTTTTTTGTATTTCAAATTGTTCAAGGATGTCAGGAAAAATATTGAAAAAATTAGATGTTTTTAATTCAGAAAAAAAATTATTTTTATTCAGTTTGCATTTATGCAAAACTGTGGGAAACATATACACTCATAAGTGACACTTTGCACATATGCAAAACCGTGTGATGTTTTAAACACAAAAATTTTTTGCATTCACTTGTCTTCCATTCAACTACTAACAATCACCGTCGAAAGAGAGCACTGTCAGCCTGACTTACAAAGCTACTCTGAGTGTCATACACTCAGTAGCGCATTCTAGTGGCAGAATCTTATCAGTTACCGTCATAATACAACATAGCACATCAGCAAAGCAGTTTCAAGCGTTAAACTTCAAGAAAAACGGCGAAAACAGAGTTGAAACTTTGCTTTGCACATCTGCAAAGCAACGCATTGAAGGGTTAAAGATCTCTCAGTGTGCTGTCACGCCCATGTTTCCTCTGCTTTGACACGTCAAATGTTCTCATTATGCTTCCATTCGGGAAAGATATACTATACAACCTTTTGTCGAGTTGGCAGCTACGTTAGAAGACTCGCTTTGCGATGGTATTATGTTTTCCCTAGTATCTCTTTGGTTTTCGAGCACTGTTTTCCCTATAAACATTTCTCTTTTTTGTGTATTTGCTATTTTATCATTCTCGAAAGTTATTATGCCCCCAAAAGCTGTTTTGGCACTGAGGTTCTAGAGTTGCTAGGAATATATTCTGGCTTCAGTGTGAGGCAATCATTAGTGGCAGTTGATTTTATGATAGTGGACAAAGGTGAAAAGTGGGTCTTTGAAACAGCTAAAGGTACCAGAACAAGGAGAAACAAGGAAAGGAAGAGAGGATATTACAAACATGTAAATCGACAAGATGGTTTAGCTGGAATGTATAAGGAATAACAGAGGTGTTCCATACATGAAATATAACTCTGAGCTGAATTTTCTGAGAATTAAGTTTTCTGACATATTTATTTTATCCACAAAAAATCTATTTGAGTTAGAAGGCTGAAATTTTTTTGAATATTTCAGGATACTATCTGGAGTGAAGTAGACCACAGACACTAAAGGACTACCAACAGGAAGAAAAAATGCACACTGATTAGTTATAGAAAAGTAACCTTAATTTTGATTATCAGATGTAAATATTTCTAGAACAGAAGCTTGTAACTGAAACGACATGTTTGTAGCCTTTTTTTTTTTTTTTTTAATGGGCCTCTTGTTACTGTGTACGTAGTTTCTGAGTAAGAGTGTGAATGCATAGATTCAAAATATTAATTGGCAAATAGAACATGTAATTTACTGATTTTCACAAAAAAAGTCAGGACTAATGTGATTAATTGTACATGAAATGTTAATCAAGAAGCACTCTTATCGTCCTACAATTTTCATCCTACTTCAATTTCATGTTTTTTAGTTAGAACTACGTACATTTTATGAAAATAGTATTTTTCCAGGTGTTGACAGGCAAGTTACGTTAAGGGCCATCTAAGTAAAATATTTAAACAGTGGCTCAATTACATAAAATTCGTGATAAGACCACAAGACAAATGACACATTCCGAGGAGGCTGTCAACCTCACGTAAAATATACAAGAATCTTAACGTTATTCTTTAATAAAGCAAATATCGATAAATGTTTTTGGAAAGTTATTGTAATTTTTACCTGAAGATGTTACCTGCTCTCGAAACACGTGTGAGACTTGTGATTTTATCGAAAAGATTATGCTGTTCGGTCAAAATTTTAACTTTTTACTGATATTTGAGAATCCGCCTTCACCTCCAACTGAAACGGAAAATTTTAAAGAACTTGACTTTACAAGTAGCGTCTAAAGGACTGTCGAATCGACTGTTATCCAAATAGAGACATGAATAAAAGTGCCGGCGTGCTTGGACGATATAATCCTCCCGTGTAGCTACTAAAAGGCTTTAGAGAAGCTAGGCACATGATGCAATTGTTACTGCAATACAAGAGCATTAAAAGGTATTACGGGTATCAAATGCAAGACTGTTCATCATTACAGCTGGGTAAATGCCAGTCCGAGCCAAAAAGTATGGTTTTGTCGATTTGTAGTGATACTGAATTAGGCAAAAAAATTAACAGCGCAGAATTTGGAAGTGAAGTAATTTTCGAGTTATTATGAGTCTAAACAGCATTTACTCACGGAAATGCTTAAATTATGCAGTTTTAAAACACAAACACTACTCACAACTGAAAAAAAGGAAAAGCCACAGGGAAACATGCATAAAACACGAAAGAAGTGCAATTACGAACGTGGTAAGTCCACATCAGTCTTCGAAAACTGTAAACAAAGACTTCTTGTACGAAATATGGCACTACGAATCACTATCGGTGTGCAGAAAGTAATCTACCCTTGAAAGAAAATAGGCAATTCTTACTAGACTGGAAGCGTTCACAGTGCCACCACACAAACGCGAGAAGAATTATGGTAGTTGAAAATACTGTTTTGCAATTACGGCTATTGATCTCTAGTGGAAGAGCTGAATGACGAAAACATATTTATAAACATAGAATTACATCAGCTAAAGAAGAAAAAATATAAAAAAAGAATGTACGCAAGGTTGTATGTGTTTGCATGTTGCATACCGTTGAAAAATTGGATGGTTCTTTCGAAAACAAAAGCTTCATTGTCATATGCGTAAGTTAAAATTCACTAAGATACTCTCTCCCCTATTTTGCGACAATACAAATCGAGCCGCCCTTCATTGAAGTTTTTCAATGTCCTCCGTCACTTCTATCCCGAAAGGACCCTATGCCATGCGGCAATACTCAAGAAGAAGAAGAAGTACAATCGCGATGTAGGCAGACTCACTAGTAGATTTGTTGCATCTTCTAAGTCATCTGCCAAAAAACGCTGGTTATCATTCAACTTACGCACAAAAATTTCTGTGTGATCGTTCCAGTTTTAAATATTCTTAACTGCAATTATTAGGCACCCAGTCAAATCAACAATTTATAAATTGTGTAATTTATGGTTCGAACGAAATTTAATTTTTTTTCAGTGCCCATGCGATTAATCTAACACTTTTACTGTTCAGGATCAACTGACACTTTTCACACCATGCAGTAATGTCCAAACTATTGTGTAATTGGTTTTGATCTTGTCATGACTTTACTAGACGGTATATGACAGTATCATCTGCCAACAATCTAAGACAGCTGGGCAGATTATCCTTCACAGCAATCAAGTCAATAACACAATAATAATAATTTCGTACAATCACATATTCACAAAGAAAAATTGTTTCATATTTAAATATTCACATTATACATACTGGAAGGAATGTTGAAACATTTTGTTTAAATTTCTGCAAATTCAGTTTTATTGTTTCAAAGACGTACAAGTGATTATTATCGTCCAAATTGTAAACTCTTTCATTTTATATTATATCTCTGTTCTTCTTCGTTGTGGACGCTGAATGTGATGTGAAATGGACAGTCTTGGCGGAAGAGCTATTGTAAATGGAGCTGATGTGTCCTTGTAGTACTGCTGACAGTAGAAATATTTTGTGTTAAAGATCACTGTGTGTAAATATTAGTAAGTATAGTTGTTCCAAAGTTCATACGCTGTATTTCATTAAATAATGACTGGAAGCTACCTGAAAGAGTCCTTTCACCATTTAATGTCTCCTCGTATCAGAAATAGGATCCGAGACCAGCACCATATCCCACGGATGACAAAGAGGCCACCAGCGAAATAACAGGGTAAATAATATTTTATAAATCTAGATACGGATGGGAGGTTCGATACATCTTACTTAAGATAAATGATCAAAGTCCGTTTCGAAGATAAATCATACAACATTAAGCATTAAAGACAACATCTCAGTCTCTTAAATTCGTTGTACAGGCTGCACATTAATAAAACTGACAAACTGCAGGGACGGATTCCCAACTGCAAAAACGATTCAATGAACATGTGGTCGGAAACGCATTGTTGCCACCGTTGATGGCACTGATGAATGAAAGTTCCTCTGACCAGTCTTTGTTTGTTGCAGGCTGTGTGATTGACACAGAGTAATGTAAGCAACAGACTGGTCCGGTATTCACGTCGGGAACAAGCCGAGATGGTACTTTTGGACGGCCAAGTAGATGGAAACGATCGAGAGACAACACTGCTGCACCAAAAGAAGCACTTTCACAGACTACCAAGCAGATGCCACATTTAGAGCCCTTTTTGGGCGTTTGTCTGATCATGGGTCTTTTCAGACAGACGAATGTGCAGGGAGTCGGAGAGCTGTGCTTACACCAGATTTGGCTGATAGGGTTCTACAGGATACTGAGACAAACCCTAATACAAGCTCCAGGCAAGTGACCCGCCAACACGATGTAAACCAAAATGCGATCATGTGTATCCTGCATGACAACAGCTACTATCCCTATCATCAGGAATGAGGCCATTTTGAACATCTGTTGTTACGTGGATGCAATGCAGCTCTGTACTGTGTTCCAAGACAATTTGTTGTCGCTGCAGCGCACCGTCCATTTCCGGACACATGTTTATAGCACCTTATTTTCCTCAATTTCCAATCAAGAATCTGTCCCCGCTGTTTGTCGGTTTTATTAATGTTCACCCTGCGTAGATTAAGAACAGCAGAGGACCGGTAAACGCTATGTTTTGGAACCCCAGATACAAAAATCTTACTACATGAATTCCTGTCAATTACTACAAACTGTGATCTTCCTGAATTCAGTAGACCAGCTGAGAAGATACTCCATAGGCATGCAATTTGATTAGAAGCTGCTTGTTAGGAACCAAGCCAGATGCCTTGAAGAGATCTAGAAATATGCCAGACACTTGAGGTGCTCTGTCGAAATTACTCATAACTTCATGTTCCATATTTTCTGAATCCATGATGGTTATGTGACAATAGATCATTCCCTTCAAGGTATTTCATAATTTGCTCCAAAATACAACTTCAAACCGACGTAAGTGATGTGGGTCTATAATTCAGTGGATTACGTGTGTTTTCTTTCTTGTGTATCGGTGTGATCTGCGCAGCTTCCCAGTCTTTCGTTAGTCAGTTAGTTGCATGTTCTACAGTCTTATTCATCATAAAAGTTATCATTCATGATAAACTTTATGATTCAGAAGGTGCCAAATAAACAAAAAATGTAACACATATTAAAACAACACGAAAATCATTTATATGAGTATATGCTGGTCGTTTATAGGTTTTTTCTGTGTAAATTATTATTTCTATTCAAGGACGTGTAGAAGGAAACATCTGAAAACACTTTGCAGTATCCCATTTTCCATTTATATGAGGAGCTTGTGAGAGTTTTTCTAACTGCAGGTATTACCTCTTCCTGTGACAGAACAAAATTCATTAGAGATTAATGCTGATTATTTTTGCTTCTGGTGTTGTAGTTGTGAATATCTCTATTACTCTCAATCTAAGATGGATTGTTGACAAGAAATTGCATAGGTGAATCAATGAACTGTGAGGCGGTGGTTACGAGTTTCAGTTGCTTAAAGAGATATATACATGTGTGAACCTACACAAAATTCTAATTTTTTTTTTGCGCAGTGAATACTTTTTCACTAAATGAGGATATCACATAAGAAATAAGAAAATTATAATGCACAAAATATATTAATTTGTTCATTTTTATATCCCCAAAATTGGCAATAATTCTTTTGGTAAAAGTACCTGAACATAAAGCTATTATCAGATTTACTATACGATCTTCAGAAGTTGTCATCAATACGTGTACCTAACAACTCAGAACTTTCTACTCAGTTGGTCTGCTATGCGCCTTAGAATATAGAAATTTGTACCCTGTTTGTTGAGTCTTTGTTGGTGTACTTGGTTAATAGCGGTGAGGCTATTTTTGACAGTGCAAAATTGGATTAGCTGTGTTTTTTCAGTGGTGAAAGATAGCCCATTTGTGAAAAGCCAGTTAGTAACTTCCGCAAAAGCATTATTTATGATATTCTTTGATGGTGCTCTTTGGTCGACTTCACAATACTTGTACTCATAAAATCTGCAGCCGGGACTAATTCTGTATTATGATTCAGGTAAAATGGTAGACCATTAACACAAGTAAATGGGCCAATGATGGAGCCCTGTGGGAATCTCGTTGTAGTTTTTCTTTATGGTGATGATGTGGTGTCCATCTTCATATTACTCGAATAGTCTAGGGAACCTTCTGGCCTGTTTCTTAAATAAGAACTAAACCTGCAATGTGCTGAACTATTTCTTCCATAAAATCTTAACTTTTCCAGTAGAGTATTACGACTGACCAAATCACATGCCTTCAGTAAACCACAGAAAATTCCAACTGGTGATATTTTATGATTTAATGAATTTACTGTGTACTGAGTATATTTATAAGCAGCTGACTCTGTAGAGAGGCCCTTTTCAAATCCAGACTGTGGTTGGCTAAGTATCTCATTACTAAACTGATGAGTGAAATACTCTGGAGTACATTATAGTTTAGGAGGTGAGTCGTTGGTACTGGCAGAGCAGTTGCGTAGTTTCGTTGCCTAGCTGTCCAGTAACAGACCGCTCCTGGGCAAATAACACGATCCATGCTGCCGCTCTACAAACAATCACGCCAGTGAGTTAAAATTAACAGTGTTTCTTGTTTGTAACCGGTGCTGCTGTTTCGCTGTGTATAACTAGAAGTCCGTAGCTTATTACATATCTGGTGACTTTAGTTTCTATTAACTTTTGTTTCTTTTTAAACCATGTCCAGTGTGATATGCGGTGCAAACCCAAAATGTGAAGAGAAATAGACAAAGAAAAGTGTGCTACGTAGCCAAGCCCTCGAATTCTTATTTTAGATGAGGGAGTATTCTGACAAAGAAAATGGATAAGGTTAACCCCTCCTTCCTGTTGCCCAGGCCATAAAGAAGACTGCAGTAGCTTTGAAAGTAAAAACAACACAGTTGTAACGATAGGAAAAGAACGGCACAACAAGACTGCAGACACCAGGAAAAAAGCGGCCGAGGAAAAAGTAAGTGAGCTTCGGACGATTTTCAGAAAGACGCTGTTCGTTGTTCTATGTACAGGGCGATTAAGCCGTCCCTACCTATGGGTCTTGTGCAACTTGCAACGCCTTCAGATACCATGAGCAAAATCTTCGTATTCTGTCAATCGCTACACGCAAACTATTAGATCCACAGAAAAAATGAAGATAAGTTTCGTACAGGACATGTTTTCTTCAGAAACCAGAGCTCTCGAATTACTCAAGAAAAGCATACAAAAGTGACCTTCAAACGAGTTTTTCTTGAATTACTCGAAAACTGCGGTCTCCAGTGAAAACATATCGCACTTAAAAATTTAACTAGAATAAATTTGCTACAAAATACCCTGAAACTTCCTGGCATATTAAAACTGTATGCCGGTCCGAGACGCGAACTCAGGACCTTTGCCTTTCGCGCGCAAGCGCTTTAGAGCGCTTGGTCTCGAAAGGTAAAGGTCCTGAGTTCGAGTTCGGTCCGGCACACAGTTTTAATCTGCCAGAAAGGTTCATATCAGCGTTCACTCCGCTGCAGAGTGCAAATTTCATTCTGGAAAAAGATCCTGCTCATTTCTTCTGTAGGACTCATAGTTCGGGTGTAGCGCGCGAGAGAAGATGAAAATCTCGCATGTGGCTTTTGAAGGCATTGTGGGCTGCATAAAACCTGTCGGAAGGGATGGCTGAATTACGCTGTGTGTTATAAGAGAAGAAATGGCCCACGCTATCGAAATTCCTCGTGTAACCTCCTAAAGACGATCTTGGTAAAGGGAGCAAATCTAATTGCACAGAGTGGACAAAGACGTAGTCTTCAGCTAGTCAGCTATTAACGGACTTAATATTAATGAAAATGATAGATGTTGCATGGAGTTGCATATTTCTGGGGAGGATCAAGGACGTGACATTCGAAAGTTCTGTGTGGCTAGAAGAAACATGGCGAAACGCCAGCAGTGATAGTTGTCGTAACTGCAGCACACTCTTAAACTCAAGAAAAGAGAGTATTATATTCCCATCATCATAATGTACGTTCTTCAGATTATAGTGGTTAATATACTGATAAAATATTCTGTTGCTTATTGTATAAAAAGTTAATAACACAAGTACTTCGCCCGCCCGGTTGGCCGTGCGGTATATCGTACGGCTTTCCGGGCGGGAAGGAGCTCCTGGTCCCCGGCACAAATCCGTCCGGCGGTTTTGTGTCGAGGTCCAGTGAACCGGCCAGTCTGTGGATGGTTTTTAGGCGGTTTTCCATCTGCCTCGGCGAATGCGGGCTGGTTCCCCTTATTCCGCCTCAGTTACACTATGTCGTCGATTGCTGCGTAAACAAGTTCTCCACGTACGCGTACACCACCATTACTCTACCACGCAAACATAGTGGTTACACTCGTCTGGTGTGAGACGTTCCCTGGGGGGTCCACCTGGGGCCGAACCGCACAGTAACCCTGGGTTCAGTGTGGGACGCGGAGGGGTGAAGTGGACTGACGTAGTCGTCGTGGGGTGGTGCACCACTGCGGCTGCGGCGGAGATGGAGCCTCTCCGTCATTTCTAGGTCTCCGGTTAACATACAATACAATACAAAACACAAATATTTAACAACAAAAAGAAAAATACGATTTTTTTGAATATTATTAAAAGTGTTTGTATTTCTGTCAACAGCCTTCCTGCAGTGGTAATACCAGTTCGCATCAGATCACCGAAATTAAGCGCTGTCGGGCTGGGTTAACACTTGAATGGATGACTGTCAGGGTCCGCCGAGCGCTGTTGGCAAATGCTGTGTACGCAGCTCCTGTGAGGCCAATTGAGAAGCTACTTGAATGAGAAGTAGCGTCTCCGGTCACGAAAACTGACAACGGACGGGAGAGCAGTGTGCTGACATGTCCCTCCGTATCAGTATCCAGCGACGGCTATCGGCTGAAGGATGACACGGCAGTCGGCCGGTATCGTTAGGCCTTCCGAGGTCTTTTCTGACGAAGACGGTCTGTATTTCTGTTGTGAAGTATAAAAAATAATTTAGAATTTTTCAGCGTATTAATTACTGAATAATTCTTATCGGCTAGTCTACTTTATGTATTTGAAGTAGTTACTGTAAATAAATTTCGGTTTAAGATGGCACCTACATGATGTGGCGTTAGTATTTTTAGTTATTTATTTATTTCCATTTTTGACGCTAGCGTACGAGAGTCATAGCGATTGAAGTGAAGTACGCCACATCTGGCAATATTGCCCCCTGGCCACCTGAAGTGTCAGTACTAGTCAGCAACTCACGGACTATGGTTAAGGAATTTTTTCGATGTAAGGATTGTATATGACTGGCAAAAATGGATCTTTCGGGACAGTCTATTCTGAAAGGAACCTAACTGGTCCACTCGTCGAAAATAATGTAACGTAACACTTTGTAGCGGATCTAAGACATCTCTTCTGAGATCGTTGTCCTCGGCAATTGTAGCAGCGAGGTGGGAGCGTAGGCCGGCGCAGCAGAGGTGCGCTCTTCGCGGTCACCGGCGGCGCCTTCCGGCCGCAGACGCAGCGTCGCGAGATTGGACCATTAGTCGTCATCAAGAGCGCCGTGGAGCCCCAGCCGGCTGGCCACGTCACTGCCCGCCACGCGTGACGCAGCCAGCCGCCAACACGTGGACATCTCGCCGCTGCTGCGAGTCTGCTCCTGCTCTGCACGAACACTACGAGTGACCAAAGCAGCCTCCCCAGTATGCCATCAGCTAAGTGTCTGGCGTATCATTTCTCGTTTTATTTCACTTATTTTTTCGTGTCCGGATATCAATTTTTTTCATCTCTGTCCGGATATCAATTTTTTTCATCTCAAAATATGGCTACCTCCAATAGTTTCGTGCTTCCCTTGGTTAATTTATCGAGAGTATATTTACTGGACACTTACGATAGCTCAGGAGATATTCTACATTCTGCTATTCGCCACAATCACAGATGCCGTCGTATACATTTATAAAGCTGTCGGCACGCGGATCGTGCATTCGAACGTCAGTGTTGAGCGTACCGAATTCACGTGCTGCTGAACGCTCAAAAACGATGCGGCTTGCGCATATGACACGTGTGCCTCAACACCGTATACGCGATCGTAGTGCGCACCAGCGGCAGTTGTCGGCTGTATCTGGCTTACACATCACACTATTTACGAAATGGACGAGGGTAAAATTGCTACGTTAGCTCTATTAAAATACGCTTTTCCTCTCTTGCCAAAGCTAATCATGTCGTTGTGTCTGCAGTATATATAAATAAAAGTTTCAATATTCATTAACATGTTATAAGCCAGAAAGGGTAGCACTGTATCCAGGCAACAAGAATATCGGCTTATACAGAGTGTTACAAAAAGGTACGGCCAAACTTTCAGGAAACATTCCTCACACACAAATAAAGAAAAGATGTTATGTGGACATGTGTCCGGAAACGCTTAATTTCCATGTTAGAGCTCATTTTAGTTTCGTCAGTATGTACTGCACTTCCTCGATTCACCGCCAGTTGGCCCAATTGAAGGAAGGTAATGTTGACTTCGGTGCTTGTGTTGACATGCGACTCATTGCTCTACAGTATTAGCATCAAGCACATCAGCACGTAGCATCAACAGGTTAGTGTTCATCACGAACGTGGTTTTGCAATCAGTGCAATGTTACAGATGCGGAGTTGGCAGATGCCCATTTGATGTATGGATTAGCACGGGGCAATAGCCGTGGCGCGGTACGTTTGTATCGAGACAGACTTCCAGAACGAAGATGTCCCGACAGGAAGACGTTCGAAGCAATTGATCGGCATCTTAGGGAGCACGGAACATTCCAGCCTATGACTCGCGACTGGGGAAGACCTAGAACGACGAGAACACCTGCAATGGACGAGGCAATTCTTTGTGCAGTTGACGATATCCTAATGGCAGCGTCAGAGAAGTTGCTGCTGTACAAGGTAACGTTGAGCACGTCACTGTATGGAGAGTGCTACGGGAGAACCAGTTGTTTCCGTACCATGTACAGCGTGTGCAGGCACCATCAGCAGCTGATAGACCTCCACGGGTACACTTCTGCGAATGGTTCATCCAACAATGTGTCAATCCTCATTTCAGTGCAAATGTTCTCTTTACGGATGAGGCTTCATTCCAACGTGATCATATTGTAAATTTTCACAGTCAACATGTGTGGGCTGACGAGAATCCGCACACAATTGTGCAATCACGTCATCAACACAGATTTTCTGTGAACGTTTGGGCAGGCATTGTTGATGATGTCTTGATTGGGCCCCGTGTTCTTCCACCTACGCTCAATGGAGCACGTTATCATGATTTCATACGGGATACTCTACCTGTGCTGCTAGAACATGTGCCTTTACAAGTACGACACAACATGTGGTTCATGCACGATGGAGCTCCTGCACATTTCAGTCGAAATGTTCGTACGCTTCTCAACAACAGATTCGGTGACCGATGGATTGGTAGAGGCGGACCAGTTCCATGGCCTTCACGCTCTTCTGACCTCAACCCTCTTGACTTTCATTTATGGGGGCATTTGAAAGCTCTTGTCTACGCAACCACGGTATCAAATGTAGAGACTCTTCGTGCTCGTATTGTGGACGGCTGTCATAGAATACGCCATTTTCCAGGGCTGCATCAGCGCATCAGGGATTCCATGCGACGGAGGGTGGATGCATGTATCCTCGTTAACGGAGGACATTTTCAACATTTCCTGTAACAAAGTGTTTGAAGTCACGCTGGTACGTTCTGTTGCTGTGTGTTTCCATTCCATGATTAATGTGATTTGAAGAGAAGTAATAAAATGAGCTCTAACATGGAAAGTAAGCGTTTCCGGACACATGTCCACGTAAGATATTTTCTTTCTTTGTGTGTGAGGAATGTTTCCTGAAAGTTTGGCCGTACCTTTTTGTAACACTCTGTATACACTGAAGCGCCAAAGAAACTGGTACAGGCATGCGTATTCAGATACAGATATGTAAACAGGCAGAAGACGGCGCTGCCGTCGACAACCCCTACATAAGACAAGAAGTGTCTGGCGCAGTTGCTAGATCGGTTTCTGCTGCTACGATGGTAGGTTCTCAGGATTTAAGTAAGTTTGAACGTTATAGTCGGCGCACGAGCGATGGGACACACCATCTCCGAGGTAGGGATGAAATGGGGATTTTTCTTCACGAGTGTACTGTGAACATCAGGAATCCCGTAAAACATCATATCTCCGACATCGCTGCTGCCGAAAAAAGATCCTGCAAGAGCGGGACCAAGGACGACAGAAGAGAACCGTTCAACGTGACAGAAGTGCACGCGGCCCCTCCCACCGGAGGTTCAAGTCCTCCCTCGGGCATGGGTGTGTGTGTTGTTCTTAGCATAAGTTAGTTTAAGTATTGCGTAAGTTTAGGGACCGATGACCTCAGCAGTTTGGTCCCTTAGTAATTCACACACATTCGAACAGAAGTGCAACCCTTACGCAAATTGCTGCAGATTTCAATGCCGGAACCGGCCGGAGTGCCCGTGCGGTTCTAGGCGCTACAGTCTGGAGCCAAGCGACCGCTACGGTCGCAGGTTCGAATCCTGCCTCGGGCATGGATGTGTGTGATGTCCTTAGGTTAGTTAGGTTTAAGTAGTTCTAAGTTCTAGGCTACTGATGACCTCAGAAGTTAAGTCGCATAGTGCTCAGAGCCATTTGAATCATTTTTTTCAATGCCGGGCCATCAATCGTGCGAACCATTCTACGACACATCATCGATATGGGCATTCGGAGCCGACGGCCTACACGTTTACCCCTTATGAGATGCACGGCACAAAGCTTTACGCCTCGCCTTGGTTCGACAACACCGTCATTGGACTGTTGATGACTGGAAACATGTTGTCTGGTCGGACGAGTCTCGTTTCAAATTGTATCGAGCAGATGGACATGTAAGGGTATGGAGACAACCTCATGAATCCATGGACCCTGCATGCCAGCGTGGGACTGTTCAAGCTGATGGAGGCTATGGAATGGTGTGGGGAGTGTACGGTTGGAGTGATATGCGAGCCCTGGTACGTCTAGATACGACTATGACTGGTGACACAGCATTCTGTCTGTTCACCTGCGTCCATTCATGTCCATTATGCTTTCGAACGGACTTGGTAAATTCCAGCAGTACAATGAGACACCACACACGTCCAGAATTGCTAGAGTCTGACACAAGGAGGACTTTTGAGTTTAAACCCTTCCGCTGAACACAAAATTCCCTAGACATGAACATTATTGAGCATATCTGGGATGCCTTGCAATGTGCTGCTCAGACGAGATTTCCACCCCGTCTTACAGATTTATGGACAGCCCTACACTATTCATGGTGTCACTTCCCTCCAGCACTACTTCAGACATTAGTCGAATCCATGCCACGACATGTTGCGGCACTTTTACATCCTCGCGTTGGCCTTACACGATATTAGGCGTCCGGATCTCGTGGTCGTGCGGTAGCGTTCTCGCTTCCCGCGCCCGGTTTCGATTCCCGGCGGGGTCAGGGATTTTCTCTGCCTCGTGATGACTGGGTGTTGTGTGATGTCCTTAGGTTAGTTAGGTTTAAGTAGTTCTAAGTTCTAGGGGACTGATGACCATAGATGTTAAGTCCCATAGTGCTCAGAGCCATTTGAACCATTTTTGATATTAGGCAAATGTACCTGTTTCCTTGGCTCTTCAGTGTAAAAGTCTCATTACAAGAAGTGCGATACAAATTTACAATAGTTCTCCACATAAGACATAAATTACATCACCATTCTCATTAATTATTCTTACTTGATCACTGTTCCTCCGAAGCAGCGGAATCTTTGTGTAGAACATGTGAAATACAAGGCTTGCAACAAGAAAGTGGAACATACCTTACTACAAGTAGTGCAAGCTGTCTTGTACCAATCCAGTAGAACAAATTCGCTCCACATAGAGAGCACAATCATATATATATATATATATATATATATATATATATATATATATATATATATATATAATATCGAATATTATAGAACATACTTGTATTAAATTAATGAGGAAGTCTCAGAACCTATTAGACAACGCGAAGGTGAGTAAAAGAATGTTTGAACGTAGTAAGATGCGAATCAGAAACACTTCACACACTACCATTCAACTCAGGACCTGTACATGAGTAGTACATGCTACGCCGACCACCTAGTACATGCGCCATACATTGCATCTTACCATGCCCTGAAAGGTTTAATCGCAAATATGTTATTAACTGAACAAATAGTATCAAGAATGCGTTTGTGATAGATCTTCAGTGTGCCGTTACCTCGAAACGGTATACTTTCATAACTCGCAAGTTACAAGGACGTTCGTTATAATACAAAACCCAACAAATATAGGTTTCAAATAAAAGCCGATATGGCGTCTACGACACTGTACTGAAAAGTGATAGACTGTGTGTGATGTAGATGACGTTCTTCCATCTCAATAGTCTACGTACAAACGCGCATTCGGAATGTCTGACGAGCTAGACATTGTTCTGCAGGTTCGGAAAGATTCCCCATTGTGCTTTCTCCACGCTATGACGTCAAAAACTCAGCACACTCAACGTTCGCCTTTCGGTGCACTTGATCACGTTTGCCTTACTGGTGCTACAGCCTACTGATATGGTTGAGGGTTCTCCAAATCTTCCAGCTTAAAAGTTCTCGCCACTGGACGTCTCCTGGAATGGAGGGTAGTCGTTTGGAGGCTTGGCAAGTTCTTTGTTCAAGAATGTCTCGCGTGATTTAAATCTTCCAGGTCGACACGAAGCTGCAAATAAGTAATGGTGTTCATCAAACGTATGCTTAATCTTCTCAGTATGTTCGTGACCAGGGCTTCGGGAAATGGGCCCGTAAAACCGTCCGCTTTGTACAGTTATCAGGCTTAGTGGCCTTTATACAACCGGTCATTGGTAGGCAAATTTTCTTTAAATTAAGTTGGCATGTTTTAGCACATACAGATCCGGATCATACCGGGAAAGCCCGTTCTGCCGTGGAGTAGCACAATGCCTGGGCTGTGGGTCTCAGCAGCTTTGGTCCACCCCTGTTTTGGCTGTTAGCTAATTTTCTCATTTCTTACTGCTAATTTATGATGAGTCTCTTCGCAGCGAGGTTTGTATATCAATGATCGGCCCAATACGACACCCAGGTATGTCAGTTTACCTATGTGTTCCAAAACGATTCCATTCCAGGTTATATTTAGCTTTCCGTGTGCTTGTTTTGGGGGAAGATGTAAGGCGCTGACTTGTGTCATTGAAGTCTTTGGTTAAGATAATTTTGCAGTTAGTATTCTGACATGGTACTCAGAGCGCGTTCCAGCTTTTATTCTGCCGTTCCCTTGAGCTGTGATGGCCGGATCGTCGGCATACAGGAATTGGCTGGTATAATCTGGTGTTGGTTGGTCATTAGTATACAGGCTGAATAGGGGGGGGGGGGCAGGACACCACCCTAGGCGAGCCCATTTTTCTGCGCAACTTCGCGTTCACATCAAAAAACTTAGAAAATTATTTTATTCTAACAGTTTTCACTTTCTCCCGCTAGATGACAGAAACTAATAACGATGGTCACGGGCGATGAGAAAATTATGTTCAGCTTCAATTCCAATCGCATCAGTCTGTCTCAACAGTGCAACGAGACCAAAGGTATACAAATTCCATTTTCTCTCCGCGTCTCACTTTGTAATTATTATTGCATTGTTTTCGTTCTGTTTAGGTCAAGTAGGGACCATGAGACAATTACTTCTCATCTGTTCTTTCGTTTTCCTCCAAGATTCCTTCATCTTTACACCTCGTCTCATTTTTCTTTCTTCAAACTGCTTCACACCTGTTCTCTTAGTGCTTGTGCGTTGGAATCATTTTCAATCTAACACTTGCCTTATGAAAATGTTTCATTTTGCTGCTGCTACTTCTTTTAAGTTATGTATTTTTAAAACTATTTTAACGTCTAGAATCAGGATTCTTAATTTCTTTTCCCACAGAGACTTGAAGATCTGTCTTCTCAGCTTATTATTATTCATCCTGTATAAACACCCAAAATACTATGTTTTTTTTCTTATTGTTTCCATTTTATATTTTGATAAATTTCATAATTGTTTCTCAGTTTCTCGGCTTCTTTCCTTCTCATCGGAACTAGAATTTTCCTTATGATTATTAGATTTGTTATCGTAATACTCAGATTTTTAAATTTCCTACGAGAAAGAATTGTAGATCAACGCCGAAACGGTCGTCTTCCGACAGGGAACGAGACCACAGTTATATAGTGTATACTTAAATAAATGATAAATAAAATGCGTATAAATCTGTAGGACATGTTTAAAAATGCTGGGTATAAACACAGATTCTTATTAATTACTCAGATGATGGTCCATGAGTAAAGATGAAGCTTCAGTGCTGTAAGACAAACTTTACAGATACTGTAAGTCCTAGTTTCACTGCCTTGTTTTAATCAATAACTATCACTTTTTCCGAAATTTCCCATAGTTTAAAGAAAAGGTTCGGATCAGATTGTAAAAGTGGCTTGACCACTATCACATTCGCACCTGATGACGTAATTTAAATTACGAAACCGGTCGTGCATTAAATAAAGAAGTTACAACGGTAGGAGGTCAAAAATCTAAAAAAATTCTATTTTTCAAAAATGTGCCTATATTGTAGCGCACATCTTCCTGAATAGTTTGATGTATAAAACATATATATTTGAGAGACTACAAGGCACGTTATTTGGACTTACGTGCACCAAGATGCAGCACCTCACCAGTTTGCACAGAATTCTTCTGTCATACATAAGTGAAGAATATCATCACAGAAATTCTCTACCAATTGCTGTAATGGAAGTCATCAAACCTATATTCAGCGATCTTGCAAATGAAAACTTATTGAAGACATGTCTTCTTGGCGGTACCCAAAACTCAAATGAAAGTTTTAACCAATGGGTATGGGAAAGATTGTCAAAAACCGTTTTTGTGGGAAGAAATGCTCTTGCTATTGGTGTTTATGATATAGTTTCATGTTTTAATGATGGTTTGCAAAGCAGGAAATATGTTTTAGAGAAACAGGTAATAAAGCCCAGAGTGAACTGCACCAAAATTTTGTATGCGATAGACAGAGAGCGTGTAGTGAAAGCAGATAAATCATTTTTGGAGGTGATAAAATCAAGACGAGTGCATCATAGGAATATGGAAAGGAAGAAAACTGGTTAAGAAAATGAAAAAGAACCTGATTTTGGTGCCGGACCGTTCTAAAAGAATGTCAAATACGAGCAGAAACTTTAACGGCAGTTTTCTGCAAAACACTAATTTTTGTACTTAGGTGCATATAACATCCAAAATAAATATCGCATTACTTTCAAATTTGGTATGCTTACTAAACACAAACTCCGTAATGCAAAACTGCTTATTAAACACAAACTCCGTAATGCAAAACTTTAGAATATTCCAAATCTATTAAAAACTGTGGTAAAAATTGAGATAAATAACTATAAAATTTTAGTGTTTTGTAAACATTAAGTTTAAAATGCATCAAATTATTCATTCTTTATATAGTAAATAAATTCTAGAGTTTCATACACCTGCAAGTATAGTTCGTATACTGTGCAAAATTCATCGAAGAATATCTCTTACTTATGAAGAAAAGTAGCAACAAATGCAGCCAATAGTAAGTGAAAAAATGATGAAATTTCACATGTAAAAAAATTATTTTGCTGTGTTTTTGACCTTCCGCTGTTATGAGGGTGAATCTGAATCCTTCCTGGTCATGCTGAGAAAGTTTTGTGAATTTATTTGTAAAGTATAGACAGTGAAAATTAAAATGTCCTGTGGTGCCTTTCCTGCTCCAAGGCGGCCCGTTTGACGTCCTACACCACTTAAGGGACGCGTTGCTAGGGCCATAAAAGGCCCATACGGATGGGCAATAGAAATACTTGGAGTACTTAAATGGAAATGTGTGGAAGAAAGACGTCACAGTTCTTGTGGAACTGTTCTCAGAAAATTCAGAAAACCTCTCTTCGAAGAAGACTGTACGACCGTTACTCCGGCACCATCGTGTATCTCGCGTAGGGAGACTGCTTGTAACAAACCGCAGTGCTGTAGCGGAAGTCGAGACGAGCGATTTGATATAGGACACTTGCTGTCTATCAAGCCGAAAAACGACCTAAAATTGACCTATAAAAGCCACCTTAGCCACGACGCATGGATACCGCATGATTTTCAATATCATCTCGCTCTCTTACGACACGGGATTCGTCACCTATTTACTCAATATATTAATTTAATGAATCATCAGGGCAATGAAACAAAAAAGACTTTTTTAAACTATATGCAAATACTAGTTATGTTTACAATTCGATGTAAAATTAACCCTTACAAGCACAGTAGTTTCGTAGTAAGAAAGTCAGACAAATAAAACGATTTAAATGTTAATTTCGCGCTGTAAAAATTCACAATATTTTGAGGTGAAACATACAAAAAAGTCAGTTTTGTATTTTGTGAGGGAAGAACAAGGAGTTTTTAACATTTTATTTCCCGTGGCGGCCCTGCACAGGTCAGACCAATACTCAGGAAAGGAGAAAGGAGTAATCCGCTGAATTACAGAGCCACATCGCTAAGTTCGATTGCAGTAGGGTTTTGGAACATATACTGTGTTCAAACATTATGAATTAACTCCAAGAAAACGATTTATTGAAAAACAACCAAGACGGATTCAGAAAAATATAGTTCTTGTGAAACACAACTAACTCTTTATTCTCACGAAGTAATGAGCGCCGTTGACAGGGGATGCCAGATTGAATCCATATTTTTCGATTTACAGAGGTCTTTTGACCTTGCACCTCAAAAACGACTTCTAAACAAATTGTGTGACTGTGGGATATCGTCTCAGTTGTGCGACTAGATTCGTGATTTCCTTTCAGAAAGATCACAGTTCGTAGTAACTGACGGAAAGTCATCGAGTAAAACAAAAGTAATATCTGACGTTCCTCAAGAAAACGTCGTAGATTCTCTGCTGCTCCTGATTTACATAAACGATTTAGGAGACAATATGAGTAGCACTCTTAAATTGTTTGCAGATGATGCTCTCAGTTACCGTCTTATAAAGTCATTAGATGGTCAAAACAAATTGCAAGACGATTTAGACAAGATACCCGTACGGTGCGAAAAGTGGCAGTTGGCTCTAAACAATGAAAAGTGTGAAGTCATTCATATGAGTATCAAAAGGAATCCGCTAAATTTCCCTTACACGATAAATCACACAAATCTAAAGGCTGCAATTCAGTTAAATAATTAGGGATTATAATTACAAATAACTTAAATTGGAATGATTATATATAGATAACGTTGAGGGTAGAGCATACCAAAGACTACGATTTATTGGCAGGACACAGAAAGTGCAACAGGTCTAATAAAGAGACTGCCTATACTACGCTTGTACGTTCTCTCCTGGAATATTGCTGTGCAGTGTGGGATTCGCATCAGATAGGATCGACGGAGGATGTCGAAAATGTTCAAAGAAGGGCATCTCGCTTTGTACTATCACGAAGTAGGGGAGAAAGCGCCACGGATATGACACGTGAATTGGAGTGGAAATCATTAAGACAAAAGCGTTTTCATTTGCGGCAGGATTCTTCTCGATCAACATCTTACTTCTAAATGTTTGAAATTATTTTATCGGCCCCCACCTATACAGGGAGGAATCATCATAATAATAAAATAACAGAAATCAGAGCTATGACAGAATTATTTAAGTGTTCGTTTTTCCCTTGTTCTGCTTGAGAATGGAACGGTAGAGAAACAGCTTGAAGATGGTTCGATGAACCCCCTTCCAGGCACTTAAATGTGAATTGCAGAGTAATCATTACGTGTAGATGCAACGTAACTTAGATGGCTTTTGTAGGTCAATTTGAGGCTGTTTTCTGGCTTGTTAGACCACAATGTCTTATATCAAATTGTTCGTCTCTGATACCTTGCAAACAGTTATCGTTTGTACCCAGTAGACATTTATTGTTCCCCTCGGTCAAAGCGCAAATCGAAGAGCGCAGAAAATCGGTAACATTGATGCGATGTGCCTTCATAATACATTGTACAATGTTTTGCAGTACGTATGTATATATAGATTTGTGGATGTGTCTTATGTAGCGCAGGGTAAGCACCTGCAGGGTCACCAAAAAACCGAAACATCGAAATAATCAGAAACTAGTTGCATAAAGGAAATTTACTTTCCAATCCGATTTCGGGCACTTAGTATCCTTCTTCAGAGGGCTATAACTATCGCATGGCAATCGACCCTGAATAAGGAAAAGTGTGAAGTTATTCACATGAGTACTAAAAGAAACCAGCTAAATTTCGATTACGCGATAAGTCACACAAATCCGAAGGCTGTAAATTCAACTAAACACTTAGGGATTACAATTACAAATAACCTAAATTGAAACGATTACTTAGATAATATTGTGGGTAGAGCAAACCAAAGACCGCGATTCATTGGCAGAACACTAAGAAGGTGCGACAGGTTTACTAAAGAGACTGCTTATACAACGCTTGTCCGCTCTATTCTGGAGTATTGCTGTGCGGTGTGGAATCCGCATCAGGTGGGACTGACGGATGACATCGAAAAAGTACAAAGAAGGGCAGCTCGTTCTGTATTATCGCGAAATAGGGGAGATAGTGTCACAGACATGATACGTGAATTGGAGTGGCAATCATTATTACAAAGGCATTTTTCGTTGCGACAGGATCTTCTCATGAAATTTCAATCACCAGTTTTCTCCTCCGATTGCGAAAACATTCTGTTGGCACCCACCTACATAGGGAGAAATGATCATCACGATAAAATATGGGAAATCAGGGCTCGCAGAGAAAAATTTAAGTGCTCGTTTTTCCCGCGTGCCGTTCGAGAGTGGAGCAGTAGAGAGACAGCTTGAAGGTGGTTCATTGAACCCTCTGCCAGGCACTTTATTGTGGATAGCAAAGTAATCACGTAGATATAGATGTATTTGCGAGTGTCAACAAGAAGATGCATGCAATATACTGCATGTGTGCCTGTACAACAAAGGTGTAAAGAAGCCGAACAACGAGTGCTGACATCATACCAGAGCTGGCATGACGTCTGCACTTATTGTTTGACTTCCTTATACCACTTTTGTACAGGCGCATTGAACCACATGACAACAGCAATATGTTGCACGCATCTTATTGTTGACACTCGCAAATAATACGATAGTTATAACATTCTGAAGAAGGCAGTACATGCCTGAAACCGGTTAAGAAATTAAATTTCTTTTACGCAACTGGTTGCTGATTATTTCATTATTCCGTTTTTTTGGAGAGCCTACATGTGCTACATGGATAAAATACTAAAACCGCACTGTCAACATATCCGAAATCGTCACAAGCGGTGATTACTGAGGAATATTTTTCGACGGCTGTTCGCGACTTCCCTACGTTGTAACTGAGACGGGACCAGTGCCTTTTACCTGGAGATAGGTGTCGAGACCCGGCTTGCTGACTGACCGCTGCGCGCCGCTGCCCGTCGGACGGTAGTCGCGGCACGACTGACGCAGGTGTCTGCCGGAGCCGCGTGCGTGCAGGCACCAGGCACCGTGCGGCCGGCCGCCTCCCACGCAAGGAGCGCCGATGCTGCGGGGGCGGGCGGAAGCACGGCCGCTGCCACTTCCTGGGGCAGCGGACCACTGCGCAACCTGCCGCCTGTTGGCGCACGGGCAATTGCCTGGGGCACCTGTGACACTGCCCTCTCTCTCTGTTTCCTCGACACAAACGAGCTGCGCGATTCTTTCGTTGTTGTGCTAGTAAATGTTTCTGAGACGTATCTGTACAGTATTAGCCTTATCGGATACTGAAGCATCCCCAACACTCTTGTGGTTCCCTTTTTAGGTACTCCACGTAGATACGTATCGTCGGTAGGTTTTCCGGCTTTACTTCCCGACGTGACAGCGACTACTCTCCGATGAGGTGCGGTCCTTGTGTTTTGCTATTACTGCGAGTCTCCTTTCGGAGGGAGTGGGGACGTCAAAGAGTCACAAAAGTTCTTATTAAGCAGTCCGTAAAACACGTAAACGTTCACTTCAGTTAGCGTGTTAGTTAATGCCTACTCTTTTCGCTAGATGGTGCTGACTTACTGCTGAATAGCTTTAGTTCCGTAAAACCATCACTGACTAGTACAAGGTAAATAAAATAAGTACAACACTCTTGTATGTCACTTTCACTCTATATTCAAGGATTAAGATGGTGATGGATGATGGCCTATTTAAAAGGTTCCTAGCCTGGAGGAATCTAAATAGTCCGCAAATGCCGACATGCACTCGCTCTACGTCCAGATTCGCAACTAACGGCACAGGACACTTTCAAAAGTCCACACGTTGATATTTGGATACCGGTACCTCTGAATTCACTCGTATCAGCATATAATTTGAGTTTCTGTCGTCTATATGTCCGTAAAGTTCCAATCTAGCACTAAAGTCCTAAAATCACCTTAATACTCCGTTGCTACCAACAGTCAGAGATCGTACACTACATCACTTTTAATCTCCGTAATATTCTAACAGTTTATCGTGAATCTTAACACGATAAAGTCCAATCTAATAATTGTCTCGCTGACTGACACGGGTTCCCCACCCTTTAACGTAACGATCAAGGAAAAAGAGGCAGCAATAATGACGATCAGGCCTTTTTATAGGTTTTTCATCACAAGAGTTTAACGTCACTGCCTTCTCCATGACGGAGTTTCCGTGGCTTTGCTGTACTTAGACGTTAAACTACTTGCTGATATACTATAATTTTGATCTGCAATTTCCGAACTCTGATTCTACACTATTTTCCCCTCTAAAAATTCTATTCTTAATTTTAAATTATTCTTTCTATAGCTTTTATCACTGTAAACTGAACAGAGGTGTTACAATACCTAGCTTCATGTCACTTGAAACGAATCTGTACCATTACGTTGTCTGATCAAGAGTAGTTGATGATACATCTTTGTTTGGTGAACTGTTTGATACCCTTCATATTTTGTTAATTTTTTTTTAACTGCATATGTCATTTTCATTATGGGAGTTTTCGGGATCATTACATTGTCTCACGACTGTTATTGGAAATTTTATTTATCCATCTATATTTTAAAAATCCATTTCTTTCATTTCTGTGTCACTTTTGAACAGTTAATTGAGTTATTAAAAGAAAAAGGAAGTAAGTGACGATTTTGAGGAAATGAGCTTCATAGTCTCTAACAAATTTTAAATTCAATGTTCATTTGTTATATTTTCTACAGTAACCACCATGTACAGTGATTATTAATGATGGTATACATAGAATATCAGCGAATAAAATTCAGAATGTTGTGCTTGTAATGTTTTTGCTAATAATCTAGTTAGCACTTTCATTCCTCCGCCTCTAAGGATGTCACTTACATTCATATGACAATACTATTATGTTGGAATGACCTACAATATTTTTTCCCATTTTCAAGTGTTATATTAAGCCATACACAGAACTTTTATTGATTATACATATAATGGAGTGGATAAGGCAAATGAATAAACAATGTTAGACCAGAGACATAAATTTCCAAGCAAGCTCTTAACACCTATACATACAAAAATTCATATTTGTTTTTGCTATAGGAAATGTCTATTCCATGTTCTACATAGCATCATTAGAAGGCACAACGTCATTAGCAGTTTATGTGCTTGTTCTTTCACTTCGATGAAGACCTTTACGTGCACTTGCATCTCTTCGCATATTTGCACTTCTTGTTAAGTAGTTCTGCAAATAACCGCTAAGAAGCAGTTCAGATAGCCCGATACACGTGTATCAGTTTGCCACCAAATCTATTTGTTGTTCGACTGCAGTATGGTGCACAATTCTATAAATATTCGGTTTTGTCACTTACACCCCTTTGCTCCTAACCGCTTCAATTATATTGTGAAATTAGATTCGTTTCGTTCGTCAGTAACCCGAAGATAATTACATATTCAACATTAGCCAAATCATGAAATTTCATTGCCAAAAGTATTCTTGGGAACATATAATTATTTTTTCTCCTCAAAATAGTTTGTGTACTGATTGTTGCTTTCTTTACAATTGTTAACTCAGACTTACTGTAATATTACCTCACAAACTCTTCGCACCCACTAGTACTGTATTATAACGTTTTTTGAAGTCTCTGAGAAGTATTAGAGAAGACCGGACGTAGGAATCCAAGTCTGTAGCTTGCTTCCAGGTTAAATAATGTGAAATTTTGTACTGTGAAATATGTATGGTAAAATGGCTGTATCAGGAAAGTTAATGTTTGTATTACATTAGTGAGAGCAGGAAATATAAAACCAATGAATCCCAAAAAACAATGTTTAGGTGTTAATCAGATTCATTTATTACATAAATGAAGAGAACCGTGTTGTTGCCCAAGTTGGATTCAAGAATAAATTGCGAACATTCGAAGTTATCAGGTTAATATTCTTTCCGTAAACGTGTCAAGATCAGGGCCTCTGAAGAAATTGTACTCCGTATTTTACGGAGACAAAGAACGGAGCCAATAATTTCTACGTGAAATGAAGAAGATTATATTTATTTACCGCTAATTACTGCTACGGTCAACATAGGATCAACCTATCTACAATTCCGTTTTCCTACATAAAATGTATACATTTCTGTGTTAGTTGACGCTGACAGAAATGTTGAAACTTAGTTATCTTTATTTATTTATCGTCAGGATTATTGAACCGAGGGAACGGGGTTGTTAGAAGCTGTCAAAGTGATTACATCGTTTTGCTAGTACTGGCGATTATTTGTTTATTAGAAAGATGGATCAGAGAAATTGTTTTAAATTTTGCTAGAACAACGAAATGTAGTGCAGACAAGTTTTAGAAAAGTTAAATTTTGATTTCGGTGAGTCTGGAGTAAGTAAAACAAGGGTCTACGGTTGGTATGAGCGTTTCGAAGGAGGCCATGAACACGTTGGAAATGACCATCGCCTTGAACGCCCTCGCACATTATCAACCGACGAAGCCGTGGGAAAAGTGAAAGAAGGCAGATCATAATCGGGGAAATTTCTGATGACGTGACACATCAGTTGGATCACAGCCCGAAATTTTTTTGGGTTTTGTGGGTATGAAAGCTAGGAGAGCAAAACTTATTCAGAAACTGCTAAATGTCGACAAAAACAGCGGCGCCTGCAGTATGATCAAGAGTCACCAGATGGAGGGATCAACGATGTAAAACTACTGAAATGTGTCATAACAGCTGATGAAAGATTGGTTTACGGATATAATTTCGAAATTAAGGCTCAATCGTCGCAGTGGTAGCATTTCCGTTCGCCAAGACCGAAAAAAAGCTCCAGTGAGGTGTTAGCAGCATAGAGCACCATAAGTTCTTGCCACAAGGACGATCAATAAGGAGTTATAAGAAAAACGTGAATTGCATAAAGTAGTCTGAAAAAAATCATGGTTTCCACATCAAAATAATGCAACTGCTCACACTTCGTTGCTTGCTCGTGAATTTTTGTGCCAAACAACACTGTACTGTAGCCACAATTCCACATTCTCTAGACAAGGGCCCATAAGACTTTTCCTTTTCATCAAAATTAAGATAAGTTTGAAGGTCCGTTGTCTTACAAGCACTGCCAGAGCAAAAAGCTATCGTACGATCGAATTCAGAGATGTTTCGGGGATTGAAACGCTGTGGTATAAGTGTATAACATTTAATAGGGGAAGGTTTTTTATGCTGGCCGTGGTAGCCGAGCGGTTCTAGGCGCTCCAGTCCGGAACCGCGTGACTGCTATGGTCGCAGGTTCGAATCCTGCCTCGGGCATGGATGTGTGTGATGTCCTTAGGTTAGTTAGGATTAAGTAGTTCTAAGTTCCAGGAGACTGATGACCTCAGATGTTAAGTCCCATAGTGCTCAGGGCCATTTGAACCATTTTGAAGGTTTTTATTGTGATCGGTCGAAACTACTTTCGTCCGACCAGAACTGTGGATTTTTTTATTGCTCTGGGAGAAGGCTCATCAACTAGAACATATGAAATATTAGTTCACTTTATGACATAAGCTAATGAAAGATTTACAGTTGTTATTGACGATGAAAGCATCACTTGATGCACAGATTAACAAACTGTTCTCTTGCAGAACAAAATGCAACATTTACAAAAATACGTTTCATCAGAAACTTTAAATGTCACTGACCTACACGGTGATGTTGACTACTGTAGCTGAGGTCTCGAACTGGGGTGAGCGCTTAATCTAGTGTGAGGCTCGCTGCAGTGCAGTGAGGCACAGTGTGTCTTCTGGAATGTCTCCCACTGGTTGTCGCGAATTGCAGCGAGCACTCACCAATGTCGGTGGTATCGATTCATGTTGCTGAGTTTGTTGTAGCACCGCGATCTCTGGACGATACCGCAGTTTTTAAGTGAAATTTATGTAGGCGAATAAAGAAAATTCTGTCCAAGTATTAAATATTCCCTTTGATTTTTGAAAACACTTCGTATACCGTTCAATTACACAGCATTCTCTCTCTCTCTCTCTCTCTCTCTCTCTCTCTCTCTCTCTCTCTCCTCCTTCATTCTTTCGGAATCTTCTCCCCTCGTTGCCTTTCTTTACCTTGTGCAACTGAGTACGCATACCTTAAGCGGTACGAGAACATGCTCAGTGGAAGAGACGTGTTTCATAGTAGCGAAGATAAACAAGAGCTCATAGCTATTCAGGTATGAGTTTTAGAGCCCACGTTTACTGGACGTATTTTCTTTTTTCTTGGTCTATACTACTGTTTCTTAAAGTCTGTCGGAGTCCAAACTCTGTCGGAGTTCTGGTCAAAACTAGAAGAAAATTTCGTACAATGATATGTCCGGAAACGAATATCTGTCGAGATATGGGACAATCTGTCCTCTCATTCCTATCTGTTAAGTAGAAGTAGACACTATGGGCAGTTAGGCAGTGCTGCACGCTGTTACCTCGCATCTTGACACATCCTTCAATCCTTCTTCGTAGAAAATTACACACACCTTCAGATCCACTTGGGTTCCTTCGGACTGCGAAACATGCATTGGTAACACTCCCATGCAACGTCTACAAACTAGCAATGGCTCGGGCATACACCAATGTGTCTAATGTCCCTACAGTCGTAAATCTGCGGGATTAAGGCTGGTGAAAGGATAGGCCATGCTACTGGGCCTCCTTAGTCAATTCAACACTCATCATACATTGAGATGGAGTCTCATCCCGCGATCCGTAGATAGTATGATGGTCTCCCAGCATGCATAAATCACAATCGTTCCCTTTCTGCGAGGGTAACGTTCTGATCCTGATGCCTCCTTACACCCCCCCCCCTCCCCTCTGCCCCATGACTGCTCGAGGATTTGCAGCTAACCACACATTAGTACTGGAATAATTTACTATCTGTGCCCTCTTGTGAATCCTACATTCTCTATAAATACTACACACCGCAGGTCACAATTAAAACGTCCAATCTCAACAGGCATTTCTTTCTGGACGTACAGGGTTATTCAGCTGCCTCTACTGATAGGTTTTATGTATTCGCAATGCCTTCAAGAAGCACGTAGGAGGTTTTTGTGTTGTGTTACTCGCTACATGCAAACTATCTATCCTACAGCAAAACTGAAAAAGACCTTTTTGTAGGAAATCTAATAGAGCTAAATTTTGTACTGTGATACGTTTTTGCTGGAGGCCACCGTTTTCGAGTCATTCAAGAAAAACGCGTCTGAATGTCACTTTTGTACGTTCTTCTTGAATAATCGAATACTACGGTCAGTAGCGAAAACATACCTCAGAACAAAATCTGACTACATTAAATTGTCTACAAAAAGATCCTATTCGTTTTTTTCTGTATGACGAGGACAACTTGGACGTAACAAGTGAGAGTATGAAGACCTTGCGCGTGGTATTTGAAGGCGTTGTGGGTTGCATAAATCCCATTGGTAGGGGCATCTGAATCACGCTGTATAATTATAGGAACGTGTCTTCTAGTTTAAGCAATATTACCTTGTGTAGGAATAGGTGCCACTTGTTTTGAACGCCTTGTACGAAACAATGTATATCGGAGACTGAGATGTATTTGTAGGTGGGTCTATAGCGACGTTGGTCTGTGTTTTGAGAAGATTAGACTTTCAAGACAGCTACCAATTCACTACACAGTTAACAAAATAATTAAAATATTGCCAAGCCAACAGTGAGATAATAAAACGGGATGCGTTATTTTGGAGTGGCGCATAGTGCGTGAACTTTAACTGTGGAGTAATAAATGTAATGTTGCCCTGGCGTATTCTGTGAAATGTTGCGTAGGACAACATTAATGTAAACTGTTGTGTCCTACTGTGCATTGGAAAAAAGCACACAGCTGTCACAGCCTTGTCATAACAAAAATATTTTACGCAATAACGCTATTAAATTAAGTTTGAGTGCGACAGCAATCCCAGTTAGCTTGATATGGGCACGATTTCATAGCACTGTCGAGCGTGGGCGACTCGTAAATTACACTAACTAAAAACTTGTTTTACAGTTATATTCATTGTCATGTTTCTAACACCCTGGGAACTGGAAGTTCTGTTTTCACTTGCCTACAATGAAAAACATATGTTTTACATTTAATACAGGGAAGATATAAGCATGTGGGGTACATTTCGTTATGTGACCGCTCTGTCATTCCATTTATGTTTGCACAATCGTGCAAAGCTGCGAAATGCCTGCAACTTGAATTCATTCTTCTTCAGTTGTATCTTGTGTAGAACGAAGTAATCGAATTCAGTGCCATATGGCTTGGTTCAAATTGCTCTGAGCACTATGCGACTTAACTTCTGAGGTCATCAGTCGCCTAGAACTTAGAACTAATTAAACCTAACTAACCTAAGGACATCACACACATCCATGCCCGAGGCAGGATTCGAACCTGGCACCGTAGCGGTCGCTCGGCACTAGACTGTAGCGCCCAGAACCGCACGGCCACTCTGGCCGGCAATGCCATATGTGTCACTGAATTTCCATCTGATATGCTGCTGTTTCTAGCTTTTAACAATGTTTCTCATAAATAGCGAATTTGATCGTATGAGTTACCAAACACGATTCAATTCATTGTGTTTATGGTTGAAAGTATATATGTAGCAATTTACTTGTGATGAGATGACATCGAGCAGAATTCTTTTATCCCGCTGTCCTCTAGAGATATTCAAGCAAATTTTTATAGATTCATGAATACCGCTTAAAGTCCTTTGCTTGCACTCACAGTGTTTTTTTTTCTCACAAAGAACTACAATACTACTTAACACCATAGTCATTTTAAAAGTTACGGTGGTATCGAAAGTTATCTGTTATATTTGCATATTTTGCAACGAACATAGATTTAGTTTGTTTCGTGTCGATTATCCGCGGGCAACCTTTACTCTTATCTTTGAAGCCACTGCTCTGCTTCTGCTACGGTAGGGTCTCTGCTGAGGTTCTTCGAAAACCAAGCGGCCTGCCCCTGAGGTGCTTAGGCGCATGGTCGCTGGCCTCGTTTTTGTGAATTTCTAAGAGAGGACAAGGAGAACAGAAAGTGTGGCTTTTCCGCATTCCGTTCTTGTCTGTCACAGTGCTAAGATGTACCTTTCTTATGGTGTGAAATGGCGCGTTATTCAAAGTGGCTGCATTTAGAAACACTGAAGAATATATATATATATATATATATATATATATATATATATATATATATATATATATGTGTGTGTGTGTGTGTGTGTGTGTGTGTGTGTGTGAAAGCAGCAATGGTTTGCATGTTTGAAATATTTTGTTGCATGTTGGTGTGTTGAAATCAGTCCAGATTAAATATTAACTGCTGTGGCAGAGTGGTTATCACCAATGCGAATCAGATGTGTAGTTTCTATTCTGTTAATGAATTGCATTTATCCCGCGATCGAATTTAGCGAATCGGTTCACCAAATAGGTTGCGTCTTCTACGATTTTTCAGTGTACGTCGAAGAACTAGTCTTTGTATGAGAGTGCAGAAGACACCGCATGTGTCAAGTCACTGTAATCGATGTGGGCTAAGTAGATATTTTATGTATATGACAGAATAATAATCCAAATTAATGTGAATCTTACATTTTATTTCAAATCAATACGATTCACTTATTCAGTAAAAGAGTTACCATTTTTCCGAGATAATACATACTAGCAAATATGAGGCACTTTACGACTTCTTTTTGCGGAAGGAACTAAACTAAATATTTTGCGACCGATTCAATTCATGTTTGATTCAGCATCACTTTCACTCGTAACGAATACTCAGGGATAAGCCACCCTCCGTATTATTAAGATATTTGCAGGTCATACAAGACAAGTCATATCGAGAACCTCGAGAGAGCAGCTACGTAACGTCCTGCTTCCATGTTTTACGCTACGGTGACATTACTAGTTCGCCACACTGAAATATAATCAGGTTATACATGAATGCACGAACTTGGAACCATGTTTTACTAATTAAAGGAGAGCTAAATATTATCAGGAGAGTTAATTCCGGTTTCAGTGAACGGAAAGTTAACCAGTGGCCAGTACTAGATTAACTCAGATATCAAATATAATATCTGCTGCGCTAGTTAAGTATCAGTGTCTGAGAAACTTAACTGTAACTAGTCAGATTGCGTTACACTAATTTGGAGGTTATTAATTTTTGTAAGTAGGGCAACTTCTATGTGACGCATAACTAGTAACAAGTGTTCATTATAATATAACCAAGTAACAGATTTCATTATACACGTACCAAACAGTGTATGATGGGTATGCATCTAAATGCTTGCCATTACTTTTATGTGTGATTGCCGCCACTGCTGAGACGCTTATCGTGACGGTAAACTCAATTCGGTACCATCACGTCATAGAAATTTGATTTCTGTGATGATAACGATTTCACGGGCCAACGGTCTTGCCTCATTGGTAACACCGGTTCCCGTCAGATCACCGAAGTTAAGCGCTGTCGGGCTGGGCTAGCACTTGGATGGGTGACCATCCGGTCTGTCCTGCGCTGTTGGCAAGCCGGGTGCACTCAACCCTTGTGAGGAGCTACTTGATTGAGAAGTGGCTGCTCCGGTCACGAAAACTGACAACGGCCGGGAGAGCGGTGTGCTCACCACATGCCCCTCCATATCCGCATCCAGTGATGCCTGTGGGTTGAGGATGACACGGCGGCCGGTCGGTCCCCTTGGGCCTTCATGGCCTGTTCGGACGGAGTTTTAGCTTATTATGGTTTCGTGGACTACCGCTGAAGTTCCTGAGTATCGGGGCGCTAGTAGTCGTCGTTGAGATCTGTACCAAGGCGCACCTTTCTGTTTTGAGAAACAAACCATTACCGGAGTTTACGATGTCTGATACCAACAAGAAAAAAAAATCGAGAGACACGAAAGGGTGAGAGAGTGAGACAGGTCTGCAGCCTTCTTATTCAGTCTACAGGTCGGGCAACCTGAAAAAAAGGGAGAGATTTGGAAAGGGAATATAGTTCAGGGTGAAGAAATAAATCTTTTTTTTCCCCAGTGACATTGTCATTCTGTCGGGAGCGGAAAAAAAACTTGGAAGTTTTCCAAAAGAGGTTATAAGATGAACATAAAAAAAAATAAACCAAGGGTAATGTACTGTAGCATTAGATGATTCTCAGGAACTAGATTAGGAAAAGCGACACTAAAAGTAGTGGACTTCCGCTATTTTGGTAGGGAAACAGCTGACTGCAGAAGAAATAAAAAAGATGTAGAAAGCAAACTGGTAATACTAAGAGAAAAATTTTGGACAATCTTCTCCATTATTTTATAATCAGAATTTGTTTGCGTATGTTCGTAGCTGTTTTCTGTCAAGAAGAGAATCTGTTGAAATGCGTTCACTACTGTGTCACATCGGGTAATGCAAGAACGAAAACAGACTAGTCTAGCAGAGCGATGTGCAACACTGCCCCTTGCCAGTGAGGGTGGGATCAACAAGCCCAACAGCTGCACGTGCGGCTAGGTACGTCATCTGGTGACGTCACAAGCTCAAGACTTTTCATCCACTTATAGGATATTTCCCGGTATTTGCGGCGCCATGTGTTTTATACTAAATTACTTGACTCAGTGTCATCTATGTCGCTTCGGGGTTTTCAAACGTTATTAACAACCACCCCGTATAATGATCTTGAAGAAAATGTTAATAGTAACCTCAGACTTTTCACAGGTTATGCAGTCATTTATAATGAAATATTGTCTGAAAAAAAGCTGCAGAAATATACAGTCAGATCTTGATTAGATACGAAAGTGTTGCAAAGTCTGGCAACTGGCTTTGGGAGTACGGAAATGTAAAATTGTGCACCGCAATAAAAACAAAAAAAGCAGAATCAAATGACTACAATTACCAGTGATTCACAGTTAGATTTCCAGTCAACTCATACATATGCGTGGGTGTAGCCATTTGTAGGAATATGAAATGGAATGATCACTTAGGATCAGTCGTAGTCAAAGCAGGTGCAGACTTTGATTTATTCTGACGATACTGGAAAAATACAGCGGGTCTACAAAGTGGACTGCTTCCAAGTCACATTTTGCCTCCCATCTTAGAATACTGCTCTAGAATATAGGAGTAAAAGGGGATTTGAAAGTATAGATAGAAGGGCGGCACGAGCGGTCACAAGTTTATTTGACGCACGGGAAAGAATTATGGAAATGTTAAAGATCCTTAACTGGCAAACTTTTGAAATTAACTGCCTGCTTATACAATTTCAAAACCAGCATTAAGTAAAGAATGTAGAGATACCCCTCATGCCTCTACGTATCGCTCCCGTACGGATCATGAAGACAAGATTAGACTAAACACAGTGCACGCAGAGGATTTAAGAGGTCATTCTTACCGTGGTCCAAAGTAGACGTAGTTACTGTCAAGTTTCGAGTCGGTCCATGAAGTGTATTGAGACTGTCACATTGCTCACACACTTTCTATGTAGTCGTTCGTAATAGTATGTTCAACGAATTTTATTTCAACGATTTTCACACATTCGTCGCCTAACTTCAGCAAGAACGCTACGCATAGTGCTATTCTATACAATAGTTTGTTTTTCTTCCGTGCGGAGAGCTTACTGGTACGAAATGTAACGAAGCAGCACCTGATCAGTAAACGTGTAAACAATTCTAGAACTGTGTAAGGGAAGAATCGTTTACATACACCACTTACCAGCTTTTACTCTTTGTCTGCTATCATAAGATTCTATTATACAATATATGCTATTTGCCTTTATTTGAATAAGATCTTGACTCACTCAGCCACTAGATTCCAGTCTATTTTTATAATATGACAAGCTAGGCAAATGTTAAAGTAAATTGCAGATTTAATCGTCAGGTTGAAGCTCAGTGGACTGGTTTTATCTGTATATACTGCGTGATTCAGCTCCCCCAAGCAATAGGTTTTATGGAATCCATAAAACCTTCAAAAACCACGTGTAAGACGTTTATATTTTCCCGCTCGATACGCGCAAGCTATTAGTCCTACAGAAAAAATGAACAGGAACTTTTTGTAGGAAATTCAATGTAGTTAAATTTTTCCGTTTTCGCTGGAGGTCATCTCTTTCCAGTTATTCAAGAAAAATGCAATCGAAGGACACTTTTGTACGTTCTTCTTGAATAATTCGAAAAGTACGGCTTGTAGCGAAAACGTATCCAAGTACAAAGGTTAACTACATTAAATTTCTGACAAAAAGTTACTGTTCATAATTTATGTAGGACTAACAGTACGCACACAGTGAGCGAGAGAATATGAAAATCTTGCGTGTGATATTTGAAGACGTTGCAGGTTGGATAAAACCCATGGACAGGGGCAGCTGAAACCTTGTACACTTCTGGATCCAAAATTCCACAAGAGTAGTATATTACATGTGCTTTTCTACGCCTTCAGAGCCAAGTCAGTAAAGCGTACAGTTATTCGGCGGAGACTGTGGTAGTTTTGTAAGAAATCAACATTGTATTCTTCACTTCCTTCTTAGAGATAATAATCGTGTCCGACTCCCAGAGTGTTCTTAAAAATATTCAACACTGAAGATGGATTAACAAAACCAATCGTTATATTTTGGATGTGGCACTGCAATACGTTAGCTGTAAAAAGAGGGGCAGACAATCTTTCTGGCGTGGGTTCTCGCGCTGACGTTTCAGCTAAATAAGCTGCATCTACAGGAAGAGTTCTAGATTCGAAATGAGCGTATACAGACTTCTTACGTGAAGTTAGTAGCCACGGAAAACAGCAAATAAGAGAGACGTAGAATGTGCACCAACAAACGAAATGTGGATATTATGTGGCATTACAACCTCCAATTTCTACAAGAACTTGGGGTACGAGGACGCATTTGCACAAAGCTATAATTTCCAACACCATTAGACTACGCTTTAACCATGTCTCGTTTCCTGTACACCTGTGTAGAATCAACTTTTATGATTCCCTTGCTTGTGATTCTGAATCAGAGGCTGACGTAAACCACATCTGGTTTTCGTGTTCGACATTTGAGAATGAACAATCGGAATTTTTGAAGCTTTTGGTGAGTAAGAGTTATCTCCTCCATTTCTTTTCGTTTCTAAAGACTTTAGACTTTATAAAGTAATTGTGAATTTCCTTAAGAGTACAGCTAAAAGTCTGTAGACTTTAATAGTATTCATATTTTCATTTACCTGTATCACTTATTATTATATCTAAGAAATAGTATGAAATGAGAACATAAAATGTCTAGTTCATTTATCGCACTATTTGTTAAATATTTATTGTAAAAAAATTGACCACTTTAGCTTTCAGTTCTGTAGATATGCAATTTTTCCGTACAATAATTATGTACTCTATGTAAACAAGCGTTTTCAGTGGCCAAGTAGAATATAATTTCTGCAGGTCAAACAATACAAAACAAAACAACGTACGCTCCAGTCGAAGGTATTTTAATTTTCCTAAGTGCCTCTCGTACTGATCTACTCTTTCATTCATTTGTGACCTCCTCTTCGTTGGGACGAAACGTTGACACAAAATAAAGAAACAATGAAGAAAACGAACCATTCTTCTCATGCACCAATTATCTTCCGTTGACGTTCGCGGAAGAATCTGAATACTTGCCGATGGTAAGTTCACGGAGATTAAGCTGTATAAACACCTCAGATCCTTAAAACTACGAAACAGAATCGACCGCCAGCCAGTTTCTGTAAGAGATAAGACAATAAAGCGCGGTGATGTTAATGTAAAGCATCCGAAATACAGTAGTTACACAACCGTTAGCGCTTACTTCTTTTCGTGTTTAACGTAGCGCCTTGGTTACTCGAAGAGGCTGCCGTAATTGAAAAATGAACACTTTGTGCGTTCCAGCAGGCGATGATCGCCAGATGATAAAGTCGAATGCGTCGCCATTCCGACAGTCTACCAGTTTAATCGATCCGCACCATCAATATCATTAGAAATGCAAAGACGACCGATACGGAAGTGTCAGTTCGAGCATCACTGTTGATACAGTGTTCATTACAGAAACAGGAACAATCGGAAACACACTGTGAACTGAATTAAATGTTGCAGTTGGAATTTCTGTTCGTGAGTAGTATCTTTCGTTAAATTTCAGATCTCTCCAAATTGTATTCTGGAATGGAAACGTGGGTCATATCGAGTTTGTATTTTATTTTTTCATTCTTTTCACACTGAACAGAAAAAATTGGGTCCTTCAGAAGACGGAATAAGTACGGCTGCTTTTACGTTGCGTATAGTTGTATGCAGCTATCGATAGTCTGTCGTTAGCGCCGTGTTTGATTTTTTGGCTTGTGATCGGTTGGACTAAAGGGCAAATCCAGTGAGTATTGGCTCCCGGGATGTAGAGAAATGGATAAGTGTGTCTCGCTCGTCGAAATTCTGGGTATAACGTGTTACTACAAGGTTATTTAAGCGGTAAAAAGGCAGTTATTTGCAGGCGTGCGTGCGTACATACTCCAACAGTCCAAAAAGTTTCGAGACTGGATTAAGAAAAATTAGCGAAGAGTCCCGATGGTGATTTTAATGCCTCAGGTGTTATTTGTACTCTCCCCACTTGAGTACAACGCGAAGAACATTCTTAAAACCATGTGAGAATTTCAGAAAAATCGTGCGTCACGTTGACATGAAAGTCGGTTTTGACGTCGAAGCATTGCCTCGTGTTGCGAATTTCTGCACTGTGTCGTTTTGTGGTTAATTCGTATTGCTAACACCAAGTCTTGTCACTAGTGATGATTTTTTTTCGATAAGAGAACTATCCGCGTTTTGCGTTTCAAGTAGTGCAGTTGTCCACGTGTCGTTGTTTTTGTTTGGGACACAAGATGTATACATACTTTTCTTTTCTTCAAAACGTTCTGGAGATCGTGTTGAACACCCGAATTACAGATGTTGCGCTGCTGCGACTTATGACAGCAACGTTGACACACTACGGCCGCACGTCCACTGCTTAACACTGCCTGCTCACAACACACTGCCCAAATGCACATTTTTCGTTTACGGTTGTTGGATCAAGATGTCATCGTAATTACTATGTTGTCGACGCTTATACACAGGAATAAAATCAGTATCGGAACGTTGTGGACGGACTGTGTATGGGCCGAGAAATAATGCAAACGTACGTTTCAGTACACAATAAAATACAATTGGTCCATTTTGTACTAGTAATAGCTGTTCGTGTACATCTGGAGCGACGCGCTTTTTGACCATTGTGTGAACAGTGCACTGTGGTACAAGAATTAACAGCGAAAATACCGTGCTGTTTTTATACCATGTCAGTGAACGTATCATTGTAATATTTAAAAACAAATGAATATCGAAATAGCTGCATCTTGATAATGTTCACGAAAAAAGCGAAACATAGTTTGGCTGTGAACATGAGTCCGATTTATATACGAACGTGGCGTGTGAACAGTGCAGTCTTCTGAAAGAACAAGTTTCCAGAAAAGAGTTGATGTTACCAGAACTGTGTTACCTTAATTGGCTTAGCAGCATCCATTTCCTCTGTGTCGAAGCTTTGTATTATTTTGGAACATTCCAGCATTTCTACGAACGACAGAGCCACGGAGCAAGGTACAGTCCGCACTGAATATTCCGATAGGCCGTTTAGGCCGCAATCGTTGAACAGATTTGTCTGCCACCAATCTTTTTTTGTTCTAACGAAAAAAATTTAACGATATCCTTACAGACAGACCGTTAACATGCTGCTTTTGTGCTTTACGAGAGCGAATGCTTTGTATTGGAAATGGGATTATCTTGTCATCATCAGTGCTAAGTCAAAAGAAATGGAGATGTCGCTCGTTGAAAATTAGAAATTTTTTAGAAGAGTTCCGTTGCAGTCCTTTTGCTACTACAGATTTTGTTTGCTTGGATCAAGATAATCGCACTGAATGAAGTTTCACAAGTTAGTTGTTCGTAGCTGAGCTAGATTTGCTGCTATAAAGAAACTAATGTTCTTTAGTTTCTAGGAACGATGATGTCTATGTGAAGCAAATTTACAAAAGAAGGCAGAGCTCAATTAGGAAAGCAGAGGGAATCGGTAGCAGGTTAAGTGCTTAAGGTAAAGGAAGAAAAACAGAGTAGACGGAAATGTAAGCAACAATCTTCACGAGTACCAAAAGTTAAGGAAACGTAAGTATCCATTTGCCATTTAGAAGTGGAAAGAGAGAAGAATGGCTACAGTATCGACTGTCAGAGGACTCGATAATGCGAAATCTGTTTAATTGCTTAGAAGACGATAGGCGGATTTCGAAAACCCTGAAAAGAGTGCATACGGAATGACTACTGGACTGACTTACATTCATCTTTGGTCTAGATTCACCACCTAGCATGTCCTTACGTGAGGAAAGAGTAAGAGATTTTGTGTTTACGTTAGACAAAATTAGAGTGCAAAATTCGACTCGGCCTGTTGAGATACAATCTAATGACGGACTGAAAATTGTTATCTTTAAAGAAGGTGGTGAGTGTAGGTTGCTAAAAGAGATAAAATGATATTTTAATCCAATGAAAAAATTAACAATAAATAAAATGAATGTTAGTTTAAAGCAGAGTGAAAAGAACTGAAAGCAGATCATTAGGCATCATGTTTTTAACACGTACAAGTAGAACGAATAAATAAAATATTTTAATTAAATACAGCGTCTTTTTTGCATTATATAATGGGTTCAAAAATGAGAATGCAGTGGATATCGCGAAAATACCCAGCGGCGCGTTGAAGATCCTCGAGTAATAATGGAGCTATTACTCGAAATCATTTTGAAAAGAACAGTGAGAGATTTTTCTTCGATTAGGGAGAAAATTTTGTATCTATAACCGAAAGAGAAACCGTGACGACTGAGTGTTGTGTGATGTCCTTAGGTTAGTTAGGTTTAAGTAGTTCTAAGTTCTAGGGAACTGATGACCATAGCTGTTAAGTACCATAGTGCTCAGAGCCATTTGAACCATTTTTGAAAGAGAAACTTAAGAAAAAGAGAAGAAAACATTTTGATTTACGCGATAAAAGATATACATTGTTACATAAAGACAATTGTGATAAAGACTTGCTGATACTATGAGTACAATGGAACTCGTAAGACTTGTGAGAAAAGCTGTGTTTACTGAGGAATTGCATACTACAGACACAACGCCTTTTATGACTGAATAACAGATAAGAACATATGAGTAGTGATGAAGAGTAGGCTGAAGTTCAAGACATTAGTCAGGAAGAATCAATACGCAAAGAAGTGGGATACGGAAGTACTAAGGAATGACGAGATACGTTTGAAGTTCTCTAACGCTATAGATACAGCAATAAGGAATAGTGCATTAGGCAGTACAGTTGAAGAGGAATGGACATATCTAAAAAGGGCCATCACAGAAGTTGGGAAGGAAAACATAGGTACAAAGAAGGTAGCTGCGAAGAAACCATGGGTAACAGAAGAAATACTTCAGTTGATTGATGAAAGGAGGAAGTACAAACATGTTCCGGGAAAATCAGGAATACAGAAATACAAGTCGCTGAGGAATGAAATAAATAGGAAGTGCAGGGAAGCTAAGACGAAATGGCTGCAGGAAAAATGTGAAGACATCGAAAAAGATATGATTGTCGGAAGGACAGACTCAGCATACAGGAAAGTCAAAACAACCTTTGGTGACATTAAAAGCAACGGTGGTAACATTAAGAGTGCAACGGGAATTCCACTGTTAAATGCAGAGGAGAGAGTAGATAGGTGGAAAGAATACATTGAAAGCCTCTATGACGGTGAAGATTTGTCTGATGTGATAGAAGAAGAAACAGGAGTGGATTTAGAAGAGAAAGGGGATCCAGTATTAGAATCGGAATTTAAAAGAGCTTTGGAGGGCTTACGGTCAACTAAGGCAGAAGATATAGATAACATTCCACCAGAATTTCTAAAATCATTGGGGGAAGTGGCAACAAAACGACTATTCACGTTGGTGTGTAGAATATATGAGTCTGGCGATATACCATCTGACTTTCGGAAAAGCATCATCCACACAATTCCGAAGACGGCAAGAGCTGACAAGTGCGAGAATTATCGCACAATCAGCTTAACAGCTCATGCATCGAAGCTGCTTACAAGAATAATATACAGAAGAATGGAAAAGAAAATTGAGAACGCGCTAGGTGACGATCAGTTTAGTTTTAGGAAAAGTAAAGGGACGAGAGAGGCAATTCTGACGTTACGGCTAATAATGGAAGCAAGGCTAAAGAAAAATCGAGACACTTTCATAGGATTTGTCGACCTGGAAAAAGCGTTCGACAATATAAAATGGTGCAAGCTGTTCGAGATTCTGAAAAAAAGCACGGGTAAGCTATAGGGAGAGACGGGTCATATACAATATGTACAACAACCAAAAGGGAATAATAAGAGTGGACGATCAAGAACGAAGTGCTCGTGTTAAGAAGGGTGTAAGACAAGGCTGTAGCCTTTCGCCCCTACTCTTCAATCTGTACATCGAGGAAGCAATGATGGAAATAAAAGAAAGGTTCAGGAGTGGAATTAAAATACGAGGTGAAAGGATATCACTGATACGATTCGCTGATGACATTGCTATCCTGAGTGAAAGTGAAGAAGAATTAAATGATCTGCTGAACGGAATGAACAGTCTAACGAGTACACAGTACGGTTTGAGAGTAAATCGGAGAAAGACGAAGGGAATGAGAAGTAGTAGAAATGAGAACAGCGAGAAACTTAACATCAGGATTGATGGTCACGAAGTTAAGGAATTCTGCTACCTGGGCAGTAAAATAACCTATGACGGACGGAGCAGGGAGAACATCAAAAGCAGACTCGCTATGGCAAAAAGGGCATGATAGGACATCTGCTAAGACATGAGGGAATGACTTCCATGGTACTAGAGGGAGCTGCAGAGGGCAAAAACTGTAGAGGAAGACAGAGATTGGAATACGTCAAACAAATAATTGAGGACGTAGGTTGCAAGTGCTACTCTGAGATGAAGAGGTTAGCACAGGAAAGGAATTCGTGGCGGCCACATCAAACCAGTTAGTAGACTGATGACCAAAAAAAAAAAAAGAGGACATTAACGCTCTGAATATTACACAACGTAGTATTACACTAACAATGATGTCGGTAAAAATACCTGGATAAGAAGTTGGAGTGTAAACCCTTCTTTGTAAAGGGCACGTACACAACGTGTGTTTCATTGCCATATGCCATTGTTTGGTATTATTATTTTAGCTATCCATGAACAAATAACTTTGCTGTCTCTTCGTGACGATCACAGGTTTTAATTTTACTCCGACGCAACTGTTACAAGTTGTATGCACGTGCTCTTGCTGTAGCCTTCAGTCCTACGACAAGCTAGTTCATCCCGCTCGAGTCTCTTCAGTTTTTCATAGCTACTCCAAGCAAATTTCATTTGAACCTGCTTGATGTCTTGGTCCCCCTCCAAGTTTCTTACTCCTTTCCCATGATTCCTCCCTCCTTTACAAAATTATGTAGTCTTCGATTTTATGCACATGCACAACAAAGCATTTCTTTACTATGGCGCTTGACATGTGTATTCTGTTCATTTGCAAGTAGCTTAATGCCAAAATCTTGATGGCGGAGATATAAAAGCATCTTTGTCAATAAATACGGCCAAGGCTGACGATGGGTGTCCCTTTAAGAAAACATTTCCTTCTGTGAGCGATTCGACTGTCTTGTGCAATGCCCCAATGATTAAACAGCGGTATTCATATTTGGGAGAAGCAGAATTTAAATCCCCGCTTGACTACCGAGATTTATGTTTTCCTATAATAGTGAAAAGCTGGAATTCTTCCTACAACGAAGTTACGGCCCATTTCCTGCTCTGTTCTCGTGTCTCCGGAGACCTTGGCCTTTTGGGACATGCTGCTGAAACCGCTCGGGACTCCTGTCGAGACTTCGTGCTTAGGTTTGTTTCCTGGTTTATGACAGCAGAACGCCAAATGACTGAGAATGTTTTAGAATTTAAGTCTAAACTTCGAACGCAAGATAACGCTATTATGACATGATACTCTAACCCATTTGTTTTTACAGTCGTTGCTCGCGACTGCAAAAGGCAAAAATATGAAATAATTTAATGGAAAGGACATGTAAACGGATTTTACTGCTTTGCGTGGTTTGTACCTCATCAGTCTGTTAACAGTGGATGCCCTTTGGCTAGGAGCTTTATAAAAGGTTAATTGGCTAGCATAACCCAGCTTGAATCGCTATAAATACAGCAACTCGTCACAAGTTTCATAACTTTTGATCTATTCGCGTAGTGTTTAAAGATGCCAACCTAGCAATCGGTATTAAAGTGATGGACATTCTAGAATATAAATAACTTGCAGTTGTTGACTTGTCAGTTAGTCTGAATTTAATCTTGTTGAGAAACAAGAAGGAGCGATCTATTGTACTTGGTAAAAACTTTCTGTGACCAATATCGCATGAATATTTCTTTATTTACAACAACCGGTTTCGACAAGCTTCACTATCATGTTGAGGTCTTCAAAAATTTTTGTTATGAAATGTGTTCTTTTTGAGTTGGAACCTCAAGTGCCGGCCGGGGTGACCGAGCGGTTCTAGGCGCTTCAGTCGGGAACCACGCGAAGGCTACGGTCGCAGGTTCGAATCCTGCCTCGGGCATAGATGTGTGTGATGTCCTTAGGTTACTTAGTTTTAAGTAGTTCTAAGTTCTAGGGGACTGATGACCTCAGATGTTAAGTGCAATAGTGCTCAGAGTCATTTGAACCTTTTGAACCGCAAGTCAAATTGTACCTTCAACGCCGTCTAAGGCGGATCTTCCGTAATGGGAACATTTCCAGCTAATGTAAACAGATGTGCTATTAGGCATTTTATTGTGTACTGTGTGTTTTTTGAGCGCTACATAAATGGACATGGCCATGTGCAAAGGTGCTTTTCTATTTTAAATGTTTTATTTGTAACGAATCTTTGTGCTACATTTTATGCACTAACGTGACTACTTGGCGCTAGGTTCCAACTAAAAAATATGGTTCAAATGGGTCTAAGCACTATGGGACTTAACATCTGTTGTCATCAGTCCCCTAGACTTAGAACTACTTAAACCTAACTAACCTAAGGATATCACATACATACATTCACGAGGCAGGATTCGAACCCGCGACCGTAGCAGAAGCGCGCTTCCGGACTGAAGCGCCTAGAACCACTCGGCCACAGAGACCGACTCCATCTAAAAATGAACTTATTTTATAACAAACTTTTTTGGAGACGTGAAGATGACAGCAAAGTGATTCTAAACCATGTTAGTCTGTACACCTATGCGCTTCTAGAAGAAACAGTGAAGCTTAAAAGGAAGAGTCTAATGATAAACACTCTTTCGATCGTTAAACTATAAACTAACTTCTATCAATGTTCACATAAATATTTTAATGGGTATGCAAATTTCGAATGGCTAGTTATTGTCAATAGCCCATAAACACTATTTGGTCCGCGGCTACGTCAGATGGTGCTACGAGCTAACATTTTCACGAGTCTCCTACTAGGGGACTACCAGTCAGCGAAGAAGTATTTATGGGCTACTGATTATGACTAGTGTGTCGAAACCGGTACAGCCATTAAATAATTTTTATGTTAGCCTTGACTGAAATAAGCAGTGTAGTTAAAAGTAACGTGGTCGCTGTTGCTCTCTACCAATAACACGGCGAATATGAGCGATCGTTAAACGACTTGCATAATTTGAAGGCGACCCTGTTAAGGTGACGTCCGGACTTTGAGACAGCGCCCTCGGCCGCCTCGCCGCACCTGGGAGCTGGCCTGGTCTGCGCCCTTATGAGGACGTTAATCACGGGCTGCCAGAGGGCCCTAATGGGCCGGCCCTACGTCCTAATTGCAGCTGCGCCTGCGAGGGCGGCGTCTTGCGCAACAGCGTAGCTGGCACGTTTCGTTTCATTGGCAGCCCGTGGTGTGACAGGCGTCCGAGAAGACGCACTGTGCTGTCGGGCGCAGCCGGCTGGCGGAAGCACGGCTACTAACAGTATTTCGCAATAGGCTATCAAATTTTGGATCCTAAGCGATAGGTTTCATTACTCTGATACTTAGCGAAAAATGCACACAGGGTAACAAGATAAGTGACAAACTAAAGAAAAAGGATATTGCAGTTTGTTGATGTACAGTTAAGGCCGAAGCATCGATCCAAAGCGCGCCTTGTATACAGTCCATTTACATTAATATGACCACCGCTTGTGTTCTACGTCAACGAGCAATAAGCATTCACAGACGGCAGTTAGCAACACTAGCAGTGGAGGGTATATAAAGCGTGTCAGCGGCAGGAGGAGTGAATATGGACAACAGTCTCAAACACAGACATACATCAAACATGCCAGCCATTACCTAACTCATACAACACAAACTCATCATTCTACACATCTTCAGAAAATTCCACCTTCCATCTCATTTCATCAGCTGGTTCTGACCTCTTGTGCCGGCCGAGCGGTTCAAGGCGCTTCAGTCCCGAACCGCGCGACTGCTACGGTCGCAGGTTCGAATCCTGCCTCGGGCATGGATGTGTGTGTTGTCCTTAGGTTAGTTAGGTTTAAGTAGTTCTAAGTTCTAGGGGACTGATGACCTCAGATGATGAACCTCAGAGGTCCCATAGTGCTCAGAGCCATTTGAACCATTTTTCACCCCTTCCACGACAACTACAAGCACCCGAAGAATACACTGACTCGCCAAATCAGAATTTAAAACATTCTGCACTAAAGAAAAACACAAAAAACACTCAAAAGACATCACACGTAATAGAACGTCATTTTACAAGTCTCTAGCTCAGACAGAAGGCAAAATGGCAAGGTCCACAGGTCCTTCAAACCTATATGGGCAGAAACCCAACATGATAACGGCAATGGTAATGTCAACGTCAATGGCAATGGCGGACAACTGTGCAGTCGTCGTAATTCGGAAACGGAGCGGTTTATCTGACCTCCAAAAGGGCATGATCATTGGCTTTAGGGCCAGGGGTAAAAGTATTTCCGAAACGGGTAAGTTTAAAACCGTTCGCGTTTCGCAGTGGTTAAAGTATACAGTCCATGGCAAAACGGCGCTACCCCAAACCGGCGACGAGGCAGCTGCGGTGTACCATGGGTCGTATATAACAGAGTTGAACGATGGCTGCGGAGATGTGTACGGGCGAACAGACGTCAAACTGTTGAGCAAATGACCGCCCAGACGAACCAACGGCCTACCAACAGTGTCTCCTCAACGCCTGGTTCATGCACCCATGCTGACTGCCGTTTATCGCTGACGAAGGCTGGAATTTGCACACCAATTCCGCTACTGCACGTCCACTGAGTGGCGATAGGTGGCGTCTTCAGATGAATCGCGTTTGTGCTTCATCCGGCAGATGACCGTGGGCATTTACGGCGTGAAAAGTCTGAAAGGGAACAATCTGCAACAATCTTCGGAGGATACTTCGTTATTGTCTGGGGAATGTTTTCGTGGCATTCCGTGAATGATATCCTCGTTCTGGGAGCCACAGTGGATCAACACAAGTATGCATCTGTCCTACATGCAGTTTGTTTTTACTCGATGGCCTCTACCAGCAAGAACGTGAAATGTGTCACACAGCTCGCGGTGTTCGTGCGCGGTTCGAAGAGCGCAAGCATGAGCTTGTCGTACTCGTCTGGCCACCGAACTCCCGGATTTGAACCCAGTCGACAATCTGTGCGACGACCTCGATCGGACTCTACTTGGCGTGGATCCTCAACCGAGAAACCTAGCTCAGCTGGCCACAGCACTGGAGTCGCCATGGCGTCACATCGCTGTCTGTAAGTTCCAGAACCTCACTCTCTTCCTGCACGGCCGCTATGTAAATAGGAAGTTATTTTGTCGTTTGACAGATGGTCACATTAATGAAACAGGACAGTGCAGTTGCGGCAGGGACCTCCACTTATCTGGAACACAAAGTCATCGATAGAACATGCATGCGAGTGGCGAAGTCGAGCTATCCTCTCGGGTCGTTGTTACTCGTTTACACGCAGGCGAGCACTTCGTGACTGCGACTCAGTAGACGATTTAGCTCTTCCACACGGTCAAGGAAACATGGCAGTTAGGTACTTCGTGCGTCGTTACGGGAGGCGGCGTCGGTCATGTCCAGCGAACTTTATTCACACTTCCTCCTGCATATTGCAGCAGAGCGAACACCACGCGAATCCTGCACTCGCTTACAGTACTCTGCTTAGTGGTTATGAATAATGGATGGTCCAGGAGATTTTCGACCCAATGGAACACGGAGTCTGGGAACTCGGGAAAGATATTTCTTTTATTTTCGAACGCCTTTAAACACAACATATTTTTGCGACGGTGTATTTTTTAGCAAGGAGAAGATGGGCGCTACTTAATGGCAACGAATGTAGAAAACAGATTAGTCAGTCTGAGGCATGGCGCCTTGCATCGCGCCTATAGAAGTCGGAAGACGGCTTCATACAGACGATGAGGCATACCTGTTTTGTGAGAGATGGAGATTCTAAGCTAGCTACAGGTAGTAACGGCTGTGGCCGAAAGGCGTCAGCATCGCGGAGCCTGTGTAATTCTAAATAGTTAAAAACAATGTACACTCCTGGAAATTGAAATAAGAACACCGTGAATTCATTGTCCCAGGAAGGGGAAACTTTATTGACACATTCCTGGGGTCAGATACATCACATGATCACACTGACAGAACAACAGGCACATAGACACAGGCAACAGAGCATGCACAATGTCGGCACTAGTACAGTGTATATCCACCGTTCGCAGCAATGCAGGCTGCTATTCTCCCATGGAGACGATCGTAGAGATGCTGGATGTAGTCCTGTGGAACGGCTTGCCATGCCATTTCCACCTGGCGCCTCAGTTGGACCAGCGTTCGTGCTGGACGTGCAGACCGCGTGAGACGACGCTTCATCCAGTCCCAAACATGCTCAATGGGGGACAGATCCGGAGATCTTGCTGGCCAGGGTAGTTGACTTACACCTTCTAGAGCACGTTGGGTGGCACGGGATACATGCGGACGTGCATTGTCCTGTTGGAACAGCAAGTTACCTTGCCGGTCTAGGAATGGTAGAACGATGGGTTCGATGACGGTTTGGATGTACCGTGCACTATTCAGTGTCCCCTCGACGATCACCAGTGGTGTACGGCCAGTGTAGGAGATCGCTCCCCACACCATGATGCCGGGTGTTGGCCATGTGTGCCTTGGTCGTATGCAGTCCTGATTGTGGCGCTCACCTGCACGGCGCCAAACACGCATACGACCATCATTGGCACCAAGGCAGAAGCGACTCTCATCGCTGAAGACGACACGTCTCCATTCGTCCCTCCATTCACGCCTGTCGCGACACCACTGGAGGCGGGCTGCACGATGTTGGGGCGTGAGCGGAAGACGGCCTAACGGTGTGCGGGACCGTAGCCCAGCTTCATGGAGACGGTTGCGAATGGTCCTCGCCGATACCCCAGGAGCAACAGTGTCCCTAATTTGCTGGGAAGTGGCGGTGCGGTCCCCTACGGCACTGCGTAGGATCCTACGGTCTTGGCGTGCATCCGTGCGTCGCTGCGGTCCGGTCCCAGGTCGACGGGCACGTGCACCTTCCGCCGACCATTGGCGACAACATCGATGTACTGTGGAGACCTCACGCCCCACGTGTTGAGCAATTCGGCGGTACGTCCACCCGGCCTCCCGCATGCCCACTATACGCCCTCGCTCAAAGTCCGTCAACTGCACATACGGTTCACGTCCACGCTGTCGCGGCATGCTACCAGTGTTAAAGACTGCGATGGAGCTCCGTATGCCACGGCAAACTGGCTGACACTGACGGTGGCGGTGCACAAATGCTGCGCAGCTAGCGCCATTCGACGGCCAACACCGCGGTTCCTGGTGTGTCCGCTGTGCCGTGCGTGTGATCATTGCTTGTACAGCCCTCTCGCAGTGTCCGGAGCAAGTATGGTGGGTCTGACACACCGGTGTCAATGTGTTCTTTTTTCCATTTCCAGGAGTGTATTTTAGAAATGAAACTTTATCTTTTGTGAATATTATGACTTCTATTAATTATTACGTATTTAAATCTTTATTTATTAATGTGAATGAAGATGTGGATACAAAGTAATACAATACAAGAATATTGTTACACCTATTAACTGAGTATACAGTAACGTGTGAATTGTATCTATGCAGAGACAGTGAATTATACTCTCAGGCGAAATATACATTTGTAATTCGCCAGTTTATGGTATAAGAGAAACAAGAAACATTTGCAATACTTTAGTTATCTAAACAGGGAATTATCTCAATTTGACATTTTTGGATGTTCTAAATTGTTCATTTAGTAAATTACTGAATAAAGCTATTAAAGTGCGAGTGGTTCAGAGTAAAAGACGTGGGACTGCACAGTCTGATACTAATCGGACTGGCTATGATTCATATCAATCAGTCAGAGGACAGACATTCACACGTATTATATGGGCTCAAGAATTGCTTTGTGATGTCTGGAGTAAGTTCGGAGCTGCTGTGCGTGTATTAGGAGCTCTGAATAGATGCAATAATTTGCGTAATTGTAAGTTAAACTTGACCGTGGAGTGCAGTAAAGTAATCAAGAACGAGTGCTAAAGACGAACGCGCAAATTATGTTTTTTGCGTGTAAACTGTGACTTTTGAATTTCGCAGGCCGTTTTGGGAAGTTGGGATAGAGAACTGAATGTTCAAAGGGATCGAGTTGTGGTATACTTGGGCGAGCATTTGTCGCAGACAATCATTTGAGTAGTTTTTTTCGGTTACAGGTTAGTTTGAATACCATAAGCTCGCTATTACGAGTGACTACGACTGCCCGTGAACGATGAGACTGTAACTTTAGATTAGACGAAAAAGCAGAAAGGTGGAACGAGTATATAGAGGATCTATACAAGAGCGATGTAATTGAGGACAATATTGTGGAAATGGAAGAGGATGTAGATGAAGATGAAATGGGTGATACGACACTGCGTGAAGAGTTTGACAGAGCACTGAAAGACCTGAGTCGAAACAAGGGCCCGGGAGTAGACAACATCCCATTAGAACTACTGACAGCCTTGGGAGAGCCAATCCTGACAAAACTCTACCATCTGGTGAGGAAGATATATGAGACAGGCGAAATACCCTCAGACTTCAAGAAGAATGTAATAATTCCAATCCCAAAGAAAGCAGGTGTTGACAGATGTGAAAATTACCGAACTATCAGTTTAATAAGTCACGGATGCAAAATGCTAACGCGAATTCTTTATAGACGAATGGAAAAACTAGTAGAAGCTGACCTAGGGGAAGATCAGTTTGGATTCCATAGAAATATTGGAACACGTGAGGCAATACTGACCCTACGAATTATCTTAGAAGCTAGATTAAGGAAAGACAAACCTACGTTTCTAGCATTTCTAGACTTAGAGAAAGCTTTTGACAATGTTGACTGGAATACTCTCTTTCAAATTCTGAAGGTGGCAGGGGTAAAATACAGGGAGCGAAAGGCTATTTACAATTTGTACAGAAACCAGATGGCAGTTATGAGTCGAGGGACACAAAATGGAAGCAGTGATTGGGAAGGGAGTGAAGCAGGGTTGTAGCCTCTCCCCGATGTTATTCAATCTGTATATTGAGCAGGCAGTGAAGGAAACAAATTCGGCGTAGGTATTAAAATCCACGGAGAAGAAATAAAAACTTTGAGGTTCGCCGATGACATTGTAATTCTGTCAGAGACAGCAAAGGACTTGGAAGAGCAGTTGAACGGCATGGATAGTGTCTTGAAAGGGGGATATAAGATGAACATCAACAAAAGCAAAACGAGGATAATAGAATGTAGTCGAATTAAGTCAGGTGATGCTGAGGGAATTAGATTAGGAAATGAGACACTTAAAGTAGTAAAGAAGTTTTGCTATTTGGGGAGCAAAATAACTGATGATGGTCGAAGTAGAGAGTATATAAAATGTAGACTGGCAATGGCAAGGAAAGCGTTTCTGAAGAAGAGAAATTTGTTAATATCGAGTATAGATTTATGTGTCAGGAAGTCGTTTCTGAAAGTATTTGTATGGAGTGTAGCCATGCATGGAAGTGAAATAAGGACGATAAATAGTGTGGACAAGAAAAGAATAGAAGCTTTCGAAATGTGGTGCTACAGAAGAATACTGAAGATTAGATGGGTAGATCACATAACTAATGAATAGGATTGAGGAGAAGAGAAATTTGTGGCACAACTTGACTAGAAGAAGGGATCGGTTGGAAGGACATGTTCTGAGGCATCAAGGGATCACCAATTTAGTATTGGAGGGCAGCGTGGAGGTCAAAAATCGTAGAGGGAGACCAAGAGATGAATACACTAAGCAGATTCAGAAGGATGTAGGTTGCAGTAGTTACTGGGAGATGATGAAGCTTGCACAGGATAGAGTAGCATGGAGAGCTGCATCAAACCAGTCTGAGGACTGAAGACCACAACAACAACGGTACGGACTTGGCGGTTATTTTGTACAAAGGAATGAAAATATAGGAGAATTTTCATTAGAAGACTTTCCTCTTAATCATTTGCTAACTGGACCTAAGACTAGAAAAACAATGGTTGCACCCTGTGCATATCCTTAGTGCTACTAGTTCTACCACAGTTTATCCAGTACAGAAACGTTATGCGTTTTTTTAACAGGGCAGGAGTATGGACAGGACTATAGAGTATGGACAGGACTATACTGTAGAAGGATAAATCACCGAAAGGTGAGAGGAAAACTTTGTGAAGGAAGAAGTTTTAACCAAGTCGTCGCAAATTGGCAAATGTAGGACGAAATTTTTTAGAAGGGAGGGGAAGGAAAGATTTCAAGAAATGCTGTGAAACACTTTGCTATCACATCTACTGGGAGACATCACAGCCTGCTGGAAGGTTGCTGAAGACTTTGGTCATCAGTGTAAGTATTGAGAATCCGTGAGTCACTGCTGATACTCATGCTCAGCCCTGGCATGGGCTTCACCCACGTACACCACAGATACTGCCTACCACTTCACGTCGTGAATGACACACATTTTCGGTATAACTTCTATTAATTAAATTATCGACTGAACTCGGTTAAAATTTCGCCTGCCAATGTGCTGTCCTAACTGACAACCAGGGAACCGATCCTGAGATTATCACTAATAGAGCGGCAACAGAATTGTTTTATTTTTAATCTGTTATGAAAAACTTCAAATAGGGAACTGCATTATAAAAAGGTGGCAAACTAACAGCTCCTGATAGGTAAACGTGAGCAGTTCGAGCTTAGATGTTCACGAGGACGTTAGCTAATAAACTCTAACGAGCAAAAAGATTAGAGTTGTTTTTACTCTATACACGGATAATGCAGCTGTAGCCCTGACTAGTAAACAAGTACAAGTGATGCAGAGTTGAAATGCAGATTTTCAGCAATAGAAAGCAGTGAGCAATTTCAAACGTAACTGCTATATCATTTGGCCTAGTACAAACATCGCTAGGCTGTACCACGATTATAACGATTGTTTCATTACCACTAGGCACATTACGTTCAACAAAATCTCTTGTATGTTAATCGACAGCCCATTGTCGGATCTATTCAAACACAGATGTTGTCAGACTGTACCGTCCTTCAGCGACGTTCGAGGACAAACAGCGTCCACTTAGCGGAGGCAAGTGTACAGTACGCCACGGACGATGCCTGTCGCGAAACTACGGTAAGTTACAAACAAATTTACCTATTTTCGGAAAACTATGTTGTAACAAAAGTTTTCGTTTTGCAAGATTAATTAATAATGGTGGTGCAGTTTCAAAATTTCATATTATTACAAAAGTTAATTACACAGTTTCCAAGATTGTTAATTATATTTCAACTTTTATATGAAACACATTACTTATCTTGGTTACGAAGATATTCCCTTTAAAGCAGATATTCCAAATTACCTTTCAGGATGTGTTTTATCCCTTAATATTGAAATTAGGCACAAACGAAAACATATTAGGTTGGTGCATGAGTTCACAGCATTTTTCCATAAGTTTAATTAACACAACAGATGCACATAACAGAGGCTCTAATCATAAATAATATATTTTCAATCACTATTTACAACATTCTGCCGACGCTGATGTAACTTTTCCATTCTGCAGCTGTAGAAATCACGTAGTTTGGTTGCGCACAAATTATAGAGCCGCATTCGGAGCGCATTTTAATCCGGATAGGAAGTCCCGTGAAGGTTGTTCGATAGAGAGCAGAATGGGTGAAAATCAGAGGCACGAGATCAGGTGAATAAGGTGAGTCGAAAAGACTTCCCAACCCAATTCCCGTACAGCGTTTTTTGTCAGTCTAGCAGAATGCGCGTGGGCGTTGACGTGGAGTAGGATCACTTCAGGAAGTCTTCCTGGTCGTTCTTGGATTGTGTCTGCAAGACGTCTCACTTGTTGAGAATAAATGTCAGCAGTGATGTTTACACCTCTTAGTCGAAGTTTCACCACATCCATAACATTATCTTCTGTGGATGCGCGTAGATCTTTGTACAAGGAGTTGCTTCTTTCCTTTCTTCTCTTTACGTTAGCATAGAGACACCATTTCTCCTCACCAGTAACGATACAGGATAGCAACCGCCTGTTTTGTTCGCGATCCAGCTGACGACCAGCAAGCAGAGACGCATATATGTTCACCCGCTGAATTTTGTGATTTTGGCTTAGAGCATGCGATTACCATCCATTCGATTTTGAACCTTCCCCATTGCACGCAACTGTCGCACGATAGTGGAATGTTCAGGTGTTCATCAGATTCGCCAGTTCTCCAGTACACTGACGTGGATTATTGTGGACTAATGAGTTTAAACGATTTTCATCACACCGCGTAGCTCTTCCTGAACATGAAGAATCACCAGTGTCAAAACGATCCTCATTAAAACGAGAAAACCGTTTTCTTGCCGTGATTTATCCATTGGCATTATTTCCATACATGGTGCAAATGTTTCTGGCTGCCTCCGACGCTGTCGCCCGTTACGTCGGAAATGTTCCGATTTCTCCACACTGCACTCCATTTTCCGGGTTCCCGGATTCGATTCCCGGCGGGGTTAGGGATTTTCTCTGCCTCGTGATGACTGGGTGTTGTGTGCTGTCCTTAGGTTAGTTAGGTTTAAGTAGTTCTAAGTTCTAGGGGACTGATGACCATAGACGTTAAGTCCCATAGTGCTCAGAGCCATTTTTTTTTGCACTCCATTTTCTAGTGTCCGCAGCTCCACTCACTATCTTCAAATGACAAAATGACAGTATGTATACTCAAATAGCAGCAGTGAACTACAAATAAAAAAATGACAGTCGATAAATAAACCCTTAGCAACCAGAATACCAACATGCAAAACAAAAACGCTATTATCTTATTCTTCAGCCTAAATCCGTCGGCACACGCACCGTGCCTTTGAACGTCAACGTTGGGCGTGCCGAATTCAACGTGCTGCTGAACGCTCAGAAACGATGCGACTTGTGCATACGGTACGTGGACCCTACGTGGTATACACGATTGCAACGAGCTCCAGCGGCAGTTATCGACTATACCTGGCTCGTAAATCACACTGTGTAGGAAATGGACGGGTGTTAAATTCCCATTTTAACCCACTTAAAACGTACTTTTCTCCGTTGCCGTAATTCTACTGAGGTTGTTCTGTGTGTAGCATATAAAAATAAAACAATATATTCGGAAATATTATAAGGCAAAAAGGAGAGTACCATGTCCAGTCAGTAACGACAGTGACTTACAGAAGCTCCATTACAAATAACGCGATACAAATTTACAATAGTTCTCCACATACGATAAAACCTATTTCATCATTCTCATTGCTTAGTAAAACCCTAAGGTCATTCTTACTTGATCATTGTTGCTACTCAGTAGCAGAATCTCTACATGTGAATTACAAAACTCAAAAGAAAAAGGGACAAAAGATCTTACTGCAAGTAGTGCTAGGTGCACTGTAGATTAAGCCAATCGAACGAACTCATCCGTCTGAAAGAGCGCAATTATATTTACGTAACATCGAATATTATAGTATATGCTTATATTAAAGTAATAACAAAGTAACAGAAACTGTTAAAAACGCGAAGACCAGATTGGTTTTTTTTTTTTTTATGCAGGTGTGCGCGGCCCACCAACATTTCAGATCACTACAGAGCTGTGACGCTACTCACTGCGCTACCAAGACCATGTTTCTTAACAGTCCATATCTAGCTTGTTACCATGTCCTGAAAGCTTTAATTGTAGCTACATAATTAAATGAAATTTAATTACAGCAAATTGTACCAAGAACATTGCGTTTTAATGGGCCCTCAACATGCCGTTGACTTCAAATGGCACTCTTTCATAATAAACAAGTTACAAGAATTCTTTTACCACGGGTATGATGTTTTTCGTCATTTATTACAACGAATCACACAGTTAATGGATGTTTTTGGAGAGCAACCCAGTTTGCTAGTGCTCGGAAACGGTCAAAATGGCGCCTCAGAACTCTGCAACGAAGGGAGATGGTGTGCATGAGACGAGCGTGGCGTTCTGCCATCTCATTGGTCAAAATTCAAACGGACCTTCAGAATATCTGACACGCTATACATTGCTCTGCACGTTCGGAAAGACTCCCCACCCTGCTATTCCACGCTATGAAGTTGGAAACTCGGCACGCTCAACGCTCAACGCTCAACGTTCGGATGCACCGTCTGTGTGCCGAGGGCTTAATAGGTATAACGTTATTGTGACCCGCTACATACCCGCCAAGTTTCATGAGGATCGTTCCTTTACACCTGTGAAACGTTCCCTTATGAGTTGTGAGTCATGTTCGGCGGGAAGCTCCCTTGTTTCCTTTTTTACAGTGGAGTTAACGCTTTAGCCGTCGGCACACGGACCGTGCATCCGAACGCTGAGCGAGCGTGCTGAGTGTCTGACGTCATAGCTTGGAATAGCACGTTCGGGAGTCTTTCCGAACGCGCAGAGCAATATCTAGCATTTCAGATATTCTGTGCGTTGACCAATCAGACGACACAACACCACCTACATCACATGCACGCCATCTCCCTTCAGCACAGAGCTGTAAGGCACCATATTGGCATTCAGTTCAAGCATATACGTATATGTACCGTTCCTGAGCACCTTGAAAATCACTCGAAAACACGTTGTTAATTGTGTCATTCGTCGCAATAAAATAATGAGAAACACGATACTTGTGGGAAAAGAATTATTGTAACTTGTATGTTATGAGATATGCCATTTGAAGGCAGCGACACACAGGATCCACCAAAAACACAGTGTTATCGGTGTAATTTGTTATAGTTAAATTTCAATTAGTAACATAGCTACGATTGAGGGTTTTAGCAAGTGGCAAGACGTTAGAAGCGGCCACAAACTCTGAGTAGCGTTAATGCGTGATAGAGTCTCGCCACGCGGAAATATTTTTTTCCTAACATTAGCGCTGTTAATAGGTTCTGACGCTTTGTTATTGCTTTAATGTAAGTATATACTTCAATATTTGATGTTACGTAAATATAAGTTCACCTTTTTTTTTTGAGGAGTGAGTTTGTTCGATTGGCTTAATCTACAGGACAGCTTGCGCTACTTGTATAAAGAGATTTTGTTCCTTTTTATTTTAAGTTTTGTAATTCCTACTGGGTAGGAACAGCGATCAAGTAAGAATGACGTTAAGGTTTTCTAAAATGTGGGAACGAAAAAATAATGTTTATCTTATGTGGAGAACTATAGCAAATTTGTGTCACATTGCTTGTAATGAACTTCAAGCCTGTGTCCTTATCGACTGGACACGGTACTCTCCATTTTGTCTTAAAACATGTACATGGATATTGAAGTTTTTATTTGTGTATGTTACATATAGAACAACATGACTAGGATATGGACAGTGGAAGAAATGTGCGTTTGGACATGATGCTTTCCTTTTTGTTTTAAGGGGGGGGGGGAGGATGGGGGGTTGGGGGGGGTGGGGGGGGGGGGGTAGGACGTCAAACGGGCCGACTTGGAGCAGGAAGAGAGGCACCACAGGGCATTTTAATTTCCACTGTCTATACTTTTACAAATACATTCATAAAACTTTAACAGCATGACCAGGAAGGATTCAGGATTCATACTCATAGCAGTGGAAGCTCAAAAACGTAAGAAAACACATTTTTTACATGTGAAATTTCATCATTTTTTCACTTACTACTGGCTGCATTTGTTACTATAGGTACACTTTTCTTCCTAAGTAAGAGAGATTCTTCGATGACTTTTGCACAGCATAAAAACCATAGATACAGGTGTATGAAACTCTAGAAGTTATTTAATTTATGAAAAAATGAATGAACTGTTACATTTTAATTCATGTTTAGAAAAAATTCAAGTTTTATAGTTAATTATCTCAATTTTTCCACAGTTCTTTAATAGATTTGGAAAATTCTAGAGTTTCATACACCTGTAACTACTGTTTGTATGCTATGGAAAATTCATCGAAGAATCACTCTTACTTAGGAAGAAAAGTGTACCTGTAGGAACAAATGCAGCCAGTAATAAGTGAAAAAATGATGAAATTTCACGTGTGAAAAAGGTATTTTGCTAAGTTTTTGAACTTCAACGGTGATGAGTGTGAGTCCTCAATCCTTCCTGGTCATGGTGACAAAGTTTTATGAATTTATTTGTGAAAGTATAGACAGTAGAAATTAAAATGTCCTGTGGTGACTCTCCTGCTCCAAGTCGGCCCGTTTGACGTCCTACACCCCTTAAAACATGTTCATGGATATTGAAGTTTTTATTTGTGTATATTACATATAGAACAATGTGACCAGAAAATGGACAATGGAGGAAATGTGCGTTTTGGCACAGCTCACGTGGGAATTTTACGCGCGCCCATTGAGTATACGGTGTGATTTACAAACTAGAAAGATCCCACAACTGGAGCGCGTTGCCATCGCGTATACCACATTGGGGCCCACGTACCGTGTGCACAAGTCGCATCGTTCCTGAGCGTTCAGCAGCACGGTTAACTCCACACGCTCAACATTGACGTTCAGGAGCACGGTCCGTGTGCCGACTGCTTTACAGTCGTCTAGACCAGGGGTCTCCAAACGTTTCAGTCTGCGGGCCACACTGATTCCTCCACGAAGTCATAAGGGCCAAGATCTACCTAGTAGGATCAAAGCACTCTAGCACTCCATGATCACCGTAATGTAAGGCTAAAGGAAAGATGAAATCGCAAAAATCTAAGGTTGTGGGAATAGCTAGCTCTGAAAACAACTACGATTTTTATTTAATTACATAATTTTGATTGGTGGACGTACCTGACCGATATTCTGGCGTATTTTATTCTGGCGAATTTCACCGACAAAAAAGTATGTCAGTGCACATTCCTCACGAAAGCGCCCTGCAAAGTTAACGAAATTTCAAAATCATTGTTAGCAACACTGTTACTGCAAGACGTAACAGAGGTAGAGTATGTCAACGCATTGTTATTTCAAGCGGCGCAACAATAAGTTTAGTTATGTAGCCTTGTAGCGAATAGCAGAGCCAGGGCATATATTTGATAGAATCGCCCTCTGGCTGAGTTACGGAACGATGAGTGGTTATGGAAGCTAGCATTTTATACAGAATTAACTAAACATATGAATGACCTTAACTTAAAATTGCAAGGTGAAAACCAGCTTCTGCCCTATTTATACACCCATGTTAAGTCCTTTCTAAAAAAAGATTGCTTTGTTTCACTCTCAGTTGAACAAAGTATGCTTCACGCATTTTAATACATGCCAAACATTCAGTCAGCAAACTGAGATTCCGTTTCCTGTAACTTTAGCAATTGAAGCTTTGGGCGCTTTAAAAATTAATTTTGAATCACGTTTTTCAGATATCGATGCAAATTCAAACGATATCAAGATATTTCAAAATCCCTTTGACTTCGATATAGAAGCGTTACCCGCACAACTTCAGTTTGAAATTGTTGATTTGCAATGTAGCGACTTTTGTAAAGAAAAACATTAAAAGTCAACATTACTGGAATTTTATAAGTGTCTTCCATCCACACAGTTTCCAAATTAAAATAAATTTGCCTGTGGCTTTTTTTTCGCTTTTGGCACTACTTATTTGTGTGAAAAACTTTCTCCAAAATGAAACATGCAAAAAATATTTACAGATCAAAAGTAAGTGATGAGCATTTGAACTCGCTGATGATTATCTCTACCAGTAAACTTGATCCGCAACTGGAGGTAATTATGAAAGGAAAGTTACATCTATATAAAAGTCACTAATTATCACTAAGATGTTAAATTTCTTTATGTGAATACTCTAACACTGTGAGTTTTCAAGATATAAATTATTTACAATTATTTTTATACATCAGTTACAACTAAAATATCCAATATCATTATGTTCACCAGGTATTGTATATTCTTTAAATTGCCTTTAAATAAAAATATTTTATACGATTTACTTGCTATGTGTATTTTACAACGTAATCAAAAGAAAGTGAAACCTCGCTTAAGAAGCATCTTCCATAATGATTGATTACTAAGGCTAGTCGCCGAAGTGGCGTCCATTTGAAAGACTTGCACCAGACTCGGGAGTAGAATAAAATTCAAAGAATTTTTTTGCTTAAAATGTTTTCGCAAAACTAGTCTGTTAAGCTTTCTTTTTTTTTCACTATCGCACGGAGAATGATCTGTCTGTTTATTGTGGTTAGCCACAAGTTTAACCATGACCTTCCGCTTTGTAAAGATAGAGCTCCAACAATGTCGCGGTGTATTGGTCGCGATAGGCCTCGAAACTCAGTTGTTGGCAGTATAGGTACCTCTTCAAATATTTGGCGGGCCGGATACCGGGGATGTCCGACCAGCTAACGCGGGCCGGTTTGCCGGGCCTCGCGGGCCGGTTTCGGCCCGCGGGCCGTAGTATGGAGAGCCCTGGTCTAGACAGAAAGCGCCGAGCGTGAGCCGTGGCCGGCGTGCGAGGCTGGCAGCCGTGAGCCGCCGCGGTGGGCCGTGTGAGCGGATGCGGGGGGCCCGCCGTCGCGGCCCTGGCGGGCTGCCCGGCTGCCGACCGCCCGCCGTCTGCGGACGGACGTCTGCCGTCCGCCGGGGCCGAGCGTCGCACGAGCCAGCCGCAGGCCCGGCCGGCCAGCAGGGCACGCGCGCGCCCATTGTCAGCGCACTGCCTGTCGCCGATGGCTGTCTGCCGAACCTCAGCTCTCTCCACTGTCTGAGTTTGCCACAAGACTGTACAGTGCGACACAAGAAATTCTTCTCCGCGATCCAAGTCGCTAAGTGCACCATCTATAAAGGAGTCATTTCACATCCTGTTGGTACAGGGGAGGGCACAATACTATTTATCAGTAGTGAGTTGGACCACCAATGGCTATGAGAACATCTGCAATTCTGGACGGAATAGATTCGTAGAGTGTCCGAATAGTTTCCAACCCGCCAGGTTAGCCGAGAGCGCTAATGCGCTGCTTCCTGGACTCGGGTAGGCGCGCCGGCCCCGGGTCGAATCCGCCCGCCGGATTACAGACGAGGGCCGCTGTGCCGGCCAGCCTGGATGTGGTTTTTAGGCGGTTTTCCACATTCCTCTAGGTGAATACCGGGCTGGTCCCCACGTCCCGCCTCAGTTACACGACTCGCAGACATTTGAGAGATATCCACACTTTTCCACGATTTACACCGGACGAAGACAGGTGGGGTACTCTGATCCCGTCCCGGGGGGGGGGGGGGAGGGGGGGTGGTACAGGGTGGCGGCAGGAAGGGCATCCGGCCACCCCTTCACATCAACATGCCAAATCCGGTTTAACCACGCCACCCCGCGCAACTGCGGGACAAAGGCGCAAGCGATAGTGTCTGAATAGTTTCCAACGGAATGTTCTTCCATTCTTGTATCAAAACACCCGCCAACTGCACCAAAGATGTCGGAGCTGGAGATTAGCTCCTCACTGTTATAAAACTTGCCATAACGATCAATGATGTTGAGTCTGGTGATGTGCTAACCAGGATAGACGTCTGATGTTATTCTGATGCTCCGCAAACCACCCCAGAGCCTTTGTGGCTGTAATGTGTGCGCATTAGCATCCTGCAATATGGCCATGTTTGACAGCAATATGCTATATTGTCGAGGATGTCGAGATATTCAATCGTAATAATCCAGCCAATGCTGAATATCACGATATAGCCGCCCAAATAATATCAGAAACTCCCTCGTGTTTGATTGTGGGAAACAGGCAGTCAACATCGTAGGCTTCTTTCAGTGTTCTCCACACATAAACCCGGCCGATTGTAGGAACGGTGGCGGTTCGTGAGTATACATTCTGGTTGTTCACAAATTTTTAGATTCAGGTAAAACTGAGAGTGTGAAGTTAATAGCTTCTGCTGTATAACAGTTGTCCTCTTCAGCCGGCCCGTGTGTCCGAGCGGTTCTAGGCGCTTCAGTCTGGAACCGCGCGAACGCAACGGTCGCAGGTTCGAATCCTGCCTCGGGCACGGATGTGTGTGATGTCCTTAGGTTGGTTAGGTTTAAGTAGTTCTAGGTTCTAGGGGACTGACGAACTCAGATGTTAAGTCCCATAGTGCTCAGAGCCAATTGAACTATTTTTTGTCCTTATCAACAAGTTTGTACAACTACAGCCACTGCCAATAATAATAACAGCAGTAATAATAATAATAATAACAATAATAATAATAATAATAATAATAATAATAATAATAATAATAATAATAAAGGCTGCTGCAAAGGAGCACGAGGATGTAAAGAGCAACTGATAATAGATGCAGAGGTGACATATCAAGCTAAAACTAAACAAAGGTCACTACACTATGCATACATTGATTACCAAAAAGCTTTTGATAGTGTACCCCACTCATGGTTACTACAAACATTGGAAATATACAAAGTGGATCCTAAATTGATACAGTTCCTAAACATAGTAATGAAAAATTGGAAAACCACACTTAATATCCAAACAAATTCAAATAATATCACATCAAAACCAATACAGATTAAGCGTGGAATATACCAAGGAGACTCATTAAGTCCTTTCTGGTTCTGCCTTGCCCTGAACCCACTATCCAACATGCTAAATAATACAAATTATGGATACAATATTACTGGAACATACCCACACAAAATCACACATTTTCTATACATGGATGATCTAAAACTACTGGTAGCAACAAATCAACAACTCAACCAATTACTAAAGATAACAGAAGTATTCAGCAATGACATAAATATGGCTTTTGAAACAGACAAATGTAAGAAAAATAGCATAGTCAAGGGAAAACACACTAAACAAGAAGATTACATACTGGATAACCACAGCGACTGCATAGAAGCGATGGAAAAAACAGATGCCTATAAATATCTAGGATACAGACAAAAAATAGGAATAGATAATACAAATATTAAAGAAGAACTAAAAGAAAAATATAGACAAAGACTAACAAAAATACTGAAAACAGAATTGACAGCAAGAAACAAGACAAAAGCTATAAATGCTTATGCTATACCAATATTGACCTACTCATTTGGAGTAGTGAAATGGAGTAAGACAGACCTAGAAGCACTCAATACACTTACACGATCACAATGCCACAAATATAGAATACATCACATACATTCAGCAACAGAAAGATTCACATTAAGCAGAAAGGAAGGAGGAATTGGATTTATCGACATAAAAAACCTACATTATGGACAGGTAGACAATTTAAGAAAATTCTTTATAGAACGAGCAGAAACTAGCAAAATACACAAAGCAATCACTCATATAAATACTTCGGCTACACCAATGCAACTTCATAACCACTTCTACAACCCTTTAGATCACATAACATCAACAGACACGAAGAAAATAAATTGGAAAAAGAAAACACTACATGGCAAGCACCCGTTTCATCTAACACAGCCACACATCGATCAAGACGCATCCAACACATGGCTAAGAAAAGGCAATATATACAGTGAGACGGAAAGATTCATGATTGTAATACAGGATCAAACAATAAACACCAGGTATTATAGCAAGCATATTATTAAAGATCCCAATACCACAACAGATAAATGCAGACTTTGCAAACAACAAATAGAAACAGTAGATCACATCACAAGCGGATGTACAATACTAGCAAATACAGAATACCCCAGAAGACATGACAATGTAGCAAAAATAATACATCAACAGCTTGCCTTACAACATAAACTTATAACAACACGTTCCCACATACAAGTATGCACCACAAAGTGTACTGGAGAATGATGAATTCAAATTTTACTGGAACAGAACCATTATAACAGATAAAACAACACCGCATAACAAACCTGACATCATACTCACCAATAAAAAGAAGAAATTAACACAACTAATCGAAATATCCATACCCAATAGAACAAATATACAGAAGAAAACAGGAGAAAAAACTGAAAAATACATCCAACTGGCTGAGGAAGTCAAGGACATGTGGCATCAGGATAAAGTTGACATTATACCAATTATACTATCACCTACAGGAGTCATACCACACAGTATCCACCAGTACATCAATGCAATACAGCTACATCCAAACTTATATATACAACTACAGAAATCTGGAATTATTGATACATGTTCAATTACCCGAAATTTCCTAAATGCAATATAACACATACCATACAGTTAAAAGGAAGTGACGCTTGATCAAGGTCCGCGTCACTTTCCATTTTTAACCAGACTTAACGTCTGAGAAAGTAAAGAAATAATAATACTATGTGTAACTTATTTGCCAAAAGAAAATTGTTTTTATGAAATTTTTTGTTTTGTACATAATTAAGTACAGTTTAGGGCAATAACGAAATAATGTGTAATCTTTCGCAACTCTCCATTTTGCATTTTTGTGTAAGTGGTAGCTTTAGGACTCTTCAATTTTTTCGGACAAATGTACAAGATCCCTAACAGGTGTATCAGTTCACGAATTTACTTCCGGGCTGAAAATCGGTACAAGATCCCTAACAGGTGTATCAGTTCACGAATTTACTTCTCGGCTGAAAATCAGATATTCTTCCGCTGCACCCACACAGCAACCTGTGCTAACTGTTCACTTCCTTGTTAAATGTTCGCCTGTAGTCACGCTTATTTGATTTTGTTACTCTCTCAATACAACGATCTGTCCTTTTGCGGCTAGCTTTTCCTCGTAATTTGCTTATATGTTCCCACAGTGAGATTTTCAGTCTGTAGCGGAGTGTGCACTGGTATGAAACTTCTTGGCAGATTAAAGCTGTGTGCCGGACCGAGGGTCTAACTTTGCCTTTCGCGGGGGAGTGCTCTAGCAACAGAGTGACACAGGCGCTACTCATGACCCGTTCTTACACCTTTACTTTTCCGTTGGCGTTTAAAATAGATTCAACGCAGTTCATGTTTACACTGCACATCAAAACCGATTCCCGCACAGGAAACAACCAACCTCAAACACAACGTGCCGTTTGTGGAAATGATTAAACTCAAGTAGTAATGTCTACCAACATGATCACTTGACTTGAACAAAATGAGGCGCTGAGATCCACAAGCGCCTAAGGCACACCGCCGTCGATCCCACATTTGCGTGAATATTAGACAAACCAGTGATACAGTTTTTCGAGAATTTTCATGTATACAACGTGGGCCTACAGCACAGATATTCCAGTCAACATTGTCAAAAGCTTTCTTTAAGTCTACAAATGCTAGAAATGTAGGTTTGCCTTTCCTTAATCTAGCTTCAAAAATAAGTCGTAGGGTCAGTATTGACTCACGTGTTCCGATATTTCTACGGAATCCAAACTGATCTTCCTCGAGGTCGGCTCCTACTAGTTTTTCCATTCGTCTGTAAAGAATTCGCGTTAGTATTTTGCAGCCGTGACTTATTAAACTGATAGTTCGGTAATTTTCACATCTGTCAACACCTGCTTTCTTTAGGATTGGTATTATCACCAATAGGTGATGTTTCATTAGTTAACGCTTTGACTTTGGCATTGCTGTCTTTCCTCGGTGATCCGACAGGCCGGCCTCCCCGTGGGGGCTCCGCCCAGAGGACGTCATCATCGAGAGGGCCTAGTCAGCGTCGCCCACTCGCCTTCCTCTTTTAAAGGGGACCGGCCCAGCCGCTCACGAGCTCGGGAATGGCCTCGTTGATTGCCAGCTGCCATAGGCGTCCTCAGCCACGGGCCACGGCTCGCTGCGTGGTGCTTCAACACACGGCCGCACCCTCGTTTTGTGACTTCCCCCTCCCTCCCCCTACCCTACATTAGTAGTAGTAGTGGCAGCAGAAGGTTGTGATATTCGCTATTTTTGGCTTCATTAAAACAGCAAATAGTTAACACTTTCAGCCAGAAGGCAGATACTTGTTTATAAAGAATGATTAATGTATAATAAGGCGTCGCATAGCGACGGTGGAATTTCCTAAATGATGTTGTGGTGTGCGTACTGTAAGACCTTCGGTACACACACATTCAGATTATTGGACTTGTCGCTATAGCGAAGTAGGCGAGTGTCAGCAATATGTCTCGTGGTCTTATCGTGGCCTGTTTATCTTCCTTCTGCCTTTAGGTCAGACGATAGAAATGATCCTTGCACGCTTACAGTAGCAGATTGACGGCGACCAACTTTAAACAGAACTTGATTAATTTTCACACACATTTATTAAGATAATAACAAGCATAAAAAACTTAACTAGGTTCTGGATGCTATTTACAATTGACAATCTGAAGTTCCTTTGGTCTTGGTACGTTAATCTTATTCTCACATATCTCTGATACTTGACAAAGTGTCTATACATTTCTCTTCATGGCTATGTACAGGAATATGATAATCTTATTAAGCGCAGACTGAAACTAGACTATAGACTGGTACAGACAAATGCAGACTAATGCAGACTGACTAATCGGAGGTCTGTACACTCGTTATAATACCTCGCGCGTTCATGTATCACTGCGCGAGTGTGATCCGTGAGGAGGAAAGGTTCTACATTAGCAGCAATCTCATTGGCTGCGTTACATATTAATACGCGGATCGGCAGAAGCAGAATTTGGTCCGTCTCTAAGACAGCGCCATCTCGTAGTGCGGAGACGGACGAGCGCTGCGTCTGCGCTGTTGTGCTTAATGGGGCGCGTTCTAGTGGGAAAGTTGTGTACGCGCTGACTACGCGGAACTATGTACACAACAGATGTAATTCGTGGTCTTGGACGGCTATATAAACAGAAGCGGCAATATAAACAGAAGAATACGGATAGATATGCGATCCTTCTTTATTTTGTTCGCTGGAGAACAAATGATGCCTTGAGCGCTAAAGACTTGTACTGTTTTTCTTAAGTAAGACGGACGCAGATTTGTAGCAGTCTGATCTAATTTTTAGTAAATGTATAAAAACGTGTTACGTCTAAGTTTGGGTGAAGTGTAAAAAGAAGAACTGTTATAACTTATCGTGACGACGCACGGGCGACTCAAGAGGACAATGGCTATATAAAAGAGCGCTCAATGGACATGAAACTGACATAAAACTCTACCGTCATTGTAGTATCAAGCTTAAAAGCTTAAGGTACGATATATGTTTTAGTTATAATAAATATTTGTTCTTGAAATTTGAATCATTTAGCAATGCTCATTCGTATAATCTCCTCAGTATTATTTTCACTTTAATTATGCATTTTGCCGGCCGGAGTGGCCGTGCAGTTCCAGGTGCTACAGTCTGTAACCGAGCGACCGCTATGGTCGCAGGTTCGAATCCTGCCTCGGGCATGGATGTGTGTGATGTCCTTAGGTTAGTTAGGTTTAATTAGTTCTAAGTTCTAGGCGACTGATGACCTCAGAAGTTAAGTCGCATAGTGCTCAGAGCCATTTGAACTAGCCAATTATGAATTTTGCTAAGATTACAGACGCCAAAATCCCAGCAGTCCAATGTGTGTGTTACATTGACAAAAAGTAAACTGGAATGAGATTTTCACTCTGCAGCGGAGAGTGCGCTGATATGAAACTTCCTGGCAGATTAAAACTATGTACCAGGCCGAGACTCGAACTCGGGACCTTTGCCTTTCGCGGGCAAGTGCTCTACCGGCTTTTTTTTTTGATCTCGTTTTTGTACGTTGTATCTGCTCGGTGCGGACGTCGCAAGATACCCGTTTCAGTTCGTCGTTGATCCATTAACTCAGTTTTTTTATTACAATCGACTGAGCTACCGAAGCACACTCAGGCCCCGTCCTCACAGCTTTACTTCTGCCAGTGCACTAGAGCACTTGCCCGCGAAAGTTCGAGTCTTGGCCTGGCACACGATTTTAATCTGCCAGGAAGTTTCAAAAAAGAAAACTTTTTATCGTCTTCTTGCATCAGCTTTAATATCGAATTTCCCTTTTGTGTGATGTTACAGTTGTTTTTGCGCCCTTACCAACATTCTGGTCCCTTAGGAAATTGTTTTGTCATAAGAATAACTTCACGACCGGGTATGATCGTATCTACGATCATGAGGTAATTAGAAAGACGATAATGCAATTTCTTAATCAATAGCACGCTAGCTGTGACTGCTTCAAGCCACGCGAAACTGCAAGTAAAGACTATTCACATTTCATAAGGCAATATTTTATGACAATGGTCAATCCATGATTCTTACGCCAATTGTGATTGATAAAACAATAAGCGAAATGTCAAATTCCAACATTTCCGTTGAATAACATCACTTTTAGTTTGTTACATCACAAGGTGTTGTTTCGCCCTGCTACCAGTCACTGAAGCTATATCATTTTTTTCTTTTTTTTTTTTTTTTTTCAACAGTTATCTTCCGGCTGGGTGGCCATTTCTATTTCTTTCCAAAGAACGTCAATAAATTATATTTTTATATATTTCACTGGAGCCTGGTATTCATACGATGTAACTACCAACTTATTATACAGGTAGAAAGAAAAAAGCACTAGTGATGATAGCAAATTTATTTTGTATCTCCTGTTGGTAACTGATTTCAGTCATTATCATAACTTAGTTGTAATGGCCGAAACCGATTACCAACATTATATATAAAATAGATAGGCGATCTCAACTGCTGCTTTCCGTTGCAAGGAAGGTTATTCCTAAATTAACCTCAGACCCGATATTAAGAATAAACTAATGCTTGTAGTTTCATGGCTCGTGGCTGGATGGAAAAGGACACTTTGTAACTCACGTTGCGCCGGTCAGCTACTGTTGCGTTCGTATTGTATAAGCAACAAAGGGCTGAAACGGAGCGGTGTTACTGCGTCTCCCACTAGTTGCTAGAGGCGTTCTGTCTTACGCTTCCTGCAAGGAGTCAATATTGCCTTCCATCAGCTGTTGTGTTTTGTGTTTGGGGATGTAGTTATGATTGATGGTGTTGTGAGGGAGCGGTGCAGAAAATAAAGTCTGATGGCACGGATGTGCGTGATGAAAGTTTCGAGGAAGGCATTCATATGTGACTGATGATCTTACGCAGTTTGTTGACGAAATGGTGTGAGCGAGACATCGAATCACAATTTCCGAACTTTCTGAAGATGTGCCTCAGATTTCCAGGACAGCGCTTTACTTACCACTTATTAAACGTCAATTTCTCTTTTCTTTTTTCGTTCGTGAGCTAGAGTTTACTCTACACTTCATTCATTTTTAAACTCACCTTCTTCAAATTTTACACCAGAACGAGCATTTCTAAGCGAATTCTACCTTTTGATGTTTCAATAAAACTTTTCTGAATTTCTTCCAGTTTAGCAGCGCCAACTCGGGGCCACAAAAACGTAGCTGATTACTCTGATTTTTTTAGTGTAATATTTTCGATAACGGACTGCGTCTTCGACAGGTTATTTAGTCTGAACAGAAAATGAGAGAGGGAAAACAAGTACGTGTTCATGTAAAGCTGTCTTCTAGTACCCAGTCATTTACATTCATGAAGCGTAAAAAAAACAGGTATCCAGATTTGTATGGTTGATTGTTATACCTTTGGAACTTCGAACTCGAAAACAGGAGCATTCATGCAAAGAGCGGCGTAGCTATACGCGTGTGGCGTACTGAGTGCATACAAGTACATAAACACACATTAACACATGAAGCAGCTGTCGTCAGCTTATGACGTTGCCTGTGAAGTACAAGTACACACAACACGACCGGCATGGCAAGTGAGTCCTTGAAACATGTGACTCCTACTCGAAGACTGCGACTGCCATATGCAGATTTTTGGCATGCCTATTATCGTAGGCTGTAAAGCCAAATTTTTTATAACACAAACAAAAGATAATCTGTTCGTTTCGCATTGCAGTGTCAGAAAAATCGAAGACAATTTATAAATTGAGGGTAACAACCAGTTACCCTCAATTTATAAATAATGCTAAACGTTTCTTGCAAAACTGTGTGGTAGTGCAATAAAAGTAGAATAATGAGTTATGAAACAAAGCAAAATTAAGGAACCGTACAACGAATCTACTTACACTGCTGGAATCAATCACGGCACAAAACATACTTTATTCTGTCTGTCGATCGCTGTTTTTTATCTCAAGATTACCGTTCTTAAACACTGTGGCTCCTCGCCTGATGTCTAAAAGCAAAGGAATACTGCCTGGAAACTCTAATTTCGAGGCAAAAAACGACAATCGACAGACTGAGTACTGTGTATTTCCTAGAAATAAGAAACTCCTTACCCACGAGTACGTCCAGTTTTCAATTTTCTTTTTTTTTTGGTCATCAGTCTACTGACTGGTTTGATGCGGCCCGCCACGAATTCCTTTCCTGTGGTGCTAACCTCTTCATCTCAGAGTAGCAATTGCAACCTACGTCCTCAATTATTTGCTTGACGTGTTCCAATCTCTGTCTTCCTCTACAGTTTTTGCCCTCTGCAGCTCCCTCTAGTACCATGGAAGTCATTCCCTCATATCTTAGCAGATGTCCTATCATCCTGTCCCTTCTCCTTATCAGTGTTTTCCACATATTCCTTTCCTCTCCGATTCTGCGTAGAACCTCCTCATTCCTTACCTTATCAGTCCACCTAATTTTCAACATTCGTCTATAGCACCACATCTCAAATGCTTCGATTCTCTTCTGTTCCGGTTTTCCCACAGTCCATGTTTCACTACCATACAATGCTGTACTCCAGACGTACATCCTCAGAAATTTCTTCCTCAAATTAAGGCCGGTATTTGATATTAATAGACTTCTCTTGGCCAGAAATGCCTTTTTTGCCATAGCGAGTCTGCTTTTGATGTCCTTCTTGCTCCGTCCGTCATAGGTTATTTTACTGCCCAGGTAGCAGAATTCCTTAACTTCATTGACTTCGTGACCATCAAGCCTAATGTTAAGTTTCTCGCTGTTCTCATTTCTACTACTTCTCATTACCTTCGTCTTTCTCTGATTTACTCTCAAACCCTATTGTGTACTCATTAGACTGTTCATTCCGTTCAGCAGATCATTTAATTCTTCTTCATTTTCACTCAGGATAGCAATGTCATCAGCGAATCGTATCATTGATATCCTTTCACCTTGTATTTTAATTCCACTCCTGAAACTTTCTTTTATTTCCATCATTGCTTCCTCGATGTACAGATTGAAGAGTAGGGGCGAAAGGCTACAGCCTTGTCTTACACCCTTCTTAATACGAGCACTTCGTTCTTGATCGTCCACTCTTATTATTCCCTCTTGGTTGTTGTACATATTGTATATGACCCGTCTCTCCCTATAGCTTACCCCTACTTTTCTCAGAATCTCGAACAGCTTGCGCCATTTTATATTGTCGAACGCTTTTTCCAGGTCGACAAATCCTATGAAAGTGTCTCGATTTTTCTTTAGCCTTGCTTCCATTATTAGCCGTAACGTCAGAATTGCCTCTCTCGTCCCTTTACCTTTCCTAAAGCCAAACTGATCATCACCTAGCGCATTCTCAATTTTCTTTTCCATTCTTCTGTATATTATTCTTGTAAGCAGCTTCGGTGCATGAGCTGTTAAGCTGATTGTGCGATAATTCTCGCACTTGTCAGCTCTTGCCGTCTTCGGGATTGTGTGGATGACGCTTTTCCGAAAGTCAGATGGTATATCGCCAGATTCATATATTCTACACACCAACCTGAATAGTCGTTTTGTTGCCACTTCCCCCAATGATTTTAGAAATTCTGATGGAATGTTATCCATCCCTTCTGCCTTATTTGACCGTAAGTCCTCCAAAGCTCTTTTAAATTCCGATTCTAATACTGGATTCTCTATCTCTTCTAAATCGACTCCTGTTTCTTCTTCTATCACATCAGACAAATCTTCACCGTCATAGAGGCTTTCAATGTATTCTTTCCACCTATCTGCTCTCTCCTCTGCATTTAACAGTGGAATTCCCGTTGCACTCTTAATGTTACCACCGTTGCTTTTAATGTCACCAAAGGTTGTTTTGACTTTCCTGTATGCTGAGTCTGTCCTTCCGACAATCATATCTTTTTCGATGTCTTCACATTTTTCCTGCAGCCATTTCGTCTTAGCTTCCCTGCACTTCCTATTTATTTCATTCCTCAGCGACTTGTATTTCTGTATTCCTGATTTTCCCGGAACATGTTTGTACTTCCTCCTTTCATCAATCAACTGAAGTATTTCTTCTGTTACCCATGGTTTCTTCGCAGCTACCTTCTTTGTACCTATGTTTTCCTTCCCAACTTCTGTGATGGCCCTTTTTAGATATGTCCATTCCTCTTCAACTGTATTGCCTACTGCGCTATTCCTTATTGCTGTATCTATAGCGTTAGAGAACTTCAAACGTATCTCGTCATTCCTTAGTACTTCCGTATCCAACTTCTTTGCGTATTGATTCTTCCTGACTAATGTCTTGAACTTCAGCCTACTCTTCATCACTACTATATTGTGATCTGAGTCTATATCTGCTCCTGGGTACGCCTTACAATCCAGTATCTGATTTCGGAATCTCTGTCTGACCATGATGTAATCTAATTGAAATCTTCCCGTATCTCCCGGCCTTTTCCAAGTATACCTCCTCCTCTTGTGATTCTTGAGCAGGGTATTCGCTATTACTAGCTGAAACTTGTTACAGAACTCAATTAGTCTTTCTCCTCTTTCATTCCTAGTCCCAAGCCCATATTCTCCTATAACCTTTTCTTCTACTCCTTCCCCTACAACTGCATTCCAGTCGCCCATGACTATTAGATTTTCGTCCCCCTTTACATATTGCATTACCCTTTCAATATCCTCATACACTTTCTCTATCTGTTCATCTTCAGCTTGCGACGTCGGCATGTATACCTGAACTATCGTTGTCGGTGTTGGTCTGCTGTCGATTCTGATTAGAACAACCCGGTCACTGAACTGTTCACAGTAACACACCCTCTGCCCTACCTTCCTATTCATAACGAATCCTACACCTGTTATACCATTTTCTGCTGCTGTTGATATTACCCGATACTCATCTGACCAGAAATCCTTGTCTTCCTTGCACTTCACTTCACTGACCCCTAGTATATCTAGATTGAGCCTTTGCATTTCCCTTTTCAGATTTTCTAGTTTCCCTACCACGTTCAAGCTTCTGACATTCCACGCCCCGACTCGTAGAACGCTATCCTTTCGTTGATTATTCAATCTCTTTCTCATGATAACCTCCCCCTTGGCAGTCCCCTCCCGGAGATCCGAATGGGGGACTATTCCGGAATCTTTTGCCAATGGAGAGATCATCATGACACTTCTTCAATTACAGGCCACATGTCCTGTGGATACACGTTACGTGTCTTTAATGCAGTGGTTTCCATTGCCTTCTGCATCCTCATGTCGTTGATCATTGCTGATTCTTCCGCCTTTAGGGGCAATTTCCCACCCCTAGGACAAGAGAGTGCCCTGAACCTCTATCCGCTCCTCCGCCCTCTTTGACAAGGCCGTTGGCAGAATGAGGCTGACTTCTTATGCCGGATGTCTTCGGCCACCAATGCTGATTATTTATCAAAATTTAGGCAGTGGCGGGGATCGAACCCAGGACCGAAGACGTTTTGATTATGAATCAAAGACGCTACCCCCTTTTTTATTTTTATTTTATTTTTTTTAATTCCATTTAGTTCGCTTTTGTTCCTTGCATCTGCTCGGGGCGGACGTCGTAAGACATGCGATTAAGTTCGTTGATGATCGATTAACTCAGTTCTTTTATTATTGCGGAGGGCACGTAACCCTCTGACCGAACACGCTGAACTACCGTGCCGGCACCCCTAGACCACAGCGCTATATAAAATGGGCACTGGCCAACACTCTTTGCTGTGCAGGACCATAGTGGGCATCGGGCCATAGAGAAAACGCCTGAAAAAAAACATTTTACAACCAGAAAAAGGAGTGAATAGATGCGCCATTTTAGCAGACAGGCATCTTTGTCCTCGAAATATAGGAAGATGGCCGTTTCCCCACAAGAGCACAAAAAATGACAGAAAGGGGACACTCGACCTTGGTCTTTTGAAAATGTGAGAGACCGCTAAATGCTTTGGCTTAATAAAAAAAACAATGTTTACTCGAAGTAAAACTTGCCAGTATTAGCTAATGATGATAATGATGTTTTGTTTGGGGGCGCTCAACTGCGCGGTCATCAGCGCCCACACAAAGTCCAATTTTTACACAGCCCAATTTTTTTACACAGTCCAATCCACCCACTGTCACGAAATGATGACGAAATGATAAGGACAACACAAACACGCAGCCCAGGACAGAGAAAATCCCTAATTCGGGGGGGAATCGAATCCGGGACCCCCTGATCTAGAGACAGCAACGCTAGCCACTAGACCACGAGCTGCGGACAGTATTGGCTAAGGTAATTAAATCCTAAGTTGGAGAGAGATACCGGATGGCGATGAGACGGAGCACTTCATTGCCTGGAGAAAGAGACAGAGAGAGAGACACACACACACGCACAACTCCTTCTGTAGTAACTGGTTAATCAGTCAGGGAAAGGAGGCAAGCGTTTTGTATGGAGCAGTGTGATCGATTGGTGCTCGGAAGATCCGGAGCCAATGCAGTGAGAGACGAGAGACGAAGCAGTATGAGGTTTCCTTATAATTGACATTCGACTGGATGTCTAGATCAAGATCCGCAGCCTCCGCTGCCAGATCTCAAAGCTGAGAGACGCCGCAGAGTCATCTGAGTTGATGCATTGGAATTTAGAAACTTTCCGGGCTAATTTGTACTTAACCACCGGCGGGCATCGTCGGTTCCACCAATGATCGACTCTGCAGCCACTTTAGCCACCACCTGCGATACCGTGGTGAGATGGAGCTGCAACTGCGAGACGAGCTGCAGATAAATTAGAGTCACTTTTTCATAATCCGATTGCTCCAAGCTTCATTCTGAAGACTCGCATTCAATAAACAGTTTGCTTCCAACTTCGCTCAAAGGTGCGAGGTGTTCCCTTGTGTAATACTATCTATTTCTAATAACCTTACGATTCTATTAACCTTGCGACAATCAGTCGGCATGCCGTGATTATAAGTTACTCGCATCTTTCCACCTCGATCCTCCGATATGCCAAGGATTTAATTTAAAGCTCCTGATACTTCTCCAGGTGATTTAATGATCTCACTCTAACATGTGGAAGCTACACGCGATGACCGTCTCAGGGCAGAGCAGGTCGCTGGAACTCATTCATGTATCCGACAGGCATTGATCCGAGCCCCTCAGGAACCGATGCCGTGCGCCACGCTATTACTGGAGTCCTCGACTGGTCGATTTTCCGGGCGGCCAACGAGGGTCACGCAACACAGCATGAGAATGGGAATAGACGTTTGCAATCTTCGGCGCGGAATATAGGTAAACTAATTACAGTACAATGAACCGCTGACTTCTCGGGAGAGCAAAAATCAATAGCAAAATCATCCATTTACACTGACATGACTGAGGCACGCTTCGCGTAGGCTGAATAATCTCCATGGTGTACATACACGCAGTCAGGCAGCGAACCAGAGCAAGGTGCAGCATGTGAGACTGCATAGGGAGAGTGTAGAGGATGATGTCCATGAAATAGCGAGGTAAATGAGACGTTGAAAAGTTAGTGATTTAGTTAGTTTGTTGTTCCATAGATCATATTCGTGATAAACGTTATGTGGAGTGTGTCATCAGAACACACGTGAAACTCATATACAGGATGTAACGGGTAAATAGTGCAGATATGTTTCTATTGATGACTGAAGACGATGAACAATATTACATCAGTATTTACGTCACTTGCTGACTAATAATCATTACAAGTCGCATGTTTTTAAGTTGGTTAGTACCTCCAAGTACACGTGGCAAGAACAAGTCATTAATGCTTATTTTCCCCTGGGCAGCATAGCAGCCAGGGCCGGCCACGGCGTGCCAAACTTGACGCCTGCAGCGTGTGCGGTCCGCGGGCGAGCCAAAGCTCTCGGCCTGTCACTCAGGTTTGCTCGGTCCTTCTCGGAACAGAGCGACGTTTCATTTAGCATGATGGTGCAGCATCTTTTTGGTGGGCGCAACTCTCTGAATCGTGGTGTAAGCACTGTTTACCGTTCGCTATTTGTTCTTGGTATGACGGATGGTCACAGGTCCAGTGACTGTTCGCGCTAAAAGAAGCAGTCTACCGATCTGTCTTCAGAGCCCTTAACATGAACGGGAATGGCAAAAGAGATGGACGAGAATTCTCAATTCACATAAGCGTTGGGTACTGCCTATTTGCTATGAATCGTCATCACAGTACGACACAGAGAGAATTTAAACAATGAAAGAGCAAAATATGGGATTCATTGTTCTGTACATCGAGAAGTACTTTGTCCTAAATTTGTAGGAATGGAACTTTGAACAAACTGGTGGTACGAATAGTGAAACTCCTGAAGTCGCACCCATTATTTCAATATCAGTTACAACAGTTTTCAATGAAAATGAACGAAGAGTATGAGAATTCATATGTCACTGAGAAGTACTTAAGTTAGGGGCAAGCTCGGAACGATTTTTCTATTTAAAACTCGTTGTTGTTGAATTTATGAAGAAAAAATGAGTGCAGGAACGAAAAGTAGAATATCCAGAATGGATTGGAAACTTCGTGTTTAAGTGGACTTGACTGCCCTCTGCCCACAGTAAGACATTGCAAGGTTAGAAGCAACTGACGAGTTTCTGATATAATGTGGATGCATTTAAAAAGAAAGTCGCATTTTAGGGCCAGATGCGGTGTCCGAGCGGTTCTAGGCCCTGCAGTCCGGAACCGCGTGACTGCTGCGGTCGCAGCTTCGAATCCTGCCTCGGGCATGGATGTCTGTCATGTCCTTAGGTTAGTTAGGTTTAAGTAGTTCTAAGTCTAGGGAACTGATGACCTCAGATGTTACGTCCCATAGTGCTCAGAGCCGTTTGAACCATTTCGCATTTTAGAGAGGACATTCCGACAAAGGCAGTCCAGTTACCTAAGCCCATTCGCGTTAAAGAAAGCGCGATGTTTGAAGAATTCATTTTGGCCGTGCAAGAATTAAAATGAGAGTTTTATAAAGGTTTTGAAGACACAGTTTTATATCTCTTTCCGAGCTGTTTTTGAGGCCATTTCCCGTTTCAATTCAAAGCTCCCTGTGTATGTGCAGATGTAACTGACTGACCCGCAAGGTAGTTCTAGTTTTAGTGCCAAAGCTTTTTACGTTAAAACTGTCCAAGACATCTACATTGCTTTCCTCAGGTAGATTTTCCACATCTCCAACATGAAGTTGCAAAAGTGTTACAATATTTCGATCGACATATTTGACTGAGAGACCTCTCTTCTATTTTGAAACTAAATAAGTCAGGATTAAGTGGCAAGTTGAGTGCGAAACTCTGTGAAATTGCCTGTATGTATCTGTATGCTGACAATTTGTTCCAGATAAAAACTACATTATACTTTCAGCACGCGAAAAATAATTAATACTGAAAAATTCTTTTGTTTGTGATCTATTTAAGTGAAATATAAAACCAAGTTGAATGCAGTGCGTGTGCACTAACATTTAAATGCGACGCGTTCGCTATTTTCACATCTTCCTCCTCACTGTGATCAGAGACCTTGGTGTGGCAGTAGGGAAAATGTGAAGCACTTTGGCACTCGGGTATGGCCCGCAAGCCGAAATCTTGATCACCCCTTATATCAGGTGTTGAAGTATGGATGTGTGGACGCACAACAGTTAGTCTATAATGACAGGAGCAGCGCCCCTAGTGGCACAGTTACTGTTTTGCAGGAAGCAGGTCAAAGTTTGTGTGAAAACTGTTCGACCCACAGAAAAAACAACCAACACACTGATGTGTGTACATATTAGTGCCATGTAAAAAACATCGCCACTTATACTCGTTGACATCCTGTGTATCTAAAAAGATGTAAAACATATTTATGTGTTTACATTCTGGATAATTACAGATTTTTTGTAAAATATTTCTATTCAAAAATTCCTCTGTGGTGTAGAAGGACTTAGTACTGGGAATATGCATTTGAAAACTCCTATTTTCTCTGTCAGACATTTTATTCCTCGGGTAGATTGTCAAAGAGTTTGACAGCTACATATTTCACCTCTTTCTGTGCCAAAGTTATATTTATTATAGGCTAATGCAGATCGGTTTACCTTCTAGTGTTGTTCTTTGAACATCTCCTTTACGTTGAAACTAAGATGAAACATATTTCACAAGTGGATAAATGAGCTGCAAAGCTGTGATTCACATTCACAACTATTTAAAAAGATGCCTGCAAGATGTACGTCTGTGAAGCCCACACATATTTCTAATAATTTTCTTTTGTGTAGCGGATACTTTTTGACTATATAAGGAGTTACCACAGAATATCACTTCTTAAGACATGAGTGAATAAAAATGTGCAAAATGTATTGATTTACTGACTTCTGTATCCACAAACTTGGCAATTATTGTAATGGCAAAAGCAAATGAACCTAATCGTTTTAGCAGATCTCGTATAAGCTTTTTCCAGTTTAAGGTTTCATCAACACGTATACCTAAAAACTTTCTACCTTGTTTACTATTCTTGTTGGTACACTAAGTTAATAGAAGGTGGGAAATTTTTGTCAGCATAAAACTGGATGAGCTGTGGTTTCATAATTTAAAGCTACCCAATTTGTGGAAAAACAGATATTAACTTACACAAAAACATGATTTACTATTTTTCCATAGATGTTTCTTTGCTCTGCTGTAGAAGAATGCTTGTATCATCTATAAAAAGGGCTAATTCTGCCTCCTGATTCAAATAAAATAGTAGATGATTAACATAAAGCGAGAATATTAATGTGGCAGTGATCAATAGAGTACTCGTTCTGAAATACAAACTGTGATTGGTTAAGTATCCCATAACTACACAGGTGGGTGACAACCTGGAGTAGGTTATCTTCTCAAAAATTTTAGGAAATGATATAAATTTTGACTGTTGGCGGTAGGTACTGACGTCAGTGGCGTCACCTTCCTTACAAAGAGACAAAGGCATATTTCAGTCTGTCTGGGCCGCAACTGAAGTCTTATTAGAGATATTATGCACCCAATACGAATTTTTATTATTTAGAGTCAAAAGGTCGCGAAAGTGAAAAACAACTGAAAACACCACCTAGAGGATGAACCACTAACCTTAACGAGGCACGTAGTAGAATATATTTCTACTGTTTGAAGTACAGAGGAACCTCCCTCCATGTGTAAAAGAAATTCACTTGTAAAAGGAAGCACCGCAGGTGATTAGAAAAAGAGTCAGTGGCATGTCATAAGCGCAGAATATTGACTAAAATCAGCAGAATCAGTTTGTTGAAGGATTGTAAAACATGTTTCAGCTTCCCTTTGATTGCTAGTGGAGTCAAGTAACATTTTGCTTGCTTCAACATGCCGGTGACCCCTAACTACAAAGAAAAATTTCGGAGATTGTTCACGGATATTTCCTGTGTATTTTGGTATAGGGGATCCGTGGTCTCTGGTGGCGTTCTGGTTCACCCTGTATGTGTCAGGCAATGACCATGACGGTGAAATCAGAAGAAAATAGGGGTATAGAGTCTTAGCAACTTATTCCTTTGGTTAGTCTCACGCAAGTTGGACAGGAGTGGTGGAGGTCGGTGTGGAGTAATAGAGAGAGGAATGGCGGTGGAGCACAGTGTACCGTCCTTCGTGAAAATATTCTCCAACATTTGGTGACGGCATTCAGTGAGGACTGGCTTGCCCCCCAATTTTAATACATTTGTCCAGGCTGTGCTCTACTGATACATTCTATTTTTTTTAAAAAAAAGGTCATGGTGCCGAATCGCCAAGTGTTGCTGATGAAATAACCTTTATTAGCCACCTATTTCCCCATTCTGATCATCACCAGATATGATAACATTATTTGCAACAGCCTGTATGGATGGAAATGTTCTCACTAGTGCACTCCACCGAGAAGTGTCGATTCTGATGATTACAGCGTACGAAATTAACTAACTATAGCAATTCAATATGTATAACGCATCTTATTATTTACGAAATAGGACGGTTTTTATTTTATTTGGCGGCACAATAAGAACGTCGCCATACAGGTTGTTGTAAGTACTTGGTGATGATTAAGTTACACTCCTGGAAATTGAAATAAGAACACCGTGAATTTATTGTCCCAGGAAGGGGAAACTTTATTGACACATTCCTGGGGTCAGATACATCACATGATCACACTGACAGAGCCACAGGCATATAGACACAGGCAACAGAGCATGCACAATGTTGGCACTAGTACAGTGTATATCCACCTTTCGCAGCAATGCAGGCTGCTATTCTCCCATGGAGACGATCGTAGAGATGCTAGATGTAGTCCTGTGGAACGGCTTGCCATGCCATTTCCACCTGGCGCCTCAGTTGGACCAGCGTTCGTGCTGGACGTGCAGACCGCGTGAGACGACGCTTCATCCAGTCCCAAATTTGCTCAATGGGGAACAGATCCGGAGATATTGCTGGCCAGGGTAGTTGACTTACACCTTCTAGAGCACGTTGGGTGGCACGGGATACATGCGGACGTGCATTGTCCTGTTGGAACAGCAAGTTCCCTTGCCGGTCTAGGAATGGTAGAACGATGGGTTCGATGACGGTTTGGATGTACCGTGCACTATTCAGTGTCCCCTCGACGATCACCAGTGGTGTACGGCCAGTGTAGGAGATCGCTCCCCACACCATGATGCCGGGTGTTGGCCCTGTGTGCCTCGGTCGTATGCAGTCCTGATTGTGGCGCTCACTTGCACGGCGCCAAACACGCATACGACCATCATTGGCACCAAGGCAGAAGCGACTCTCATCGCTGAAGACGACACGTCTCCATTCGTCCCTCCATTCACGCCTGTCGCGACACCACTGGAGGCGGGCTGCACGATGTTGGGGCGTGAGCGGAAGACGGCCTAACGGTGTGCGGGACCGTAGCCCAGCTTCATGGAGACGGTTGCGAATGGTCCTCGCCGATACCCCAGGAGCAACAGTGTCCCTAATTTGCTGGGAAGTGGCGGTGCGGTCCCCTACGGCACTGCGTAGGATCCTACGGTCTTGGCGTGCATCCGTGCGTCGCTGCGGTCCGGTCCCAGGTCGACGGGCACGTTCACCTTCCGCCGACCGCTGGCGACAACATCGATGTACTGTGGAGACCTCACGCCCCACGTGTTGAGCAATTCGGCGGTACGTCCACCCGGCCTCCCGCATGCCCACTATACGCCCTCGCTCAAAGTCCGTCAACTGCACATACGGTTCACGTCCACGCTGTCGCGGCATGCTACCAGTGTTAAAGACTGCGATGGAGCTCCATATGCCACGGCAAACTGGCTGACACTGACGGCGGCGGTGCACAAATGCTGCGCAGCTAGCGCCATTCGACGGCCAACACCGCGGTTCCTGGTGTGTCCGCTGTGCCGTGCGTGTGATCATTGCTTGTACAGCCCTCTCGCAGTGTCCGGAGCAAGTATGGTGGGTCTGACACACCGGTGTCAATGTGTTCTTTTTTCCATTTCCAGGAGTGTATGTAAACCTATAGTTAATAACGATTTATTTCATCAGCAGCTTTTGAGGATTTTGAAAAAGGACTTTTTCCCCAATTTTAATGTTTTGCCCTTGACAGCAACAGCTGTGATAACCGACAACAACTTGGACATTTTATATTATTATTATTAAGCGCAACACATGCGCAGTTTCTGACCATGTGACCCAACTGACTATGACCTAGCGTATTACAGTCTGTTTTCCTGAGGCGCACCAAAAAACCACTGTCATTGTTCATTTTTACCGCGCGCTGTTAGAGAGAGGAACGGTAGAGAAAAGTCTGAAGGTGATTCGCGTGGTATCATGCCTCGATATCACCCCACGGGCATCGCAGAATTGGTAACGGAATTCCAGGTTTCTGACCGATGCAGACCGAGGTCGCGCAGGATCAGGCGACCTACCGAGCCACGCCTCCAACAGCTCTGTACGACAAGCTCTGTACGCCGCAATGTACCAGTATAATGGCCAGCGGCAACCACTCACCGCAGCTGCCTTTGGAGCCTTTCGCTATCACACTGTAGTTCGTGTTTTGGTTCAGGGAGCCTCATCCTAGTAGCTATTGTGTGAGCTGGACTTTACAAGTTAAGTACTTCTTCTGTCTGTAGTGTTATCTTGTTCACTAATCTTTTCTGCTCCTGCCCAACTTTCCCACGATGACAGTTGCCTCACCATTCCGTAACCAATTCTCCTTAGCATTGTGTACGAAGTCGTACGCAACAGCTCGAAGAACCTTCTGCATGGCACTTAAGTGTGAAATGCACACTATCCACGGAGACGTGGCCGTAGATACCTCACTGCCGAAGTTGTCTGTTACCACCTTACAGATACCCGGTGTTGCGTGGCGCAGGAGTGACCGTAACTTCATAGCTGCGTATACAGGATGGTCCATTGATAGTGACCGGGCCAAATATCTCACGAAACAAGCGTCAAACGAAAAAACTACAAAGAACGAAACTCGTCTAGTTTGAAGGGGGAAACCAGATGGCGCTATGGTTGGCCCGCTAGTTGGCGCTGCCATAGGTCAAACGGATATCAACTGCATTTTTTAAAAATAGGAACCCCCATTTTTTTATTACATGTTCGTGTAGTACGTAAAGAAATATGAATGTTTTAGTTGGACCACTTTTTCCACTTTGTTATAGATGGCCCTGTAATAGTCACAAGCGTATAAGTACGTGGTGTCACGTAACATTCCGCCAGTGCGGACGGTATTTGCTTCATGATACATTACCCGTGTTAAAATGGACCGTTTACCAATTGCGGAAAAGGTCGATATCGTGTTTATGTATGGCTATTGTGATCAAAATGCCCAACGGGCGTGTGCTATGTATGCTGCTCGGTATCCTGGACGACATCATCCAAGTGTCCGGACCGTTCGCCGGATAGTTACGTTGTTTAAGGAAACAGGAAGTGTTCAGCCACATGTGAAACGTCAACCACGACCTGCAACAAATGATGATGCGCCATCTAGCGGGCCAACCATAGGGTCATCTGGTTTCCCCCTTCACGCTAGACGAGTTTCGTTCTTTGTAGTTTTTTCGTTTGATGCTTATTTCGTGAGATATTTGGCCCGGTCACTATCAATGGACCACCCTGTATATGAGTAGACTGTGCAGATGGATTATTCCACGGCGAAGGAAGGGTTGTGGCTAGTTGGATACTGCTCGGCGTAGGCCTACTCTCAGTGATCGAGGACCACGGAACTGGGGCGCGCTGCGAACGGCCAGTGCATCGGGCACGCGCGCTCCGGACCAGCCGTTGGCGTGTCTCCTGTAGGAATCGATCAGCTGAGGCGAATCATTTATTAGAGCGCCTGACAGCAGACGACGGTGGTGCTATTTCCCCCTGCTGTGACGTGCACGGTGGCGTCTTCTCTCGGAATACTTCATGATGCCGGTCAGGTAACTTTCGATGGAATTGTTGATAGTTAACACAATTGGAACTCTCATAATACCTGCAACTCTACACCGACAATTACATGCACGGAAGGTCACAATTTATTATCATCCGCAGCTCGTGGTCTAGTGGCTAGCGTTGATGCCTCTGGATCACAGGGTCCCGGGTTCGATTCCCGGCCGTGTTGGGGGTTTTCTCTGCCCGGGGACTGGGTGTTTGTGTTGTTCTCATCATTTCATCATCATCATCATCATCATCATCATCATCATCATGCGTGACAGTGGTTGGATTGGACTGTGTAAAAAACTGGACTGTGTAAGAATTGGGACTTTGTACGGGCGCTGATGATGGCGCAGTTGAGCGCTCCGCAAACCAAACATCAAAGTTCAAATGTGTGCGAAATCTTATGGGACTTAACTGCTAAGGTCATCAGTCGCTAAGCTTACACACTACTTAACCTAAACTATCCTAATGACAAACACACACACTCATGCCCGAGGGAGGACTCGAACCTCCGCCGGGAGCAGCCGCACAGTCCATGACTGCAGCGTCCCAGACCGCTCGGCTAATCCCGCGCGGCGAAACCAAACGTCATCATCCTCATCATCACAATTTCATATCAGGCCTCTTCTGCTGTTTCTTGCGTTAATTTTTATTCCTTTGCTAATAGTAGGGTGTAGTATTGCGTGACACGCCACGCGCATCTAAAAACTGGTATGCAAAGTATCTGCAACGGACTCTTGAAGGAAATCTCGGGGTAATTTTTGGAAGTCTTTTACCCTGTCGCTGAATCAAACGTAGATCAAAAATTCAATTATTTATGTTCCTGAATTTGTGTCACCCCCGTAGTCCTGGATGAAATAACTTTCTAGGTGACTCTCGTTTACGTACATAAATTTTTGCCAGTGAAAGTACGCGTAAGTACGCTTCCTTCGAACCTATACCTTTGAAATACTCGCAGAAATATTTGGATACAGAACCTGTTACACAAAGAAAATGCTTTATAGTTGCATACGAAGATGTGCAGGGTGTGGACAGAAATATGCAAACACCGAGAGAAATGCATGCTTGAACATAAAAGCAGATTTAGCCAGTCTGCATGTTGCTTCCGCTGTTGACCACGAACGCCACCATTGCAATGTTCTCAATAGGATGTAAGAGTCAGTCGTGATCAGAGCAGTCTTCTGTCTAGTTGTAAGTGCCTGACGTGTCAGAGCTAGGTGAATTCGAATGTGGGCAAATTGATGGTGTTCGTACGATAGGTTCTTCGTAACCAAAGTAGCAGAAGTGTTTGGAGTTTCAAGAGCCACCGTATCGAAGTTTTATACCGCATATAGGGAAAGGAGGAGAACATCTTCCGTCGGTTCTTGGTAGAAAAACATTATAATAAATAAAAAGCACCAGTTTCCTTTTGTTGTACAATGTTACTTGTATTGTGTTAACCGGTTTTCGGCTTTCGAGGCCATCTTCAGACATTTACTGAACATTGTCACCGAAGAAGTTACAATGTTTGCAAACAACATTGGAAGAGAAGTAACACGTCTAGACTGATGCAGAAACATACAGTAACATCTTTGACATTGAGGTGGTAATGCAATGAAAAAGTAAAATATTGAAAAGTAAATAAATAAAAATGGAGTAAACAGGAAAAACTTCTTAGATCTCACCATTGACATCAGTACACACACACACACACACACACACACACACACACACACACACACAGACACTCACACACTCTCACATTATTTCAAAATTTATAGAAAAACTACAACTACAGACACAGTAATACCTTCTTGCTCACAACACCCCTTAGCTCACAAACATGCAGCTTTCCGCTCAATGGTCCACCGTCTCATATCCATCCCTATGCCCAGAGATGATTTTAAAGCAGAGTTAGATACAGAAAATTTATTGCCACAGCCAATGGCTACAGTCCAGTTCTTATTTACCACATCTTGCACAGGAAACAAAAAGGAAAATTATAGCCCTCCTCTAAGCCCCACCTACTTCCCCATCCACTGTCTGCAAGAAATGGTGTACACTACCATTTCTAGGTGAGGTATCACAGTTTGTAGCCAAAGCACTGAAATCCTGCAAGTATCAGCTTTCCCACTATATTAAGAACACGACAGCCCAGTGTGTTTTTAACAGCAAAGATAAGATCCAGTTATTAGCCAACAGTGGGTTATACAAAATCACCTGTTCTGATTGTGACAAATTTACATCGGTCAGTCAGGCAGAGACGTAGCAACTAGGCTGGCTGAACATGAATGCAGCTGGAGGTTGCAGAATTCTGACTCTGCATTTGCTGAGCATGTACTGAGTGAGGGTAACAACCACCAGCCAGTGTCCTATGTACTTCACTCCGCAAACAAGGGCCAGAAACTCAACCTGCTGGAAGCCCTGGAAATTAACAAACATCTTGCTCACAGTCCAGATCTAATCCTAAATAACCAGACACAGCTCAACATATCCCCTCTCCTAAACTTTATATAATCATCTCTGTTGTTCGATACTTCCCACACTGTCTGTTCGTACATATTGCCATTTTCCTGTATTCATTATGTTCATTTGTTTTATCGAAGTTGTCTATGTATTCCATATACACTGTAGTTTCAATTGTTGTGGCTTTCTTTTAACTGGCTTTTTAAGCTGAAAACCGGTTAACACAATAAAAGTAATATTGTGAAAAAACCAAACAGGAAAACATCATTCACTAAGCCACAACGCTGATTAAAGTGTGTGTTGAGTGATATGATAGAGGCTCATAGAAGAGGAGTGTGATGAAAAATAAGGGAATGACAGCTGCAAAAGTCACCACAGATCTGAATGTCGCACTCGCGAACCTTGTCAGTACCAAAACAACATGAAGGGAGCTCTTGCTTTCTTTCTTTTGCTTACGCCATAGTCCCGCAGCGATCGCAGGATCGGCCTAGTTACAACAGATTTGGCAGTTTTAGTGTTAGGGATGGCCGGATGCCTTTCCTGCCGCCACCCCATATCCCCCCAGGACGGAATCAGTGTAACCCAACTATCTGCGGCGAGTGTGATATAGTGCGGACGTGTTTCAGATGTCTGCGGCGTGTGTAACTGAGGCGGAACGTGGGGACCATCCCAGTATTCACCTAGCGGGATGTGGAAAACCTCCTAAAAACCACATCCAGGCTGGCCAGCACACCGGCCCTCGTCGATAATCCGCTGGGCGGATTCGATCTGAGGCCGGCGCGCATACCTGAGTCCAAGAAGCAGCGCGTTAGCGCTCTCGGCTTTTTGAAGCAATGAAAGGATGACATTTAGTCGGATGACTCTCGTTTCACACTGTTTCGAACATCTGGCCTAGTTAACATCCTAAGAATGAAACATGGCGAATTTTCGGTGATGATTTGGACAGCCACAGCGTGGTATTCTATGGACCACATGGATACTCTGCAAGGTCGGTTTACTGCCAATGATTACGTGATAATATTGGCTGATCAGATCCATCTCGTGGTACAATGTTTGTTGCCCAATGGTAATACTGTATTCCAAGACTGTACGGCCGCCGTTCGCATAGCTCATATCGTCCAGGACTGGTTTTATGAACAAGAGGATGAATTGTCGCAACTCATCTGGCCACCACCGTCGACAGATCTCAACACTGTTGAGCCATTGTGGTCTACTCTGGACAGAAGGGTGCCTGATCGCTATCCACCTCCGTCATCCTTACCTGAATGTGCCACTGATGACGAATTTCAGTCTCATTCTTCGTATTCGCTTCATGTATTAGGCAAACTGTCTGTCACAGTAGTCCATCTCTTGTACGGTCTTCCTACATTTCTTCTTCCACCCAGTTTGTAAATGACAGTCTTTATCGGGAATCTTCACCACCCACACGGTCTACACGTTCATTTCGCTTTCTCCTACCGTCTTCTATTTTTTCGTTTAGGTTTTATATTCCTCATTCTTTCCTTATATCGTTTCTTTTACGATCTTCTCGCGTACCACTCACCTCATAGACAGCATTTCTTGAGCTTGTGCTCTATTTCTTGGTGTCTTGTTGACGCCCATCCTTCACTTCCATAAGCAAAAGTTGGTACTACTATGGTTTTGTAAAACATCAGCTGGGTTTATTTCCTGTTCTTTCCCTGTAATTTTATTTTACCATCGTTCTGTATAAGGAAGCAAATTAATTTAATTTTTAGTCCATGTCGTATTCACACGTGATATCACGTCCAGATACTTAAAATGTTCAGCTTGCCCCTTGATTTTATTATTCAAAATTATTTTTGATCTCACTGATTGAATGCCCTGAAATCCCACCACCTTTGTTTTATCTCAGACTGTTTTAGGTTGTAATCTGCGGCTACCTGCTGCAAGTTACAGACTTCTATTTGGAGGTCATCTACATTCTCTGCAATCAGAATTTAGGTCACCTGTAAGTAAAACTGCTTTTAATTTCGCATTACGATCTAAAACTTCTCGTTTTATTCGTCGCTTTCCGTTTACTGATCACTTCATCTATGTGTTCATTGAAGAGTCTCGGGAAAATTCGGGGAAGTACAGCATCGTTGTCTTACACCTTTATTTTAGTCAGTTGGGTTTGTCACCATAGCCCCCACACCCATAACAGTTTCGGTGTTTGTGTATAAACTCTTGTCTTTATGAGAGAGATGGATAACCTCGTTGAGCCATTACATTCTACAACATTTCTCTGTTCACATTAGGCTTCTCAAAAATCTATAAAACAGTAAGGTTTGCCTTACTGAATTCTCGTCTCTTTTCTTTTCTTCGCTAGGCGATTCTGCCTTTCTGAAACTCTATTACCCTTTAGATATTCATTTTTCGACGAACCGCATGATAAAAGGCAATGAATCCCCAAAAAAGATAATAAAGGAACTGTCTGCGACGACACTCAGCTGCGTGGCAGGTTAATCGCGTTGTTGGAGGCGCCGCTGTCATTTTGATACGAGAGGTGGCAACCAAGAGGGGGAAACCTGTCCATGGGGTGGGCCGCCTGCGGTGGCGTGTGGTTTGCGGCCGCGCAAATCAACGGCTGCTGACGGACAGCCTAATTGGGGGTGGCAGAAAGGGGGGGAGGAGGTTTGCGGGGGCGGGTGCCGGGGGGGGGGGGGGGGGACTGCAGCTGCTGTGTGCCGTGTCAGCGGAGGCGACAGAAGGGAGAGGCAGCTCGAGAGAGCAGGGTCCGCTGGAGGAATAACGACTTGCATCAGGTGTATCGTAACAAAGGAACTGAACACTCCAGTAAATACTCATTTTATACGTCATGAGTCCCACAAAACTAAAAGAAAACAGGGTAAATGTTTTGTTAACCCTACACGGTAGGAAAATTTATGCCGAAATTGAGGTCCTCAGAGAAACTGGTATAACTGACATTTCACGAGAAAATGAACTACATGCACATTCGGAAAGATAAAGTGTGAATCTCTTCTGAGTAAAAGAAGTAGAAGCGACATCCTGCGAAGTGCCGCATTCTGTGACGATAAAGCCATGGGTTCCCAAACTTTTTCTGTAACAGAATACTTTGAGAATACTTTGATGAAACACCTCGTTTATTTCATTAGTTTATACGCTTTGCAAGAAAATGAGAGGAGCTTGATTTATGAGAATTAAATAAAAAATTTATCTTACTCTGTGATCACTTACATTTTATATCTTAACTAATAAAATACAAATCATAATAAAATTTTTAAAAAATAATTAGCATCATAGAAATGTCGAAGAAATTCCGCCATGTTATCAACAGTTCTTCTTGGTATACTTATTCACTTCCTGCGGTACATCTGTGCCCTACAGAATACAGTTTGGGAAACCCTGCTCCAAGCCAATACCTGGACTGTATTTAGAATACAAGTATAAGGGAAATGGCTTACAGAAGGAGAACTGCTGCTATCTTTAATGAAGGTTTAGGTACGCATTTCTCTGAAAATATAGCAATAGCCTAATGTGTATACTTTTAAGAGTACTTATAGTAATGCACGTTTAAAGAGACTATATTTGATAAAGCCGCTTGTACGTCTTGAGGAAAAATCAGCATATTGAGCGAACAGATCAGAAGCTCCTTGTACGTGGACATATATATACCAGAATCTTTATCACAGTCTATAGAGACTGTGATAAAGATTCTGGTGTTTCTGAACAGGAAAATAAACACTTAAGACATAGGTGGAAAGAAAGAAGCAGGTCAACAGAAAGTTTTCGATAGTGGAAATGAAAACAGAAAAACTTTTTTTCAGTTAAAGCCATGGGTGTCATGGCTAAAATTGCATACACACAGAAGGAAATAAAATACAGTGAAGGAATACTAGGTGGATCTAAATTAGTAAAGAAAATCCTCTAACAAAGCAGTTCAACTATTCACTACACCATGCTCAGGGGTTTTTAGAAATGGATTTTAGGAGGCCCACTACTGGTTCCCCTTCGGCATCCTTTGCATTAAGATAGGTTTGAAACAAAAATTACGAAGTAGAAAAATCTTCAGGAGATCAAGAACTATATCCTTCCTCTTTGTCGTGTGTTCTACAACAATTCTCGTATATCCTCATTCCCAGACACCAGTTATCATGTGTGAAAGAAGAAAAAGTGGAGAAAGAAGAGGATGTGGGCAAAGAACGGGACTAGGGAGACTTAAAAATGCTCAACACGGTTGTTCAAAAATGGTTCAAATGGCTCTGAGCACTATGGGACTTAACATCTGAGGTCATCTGTCCCCTAGAACTTAGAACTACTTAAACCTAACTAACATAAGGACATCAACACACTTCCATGCCCGAGGCAGGATTCGAACCTGCGATCGTAGTAGTCGCGCGGTTCCCGACTGAAGCGGCTAGAAACGCTTGGCCACCGAGGCCGGCTCGGTTGTACAGCATCACGAGTGTTGCCCAAGAGGGAGATTTTTTAAGAGATACAGAAGGAAATGATACTGATTCTGTAAACACTGACTGTGAAGGAATTGTAGAAAGTGGCTATGAAAAGGCTCTCATATGTTTTGGAATCTCACCAATATATTTTCGTTTTTGTATTTTAATTTTATTTGCTATTTACCTATTGTTTTTCAGCGAGTTATATTAATTTCATTTTAATTACTCACATGTCCTTGTTTTCTAATGAATGTGTATTGTACTGTGTATATCATGTATGTTTTACCAAAACATCTTCAAAATGTAGCACAGTAAAAAAAAAAAAAAAATTTTGCACTTCTACCTGTTTTACTCAAAGTCTTAAAACGCAAGAAGTATAAGTATTTTAATATATTATAAAAAACTGATGCTAGGGCGCTACAGCCTCTAAACATGTCTACAACTATTCACAGACTAGCTGACCATTAAGAAAAAATATCTGATGTTTCGATAGGTAATCACATACTATATAAATAGCTATTTACCTTTGGCAACAATTTACTCAGTGTACTTCAGCAAACACTTGGATCGCTTGTACTCTCAGCCCCTCAGTTACTTCAGGGTTCCACTAACAACCTTTTTTTACAGGTCATCAGTCTTCTGACTGGGCGGCGCGGGGTAGCCGCGCTGTTACAGGCGTCTTGTCACGGTTCGCACAGCTTCTCCTGCCGGAGGTTCGAGTCCTCTCTCAGGCATGGGTGTGTGTGTGTTGTCCTTGGCGTAAGTCAGGTTAAGTTAGATTAATTAGTGTGTAAGCCTAGGGGCCGATGACCTCAGCAGTTTGGTCCCACAGTCCTTACCACAAATTTCCAAATTTCCTTCTGACTGGTTTGATGCGGGTCTCCACGAAATTCTTTCCTGTCTAAACCTCTTCATCTCAGGGTACCACTTACACCCAAAATGTTCTCTATTATTTACTGGGTATATTTCAGTCCATGCCTTTCGTTTATTCTATTCACTGATTTTGTATTTTCTCTTTTCCTTTACAATTATTACCCTTGCGGGCTTGTTGTTGTTGTTGTTGTTGTTGTGGTCTTCAGTCCTGAGACTGGTTTGATGCAGCTCTCCATGCTATCCTATCCTGTGCTAGCTTCTTCATCTCCCAGTACCTACTGCAACCTACATCCTTCTGAATCTGCTTAGTGTATTCATCTCTTGGTCTCCCCCTATGATTTTTACCCTCCACGCTGCCCTCCAATACTAAATTGGTGATCCCTTGATGCCTCAGAACATGTCCTACCTACCGATCCCTTCTTCTGGTCAAGTTGTGCCGCAAACTTCTCTTCTCCCCAATCCTATTCAATACTTCCTCATTAGTTATGTGAACTACCCATCTAATCTTCAGCATTCTTCTGTAGCACCACATTTCAAAAGCTTCTATTCTCTTCTTGTCCAAACTATTTACCGTCCATGTTTCACTTCCATACATGGCTACACTCCATACAAATACTTTCAGAAATAACTTCCTGACACTTAAATCTATACTCGATGTTAACAAATTTCTCTTCTTCAGAAACGCTTTCCTTGCCATTGCCAGTCTAAATTTGATATCCTCTCTACTTCGTCCATCATCAGTTATTTTGCTCCCCAAATAGCAAAACTCCTTTACTACTTTAAGTGTCTCATTTCCTAATCTAATACCCTCAGCATCACCCAACTTCACTCGACCACATTCCATTATCCTCGTTTTGCTTTGGTTGATGTTCATCTTATATCCTCCCTTCAAGACACCATCCATTCCGTTCAACTGCTCTTCCAAGTCCTTTGCTGTCTCTGACAGAATTACAATGTCATCGGCGAACCTCAAAGTTTTTATTTCTTCTCCATGGATTTTAATACCTACTCCAAATTTTTCTTTTGTTTCCTTTACTGCTTGTTCAATATACAGATTGAATAACATCGGGGAGAGGGTACAATCCTGTCTTACTCCCTTCCCAACCACTTCTTCCCTTTCATGTCCTTCAACTCTTATAACGGCCATCTGGTTTCTGTACAAGTTGTAAATAGTCTTTCGCTCCCTGTATTTCACCCCTGCCACCTTTAGAATTTGAAAGAGAGTATTCCAGTCAACATTGTCAAAAGCTTTCTCTAAGTCTACAAATGCTAGAAACGTAGGTTTGCCTTTCCTTAATCTTTCTTCTAAGATAAGTCGTAAGGTCAGTATTGCCTCACGTGTTCCAGTATTTCTACGGAATCCAAACTGATCTTCCCCGAGGTCGGCTTCTACTAGTTCTTCCATTCGTCTGTAAAGAATTCGTGTTAGTACTTTGCAGCTGTGGCTTATTAAACTGATTGTTCGGTAATTTTCACATCTGTCAACACCTGCTTTCTTTGGGATTGGAATTATTATATTCTTCTTGAAGTTGGAGGGTATTTCGCCTGTTTCATACATCTTGCTCACCAGATGGTAGAGTTTTGTCAGGACTGGCTCTCCCAAGGCCGTCAGTAGTTCCAATGGAATGTTGTCTACTCCGGGGGCTTTGTTTCGACTCAGGTCTTTCAGTGCTCTGTCAAACTCTTCACGCAGTATCGTATCTCCCATTTCATCTTCATCTACATCCTCTTCCATTTCCATAATATTGTCCTCAAGTGCATCGCCCTTGTATAGACTCTCTATATACTACTTCCACCTTTCTGCTTTCCCTTCTTTGCTTAGAACTGGGTTTCCATCTGAGCTCTTGATGTTCATACATGTGGTTCTCTTATCTCCAAAGGTCTCTTTAATTTTCCTGTAGGCAGTATCTATCTTACCCCTAGTGAGATAAGCCTCTACATCCTTACATTTGTACTCTAGCCATCCCTGCTTAGCCATTTTGCACTTCCTGTCGATCTCATTTTTGAGACGTTTGTATTCCTTTTTGCCTGCTTCATTTACTGCATTTTTATATTTTCTCCTTTCATCAATTAAATTCAATATTTCTTCTGTTACCCAAGGATTTCTACTAACCCTCTTCTTTTTACCCACTTGATCGTCTGCTGCCTTTACTACTTCAGCCCTCAGAGCTACCCATTCTTCTTCTACTGTATTTCTTTCCCCCATTCCTTTCAAATGTTCCCTTATGCTCTCCCTGAAACTCTGTACAGCCTCTGGTTCTTTCAGTTTATCCAAGTCCCATCTCCTTAAATTCCCACCTTCTTGCAGTTTCTTCAGTTTTAATCTACAGGTCATAACCAATAGATTGTGGTCAGAGTCCACATCTGCCCCTGGAAATGTCTTACAATTTAAAACCTGATTCCTAAATCTCTGTCTTACCATTATATAATCTATCTGATACCTTTTAGTATCTCCAGGGTTCTTCCATGTATACAACCTTCTATCATGATTCTTAAACCAAGTGTTAGCTATGATTAAGTTCTCTGTGCAAAATTCTATCAGGCGGCTTCCTCTTCGGGCTTAAAAAAAAATTAATGGTTGACTCAACTACGTACCCACAGACTCATAGCTGAAATATTAGAAGTTTTGGCTGGTTTCGTTGTCTAGGGGCTGGGATACGTAGTTGCCGCATTACAAGCCAAATACTGCTGAGTCTACAGTACAGTATACAATATGAATAGACACCTGAGTCGAATGGTCAAAGGTTTTATCACTCGACAATTACGAATTTTGAATGTAACAAAGAAATTTATAAATGAAAGATTGCAATTGAATAAAATCTGCAGGTACTATTTTTTAAAGACTTTGTATGATGAGTACAATAGCAGAAGTACCTTTAAGAATGCCATTTATTACTGCAACACATTTATTGGAGTCGATGGTATAGCAATTAAATAAAATATAAGTTGAATAACAGGGAAACAATAGATTACTACTTCACGTAATTAGTTATGAACAACAACATAGCTCGTGAGATATTCACTTGCAAACGCATACTACATCTTCACTACAGAAGCCACGGAAATCTCACAAGTGCACAAGTCGGCACTACGAAATATTTCTATCTCCCTCGACCACGCGCAAACTGCTCAACACTCTCCAAGTATTTCCTGCGACTGTCCGTCATGCCTTCCCATCCAGCACTCCCCCGTGTCCTGTGCGACCCGATGCTCCTCCTCCACTTCCATACAGTCTCTCCATTGACTTCGGTAGTCGCCTACCGTAGTAGCGAGTGCTGTGATTGACTAGAGCGCTCCCGCCATGTCTCCAAGCCAATGCACACTCACAAACATATTGAAACGCATACGAAATACTGGATTTACATTTAAATAACTTGAAATTAAATATTTCTATGGCTGGGCCATAAACACGCTCTAACACACATGATTAAATACATGAACAAATCAAATGAACATATATCAAAGGAATAGAAACAAAATAGGCCCGTAGCCTAATGTCTCTGTTCTTTCTAAAACATAGTAAATATTTGACCAATTTCTTCATGAATAGAGTAATCGGATATAAACAAAGACAGAGATGAATAAATATATTTATAAGTATGCTGCTATCAGTTTTTCGTGTAACTGTGGAGTACTTATGGACTGACGTGATCAATACTAATCGGCCACTTTGACCTCCACAATGGACACTTAATACGTAAATAAGTACTTGGGTTAAAACAAATCAAATCAATTAGCATTCGATACTATCGGGCATTGGGACTTATCGCCCACCCTGTGTATGAAATGAAATTAAGGCCACAGATTAAGGTCGAACAACAAGCTTTACACTGCGTAATGATTCAGTGTCAGCTCGTAAAGACTGGCCGCAGTGGTGAGAGTCACGAAAATTTCTGAACTGTACCAAGGAGTTTAGAGCCGTACTGACTTTCAGGCGTCAAGGAAACTTGGGCTATAGTTAGGTCTTGGCCCTTGAGACTTAGTGCAAAAGCCAGTGTGGCCCTCAGGTTAAAATGTTTGGAGATCCCTGGGCTACACGAAGGCCACAGCTAGGATTAATGTGAATTCGAAAAATTTCAAATTCAATATTACAAATGAGAATCCCTATAAACAAACCGCTAACCCGGAACCCATGCGAGTTGTCCATTTAACTGGGCTTCCCGGGGAAGCAAAAATTTGATTTTCAATACTTTGTGTCGCTATTGACGGAATTTACAAATCTAAAATGGTGTCATGATATTCTCATTAAGAAGTATAAATTTACGTTAGAAGTTTAACACAATAAGACAAGTTTTACGTTTAGGAACTGTGTGTTTGTATCGGGGTAGCGTAACAAACGACACGCAAAGACCCGCACTTTGTTCATCCAGTGTTTGAGAATGAGAGCACTTACCGATTTCCAACAAACATTATACAAAATTTTAAACCTTTTCGAAACTTTTTCTCACTGACGCACTACACAAAATGATGAAAGGAAAAAAGTTAGTCGTTCACTGAATTTTGGCTGTTCATGCAGTCAGACTTCAGAATCAGACACGACGTTTTAATTTATTACTTCTTCACTACCTACTCCATTCGCAACACAGTTCGCAAACGATTTCGGCACATACTACTGAATGACATGAAAAATTATCATTGGATGACACATAGTTCAGGACACACGACGTCACAAACATTTAAATGCCTGGAAAACTAGCTTTTCCTTAAAACAGCGCACAATAGAACTTCAGCAACAGTCATGATGTTTTAATTTATTACTCCCTTACTACTAACTGTATTCGCAACACGGTCTGCAGACAGTATCCACACATATCACTTAATGTACCCGCAAAATCATAGCATTGTGAGACATATAGTCCAGGAGATGTGACGTCATAAATACTGAGATGGATGGAAAACTAGCACTTCTTAAAATGGATCACAAACTACCCAGGCTATAGAGCATCCGGTGTTTTATAATGATAATTAGCGACTTCCAAAAAACTTGCAGCGTAATTTGAAAAGTTTGCTAAACTTATTGTCGGGTTGTATGCTTAAAGTGAAGTATTTAACACATTAACTCATTTGCAAAGTAAGCAGACGTTAGAGACTGTTTTGGGAGCTCGATTCTTTTAAAAAATTGGGGTTTTACTGGTTTATTCTAACAGGTGGACACGAAATAGTTCTTGTACGTCACCAGTGGTGCCCACGTGCTAATAATGCGAGAGGTGGGTGGAAGGACGGCGCACCGTCCTCCTTTGATTTCACAGTGAGTTCTGGAGCGGTGCTACGCTACAGTGGGCAGTTGCCGGCTGCCGTTTGTTTATCTGCCGGCAGCCGCTCCAGGCTCGCCGGCACGCGCCGCCGCCCTCCCTGGAACCCGCTTCGCGCCGAAATTGGATTTTTAATCTCGTTTTTGCACTCAGAGCAGCGACGCGGGGCGTCAAATTGCGCACCCTCTGGCAGCCTGGGGCTCGCTGCCGCTGCGGATGTTGGTGGTTAGTGATTACCGCCCGGGGTGGGACGCCAAATTGTCTGACGGCCAGGGGAGGTTGTACGGCTGAGCGGCCAACCTGAACTGTGCGCTTCCCGCCGCCATTGCTCTTTCTGCTCGCACTACTGCTGGTCACGACTGAGAGCTGTCAAGAAATTACTGAAATTACACTGAAGCGCCAAAGAATCTCGTATAGGCACGCGTATTCAAATACAGAAATACGTTAACACGCAGAAACGGCGCTGCGGTAGGCAACGCCTATATAAGACATGTGTCTGGCGCAATTGTTAGATCGGTTACTGCTGCAGGTTATCAAGATTTAAGTGAGTTTGAACGTGGTGTTATGGACGACGCACGAGCGATGGGACACAGGATTGCACGAGTGTACAATGAATATCAGGAATCCGGTAAAACATCAAATTTCCGACCGCTGCGGCCGGAAAAAGGTCCTGCAAGAACGGGTCCGACGACGACTGAAGAGGACCGTTCAACGTGACAGAAGTGCAGCCCTTCCACAAATTGCTGCAGATTTCAGTGCTGGGCCAAAACAAGTGTCAACGTGCTAACCATTTAACGAAACGTCATGGATATGGGCTTTCGGAGTCGAAGGCCCACTCGTGGACACTTGATGACTGCACGACACAAAGCTCTACGCCTCGCCTGAGCCCGTCAACATTGGACTGTTGATGACTGAAAATATGTTGCCTGGTCGGAAGAGTATCGTTTCAAATTATATCGAGCGGATGGACGTGTATAGGTATGGTCATGGACCCTGTATGTCAGCATGTCAGCTTGTGGAGGCTCTGTAATGGTGTGGGGGGGTGTGCAGTTGGAGTGATATGGGACCCCTGATACGTCTAGATACGACTCTGACAGGTGACGCTTACGTTAGGATCCTGTCTGATCATCTGCATCCATTCATGTCCTCTGTGCATCCAGACGGACTTGGGCAATTCCAGCAGGACAATGAGACACCCCACACGTCCAGAATTGCTCCAGAGTGGCTCCAGGAACACTCTTCTTGGTTGAAGCGTTTCCGTTGGCCAGCAAACTTCCCAGACATGAACATTATTGAGCATATCTGGGATGCCTTGCAATTTGCTGTTCAGAAGAGATCTCCACCTCCTCGTATTCTTAAGGATCTATGAACACCCCTGCGGGATCATGGTGTCAGTTACCTCCAGCCCTATTTCAGGCATTAATCTAATCTGTGCCACGTCGTGTGGCCGCACTTCTGCGTGCTCGCCTACACGATATTAGGCAGATGTACCAGTTCCTTTGTCTCTTGATTGTAGCAAAGCAAACTTGCTCTTCAGCGCTCCACGAAATTGTTTCAGCCAGTTAGAAAACATGAGTAAAAAGTAGACATTGTCACTGGGCATTCCCCTGCTCCTGCGTACAGTGGTCCTGAAAGGTGCTGCCCTCTGACAGGAAGTTCGGAATCATTTCTGCAACAGCCGTCGTAGGGGAAATTTTTTTCCCTGTGAAACCAAACGTTTCGAAGGGTTAGGGAAAATCCGGTCCATACTCTTCAGGATGCAGAAAACCCGATTTGCGCCGCCACCGGACGATTACCATAGCGAACCCGGGATACGACACCTGGGCGGCTTGGAAATCATATACTACATCCTAAGCGAGATTTACGACGGAGTAAGTATGATGATGGCACAGTCCTCTTCGAATACAGATTCCTTAAATTTACCCAGGAGGGTTTAGTCGAGAACTACGTCGCCTTTCTTCATGGGATACTTGATACGGGACAAACCGATCCGCTACGTTCGCAGCACCGCGTCTTTGAATTGGTTCGGAGTCTGTTATGTTTGTTTATTAAAGACCGTAAACGCTAGAACAATAGTTCAGAAATTGGCTGCACTAGCTTCTAGTATGCGTTCATCAATTTCCTAAAACCGTTCAAACAAATCTAAGTCTTTCATTCGTCCGCCCTACTACTGATTTCACGTGATATTCCATTTCATATCACTTCTTATTATTACTCATTAAAATTTACACGATTTGACGTCTTTACGATATTTGTCACTAATCTTGTAGATACTACTGCGTTTTCTCACTTTGTTCTATCCATTATCTCACATGTATCCACATTTAATAGGAACTGCTTAAGTAATAGAACCCAGTACGTTGTCCTCGATGGTGAGTATTCATCGGAGGTGAGGGTATCATCTGGAGTGCCCCAAGGAAGTGTGGTAGGTCCGCTGTTGTTTTCTATCTACATAAATGATCTTTCGGATAGGGTGGATAGCAATGTGCGGCTGTTTGCTGATGATGCTGTGGTGTACGGGAAGGTGTCGTCGTTGAGTGACTGTAGGAGGACACAAGATGATTTGGGTAGGATTTGTGATTGGTGTAAAGAATGGCAGCTAACTCTAAATATAGATAAATGTAAATGAATGCAGATGAATAGGAAAAAGAATCCTGTAATGTTTGAATACTCGATTAGTAGTGTAGCGCTTGACACAATCACGTCGATTAAATATTGGGGCATAACATTCCAGAGCGATATGAAGTGGGACAAGCATGTAATGGCAGTTGTGGGGAAGACGGATAGTCGTCTTCGGTTCATTGGTAGAATTTTGGGAAGATGTGGTTCATCTGTAAAGGAGACCGCTTATAAAACACTAATACGACCTATTCTTGAGTACTGCTCGAGCGTTTGGGATCCCTATCAGGTCGGATTGAGGGAGGACATAGAAGCAATTCAGAGGCGGGCTGCTAGATTTGTTACTGGTAGGTTTGATCATCACGCGAGTGTTACGGAAATGCTTCAGGAAATCGGGTGGCAGTCTCTGGAGGAAAGGAGGCGTTCTTTTCGTGAATCGCTACTGAGGAAATGTAGAGAACCAGCATTTGAGGCTGACTGCAGTACAATTTTACTGCCGCCAACTTATATTTCGCGGAAAGACCACAAAGATAAGATAAGAGAGATTAGGGCTCGTACAGAGGCATATAGGCAGTCACTTTTCCTCCGTTCTGTTTGGGAGTGGAACACGGAGAGAAGATGCTAGTTGTGGTACGAGCTACCCTCCGCCACGCACCGTATGGTGGATTGCGGAGTATGTATGTAGATGTAGATTAGGCCATATGCAAATATTCTATGTCTTTCTGTAGGTCTTTGTGGTCGTACAACGATTATGGTTTGTCGTACACGACAGGGCCGTCAATAGACAACTTTATATAAATGAGGGTGTTTGTTCTTTCGGATACCACGCAGAATCCGCAGCTGTGGAACATTACAGGTAAATCGAAGAGGATCACTGGTATCAGGTGCAGCTGGACATTACCTGGAATCAGCGACGACGAGCGAAAATGTGTGTTGGACAGGGATCCGAACCCGGGATCTCCTGCTTACTAAGGAAGGTGCGGTAACCACTGCGCCATCCGGACACCGCGTTGTTCCAACTGCGCGGACTGCCTCGGCACGCCTCACGGCCGATCCACACTCCCACCGTGCGCTACCTATCCGCAGTCCCTGTCCATCGACTCCATGTTCGCTACTATGAGATTCCCACAAGTGATAAGACTTATTTGTGTATCTGTACTGAAGAAAGCGGATCAATTATATGAATAGAAAGAACAGACACTTGGACTTAAACGGTTTTGCTGTTTTTGGCATAGTCATGGTCCAGACGATAAGTTATTAACTAAAATTTGATGTTAACGGGCGACTTATGTTTGTAGTGATGAAAGCTATCAGCCGTGGAGAAATAATCTTAAGCGAGTGGCTCCTTCTACGAGCAGTGACGCCAGTCACTGCAGCCGCGAACGCATCATAGTGTCGCCGGCAGCATTATATCAAGTCTCAGGCCGCAGACATAAACGCAGTTTGTGGCCGACTTTACGACTTGACATTCCCTGAGTGCCGCTCACCTACCTATGTGTACCTCTCAGTCTACTGTAACGACAGCCGAGACTCCTGTATGATGTCCAACAGCCGTCTCCGGCAGGGCGCAACTATTTCAGACGAGTTTAATAACTCTTTGAAATGCCCTGCTTAACCCGCAGGGCAGGACAGATAGAATAAATTGTGGAAAGAGGCCAAAACAAGGGGCTGTCAGTTACACTCGAACATACGACTTTATTATTTAATCAAACATTACAAGAGCCCAAAAACATTTTTAAATGCACAGCTTTAATCTTTGGGACTTAATTACCGGATGAAAGCCACTTTAATTTAAAAACGGCTGAAGGTTAATAACCTAAAACGCAAGCACAATCAGAAATTTAAAAGGCAAGCCTTATCTTAAAACAGTTCTTTAGTTAGGTTGAAGTAAACAAGTTAAATTCAAATCAGCTGAAGGCCGAAGACTTAAAAATTCAAAAAAAAATTTAAATGCCTAAGGGTTTACGTGAAACAGTACTTTCAACTAGGCTGAATGCCTTAAAACAACTCTAATTTAAAGCACAAAACCGGCTAGAAGCCATACAAGTACCAACAACAAGAAAAAATATAAAAAAATAAGGCAGTACACACAAGGGCGCCCAGATGTTCGAGGATCGGCCCGTAATTCAAACACTAACGCTCGCTTAGGTGAGACAGGCACTGGGGCCAACCATTCACAATCCGACGACAACTCAACCGACCGACAGTCAGCGGACCCACCGACAAGATATTTTCCACTTCACCCGACCAGGGCAGAGCAGGGAGTTCAACGGAACGACGTAGAAGATATTGGCGCCCACAACGTCATACACGGAGCTGTCGAACTACACACCGTGCTGGAGAGCAACAACACGATGAGGAAACTACACTGCCTGTAATTTACGCCAACGCCCAGGGCAGGTAACCGGAACGTTAACGGCCAGAAGGCAGAAGATTCCGCTGGTTCACTTCAAATGGTTCAAATGGCTCTGAGCACTATGGGACTTAACATCTCAGGTCATTAGTCCCCTAGAACTTAGAACTACTTAAACCTAACTAACCTGAGGACGTCACACACATCCATGCCCGAGACAGGATTCGAACATGCGACCGTAGTGGTCGCGCGGTTCCAGACTGAAGCGTCTAGAACCGCTCGGCCACCAGCGGCCGGCGGTGCAGTTCAATTCAAATAATTGACTGAATACAGTGAAACTCCATCGGAGGGTGACTAGAATTTTCCAGCTTGAAAACCACGTTGTTGCTAGCGGGAATATCCCAACAGCCGACAACGAACTCCAAACGACACAATGTGAACAGTCTTGACTTACTGGTAGGTTAAATCAAAACTCAACTTTCGTGTCTATGGTCGGTGAGCCACGGACCTCGTAGCAATAGGAACAGCGCCACACTCTCCGACTCCGCGTAGAGACCACCAGCGGGCCCCGGCCAAACTACGCTCCGCCGAGAATTCCTCATTGCTCCACGCCAACCGACCCACTCCTCAGAGCCAGTACGCCGACAACATTTAAAATAACACAAACTACACACAGTTTCACGAACACTTGCACGAAGAACTAGACAATGCTAACGGCAGTGATTGTACAATAACAGGGACGGATCACGAGTCAGCACACAGAGCCAACCCATAAGCGATCGCCGGCCACATACACATCGTCCGGCAAGACGACCAACCAAAGTCGTCCCCACTCCAATCATGTGTGTCGGCAACCGTCGGGCGAGTCATGGCGGTCTGGACCTCACTGCTGCCGCGCCCCGACTGAACTTGAGCCGCGTGCCAACTCAAACACTACCAGGTCCGAGGTAACTGCTGGCACCTACCAACCGACTGGTCGACTCACGACGACCGGGAAGTAATAGCAGTCCAGCAAAGATAATACGGCAGGGTTTATATCGATAAGCGCTGCTGCTGCCGCTCACAGGCAGGCAAAGCAGCAACTCAGTGACACAAGTAATTGAAACTATCATAACGAGGTGGCAGTACGGCAAAAACAGGATGTTAAATAAGAGATGGCACGAACACGAGCCACGTACGGCTCACTCTTAACAGCCCGTTTTAAAGCATGCAGACTCTCGATAGCACACGACTAAGTTATGACATATAGTGGGTACCTATGCACTGACATATTTATTTCTTGTGGACTTCGCGCGGGGCTGAGCGTTTGCAAAATACGACGGGCGAGCTGACTCGGTGCCTACGAGAAAGGCTGCGGCGCGTACGTCACGAAGGTAGACCGAGCTCTTTCGCTCGCTCAAATCAGAAGAAAAACTGCGTTTCTGCACCTGTTGACTCGTAACTGGATGTGAATGCACAAACGAGAATTGCATCTTCTACTAGAATTCACTATTATGGAATCTTACAGTTATTAGTCCTACAATCATAGAAAATGCATAGGACAACTAATAATTTGTCACGGCGGTACTGGGGTACAATAGAATTAAAATCATGTCAAACTTATGGTCAGTTGCAAAGGCACTACATCTTGTATGAAATGAGGACTGTTACGTAGAGGAGACTAAATGCTACAAACAAGACGTTATGCCATTTATGTCGAGAATTAATCTTAAATTTTGTTGTACGACTAGTAATCAGTAAGACTTCGTAATACCAGATTAAAGTAGAAGATGCAATTCTCGTTTGCAGGTACACACCCAGCTGCGTGTTAACAGGTTTAGAAACACATTCGGTCTGCTGAGTTAAGCGAGCGAGCTCAGGCCTACCTCCGTGACGTAAGCTCCGCGGCCGGTCTTTCTCGAGGGCCTCGAGTCGACTAGTCAGATGTTCGTTACGGGGCCCGGCAAGACAAGGTATACGGTCTCTATGGAGGGCGTCACAATGCGTGACACTGCAGGCCTGAGGAATCACAGCGACCATCTGCGGCGTGGAGCGAGTTGCTATTTAAGACCAGTTCACTTAATGACTGCCGGCCGCTGTGACCGAGCGGTTCTAGACGCTTCAGTCTGGAACCGCGCTGCTGCTACGGTCGTAAGTTCGAATCCTGCCTCTGGCATGGATGTGTGTGATGTTCTTAGGCTAGTTAGGCTTAAGTAATTCTAAGTCTAGGGGACTGATGACCTCAGATGTTAAGTCCCATAGTGCTTAGAGCCATTTTTCACTTGATTACTCATTTAAATACGTGATACTGTTGATAATACATGGCAAAGTTAAGATCTTTAGTGAATAGATTTTCACTGGCATACCAATTTGTTGTGGGTTCCTGACGGAGCCGAGCATTCACGGTGTATTTCGGTGAAGGTAACTAGTGTGTCGTCACAAGTTCGTTGCGGGGGGGGGGGGGGGGGGAAGGGGGGAGGGGGGGGAGGGGGGGAATGGCTGCTTATTTCTGTCTCTGGTAGAGTCCCACCAAGCTCAGGAACAATGGAACTTCGTACAGTGTTCTAGTCGCGAATTATGTGGGGGATTAACGATTGTTGGAAGCCGCTGTGCGAGCTCCTATGTATCTTGTCTTCATGGTGTTTTCACGAAATATACATAGGAGGCAGCAGTTCACTGGCTCTCTCTTCTATGAACGTCCGCTTTTGGAATTTTAACAGTATACCACATCGTGAGGCACAACACCTCTCCTACAGCATCTGCCACTGCAGTTGGGTGAGACTGTTTCTTGGTTACTGTACGAACCTGTGACGAGATGCACTGCTCTTCTTGAGATATTTTCTGTTTCATCTGTTCTGCTGTCTGGTAAAGGCTTCCAGACACAGGTGTAATACTTAAGTATATGTAAAAGGACGGTTTTGCAAGTTACCTTCTTCGTTGGTGAACTTCACTTCCTGAGGATTCTTCCAGTGAATCTCAGTCTGCCATCAGTATCTCTTACACCAAGTTTCATGTTATATGTTAAATCGCTCTTACGATTACTTCCAGATATTTAAAGAATGTGACTACTTTCAGTGAGTGTGTGTACAGCCAACATGTATTTACGCAACAGTGGGTTTTTCCGCGTATTTATGCGGAATACATTACATTTGTTTATTTTGAGCGTGAACTAATTTCCTATCGCTGTTACTTTTACACATACAAGAACGTCATTGGCGAACAAAATCATAAATCTTCCCATGTCATGTACCTTCGATTCGGATGTTTTTATGGCGCGAAAGTACTTATTCGTTTTATTTATAGTGTTTGCTGAATGGCGAAAAGTTCAGAGATGGCAGTGCGACACCTGTCGGTAGTCGGCTCGTTTGCTGGAGCCTGTACAGTGGTTTCACCTCCGTGCAGTCCTGGTGGAAATCAGACATCAGAAGCGGAGCGAGTACGAGTCCAAAGTTGAGGGTTGCATACACTCCAAGAAATAAAGAAAGAAAAAAAGCCGACTGCCGAATGGGACGGAAATCGGTAGATGTGATGTACACGTACAGACAAACAAATGATTACAATTTCAGAAAAACTGGGTGATTCATTCAAGAGAAAGAGCTTCACAAGTCAAGCCAGCCAATAATGCGTTGATCCAGCTGTGGCCCTTATATAAGCAGTTTGTCGGCTTGGCACTGATTGACAGAGTTGTTGGACGTCCTGCTGATGGATATCATGCCTAATTCTGTCCAGTTGGAGTGTTAGACCGTCAAAATCCCGAGATGATTGTAAGGCCGTGTCCACAACGCTGTAAAGGTTCTCATTTGGGGGAAATCCGGTGAACTTGATGTGCAAGGCAGTATTTGGCAAGCACTATGACAAGCAGGAGAAACTCTCGACGTGTGCGGGTGGGCATTATCTTACTTAAATGTAAGTCCGGGATGGCTTGACACGAAGGTCAACAAAATGGGGCGTAAAATATCGCCGACGTACCGCTGTGCTGTAAGGCTGCCGCGTATGACAACCAAATGCGTCCTGCTATGAAAAGAAATGGCACTCCAGAACATCACTCCTGGCCGTCAGGCCGTAATGCGGGAGACAGTTAGATTGGTATTGCAATGTTGTCTGGAGCGTCTCCAGACAAGTTCTCGCCTTTCATCGGGCTCAGTTTGAAGAGGGACTCATCACTGAAGACAACTCTGTTCCAGTCAGTGAGATTCCAGGCAGAACATTTCTCTTCGTACTGTTCACTGTAATATGCCTATTGTATGTTAATGCTTTCGAAATGTGGTGCTACAGAAGAATGCTGAAGATTAGATGGGTAGACTACATAACTAATGAGGAGGTATGGAATAGAATTGGGGAGGGGTTCGTGGCACAACTTGACAAGAAGAAGGGACCGGTTGGAAGGACATGTTCTGAGGCATCAAGGGATCACAAGTTTAGCATTGGAGGGCAGCGTTGAGGCTAAAAATCGTAGAGAGAGACCAAGAGATGTATACACTAAGCAGATTCAGAAGGATGTAGGATGCAGTAAGTACTGGGAGATGAAGAAGATTGCACAGGATAGGGTAGCATGGAGAGCTGCATCAAACCAGTCTCAGGACTGAAGACCACAACAACACAATTAAACTATCTGGACTGCAGTTTGGATTGTCTGCTGTAACTGTTTCAAACATACTTACTTAGAGACAGCAATAACGACATATTTGACATCTTCAGAAAGCCAACAGGTGCAGATACATTTATACATGCTTCATCCAACACGAGCAAAACCAAAAATTAGTGGCCCTTCGATACATGTTACACAGACTGAATAACATCGCGTTCACCAAAGAATACGATGAAAAGGAATTACAAAAACTCAGAGCCACAAACAATGGTTACAACACCCATGCAGCACAAAGACTTAACAAAAAAATCAAAATAAGTTAAAGAAAAATGAAAACAAGCAGATAACACAAACGGCAAAGAACCCCACAGATACTTCAGCACATACAGAAACACAAAACACTCCTGACATGACTAACAGAAAGAAATGGTACACTTTAACATACAAACTCAAATCAACACACAGGATATAAAATATATTATAGAAACGGGGATTACACATTGCTTGTAGAAAAAGGAACACTCCAGTCATATTTTGAAACAGCAACAACAACAGCAGCAGCAACAACAACAACAACAACAACAACATACAAACCAGATAGCTACCAAGGAGCGGGTGTATACCATTTAGAATGTCTAGAATTTGAATCAGTATATCTGAGGATGACAGGCAGGAATTTCAAAAGGATTCAGAAGGATGTGGATTACACTAGTTACTCGGACATGAAGAAGCTTGCACAGGATAGAGTAGCATGGAGAGCTGCATCAAACCAGCCACAACAAAAAAAATCTCCTGACATTACTAGAAAACTTTCACAGACAAAGAGCCCTTGCAACGAAGAAGAAAGTAATCAATGACAAAATCAATATAAGCAATAACTCATTGATCACGTTAGCCACGAAAAAAATAACCAATAAAAATCTGAAACATAACCAGAGTATCCAGAAATGAGATTTTCACCCTGCAGTGGAGTGTGCGCTGATATGAAACTTGCTGGCACATTAAAACCGTGTGCCAGACTGAGACTGGAACTCAGGACCGAGTTCGAGTCCGGCACACAGTTTTAATCTGCCAGCAAGTTTCATAACCAGAGTAAATAATTAATGAATCTGCCCCTCCCTCTCCCTCTCTCTCTCTCTCTCACACACACACACACAGACACACACACACACACACACACACACACACACACACACACACACACACACAAATATCCACAGAAAAACGGCTGTCACAAGGAACGACACACACACGCAAACTCACACAAAACAAATATCAAATCACACACACAACACAAACAACGGTCGAAAGATAAACACGTAACGACAGTTTGCAACACTACACACTGTAAACACACACATGTTGGTCATAAAATGAAAAGTGCAAGTGATTTTTTGTAGTAAATGTGGGTAAAAAAGCGCCGGAAACCGGCCAAGTGCAGCATTGGGACGAATGAACACATCTTCAGGATCACACATGTGGACTAACAACACTGGTAATCGTAAATAACACCAATGATTATTTAACTCCACGAAACTTGTGCTACAAAAGTTGTTTCTAATATGAAAAACAAGAGGAAAACACGACAAAATGTAAAACTACACTATACATTTATAATATGTGTAAAAAAGGTGTATTACAGGCCACTGAACATGCTTTGTAAATAAAAGAAGCGAAACGCATATGGCAAGAAACAAACTGTCTTCCATTTAGTTGCATAGATGCAACGTACCTCCATGGATTATTGAACAGTATTTCAATCACTTACGGAGGGGGTGGTTTGAGAATGGACACAATGTCCGAAAGTAGTCCCGACCAATAAATAAGCATTTTTCTTAATGCGACTTACGACGGAAGCTGGTATCCGTACTACTTTTCGAAAATGAGTACGTTATTCTCTGCTTCGCACTGAAAACATTCAGCCTCCGATAATGTTGGACAACTTGTTATGGACACGTTGCCGTCTCGCAAAACACACAACCTTCCAACAAAAAGAACTCATTTCGTTCGTTGAAACATCAGGCTTGTATCCTCCACATGATTACAGTTGTAGATAGGTGATTGCGTACTGTTACTGTATGGAGCTTGGGAGTTAGTTATAAATGACAATGCTCGAACTGACGCCTTGTCGTTTATAGATCCAATGTTCAAAGATTCTTACTTAGGTCGGCTCGTTAGATTTTGATGGTCAGTGCACTTATCGAATTAATGATAACTTTTTAAATGAAACCTCATATTTGGAAAATTGATCAATATTATTCACATTTAGGGTATGTAAGTTCGAAGTATCAGAACTATTTTCTAACATCGAAGAAGCCGGTGAACCGGTCTGTGAAGCAACGAGCAAAAATTAATGCTATACACGATTTTTAGGTCTAATAATTCGTTACACGCTGAGAATCACATCCCGCGGACAGGCGACACGCATTTTCGCGTTACTGCTTTCGCGGTCAATCTGGGAAATAGGTCCGCGATGCGAATGCTGATGAGGCCATTTGGCTCTGTTCCTAATATGTTAATGGTGCTGCCAAGGCGGCAGTCTTCCCGCAGAATTTCGCCTGGGAACGGAAGGCTTTTACTGGGCAGTGTATCCGTCCGCTGCAGCTGATGTTCAGTACGAAAGCACTAGTGTATGCATAACCCGCCCAGTTAACGCACTGATGAATGTGTGGCGCACCATCGTACTACAGAAAGTAATAACGGTTAACTGTAAATAACTGCTCACACAATATAAAACTTAGAACTATCAATATCTGCTCATACAATGTAAAACTTAGGGCTACTAGCTTCCGAAACAGTTGGATGAGCTAAACTTGGATCGACCGTTGGTCGGTTACAACAAGCAGTTGATAGTAGTCTTATAGTGTTTCATTAGCATCTTAATCGAAAACAAGCTGTATCCCGCATTTCTGTCCCACGAACTACAGGGGAGGAGTTGTGTGTGTGATGTCTTATAGGACTTAACTGCGAAGGTCATCACTCCCTAAGCTTACACACTACCTAACCTAAATTATTCTAAGAACAAACACAAACACCCATGCCCGAGGGAGGACTCGAACCTCCGCCGGGACCAGCCGCACAGTCCATGACTGCAGCGCTCGAGACCGCTCGGCTAATCCCGCGCGGTCAGGGGGGGAGTTATTAAGTTCCACAAAGATAGCGCACACGATGTTCCTCAGTTTAGATTCCTCATATTAGAGAGAGATGACTACTTAATCTAACTGAAACTAACTTACCCTAAGGACGACACACGTACGCATGCCAGAGGGAGGACTCGAATCTCCAACGGAGGGAGCCGCGCGAACCATGACAAGGCGTGCGAATCGTGACAAGGTGTGCGAACCGGTTCAAAGCGCCCCAGACCGCGCGGCTACCCCGCTCGGCAGACCTTTATTTTACGATCCAAAACGGTGTCCTTGCAATCAAAGACACTGAGATTAATTGAATGTATTCTCAGGAAGTGTAGTCTACCCAGAAAGGAGGTAGTTCACAAACCCGTCGCTCGCCCAAAACATGAATATTGCTCATATGTAATCTGTATCATTTAGGATTCACAGCGAAAATGGAGAAGACCAAAAAGAAAAAAAGAAAAGGTAGCGCGTTTCCGTACAGGTTTATATATTAAGAACGAATGCCACGGAAATGCTCAGCCGACCCCATGACAGACGTTACAAGAGAGGTATTGTGCATGACGGAGTGGTCTGTCCGCCCCTGGTAGCTGAGTGGTCGGCGCGACGGACTGTCATCCCTATCGGCCCGGGTTCGATTCCCGTCGGATATTTTTCTCTGCTCAGGGTCTGGGTGTTGTGTTGTCCTTATCATCATCATTTCATCGACACGCAAGTCGCCGAAGTGGCATCAACTCGAAAGACTTGCAGCGGGCGAACGGTCTACCCGACGGGAGGTCCTAGCCACACGGCATTTCCATTTATTACGGAGTGATTTACTGTTAAAATTCCGAGAGCGGACGTACTTAGAAGAGTCGACCAGTATATTGCTTCCTCCTAAGTAAATCTCGTGAAAAGAGCACGGATGTAAAATTAGCGATATTCGAACTCACGCGGAAAGCAACCAGCAATTCTTCCTGCGAGTCATTCATGACTGATACAGGGAAGAGAGGAAGTGACGTGGTACACAAAATACCTTCTACCACACACCGTAATGTGGCTTACGGAGTACAGATGTAGATGTAGATCCCTGCCTACTAACCATCCAAAAGAAACCCCATAATAAATTAAAGCTGATAAATGAGGGAATGGGGCCACTAAGTTCCACGATCATCATATATTCATATATGACCTATGTCCGATCTGATCTCATCTATGTACTGTTGCATGTATTTCGCTGCTCCCAGGTTTTATCGCAGCCTCTAAACCCCATAACGACGTGCGCCACACTAAGTTTCCGTAGCTGACTACCATCCCCCACCCGTATCCTGTACTAACTCTTCCCTCACCTCTTCAAATACCTAGAACTTCTCCTTCTGCCTGACAATTCCCGTAAACTCGATCCTTATACCGTACTGCATTTCTCGACGACCCTGGCCTTCTGCCATGTCTGTACCAACACGTCCCACCTTCCCTCCATCTTCAACCACTCCATATTGTTCCCTGGCATACTTATGATCGGCGACCCGTCCCAAACCAAGAAATCGCTTAAGAGCTATATATCAGCCGTAGCTCACCTTACTCAATCCAACCCAAAGGAAGGGTGGAAAATACCTGTAATTGTGCCTATATTGCAACGCCTACATATACCTCCCAGTTCCGGATTCACTCGTGTAGCACTGACGGCTTGTCTGACGTAGCGGTAATTTTGTTTATGGTCCACTGCGTATACTTATGGTTAAAATTAACAGAACAACGTTAGGTAACTGAATATGATTATTTTCACATAACGAAAACGATTGGAGCAGCGAAAGGGTAGAGTTCTATGGAGGCACGACGTAACTGATAAACATGATCGTAGTTCATGCAGTTTGTACGAAATACTTATTACTCGTACACACAAACTTTCTCGTAAATTAGTCTGTCAGCGAAAGACCCCTACACTAGTTCCTCAGATTAGCCATTACTTACAGACAGAAAAATGATGCGAGGGAGACTTTAAATTATATGTTTGTAGATGTCTTCTCTGTCTACATTATCAAACCATTGCACTAAATGCTAGACGGAACTCCCACCACCAGCAATCTCCACAAAACAAAATGAACTCACATGACCAACATCGTATCACGAATTAATCCCTGTTTCACGCTTTTAAAATGTACACTAGTGGCCATAAAACTTGGAACACCAGGAAGAATTGTACTTAGCGAAATCTTACTTATTGTGCATATGCTGTCATATACTGAAGCCCAACTTGTACGCTACTTTAGAAGAAATTTGTTTCATGTAAAAGCCTTGTAGTATTAAGGAGTGCCCTATAGACGTAATGACCGATTTAAAAATACAAGCCTGATATAATTAACACATTAAAGATTTCGGAGCATTAAACGTGACACACTACAGAGAATTTCTTTGCTAGAGGTGAAGACTAAAATAGCGCATCGCATCGTGTTGGGATCGGACTCTTTACCACGCGGCCGGCCGATGTGACCGAGTGGTTCTAGGCGCTTCAGTCTGGAACCGCGCGACAGCTACGGTCGCAGGTTCGAATCCTGCCACGGGCATGGGTGTGTGTGGTGTCCTTAGGTTAGTTAGGTTTAAGTAGTTCTAAGTTCTAGGGGACTGATGACCTCAGCTGTTAAGTCCTATGGTGCTCAAAGCCATTTGATGCGTTTTACCACGCGTCTGCTGCGATGCTGGACACAACAGAAGAAACCTCGACGTGGCAATACTTTTGCCCTGTCGTTTATACTGCTCTTTCTCTGCAATGGTTTAATGGAAAAAAAGAGAAGAGACCTCCTGAAAAGTTTTTAACCGTTTTTCTTTAGTAAAATTTGTCAGTCTAAGAAATCCACTGCAGTGTTTTACATTTAATGATCAGGAAAGTTTTATGTACGAATTATTTCATGATTATATTTTTAAATCTGTTAGTGCATGTAGAGGGCACTTATTATCACTACAGGTCTTTCATGTCAACCAAATTTCTTTTAGAATTTTAATACACATTGACAACATACAAGTTAGGGTTTAGTAAATGACACGAAAATTGATAGTACCGCAATAATGGTTATTGTGTAACTAGATCACTAAATTAGAACCAAATTGTCATTTACTTCTATATTCTTAAAACAGATCTGAACATGAGTGACACTGTCCGAAAGCGATGAGTTTGAAACAATAATAACAATGATCAACAGGCGGAAAATGTATGCCTTTTAATTACTGTGCTATACAGTATGACAGAAAGAATACATGATAACATTTCTAGTTGATTTGGGGTTTTTTAGGGAGGAAAAGTTAGTAGACATATCTGCCATCTTTAGCAGGAACAATGCCTAACGCGGTTGGGCATCGATGCTAGTTGAATCTGGATGGTCGAAAGGTATACAGCACCGGTGCTGCTTCAACTAGAGTTCATCAACGGTAGTGGCTTGTGAGTGGTGAAGTGCCATCTCTCGAAAACAATGGGCGAGAGAAATTGAGAATGTGCAGGCCATGGCAACAGTCGAGCATGCCATTTATTGAGGTAGGTCAATACAGTTCAGGAAACATGCGGCCTTCCATTGTCTTATTGAAAGAAAAGTCATGTAGAAATGGAATATATGGTTTGTCTCCAGCCTTAACAGGCCATAACAACGCCTGTTGTTCGAATTATCCGCTCTGCGAAGCAGAGGCGATCATTATATACGTCTGAAGGTTTCTGCGGCCAGCGTCAACTTGAGTAAAGCCATTCAGCGTTAGGCTGTCATCATAAAACACTGAAACAAGTGTACAACTGACGTCTTTGCAGCGATCGTCTTCACAGCAGTCTAGTCGCAAGGTCGAAGTGGCGGCTGTGTAATTGTTTCAATATTTAATAATGGTGAGGCTGTTATACAACTACTTTTTCCAAAACTGTACAATGTCTATTGTAAGATCGCTATATGAAGACTTGTCAGGCTGGATAACTAATTAACACTGAAAACGTTAAACAAAGAGACCTCCATGATTGTTACTGACCGAAACCATTTTGATGAAATGTGACTCGTAAAGAACCAACGTAACTGGAAGACCGGAAGGAGTCTGTACACACCCGTGACTGCCAGTGATTAATTAAAATAATATACATTTTATTCGGAATTAGATGGTTTATATAATTACAAAGCCACTTCGTAAGTACATGAGCTGCCAGCACTCGGGCGAACAGCGAAATCACATAGCCGGACAAGGGAACCACCCAAGCTGAATTCTCAGAAGGACCAATGGAAGAGGTGCAGGTCAGTGCCACTCATTTGATCAGACTTACCTTTGAGATGCCGCAACTGGACGACGGATACCCTACAGGCAACATATATGCGATCTTCCATAGCATAAGGCTTCCAGAAGCAACCGTTTTTACGAGTCAGAAGTAGAAAAAGGAGAAATGCTATTTTTAGCGTGATCGAGTGAGGCGCTATTGTGAACAAAACGTAGTCACTTTATTGGCCACAGAAAGAGACAGAGAGAGAGAGAGAGAGAGAGAGAGAGAGAGAGAGAGAGAGAGAGAGAAGAGAGAGAGAGAGAGATACCTTTTTTTCAGCATAAAATTGTAGGAAGCGCATTACTGGTTAACAACCTGAAATAAAAGTCAGGTAAGGGGACCAGCATCTTTTAAGGAATCTTTTTACTGGTCGGCACTTGGATATTCATAGCCCACCAATCGAAACAGAGTAAAGAACGCAAAACATACAAACACAAGTGTTTCTTTTAGTAAGCAGACCATGCACATTAGTTCACTACTGGCAGCCTCTTCCATCAGACTTCTCTTCCGCTGGCCTTCGTTGCCGCCAGGGACCATCTCCGAGCCGGTCAGTTGAGGGACTCAGAAACACACGAATTTAACTGCAGGTGCGGGTCGTTGGTGCATTGCCAATGACAGATTCTGCAGCGGCTTCAGCCTCCAACTACAGACTGATACGTTGAGATCGAGCTGCAACAGCGAGATGATCCGTAGGACAGTAAAGTCATTTTTATAGACCATTTCAGTGCCCCACTGACACAGCACGTCACTGAAACGTGTACTGGGCGTTGGATCGACCGTCGTGGAGTCACTTTTTGGCCACTCAGGTCTCCTGATCTTACTCCATTAAATTACTGTTTGTGGGGTAGACTTAAGAGCGAAATTTACAAGCGCAGAGTGGACAAAAACGAGCATCTTTAGTGAGGAAATGTACACAATTAAATACAACATTAGACCACAGCGTCTCATTTATTATCACCTGCGTTTGCCCTGTTCCGCATTGTTTTCATTAGTTTCCTCGGAAACTATTGAGAACCATTATGTTACCTGCACGTGTTCAAGTTGTGGGGTATACGAATGATCTCAGATCAGCAAAACAGCAGCTATCTGCAAGACCTGCAAAATGCTTAGGGGAAGGTGAAAGTTTTGAGCGTCTTTCGTGAGGTAATGTACACCATTAAATACAACATTAGATCACAGTGTTTCATTTATTATCACCTGCGTCTGCCCTGTTCAGAATTGTTTTCATTAGTTTCCTCGGAAACTATTAAGTACGAGACGTATGTTCATAAGAAGTTCTTTGTTCACAATCACTAATACTTTAACCCTCCTAAAAGCATGTATCTTTCCTCCTGGATCATCCTGCATGCATAATTAAGTTTATACGGGACTCTCAGAGCCAAAGTCCTACTCGCACATGTCTTCTCTCTCTCTCTCTCTTTTTTTTATTCCAGGAAATTTCTGATTCGGATCGTTGGTAGACACAAGAAGTTTAAATAGGTCGCTGCAAATAGCTTGCTGCAGGGGAAATGAAGCTAGTTAAAGAATTGAAGTACAGGCTGGAGGAGAAATAAAGTAGCATTGAAGCCAGCTTAGCAAAAGAATAGGAGCAGCCCCCGACATCATCAGTTCGGATTTGTCTCGGATAAGGCGGCCTGTCCTTCGTTTTCTGGAAGGTAATAAAAACCAGTGATACCCTACGCCATTCAGCCCGGGATGCCAGGACCGAGTCTCAGCGCCTTATCCACCTACCGAAGCGTGATTTCAGGGATATAGGGGGAGCACGCGCGTGTGGTGCGCTTCGGGAAAGAGAACTGGAACAGAAATCCTAGCAGCAACGCACACTTTTTCACCGCTACTGACATCAGCTGCGTTGGGAAACTCCTCTACCACTCGGCTCTTGTACTTCTTTCTTATTCGGCATTTTCCCGCTTTTCCGGAGTTCGCATAAATGAATTATTTTTCTTACCGGCGCTAGCATGTAGCTCTCATACTAAATGCTATTCTTATCGACACAACACCACCATTAAGTCATACAGAACCTGAAGTTTCGCCGATGACATGAAATCCAACGATTATACTCTTTCATCGAGATTCTTGTGATCCGTGAATTTTACTTGCAGTACGCAACGGTAATTGGCTTATTTAGTTGTAACATGTAGAAGTCTTTCCTGTTTGCAATCTTTAAGCGGTTTTCCGATTTATTCAATATGTAGGACGCTAAAACGGATGATATATGTTACCGCTGCTACTGGAAAATTTTACGTGCTCTGAACAGTGAATTCGTCAGTAGACAAGTACAGTGTGGTGATAATTAAACTTTCACTACTTGAGCCAGTGTAGACGGAAAACTATTTACATTATGGGTACCCAAATTCATAGAAATGATGTTCAGGCTGTGCGCCGAAGGATTTGCGTTGTTGTTAGTGTTAATCTCATGACCCGCCGTTAAGTACTACTGGTACCGGTACAACGACGTATAGATGAAACACAAACATCAGTCTGCATTACAACTGCGGGCACTGAACACGGGTCTGCGCAAGGTGACCAGTGCTTTACTCGTAAACCTGTTTTATGAAAATGACAGCAATAGCGTTGCTGCTATTCAGGAGGTTAGACGCGTTACAGGAATACGAAAAGGTCCTCCTTCCTCACCGGGGTTGAAGAATATGATTTGGAGGTTCGTATTAACTGACGATTTGGGAATTGTTCCTGGGAGAGGCCGACGGCCAATGGCGACACAAATTGTTGAAGAAGTTGCTGTTGCCATGTCTGAGAATGCTGGGCGCACCGTGTGATCTTCAAGTAGTGCACGGGCTGTGTCTCGACAGCTGAATGCTCATGAACCACCATTCGGAAACTGCTGCGAACATTTATGAAATTGTTGCACGGCTGTCTTGGATGCATATGGTAGTCACACTGAATAACGTTTGTAACCTAGAACATAAACATGGTACGCAGTTAACAAATGTTACCCTTTCATGTGGAAACTAAAAATGTGTTTCTTTCAATGGTTCACTCGTTATTTCTTTCGACAAGTCCTTAAAACTGTCTCTACAAAGTTTTGTTGTATTGCATTCACTTGTTTTTCATGGGGCCCTATATAACAGCGAAAGTTTAATTATAACCACCCCGTATTTGCAATCCTGTGACAATTTACTGGAAGCAACCGACCATGTAATTTCCTCAGTAACCAGACCAAACCATGAAATCTTCTCACCATGGATACTCTTTATGTAGATCATAAGCATTCCGGCGGAACTTAACGTTTCATCTTTACAATCTTAAAGTGTATTTTCATATCAAAGGATTTAGGATGTAATAAATATCCAGTAATTCGTCGATATTACCATTTGATAGAAATACACAAGCAGATACACGCACTGCGTTTACATATGTTTATCTGGGTCGGTTCTCTCCCAACGTCTCTCTCTTAACTACCCGTATTTAGTCATTTATTCCTTGTTATGGTTCCACCTTTGCCTTCGTCTTTGAAAAGCTCTTCTCCTTTTTCATTCTATTTTTTAAACATTTCTTTCTATCTTATGTTTATCTCTATTATTTGGATATAATCTTTACAGTTATTAATTCCATATTTCTTCTATTTTATTTCTACTTTTCTTGTGCGCTACCAGTCTGATATCTGATATTGTGTGTAGATGTACTGGTACTTCTTTTCTTTTATGTTCCTTGCTGCCTTTTGAAACTTTAATTTCCGTACTTTATGTAATTCGTCTGCTTAAAACCAACGACTCACTTCTGAACATCGATGTCGACAGAGCATAAAATAAATTCTGTCTGGGTTTATTCTCGATTTGTAGTTTTTATCTGTCTATTGACTAATTCACATACGCTGATGTACTTGAGAGCTTCGATTTGTGCATAATTATCATGGTCATAAAATATGAAGTTAGGTGGCTCAATGCTTTGGATAGGAGGCTGGCGGAGGTTGAAATTTCCTTCAGGCCATACTGCTACAGGCGTTCCGTGATTTCCCGAAAGCAGTTAATACAAGTGCTGGGTTGGTTCCTCTGCAAAGGACAAGGCTGACTTCCTTCCGCACCCTTCCCCAATCCAAACTTGTGTTCTGTCTCCGACATCTTTTTCGTCGACACAATGTTAAACCCGAATCTTTCGTGCTTTGTCCTTGGTTCAAATAGGAGGTGTGACATTAAGGTAAAAATTATTATATTTTTTATGACATGACATTTTTATATTACATCAGTGTCTTATATTACAGTGACCAGTCATTGGCTACTCCTTCTTGCGTGTTATATTCCACCCCCATTTCGCTATTATTACACTTTTAAGATCATAATATTTTCTAAAATATCAATATCAGGTTATCAGCATAAAGAAGTGTTTTCAGCAGTGATAAATCATTCAGTTGAATCACTGCCAATCAGGCAGAAATAAAAGTTCGAAAATTTGCTCCTCCAGTCGCTGTGCTGAGTGCAGTCAACCAAAATTTCTCGAGAGTTTTCCCTTGACCATATCGGGAATGCCGCAACCGGTAGTCCTATACAAAATGGCTCTGAGCACTATGGGACTTGACTTCTGAGGTCATCAATCCTCTAGAACTTAAAACTACTTAAACCTAACTAACCTAAGGACATCACACACATCCATGCCCGAGGCAGGATTCGAACCTGCGACCGTAGCGGTCGCGCGGTTCCAGACTGTACCGCCTAGAACCGCTCGGCCACTCTGGCCGGCAGTCCTATACACGATATCCCAATTGGATACTTGTATGCACAAAAATGATAAGTACCAAAATTACCTAAAATGAGAAATCACGCTAGTGAAGAGCAACGTACTAAATTATTATCTGCATTGTAAACACCATGCTAAGGAGAGTTAAATATCGAAAGCTATGTCGAATTACCATCAGGATCACTACGTGCCAATGAGACTCCACTGTGCGTCTCACAAGTGACTAAGGTGCAATCTGCACTTCATTTGTTTGTTTTAGTTTTATAGCGTGAGATACAGAGTTGTCCCATTGTCGATCCCATTACATGATGTGTTGTTAAAAACCCCGAAGTGTCAACAGAAAACTGTTAACGCATCTAACGTTGTATTTTGAAGGGTACATAATGAAAACACTGTAAAAAGATTTTTTCTAATGATTTTGCTCGCAAATTTGGCGCATTGGATCTTTGTACTTTTAAATATTCCGTAGCAACCCCGTTGTCGGACTTGTCACATGTTGAGATCAGGCTGAAAGCAACTGAGCTCCGGAAAGGGTTGCATTTTTAGGATTTTGCCAAACTGTACAAAGAACCGGACTCCAAGTCTCCATAGCACAGTTGCGTGGAGAATAAAAACTACAAAAGAGCAGATTAAGTCATCCCGATATATTTTTACCGATTCCGGGAAACGTTCAGTCATTTTGACAATCTGTCAGAGACCAGGCTAATATTTCAACACGACAGGATTATTCCCGCAGCTCTTTGTACTATATCAGCTAGCTTCATTTGCGAACCTAACGGTATCGCAGTTAAGGCCTAAAGATATGTAATCAGCGAGCCCACATAACATGCACATAGACCCTTTCTGTTTGGGAGCTACAGTTTTCGTACAGTCTCACTGACTGCTTCAGATTTGCAACCTGCCCCTAACCATACTCTCCTTTGGCTTCTTATTGTACGAAAACAGCCACAGTACCACTGATTTGGAACCAACGGAGGAACATAGAGCTTTCCTAATAGACACAACTGGCAGAGAAATGCCACGAGAGGCAACCTTCTTTCTTCTAATAAAATCAGTATTTGCCCACGACTTATTTGATTCATTTGTTTAGCGTATATCAAATTACTGAAAGATGTGACACATAGAAAAAGAAGATATGAAACATACAAAAATATTGAGAATCTAGTATGGAACAGAGAAGGGAGAGAAGATGGTGGCATAAGAAATATTCCTTACCTTAAAACTTGAGATGGTTTTTGCATAATGTAGGGCCACAGTCATAATATATTTCTTCAAAGTCAGTACCGCCATTAGACTTTTGTTTTGTATTGTTACATTTACACAATCATCAGAGTCAAGATGGTATACTCAGTGATAAAACAAAGCAGTAGGCTTTTAGCAGAAATATTGACCGCCAGGCAATGTGTCTAATAGTGTATTTTAAATACGACAGTATGCCATCTTAGGCACTGTATAACATTAAAACAAGTACAGCGGTGCTGACTTTAAAAAAACCTGAGCTGGCAGGTGGAGTGTAGACGTAGATGTAAACCGTTTATGGCCAAGCCCACTGTTATAATGAATATTCTTTTCTTCTTTTGTAACTAAAGTCATAGCTTTAGGGTGACGAACACCAAATTATTATACATTACTCTTGTAGTAACTCTTACGTCTTTAGTGTGGACTACTTTAGTAACTTACTTCCGTAGTAGTAGGCCTATACTATTTTGGCAACTGTTGGAGAATCCGATTTCTGTTTAATTCTTTATTGTAACTGAGTTTGTAAAACCTTTTTACTAAAGAAGCAAGCCATTTCAGCATACTGTTGGCATGTGTATTTCGTTTCCTCTCGGAAAATATTGTCGGTAGACATTATTGCATCACTTTTTGACATTAATATCGTGTTAGCGTAATATACAGCTACCACCGCCCATTACTGGCGGTTACAGATGGTAATTTAAGCGCCACTTGCAGGTTAAGATACGAGCTAACAGCAACTTGGAGGTGGCCAAGGACAATTTAAGTGTTAAGAAACGTTGAAAACACATACCAAAAAGTGAAAAAGAGCGGTTTGCTGATATAATGAAAAAGTGCATAATTACGATGTAAACATACAAAACCGAAAAAAAAGATTGTTGGCGGTAGATACACGTCGAATAGAATGCAAAAGCTCTTACACAAAGATCACAGGAGCATCTTAAAGTAAATTGAAAGGACATAAAAGCGAAAGAAAAGAAATGTAACCGAGAAGAGTTCCAAACCGGCAGTGGAGGAGCTGAGACGAAGATAGACGATATAAGCCAAATGGTTGTCGATATGATCCCACAAGTTGTGGAGGAAATAACTGGAGGTAGCGACAATGACACAAATGAAGATAATGTGGTATTTTCAGGCAACATCGATGATGATAACTAATCTGAAGACCGTAATGAAACTGCTGAGAGTGAAACTTTATACCATAGTCACGAGCCTTGGCTTGCATTCTCTGGTGGGACCTTATCAGAAGATGCGCACATGAAAAAAAGACAGACAGTATGCCGTTGCAGTGAAGAACAGAGAGTTGTTGGAAAAAGCAGACGAGTTTCATTCATTAAAATGCATTTAATACGAGAATTATACAAAGCAAAAATGTTGTTAATTAACAGACAAAGAGAAGTCACGGAAGAAGAGCATAACCTTAAAATGGAAGTTGTGATTAAGTTCAAGAACGAAATGGAGCGAACTTCAGGTTCTGGCACTTCAGCCAATATGCTAGAGAAATTTAGGTTTATGAATATTTTTGTGCTTGTGCAACATTTTATTTACTTGATATTTTATAAAGTGGTTAATATATTATTGTTCTTCGCATGACATCACATGCATGTTTATTATATCGGTATCAGAACATTTAATTTTTCTAATCATCAAATTCTAAGCAAAACATCTTCACTGTGTGACTACGTGTGCTGAAGTACGAAATAAAATGAAAATGTTAATCTGTTAATTGCAAAAGAAAAAAAGAGACAGAGAGACATAAATATAAGATTGGTCACATTTTACTACAGTAATAACGATTATTATTTAAGAAGTTAAAATCTTTGCACTAACTTGTTATTTTACTAGCAAATTAGGTTCAATTTTAATTAAAATAATTGAGTCTAATAGACCATAGCTTGGCCTGCAGCATCTACTTTTGACTGAATTGCATACTGATCGATGTCATTCACCTCCACAGGATCAGAGTGAAACACATCTCCAAGCCGCGCGGAGTGGCCGCCTGGTTTGAGGCACCATGTCACGGACTGTGCGGCCGCTCCCGCCGGAGGTTCGAGTCCTCCCTCGAGCATGGGCGTGTGTGTTGTTCTTAGCATAAGTTAGTTTAAGTAGCGTTTAAGTCCAGGGACCGATGACCTCAGCAGCTTGGTCTCCTAGGAATTCACACACATTTGAACACACACACACCTCCGACTTCTATTCCGAAGCTGTCTGCAACAGCTGCAGCCACGGTAACATATCGACACTTGTTTTGTTTGTGTTTTAGTGAGAATTTGCAAACTTTGTTTTTCAAACACCAAATGAACGTTCTATTGCATGTCTGCTAGCAATTGGACTCCGTTGTAATGCACTTCGGCTCTTTTGTGAGGTCGAAACATGGGAGTACTAAGATGTCTGGAGAGAGCATATCCGCTAACTCCAACAAGCAACCCACCATATTGTCTATTTTCAAATTCTGCAGCAATTCTACTATTGTCCCAAATGCGTGCATCATGCATGGAACGCGGCCAAAGGCTTACCACTTTCGAAACATTGATATTGGCATAACAGACGATTTGTGTACTGACAGAAAAGAAATTCTTGCGATTTCTGTATAGTTCTGCTTGTGCTCCAGAAGGACAAAGTATCGGTATATGTACACAATTTCTGGCCCCCATGACATTCGAGAAACCACCAGCTGGATAGAATTCCCTTTTGTTCCCTGATATGTTTTCTTGGTTCCGTGCTATGGACAGGTACAGTGGCTTTAAGGCAATTAAACAGTTTATCACACTTTTGAAAGCTCTTCCAGCAGTACCACGACGGGCGTTAATCAGATACTCTGCTACGATTTGATAAGTGCCTGTGCGAAAGATTCGCAGTCCACAAAGAAGGCTACAGTAACGATTCCAGCTTACCAAGCAGCGACTCAGCAAATTCCTTTACGAACCCCACACCGCTCTTTGAAATCATTGCCACTATATATCGCAAATGGGTCTCTTCTGAATTTAAGCCACTGTTTAAGAAGGGAGATAAAGAAATAGCATCAAATTTCCGTCCAATTTCACTGTTGCCAGCATTCTCAAAAATTTTCGAAAAAGTAATGTACAGTCGTCTTTATAACCATCTTATCTCAAATAACATACTGTCAAAGTCACAGTTTGGATTTCTAAAAGGTTCTGATATTGAGAAGGCTATCTACACTTACAGTGAAAATGTACTTAATTCATTAGACAAAAAATTGCAGGCAACTGGTATATTTTGTGATCTGTCAAAGGCATTTGACTGTGTAAATCACAATATCCTTTTAAGTAAACTAGAATATTATAGTGTAACAGGAAATGCTGCAAAATGGTTCAAATCTTATATCTCTGGCAGGAAACAAAGGGTGTTATTAGGAAAGAGACATGTATCAAGCTATCAGGCATCATCCAACTGGGAACTAATTACATGTGGGGTCCCACAAGGTTCCATTTTGGGGCCCTTACTTTTTCTTGTGTATATCAATGACCTTTCATCAGTAACATTACCAGATGCCAAGTTTGTTTTGTTTGCTGATGATACAAACATTGCAATAAATAGCAAATCAAGTGTAGTCTTAGAAAGATCAGCCAATAAAATATTTGTAGACATTAATCACTGGTTCCTAGCCAATTCTTTGTCACTAAACTTTGAAAAAACACACTACATGCAGTTCAGAACTTGTAAGGGGTGTCCCAAGAGTATATGTCTAACATATGATGACAAGAAGATAGAAGAAGTGGACGGTGTTAAATTCTTGGGATTACAGCTTGATAATAAATTCAACTGGGAGGAGCACACCACAGAACTGTTGAAGCGTCTTAACAAATCTCTGTTTGCAATGCGAATTTTGTCAGACATAGGGGATATAAAAATGAAAAAGCTGGCATACTATGCTTACTTTCATTCCATAATGTCATATGGGATTATTTTCTGGGGTAATTCATCAAGCCAAGCTAAAGTTTTCCGGGCACAAAAACGTGCAGTAAGAATTATGTGTGGTGTGAACTCAAGAACATCCTGCAGAAGCCTGTTTAGGGAACTAGGGATACTAACTACAGCTTCCCAATATATTTATTCCTTAATGAAATTTGTCATTAAAAATATATCACTTTTTCAAACCAACAGCTCAATTCATGGAATCAATACTAGAAATAAGAATAATCTTCACAAGGATTTAAAGTCACTTAGTCTTGTACAAAAAGGTGTGCATTATTCAGGAACACACATTTTCAATAACTTGCCAGCAGCCATAAAAAGCTTAACAACCAATGAAATTCAGTTTAAGAGAAGCCTAAAGGATTTATTGGTGGCCAACTCCTTCTACTCCATTGATGAATTTCTGAGGAAAACCAACTGATTTGTATATAAGTACAACATAACTTCTGCACAATTTCAGTGCAGTAATGTGTTCACTGAAAATTTGTGTGTGTGTGTGTGTGTGTGTGTGTGTGTGTGTGTGTGTGTGTGTGTGTAAGTATAATCTAACTTCTGCACCATTTCAGTGCAGTAATGTGTTCATTGTAAATAAGTATTACAGAAGTTGTATTACATGTTTCTTACCTTATAAATAAATATAAAACTTTTTTATTTTAAATTCAGTGCAATAGTATTTGTAAAATGACTCTTAGTGTTCATTAAAAAATGACGATCATTCCACTTGGGACCTGTGGAATGGTACATTAGCTTATTTGTTTTAGTTTAAATATTTGTCATGTATTGTTGTTTTTCTGACATGTTCCACATCCTGGAGGACCTCCTCACTATGGATCAATTGGAATGAAAGTAAATCTAATCTAATCTAATCTTCTCTCCGTTAAAACCCTCATTCTTGGGATGTCTACCTCTTCCTCCATTTCCATACATTCTTCGTAGTCCAGGTAATCCATAGAATTCGGTATTTAACAAGCAGAAACAAAGAACACACCTTACTCTCTAACATTACTCGTACTACTGTTTAGGAGTAAATTTCGGCCTTATTTCCTCCTTAATTTACTAACGTAGTAGTGGACCTGGTGCTCTCCATCAGCTGTGGAGTACATAAATTTATTTCGAGAATAAATTAAAAATTTGCTCCCGTAGCAATTTAGTGCTTTAGTTAAGTCTTGGTTGGTGCTCGCCTGTCTTAGTTATAGAGTTCGCAAAGTAATCCATAATAATAACCCAATTGTGCCATAATCTGTCTTAAAATGGAGTAACCTCGCCTCCTTTCGTGCGGGACCGACTACCAAGAACGAGCCGTGATGGCTAAACCAGATTTGAAGCTTCCTGACAATTTAAAAATGTTTGCCAGACCGAGAGTGACTCGGGACCTTTGCCTTTTGCAGGCAAGTGCTCTACCGCAGAAGAGCTTCCGCGAAGTCTGGAAGGTAGGAGATGAGGCACTGGCGGAAGTAAAGCTATGAGGAGGGGCTGTCAGTTGTGTTCGGGGAGATCACTCCGAGCCGGCACGGTAGCTCAGCGTGTTCGGTCAGAGGGCCGATTGTCCTCCGTAATAAAAACCTGAGTAAACGAATCAGCGATCAGCTTGAACGGATAACATGTGACATCCGTCCAGACCAAACGAAACGAACAATACCGAACAAAACAAATAAATAAATAAACTCTGTAGAGTTTCGGTCCGGCACACATTTTAATCTGCCAAGAACTTTCGTATCAGGGCACGCTCCGCTCCAAAGCGAAAATTTTATTCCGGTAAAACAGATTTGGAATGTGGATGTGACGCGAGTCAGTGCATTTCAAATAACTGAATGCGTCTCTTGGCCCATGCATAGTTATTGTTTAATAACATTGGAACTATACAGTTGTCAGGAACCTTAGGTCGAAAAAAGTGAAGCACCTATAAGACATGGTCGGACGTCAATGTAACTCCGTACAAGCACACATTATCGGCGGGTGTGTAAATGAGCAAAACTGCAATTGTCTTGACTGATAGGGCGGCCACCAGAGGGCATTAGCGTTGTTCGGTTTTAGTGTTGTTACCAGGCATGCTGGGGCATATAACGAGCACGAACAGCGGCACACGTTGAGTGAACACTGTCAAGGACACGGAGATGCCGCGTGCCTGTCTGACAAGGGGAGGCCACGACGTTTGGAACGCGGATTTACTGTAAACCTCTTACACTCGTAGTACTCCATGAGGACAACAAAATGTGTAAGCAGCAGTGCGTCGTTCTCAAGTGTTATTGAGAAAATCGCAAGATAATTTCGGTCGTCAAATATATATATCTGTGCGTGGCCAGTTTTACCATGAAGCGGCTACAGCTGAGTGGTGACGGCACTGTAGCTCAGCGTGATAGCCGGCACGGTATCTCAGCGTGTTCGATCAGAGGACTGCTTGCCCTCTGTAATAATAAAAAAAGAAACTGAGTAAAAAGAATCAACGATCAACTTGAACGGATGTCTTGTGACGCCCGCATAGACCAAACGCAACGAACTATATCGAACAAAATGGAAAAAAATTAGGTGTCGGTCAGAGCGGTAGCTACCCTTTCTAATAATAAAACTGAGCGCACGGATCATCGAACAAACTGAACGGGTGTTCAGTTTGTTCGTTGATCCGTTCGCTCAGTTGTAATATTAGAGAGGATGGCTAACGCTCTGGCCGAACACGCTGAGCTGCCGTGCCGGCACCACTCGGTTGTAGCAGCTTCATGGTAGAAATGGCCACGCACAGATATATATTTGACGACCGAAATTATCTTGCGATTTTCTCAGTAAAGCTTGAGAAGTACGCGCTACTGCCTACACATTTTGTTGTCTTCATGGAGTACTACGACTGTACGAAGTTTACAGTAAATCCGCGTTCCAAACGTCGTGACCTCCCCTTGTGTGAGGGGGCCTCATTGGTTGGCTGATTTGGAGAAGCGGACGAAACAACGAGGTCATCGGTCCCATCGGATTAAGGAAGGACGTGGAAGGAAGTGGGTCATGCCCTTTCAAACGAACCAGGCGATTGTCACAGGGATCTTGAAAGAACTGAACGGGCAGTCTTTTTAAGATAGACATAAACAATCCCGAGAAGTCTACTTAGAAAGTTTCAGGAACCGGCTTTGAATGAAAACTCTAGGAATATGCTGCAACTCCCTGTTTACTCATGTTCGGATCGTGAGGACGAGATTAGATTACTTACACCACACACAGAGACATTTAATCAATTGATGAGCTGGCCGCTGTGGCCGAGCGGTTTAGGCGCTTCAGTCAGGAACCGCGCTGCTGCTGCGGTCGCAGGTTCGAATCCTGCCTCGGGCATGGATGTGTGTGATGTCCTTAGGTTAGTTAGGTTTAAGTAGTTCTAAGTCTACGGGGCTGATGACCTCAGAAGTTAAGTCCCATAGTGCTCAGAGCCATTTGAACCATAATGAATTGTTGTCCCCACGCCCCATACGTGAATGAAACGGGAAAATGCCCTGTACCCTCTGCATTCACTTCACAGTGGTTTTCAAAATATCTGCATTTACATCTACATCGACATAGATACTCCGAAATCCACGTTAGGGCGCTTGGCGGAGGGTACTCCGTACCACTACTAGTCATTTCCTTTCCTGCTCCATTCGCAAATAGAGCGAGGGAAAAGCGATTATTTGTATGCCACACTATGAGCCGTTATTTCTCGTATCTTATCTTCGTGGTCCTGATGCGCATTGTATGTTGGACGCAGTCGAATAGTTCTGCAGTCAGCTTCTAACGCCGATTCTCTAAATGGTGGGGCACTCCTGACGATACACTTTTCTCCCATGGACACTCGCCATCGAGGACAACATACTGGGTTCTGTTGGTAAGGTCCGTCCTACTTGTAGTGGCAAGGTCTAAGATTTTCCGTTGCCTGTAGTCTGCTAAAACAGCTGCTCAAGACAGTTTTCAGAAAACTTGTTCAAAAGTACTTTGCACTATTGTATGTCTCTACTCCCTGCAATGAATCCATATACGCCCCAGTGCGTACTGAGTAGGCTAAAGTCGCCTCCAACTAATGTTGGATGATCTGGCTATTGCTACTGACCGTAGAGTATGGATGTAGATGTAGGTGGTATTTTATGAAACATCTGAATCTTTTACTCTTACATGGAACAAGTAGCGGACTGTGCGTAATAAACCGTGTGCACGACTTATCTACATGCGACGCAGATCTCAAACGAAACCTCTGTTCCGCAGCACAAACGCGTGCTCTCACAGTATTTACGCAAGGTATCTTATCAGACGGCATAATCATCTGTAAAAGAAACAGAGATAAGACCATAGATTCCCACGAGGTAAAACGTGCTGCCACAATACTCCATTTACATATAAACTTGGTTCGTAATGTTGACACGATTTTGAGTAACAAAGCAGCCGTCACATACGTTGTCACTTAAGCATGTTTCCCCCCCACCAAGAACCATGGACCTTGCCTTTGGTGGGGAGGCTTGCGTGCCTCAGCGATACAGATAGCCGTACCGTAGGTGCAACCACAACGAAGGGGTATCTGTTGAGAGGCCAGACAAACGTGTGGTTCCTGAAGAGGGGCAGCCGCCTTTTCAGTAGTTGCAAGGGCAACAGTCTAGATGATTGACTGATCTGGCCTTGTAACACTAACCATAACAGCCTTGCTGTGCTGGTACTGCGAACGGCTGAAAGCAAGGGGAAACTACGGCCGTAATTTTTCCCGAGGGCATGCAGCTTTACTGTATGATTAAATGATGATGGCGTCCTCTTAGGTAAAATATTCCGGAGGTAAAATAATCCCCCATTCGGATCTCCGGGCGGGGACTACTCAAGAGGACGTCGTTATCAGGAGAAAGAAAACTGGCGTTCTACGGATCGGAGCGTGGAATGTCAGATCCCTTAATCGGGCAGGTAGGTTAGAAAATTTAAAAAGGGAGATGGATAGGTTAAAGTTAGATATAGTGGGAATTATGAAGTTCGGTGGCAGGAGGAACAAGACTTTTGGCCAGGTGAATACAAGGTTATAAATACAAAATGAAATAGGGGTAATGCAGGAGTAGGTTTAATAATGAATAAAAAATAGGAGTGCGAGTAAGCTACTACAATCAGCATAGTGAACGCATTATTGTGGCCAAGATAGACACGAAGCCCACGCCTACTACAGTAGTACAAGTTTATATGCCAACTAGCTCTGCAGATAACGAAGAAATTGAAGCAATGTATGATGAAATAAAAGAAATTATTCAGATAGTGAAGGGAGACGAAAATTTAATAGTCATGGGTGACTGGAATTCGGTAGTAGGAAAAGGGAGAGAAGGAAACATGGTAGGTGAATATGGATTGGGGCTAAGAAATGAAAGAGGAAGCTGCCTGATAGAATTTTACACAGAGAACAACTTAATCATAGCTAACACTTGGATCAAGAATCATAAAAGAAGGTTGTATACATGGAAGAAGCCTGGAGATACTGACAGGTTTCAGACAGATTACATTATGGTAAGACAGAGATTTAGGAACCAGGTTTTAAATTGTAAGACATTTCCAGGGGCAGATGTGGACTCTGATCACAATCTATTGGTTATGAACTGTAGATTAAAATTGAAGAAACTGCAAGAAGGTGGGAATTTAAGGAGATGGGACCTGGATAAACTGAAAGAACCAGAGGTTGTACAGAGTTTCAGGGAGAGCATAAGGGAACAATTGACAGGATTGGGGAAAAGAAATACCGTAGAAGAAGAATGGGTAGCTTTGAGAGATGAAGTAGTGAAGGCAGCAGAGGACCTAGTAGGCAAAAAGACGAGGGCTAGTAGAAATCCTTGGGTAACAGAAGAAATACTGAATTTGATTGATGAAAGGAGAAAATATAAAAATGCAGTAAATGAAGCAGGCAAAAAGGAATACAAACGTCTCAAAAACGAGGTCGACAGGAAGTGCAAAATGGCTAAGCAGGGATGGCTAGAGGACAAATGTAAGGATGTAGAGGGTTATCTCACTAGGGGTAAGATAGATACTGCCTACAGGAAAATTAAAGAGACCTTTGGAGAAAAGAAAACAACTTGTATGAATATCAAGAACTCAGATGGAAACCCAGTTCTAAGCAAAGAAGGGAAAGCAGAAAGGTGGAGGGAGTATACAGAGTGCCTATACAAGGGCGATGTACTTGAGGACAATATTATGGAAATGGAAGAGGATGTAGATGAAGATGAAATGGGAGATACGATACTGCGGGAAGAGTTTGACAGAGCACTGAAAGACCTGAGCCGAAACAAGGCCCCGGAAGTAGACAACATTCCATTGGAACTACTGACGGCCATGGGAGAGCCAGTCCTGACAAAACTCAACCATCTGGTGAGCAAGATGTATGAGACACGCGAAATACCCTCAGACTTCAAGAAGAATATAATAATTCCGATCCCAAAGAAAGCAGGTGCTGACATGTGAAAATTACCGAACAATCAGTTTAATAAGTCACGGATGCAAAATACTAACGCGTATTTTCTACAGACGAATGGAAAAACTGGTAGAAGCTGACCTTGGGGAAGATCAGTTTGGTTTCCGTATAAATCTTGGAACACGTGAGGCAATACTGACCCTACGACTTATCTTAGAAGCTAGATTAAGGAAAGGCAAACCTACGTTTCTAGCATTTGTAGACTTAGAGAAAGCTTTTGACAATGTTGACTGGAATACTCTCTTTCAAATTCTAAAGGTGGCAGGGGTAAAATACAGGGAGCGAAAGGCTATTTACAATTTGTACAGAAACCAGATGGGAATTATAAGAGTCGAGGGGCACGAATGGAAAGCAGTGGTTGGGAAGGGAGTGAGACAGGGTTGTAGCCTATCGCCGATGTTATTCAATCTGTATATTGAGCAAGCAGTAAAGGAAACAAAAGAAAAATTCGAAGTAGGTATTAAAATCCATGGAGAAGAAATAAAAACTTTGAGGTTCGCCGATGACATTGTAATTCTGTCACAGACAGTAAAAGACTTGGAAGAGCAGTTGAACGGAATGGACAATGTCATGAAAGGAGGGTAGCCCTGTATGGAAGTGAAATATGGACGATAACTAGTTTGGACAGGAAGAGAATAGAAGCTTTCGAAATGTGGTGCTACAGAAGAATGCTGAAGATTAGATGGGTAGATCATATAACTAATGAGGAGGTATTGAATAAGATGAACATCAACAAAAGCAAAACGAGGATAATGGAATGTAGTCGAATTAAGTCGGGTGATGCTGAGGGAATTAGATTAGGAAAAGAGACACTTAAAGTAGTAAAGGAGTTTTGCTATTTGGGGAGCAAAATAACTGATGATGGTCGAAGTAGAGAGGATATCAAATGTAGACTGGCAATGGCAAGGAAAGCGTTTCTGAAGAAGAGAATTTTGTTAACATCGAGCATAGATTTAAGTGCCAGAAAGTCGTTTCTGAAAGTATTTGTATGGAGCGTAGCCCTGTATGGAAGTGAAACATGGACGATGACTAGTTTGGACAGGAAGAGAATAGAAGCTTTCGAAATGTGGTGCTACAGAAGAATGCTGAAGATTAGATGGGTAGATCATATAACTAATGAGGAGGTATTGAATAGGATTGGGGAGAAGAGAAGTTTGTGGCACAACTTAACTAGAAGAAGGGATCGGTTGGTAGGACATGTTCTGAGGCATCAAGGGATCACCAATTTAGTATTGGAGGGCAGCGTGGAGGGTAAAAATCGCAGAGGGAGACCAAGAGATGAATACACTAAACAGATTCAGAAGGATGTAGGTTGCAATAGGTACTGGGAGATGAAGAAGCTCGCACAGGATAGAGTAGCATGGAGAGCTGCATCAAATCAGGCTCAGGACTGAAGACCACAGCAACAACAAGCATGTTTCGTGAGCGGTCAATAGCTTTTTTCACTCGCGAGCCTTGCGTGTTAAATATTTTCTGCGAGTTCGAATACTCGTTGCGATTCCCACATATATAAGGGGCAGTCAAATGAAAACAGATGAAAAAACGTGAATAAATTGTTTATTATTTAAAAAGCAATCGCCACAACAATTAATAGATTTACCCACTGTGAGACAAGACGGTCAATGCCTTCATGGAAAAATGTTCGTGGTTGTCTACGGAACGGTGATTGTACCTCTTCGTCCGAAGCAAATCAAAAGCCACAAATGTCTTTCTTTAGAGCTATAAAAATATGAAAATCGCATGAGGAGACATAGAACTGTATGGAGGATGTGTGAGGGCCAGCGAAACTACTGCGCGTACTAGAAACAACCTTGGCCACATGTGGGTCCGCCCAAGGTCTCGATTTGCTTTGGACGAAGAGGTGCAGTCCTGGGTACAACCGTAGTACAGTAGGCAACCGTAAACTATTTTTCTATGACGGCTCTGGCCGTCTTGTCACATAGTGGGATAAATGTATTAACAGTTGCGGAGTGTAGTTTTAAGTAATAAACGAGATGCTAACGTTCTTTCCGTCTTTGTCGTTTTCATTTGGCTGGCCCTTGTATCTCACGCTTGAACTCCTTCAGTATCTGAAGGCAGTTGCTGCAATTTATTAAATCAAAAGATATCATACTCCGATTTTTCCGATTGCTGACGTTACCACAATACATAGAGAATATTTCAACGGAAAGCAGGGCATTAAGGCGCACTATGCCAATTGTGGAGCTACAGCAATCACAGTATGGGACACAGGATTGATAGAGGAGATAGAGAAGATCCAACGAAGAGCGGCGCGTTTCGTCACGGGACCGTTTAGCTGGCGAGAGAGTGTTACGGAGATGCTAAACAAACTCCACTGGCAGACGGATGTTACAAGAGAGGCGTTGTGCATCACGAAGAGATTTACAATTGAAATTTCGGGATAGCACTTTTCTGGAGTAGTCGGACAACATATTACTCGCCCCCCCCCCCCCTCCCCACACACACACATATACATCTCGCGTATTGACCACGACGAGAAAATTCGAGAAATTAGAGCCAATACAGAGGCTTACAGACAATCATTCTTCCCACGCACTATTCGCGAGTGGAACAGGGTTGGAGGGATCAGAGAGTGGTACCGAAAGTACCCTCTGCCACACACCATTAGGTGGCTTGCGGAGTATGAAGTAGATGAATTGTGCTGGTAACCATTTGTAGTATCTTCTACATTACACATCACAATTAAAGTGTCACTTTTTTGAAACCCCCTAATTGTCTCAATTAGAGACGCAGAAATTTGATACTTGATGTTGTAAGTCCTTCCTCTGCAGTGGAGAAAAAGCGTGGCGCCCTGCGACGACACTCTCGAGCTCGGCTACAGTTCGAACACCTAAGCGTCGACAAGCGAAAAAAAGGCCAGACCTCAGAAGTTCCGGTGAGGTGTAAAGTAGGTTAATGACGTCACATTGGCACCAAATTTCATTCAAATTCCTCCCGACGCCACCGTATATGTGTCACACAATGAGAAGGTCGTCACACCCCTTCTTACCTACATTTCACCCCATCTGTCACGTCTGCGCCCAGAGTTGAAAGCATGCCGTTTTCTTTTGTGTGGCCAAGAGAAATATTTCAGGCACACCATCCCTTAGAGTCGACACGAAAAGGCCTCAGGAGGTGACACAAAGGGCGCTCATTCCCATACATTTAGCGGTCGAAAATGACAGTTCGCAGTGCGATGAACAACGAGCGACGTTCTTGATCGTGTTCGACACTGCTGACACCCCACTGATGGCTCAACTCTTCTCTAAGGACGTCGTGGGGCTTTGACGCCACTGAACGCAATCTGAGCCCTTTGGAGAGTAGCACGATTTTTACTCTGATATACAGAGTGGAACCGCTAAGGACCGTTCAAAACCGATAAACGAAATATGAACGTGATCCGAAGCAGCAAAAGTTGGTTATGGTTTTTCAGCCGTTCTGTTTCGCGCCCTCCTGTGGCGTGATTATTGGGTGGGCGATGCAACATTGGCACATGTGGGAATAAAACGGCAGACGATCATTTTCCGACCTCTCCGGTTCGGCAGCACCTCGGTGCCACCCAGACACGAAGATTGAGCTCTTTAAACGTGTACCTGTACAGATATGTCGATACCCATTCATATGACTGACGCTCCACTGCAGTTCTAGCGCCTACTACGATACCCGTTACATTCCGTATGCCAGCAAGCAGGTTCCACAGCAGTTGCAGAGCACCACTCAGCTGAATGAGGGTCGAAGTCTCTTTACAAGTATGTTTCACATGTGCCACCGAGGGGGTTGCCGAACTCGAGGTTCGCCGTTTTATGTACGCAAATATGATCGCTTCATCCTTCCATGGTTATGCCACAGGAGGGCGCGAAACCGGAGGATACAAACGCCCTTTACTTCTTCGAATCACGTTCATATTTCGTTCTGAACGGTCGTTAGTGGTTCCACCTTTATACCGAAGCAAAAACCTTGATAGTGCTACTCCAAAGGGCTCACATCACACTTAGAAGGCTTTCAGCCCCACGATGTCCTTGGAGAAGATTTGAATAGCCAGACGAGTGGGGGTGAGGGGGGGAGGGCGCAAGAGCGCAGTGTCTGCCGTGTCGGAAATTTTTCAGAACGTCGTGTTGCAGCTCTTCTGTTCTTGATTATTACAGCTGAAGCAGCACACCACTGGCCGAAGTATACAGGAAGAAATTAGCTATGGATGAGTAAAAGTAGTCACTTACCATAAGCGATTTAGGAAAATCATAAAAAATCTAAATGAGACTTTCCAGACTGAAATACAAGTTCAGTCCTAACAAATAATTGTATCAATGGTGGGTGCGAGAGATGGTGAATATTATCAGAATATAGTCGACGTTCCGGCCATGTTGATCCTAGCTTAATTTGCAATAACTACGTTTTGTATTGAGTCAGCAGAAATATGTTTTAGTCTCATTATTTTTTAATGCGTGATATATTTCATGATATGTTGCTCTGTACGTTCCTCCACTGCCCAGGCAAGTAAGCCAGAGCGACTGTTAAACAGAAAATTTTTCCTGTGCTCAGGAAAACAGATGATTTGAAGTTGTGGAATGTTGGCGAGACAGGTTAACCTAGCAGCGCTGTAGTGTCGGCTGTACTTCTTGTCAGCCACAGAGATTTTAAAGTGGCACTCTCGTTTGTTCCCAGTGCCTCGTTAATCTAAGCGCACTTCTGATTGGGCGCGACGCACTAGCCTGCGGAACCGTGCAGTCGCTGTTAAGTCCAAATAACTGCCAGGTCCCTGATTACAGACTGTCGCTAGAGGAAGCCGGTCTTAAATTATTCGTAGCTTCTGGTACCCAGTCATTTTCAAGAATTGTTTGTTACAAAAACAACGCGACGTGTATTTAACTCACGGCTGAAGTCCGTCATTGTACAGGTATATAATTGAAACGTCAGTGATTCCGATTGCTTCGTATCGTTTGCTTTTGCCTTTTCATCTTGCTTATGATTTAAGTAGTTACTTCTTCAATTTATTGTCCCAAGTGACTGGAAAAGACCACAGGTTATTCCCGATTACAAAAAGGGTAAAACATCGGATGCACAGAATTGCAAACCAATGTCGCTAACGTCGGTCTGCTGCAGTGTCCTAGAGCATATTCTAAGCTCGAACGTTATGGCATTCCTAGAGGAAAACTAGCTTCCCTCAAAGAATCAGCACGGATTCAGAAAAAAAGCATTCGTGTTAAACACAACTTCCTTTATTCATGCACGACATCTTGCAAACAATAGATGCAGATGGGCAGTCAGACTTCCGTCTCCGTAGTTTTCCGTAAGGCGTTCGACACTATGCCACATCGTCGACTACTGCTCACAATACCCATACGGATATGGCCGCAAATATGTGACTGACTTACAGAACCTGCTACACTATACTAGCCGGCGAATGTTCCACAGAAACGAAAGTAGCATTGGGCGTGTCCCAAGGGCCAAAATGGGACCTCTGCTGTCGATTATTTTCCTGGGTACGTTTCCCATCTCTCCCCATATGGCGTTACGTTACGATCGTTTTAGCGGTCCAGGTGCTATGATGTGGGGAAGCAGAATGTTGTATGACGGTGCTGACTTCTTCATCTTTGAACACGGCACCCTTACCGGCCAATGTTCTTCTGACACTATACCCCTCCACATGTTCGTCTTTTAAGGATTGCGTTCGGTCCTGACTTCATTTTTACATCTTCATCTACATGGATACTCTACAAGTCACACTTAAGTGCCTGGCAGTGGGTTCATCGAAGCACCTTTGCAATAATTCTCTATTATTCCACTCTCGAACAGCACGCGGAAAAAACGAACACCTATATCTTTCCCTTATGTTATTATTATGATTGTTTCTCCCTATGTAGGCCGGCGTCAACAAAATATTTTCGCATTCGGATGAGGAAGTTGGTGATCAAAATTTCGTGAGAAGTTTCCGCCGCAACGAAAGACGCGTTTCTTTTAATGGTGTCCGTCCAAAATTCTGCATTATGTCCATGACACTCTTTCCCCTATTTCTGCTGCTCTTCGTTGAGCTTTCTCGATATACTCGTATCTGGTAAGGATCCCAGACCGCGCAGCAGCATCCCAAAAGAGGACGGACAAGCGCGATGAAGACAGTTTCTCTAGGAGATCTGTTACATTTTCTAAGTGGTCTGCCAATAAAGCGCAGACTGTGTTTTGCCTTCTCCACAACATTTTCTACATCTACATCTACATCTACATCCATACTCTGCAAGCCACCTGACAGTGTGTGGCGGAGAGTACCTTGAGTACCTCTATCGGTTCTCCCTTCTATTCCAGTCTTGTATTGTTCGTGGAAAGAAGGATTGTCGGTATGCTTCTGTGTGGGAACTAATCTCTCTGATTTTATCCTCATGGTCTCTTCGCGAGATATACGTAGGAGGGAGCAATATACTGCTTGACTCTTCGGTGAAGGTAGGTTCTCGAAACTTTAACAAAAGCCTGACCCAGCTACTGAGCGTCTCTCCTGCAGAGTCTTCCACTGAAGTTTATCTATCATCTGCGTAACGCTTTCGCGATTACTAAATGATCCTGTAACGAAGCGCGCTGCTCTCCGTTGGATCTTCTCTATCTCTTCTATCAACCCTATCTGGTACGGATCCCACACTGCTGAGCAGTATTCAAGCAGTGGGCGAACAAGTGTACTGTACCCTACTTCCTTTGTTTTCGGATTGCATTTCCTTAGCATTCTTCCAATGAATCTCAGTCTGCCATCTGCTTTACCAACGATCAACTTTATATGATCATTCCATTTTAAATCACTCCTAATGCGTACTCCCAGATAATTTATGGAATTAACTGCTTCCAGTTGCTGATCTGCTATTTTGTAGCTAAATGATAAGGACTCTTTCTTTCTATGAATTCGTAGCACATTATACTTGTCTACATTGAGATTCAATTGCCATTCCCTGCACCATGCGTCAATTCGCTGCAGGTCCTCCTGCATTTCAGTACAATTTTCCATTGTTACAACCTCTCGATACACCACAGCATCATCTGCAAAAAGCCTCAGTGAACTTCCTATGTTATCCACTAGGTCATTTACGCATATTGTGAATAGCAAAGGTCCTATGACACTCCCCTGCGGCACACCCGAAATCACTCTCACTTCGGAAGACTTCTCTCCATTGAGAATGACATGCTGCGTTCTGTTATCGAGGAACTCTTCAATCCAATCACACAATTGGTCTGATAGTCTATATGCTCTTACTTTGTTCATTAAACGACTGTGGGGAACTGTGTCGAACGCCTTGCTGAAGTCAAGAAACACGGCATCTACCTGGGAACCCGTGTCTATGGCCCTCTGAGTCTCGTGGACGAATAGCGCGAGCTGGGTTTCACACGACGGTCTTTTTCGAAACCCATGCTGATTCCTACAGAGTAGATTTCTAGTCTCCAGAAAAGTCATTATACTCGAACATAACACGTGTTCCAAAATTCTACAACTGATGGACGTTAGAGCTTCGTCTTCCTTCCAATTTAAATTGTTCCTAATTGTAATTCCAAGATCGTTAGTTGAATTTATGGCCTTTAGATTAGACTGATTTGTCATGTAACCTAAGTTTAAAGCTTTTAGCACTCGTGTGGATGATGTCACACTTTTCATTGTTTGGGTTCAACTGCCAATTTTCACACCTTTCACATACGTTTTCTAAATCGTTTTGCAATTTATTTTGATCTTCTGATGAGTTTACTAGACGATAAACGGCAGCATCATATGTGCTCAGATTGTCTCCTAAATCGTTTACGTAGATAAGGAACAGCGGAGGGCCTATGATACTATCTTATGAATCCTTCAGTTACTACGAACTGTAGTCACTCTGATAGGAAATCACGAATCCAGTCACATAACTAAGACAATATTGCATAAGCACGCAATTTGACTACAAGCCGCAATCTAGAAATACGGAATAAATTTGAAATTCCTTGTCAATACCATTCAACAATTCGTGTGAGTAAAGAGTTAGCTATTTTGCAAGAACGATGTTTTCTAAGCCCGTGTTGACTTTGTGTCAATAGAACGTTCTCTTCGAGATAATTCATAATGTTCGAGCACAATACTGTATATGTTCCAAAATCCTGCTGCATATCGACATTAGTGATTTGGGCTGTAATTTAGTCGATTACTCCTACCTTGATTGAATATTGACTTTCCAGTCATTTGGTACGGATCTTTCATCAACCGAACGGTTATATATGATTGTTAAGTATGAAGCTATGCATCAGCATACTCTGAAACGAACTTACTTGGTATACATTGTGGAGCAGAAGACTTGCTTTTATCAAGTGATTTAAGTTGCTTCGCTACTCAGAGGATATCTACTTCTAAGGTACTCACATTGGCAATGCGCGACCGCATCGAACAAGGCAAGTGGTGGAGGTCTGGGAACAAGAGGGTGTTCGGCGAATGAGCTGGGCTGCCCGCTCCTCATGATTTAAATCCCATGGAGCATGTGTGGAAAGTGTACTACAGCACACCGACTTGCAACAGCGACGATTTAGCAGTTGTCGACGTACTGGTGTAGGAGTGGCACGCTCTACCACAAGAACGCCTTCCCAACCTTGTGGCCGGCGTAGAAGCATACACTGCCGTCCGTGGCGATAACACACTATGCCCCCTCTTTTGTAAAGTTCAAGGGTTCATCGAGTTTAAAGTATTTAATGTCTTAAAATAAAGATGTCGTTCCTGTTCGTCTCGTCGGGTATTTCTTTCAGTAGCCTTCTATTTATATTGTAACAGTTCTTTCTGTGAGTGGTCCATCGAGCTATGAGACTTGGCAGGGACACATCATGCGAAACTTACTTCCGCTCTTAAGTTTTGCACAGCAGTGTATGTAAACGATTTAACAGGTAGGATCAGCATCACTATAAGATTGTACGGCGATGATACAGTTGTGTGCAGGAAAGTGTGCGTCTTTGGACGACCAATAGGGATTGCAGAAAGACTTGGACAACATTTTCACTTGAGGTAATGAATGGCAGCTCTCTTTAAATGTGGTTAAATGTAGGATAATACCTACACAGAGAAAAAATAACATAATTTTATCCATTGTTTTTCAGTGTTTAGTCCGCGACTGTTTTACTTTCGTAAAATGGAGAACAAACCGCCTTCAGTCACAAGTTGCGTTTATTTACGGCACTATGCGTTTCGAGACCAGGAGGCTCATCTTCAGGTGCTTTTTAGTGATTTATATCAGGTTGTTTTAGTTGTTTGCAGTTTAACATTGTATGATGTCTGCTTCTGTGCGAAATGCATAGTGCAGTAAAGAAACGCAACTTGTGACTGAAGGCGGTTTGTTCTCCATTTTACGAAAAAGAACAGTATAGCATCAGATTACAAGACTAGTAGAAAGCAACTTCAGCTTGTCACCAAGTATAAGTTATTAGGTGTGATGCTAAGGAGCGACATAAAAAGGGACTTTCACAAAAAATCAGTATTAGGAAAGGCTAATGGAAGACTATGGCTCGTTGGAAGGACTGTGGTGAGTCTGTAAGGAAAATCGCATACTACATGCTAACTGTTGCAGTGCGTGGAGTCCTTATGAAGCAGGAGTGAAAGCAGGAAGCGAACGAATTCAGAGATGCGGTGCTAGTTTCGCAACAGGTCGGTGTAGTCACTCGACAATGTAACAGAAATCCTCGGAAAACTTACATCGAAAGTCTTGGAAGAAAGACAAGCAGTTCTCAGTAAACCCTGTTGCGTTAATTTAGCCAACTGGTATCCGAAATAGACTGTGCGATCATTACGCTGCCACTGATGTAGGTATAATGAAAATGAGATGAGGTTAATGCACTTACAGAAACATGCAGACAATCATTTCTCCTCGCTCAGTACGTGAATTGAATAGGAAAGGAAACTGGCAACACTGATATGACACACCCTCCGCCCTGCCCCTCACAGTGGCGTTCGGAATGTGGATATACAGTAGATGTATTTTTTACACTACGTCTTTTCCTTAAATAATGGCACGTATTGTTTGTAGTCCGAATGTTAACTCATGACAAGCAATTTTACTGGAGTATTCGTTTGGAATAGTGTTTTCTGGGCAGAAGTGGAAGTATCATTCCCCATGGTGTGCATGATCTGAAGGAAGAATGAAGATTAATTTCCAACACCACGTCGACGACGAGGTTACTAGAGACGGAGCACGAGCTCATATTGAGGAAAGAAATCGACCACTCTCTTCACTACGGAGGAACTGTCCTGGCATTTGCCTTAAGGCGATATAGGTAAGCCACGGGAAACTTACATCTAGATGACCGGATGGGGATCTGAACCACCGTTTTCCCGAAAGCGAGTCTAGTATACTAACCAGTGCGCCACCTCCCTCGGTCACAATTAGTTATATGGGGGAGCAAGTTGATTACGGCTATTTTGTTGAATAATGAAGTGATGCGACCGTGAATTCAAAAATATACGTCAGTTCTTACAAAATAAAAACAACAACGAGCTACTGTTAATAACGCTATTCCAATAGCACCGTTAACGACTTCGAATCAATGTATTCATCAGACAGCTGTTCACATGAACCTGTAAGTTTATTACTGATCATATTTATGTGTCGTTGAGAAAATCCATCAGGCATCACACATCTTGTTGATGTATATACACACACACACACACACACTCTCACAAAATGATGGAGTTAGGTAGTCGTAATACTAAGTTTGGTCAGTTAGTCAATTTTGAGAAGAGGAAAAATGGCGAATCGATGAGGAGCAATTTGGGAGTAAAGCATCTTTCACTTCCCCCGCTGCAATGCACGAGGGAGTTAGCCCATGGGTGCCGTAACACGATACAGTAGCTATTGATCACGCAACGTTAATACATCTTTCTTTGATAAGACAGTTACGGGCAAGCTAGATAGGGTAATCACTACGAAGAGAGTAACACATCACCCGCATGTCTCGCGAAACAGATGACTTTAAAAGTTGTGATATAAGCAAGAAGACACTGGTTTAAAATTTCATGGAAAGGAGGCAATAATTTCTTATTGCAACGAGTAGCAAGCGGCTCTGAAATAGACAGAAGCAACGATCTTCGCCATTGGTGGTTAAAACTGCGTTACCCTACAAAGTAATCCCATAGCGCCCACATTAGATACATTCCCACTCTTTTAGCCTAGCTTTTTTCCACCTCCAGACGGATCCCGGAAGTATTCAACTTGTAGCTCTATGCTGGAGATGATACAGCACTTTAGCTTAAACAGACTGCACACGGAATGTCTGTTATTGAACTTGAAGGATCTAACATGGCCTTCAGTCCGTAAGAAACGCAGTGATGTAAGATAATGCATATCGACTCTCGATCTATAGTTAGATTTCTTTCATTTAAAATCAAGGTGACACCTAAACGTGAAGATGAGAGTCTTTAAGAATATTACCCTTGCAAACACACTGATGCCTCTTACGTACAACTTCGGTAGTGGGTGGTTCAGCAACTTCATTCCCAGCGAGTGATAAAGAAAGGAAGTACATTATAGGGCCAGCACAAGAAAATATGGGCGTATAATAGTCTCTTGCCATTAGATATAACCCTTTCTCCATATAGACACATGACGCAAGCGAGTTGTCTTAAACCACAAAGAACACTTGTCTGACTTCAGCCATTTGCCGTTGACAATAACGGAAAGCTGTTGACATTTCAAGCGCTGGCGCCACATGTCGGAAATTTAACGCTCTTAAGATACAAAAGTGATGCTGCGTAAGTCACTTATACGACGAAAGTCTTCGGGGGAAATTGCCCGTAGGACAGTGAAAATTTATTGAGATTAAGTTCCCTCGTGTAGCTCTTAAACGCTGCAATTGTGAACAGCGAATTGCAGAAGAGAAGGTGGTACTTATAATATTGTATTAGTAAGAAAGCTTTGAAATCTGAGACCATATAAAGAAAAAAATCATCATCTGCGTAAAATTGTCGTTTTTTTTTTGAGACAATCCGCAAACAGTTACAGTACAAAAAATGTTGATTGCATATATTTTCAATGTTATGACCAGTTTCGCACCCATCGGATCATTTTCGGATCTGAGTGTGTCTGCTCCAAGAATAAACCGTGAATTTTTATTAGCAATATTCATGCCACGCCGTAGAATAATACAGTGACTGTAACGTAGTAAACTGAGTCGTTTTCTGACTTAGCACGTATATTGCTTACTGTACCGGGCGCGTTACTCTTGTAGCAGACGTATATCTGAAGATGGTTTGATGGAATCAAAACCAGTCACAACAACAAAAATTTGTGAAACCTAATGCAAAATTAAATTTGTTGTTCATTAGGTTTGTTGTGTAATGTAGAAGTTTTCTGTCGAGGTAGTTTAGGTTTCAAAACTTAAAAGCTCATGAAGACTGCAACAATGGTTCCATAATTAGTAGCATTCTCTCTTCAAACGCGGTCCGCTCTCGGTACAGAACTGAGAAAAGGAAAGCAGTGTTATCTTGTTCCGTGCAGACTTGCGCTCGAAAGAGGAAAGAACTGATTGGGAGTGGTTACTAGCTGAAAAGAAAGCACAGGTTGGCGAGACCACGAAATTACACTTCGTCATATCTGCGACGTACTCACTGTGTAGGGCTCCGCTGCGCTGCGTCGTAAGAGTTGCTGTAGGGTGGCGGGCTCGCTGGTGGCGAACGGGCACACGCACCGTCGCTGGCGGACGAGACTCTAGCGAGGTAAGCGGTGTGGCGAGGTGGCGGTAGCGGTCTCCCTCAGCTATATTGTGCGCCGTGCCTTCCCGTCCGGCCGTTGCACAGCGACTGCCGTGGACGCCTCGCGTCGGGCCGCCCGCGTACGCCCACCGGCGTCGCGGATGACGTCACCCGGTGCGCACGCGACGGGGCCGCCATCTCGCGGTCGACGGCAGCAGCAGGACGGCGCGCAATCGGTGACGCTAGACTGCTGCATACGGTAGCGGTGATGCCGGGCACGGAAGCCGTGGCGCAGGTGGCAGCGATTCTGTAACAAGGGGACAGATCGGCAAATAATTGGTTCCTTTGCTAACGCCATCACATTTGACGACTTTTAACTACACAGACGACCATTGAAACTGCAACACAGTGAAGATGGCGTCCAACAAACGTCAAAATTGTCGTGAAGTGTATTAGACACTTGGGCATGCAAATGATTGACATTTCAGCACAATCACACCAAGTAGTAGACCTACGAGTAATGTCATTACGTTCGGAGCGGGCTGTTTAAAAAAAGTTAGGTTCCTGCAGGAGGTATTATTGGTCAGAACTAGGAGAAGAGTTTTAGTTGCCGGCCGGTGTGGCCGAGCGGTTCTAGGCGCTTCAGTCTGGAACCGCGTGATCGCTACGGTCGCAGGTTCGAATCCTGCCTCGGGCATGGATGTGTGTGATGTCCTTAGGTTAGTTAGGTTTAAGTAGTTCTAAGTTCTAGGGGACTGATGACATCAGATGTTAAGTCCCATAGTGTTCAGAGCCATTTGAACCAGATCCTGTTTATGAAGCCTGATATTGTCAGAAAAAGAGACAACGGTCTTAACGTCATTTATTATACTGAAGAGCCAAAGAAACTGGTACACTAGCCAAGTATCGCGAGTACGCGGAAGTGCCGCAACACGACGTGGCATGAACTCGACTAATGCCTGAAGTAGTGCTGGAGGCAATTGACACCATGATTCCTGCAGCACTGTCCACAAAACTGTAAGAGTACGAGGGGGTGGAGATTTCTTCTGAACGGCACGTTGCAAGGCATCCCAGATACGCTCAATAATTTTCATGTATGGAGAGTTTGGAAGCCAGCAGAAGAGTGTTGCTGGACGTACGGGGCGTCGCATTGGCCTGCTGGAATTGCTCAAGTCCGTCGGAATGCATTACGGACATGTCTGGATGCAGGTGATCAGACAGGATGCTTACGTATGTGTCACCCGTCAGAGTCGTATCTGGACGTATCGGGGTCCCGTATCAATCCAACAGCACATGCCCCACATTGTTAAAGAGCCTACACAAGCTTGAACAATCCGCTGCTGACATTCAGGTTCCATGTATTCATGAGGTTGTCTCCATACCCGTACACGAGACTCGTCCAACCAGGCAACATGTTTCCACTCATTAACAGTCCAATGTCGGTGTTGACGCGCGCCGGCCTCTGGTAGCCAAAGCGGTTCTAGGCGTTTCAATCTGGAACCGCGCGGCCGCTACGGTCACAGGTTCGAATCCTGCCTCGGGCATCGATGTGTCTGATGTTCTTAGGGTAGTTAGGTTTAAGTAGTTCTAAGTTCTAGGGGACTGATGACCTCAGATGTTAAGAAGTCCCATAGTGCTCAGAGCCATTTGAACCTTTTTGGTCCCAATCTTACAGGATATTTCTCCGGCCGCAGCGAGATCGGAGATTTGATCTTTTACCGGAGTCCTGATATTCACGGCACACTCGTGAAATTGTCATTCGGGACAATACCCACTTCATCGCTACCTCGGAGATGCTGTGTCGCATCGCTCGTGCACCGACTAAAACACCACGTTTAAACTCACTTAAATCTTCATAACGTGCCACTGTAGCAGTAGTAACCGATCTAACAACTGTGCCAGTCACTTGTCCTGATAGGCGTTGCCGACCGCAGTGCCGTATTCTGCCTGTTTACATATCTCTGTATTTGAATATGCATGCCTATAACAGTTTCTTTGGCGCTTCAGTATATATATATATATATATATATATATATATATATATATATATATATATATATATATATATAAAATTTTAATAAATGAAACCTTTACTGGCTAGACCGCAATTTACATTGGAGAATTAAAAATTGACGACTGGTTTCGGTTGTACATAACAACCATCGTCATTTCTGTAAAAAAGCAGAAAAACGCTTTTTTTTACCCACAACTCGCAAGATTATGGAATGTGTTTTTATTTTTGGTGTTACACTGGAATTTTAATTTTCTCATGTCATTTGTCTGTTACATAGGGTAAGGACAGATACCACCTACAGGAAAATTAAAGACGCCGCTGGGAAAAAGACAATCAGCTGAATGATTATCAGAGCGCAGATGGAAAACCAGTCCTGGCCAAAGAAGGAAAGTTGAAAGGTGGGAGCAGTATAAGAGGGGCTATACAAGGGATATGGACTTGAAGGCAGTATTATAGAAACGGAAGTAGGATTGATGAAGATGAGATGCGAGATATGATACTGTGAGAACCATACGTGAAAGATCTATGTCGAAACAAGGTCCCGGGGGTATACAATGTTCCGTCAGAACTGCTGATAGCCTTAGGAGAGTCAGCCATGATAAAACTATTCGATCTCGTATGCAAGATGTATGAGATAGGCGAAATACCCTCAGACCTCAAGAAGAACGTAGTAATCCCAATTCCAAAGAAAGCAGCTGCTGACAGGTGTGATAATTACCGAACTATCAGTTTAATAAGTCAGGGTTGCAAAATGCTAACACGTATTCTTTACAGAAGAATCGAAGAACTGGTGGAAACCAATCTCAAGGGAAGATCAGTTTGGATTCTGGAGAAATTTAGGAACACGCGAAACAGTACTGACCCTACGATTTAGCTTAGAAGATAGGTCCGACCGGTCGTGAAATAGAAACCAGTGTGAAATTCAAAAATGTTTTATTTGAAACAGTTAGCTAGACCTTCTATCTACTTCTCTACATAGTCCCCGCAAAGACTCAGGCATTTGTCGACTTTCCAATACCCTGGTCATAGAAGGCAGCCACCTGTCCTTTCCGCAAAATCTCTACGCTGGTCTACAGCTCGTTATCTGTACCAAAATGTTGTCTTCATAACCAGTTGTTCATGTGAGCAGAAACAAAACTCAGTGGGAGTCAATCACGGGCTGTATTGTTGGTAATCAAACACTTCTCATCGAAAACGTTGCAGTAGCATCTTCATAGGCCCTGCAGAGTGCGGGCTAGAATTATCATGAAGAAGGAAACACATGACAGTTATGTTATGTGGGCTGAATAGCTTCAGACGAAATCCCTCAACAGACCCTCACACTTGGCGTGAGACACTACTTCCTAGGCATATTTCTTTGTTCACTGTGCGCTCAAAACTGCCCTTCACTCTCTCCAGCGTTTGTACCCAGCAGATAAAGGAACCCAGACTATCCACGATGCCCTCCTCCAACTACAGCGCCTGAGGAAGCAGGTGTCTTTCTGCTGGGTACCAGGGCACGCGGGAATTCTGGGGAATGAAAGGGCTGATCGAGCAGCCAAGGAGGCGTGTCGTGACCGTCAGGTCTCTCAGTGTGCTACCCCACTGCATGCCCTTACCTCGCTGTTGAGGTACAAAGTCCTGTGTCGTTGGGAACATGAGTGGCTAGAAGTGACCGACAGCAAGCTCCGTGTGATCAAGCCCACAACTCAGCAGCGGCGTACTTCCTTCCAGGCACGTCGACGGGACGAGGTCATCCTTACTCGTCTTCGCATCGGCCACAGCCCTATGACGCATGGATTTTTACTCCGACGAGAGAACCCTCCGATGTGTGGTACTTGTGGCGTGCAGATCACGGTGCACCACCTTTTATTGGACTGCATTGTATTTGCTGACCAGCGGACTGCAGCGGATTTGCCGGCGGATCTGCAGTCTATTTTATGCAATGCTCAAATGAATGTGGTTCGGCTGTTAAAGTTATGTGAATTGTCCCACATTTTTAACAAGATTTTGGGGAGATATTTTTAATGTGTCAACGTAGTGGCTGGCTCACTCAAATTTTTTCGTAAGTGGTCCGCCAGTCTCATTTACCTGTGCTGTTCTTTTAGCTCTTTTGTGGTTTTTTTCCCTCTTTCACTTTCTTGATTAGCTATCTTGCCTCCTCATTGGTTTTAATGCATGTGAAAGTGCCTGTGCGGTAGTCATTGTGTGTTCGTTTCGTGTGCACGCGTGTACGACAGTTTTCGTTCTTATCCACCTCTGTTCGTTTTCATCGATGTCAGGGAGCTGATAACCTCGCCGTTGGGGGCCCATACGTTCCCAAACCGCACACACGCACACAATACTGAAAAGAGTGACGTGACGCAATCGACGGGCATACTAGAGACACTGCCCAACACATCTGTGCAAAGTTTCATAGGATTTTAACTGTTGTTTCCATTTCGCGATCGATCGGACCTTACTCTTAGCGAGTGGACCTCATATTTTGATATTCGCAAACACATTAAAACCTATAGGGTACTTCCCCTTGACGTAAAATGATGGAATGTGACAAGAAGGGAGGTTTCACGGTACAGATGAAGGAAATAAATCAGGAAATTGTTAATTTGTACCTATATCACATGAAGAATTGTTTCTTTTGCCGGCCGCGGTGGTCTAGCGGTTCTAGGCGCGCAGTCCGGAACCGCGCGACTGCTACGGTCGCAGGTTCGAATCCTGCCTCGGGCATGGATGTGTGTGATGTCCTTAGGTTAGTTAGGTTTAAGTAGTTCTAAGTTCTAGGGGACTGATGACCACAGATGTTAAGTCCCATAGTGCTCAGAGCCATTTGAACCATTTTTTGTTTCTTTTGTCGTTTATTACCGGCTCCAAACGTGAAATTGAAATATTCTCGAAAGTCTTCTAATCCCTGAGCAGATATCTTGCCAGTATCAGTGACGATAACAGGCAAAAATCGTCGAGATCCTTGCTTCCCGGAATGGATGAAATGTCTATGTAGTTAATTAAGTTCGTGTGGAACCCTCAGTGCGCGAATCCTTCTAGAACCTGGTTAGTTTTTTATTACGAATGCTTGTTTTGCAGTATGTCTGCTATTGATACTGTTAAACGCATATTCACCTTAATTTATGATTTGTGCGATAGGTTACTTTGAAAACAGTGAATTATCATCTATACAATTCTGTAAAGTTGATTGTGATGTATGTTCATTTTACTTATGGAGTTTGCTATCCCTGTATATATTATGTTGGCTCTAACATTTTCAAACTATATGCTACTTTGTTGAGAATTTTTCTGAGTCGATTTCTTTTTCTGCTGAAGATAGTTCTTGTACGCCACCGAAACCAATCATGTTTTAACTGTCTAATGTAAACTGCAGTCTAGACAGTAACAACTTTTTGTATTACTTTTTTTTTGATTTTAATATAAAGGTCTTAAACTGATATGCCGGGATAACAATACATGTTGAGATATGGGCCAATTTGTTCTCTGACCCACATTTCCCTATATCAAAGAAGTGCAGTGTCGCACGTGGCTGTCATGCACTACTTCCTTGAGTGCTTCTTCGCAATGAATCTCGTACTCTTTCGAATATACATGGCTCCGTTAGGACTGCGGCACATAAATTGGACACTCGCTACTGTAACGTTTGGTACATCGTCAATGAGGTGGACATAGAGCAATGTTTTTGAAAATTCCTGTAGCGTTCCGGCTTAGTGAGCGGTGTGGCCATGCTCCGGACATCCTCGAGCAATCGACAACCCACGAAACGTTGCGGTGAGATATTGGCACACAATCGTAAAAAAAAGGTGTGCATTATTTAAGTAGAGTTATTATCTTTTTGCAAGGGTAATGTTCCCCAATTGCTCTAGTGGTAGTGGTAAGGTGCTATGGGACCAAACTGCTGAGGTCATGGGTCCCTAGGCTTACACACTAATTAATCTAACTTAAACTAACTTACGCTAAGGACAGCACACACACCCATGCCCGAGGGAGGAATCGAACCTCCGACGGGGGAGCCGTGCGAACCATGGCAAGGCGCCCTAAACCACGCGTTTACCCAGTGTGGCATAGCTCTTGTACTTCACCACGTAATGAACTGCAACAGTAAGACGCCCTACACTATCGAATGATACACATTACTCGTCACCAGTGGAACTGCCTGTATTTCAACAGGTATTAGTTTCTAGACATGTGATTATAGAAAATTTTCTTCTATATCTGACTGATACTAAACTCGTGTGGCAATATGTGACACTTCTTTTAAACACCATGTGTATAATGGTATATTACGCAGCGTGTTTCTCATTCGAAAATCGCGTTTGAATTTTGGTTTTTTGTGAGAAAATCGTGTTACGCCTGGTGTGTGAGGTAGAAACTTCCACCAATACGTGTCGGCATTCGAAAAAGGTCTGGTCGTGACTTATCGAAACTGCGGTTTATCGTTCCGCATGCTGCTATCACTGGACAGGATCTCATTACTGTCACGCAAATATTGAATCGATGGTTAGGTAAGGTCCATATTCAAATCATGAAATGTGTTTTTTTCAGAGCGACCTTAATGGACTGACCACATGGAACAAATAGCAGGAGAAGCGGATGGCAGTCTCAGACGTAGGAATAATGGTTCAAATGGCTCTGAGCACTATGGGACTTAACTTCTGAGGTCATCAGTCCCCTAGAACTTAGAACTACTTAAACCTAACTAACCTAAGGACATTACACACATCCATGCCCGAGGCAGGATTCGAACCTGCGACCGTAGCGGTCGCGCAGCTCCAGACTGTAGCGCCTAGAGCCGCTCGGCCACTCCGGCCGGCATAGGAGTAATGCCTCCGAATTTTTTATGTAAAGGTTCTTACTACTTTTCAAATAAAACCTACCTTCTATATCCGTATACTTCATGTCTGCGTATTTGTAGCCCTCTGTCGCTAGAGGGCTCCGAAATGTGGCGTGTGACGCGGCGGTGTGTAGGTGTGTAATGTAACCACGTCGGTACATGAGAAACAGCCTGCTGTAATCGAATATCGAATTCTAAGAGTTCGTCCTCACATGGAGCTCTTTTAGCATGAAAATGCCGGGCCATACACAAGAGTCCCGAAGTATGTAACAAGACGACGCCTTGGGTTCACTGTCATCGATCATCCCCTATAGCATTCCGACTCGGCCCCACCCGTTTTTCATCTGATTCCAAAACTTAAAGAACACTTTCGAGGACCTCACTTCGATAATGATGAAGGCTTGTAAGAAGTGAGCCAGTGGCTCCGTCAACAAAGTCAAACTTTTTACAGTGGCGGTATCAACAAACTGGTGCCTCGTTGGGAGAAATGTGTTCGTCCCCAGGGTGACTGTTTAATTTCACCAAATGCACTCAGTTTTGGAGCTGACGTGTAAATGATAATGGCCGCTCGAAACAGACGAGATTCAGTACGTTTATCAGACGCCAGGGGTGCTGTAGTAGACTCCCATCTCTCGAGTAGCCAACTAAGTCTAGAGAGTGCATTACAAGGAGCTTGTTCGACCAATTTTTGAGTATTGTTCATCAGTATGAGACCGTTATCAGGTAGAACCGATAGAAAAGATAGAGAAGATCCAACGGAGAGCTGCGCGCTTCACCACGGGATAGTCGGCGCAAGAGCGTTGGAGAGATGTTCAACAAGAAGCTGGCAGACGCTACAGAGAGGCGTTGTGGATCACGCAGAGGTTTGCTATCGAAATTTCGTGAGAGCACTTTCCGGGAAGATTAGGATAACGAATTTCTTTCTCCAAAATACATCACGCGAAATAATCACGATGAAAAAAATCGAGAAATAGGAGCTAATACAGAGGGTAACCGACAATCGTTCTACCTACATGGTATTCACGAGTGAAACAGAGAACGGGGCGAGCAGTTATTGGTACAAGAATTACCCTCACTCTCCGCCACACACAGTCAGACATCTTGCTGGTTGCTGATGTAGATCATGTTGATGTAGATGTAGCTGTAGTACGACAAATATCCTTGCGGACAGTACGACGACGCGCGGACCACCACAGTGTCAGCACACTGATTATTAATGCGGCTACCCTCGATGCGGCATCAAGATGAGGGGCGCAGGCAGTGTGCTACCAGTAACAGTCCTGGGGAAGTAAGGAAGCTCAGTGTTTAACGTCTCGTCGACATCGAGGTCAGTAGAGACAGTCTCTAAGCTCGTATTGTTTCAAGGATGGACGAGGAAATCGGCCGTGTCCCATCAAATTGCCTAGAACGTTCACAGAAAACCTAATTCTGGACAGGCGAACGTGGATTTGAACCGTCGTCCTTTCATTGTGAGTCTGATGTGCAAACCACTGTGCAACGTACAGCATCACGATGGACGTATCCGCGTGTGGAAGCTCGGAGGAAAACGAAAGTTGCCACATCGCATTCGTCAGCACCGTGCGGGCCCGACACCTGGTGTCATGGTATGAGGTGCGATTAGGTACGCAACACGCTCGTCTCTGGTACGGAAAGCCGCTAATATGCACAGCACCCTTTACTTTTCTGATATGGGAAGGCTATTATCTGTGTCCTATCTCCGAGGTCTCCATGATGTTAAACAAGATGAAGTCCTCAAAAAGGGCGTTTGACTGTGGACCCGAAAAGCACATCCTAGCATGACTAACCCGTACAAAGTATCCGGCCAAAATTAATCATGTATTTTCCCTATTAAGCGTATACCCACAATAAGCAAAATGTCGCTATTTGCTATCTTTTCTGATATTGCAATTTTAATGGCAAGTCACATTAATGTGACCACCTGTCAAACGACTGACACGAGACGTGCAAGAAGAGAGTCAGTGTGGTTCTGGAAGGTACCGAGAGAGATGCGGAGCCATGCCGATTCAAGCGCCGTGGTCAGCTGCGTCAGGTTTCTCGAGTGGGAATTCAAGGCGTGAACAGCCCGATCCAAGTGGTCCCACAGATTCTCTGTTGGGCATAAGGCCGGGGAATTTCATGGCCCAAGTACGGTAAATGGAGTTCGGTAAACTCATCCTGGTGCTCTACAAACTACGCACGTACACTGCGAACAGTGTGACGCATTGCGTTGTCCTGCTGGTTGATGCCATCGTGTCGAGGAAAAAACAAACCGCATGTAGGGGTGGACATAGTCCCCAAGGATAGATGCATACGTATGCTGATTCACTGTGCCTTCAAGAATGACGAGATCACCCTGGGAATGCCACAGAAATATTTCCCGGACCATAACCCTACCACCTCCAGCCTAGACCCTTCTGACGATTGTTGAAGTGTGTTTTCTTTCTGTCGCGTCATGCCATACACGCCAACGACCATCTGTCCGATGGAGCATAAAACGTGGTTCATCTGAAAAGGCCACCTTTCGCCACTCAGTGGACGTCCAGTTACGGTACTGGTGTGCAAATTACAGCCTCCATCGCCGATCAACGGCAGTCAGCATGGGTGCATGGAACGAGCGCCTGCTGAGGAGGTCCATATTCAGCAACGTTAGTTGAACGGTTGTTTAGGAGATACTGTTGGCCTATTGTTGCTCAACAGATGCACCTCTATTCGCCTGTACACATCTCCTCAGGTGTAGTCCACCCCTGTCAGCTATGACCCGTGGTGCACCACAGTTACCTCGGCGCCGGTTCTGTATAGCGCCTTCTTGCGATGCACGGTATACTTTAACGTTAGGAAATGCCTCCACCGTTGGCCCGAAAGCCAATGAACGTGTGCTTTTCAACGTCAAATACGAGTAAATCGCTCCGTTTCCTCATGACGACATCGAATGCATCCGCGTCTGCTGACACCCTTGTATACCCTCCGATGCTAGCGCTGCCACATGCCCTCTGTGAGTGGCTACTGTATGTTGAAGGCGAGCAGACGCGGTGGTCACACGAATGTGACTAGACCGTGTACATGTGAAAGCTCCTGCCGTACGCCACCTCTCAACGTAATGTCCTGGACATTTAAACACTTATCACAGGGGTGGATCAACTTCTTTAAACACTCGTCGTAGAACTTGGCCTGCAGCGACTTTAACAATGATTTTAAGCTTCTCGTCGTTTGCAAAAAATTGTTTTTAATAGTGGCATTTTTGCTGCTTATGACATCGTTCGAACCAAAGGCCTTGCCGTAGTGGTAAGAGCGGTTTCTTTTAGAACCCCGAAGTTAAGTGGCACTTCGATAGGTCACCGTCCGGGTCTGCCGGATGCTATCGGCAAGCGGGGTGCACCCAGCCTCTGTGAGGCGAACTGAGGAGCTACTTGATTCAAAAGTTATAACACCTCTCACGAAAAATGACAGCGGCCGGGAGAGCGGTGTACTGACCACATGCCCCTGCGTTTCCGCATACTGTGAGGTTGACACGGCGGCCGGTCGGGGAAGTTGGAGTTTCAAAGCCTGTTTCGGAATATGCACTGTAGCCACTACCTAGCACTTCGTTATAGCTGCTGCTAATTTGGCAGTACGAGGCATCGCAATGGAAGTAGGGAGTAGATCTGTAGAAAAATTTATCTCTAAAGCTGGTCAGAGTTTCAATGAGAAGCCTCAAGTCTTTGTCCATACGGTTCTACGATACTGGTAGAATTTTCACAGACTGTTTGTATTTAGCTTTCGGGCGGTCTCTTGTTCAACACTGCTTCGCCCTTTCATATTACTACTGAACTATATGTCTGTCACTAATGACCGTAACGTCGACGGGATATAGAGCCCTAACCCATTTAAAATCTCAGACATTGCGTAAACTTATACTAATAACCGTTGTGCTAGGTTTTCCCTCTCAGGTGCCAGGATTTCAGCCATCTTCCATAAAAGAATAAATTGCGACTTGTAAATCTAGAATTTTTTCTGTCATTCGCCTTTCTCCTCTATTTTAGCGCTTGGACAGAACCTTAGAAAGAGCTGCTCTTAATCTCATTATTCACAACACAGTTATACGAAGGTAATAAATCCTCTCATCCTGTTCGCTGCCAGTGTCGTTGGCTCTCATCTCTGCATAATTGTAAGAAAATGCTGAAAGGTCTAGATAAATATCCACGTGGTGTTTTTTAGTTCAGTTGGTAGAGCATAGGCTCTCGAAGCCCAGACATCCCTGGTTCGAAATCCGGTACGGAGTCCAGTTTTAATCTGCATCTACATCTACACGTTCGTGATGCTTACGCAAAACGTGCGTTCGTTGCAGTAGAATCGTTTTGCGTCTTTAGGCTGCGTTCACTCTGTACGCCAAGACAGGCCGGGATAGGATGTACTGAACAGGCCCGCACCTACCCGGCTCAAGCTGCTGTCGACAGTGTTCACACTGCAAGGGGGAAGACCCATTTCTCCAATTTCCACCCTGTAAAAACTCCACATTCTTTTATTAATTTACGTTTTCCTTAAAACCTTTGCTTTCCTTGTGAAAAAAGAAAAGCCTACTATTCATTTCCTGTGATTTTTAACTTCCATAACGTTTCTCACTCGTATTTTAAGAAAATTGGCTGTTGGTACACATGGCAGTGCAGCATCTTAGATTCTTAATAAGCCATTCACCATTCGTAAGAGTCAACTACATTATATATCAAGTACATGCACTTGATTTACATCTTGCATTAAAAAGATGTTTGATAATGTGTTGCGTACCATTCGATACGCTAGAGACCATACGTTACTGCGAGTGAAACATTGCTAAAAATACAAAAGAGTTTTTGAAATGGTGTGGATATTGATATATGTCTTCTTTCAGAAATAAATATGAATTATGAAATACCGTCAATGCTGCGATCCCGAGCCGACGGAATCGGCTTAGGTTTAGTGTAGTATCAGACGCCAAATGATAGAAAAACGAATTATCCGCTATCGGTGTATGCCTAGTAGTCGACTATCTTGTGGTTGTAATCATACATATGTTTTGAATATTCCAAATATATTCGAATTTTTGACTCGGCGATGACTGATTAACTGGACAATCAATTGCTATGATCTTACAACAGTCAACATGTCCATATGATAAAAGTAAATAGTTAATTCTTATCCGTTTCTTACAAGTGGAATATACATTTCGTATTTGGAACTGGAACATCAGAATAAATTAATGTAAGACGAGACTTTACTTTATGTGAACTACAATAAGAGCTTGCGACATTCTGTTTTATTTCGTTCCAGTTCGATAGAGCCAAAAAGCGAAGTACTGCAGGCTAGGTAAACGAATTACTGTCGATCGATGCAGACGTAGCATTTTATCCTCCTGCAGTTCAAACAAGTTTAAACTGTGAGAAGTGTATGTCTTTGTTTGTTTTATTTTCTGCGCTGTTTTTTCTCAGTGGTTGGCTTATCTATGCCGCTCGTTTACTGCCAGGCAGTTAGAGAGATCTTACAGAATAATGACTATTGTCTTAAATTGTGTTGAAAGTGCAATAACTCATCGTGTTCTGAAGCACAGAAGTAGTAGCAAGCTATAGTCTCAATTCGTGTGTATTGACCAGCTTTTAGCAATGTTTCTTTCTTACGTGAAGAACTAAAAAACTTTCATATTCATATTACAGATTGAATCGTAGTACACTTCAGTATATGCTGCAGAACATCGAAGAAAAATTTCAAAACAGAAATAACAGTAGAAGAAAAATGTATATGTCGCTGAAGTAAGATAAGTTACAACGAGGTTATTGTTTTGAAGAAAAACCTTGCACAAAACTCACTGCTCCCATTCATTACACAGTGGCTCTTATATTTTAAGTTTTACAAATACACTGACGCACCAAAGAAACTGATATAGGCATGCGTATTCAAATACAATGATATGTAAACAGGCAGAATAAGGCGCTGCAGTCGAAAACGCCTACATAAGACAAGTGACTGGCGCAGTTGTTAGATCGGGTACTGCTTCTACAATGGCAGGTTACCAAGATTTAAGTGAGTTTGAAAGCGTTGTTATAGTCGGTGCACGAGCGATGGGATACAGCATCTCCGAGGTAGCGATGAAGTAAGGGTTTTCTGGGAGAGTGTACCGTGAATATCAGGAATCCGGTACAACATAAAATCTCCGACATCACTGTGACCGGAAAAAGATCCTTCAAGAACGGGACTAACGACGACTGAAGAGAATCGTTCAACGTGACAGAAGTGCAGCCCTTCCACAAACTGCTGCAGATTTCAGTGCTGGGCCATCAATAAGTGTCAGCGTGCGAACCATTCCACGAAACATCATCGATATGGACTTTCGGAGCCGAAGACCCACTCGTGTACCCAAAATGGTTCAAATGGCTCTGAGGTCATCAGTCCCCTAGAACGCAGAACTACTTAAACCTAACTAACCTAAGGACATCACACACATCCATGCCCGAGGCAGAATTCGAACCTGCGACCGTAGCGGTCGCGCGGTTCCAGACTGTAGCGCCTAGAACCACTCGGCCACTCCGGCCGGCACTCGTGTACCCTTGATGACTGCACGACACAAAGCTTTATGCCTCGCCTGGGCGCGTCAACACCGACATTGGACTGTTAATGAGTGGAAACATGTTGCCTGGTCGGACGAGTCTCGTGTACGTGTATGGAGACAACCTCATGAATCCATGGAACATGAATGTCAGCAGCGGATTGTTCAAGCTGGTGGAGGCTCTTTAATGGTGAGGAGCGTGTGCGGTTGGAGTGATATGGGACCCAGATACGTCCAGATACGCCTCTGACAGGTGACATGCACGTAAGCATCCGGTCAGATCACCTGCATCCAATCATGTCTGTAATGCATGGGCAATTCCAACAGGACAATGCGACACTCCACACGTCCAGAATTGCTACAGAGTGGCTCCAGGAACACTCTTCTGAGTTTAAACGATTCCGCTGGCCACCGAACTCCCCATACTTGAACAATATTGAGCAAGTCTGGGATGCCTTGAAATGTGCTCTTCAGAAGAGATCTCCACCCCTCGTACTCTTACTGATTTGTGGACAGCCCTGCAGGATTCATGGTGGCAGTTCTCTCCAACACTACATCAGTCATTAATCGAATCCATGTCATGTCGTGTTGCGGCACTTCTGCGTGCTCGAGGGGGCCCTACACGATATAAGGCAGATGTGCCAGCTTCTTTGGCTTTTCAGCGTAGTTGCCTTAGAAGAAGAATATGTTATCGCATTGCTGGGACTCCTCAGGAAGTAACAAGTGTCGTAATCTTGGATGGCGCCTTGGTGTGCCTTCATCAAAGCTAATTTGTCTTTCTTGAGCATCTAAAATTCTTTGCAATATTTTTCCAAAAGTTCTTTTTTTTTCCTTTTTTCTCTATGATACCATACTCGGCAACGGTAATGGCTCGTTGACTGGAGGTAATGACGACCTCACAGAATGATCATCTTGTGACATCGACAGACTGAAAAGCGGAAATTCATGACATGATTCCATTTGGCACACTGTGTCTATTTCCACTGACAAGTAACAGTGCAGAAGTCTTGGAATTAATATATAATTTACGAAAATCATGTACAACAAAAGCCAAATGGAATAGTGATTCGATGGACTTTTCCCTGGATCACTTGATCTCACTTTGACAATTTTTTTTACCTTGTTTTCTGTAACAGTATCTAAGGTGTTTCCATTCCGATTGCACGGTTTTAACCGAAATAACTATTAAACGGGGTTGGAAAATATGGGTTTTTCGCACCCTATTGCTGCTGTACTGTGAAAATAGATGGATGAAATACTTGTAATTTTTCCACTGCGATTGCGATTAATAAGAAAGAAAAATTAGCTTGTGCGGTGACAAGTTTATTAAAAACAGAGGAGAGATGTCTGATATGTTTACTGCAGATGCTGAAGCGTATGTTAAACACTCTGAATGTCGCCGGTGTGGCGCTGCTCGGCAGTGGCTTTGATATCCCGGTATGTCATGGCCCCGGCCCATCTGGCTAGTCACGGCCCGGAAAACAGTGAAACGTAAATACGTATAAATATGGGCAAAGTTAAGTAATAATTGTTACAATACAGCATTAGTGATAAGATTCCAAATTGACACATCGATAAATTTTTATGGATAGTATTCTGAAGCGATGTGTTTGCTGCATACAAATAAGTTCACTTGCCTGTGATACCATGGGGTAACATTGATTAATTGCAAGAACTGTGGGGAAGTATAGTGCATTTTCTGAGGATACGGCATGTAAGACATCCGTGTTCCAGTTGTTGACGACAAAACGTCTGTTCTGCTGCAAATCTCGACAAAGAGTTAGGAAGATGGCAGATCGTGCGGGGTTGTCACCTTTCATACTTTATTAATAAAGTCATGAGCATGTACGCTTTTAATGCATGGTTATCTAAATAGGAAGGCACTAGGGCATTTAATAAAATTGGTCACCATTGATTGTGCACTGCTTGTCTCTGCATCTAGTTGCTGTGGGTAATTAGAGGTGACGGATCTTGCTTTCTATTAAGTAACCTTCAGAACTGTTTGTGTTGGCACCGTGTGGGGAGAAACACGCTGCTCGGAGAATCACCGCAGGGACGCCTTAACGGTCTGCAGTTCTGGGAAGGCGAAAGCGCAGGGATGCAGATACAGGACCAGGAGGGACAGTGCGGGAGCTGTTCGTTGCTTTGGCATTCTGGGGATGGATGGCAGACTACCCGCGCCGAGAGAAGCAAATCTGTAAAATGTTCCTCCTCAGAGTCTGAAACAGCCCCGCTCTGCTGGCTGCCCGACGCTGTGGAGCCAGCACAGCCGGTGTATTTTTTGAGTTATTTAGTATCCTACACCAAGCGATTTCCCGCGTGGTGTGAAAAAATAAGCGATGTGATTGGAAATCAGACGATGATGTCAAAAGACGTACTGTGGGCTTCTGTAATTTTTGGGGGGCAAGCCAATGCATGGCGGGGAGTGATTTGCCCGTCTCATGGAGGGTGACCGCGCCTCGATATATGTTTATGTGGTTGGCGCAGAGAGAGCCTGGCATGTGTCATTTGGTAGTGTGTATTTTCTGTGGTGCTCCACTTGGAACGTACTTTCGGGGAGTAGGATTTTTCGAGGAGTTTGTTGGGGCACGCCAGTTGGGAGAGATGGTCCAGGGTAGAAATTAATCAGAAATAACTCCCACATTATCATATCACCAGATATCTTGTACAATGTTATAAAATCACATCGATTTGGTTTACATTATAAATTATCAACGGCAAGCCATGTTGACAGATGTCAAGCACATTCTGATTATAAACCGTCAACTGTTTCCCTACATTTGGTTCACACATGCCTGTGTGCTCACGTCATCGTTGTGGGGGGATGGGGTAGAGAGGTTGAGTGCACTCTGTACCAGTCCTCCAACCAAAGAAAAGTTCCTCTCAGTGCTGGGAGTCAAACCCGGGTCCCACGCACTGCAAACAGCCTCGCTGACCACTAAGATGTGGAAGCGAAGGATTCAAGATGGTACGAGGCTTTATTTTTTTTTACTCTTGATGCAGCCTCTTTTCTATTCCTATTTCTGTTTTCTTCTTCCCTTCTCATCTGCTGTCATTTCCCTTTTTACTTCAGTCAGTTTCTTCTCTGGTTTGATTCCTGTTTGTACTGTTATCATACGCTGTTGTTTGAAATAACTGGTCACATTCGCCAAGAACGCAAAGATGAAGTCACTAAATATCAATTAGACTAACGTTCGTTAAATTCTGAATATTCGTTACCATAATATTGTCATTATTAATGTCACTGTCAAGAAATTTTATATTGCTCATGTACCGCGCGGGTATAATTAAAGCGCAGTTTCTCACGGAGGTCCATTGTCGGCTATAATTGTCGTATGGCAGCGAAACTTGGTAGATATGCTAATACGTTAATGTAGAACCCTTTTTACGCTGGAAAAATATTATTTCCAGTTTAGGCTAACAGGTGAAAATCTGGTGTTACAAGAAAGACATATAGAAATGTTTCCATACGTAATGGATTAGAAACAGGACACGGCGAGAAAAGGTCAAACAAATGAGAAAGGCATAATGTAGATTTTATTATTAACTGCTGCTTACACAGTTTGTTCAGTACTATCACCGGAAACTTCGACGAGCTGCTGCATTCGTAAAACGAGGTGATCAGCAGGGTCAAGTTGTGCCACAAATACTATTCAGTACTTCCTCATTAGTTACGTGATCGACCCAGCTAATCTTCAGCATTCTTCTGTAGTATCATATTTCGAAAGCTTCTATTCTCTTTCCATCTAAACTGTTTATCGCCCATGTTTGACTTCCATACATGGCTACACTCCAGACAACTACTTCCAGAAAAAGACTTCCCAACACTTAAATAATCGATGTTAACACATTTCTCTTCTTCAGATGTGCCTTTCTTGCCATTCCAGTCTACATTTTATATCCTCTCTACTTCAGACGTCATCAGTCATTTTGGTGCCGAAATAGCAAAAATCAACTACTTTATGTGTCTCGTTTCCTAATCCGATCTGTACCGGTACCAGTGTGAAATAGACCGCAAAACTTCCCGTAGTGTTGATCATGATCATGAGATAGACAATTCTCGTGACACTGCATGAACACTAGCACTACCGGGGCAGGTGGTGTATGGTCAGTTACACCAACAGCATATTCGTCAGTAATTTCCATCGGGGTGGGACTCCTTCCTCTTCCATATGCCACTGCTAGCTCACCCAATTTTTAGAGTTGCATTAAATCGTTTAATGACATCGGGGATATCCTCAGATCTTTCAGTTGGCGATATTCTCTCAATGCAGCACTGTAATTGCTGCCGTCCGCGTAAAAGAGTTTCATTAACAGCACACAGTCTCTGTTTTCGATACACATGCTGTTCACTCCGTTATGGCTTTTCATCTAACAGCGTGGTCCTCACACCGTGACAGAAACAGTGCACAGCGTCAGATTTGCACCCGGTAGTCAAAACTGGGACTAATTTGTTTCCCAGCGGGAATCGGTTCCGTATTGACGCATTAGCATATCTGGCGTACGATGATTAAAGCCCACAGTGGACCTCCGTAAGAAGGAGTGCTGCTATAACATACTAGAGTTGTGAGCTCAGCCCCCATACTGTGACACTTTTGTCTTAAAAATCTAGCCTTCGGAAGATTAGTGTTAATAAAGTTCACCTCATTTACGACAGTTTGCGATCAAAACTCAAATGTTGCGACGCAAGTGCTTGCCTTTGGATAATGAAGAGTGTCCACATTATATAGGAGATTTGCCGTGGATAAGTCCTTGTAGGCCACTGTAATGCCCCAACACAGGTTGGATACCATCCGTACATACACCAACACAGTGAGCCCAGTTAATTTAATTTTCTGTCGTGAAGCTGTCCACTATTTCGAACAAATCTTTATCTGTGGTATCTGCATTTATTTCCTTACAAAAAAGAAGATCTTCCCCTCATTTATTTAATATTTCATCAACAAATCGCACATAGCAAATTAAATAATTATTTCTACGGCTATCAGTGGCCTCATCAAGCTGCAAACTAAAATCCTTCCCTCCAATTTTTTCTACAATTGGTTCATGAAGATCCTCTTATATCATAAATTCGGCCACTAATTGTAGTGACACACAAAGGAATGCGCAAAACCTGTTTTCCATGGACTCTCCAAGCATAATGGACTCCACGTCAATAGCATACGGCAGAATAAGTTTTTCTGCAATCGTACAATCGTACGGGCTTTCATACAATTTGGTACTCGTAAAGCTACATTGTAGACTGCTAGAAGCACTCTATACGAGGTTTTCTCCGGTAAAATGATGATTTTTATTCTTTCATTTGACTCAGTTTTCTAGAAAAATATTGTCTTGGTTTGACCACGTCACTCTTATGTACACATTCTAAATGACGCTTTAATTTGCTAGGTAGCATACTTTCACCAGAATGTGGCTCATCAGTATATTTTATGTCAGGTATTCCATATGATAATATTTCGTGTGTTGTAACAGGCTGATGCAATGTAATCCTTCGAGTGGCAAATTACGTACGAGTATGTATGTGGATATATAGCTAATGGGTATTGTCAATGGCCACTAAAACAAAAATTAGTGCAATGCGCTACAATACAGGTGGTTAATCGTGTTGAAAATCACTTTCTGTGCCAAAAACGAAGGGTTATGGTGTAACATATCGTCAACGACGAAGTTAGCAGACACGGATCTCACTGGTGTTAGCCCACTGAGGTATGAAATCTCTGGGACTTAAGCGCCATTTGGCGACTGGCCGATACACAAACAAATGATTAGTACCGTCTGTTATCTGTGTCAGGGACATCTTTATACTCAGTGTGTTTGTGATTTATGGGCGCTCAACGACCACGTTATGAGTGCACTTTGTGTATTGTATGTTATACTGCTGCATATTGATAATTTTATGTGAGTGTAAGGTTCATATGCGGTTTGCTTTCTTTTGCATGGCGTAGTTTTGAAGCTGCGATTTTGTACGTAGGGCCAAACTATCGTAAAATGTGCCTGAACGTGTAAAGAAGGTGTAACGAACTTACTGGGAAAAATGTGTGATTTCCACGGTACAATCCTTTTATTCATATCATGCAGCATTTACACCACAATTCAGTGGGCGTCACGTCACAACGTAGCTCAGAGGAGGTATCCGAAGTCACTCCCAATGGTTCGAGACATCTGCACATCTTTCACGTACTACACCCGTAGGCAGAAGTCTAAAGTGCTGAGCAACTAGCTTGTCAGAAACAGGTACAACCACAGCTGTCAGAAACAACAGAAGAGATGACTGGACTGTCTTGCAAACAGTTGGTGAAAAGGAAGCCTTCTTCTAAAAGCCTTCCAGCCATGTTTTAGGCTATGATTTCATATTACTTGAAGAAATACAGCAACCAGCCACTTTTTAATTTCGCACAGTCTGTTTGCTGATCAGATAAAGATAACGTGTGCTCTCCGACAACTTACTTTGTCTAAGGTCAGAGAGAAAGTGGAAGTATGGTGCTTACAGATAAAAATAATTAAAGAATTGTCACACCCATGTTAAAAACGAAAGTATTTACAATTTAACAATAAAGCCACAAATAATAAAGAGGGCTATGAAAAAAATAAATATAATTATATATCAGTATTAAATTATTCTTTATCATGTAATGTTTTAACAGCATCAGTTGTAAACAAAGATATTGCATACACATGCCAGAATTTCTGGTACAACTGTAATGTGGTACACTCAAGAGCAGAATTGTACTCCGGAGATATGAAGATATCAAAATGAACCGCCTCGTCTTTATCCGGAGAAAACGTTTTCGACATGCCTTTTCACCTTAACCTGAAAATAAACTGGAGTACTATCGTATAGCAAACACGTCACTAGAGTGAGTTATTCCAGCAGCGGAAACAGTGTGCCCCACAGGAAGCGTACTGGATGAGGTGTCTTAGACGCTCGGTAGGTGGCCTGAGTGGGTGGTCAGTAATCGCGCACGAAGCTGGAAGGGCACTGGTGCTTCATGGTCAACATGAAGGGTGGATTCTTCGTAGCTCACAAATGGGTGAAGCGAAAATCAGCATGAACACTGAGTCATCGAAATGTAGGGATGGAGCTGTAGCACAGTTGAGCATACTCGAAGAAGGCTCGGCGTATGATGTCGATGGGTTACTTGCAGGAGCTCAAGTAAGGCATTAAGGGTACCTCATACGCATGCCATGATTCTTCACTTAAGTTGTCTTCTGTCATTAACTACTGGGTGTCACAAATGACTTTACAGTCACTAAAGCAATAGACTGAAAAATGAACATCCTGAATCAATAATACAACAAGGATGATGTTTTACGCAAATATTACGATCATGAGCCGAAACACGGTGACCACTGCCCGCCATGAGATTCAATACGGCAGGTGGCATTGCGACCACGTGGCGCTGTAAGGAAAGTGCATAAGCGAAGCAGACACGAATAAAGACACATTCTAGCATCGATATGCGCCCCAAACAGGAGAATCCTCTCTAATAAGCGATTCTGACAAAAGGCAGTTGATAAGTACTGGCGCCTGGGTACGAGTGTCTCGGGAACGGCGAAGCTGGCCGACTGTTGGTGTGCCATCGTAGTGAGCGTCTAAATGGAAACTGCTTGAGGGGCAGCGAAACCGCGAGTAGGCGAGAAGGTGTTGCACTCCCCGTCTCATCACAGAACGTGGAGGTCGAAGGCTTGGCTGTTCTGAATAGCAGGGTAGGCGACGATCTGTGGCACATCTGAAGAAAGAGTACAGTGCTGATGCGGCACATGTGTTTCGGAGCACACCGTTCGGTTCACAACAGGGGCAGCTCGCTTTGCACTGTTTGCGAAAAAGAGAGTGTCACGGATATGATAAGAGAGCTGGGGTGGCAATCAGTAAAATATGTTTTTCGTTGCGGCGTGATCTTTCCACGAAATTTCAATCACTAACTTTCTCCTCTGAATGCCAAAATATTCTGTCGTAGGCACCCTATATAGGGAGATATTATCATCGTAGTAAAATAAGATAAGTCAGAGCTTGTGCAGAAAGATTTAGGTATTCATTTTTCCCACACGCTGTTAGAGAGTGTAAAGCGTAAGAAATAAAATAATGCGACTTTTTTTGTTTTTCCAGACTGTCATAATAAAATGTATCGACGTAAGCGTAAAATAAGAATAAAATAGACGCTTCAATAAGAGAACAAAAGCAAAGACTATTTACGTTTGAAAATGTATTTAGATAAATGTGTCGATATGTATGAAAACTATCTGTTTGTTGTTAAAAAGTAGAAGTTAGTTGAGGGAGAAGCTCCTTCCGATTAATCACTGTTGCTTGTTCTGCCTTGTAGTGCAGACGGTGGTATCTCTATCCGGCAAATCTTGTACTTTGTATTCTTCTGAATAATAACTTGGCATAATTACCAAAAGTGTCAGTCATTAATGTAGTCATCTATTTGTTTCCCACATATATTTTCATGCTGTGTATTTTCTGGTTTAGAGACGGTGTGTCAGGAAGGGTAACGTGACATATTTCGAACGCAGTCAGACCTCTCGCGTCTTGCTATATCTACATGTGCGTGGAATACTCTGCAAATCACATGTAAGTGCTTGGCAGAGGGTTAATCGAACCACCTTAACAATTCTCTATTATTACAATCTCGTATAGCCCGCGGAAAGAACGAACACTATCTTTCCCTACGAGCTCTGTTTTTCCTTGTTTTATCATGGTGAACATTTCTCCCTAGCCAGCCGCTGTGGCCGAGCGTTCTAGGCGCTTCAGTCCAGAACCGCGCTGCTGCTACGGTCGCAGGTTCGAATCCTGCCTCAGGCATGGATGTGTGTGATGTCCTAAAGTTAGTTAGGTTTAAGAAGTTCTAAGTCTAGGAGACTGATGACCTCAGATGTTAAGTCCCATAGTGCTTAGAGCCATTTGAAGCATTTTTTTGTTTCTTCCTATGTAGGTCGGTGTCAACAAAATATTTTCACATTCGGAGGAGAAAGTCGGTGATTGGAATTTCGTGGGAAGATTCCGTAGCAACGAAAAACGTCTTTCTTTTGATGACGTCCACCCCAAATCCTGTATCATTTCAGTGACACTCTCTCCCATATTTCGCAATAATACAAAACGTCCTGCCCTTCTCTGAACTTTTTCGATGTACTCCGTCAACCTTATCTGGTAAGGATCCCACACCGCACAACAGTGTTCTAAAAGAGGACGGACAAGCGTAGTGTGGGTAGTCTCCTTAGTAGATTTGTTACCTTTTCTAAGTGTCCTGTCAATAAAACGCAGTCTTTGGTTAGCCCTCCCCACAACATTGTCTACGTGTTCCTTCCAATTTAAGTTGCTGTTTGAGTATTGCGTTACAAACGGGACCTACATCTTTTAGCACGAAGTCTGATTCATTTTTACTATTTAAGTCATGGACTGTGCGGCTGGTCCCGGCGGAGGTTCGAGTCCTCCCTCGGGCATGGGTGTATGTGTTTGTCCTTAGGATAATTTAGGTTAAGTAGTGTGTAAGCGTAGGGACAGATGACCTTAGCAGTTAAGTCCAGTAAGATTTCACACACATTTGAACATTTTTTACTATTTAAGGTAGAAACAAAGGTGATGCTTTTCACGATCAATCTGCTTAATGAGCAACGGCATGTTCTTCAGCACCCACCGATCAGTAAGCGATAGCCATTTTATTTTCTTTACAGGAAGTCGTGTTAGTAATAGAATAATTAATATATTCAGATGTTTAGATGTACCGAATACGTCATGTGATGTGTCTTTCCGACGGCAAATCTTTATTTTATGTACTGCATAGTATTGAGCACATTCGGTTACCTTTGTCGGTTTTTACACTTACGCGTTACTACCCGCCGAAGGATACATTGCATTTGGAACGGTAGAGAAATGGTCTGGAGATGGTCCGGCATTTCAGTGAGACCTGCAGAGTAGACATGTAGATATAGATATAAATTGTTAAATATCGGGCACATGATCATCGAGATTGGACTGTGCATCAACATAAACATGTCGCCTCGTCGGCTGAGTGACGTTTCTTGTCACATCAGGTCGATGGTCGTGTGTGGAGACACTATGATCCAGGGAATGTCTGCTCGGAACGCGCACAGCGTCACAGACAAAGGCCAGTGGGGGCAGTGGACATTCACATGGGGTTCCATCAGACCTGTAGTAGTAATACTTGAAAAATACTGCAGACCATCTGCATCCCTTAGTGTCTGATATCTTTCCCGATGGCGATGGCGTCTTGCAATATGATAACTGCCAGTTTCACAAGGCCAGAGTAGTGCTACAAGGGTTTGAGGAAAGTGACAGTGAACTCACGTAGATGCCTTAGTCACCAAATTTGACTGATATGAATCCGAAAGGACCCATTGGCGACACTACGGGGTGGCAGTTCCGCGTCCACGTACCAGCTTCACATAAATTTCGCGATCTGCGTGACATGTGCGGATCTGGTGCTATTTACCTCCGGAAACCTACCAAGGACTTGTCGAATACAAGACACGGAGAAGCGCTGCTGTATTGCGTTCGAAACGTGGACCAACGCTGGTGTTAAACAGATGATCATTACGTTTTTGCTCATCGGTGTATTTAATGTGTCACCGCTCTGGGCTTGGTAATGGTTTCAGCTCGACGGAGAAGGAAGTGTAAGAGTTTCTTGAGGTATGCCAGAACCAGATGAAGCGATTCATTGATCATTAAATGCTGCAGAGCTACCAAATTGCCAAGACGCTTATTATTACGTTTCAGTCACAGTTATAAACAGTCACAAACATTTTGTATGGTATTAGAAGCGAGTGGTTAAGACGCCAGTCTGGATGCGATATGTCCTGAAACTGAGGAACGCGTCCGAACGTCTCCGTGAACTCGGGTATTGTCATCTTGGATGACGGAAGTATCGGCATCGTACTCATCATGAAGATGTTGAATTAGAGGCCAAACTTGCGTGAACGTTCTGGTTGATGTTCACGACAATCCGAATGACACCGCTAGTTATGATGCGAAAAACACCACCCGAAACTTAAAAGAATCACCTCTGTCCTAAACTACGCCCTTGGTACAGTATAAGCCATCTTTCGAAATGAGCCAAATTTGCGAATAACCGGATCACACAATAATCCTCCAGTCAGTTATTATCCTGTTCCTGTGTTGTTTGACTAATTGAAGATGTCCAGTTTTATGTGCTGCCGGGAGCATTCGCCTTTCGTGAAGTAGGCTACCCGACTCCAAGAATCCGTTGCATGCAGTTCACCTCGCAATGTCGCTCAGAAAATAGTTGAGATGAACCTGTATTCATTGACAGCAATAATTTCTGCTGGTCCCGGCGGAGGTTCGAGTCCTCCCTCGGGCATGGGTGTGTGTGTGTGTGTGTTTGTCCTTAGGATAATTTAGGTTACGTAGTGTGTAAACTTAGGGACTGATGACCTTAGCAGTTATGTCCCATAATATTTCACACACACCATAATTTCTGTCGCGTTTGAAACAAGGCGACATTGTCTCCGGTCTCTATCGACTAGAATATTGTTACGAACACTATTTTTGCTTTGTCACATGACTGAGAGTAGTCGCCATTCCTCTCTTGTAGACATGTTAGACAGTCGCGTTCATGCAACAACAAGTCGGAGAACTATACTGACGGTGTAGTCAGGAGCAATCCAAGTACGACAGCTCCTTTCTGCCGTTTTGTCACGTCTCCTAGTCGACCTTTTTTCATTGCTGAGTAAGGTACTACTCGCAAAGGTGTAGGGGGGATGGATAAGAGCGATAGCTAAGTAATGTTCCTAGCGAACGCGGCGGACACACTCTCGTGCCTCAGGTACCAACATGATTGTCGCTTTGCAGAACGTGCAAGCCCTCCAGCAAGTGGAGGGGCTGCGTGTGGCAAACCACCTGTGTTCCAGTTGTTACGCAGGCCGTACCAGAGAGACTCACAATGAGCAGCGCTACTCGTCGAAACGGCAGCTGTAGCCGAGGGCATTATAATTAGTCCGCACGGCCATCACGGTGCGAGCTACGGTGGAGAATGGTTTCGCTATATGAAGCGTATGTGAATGAAACACGAGGGAAGGGCGTTGAGGGTAGAAGGGTGAGCGTTATGGGCAGAGAGGGGAGTGATTTCGTTCTTTTCGGGTGAGGCTGGAAGGCGCCGAGATTTCGAGGGCCCTTGGGCCTCTCGAAGCTATTGTATTGGTGCCATTGTTCAGGCGCCATCTCATCCATCACCCTTTCGACCCCAGTACGATTATTGCTGCGGACGTGAGGGACGTTTATGGCAGCAATGCGACGAAAGATCATACAAGCACAGACAAGCGCGCTCTTCCATTGCTTTCGCTCGTAGTCCACTTCTTTATTCATGTTTTTCCTCGAGAGGCTTCCACGAATATCGGAGGAGCAGATAAGCACTCCGACGCAGCGCACAATAGTGTGTACCGCGATACGTCACTTTATTTCGTGCTACCTGCACAATGACGCGTCCATAATTGTTCCTGGGTGTTCCGAGTGTTGCGTATGCACGCAAGATATTATTCGCCGATTTCTTTGGACCTCAAAGCTGTTTCAACTAGTATAAGCTCTCGAAACGTACGTGCGGAATATTAAACGAGCTATGCAGGAAAAAATGTCAGAATGTAGGTAGCTGAGGCAATTACACCTATTTCTTTGTTGTTGCTTTGATAAATTCGGTTCCTGGCCTCAATTAGATTGGGGGGTCAGCTGCTTTACCACTCTTCAGTCACGTGTGCTGTACTGAAGTTTCGCAGAAGTAACATTTAACAATGAAGTTGTCTAATGTGGCTTTTAATATACGAGTCGTTCCGTGGTGTGCTGTTATTTATGTGGATTGAATTTTTCGTATAAATGATGAAACAATTCACGGTCTTGGTTTCGAGCGTTCCTGACGATGCTGACTAGAGTGGCAGATCCTGGTAATATTTTCAGGCGTCCAATAGACCTGAAAACACGGAAGAGAACAATCACGTACTCGTTGATGGGAGAGACTACAAGGAAGCTAATTAGAACGTAGGCCAGAAACGGATGTTAGAGAAATAGATCTACTTCTTAAAAAGTCTTTACTTTCCGTTTAGAGCTGCTAATTAGCAGCGCTAAGCGTAAGATTTCAACTTTTGAAAAGTTCATAGGAGTCACAAAATCTTTTATTTAAGATGACCGTCGCACTTATAGTGAAAGGTTGTGATTGCGACATCTGAACTCCTTAAGGAGTATGTTCCATTTAGTGATAGACCATAATTGCATCGAATTACGAGAAATGCACAAAAGAATATGCTCGCAGTGAAGAAGGCACACTGTGGTGACAAAGGTCATGACACAGCACATACACAGATGTCGATAGTATCGCGTACACGAGGTATAAAAGGGCAGTGCATTGGCGGGTCTGTCATTCGCACTCGGGTGATTCGTGTGAAAATGTCACCGACGTGATTATGGCCGCACGATGGGAATTAACTTTCTTTGAAGGCGGCGTGGTAGTTGGAGTTATACGCGTCAGACATTCCATTTTGGAAATCGTTACGAAATTCAGTATTTCGAGATCCACTGTGTCAAGAGCGTGCGAAAAATACCAAATTTCAGGTATTGGTTCTCACTGTGGACAACACAGTGGCCTACGGCCTTCACTTAACGACCGAGAGCAGCTGTGTTTGCGTAGAGTTGTCAGTGCTAACAGACAAGCAGTACTGCTGGAAATAACTGCAGAAATCGATGTGGGACGTACGAAAAACGTATCTGTTAGGACAATAAGGTGAAATTTGGCGGTGAATAGACTGTGGCAGCAGAGACCGCCGCAAGTGCCTTTGCTAGCAGCACGACGTTGCCTGCAGCGCCTCTCCTGGGCCGTTGACCGTCTGGTCAGATGAGTGCCATGCCACTGGGCCGCAGAGTTTCGTGACTGGTTTGAGGAACGTTCTGGACAATTCGAGCGAATGATCTGACCACCCAGATGACCCCCATTGAACATTTATGGGACATAATCGACAGGTCAGTTCGTGCATAAAATCCTGCCCTGGCAACACTTTCGCAATTGTGGACGGCTATAGAGGCACCATGACGCAATATATCTGCAGGGGACTTCCAACGACTTGTTGAGTTCAGGCCACGTCAAGCTGCTTCACTACGCCGGGCAAAAGGAGATCCGATACGATATCAGGAGGTGTCTCAAGACTTTTATCACATCAGTATATTTCCTCGTCATGATGAGAGATGACTGTGCTGGACAGTTCTGCTGACAATAGTGAAGTATTAGATACTAAGTGTGGCTATAAAGTAACAGATTTTTGGACAACATGGTTGTGGGGATGAAGCAGCGATTAGTATGCTTAATCAGTTATTCAAAAACATTGTTAATCGTGTTTATTATTATTATACCGCCAACCGGTTTCAGCCCGACGTAGGGGTCAACTTCTGGGCGTTTACACCATTGGTCGACTCCTGGTGGTGTCACTGCTGTCTACAAAACTAGTTTCCTGCCGTTATGTAGACATAATAATAAATGCGATTAACACTGTTTATGAATAATTATAAAATAACAGGTCTATTGCTGTAAAACATTTTGTTTCAAGAACAAATTCACTTAACCTTCATGCGCTCGCGCTAGAAATAGTCACGCGAGCGCTCGCGAGAGCGGTCGGCCGACCGCCCGAGAGTTTTCATCAATCTCTTGAGGTTTTCCGTTTTTAAAGGTCATATTTCCATCAAGTATCGACATAGGATATCTCACTCAATATTGCAAACACATTTGTAATAAAAATTATTTATTTAACAATAAAATATACAGTGGAATACAGAAAGGAAGCCAAATACCCAATTTAATATAAGAAAATTTTTTTAATTGTAATGTTTTGGGACTATATAATGTAATACTTAAGACTAGAATTATTCACTGTCTTAACTCGTCACAAGGAAAGCTAATTTTGCTTTGAGAAAAGAATTTTTGATTGAAAACGTCACAAACATTTCTGTCAGATGATAAATGCTGATCAGTCTGTATCCATTTCATTTTCGTTTTGAGGCTGACAGCAATTATTGCACGTAACTGTCGTGGTTGAATGTCGTAGACAGACATTTCTTGCACATTCACCGCATTCTCGCTTTGTTTTTATATTCTTTTTTGAGCCACACAAATAACATATTCCTCTCCTTGTAAGGGTTGATACAGCTGGATAAACTACGTCACTCTCTCTGTAATTTTCCAAACATACTAACAAATCTTTTGGTAAATGCTTCAATTTAGCTCTTTCTTTCAGGTTTTCGCTCATCAGTTCCAAAGATAACGCATGTAAGAATTGTCTTCTCGTTTTTCCTTTCATATTACCTGTGTTAAATTGAAAAATACGTAACGAATTTATTCCTGCCAAGTCAAGTAAGCGGAAAAATATACATGCAGACCACCTTTGTGTTCTTCTTGATGTTGAAATTCTGGAGCACATGCACATTCTATAAAATTGAGGGATTATAGGGGAATTCCAAAAAGAAATACTTACATTCCGAAGTAAACGAGTAGAACAAAGTCTCGTAAGCGCCCGCAAGGCGGTAACTGACCGTTTTTGTAAGTGCCGTAAGCGCTTGCAAGGCGGCAAACTGATAGTATTAGTTAAGTGTCGTAAGCGCTCGCAAGGCGGTAAACTGACCGCCGAACGTGTTCGGACCTATTTGAACTTGTTCTGAGAGGCAGAGAGGTGCGACTTAGACGAACTTTGAGCAGCATCTGTCGGTAAAAGGTGCAACTAGAGAATACATGTCCCTCCCGCGACCTCGTTACCTTTGTGGAGTAAGTATGGCGCGAAATTGCAAAAAGGCGGTCACTTCACCGCCCGCGCGAGCGCATGAAGGTTAATATTACCCCAAATATACTCCACTACTCTGTCCCTACAACGCTCCGTGCGAATTTTCTACTGACGGAAATTGTGCTGCAAGTCTTCCTCTGTCAGCTCCTTGATAGTGCTTGCCGCTTTTTCGTTCACTACTTCAACGGACTGAAATCTTGCTCCTTTTAATGGAGATACGACCTTGGTAAATAGGTAAAAGGTAACATAATGCTAGGTCCAGCGAATAAGGTGGGTAGTGTAACACTGGGATAATGTACTCCGCTAGAAGCCTATCTGTTAGACAATGCGGTATGAAAAAAATGGTTCAAATGGCTCTGAGCACTATGGGACTTAACTTCTGAGGTCATCAGTCCCCTAGAACTTAGAACTACTTAAACCCAACTAACCTAAGGACATCACAAACATCCATGCCCGAAGCAGGATTCGAACCTGCGACCGTAGCGGTCGCGCGGTTCCAGACTGTAGCGCCTAGAACCGCTCGGCCACACCGGCCGACCAATGCGGTATGAGCCGGTGCGTTGCCTTGATGCAGAACTCATGACTTGCTCTTCCACAATTCAGTTTTTTTTTCTCGTAGTTAGACGTTCAGGAATCCAGTGAAGATACACAATTCCAAGAACATCTAAAAAAAGATTCGTCACTTGTTTTCACTCTTGGCAAGAAATTAGGATCATTTTCAGCTGTATTCAAGGTGTTAGTACGAATATTTCCTCGAGCTTCTTCATGTCCCATCGTGAGAATTTTCGGTACCAGTCTCGCAGACAGTTTTCTCATGTTCAACTGATTATTTAAAATTTTCCTGACGCATTCTTTGTCAGTTCCTACAGTTTGAGCACTCGATCGAATACTTAACCGACGGTCAGATCGAATCACATGCCCACCAAATTTTTCGATATTTTCATCCGTTTTCGTGTTGAAGGGCGTCGCGGGCAAGAGACATCTTGAGCGTCTTCTCGGCCATCTTGGTAGCGCTTGAACCACTCAAAAACCCGCGTAGATTAGATTATAGTAGATTAGACGTACTTTTCGTTCAAATTGATCCATAGTGAGGCCATCCTCTGGGATGCTGAAATGTGAAACATGTCAGGAAACATGAATACATAATAAATGTATACAAAATAAAAACAGATATGCTAATGTACCTTCCACAGATCCTAAATGAAATTGCAGTTGTGGAGGTGAAATCGGCAAAAAAATACTTTAGCGTATTTACATTGTAAAGAATATACAACTTGTCACCAAATACTAAATGTTCAGCACAATTAGGTGCATATGATAATTCTTAGGCTATTATAGTCAGGTATCATCAATTAATAAATATAAAATAAAAAACATTTTACAGTACTTACACTTTACGATGATCGTATTTCTGCACAAAATTTATGCAGAAGTCATATTGTACATAATATTCACATTATGTGATACTATTAATAAGACACAAACATCAATCGGTTCTGCTAAGAAATTCATCAGTGGAATAGAAGGAGTTGGCCACCAATAAATCCTTCAAAATTTTCTCAAACTGAGCCTTATTATTACTCAAACTTTTTATGGCTGCTGGCATGTTACTGAAAATATATATTGCTGAATAGGGGACACCTTTCCAAACCAAGGTAAGTGACTGTAAATCTTTGTAAAGTTAGACTTATTTCTAGTACTGATTCCTTGAACTGAGCTCTTGGTTTGAAAAAAAATGTATTTTTAGTCACAGATCTCATTATGGAATAAATATATTGGGAAGCAGTCGTTAGTATCTCCATTTCCTTAAACAGCCCTCTGCAGGACGTTCTTGAGTTCATATCACAAATAATTCGTTCTTGCATTCTTGGGCTCAGAAAACTTTAGCTTGGCTTGATAAGTTACCCCAGAATATAATCCCGTATGACATTATGAGAACTATGTAAGCACAGTACGCTTGCTTTTTTATTTTCATATCACTCATGTCTGACAACATTAGCACAGCAAACAGAGATTTGTTTAGGCGGTTCAGCAGTTATGTGGTATGCTTCTCTAGTTAAATTTATTATCAGGCTTGTAAGGTGCGGTTTGTTTTTTCTTATTCTAGAATTGAGAACAACTGTGTAAGGTGAAATGAATGGATAACGCATCTTGCCAACATAAAAAAATGAAACAATTTTATTCACAACAATATAAAATATTAACTCTCTGAAAGAACATTAATCCTAAGAACAATATTATGAAAGTTTAATTGGAAGTTTCTTTACGTTAATCCTAAGCACAATAATATGAAAGATTAATTGGAAGTTTCTTTACAAAACTGCTCCTACACATATGTTATGATATTGGTCGGTATTGCGAAAATCGTCCGATTCCGGTTCAAAGTTTGGTACTATTTGGGATGACAATCGAATGTACGGTGGATGGTTAGTTAAGTGACAAATTTGAGCGCAAGATTACCCAAGGCCGCTCGAGTTTACCGTGGATGCAAGCTGGTGAACCAATAAAGTTTACACCTCTGCAGGCCGCTCTCTCCTACGGAAATTCCTATAAAACTAATCCGGCCTTTGCTGAACTTTCCAGCAGAAACTTTCCCTTTGTTTCTCGATAAGCGAGAAAACATGAACTCAGCCCTAGTCTTATTATGTGGCGATATACACGCACATGGTTGGAGCAGCGTGCATGTTAGAGTGCCCTCTCAGTTCTTGCAAGAATAATTAACTAATTTGGCTGGTTCGTTTCTCCACAGGTGGAGCTAAACGTTGCTACACCTAATTTCTAGCTGAAGTGCAGCCACTGTGAACGCGGTGTCCACACAAATTTCTTCTCTGCGTTGTACGGAGCGTTAAGCACTTGACGCCAGGTCAGATAAGAGTCCCCGTAGAAAATTTCTCTCTTGTGCTACTCGTGGCAGAACTGGGGTTCCTTTTGGGTTCCTTTTTCACATCATGGCTTTTTTCGACCAATAGGAGCATTCCTCTTATTTTGTAGACACTCTCTCCATCAATCGCAATGTCCCTTCTATCAAACTGCATCGAAACTTCAGTATTTTTCTCCTCCCTAGTGCATTTCTGCCAATCGAACGTTTTGTGCCCATTCTAGACACCTAAAATATATTGACTCTTCTGTGTGTCGCACTCGCTGGCCAAAATCCATCACTGGCTTCTGTTACTATCGTGCCGGGGACCAGGCGCTCCTTCCCGTTCCGGAAAGCCGTGCGTTAGACCGCTTGGCTAACCGGGCGGGCCCAACTTTTCTATTAACTTCCCTCTGTTTGAGCTCAAATTTCACCAATGACCCAAGGCTGAGGAATGCGGCACACACACACACACACACACACACACACATATATATATATATATATATATATATATATATATATATACTCTTGGAAATTGAAATAAGAACACCGTGAATTCATTGTCCCAGGAAGGGGAAACTTTATTGACACATTCCTAGGGTCAGATACATCACATGATCACACTGACAGAACCACAGGCACATAGACACAGGCAACAGAGCATGCACAATATCGGCACTAGTACAGTGTATATCCACCTTTCGCAGCAATGCAGGCTGCTATTCTCCCATGGAGACGATCGTAGAGATGCTGGATGTAGTCCTGTGGAACGGCTTGCCATGCCATTTCCACCTGGCGCCTCAGTTGGACCAGCGTTCGTGCTGGACGTGCAGACCGCGTGAGACGACGCTTCATCCAGTCCCAAACACGCTCAATGGGGGACAGATCCGGAGATCTTGCTGGCCAGGGTAGTTGACTTACACCTTCTAGAGCACGTTGGGTGGCACGGGATGCATGCGGACGTGCATTCTCCTGTTGGAACAGCAAGTTCCCTTGCCGGTCTAGGAATGGTAGAACGATGGGTTCGATGACGGTTTGGATGTACCGTGCACTATTCAGTGTCCCCTCGACGATCACCAGTGGTGTACGGCCAGTGTAGGAGATCGCTCCCCACACCATGATGCCGGGTGTTGGCTCTGTGTGCCTCGGTCGTATGCAGTCCTGATTGTGGCGCTTATCTGCACGGCGCCAAACACGCATACGACCATCATTGGCACCAAGGCAGAAGCGACTCTCATCGCTGAAGACGACACGTCTCCATTCGTCCCTCCATTCACGCCTGTCGCGACACCACTGGAGGCGGGCTGCACGATGTTGGGGCGTGAGCGGAAGACGGCCAAACGGTGTGCGGGACCGTAGCCCAGCTTCATGGAGACGGTTGCGAATGGTCCTCGCCGATACCCCAGGAGCAACAGTGTCCCTAATTTGCTGGGAAGTGGCGGTGCGGTCCCCTACGGCACTGCGTAGGATCCTACGGTCTTGGTGTGCATCCGTGCGTCGCTGCGGTCCGGTCCCAGGTCGACGGGCACGTGCACCTTCCGCCGACCACTGGCGACAACATCGATGTACTGTGGAGACCTCACGCCCCACGTGTTGAGCAATTCGGCGGTACGTCCACCCGGGCTCCCGCATGCCCACTATACGCCCTCGCTCAAAGTCCGTCAACTGCACATACGGTTCACGTCCACGCTGTCGCGGCATGCTACCAGTGTTAAAGACTGCGATGGAGCTCCGTATGCCACGGCAAACTGGCTGACACTGTCGGCGGCGGTGCACAAATGCTGCGCAGCTAGCGCCATTCGACGGCCAACACCACGGTTCCTGGTGTGTCCGCTGTGCCGTGCGTGTGATCATTGCTTGTACAGCCCACTCGCAGTGTCCGGAGCAAGTATGGTGGGTCTGACACACCGGTGTCAATGTGTTCTTTTTTCCATTTCCAGGAGTGTAAACAAACTCCCCCAAGGTCTCAGGATCAACAAAACAGTAATTCACTTTCAGATAACACTCAGATACAATAATAATACTAAAGTCATGCATTATATTAAAATATATACAAATACAGCAGCCTGCCCCCAGTCTCTTCATTAACCAGGCAGTTTTTTATGGTTCATAAAAGTCACTTAAATCTGGTGGCTTTTTAGGCCTCCTATCTTCTACATCTTTCACTATGCTATTCAGATCTTGCCAACATTTTGTTTCATCAGGTGGCTTTTTAGGTTTTGAAATTTCAAAGTCTTTAGCAAGATACAACATCTCCTGTCCTGCTATTATTTTATCAGATGGTCCTTTTTGTTCTTGTAATTCACACTCAGTTAAAACATTTATTAAGGCTTGCCCCAGTAGAGTATCATCTGGAGGTTCCTGCAAATTATGCACCTGTGTTACATTACTGGATAATTCCTTCGGTTTTGGCCCAGTTCTACTTTCTGTATCTTGCTTTGGAAAAATGTCATTAATTTTTTCGTACCCTCTTTCAGTAAAAGTATATTCACTTTCGTTTACACCTAAAAATTCATCTTCACTAGAGTCATCACTACTCTCTTCCTCACCATCAGATTCACTTAAGTACGCTAATTTTGAACAACAGGGAAAGTTAGTATATTCATTCTTATCTGTATTCGTATACCCTCCACCGTCTGAACTATCACTGATTTCATTTTCGTCATCACATTCTAGCAGGAAAGCAACTTTTAAACAGTGAGGCAGATTATCACTAGATGTTTCAGCCACTTCGTTTTTCGACTCATTTTCTACACACTGCACATCGTTTAGAGACTCAGGCACTTCTGTTGTATCACTTTGAACGATTTCAGCCTTAACTTCTTAGTATAATCGTCATATACTTCGATAACCTTCATTTCACTGTTTCCTTTACTATCAGTTTCAGGGAATCGTGCGAAATTCCTACTAGGCCCTTCTGCATTAAAATCTATAAACACCTTTCCATCAACAATAACTTCACCTGCACTGCTTATAATGTCATGTTTACTAACGTCCTCCTCTACATCATTTTCACCTATTATTAATTGTGCACACGTCTTTTGCGTGGCGTATTCTGCCTTCCTTTTCTCTTTATTCATCATAACCTCCCCCACATCTACGTTTTTTACCTCATACACATCATTAACAGTACAAATATTCTCCTTTTCACTCGCCTTTTCTGGCTCCCTTTCTTTCTTTAATAATGTCATTTCGGCACGATTCCGATATTGAGTTAACATTCTTATATGACATATTAACTTTATTTTCATTTCTACATTCATCTACTACTGAAACCGGCCAACGGAAATGTCCGATCCCGCCTCTTCTGTTTCTCTCTCCGGCAGCCATCTTGTTTTGACGTCTGCCATTTACATGTGCTGCCAAGTGCAAAGTAAGCTGCTTCGGCAACCGCTGCCTCAAGCACAAACTGTTACGTGACATCGCGCTGGGAACGCCACTATGTATTACTCCGCGCCAGCCTACCATAGGCGCGTCCTTAACCTTCCTGCCCCGTATTTTGCATCTTTCCTTCTCGAATCCATTATTTGACGTCTTTTCTTTGGGCCCAAAACCGGTTTCCGCGTGAATCCGGCCCGTAACACACGCGGTTTTCAGTTTTCAATTTCTTCTCTATTTTGGAAATTACGCGTCATGTATCCTCTACCGCGCGTAGTATAATTTCCCACGCCTCTCGCACGACCTCGTTTTCAAGTCGTTCGTTTTGGTCATTGTTTTCGCGCGAATAATTGTTGCTATGAAGGGGACGAGACTCGCGATTTCTTCGCCAGCGATCTTCATCCTCTACCCTTTCCAAAAACGCAGAAAAACTTCTGTGTGTATTCCCAACATATCGTTTCGAATCCTCAGGCAGTTTCTGCCAAAGAACCCAGACGATCTCGGCTTCAGTTCTCCTAGCCTTCAGATGTATCAGTTTTCTATACCACGATTCGCAAAACTCTTTCATGGTTTGCCTACCTCTGATGTCATGCAACCTGGCCATTAGAAATTCACGCCACAACTGGTCTTGTTTTTGTTCTGACCAGTATTCGTCAATAAATTTTTGTTTAAAGGTCTCAAAAGACATCTGGTTAGTATCCAGATTCAACCCCCATCTTTTTGCTTCTCCCGTCAGTGCACTAATTACAACATTAATTTTTTCCTGGTCAGACAAATATTCAGGAAAATTTCTTTCACAATTCTTTACAAAGTCTAGGGGGTGCCATCCGTTATGTCTCTTAGCAGGGTCGAATTTTTCCTCGCCCTCTAATATTTTACTAAAAGGGATCCTTTCTGTAAATTGTGTAGGTCCTGTTTGTATTTTTCTTTCCAAGTCATACATTTTGCCTTGGATTTGTGAAGTGTTATGGTCACACTTCGGATTTAATACCGAATACCTTTTCGTCCACTTTAGTACAGACTAAGGGTTCTATTTGATCTTGAATTTTAATTACTTCATAGTCAAATCTTTCGTTAATGTCATCAATTTGTCCTTGTACATTGGCAATATTGCCATTGATGACAGTAATTTCGCTTTTAATACTTTTAATTTCGTTACTCACTGCTCCTACCCCTGAGTTAACTTCTTCAATTTGTTTACTAAGTCTGGTACCCTGCATTTCGATTTGTTTACTTTGTTGCCCCAATGCTGCGATTTGTACATTAATATTATCACTGTGTGCTGTAATTTGTGCCTTAATATTGTCATTTATATTGTCATTTTGCGCTGCAAATTGCGCAGACAGTATTCTCAGTAAATCAGTCAGATCTGGTGTCTTTTCTCTTTTGGCTTCTACCACATTTTCGGGTTCGAGTCCCACTTCCCTCTCAGTTTTTGGTGATTCAAACATATCCCGCGATTCATTAACATAACCACTGTCTTCCACAACATCACTCATACTGTGTTGCTTAGTACGCGCGACACACATAGCTTCGATCTGTTTATTGACGTCTGCGTGATAACGTACGTAATTTAACTCGCGCGTAATGCCATCTGTTGATGTGCTGCCTGAACTGCTCTCGGTTGCATTCTGTTCTCGCGTGTCTAAATTTATTTCTAGCCATGACATCAAAGTTTGTATAAAGAAAGCAGTATACAATTTTATGTTATCGATTCAAACACACACATTTACAGAAGCACAGCAATGTAACATTAAAAGAAACAAAAGCAAAATAAATCCATAGAGTATTAGAGCTATGGTATTACAGGCTGGCTTTTCAAAACATGTTCCCTGTTCCACCTTCTGCTCAAAGACATGCATTGTATAGGAATGGTGTGTTAATTACTGTCAATTGGCTGTCATCCCTTTTTGCATTACATACTGATAGACAAATGTTCTCATAACTATCGAATTACGTTAGGTGTCATATTCACCTTCTCATTGCGATCTGTAAAGGTCTCATGTAAGGTCCGAATCCGACCATTTATTCTACCATCTTACAAGCTGGAATTCTAAGAATGTAATGAAGTAAATTTCTTCTATCTGCTTGTCATCATATTTCAGACGTACCGACAGGAAACCTTTTAGATGTTCTGAACTATCTGTAGCATGTGTTGTCAAGGTTTAGTAACAGAAAATTGGCCATGAGACATTAATTTATGACCATGAAAATTTCAGTAGTCGCCATTTCTAACGCTATTATTGATTTATTATTTAATTCAATGTTTGTATCACATGCCAACAATAGAACCTTGGCATGTGGTAATGTTCCTGATGGAAGATCATTGACATATGCAAGAAAAAGTAAGGGCCCTAAGATGGAACCTTGATGGACAGCACATGTTATTGGTTTCCAGTTGGTTGAAATGTGATAGCTTAATACATGTCTATTTCAGACTGACATTTTTCTCTCTCAAAGGTATAGGATTTAAACCATTTTCCTGTATTTCCTGCTACACTATAGTATTCTAATTGAAAGGATATTGTTATTTAGACAGTCAGATGCCTTTGACAGGTCACAAAATATACCAGTAGCCTGTAGTTTATTGTCTCACTGCATGTGTAGATAGCCCTCTCAGTATTGGACATATTTAGAAATCTGAATTGTGACTTGGATAACATTTTATTTGTGGTCAGATAGTTAAAAAGATGACAGTATATTATCTTTTCTAACATTTTTGAGAATGTGGGCAAAAATGAAATTGGGTAGAAGTTTCATTACATTTCTTTTTCTCCTTTCTGATACAAAGCCTTAACTTCAGAATATTTCAACCATTCAGGAACTGTTCAACTGTTAAAACAATGCTTACATAAATAACATAAATGTTAATAAACTCAGAGGCACACTGTTCAATAAACTTTCTTGACATATTATCATAGCCACTAGAATTTTTTGATTTTAGGATTTTGTGGTAGACAATAATTCTACTGGTGTTGTGAAGGTCATATTCATATTACTGTAGTTATTTGTAGTAACTGATGTGAGATATTCCATGACAGCTTCTGCTGAACTTTACAACCTCAGTTTTTCAGTAACAGTTATGAAGCTGCTTACTGAAAAGTTCAGCAACGCTGCACACATCTCTTACATGTGTATTATTTACTCTTAATGCAATGTGACGCTCTTCATCTCTGGCTTCACTGCATCCCATATTGTCTTCATTTTGTTGTCTGATGTGACTATCCTTTTCTGATAGTGCATTTGCTTTGATGTCCATTTATTCTTCAATATTTTGCACTATGTTTTGTAATGATCTATAGTCTTTACATCAGATCTGTTTCTGAGTGATAGATATAATTCCTTTTAGTCTTACACAATACCTGTATTCCTTGAGTAATCAATCTCTTTTTTTTTATAGAGTTTAGTATAATCTGAGTTACTTTTTGGGGTAAACTGTTTTCAGATATGTTAAGGACGTCATTAATAAAAGTGTTGTATTTTTTATTATTCTTATGAGCAATGTACACATCACTCCAATTCATGTCTTTGATTTTTGGCTTACTCACGACCCTCTTGAACTTAGATTTAGTAGATTTGATATCCTGATCAGTACTAACATTCAGCGAAAGGTACTGCATATCATGGTCTGTAACATAATTTCGTTCATTAGACATTTATACAAAGATATTACAAGTGGTTGTCTTTGATCCCTTACTGATTCTAGTTGAAAAGTTAACAGGGTGAATTAAGTTGAATGACAATATTATTGATTGCAGTAAGTTCTTACTGGGAGAGTTTTCAAGAAAAGATAAATTAAAATCACCAGCAACCACTAATTCCTTCTTTTTTGTTGTTAAATAGGCCAATAGAGCTTCAAAGTGATTTATGAACAGATAAAAATTACCTGCTGGTACTCGGTATACACTACTTGCTATGAACGATTTATTATGAAATTCTACTTCTGGTGCATACGCTCCCATATGCTGCTCCAGGCAAAATTTATGAATTTCATTGTTATTAAATGTATGGCAATTCCTAGCACATGTGGTAACTCCTCTATCCTCCATTTCTACCCTACAAAAGTGAGAAGCTGACTTGAATCCTGTCACACTTAACACATTCATACCAGTGATCGGATGGTGTCCATAGAGGCAGATTATTTCAACAGGGTTGAATGACTCTGATTCGTCACTGCAGATAAGTATTTCATTTATTTTACTTTTTAGCCTTCGAATATTTTGATGTACTAACGATAGCTGACATTTCACATTGACTGAGATAAAACCGTGTGGAATTAAAATTTCTGTTGATTGCTGAAAATTTTTAAGCAACAGCTGTTTTTGCTGGTCCAATGTTCCAGAATTATGCTGTTAAGTTTATTTCTCAAACTGAACGTTCGTTTCAATTCTTACCCTTCGTAGAACTTGACTTCTTTCTGTCCTATCTATCCTTAAAAAAAAAGGTGCTGCTCCAACACCTGTAACCACTGGCATTTTGCCACTCGTGGCAGCGCCTCACACCTTAAACTTCCTGCTGTTAGCCCAGCCAGTTTACCCTTCCCTTTCCTGTTAAGCTGTAAGCAATGCCTAGTATAATCCAATCTACTGAGGGAATCAACAGAAACCACACCAATGTGTGACTCCACACCAGACGCGAGCAGCTGTTCCAACTTCAAATTAACTCTCCAGACAGAAGAGCTCAAATGAGGTCAGTCATGAGTCTTAGAACAGACACAGACCCCACACTAGTACGTCTCGATACTGAAGCACTCTTTACCTGGTCACAGTCTATATTGTACTCAGGGTCCCTATCAATCAATTGCCTAGTTCACCCACAACTAAAGTGTCTACCTCGGTAATGTTTTTATATACTGGACCTATATCCTCAGTCACGTGACCAAGAGCAACACTAGGTTTAAAAAAATTGGTGACCTGGTATTCTAATGCTAATTCATCCTGCAGAAGTTGGCCTACACCTCTGGCATGAGAACTACCTGAAAACAAAAGTTTATTTCTTTTTGCTGCCTTCCCTTCAGTTAAAAAAACAATTTTCTCTACATCTCTAGGCCCGAAGCAATAACGTAGACTGACTTGGAAATGGATTCTGTACAGTAAATGCGGTTTAGGCTAGAGGCTGAGCATAGTACGAAGGGATTCGAGTGTAAAATGTCGTGTCAAGGAGCAGAATAGCGAAGGGAAATATGTTATCTTTGTACCTATCGATCTTTACGTACTATATGCAGATGATTTTTTCCCTTTTTTCGGTCATCATTGGTATGAATGGTCTGATGTAGCCACCACGAATTCCAGTCCTGTGCTAAGCAGAGTAGCATTTATTGGATGTATTACAATCTGTCTTTCCCTAAAGGTGTTATCCTCTACAGCTGCCTCAAGTACTGTGGAAGTTATACTTTTATCCCTCAGCGCATGTGCTGTCATCCTATCCTTTCTTCTTGTCATGTTTCCCACATGTATCTTTGCTTGCTGATTCCGAAGGGAACTTCCTCGCTTCTTATCTTATTAGTGTAACTAATTTTCCACGTCCTCTTAGAGCACCAAGTCTCAAACTCGACGATCCTCCGGTTTTCCTACATTCCTTGATTCACTTCCATCGAATTTAGTTCTCCATTTGAAGAAATTTCTTCCTCAAATTAAGGCCAATTTTTGGTACAAGTGGACTTCTTTTGGGCTGGATCGCCCTCTTTGTCTGCGCTAGGCTGCTTTTTATATCCTCTGTGTTTCGTCCGTCATACGTTATTCAGTTTCCAAGGCAGCATGATTACTTCACTTCATCTAATTTTTTGGTCACAAATTTTGATGTTAAGTTTATTGCTAACCCCATTTATGCTGCTCCTCATTATCTTTGTCTTTTTCCAGTTCACTACCAATCCATATTCCATACTGACGTGACAGTCGATTTCATTGAACACCACCAGTAATTCTTCTTCACATTCACTGAGGACAGCAATGCCGTTTTATCCTTGATATCTTTTCACCCTGAATTTTGAACCCATTCTTGAAGTGTTTTTTATTTTGCTTATTACTTCTTCGATGTGTAGATTGAACAGTATGGCGAAAAACTACATACCTGTGTTACACCTTTCTTAATCCGAGCAATTCGTTGTCTTCCATTCTTATTCTTCCCTCTTGGTTTTTGTACATATTCTGTGTTACCTGTATGTCTCGATAGCTTAGTCTTTGCAAGCCACTAAATAGAAATTTGATTAAGACTATTTGACGTATTTCACATCCGTGAGGAGCATTTCATTTGGGATGTGTGGAAGGTCTTTGTTTTTCTTTGCAAATATTTATTGTGTAATCTTGTTTTTCTGACGAAAAGTACATCTGGTCTAATGTAATCTGTTATCCGAGAATTATGAACATCTTGCACCATTGGGCATGATCGTATCCGTTTTCCAGGTCGACAAATTCTATGAACGTGTCTTGATTTTTCTCAATTCTTGCTTCCATTAGCAAGTGCAACGTCAGATCTGACTATGTAGTGGATTTGCCTTTACTAAGACCAAGCTGGTCATTACCTAACAGATCCTCAGTTTTCCTTTCGATTCTTCTGATACCGGACAATTAAAACTAAGGCAGTGATATACTTAATCGAAAGGAATAATTTGGAAACATTTGAAATGCAAAGTTACAGAGTTCTGTTCAAATTAAATGAGCAGATGAAGTAGGAAATATAGAGAAAAGATTAGCCGAGGAAAGAAGTTTGTGTGAAGCCATCTGAAGAAAGGATAGGTTAGTGCGACTTGTGGTAAGGTATCTAACGGTAGTTATCTTGCCAATGGAAGAAGAAATAGAGGGAGGGAGACTATCTAAAACAGTTTATGAAGAAGGTTGGAGACAATGGGAACGCAGAGACGAACAGGTTACATCCATGCATAAAATGCAGTTGTTATTTTATCAGGTTCTTGAAACTGATAGAAGCAAATATTAACGAACTACACCAAGGAATTCCTGTCGATATAGCATTGAAGTAGGAGAAAGAATGTCGATAAAAACAGATCGTTCTACTGAAGCAACGGCGACAAGTTAAATAGCTTTTTACAGAGCAGTTACTATTAAGTTGTAGTGTTTTAACTTTTTGAAGTGCCACTGATGTTGATGAAACTGAAGACATCTCGATCAAGTGAAGTCAACCAGGATGAAAACTGATTCCTGTAAGCTACATTTATACTTCACAAGCCACCTAACGGTGTGTGGTGGAGTGTATTTCCCGTACCAGTATAATACATCCTGTTTTGGTCAAAATGCGGCCTTACGGAACATCAGACTAGCTTTGTAATTGGATTAGGGTTTCCTAATAGACAGAATACAACACGTCGACCTTAACTGGGCAAAATAGTCATATGTTGAAGTAACATTGTAGTTACCTACAGGAAGTGTTAACGAAGAGTCACTAGTCACGATACGTAGATAAGATCTAGTGGCTATTTGGGATGATGTATTGTAACTAGGAAAGCTGTAACGCCGGAGAACTGTAACGAAACGCTGGAAGATATGCAGAGGACTGACTGTTGGTGCATGGACTGGCAGGTGACACTCATTGTAAATAAATGTAACAAGCTAAGCGTAAACGGAAGGAAAATGCCATTTTTGTTCAGTCACAGTATTGGCAACAGCTCACAGGAAACAAAAACAGCAAAAATATCTACCAATAACTTTACGGAACATCGAAAGTTAAGTTGTTTGCGGGAAAAGCAAGTGCCGAGGTGAGATTCATTGGGAGATTCCGAAGGAAAAGTAATTCAGAGTGGAAAGAAATGGCTTACAAGGTACTTGTTCTACTTTTCTTGAGTATTGCTTATCAGGTGATATCCTTACCATGTAGGACTTTAAGCAGATCTTCTCGAGAACAAGTTTTGAAAGTAAATAATACTTATAAAAGGTGTAAGATAAAAAAACTCTTCTTTGGATTAACTTAGGACTTCTCCTCACTTAGTACACCAGTTATGATTGTTTCCATACGACGGATAACATAAAATGACAAAAAAATATAATTTTCTGTAGAGATTTTCATGTTCAGGCGCGCAGTATGTTCAGTATTAGACACATTTGGGGACTGTGAGTGAGGGCGTGGCGGAGACTGTCATCAGACACGTGCCAGTAGCGTGTGGGAGGGAGCTCATCTCCCCCTGTTTCGCCTCTGAGCTTGCCAGCTGTTAATCGAGAGCGATCGATTACATCTGTCTGGCGAGCGCCACCGGAAGTTAGGTGCCGGCCGAGACGATCACTTCCAAATGTTGTGACATTGAGAACCTGCAATAATCATCACTGTAAATGCGTAAACAATTCGTCAAGGTCTACGTTACTAAATCAGCGCAGTGAATCTGAAATTACTAATTTGTTCCGAATATTCCGTATTTATTTTCCGTTTCCACCTTGAAGAAATACGCCGTAAAGTTTTCTACAGGGCACTGTTTTGTGTTGTTTGTGAATTTCAGTGACGAAATTCGGCTACAAGTTCCAGTCTTTCTCACCTTTCCCGTCTGTTATTTATAACAGCCAGGGATGCGCTACAAATTGAGCAAAACACAAAATGTACATCCCAAGTCAGCACGGTAAAGGCTCAATTCATTATTCGTTTGCGGTGAATCAATGAAATGTGGGCAGTGCAATTGAAATTCTGCATGAAAAGATAAATTCAGTTATCTTGTTAATGCATCTACACTGCTGGCCATCGTAAATGCAACACCAAGAAAGACAAGAGGTAGCACAACAAAATTTATTTTGTAGATAACATGTTGACCAAGTATCAAATGATTACGTTTACAGACGTCTGTGACACGTGGTTCCTGCCAGAATCAGTAGCCAGAGTAGCCGCCATTGTTGGAGATCACCACTGCCACACGTCTCGGCATTGAGTCAAAGAGACGTTGGATGTGTTCCTGGGGTACAGCAGCCCAAGCAGCTTCCACACGTTGCCAAAGATCATCTGGTGTGGCAGCTGGGGATGTAATCTGGGTCACTCGTTGAGCAACCATGGACCACATGTTTTCTATCGGTGAAAGATCCGGAGAGCGAGCCGGTCAGGGAAGCAATTCAATCTGGTTATTGACGAAGAACCTTTGGACAACGCGTGCCACGTGTGTTCGCGCATTATCCTGTTGAAATATGGCTGTGGCCGAGCCCTGAAGGTAAGGAAGGACAACTGGCTCCAGCACCTCGGATATGTAGCGCCGGCTATTTAGAGTGCGGGCAATGCGTACTAGAGGCGTGCGAGAGTAATATCCAATACCGCCCCATACCATAATACCCGGTGCAAGACCAGTGTGGCGGTGCATAATGCAGCTGTCCAGCATCCTCTCTCCACGGTGTCTCCACACTCGAATCCGACCATCGTGGTGCTGCAGACAGAAGCGTGCCTCGTCAGTAAAGACAACGTCATTCCATTCTGCCGTCCACATTCGTCTGTCATCAAACCATTGGCGACGGAGACGTCTGTGGTTCTGCGTCAATGGTAGACGAAGCAATGGACGTCTTGTAGACCGACCACTCTGCTGTAAACGGCGTCGAATGGTACGCGCAGACACTGGATGATGCGTTACAGACGCAATGTGCTGTGCTATGGTTCGGGATGTCACTGAGCGATCCGTCACTGCCATGCGCACAATTTGCCTATCAGCACGTACAGTGGTGCACCGAGGTGAATGCAATCGACCACGTCGGTCCGTCGTACCCTCCTGCATCCAACGGTCACATATCCGCATTACAGTTGTTTGGTTTCGTCCAATACGACTAGTGATTTCTCTGTCTGATAATCCACAATCTCGGTAAGCCACTATCCTTCCTCTGTCGAACTCGGATACTTGATCAAACGATGTTCGCTGTTGTCTACGAGGCATAACTGATCGTCTTGTGAAACAACCACAAGGTAAACAAACACACGTGCCGAACGTACACTCGTCGAAATCGCCAAGCCTTAAATGGCGCTATGAGGTGGCGCCACAGGCGCGCGTGATGTGCGTCTGCGCTGAAATTCTAATTAGTTGCATATCTCATCGCTGCAAACCCATGGTGTAAATTTCGCTTGCTTCGGATGCTTCCTTCAGGGTGTTGCATTTACGGTGGCCAGCAGTGTATGTTATATCCATGCATAAAATGCAGTTGTTATTTTATCAGGGTCTTGAAAGTGATACCGAGAGGTCTAAGGCGCTGCAGTCATGGACTGTGCGGCTGGTCCCGGCGGAGGTTCGAGTCCTCCCTCGGGCATGGGTGTGTGCGTTTGTCCTTAGGATAATTTAGGTTAAGTAGTGTGTAAGCTTAGGGACTGATGACCTTAGCAGTTAAGTCCCATAAGATTTCACACACATTTGAACATTTTTGAAACTGATAGATGCAAATATTCACGTACTACGCCAAGGAATTCCTGCCAATTCTGAAGGCTGATATACAGGTTACGTAATAGTTAATAGCGAGAACTGACGCGGTTGACAGTATTCGATGGCAGAAGCAGAAACTTTCAGGTAAAAACGGGTCCGCTAACTAGCTGTCTGCGAGATAACTGCGAATGTGTGTGCTTCGGATTGGCCACTCACTTCAGTACGAAATTTTGTCCTTTTTAGTATAATTGCATTTGAAATGTGAACTTTTCTATTGTGGATGTTGTATGTTAACTAGGGACCTAGAAACGACCGAGAGGCTCCGTCCCCGCCACAGTGGTCCATAACGCCACGACGACTACCGAAGTCCACTTCATCCCTCCGCCGAACCCAGGGTTATTATGCGGTTCGGCCCCTGGTGGACCCCCCGGGGAATGTCTCACACCAGACGAGTGTCTCCACTATGTTTGAGTGGTAGAGTAATGGTGGTGTACATGTACGTGGAGAACTTGTTTGCGCAGCAATCGCCGACATAGTGTAGCTGAGGCGAGATACGAGGAACCAGCCCGCATTCGCCGAGGCAGATGGTTAACGGCCTAAAAATACACAGACTGGCCGGCTCACCGGACCTCGGCAAAAGTCCGCCGGGCGGATTCGTGCCGGGGACCAGACGCTCCTTCCCGTTCCGGAAAGCCGTGCGTTAGACCGCTTAGCTAACCGGGAGGTCCCAACTTTTCTATTAACTTCCCTCTGTTTGAGTTCAAATTTCACCAATGACCCAAGGCTGAGGAATGCGGCACACACACACACACACACACACACATATATATATATATATATATATATATATATATATATATATATATATATATACTTTCAGGTAAAAACGGGTCCGCTAACTAGCTGTCTGCGAGATAACTGCGAATGTGTGTGCTTCGGATTGGCTACTCACTTCAGTACGAAATTTTGTCCTTTTTAGTATAATTGCATTTGAAATGTGAACTTTTCTATTGTGGATGTTGTATGTTAACTAGGGACCTAGAAATGACCGAGAGGCTCCGTCCCCGCCACAGTGGTCCATAACGCCACGACGACTACCGAAGTCCACTTCACCCCTCCGCCGAACCCAGGGTTATTATGCGGTTCGGCCCCTGGTGGACCCCCCAGGGAACGTCTCACACCAGACGAGTGTATCCACTATGTTTGCGTGGTAGAGTAATGGTGGTGTACATGTACGTGGAGAACTTGTTTGTGCAGCAATCGCCGACATAGTGTAGCTGAAGCGAGATACGAGGAACCAGCCCGCAATCGCTGAGGCAGATGGTTAACGGCCTAAAAATCATACACAGACTGGCCGGCTCACCGGACCTCGACAAAAGTCCGCCGGGCGGATTCGTGCCGGGGACCAGGCGCTCCTTCCCGTTCCGGAAAGCCGTGCGTTAGACCGCTTGGCTAACCGGGCGGGCCCAACATTTCTATAAACTTCCCTCTGTTTGAGCTCAAATTTCACCAATGACCCAAGGCTGAGGAATGCGGCACACACACACACACACACACACATATATATATATATATATATATATATATATATATATATATACTCCTGGAAATGGAAAAAAGAACACATTGACACCGGTGTGTCAGACCCACCATACTTGCTCCGGACACTGCGAGAGGGCTGTACAAGCAATGATCACACGCACGGCACAGCGGACACACCAGGAACCGCGGTGTTGGCCGTCGAATGGCGCTAGCTGCGCAGCATTTGTGCACCGCCGCCGTCAGTGTCAGCCAGTTTGCCGTGGCATACGGAGCTCCATCGCAGTATTTAACACTGGTAGCATGCCGCGACAGCGTGGACGTGAACCGTATGTGCAGTTGACGGACTTTGAGCGAGGGCGTATAGTGGGCATGCGGGAGGCCGGGTGGACGTACCGCCGAATTGCTCAACACGTGGGGCGTGAGGTCTCCACAGTACATCGATGTTGTCGCCAGTGGTCGGCAGAAGGTGCACGTGCCCGTCGACCTGGGACCGGACCGCAGCGACGCACGGATGCACGCCAAGACCGTAGGATCCTACGCAGTGCCGTAGGGGACCGCACCGCCACTTCCCAGCAAATTAGGGACACTGTTGCTCCTGGGGTATCGGCCAGGACCATTCGCAACCATCTCCATGAAGCTGGGCTACGGTCCCGCACACCGTTAGGCCGTCTTCCGCTCACGCCCCAACATCGTGCAGCCCGCCTCCAGTGGTGTCGCGACAGGCGTGAATGGAGGGACGAATGGAGACGTGTCGTCTTCAGCGATGAGAGTCGCTTCTGCCTTGGTGCCAATGATGGTCGTATGCGTGTTTGGCGCCGTGCAGGTGAGCGCCACAATCAGGACTGCATACGACCGAGGCACACAGGGCCATCACCCGGCATCATGGTGTGGGGAGCGATCTCCTACACTGGCCGTACACCACTGGTGATCGTCGAGGGGACACTGAATAGTGCACGGTACATCCAAACCGTCATCGAACCCATCGTTCTACCATTCTTAGACCGGCAAGGGAACTTGCTGTTCCAACAGGACAATGCACGTCCGCATGTATCCCGTGCCACCCAACGTGTTCTAGAAGGTGTAAGTCAACTACCTGGGCCAGCAAGATCTCCGGATCTGTCCCCCATTGAGCATGTTTGGGACTGGATGAAGCGTCGTCTCACGCGGTCTGCACGTCCAGCACGAACGCTGGTCCAACTGAGGCGCCAGGTGGAAATGGCATGGCAAGCCGTTCCACAGGACTACATCCAGCATCTCTACGATCGTCTCCATGGGAGAATAGCAGCCTGCATTGCTGCGAAAGGTGGATATACACTGTACTAGTGCCGACATTGTGCATGCTCTGTTGCCTGTGTCTATGTGCCTGTGGTTCTGTCAGTGTGATCATGTGATGGATCTGACCCCAGGAATGTGTCAATAAAGTTTCCCCTTCCTGGGACAATGAATTCACCGTGTTCTTATTTCAATTTCCAGGAGTGTATATATATATATATATACTCCTAGAAATTGAAATAAGAACACCGTGAATTCATTGTCCCAGGAAGGGGAAACTTTATTGACACATTCCTAGGGTCAGATACATCACATGATCACACTGACAGAACCACAGGCACATAGACACAGGCAACAGAGCATGCACAATATCGGCACTAGTACAGTGTATATCCACCTTTCGCAGCAATGCAGGCTGCTATTCTCTCATGGAGACGATCGTAGAGATGCTGGATGTAGTCCTGTGGAACGGCTTGCCATGCCATTTCCACCTGGCGCCTCAGTTGGACCAGCGTTCGTGCTGGACGTGCAGACCGCGTGAGACGACGCTTCATCCAGTCCCAAACCTGCTCAATGGGGGACAGATCCGGAGATCTTGCTGGCCAGGGTAGTTGACTTACACCTTCTAGAGCACGTTGGGTGGCACGGGATACATGCCTACGTGCATTGTCCTGTAGGAACAGCAAGTTCCCTTGCCGGTCTAGGAATGGTAGAACGATGGGTTCCATGACGGTTTGGATGTACCGTGCACTATTCAGTGTCCCCTCGACGATCACCACTGGTGTACAGCCAGTGTAGGAGATCGCTCCCCACACCATGATGCCGTGTGTTGGCCTGTGTGCCTCGGTCGTATGCAGTCCTGATTGTGGCGCTCACCTGCACGGCGCCAAACACGCATACGACCATCATTGGCACCAAGGCAGAAGCGACTCTCATCGCTGAAGACGACACGTCTCCATTCGTCCCTCCATTCACGCCTGTCGCGACACCACTGGAGGCGGGCTGCACGATGTTGGGGCGTGAGCGGAAGACGGCCTAACGGTGTGCGGGACCGTAGCCCAGCTTGCGAATGGTCCTCGCCGATACCCCAGGAGCAACAGTGTCCCTAATTTGCTGGGAAATGGCGGTGCGGTCCCCTACGGCACTGCGTAGGATCCTACGGTCTTGGTGTGCATCCGTGCGTCGCTGCGGTCCGGTCCCAGGTCGACGGGCACGTGCACCTTCCGCCGACCACTGGCGACAACATCGATGTACTGTGGAGACCTCACGCCCCACGTGTTGAGCAATTCGGCGGTACGTCCACCCGGGCTCCCGCATGCCCACTATACGCCCTCGCTCAAAGTCCGTCAACTGCACATACGGTTCACGTCCACGCTGTCGCGGCATGCTACCAGTGTTAAAGACTGCGATGGAGCTCCGTATGCCACGGCAAACTGGCTGACACTGACGGCGGCGGTGCACAAATGCTGCGCAGCTAGCGCCATTCGACGGCCAACACTGCGGTTCCTGGTGTGTCCGCTGTGCCGTGCGTGTGATCATTGCTTGTACAGCCCTCTCGCAGTGTCCGGACCAAGTATGGTGGGTCTGACACACCGGTGTCAATGTGTTCTTTTTTCCATTTCCAGGAGTGTATAACACCTGTACATTTTGCTGTTGATGTAAGACGACAGCCAACCCGCCAATACGGACCGGGATGTATATATGCAGCACGTGACCTCAACGCTACGATTGAAAAACTTCAGCAGACACTGCACAATCTTATAAGGATTTACGGACTGATCTGGGGGTGTTTGAAAGAGCTCGTAACTTGCTGCAGATACGAGTGCAGCGTCGAGTCAGTGACACATGGAACAAATGGAACACATATTAGTGTAAAGATTGTAAGAGAGGGATGCAGTCTTTTGTCCCTACTGTTCAATGTATACATCGAAGAAGCAATGACGAAAATAAAAGAAAGGTTTAGGAGTAGGATTAAAATTTAAGATGAAAGGATAACAATGATAAGATGCGCTGATGACATCGCTATGCTCAGTGGGAGAGAATGGATTGAACAGTCTAAAGAGTAGAGAATTTGCACTGAGAGTAAACGAGACAAAAGTAATGAGGAGCAGCAGAAATGAGAGAAGATACAAAATTAACGACCACGAAGTGAATAAAATTAAGGAAGTCTACGATCTCGAAAGCAAAATAGCCCATGACGGACACAGCAAGGAGGACATCAAAAGCAAACTAGCACAGGCAAAGACGACGTTCCTAACCAAGCGAAATCTACTGGTATCAAACATAGGCCTTAATTTGAGGAAGAGATTTGCGGGACTGTAAACTTGGAGCACAGCATTGTATGGAAGTGTTACGTGGACTGTGGGAAACCGGAACAGAAGAGGAACGAAGAGCTTGAGATGTGGTCCTACTGAATAATGTTGAAATCCAGATGAACGGATAAGAGAAGGTATTAGAAGGTTCTGCATATAATCTGCGAGAAAACGAATATATAGGAAACATTGACAAGTGGGAATAACCTCCATGGTAGCAGAATGAAAATAGAGAGGGTAAAAGTTATAGAGGAAGACACAGATTGGAATACATCCAGCAAATAGTTGGCGACGTAGGCTACAAGTGCTACTCGGAGGTGAAAATACTGCCGCAGGGGTGGACTTCGTGGTGGGCCGTATCAAACGAGTCAGAAGACTGACGACTAAAAAGAAGTTTATATCAAATTGCAACATGTAAAATGCTTCTTAAGGTAGTACGTGGGTGAAATTTGAGCTCAATTATATGGACAATTGATGGAAAAGTTTACATTTCTAATGCATTTTTACCAGTTATGACAATATTTCATACTGAAATCAGTGGCTGCTCGCACCGCACGTCGGCAATTATCTCGCAAACGACTCCATTGTGGACGGAAGTTCACTGGCGTAAGTCTGCTTCTGTTACCGTATATTTTTACCCATCTCAGTTTCGCTCTAAGTTATAAAGAGACCTTGTTGAATGAGTCAGCAACTTTCGTAAGTGACGTCATATTTTTAACGAACTACATTTTTTAGTGAGGTGGGCACCAAATTCGGTATACCTGACTTTTTGCAAAGAACTTCTTATCATTCACCATACACTCCAGCAGTATTTTATTGGAAACAACTCATAAAGTTTCAGTGCTGATGCCGTAGTTCATTACAATACGTATTGCAAAATACAGAACATCGTAAGACAGACATCAAAATAAATGTATTACGGAAAAAGATAGTAATATCGGCTAACAATACGGAAGGAGGAGAGTATTAAAACCAAAGGTGAAGAGGGGTTGATAGCATTAAGAGTAAATGGTACGTTGGTAACGAATGTTTTTAGTGGAGCAAACCTTTTTGAGAAGCCTTCCACAACTGTTGCTGAAAAAATGGGGTTGTAAGTTTCAGTAGGCGGTCCCATGGAATATCTCAGACCAGCTTTTACAAGTAACTCCAGCAATATGATATGACCTTCACAATACTAGCAGAAGTAATGCTCGGCACAAAACCTTTAAAATAAAAGAAACTAGTGGTTTTGATAAAATATGAACAAAGTTAATTAATGAGTATTTCACTGGGTTTATTAAACCAGTAATTTATAACTGGAACACTTCCCGAATGGATGAAATATGCTGAAGAGTTTACGTAAGACAGGAAATAAAGAAAGGTCGTCAAATTTATCTCCAGTTCCACTTTTGCCAGCAAACTCGGAAATTTTAGAAATGGTATTGTACAGTCGGCTTCTTAATCATCTGTCTGCAGATAATATATTTTTACACATCGGATTTGCTGCAGGTTTCAATAATGAAAGTAGTATTTACACATACAGGGAGAGTGCACTTAATTCAATAAACTATAGATTACAGGCTACTGGTACATTTTGCGATCTGTAAAAGGTAGTTGATGGTAAACAAATTAGAATATTATGGTCTACAAAGAAATGCTTCAAATCCTATCTCTCTGATAGAAAACAAAGAGTCCTCTATTAAATAACTTTCTGGAATGCAGCCGGATGACATCGTTGACATCGCAGGTGTACACCTTGTCATTTTCATGCAAAATTTAAGGAAAAACATTCGTTTCTGTTATAAGCTTACTAGCTGATTTAATTTCAACTTCTTCCTTAATAACACTTTCCAAATAGCTGGAACTGCATGCCAGACTATACGTGTTGTTATATTCATGGCAAGACCTTTGCCAAGACAATGTTCTACAATAGCAATTTTGCTCGGATGTTGAAAGAGTGTGTGACACTTATAGTCAGTACATTGATTCTCCACAGTCCTGACTAACCAATATAAGACATGCCACAACCGCAACGAAAATGATAGACAACTGACTCACCCAAATCAGGATCGGACCCCAGTCTTAGATTGTGGTCGAAAAACACATATTTCCGCAAAATACGACCAATACTAATGCAAACGTCCCCTGCGTAAGGCAAATAGGCCGCAGAGTGGTACCAATAAGGTATTATAATCACTCACACGGTGCACGGTCGGTCGATAGCGCAACGCACGTTTGATCTGTGTTCCACTACAGACAGCCATCCTGATGAAAGGTCAGGGTCTGAGATGACGTGGGCCCTGTGAAACAGGGTATCAAGTGCCCCATCATGCGAGCAAGATGGCGACAACTTTCAGCCTCTAAATATAAGTGCGTGTGAGTAGGCTTCCTATAAACGGCATGTCCCAATGTATCATCTGTCCGGAACTGCTCTCCAAGTCAAGGTCTTAAATTCGCCTGCACAGCGATTATTTGCTGCAATTTTGCCTAAACAAAGAGACGGTGTCACCTGCCCAAAGATCGACGGTTGCTGGCGACGACAGCTGACTGCGTAATTTGAATGATGTATACGCTGACGCTTCCATTAGAACTACTGACAGCCTTGAGAGAGACAGTCCTGACGAAACTCTACCATCTGGTGAGCAAGATGTATGAGACAGGCGAAATTCCCTCAGACTTCAAGAAGAATATAATAATTTCAATCCCAAAGAAAGCAGGTGTTGACAGATGTGAAAATTACCGAGCTATCAGTTTAATAAGTCACAGCTGCAAAATACTAACGCGAATTCCTTACAGACGAATGGAAAAAATGATAGAAGCCGACCTCGGGAAAGATCAGTTTGGATTCCGTTGAAATGTTGGAACACGTGAGGCAATACTGACCCCACGACTTATCTTAGAAGAAAGATTAAGGAAAGGCAAACATACGTTTCTAGCAATTGTAGACTTAGAGAATGCTTTTGGCAATGTTGATTGGAATACTCTCTTTCAAATTCTGAAGGTGGCAGGGGTAAAATACAGGGAGCGAAAGGCTATTTACAATTTGTACAGAAAGCAGATGGCAGTTGTAAGAGTTGAGGGGTATGAAAGGGAAGCAGTGGTTGGGAAGGCAGTGAGGCAGGGTTGTAGCTTATGCCCAATGTTATTCAATCTGTATATTGAGCAAGCAATAAAGGAAACAAAAGAAAAGTTCGGAGTAGGTATTAAAATCCATGGAGAAGAAATAAAAACTTTGAGGTTCGTCGATGACATTGTAATTCTGTCAGAGACCGCAAAGGACTTGGAAGAGTAGCTGAACGGAATGGACAGTGTCTTGAAAGAAGGGTATAAGATGAACATCAACAAAAGCAAAACGAGGATAATGGAATGTAGTCGAATTAAGTCGGGTGATGCTGAGGGAATTAGATTAAGAAATGAGACACTTAAAGTAGTAAAGGAGTTTTGCTATTATGGGGCAAAATAACTGATGATGGTCGAAGTAGAGAGGATATAAAATGTAGAATGGCAATGGCAAGGAAAGCGTTTCTGAAGAAGAGAAATTTGTTAACATCGAGTATAGGTTTAAGTGGCAGGAAGTCGTTTCCGAAAGTATTTGTATGAAGTGTAGCCACGTATGGAAGTGAAACATGGACGATAAATAGTTTGGACAAGAAGAGAATAGAAGCTTTCGTAATGTGGTGCTACAGAAGAATGCTGAAGATTAGATGGGTAGAGCGCATAACTAATGAGGAGGTATTGAATAGAATTGGGGAGAAGAGGAGTTTGTGACACAACATGACTAGAAGAAGGGATCGGTTGGTAGGACATGTTATGAGACATCGAGGGATCACCAATTTAGTATTGGAGGGCAGCGTGGAGGGTAAAAATTGTAGAGGGAGACCAAGAGATGAATACACTAAGCAGATTCAGAAGGATGTAGGCTGCAGTAGGTACTGGGAGATGAAGAAGCTTGCACAGGATGGAGTAGCATGGAGAGCTGCATCAAACCAGTCTCAGGACTGAAGACCACAACAACATACGCTGACAGAAGCTCACGTCTCACAGTCCCTTGTTAGTCTAATAGGCAAAATCCAGCACTGATCTCAGAAGGTTCCACTTTTTCTTGTATATGTCAATGACCTTTCATCATAATAACTGATGTGATGCCATTATACAATCCTTATTCGAGCAATATTGAGTGTATACAGCCCAGTTGTATTCATTTACTTATTGACACTACATGATTCGGGGCAACATTGTCTCACTTTCAAGTGCTAAAAACAAGAAAACCAGATAAAACAATCGTCCTTATACCGAAAGATGTATAGGGACTACAGACGTCCTGAGTTAAACTGCCTAATGGCATAAAATTTTTTAAGGTAGGTAGTCCTTACACGTCTGTCGGTATAAGGTATCTGGTTTCCTTGTTTTTAGCACTCGGAAATGGAACCTTTCATCAGTAACATTAGCAGATGTTTATGTTGTTTGCAGTTGATACAAACGTTTCAATAAATAGCAAATCAAGATTCAGAAAGATCTGTTTTTACAATCTGTAAATGACTTTTGTCCCTGAAGAGAGTGACAGTGTTAAACTCTTTGGACTATAGCTTATAAATTCAACTGGGAAGTCGTACAATAGAACTTCTGAAGCACATAAACAAATCTTTATTTGCCTTCCATATGTCGTCGGACGTAGGCGATATAAAATAAAAAAAATCCTGAAATCCTGAAAAAAACGGTGAACTACTTTTCGAATTAGAGGATGTATGCGAAAGTTGGAGAGAGTATATTGAGGAATCATATGAAGGAGAAGATATTGCTAATGAGGGGGAAATTCTGGAAGATGGGAGCAGCGTGGATATCGACATGATAGGGCCACCTATATCTAAAGAGGAATTCAACAGTGCCTTGAATGATCTAAATAATGGCAAAACGACAGGCACAGATAACATCCCAGCAGAAATACTGAAGGAAATTGGAGAATCAACAAAAGAGTACTTATATAAACTTATTAAAGAGTACTATGAAGATGAAAAGAACCATCTACAGATTTGCTTAACAGCAAAACAGTTATAATCCCAAAAAAGGAAATGCTCTGGACTGTGAGAACTATAGAACTATCTCCTTACTATCCCACACTTCCAAAATAATGTTAAACATAATAAAAAATCGAATGAAAAGAAAATTGAGGCAAACCTAGTAGAAGACCAATTTGGTTTCAGAACCGGAAAAGGAAGAGAGAGGCAGTACTAGCTCTGAGGATGGTATTAGAAAGACGAATTGAAGTTAATAGGAAAACCTACTTGACCTTTATAGATTTGCAAAAAGCATTTGACATGGCTAATTGGAAATTGTTATTCCGAACAATGAAGGAAATAAATCTTGATTGGAGGAACAGAAGATTAATACGGAATCTGTATAAAAGGCAGGAAGCAGAGATAGAAGTGAATGGTGTGAAGATGACAGCAAAAATAAGGCGGGGAGTAAGGCAAGGATGCCCATTATCACCATATTTGTTCAACTTATTCTTCGAAAAAAACACTTAAAAATTGAAAAGAATGACAAAAGGAATTAAAATTAACGGGGAACGAATACACTGTATCCGTTTTGCAGATGATATAGTAGTACTTGCTGACTCAGTAAAGGAAATGGAGTTTATGTTGCTAAAACTGGCCAAAATCCTAAGAGAATTTAATCTAAAAATAAATAAGAAGAAAACAAAAACTATGGTAGTAGGGAAGACAAAAGAAAATGGTTAAGTTAATATTAAACTAGAAGATGATGTTCTAGAGCAGATTGAGAAGCACAGTCACTGACGGCAATAAATGAATCACAGATATAAAGAGAAGAATAGCCTTGGTAAAGCAAGCTTTCCAAATAAAAGGAATTTTGCTAACAGACAATGATATAAGCTTAGAAAGTAGGAAAATGTTTGCCGAAACGTTTGTCTGGAGTGTCTTAACATACGGATGTGAAGCGTGGACTCTGGAAAAGGCAGAGAAACAGAGACTGGAAGCAATGGAAATGTGAATGTTGAGAAGAATGACGAAAACAAGCTGAGTAGATAGAAAAAAGTAATGAACAAGTTTTAAGAGAAGTGAATGAGGACAGAACGAAGAAAAACAAAAAATGATAGCGCACATAATGAGACACAACCAGTTCCTAAAGAATGTATCTGAAGGAAAAGTTTTAGGGAAAAAACCAAGAGGCAGGCCAAGAGCAACGTATTTTAATAACATCAAAGAAGACATGGAGATATAATCGTATGAAGAATTGAAGAGGATGACAATGGAGAGAGGGACGTGGCTAAATCGACAAGGGATAGCCTTTAGTTTGTGATGATGATGATGAAATACTTTGCTTATTTTTATTCGATAATATCATATGTGATCATTTTTTGGGGTAGCTCATCAGGATGAGCGAAAGTTTTCTTTTGGGGTAGCTCATCATGATGAGCGAACGTTTTCTGAGTTCGAAGGGGTATAATACGAATTATTTGTGGTGTGAACACAACAACGTTCTGCAAAGGCTTCTTCAAGAACTTGTATGAGCACATCTCAAGAATCAATACAAAAATCAACGAACTGTGGATACTGATTACCACATCCTAATATATTAATTCTTTTGTAAAATATGTCATAAACAAAAAACAGCTTAGTTCATGGAATCAGAGTTAGAAATAATAATAATCTTCACAAAAACTGAAAGTCGCTTACTTTTGCACAGAATGGTGTCCATTCTTTAGGAACACACACTTTCAATACCTTGCCAGCAGCCACAAAAGTAGAACTTCTAATAAAATTCATTTTAATAGGAGCCTAAGCGAATTTTTGGTAGCCAACTTCTACTCTGTTGACGATTTTCTTAGTAGATATGACTGATGTGTATATATTATTAATAATACCAAATAATGTATTATAAGGGGCGACCAAATGGAAACCGAAACCCACCATAACGGGACCATGGAATGGTTCCATTCAAAAGTAACAGCCGCGCGCGTTAAGACATTTATTCCACTGGGAGACGAGATGATGAATCCCACTTTCGTAGAACGCAGTCGGCCCCTGATAGTTCCACAACTGCACCTACTGTTTCACTTCCTCGTACGACATCAACCGACGCCCATATATGTCTTTCTTCAGGTCACCAAAGGTGTGAGAATGACGCGGTGAACGATTCAGGCTGTACGGAGGATGCTGCAGTGTTTCCCAACCGAACGACAGAAGCGCAGCCCTCGTCCGATCGGCGGTGTGGGGAAGGACGTTATCGTGCAACAATATATTTCCGTCCGACAGCATTCATGGGTATTTTGACTTTATAGGGCTTTGCAGTTATGCAAAGTATCTTCATAGAGCATTGTGGTTCCGCGCTCGTGGAACTAGTCGAGCAGATGGCCCCTGCAGTCGAAGAAGAATGTCATTATGAACTTAACGGAGCCTGTGCGAACAGCTGTGCATTCCTTTGGCGGGGGAGATGTGGATGTTTCCACTGCAGGCGTTGCCGTTTGCCCTCGGGAAGCACTTGAGGTCATGATAACCGTCGGTTTCAGTAGGACAAGGAAGTGCAAGAGTGGGTGTGGTTATGGATTTTTCAGCGGCCGACCGCGTTCTACGAAACAGGAATTAATAACCTCGTCTCCAAGTCTGATAAATATCTCAAAGCGTGTTGTGACTGCTTTTGAATGTCATCATTCCATGGTACCATTGCGGTGGGTGTTCGGTTTTCATTTGACTGGCCCTCTTACGTAAAATCTGACTTCTGTAGATCCTCTGTGCAGTAATGTGGTCAATGTAAATAAGTGTTACAACAGACTTTTCTCTTTGATGACGTGTGGCTGCAATAGCAAGAGAATTATCACATGCATCTCAGCGTATTGCAGCTTTACATGTTTTGTAATAAGTTTCTTATTTCCCTTTGAATTAAAATATGTTTAAGACTTTTGACTTATATCAGTAGGAATCTTTGGACGGTATTTTAGCATAACCCTTGTGTGCAAACGTGACATGTTCTACTTCCTTTAGGACCTCAATATGGATATACGGAATGAAAAGTGCTTCAAATCTATCCTAAAGTAAACAAATGACAGTAATGGCTGTTTGAAGGATACTGCATCCTTCTCAGTGTTACTTCAGACCATAAACCTTCTATTTTAGATACTTGCTTGAAATACCTCTAAAATTGAATCTTTTCTTCAATTAGCAAAGCATTAGTGCTATTAATTCAGTTTTCCTACGGCCTTAAGGAAACAGAAAACTGGAATTTAATGACCTGTTGACAAGAAGGTCATTAGCAGCTCAAGTGAGTTCCGTTGCACACAGTAGCTGCATATGCCAGGCACTCGAACATCAAGATTCCGCCAAGGATGACGCAAAGAAGTGCACGTGGCGATGCCTTGCAACATGATTATAGTTTCACTGTTTTTCAAGAGTGTTCTATTCTTTTTATTATGCAATGAGACGCTAAGGTAGGCGTGGTCAAACAGCGCAGGAGTCAGCTGCACTGAGTGGTTAGGAGGAGCAGGAAAATGATGGCTGCAGCCGGGCACCGCTATAGCAAAGTTGTCGCTTTGTCAGACACCAAGCAATTTGCTGACAATACTACTTGCGTTAATTTAAATTGACGTTCTGTATTGCGAGTACTATGATGTCTGCGCACTTGTCCAAAAAAGAAAAAGTCAAGAAGCCACATCGTTCAGTGCCGAATGGTGATTCACTTTCATTTTTGTATCATTTTAAGGGCCATGCAAACCGTTCAGTATGCTCTCGCACTATTAAGACATGGGCAAAACGCTTATTGGAGCGTCATTGCAACACCAGCCACAAAAACTATAGGATGCACTTGTTTACCTACGAAAGCCAGCAAGCGCTGGCTGAACTGAAGGAAGCCCTTAGGGAATAAAACTGAGTTAAGGGTAAAGAGGGATGTGTCAAATCAATTATCGTCGACATCACCAATTATTTGAATCCATTAGGTGTCTTAATGCAAGGGGAGAATCATTCGGTAAAAGATATGGCAAATAAGATTGTTACTATCAAGAAAAAAAAGGTAATCCTATGGGAAAATCAGTATCAGGTTCATAACGTTTTCCGAACTCTTGGCAGTCATTTGTGGACCAGACATGACTATCTTTCAATAACTGAAACATTTAGTAATTAGTGCGTAGAGAGATTCCAAGACATTGCACGATTGAAGACGTATTTACATTTGTCACACCGTTCTCGGTTTTGGCTGTTATTGTACCTCATTACTTCCAATTTGAGCTGATAGGCGTACAGCCTAGCACCCAGATCAACGACCTGCTGTGCAATCCAGGGATTTACAAGGATTTTATAAAATATAACCCCAAGAGCAATATCCTAGACTGTACAGACAAGCCCCTAAAGTTACTTGAATGTATGGTTCAACACATGTGTGAAAACTTTTTTTTTACTGTTATAAAACTGTCAAAGTACCGCCATTGTTCACGTTTAACAGATTTTAATCTGCATAAGTCCATGTGTTTGACTGGATCACAAACCATAACCCCAAATATATTACATATTCTAAAATCGAAATATGTTTAAATTTATAAACAGCATAACTTATTGTTAAGCGATTATATGCAAAGCTTTTTGTAGTTATGCTCACCATATTATCACTATGTAATGTACACATTTAACCAAATAATTAAAGTTATTGTTTTGGTAGAAAAATAAAAACTTGAAAATAAACACAAATCACAAAACCCTGCTTATGTAAGTACGCCAGAACATTCTTCTCTTAGAAGTAGCTTTACTGTGTTTCAAAAGCGTCTTAGTTTCCCCCTTGTGCGGCCGCTACCATATAACCATCTCACTCGCACACCTACTCAGACTAGTGCAGTGGCGGGGGAAGCCAGAGCGCTAAGCAGACTCTGCTATACTCGTGAAGTGCGAACGTGCTATGGGAGAACAAATCTTGGCCAGGCCTTGTCTAAGGGATATATTGTCATTAATCTGTATTAATGTCCCTTTAGACTCATCTATCACACAACAGGATCATTGTCTGTACTGTAGCTTTTGCTCTTTATCTCTTCTTCTTTTGCTCTCTCTCGTTAGCAATGAAAATGTCAGTTTTCTTAAAGATTCATTAGGATATGGCTTTACAATAATTAATTTTCAACACTTCTTCGAGACTCGTCGTATTGATCCACTTATCCTCTGGTCGTAAATGGGATTTTATGAACCTGAATCTTACTTCTTTCTTCCCCCTATGTCTTCTGTTTTCTTACTTTTGAACGTCGCTGAGTTGCTAAAAATATCAAGTAACACTTCCTTTCAATAAGTTTTTCAGAAACACGCACTCCTATCGTAACACCGTTACGTTCTGCAGATTTTTCATTTGCATGTCTTCTGTAGATGTATCATTTATAAGAACTCAAAAATGGCTACGGAAGCTGAAACTGGAGGATAATGTTATGGAACAACAATGATTCACTTGGTATTATCCTATTGGAGCAGTATGTCTTCGCTTCTATCCTCCCATCTACATTCACATCTATATCTGCATCTACAGACCTGCTCCACAAGCTAATGAACAGCGCGTAGCGGAGAACACTTCTTAGCGATATAAGCGATTTTCTGTCCTATTACATTTGTGTACAGAGCGAGAGAAGAACCAGTCTGTATATGTCCCTGTACGCTACCCAGTCTAACGTATGATATTCTCATGTTTCCTACATTAGATGTACCAAATGGTTGTAATTAATGTACAACTACTCACAGAGGTCCAATGTGGGATGTAGTTGGTTGATATTCCAACGCTTTAATGCGGAATCGGTTTATGCTGCAAAAAATTAGTTATAATTTTGGTCACGCGGTGAATACGTATAGAAATTTTTACATATGCGATGGATTAGGAACCGCACGTGGAGAGAAAAGATCGAACAAGTGAGAAAGGCATAATGTTGATTTATTATAAGCCGCCAGTTACACAATTTGTTTAATATGAGCACCAGACACATCGAGGAGGTGCTATACGAGCACCAGATTTGCACCTGGTGCCCAAAACTAAAACAAATTTTTTCCCAGCATGAATCGGTTCCTCATTAACGCATTAGCGTATCTACCAAATTCTGCTGTCGTACGGTAATTATGGCTCACACTCGATCTCCATGAGCAGCTGCTCTTTAATTATTACCGCCCTGAACGATGGTAGCAGTAGAGTTATTGCACAGTCTTTCTCGAATAGCCGTTCCTTAAATATATCCGATACGGTTTCGCGGGAACAGCGTCCCCTTTTTCCATACCTTCATTCGTTTGGGATAGAATCTCTGTTAAGGGTACAGGAAGATCTGTCTACCTGCTCGGTCCCAGAAAATTTGGCATCTCCCAGCAGCAATTTTTGCTGTGGCCGTGCCTTGCTACTGAATTCCTTTCTGAAGTGTCTGTTATAGTAGCACTTCTAAGGAAGCCCCTTACATAGCGAATATGCCGAGAACTTGGAAAATCTGTTATGGTTCTTTTTTGGGATAGAGAAGGACTCTTTTTTCGTTAATTGGGTTCAGCAAATCTTTTATTTCTTGAATTCAGGCGAAGAATAATATCATAGAAACACTTCAGAACAGTTCAAAAATGGTTCAAATGGCTCTGAGCACTACGGGACTTAACAGCTGAGGTCATCAGTCCCCTAGAACTTAGAACTACTTAACCCTAACTAACCTAAGGACATCACACACATCCATGCCCGAGGCAGGATTCGAACCTGCGACCGTAGCGGTCGCGCGGTTCCAGACTGAAGCGCCTAGAACCGCTCGGCCACTTCGGCCGGCTCAGAACTGTTGTTAAGTGATTTAAATGCTCTTCGGATGTTTTTGAGAAGCCAACATGACCACCTAGGTAGTAATTTAAAATGTCGAAGGGGGGATTCAGTAATTCAAGAGCGAACGGTCGCACACACGAAACAGCGCACCTTTCATAGAGGCCATCAAGTGTTAGGAAAGCAATATTCAGCCCTGTTTGGGTCACCTTGGTCACACCTCGACCACCAGCCAGTCTGCCTGTCCGTAACTGGGAAATACTCCACTCGTTTCAGACAGTCGAATAGGTCATCAATTCGCTCCAATTTTTAATGAATTTCTTCAAGTGCCAGTAATCGACGCAGAAACGCCATATTCTTTCTTCACGGGAACCTTAAGAAGAGGACCAAGAACTTTATCATTGCTGAAATAGAAAAGGGTCATATTAAATAAAATATTCCGGTATTCGCAACTTCTGTTTCTGAAGTATGAGTCTGTTGCTTTATCCACTTTCTACTGAGAAATTGACACTACTTTGTTACACATGTTTTGTATAATTTTACACGGAGTAGAGCTGGATGCTGATGACTTTCTCCCGTTTTCGCCCTCCAGACGCGATTCGGGCATCATCGCTGCACGGAGCTGGTGGACAGGAGCGAGGTCGCGGCGCTAGCGAATTGAGGAAGTGCCGCTGCCCACGATTGCAAGACTCGTCTAAAATTAGCCCCGCTGCGTCGCGCCAATGACAGCCCCTGTAACACCAGCCGCACTCTGCGTGTTGTCCGTATTATTCAGCGCCCAGGAAAGACAGCACTCCGCCCCATACGCTTGTATTACCGTCTGCTAGTAGATACATACGACGTGGTTTCACCGGTTATTGTGCAGATAACGTCTGGAATGAGTAGCGTCCGGCGTATTTCAAGGACGTATGATAGGGCCGTTATTACAGTGAGTCTTTTCCTGTACAGTGGCGTTTTCGCTGTTGTAAAGGGCAAGCGTCCGTGTTTGAGTTGTGGCCCGGCACACAGGTTTACTCTTCCGGGAAGTTTCACAACACCGTTACGGTTCACAATGTATGCACGGTTTGCAGTCCTCTGAGACTCTTTGTGTTACAGGCAGATAGTGTTGCCATAAAATTGTTATAAAATGCAGGAAGACTTGTAGATAAGCAGTGTCTGGTGTATAGCTTGGCAGCTCACCCTCATTATAAATAAATGTAACGTGAGTAAACAGATGAAAAGCCCTGTGTCGTTTGATTATATCACCAATGATAAGTCGCTGGATTTAGCTCTAAACATCAAGTATGTGGCAGTATCTGCCGACAGCAATTTTAAGTGGGACGAAAAGAAAAATCTGGTCTTGAGAAGGCACGACAGACTGTGATTTATCAGAAGTGTAAACCATCTACGAAGGAGGCTGGAAGCACTCAGTCAGGGGCCAAGACACGGGGAGGCGGTAATAGGGGGCGTGGCTATCCCTTTCCCCCTCTCACAAGAACATTTCACTAGGGGCATTTATGTTCTTACTGGCAGAATGGCAGAGCTAAACTGTTCACATCAAATATAGCCAGAACCATGTAAGACATCCTATTTTCACTCAAATGAATTGTGAAAACGTCTTCACTGAACGACGTGTAGCCTCTTTTCACAGCTCTACACTGAGCTGATAAAAGTGATAGGATACTTACTAATATCGTGTTGGACCTCCTTTTGCCTGCCGTAGTATATCAACTAGCTGTGGCATGGACTCAACAAGTCGGTGAAAGTCCTCTCCAGAAATATTACGCGATTCTGCCTCTATAACAGCCCACAATTAGGGAAGTGTTTCCGGTGCAAGATTTTGTGCATTAAATGACATGTCGGTTATGTCCCGTATATGTTTGATGGGATTCACGTCGAGGGATCTGAGTGGCTAGTTATTCGCTCAAATTGGCCAGAATGTTCTTCAAACCAGTCGCGAACAATTATGGCCTGGTGACGTGTGACATGGTGCATTGTCATCCATAGAAATTCCATCGTTGTTTGAGAAAATGAAGCCATGAATGGCTGCAAACCGTCATCTCCACCCAATGATCTCTCCAGGAGAACCAGATGACCCAGTTCATTCCATGTAAACACAGCCGACACCATTATGGAGCCACTACCATCTTGCACAGTGCCTTGTTGACAGGTTGGATCCATGGCTTCATCGGGTCTGCGCCACACTCGAGCGCTACTGTCAGCCCTTATCAACTGAAATCGTGACTCATATGACCAGGCCGTGGTTCTCCAGTTCTCTAGGATTCAAACGATATGGTCACGAGTCCAGAAGAGGAGCTACAAGCGATGTTGAGCTACAAGCAATGTCGTGCCCTTAGCAAAGGCACTCGCGTCGGTCGTTTGCTGCCATAGCCCATTGACGCCAAACTTCTCCGCGGATACGTTCGTCGTACGTCCCACAGTGGTTCTGCGTCTATTTCACGCAGTGTTGTTTGTCTGTTAGCACTGACAACTCTACACAAACGCTGCTGTTCTCGGTCGTCAAGTGAAGGCCATTGGCGAGTGCGTTGCCCGTGGTGAGAAGCAATGCCTGAAACTTGATCTTCTCGGTACACTGTTGACACTGTGGATCTCAGAATATTGTATTCCCTAACGATTTCCAAAATGGAATGTCCCATGCATCTAGCTCCAACTACCATTCCGAGTTCAGTGACTCTTAATTCCCATCGTGCGAACATAATCACGTCGGAAACCTTTTCACATGAATCACCTGAGGAAAAATGACACCCAACCGATGTACTGTCCTTCCATATCTTCTGTAAGCGATACTACCGACATCTGTATATGTTCATGTCGCTAGCCCATGACTTTTGTCACCTCAATACATTAGTTAGGGTGCAGTAGGGATATTCCGCTCAACTATCGGCCCTATATAATACGACATGAAACTTTTTACAAATCTGTCAATGTGATACGATTATGGTTATTTTAATTATGAATATATTCCAGGTGGAAATTCCTTTTCACGAACAAAGTATTAAACGAACACCTGAAGAAGGCAGAAATCACAATATACAAAAATGGTGGGGCTACTCCACAAAGTGAAGAGGCATTTTTTGTCGTATTGCACCCCAAACACTTGTAACCATGCAACACATTGCTGGCACTGTATCCAGTCTCCCTTCTTCACTGAGGTTAACGAACAAAATTTCAGTGCACAAAATCCACAGGGATTTTTCTCATTATCTTCAGTTTTAGTTAGCTGTAAGTCATCACCCGACTCACTCAACTGACGACAACTTTTCTTACTTGCATTACTCTTGCTGTCATCCTGCATTTTCAGTCTGCATTTAGAATGAATGGTACCTGTCATATTGCTGCAAGGTACTGGTAGGATCAGCTTCGCGAAATATCTCTTTCCTGATTTCCTAAATCCCAAGAATGACTATGGAACAGGAGCCTACATTCACTTGTCTCGAACAAGTACCCAACACAAAATTTCTGATTTGTGGGCCAAATTTATTTAAATACTAATTAATTAAAGTGATAAAGGGCACCACCTCACAGGTCGTTTAACGATCTAATAAAATACCAATCCACATACTGGATATGCAATAATCATGTTAAATTTCATTGTAACATTATTAAGGGGAGGTGCAAACTGAGTGATTTTAAGGATCCTGACTAGGAAGCGGATGGCACAGTGAGATGTAGTAACAACGAATTTAGCAATAATTAACATTTGTTTCCTCATTGAAAGTGCTGGCATAAGCTGTCGTCAGCACTCCGATCGGCAGAGAGGCTGCGAAAGATCGATAATGGGCACTGGAGCAGGTGAGCCTATCAGCAGAGAAGCCAAAGACAAACTCGCAACTAATGCGGCACCAACGCCCTCTCGACCGCCAGTACTTAGATCGCCGCCGCAGACCGGAGTCACCCAGTCAGTCATTCAGTGAGTCTTCAGTCGCGGTCCACTCACTAGCAGGCGCAATCAGATGATTATTTGGGTTGAGGGGGCGCTCGACATCATGGTCATCAGCTCACTGACGAAAAGTCAACATGCAAATCCCATGGGTGGCGACGGAGGCTGTCCCCACAGGCGCAGAGTCTCAGTCTCAGGCAGCACAAAATGACCAGAGGAGTGTACATTGCGGAAGAGCTTTTGCCATAAAAACTTGCTTTAAGATAAGTAGCTCTCTGTTTATGTTGATAAATAACCCTGTTAACGTATGTGTGCAGTTTGTGTGATAAAAAGAGGATACCAGCCACCAAACAACATCCTTTCCTTGCATCCCATGGTACAAGCCTACAGTGGCAATGAGATGACACAAAAACTGGCGCAGAGTATAATTCAGTGCAGATTTTGCTTGCTTCTCTTGTGTTTTAGCTTGCAGGCATGCTCATTTCTCATTGGTAATTTGTTATCGTGTTCTTGCATGTATTCCAGGAGGGTAGCCTCAGACTAATCAAATTTCTCTTTTTCAGAGGCTTTGCTTGCTTTTTTTCTATAAGGTATTTGTGTAAACGATGGCTACCTGCCGGCCGTCGGTAGCCGTGCGGTTCTAGGCGCTCCAGTCCGGAGCCGCGCTGCTGCTACGGCCGCAGGTTCGAATCCTGCCTCGGGCATGGATGTGTGTGATGTCCTTAGGTTAGTTAGGTTTAAGTAGTTCTAAGTTCTAGGGGACTGATGACCACAGCAGTTGAGTCCCATAGTGCTCAGAGCCATTTGAACCATTTAGATTTTGATGGCTACCTCACCCCCCTCCAACCCCTGTCCCCGCGCCTCAGCCGCAGACGGCCAACGTGATAGATCTAACACAAGCTTTTCAATTTCAGAACCAAGTTGCTTCACTGCTAACTGGCTGCACAAGTTGCGTCGGCCGCGCGACAGACAAACCGACCAGACCAACAAGTGCCGCCGACCAGCATACCAAAGTTCCGGCAATTAACGACAACGAAGAGGAATGTCTCGAATACCTGTCACAGAACCAGGCGCATTGTCAAGTTCATCGAATACAAGGTACTGTGCTACAATAGTTCCTTTCGATTGCGGAGTCCCCAGTCTTCAGGTTCATACAAAACCTATTCCCAACTGCGTCCCCGACGAACTCAGCTATGATCAAATAATCGCTGCTCTAACCAAGTAACATGACTAGGAAGTCCAAGTAGCTGCGACCAGATATCAGTTTTTGCGGTTGCAGAAAAAACCGGAACATACGTACCGTTAATGGAACACAGAATTACCGAGCATGACTCGGAAATGTAAATTTAAGTGTACTTGAGGCAACTTTTACAGTAATTTAATGATTAGAGATGCTATAAGATTCAGTGTCCCAGTCGGCCATTGCTCGCGAGTACTCAAGCAGCCTCAGTAAGGAGCGTGTACACAGCCGCGCGGACAGCCACGTAGGCAGGTAAACAAATCCGTGAGCTTAGTGAAGGCTTGCCCTACATGTTTTGCTCGCCATAAAAGACAGGACTGCCCATAATGCAATGCAGCGTGTTACACATGTGGAAAAAAAGGCCATGTCAAAGCAGATTTTTTTCAAGGGCACAAAAACGCCAGTTTTGTCCGCTCCCAGAAAAAACAGGCTCTTAAACATGCAGTGAATGATGTGTTTTCTAAATCTACAACAAGTTCTGACGAATGTAAGATTAAGTTTGTGCCTCGTTCTCGCGCTAGTGCTGTGCAACAATATTCTAACAAACTATTGCATTGCGCATTGCTGGCCGTCGTGTGAACTTTCAGTTAAACCTAGGTGCCTCAGTAACTTTGCTTAATCGTGCCTCGTACGAACAGTTAGGCTCACCATGCCTTTCTAAATCTAGCAAGCACCTCACTGCTTACAACGGACAGGATATTCTAGTGCTTGGACAGTGTAGTTTGCCTGCCGCTTGTAAGCATAGAACTGTATCGTTGACTATCGATAGTCGCCTCTCTGCCGAGCGCAGAGTAACAGTGGGGAGTCGTGGCGTAGATTTCGTGGAGCGTGGGCGGAGTATTGTGTTGATACCGTGGCTGCAGCAAGTATCTTACAAGTTATGGTGAAGAAATTGAAAATGTTTCCCACACAAATTTTGCGTTTAATTTCAGTGTTCACGACGCATCCAGAAGGTGATGTTTCTCAGTTTCGTTCAAATGGTTCAAATGGCTCTGAGCACTATGCGACTTAACTTCTGAGGTCATCAGTCGCCTAGAACTTAGAACTAATTAAACCTACCTAGCCTAAGGACATCACACACATCCATGCCCGAGGCAGGATTCGAACCTGCGACCGTAGCGGTCACTCGGTTCCAGACTGTAGCGCCTAGAACCGCACGGCCACTCCGGCCGGCGCCATAATTTAGACAGCAACCTTATATGTCACAACAGGCACGTACTTCGAATACAAACACTTATCACATCCATTGTGGAATATGTTGTTTGTCAACAGTGCAGCCCCACCCTGTGCGAGTGTTTAACAGAATACAGTGAATTCTACCAGATCAACTGGATATTGTTTGTGTGAGTGGCTCCTCTCCGTGATAGGCAAAATTTATTGCAGGACACATCATAGCAGCAGCAGATCAACCGCCACGGGAAGGGCCAGGTGCGTGGGTTTAGGCACACGGTCATTAAATATCCAGCCAGCCACGTTCCTTTGTCTAGAGAGTGCTAAAGGCTAGCTTTAATTAGTACTGCATATCTACCCCCTTTCCTCCAGGGCGTGTTACACCCTTACAAATCTCACACTAGGGCAGTGAATTTTACTGTGTTGAAATAGAGAGACAGTGAGAATATTTATTTGGACATAGCATCCAAGACAATGCATTTTCCGTATGTGCTTTCGACGCAAAAGACATTGTAGGTAGCTTCCTTAAAGAATTCCTGAACTATTTTCAGAAGGAATGGGGAAAGCTATTACATTTGTAGCGCATGTTACGGTGAAAGACAACGCACAGCGTAAGTTTTTTAGGGCCCGCCCCGTTCCAGTTGCTTTAAGAGACAAAGTAGCCAGTGAACTGAAAGAATTGCAAGATAATGGCGTAATTGCTCCCATTCAAGCTAGTCAGGGGGCAAGTCCTCTCGTTTTCTTGCCTAAGCTTTCTGGTCGCATCCGCATTTGTAATGACATCAAGTCTACAGGCAACCCACAGACAGCAGTTGACTTATCCGTTACCTCGCCCAGAGGAACTCATGAACAGGCTTGGTGAAGGACGTACTTTTCTAAGATAGATTTGCGTGATGCCTGCTTACTAATTCCGTTGATGAAGAATCACAAAGGTGTCTGTTGTCAATACACACTTAGGACTGTTCAAGCATTTGCGTTTGTCTTTCGGCTGTACTTCCGCACCCGCCATTTTTCAACGTTATTTGGAACACCTGACTGAAAAAGTGCCATTTTGTTCAAACTACCCATGACGATATTGTTGTCTCAGGTCGTACACCACAGGAACACATTAACAGTTTGTGTACTCTTTTTCGAGGTTGTCAGAGGCAGGACTCAAGTGCCGTCTCGCAAAGTGTGACGTTTTACAAACTGAACTACAGTACTTAGGTCATGTGATAAACAGTCAGGCTGTGCACCGAGGTCATGTGATAAACACTCAGGGTGTGGACACCCTCCAGTCTCATTTGCTGGCAATCCGTGACCTGCCTGCTCCTCGAAGTGTATCTCAACTGCAGTAGTAATAGGCAAGATGACGTACTACATGACGAATGCCGCTCAGATCGCGGCTCCATTTCATCATCGGAAAAATGTACCTTTTGTGTGGACTAAAGACTGTCAAGACGCCTTTCAAAAACTCAAAAATGCTTTGCTCAGTGACCCTGCTAAGCCAATAGTTTTGCAAATCGAAGCTTCTTCCAACGGAATCGGCGCTGTGATTTGCACAGAATTGGTGCGCAAGACAGACCTATTGCTTTTGCCTCAAACTTGCTCATTCAAACGCAGTGCAATTATTCACAAATCGAAAAAGAGGCTCTCGCTATCGTGTGTGGTGTGACTTGGTTCCATCATTATTTGTATGGTCGCAAGTTCTATTTAGTGACAGATCACAAGCCTTTGCAGTTCTTGTTTCATCCGTCAAAGCCGGTTCTTACATGCACTGCTCAAAAATTGCAACGCTGGACTTCGTTTTCGCAGTGTCAGTATGAAATTGTGTACAGACCTACGGCAAATCATGACAATGCAGACGTCCTATCTCGCCTTCTTATTGACTCAGTCTCTGATTTTGATGCATCTGCCGCATCTTGTTGCCAGATCGATGCGCAGCACTCTGAATTGCTGGAATATTTGCCCTCGCACTACAGAAGAGTAGCGCAGGCCACGGAAGCAGACCCAGATATCAAGATTTTGTTGCATTACCCTTGCAAGTATTGACCTCGTTCATTGAACAGTATCCAGAACTCAGTTGTAAGCCGATATTTTGCACGTCGGCATAATCTTTCAGTTCAACAAGGTGTGATTCTAGTTCACAATGACAGTGGCCAATCGTGTGTGCTTATTCCCAAAGTGTTGCAAAAGGATTTGTTGCGATTGCTGCATCAAGGACATGGGGAATTTTTCGCACTAAACAGCGCGCCGGCACTGTACTTGGCAGGGCATGGACGCCCACATTAAACAGATGAGTCACAGTGCCGCACATGCGCGGAAAACCAATCTGCTCCACTACAGACGTTTTCAGCTTGGCATAGGACTCAATCGTCATGGCAAAAAGTGCACATAGACTTTGCAGGCCCATTTTGGAACTCTCGCTGGCTCATGGTGATAAACTCTTTTTAGCAAGTTCCCATTTGCGTTGCCTGGTGCCTCTACCACATCATACAGCAGCAGTCCAGCGTTGTCCTCAATATTTTGCATCGGAGGGTTGCCAGAAGTACTTGTGTCGGACAACGGACCACAGTTCACTTAATGTGATTTTGAACAGTTTTGTGAACAAAATGGCATTCGTCATCTAACAAGTGCTCCGTTTCACTCGCAGTCCAACGTAGTAGCGGAATGCTTGGTACGCTTTCAAACAACAGATGGCCAAGCTGTGCACCACCCACACACGGGAACAGGCGCTGAAACTCTTTCTCGCCTCCCATCGCTCCCACCCACGAGACGGACCATCACCGGCGGAACTTCTGCATGGCCGCCGCCTTCTGACGCTGCTACACTTGCTACACCCACCGCAGCATCCAGCGCCGCCAATTGTCCGCAAGTATAGCTTTGCGCCGCGCGATCTTGTTCTTTTCAGAGCTTATAGCAAGCATGGGCGCTGGGAAAGAGGCGTGATCCAGGAATGCACTGGCTCTTCTGTGTATCTGATTGCGGGTCCTGATGGTTTGCAGTGCTGCCACCAGAACGAAATTCGCGCATGTCATTTCCAACCGTGATTCTGCTGCTTATCTTCCCTCAGATTCACGGCTTCACAGGACCACATGACCTTCGCACCCACCCGCTGGTGGCACCAGGGAACCCCAGGAGGAGCGGATGGACGATGCGCCCTCACCCCCGCCATCGCGATTTCTATCGCTACCACCATCGCCATCGCCGTCATCGCCCCATGACAGTCCCTCAGGTCTGGACATGTACCCTGGCAGCAGTTCTGTGAAGGATGTTCCTGTTGCCTTGCAAGCCAGAAGATGGGGTACAGCTCCCATTCCTGGCTCATCTCTAAGTCCAGCGTCCTGCTTCCCTCCCCAAGGTCGTACGCAGCCTCACTACACAACAATGGTGCGGCATTTCAGGAGGGGGGGGGGGGTGAATGTGCTGGCATAAGGAATCGACAAAGATGCTGTGAGAAGATCGATAGTAGGTAACGGAGCAAGTAGGCACCTATAAGGAGAGAGGCCAAAGACAAACTCGCAAGAAACGTGCTGCCAACGCCCTCTCGACTGCCAGTATTTAGATCGCTGCCTCGGACCAGAGTCACCCAGTCAGTCATACATTGAGTCACAAGGTCGAGTCTTCATTCGCAGCCCACTCACTAGCAGGCGCAATCAGTCCCAGTCTCCGGCAGCACATAGCGACCAGAGTAGTGTGCATAGAGGATTGAACCTCACCAGCAGTGAGGTTAATGTGGACTGTTACGAAGGGCTTGTACCACAACAACTTCTTTAAGGTAAATAGCTCTCCGTGTATATTAGTAAAGAACACTGTTAATATATGGGTACAGTTTGGGTTATAGGAAGAGGATACCGGCCACCACACAACATGCTTTCCTTGCTTCCCATGATACAAGCCTACAGTGACGACGAGACGGCACAAAAAGAATCGCACACACCACGTTCACACTGATCGCTCACACCATAAAAGAATTTAGGAGACAGTTTCCCTGCTCCACTTGAAGCTCACTGGGTCAGAGCGCAACTGGCTTTAACGGTCAGTTTCAGAGAACAAAGCCCACTTATGAACAATTGAGTAATTTTGTAAATAAATTTACCAAACGTGATCGCATCTACTCCGAGATAAAACTGAGGATTCAATTCGAACACGAGAGGTGTTTACGACGAATTGGAGCCTCATGGTTTACAAAGAAACGCACGTGGTGCAGCAGAGTACGAGCTACTAAGTCAGTTGGAAAGAAGCAAAGCACAAATTGGGCAGTAAATGAAAAAAAATTTAAAGCACACGACACATTCATACATGATCCACGAAACTAACTAAAATTATTCATCACGTGGTGGCACGGCTCGTTCATGCCAAGTTGCAGTTGCACGAAAGATCTCGTAGAATAAACTGAATACTAACGAAATTAATACCGTTCCTTGGCTGAATTAGTTGGTGCGGCATTTTTATCAATGCCACACAACAGAGTGACTACCGGAGACTCAAACAGAGCTAATTCTCACACATTTCAATTTAGCAACTCAGAGCATCCTCACTAACCGGCGTCCTAGGGAAGAATAAAAACTAACCTGTTCCATCTCAACCGGGAAGGGCTCAGAGAGCGGAAACGATTTCTACCTGTACCAACCTCACAATGGATGCTGACCAACGGCCGTTAATACCTCTCTGATCCAGGGCAGTCGTATTCAAAGCTCTACACAAAGTTTGGCTAAATGACCCTTAACATTCAGGGGAACCTCCTGGCAACTAAAAAAAAAAAAAAAAAAACACCTAAATGCCAGATACAGACAAACCACACTACTAGCAGACAACAGCGGGTACAGGAAAGATAGATATGAATGCATGATAATGGATTACAGAGATACGTACAGTACATAGTTATGAATTTGAAATTGAAAAAGACATTCTGCTAAGGAGCTGAAATGCCGCTGAGAAATGCCGCTGCAGTCAAGCACACTCGCGTGCATCTTTCTCCCCAATCGCAGTCGTACCGAACATCTGAGTCGTCAACAATTGTGGCGAAACCGAAGGCTGCTTTCAAAGATCAGTGGAACGGCTCACATGGAGACGTTTCAAGACTTCGTCGTTTCGTAGTTTGGGTATGAGGTCAAATGCCATGGTTCTGGTCCTACCTTTTTCGACTTCTTTTGCTGAGCTGGAAAGGATTGCTTAGAAAGGAGAATTCTACTGATGAGTGAAGGAAGAGGATCCTGGCAAAGACGACTCAGCTTGCAACGGGGAAAACTGAAGAATCTCCAAAAGTGGTCATGATGGCATACTGGGAATGTCAACCTGAAAATGAACTGAGGGAAAAAGTTTGTCTCTGGGAATAGATAACGGGTTTAAGAGGAACACACCAGTGCATTTGAATCCTTTATCAACATTTCCAAAGGTATCAGCTTTATTCCAAGCTGTGGAAAACAGTTCTCAAGGACAAAACTTACTGGTGTTGAAAGCATGTAATATGTTGCAGCGTAATGGTGGAAAACTTGCAGTGCTTTGAAAACTGATCAGTCCACTGGCTGAAGAGCATCCTTCATCTTAGTTTGAAGGCACATCGTCTCTATCCCATTCCGACGACAATATTCCTGGCATTGGAGAGAACAATGCGAGCTATGGCCATCAAAAATTAGACACTTTCCAGGTGAAAGTGTTTGAGGCAGAAAAACTATTGAAACGTCCCCTTAAAAAATTATTGAATTACTTTGCTGGTAAACCCCTTACGTTATTTGATTTGCAAACAGCTGAGCAGAACTGAACGTACTCAGACATTTCGCTCTTTACTTATTCTGATCAACACTAAACTGACACACAGTATTTTTAGCGCAACGCAATCTCACTTTGAAAAATCCCTACAAAAGAATGGCCCTGACTAACAATAACCTATACGTTTCATGAATCACCTCACAAAAATCTTCGTTACTCGAACTACTGCAATACAGCGAGCGCCACTACTGCCAGCTAAATAAAAGATTCTAACTTCTGACGTCACTAACTACTGATAGGCATAGTTAGCAAATGAAAGAGTTTGATAAAGAACAAACAATGTATTTACCTTAATAGTGTTCAAAAGTCATAATATATATATCAGTTCATGACATCCAGTCTTACAAATTTACTGTCTCTGATGGACACACGTCCAGATCATCCGCTCTCAAAACTCCATCTCTCTCCCCACATCCATCACTGCTGGCGGCTCACTTCCAACTGCGCAACGCTACGCGCTGTTAACAGCCAACTGCCCAACACTACAATAGCGACTATTCCAACAATGCCACCCAGTCACAGACTGAACACAGCACAGTCAGTGATTTTCATACAGAGCGCTACTGGCGTTACCAATATAAAAACCTAAACAGTCTACTTACAGTATCTTCGTCCACATATCTAGAATGAGACATGGTGGCTTCTGAAACCGCTTGTTGAGGATACTTGTAAACCTCTCTAAATAGAACAATTTTGAACACAGCAAAGGGAGGAATAAAAGCGCCATTAGCACTGAACCACGCTACAGTAGAGACATTTCCCCCCTCCATATTTGCTCCTCTGATACTTTTTGTTCCCACTATTTTAGGTGGGGAATTATTAAGGGGCAAACCCGTCTTGTCTATACTGAAGATGAAACGAAACTTACCATAAACTCCAGTCTGCTGAGAAAAATTCCAACGCAGTTCGAAAAATTCAGTCACCAGCTGCTTATTTATCCCCTTACCTCTTGCTTTTGACAAGCCTTGGAATTTTGGAGTGATAAATCTCTATGCCTCCGCATAAATCCAGTATACCAGTCTTTACTTGCAATCATGTTTTCCACGCACGGAGATACTTGGCATTATTCGTCATTGCATGAGTAAATGCTGCTCTTCGAATTTTCTCAGGAGTGCAGCAAAAACCTCTTAGAACTTATAACTTTTATCATCCTCTTTTCCTGCACTAAATACAGTTGGATAACAGCTGGTGATTAGTTTCTCTTCTTCCACTGCTAAATCACATTTTTAAGTAGTGACTCAATCTTAAAGTGTCGAATAAGGAATTTTCAACAATGCAGCAGCTCTTCTCGCTGTCTCTTACTGGTTGTTTCGTATCCTTTTTTGCATCATTAAGCGCTTGGCTTTTTCCTTTTATACATATGGACCATCTGAAAAAAAGACCAAGAAAACATTTTCACTGGAATTTTGCATTAAAACATCGACTAAAGTAATAATTTGACTCAGTGGAAACAGTCCCACAAGTACAGGGCAAAATTACCCCACGAAAAGAAATTTCGAAAGATGCATTAACTCAGACCTTTGTGGAAAGAGACGGCGATATTTGTTGATACACACACTGCATAATCTGTGTTCTTATATTGGTAACATTAAGAGTTTAAAATTTCACGTTGATAATCATGGTAATCATTAATTTGTTATGTTGTATTCTTTAACTACAGAAATAATTCTTCAGAATTCTCTTACCTCCAGTGTGTGTTCTTCTGCTCTGTCAATAACGCTGAGAGATTTCAGGGCACTCTCAATTCTGATTCGATGTTATGCCGCTTCATGTTCTTAGGGAAGATGATCTTTATTCCGATTTGACTTCATACATCATGATGAAATGGTGGGCAGTAGTTAATGCTCCTGCTTGCACGCTCTAGGGAAGGAACAACGGTAAGCTGCACCTGCGTTCAAAGGAATAGGGTGCCGATTTAAACGACTGTAGTAAAAGCGCATGGCGCTGTGGGCCGAAGGAAGTGCGTTTACTCTGTGGATCCTGGGTGGAAACATTTCCGGACAGCCGAGTTCCAAAGTCTCATTGTTCAGACATGTTGGTTGGCGCCGGTCGATTGGCATCCGCGTCCAGGTAGACTGACTAGCGACGAGAAGTTGCCACTGCAATGGCCAGCGCATTATAGACTGGCAATAAAGCAGAGGATGGACCCTTGTTAGGCAGGAAGCCGACGAGACAACTGTGAGCGTTCTGCGAATTTCCGTGGGACAGGTCACTGGCGCCTAGACGTCCAGACTCTCTTACAAAACATATTTGTGAAAGCACGAGTCTTTTAGCAAGTTTATGGCTGTTCTTTGAAAACTTCGAAACGGACGCAACAGGGGAGATAACAAGCTTTTTATGGATGGGTGTGGTTCCATCCTGATCATGTTGTTAGCAAAAGACACAGTGCAAATGCGTGGGAAAAAGGCCCTGAAAATGAATCTTTTTTTCCTTTCCTCCCAATTAACTTTAAAGTCTCTGATTTGTCAAATCGGTGTATGCAGAGCAAGGGGCGCTCTCCGAGCTTCAAATGCCATGCTCCAGCTTGTGATTGGCTTGTGCTAAATGGGGGAAGTCTAAGATGAGCTGAGGAGGAAAGCGGACAGAAAGAGATCACTCTTGTACTAGCACTTCGCTAGTAAAGAACTGCAGGTCTCTAACTACATGGTGAGACTTGTGTCCTTTGCTAGTGTGCCACTTGAGGAGTCTGTGCTAGTCACCTTTTGAACCGTCAGAGGTACTGCTTATAGCATCATGCTCACAACGAGTGAAGTATGGGTGCACTTATTTGTCTTGAGTCAGCCGTCTAAAAATTTTGACATATTCCATCATGCGTAGTTATGGCATGGAGTCAAATTGGTTTCGCAGAACTGCAAATGGGGCTTCAGAGGCTTATAGGGAAGTACTTGTGTTTCGAATTAACCGAATGCGGGACCGCGTACTTGCATTTTTCGAGCACACGCCATTAATCACTTACTGCAGCCGTCCATGACTTCAGTCGCCAAATGAATCGTGGTGTGACGCCCTGACCAGCGGAAGGGTAAAGTATTCGCTGCTACAGCGTAGGGCTCCGATATATGTTTCTCAGCACCATATTCTTTTCAACCATATTTTTTTCTGTTTTGGGAATAGTAGAGTATAGGTGCTTGATGATGGTGTAGTTTTTGTGCCATAACCCGGATTCACGTGTATGGAGTCAGATAAAGCGATTAGTGTTCCGAACCCCAGCTGATTGATCACTTTGTCCACCACAGACCCAATTCTAGTCAAAGCGTTTGTCAAATAAAAATGTTTGTGTGACGTTTCTTTAGTAATTTTTGTTGTCTTGTGATGTTAAGCATGAATAAATCTATTGTCATTTAGATCAGAACCTTCCCCTGTGTTCTGATTAACAGTACCTTGCCATTTTTATTAAAGTCCTTATTTCAAAAGAACGCAGTTAGCTTGCTATGTAACGGGAAACACGCTTAATAGAGCCACTTGCGGCGACACAGAGATTCTGGCACACACTGAAGGCAAAACAGCGTTTACTCTATAGTGAAATAGCGAACTATTGCCACATTTCTTATTTCAAGCCGATTACCTCCGTGAGTGAAATACCCCACTGTATCCTACAGAAATATCGGTATCAATTTGGCTTTTTCAAATATAACTATGGTAATTTCTGCTGCTAGTATCATATTTCTAAAAGCGACAAACTGAAGGGTGTTTAACTCTTTAAAATAGTTTCCAAGTAATTACAAGGTTTATAATTTATAATCTGTTTTGAACATGCAGCTGAGTACTGTGTTATTCCATGGTCTTTGCCTTCCAGTTGGTATGTTGGTTCAACCATATGAATCAAGTGTGAAAAGTAACATATTTTGAATTTAACTTTTCTCCATTGTACTGCTTTTGGAAGTAGATTGTCTTAGTTACGTCAAGTTGGAGCATTCCAGCAGCTTGATGCGGTAGGTCCATTTCGCATAAGACAGCAATCAGTTACGGTACGGCTTCTACTTTCAACACTGGACTCGCATTCGGGAGGACGACGGTTCAATCCCGTCTCCAGCCATCCTGATTTAGGTTTTCCGTGATTTCCCTAAATCGCTTCAGGCAAATGCCGGGATGGTTCCTTTGAAAGGGCACGGCCGATTTCCTTCCCAATCCTTCCCTAACCCGAGCATGAGCTCCGTCTCTAATGGCCTCGTTGTCGACGGGACGTTAAACACTAATCACCACCACCACCATCTACTTTCAAATGGTTCAAATGGCTCTGAGCACTATGGGACTTAACATCTGTGGTCATCAGTCCCCTAGAACTTAGAACTACTTAAACCTAACTAACCTAAGGACATCACACACATCCATGCCCGAGGCAGGATTCGAACCAGCGACCGTAGCGGTCACGCGGTTCCGGACTGAAGCTCCTAGAGCCGCACGGCCACACCGACCGGCGCTTCTACTTTCCCTACAACTTGTATTACGTGAATATTCCACATTAGGTCGCTCAGGATGGTTACTCCTACCTATTACCTATATAAGGTAATTAATACGAGGACTATTTTTTCTAGGTTAGATAACAATAAAACTCAGTAATGTTTTATTTGCAACATTTACCTGCACCTTATAGATACTTCTCTACATCGTCGCCGCTCTCACTTAGTCATTTGTTGTAGGGTGCTACCAAAATCCCCTTACCTTCGTCATAGAAGGTATATGCCAAGCTTTCTGCCAATCGTCTGCGCTGTTTTGCAGGTAGCTGTCAGTCCCAAAATTCTGTCCTCTTAGCGAGCGGTCCGTGTGAGCGAAGAGATGAAAATCAGGAGCAGCCGAGTCTGGGCTGCATGGTGGGTGACCAAACACTTCCCATCGAAAACTCTGCAGGAACGTCTTTGTTGGAGCTGCAGAATGCGGCCGAGGATTGTTATGAAGAAGGATAATGCCTGATGATAACATCCCTCTTCAATTGTTCTGAATAACCCTTCGAAGACCATTTTCTCTAATCGTCTAATCCATGCACTGAGCAAGATATTGGTTGTCACCCGCTTACGTCCCTGACCGCCTGCACCATGAACGCCTGTCATGCATGACAGCTGCGTTATGTGGGCTGCTTGAAATCAGGCAAACCCCTCAGCATGAAGAAATCGAATGACAGCACACAGCTGACACTTTGCGAGAGACTGTTGTTCAACGCGCCTTTACATGCTCACTGTGCGCTCAGAACTGGTGTGACGTGAGGCGACCGTGTGGGATACTAGAGACACTGTGCAACTCATCTACACAACGATTCGTCGGATTTTCACTGCGGCTTTAATTTGGTGACAGAGAAGACATAGGAAAAAAAATAGCTCCCGTATTTCTAGTGGCCTGTCAGCAACAGGGTAATCGAACAGCGCTGGATCTTTTCGGCTAAATGCATGCAATTCGTTAATTTATTTATGTTCAGAGTCAACTACAAGTCCCTGCAGAGAAATCGTCGATGTTCTGTGGGCCTTCCTGCTTTTATCTATGGTATTCTAGCGTTGCAACCTTCCTGTAGACGACAGCATCGTCCACGAATAACCTCACGGAACCTTCAATATTATTCGCTATATCATTAACAAAAATTTTAAATAGTTGTGGCCCTCTAACTTTCCCTTGAGGAGCTCCTGACATTATCTTCACATTTGTCGATTTTATTCCGTTAAGACCAACATGTTCATATCTGTCTGCAAGGAAATCCTGTGTCCAATCACAAATCTGGTCACATCTTCTGTGCGCACATATTTTGTTCAGAAAACGGCAGTTTGGTCCCACCTACCTTCAGAAACTTACCACAAACATTTCGAATCCATACACGCGGAATCGCAGATTATCGCGTTCCAAAGTTGGAAGTCACGCATTGTAATCAGGTGTGCACAGTCATTTGGCTTCTCGATATATGTTGGTTCATCACGTGCCGTATATTCTGGAGGAGCAAATTATACTGCTAACAGTTGAACGGGAGAAATATTGCCTTATTAATTAGTCTCCAAGTACTTTTTCTACACCGTGTATTTGCCCTGAGTCGTCTCATGTACTGAAGTACTCGACTGGATTAGGATGAAGTTGAGGAGCCATACACCGGTGGTAAAACTACATGTTTGCACACCAGAACACAAGGTCGCATAGTTTGAATTCCGTCAAGCTACCACGACCTATAAGGGAGATCAAAATGTTTTAATTTGAGGGCGTTGCTGCAGCGTATACGCAACGTAAAGTGACGCCGATATAGGGATGTGAGCACCGAAACGTAGGCATGGGATTAGTGTGGCATTCGTGTCTTTTCGAAGCGCGTGCGATAAATGTGGAAACGTGAACGATGGCGACGTTATTACCAAATGCGCCCAGACAAGACCAACATGTCGTTATTCTCCTCTTGGCTGCCGTCCGGTAGACATCCATCGGAGAATGAAGAATGTATATGGGGCAGCATGCCTGTCGAAAACCAACTGCGACAAGGGTTGCTGCTGCTCCATTATAACACATGTCCCCATATCACAAACGTCGTAGCGCGGAAGTTACGCCAACTGAAGTGAGATATATTCGAGCACCCGCCCCATTGTCCTGACCTCTTTCCAAGCGCTTATCATGCTTTCGGTCCCTTAAGAAAGCCTTCAAGGTTCGACGATTGCTGTCACTCTACGCTGTGCAGAGGGCAGTTATGGACTTTTTCACGCAGCAGGATATGTTGTTTTACCAAACGGTTATATTCAACCTGGCGCGTTGGGACGATGACAGTCTTAATGCTCACTGCGATTTTGCCTGACTGCCATATCAATTTTGGTCCATACGGCCTTCGAACAGAAACTTGTTGGTCATTCCTTATATGTAGGAGCCACCATAAGCCGCGATATCGAACTCATTAGATGTGCTTTGAAGACACTGGCAGATTGATTTGATTCACGTTGTAACCTCTCTTTCTCTGTATCTTTTCCCACACTTGCAATCAACAGTTTAGTTTGCAGCGGTCGGACATGGATAAGGGATGGTTGACAGACAGAGCAAGTTTCGTTGCGAAATCTGACAGTATTGCTCAATCGAATATTAAAGTTCCTCAAAATCAGGTGGAAAAACGTTTCTTTGAAAGACTAATAGTACGTACTATTTTACTTCTTTTATTGATTTCGTAATGTTCGTATTAACAGCTAAATTTATTCCACTTCTGTACTGAAGTTTTCCATTGTCGTATTGATTTTCTGAATTAATCTTACATGCTATAGTAGTCCACGGTAGCCTTTATATCTGTTCAGATAATTATACATCTCGCCAATGGATGCTACGGTATTGGCTTACTCCACTGATAGTGATTTGTCCACTGAAGTGATGTGAAATTATGCGCACCCTATACTTTGAATAATTACTATCGTTCGACTGAAAACTTGCAGACTCGTATTTCATCATATTAAACTGTTCAATAAAGTTTTGTGCCACTCAACTGCATGCGACTTTTCTGCGCGAAATCAGAGCGATTCTCACCTCGAGTTGCCGCGTGACTGGTACCGCTTGGGGATCGTTCAACGAAACAGCAAGACAATGTCCCTGATTGGTAAGGCGTGCTCTTCTCCGACAGTTCCAGAGAACCAGTGATGCTTAACCGGTACAGTTTACTAGTTAATGCCAATATCGATAGCAGCACCCCTTAAAACATTCACATTTCATTCATTTTTTTAATCATGTCTTTCTTTCAGTTCGACAGTTGAAAGTTTCCTGGTTCTGAGATTCTGTAATGGAGTTCTTCGATTTATGACGTCTTCTACGAGGAATCCAACCAGTCTTTGTTAATAATTTCGTACTATCTCTGCTTAGGTCGCCTAAATGAGCACCTGTCATTGATTTTCAAGGTGTACGCTGTTTTGGCCACAATAGAAGATGGGATACTGTAATACAGATGTGCATCCCCTTCACGTGTTTATGCTAATTATTACGCACATTTATGCAATCGGGAATGCAGCCGGACTACATGCCCATCTGACAATTATGCGTCAGCAAGGGGCATTAACGAGAACATCTTAAGAGGCAATGTTGTGCAACCTTAGTGGGGACAAGATCCGATAATTCGGGAGTAGGATCTTACAATCTGAGACAGTGTTCCGAGACAAACTTCCGTCGCAATGTCCGCAAACATGACGTCGGATCCGCCTGGCAACAGCGATCTAAACGCCCATTGGCTGAAAGTTTTGATATATATGCGTAGGACACGAGTGAAGTGTTTTTATTGGCTCAGGGAGAAAGGTGGGGTCTCTCTTGTGCGTCGGGAAGACAGGGCAAGTTAGTAGGAAGCCGCCACTCAAACCGCACGGTCGAGTTAACGGGGTGGCTCCATAAGAACGGTAAATATTCCTGCTGTTAAAAAAGATATAAAGCTAAAGTGAAGGTATTAGTTATCAGTGAACGCCACGTGTCGTGGGGAATATCTATCACGAGTATGGAAAGTAATAAATGTGTTGAAAAGGGTTGAATATAACGGCGTAGCCAAGAGCCGCCATACTGGTAATTCTGTGTCGTGTGTTTCAAAGTATTCTTCATTAAAACGAGTATTTTACAAAAAGTTGTTAACATTTAACAACTGGCATCCCGACACACCGAACTTCAGCAGGATCACAAACCTACATTGAACCTGGCACCTGAGCTCTACTACTGTCTGACGAGGGACTACTGAAGCAGCAAGACACCAGGTTAGTAACACAGAAACCAGAAACCAGAGAAGTAACGCAGAGTCGCTTCCGTCTCGCTACAATGCCACAAAGAGCATTGTAAATGGCATCCCTGGTGGGCATGTAGCTGAAGTGTATCCTGTTAAGGGGGGTAACAGTGTCTGCACAAAGCGGTCATTGTAACAAAGTGCGTACTAAAAATCAAGGCATGCAAGTAAAATACCTGGAGAATACGAAGGTGAACTGTGTGTTGGACAGTGACAGTGACAGTGACAGTGAATAGGATGAACAGGGAGGTAGGAGAAGTCACTGAACAGTGACTTTGGACAGCGTAAACAGTGATTAGATAGTGAACATGTACTTGGTATTATAATAGAACAACGCCGTGAAGAACGCGAGAAGTAAAAATCAGTGCATGACGTTTATGTATAACAAGCTCGGCGCAGCGTAGAGGTGTAGCGGTGACACGTTATTTATAAAGGCATTAGTAGTTTTCTATTAATGTTCATTGTGTTGAAAGTTTTTTTTTTATTCTGCGGTGTACATCATTCATCTCCATAACGCGAGTGGAAAAGAACCTATCTTCCTCCTCTAGGATCACTGTATCACTGGAGAGAATGAGATTCTAGTAAGAAAACCGCTCCGGTTGTGTGTATGGAACCAGAATGTTGAAATAACACATCTACGAAAGAGTTACCTCTTCTCTAACGTTTTTCCTTGATAATTTGTCTTTTGAAAGTACTGATGACGGGGGATTTTTCCTCAGTCGATCTCATGTCTGCCTCGATACTGCCTGGCATTCAATGTACTGAGATTTCTCTGTTCGCAAACCAGCCGAGATGTCCGAGAAATAAATGGGCTGGACGACTTATCACATCAAATAACGGTTTTTGAAGTAATCATTGGTCTATACATCATACTGTTGTCCGTATGTACAAAACTCTTGCCCTACCTCTTCAGTCAACCAATATCAACCAATATTCCATTATATTCAGAGCTGTTGTTTTATTTGCAAGTGGCACAGGATGGACTGGCTATCGAAAGGTCTTTGTATAATCTCTAAATTCTCTCAATTCACCATCATAGTGACGTCGTGAAATCCGGATGGAAGGAGTACCATGATGCTCGAATGTTACTGGAACATGGGCACTCTGATTTTAGCAATAGGCACTGCCATGGTACACAATGCCTCTAGTCAATTACCTAGCGGACGTGTGATGAAACACCCAGCTTTTTTGTGAATCTTGTAAGATTATGCTTATCTATGACACACATATTTGGTGTAGATTGGGTGCAAAAAATGTTCAAATATGTGTGAATTCCTAATGGACCAAACTGCTGAGGGCATCGATCCATAGACTTCACACTACTGAAACTAACTTATGCTAAGAAGAACACACACCCACGCTCGAGGGAGGACTCGAACCTCCGGCGGGAGAGGCCGCGCAATCCGTCACATGGCGCCTAAACCGCGCGGCCACTCCGCGGGGCAAATTAGGTGCAGCTAGCGATGTTATGGAGAATTCCTATGCGCACAACACGAGTTTTACGTTTTAGTTTGTTTCCTACTGGGATCCGCGAGAAGTACATAAGCGATACTCAATCGAATCGACTTAAGCTAAGAAGTACTGACATCTTGCAGTTTAATAAGCACTATGCATAAAATTTATTGGGAAGACGGCTGTTGTGTAACGCGAAACAACGCCGAGAAGATTTACTTACGGAACATTCAATGGGGCATTGTTTGCTACCTAGCACCTTTTTCTATGACTTTCGCGGTTGATGTTTCAAACTACATTCTACAGTATTCTGTAGAATATGGGCAATGGCAAATGCTAGGGCGAAACATGTGTTGTATTTTCATTTTGTATGAATTTGACTTTTCTGTAGGAGAGTGCATTTTTACATGTGTACCATATTCTAATTTCCACTCCACCAATAGTCCGATTCATATTTGCCTCTTAAATACTCCTTTCATTCTGCCTCGTACTGATCCCAGTTTGCCACCAGCAATCGGTCACATGAGGATTTTTGTAAGTTCTTCCTCGATGAATGAATTAATTTTGTTTAAAATTCTCCGGTTTGAATTCTGGACAAGTATAGCAAGACGTGGCGGTACTAGCCCTACGACTTTCCTTAGACGACAGAAAAAAAGAGAAATTTACATTTATAACACAAATCAATTTAGAGAGAACTTTTGACAATGTTAACTGGAATACACCTTTTGTCATACTGACAGTAATAGGGATAAAATACAGGGAGGGAGAGGGTGTATACATTTTTTACAGAATGCAAACTGCAGTTACAAGTGTCAAAGGACTTGAAAGGAATGCAGTGGTTAAGAAGGGAGTGAGACAGGGTTGCAGCCTATCGCCGACGCTATTCAGTCTGTACGTTGAGTAAGCAGTAAAGGAAACTAAAGAGAAATGTGGAAAGGACATAATGATTCAGGGGGAAGAATAAAAAACTCAGCGGTTTTCTAATGAACTGTAATTCTGTCAAAGACGGCAAAGGATTTGCAAGATTAATTGAACGGAAAGGATAGTTTGAAAGGAGGTTATAAAACAAATGGAATGGAGTGGAATAATGTTAAGGTAGGTGATGCTAAGGTAATTAGGAAATGAGTCACTGGAAGTTATCGAAGATGTCTGCCATTTGGGCAGCAAAGTAGCTGACAATGACCGAAGAAGTGTGTATATAAACTGAAGGCTTGACTACACGAAGAAAACAGTTTATAAAAAAGAGAAATTTATTAATTTCTAGTACAAATTAGAGTGTTAGGAAGACTTTACTGAAAGTATTTGGAGTGTAGCCTCGTACGGAAAGGGGAAGCGGACGATAAGCAGCAGAGCTTTTGAAATGTGGTGCTACAGAAGAATGCTGAAGGTTAGTTGGGTAGATTGGATAACTAATGAAGAAGTATTGCATCCAACTGAGAAGAAAGGAGCCTTGTGGCACAACATGTCTAAGAGAAGCGATCGGTTTATAGCAGGTATCCATAAGCACCACGGAACAGCCAATTATATTATGGAGAGAAGGATGTGGAACGCATAAAAATTTTTTGAGAGAGATCAATGCTTTAGTAGAGTAGGCAGGTTCATGTGGATGTAGAGGCTGGCACAGGACAGACCAGCTAGGAGAGCTGAATCAGACCAGTCTTTAGAATGAAGACCCTCCATCTACAACATTATTTCAATCAATGTCAGTTGACATCCAATTTTCTTGTAGGTTTATCAGGTTGCCAACAGCCTTGCCGCAGTGGTAACACCGGTTCCCGTCAGGTCACTAAGTTAAAAGCTGTCGGACTACGCTAACACTTGGATGGATGCCCATCCGGTCTGCCGAGTGCTGTTGGCAAGCGGGATGCACTCGGACCTTGTGAGGCGAACTGAGGAGCTACTTGATTGGGTAGTAGCGGCCCCGGTCTCGTAAGCTGACTTACGGCCGGGAGAGCGTTGTGCTGACCACACGCCCCTCCATATCCGCATCAGTGAGGCTTGTGGTCTGAGGATGACATGGGGGCCGGTCGGTATCGTTGGGCCTTCCAAGGCCTGTTCAGGCGGAGTTTTTTCAGGCTACTTACCTTAAATTAAAACTGGTGCTTATTTCTTGACATTTTGGGTGATGTCCACCATAGACGTGAACGAAAGGTACGATTGTTCGGTAGAATCCGTGGGACTCCTGTATAATTGCTCGCATAATATGTTTAAGTCTTCTAGACTCTATGGTAGGATAGTACTGTGTCCCTTTACATTTAATTAACCACTGAATAACATTAAATCCGATAATAGAGACTCATACTTTTCAAAAATGGCTCCTTTCCTTTCTTCCATGGTTCTAGTATTTTGTCAGAGATATCTGTTTGTGATCTGTAGGGGTCGTATGATGTAAATCCGCCAGCGGCTACCGTAATTGTTCTATTCACACTAGCCATCAAAAACCTATTAGGCATGTGTAAGTGAAATGTATCCAGTCCTTCTCCACCAACTGATTGTGACATCCGTTAATTTTTCACCAAATACTGCTCTTATACTTGCTTGTACGAGTGGTACTATTATAACCTGACGAAACTACAATCGTCCAGCCATAACAGTGGGTTCTTTATTTGCTTTGGGAGGCGGCTGATCGGAAACACAACATATGAAATATCAATTCACTTTATTACAAGGTTGATAAAGAAATTTGCTTAACTTTATACAATCCATAGCCCAGGAACTTGCCAAATATTTACAACAGTGTTTGAAAATTAAAGCATCACTTGATGCACACATTTACTAAAACTCTTCATTCGAAGTACAAAGTTCTCAGTGTTCAAAAGTACAGTTCCATCTAAGAGATGAGTAACGTATCAACCCTAACTAGTCGAGCTGTCTTCTTGATCAGAGGTCATGACCTGAACAGAGCCTTCTTCTGCCCTGCTGTATATCGGCCTCCGCGCGGTGGCGCTGTGGGGCTAGGACAGAGGGCGTGGGCTGGCTCCGCCACCGCCTCCCAACCCTCGGTGCAGACTGCGGCGAGACATCGCTAACTCGTGCGGTATCGATGCGAGTTGCCGACTTTGGTACGGCGCCAGGATCTCTGGACAGTACCACACAGGGCACCTACTATTCTAAAAAAGATCATTGTGTTATCGAATTTATCTTAACCGGTTTTCTACTAAGATGGAAAGGAATAGCGCATCGGACAGCGTCTTTCGAATTCATCCCCAACCGATTTAATTTCTTCTTATCTCTGAATCTGCCAATGCTAACGCGAAGTTCAACATTGAGCCTATCGACGTTCATTCGTGACCTACTCTTGACAGCATAAAAACTGGCCGCCGGAAATAGCAGCCAGAGTTAAAGTACGGTACAGCACTGGCATGAATGAGATGCAGCATGCCATAGTTTTCTTTTTGTCTTGGGGTCACGCAGACGAGGAAGTACTAATTAAAAATTGCAGGAAACTGGTCTTGTTAATATTTCAGACCTCTTCCAAGAAGGCACAAAATATTTTCTGCAAATACACTCCTGGAAATTGAAATAAGAACACCGTGAATTCATTGTCCCAGGAAGGGGAAACCTTATTTACACATTCCTGGGGTCAGATACATCACATGATCACACTGACAGAACCACAGGCACATAGACACAGGCAACAGAGCATGCACAATGTCGGCACTAGTACAGTGTATATCCACCTTTCGCAGCAATGCAGGCTGCTATTCTCCCATGGAGACGATCGTAGAGATGCTGGATGTAGTCCTGTGGAACGGCTTGCCATGCCATTTCCACCTGGCGCCTCAGTTGGACCAGCGTTCGTGCTGGAAGTGCAGACCGCGTGAGACGACGCTTCATCCAGTCCCAAACATGCTCAATGGGGGACAGATCCGGAGATCTTGCTGGCCAGGGTAGTTGACTTACACCTTCTAGAGCACGTTGGGTGGCACGGGATACATGCGGACGTGCATTATCCTGTTGGAACAGCAAGTTCCCTTGCCGGTCTACGAATGGTAGAACGATGGGTTCGATGACGGTTTGGATGTACCGTGCACTATTCAGTGTCCCCTCGACGATCACCAGTGGTGTACGGCCAGTGTAGGAGATCGCTCCCCACACCATGATGCCGGGTGTTGGCCCTGTGTGCCTCGGTCGTATGCAGTCCTGATTGTGGCGCTCACCTGCACGGCGCCAAACACGCATACGACCATCATTGGCACCAAGGCAGAAGCGACTCTCATCGCTGAAGACGACACGTCTCCATTCGTCCCTCCATTCACGCCTGTCGCGACACCACTGGAGGCGGGCTGCACGATGTTGGGGCGTGAGCGGAAGACGGCCTAACGGTGTGCGGGACCGTAGCCCAGCTTCATGGAGACGGTTGCGAATGGTCCTGGCCGATACCCCAGGAGCAACAGTGTCCCTAATTTGCTGGGAAGTGGCGGTGCGTTCCCCTACGGCACTGCGTAGGATCCTACGGTCTTGGCGTGCATCCGTGCGTCGCTGCGGTCCGGTCCCAGGTCGACGGGCACGTGTACCTTCCGCCGACCACTGGCGACAACATCGATGTACTGTGGAGACCTCACGCCCCACGTGTTGAGCAATTCGGCGGTACGTCCACCCGGCCTCCCGCATGCCCACTATACGCCCTCGCTCAAAGTCCGTCAACTGCACATACGGTTCACGTCCACGCTGTCGCGGCATGCTACCAGTGTTAAAGACTGCGATGGAGCTCCGTATGCCACGGCAAAGTGGCTGACACTGACGGCAGCGGTGCACAAATGCTGCGCAGCTAGCGCCATTCGACGGCCAACACCGCGGTTCCTGGTGTGTCCGCTGTGCCTTGCGTGTGATCATTGCTTGTACAGCCCTCTCGCAGTGTCCGGAGCAAGTATGGTGGGTCTGACACACCGGTGTCAATGTGTTCTTTTTTCCATTTCCAGGAGTGTAGAATATGCTGGTATTCTCTACAGACACAGTGCTCGTTAACCGAATAGATATGTTGATGTAAAGTGTCTCATATTCATGCAAACTTTTTTTGCCCATAGAAGACACTTTCTTCTGTTCATTTTATTGTACAAAACACATTTCAATGTTCTTCAGCTATTTTCCCGACAGAAGATGCGACAGAATTCTGGCTTTAAATAAATGACAGTCACTTCTGTTGGAGAATGACCTTACTGAAAAATCAGATTTGTTGCACTATTTGACATAATACGTGAGAACTAATCACACAGTTCCATTGATATTACACGGTAGTAGGTTAACAGTCTGTCGCGGCGAGTTATGTCTTCAAGTGCAAGCGACCATTCGTTCTATAACAGCCAATGAGGGAACAAGAGCAAGTTCAAACTCCTGCGCCACATTTCATTCAGCTGAATCACATGTCTCATGCGTCATGCCTCATCGTCAACAGGCTATTCGTGACTGCATCATTTCTCATGGGTCTTGGGAATTTGATGGCGCCAGTACCCGTGACGTGGTATGCTCTTCCTGAGTGCACTTCGTGGAGACAGATTAAACGATACAGAGATACTAGGGAATTCAGTAGGCTTGTGGAACTGGACTTTGGCGTGTAACTTGTGCAGGATAACGACGTTGTCAACACTTCACGGAAAATTCTTTTTAAATCGGATCTACTTGAAACATACTACTACGTTTCTGGGGTTGGTCGATAACGTTCGGCGACGGTTTCGGGAGGCCGGACTACTTCGCACACTTGTCAAGAAGAGGGTCCGTGATGATCATTGGTTTTGCCGATCAGAGTTTTCCGAGGACAATGCCAATTGTGAGAGGTGGAAGTTGATATATTCCGACGAATTGCAGTCGTCATCAGCCAATGGTAGTCCAATGTAAGTAAGACAGTAAACTATTTCCCAGAGGACTTGCCCCTGTACATATTTCAGCGACGGGGCAGGAGTGGTTTGTGGGAAATGAAGAGATTTCGCTCCTCGACTGGCTCTCTTCTGCGCCAGATGCAAACAATACTATATGAAGATGGTATCTGTAATTTAGGACATGTCCGAAAGAACAGATACCATCTTCATATAGTTAAGGCTAATCGACCATTGACCTCCTTCTTCTGTGCGGATGCACACGCATTGCCCGAACTCTTACGGGACTCGGTAAGATTGTCTGCCGCGAGTCATGGGTGTAATGGGCAGGGACACTACGAATGCAGTGTGTGGACATTAAGTTATGAATATGGATCTCACGGGGAGCGTGCAAGGGGTAAGTCCCTGCGGTCTCACTATCTTCTGTGCCCTCGTTGGCTCAGATGGATAGAGCGTCTGCCATGTAAGCGAGAGATCCCGGGTTCGAGTCCTGGTCGGGGCACACATTTTCAACTGTCCCCGTTGATGTATATCAACGCTAACGGCAGCGTAGGGGCTTGATTTAATTATCATTGCAAACAATACTGTACAATTATGGGCAAAGACAAAACGGATCATGCGGGAAAACTGGCCTGACCCCACGCCAAGAACCCATGGTGACCTACCTGGGAGGAAGTGGCGCAAAATGAGAGATTTATTACGTCATATAGATTCCCTTCCTCGCAGAATGCAGACACTCATTGAAGCATTTGATGGGATATTAAGTGGTTCTTTTGATGACCGAAAATATCTTAATAAGAACCGTGAACTGTTCGTTCTATCAATTCTGTGTTTTCTACTGACTAAACGAATTGACGGAGCAATAAAAGAATTGAGTAGCTCAGATACAAAGCAAACCTTGACACCAGGCAGTCACATACCAGAACGCCGACTGTGTCACTGAGATACATATACGAGAGCTGAAAACACTGATTTTTTTCACAGATGTTTATTACTCCATTTCGATGTTTGTATGATTTTTGTCAAATTACTCCCCTCCTATTCGAATGCACTTTTCATAGCATCTCTGCCAGTTGTCGAGCAGATGGTGAAGGCCATTCTTTGTCAGTTCCTTCAGAATTGCCTCACTTTCCTTGAGCGCTGTTTCTGAATTCTCAAATCGAATGCTCCGAATCTTTGCCTTTAGTGATGGGAATAAAATAAATCGCAAGGTGCAAGATCGATGTTATAAGGCGGATGCTGTACACAGGTAATATTGGACTAAGCTATAAACTGCATGACTTCATTTGTGACGTCAGGCCGCAAATTTTCACAATGAAGTTGCCGCCCACTCCGAGAAATTCTGGTCGCTTCCCTGCAGTGTGCTTCCTCAGTTTAGCCAATATGGGCGTGCACTATGCTGCTATAACAGATGTGTGAGGCGAACAGCATTCTACTAAATCATTCCATGACAGCCAAAAATTGTGATCACCATCACGTTCCCGGCAAGTGGAAGAATTTTCATCTTTTTGGTGTTGGGGAACCTGGTGATTTCTACACAGTGTTGGCTTGTTTTCCGTCTGGATCATAATGATGCACCCATGATACACCACTGGTGATAACCGATTCCTGAAACGCATCCCCTCCATCAACTAAGAGACGCAGCACGTCACAGCTTGTGTCCGTTCGCGTAGACTTTTCATGGGCAGTCAACAGACTCTGCACCCAACGGACACAAACACGCATATATATGGAGATGATCGTGGATAATCGCAAAGACACTGCTGTATGAAATTCTCAATACTTCATTGAGGTTACATAAAGTTATACACCGATCCTGGCGGACAATCAGAGCGGCTGTGTTGATGTTGACTTCTGTCACAGCAGAAGCCGAAACACCAGGCCCACCTTGCTTAACACAGACAGGTGGGCGTGCATCTACACCGTACGCTTGCTGCAGCTTTTCGTAACTTTCAGTGGCTGTATGGTTTAAACGAACACATTTATACTGAGCCGTACTGCTCCTCTCTCGTCACCTCCAATTTTTGATATGAAAAATGCAAAGAGAGTTTACAAAATAGAGCATTACTATTAACCTTTCGATACGAGAGTGCTATCGCCTATCGACATTACACACACCGACCCACTTTTTCCAAATATTCATAGTACAGGTAGGAAACTGTCACGGAACCTATAGGAAAAAGATCAGTCTCGGTCTTTATTGATCAGCTCTCGTACATTGTGCTGAAGCTGCCGACATTTAGATATTCTTACCGCTCTTGATTCCGCATCACTAAATGAAGCAGCTTTACTAGGTCTGCAATACTGTGAGTCACGTGGCATAATTTTGTTGCGTGTTTTTAGACTATATGTCCTTATGATAAGTGTGAAAAAGGTGTCAATCCTATTACACTCGCAATTACACGGGTTCTTCACTTCTATCAGCAGATTTCTACACCCCTTGGCGCGACTGTCTGCTGTGTAACATGGTGGGTAATTCAAATTTCAGCTACGGTCATTCTCTTTTTTTTTGCGCTGTCAAGTGTACTTGGCTGGGGGAATAACGCACCGACGCTGATAGAGACGCTTTATAGCAATGTAACTAGTTTAAGTACTCTAAGGTTTATTATGTCACAACTAATAAGAAGTCACGTAACATAATAGGAGCGACCCGTGACTTGCAGTTTCGGATGAGTGCTTTTCATTGCATGCCGCAATTTGCTCTGCTTGCACAGCTTGTCGGTCTTGGGCGGATGTGTTTTATTGTTTGACTTCTTGCCAATCTGGAAGTCGTTATGTGCTGAAAGAGCTATGGAACGGCACTCGTCCACTGTTTACGCAACCTCATGTGCATTACTACGCAATGGAGTATGCAATTACAGCACTGTCAGAAGGGTATCGTCTGGAAAGACAAATCATTATTTGCAAGGTCGATGTGTGGAATGAGTATCAGCTGGGGTTCAGTATTAACCAGGCTCATTACAGGAACCGTGGAAGTCTACTGTAAGAGGCAAAACTACATCTGTTGCAGTAGTTACGCAAACAACGCGAACGTTTCATGATCTGACAGGGTCGCTGCTTTGCTATCGATTATTTTATTTTATATTTCCCAAGAACATATCATTTAAGTTTGCTGTATAGATTTGACCACTCAACTTTTTCAACTAGTCACGTGTGTTTCGCTCAAATACTCATACATAAACGGGAACACTATGTCCTTACAAAATTTTTGTTTTGGACAGTGTATCGCCAGCTGGAAGTCATCCAAGACGTAAAAGGTGCATAACGTCTCGGCTCTTTTATTTCTAACGATAAGAGAAGGGTTGCTGGATTCAAACGTTGCCGTACTTCTTTCGAACGCAATCTACTTGAAGAACATCACAAAATGGCAACCACAGAGATAATTCTTATTGTTGTTATTGTTATTGTATGGCATTACAGTACATACAAATATATGTACACAATGTATTTCCTGATTAATTTTTGAATTCCACATGAACTGAAACATTTTGTATCACTTCATGCATGCCCATCAGAAGACTTTAAACGCATGGAGTGGGGAGTTCCCCACAATATACCTTATTGCATGTTCCTTCGTGCCACAATCACATCCAGTAGTTCCTCAATAACCCCACTTCTTCAGCATGTGGCCACATCTCTCTTGTCCCGTTCGGATGTGGTTCAGCCTCGACCATTCACTACACGAAATATTAAACCCTGCAATTTCCTTTATTTGATTTTGAATTAGATTGACATTCCGAGTTGGATTTTCATTGTAGCGTTCGCTCACTGTGACACCGAAAACGCCTGTGACCGCAAGATCGATCAAGGCGGCGTGTGGAACTGTAGGCGTATAGCTGAAGGATTCTGGCGAGCGTTATTAAGCTCTTACGGGTTTCTACTTAAGAAACTGACCGTAGACAACTTTTGTTCTGAGATCTGGAGGAGCGAAATTTTAGAGAGTAGGCAACAACCGAATTGCAGTAGACCTGGTTAGTAATTTTGTATGTCCATCCTTTTAGCAGGACGTTTCTGTGACGGCGGCCTTTTACTATCGTGACAAATAAATAAAAACACCTACAGCCGTCTTCATGATTTTATTTTATCTTGTCGCTACCAGTTTCAACGCTGCAGTGCGTCATCTTCAGGCTGTTTTCGATGCGGTACAGCTTGATATGATCCCCATGCATAACACATCAATTTCCAGCATTACTAGATATGCAGATAATGTGTCAGCACTCCAACCATCAACTGCAAATGGATGGACCGCATCAAAATCAGCCTGAAGATGACGCACTGCAGCGTTGAAGCGGGTAGCGACAAAAGAAAATAAAATCATGAGGACGGCTGTTGGTGTTTATATTTATTTGTCACTGGCTAGTAATGGTCCTCATAGCCTCATTTTGATTTATATTTGCCATATTAGTACGAGAATTACTCTTCTTTTTTCATGCAGGGGTACAATATTCTGCAGCGGAATAATAAACAAGTGAAATCGCAGCATTGCGTAGTGTATCTGCATTTGCTTCCCTGTTGGTTCCGGCAATTTTTGAGGGGTATATTGATTTTTGAGCCAAACTTCCTAGTTTGGTTCGTGCAGTCCTGTCTGTCGGACTTTGTCATATTGAACGTGACGGATGTTTACGACAGTAGCTACTTGCTCGTACAACATAATTCGCAGCGCGGTTGCTTGTGAGAACACTAGAAAGAGAACCAGATCCGGATCGTATCCACGCATGGGATTAACGACCGTGGACTGGTACACTGGGCAGCTAGGGTGCGTATTTTGGGCGTTAGTCCACGCCTGTTTAGGTAAACACGGGGCTGGTCCCCAAATTTCACCTCAAACAAAACGTTACACAAACAGTTAATATACGAAACAGACAGAATCGAGTTTTCACGGATAGCACACACGACCTCCCTTCCTTAAGCTGCCTTGACGAATGTGGCGCCAGGAAGGGTATCTGGCCATAGCTTAAATATTAAAATAAAATTTGCCAAATCCTAACCAAGCAGACCCCGTTACAGTTGGGATAAACACTAGGGAGAAGAAATTAAGAATTTATGGGAAACGTTGATCCCATAACATAGAAGTGCAACTTCCATACAAGTACTGCTACAGAGCAACAGAGAACATATACAGAAATCAGAGATTAAAACGTCAGAAAAATATATCATCACCTGTAGCGGGAACGTAAGTTCCTATGCTTATTTTCTTACAGTTACTTTTTGAACTATAACTGTTACTTTCCGCAAGTTCTCGTTTTTGTGACTAGAGATCATTGACGACGTATTCGCATTCATTTTCAGAATCAGAATCATGTGGAGAAGGATCACTTGTGCACCATTTTTAACGGAGTTTGGACGCAGCCATGTAATTTTACTAGTAATATTTGAACACAGTTTTGAAACTTCGTGCGCAGTTATTACGAACAACATTACTGTAGTTTCTGTTCATGTATATAGACATATGAATGGAGTAGTATTTCTTTCTAAGAAGAATATACGAAACAATTCTTTCACTGATTCCAAACTTTCTTCACATTTTGCCACAACAGCAAGAATGGCTGCATCTGCTGTTACATTGATAACAGTTTGATGTTCTTAGTAAACCTTCATGACCTCCTCCCAAATAAACATACTGTTAACGCAGTGACAATTTATAAAAATAATTGTGCTGTAAAAAAGCAGTGAGTTAATAGCAGTTCAACGCTGTAATTCAGTGAAATTGTGCGTTTACTATGAGAGTGGCATAAACTTACTGAAGGGCAACAGAAGAATGATCTGGTATCTTATCACTATTCGTATATTAAAGTTTAATATAGTCAATTTATGAGTAAATATTTTTTATTTTAAAATCAAGATTGGAATTAACGAGAATGCCCAGGAATAAAATTTGCTGTTTGTATGACCATGAAATTTATATTTAAATTTAAATATAAGAACAAAACTTCAAATGAACTGCTGACTTATTTCTGTTTGTACATTAACGTGCTCTGGAATATTGGTAAAGGCAGATTCTGTTTATTTCAGTTGGTGGAAATATGTATAAAAGTCATAGTATTTTTAATGAAGAAAAGCTGTTTGTGTGACTATGAACTTTATATTTAAAACAAGAACTAAATTTCAAATGAACTGCTGATTTATCTGAAATTTTGTTCTTATCCGAACAGGAATAACACGAGATCACTTCATTCTTCTAGTCATTTATTTATTTTATTTTATTTTGAGCTTTCATGTTAACGCCAGTTTTGATTGAAGTATTTGTACATATATCGACTTTAACAAATGCAAACAAAAAGAACATCTCTGGCCAAAGTAGACCTATGTCGTATCTTTGTGTCAAGATCTTTATTATAAGGAACAGTTGTATAGTAGATGCTGGATGCTGGAAAAGTTTCGCTATCATAATGTATAAGCATTCATATTGTATAAAAGTGTGTGGCGTGGTACCAAGTGGCCGTCACAACGGAAGCAGACAGATGGATACTAACAACAAAAATCTCCGATACTGTCGCGTAAGTACGAAACCAAATTTTAGGTCCAAATCGACAGATAAACAATACTTAGGTTATGTATTAAAGCATGTTCCCACTTCTGGTCACAGATCCAGCACTCAGGATTATGCTTGAAATAGGTATGTAACTTCCGGAGAACCATTTTTAGATGAGCCTGAAAATGCTTACAACCGGCTCTTGGTATGAATAAATAACTATTTAAAAAAGTGACTGATCGCAATTTCATATATTTGCATTGTGTTCAACCACTATGGTGCTCAGTAGTGCAGTATGTACGATAATCACACAGTAGTGTCTAACATATTTGTACCCATCACACTAGGACAGTATTAAGCGTGATTCGTCCGAAAGCACCACTTTTGTTACTCAGTTTCTATATATTCAGTTCGTGTACTAATAGCGTTATAGGACACTTGTCATATTTGACCAATAGGAGCCGACGAAATAGCGCAACAAGCGGCGTCGATTCATCGACATACAGTAAAAAGATTCCCACATTAGTTGCAATGATCCAGAATAAAACTTGACTTGAATAGAACTTGACGTAAATAAATAAATCAATCGCCGTTTTATAGACTTTCTATATACGCCCTCCACTTTTCCGCTTTCTCTACTTTTCTTGGAACTAGTTTTCCATCTGAGAACTTGATTTCATACAAATAGTTCTTTTCTCCAAAGGTGTCTCTAATTTTCCTGTAGGCAGTATCTATCTTCGCCCTAGTGATATATGCCTCTAAATCCTTATATTTGTCTTCTAGCCGACCTTGCTTAGCCGGTTTGCACTTCCTGTCGATCTCATTTTTGAGACGTTTGTATTCCTTTTTGCTTGCTTCATGTACTGCGTTTTTATATTTTCTCGTTTCATCAATTAAATTCATATCTCTTCTGTTACTCAAGGATTTCAGGTAGCTCTCGTCTTTTTACCCATTTGATCGTCTGCTGTCTTCACTATTTCATCTCTAAAAGCTACCCATTCTTCTTCTACTGTGTTTCTTCCCCCCGTTCTTGTCAATCGTTCCCTAATGCTCACTCGCAAACTCTCTTATCCAGGTCCCATCTCTTTAAATTCCCACGTTTTTGCAGTTTCTCCAGTTTTTAACTACAGTTCATAACCAACGAATTGTGGTCAGAGTCCTGGAAATGTCTTACAATTTAAAACCTGGTTCCTAAACGTCTGTCTTACCATTATATAATCTGTCTGAAACCTTCAAGTGTCTCTAGGCCTGTTCCATGTACACAACCTTCTTTCATGATTCTTGAACCAAGTGTTAGCTATAATTAAGTCATGCTGTGTGCAAAATTCTACCGGGTGGTTTCCTCTTTCATTCCTTACCCCCATTCCATATTCACCTACTACGTTTCCTTCTCTTCCTTTTCCTACTAACGAATTCCAGTCACCCATGACTATTAAATTTTGTCTCCCTTCACTACCTTAATAATTTCTTTTATCTCACCATACATTTCATCAATCTCTTCGTCATCTGCAGAGGTAGTTGGCATATAAACTTGTACTACTATGATAGGCGTGGTCTTCGTATCTATCTTGGCCACAATAATGCGTTCACTATGCTGTTTGTGGTAGCTTACCTGCACTCCTATTTTTTATTCATTATTAAACCTACTCCAACATTACCCCTATTTGATTTTGTATTTATAACCCTGTATTCACCTGACCAGAAGTCTTGTTCCTCCTTCCACCGAACTTCACTAAGTCCACTATATCTAACTTTAGCCTATCCATTTCCATTTTTAAATTTTCTAACCTACCTGCCCGATTAAGGGATCTGACATTCCACGCTCCGATCCGTAGAACGCCAGTTTTCTTTCTCCTGATAACGACGTCCTCTTGAGTAGTCCCCACCCGGAGATCCGAATGGGGGATTATTTTACCTCCGGAATATTTTACCCAAGAGGACGCCATCATCATTTAACCATACAGTAAAGCTGCATGCCCTCGGGAAAAATTACGGCTGTAGTTTCCCTTTGCTTTCAACCGTTCGCAATACCAGCACAGCAAAGCCGTTTTAGTTAGTGTTACAAGGCCAGATCAGTCAATCATCCAGACTGTTGCCCCTGCAACTACTGAAAAGCCTGCTGCCCCCCTTCAGGAACCACACGTTTGTCTGGCCTCTCAGCAGATACCCGTCTGTTATGGTTGCATCTACGGTACGGCTATTTGTATCGCTGAGGCACGCAAGCCTCCCCACCAACGGCAAGGTCCGTGGTTCATGGGGGTGGGGGGTGGGAGTGGGGGGAAGTATGCGTATACGGACATAATAGATAGAAATGGATTGTAAGCAGAAACAAGGGGTACTATAGCATGCAATGTGGCCACACCACGATATAGACGCCGTCTTCTTCACATGGCCGTAAAGAACTCACAACTTAGTTTGATTTCTGCCGAGTATTAACTGAGTGAAAGCTTCTTATTCTTGGGAATAAACTAATATTGTTTACAAGAAATGGATATATATAGAGCAATGTCAAAATACCCAGACTCATGAACAGGGATCGACAAGAGGTTCATGAACTTACACCACTTCTTACCCGAACCGCCCGCTTCTGAGCCAAAAATATACTTTTAGAATGGGAAGAGTTACCCCAAAACATAACACCATACGACATAAGCGAATGAAAATAAACAAAGTAAACTAATTTTCATTTCGAACGATCACTCACTTCAGATAGCGTTCGAATAGTAAAAACGACAGCATTAAGTTTTTGAACAAGATGTTGAACTTGGGTTTTCCATGACAGTTTACTGTGTATCTGGACCCCTAGAAATCTGAAGCGTTCATTTTCACTAATCATATAACCATTCTTGTGAAATTAAACATCAGGTTTTGTTGAACTGTGTGTCAGAAACTGTAAAAACTGTCTTACTGTGATTTAGCGTTAGTTTATTTTCTACAAGCTACGAACTGCACTATTTGAAACCGAGCCAATGTACACACAATGTCCTTTACTACCAAGCTAGTGCCATCAGCAAACAGAAATATTTTATAGTTACTAGTAATACAAGAGGGCATTTGTACAAATAAGGAACAGAAGTGGCCCCAACACTGATCCCACGGGCACCCCTCACTTGACCGTACCCCACTCAGACCTCACATCACAGCCATTCTCAACGTTGTGAATAATGACCTTTTGCGGTCTGTTGCGAAAGTAAGAGGTGAACCAATTGTGAGTTACTCCCCATATTCCGCAGTGGTCCAGCTTCTGGAGCAATATTTTGTGATCAACGCAATCAAACGCCTTAGTTAAATAAAAAATGACTAGCTCTCAAAACCTTTTGTTTAACCCATCCAGTACCTCACAGAGAAAGGAGAATATCGCATTTTCAGTTGTTAAACCACTTTTAAAGCCGAACTGTACATTTGATAGCAAATCATGTGATATAAAATGATCAATTATCCTTACATACACAGCCTTTTCAATAACTTTAGCAAACAATGATGGCACAGAAATAGGTCTGAAGTTATCTACATTACCCCTTTCTCGCTTTTTATAAGGCGGCTTTACTATTGAGTACTTTAATCCTTCAGGAAACTGACCATTCCTAATGGGAAAATTTCAGATATGGCTAAATACAGGGCTAACATGTGTAGCACAGCACTTTAATATTCTGATAGACACTCCATCATCTCCATGAGTTTTAGTCTTCAGTGATTTAACTATTGGCTCAATCTCTCCCTCGTCTGTATCACAGAGGAGTATTTCAGACATCAATTTCGGAATGGCATTCACCAAAAGAGTTATGATTCTCTGTAGAAACTAAATTTTTATTTAATTCACCAGCATGCTCAGAAAATGATTGTTAAATACAGTGCATATATCTGATTTATCAGTAACAGAAATATTTTTACTACGAACTGACGTTATATCGTCGACCTTGTGCTGCTGACCAGATACTTCCGTCACAACTGACCATATGGTTTCAATTTTGTCCTGTGAATTAGCTATTCTATTTGCATACCACATACTCTTTGCCTTCCTAATAACATTTTTAAGCACCTTAAAATACTGTTTGTAATCGGCTACTGTAGATTGATTGTGATTACTTCTAACATTTTGATATAAATCCTTCTCTGTTCTACATGATATCGTTATCCCATTAGTAAGCCACCCGGGCTGCCTATTGGTGCTAGTACACCATTTAGAACGATCTAATAGAAAGGAATTCTCAAAGAGCACGAGAAATGTGTTATTTATCACCTATATTATCGGCACTATCCTGCCACTCCTGTTCCTTAACAAGGTTTAAAAAGCTCTCTATTGCTTTTGGATTAACTTTTTCCAACATAGTTTGTAATTACATGTGACATTTGTTTGAGTACCTAGTGTTAAAATTTGTGCATCGTGGTCTGAAAGGCCATTCGCCCTCTTACTAAGAGAATGCCCATCTAGTATGGAAGAATGAATAAAAATATTGTCTACGGCTGTGCTATTGTTCCCCTGCACCCTCCTTGGAAAAACAATCTGCATCAGATCATATTAATTTGGAGATCTACCAACTTCCTTTTTCTTGCAGCATCATATACAAAATTAATAATGAACTCACCACCTATAACTAATTTCTGTTACTTCCTATAAAGTGAATCAAGAACCCTCTCTAGATTGAGCAGAAAAGCTCTGAAGTCAGAGTTAGTGGACCTATAAACAACAACAATTAGAAGTTTAGTTTCACTAAATTCAACTGCCCAGCACAACATTCAAATATATGTTCAATTCAGTGCCGTGATACGCCTTTGGACTCAAATGGAATACTGTTTTTTACGTGCACAGCCACCCCCCCCCACCCCGCAAGGAACTCCTGGAAAAACAGCCAGCTAATCTGTATCCTTGTAAAGGAAGCCTCTGAATTGTCAAGTTATTTAAGTGGTTCTCCGATTTACCAATAATTTCAGACCCAACATCTATAAGTAGTTCACTAACTTTATCTCTAATACCTCCTTCTCTACTTGGAAACATGACGTTCTCTGAAGGCGAGCCCATAGTTAGAGGGACTTCCTTTAAGGAGGTATGCCTATCAGATGACTTCAATCTATAAAAGGTATAGCTCTAACACCAACTACAACAGGAATTTTTCCATGAGTGATCCCACCACCACCCACTACACTGTCACCTATAAGCTTTGCCAGCCTCCCCTTTCCATACCTATCGAGGTGCAGGCCATGCAAGATGAAACCCGAAATACTGGTAGACCCAACTGGCGCCACTGAAATGTAGCCCATGCCCTTTGCCATCAGCGCCCTCCCCAGCCCCATGTTAATGCGCCTGACAGCCGCATTCGGATGAGGCCGATCATGACGCTGAAACAGTTGCACAAAATGCACATTAGTGCAACCACTTTGAGTAGCTGTCTTTACCAGGTCACCACCTACATCATATTCCCCGTCCCTATCAAGACTGTTCTCTGCTCCACCCACTATCACTACCTGATCTTCCTTCGTGAAATTCCTACATAACTCCCCTATGCTGTCAGTCACCTGATCCGATCCTACACTAGGCTTCACAATGCTGGTGACCTGGTACTCACTCCTCAACACTTCCTACAACTGTTGGCCCACCCATCTACCATGCGAACTACCTAGCAGCAGAACCTTCTTCTTTCTGTTAGACTTTGCAACTGTCCTAGGCCTCATAACTGCTGAGGACTGCTGCAGGTTGCCTACATCTACAGCTACAAGAGGCTCGTCTCCACTCAACTCTGACATTTGGTCAAATCTATTGCATATACGCAAAGTATAACTGTCTGAATACCTCCTCCTCCTAGCTGCCTTCTTGTCAACTGCCAGCTCCCATTCCCCACCAGCCCTCACCCTCCTCAACCTATCTAGTTCCTCCTTTGCGCATTGTAACTGCACCTGGAGGGCACAGATCCTCTATCAATTTATTTCTAGGCTACTACAAATTCTGCATTTCCAGGAGAGGATCTCGCTAGAATGCCCACTGGCTTCCCCATTGCATCCCCCCCCTCCCTCTCCTCAAAATGAAAATATTTTGAACAAATCCCACGCCGTAACTCACTATTCACAAATCTACGACAGAGCCCACACTTCTCACTCATGGTAAAATTCTAGTTACTGACAGAACTATACGTCTACGTTACCTAAGTTCAATGACACCAGTAGAACTATTTATAGAACTAACAATAGTGGTCTCGATATTCTCTACTACCTGTATGAAAACTACTGCACACTGCTAATACCAGTACCAAAAAAACTTCACAAAATTACTAGCTAAAACTAAAAATCAAAGCGACCACTGGAACACTCAACAAATTTAAAACACTGAATGAAAATCTGACTGAAATATTTCTCTAGAAACACAGAAGGTTCTAAAAAACACAGCGAGCGAACATTTCCAAAAGTTTATTAAATCTCTATTACGCCACAAACAGCACGAAACACCGCTGAAAACTATTAAATTTAAAAACTGTATAACAGCGCACAAATAACTTTGTTAGTATTTAGCCTTATAACTGCTACAGTTACAGCTGCACGTCGCAAAATGTAAACACACTACTGAGGAGTGAGTCTTGGACGAACGACGTAAGCACACTCACGAATAACAGACCATTCGAGTAAATAAAACATGAAGAAACACTGAGATTAATGAAAATCCACTAATAACTTACTTTTACAGCAAATATTAACACAAATAAACTTTAAAATAAGTAACTGAAGACAAAAACTTTATAAAATATTGACGAGCAATATCAACAGCAGTGCAGCACACGTGACGTCCACGAAAGAATGTGAGCCAATATTATGGAAATGGAGGAGGACGTAGATGAAGATGAAATGGCAGACATGATACTGCGTGAAATACCTAAGTCGAAAGAAGCCCCGGGAGTAGACAACATTCCATTAGAACTACTGATACCCTTGCAAGAGCCAGCCCTAACAAAAATCTACCATCTGGTGAGCAAGATGTATGAAATAGTCGAAATTCCCGCAGACTTCAAGAAGAATATAATAATTCCAATCCCAAAGAAAGCAGGTGTTGACAGATGTGAAAATTACCGAACCATCAGTTAAATAAGTTACAGCTGCAAAATACTAACACGAATTCTTTACAGACGAATGGAGAAACTGGTAGAAGCCGACCTCGGTGAAGAGGAGTTTGGATTCCGCAGAAATATTGGAATACGTGAGGCAATACTGACCTTGCGACGTATTTTAGAAGATAGATTAAGAAAAGGCAAACCTACGTTTGTAGCATTCGTAGACTTAGAGAAAGCTTTGACAATATTGACTGGAATACTCTCTTTCAAATTCTGAGGATTGCAGGGGTCAAATATAGGGAACGAAAGGCTATATTCAATTGGTACTGAAACCAGAAGGCAGTTACAAGAGTCGAGGGGCATGAGAGGGGCATGAAAGGGAAGCAGTGGTTGGGAAGCCTATGCCCAATGTTATTCAATCTGTATATTTGCGAGGTGCCAGGGCTACCAGTGTATCTAACACTAAATTCTTCTAGAATCTTCATAAGGAAATGATGCTCTAAGCCCCCCATTTTCTAACTCTGACTTTTGCTGTTGCACACAGATTAAGAAGAAACACGAACTGACTCTAATCGACCCTGCAAGTGGAGTAGAAAAGAGTTTGGCACCTGCAATAATTTAATTTGATAAATAAGTTTCATCAACGTGGTGGGAAATGAAAGGGTTGCTCTACCGATCTACAGAATGAAAGTTCTGTCCAAAATAACAATTTGATTTATTATGACTAAACTCAAAATAATAAACACAACACAAGAAACATTTACAATACGTCAAATTGGATACTCAAATAAATGCTGTGAAGGTGAAGTTGTCCGTAAACTAACTTGTGACGTTTATGACCAAGTAGTATGTGGAGCCAATTACTTGCAACTCAAATCTTAAGAGAAACACCCAGCCAACCCAACATTAATTACTGTTACAGTAGTGAGAACTCAGACAATGAACACCCAAGACAGAACCACGTAAGAAAAGACGGGAACAGGCGCGCTCTGCTGAGCTCTGATTATCACAAAGCAAAATTCCCTACTCTGCCGGTGCTGCGGACATACATTACCAAGCTGTCTTCTTAACTGCAAGGACGCGGTCTGGCGTACCGGAAGCAATGGCTGGTTGCTTCGACGCCCAGTCGTGGTGATGATAATGTCATGAGTATAGACCGAAACAAATTGTCCTGGTCTGGTTGTTCCAGACTAAAGACTTCCTATCAATACAAATGCGCCTCTGAGGGAGACGAAGAAGGCTCGCCATACAATCACTGCCGGTACAGTGATTGATTGTAACAAGTGAAGTCACACAGTAATTCCAATACAGTCAACTGTAGCCAAAACTGCTCAAGACGGACAACATAGGCCACTTGTACGCAGACCACTCAATTGCCAACTGTACTCGGAAAGTTACGTTGAAGTCGAAACTTCAGCAACTTCGTAAAACAGTTACAATTAAATGAAAGTATATTAGACAGCCAACGGAAGGTAGGCTGTCCAGAGCAGCAAGAGCTCAGTCTTGTAACCTACTCCGACTGAAAGACGAGAGCCGACTTTCTCAAGAACACCTGTGCAAGCCAAACACAGAACATTCCCGCCCCCACGACAGTGGCCGTGGTTAAACGTTCCAATCAGCAACTCGAAAACCGGCGGAAAATTCCACTCTATTGCCGACGCACTACTATTCCACCAATGGAGATACTTGGCGCCAATTTCTGCGCCAATATTGCTACGTCACAGAGCTATCCCCTGAGCCAGCCAATCACAGTTATGACTTTCCAGAAAACGCGGGAATTTGCCCGCCAAGACTGCCTGGGAACACAAGTCATTCCCATGCCTCGCTGGTAGCCCGCCAGAAAGTGTTTTCACTAAGTTTCTGCCAAGTAACGGAATCTCTAGCCCAGCCGATCCGTCAGACCCCTGTGGGCATGTCGCTCCCGCTCTTATGACAATGTCGACGTCTGGAAAGCATCCACACGACTTTCTCACACCCGTCGGCTTAACCCTTTCAAGTTCAGCAGAACCCGCCTGTCATCGGACCACCCGGGTGACGAGAGACGCTGTATGGGAATTCCGCGTGTGAAGGAATAGCGACTTTTCACCGCATGCAATTAGAGAGGAAAACCAAATTACTCAGAGTAAGATAGAAATATGAGAGGGGGTTCATGCCACCTCTCATATTGAGCAAGCAGTGCAGGAAACAAAAGAAAAATTCAGAATAGGGATTAAAATTCATGGAGAAGAAATAAAAACTTTGAGGTTTGCCGATGACATTGTAATTCTGTAAGAGACAGCAAAGAACCTGGAAGAGCAGTTGAATGGAATGGACCGTGCCTTCAAAGAATGATATAAGATGAACATCAACAAGAGCAAAACGAGGATAATGAAATGTAGTCTAATTAAATCAGGCAATGCTGAGGGAATTAGATTAGGAAATGAGACAATTAAAGTAGTGGATGAGTTTTGCTATTTGGGCAGCAAAATAACTGATGATGGTTGAAGTAGAGAGGGTAAAATATAGACTGGCAATGGCAAGAAAAGCGTTTCTGAATAAGAGAAATTTGTTAACATCGAGTATAGATTTAAGTGTCACGAAGTCATTTCTGAAACTATTTGTATGGAGTGTAGCCATGTATTGAAATGAAACATGGATGATAAATAATTTAGACAAGAACAGAATAGAAGCTTTCGAAATGTGGTGTTACAGAAGAATGCTGAAGATTAGATGGGCAGATTATGTAATTAATGAGGAGGTACTGAATATAATTAGGAAGAAGAGGAATTTGTGGCACCACTTGACTAGAGGAAGGGATCGGTTGGTAGCACACATTCTGAGGCATCAAGGGATCACCAGTTTAGTATTGGAGGGCAGTGTGGAGGGTAAAAATTGTAGGGGGAGACCAAGAGATGAATACACTAAGGAAATTCAGAAAGATGTAGATTGCAGTAGGTACTTGGAGATGAGGAAGCTTTCACAGGATAAGAGTAGCATGGAGAGCTGCATCAAACCAGTCTCTGGACTGAAGACCACAACAACAACAACATTGACATTTAAATGACTATCATAATTGGGAAAATCAGATTCTTCAAGTAGGTTCTAGATGTTGCACTCTATTCCTCATTTTGCAAAAGTTTAACTACCCAAAGTTAATAGCGACGTTACAAGCATGATGATGTTGTAATTTGCGTGTTGTTAGAATGCGTACTTATGAGGGGATATTGAAAAGTAATGTCTACTAATTTTGTATTCTACTTTCAATATTGGTTGAAATATTACAGGTCATGCGTGTTACTCGGAGACGTTTCTGCTTCGCTGACGCAAGTTGCAACCTTCTGCCTATAGAGTGACCCGAATTGTAGGGTGCACAATGGCGAAGTGTAGCGTAACTATGTCGGTCTGCAAGAAAGCGAGGACCACGTGGAATTCAGGCGTTGGCGCGTACGTCACAGCACGTGACCCTGCAGGTCTTAAGAGAGCCAGCAGCGTCTACCACGGGGAGCGGAAAACTATTTCATATCAGTTTAATAATTCTTAACTGCGCGGTTAACTACATGCAAGTTCTCGATATCACACTACAAAATTTAGCGGATACCTTTTGAATTAAATATTGATTTCCCATGGGTCTTGGACGGAGCTGAACGTTCCCGAAGTGTGGCTGAGAATTCTACTTGTGTCACATCACAAGTTCGTTGCGGGACCGTGTATCCCGCTGGTCCCGGGGACAAACATAGCGACGGTATCAACAAACTGGTCTCTAGTTGGGAGCAATGTGTTCGTCGGCAGGGCAACAATGTTGAGATATAAATACGTAATCACGAAAACTAAAGATGTAGACTGTTAATGACGTTAGTTTTATTTAAAAACCTTTAGGTTTTTCACATAAATTCGAAGTCTCGTCTTTTCAGTACGTCCTCGGAACTACTTCAAATAACCTCGGTATTCCTAGCAATGCGTCAGATTGTTACTGAACGTTTCAGTACTTTGGAAAATAATATTTCTTTACTTCTTTTTCGTGGTTCACCCCGATAGCTGAGTAGTCAGAAGCTACTACCCATCAACAATTACTAAGATAAACACGCCATCTTCCTCAGAAGAACCGTCATGTTAACTCCAATTTTCGATGATGCGATTCAGAACATGGAGAAACAAGAGATAATCTGATCTTTGAAAAACACGTACGATGAAATGACGAACATCACTTTCTGATCTAGTCTTGGGTTTCTTCTGAAATGTCAAGGAACTTGTGATTAATTCCACATCTACATCCATACTCCACAAGCCACCTGACGGTGTGTTGTGGAGTGTACTTTGAGTACCTCTATCGGTTCTCCCTTCTATTCCAGTCTTGTATTGTTCGTGGAAACAAAGATTGTCGGTATGCCTCTGTGTGGGCTCTAATCTCTGTGATTTTATCCTCATGGTCTCTTCGCCAGATATACGTAGGAGGGAGCAATATACTGCTTGACTCCTAGGTGAAGGTACGTTCTCGAAACTTCAACAAAAGCCCGTACCGAGCTACTGAACGTCTCTCCTACAGAGTCTTCCACTGGAGTTTATCTATCATCTCCGTAACGCTTTCGCGATTACTATATGATCCCGTAACGAAGCGCGCTGCTCTCCGTTGGATCTTCTCTCTCTTCTATGAGCCCTATCTGGTACGGATCCCACACTGGTGAGCAATATTCAAGCAGTGGGCGAACAAGTGTACTGTAACCTACTTCCTTTGTTTTCGGATTGCATTCCCTTAGGATTCTTCCAATGAATCTCAATCTGGCATCTACTTTACCGACGATCAACTTTATATGCTCATTCCATTTTAAATCACTTCTAATGCGTACTCCCAGATAATTTATGGAATTAACTGCTTCCTGTTGCTGACCTGCTATATTGTAGCTAAATGATAAAGGATCTTTCTATGTATTCGCAGCACATTACACGTGTCTACACTGAGATTCAATTGGCATTCCCTGTACCATGCGTCAATTCGTTTGTTTTGTTACTTTTAAATGTCACTTGAAAATAATGTACTACTGTAGAATGTTATGAGCAATAAATTGAACATCTTTCTCAAAAAAAATAAATAAAAAAAAGTGGTCAGCTTGGCCGTCTGTCACCCCATGGAGCCCGGGTTCGATTCCTGGCTGGGTCGGAGATTTTCTTCGCTCAGGGACTGGGTGTTGTTCTCATTATCATTTCATCATCGTCAGTGGAAGGCAACGGGAAACCACCACTGGAATCACTTCCCTAGACGCTCATGCCATGGACCTCTCCGACGAGGCTTCCCCCATGACAAGACCTGCCGTAAGGCAGAACACAAAGTTAAGTTTCTTTTTCGCAGCTATGGCATGTTTCTTCATTTTGATTCTGTACGTCCTGTACTTGATCCACAGTGTATCACCACAGCAGTTAAAATGCTACTGTCAGGTTTTGAACCAAGACGTGAAGACGCAAATGTTTTTCCTCTACATGTTTATTAAATACTAACATAGCTCTCTCGCTTGGCAATGCTTCATTTTGCTTTCAAAAGGAGCCCTAGATATGTGGCGTCAGGAGGTCTGCTTTCAGATGAATATCACGACCGGGTGACTTGGTAAGCGTTCTTTTAGCATTAAATAACTTGATTTGTGTGGGACAACCGGAAATTCCGTGCTTTTGCGACTCTGAGTCAGTTCTTACAAAACTTCACTACTCTTTAGTGCTACGTGTGTCCCGTTGCTGCTGATAGTACGGAAGTGAAAGCCCATTGGGCGCCAGGGTTCGGTAGAGCGCCGGGTGTCGGAAGCAGGGCGGTTGGCTAAACGGCGCCGCGGCCGGGAGGTAAGTTTCCGCAACAAGTGCTAAGCGCGTTAAGTGCGGAAAGCTGCGTGCAGGCGTGAGCAGCCGCTTAACTCGACACCCCGGCCGGCCGCGCTAACCGCACAACAGTCTCATTAGTGGCGGTTGCCGCACATGTGCGCTTTTTGGCTCACCGCTCCCATCTGTCCGTCCAACATATGCGACGACATCTGGCCTGGCCTTTCACGCTATTGTCTCCACTAATTCATTACTATTGTCCCATTAAAATTGCTTGGTAGTTGACGTCTGTCACTTGCAGCTACGGTATTGCCACATTCACTGCTGGGTACCGCTCGTTTACAGGTGACACACAAACAGGGCGGGTCACTTTGCAAATACTATTAATGTGTAACGCAGAGCAATGTTGGAAGCGACCGTCGAGAGTTAAGATGGAAATGGGAGGTGCTCTGTCGACAGCTGATAAATAAATAAATGCCGTGTGACTAGCGCCTCCCGTCGGGTAGACCGTTCGCCGGGTGCAAGTCTCTCGATTTCACGCCACTTCGGCGACTTGCGCGTCGATGGGGATGAACTGATGAGGATTAGGACAACAGAACACCTAGTTCCTGAGCGGAGAAAATCTCCGACCCAGATGGGAATCGAACCCGGGCCCTTGGCATTGACATTCTGTCGCGCTGACCACTCAGCTACCGGGGGCGGACGACCAGTGTGTGAACTGTGGCACACGAGGCGTTTCGTAGCATTGAATAAAAACTCATGTCCTAACCTAAGCACAAACTCGTGATGTGCAGTGTAGCCTAGAAATCGGCGATCAACAATCTGCGGCGAAGAAAATTAAGATAGCTTTGTCCACGGCACGTAAGACTAACATCTAGGAACAAATTCAAGACAGAAGAGTTAAACAATATTTTTGTTTACATAGCCATCTTCCGCGGTGAAATAGCAAACTGTAATTTCTCGGTGTCATTGGTTACCTGAAACTATCCTCACACTGGCTACATGGGATGCCATATTACAGACCTATGAGCAGCCTTGGTTGGCACGTTGTATCAGATTATAGGCGACAGAAGCGGATTTCAAACAAAAAAAGAATAGTAGGAACAAAAATAAGAGCAAATAAGAAAAAAGTGAATGAGATTTTGAAAATGATGCAGCAAAGTATTAGAAACAAAAAACTATTTATACAATTCAAGAAACTGAATTAAAACAGTCATCAATTTTTTTTTATAAATTAAAAGAAATTTGCCGTATGTGGCGAGATATGAACCTACGAACTTCTGAAACAGCTAGTTGTTTGGCTAACCACTGCGCCAAAGGACTGGACGGCAGGTGGGAATTTTTTTGGTGGCTCTCATGACCTAGCCGCAACGGTTATTGCAGCCTTCAAAACTTCGTCATCACGTGGTATCGTGAGAAGCTTACCTAATGTAGGCCGATCTCTGCGATTATAAATAACTGTACACGTCAGGCTGAATCTTATACGGAATAATCCAGTCGTTTTTTGTTAGGGCTGTGTATGAAACGTGTGCATCTCCTTAGCATCGTTTTGGGAGCGCGCGGGCGCACGCGCGCTGGTGTGTGTGTGTGTTTCCAAGTATGTTGTTTTTGGTGTGGTTATCATGTGTGATGAAATACGAAATAAAAGGGCCAGACCCAGGATTGGGGATCCAAACACATCAAGAAAGAAAGCCGGACAAGAAATTGGAAGTGAACTGACTATTGTTGTGGCAGTTTGGTGACGGCGAACGGTTCGCCGTGACGGTCAACGCTTTGAGCAGAGGACATCAGCTCCATCGTGGTGAAATGTCAACTATCAAGTAGTTTTAATCGGACTGTAGTTACAGTGTCACCAGTTACCACACTGGAATCGCATTCGGGAGGACGACGGTTCAATCCCGAGTCCTACCATTTCCGTGATTTTCCTAAATCGCTCCAGTCAAATGCCGGGATGGTTCCTTTGAAAGGGCACGGTCGACTTCCTTCCCCGTCCTTCCCTAATCCGATGAGACCAATGACCTCGCAGTTTGGTCTCTTCCCCAAAACAACCCAACCCATCACCCTCACCAATTACCATGTTCAGCTAATAATGAAATTAGCACTAACAAATGTACCTATGGGTACAATTCATTCAATATATGAAACTGTCTAATGTATTTTACGAATCTTCACTGACACTAAGTGGCACATACACTGATGAACCAAACATTATCGGCGCTGCCCACGGCGAGATTGAGTGCCACGTGAAGGCGCTGTAGGTACGTGATGCGGTAAGAAAAATGTATAAAGGTAGCAGAGACTAATGGTGAATCACCCTAGCGACATATGGGTCCCTATTGCACTTAACGACTTTGGCATGGGACAGATTGCTACGGCCCTGCGCTTGGAAGGGGCATCTCGGAATCGGTGAAGTTGATCGGCTGTCCGCGTGGTAATGATGTCCATATCTATGGAAACATGTTGAAGCATACCGAAACCACAAGTAGGCGACAGGTTGTTAGACGTCTACGCCCCATCGCGTAGCGTGGAAGTCGTTGGGCTTGACGGATCTGTAAAGCAAGATACGTGGCGTTCTGTTGCAGATCTGACGACAGAGCGCAGTGCTTGTCCAGGCAGAAGTGTCTCGGAGCACACCGTTCAGCCCACGTCGTTGAACATGGCGCTGGTCAGCGCACGGTCTTTACACTTTCCGACCTTGACCTAATGACATCGTCAGTTACGATTGCAGTGGGCAAACGATAATTGGGAGTGAATCGAGAATCAATGAAAACGTATTGCCTGGTCGTCTGAATCACGTTTCTTGTTACACCAGGTTGGTGATCATATCCAGATACACTATTGTTCAGGCGAACTTCTGCTCGAAAGGTGCACAGTGCTACAGACGCAGGCCGATAGGAGCAATATTCACTACGGGGACCATTCATTTGGGTCTCTTCAGAAGGAATGGGCTTTGTCACTTCATATGATGGTACATTAGATTAGCTGAAGCCTTCTAAAATCATGGGATGTATGTAATAAGGCCCACTCCTTTTGAATATTTTCAGAAATATCGAAACCAAGGCCAGTGACTAATAAACCTTTGTTTTGCAACTGGTTGGCTGTTTTTTGCAACTTCTTCAGATTTACACAGTTGCTGTTTCACAGCCGTGTTTAAGGTTTTGAGAATGCTCCATCCGAACAGGCCTCGGGAGGTTCAACGGCACCGATCGACCGCCGTGTCATCAGCAAACGATAGGCGCCGCTGGATGCAGATGTATAGGAGTATCTGGTCAGCACAAAGCTCTCCCGGCCGTTGTTAGCTATCGTGACTGGAGCCAATGCTTCTCGAGCAAGTAGCCCCTCAGTTTGCTTCACAAGGTCTGAGTGCACCCGGTTTGCCAACAGCGCTCGGCAACCAGGGTGGACACCCATCTAAGTGGTACCCAAGACAGACAGTGCTTCTTAGCCTTGGTGATCTGACGGGAACCGGTGTTAACACTGCCTCAAAACCATTCGCAGAAACGCTTAGAGTTGCAGGAGAGCTTCTGTAAAGTTTGGAAGGTGGGAGACGAGGTACTGGCAGAAGTAAAGTTGTGAGGAGGGGGGGGAGGGTGAGTCGTGCTTGGGTAGCTCAGATGGTAGAGCACTTGACAGTAAGGCAAAGGTCCCGAGTTCGAGTCTCGGTCCGGCACACAGTTTTAATCTGCCAGGAAGTTTCATATCAGCGCACACTCCGCTGCAGAGTGAAAATCTCATTCTGGAACTCATACATAGCTGAAATCGATAGCCGGTGATCGTATGGAATGGACGTGGCTGGTTGTTTATTGTGGATGTTCGATCGGGAACTGGCTGAGATGGACCGGCAAAAACTGAAAGCAGCAATTCCTGTCGGGCTTAAAACCGACTGACATTGACAAGTCGTGACTGTCGCCCCGGGTCTCCGTCGGTTAGGACCTTTTTATATGACCAGTACTCCACGTCGGTGTACCGGACGCTTTGCATCATTTGAAGACAGGAAAAATCGCGACTTATCGGACCACATTACACGTCTCTGGTTCTCAACTGTCTACTTTCATTATTCTTTGCCTCACTGAAAAGGTGCAGCTAAGCTATGGAGTACACAAAGCAAGTGCTAAAGCGCTCATAGTGTGTGGCTGTGCTCTCCAAGTTCTTTTCATCAATTTTCGCGGAACGTTATGCCTGGGAGTCATTTTCCGTTTGGTGTTCAGACAGAGCTGCTTTAAAGGAAACGTAGCCTCGAGACATTGTGGGGTTGTGGAGTGTACCTGTGTTGTTCCTATCTAAGAGAGACTTACGCTCCAGTGGATACCCAATTAATACTCAGATACCGACATCGTGGCTATCGATTCACCATACAGTCTTAGCTAGCGACAGACGATGGTGGAAATTTTCATTTACTAATAGACATGGTGAAAATGAGTGAGGTGTGCTTTTCTCCTTGATGGAAGACACTACTGTGCCAGCCGACACATCACGATAAACGTGATCGATTCCATTCAATCAAGCTCTCCTTCCTTCAAGGTCATAAATGCACCTCTAAAAGTTATCTCTGGTGCTGTGTTAATCATTTTCCCAGATCATAATTCCAGGACAATCATCTGAAGTTGCAAGACTGAACTATAGTACACCTGAACCACGTAAATCAAATCCTTAATTTTATCCATTGTTCGCAGTGTTTCTTCTTTCTTTCGTAATTGTAAAGAACAACCGTATTCAGCCACAAATCGTGATTTTATTATTAAGAACATCTACGTAAATAATAATGTAAAACTTTGTTAATAATATCAATGTATTTGTAAAAATGCAGCATCTACACCGTCGAAATTCTTTCATTTATTCTGAATTGTGTTCGAAAATGTGCAGTGTCAAAAAGTTTCTGCAGAGGTGCTGTTTGATAGAAAGTGCGTATTTGTACATAAACATTCTCCAGAACCATACACGTACTACTAAAAACAGCAAGTTACTTTTCAATTTACCATAGGGCTATAAACTTATATTTCATAGCCGGCCGGTGTGGCCGTGCGGTTCTAGGCACTACAGTCTGGAGCCGAGCGACCGCTACGGTCGTAGGTTCGAATCCTGCCTCGGGCATGGATGTGTGTGATGTCCTTAGGTTAGTTAGGTTTAATTAGTTCTAAGTTCTAGGTGACTGATGACCTCAGAAGTTAAGTCGCATAGTGCTCAGAGCCATTTGAACCACTTTTATTTTTCATAATGTGGCATTTCGCAATATAACAATGTGATCTTGCTAGGTCTACAGTTAAACGAAATGTAAAGTCGATGTAGACTGTCAAAGCACCTGAAGATGAGACCACAGGGCTCGAAATGCGTCGTGATTTTTAATAAAATCACAATGTGGCTGAAGGCGGTTCTTCTTTATTATTATAAAATGGCTCTGAGCACTATGCGACTTAAATTCTGAGGTCATCAGTCGCCTAGAACTTAGAACTAAATAGCGCGTGAATAGAGTATAAATGCGAAATCCAGTTGGAGAATCAGAGTGAGTCTGATCTGTTTTAAGCTCTTCCATGTGGTGTAATAAGCACCACAGTTGATAATGTGATCAATTTTGGCAATTTTACCAATTTTTCCGTAATTCCAATGCTGACCAGTGCACGACAGCATGCTTCCCAATTACTGTATCGTCGCTAAACTATCCCTCCACTACTTTGCGAGTACCGTATACTAGATTGCACATGTAGAGAGATGACTGTATAGTACATTCATTCATGGCTAATTCTGGAATATGTACACCAAAGTATGCCAGACAGCGTCCTATACCGATATACTTATTTCAAGCACTTCGATTATAGTGCGTAATTTACGATTACGATTGCCCATCTTTCCCTATGTGGATGGGAGTCACAGAGCATTCTCGCATTCTTAGGATAAAGCTGGAGATTGAAAGATCTCCCCACACTGACTTTGACCAACCATCCCTGCAACACTGTCCTCGATTTAATTTGCAGCTTATCAGAAGTAGGAGGGTATTATATCCACAACAGTCTCACTCACAGGGCCCATCCAAGTGCATAAGCTCTCTTCAGTTCCACGCAGGTCGAGGATGTTAGCACGCTTTATCGGTGTACAGTAGATATGAGAGTGTTGTGCTGGTATAACAGATGGTTGTGAAGAAGAAACATGTAGTTCATGCATGATGGAGCTCTTGACGGAAGTAGCTGAAACATTTTACGTAAATCAACTGTACTATCAAATCTGAAGTATTGTTCTAGTGTTTGGGGTCAGTACCTTGGAGGTATTGGTAAGACAGAAATGATTGTGGAAAATAAACACGTGCACTCCTAAGGCTACACGGTTCTGCTTTGAAACATGCTATATGCTATAGCGGTGCTGTTACCAATCTATTAGTCTTGGAGAATGCAACACTGTTAAAATTTCCAATGTAAAAAATGATTTCCAGCTCATTACATACATTCTCCCTGCAAGTTCCTCTACGATAAACTATGGTGTTAAGCTCTAAAGTGATAAAATTACTACCTTCTACACCAAAGAAAACATCGTTTCTTTGTAACACAAACACTACGTATGGTTACAGAGGTGTGTAACACCTGCTGTTTACGAAGTTGAACTCCGATTATTGTTTGGAAATTGTGATTTGTTCACAACAGTCCAATAAAATTATCATCGACAGCCGAAAGCGTATACGAAGAAACATTGACATCTTATAAGGAAATAAACACCATGGTCAATAGCCAGAGGAGATGTAACAGTCTTATCGCAGTTTACCACTGCCCTGGTAACATTCCTCTTGCACACAGAAGTTAGGTTGTATTGCTCGTGTGTGGGATAATACTGCCGTTTCGCCTTGACACCACGTCTCTAGATTGCCTCCTCTCTCCACTATTAAGGTGAGTACATGTAGCATAAGTCTACTCTCATCCTCCAGAACACGTAATTTTATTGATTTTGCTCAGTACTCATTTCATGGTATATTTTCCTAAATTTTTGTATTCCCAGTCAGTTTCTGTAATTTACTACATTTTCGCAATTTTACATATTTCATCGTACCTCACTCAATTTTTCATGATTATACCAGGTTTTTCATATTTTTCGACAGTTTTCCATAGGTATGTTGTGGTTGATAATTGAAGCAAGACTAAAGAAGAATAAGACTCGTATAAAGGATTTGTCGATATGCAGAAAGCGTTTGACTATGTACAATTGGGCAAGATGTTCGAAATTCTGAGAAAAATAGGGGGAAGCATAGGGAGAGACGGATAATTTACAATATGTACAAGAGCCAAGAAGGAATAACAAGAGTGGACGACCAAGAACGAAATTCTCGGATTAAAAAAGAAGTAAGACAGTGATGTAGTCTTTCGCCCCTACTGTTCAATCTGTACATCGAAGAAGCAATGATGGAAATAAAAGAAGGGTTCAGAAGTGGAATCAAAATTCAGGGTCAAAGGATATCAATGATATGATTCACTGATGACATTGCTATACTGAATGAAAGTGACGAAGAGTTACAGGATATTCTAAATGGATTGAACAGTCTAATGAGTACAGAATATGGATTGAGGGGAAATTGAGGAAAGACGAAAGTAATGAGAAGTTGCAGAAAAGAGAACAGCGAGCTACTTGACATCAGGGTCGATGGGCAGGAAGTAGATGAAGTTAAGGAATTTTGCTTGTTAGGCAGCAAAATAACCAATGACGGACAGAGAAAGGACGACATCTAAAGCAAACTAGCACTGGCAGAAAGGGCACTCCTGACAACAGAAGTCTTCTAGTATCAAACGAAGGCCTTGATTTGAGGAAGAATTTTCTGAGAATGTACGTTTTGAGCACACAATTGTATGGGTGTGAAACATGGACTGTGAGAAAACCGGAACAGAAGAGAATGGAAGCATCTCCTTAAAATAAAAAAAATATTTCTACATACCATGGTACCATGTGCTGTTTGACTTTCTACGAGGATATTTGCATATCTTATGCATCAACTTACTAAAAAGTCCCAAGACCTGCCCTCTCCCAGATGATCTACATGCATGCATTTTGGACATTAAAAGTATAGTAACAGCCGATTCGGACCTACATGAAATTGAAGATCCGAGTTATGTCCAAGATGTGAGAGAGAAATGGAGTATTTCGCATACATCTTCGTTCATCTAGAGAAGGTCACCGAAACCCATCAAGGGACATGTTTTATCACACATGAGTTGAAAGTCCTCTGATGACTGTGGTATGGAGAGGTTTGTTGTTAACGATCGCAGGTAGATACTGCTCTAAGCCATACACAGAACACGCAGTTGTACATGAGTCAATCGCAAGTTATACCACACAACTAATACACCCCGAGAGAACAACGGAAAAAATGGTTGAATGCGTGATAAATGATGTACAGCTACATCTTCCTCTCTCTAGATTGCATCATCACTCTACCATTAAATCATACCTAGTTATAAGTCCTCACAACCGTTCACTCCGTCTACTTTCTATCACCTTTTAACACAGATCCGTGCCAATTTAGACAGATGGCTCTCTTCTCCAGGAAAGCATCAAAGACAGCCGTCAACTTGCATGTATCTATTACCTCAATGGACATACGGTAGAATGTTGTTAAAAAAACTATACAGCAACTGTTCTGTAAGGTATTTGTCAGGTGACAGTGCATGATTGTGATTAGTGGAGAGTACAGAGAAGCGCATTGTAGATACTGGTTTTTAGCGCTTAAAATGCCTGAATAGTCCTGCACAGGATCAAACATGCGACCCATTCTGTAGTTGTACATTGCAATCATCCCAGCTGGTAATACAAAGCTCTGTAGCAAAGGACACTTTGTAAAAATTTATAAGGCGGTTGCCGATAACTTTGGGGTCACGCCTGGGGTTGTGATCTGAGATATATAAATTTATTATTCTACATTTGGTGGTCATCCACCTTAAACATTCCGTTGTAACCGTCTTATCGCTCTCGACGAAAAATGACTGTTTCCCTGCTTCCTGGTGCTTCCATGTCGTCTCTTTCTCGTATTCCTCTTGCTGTCGCATACTCGTTGCCAAGTACAAGTATTTCTTTCACCAAGCAGAAGACATGCAAGTACTCCCTCCTCAATTTCCCTCGCATTTTGGCGTATTTTCGCTCAATTTATAAGTATTTTCCGTCATTTTTCCTAACTTTATTGCTTTTATGTCACTTCTGCACATGCGATCATGACGTTACTTCTCGCCACGTATTCAAAAACTGCTTTTAAATGTAGTACAGTTGCCAACACCTAGCGCAAATGCACTATTCTTCTGGTCGGACGGAATAGTATAACACTGTAGTCAAATGCAGCCTGTCACTTCCAACCACGTATTCTACAGTTGAGTGTGTTTGCCCTGTTTTCTGTAAGTCTGTGCCAGTACATCTGTCACAGGTGGCTTGCATGACGTAGTCCTACCGCTAGTGGGTCCAACTTTGGACACAGGACACATCTCCGGACGTAACGCCTGGTGGATCCATCTTTGAACCCCATGACAGACGTGACGTATTGTGGGATCACGACATGTGGTCAATGCCAGTACACGGACGTATTTGTTTCCCGATATGTTAGAATACAGGGACGAAGTTGTATCTTATCGAATTCTCTACCAGCTGACATTAGCGGAGTTCTTATAGTTCATAGTTTTTCTCTGTTGGACGGTACAAAATAACGAGAAGGGAGAGAATATTTGGGTAACAGACATGAACGCATCCTGAGAGACGTAGATCTTCTTCAGACTGCGGTACCTCTATGTAGTTTGGAGACGTACAACAATGCAGTAGCAAAATCCTCGTCGTTCTTCCAGTCCCTGGGTGATGTGGCGTCTTCTTAATTTTCCCTCTAAGAAACACCACCGTAATTATTCGTACTGTCTTTTCTACTACCTCTTGTTGCACAAGAAAGTTTCGTTTGGCGGTGTACACGGTTGGCTGAGATATGGCAACGTGTTCCCATTTCACCGAGTGGTCAAAACACGGTCCTGTCGCAATAACTAGCTCAGCCTGTCTCTCTAAGGGATGCAGAAGGTCTTAGCTATAGCGCTCTCTGATTTCTGTTCGGTTCCGACTTATACTGGAACGATCACATGGACAAACCTGCAGGGAGGGCGAGGCAGAGACTGAGGAACAGATACAAATTGCACGCTGGAGTTATGCTGTATGGGATCCTTAGCAGATAGGTTCGAAAAAGATACTTGTTTCGAGATATGAGAGTGGCACGAATATGATTGACTGGTGGCTGTAATCATTAAGACGTCTCCGCAGGATCCAACACAACTATGTGGTTGATTGGAAAGACTTGATTCTAAATCACAGACAGGATTTCTACCAGAAAGTGTAACACTACGAGTGACTCTTTTGTGTGCGCCTGTAGAACCAAGACGGCTTTTCGTGCAGTATGACAGTAACATGGTCGTTATGATCGTGTTTCTAATAGTGCGGTCCTTTCGTGAAATGTATGTTGTTGGCAGTTGAATCCTTCTACTCTCAGCTTCAAAGATCGGTTCTCAATAGTGTTCCTCGAAAAGAAGATCATCTTCCCTCCAGGTTTCCAGTTTGAGGTACCTGGTGAGTGTGATCCGACTGGTGGAAAAAAAAAATCTTCTCCATACAAATTCTCTCACTTTCAATTTAATTAATTAGCCTATCAATTTGATATCAATGACATGCCACCTGGCGGTTGGAGGCGGTGGCTTGGGTACCATGCATATGATTCTTGACTTGGAACGGTAATCAGGCGTTTCTTTTTTTCTCTTTGAACGTAATTTAAATATCCTAGCTACTCAGGGAGAGACGACCATCGTAATAAGATCGGATGTATTATCGAATTTATAAAGTGATACGTAGTATAACTCTAATGTTTACAACTTCTCTGTGTTGTTACCTTAAGAGACTCCGTATGTGGAGAGGCATTTGTTTACTTTAAGGGAGTCCGGAAGTGAGGAGGCGTCCTGTGACAGAGGTAAATCTTAGCACTCCATCATGAACCTAAAATGAGTATAGTATTCTAGTCCTGTGATTCATGACGTAACAGATATTGATTTGATTAGAACAGATTTTCTTTTACCTGGTGAGAAAATACTTAGAGGAAATGTAGCCTATGCCATACTGTTACAGGATTTTCACAAAAAGTAACCTTATTTTAGAAATTTGAAAATGGTATATGTCCTGGTTTCTTCTGTCTTCGAAAATGACTTGCATAAAACGGAGAAATCTACATTTCGCGTGAGAAATTCGAGGTGTATGGTCCAAACTCTCTGCAGGTTGTTTAAGGACATAGCAACTGACTGAACCGAAATTTAAAATTTTCAGCTACCTCCATCATAATGAACTTAGTACAAAAAGACCGTACTATGTCGTATCCAGCGATAGGAGGCAAGAGAAAACAAATCCAGTAGGGTTTGGAAACCGGATGGTTGCAGGATCGAATCCTGCCAAATATTCCAATCCTGGTATTTCCCAAAAGGAAGAAAGGAGAAACTGCCCCACACAAAGGGTGTCGATTTAATTAATTAGCTAATCGATTTGATAAAGTGAGGAAATATTTCCAAGACATCCAGAGCTGGGAATTTAACAGGTAAACACTGCTTTGTTCGTGATTCCGTCGGAGGGCGACTGACGGTCCGTGCACGCCCGGCAATGGCAGGCGACAGGTTGTGGCCACTTGAGAGAGATAGATAGATAGATAGAGAGAGAGAGAGAGAGAGAGAGAGAGAGCGTGTATTTCAACAGGAATTTCTCAAGTTTCAATATCAAAGTTTGGCATCAATTAACGCTTTTGTTCAGGGATCAGCGCAACATCTGGCTTGCCATTGTCGGATCTGAGCAGGCGTAGTGCGGTCTCTTGGACATTGGCGCGTGGCGAAGCCTGGTAAAGTGGTTGGCCCAGCGCGCAGTGCACTGCGGTCGGTGCGAAATATTTTTAACAGTGTAACTACGTGCGGTGAGCTATGTCGACTGTATTCCTTGTGTGACTGGGATAAAAAATACCGCAGTTGTATAAGTATTCCATACTGCCTTCTTGCCCACAAAATGTTTAAATAAACAGTATTCGATGCACTGCAATTTATTTCCCGCCAATTTATTTAAATAAATAAATGAACTATATTCCAAATACTGCTTGTATCCTTTGAATTGTTTATATAAACAATATTCCACACATTGTCTATACTGTTTAAACACTATTCCAAACACTTCAAGCAATTCTGCGCCAAATAACCAATCGACTGTGTCTTTTTCTCGCCAGTTTCCAGGTGTAGGAGGGGAGGGAGAGGACTAGGGTGTTTCCCAGAGGGGGAGGGGTTAATTAATTCATCGATTTAATCAATTAATCAAATTGATATGAAAAGTGTGCTTGTATTGGTGAGAGGATATCCCAAAGGGGTGGTGGAGGAGGAGGGAGGGAGTGGAGGGGGAGGGGTGAAGGGAGGTTTCTGAAAAGGACAGATTACCCCCAGGGGATCATAATCCGCTTAACAGACCAATAGGTTAAGGTCCTGTCAATCAAAAGAGAACAATAGGTTTGCCCCTGAATGTATGCTTGTCCCTGATGTAGGCAGCCTGCAGTGTGGAGTAATGTCCTTATTGCCCTAAGCTTCAGACAAGACAGTATACAGTAGTGGAAACCAGTGTAAAGGCAGGATTTCTACAACGGTAATAGTACAATATCTATTGCACAATATCTATTGGTTAAGGTCCTGTCAATCAAAAGAGAACAATAGGTTTGCCCCTGAATGTATGCTTGTCCCTGATGTAGGCAGCCTGCAGTGTGGAGTAATGTCCTTATTGCCCTAAGCTTCAGACAAGACAGTATACAGTAGTGGAAACCAGTGTAAAGGCAGGATTTCTACAACGGTAATAGTACAATATCTATTGCACACTGTATCGAATTTATTATGAAAATAGTAGACACACATAAGACACAGTTCCTTTTCTAACATGACCAACAAAATGAGGTGTTTGCATTTCCTGGGTGGAGTCTGATATAAAGGAACTCTATGTCCTGTTGTTTTATTGCATTGTTAGTACTTTGCCCAATCTCCATTCTTCCTCATTACCTCAAAAATCCTCTGACATTTATTTTGTTAGGGTTTGTAGTTCTTACAGTGAAATTGTCACCTAAAGTACTTGTATCGCATTGCTCATCTCACATACAGATTGGAATGTCTTCCACTGCGATAAACATGTATTCCCCAAAGGTTTTTCATGGGGCTCATACCCAGTTTACGTGCAGGCCTGGGCAAGACATTTCCAAGCTACATTTGATTGTAGCAGAAACATGTAAAGATGCATTATCTCCATTATCTTGTTGAATCGTTGGACTTTCGTTCTCTAGGTCCTCATTCATTCTAATCAATTCTGTCTCTAGCAACTCAATGTATGTGTTAGCTTTCATTTAGTGTTCAGCCACCCAATGCTTAATTTACCTTGAGAGCAGTCAAGTTACTCTCTCACCATTTTCGGCATACAGAAAATTTTTAATGATTTTATTACAACCTGATGCGCCTTGAGTGAGACTCTAGAAAGTTAACAACATGAGCAGACATTGATGGAGCCTGGTTCTTAGCTCGTAGAAATGGCATGTTGGCCAGCCAGAGTGGCCGAGCGGTTCTAGGTGCTACAGTCTAGAACTGCGGGACTGCTACGGTCATAGGTTCGAATCCTGCCTTGGGCATGGATGTGTGTGATGTCTTTAGGTTGATTAGGTTTAAGTAGTTATAAGTTCTAGGGGACTGATGACCTCAGAAGTTAAGTCCCATAGTGCTCAGAGCCATTTGAACCATTTTTTTTAAATGGCATGTTGGGAATTGAAAGCAATTGGCGGCGAGCCCATCCCTTAGTAAATCCTTCCAGACAGGTCCATAGCCATACAGGGCAGACAAGGCAGCCCCTTGTCGAGACAGGTATCTAGCAAAACAATACTATGATACCTGCCTTGGCGCCAGCCCAAGCGTGGGCTGGGGGCGACGGGCTGAAGGAATGTGTCTTCACAGTGGAGTCGTAAACCAGGCATTGTATTCAGAGCCAAGGGTAATAAAATTCCACAAGTTTTCATGTTTGCCGATAGTGCAAATAGGCCTGTGAACCACTTCCACAGACCGCCTCGGTTGTATAAGAAAAATCCGGCGTCTGAGAAACATTTAGAGATAGAATCTAACAAGCTCCAAGGCACAGGCGATTTAGACAAAGAGCTTTCAGATTGTATCCGTTCACTTGTAGCCGTGGGAAGCGACACAACGTCAGAGAAAATCGTCTCTTCCCACTCTGCAAAAACTTAAAAATGCTAGTAATTGGCAGTTTCCTTTTTTTTTCAGAGACACGGGTTTCTTAACTCTTGCCCTGGTTCGACATGAGTTCATGCTGTCGTGTTGGAGAGGAGATTTAGCGCTTCTAGAGCCCAGTGATTGGCTAAAGATGGGGTGAAGGTAGGTGTCATTCATGCACTTTGCGGGAAAACGGATTTTTTTTGGGAGAGGTGCAAAGCACTTGGGTGTGGGACTTTGGTCTTAAAGCACTTCTAGTTGAGGATCTGGCATGTGTGGTTGGTACTTGGGACCTGTCCTGAGACTGACTTCACTTGCGAGACTGGGGAGCCTGTTGTGAAGTTCTTACTATACCAACAGTGTTACTTCAAACGCCTCGGACTGCTCGTTTGCCGAGGGCACACTTATTCGTTTTTGGTTTACCAGTCTTGACGTTTGGTATCCTTGTGCACTCTGTCGTATAAGTGAGCCAAATTGGCCGTTGGTACGACCAGCGAACGGGTATGTCACACACTGAAATCTACTGTTATTTGAGGGCTCTGGTGGAGAGTAACTTGAGATCCGTCTACCTGATCGCTAGACCGTGAATTTTTGCATTTATTTCGTGTTCGCTATCGATTCACAGGTGCTACCTTCATGTCTCACCTCCGCCGCACACATCTCGTCAGCTGCAATGTAAATCGCGGCACGAAACAAACGGGGTAAAGTACTGCCACTCTCTCACTGTCAGGGCGTACAGATCTCAATCACCAATTGCTCTCAGCTACATCTCTATAGAGAAATTTCAGTGGATTTGATCAACCAAAGTCTGCTCAGCGTCAGATCAATTCAGATTGCATTATCCTCATATTTAGGGCCACAGTTAAGCCATCTTTGCCAACCCAGGATCCTTGTCCAGTGTAATCTTAAACCACCTGTTAGTTGTTTACGCTATTCAATCGGTAGCTTGTTTATCATTATTTATGTCTTTTGTTTAGAAAAAATAAATATTGTTTGAACACTAAAATTATGCCAACATTTTCAATCAATGTATATAGTCCCCACTAGGGATACCTTTCTACCTTTAGCGCAGAAGGCTGCCCGTAGCATAACATTTCCACCACGAAAATTTCTGCACATTCTTCCCTGCTGCTCTGTTATGAGATCATGCACTAATATTCAAATCCATCTGACCCATTCTAAATCAAACTTTTTCTCATCACTGAAGATCGCTTTATCCTACTCTGAAGTCGGTGACATATGTTTCTCAGCAAACACCAATCTAGCCTGTTTGGTTGTTAGGGCCAGTTTCTGCAGTTGTTTTTTGAATGTAAGATGTTTGTCATTTGACAAAATTTGTTTTACACATTTGGCAGTTAGTGACAACTGCAAATCAGCAACAAGTCGCGAAGGATAACTATTTGTGGCCTTTGCTTTACACAGAAGGAACCATTTCGATGCCTCAATAATTTTCTACTTAGCTCATATTTTACGTTCTGTCCATTTCGTGCCTCCCGTCAAACGAACCTGAATAGGTCAACATCTTGGCGATATGATGATTAGAGAGTCCTATTTCCATGTACACACAAATTTTTGCTTTTTCATCTCATGATAAGTGTTTTCCCTTGGCTTGACACGCACTGTCGCTAATGGTGTCTGTTTACTATCTGCAGTAGAGACTCATAGGCACACACTAACGCCACAAAGAGCCGAGTGGCTTTATCTGAGTTCCACCCTTCACCACATGGAACGTTGATGTTCGTTGTATATTGTACTACTGACATTTAATGTGATACAATTTGACTGCGTTTGTCAGTATAATGGAGCTCATATTGTTGCATATACACTGTACACAACTATTTTAGCCGACAATATTAATTTTCCTACAAATATCCATGCAGTTTACTGATTTCTGCCACTGCATCACATTGCGTAATTCAAACGGTTCGATGTAAGCCGAGCTGATTGGAAAAAGTGTATATTAATAGTGTAAGTGGTTCTTGAATCAAGATATCACCACTGCATTTAAATTACACCCGTGTTTGAAACATAAGTCTCGTAACATCTGAAAGAGAAATAAAATGATTGGACGCAATAAAAAAATAAGAAGGGTCGAGGATGCGAACGAGCTAAGTACAGATTTGAAAAGTTTACATAATAGTAACATTTTAGTTAAATATTTTCTTGTTCTTACAGTTTTGTAACATTTAAATTTATCATGCCGAATTAAAATACGTTTTCTTTTGTAGAATGGATTGTTGTGAGTTGAAGAGTTTTGTTTGGAGTTTAAATGACTATGTTTGCTATGGTTCCAGCAATATTACTCCTTATATCCACACTAGCTGGTAGTGTGTAAATTTTTTCGTGAAACTGGAAACAGGTTTATGAAAGGATTAGTTTGAAAAGTTTTATAATATCCGCATGTAAATACGTAATACGAATACTTAAGTTATATTCTTTAAATACCATATATAACATTAGTATTGCATGTTTATTCAAACCTTCATTGCTTTAAGTTAAGAAACTGAGTAGGAGTACCTTATTTAATTAAAGAAGATACTGAGTCCATGAACTGAAAGTAGCATAAGCATTGCTTTTTCCTGTGTTGCGTGAAGAAAGAATCAAACTACATTTAAAAAGCAGTACAAGATGCCTGTTTTGAGGAATACAAGAAATAGGAAGACTGTCACAATAATCTTGTGCTTCTGACCCACAAAATTTTTCGAAACCTCCTGATCCTGGTGGTTGTAACGAAAGATGGATAGTACGTCCGAACGGGTAAAGTACAACATTTTAGAATTTGGAACTACACTCCTGGAAATTGAAATAAGAACACCGTGAATTCATTGTCCCAGGAAGGGGAAACTTTATTGACACATTCCTGGGGTCAGATACATCACATGATCACACTGACAGAACCACAGGCACATACACACAGGCAACAGAGCATGCACAATGTCGGCACTAGTACAGTGTATATCCACCTTTCGCAGCAATGCAGGCTGCTATTCTCCCATGGAGACGATCGTAGAGGTGCTGGATGTAGTCCTGTGGAACGGCTTGCCATGCCATTTCCACCTGGCGCCTCAGTTGGACCAGCGTTCGTGCTGGACGTGCAGACCGCGTGAGACGACGCTTCATCCAGTCCCAAACATGCTCAATGGGGGACAGATCCGGAGATCTTGGTGGCCAGGGTAGTTGACTTACACCTTCTAGAGCACGTTGGGTGGCACGGGATACATGCGGATGTGCGTTGTCCTGTTGGAACAGCAAGTTCCCTTGCCGGTCTAGGAATGGTAGAACGATGGGTTCGATGACGGTTTGGATGTACCGTGCACTATTCAGTGTCCCCTCGACGATCACCAGTGGTGTACGGCCAGTGTAGGAGATCGCTCCCCACACCATGATGCCGGGTGTTGGCCCTGTGTGCCTCGGTCGTATGCAGTCCTGATTGTGGCGCTCACCTGCACGGCGCCAAACACGCATACGACCATCATTGGCACCAAGGCAGAAGCGACTCTCATCGCTGAAGACGACACGTCTCCATTCGTCCATCCATTCACGCCTGTCGCGACACCACTGGAGGCGGGCTGCACGATGTTGGGGCGTGAGCGGAAGACGGCCTAACGGTGTGCGGGACCGTAGCCCAGCTTCATGGAGACGGTTGCGAATGGTCCTCGCCGATACCCCAGGAGCAGCAGTGTCCCTAATTTGCTGGGAAGTGGCGGTGCGGTCCCCTACAGCACTGCGTAGGATCCTACGGTCTTGGCGTGCATCCGTGCGTCGCTGCGGTCCGGTCCCAGGTCGACGGGCACGTGCACCTTCCGCCGACCACTGGCGACAACATCGATGTACTGTGGAGACCTCACGCCCCACGTGTTGAGCAATTCGGCGGTACGTCCACCCGGCCTCCCGCATGCCCACTATACGCCCTCGCTCAAAGTCCGTCAACTGCACATACGGTTCACGTCCACGCTGTCGCGGCATGCTACCAGTGTTAAAGACTGCGATGGAGCTCCGTATGCCACGGCAAACTGGCTGACACTGACGGCGGCGGTGCACAAATGCTGCGCAGCTAGCGCCATTCGACGGCCAACACCGCGGTTCCTGGTGTGTCCGCTGTGCCGTGTGTGTGATCATTGCCCTCTCGCAGTGTCCGGAGCAAGTATGGTGGGTCTGTGTTCTTTTTTCCATTTCCAGGAGTGTATATCGTAGTAAAAAAATAGATAAGGTTTCGAGATTGTCATACAGTATTACTGATATAAGAAAACTGAGGGAGATCAAACTCTAGTCCACTCGATTTTTCAGCTGGATGAGCCGATTTCAAACCAGCAATATTAAAAATCATGCTCCGTTTGACAAGGATTGAGTGGGTTGTGCCAATGCCGATTTTCCTAAATGGTCGTGTAGGAAACGGACGCTTCTGCTTGTAGAAGGGCTTCAGGAATACTGTTCATAGGCGAAAAGTTTCAGTTGTAGCTACGTCAACATTAAATTCTGAAGACTTTGACCGAGCTGATATGAACACCTCTATCCAGTCCATGGGAATTTCAGTGTAAATTTCTGGTTTATAAGCTTCGTGTTCTTATCAAATACCAAATAAGAACGTCCGCTTATTGGAAATGTTGCTTTTACCGCGACAAATCTTCTCTCTACTGTAACCGAATTGTGCAAAAATAAAATAAGCGTGTAGTTCTTGTTTTGTCCAGCACATGGATCACAAAATATATCAAGATTTTCACGGCCATATACAGGCAACTGTAACAAAATTGCGAGGAGGCAGTATTTTGCACCTCACATTGATTCAGTTCCAAATAGTTGCCACATGATTAATTAGAAATTAGGAAATATTTGATAGGTCCTTTACTGTTTATGAGGAGATTTTAATGTGACACCGTCAGGTACACTTTTCCACTAATTCTTAGCGTTCATTGAATGATGGGTGACTGTGAGCTCAGTGAAATAAGAGACAGAAACGGGACATAGGTCTCACGGAGTGGGTACGGGTAGCCCTCTCCAGGTCGGAAACGGCAGCTAGTGTGGGAATGCGGCGGCACAGTATTCAGAGGCGGCTTCCCAGTCCAGCTTAACGCGGGAAGTCCCACAGGGGGGCTACGGTCCCGCACACCGTTAGGCCGTCTTCCGCTCACGCCCCAACATCGTGCAGCCCGCCTCCAGTGGTGTCGCGACAAGCGTGAATGGAGGGACGAATGGAGACGTGTCGTCTTCAGCGATGAGAGTCGCTTCTGCCTTGGTGCCAATGATGGTCGTATGCGTGTTTGGCGCCGTGCAGGTGAGCGCCACAATCAGGACTGCATACGACCGAGGCACACAGGGCCAACACCCGGCATCATGGTGTGGGGAGCGATCTCCTACACTGGCCGTACACCACTGGTGATCGTCGAGGGGACACTGAATAGTGCACGGTACATCCAAACCGTCATCGAACCCATCGTTCTACCATTCCTAGACCGGCAAGGGAACTTGCTGTTCCAACAGGACAATGCACGTCCGCATGTATCCCGTGCCACCCAACGTGCTCTAGAAGGTGTAAGTCAACTACCCTGGCCAGCAAGATCTCCGGATCTGTCCCCCATTGAGCATGTTTGGGACTGGATGAAGCGTCGTCTCACGCGGTCTGCACGTCCAGCACGAACGCTGGTCCAACTGTGGCGCCAGGTGGAAATGGCATGGCAAGCCGTTCCACAGGACTACATCCAGCATCTCTACAATCGTCTCCATGGGAGAATAGCAGCCTGCATTGCTGCGAAAGGTGGATATACACTGTACTAGTGCCGACATTGTGCATGCTCTGTTGCCTGTGTCTATGTGCCTGTGGTTCTGTCAGTGTGATCATGTGATGTATCTGACCCCAGGAATGTGTCAATAAAGTTTCCCCTTCCTGGGACAATGAATTCACGGTGTTCTTATTTCAATTTCCAGGGGTGTAAAATTAATTTGTACAGTGCAGATTTGCTTTTATTCTTTCAGTTGACATTAGTCCCTTCCATGATCATTGATTTTAATGTTTTTCTTGTTAATAATGTTCGGATGCAATAGTTAATTCGGATGAGCTTGGGAACGATGATATAGTCCGAATATCCTAGAAAATAACAGAACAATCCAGGCAATATCTTCTAGTTGTAGGATATTCATTGTGATGTAACTATCTATTGTTGTCGGTTAGGTATTGCTTGTAATCACTACCTCCAGGGAGAAGGGTGGAGAAATTATAAGTGACAGGGCCACTTTCATACCGCGTTATGTGTAACACACACACACAAAATCCACAAGCCAGGAGGTGTGTTAGAAAATGTGTGATTCAGTAAACAGGCATCATTACTAGCTTCTTAACAGCTTATTCAGCATAAAGGAAAAATGTACTCTCAGCATTTGATAAACTGTGAATGTTGAAAGCATTTGTAGATAATTGCAATTTGTAGTGTGCAGCGTTAGTTTTAATGTTAGGCAGAGGCAGATTCTTGCCAAGCGACGTCTAATTAAACTGCGTGCCTGTGGAGTATCGTCTGTTGTGTGACTGACTTAATAACTTCCTATCAGAAAGGTTACAGTTCGTAATAACTGACGGAACGTTATCGAGTAAAACAGAAGTAATACCTGGCGTTACTCAATGAAGTGTTATAGGCCGTCTGTTGTTCTTGATCTACAAATACTATTTAGGAGACAATCTGAGCACCCTCTTAGGTTGTTTGCAGATGATCCAGTCATTTATCGTGTTGTAAAGTCGTCATATGATCAAAAACGAATTGCAAAGTTATTTACGTAAGATACGGGGTGACAATAATTGAACTATATTAGAAAAAAACGTAAATTAGCTACAAACTAGGGCGTGCACGAAATTTATTCAACATTAAACGTAACTACAGATACTCGGATTTAAGTAATGAAATGTTCATTATGCCTGCCATCTCTGGCGATGATGTGGTGCAGACGAATAGCGAAATTTTGTATGACCCCCTGAAGTGTCGGAATATGGATGCTGCCGATGACCTCCTGAATAGCTGTTTTCAGCTCAGCAATGGTTTTGGCGTTCTTGCTGTACACTTTGTCTTTAATATAGCCCCACAGAATGCAGTCATATGTGGGTGACCCAGAGCCAGAATGCTGATCCCAAAGAGCTCTTCCAGAACACCGAAAACTCTCCTGCTTCGATGTGGTCGAGCTCCGTCTTGCATGATCACATCTTGTCAAAATCAGGATCACTTTGGATAATGGGGATGAAATCATCTTCGAAAACCTTCACGTACCGTTTGGTAGTCACCATGCCATCAAGGAATATCGCACCGATTATTCCATGACTTGATATTGCACACCACACAGTCAAACGTTGAGGGTGAAGAGATTTCTCGATCGCGAAATACGGATTCTCCGTCCCACAAATGCGCCAGCTTTGCTTATTGACGAACCCGTCCAAATGAAAGTGGGCTTCGTCGCTAACCAAAAACCATGCATGCGCGTATTAATTCTCATCATGCCCCGCGGCCAACCGTGCAGTTTGAACGTCCTAATGCAAACCGTTCAGAAGTTATGGCGATTGTATTTCATATAGTTCAATAATTGTCGTCTTGTTACTGTATAGTACAAATAGTGGCAATTGACTCTTAATAATGAAAAGTGTGAATTCGTCCACAAAAGTACTAAAAGTAAACCGATAAATTTCATTTATTCATTGAATCACAACAATTTAAAGGCCGTAAACTCAACTAAATACTTAGGGATTACAGTTACGAATAACTTAAATTGGAACAATCATACAGATAATATTGTGGTGAAAGCAAATAAAAAACTGAGATTTATTAGCGGAACACTTGGAAAATGTAACAGATCTACCAAAGAGACTGCTTGTCCGCCCTCTTCCTTGCTGTGTGGGATCCACACCAGATAGGATTAACGGAGGACATCGAGAAGGTTCAGAGAGAGACCCTCGTTTTGTATTCAGAGAGAGAGACACGGATATGATCCACGAATTGCGGTGGCAGTCATTAAAAAAAAGTCGTTTATCGCTGCGGCAGGACCTTCTCGTGAAGTTTAAGTCACCAACTTTCTCCTCAGAGTGCGAAAGTGCCCACCTACGTAGGGGGAAAATACCATCATAATAAAATAAGAGAAATCAGAGCTCGCATGGAAAGATTTAAGTGACCGTCGTTCCCGCGTGCTGTTCGAGAGTGGAACCGTAAAGAAGCAGCTTAAAAGTGGTTCGGTGAGCCCTCTGCCAGGCACTTAATTGTGAATTTGCAGAGTAATAATGTAGATTAGATGTAGATGTAAATACGCTGGTGACTTAGTGATTATGCGAAACAAAGAAAATAATCTTCAAAGAGATATTTATTTATTTCACAAAATCTGCAATGAATATAACTTTACAACTTCTGTCTCAAAATTTAATCCTGGTCACTAGAGCGTCAAGGTGAGAGCGAGCTCTTATAGGTGACTGAGCACCCATAGGCACTTTTGCTTGGTGTCGTATTACAACTTTGCATGACTTACTGAAGGTCAATGGTGACATTTGGCAAGATCAACCAGAGGAGGGTAGGAGAGCGTGAGGGGGAGGAGAGGGTGACAGGAAGCAGAATGGGAATAGAGCTTCATCCCCTCTCGTTTTGCTCTCATCCAATAAAAATCATTTCGGGTCTGTGCTTTGCAGTGAGAAGACCTTTGAACAATTTCTTAATTTCTATAACAAATTATACCACTTATGCGACGCTGGCTCATACTGCGCAATGCTGATGTGTGTGTTACGACATGCCTGGCCTTGATGTACACATACGTTGCAATTTTTCTGTAAGCGTAGCATCGTGTAATGCTCCTTTGGCAGCCCGCTGGCTCTCAATTTTGTGAACCTACTCAGACCATGTGCCGAGAATGATAGAAAATAGAGTTAAAATTCAGGTGAGATGTAGGCTTGGAAATTCTTGTTACCAGCGAGGCGGACGTGACCGGACGTGGCTTATGTGTAATGTCGACCCTGCTAACGAAAGCGGAATATGCCGGATCAAGAGGCTAGAGAGCCATTGCAACATGCAACCCTTGGACAGCGGTATATGGCCTATTCGTCACATAGGCTTCAAGTGCTACCGCGTGACACACACACAGTGCTTTGGAAACTTCTAGATCAAGTGGTACCGGGTGCATTACCGTTATAAAAAGCTTAGCCACCATATTGTTGAGACAGTGTTGAGAGTGATGAGTGATGGGAGTGATAGCAGTGATGGAGCAGCAGGTCGATTAGTCAGATATGGTCTAGCTGGAGGTCTGATGCTGTGAAAACGCAGTGCAGTGCTGCGTAACTATGAGGATACTTAGAATTGTTACCATGTAGTCAACACCTAGTATGGCGCGTCCGCGTCTGCGATATTGGGACTTAAACTCTGGGAACTACGAGAAGTTACACTACTAAGAAATCAGTTAGTCAACTGTATAAAGAGTTATTTATAGACGTGCCAGGGGTGCTTCTCGTGTAAATATCGGCATGTATAGATTTATGATTGCTGGGATCTCAGTCTACACTGGATGCAGAGTTCCATATTCTAAATCACCCTAAAGCACTCTCTTCAGTGGAGCAGGTGCACAGCAGGCAGCCCGCGACCATGAGACCTCGTGTCAAGTAAGTCCATTGATGCGCAATCTTTCAGTTCTTCTACTCCCTCGCAGGACTCATCAGTGGGACATGACAAGAAGAGAAACAAATTTGGTGCCAGTTGTGAGGTAGGGTGGAGAGACAGCAGAAATAGAGTAAAGGAATAGGCAAAGGGGCGTCACATCATGCCAACACAGCACCAGCATGGCATTGCGCCTTCGCGGAATTGGAGGGTCGCCACTAGAGGGTAGACGCACGCATCTACGCAAGAGGGTCGTCGCATCGCGCCAATGCACAGCCAGATGGTGGACCCACCGTGTCTATGCAGAAGGAGGTCGCATTGAGCCAATGCAGAGCCAGATGGTGGACCCACCGTGTCTATGCAGACGGTCATCGCATCGCGCCAATGCAGAGCCAGATGGTGGACCCACCGTATCTATGCAGAGGGTCGTCACATAGCGCCAATGCAGAGCAAGATGGTGGACCCACCGTGTCTATGCAGAGGGTCGTAGCATCGCGCCAATGCAGAGCCAGATGGTGGACCCACCGTGTCTATGCAGAGGGTCGTCGCATCGCGCCAATGCAGAGCCAGATGGTGGACCCACCATGTCTACGCAGAGGGTCGTCGCATCGCGCCAATGCAGAGCCAGATGGTGGACCCACCGTGTCTATGCAGAGGGTCGTCGCATCGCGCCAATGCAGAGCCAGATGGTGGACCCACCGTGTCTATGCAGAGGGTCACCGCATCGCGCCAATGCAGAGCCAGATGGTGGACCCACCATGTCTACGCAGAGGGTCGTCGCATCGCGCCAATGCAGAGCCAGATGGTGGACCCACCATGTCTATGCAGAGGGTAGTCGCATCGCGCCAATGCAGAGCCAGATGGTGGATCCACCGTGTCTATGCAGAGGGTCGTCGCATCGCGCCAATGCAGAGCCAGATGGTGGACCCACCGTGTCTATGCAGAGGGTCGTCGCATCGCGCCAATGCAGAGCCAGATGATCGACCCACCATGTCTATGCAGAGGGTCGTCGCATCGCGCCAATGCAGAGCCAGATGGTGGATCCACCGTGTCTATGCAGAGGGTCGTCGCATCGCGCCAATGCAGAGCCAGATGGTGGATCCACCGTGTCTATGCAGAGGGTCGTCGCATCGCGCCAATGCACAGCCAGGTGGTGGACCCACCGTGTCTATGCAGAGGGTCGTCGCATCGCGCCAATGCAGAGCCAGATGGTGGATCCACCGTGTCTATGCAGAGGGTCGTCGCATCGCGCAAATGCAGAGCCAGATGGTGGACCCACCGTGTCTATGCAGAGGGTCGTCGCATCGCGCCAATGCACAGCCAGATGGTGGACCCACCATGGCTATGCAGAGGGTCGTCGCATCGTGCCAATGCACAGCCAGATGGTGGACCCACCATGTCTATGCAGAGGGTCGTCGCATCGCGCCAATGCAGAGCCAGATGGTGGACCCACCATATCTATGCAGAGGTTCGTCGCATCGCGCCAATGCAGAGCCAGATGGTGGACCACCGTGTCTATGCAGAGGGTCGTCGCATCGCGCCAATGCAGAGCCAGATGGTGGACTCACCATGTCTATGCAGAGGGTCGTCGCATCGCGCCAATGCAGAGCCAGATGGTAGATCCACCGTGTCTATGCAGAGGGTCGTCGCATCGCGCCAATGCTGAGCCAGATGGTGGACCTACCATGTCTACGCAGAGGGTCGACGAATCGCGCCAATGTACAGCCAGATGGTGGACCCACCATCGCTATGCAGAGGGTCGTCTCATCGCGCCAATGCAGAGCCAGATGGTGGATCCACCGTGTCTATGCAGAGGGTCGTCGCATCGCGCCAATGCAGAGCCAGTTGGTGGACCCACCGTGTCTATGCAGAGGGTCCTCGCATCGCGCCAATGCAGAGCCAGATTGTGTACCCACCGTGTCTATGCAGAGGGTCGTCGCATCGCGCCAATGCAGAGCCAGATGGTGGACCCACCATGTCTATGCAGAGGGTCGTCGCATCGCGCCAATGCACAGCCATATGGTGGACCCACCGTGTCTATGCAGAGGGTCGTCGCATCGCGCCAATGCACAGCCAGGTGGTGGACCCACCGTGTCTATGCAGAGGGTCGTCGCATCGAGCCAATGCAGAGCCAGATGGTGGATCCACCGTGTCTATGCAGAGGGTCGTCGCATCGCGCGAATGCAGAGCCAGATGGTGGACCCACCGTGTCTATGCAGAGGGTCATCGCATCGCGCCAATGCAGAGCCAGATGGTGGACCCACCGTATCTATGCAGAGGGTCGTCACATAGCGCCAATGCAGAGCAAGATGGTGGACCCACCGTGTCTATGCAGAAGGAGGTCGCATTGAGCCAATGCAGAGCCAGATGGTGGACCCACCGTGTCTATGCAGACGGTCATCGCATCACGCCAATGCAGAGCCAGATGGTGGACCCACCGTATCTATGCAGAGGGTCGTCACATAGCGCCAATGCAGAGCAAGATGGTGGACCCACCGTGTCTATGCAGAGGGTCGTAGCATCGCGCCAATGCAGAGCCAGATGGTGGACCCACCGTGTCTATGCAGAGGGTCGTCGCATCGCGCCAATGCTGAGCCAGATGGTGGACCTACCATGTCTACGCAGAGGGTCGACGAATCGCGCCAATGTACAGCCAGATGGTGGACCCACCGTGTCTATGCAGAGGGTCCTCGCATCGCGCCAATGCAGAGCCAGATTGTGTACCCACCGTGTCTATGGAGAGGGTCGTCGCATCGCGCCAATGCAGAGCCAGATGATCGACCCACCATGTCTATGCAGAGGGTCGTCGCATCGCGCCAATGCAGAGCCAGATGGTGGATCCACCGTGTCTATGCAGAGGGTCGTCGCATCGCGCCAATGCAGAGCCAGATGGTGGATCCACCGTGTCTATGCAGAGGGTCGTCGCATCGCGCCAATGCACAGCCAGGTGGTGGACCCACCGTGTCTATGCAGAGGGTCGTCGCATCGCGCCAATGCAGAGCCAGATGGTGGATCCACCGTGTCTATGCAGAGGGTCGTCGCATCGCGCAAATGCAGAGCCAGATGGTGGACCCACCGTGTCTATGCAGAGGGTCGTCGCATCGCGCCAATGCACAGCCAGATGGTGGACCCACCATGGCTATGCAGAGGGTCGTCGCATCGTGCCAATGCACAGCCAGATGGTGGACCCACCATGTCTATGCAGAGGGTCGTCGCATCGCGCCAATGCAGAGCCAGATGGTGGACCCACCATATCTATGCAGAGGTTCGTCGCATCGCGCCAATGCAGAGCCAGATGGTGGACCACCGTGTCTATGCAGAGGGTCGTCGCATCGCGCCAATGCAGAGCCAGATGGTGGACTCACCATGTCTATGCAGAGGGTCGTCGCATCGCGCCAATGCAGAGCCAGATGGTAGATCCACCGTGTCTATGCAGAGGGTCGTCGCATCGCGCCAATGCTGAGCCAGATGGTGGACCTACCATGTCTACGCAGAGGGTCGACGAATCGCGCCAATGTACAGCCAGATGGTGGACCCACCATCGCTATGCAGAGGGTCGTCTCATCGCGCCAATGCAGAGCCAGATGGTGGATCCACCGTGTCTATGCAGAGGGTCGTCGCATCGCGCCAATGCAGAGCCAGTTGGTGGACCCACCGTGTCTATGCAGAGGGTCCTCGCATCGCGCCAATGCAGAGCCAGATTGTGTACCCACCGTGTCTATGCAGAGGGTCGTCGCATCGCGCCAATGCAGAGCCAGATGGTGGACCCACCATGTCTATGCAGAGGGTCGTCGCATCGCGCCAATGCACAGCCATATGGTGGACCCACCGTGTCTATGCAGAGGGTCGTCGCATCGCGCTAATGCACAGCCAGGTGGTGGACCCACCATGTCTATGCAGAGGGTCGTCGCATCGTGCCAATGCACAGCCAGATGGTGGACCCACCGTGTCTATGCAGAGGGTCGTCGCATCGCGCCAATGCAGAGCCAGATGGTGGACCCACCATGTCTATGCAGAGGGTCGTCGCATCGCGCCAATGCAGAGCCAGATGGTGGAACCACCGTGTCTATGCAGAGGGTCCTCGCATCGCGCCAATGCAGAGCCAGATGGTGGACCCACCGTGTCTATGCAGAGGGTCGTCGCATCGCGTCAATGCAGAGCCTGATGGTGGACCCACCATGACTATGCAGAGGATCGTCGCATCGCGCCAATGCAAAGCCAGATGGTGGACCCACCGTGTCTATGCAGAGGGTCGTCGCATCGCGCCAATGCAGTGCCAGATGGTGGACCCAACGTGTCTATGCAGAGGGTCGTCGCATCGCGACAATGCACAGCCAGATGGTGGACCCACCATGTCTATGCAGAGGGTCGTCGCATCGCTCCAATGCACAGCCAGATGGTGGATCCACCATGTCTATGCAGAGGGTCGTCGCATCGCGCCAATGCACAGCCAGATGGTGGACCCACCGTGTCTATAAAGAGGGTCGTCGCATCGCATCAATGCACAGCCAGATGGTGGACCCACCATTCTATGCAGAGGGTAGTCGAATCACGCCAATGCAGAGCCAGATGGTGGATCGACCGTGTCTATGCTGGGGGTCGTCGCATCGCGCCAATGCAGAGCCTGATGGTGGACCCACCATGTCTATGCAGAGGGTCGTCGCATCGCGCCAATGCGCAGACAGATTGTGGACCCACCGTGTCTATGCAGAGGGTCGTCGCATCGTTCCAATGCAAAGCCAGATGGTGGACCCACCGAGTCTGTGCAGAGTGTCGTCGCATCGCGCCAATGCAGAGCCAGATGGTGGATCCACCATCTCTATGCAGAGGGACGTCGCATCGCGCCAATGCAGTGCCAGATGGTGGACCCACCGTGTCTATGCAGAGGGTCGTCGCATCGCGCCAATGCAGAGCCAGATGGTGCACCCACCATGTCTATGCAGAGGGTCGTCGCATCGCGCCAATGCAGAGCCAGATGGTGGACCCACCATGTCTATGCTGAGGGTCGTCGCATCGCGCCAATCAACAGCCAGATGGTGGACCCACTGTGTCTATGCACATAGTCGTCGCATCGTGGCAATGCAGAGCCAGATGGTGGACCCACCATGTCTACGAATAGGGTCGTCGCATCGCGCCAATGCAGAGCCAGATGGTGGACCCACCATGTCTATGCAGAGGGTCGTCGCATCGCGCCAATGCAGAGCCAGATGGTGGATCCACCGTGTCTATGCAGAGGGTCGTCGCATCGCGCCAATGCAGAGCCAGATGGTGGACCCACCGTGTCTATGCAGAGGGTCGTCGCATCGCGCCAATGCAGAGCCAGATGATCGACCCACCACGTCTATGCAGAGGGTCGTCGCATCGCGCCAATGCAGAGCCAGATGGTGGATCCACCGTGTCTATGCAGAGGGTCGTCGCATCGCGCCAATGCAGAGCCAGATGGTGGATCCACCGTGTCTATGCAGAGGGTCGTCGCATCGCGCCAATGCACAGCCAGGTGGTGGACCCACCGTGTCTATGCAGAGGGTCGTCGCATCGCGCCAATGCAGAGCCAGATGGTGGATCCACCGTGTCTATGCAGAGGGTCGTCGGCTCGCGCAAATGCAGAGCCAGATGGTGGACCCGCCGTGTCTATGCAGAGGGTCGTCGCATCGCGCCAATGCACAGCCAGATGGTGGACCCACCATGGCTATGCAGAGGGTCGTCGCATCGTGCCAATGCACAGCCAGATGGTGGACCCACCATGTCTATGCAGAGGGACGTCGCATCGCGCCAATGCAGAGCCAGATGGTGGACCCACCATATCTATGCAGAGGTTCGTCGCATCGCGCCAATGCAGAGCCAGATGGTGGACCACGGTGTCTATGCAGAGGGTCGTCGCATCGCGCCAATGCAGAGCCAGATGGTGGACTCACCATGTCTATGCAGAGGGTCGTCGCATCGCGCCAATGCAGAGCCAGATGGTAGATCCACCGTGTCTATGCAGAGGGTCGTCGCATCGCGCCAATGCTGAGCCAGATGGTGGACCTACCATGTCTACGCAGAGGGTCGACGAATCGCGCCAATGTACAGCCAGATGGTGGACCCACCATCGCTATGCAGAGGGTCGTCTCATCGCGCCAATGCAGAGCCAGATGGTGGATCCACCGTGTCTATGCAGAGGGTCGTCGCATCGCGCCAATGCAGAGCCAGTTGGTGGACCCACCGTGTCTATGCAGAGGGTCCTCGCATCGCGCCAATGCAGAGCCAGATTGTGTACCCTCCGTGTCTATGCAGAGGGTCGTCGCATCGCGCCAATGCAGAGCCAGATGGTGGACCCACCATGTCTATGCAGAGGGTCGTCGCATCGCGCCAATGCACAGCCATATGGTGGACCCACCGTGTCTATGCAGAGGGTCGTCGCATCGCGCCAATGCACAGCCAGGTGGTGGACCCACCGTGTCTATGCAGAGGGTCGTCGCATCGCGCCAATGCAGAGCCGGATGGTGGATCCACCGTGTCTATGCAGAGGGTCGTCGCATCGCGCGAATGCAGAGCCAGATGGTGGACCCACCGTGTCTATGCAGAGGGTCGTCGCATCGCGCCAATGCAGAGCTAGATGGTGGACCCACCATGTCTATGCAGAGGGTCGTCGCATCGCGCCAATGCACAACCAGATGCTGGACCCACCATGTCTATGCAGAGGGTCGTCGAATCGCGCCAATGCAGAACCAGATGGTGGATCCACCGTGTCTATGTAGAGGGTCGTCGCATCGCGCCAATGCAGAGCCAGAAGGTGGATCCACCATGTCTATGCAGAGGGTCGTCACATCGTGCCAATGCACAGCCAGATGGTGGACCCACCGTGTCTATGCAGAGGGGCGTCGCATCGCGCCAATGCAGAGCCAGATGGTGGAACCACCGTGTCTATGCAGAGGGTCCTCGCATCGCGCCAATGCAGAGCCAGATGGTGGACCCACCGTGTCTATGCAGAGGGTCGTCGCATCGCGTCAATGCAGAGCCTGATGGTGGACCCACCATGACTATGCAGAGGGTCGTCGCATCGCGCCAATGCAAAGCCAGATGGTGGACCCACCGTGTCTATGCAGAGGGTCGTCGCATCGCGCCAATGCAGTGCCAGATGGTGGACCCAACGTGTCTATGCAGAGGGTCGTCGCATCGCGCCAATGCGCAGACAGATTGTGGACCCACCGTGTCTATGCAGAGGGTCGTCGCATCGTTCCAATGCAAAGCCAGATGGTGGACCCACCGAGTCTGTGCAGAGTGTCGTCGCATCGCGCCAATGCAGAGCCAGATGGTGGATCCACCATCTCTATGCAGAGGGACGTCGCATCGCGCCAATGCAGAGCCAGATGGTGGAACCACCGTGTCTATGCAGAGGGTCCTCGCATCGCGCCAATGCAGAGCCAGATGGTGGACCCACCGTGTCTATGCAGAGGGTCGTCGCATCGCGTCAATGCAGAGCCTGATAATGGACCCACCATGACTATGCAGAGGGTCGTCGCATCGCGCCAATGCAAAGCCTGATGGTGGACCCACCGTGTCTATGCAGAGGGTCGTCGCATCGCGCCAATGCAGTGCCAGATGGTGGACCCAACGTGTCTATGCAGAGGGTCGTCGCATCGCGACAATGCACAGCCAGATGGTGGACCCACCATGTCTATGCAGAGGGTCGTCGCATCGCTCCAATGCACAGCCAGATGGTGGATCCACCATGTCTATGCAGAGGGTCGTCGCATCGCGCCAATGGACAGCCAGATGGTGGACCCACCGTGTCTATAGAGAGGGTCGTCGCATCGCATCAGTGCACAGCCAGATGGTGGACCCACCATGTCTATGCAGAGGGTCGTTGCATCGCGCCAATGCAGAGCCAGATGGTGGACCCACCATGTCTATGCGGAGGGTCGTCGCATCGCGCCAATGCAGCGCCACATGGTGGACCCACCATGTCTATGCAGAAGGTCGCCGCATCGCGCCAATGCACAGCCAGATGGTGGACCCACCGTGTCTATGGAGAGGGTCGTCGCATCGCGCCTATGCAGAGCCAGATGGTGGACCCACCATGTCTATACAGAGGGTCGTCGCATCGCGCCAATGTACAGCCAGATGGTGGACTCACCGTGTCTATGCAGAGGGTCGTCGCATCGCGCCAATGCAGAGCTAGATGGTGGACCCACCGTGTCTATGTAGAGGGTCGTCGCATCGCGCCAATGCAGAGCCAGATGGTGGACCCACCATGTCTATGCAGAGGGTCGTCGCATCGCGCCAATGCACAGCCAGATGGTGGACCCACCGTCTCTATGCAGAGGGTCGTCGCATCGCGCCAATGCAGAGCCAGATGGTGGACCCACCATTCTATGCAGAGGGTAGTCGAATCACGCCAATGCAGAGCCAGATGGTGGATCGACCGTGTCTATGCAGGGGGTCGTCGCATCGCGCCAATGCAGAGCCTGATGGTGGACCCACCATGTCTATGCAGAGGGTCGTCGCATCGCGCCAATGCGCAGACAGATTGTGGACCCACCTTGTCTATGCAGAGGGTCGTCGCATCGTTCCAATGCAAAGCCAGATGGTGGACCCACCGAGTCTGTGCAGAGTGTCGTCGCATCGCGCCAATGCAGAGCCAGATGGTGGTTCCACCATCTCTATGCAGAGGGACGTCGCATCGCGCCAATGCAGTGCCAGATGGTGGACCCACCGTGTCTATGCAGAGGGTCGTCGCATCGCGCCAATGCAGAGCCAGATGGTGCACCCACCATGTCTATGCAGAGGGTCGTCGCATCGCGCCAATGCAGAGCCAGATGGTGGACCCACCATGTCTATGCTGAGGGTCGTCGCATCGCGCCAATGAACAGCCAGATGGTGGACCCACTGTGTCTATGCACATAGTCGTCGCATCGTGGCAATGCAGAGCCAGATGGTGGACCCACCATGTCTACGAATAGGGTCGTCGCATCGCGCCAATGCACAGCCAAATGGTGGACCCACCGTGTCTATGCAGAGGGTCGTCCCATTGTGCCAATGCAGAGCCAGATGGTGGACCCACCGTGTCTATGCAGAGGGTCGTCCCATCGCGCCAATGCAGAGCCAGATTGTGGACCCACCATGTCTATGCAGAAGGTCGCCGCATCGCGCCAATGCACAGCCAGATGGTGGACCCACCGTATGTATGCAGAGGGTCGTCACATAGCGCCAATGCAGAGCCAGATGGTGGACCCACCATGTCTATGCAGAGGGTCGTCGAATCGCGCCAAATCAGAGCCAGATGGTGGATCCGCCATGTCTACGCAGAGGGTCGTCGCATCGCGCCAATGCAGAGCCAGATGGTGGACCCACCGTGTCTATGCAGAGGGTCGAGCATCGCGCCATGCAGAGCCAGATGGTGGACCCACCATGTCTATGCAGAGAGTCGTCGCATCGCGCCAATGCACAGCCAGATGGTGGACCCACCGTGTCTATGCAGACGGTCGTCGCATCGCGCCAATGCAGAGCCAGATGGTGGACCCACCATGTCTATGCTGAGGGTCGTCGGATCGCGCCAATTCAGAGCCAGATGGTGTACCCACCGTGTCTATGCAGAGGGTCGTCGCATCGCGCCAATGCAGAGCCAGATGGTGGACCCACCGTGTCTATGCAGAGGGTCGTCGCATCGCGCCAATGCAGAGCCAGATCGGCGGACCCACCATGTCTATGCAGAGGGTCGTCGCATCGCGCCAATGCAGAGCCAGATGGTGGACCCACCACGTCTATGCAGAAGGTCGCCGCATCGCGCCAATGCACAGCCAGATGGTGGACCCACCGTGTCTATGCAGAGGGTCGTCGCATCGCGCCAATGCAGAGCCAGATGGTGGACCCACCATGTCTATACAGAGGGTCGTCGCATCGCGCCAATGCTCAGCCAGATGGTGGACCCACCGTGTCTATGCAGAGGGTCGTCGCATCGCGCCAATGCAGAGCCAGATGGTGGACCCACCGTGTCTATGCAGAGGGTCGTCGCATCGCGCCAATGCAGAGCCAGATGGTGGACCCACCATGTCTATGCAGAGGGTCATCGCATCGCGCCAATGCAGAGCCAGATGGTGGACCCACCGTGCCTATGCAGAGGGTCGTCGCATTGCGCTTGTGCAGAGCCAGATGGTGGACCCACCGTGTCTATGCAGAGGGTTGTCGCATCGCGCCAATGCAGAGCCAGATGGTGGACCTACCATGTCTATGCAGAGGGTCGTCGCATCGTGCCAATGCAGAGCCAGATGGTGGACCCACCGTGTCTATGCAGAGGGTCGTCGCGTCGCGCCAATGCAGAGCCTGATAGTCGGCCCACCATGTCTATGCAGAGTGTCGTCACATCGCGCCAATGCACAGCCAGATGGTGGACCCACCGTGTCTATGCAGAGGGTCGTCGCATCGCGCCAATGCAGAGCCAGATGGTGGACCCACCATGTCTATGCAGAGGGTCGTCGCATCGCGCCAATGCAGAGCCAGATGGTGGACCCACCGTGCCTATGCAGAGGGTCGTCGCATTGCGCTTGTGCAGAGCCAGATGGTGGACCCACCATGTCTATGCAGAGGGTCGTCGCATCGCGCCAATGCACAGCCAGATGGTGGACCCACCGTGTCTATGCAGAGAGTCGTCGCATCGCGCCAATGCAGAGCCAGATGGTGGTCCCACCATGCCTATGCAGAGGGTCGTCGCATTGCGCCAATGCAGAGCTAGATGGTGGATCCACTGTGTCTATGCAAAGGGTCGTCGCATCGCGCCAATGCAGAGCCAGATGGTGGACCCACCGTGTCTATGCAGAGGGTTGTCGCATCGCGCCAATGCAGAGCCAGATGGTGGACCTACCATGTCTACGCAGAGGGTCATCGCATCGTGCCAATGCAGAGCCAGATGGTGGACCCACCGTGTCTATGCAGAGGGTCGTTGCATCGTGCCAGTGCAGAGCCAGATGGTGGACCCACCATGTCTATGCAGAGGGTCGTCGCATCGCGCCAATGGAGAGCCAGATGGTGGACCCACCATGTCTATGCAGAGGGTCGTCGCATCGCGCCAATGCAGAGCCAAATGGTGGACCCACCGTGTCTATGCAGAGGGTCATCTCTTCACGCCAATACAGAGCCAACATCGCATCGCACGTTTTGGAATTGGAGGTTGGCAGCTACAGGGTGGACGCATCTTGGCTACGCAGTGGGTTGCCCCAATGTGACAACACATTGCATCATTCCGTCACAGAATTAGAGGGTTGCAGGCACAGGTTGGACGCACTGCATCTATGCAAAGGGTCGTCGCTTTGCGCCAATGCAGAGCCAGAGGGTGGCCGCACCACATCTACACAGACGGTCGTCGCATCGCGCACCGCAGAGCGAGGATCTCATTGCGCAATCACGAAAGCCGAGTGTCGCAGCCAGAGGGTGGGTGCAGCGCATCTATGCAGAGGGTCGTCGAATCGCACCAATGCAGAACCAGAGGGTGGACACACTGCGTGTAAGCAGAGGGTTGTCGCATCGCGCCATCGCAGAGTGAGCGTTGCATCGCGCCGTCGCAGAATCGGAGGGTCGCAGCCAGAGGGTGGTCGCACCGCGTCTATGCAGAGGGTCTTCACATTGAGCCAAAGCAATGCCAGAGTGTGGACACACCGTGTCTACACAGAGGATCGTCACATCGTGCCAACGCATAGCCAGTGTCGCATCGCGCAGTTGGGGATTCGGTGGTTCCCGGCCAGTGGGTGACGCATCGCATCTATGAAGGAGGTCATCATATCGCTCAACACAGAGCCAGCATCGCATCGCGATTCATGGAATCAATGGGTCGCAGCCAGAGGGTGGATGCACGACATCTATGCGAAGGGTGCTCGCATCGGCCCAATGCAGAGCCAGAGTGTGGATGCACCGCGTCTACAAAGGGATCGTCACGTCATGGTAACGCAGAGCCAGATGGTGCACCCATCGTGTCTATGCACAGGGTCGTCGCATTGCACCAACACAGAGCCAGAGGATGGGCGTACTGCGTATATGCAGAGGGATGTAGCATCGCGCCAACGGCGAGCAGCATCGCATAGCTCCATTGGGGAATCGGATGATCACAGCCAGAGGGTGGACGCACCGCGTCTACGCAGAGGATCGTCGCATCGCGCCCTTGCAGAGCCATAGGTTGGACACACAATGTGTATGCAGAGGGTCGTCACATCACGCCAATGCATAGCCAGATTGCGGATGCACCGCATCTATGCAGATGGTCGTCGCATCGCACCAATGCTGTGCCAGCGTCTCATCGCACGTCGCGGGATTGGGGGGTCGCAGCCAGAGGGTGGAAACATTGTGTCTATGCAGAGGGTCGTTGCATCGCTCTAATTCTGAGCCACGTGGTGGGCGCACTGTGTCTTAGCCCAGGGTCGTCGCATCGTGCCAACACAGAGCGAGTGTAGCATTGCCCCATCGCTGAATCGGAGGGTCGCAGCCAGAGGGTGGACTTACAGCGTGTATGGAGAGGGTCATCGCATTGCGCCAATGCAGAGCCAGAGGGTGGAAGCATCGCGACTGTGCAGAGGGTCGTTGCATCACTCTAATGCTGAGCCAGAGGGTGGGTGCACTGCGTCTTTGCAGAGGGTCGTCGCATCGCGCCAACACAGATCAAGCATAGGATTGCGCCATCGCTGAATCGGAGGGTCTCAGCCAGAGGGTGGACTTACCACGTCTATGGAGAGGGTAATCGCATTGCGCCAATTCAGAGCCAGTGGGTGGAAGCATCGCGTCTGTGCAGAGGGTCGTTGCATCGCTCTAATGCTGAGCCAGAGGGTGGACGCATCGCGTCTACACAGAGGGTCGTCGCATCACGCCAATGCATTGCCAGATGGCGGATACACCGCATCTATGCAGATGGTCGTCGCATCGCACCAATGCTGTGCCAGCGTCTCATCGCGCGTCGCGGGATTGGGGGGTCGCAGCCAGAGGGTGGAAACATCCCGTCTATGCAGAGGGTCGTTGCATCGCTCTAATGCTGAGCCAGAGTGTGGGCGCACTGCGTCTTAGCAGAGGGTCGTCGCATCGCGCCAACACAGAGCGAGCGTAGCATTGCGCCATCGCTGAATCGGTGGGTCGCAGCCAGAGGGTGGACTTATCGCGTCTACGGAGAGGGTCATCGCATTGTGGCAATGCAGAGCCAGAGGGTGGAAGCATCGCGTCTGTGCAGAGGGTCGTTGCATCGCTCTAATGCTGAGCCAGAAGGTGCGCGCACTGCGTCTTAGCAGAGGGTCGTCGCATCACGCCAACACTGAGTGAGCATCGTATCGCGGCGCCGCGGAGTCGGATGGTCGCAGGGCCGCGCCTCCGCAGCAGCTGACCCATCTCGCGCCGCATTCATTGGGGGCCGGTCCACGCACTGCCTTCGAGAGCGCCGAGTTCGCCGTACAAGCCACAAGAACCTAGGATAGTGAAAATGGGAAACGCTGATGTAGTAGACTCAGGTGGGGGTATGCAAGTAAAGCCCAGTGGGAACAGAATATATGTAAGTTATAGTGAGGCCACCAAGTTAGTGCCTCATAAATTTGAGGGGGACAGGGAAAAACTGTCCTAATTCATCGATAATTGTGACAAAGCTTACAACTTAAAATGGTTCAAATGGGTCTGAGCGCTATGGGAGTTAACAGCTGAGGTCATCAGTCCCCTAGAACTTAGAACTACCTAAACCTAACTAACCTATGGACATCACACACACCCATGCCCGAGGCATTATTCGAACCTGCGACCGTAGCGGTCGCACGGTTCCAGTATGAAGCGCCTAGAACCGCGTGACCACAGCGGCCGGCTACTTACAGCTTAGTAGATCGTAATTATAAGCAAGTATTTTTAAAGTTTATTATTGGCCAGATAACAGGCTCCGCCCGCAGTAATCTATTACTTAGAGATCACACAGAAACTTGGTCTGACGTGAGGGCAATTTTGTTAGAAAATTGCGAGAATAAACGTACTATTGACTACTATGCCCTCACCATGTTCAGTAGTAGGCAAGAAAAAGGGGAAAGTGTGGCTCAATGTGGCTCTCACGTGGACTCCACGCAATTCCATTCTCGAGAAGCAGTAAAGAGGGTCATGGAGGACGAAGAAATTATGGGACGCATTGTGTTGATGGAGAAGTTAGGACGGGCCGTATTTATACAAGGGTTATATGATGAGCGGATAAAGGCAGTAATACGGGCCCAGGGTGAACGGTTCATCCTGTCCGAAGCTATTGATTTATCAGTTACCGAGGAGTGTGCAATAAACTCGGAAAGAGATAAGCTCCGCGTAGCAAATGTAGCTCGGCCGGAGGAAAGAAGTAGGGCGAAATGTTTTAACTGCGGGGAAGAGGGGCACATGTCGCGTGAGTGGAGAAAATAAGCATAATGTCCGGAAGACAAACACGGTAAAGGAGGTTCCCCAAAAGGCAGAACGTAGTAGGCTGCCCATAAAAGAAATCGATGTTCGTGAATTCAGAGGGACTGGAGCGCGGGCACAGTGTCCCCCACCAGTACAATGTACGGCATGTAATCTGACGTGGCACTTGCCCCCGTGCACTAAAGCCTAGCCAGTGACATGTTTCACGTGTCACCGAACCGGACACTATGCTCGTTACTGTCGCGAAAGTAAGTAGGCTAACATAGGTAGGAAAAATGTGGAGGGAAACGAGTAGCGGGCGTAATGCCGCAGTTCTATTACGCTGCGTCAGGAATCATAAGAGCTGCTGACTGCACGGGGAAAAATGATTACATATGCGTACAGAGCAAGGATGTAAAAGGCTCTGAAACAAAGTTATTGATAGATAGTGGTGCCCATATTAACCTTATACAGTCCAAGTTTCTGAAGGAACACGTGAGGTGGGATCCTAGCAGGGCGCTAACGATAAAAAGTATCGTAAACGAAGAGGTCAGGACAGAGGGTCCTGTGGCAATACGTTTAAGCAACGATGAGGGAAGCAACTGGGTCACGCAGTTCCAAGTAGTGAATGAGACTATTGATTTGCCATTTGATGGGTTACTGGGACGGGAGTTCCTGGACAAAAATAAAGTCGTGTTGGATTATGGCCATAGAAGAATGCAGGTACGAGGCGAATGGATAGAGTTGCGGGAAGAATGCGAAGAAGCAACCGCCAATAGATTAATTGCACAAGACGATAGAAACGGGAAGACTCTACGAGCGAGTTACGCATCTGTGACGAAGTTTGCAAACATACCGGCCAAGGTCGCCGCGCGCACAGAAACAGTCGCCGCAACGCAACCGGACGATAGAGGCCCATCCCGCGTAGATAACGAGGGTATTGGTCAAGACAAATACACGGCGAGGGGCGGCAGCCGGTCGCCGCCTGCGCCGACCCAAGATGGTTGTACGGAACCAAAGTAAAATCAAACTAAGCGAAGTAAACGGCCACCCCGAAGAGCGAAGAATCAATGTAACGTCACGACGAGTAGGAGTGACATGGCTCCAGCCCCGGAGGACTCGGAAGAAATAAGAATCGGGCCGCGAGAAGACAGATTTATAAAAGTTCGCGTGACACGAAAACTAGGGAATGAAGCGGTAATTCCGAAACAAGAGATTAGACCAGGGGTCTATATATACCAGAAGCCATGGTGACTGTCCGGGACGGGATGTGCATAACAAGTGTGATGAATACCAGGGAACAAGAGGTCCGTTTTATCGCGCCGGAGGTAGCGGAACGAATACGCCACCAAGCAGTTGTAAAATCCGACGTGTACCGCAGGGAAAGAAAGACGGGAGAAAACCGCGGCAGAGTTTGTTGAAAGAAAACATGCGTATAGAGCACTTAAACCAAGAAGAGCAAGAAGCCATACAGGAGTTGTGTTTGGCGTACAATGATGTCTTTCATTTACCGGGAGACGTGCTCACCAACACCACTGTAGAGAAGCACCAGATTCCATTAGTACCTGAAGCAGAAGGGAGAGTCATAAATCGGAAGCCTTAACGAATCCCCCAAGCACAACAGGAAGCACTGGAAAAGGAAATAGATGGCATGCTGGATGACGGCATAATATCGCCGAGTGCCAGTCCATTTAACTTCCCTCTGTTGTTACTATCGAAGAAGCTTGATGCCAGCAGCACACAATAATGGGGAGTGGTTGTCGATTATCGGAAATTAAATGATGTGTCGTTGAATATGATCTTCCCCCTGCCCAGAATTGATGAAATACTGGATAGCCTAGGGATGGCAAAGTATTTCTCAACGCTAGATTTCGCGAAAGGGTATTATCAAGTCCTGATAGACGAACGGGTTCGAGAAAAGACGGCCTTTAGCACACCTACAGGGCATTACGAATACAATAGGATAGCGATGGGCCTGAAGACGGCCCCATCCACATTTCAACGGTTAATGAATGCCGTACTAACGGGTGTACAGGGAAATAAAGTGTTCATTTACCTAGACGATATTGTCGTCGTGGGTGCGTCACTTGAGGACCATAATGCGCTACTTAAGGAAATATTTGGTCGCTTACGAAAAGCAAACCTAAAATTGCAAGTCGACAAATGTGAATTCCTAAGGACAGAAGTTAAGTTTTTGGGGCATGTTTTGACGGCGGAAGGTCTGAAGCCCTATCCCACTAAAGTAGCAGCAATAGAAAAGTATCAGCGACCAAGGACAACCGCAGACTTAAAAGGTTATCTGGGTATGATCGGGTACTACCGAAGATTTTGGAGCAACTTTAGCAAAATTGCAAAACCTCTGCACGAACTATTAAAGAAAGGAGTTCGTATGTTTGGGTGGAAGCGCAGGAAGAGGCGTTTCAAACATTGAAAGAGAAGTTAACCAAGCCACCGATACTACAGTATCCAGACTTCACTAAAGAGTATTTGTTCACGACTGACGCCAGTAAGTACGCATTAGGGGCATATTTGAGTCAAGGTCCAATGGGAAAGGATTTACCAATTGCATACTTATCACTTACTCTCAACAAGGCAGAGTTGAATTACATTATCTCTTTGGCAGGAAGTTCAAGATACTCACGGCCCATAAACCACTGATGTGGTTAGGTAGCACTACAGATCCATCGTCGAGATTAATGAAGCTTCGATTAAAACTGGAAGAATACGTTTACCAAATCATATATAAGGAAGGAAAGCAAAATCGCGTGGCGGACGCGCTGTCACGCATTCGGAGTGTGCAAGAGGGCGACAAACTACCACAGCACGTTACAAAGAGGGGCACAAACGAGACTGACAGGCACGAAGATTAGCAAAGGGACGCAGCTACCAAGGCCGCAGTCAAGGACTCTAGTAGCGACGAGATAACGGAGACACAGTTGACAGCTGAGATAGCAGCCCCCGAAGAGACAGCTGACGCGACCGAGATAAGTGGAGGCAGTAACACATCCCAGTTAAACAAAGATGATGTTCTGAGTGCAGAGAATAAATTAGAAATTCTAAAACAGATGGACATATCTCCCATAGGAGGCCATCAAGGAATGGGGACAACTTATGAGCGTGTAAAACAGTACTATACATGGCCGGGTATGAAAGCTGACATAGAGAAGTTCGTAAGGACATGCGGAAGTTGCCCAAAGAACAAGATCACACAAGCTAAGATTAATCAACCACAAGAGCTAACTCCGACCCCGGAATTTGTATTTGAGCGCTGTGATGGTGATATAGTAGGTCCATTACCCATTACCCAGTTCGGGCACAGATATATTTTGACTTTTCAAGTCTCTCTCACGGAGTTTGTAATAGCTGAACCAATAGCTCGGCAAGATGCGGATACGGTTGCACGAAAATTGGTGGAAAGCATTATTTTAAAATTTGGGATCCCGACGGGTCTGTTGAGCGACATGGGAAGCAGTTTCATAGGAGATACTATGAAACGAGTCTGCATGTTACCGAGAATAGAGAAAATACAAACGACAGCGTACCATCCGCAGTCCAATGGAGCCCTATAACGTACACACCGTACCCTGACGGAGATGCTGCGACACTATGTGAACCGGGACCAGACAGATTGGGACGGATGGGTTGCATTCGCATGTTTTGTGTACAATACTACTCCTCATAGTACCACGTGATACACACCTTTCGAATTGTTCTTCGGCAGGAAGTGCAATTTGCAGGGATGGCTACAAAAGAAACCAGCATACGTAATCTACAATTATGACGATTACGTGACAGAGATTCGACAGCGACTACAATTATTACACTAAGATACCCGTGAGGCAACACAAGTGAGCAGAGAGAGAAATAAGAATAACTACGACAAAACACAAAACCCCAGGGAATTTAGAAGGAATGATCGCGTATTGCTGTATGACGAGAGCGTGCGTCGGGGACGATCGAAGAAATTAGATAGTCAATGGCGAGGGCCATTTACTGTGGTTGATGTGCAAGGACCTAACGTAGTAATTAGGTTAAAAGGAAAGAAATGTATAAAAGTGCATGCTAATATGTTGAAGGAATTTTACTGAGCGGAAATGTGGACATTCTGTTAGAAGACGTGATGTAAAAGGAAGAACGACCGCAGGCGATAAATTAGGAGAGACCCAGAAGAGTGACAAGTACGTTTCTATTACAGATGTCAAGGATGAAGGCACTGTGGGCGACAGCGATAGTCGGGAGTATCTTGCAAATCAGCCTCGCGGGACGAGAAGCGCCACCGCAAGATGTACGACTGCAAAAATTCCAGTCAGCGCCGGGAATTTACTACGACATCCAGGGCAGCGTGAATTTGTACAGCACTACATGGAGAGTGCTGAGCTATTTTAACCTCAAGGAACTGCACGACAAATTTGAGGACACACAAGTGGTTGCTAGTAGAGCGGTAACACATTGCATGGGTAAGATGAATCAGGCAAAGTTAAGCACCGGAGAGTGCGAGAATGTACAGCAAACCGTGAAAAGGCATTTGAGTAAAATTTATAGTTCGAAAGAGTTGACTGATCAATTGGCTAGGCATGAACGACCGAGGATCAACAGAGGAATATTAAATTTTATAAGGGAGGCAAGGAAGGTATTGTTGGCACGTTAGACGAAGATGATGCGGCGTTCTTCAAAACCAAAATGACGTACTCTAGGAGCAGCAGAGAGAGCTATTACGATTGTCCAAAGAGCAAGTAACCTTTGTGAGAGCGTCACTGACAGGGGTGAATCAATCACTTAACGCGGTAACTAAGAATACTCAGATAATCGCAGACGGAATAAGAGAACTAAGTATACATGTAGACGATTATGAGAATAGCACTAATAGGAAGGTACAACATGCCCTGATTCTCTTCACTATTACAGAGCGAAACCCTCTACTGCCCACCGTGACTCTGAAGTCACGTCAAATTTTATCGTTATATTGCGCATTAGGATCGTTATTTCTTTCTTGACCAGTGTGACTTGAGTGTTACAATATGGCTGCTTTATATTTAGGTTGTTTGCACTGGCACCAGAATAATATTGTCTTTGGTAGGTAGCATTGAATGTTGGACTGCAGTCATTTGTCGTCTTCCTGTGCTGGTGCAAGTTTAGCTATTATTTACAGTGATGCTATTGTGATTTTTCAAGGAACAAAAATACTTAGTTAGAAATGTAAGTATCATTCTTCATTATAAACACTGCATTTCATGTAACTATAAATATTGCATGTGCTATGAGCGAATTTGGATTCGTTTCTCTGAAGTCACGTTGGGCAATAATGGAATCATAACCCCACTTTGTTACAGAGTCATGGAGCCCAATAAGTTTTATGGAAAACGTAAGAAAGGTGAAGAATATTCCTGGGTATGAATCAAAAGATTCTGTCTTAGATTCAGATAGTGAGGATGATATTGAGATACTAGAAAAGCGTCAATGTGACATAATTATAGGCGAGAGTGATAATGATAGTGCAGAGGACGGTGATAATGCTGTACTTGTGAATAATGAAAGTGATAACGAGAATGTTAGTGATGAATTTCAAGTCAATTATGGTTGGAGACGGTCTAGCAATCGTATTATTCGTCCTGTTCAACCATGGAAGTGTCGTCTCCCTTGTGCACCGGAAGAACCTCATCTACTTTAGGCAGTTGTTAGACTATAAAATTGTGGAAAATGCTGTAGATCAAACCAACTTATATGCAATACAGAAAGACATTTCTAAACCAATAAACATTGATAAAAATGAGATTGAACAATTTTTTGGTTGTTGTATGTACATGTCCATTTATGGACTTCCATCGTCTCGTGAAAAACTACTACTCGGATTCCAGCTGTTGCTGATGTAATGAGCCGCAATAGGTGGGAGCAGCTAAAATTAGGACTCCATTTCAATGATAACGAAACTATAGATCAAGCTGACACATTGTACAAGATCAGACCCTTTCTGGAGCCATTGGTTGAAAATTTTCGAAGAATTCCCATGAGTGAAAAATTGTCAGTGGATGAACAGATGATTCCTTTCAAGGGAAGACACACCTTGAAGAATTATGTCAAAAATAAAGCTAAAAAATGGGGTTACAAAGCATTTGTCTTGTGTGATTCACATGGAATTGCACACAATTTAGAGATATATTCAGGGAAAGTGAAACATGACCCATCTTTACCTGATGTAGGTGTGAGTGGAAATGTTGTTCTCAGATTGGCTTCTGTAATACCTAGACACATGTTTCACAAACTGTATTTTGATAATTGGTTCACAGGAGTTCGGTTAGAAGTTGAACTAGAAAAGATGGGTATTCAGTCTTTAGGAACTGTGAGACCTAATCGGCTCAAAGGCTGTATGTTCACTTCTGACAAAGTCATGAAAAAGAAGGGTCGAGGGAGTTATGAGGAACATTTATCTTAAATTGATGGCATTACTTTGAGTGCAGTAAAATGGTATGATAACAAGCCTGTTCATTTGCTCAGTACTTTTGCTGGTGCTCATCCAACATCAACAGTGGAGAGATGGGACCGTACAAAGAAAGAAAAAATAAATGTTGAATGCCCCAGTATTGTTCACTGCATGGGTGGTGTTGATCTGTTGGACTCACTGATGGCATTGTATCGCATCAAGATCCGGTCGAAGAAATGGTATTTGAGACTTGTATTTCACTTGCTTGATCTGACTGTAGTCAATGCTTGGCTACTATACAGAAGAGATTGTACAGAGTGTAACGTGAGAAAACTAGATCAGCTCAGCCTATTGGACTTCAAAGCTACTGTTGCTGCTTGTATTTGCAAACAGAATAAGGATGGACAGAAAAAAAGAGGAAGACCTAGTAGTTCGTCAATGGAAACTGCAATTCAGTTGAAGAAGAAGACTGGATCAGCAGCACCACTGCCTGAAAAAGAAGTGAGGAAGGATGGAATTGGCCACTGGCCTCAATTTTCAGAAAAAAGGGGTCGTTGCAAAAAACCAGGATGTAATGGTGCACCAAAAGTGTTTCGCACAAAATGTGAAGTGCATCTTTGCTTGACACCAAATTCTAACTGTTTTTTTTTTATTTTCATACTCAGTAGTTCATGTCAGAAACTAAAAATAACCAGAAAATTGCTGACATTAAAATCAATTTTTAAGTTTGTATTTTTTAAATTATTGTATTGCGTATGTTTTTATCTGTAATTAATTGTTATCTCATTATTCTTTACTTACTTCCAATTTTACCGTAACATGCAGCTCCATTCCTGTCTCGAAATAGAAATACTAAATTATTTGTACAAGACTGAACAAAAAATGTATCTGCCCACTGTGACCTCAGAGTCACAGAACTATTTTAAAAAAAGTAAATTATTTCCAAAACAAAAATTCACCTTATATGTGTTAAATACATTATTCTCTAACATTCTGTGCATATAAATATTTTTTTCTACAGGAAATAATAATTTGGGGAATAGAGGGATAGGAAGGTACAACATGCCCTGATTCTCTTCACTATTACAGAGCAAATAATGCAGATTACTGGAATGTTCAATGAACTCGAGAGGGAATACGACTTATTAGTCTCTGCACTAGTGAACGCCCAGAAAGGTCTATTAGAACCACACTTGTTTAACCCCATACAGGTGGTCAAGTATTTAGAACTGATAAAAGAAGATTTAAGAGACAAAAAATTCCCCGTTGAACTCACGAAGGACCAAGGATATCTGTTACTACGTATAATAGATATAGATGTAGTTCTTGCCGGCACTACGTTAAGTTATGTGTTAAATGTATCTAGTGGATAGTAACGTGTATACGTTATATAGAATGTGGCCATTACCCGCAGAGTATGATGAGGCAAAGAAACTGTTCGCCTATATAGAGCCTGAGAAAAACTACTTGCTTATTGATGATGCGAAACGAAAGTACTCGCTACTGTTCCGTGACCATTTAAACCGCAAAACGGTCACGCTAAGAAGTCAGATTTGCAAGCAGAGGTTTGTTTTAATGTCCACCACGAGCGATGTGAAGCTCGTATGCTGCAGCCTATAAGAGAAGTTCCAAAAGACTGCAATCAAAAGTATATTATATTGAATGAAGATATCTGGACGCAGATACAAGACAATGAATGGTGAGTCGTAGTAAAATTTGCTGTTTTGAAGAGCGCGCCCCAGCGCGTAGTGTAAAGCAGTCGCCTTCCGTTTCTGGCGGTGGCGCCGCTGTGGCAATCGCAGCTTTGGTGTCTCCCTCTGGTGGTAACGGAGTAAAGTTGCCTGTTCACGTGCATTTAAGGGGCGCTATGAGCTCCGCAGTCGGTGAGTCTGTCAGTCTGAGTCAGTTGGTCAGCCAGGGTAGTCTGTCAGTCTGGGCGAGTCTGGTCAATAGGTCAGACAAGTTAGACTGGGTCTGACGCTCGTCCGCATTGGTGAGGCGGTTAGTGTCTGTCGGTCGTCCGGAGTGCTAGTATGTGTTAGGCCGCCAGTCTGCTCGAGTTTGCTTACGCAATGGGCACTGGCGGTTGGATCGATCGGTTGGTCGGTCGCGCACTGGGACACAAGATGACATGTCCGCCTGGAGCGTCGGCGCATGTGAGGTCGCCACGTTGAGTCCAGTGGCCGCGCCGTATAGCGAGGCGTAGTGGCTTTGCGGCCAACACGAGAGCAACAGGGGTCAACCGACGACATCAGTCTGGCCGGGGCGAGCTGCGACGCCGTGAGACGGGAGATCGGCGCGCCTTCCTGCGCCCGTTGAAGCGGCTGGCAGCGGACGGTTCGGGAGAGCGTTTTGGGAGTGCTGCGCCAGGTTTTCGCCAGAAATCACAGTTATTAGAAGTTAAGTGATCAGTGATATATTGTTTCAGTTACTTGTTAAATTCTACTTGTGTTCTTCGTCAGTCTCTCGTCCCCAGCTTGCTCGTCTGTCTCTCGTCCGCACTTGTTAGGCAGTGTCTGTCTCTCTCTCTCTGTCGGTCTGCCGTACGTTAGTAGCTGCCTCTGTCATGTTTGTCGGATTCGGTGTTAACGAATTTATAGAATTAAGGTAAAGGCCGAATTCCTGAAAGATGTTTTCATCTTGCCTATCATCTTGCGAGGCGGTGTATGTAGAGTATATTGTAAGTCTGAATTTCATGGGTTTTATTTAAATAGTCATTTTTTAAAAGTTGCCACCCTTCCACCGTAAGAGCCCTTTTAAATACAAATTCACTTTTGGGGGCAAATAATTTCTTAGAATGAGTGTTTGTACCATTTCCATCCCTCTTACGGGGTGCATAGTTAATGTGTTTGTGTGAGTTGTTAAAATTTTTAGTTTAAAGTAATCTGGTGTGTTGCAGATTTGCACCAGTGTAGTTTTTTTGAGGTCGTTGTGAGCGGTCGTGACTACGGCCGTGGTAAAAGGGGGCGGGAGCTTCTCAGCCCGAAGGCTCCTACTGAAAAAAAAAAAAAGAATTGTTATTCTGCCGCTGAATAATTGTAACTTGATATTTAGAGTGTGCTTTCTGATTGTAATTTTAAATCTCTTTTTGAAAAGGCTTTTAGGAATAAAATTCACATTTGTTAAAGGTCATTTTATTTTCCATCAGTTACTTCCTGGCAACTACTTCCACGCTCACCTAGTGTGATTAAATGTGTTAATGTTCTTGGTGAATCGCTAGTAAATAAAGTAAATTCTTTAAGAAAAGATTTTGAAAGTAAAATTTGCGGTTCAAATGGCTGCATGTTGCACTCAAGGACGAGTGTTTGACGATATTGTGCAATGTGTTACCCCCTAATAATCTTATCATAAGAGGTACTGGTAAATTAACATTTGCAAGCCAGTGTAAGGGATATGGTGCGCAAGTCATGCTACAAGCTGATCACGTAACTAGTACTAATGTAAGCAAGAATGACGTAGTACCTATGTTAAGTTTAGATATAGACTGTTGTTTGATAAATGAGGAGAAGCAGGAGGTCACAAAAATACCTGTATCGTTACGCTTAGAACATATTGTAAGACACTTAGATGACCTAAAGATAGCAAGTCACAAAATAGATGAACTAAAAAAAGCGAAATAGAATACCAGCAACGAACGATCTTCCGAGGATGGTCACAAAGTATGTACTCGTATTTCGTGTGGGGATACACAGGTTCGGTAACCCTAGTTGTAATTATTACAATATGTTGCAAATGTATCTATTGTAAATGTTGTCGAGGGTGTGACAGAAGATTATGTGAAGTAGGAGGGAATTGTTGTGCTGAAGTGTATGTGAAAAATACGGTGGTAACAGGTAGCCACCGTGATTAAAGTGTCAGATACGCTCTTTCCCTCCATTCTGTACAGTGTGGAGAGAAGGAAAATAGTGGAGAGTATGAATTAAAGTATACACGACGTCCGCCTCTCCCCGATCGAGTACAGTGGAGAAAGTAAAGTCAATCGCTGCGACTCACTAAAAAAATCGAACCACGTGCAAATACAGTGGAGTCGTTGGTACCCAAGACAGATAGGAGATGAAAATACAACTTAAAGATTGTATACAAGTGTAATTTGAAGCTGAATTACGAACTATGTTATATAAAATTGTATGTACCCTTTTTCGTGTCTTTTTCTTTTGTGTTATGTTGCAAACTATGTGTATGAAATTTTAAAGTGTTCCTACACTAAAAAGATGTCTGTGCTATGTGTACTATTATGTGAAAACTTGGTAATATTTGGTAAAGCTCTGGACTTTGAATTGTGTAATCCAAAACATTGTATTGTTGTGTGAGCTACGAACAATGAAAAGAATGACACAGAGGTATAATGTGGGAGTTACTACAAGTATGTGTGGACAACAAATAACCAAATGTCAGTTGTACTTACATTGTGCTTTCTATTTTTTATGACAATGTACTTGTATTAGAGTTTATGATGTGAAACCATGTTTTAAAATAAAGTCTGTCGAGTTTCACTGGCACCGCACGATATCGACAATTTTGTAACCTCGAGAGTCCGAGCTTACAAAATTTTTCCCTGGGGAAGGGAGGTCTCGCAAATGATAGAAAATGGAGTTAAAACTCAAGTGAGATGTAGGCTTGGAAATTATTGTTACCAGGGAGGCGGACGTGTTCGGACGTGGCTTATGTGTAATGTTGACTATGCTAACAAGAGCGGACTATGCCACATCACGAGGCTAGAGAGCCGTCGCAAGACGCAACCATGGTACAACGGCGTACGGCCTGTTCGTCACGTAGGCCTCACGTGCTACCGCGTGACACACACGCAATGCTCTGGAGACTTCTAGAACAAGTGGTACCGGGTGCAATACCGCTATAAAAGGCTAACCGCCATATTGTTGAGACAATGATGAGAGTGATGGGAGTGATGGCAGTGATGGAGCAGCAGGTCAGATATGGTTTAGCTGGAGTTCTGATGCTGTGAGAACGCAGTGCAGTGGCAGAGGCGGGCGCGCCGGACTAAGTGTTGACTACATGGCAATAAGTCTAAGTTTTCTCGTAGCACTGTCATGACAGTCATGAACCGATAGTTCTGTACTGACAAGTTACTCTGTAACGGCAATATACGATCTGAAGATGGGCAGCTAGGCTGAAACCGGTCATTGAAAATAAAAAATAGCGATCAAAGACTGAAATGTCATATTTTTATTTAAAGAACGATCGCGGAAATCCCATTAAGACAATCATGTCTAGTTTTGATAAAGCTGTATTTGTTTACGGAGCATGTTTCTAACACAGCTATTAAACCACGGTGGGTCTTTCCCATCCCTTAAGATCCTGGTCGGAAGATACTTGTCTAGGGCATATTGAACGATGCTTTGGATTTTTTCCATTTGTGCACTACATCTTCGTCCTCATCATAGAATATTTGATGCGTCTACTTAGATATTCTGCAATTTTTATCCTGTCACTCTTGCTACATTTCTTGTAGAACCCAGAGTCTTAGTTGATAATACAGCCTTATGACCACTTATATCTTCCTCTACGTTACTTGATTCCACAAATTCAGGTCTGTTTGTTGCTAGGAGGTCTAAGACGTTATCTTTACGGTTTGGCTCTCTCTGAATGCTCAAAGTAATTTTCGGACAAGGCATTCAGAACAATGTCACATGAATCACTGCCTATGGCAACAGTCTTGATATCATGATTCTGTACACTCATGCTGCCCATAACTTCGGCAACGATATACTCTGTGACTGTAGACTTAGTAAACTAAATAGGTTATAGAAAAATTTGTTGCTCATGGCAAGTCCAACTGACTCACCATCGCTGCCAAATTTTTGCCCCCCTCCGCCCCCAGTGGAGGGTTATTTAGGGTTATTTAAGACGTCCATGACTAAGGAATTTATTGCTAGTGCACTCGAGCAGATGAAATTTCGATGGACTGCTCACGCGCTGCCTGCGATATGTAAGCATAAGAGAATTTCAGACCAGAGAGCAGTGCCGGCAGCAGTAGTAGTTGTAGCTTCGGCAGTAGGAATATGTAGTAGCTAGCAGTCTCGTGTATGGAGTTGGCGAGACCGGTCGTGGGGAGCGATGGCGGTGCCCGAGCGTTGTAGTATAAAGTAAAAGCAGCCTCGCGCATATGTAATATTGTTATATCAAGTACCATGTAAATGGTTTTAAAAAAGAAATCTCATAATAATAATCTTTCTTATAAAAATTAACTTTTGACAATCATTCATCTGAATTTAAAAAATTTACTAATTTCTGCAGTCCATGGTTATCCCGATTATCGTAAAGAAAAATCTGTTGTTTCTTTCTCTACATCACAAATCTAGTGGCCAGCATTACACTGGGCTGTGCCAGAAAAATTTCTTACAGGAGCAGATATATACGCGTTATCCGGTGACTTAATTGAGGTAACAATTTTCAATTTATTCAGAATGATCTTTCAGGGCCATGACGCAGCACTGCTGACGTCCAAATTTACCAGTTTAGATTCACAGTCAGTTAATTATTGAAAGGTTATATATGAGCCACAATTTTATTGAGAGATTAGTCACATTTTTATTGTGAGCTTACGGAATAATAAACTGTTGGGAGGTTACACTGAATGTGAATGATATACATATTTTTTAAACTGTTGGGAGGTTACACTTTATTTTTTCTGTTTGGAGGTTACACTTGTCGACAACCCGCCAGGATCGCATTTTTGTGAATTTCTGAGAAGCAGTCAGTTATATATCTGCTCTTATTTACCGAATGTTAAATGTAGTTTGCATCTGGAGCAACGCATTTACTAATTTGTCACTCGTTCTTTCACAGATCATCGGCAATTTATTGCTCTTTGTTGTTGTTGTATTTGTTCCATTTTGGTTTGTCTTTGATTTTGTGCTTACCTTTGAGTTATGAGAATGCCGCGAAAAACTGCTAACAGTACAACGCGATGTGTAGTGAGTGGAAAAACCGACTTGAGTAATATGACTGATAACACTAGCGACACTCAGTGTCTTAATGATAATCCTCCAATTATAGATACTCAGTGCGTGCCGACCACCAGTAATGACTCTAATCTAAATGATGAGCAAACAAATTTAATTATTTCAACAGTAAATTTAACGACAATTGATGACGCGGAACGTTCCGCTACAATGAAACCTGCCCAGTTTACACGGTGAACAGATAAATGTTTCTAACGTAGACGAACAATGTACTCAAAATACGTCAGATTTATTTGATTCCGATGTAGTAACCAACAGAGCACATCCTATTATCAAACCTTTTCATGAATCAGACAATGACCAAATGGTTACACAATACGTGACAAATGCAAATACACCATCACGCAGCACAGAGAATAGAGTCGCTAATTTTGGCATGGATCAACTTATTGCAGTATTGCTACAATTTAATGAAAATCTCAAACACTCGAATGAAAAACAAACCAACAATTATAGACAACTTAATGAATCGAACAAACAAATAAATGAAACTCTCAAACAGTCGAATGAAAAACAAGAACAATTACGTGAGGAAATTAAGGCTTGTGCTAGGAATAGTTGTGAAGAACTTAGATCCGTTGCACAAGAAATACGTAATTCACATGCAGCCACAACAAAATTACTAGAGATGAAATCAGTGCAGTTGCTAAACAATGTTCAGAAAACGCAACACAGTTACGCGACGAGTTTAAATTAATGTCAGCAGAACTTTCACGCGAAAGTAGACAAGAAATTTGAACAACAGAAAAGCCAAACTGACGATCGTTTTAATCGCTACCTACAAAACAGTGTAAAGCGTTACCGTAAATTCATACAGGAACAGAACAAAGTACAGCAACAAGTCATGGAAACAATACTACACAGACACAGGAAGACAAGCGTTAGTTGTTTACGAAAGCAAAAACATATGTAGACAACAACATTGCTACAGTATTAGACGAAATCAATACCATCAAACAGTTGAACACCGAATTGCATGGGGAAATCTCCGATCTAAAAACAAAACAGACACTAATATTCAGACTTTGGGAAATAAATACACAGCATACTTTCAGACAGTAACCAGCATCCTTAAACAGTTGGAATTAATACAGGATCCCGATGCCATTAAAGCAGACGTTAAGAAATTGAACAAAACCACACGTAAAATGCAAAAACAAATTAATGCTAGTGACACTAAAAATGACGATCAGGTAACGGCACTGACTGAAAAATTTAATGAATTGACCAGTCGTATTGACGTTATCGATAATAACAATGACACCAAATCAGACGATACGTCACCAATTTCGTGCAATCAAACACCCGAATTCCAAAACAAACAGCAGACAATCAGTGAGATAGGTTCGTCCAGTAATACATTACGCAGAAAATTGTCATATTTACAGCAAGAAGTGACAGAAATGAAAAATGTTTCAGCCTCTAACACGTCACAGCATGTGCCATATTCTGAACATTTCTCGCATTCACACAGCCAGTATAATTTAGGTAATTTACAGAGAGTACGTGACTTAGATTCCGAACAGACACAGAAAAATATACTCATGCAATCGTGAATCTGCTCAGACATTCAGAGACGATAATTTTGATTACAAGCACTTTCTATCAGTTACAAAATTTAAGGTATTTTACACTCCTGGAAATGGAAATAAGAACACCGTGAATTCATTGTCCCAGGAAGGGGAAACTTTATTGATACATTCCTGGGGTCAGATACATCACATGATCACACTGACAGAACCACAGGCACATAGACACAGGCAACAGAGCATGCACAATGTCGGCACTAGTACAGTGTATATCCACCTTTCGCAGCAATGGAGGCTGCTATTCTCCCATGGAGACGATCGTAGAGATGCTGGATGTAGTCCTGTGGAACGGCTTGCCATGCCATTTCCACCTGGCGCCTCAGTTGGACCAGCGTTCGTGCTGGACGTGCAGACCGCGTGAGACGACGCTTCATCCAGTCCCAAACATGCTGAATGGGGGACAGATCCGGAGATCTTGCTGGCCAGGGTAGTTGACTTACACCTTCTAGAGCACGTTGGGTGGCACGGGATACATGCGGACGTGCATTGTCCTGTTGGAACAGCAAGTTCCCTTGCCGGTCTAGGAATGGTAGAACAATGGGTTCGATGACGGTTTGGATGTACCGTGCACTATTCAGTGTCCCCTCGACGATCACCAGTGGTGTACAGCCAGTGTAGGAGATCGCTCCCCACACCATGATGCCGGGTGTTGGCCCTGTGTGCCTCGGTCGTATGCAGTCCTGATTGTGGCGCTCACCTGCACGGCGCCAAACACGCATACGACCATCATTGGCACCAAGGCAGAAGCGACTCTCATCGCTGAAGACGACACGTCTCCATTCGTCCCTCCATTCACGCCTGTCGCGACACCACTGGAGGCGGGCTGCACGATGTTGGGGCGTGAGCGGAAGACGGCCTAACGGTGTGCGGGACCGTAGCCCAGCTTCATGGAGATGGTTGCGAATGGTCCTCGCCGATACCCCAGGAGCAACAGTGTCCCTAATTTGCTGGGAAGTGGCGGTGCGGTCCCCTACGGCACTGCGTAGGATCCTACGGTCTTGGCGTGCATCCGTGCGTCGCTGCGGTCCGGTCCCAGGTCGACGGGCACGTGCACCTTCCGCCGACCACTGGCGACAACATCGATGTACTGTGGAGACCTCACGCCCCATGTGTTGAGCAATTCGGCGGTACGTCCACCCGGCCTCCCGCATGCCCACTATACGCCCTCGCTCAAAGTCCGTCAACTGCATATACGGTTCACGTCCACGCTGTCGCGGCATGCTACCAGTGTTAAAGACTGCGATGGAGCTCCGTATGCCACGGCAAACCGGCTGACACTGACGGCGGCGGTGCACAAATGCTGCGCAGCTAGCGTCATTCGACGGCCAACACCGCGGTTCCTGGTGTGTCCGCTGTGCTGTGCGTGTGATCAGTGCTTGTACAGCCCTCTCGCAGTGTCCGGAGCAAGTATGGTGGGTCTGACACACCGGTGTCAATGTGTTCTTTTTTCCATTTCCAGGAGTGTAGAATTACAACACAGATTCACCCTTTGGATTGGATACAACAATTTAGCTTTGATTTTCCACCAACTTGGCCCGTAATACACAAACTTGAATTTATTTGCAGTTTTTTGGAAGGTGAACCGGCAACTCGTATGAGACCGATCGCGAGACAATGTTATTCGGTAGAAGACTATCAGAATGCTTTTCTGTCAGCGTATTGGTCGAAAACGACACAGCGCGGAATGAAGGATCAGTTAATTAGCTTACCGAATCATGAGAACTCAAATTTTTCCACTGTTCCGCAATTTTTCGAACACATGGTACAACAAAACCAAAATTTATGTGAGCCATACTGTGAATCAGCACTTATCCAATTATGTATTTCATAATTACCACGATCGTTAAGAGTCTCACCTTTAACAGGACAGCAGAAAGAAAATATTTCGGCATTTAGAGATCTGTTACAGCTTTTGGAAGCTCAGAAATCAGATTATGCCTTCTTAAACAAAAATTTTTCACATCATAACCAAGGCCAACGAGCATATAGTAATTACGATCAGCCACGCTATTTTAATAGCAAAGGTGATAGACGGTCCAGGAATGACAACCACCAGACTTTAATAACAGGCAAAATTTTAATTATCAGTATCATCAAAATTATCAGCAACAAAACCAGCAGGTTAGCATACCTAACCAACAGTATAATGTGCAAGGTCAAACAAGCTTTAATGTGTCGCCACCTACACGTATAGCGTCGGCTTCGCCAAATAGTAACGCACAGAAACAAGGAAATCACTACGTACAGAAGACACATCATTTCAACTCCTATCGCAACGCGCCGTATAGCAATGACTATCATGACAGACATAAAAGTAATGAGCAGTTTTCAGCGTACATTTAATAACAGTAGGTCTTATCAGCAGGAGAATCATCTGCAACAACAGATTATCATGAATGAACCAGACAGTCGATATCATACCGAACCTAATACGTCAGGACGAAATAACAGAACAGTACAAATAGTCGAAATGCCACAGCATCCTCCTGCAAGTAACAGCACGTCAGAAAGAATTTGACTAGATACAGTACAGGTTACATCTTCCAGTAACGTAAGCAATACTTCTGATACATAGAGTCTTGTTCACGAAAATGTTATTACTTTTGACGACATCCGAGACACACTTTTACATGAAAAACCAGTTATTCAAAAAACCATTTCCCACCCTGTTATTGAAGTAAAGATTGGATCATCCACATTTTCGGCAGTAATCGATTCTGAATAAACCTATGTCAGTTATAAATGAGGAAAATTTCAACGAATGTAACAAACAGAACACCTATCCTACGTTACTATTAGGCAGAATTAAAGTAAAAGGAGCAGTGTCTGGTAGAGGAGTAGATGTAAAATTACAGACACACTTATCATTTTGTATTGCAGGTCATACGTTCCACTCATATTTTTGGATTGTTCCCTTATTGACAACAGACGTTATTTTAGGTATGAATTTTTTGGTACAGGACGACGCAATTATTGACTTTCAAAATTCCTATTTAGTGTTAAAGGATGAAAAAGTCCAACTGGCATTAGAATTTGAGCACGCTTTAACTGCAGAAGAACAAGCAATTAATCGGACAGAGGTCATTTCTACATCACGTAACACAGACTGACATTCCACTTTGTTCACAGATACGTATGTACACAACTACAATATACCAGACGAAGCCGACTATGACGTTATGTAAATGATTTCTGATAAAGTAAAACAGAGCAACGCAAATACAGATGATGAACGTACTCAGGTAAGCAAAATTATTTTACAGCAAGCTCCAGTTTTTGACAACATCCCTGGTAGTATGTCCGGTTTCATGTATGAATTTCAAGTTAAACAGCAAGACACGTTTAAAGCCAAACATTATCTCATTCCATACATTCACAGAGAAGAAGTTAAGAAAGAATTGAAAGCTATGTTTGACGAAGGAATTATTGAACCGGAAGTTAGTCCGTACATAAACCCTCTCCATACTGTTAAGAAAAAGGATGGATCACTTCGCCTCGTACTTGATTCGCGTCATGTCAACGACATTATACATTAATGAAACGGATCGCCCACAGACACTACAAGAACTTTTACAGAAATTTCGTGGTAGTGATATTTATTCAACATTAGATTTGAAATCGGGATTTTGGCAAATTCAGCTCCATCCGAACTGCAGAAAGTACACAGCTTTTCTCTGTTTTGGTGATTGTTATCAATTTTCCAAATTACCGTTCGGTTTAACAATTTCTTCAGCAGCAGAGGTTTTTGTTATTCGCGGTTTGAATACTATACTTCCGACAGAACTTAACGACAGAATCACAACGTATGTAGACGACATCCTTATCGCTGAAGTTAAATTGTCTGAACACAATTGGATTCTGGAACAACTGTTGCAAACTTTTCGTGCACAGGGACTCACAGTTAATCTTTGCAAATCGCACTTTGGGAAAACTTCCGTAAAATTTCTTGGACTTGTAATTTCAGCAGAAGGCGTTGCGCCTGATTCGGAAAAACTTCAAGCTTTACGTGACATTACTGTTCCAACGACGAAGAAACAACTACGCAGCTTTCTGGGATTAATTTTTTCCGTAAATTTATTCATTACTCTGCTTTAGGCACCCCTAGATTATGCCAATTGACGGGTAAAAACGCTATTTGGTCCTGGGATAGCCAAGCACTGTTTGAATTTGTTAATTTGAAACATGCCTTGTTGAACGCACAACTTTGATCACACCCAGATCCTACCAGAAATTTTTCCATTGCCACCGACAGTCCTAACACCGCTCTAGGCATACACATTTTTCAGGAATTAAAAACATCGTAATTAAAAACATCGCCTTTGCAAGTCGAATTCTGTCACCTACTGAACGCAATTATTCTGTTACAGAACTGGAAACATAATGTGTTCTATGGGCATTTACCAAATTTAGGCATATCCTTTATGGAAGACATACTACCGTTTACACAGATCAAAGAGCTATAGAGTTTTTAATTTCCGCTAAATTTACACATGACAGGTTAAGCAGATGGTAGCTTTATTTACAGGAATTTAATTTTACAATTGTTCACATTCCTGGCACACAAAATATTGTCGGTGACGCACTATCCCGTTCTCTCAGCAACAATCAGCAAGACATCGCAACCAACTTTTGCCAAGCAAATTTTAGCGTCATGTATATTCAACAAGTTGCATTTGAAAATTTCATTTCGTCGTCATTACGAGACATAGCATAAGAGCAGAGAAAAGACAACGTGTGGAAAGAAATTAAACACCTTTGGCAAAATAGGAATAACGTTACCGTTAGAAACCATTATACTGTACGCAATAACGTTCTGTTTCGCCGCTCTCACCCTGACAGCAACTACTGGTTATTATGTATTCCTGACGAGCTTGTTAACAAATTAATTGGATATACCGATTTAAGTTATGCACATTACGGAGCCAGAAAATGTTTTCTTATCCTGAGACAGAACTGTTATTTTGCCAACATGGAGAAACTAAATCAGACACGACTTCACATATTCCTCCGTTACATCCCATTGTACCCGTTAAATTGAAACACATGGGCACTGTAGACATTTTTGGTCCGATTCCCAGATCTAGTAGAGGTTTTTGTTACATCTTTGTCGCTGTTGAACACACTTCGAAATTTGTTACCTTCACACCGTTACGCAAAGCTATTGCTAAATCTGTTTCGAATGCATTTGCAAAACATTTTTTATTTAATGTAGGGCATGTGTTGAAAGTAATTTCCGACAATGGACGAAAATTTCGATCTGCGATATGGACACGTATGTTACGTTCTAGAAACATTTCTCCGATCTATATATCCAGGTATCACCCTTCTTCGAACCCTACTAAACGACTGATGAAAGAAATTGGTAAACTATGTAGAATATACGTATTGATTGGGACACACACATACCCTCATTCCACGATGTAATTAACTCCATACCAAATGAATCTACTATGGTATCTCCGACTCTTATATTGAAAAATATTGAACTACCCAACAAAATTAAAGAATTGGTATCTTTTCCTACATCTCGTCGACTACGCCACCATGAAATAATTGACATTGCGCTCAATAACATCAAACGTGCCGCAGAGTGCCGGAGAAGACAGCAAAAACAGGTTTGTACACGCCGTGACTTTCACATTGGACAGAAGATACGAGTATTAGTACGCACACATTATTTATCCAACAGAGGAAAGAATAGATGCAGTAAATTTGAGTTTCTATACGCGGGTCCATATAGAATTCGCAGCATTCCTCACCGCAATGTAGTACATGTCGAAACTTTGAGAACCAGAAAAACCAAGGGCAATCACCATATCTCCAACATTAAACCTGTTACTGAATAAACATACTTTATGATTTATCACATTGTAATGCCATTTGCAGATATTTATATGAACACTACCGATGATGATCATATTTTTTATTGGCAAGTGCCTGGCAAGGTAAGGTTAGCAGGTCGCTTTTATTGTCGTTGTATATCAGACAGTGCACATTTTCCATTCTTTTTATGTAGATATGATGGTTTTCCTATCGAAAGTAGAATTTTCTCTGTATGCGCTATGAAATCTTTAAGATGAAACAAACACCGGTTGACTTTGACATTTTGCCTTATGATATCCCAATATCTTCGCTGTTCTACAGTTTTTTTGTTAATACATTATGATATTGTGCGTACATTTTTGCACTTGAAATTTGTCTATGGTTTTGACCTAATACGTTTTCTGTCATGCTATGCTGTATGCTTAGTTATATCACTAGAAACAAGTTTTCATATAATGGGTATATGAATTAAATGCAAGATATTAATCCATATTCATCATTTTCAGAATGCAATACCATGTAAAAGAAATAAATTAAACAACCACAGTGGTTTACTATGAAATGGAAATTTTACCATCAGAATGAAAGAAAGAAGATGCAATACTTTGTCATGGAAACTAAATGGATCGGAATTGGCCATCATTAACAAGAATATACTATACACACTTTATGATTGCAGTCTTGACTAATTATTTTTCTTTCAGAATACGAGGCGATTGTGGCAGGCTGTCAGACAGAAATACAGATGTTAATTTTAGTGATGAAATATGCTAGAAGTAAGAAACTCTATAATATATGAAATAATGAATGATAATTAATAGTTGTATGAGGAAAATGGTAATATGAATATGAATAATGAAGTGTTTATTTTTTGCAGATGATAATAAATGATGATGAAATGTTGTATGAAGAATATGGTAATATGAATAATGAAGTTTTTCTTTGCACATGATGACAATGATGAAGTTTATATACCGGGTGATCAAAAAGTCAGTATAAATTTGAAAACTGAATAAATCACGGAATAATGTAGATAGAGATTTACAAATTGACACACATGCTTGGAATGACATGGGGTTTTATTAGAACCAAAAAATACAAAAGTTCAAAAAAAATGTCCGACAGATGGCGCTTCATCTGATCAGAATAGCAATAATTAGCATAACAAAGTAAGACAAAGCAAAGCTGATGTTCTTTACAGGAAATGCTCGATATGTCCACCATCATTCCTCAACAATAGCTGCAGTCGAGGAATAATGTTGTTAACAGCACTGTAAAGCATGTCCGGAGTTATGGTGAGGCATTGGCGTCGGATGTTGTCTTTCAGCATCCCTAGAGATGTCGGTCAATCACGATACACTTGCGACTTCAGGTAACCCCAAAACCAATAATGGCACGGACTGAGGTCTGGGGACCTGGGAGGCCAAGCATGACGAAAGTGGCGTCTGAGCACGCGATCATCACCAAATGACGCGCGCAAGAAATCTTTCACACGCCATCTGTCGGACATTTTGTGAACTTTTTTTGTGTTCGAATAAAACCCCATGTCATTCAAAGCATGTGTGTCAATTATTCCCTCTCTATCTACATTATTCCGTGGTTTATTAAGTTTTCAAATTTGTACTGACTTTTTGATCACCCTGTATTTCCTATTAGTTAAGAGATGCTATGAAGTTATTTAAGTATTTTTTGCAGTTCTTTTTGACAGTATGTCATATGTCACATAGTATAATGACTGAATGTTTAGGGAAAGACAGCTAGAATACATACATATTATGTACACGTTTCATTACCTGTTAATTTGAAGCTTACTACTTTTCAGCATAATATTCATTTGTTCTTTCAGCTCAATAATCCACTTTGTACTTTTTCCAGGAGAAGCTTTTCATGATATTAATATGCTACAAGCACTTGATTACTAAACCTGTTCTAGTACTTGCATTTTTTTACTCAGTTGTCTCTATCATTCGTCAATGTGATCACATATACTCCACTTGTTTCATAACCTTGCTTCAGCTGACTCATGATGAATGACATTAATAGTCCTTATTTCCAGCAATAAGTCTAAAGCAAATATTTTCATGTCCCAGCAATGACTATTGATCCCAACGCAATGCATTGCAAGCACAAAAAAAAAAAAAATATCACCAGTCCCAACTATTACCAGTATACAACTAAATAATGCTACCAGTTTCTAGTCCTAAATATAATGCAAATTTTTCTCTTGTATTAATTCCAATATGTCTATGTTTTTTTGGACTAAACACTTTGAGTACTAGTTCCAATGTGTTACATCTCAAATATGTCTTATGTCACTTGCATGATATCACATATAATCACTAGCAGCTTGGTGCTAGATAAATTCCTGTTTTGAATGATGACTTCTGAATAGTGCATAATAAACACTTTGTAAATAGACAACGAGTGCCAATGATTACTGCAATGAGATGACTTATGAATGGCGTTTTGTATTACTCCATACATACTACATAAATATTTTGTAACTGGTGAATGAGTGCCAATAATTACAGCAGTGACATGACTTCTTAATAATGTTTTGTTATACTCTATAAATGATATGCCAATGATTACTCCAATGAGATGACTTATGAATGATGTTTTGTAATACTCCATACACACTACATAAATATTTTGTAACTGGCCAATGAATGCCAATGATTACTGCAATGAGATGACTTATGAATGATATTTTGTAATACTCCATACATACTACATAAATGTTTTGTAACTGGCGAACGAATGCCAGTAATTACTGTAATGACGTGACTTATGAATGATGTTTTGTAAAACTGTATAAAAGCTATGCCAATGATTACTGTAATGAGATGACTTATGCATAAATGCTATGACAATAATTACTGTAATGAGATGACTTACGAATGATGTTTTGTAATACTCCAAACATACTACATAAATGTTTTGTAACTGGCCAATGAATGCCAATGATTATTGTAATGAGATGACTTATGATGCCAATAACAACTCTAATGAGATGACTTATGAATGATGTTGTGTAATACTCCATATGAGATGACTTATGAAAGATGTTATGTAATACTCCATACATACTACATAAATGCTTTGTAACTAGCCAATTAGTGCCAGTAATTATTCAGAATGATGACTAGCATAAGACTTAATGTATCCTTCACCTTCTGACCTAATTACCACCAGTTACTGCAATATCCGTATGTCCTGTTGATCCTCATGATCATGGAGCACTATATTTGGTTTTTGCACTAATTCTACATTCATGTAAGAGTATGGATTCCACAAAAATGTGATGTTGACATATCAGCTGTCCACCACCTTGAACGCTGGAGATGTTATTATGGACCTACTGTTTGGTGTACCTGATGTACCACCACAATGATATCATACAATATGAATACAACATTCCAGTTTCTTGGCTACACTGATAAATACCTCAGGGAAGAGAACTTCAGATTGTCTCACTTGGTGTTGTGCTTCTGTAGAAAGATATGGACTTTTAGTGCAGCTATGTGCAACTCACTGTGCTACAACCATGATGCTATCCTTCCCGTTCCTTTCCTATTTCTTGTAAAATGGTAAAGACTTATACAGTGTGTGTGCACTTTATGTCATTTCTTAATATATTCTGTACTTATCAATAGTGTTATATATATGTATATACTCTGTGACTATAGACTTAGTAAACTAAATAGATTATAGAAAAATTTCTTGCTCATGGCAAGTCCAATTGACTCACCATCACTGCCAAAATTTTTGCCCCCCCCCTCGGTAAAGTAAAAGCAGTCGTGAGCATATGTAGTTTGTTACAGCTAAATTTGTACTATTGTTGTATCAAGTTCCATGTAAATGTTTTTTAAAAATCTTTTAATAATAATCTTTCTTTTTTTAAAATTAACTTTTTGACAATCATTCATCTGAATTTAAAGAATTTACTAATTTCTGCAATCCATGGTCATCCCGATTATCGTAAAGAAAAATCTGTTTTGTTTCTTTCTCTACATGACAAATCTAGCTGCCAGCATTGCACTGGGCTGTGCCAGAAAAAAATTCTTACAGGAGCAGATATATACGCGTTATCCGGCGACTTGATTGAGGTAAGAATTTTCAATTTATTCAGAATGATCTTTCAGGGCCATGACGCAGCACTGCTGACGTCCAAATTTACCAGTTTAGATTCACAGTCAGTTAATTATTGAAAGGTTATATATGAGCCACAATTTTATTGAGAGGTTAGTCACATTTTTATTGCGATCTTACGGAATAATAAACCGTTGGGAGGTTACACTGAAAGTGAATGATATACATATTTTTTAAACTGTTGGGAGGTTACACTTTATTTTTTCTTATTTACTTTATCGTGTCAGAAGCAAACTAAAAGCAATATTAGATACATTACTACATACATACATACATTATGGTTTATAAATTAAACTAGTCAAGAATGAAATAAATGATTAGACACAGATTGTGTTGTCAAACGTAAGGTATTTTTAATCTATACAGTGGATGCCCAAAAATTTGCAACGCCCAGTGCAGTTTGTGTAGCGTTTACGAGGTCCTCCATGGTGCACACAGTTGGAGGTAATGTGCATTGTAGTAGATGTGTTGATGTCTGCACGGCAGCTCCGCAGTCACACTGGAGAGAGTCCACCTGGAAGCCCCACCTCTCCAGATTACTCTTGAATCATGTGACAGAAGAACGCAGGCAGTTGAGTAATTTCCATGTGGACCATTTCTCTGTGTGGCCTGGGGGAAGAACTTCTTGCGGGATCAGCCACTCCTCCAGATGCTGGCATCTGACCTGCCTTCTCTTCTCCCGGTGTTGATGTGGAGTGTCAGCGAGTGGTTCTGTACTTTGAAGGAAGCTCTTTCTAGACACAAGTCTTTGCTGTGCCGGTTGGTGGCCATGTAGTGGGTGGGCTTCGGATGTTAATGCCTTCTTCATTTCACTCCGTGCTGCTGTATCTCTTTGGATGTCCGGGGGGGGGGGGGGGGAGGGGCTATGCCGGATAAGCAGTACAGTTTTTCCACAGGTGTGGCTCTTAGACAACCCATAGTAATACGACATGTCTCATTCAGAGCAACATCAACTTTCTTTGTATGTGTAGATCTGCACCATACTGGGCAAGCGTACTCAACTGCAGAGTAGCAGAGGGCTAATGCGGATGTGCGCACTGTGTCTGGCTGTGCTCCCCATGTTGTTCCAGTGAGCTTCCTAACCACACTGTTCCTGGCAGCCACTTTTTGCTTTGTTTTTAAGCAGTGTTCCTTATATGTAAGAGCACGGTCCAGAGTGACTCCGAGGTATTTTGGAGTCTTGCAGTGTTCTAAAGAGGTTCCTTCGCAATCTATCTGCAAGGTTCTACTAGCCTGTCTGTTTCGGAGGTGGAAAGCACAAGTCTGGGTCTTAGAAGGATTTGGTTTCAATTGATTGTCCCTGTAATAGGCAGTTAATTCTTTCAGAGCATCAGTTAGCTTCCTCTCCACGCTCTCAAAGCTGTTATCTTGTGCTGTGATTGCTCGGTCATCTGCATATATGAAGCTTTGTGTTCCTTCTGGTAACGGCTGGTCATTAGTGTATATATTGAAGAGGGTGGGTGCCAATACACTGCCTTGTGGCAGCCCATTTTTCTGCTACCTCCATCTGCTTCTTTGTCCTTGATATTCCACAAAATATCTTCGGTTCTGCAGAAGATTTCTAATTAGACAAGTTAGTTTGTAGTCCTTGGTGAGGTTGTATAGCTTCAGCAACAAGAGTCTGTGGGTGACGGTGTCGTAGGCGGCTGAAAGATCTATAAACACCGCTCCTGTTATCTGTCGCCTTTGGAAGCCGTCCTCTATATGCTGTGTCAAATTCAACACCTGTACTGTGCAGCTCTTCCCTTGTCTGAATCCTGCCTGTTGAGGGATCAGTAATGGTTCTATCATATCTGTAATTATTTGGAGGATCAACCTTTCCAATACCTTATACAGGTGGCATAGGAGGGAGATCGGCCTATAGCTTTTGGGGTCATCCCGGTCTTTCCGTGGTTTATGTATAGCGATAATTTTTGCTTTCCGCCAAGATTTTGGTATCTTGCCACTCTTGACACAATTATTCATTAGCTCGAGTAGCCAGCACTTTGCGCCTGGACCAAAGTTCTTGATCTGTTCACTTCTTATGTCATCTACCCCTGCTGCTTTTCCGACTTTGCACTTATTTAGAGCTGAGTCGAGCTCATTCAAACTGAATGGTCGAGACAGAGTGTTTCCCTCTTGTTCGGGCTCCCTTTCCAGCGTTCGTCTCCCGATTTTACTGGTATGGTCAGGTTTACCATTTTTCAAAAGCTGGTGTGCGATCTGGTCTGCCTTCACATTTGTATGCGTATTGGGTTGGGAGGGATGACTGTTAAGGTGTCGTAACAATCTCCAGGCCTTTTGACTACTTTTACTCATCTCACATTTTGTCATCAGTTTAATCCACTGTTCTCTCTTCGCCTCAGAGATTGAGTAGAGAGTATTTTGCGCAGCCGGATAAGTCTCCTCACTATAAGGGTTTTCTTCATATAGTCGATAGTATCCGTCCAGCAGAGCAGCTGTTTCAGGTGTCACACCCTGCAGATACATTGTCCTACACCCTCTTGGAATTGATGCCCGGGTGCAATGTTTGACAGTTTGAACAAAGCTGTCATACTCTTCAGGAATAGGTCGCACAGACTTAATCTCCTTGTCCAGCATCTTAGCAAATTTTTTCCAGTCAGCTTTCTTGAAATTGTATTTCCGTTTGAAATTCACCTCCTGTGGCCTTATTGCTGGAAGAACTTGACACAGTAGTGGCCTCTGTTGCGTCTTTGGTATGGGCGAGCACACTGATTTGGAGCACTTACTTTACTTTTTCGTGTCCGGAAACTACAATTTGTTTGCCCAATATTGGGCAATGTCCAATGATTCTTCTTTAGCCAGCCATAGGTCGTCGGGGGTGCATCTGTGCGGGCAGGCTGGGCATTGTAGGAGATGTTCCATGTCCTGTCGAGTGCCGCAGTCGCATTTGTCGTCATTTTCGTCCAACAAACCCCATTTGATCAGATTAGATTTCACAGGAGCCACCCCAGTTCTGATGCGGTTAAGCATTCTCCAGGTTTTCCAATCACCAGAAACGCCGCTTGGTGGGTCCTCTCTTAGTGGATAGTAGATGAGGGGCTCATCTAAAGCGCAACTTAGGAAACGGCGTCTGGATTTGAGTCTGCTGCGGCCACACTCTAGGCCAAATATTGAGTGACGAGCATCAAAGGTTTGTTTTAGCTTCTCGGTATGTTCATGGACTTTCCTACGTGAGTCAGGGTTTGTGAAACCTGCGGCCCTGTAAAGATTTTCTATGGGGGTAGGTTTCATGCAGCCTGTCACTATCCTGCATGTTTCATTCAAGCTAATATCTACCTTTTTTGCGTGGGCGGATCTGCACCATACCGGGCAGGCATATTCGGCAGTTGAGAAGCACAAAGCTTGGGCTGAAGTTCTGACCGCGGTAGGTTTGGCACCCCATTTGCTGTTGGACAGCTTTCTTATTAGGGAATTTCGTGCTTCTACTTTTTTGCGTGTTTTTTCGCAATGATATTTGTATGTCAATGTTCTGTCCAGCACGACGCCAAGGTAGGTGGGAGTATCTGCGTGTTCTGAGTCGACAAGACTCAGCGGAGCAGCGCCTCTGAGGAAGTCCAGCGCAGCCCGGACGAAACGTAAGGAGCAGAAAAGTTCTTGGACCACGACCTCACATCCCGAAAAGTATATCAACAGCTATGTTCTAGTAATGTCCCATCCCAGGTAACATTGAGCCTGTACTTTGCCTGCCTCGAGTTCAAATGGAATGCACTCACTTAAGTTTTGGAGGGGTTGGGTTTTACAGAATTCTTTTTGTAGTAGGTTGACATTATAGAAAGGGCGGTTTCTAGTTTCTCCTCGATGGCTTCAAACCTGTTGCCTTGAACTGTCATTGCCAGTTCGTCTGCATATACAAAAGTTTTGGTTTTGTCTGGAGTAGGTTGGTCATTTGTATATATGTTGAATAGGATTGGCGCCAACACGCTCCCTTGGGCGAGCCCATTTTTCTGATTCCGCCATCGACTCTTTTTCCCCTCAAGCATTACGAAGAACTGTCTATTTTGGAGCAGGGATTCGATTATCTTGACTAGGTGGTAGTCATTCAGGGTCTCGTAGATTTTATGCAGTAGTGTCCGGTGATGTACTGTATCATTGGCGGAACTTAGGTCGACTAGTGCGAGCCCAGTGATTAGTTTATTCTCAAACCCATCCTCGATATGTTCCGTCAATGCTAGAATTTGACTGGTACAGGACTTTCCAGGTCTAAAACCTGCTTGGTGTGGAATTAGCTTCGAGTCAACGATCTTCTCTATTCTGTTTAGGATCAATCTTTCATAGAGCTTAAACAGTTGGCAGAGAAGGGTTATGGGTCGATAGCTCTTCGGAGACTCTGGGTCCTTCCCGGGGTTAAGGAGAGCCACCACTTTTGACTTCCTCCACAGTTTCGGGATTTGAAAGGTTTCACGGCACACGTTAAAAAGTCCAAGTATCCAGTACCTGGCGCCAAGGCCGAAGTTTTTAATCTGTTCCACGCAAATATCATCAAACCCAGCGGCTTTCCAATTCTTCATGGTATTTATGCCATTGTTCAACTCTCTCATGCTAAATGGTTTCTGGAAGTTGGTGTTTTCCGTTGGCAGTAGGCGTGTGATTTTAGTTTTCTGACGTTTGGAAGGAGTTGGTTGGCCACCTGGTTTGGAGTTACGTTGCCGGGGCCTTGCTTAGCCTTGGGTCACCATCCAGTTTCTTAATCAGGTTCCAGGCTATTTTGCTACTGTGGGACATATCCATTCTTTCTAGGGTTGCTATCCACTTCTTCTCGCGTGCCTCGCTGAGGGCTGTCATTAAAGCTGTGCCACAGGTGATGGTTTCGTCGCTGAATGGGTCTTCCACGAACAATACTTGATACTTCTCCAGGATGTCCTTTGAGGCATTTGAGAGCCCTGGGATATAGTGTTGTCTGCAACCCCTAGGAATATATTGTCTAGATACCTTTCGCAAAGTCTCAACAAAGGTAATTATTTGGTGTTGGGGTCAGACTGGCTAATTCCTCATCCAGCGCTTGGGAATATTCTGACCACCTAGCCTTTTTAAAGTTGAATCTCCTACGGAAAGGTATTTTGGTTGTTTTGATTGTTGAGTAGACTTGGATTCCAATAGGTCGATGTTGTGTCTTGGGATTGCATCGTATACTCTTTTGCAGCAGGTGTCGTAGATGTTCCGGCTGACGAAGCAAATATCGGGATTGTAACCTCGCTTCCAAATTTTGCTGTTGAAGGAGCAGGGGAGCTTGGGGTCATGGAGAAGTGAGAGGTTATTTGCCTCAGCCCATTGTTCTAGCAGCTGACCATGGGCGTCTGTCTCGTCGTAGCCCCAGGTGGTGCTGTGGCTGCTAAAGTCGCCCAGAACGAAGTGTGTCCTTTGGTTGTTGAAGCTTTCTGGCGTTGAAGTGTGTAAGTTCTGGCCGGGGGGTTTATATAAGGAGCATATTGTAAATGATCCACTCTCTATCGCTAACACTTCAATGTTGTTGGTGGTTGTCCTACTCGTGGAAGAGAACAGCATCTCGGGTCTGGTACATATTGCGCTCCCATACCTTCTGTGAGGTGCTTCTACTGCCAAGCGCATTCCTTTGATATTGGGTCTGTTTGCTGTTTCATCTCTATGCGTTTCCTGCAGGCACAGTACGTCCCACTTTTCTGATCGGCATAGTTGCGATATTACATCCTCCTTATTCTTGGTGATTCCCTCGACGTTCAGGCTGACGATCGTCAGAGTTGGCCCTGAAGAGGACCTGTTTTTGTTTTTGGCTTTTGATTGCATTGGTTTCCGGTGGTGGAAGGTTTGGCCGTTGTCCCATTGGGCAACGTTTCCGGGGAGCGCCGGCATTTTACTTTCTTCTATGTAGCATGTAAGTAAAATGCACACGTGGAGGCACCTTCCTTGCTCCGCGATTTGGAGCAAAGCTGTGTGATGTCTTCACTCACAAAGAGGAGGTCAGGGTTAAATCCACGTTGCCACCTGCCACTGTTGAAGGAAGGAGTTAGCTTGCTGTCATGTATAAGAGACAACTGGCAGGATTCAGCCCAGGAGAGGACTGCCTCCCCATTTTCGTCATCTTCAGAGTATCCCACAAATCACTATGGCTGTTAAAGTCACCTATTACTACAGACGTCTTGCTGTTATGGAAGTTCCTGGGTGGTGTGAAGGAAAATGCAGCAGAAGGGGGCTTATACACAGAGGTAACCACGCAGTTACTCAGCTCCACTTTGATGACTTTGATGTTATTTTCTACGGTGCAGTGAGCACTGATTACCTGAAGCCCTGGTCTTACAAATACTGAGAGTGCGGTGTTTCTGCAGCTAGTTTCATGCCCGGTATTTTTGGTCGTCTCTGTCGCTCATCTCTATGCGTCTCTTGTATACACAGGACGTCGCATTTTTTGTCACGGCATAGGTTGGATAACAGATGTTCTTTGGCTGATGATATGTCTTCAATATTTATAGATATGTTAGTTAAAGTTGGCTCTGATAAGGACCGTTTATCTACTCGCATGTTTGTTTGCTTCTGGTGTGAGAGAATCAGCCGTCTAGGTATACCTAGACGCCCAGATGACGCACGGATGTGTAAGGCTTAGTTGTCAGGACACACCCTTCGTGGAGGCTTCTCTCATGTCCCCCTTTATTTTTCCTGTTGGGAGGTTACACCATGTAGATGTAAATGCAGATTTTGTTGAAAAAAAAAATACTTCCTTAATCGTAGGCGTGCAAAGGAAAGAAACAAAATTAAAAAAAAAAAGATTAATATCGTATGAAAGAGTAATCTGACAACAACTGACGTGTTACTGTCATACAATATAGCTACACAATTTGTTCCGAATGGGGAAAATATTTTAAATTTACGCTTAGTATACATATACCATGGATAATCTGATCACAGAACTGTGATACTATCTCACTAGGTCGTGTTATCTAGTACAATGGTATAATTTTACTACACACGTAGTGACACGTATTTTGTCATTACTGTTATAGACAAAACGATTCATTTTAAATGATTACTCAGTGCACGATGTTCTGTAGGAGCGTTAGCCAAGACGAAATGAATCACCGCCCGAAGAACCAGTGTTGCGTGACCCGGAAAGGTTCGATTTGACAGGCAGCGGTCATGAAGCACATTTAGAACAAGGCCGCAAAGGACGAACAGGTGGCTGACGTCTACCTCCAGCCCGACACGGCACGAACTCGGTAAGTTCTGTAGCAGTCACGAATGCACCCAAGTTTACTCCCTCAAAATTTCTCGTCGTCTAAAGCGATACCGATTTGCTGCTTTGCAGTGTTGAAGCCCAGATATTGGCTTCTGAATTTCAAAGATACTTGAAAGTTTAATTGCCGAGATATGTATGGATCGTGTCTTGACTTTTGACATTCCTCGTCATCATCCAGTTACTTGCAACTCGCTTGATTTCGATTCGTTGGACCGATACTGACTTGATGTCATATTAGATACCTACAGAACGACTTTAAAATCCAGATGACTAACGAAGAATTATTATAGTTATTTCCTATGATGCTTAACTTAGAAAACTACTATGCAAAGTTTGTCGCTAATCTATTCGGACTTAGTTATAATTAGTAAAATGGTTACTTTTAGATCTGGGCAGAGAGAGAAAAGGGTAGAGGGAGGGGGGGGGTGACTGAGTTGTGTGTGTGTGTGTGTGTGTGTGTGTGTGTGTGTGTGTGTGTGTGTGTTGTGTATTTTGTTTCCAAATGTCAGTTTAGTTCTTCAAGTTTAAAGAGTCTTTAAAATTCTGAAAGAAGGGGGTGTTTGCTGATTCTGTCTGTTCATTTAAAATGGTGTGGGGTGATTTATGTTTGTAGGTGAAAATCTATAATTTTTCAATTTAGTTCTTCAAGTCCAAAGAGTCTTTAAAATTCTGGAAGAAGGGGGTATTTGCTGATTCTGTCTGTTCATTTAAAATGGTGTAGGGTGATTTATGTTTGCAAGTGAAAATCTATAATTTTTCAAGAGGTCAGCTTTATTCCCTTGTCTGCAGTATGTAGGATATGGGGGTTGGTTTCTAGGTCTGTAATGGAATGTTTATTTTCTGCGAGATGGGTGGCAAACGTGGATCTATTTAAGTTGTTTGGACGGAATGCATCAGTATTATTTTTGTATCACGTTTCAAAGCTTCTGCCTGTCTGCCCTACGTAGTAACAGGGGCAGATATTTTCTCATTGATGAAGATTGTATCTTCCTTACAGGAAATATAAATGGCAAATTAACTTATATTACTAAAAATTGAGATGCAAATTAATATGTGCAATTTACAAGGTGTATGGAGCTAGATTTTTAGATGATAATTCCATTACAATTAAGAGTACTGGCGTTGGGATTGTTTTTAACAGCTATTTTCTTACTTGATATATTGGCTGAACTGGGCATACGAGCATATAACATTTGAGATTAGCAGGTTAGTGGTTAATTTAAAATTAATAAGTAATGCGGGCATTTGGTAGGGAGTGGTAAGAGGATGGGGGGCATTCTTGCCGTTGCACACATAAATTTGTATAATTGTGACGGAAACTACGAACATTATCTGTTGGAAAACTATAAAAACAAATACTCCAAACCGACATTTCACGTAAGTCACATTCCTGTGCAAATCTGTAACGCAACCATCTGTGTAGGCTGCTTATAATTATGTATTATTTAGATTTTAGGACAACTAATCAATAAAAAACTCACCACATGTTCTAATGAAACCTCGAAAGCCGTCTGACGATGAATTATCGCGATTCGAAACCGATAATGGTCCCTTTTGAATAAAGGAACTTAAAATAAATTTGTGGCTGGTTGCTGTCTCAACACCATCAACATTTGTCTTCAAATAACAGCCACTGTCTCCAGCCAAGTCATCATATGACAAAATTGAAGTAAGATATCATCTTCGTCGTTGTGAGTGTTAACCAACAACGTCTCTGGTTCAACGTGACGTCTTTGATCCTGTAGATTAATCAGACTCGTTGGTTTGTTTACATTTTATAAAACGCGGAAGTTACTGTCTGCGAGAAAGTCTGTTAACTGTAGCGTGTGAAAGCAATTCTAAAACATGAATAATATTTGCCAAAGTGCTACACATAACAAATATATACTGAAGAATCTATTAACGGTAACATCTTTAAGTAGAACTTATATTGTAAATGCTTCGTGAAACTGTACCACACGTAGCGCTTGTATGGTGTCGTTTTCTATCTTGCCACAGATACACAACAAGCCTCACAAAGCTACAATAAAAAAGCACTGAATTTATATATCTGTCATCTGACGAGGAGCTGTTAGGCAGTTTGAAACCGGTCATGCTTTACTGAAATACATCTATTTAAAAAAGGCGACTGTCTCCGGTAACTTCCGAAAACGTTTTTATTAAGGGTGTGTTGGGCGTACAGCTTTAAAACTTTGCATAATTTCAATCTCTTCCATAATGATTATGGTCTGCCTCTTACCTTCTTTGTGTAAAACATTTAAATTATTAGCTACACCTCTTATGGAGTGGCCAGACTCACGTAAGTGGTTACTTAACGTACACTTGGAGTTCCTCAGACATTGGTGTTGCCGGAACATAACACCAAACCCTCTGCCAGTTTGCCCCACATGTCTGTCAGGCAATTGTCTCAAGTGACGCAATACACATCAATAGCGTCGTACTTTTTACAAGCTACCTTTTCTCTTTGCTGAAGTACTTTATAGTTTATGGCGGTTGTGTTGTCAAACTGGAGCCTCAATGATTCCTATGATATTTGTATACGCGCAAAAATTTTCCTAACTTTCCCCGCTGTGTGTGTGGTGGCGTTAGGGCCCTCCGTGAAACACATGAGCACGCTGACTAGCAGTGTAGCCCTGCATGGCGGGGCGGTTGGAGGGTGGCTGTCCGCCACTTCCTGGTGTAAAGTGAGTTTTCTGAACCATCGGGCTTTCAACATTAGTAGCTGGGCCATTTTACCTTTTTCTTTTCTTATTTTGCTCTCTTCACTGTAGGTTAACACATCTAAAACATGTAGATTTTTCTACTGGTCAGTTTGATCTACGACGCCCTGCTTGCTACGGGCTACAATATTTTATTTTGAGAAGGATGAATCTATCCCCTTCCAAGTAATGGGCTTAATGTTTTACTGACAGGTCAATATCTCATTCTGATTGTCGTAGAGCTAAGATTATTAGGATAGGTACCCGATTTTTTTATCATAATGTCGACTGTATGTTTCCTGTCATGTAGATGTGCACCTGAAGATGTGATCTGATATCACGAAACTGGTGCTGTTAAGGCTGTTTTCTTGCTGCGGCGATTGAATTTACTTGAGACTGGCACCATATAAATTTTAGAAACGTCACGGTGTCGAGATGTTACTTAAAGCCGTATTCATAACTTGTATTCTACTTATCTGAATTCTTTCGCGATTCGCGAGTGGATTCTTATTCCAATAAATCTTGAGTTACCATATCTTCCTCGTTAACTCTCTAAGTGCACGTGTTAGTTCCTGTCGATGTGTGGTTACCACCTCTCCTTGTACCATGGGTAAAGCAATTATATCTGCCCTGTCTTTTAAAGTCGATTCAGTCGCAATCTCTGGAAGTTAAACCTCGTTTATACTACGTTTCTCATTACCTTGCGGGCCAGTCATGTGTGTATCATGTGTAACCGATGCAGTTTAATGCTTTATGTGCACCTTCCTAATTTGAACGAACACGTTTATTATGTTTAGTTTTTCCCCGTGTGTGTTTATTCTAGAGAAATAAATGTGCAGTAATTCAATCGCTTTCGCTGTTGTTTCGCTCTGTCACGCTTTAAGTATTGACTAATCAGGGCTCTCAGCCATGCTTATGTACGAAGGAATTCCGTTGTGTAAACCTTTATTCAAAACGACAGGCAGCGTTTCAGTTGACCTTCAACAGCAAGGCTATTTGACTTATGTACAGTTCTACCCAATAACGGTAACGTTTTGTTTAGCTCGGGCTGCCAGGATTGTTTATTCTTTATTAACAGACACGTCTTAATGAGCCTGCATTCACCGGCACAGCAATTCATTTCGAGTTTGGAAACGTAGTCACTGAAAAGGCGCAGCACCCGTCTCCGGTCCGGGTCTTTTAGAATAGGATCTTTTTTGCGACACTATTCTTACGCCATGTTACAAGGCTGCTTGTGGTGCACCATTACTTGTAGACGTGTAGGTCAGTCTACACTGATAAACCAACAAATCGGGCGACATGATTCACGGTGGTGTCATGAGTACGTCCACACACAATAAATCCTCATTGCCTCGTCTCTACGGCGACCCATTTTACTGCACTGATCCATAAATCAAATGTCACGTACTCAACCACGAATATATGTAATTTACATGTTTTTGAAAGTGGCTTTGCGCCCCAAACGACTTCCAACAGGTCGGTGATTACCGCTCTGTTGCCATTCCGATAAATCATAACGAGGTCTTCGCAAAACGACGCATAACTTCTTAACTATCTCGTTATTTTCCGAGGTATTCCCAAGAAACTAGTTTCCTCTCCTTTTTCACGCTACAAATGAAAACGTATCTTTTGTCGGCAGCACGCGAGTTCTTAACAAGGCGTACCCGGAATCGTAAGTTCCGAACTTCCGAATCGATATCAGCCACGCCCGGCCGGTTCAGAACACTTTGCAACAGGACCTGTGAAGTAGAGGAAACGATGGCTGGAACTTAAAGAATCCGCTTTCTAAATAAGTTTATTCTAAGTTATTATGTCACATTTGACGATTATTTCCTTAATGAGTATACAAGTTCAGTATACATGTACGTTGTAGACTTACACTGATGTTAATAGAATGTGTTACATCATGAACAACTTGCCCGTCATGTCTGTCGGATATGTGGATCAAAATTTCATCCTTATGAGAGCTTCTTTTTAGTGCAGAAAAACTCCATTACTAAATATGAAGAAAAATGGCTTGAGTAGATAATGGTTGTTGGGTGCTTGTTGCGTTACTGGAACTTCTCCGTTGGGGATTATAATACAGCGTGCTCTGAGGAAATGCGCGTCATCTTTCAGACTTTGAGAGAGATCGAATCAATGGCACGGGCAATGTGGGAGCAGTCGTCGGAGACATAGTCACTTGTAGTGGAATGACTTCAAAATGAACGATGACAAGATGGACGTGGAACGATACTGTTCTTCCGGAACGACTACATCACAAGATGATGAGTGTACGACTGGCCCTCGCGAATACCAGGTGTACCGGTATGAAATGAGCGTTAAGATACAAATGTGTCGATAAGGAAAATTTGTTGTGAACGAGCCTTAATTTTTTTTTGTTTGGTTGGTATAACATCTGTCAAAGATATTTAGTATACATCATGTCACGGAACAAACAACATCATACGTTTTCATCGTGTTAACAATGTCGAATTTTGTACCAGGAAGTGATGATTTGCGGAAAGCTTTAATTCTTTTGTTTTCACTTGAAAAAAAGTGCTGCAGGATCGCATCGAATGCTTGTCGAGGCATATGGTGATCACACTCTGTCAGAAGCAACATGCAAAAGATGATTTCAACGGTTCAGAAATAATGATTTTGATGTAAGAAATGAAGAACGTGGACGACCACCAAAAAAGTTCGAAGACGCCGAATTGCAAGCAATATTGGATGAAGATGATACTTTGAGTCAGAAGCAAATGGCAGCTATGCTAAATGTTGCACAACAAACAATTTCTGACCGTTTGAAAGCTATGGGAAAGTGTGGAAAATGGGTGCCACATGAATTGAATGAAAGACAGATGGAAAACCGAAAAACCATTTGGCAAATTTTGCTTCAAAGATATTAAAGAAAATACATTTTGCATCGAATTGTTACTGGCGATGAAAAATTATTTTAAGAATCCTAAACGGGAAAAATCATGGGTTAATCCGGGACAACCATCAACATCGACTGCAAAACCTGATCGATTCGGCAAGAAGACAATGCTTTGTGTTTGGTGGGATCAGAAAGGTGTCGTGTATCATGAGCTTCTAAAACCCGGTGAAACTGTGAATACTAATCGCTACAGGTAACAAATGATCAATTTGAACCAAGGTTTGGACCGAAAAAAGACCAGAATGGGCCAGAAGACATGGCAAAGTAATTTTTTTACATGACAATGCATCTGCACAAAAAGCAAAACTGTTTCAGGATACAATCAAAACACTTGGCTGGGAGCTGCTACCCCACCCGCTGTATTCACCAGACTTGGCCCCTTCCGACCACCATTTCTTTTCATCAATGGTACACGCATTGGCTGCGGAACTCTTCGATTCCTAGGAAGAAGTCGAAAATTGGGTGTCTGGTTGGTCTGCTTGAAAAGACGAACATTTCTATTGGCGTGGTGTCCACAAATTGCCAGAAAGGTGGTCAAAATGTATAGAAAGCAATGGTCAGCACTTTGAATAAAATGTTTTTACTTTTCAATTCAAAATTAGTGTTTCATTTTCACAAAAATGCGCTCATTTCATACCGATACACATGGTAAGTGGATGACAACAGATGAAATTCTGATACACAGTGTGACCACGGCCCGCCAGGAATGGATTTCTGGAAGCTTGTTTGAGATCTAGAGTTTCCGTACGTTCTTTACCCCACCTAAGCCCTGTCATAGACGATACAGGCCTGCGTTGTCAAGGGGGAGGGACGACGACTATACTGTCTGCTCTCAAACTACTCCTGAGATTAATATATTTCATTGTCCTTTATTTAATCTCGTTTTGTTAATAGCACATACAAGACAGTTACGCAAAATAGTTACTTTCCTATTTATACTTTACTTCATCGAAATTAATTATTCACTCTATACTAATGATAATATTACAGACGGCTCACCTGGAAATACGAGGTACGTCCGGAAAGTAGGTACAATTAACGAAAAAATAAAAACCTTATGAAAACAATTTTTCAAACCAAAATTAATTTTTTCAGGAAAGAGCATATTTTAAACTATTTTTCTGCATAGTTGCCACCATTGTTCTGTCGTAGCGGGGAGCCACCTTTTCTATGACCTCTTTATATGAAGATGCCACCAGTGAAGACAGCAACCGCTGAACAGCGTTTTATAAGTGTCTTTCTCCAAAATGACGTTTCGAGTTCAAGAACGACTGGTAGTCAGAAGGTACGAGATAGGGGCTGTACGGCGTGGAATGCTCAGTCAAGTGACTGTGTTGCTTCATGACATGCACGTCTCCATCCTGCTGGCGTCACTCCAAACCGTAGACAGCAATTCTGTCGGGAGCAGCTCCACCAACAGTCATACTGCCCCGATCTCGCACCTTCTGACTACCACTTATTCTTGAACTTGAAGCGTCGTTTTGTCGGAAGGCGCTTTGACAGCTATGACGATGCAAAAAAATGTCGTTCAGCAGTGGCTGCCTTCAATGGTGGCATCTTTCTATGAAGGTGGCGTAGAAAAGCTGGTTCCCGCTATCACAAACGTATGATCAATGATGGCAACTACGTAGAACAATAATTTAAGATATGCTCTTGCCCGTAAAAATAAATTTTGGTTTGAAAAAATTTTTTCCCTAACGGAGCTTACTTTCTGGACATGCCTCGTACTTTTCTTAAGAAATATTCACGATTTACGATTCGTACAAAACTTGTGGAGGTGAAATTTTCAGTGATCAAATAGCTGTTTGTTTCTAAACTAGGTTAGTTCATTTGAAAGTCCTCATTCTCCTCTCCTCCACATACGTTTTACTCTCTCGAAAACCTTCCTATTTAAGAGATTATTCTTATTCAAAATTTTCGTGTTCCAGAAGTTCGAATCATAATAATGGCTGTTTTTAAAATTCAGTACCATGGTCTTGTAACGCTTATTTTTCTGATTCCAAAATTGCACACTTCGCTAGAATAACTTGTTAGTTTGGTAATTATTAAATATGGAAAATTTCGTCTTTTGGAAAATTTTTGGCAGACTTGCAGAATTCCTGTGTAACTACATCCTTAAAAATAGAAGCTGTAACCTTGCCTTTTTTTCAGGTTATACAGTTCATAGTTTAACAGATTTACTCTTTCGCCTGTTGTAATTTTTGTGTCCTCTAATTCTGCTGTCTATTATGTTAATGTTTAAATTGTGGTGCCAAATTTTCATTTTTACTCTTATGTGTGTTTATAAGTAGACGTGTAGGACAATGACTGAGCCCGTCGCGAGCTCGCATTCATTACATCACCAACATGTAGCGAGTCGGCCAATTGTACATTTACTATGTGGAACTGATTGCGTGAAACATTCTGTAAGGAGCCATCAATATATGTGTACATATTTCAGGACTGAATAGTGAAAATTATTGTTATAATTTTCCACCATATGAATGTGTTATATAGCGTCTACGGAAGTGAATATTTCAGAATGTTTGTTACAAATAAATTTGAAGAAATTTAATGTTAATTACCACAATGTGGTGTACATTATTTGAAATGCTTTGTTAGATGCTTTCACAACAGGAAGATCGTCAACATCGAGTGACAGCGCAGCTGTCGAAAGCAGAAGACCAGATGAACAAAGTTGCAAGCCAGAGTTAACAGTGACATTAAGGGTGCATTCTGTGGTGTTGAGAACTGAGTTTCGCTTCTGTTTGTGGCGGGATATTGACGAAGACGCGTCCGTAGACGACCTGTTGTGGCTATGAGTTGGGTATATCAACAGGGCTCTCGTTGTAATTGCTAAAGATAAACTGAATGCTCGTCACTAGGCTCTGTGGTAAGGATGGTAAACCCTGTTTTCACAGCCTTCTTGACCAAGATACCCAGTCATATATTATGGCGATATAATGTAAGGACCCCCCCCCCCCATGAACCATGGACCTTGCCGTTGGTGGGGAGGCTTGCGTGCCTCAGCGATACAGATAGCCGTACCGTAGGTGCAACCACAACGGAGGGGTATCTGTTGAGAGGCCAGACAAACGTGTGGGTCCTGAAGAGGGGCAGCAGCCTTTTCAGTAGTTGCAAGGGAAACAGTCTGGATGATTGACTGATCTGGCCTTGTAACAATAACCAAAACGGCCTTGCTGTGCTGGTACTGCGAACGGCTGAAAGCAAGGGGAAACTACAGCCGTAATTTTTCCCGAGGGCATGCAGCTTTACTGTATGGCATGGAGAGCTGCATCAAACCAGTCTCAGAACTGAAGACCACAACAACAACAATGTAAGGACCCACACTTGCAGTTCACACCACAAACGTCTTGACGAATTTACTAAGCCTCGATTGGCATCCCCGGTTCCCTGATTTGTCACCCATAGAGCATGTTTGAGATGCCATGGGAGGAGGTATTCTTCCATAGTAGTTTCTTACCAGCAGCCTTCATGATGTGACATGGCATGTATTACAGGCATGGCAAGAAATTCCTGAAGATGGCATTCGGAGGCTGTTTATCTCATGGCACAAAGAGTATAAGAGAGCATATGTGCCTGTAGAGGCAGCAGTTCGTACTGAGGTTGACTATGAACATTAGTTCCAAAAATTCCCATTACGTATTGAAGATCTCTGCGAAGTTTGGTAAGTATAAGATTTTATAATATTAGAAACTAACACTAAAAAAAAAAGAAAAACCAATTGCAGCTGTGAAACGCATGCTATATGAAGAAGACTGGAAGTCGAAAGAAGTTGACAGCTCTTATGTGCCTTTAGAAAACCCTATTTGTTTGTAGATGTGGGCCTATGAAACACGTAAGTTCTGCAACTGAAGCATTCAGGCTATAATTTGGTGAAACAAGCGTGTTTGAAACTAATAGCTATGATGCAGATCATATTCAGAAACAAACTTTAAGTAATCACGTCCTAGGCTTCGTAACTCTGTAGATGTTGAAGCTGATGAGCTGTATGTCTTTATTTTCTTTATTTATTTTTCGCTGTATGTGTCGATGAGAATTATTCAGAAGCCGTCCATAAAATCTTACTTTAGCCAGCATCCGCTTTTGAACACACAGATTTTTTTACCAGACTATCCACCGAGATAGATTTGAGCTATTTTGTAGTTTCCTTCAGTCTGTAAACGACGAGGAACTGCAAGCATTTTAGGGCAGCAAAAGATTGTTATTGTTCAAGTTTCGCTTGATCATTGAAGGCTTGAAAGGAACATTTGAAAATTTATACAGCATGGGAGAAAACATTTCTGTGGATGAATCTCTTACGTTATGGAAATGAAAGTGAAGTTTGGAATATAGTACCATGACATCTGGGAATCATCCACAGGATATTTATGGGAAATTGTATATTGTATACAAAGTTTTGTGTGAACCAGACATAGGCTTAATAACGTTGGAGGAGCTACAGGATGCAATAATGTCTGGCAAGAAAAGGAAGACTCCAGGATGTGACAAAGTCAATATATAAATGATATGCACCAAATATTGCAAAAATAAGAATTCTTATTTTATGAATATGTGCTCGTGAAATAGTTATATACCTGATGGGTGGAATAATTCCCAGATATACGCACTTTTTAGGAAAGGAGACAGATATGAGTGTCAGAACTACAAAGGTGTTAGCCTTCTGAATTCAGGTTATAATTGATACACTAGAATTTCAACAAAATGACGATCGCCAATCGCTAAAACTGTACTGTCTGACGTCCAATATGGTTTTTGAAATGGCAGATATTGCTCGAACTGTTTTCTCACAATGGCACAGCTAATAGAAAACCATCGTGAATCCAATTTACCTACTTTTCTTGCCTTCAATGACTACGAAAAGGCGTTTCATAAGGTAAATCTAAACAGACTATGGGAAATTTTGAGAAACAGAGAGATTCCATCTCATCTTATAGGAGCTGTACAGGATTTATAAATCAGTAACAAAATGTAAACAAAAATAGCAGGCAGCAGACATAATATGGCTGAAATAAACTAAGAAGTTAGATAAGGGCGTCCCCTCTCACCCACACTTTTTAATATGGATATCGGCGATACAACCAGAATTTAGTTCAAGACAATAATTAAAAAAAATTAACAATGTGGGTGATAGTGCACTACTTTTTGCTGACGACCAAGTAATTATTAGCCAAAATGAAAATGGCACAACAGAATCTGTCTTTAATTTAAGTAAAATGGCCACAGAATACAATTTGAACGTCCCCATCACAAAGACAAAATCAATGGCATTTTAGGACATCCGCACATGCTAGTTAAGATTGAATTTGACGAGTAGATCATAGAACAAGTTAATACATTTAAATGTTTGGGGTGTAGCATTATATACAAGGGAAACAATGAAATACAAAATACGTTAGACGTATTTAACTATTTTTTTGGAACTTTATGCAGAACAATGAGAAAGAAAGTCCACAGAGATACTCTACTAAAATTCTATAAGCTTGTGCCTATACCAGCACTGCTCTATGGATGTGAAAACTAGACTCTTAAGAAGAGAAATGAAAAGAGAAGAGATGCGTATGAAATGAATTTCCTTAGATACGTAGCTGTATATCCTTTGGTGAAGCAAAAGAGAAACGATAACTTCCGAGCTGAACTGAATATGCAAAACATAACTGACAAAAAAAGAAACAATATCAGTTAAGATAGAAAGAACATATAGACCGTGTGCCAGATGCAAGAAGCACTGAAGTCATAAAACAAAATAAACAAAGAGGCAAAATATCTTTCCAAAGAGCAATTAAGAGATGGTTTGACCAATTTTGAAGGAGACAGAACAGAGCAAAAGGTTCAACCCTTGACGTGGATAAGGTTTGATGATATAGAAAGTTCCACAGAGGTAGAAGCGATGTTTATTTGAGCAGAAACCCTGAAAAGAAGTCATAGTAAAACTTCTTGAGCCTCTTCTACACATAGGCCATACACACTCGATGGACAATTATTCCAACATTGTGCGTTTGTGTCAATATTTGATGAAAAGAGAAATGAATATGAATGTAGTTGGAACACATCGACTGAATTGGGAGAATACATCTGATGTCTTGAAAAAGACACAAGGAAGGTGAAGTTGCAGCATGTCACTCACAGATCGTCAGCGAAGGAAGGTGTAAAGTGATGTACTAAAAAATCTTATAAGGATGATAAATATTACAGTGCACAGTGGTTTTATTGTTTACTTGCGAACCCAGCAATACTTCGCAATTTCAAAATGTGCATGGAAATTGGATGTACGGTCTAACCTCCTTCTCTCCTCTTTCTCTCTCCATCTCCCTCTCCTCCCCCCTCTCTCTGTTCATCACCTCCTCCACCCTCCCTGTGTCCTCTCAATCTTCTCCTGTCCCTGTCTCTCTCCATCTCCTCCTTTCACCTTTCTTTGACCATTTCCTCCTTCACCCACTCTACATCCATTCCTGGAAACGTTTCTCTCCATCTCCTCTTCCCTCCTCTCTGACCTTGAGCCTAGTTTATTTTAATTGCAAATTCGTATTCCATAGTACTATGCTAATCATAAACCAGTAACTCCTATACACAACTTTTCTGTTTTCTGTGAAAAAGGACTGTGAGGAAGAAAATAAAATTAAACATTGTTGGCTATGCAATTTATTAAAAACATTTATAATGAGAAGGAATATGTATGGGAAAAACGATTTGTCGACTGTGAGAATGAAAACAAAACCGCACAAACAACACAGGGTTTCCTTTATTGGAGACTTATTTAAGAGAAAACCTGTACCTTTATGTCGCCCATGTGCATGTGTATTACAGTACCATGTAAATGTTTAAAGTAAACCAATCAAGAAATTCCAGAGTATTTTGGCAGCAACACTTCCCCTTTATGTATTACATGATTACTTATATATTTTTTAAAAAAATTAGCTTTTCCATCTGAATATTCGTTAGAGTATTGTGTAAAAATCTGAAGTAAATCACTCAAGAACTTTTCGAGACTTTTGGTGACAAACCTTCCTCTTTGTATATTACATCTATATTGATATATTAAACATATATATACCCTATCTCCGTCTGAATGTTTGTTGGAGTATTGTGTAACTATTGGAGGTGATTTGATGAAGAACTTTTCGAGATTTTTGGTAACGACGTTTCCCCATTCTATAGTACATATGTATTTATATATTGTCTCTATTAAAAATGTATAACTTATGTCCTAAAATTGGTTTATAAAAGAATTGTGTAAGAGTTTGAAGTAAATTGGTCAACAACTTTTTGAGATTTTTGGTAATGTTTCCCCTTTATTACATATATGTTTATCAATTATATATATTAAAAACATATAGCCTGTGTCTGAATTATCACTAGAGTATTATCTGAAAATTTGAAGGAAGTAAGTCAAGTACTTTCTGGTAACAACTTTAAGCAACGACTTGCTTATATACATACAGAAAAAATTGTAAATCGTTCAAGAACTTTCTGGAACTTTTGCTAAATGCCTCTCCCCCTTGTTGTTGTTGTGGTCTTCAGTCCTGAGACTGGTTTGATGCAGCTCTCCATGCTACTCTATCCTGTGCAAGCTTCTTCATCTCCCAGTACCTACTGCAATCTACATCCTTCTGAATCTGCTTAGTGTATTCATCTCTTGTTCTCCCCCTATGATTTTTACCCTCCACGCTGCCCTCCAATACTAAATTGGTGATCCCTTGATGCCTCAGAACATGTCCTACCAACCGATCCCTTCTTCTGGTCAAGTTGTGCCACAAACTTCTCTTCTCCCCAATCCTATTCAATACTTCCTCATTAGTTATGTGATCTACCCATCTAATCTTCAGCATTTTTCTGTAGCACCACATTTCAAAAGCTTCTATTCTCTTCTTGTCCAAACTATTTACCGTCCATGTTTCACTTCCATACATGGCTACACTCCATACAAATACTTTCAGAAATAACTTCCTGACACTTAAATCTATAGTCGATGTTAACAAATTTCTCTTCTTCAGAAACGCTTTCCTTGCCATTGCCAGTCTACATTTTATATCCTCTCTACTTCGTCCATCATCAGTTATTTTGCTCCCCAAATAGCAAAACTCCTTTACTACTTTAAGTGTCTCATTTCCTAATCTACACTCCTGGAAATGGAAAAAAGAACACATTGACACCGGTGTGTCAGACCCAGCATACTTGCTCCGGACACTGCGAGAGGGCTGTACAAGCAATGATCACACGCACGGCACAGCGGACACACCAGGAACCGCGGTGTTGGCCGTCGAATGGCGCTAGCTGCGCAGCATTTGTGCACCGCCGCCGTCAGTGTCAGCCAGTTTGCCGTGGCATACGGAGCTCCATCGCAGTCTTTAACACTGGTAGCATGCCGCGACAGCGTGGACGTGAACCGTATGTGCAGTTGACGGACTTTGAGCGAGGGCGTATAGTGGGCATGCGGGAGGCCGGGTGGACGTACCGCCGAATTGCTCAACACGTGGGGCGTGAGGTCTCCACAGTACATCGATGTTGTCGCCAGCAGTCGGCGGAAGGTGCACGTGCCCGTCGACCTGGGACCGGACCGCAGCGACGCACGGATGCACGCCAAGACTGTAGGATCCTACGCAGTGCCGTAGGGGACCGCACCGCCACTTCCCAGCAAATTAGGGACACTGTTGCTCCTGGGGTATCGGCGAGGACCATTCGCAACCGTCTCCATGAAGCTGGGCTACGGTCCCGCACACCGTTAGGCCGTCTTCCGCTCACGCCCCAACATCGTGCAGCCCGCCTCCAGTGGTGTCGCGACAGGCGTGAATGGAGGGACGAATGGAGACGTGTGGTCTTCAGCGATGAGAGTCGCTTCTGCCTTGGTGCCAATGATGGTCGTATGCGTGTTTGGCGCCGTGCAGGTGAGCGCCACAATCAGGACTGCATACGACCGAGGCACACAGGGCCAACACCCGGCATCATGGTGTGGGGAGCGATCTCCTACACTGGCCGTACACCACTGGTGATCGTCGAGGGGACACTGAATAGTGCACGGTACATCCAAACCGTCATCGAACCCATCGTTCTACCATTCCTAGACCGGCAAGGGAACTTGCTGTTCCAACAGGACAATGCACGTCCGCATGTATCCCGTGCCACCCAACGTGCTCTAGAAGGTGTAAGTCAACTACCCTGGCCAGCAAGATCTCCGGATCTGTCCCCCATTGAGCATGTTTGGGACTGGATGAAGCGTCGTCTCACGCGGTCTGCACGTCCAGCACGAACGCTGGTCCAACTGAGGCGCCACGTGGAAATGGCATGGCAAGCCGTTCCACAGGACCACATCCAGCATCTCTACGATCGTCTCCATGGGAGAATAGCAGCCTGCATTGCTGCGAAAGGTGGATATACACTGTACTAGTGCCGACATTGTGCATGCTCTGTTGCCTGTGTCTATGTGCCTGTGGTTCTGTCAGTGTGATCATGTGATGTATCTGACCCCAGGAATGTGTCAATAAAGTTTCCCCTTCCTGGGACAATGAATTCACGGTGTTCTTATTTCAATTTCCAGGAGTGTAATACCCTCAGCATCACCCGACTTAACTCGACTACATTCCATTATCCTCGTTTTGCTTTTGTTGATGTTCATCTTATATCCTCCCTTATGTGTGTGAAAAAGTCTATAGCCTATCTACGTCCAAAAGTTAAATAGAGTATCTTACAAAAATTTGAAGTAAATCACTCAACAGGTTTTCGAGATGTTTGACAAAAATGTTTCTCCTTTACATATTAAATATATGTTTATACACTGAAGCACCCAAGAAGCTTGTATAGAGATGCATATTCAAATACAGAGATCTGTAACGCCTATATAAGACAACAAGTGCCTGGCGCAGTTGTTAGATCGTTTACCGCTGCTACAACGGTAGATCATCAAGATTTAAGTGAGTTTGAACGTGGTGTTACAGTCGGCGCACGAACGATGAGAGACAGCATCTCCCAGATAGCGATGAAGTGAGGATTTTCCCTTACGATCATTTCAGGAGTGTACCGTGAATATCTGGAATCCGGTAAAACATCAAATCTTCGACCTCACTGCGGCCGGAGAAAGATCCTGCAAGTACGGGACCAACGATGACTGAAAGGAATCATTCAACGTGACACAAGTGCATCCCTTCCGCAAATTGCTGTAGATTTCACTGCTGGGCCATCAACACGTGTGAGCGTACGAACCATTCAACGAAAAATCATGGGATTTCGGAGCCGAAGGCCTGCTCGTGTGCCCTTGATGACTGCACGACACGAAACTTTACGCCTCGCCTGGGTCCATCAACACCGACACTGAACTGTTGATGACTCGTATATACTGTACGTCCATAAAAATGTTCATTAGTGTATTGTGTAACAATCTGAAGTGAACTGGTCATGAATTTTTCTATACTTTTGGTAAGAACGTTTCCAAAGTGTATATTACATATATATTTATGTATTACGTATATTAAGAAATATGTAGGCTATGCTCGATCGATTGTTTATTAAAGTTTTGCGTAAAATTTTGAAGTAAATTGGCTACACACTTTTTAAGATTGTTGGTAACAACATTTCCTCTTTATCGATTACATGTAGGCTTACCTGTTATGTACAATGAGGTGACAGAAGTCAGGGAATAGCTACATGCACACATACAGATGGCGGTAGTATCCTGTACACAAAGTAAAGGGCAGTGTACTGGTGGAGCTGTCATTTGTACGCAAGTTATTCACGTGAAAAGTTTTCCATCGTGATTATGACAGCACGATGGGAATTAACAGACTTTGAACACTGAATGGTGGTAGGAGATAGACGCAGAGGACATTCCATTTCGGAAAACGGCAGGGAATTCAATATTTCGAGATCCACAGTGTCAAGAGTGTGCCGAGAAAACCGAAGTTAAGGTATTACCTCTCACCACATACAACACAGGTTCCGACGGCCTTCACTTAATGACCTAGAGCAGAGGCATTTGCATAGAGCTTTCAGCGTGATATAACCACAGGAATCAGCGCGGGACGTACGACGAACGTACCTGTTAGGACAATGCGGCGAAATTTTGCGTTAACAAGCTATGCCAGCAGACGACCGATTCGAGTGTCTTTGTTAAGAGCTTTTTTTTTTTTTTTTTTTTTTTATTGATAAGGGCCTGAGAGAAGGGTCGGGGGCAAAAGAGGGCAGGGGTTGTCTTGCGAGGCCTGGCCTCAATATCCCGTTCCCGCTCTCCCAGCGCCAAGGAAAGGAAAGGGGTTCGATAGGATTTGGGGAACTTTACTGGATCAAATTCACTTATTTATAAGTATACATCTGTATATATTTCCCATGTATTTATTTAGTTTTATATTGTATATATATTTAACGGGATCCTACTACCGCCGCCAGAAGCTTCCGAGTCGTCTTCGCGTAATGAATGTAAGGGGGACTCCCTCTGAACCGTTCGCTCTGAGGATCAATCGTGTGGCGTGAGTCATTTTTAAGTGTGCCTTCTAGTACTCGGAACGCCCCAATGGGAAGGAGGATCCTCGAACAATGCGCCTAAGATAGTCGTATGCTGTACGATGAATGGCGGCGGAACGCTTCATGAATCGTTGTCAGGTGGAGCCACAAGTCCAGAGCGTTTTCGGGAGCGGCTTGCAAAATGTAATACAACACCATGCCCTTCAGCCAGTTGACGGCGTTCGTTCTTGTAGTGGTATAGGAGTTCGTCTGGCGTGACAGACTCTGGCTGTCCTGGTCTCGTGACCATATTGGTTGGATCCTAGACGAGTGGAAAACCGTAGTGTCGTCAGATGAGTCCTGGTTTCAGTTGGTAAGACGTTATGGTATGGTTCGAGTATGATGCAGACTCCGCAAAGCTGTGGACACAAGTTGTCAGCTAGCCACTTTGCAAGCGCCATAATGGTGTGGGCTGTGTTTACATGGACTGGACTGAGTCTTCTGGTCCAACTGAACGGATCACTAACTGAAAGTTGTTATGTTCGGCCACTTGGAGGTCATTTGTAGCCATTCATGAACTCCATGTTCCCAAATAACGATGGAATTTTTATGGTTGACAATGAGCCATATCACTGGGCCACAATTTTTCGCGATTGGTTTGGGAGACATTATGGACCATTTGAGCGAATGACCTGGTCACCCAGATCATCAGAGATGAATCCAATAGAACATTTATGGGACGTAATCCAGAGGTCAGTTCGTGCACAAAAATCTGCACAAGCAACACTTTCGCAATGATGGACGGCTATAAAGGCAGCATGGCTCAGTATTTCTGCAGGGGACTTCCATCGACATGAGTCCATACCACGTCGATATGCTGCACCACGAGGAGATCCGACTCGATATTTGGAGGCATCCTATGACTTTTGTTATTCCAGTGTATATTAAAAAAAGCCTGTTTCCGTCAGAATTATCATTAGAGTATGATTTGAAGTAAATTTCTCACATACTTTTCGTTCTGGTGTAGAGACTCGTGTCTAGGACTTTGTTTCGGATATTGTTACAAGGCATACCACAATTACTTTTATATAAATTATTCCCACGCTAGAGTAATTTCACTAAATTGTTACATTCATGTACAGGTGGCAACGTAAACTACCACCAGTTGGCCATGCACTTACACAGAAATTATCAGTTTGAGGGCTTAAATGTTTAGTAGCTAATGACAAAATGAGTGAAAACGAAGTCCAGAATTATACGGTGAACGAGGAGGAATTTGAATCATATTGGTTGGTTTCTTTAGACAATAATCTGTTCTTTATGGTAAACCAGAAGTGAGGCAAAACAGTATTGAGCGAGTGTTTAGAAGCACTAGAAGTGACATTAAAAAGGTCATTAGTAATTTAGATTCAAAACTGAATTCCAAATAGGACCATAGTAGCAGTGACGTTAAAAAAGTATTTTAAAATTTTAATTCGAAATCAGGCAAGAGCAGTAGTCAAATTAGTACTCTGAATTCGAAATTAGATCGATAGAATCGAGAAGCTTGCAGCTTAAAACCCGATTTGAGCTGTAGTACTGGATTAGTTCTAAAAAAAGTTGGTGTACAAAGCAACATTCAAGAGCTAAAGAAAATTGGAACCTAAATTAGGAGCTTTCAATATTAGACTAAATTGAAAACCATCATAATGAGCTGACGGAAGTTTGTGTTGATTCTTATCAGGCAAAACGAGAAGCAGTAATTATGTCATGTTCTAATAATGATAATGAAATGATCTCTAAATCAGAACAAATAGATGCAGTTGTGATTGAGAATACGACAGGAGAGTTGAAAATGGTTGATATTGGTAATGAAATTGTGACAGAATGGCAAACTGAAGAGGAGAGTAAAAAAAATGAAATTTTCAGTGAAGTCAGTGAATTTCTAGTAGTTAAGACTGATGTAAATAAAACTGAGACACAATATTTGAAGACAGGGCATGATAATGTAAATAAAATTATTATTAAATTATCGGTAATAATTGAAACCAAAATTTTTGAATTTTGTGGAAAGTAGTTTCCATTGTGAATGTATTGTTTAATGGAGTAATGCTTATCAGTTCTAAAACATTCAAAGCATATGTTGTTTGATGTGCTGCACTTGACTAGTAAATATTAGATTTCACATAGTGCTGTTAGTCTATACCGAGAAGCAGGGGTCAGATGAATTGTGAGGAAATGAATAAGTAGGGGGGTTCAATGACCTTTAGTGACTACATTACTTAATGAGAAATGCCTCTTCACTTACGTGAATCTGTTCTTCCTTTCTTCTGCTATCCTGTCTATAGATTGTAAGAGAAATGTAATCATCTCCTACCATCCTCAATTCATACATAATCTAAACTGCTATATCAGGGTTTATTAGTAATATTTAAGGCGTGGACAATAATAACTTGTCAGAAAAAATTATGTGAAAATGTTGCATTTTGTTTTTGGTGATTTAATAATACTAATGAATTTTTGTGAACTTGCAGCATGCTGCAGGTGAGAAATGGGTCTGCAGCTTGTCCTGTAATTGAAATAAATGGTTGTAACATCATCATATTCATCATAAGTTGCATTGAGAAGCATCTATTTTTTATTTCTTGATGGTGACTAGTTTAGGACAGCTGTGTCCATGAAACTTCCTGGCAGATTAAAACTGTGTGCCAGACCGAGACTCAAACTCAGGACCTTTGCATTTCGTGGATAAGTGCTCTACCATTTAAGCTACCCAGCACGACTCACGACCCGTCCTCACAGCTTTACATCTACCAGTACCTCGTCTCTTACCTTCCAAACCTCACAGAAGTTCTTCTGTGTTCGAGTCTCGGTCCGGCACACAGTTTTAATCTGCCAGGAAGTTTCATATTGGCGCACACTCCGCTGCAGAGTGAAAATCTCATACTGTCCCTTTTCAAACCATCTTTACTGTAAGTGAGACGAATACAGGCAATAACCCATGTACAGAAACAGCCCCTGCAGTAATCAGAGCAGTATACGACCGACTTAACAACAGCAAAATGCACCACATAGGACGGACATTAGAGAACTGGACTAGAGTTCTCTAACGTCTATCCTATGTGGTGTAAATTGCTGTTGTTAAGTCGGCCAAATACCGCTTTGGTTACTGCAGGGGCAGTTTGTGTACATGGGCGATTGCTTATATTTGTCGCACTTACAGCACAATGGTTTGAAAATGGACACAGGTATCCAAAACTAGTCGCCTTCAAAAAAATAAAAAAATAGACACTGTTCAATGCAACTTATGATGAAGGTACAATTTCATGAAATTTTGGACAAAATAAAAAATTTCATTTGGTTAAAAATATTAAAAATTTCAAGTAAGATAACAGTGAAAGAAATGTGAAATTTACCTGAAATTAGTAATGGGAAATTAATGAAAACTGTAAGTATTTAACTTTATGAGGAACACACAAAGCAGAAGAAGAAAAAGATCTTTGAGGTACCAAAAGTACCCTTTGTGTAAGTATATGAGAGTATACTAAAGTCTTTTGTCCAAAATAAAGTGAAATTAAGTTCAGTTGACTGTAACAATGTGTATTTTAATCAAAATGTGTCACAGTGTAGCCCTATGGACAGAAGTAAAGAAAAAATTATTGTGTAAAGTGAAAAACTGATTCGATTGCTGTGTGTATTATGTGTTGTATAAAAAAGTCATGAGCTGCCAAAGTTACTTATTTGTCTCTATGGCATACTATTACTGAATAATTCTGTGAAGAAAGCAAAGCGCCGATACTCACTGATGTTGTTATGAAGAAGTATTTAATGATTCAATGGTGTGATAGTAATTAAGTGATACTATGAAGTATATGATATGATGAGGCAGTATGAAGAGGTGCTGAAGTAACATGAAGTATAAAGAGTGATGATGAAGTGATTATGAGATTAGTAATGGAGACTATGAGAAGTATTATGCAATGTAGCAGGAGTTAGTTACTTTTTGTGAATATGCAGGCTACCTATTTCCCTTCAAGATTGATGTTAGCTTGGCTAGATTCACCAAGTGCAAACTGCTTATGCCCTCTGTCCTGCTGAAAATCATACAACATAATACTAACTGCAGATTATAAGCTGCTTGCATTAACAAACTTGGAGTACTGTAACTGAATTCTATACTGAGTAGACATGTCAGCTACTGTATGTCACAGGCTTACAGTACTTTCCTTGACTCAATTATGGTGGGGGACAAATAGCTTACATAAATTATATCTTGCCTATGTCAGCTGTGTGTGCAGTGCCAGCCAATAAAAAGTCTGACATTAATTAACACTACAGAATGCTTCAAATTATGTTTTACAACTCATGTAAACAAGAAATTCCCTTCCTCATACTGAATTTAATAAGCTTCATCTTTATCTTCTGGGGGTGGGGGGGGGGGGGCGGGGACCAGTATTCTGGAAATGGGAAGTATGAGATGAGGCAGAATCTTTCTAAAACAGTACTCACTGATAATGACAACTTATTATGGTGGTTAATGCCCTATATTAAATACATGAAGCAATACTGAAATTAAAAGAACTTACTGTTCCATAATTATATAAGAATCATACTTGAAATACAAATGACGAGAAAAAACTAGCATCATGAACTAAAGGACAGGGCAAGAGAAACTGAAAAATACTTAAAAGTAGGATAATCCTGTATTTCACAAACTGCACATAAATCAGCTAGGGAAAGAAAGATTTCATTCTGCCATTGTTCAGAATACGTAGTGAGCAAGAGTGGTTTCAAATTTAAAATCAAAGCCCTGTAGCTAAAGCTGATAAATTCCATAACTGTCAAACCAATAGAGAAATCAATTTGGGGTCCATTCTGCATGATGTTCTGTACAGTGGGATAGCCAGAACTTGCAACATTATTGCTTTGTGCCTTGAAAAATTGCAGTTTGATTAAAGCAGAAGAAATGATCTGAATTAAGTTGTAGCTTTTATGAATTTAATGGATACACTGTTCTTAAATGTAACACAATAACTAATTAGTCAAACAGAACCCACAGCTGATGGCACTGGTCACCCTAGTCATGAACAATTCCAAAGTATCTGGTTAGGCATTGCTCATAAAAATTAATTGAATAACTCAATGAAACAAAAGAAAAAAATCAATCTCAAATACTCCACAAAGTATATGAAATGATTCTTTCATAATGAACAAAAAACAATCGACACTAATAAGGACAAAATCATACAAGATGGAGCATTACGTCCTACCAAGGTGGCTACAGGATCTCCAGTACAGCTTAAAAAAAAAAAGGCCAGTGATGGTGGTCGAGTCCACAGACAAATTTTTTTAATGTAGTGGGCGAAAAACTTCTCCTAACCCTCAGTGGAAAAAACTGGGAAGTGCTCTGATTTGTAAGGAACCAGCACTGCAGGGGCTCTCTATGGATGGCTATCAGCATTGATACTACACAGCCCAGAACATACAAGAAGATCTCTGCTTCCTTGATTGTCATATGTGGCATCACTTACTTCATACATTACAGAGATTATCCGGGAAAATGGAGGGGATGTAGGGAGGACGCTGTTTGACACACAAAATAAATATATTCACACCCTTAATATTCTCTTACCATGTGAGCAGAAACATAAAAGCCATCTGCGTAAATTATACAGGGTAATTAAGCAGTATAACACTGCCAGAAAATGAAAGCTGGCTTATGCAACTACCTTTCAAATACACTTCATCAGTTGGCAAATTGTAAGTAATATACAGAGGAAATTAATACAGACGTATATTTCACAGCAGATATGAATAAACTTTAAGATTTGGTGATGTAGGAGAAAAATGATACTTGTATTTGCTGTGAAAGAAAATGTATGTAATTTGGGGCTAATTTCCGAGAAATTTATGTAAAAATTATGGCACTATGGTTAAAAGTTGTAGCAATTTAAGAAAAATATCAGTAATACTGAAGGAGAGCAACAAAGGTATTTGAAGCTACTGAATGAAATCTTAATTGTTGAACAGTTCAATTAAACATTCATTATTTAACAGTTTGTTTCACAGTTTACTGATGTGTATTTGTTTCCAGAATGCAGAAATACTCAGATCCTGTGTAATGGGAAGTTGTCATTGAGGTATTATGTACTAATGATTTAAGATGTTATGAAAAATGTGATTGTGAATAATTAGTGTCACTAGATAGAAAAATGTAAAGAAATCTGACAGCAATTAACAATAGGTTCCTGTAATATTAAAAGTAATAGATTTTTAGAAATTCTTTAGTTTACAGATATTCTGAGAACATTTGGGTCTCCAGTACAGCTTCCATCCATTTAATTTATACATTATATTAAACTGAAACAATATAGCAAACATTGTCTGTTTTTTATAAAGATTTAATTTTTTACAATTATAATCTATAATGCTAATTGCTAATATAAATCTTTTTGTTAGTTTATCATGTAACTGAAAAAGGCATTTAGTAATGTGAAGGCAGTGCCAAAAGGGGACTTGAAAGAATTCACTGCAAGAACTAATAGATGCTGCTGGTTGTGCTTAGAAATGAACTCCTGAAGACATAGACTCAACATACTTTAGCAAGTGCAGTGCAATTAATATAAAGTGTGGTTCTTTTATGTGAATATGTGAACCATAAAAACCAGTTTCTGCCCTCTTAATGAAAAAATATAAAATGATAAAAATTACCTAAAAATTTAAAAATAAAGGTATGTCTGTATTAAATTATTATTACAGTGCTATTTATTCTTTGTAAGTAATTTTTCTTTTATATTGTATTATCCAGTTAGCTATTTCCCATTATTCATCTGTTTAATCCAGTTTGGTGGGGGCATTGTAACAGAAGAAGCTGGGACTATTCAACGTGTTCTTACACCACTCCTGATATTAACATAATGGTTTTTGCTTCATTGAATCGCATTTCGTAAATAGCACAATTTAACAAAATAGCCAATTGCTTATTCCTACTTTATTTTGTTCAAATATATTAATCATTAGTAACTGCATGATTTACAATTCATACAAAACATGTGGAGGTGAAATTTTCAGTGAGCAGGTAGTTGTTTGTTTCTAAAATTAGTTAGTCCATTTCCTTCTCCACAACATTTTATTTCCTTTAAAGAATTTCCATTTAAGAATTTATTCATATTCAAAATTTTTTTCCTGAAAGTTCGAATATTAAATAGGGATTATTTCCAAAATTCAGTATCATGGCCTCGTAGCACAAATTTTTCTGATTCCAAAAATGTCTACTAGAGTAACTTGTTAGTATGTTAATGATTTACTTTGGAACATTTCACCTTTTAGAAACTTTTTGGTAGGCTTTGGGAATCCCTGCATTAGTTCATTCTCGTAAAATAGGGTCTATAATTTTTGCTTGTTTATGGTTACACAGTTTATAATTAAATAGATGATTATAGAAAGCATAATAAGAAAACTAAATTTAAGATGTAAAGTGAAACAAGACAACACTGAGGAAGGGCAAAGCGAACACTGAGGAATGAAATCAGTTGAGAGTCAAACGAGGCTAAACAACAATTCTTGCAGGACCAATGTAAAGAGGCGAATGACGGTAGGTAAGCTGAAATCTGCCTATAAATCAATTAAACAGCTCTTTGGAACCAGATAGATAAAAATGCCGTGGAGTCCGAAATGGAATAATGCTATATGAGCAGAAAGATATAGTAGAAAGGTGGAAACATTACCTTGAGAAACTGTGTGCAGGAAATAATGGAGATCTGAAACTCGAGAACGCTGAGGAAATCAGTTCGGAAGAAGAGACAGGCGATATCTTGTGTGATGAGTTCGACCTTGCAGTCAGGCAGCTAAGACCTGGGAAAGCCAATGGAGTTGATGAATGTACGAAACCAGGGAGTTCCCAAAAGACTTTTAAAAAATGTATCACAGTACCAATATCAAACGCAAACAGATGTGAAGAACCTAGGGCCCTCAGTTTGGTAATACACGTCTCGAAGATCTTGACTTCTATCATTATAAGGCTGATACAAAGCGGCAGGATAGATGCAATGATCACAGACGACCAGTTTGCCTTTTGAAGAAGTGCAGGCACACGAGAAGCAATACTCAGCTTAGGATTAATTCTTGAGAAAAGTCGGAAGAAGGGTCAGGACACACATATTGCCTTCATCGACATAGAAAAAGCATTTAACATGGTAGACTGGCGACAGCTTTTTAAGATTCTGAGAGAGATTGGGCTAAAGTATAAGGACAGAAGAGTAATGCAAAGTCTGTATAGAGAAGAGGTGGCTGTGATAAGGTGTGGAGAACATCAAGAATCTACTAGGGTGTACGACAAGGCTGCTCAGTCCCACCTGTCTTGCCCATTGGATGCATTCAGAGGGCAACAGATGAAGGTAGTGTGTAGCTAGGAATTAAAATTATTGGTAAGTAAATAAAATGCCAAAATTTGCTCATGACGTCGCAATGTTAAGAGAAGTTCAGAACAATAAGAAGCGATGCTGGCCCAGATGGAAAACACCCTCAGCTCTAACTATAGTACGAAAATTAATGAAAGTGAAACAAGACCTCCGTTACCAATTGCTCACTTAACGATGAGTGATTGGAGACTGTGTGTTCCTTTGCTACCTAGGGAGTAAAATTACATCAGACGGAAGGGTAGGAAGAATATTGCAAGCCGAGTCCGCCAGGCAAAAGTTGCTTTTATCAAGAGAAGAAGCCTTTTCACATCTAGAAGCATAGACAAACGCCACAGGAAAAGCCTCACCAAGATGTTTCTGGAGTGTGCTGCTGTAGGAAGTAAAACATGGACATTCGGAGAAGCGAAAAAGAAAAACTTAAAATAACAGCCGTCGAGATGTAATGCAACCACAGAATGCTCAAGACATTACTGGCTAGGAACTAAACATCTATGGTCCATAGAACACTAACACGACAGTACTGGTGAGCCCCTGCAACACAGTTATTACTGGAAACCCAGATGTGCGACCAGCCGCAAAACAGGCAACCGCAGGGAAACCGTACTGTACACAGCACGCAAACCAGCCACACACACCCCCTACACCGTCTGTGAGCCGATCTATGACCGATCGCCCACTAATCTACAACGACCTTGACCTGTTGCAGGGACACAGCAACTGCAGAAAGCGCCGCAACAAGCTACAACAACGACAAAGGTAACGATGCACGATACCTCGAACTAACACAACCACACCTTGCATGCACTGTCGCAGATAGCAAGCCGCTACTGCCATTACTACCCGCCCTACTGTCGCAGAGGTTTTTTTCCTTTGGCTCTTGCCTTGGCACTTTTTTTCCTCTGCCCTTACAACCGCTACCCTTCAATCGTTTTCGTCCACTTCTATCTCCTGATGGACCATGTTAATGAGTAATCTTACCCAGACGCATGGACAACATCACAGCCCGCATCCTGTGACGCCTGATTCAAAAACTAACATGTTTACGGAGGTGACAGTAGAACTTTTGGTTTGGTCACCACGTTGGTGGGGGCGTGGAGGGGCCCCATCCTTGTGTAAAAAACAAAAAAAAAAGCTCAAGACTCCTGGGTAGACATGATATCAAACGAAGAGGTGCTCCACAGAGTGGAGGAAGAGAAACCCTGTGACCTGAAGGTAATCAAACACAGACGGGATACATGGGTCGGCCATCTGCTGAGACATGATGGTGTTATTGAAAGTACCACTGAAGGCTACAGTAGAAGCGAAAATTTACAAGAGGCAGACCGAGACTAGAATATATCAACCAGATCACGGAAAATACCAGCTGCACTACTTATACCACTCTCAAGATGAAGGCCGAAGACAGAAATTAATCTGAAAATGCTGCTAACCAACCTGATGGTTCAAGATCAAAAGACAGAGAGACAGTTAAGTAGTCCTATTACTTCGCCTATTGTGACTTTGTATCCTCTAATTTTGCTGTCTTTTACGTTAATATTTGAAATGTAATTGCAAATTTTGATTTTTTGTCTTATGTACCTGTAAGAAGGTGTATAGGACAATGATTCGACCAGTTGCTAGTTCGCATTCGTTACATCAACAACTTGTAACACTTATTTAAAGAGCTAGAGATCCTCACTGTAGCCTCACAATATATATATTCGCTTATGAAAATTTGTTATTAACAATCCGAACGAATTCAAAAGTAATAGCAGTGTACATCGCTACAACACTAGGAGAAAGGATGATCTTCCCTACTCAAGGTTAAATCTAACTTTGGCTCAGAAAGGGGTAAATTATGCTGCCACAAAAGTCTTTGGTCACTTACCTAATAGCATCAAAAGTCTGACAGCCACATAGCATTTAAAAGGAAATTAAAAGAATTTCTTAATGGCAACTCCTTCAACTCATTAGATGAATTTTTGGATATAGTAAGTGGGTAATTTCCTCAACCCCACCCCCCTCCACAAAAAAAAATTAAAAATATTAAGTGTCATGTAATATTTTGTGTAATGTAATATCTTGTATAGACACCTTTTATTAACCTGACACGTTCCACATCATTACGAAGTGTCGTATTCATGACCTATGGAACAAGTACTAATCTAATCTAATCTCTGTAGCGAGCTGGCCAACTGCACAGCTACTATGCGAAGCTATGTACGTGAAACATTCTGTATTCAGCCATCAATATGTGTATTTCAGGACTGCACAGTGAAAATTATTGTGCTAACATGCTAGCAGATAAATGTTTGACATATTGTTTATGAACGTGACCGTTCACATGGTGAACATGCTTAGACTTTTGTGAGAAAGTAATCATCGGGTAATTAATATTGACTATAAATAAACGTGAAGAAATTGAACATTAGTTCCCCATGGTGATGTACATTAGTAGTATGATTTGCCCTTTTCAGCACAGTAAGCGTTGTTGCCGAATCTCTCTCACCCCTTCTCCTTTTCCCTTCCTCACCCCTTCTGACTCCCCCACCCTTCTAGGTCACTGGTCCTGTTGGTGGAAAATTCAATGGCAATTGTCCTGTTGGTTGGGGGTACTGGGACAATATGTATATTTGCCAGAATTTTTCCAAGCTGGAAAAGAAATTCACATTGCGGCCAGGATATTATCCTGTGGTAACCCAACTGATAGTGGAATTAATTGTGGTACAAAAGGAGCTATTGAGTGTTAGACCACCCACACTGACTGCGGGCCTATCTGAATTTATTGCTAGCCAAGATCCCATCTGACTCGAGTATTTTAGAATTTGCTCTCCCTTCTGCAAAGTAAAACAGTTCTTTTTTCTTTAGTCATGAGTCCTCTTACTGGTTAAATGCGGCCCGCTACAAGTTTCTCTCCCGTGGCAACCTTTTCAACTCAGAGCAGCGCTTAAAACCTATGTTCTCAATTATGTGCTTGATGTATTCCAATCTCTGCCCTTCTCTACAGTTTTTACCCTCCACAGCTGCCTCTAGTACCACGCAAGTTATTACCTTATGTCATAACAAAAGTCGTATCATCCTGCGCCCGGGTTTCCGGGTTCGATTCCCGGCGAGGTCAGGGATTTTCTCTCCCTCGTGATGACTGGGTGTTGTGTGATGTCCTTAGGTTAGTTAGGTTTAAGTAGTTCTAAGTTCTAGGGGACTGATGACCATAGATGTTAAGTCCCGTAGTGCTCAGAGCCATTTGAACCATTTGAACGTATCATCCTGTCATCATTAACCTAATTTACGAAAGCAACACTGTTCTACCAATTCATTTAGAGTTATAAGTTGCTTGTTGTAATATGCGACTATGACTGCAGATCTCAAATTGCAAATAAAATCGTGTTATGTGTGTAGTTGGTTGTGGCTGATCATCGAAGCAGCCATAGGAATACAAATGATCCAGTGGATAATGTCAGAAACTCTATGAGGCAGATAGGATTGATTCTGATCGGTATCCTCCATTCAAAAAATGTAAAAGAAAAGCTCGGGGAACTTAAATGGGAATCCGTCAAAAAACATAATTTATATCTCACGAAATGCTATTGGGTAAATTTAAAGAAACTGCCTTCAGGAAGACTGTATAACAATCATGCCAACACCAATGTTTATCTGGCACAGGGAATAAGATTAGAGAGACAGAGCACATGCTGTGGCTTACAGATACACATCTTCTATTTTTCATCAGTACGCGAGAGTGGAATAGGAAAGAAACTCGATAATACTGTTAGTCTATATATCCTCCGCTATGCACTGTACAGTGGCTTGCAGAGTATGTGTTTAGATGTAGATGTAGACTTTTTGCAGAAGGTGGAGTTGTCTACAAGAAGACAGTAGCAAATTGCAGGAAGACCCGTATAGTATCGGTGACTGGCACAGGGATTGGAAGCTGACACTTAATGTAAGTAAGGAAATGTAATCCGACCACATAAGAAGGGGTTACGAAGCACATGTTCAGCCTATTTTTTTAATGTTGCTAGTCAGTCAGGGATCTTTCCAGGGAGATTAATAGAAGATCGAACGAGATGTGGCGTGTTTTGTCACGGGACCATTTAGCCAGAGAACATAACTTTTATTCGAAACAAACTCTTGTTCGTGGGCGCTAAAAGAGAGGCCATGTATATCACGGAGAGATTTTACTATTGATACAGTCCAAGAGGATAATTCCCAACCGACATATTTCATCCCCCCACACGTGTCTCGAGGAATGACCACGGCGGTAAATTAGAGCTAATAAGGGAGGTTAGCGGCAATCATTATTTCTACGCAAATGGAGCAGAGATATCGATTAATGTACACTCCGACACACACCTTAAGGAAAGTCCAATGTTATCTATTGTAAAATGTAACGCCCTGTAACAGTCCATCGACTCGAGAGTTACGACCATATCTGCCGACTTTGTTCGCATATTGGAGTTACGAGGTTCGTGTATTTGTATGGTAATTGACCCAAAACATGTATTTAAATCAACGTGGGAAAAGATTGTCATCCTAAGTCGTGCAGAGTATCCATGCCACTCCCTCCGCTATTTCGTGATAATACAAAATCGACTGCTTTTCTTTCAACTGTTTTTCGATGTCCTCCGTCATTCCTATCATGTAAGAGCCCCATAATGTGCAGCAGTGCCCCTGAAGAGGATGAAGGACGACGGTTTATGCAGTGTTTAGTAGATTTGTTGCAGCGTCTAAATTTGCTCCCAGGAATGTGCAGCCTTTGGCTCATTTTTCCCACACTATTTTATATGTCCATCCACTTGTGCTAGACAATTTTGCCCCCAAAATAAGGAATAATCACGATACTTCGCTCGATTCGTGTATGTAGAAGATTCATCAACGCAGACTCCGTATTCTGTTTTATGCTGTTTAACATACAAAACATACTTAGCAATGTAGAATTTGCTACTATCTTAAGCGATAAACTGAAAGTTACAATGGACAGTTGGCGATAGGCTATACTCTTAATGGAGAAGATGAAATCTGTGCTACAGTATAAACGCGAGTCTCGCAGGCAATACACCATCGCGCGTGGTGCGTGCATGTATGCAGCGTCGGCATATCTGATGATGCTGGTGGAGGTCCTCTCACATCGGTCGGGCTGGAGGATGGTGGTAGGGCAGACTTGAAGCATGAGATCACCTGCACAGGTGCAGGGCAAGGTTCTAGCTAAGTGGGCACAATTGTTTATTGGCAGAACGATGTATTTTTTTATACCAGATAATGTGACATGGCTGCGAACGTATCATTCTAACTTCCTACTCTTATAGGAGTGGTGGAGGGAGGGTGGAGGGACAATGTGGGCTTGTACATTTGCACATAATGTCCACCAATTACACTGGGGGCAATCCTCTGGCCTTTGCGGGCGGAGATTGTGGAAGGCCCAGCCGAGATACTACCTTTTGTCCCTTTTGTCGCCATCCTGCTGCCCACCTTTACCTTCGGCGAATGTGAATGGCCTAAATGGCTTTACTTCCCTTGGCTTGCCCTAAAATTCCCCGATCATCATAAATTAACTCTCGCATTGTAAACTCTGTTATAAGATGCACGCAGTGTGTGAGTGGCCCTGCAGAATGAATAAAGGAATCCCTGCCTAATAATTAATTGGTCCTGATAGTACATTAAGTTCGCCGTCAGTCACAGAAGAATTCTCAGATTACATGTCTGTAAATTCACGTGTTCTTCTGAAATTCCCGGCATATATTTACACATGAAATGTAACGGCTTGAGACGAGAGGGTGACAGCTTTGGACACGACTTGTTGCTGACTGCAGGGAAGCGAGATACCACTTGCTGTGGGTTGGCGAACTGGCTTTTGGCGGTGGTGCAGTGATATGAGGCCCTGCTACAGTGAAGGGCTGCATTAACACAGCGAGGGAGGTGAGGCAAGGCGCTGCCATCTGCTGCAAAATGGTCCAGTCCCACTAAGAGGAGAAATAAATACAAAGTACATAGCATTGAAGGCCAGCAGTCCCGACCTGGGGAAGTTTGACCTCTGAGTTGCAAGTCTTTTAAATTGAGGCCCCATTGAGCGACTTCTACGTCAATGATGCTGAAATGATGTTGACATCAACACAACATCCAATCTTCGAGTGGAGAAAATGTCCCATCTAGCCAGGAATCGAATCCTGGCCTGCTGCTTGGCAGTCAGACATGCTGACCACTCAGCTAACGAGACGGACACAGCATACTATGTACAGCATACTGCGCCCCTTAATCAGTGTACTTTCGGCAGCGTGCACTTGGTGTCAAAGGATGCATGCATAGTGGTCTGCGTTAACTGGCCGATACATCTAGTGTGGCTGGCAGACGTGGAACATAGGGCTCAGGAGACACATGCACTGGCAGCTGGGTGACACTGTGTGTGTGGTCTCGTGACTGGTGTTTTGTATAATAAAGAGTGTGTGGAGCTGCTGTGTTTCATAATAAACACCTTCCTGAGTGCATAAAAAAATCCGTTAATCATACAACCATCTCCACACTGTAACTGCCAAAATGAATCTCAGTGTAATTGGTATTGTGGATCATCCAACACTTTCACTATTGTATCGTGAAATAATACTTTAGGTACAGGACCTGTTTCCTTTTGGCTAGAGAGGGAGGGAGTGTCAACTAGTCGTAGAGGCAGCCATCTTGGGCTCCATCTTTTGTAACAGATTATGTTAATTGGTTTCTAAATTTGGGTCACAAATTATTCCAATTCAGGGAAGGCAATGAATAAATTATGTTAATGGAGATATAAGAGTCATGCAATTATGCTTACTTGGTAACAAATAATGCCATAACGGTCATAAACTATCATAGTTCAGCCATTTATACATAAGGCCGCAATTGGCCTAGAGGGGAACGGCAGGGAGGCCACAAATCAAAGAATGGGGCAGGGGTCGGGGGGGGGGGGGAGGGTATGACAGCTCATTTGCCTAATTATCCCATAAAATAGAGATCCAGAACGCAGTTCGTTCCTTTCCTAGTGTCCCTAGCATAACTGTAGCGCATTCAGGTGCTGATGAAACAAGGCGACCATGTTCAAGGGCCATAGTAATGTGCAGCTTGGCTTTCCCTTCATAAAGTGCTTAAAATAAAGTTACGCCCCATATGAGTCAGCTTAGTGTCAAGGAAACAAGAAAGTAATGCTAATGGAATGAAAAAATAGTTTTACTTCGAAATAAAAACAGAGTAATAACCAAAATAAAGACAGTCTGTCGGAAAATTGCTGTGTCCACAAGAAGATAAGAGACAGAGCCATACAAAGAGGGGCACCACATGGCAAGGCCAGCCACCAGAGTGGCGCAACATAGTTAGGTTCAGACTACATAGAGGATGCACGTAATAAGGGCTGTGTTATACTCCCGCAATACGTCGCTCAAATATTTCCCAAGTGGACACCTCTTCGCCAGATGTGGGTATAAGCACACATATAGCTCCTCTGACCGAGAGTCAGCGACATTATCGTACAGTATCAGCGGTACCTCAAGGCATTGTCAGGAGGGTGTCTACTGCCGCCACTAATAAGAGCTACACATTCTACAAGTGATTATAGTTGTAAGTAGGCTGTTTATGTTTTCTTATTGGCAATGTTACGTAGCGCTCTGTATGAAAATCACTGGGTGTGCTGTGTGCAGTCTGTGGCTAGTTTGCATTGTTGTCTGCCATTGTAGTGTTGGGCAGCGGCAGCTGGATGTTAACAGCGCGTAGCGTTGCGCAGTTGGAGGTGAGCCGCCAGCAGTGGTGGATGTGGGGAGAGAGATGGCGGAGTTTTGAAATTTGTCATGAACTGCTATATATATTATGACTATTAAGGTAAATACATTGTTTGTTCTCTATTAAAATCTTTCATTTTGCTAACTATGCCTATCAGTAGTTAGTGCCTTCAGTAGTTTGAATCTTTTATTTAGCTGGCAGTAGTGGCGCTCGCTGTACTGCAGTAGTTCGAGTAACGAAGATTTTTGTGAGGTAAGTGATTTGTGAAACGTATAGGTTAATATTAGTCAGGGCCATTCTTTTGTAGGGATTTTTGAAAGTCAGATTGCGTTGCGCTAAAAAATATTGTGTATCAGTTTAAGGACAGTCATGTATAATTTTTCTAAGGGGACGTTTCATAGTTGTCGTTCATTTCACTTGCTTCAGCACTAGACCAGAATTAAAGACAGTCACTTCAAGTCAGCTATAAATTACTGCCATGGAACTTTTTTCAGTCTAAAGTTAAGTGTAACTGCGCGGGTTATGTAGTGCAAGTTTTCTTTTAATATATTGTTAAAAATTTCATATAATTTGTGTTGCCACATACTATTATTTAGCTGTTGCCTAATCCTGACTGGCCCTGTATAGCTGCTGCATGAAAGCAAGCCACCTCGTAAAAACAACTACTTTAGGTGGTAGGGGGTTGCTTCCTGCTTCGTATTTAGGGTTGATGCCAAGTCTGTTTGGTGAACACAACATAAATACATATCTCTGAAACCAAAACCTTCTAGTGAATAACTGTCAACACCATGTTGCTACACTCCTGGCATTGTAACATGTTCACTTCTTCCTTGGCGTGCTGTCCACAATGTGGTCAAGGAGTAGCTGCGCAACACTGTCCCACTGATCGACGGCTAACCTCCTGAGGCCATCCAATGTGTGTAGAGGGTTCCTGCACCGATGCACAGTAGGTTTCAACTGATTGTAAGCATGACCAATCTTATTCGTGCCAACAGATTCAGCAGACAGTTCAATTTGGAGGAAGCTGTTCACGAAGGTGTGCGGTGTGGTAGTGCATTATCGTTCTGAAAGATGAAAACCTTTACCGAAATGTTGACTCTAGCGCTGCACGTTAGGCTGCAAGATCTTGTCACAATACTGTACAGTCCTCAATAGCGACCAAGGGTGTCCAACATGGTACCATCTCAAAACACGACTTGCTCATCTGTCTGCTGAAAGCGGGGAACTGCAAGCCTGACATGTTTTGTTGCTACCTACGGGCCTCCTAATTATTCTACGACCATCAACAATCGTCAGACAAATCTTGCACTCATGGGTGAAAAGCATCCGACTCCACAGGTGCAGTTTCGATTGTAGGTGCTCCTTTGTTCGTCTCCTTCGGACCTACGGAGTAGGTGGCTTTGTACTGAACCTTTCTTGCACATTAAAACTGTGTGCTGGACCGGAAATCTAACCTTGGAAATTGGAAATTTGCGGTAAGGTCTTATGGGGCCAAACTGCTGAGGCCATCGGTCCCTAAGCGCACACTCTACATAATCTAAAACTAACTTACGCCGTGGACAACACACGCACTCATGCCCGAGGGAGGCCTCGAACCTCAAGCGGGATGGGGGGGGGGGGGGGGGGAGCCGCACGGACCATGACAAGGCTCCCTTGACGGCGCGCCATCTCGCGCGGCGACTCTAGCCTCTAGCCTGGGACCTTCGCCTTTCGCAGGAAGTGCTCCACCGACTGAGCAATCCAAGCACGACCCACAACCCCCTCAGAGATTACTTCCGCCAGTGCCTCATTCCAACCTCCGAAACTTAACAGAAGTTCTCCTGCATACCTTGCACAACTAGCACTCCTAGAACTGCAGAAACATGTCTTAGCAGCATCCTGGGGGACTGTTTTCAGAACGAATTTTCACTATGCAGTGGAGTGAGCTGATTTGAAACTTCTTGGGTGATTAAAACTGTGTAGCTTAAGTGAAGCTGTGAGAGCGGATCATGATTTGTGCTTGGGTATCTCAGACCGTTGAGGGAGAGGTGGTGGCGTAAAGTTTCTGATGACCATTCTTTACGCCAAAGCCCTGAATTAAACTGCAAATTTCTCTGCAGGGTTTCTTGAAGTGAAGGCGTGTGACACTGGACTTGATGTTTTTCGGCAACAGTTCCATAACGTAAGTGAAATCCTTATGCAAAGACCAGTGAGATTGGAATAATTAATTGCCACCGAGAAATGTGATACATAACGATACCAGCGATGGTAGGTAGATTACTATTGTAATTTACTCTTCGTTTCCTCTTATATTTGAGTTTGTGTGCCTTATATAAATAAGCCAACTGCCTTGCTGTAGTGCTAACACCGTTTCCCGACAGATCACCGAAATTAAGAACTGTTGGGCTTGGCTGGTACTTGGCTGAGTGACTATCTGGGTCTGCCGAAGGCTGTTGGCAAGCAGGGTGCACTCAGCTCTTTTGAGGTCACTTGAGGTGCTACTTGATTGAGAAGTTGCGATTCTCGTCATGTAAAGTGACGATGGCTGGGAGAGTTGAGTGCTGACACAGCCGGCCGGCGTGGCCGAGCGGTTCTAGGCGCTTCAGTCTGGAACCGCGCGACCGCTACGGTCGCAGGTTCGAATCCTGCCTCGGGCATGGATGTGTGTGATGTCCTTAGGTTAGTTAGGTTTCCGTAGTTCTAAGTTCTAGGGGACTGATGACCTCAGCTGTTAAGTCCCATAGTGCTCAGAGTCATTTGAACCATTTGAAGTGCTGACACATTCACCTGCGTAATTGCATCCAGTGAAGCTTGTGGGGCGAGAACGACGTGGTGGTCAATTGATATGATTGATCCTTCAAGGTCCCTTTGGATGGAGTTCGTATAGATAAGAAGACACTGAAAGAAGATTGGGACGAGGTGACAGATCCGTGGAGTCACATAGGCAACCAACCTTGGGGTGGTTCACGAAAGGCAGTGCCAGGAGGCACGCAGGTCAATCCCCCACAGGCTACCGTAGAGTCTTTTGTAGTGCCACTGCTGGGCGCCCAAGCACCGCAGGAAAACACAGATAAAATCTGTAGCGTAAGGCCCACAGCCGTGACCGCATTCACAACCCAAAAGCAGAATGAGAAGGAACGCTGTTGTTAGCGAAATCTAAGAAGGTACTATTGTGCACATAACGCAGAAAGCTGTGTTTTCTTTGGAAAGCGCCAGATACCATAGATGCTATCTCAAAAATGAAGCGGAAACCCTGGGTTCTGGGACACTTCGAAATTGTGAGACGATGCTGGGCGTTGAATTCACAACATAAGAAATGCCTGGAGTGACTAATATGAAGAAACTAGAGACTGGACAGAGAAACTCGAGTGTACCGACGAGGACGCACCTCACTGGTCACAGAGAGAGATGGAAAGGGAGTAAGACGCCGTCGTTTTTGGAGTTACTGGTAAACTGCCTAGAGAAAATCCCAGGGAAAAGGGAGCAGCGTTTTCAAGGGAACATTTTTACTGGTCGACACGTGGAAGATGAGTGGCTCAACCGTTCTGAATAGAGTAATGAGCGAAAACGTGCAAATGTGAGTTTTCCTTTAAGCGAGCACTTGATACAAAGTTACTTCTTCTTACTACTCTTTGGAGACAGTCTTGACTGTCTGGGTCCACTGCCAGAGCATATGGATCGAGAGAGATTTAAGATTAGCTCACACTTAGCCGCTGACGGGAGTCATTGGTGTGTTTCCAGTGACTGATTCTGCAGCCACTTAAGCCTCCACACACAATTTACTATTGTGAGATCGAGCCGGAACCTATAGACGGTGCATAGGGACAATAAAGCCGTTTTATAGAATTTGATAACTTCAGGATTTTCTTGAAGACTTATACTGCAATGACACCTTGCTTGCAAATCTAAGCACAGGTTCAACACATTCCCTTCTTGAGTACTATTTTTCTGTTCTACTAACAGCTCAACAACCATGACACCACTTAGTTATTGGAATTATCTCACGTACGCGGTTATTAGACTCTTATCACAGACCCCATTATCAGACACACGAAGGTTTTTACTACAATGATGTTATCATTGGTTGTGACGTGTTTTCTTTAAAGGTATAAACCGAGTTAACTGTGATTCTTATTTCATTTAGCAATCATTTCATTCCTAATTCATTATCGTGGAAGGTAATTAATTAATGTTTGACAGATGCAGGGGCCAATTACTACACATCCTGTTTTGAATAATGCGGCTGTACACTAGTACCGATAGTGGTATTCGAGAGAAGCAGGCTACGTGCCGGCACTAGGCTTCACCCTCTCTCTTTCCTCCACCCATTACAACACAAACTCGACACTACACTGTACAAGAACTCATTATAGTCAACGATACGACACAGATACACACTCGAAACTTCATAACAGGTCGGAGGACGCCAGCGCAAACCACCTCCACTAGGACCTTGCAAAGAGCGGCGATGCAGGAGTGGTACATTTGTTCCCCTTCACTCGTTTCCCGAGTGTGGGACTACTTTGATTTTCTGACGCAGGTGGATCTCCTGTAATTAAACTAGTTTCAAACCCTGATGACGGTACGAATTTTTTTGGAACAGCCCATAGACACATACGTGACCTATACCGACTCTGGACATAGCGCACGCCAGCCTGGCTACCGTTGTTATCTGCTGCGCCTGGGGAGGCCGCGGCTCGTTAAGGCGCGCAACTGGGTCGACCTGCGATAAGCGCACCGCGGCCGGGCCGTATGCTGCGCTCTGTAATAGCCTCGTACTCGGTCGATCACCGTTTATTTTATCCCTTGTTCTGTACTTATTTGCCTTGCCGGCTACCGATAAAAAGAGAGTATGTTAAACATAAAAAAATGGCTCTGAGCACTATGAGACTTAACTTCTGAGGTCATCAGTCTCCTAGAACTTAGAACTACTTAAACCTAACTTAACCTAAGGGCATCACACACATCCATGTCCGAGGCAGGATTCGAACCTGCGACCGTGTTAAACATAGAGAAACTTCTTTTCTTTAGCATAGTTACAATCAGAAACGTGGACGCACCAAGTTTTTTTTAACCCTCTCGAGGTAGACAAGAAATAATTTTCTTATCTTGTCAGTGAAATCACAAATCCATGACGTTCCAGTTTAGATCAATGCACTTTGCCACATGTTTTTCCAGTGAACGAATCCCACACCCGTAGTGTGATTCCGAAAAACATTCTAAAAGAAATTTGAAACTATAAAATAAAAAAGAAACTCTTGCACCACGAGAGATTTATCGGAATGGGAATGAAATCGGTAGATCTGATATGAATGTACATACAAACAAATATTACAATCTCAGAAAAAAACTTGATGATTTATTCTAGAGAAAGAGCTTCACAAATTATGCAAGCTGAAACTATCTCTTTAATTATTTTTTATTAAACATTGACCTACAGAATTTTCCCTCACAAATACAACTCAAACTTAACCTATTCATTTATTACCCACAATAAAAATAAATGTCGTGTGGCTTAGGCCGCCCGTCGGGTAGACCGTTCGCCGGGTGCAAGTCTTTCGATTTGACGCCACTTCGGTGACTTGCGCATCGATGGGGATGATTATCATGAGGACAACACAACACCCAGTCCCTGAGCAGAGAAAAATCTCCGACCCAGCCTGGAATCGAACCCGGGCCCTTAGGATTGACATTCTGTCGTGCTGACCACTTTTTTTATACCACAAAAACAGTAACAAAAATGGCTACAATGAAATGACATAAATAAGGTGATAGATAATTGCAGTCATAAATTACAGCATTCAAAGAATGAGTCTTTAGCAGTAGCACAATTTAGCACCTTCACTGTCACCTTTAACTGGTGGCAGTTCAACATGCACATTTTCTTCTTCTGCAGCCGGTTCCTCATCATCATTCATCAGACTCAAATTAATCATTCAGTAAATCCTTGATGTGTGTTCCTTCCAGGGTAAATTACGTGGACAGGAGAGCAGTCCCGAACAGCGACATCGCAAAATACTTCACCGCCTTGTTATTTTTGTCAGTTCCAGACTTCTAAACGCATCCATAGGGAGTTCAAGATCTTCCTTTATGTCAGACACCAGATGCTTGTCGCCATATTCTTGTATCTGGTGTACTACTGATTTATTTTTCATGTGTGACTTGCAGGTGAGGTTAGGTTCGGGAACGTGACCCAACCCATTCCCTCTCTACTAGGAATACAGTTCCTAACCTATACCCATTCTGTTGAAGACAATTCGGAGCATGTTACCATCAGCTACCGGCGGCGGACACTACCCACAAGCCCAAGGCAATCTGATTGCTATACATTGACAACACGACTTTCAATAATTAACACAAAAGAATAGCCCTGAATTGCAAGAAATTCTAAGAATAATACAAATCCAAAAAATATGAAATTAAAGATATATGAAACTACCTCCAACTCTGTTAATTGCCTAAACTCATTTCAATCACGACTCCCGATAGTGCAAACCCCATTCTTTTTCATAAGTCACTTACCTCACAGAAAACATTCATAACACGAACTACAGCAATTACGGCAAGTAGCAACAACGGCGAGCTAAATAAAAAGATTATAACTACTAAGGACTCTAACAACTTGGAAGCATATGGTTAGCAAAAGAAAGATTTCGTTGAAGAGCAAACAACCGATTTAGAAAATTTTACCTTATTCATGTGACATCAGTTCCAAAAATTATATAGTTGTCAATAATTCCACGACCCAAACATTATCAACAACATCCATTAACATACATTTGGAAACTGAAAATTTGTGGTAAGTTCCTATGGGACCAAACTGCTGAGGTTATCGGTCCCTAGGCTTACACACTACTTAATCTAACTTAAACTAACTTAAGCTAAGGACAACATAAACACCCATGTCCGAGGGAGCACACGAACCTCCGTCGGGGGAAGCCGCGCGCCGGCCGATGTGGCCGAGCGGTTCTATGCCCTTTAGTCTGGAACCGCGCGACCGCTACGGTCTCAGGTTCGAATCATGCCTCAGGCATGAATGTATGTGATGTCCTTAGGTTAGTAAGGTTTAAGTAGTTCTAAGTTCTAGGGGACTGATGAGTTCAGATGTTAAGTCCCATTGTGCTCAGAGCCGTTTGAACCATCGGAAGCCGCGCGGTCTATGGCGTCTTGCCACAGGTCGCGCGACTTCCGATGGTTCAAATGGCTCTGAGCACTATGGGACTTAACCTGTGGCAAGGCGCCATAGACCGCGCGGTTTAACATACATTTCCTTGAATATTTTATTATAAACACATCATTTCATCTCACTTTACATTGCGTGTCCTACCAATACAGAGTCAAAACTAAGAAAATCACGTCCATATACTTCCCTATCCGCTCGCCAACTGCTAGTCCGTCCGACAACAGAATCTCTTGCCAAGGGCGGAAAGCGCTGTCAGCGATATTAGCACAGTCTATAGCGCTACCAACATACAGACAGGCTACTTATAAAGTCAATAACGCGGTTTCCACCTCTGGCTCCTATGCAAGCAGTTATTCGGCTTCGCACTGATTGACAGAATTGTTGGATGTCCTTCTGAGCGACGTCATACCAAGTACCGTCTAGTTGGCTCGTAAGATCCTCCAAACCCGAAGCCGGTTGGACGGCTTTGTCCTAATGCCTCAAACGTTCTCCATTTTGGAGAGATCCGTCGACTTTGCTGACCGAGGTAGGGTTCGGCAGACACGAAGACAAGCGGTAGAAACTCTTGCCGTGTGCGAGCGGGCATTGTACTGCTGAAATGTAAACTCGGGATGGCTTGACATGAATGGAAACAAAACGGGTCGTAAAATATCGTCGACGTACCTCTGTGCTGTAAGGGTGCCGCAGATGTCAACGAAATAAGTCCTGCTATGAAAAGAAATGGCAGCTCAGCCCATCGTTCCTGGCTGTCCGGCCGTAGCACGGGCGACAGTCAGGTTGGTATTCACTATGGCCTGGGGATCTCCACATATGTCTCTGCCGGTCATCGGGTCTCATTTCGAAGTGGGACTCATCAATGAAGACAATTCTGCTCTAGTCAATGAGATTCCAGGCCGAAAATGTGTCTGGAGACGCCCAGGTAAGCGCTATGATAGCAATCTGACTAGAAATTTTGTCTAATTGATCTTGTACCCTCCTACGGTCACGCAACGACGACATCTTACCGTACTCCACAGCATCATCAACAAACAACCGCAGATTTCTGCAGAGAATAATAGCGGTGCAGTTACACTTCCCTGGGCTACGCCTCACGAGACGCTTGTCTCTGATAAACACTCGCCGTCGAGGTTCTGTTACTTATGAAGTTCTTTAACCTCTCATGTATTCCATATGCTCGTAACTTCGTTAAAACTCTACAGTGTGGCTCCGTGTCAAGGGCTTTTCGGAAATCTTGAAATGTGGAATCCGCTTGTAGCCCTTCATCCACTGTTCGCACTATATCATATGAGAAATAGTACAAGCTGAGTTTTGCGCGAGCGATAGTTTCTTAAACTGTGCTCTTTCGTGGGCAGATGCTTCTCGTCTCAGGGAAATTTATTATATTCGGTATGAGAATGAGTTCAAGAACTGTACAGCAAACCCATGTTAAGATTATTGTTCTGTAATTTTGCGGGTCCGTTCTTTTACCCTTCTTTTACATAGGAGTCACCTGCGCTTTTTTCCAGTCGTTTGGGACTTTGCTCTGGGCGAGAGATTTGAGATAAGTGCAAGATAAGTAAGTGAGCAGTGCCGTAGATTGCTGTTTGTAAAACCGAATTGGGGCTCTACCCTGAACTAGTGACTTATTTGCTTTCAACTCTTGCAGCTGTTACTCTAGGCCAGGGACTACTATTACTATGTCGTCCATTTGGGAGTGTGTGCCATGGTCAAACGACCATGTATTTGTACGATTCTTCTGCACGAATGATTTCTTAAATGCTAAATTTAAAACTTCGGCTTTCCTTTTGGTATCTTCTGCTGTTACACCAGACTAGTCAACGAGTGACTGGAGAGAAGTCTTAGATTCGCTTAGCGATTTCACATAGGACCATAATTCTATCGGATTCTCGGCCAGATCTTTTGCTAAGATATCGCTGCTGAAGTTGTATGTTTCGCGCATAGATCTTTTTATAGACTCACGAATCCCTAATAACCTTTGCCTGTCATCATTTGTGTCTTTCTTTTGAACCGAGATACAACAGCATTTGCTTCCTCGACATTTTGCAAAATTCATTATTATACGACGGTTACCTGTGGTCTACCAGTCTGCTTTAGGAAGTGGCGCGGCACGACCTGCTGTACAGCCGAGGACGTGCGTGGAAGAGGAAGTGTTTACATCACTGATATTCGCGCGTGTTGTTGTCTGACTAGATCGCCAAGGCACAAAATTTTAAAAAGACTACGCTCCAATTTACGTTTGACAACGAATATGTCAGACCCAAGGCTTTAGAAATAGAGCGTTTATTGAGGGAAGAAGTTCGTTTACCTGCAGTAGACCTAATTGGAATACACCTATTCATTGTAAGCAGTAGAATGTACGTCAAGATGACCCATGAAGCTGCGGGTGAAAGAATTATCGCCGTTGCTCAAAGAGGATTTAAATTTCGACACTCTGAAGGGCATATCAGCGATGTAATAGTAGCTCCTTCAGGCTTGGGAGTGAGGGTCATTTGGATCTCTGAATTGCCAGAATCGACGGTTATTGAATCGCTGCGACCATATGGAACGGTACTCAGTCATACGCCTGAACGCAGGGCGAGTTTTAGCATCTATCCCGAGGTAAACGGCGTCCGACAGGTGCGGATCGTCCTTAACAGACGTATCTGATCATATTTGTATAGTGGAGGATGTCGAGCTATTGTGATTTATGATGGCCAGCCATGCACATGTTCTGGTTGTGGTGAAGAAGGACACAACCGCTCGGAGTGCATACAACCCCGCGTTTTGTAACTGCCACATGGAGGAGCGTCACAGCGAGAAGTTCCCGCCGGCCGGTGTGGCCGAACGGTTCTGGGCGCTTCGGTCTGGAACCGTGCGACCGCTACGGTTGCAGGTTAGAATCCTGCCTCGGGCATGGATGTGTGTGATGTCCTTAGGTTAGTTAGGTTTAAGTAGTTCTAAGTTCTAGGGGACCGATGACCTCAGATGTTAAGTCCCATGGTGCTCAGAGCCATTTGAGAAGTTCCCACGCAACTGCCGATGACATACGTGTCAATGGCCCGCCGGGAGGTGATGCCGAACTCGGGGCGTAACAAGGACATGTTGATGCAAGAGCAGACAGAGTTAGGGGAGCATGGAGGTGACACGGAGAATGCCCCTACAACCACCTCACGGGAGATGAGGGAGGAACCTTCCGCACCCTAACATGTAGCACACGCCGTGGAAGTGGAGATCAAGACTGTGGCGGCAGCAACGGACCAACGAACGCTCGACGAACATAAGGAGGCGTCGCCTACGGCGGCAGAGGGCAGGGCGCTCAAACAACGATCGCCGAAGCGTCGCAAAATGCGTCGCCATAGTTCGGGTGACATGTCCTCCCCTAGCCTAGGGGACACGAAAGTTATTCGAGCCGAAAAAAGGTCTGATATAAAACACGTGCCTTTAGAGGACGCTGAAAGGATTCCTTCAGATGGTGACAGGACGTCCTGCCTTTCAGACGGTCCCTCTTCATTGGCACCAACTGACCCGGTACTGCCGGTGGAGGAGTCAGTGATAGCGTCCCAGCAAAAAAATGGTTCAAATGGCTCTGAGCGCTATGGGACTTAACATCTGTGGTCATCAGTCCCCTAGAACTTAGAACTACTTAAACCTAACTAACCTAAGGACATCACACACATCCATGCCCGAGGCAGGATTCGAACCTGCGACCGTAGCAGTCCCGCGGTTCCGGACTGAGCGCCTGAACCGCTAGACCACCGCGGCCGGCCGCGTCCCAGCAGCCACATCTAAATGCAGCAGAGGGCGTTTCTGGGATTGATGACCAATGCGAGTGGGCAGAATCAGTGGAAGAGATACAGGAATTGGCACCCCCAATTGATGACGACTCACTTTTAGGATGCACACCACAGGACGAAAACACCGGAGGGCAGCACGATGGCGGGCATCCCTCTGAGCACGAATAGTGGGCTAAATAAAGCCTTTGGAGTTCACAATGACACGACTCGAGCATTACAACGACAACGGACCAAGCATATAAGGTGGGAACAGTGAACATTAATATCCCACGATCGCTTGAAAAGATGCAACTTTTCCGGGACATGATTTACGCCACAGGCTTGGATATTCTGCTGGTGCAAGAAATCTGCAATGGTGCCTTTTCAGACGTGCATGGTTACAACTCTTACCTAGTGCCGACTCCAGACGTGGGACGTTGCACAGCGATACTACACTACTGGCCATTAAAATTGCTACACCACGAAGATGACGTGCTACAGACGCGAAATTTAACCGACAGGAAGAAGATGCTGTGATATGAAAATGATTAGCTTTTCAGAGCATTCACACAAAGCTGGCGCCGGTGGCGACACCTACAACGTGCTGACATGAAGAAAGGTTCTATACACAAACAGCAGTTGACCGGCGTACCATCACGTTTCCGACTTTGATAAAGGTCGGATCGTAGCCTATCGCGAGTGCGGTTTATCGTATCGCGACATTGCTGCTCACGTTGGTCGAGATCCAATGGCTGTTAGCAGAATATGGAATCGGTGGGTTCAGGAGGGTAATACGGAACGCTGTGCTGGATCCCAACGGCCTCGTATCACTAGCAGTCGAGATGACAGGCATCTTATCCGCATGGCTGTAACGGATCGTGCAGCCACCTCTCGATCCCTGAGTCAACAGATGGGGACGTTTGTAAGACAACAACCATCTGCACGAACAGTTCTACGACGTTTGCAGCAACATGGACTATCAGCTCGGAGACCATGGCTGCGGTTACTCTTGACGCTGCATTACAGACAGGAGCGCCTGCGATGGTGTACTCAACGTCGAACCTGGGTGCACGAATGGCAAAACGTCATTTTTTCAGATGAATCTAGGTGCTGTTTACAGCATCATGATGGTCGCATCCGTGTTTGGCGACATCGCGGTGAACGCACATTGGAAGCGTGTATTCGTCATCGCCATACTGGCGTATCACCCGGCGTGATGGTATAGGGTGCCATTGGTTACACATCTCGCTCACCTCTTGTCCGCATTGATGGCACTTTGAACAGTGGACGTTACATTTCAGATGTGTTACGACCCGTGGCTCTACCCTTCATTCGGCCCCTGCGAAACCCTACATTTCAGCAGGATAATGCACGACTGCATGTTGCAGGTCCTGTACGGGCCTTTCTGGATACAGAAAATGTTCGACTGCTGCCATGGCTAGCACATTCTCCAGATCTCTCGCCAATTGAAAATGTCTGGTCAATGGTGGCCGAGCAACTGGCTCGTCACAATACGCCAGTCAGTACTCTTGATGAACTGTGGTATCGTGTTGAAGCTGCATGGGCAGCTGTACCTGTACACGCCATCCAAGCTCTGTATGACTCAATGCCCAGACTATCAGGGCCGCTATTACGGCCAGAGGTGGTTGTTCTTGGTACAGATTTCTCAGGATCCATGCACCCAAATTGCGTGAAAATGTAATCACATGTCAGTTCTAGTATAATATGTTTGTCCAATGAATATCCGTTTGTTGTTGTTGTTGTGGTCTTCAGTCCTGAGACTGGTTTGATGCAGCTCTCCATGCTACTCTATCCTGTGCAAGCTCTTTCATCTCCCAGTACCTACTGCAACCTACATCCTTCTGAATCTGCTTAGTGTATTCATCTCTTGGTCTCCCTCTGCGATTTTTACCCTCCACGCTGCCCTTCAATACTAAATTGGTGATCCCTTGATGCCTCAGAACATGTCCTACCAACCGATCCCTTCTTCTGGTCAAGTTGTGCCACAAACTTCTCTTCTCCCCAATCCTATTCAATACTTCCTCATTAGTTATGTGATCTACCCATCTAATCTTCAGAATTCTTCTCTAGCACCACATTTCGAAAGCTTCTATTCTCTTCTTGTCCAAACTATTTATCGTCCATGTTTCACTTCCATACATGGCTACACTCCATACGAATACTTTCAGAAATGACTTCCTGACACTTAAATCAATACTGGATGTTAACAAATTTCTCTTCTTCAGAAACGCTTTCCTTGCCATTGCCAGTCTACATTTTATATCCTCTCTACTTCGACCATCATCAGTTATTTTGCTCCCCAAATAGCAAAACTCCTTTACTACTTTAAGTGCCTCATTTCCTAATCTCATTCCCTCAGCATCACCCGACTTAATTAGACTACATTCCATTATCCTTGTTTTGCTTTTGTTGATGAATATCCGTTTATCATCTGCATTTCTTCTTGGTGTAGGAATTTTAATGGCCAGTAGTGTAGGCCGGGAAGGGACTCAGTTGTGTGACCCGATTTCCTCCCTTTGGTTCGGCGTTTGGCGATGACCGTGAACGGCACTACTATTGTCAACATCTGTGGACCCTCCGAATCTTATAATCAACGGGCGCGTGCGTAATTCTACTCAGAGCAGATTGCTCCCCTACTCCATTGGAGATATGACAACATTTTGGTAGGAGGGGATTTTTACTGTTTTCTGTCACCGAAGGATCAAACCGCTCATTTTGGCTCCTGCTACGCATTGGACACGATCTGCCGAGAGATGGCACTAATGGACACATGGGAAAAGATCCATTGGCAGCGAGAGGACTACACGTTTTACACTAGCCACTCGGCGAGCAGGCTGGATCGGATTTGTGTTTCTGACTGATTAGGAGATCATGTACTGGCCGCTGAACGTTGGCCCACAGCTTTTACGCATCACCTTGCATATTTATGCACGTTATCCCTCCCACGGCAGCGGTTCTGGCGGACCCGTAGTTCGTGGAAACTTAATTCATCCTTATTGGTGGGTCCCGAATGTCGCCAGCGGATGGAAGAAACATGGCAGGCAAGCACTCGCCGTCTGCCGATGCACCGTACGGTTCTTTCATGGTGGCTACAATGTGCAAAACCGGCGATACGAAGAGCTCTCATAACGTATGGCAAGGAAAAATCGAGATGGCTCCGAGATACACTTGATTATTACTACATGGTGCTCCGTGACCTGTCTTCCAGTGTCCCATTGACCGAGCGTCAGGCGGAAGTCCGTCGCATTGAGGCGTGCATTTTATCGATCGCGAGACGTCGATTGGAGGGACTTTCGATCCGTGCTCGATGCTTGGACAACGTAGACTTAGAACGTATTTGCATGCATCATGAGTCCAGGAGACAAGCGCGTATTCGCCTATCCTTGATCACAGTGTTCCATGATAGTGATGATGGCCCCGTGACGTTACAACAAGACATTGCTGATGGATTTCTGGAGAATTACCGCCTCCCTTACACTGGGACGCCGATGGACAACCGGACAGGAGAAGAAACTTTGTGACGTATGAAAACGGAGGTGGATGGTCCGTACGGAATGCAGATGCGTAATTGGAACCCGTAACGGAAGATGTCATGCGGAGGGCACTCACGAAGGGTGAGGATTACGTAGTTTCGCAGCAAACGAGAATGCCACTTCGGCCCTATATTACTTCCCTTTCTTTTTCATAAGTGATAATTTTTTCTTGGGATTTAAACGTAACTAAAAAAAGAATTACATAAAAGTACAATGTTTCCTTCCAGCTGCCTCTCCCTAATCCTGTCAGGAGATGGGGACACCGTGGCAGGGCCCCCAATCACGACCCTTGCCCACTCTGCTCTCTGATCTATAACATAAAAAAGAGGGGTTGCGTATGTGATTAATAACCAAAACGTTCTTGCACCCATGTTCGCACCCCGCCGTAGCTTATATTTTAAATAAAAAACTCATCAGCAGTAGCAGTCGAACACTTCGGCAAAAGAAGTCACCCTCATTCAGTCAACGGCCTTATCAAAGACGGCGGAAGTGCGGATATTTATTCGGGGCACTGTCTCGCCCCTTACCCTTGGGTGGGAAACTGCCCCTAAAGGCGGAAGAGTCAGCAATGATTAGCGGCATGAAGATGCAGAAGGCATTGGAAATCACTGCATTAAAGACACATAAGTGTATCCACAGGACGTGTGACCTGTAATTGAAAAAGTGTCACGATGGTCTCGCCATTGGGAAAAGATTCCGGACTAGTCCCCTATTCGGATTGAATAAACAACGAAAGGATAACGTCCTACGTGTAGAGGCGTGGGATGACAGAAGTTTGAACGTGGTAGGGAAGCTAGAAACTCTGAAAAGGGAAATGCTAAGGCTGAATCTAGATATAGTAGGGGCCACTGAAGTGAAATGGAAAGAAGCCAGGGATTTCTTGTCAGATGAGTATAGGGTAATATCAATAGCACCGTAATTGGTACAAAGGGAGTTGGATTCGTTATGAATGGGAAGGTAAGGCAGGGGGTGAGTTACTGTTAATAGTTCAGCGATAAGGTTACTATCATCGGAATCGACAGTAAACCAAGACCAACAACGATAGTTCAGATATACATGCCGACGGCGCAAGCCGAAGATGAAGAGATAGAGAAAATATATAAGATATTGAACGGGTAATTCAATACGTAAAGGGAGATGAAAATCTAATAGTCATTGGGGATTGGAGAGCTGTTGCAGGGGAAGGAGTAGAGGAAAGGGTTACAGAAGAATTGAGCTAGGTACTGTCCGCCCCAGGTAGCTGAGTAGTCAGCGTCACAGAATGTCATTCAAGATTCATGATGATCCACTTATCCTGTGGTAGTAAATGGGACTTTATAAACCTGGATCTTCCTTCTTTCTTCCCTCTATGTCTCTGCTTTCTTACGTTTGAACATCGCTGAATTTCTAAAAATATCAAGTAACACTTCCGTCCAATAAGTTTCTCAGAAACGCATACTCCTATCGTAACACCGTTATTTTTTCCGTCCCCGGTAGCTGCGTGGTCAGCGGGACAGAATGTCAATCCTAAGAGCCCCGGTTCGATTCCCGGCTGGGTCGAAGATTTTCTCCACTCAGGGACTGGGTGCTGTGTTGTCGTAATCGTCATCATTTCATCCCCATCGACGCCCAAGTCACCGAAGTGGGGTCAAATCAAAAGACTTGCACCCGGCGAACGATCTACCCAACGGGAGGCCCTAGTCACACGACATTTATGTGGCTAGATACTAGGATTGAGAGAGGGGAAAGACTAATTGAATTCTGCAATAAATTTCAGCTGGTAATAACGAATGCTCTCTTCAAGATTCACACGAACAGGATGTATACTTAGAAAAAGCCTGGAGATATGGGAAGATTTCAGTTAGACTACAATCTGGTCAGGCAGCGATTACGATATCAGATACTGGATTGTAAGGCATATACTGGAGCATATATAGACTCAGATCACAGTTTGGTAGAAATGAAGAGTAGGCTGAAGTTTAAGAGACTAGCCAGACAGTCAATGCAAAAAGAAGTGGTATACAGAACTACTAAAGAATGAAGAGATAGGCTTGAAGTTCTCTGAGGCTATAGATACTACGATAAGGAACAGCTCACTTGGTAGTGCAGCTGAAAAGGAATGGGCATGTCTAAAAAGGGCAATGACAGAAGTTGGAAAGAAAAACAGAGGTACAAAGAAGGTAACTGCGAAGAAACCATAGGTAACAGAAGAAACACTTCAGTGATCGATGAAAAAAGAAGCAAAAATGTTCAAGGAAATTTAGGTATACAAAAGGAAGTGCGGGATATTTAAGGTGAAATGGCTGCAAGAAACACGTGAAAGAATCTAAATCGGTATGATGGTCGGAAGGACTGATTCAGCATATAGGAAAGTGAAAACAATCTTCGGCGAACTTAAAAGCAGGGGTGGTAACATTAAGAGTACAATGGGAATTCCACTGTTAAGTGCAAAGGAGAGAGCAGACAGATGGAAAGAGAACCTTCAAGTCCTCTATGAGGGGAAAGACTTGAGTCAATATGGAAGAGATGGTTCAAATGGCTCTGAGCACTATGGGACTTAACATCTGAGGTCATCAGTCCCCTAGAACTTAGAACTACTTAAACCTAATTAACCTAAGGACATCACACACATACATGCCTGAGGCAGGATTCGAACCTACGACCGCTGCAGTCGCGTGGTTCCAGACTGAAGCGCCTAGAACCGCTTGGCCACCGCGGCCGGCTATCGAAAGAGACCGGGATCCAGTATTAGATTCAGAATTTAAAAAAGCTTTGGTAGACTTAAGATCGAATGAAGCAGACACTGGATTATAAGTCATACGCAGTGCCAGACTCAGATCACAATTTAGCAGTAATGAAGAGTAGGCTGAAGTTTAAGAGACTACTCAGAACAGTCAATGCACAAAGAAGTGGGATACAGATGTACTAAAGACTGGAAAGATGGGTCTGAAGTTCTCTGAACTTACGAATGGCATTCCATCAGAATTTCTAAAATCATTGGAGGAAGTAAAAACAAAACAACTAATCGCATTGTTGTGTAGAATGTATGAGTCTGGTGATATACCATCTGAGTTTCAGAAAAATATCATTCACACAATTCCGAAGACTGCAAGAACCGACAAGTGCGAGAATTATCACCTATCAGCTTAACAGCTCACGCATCCAAGTTTCTGAGAAGTATAATATAGGCCTACAGAAGAATGGAAAAGAAAATTGAAGATTTGTTAGATGACGCTCAGTTTGGCTTTAGGAAAGGTAAAGGCATCAGCGAGGAAGTTCTGACGTTAAGGTTAATAATGGAAGCAAGACTCAAGAAAAATCAAGACACGTTCATAGTCTTTGTCGACCTGGAAAAAAAATTCGACAATGTCAAATGCTGCAAGAAGTTCGAAAGTTTGAGAAAAATAGGGGTAAGCTATGCGGAGAGACTGGTGTTATAAGCATGTACAAGAGCCAAGAGGGAACAATAAGAGTAGAAGACCAAGAACGAACTCGGTTTAAAAGGGGAGAGGACAAGGAAGTAGTCTTTCACCACTACTGTTCAATCTACATATCGAAGAATCAGTAACGTAAATAAAATAAAGGTTCAAAAGTGGAATTAAAATTCAAGATGAAAGGATAGTAATGATAAGATTCGCTGATGAGACTGCTATCTTCAGTGAAGGTGAAGAAGAATTACAGGATCTGCTGAATGAAGTGAAAAGTCTAATGAGGACAAAATATAGATCGAGAGTAAACTGAAGACATGCGCAGAAGAAGGGGCTAATACTCAAATGTGAAAACCTAGAGATAAGTGCTGCCAAATGTTGCTGGGTACAGGAACTATCGAAACTGAGATTGATCTCACACCTAAGTACTGTGTCATATGGAAAACAGACAATACAAAATTAATTACAATTTGAAAAGATCTGGGGGCTAGGGTAGATTATATTGGAATTAATAAAAGCTTAAACACGAAATACAATTCTTGTGTAATATGAAGCATATATGTAATATTAATCACTTTATTAACCGAGTTTAGAGTGTCTGAAGTGTTCAGTTGGCACATTCAGTACAGAATAAAAATAGTGAACATGGAGGATGTAGAAATGGGAAACATTGAGGAAAGTGTGGAAAATCAATGGAAATCATCGAAAGAGGAAGCATAATCCACAGAACTGTGCAAAGAAATTGAGAATGAGAAGTGAAACTGTGGTTAAGAGTACAGTAATTATAAGAGTGTAGTGAGAAAGACAAAATCACTAGGTTCAGGTTGAGGCTATGCGAGAAAATGCTTCGATATTGTACCTGCAGGTACACGGGAGAAGTTGTTTCGTGATTTCCGAAATCTAAGTAACAATGATCTCCAAAATTCTGATACATTTGGATGCATGAATATGAATCCTGTCAGGCGGAGGTATAATGATGATCCAGAGAGGAGTAGGCCGCAGACAGCCAACAGCTATAAGGTTCCAGTAAGAAAGCTTCTCTAGCAATCTTCGGAATAATCCCATGTGAATCAACAAAAGAAAACATCTGGAACTCCTGAATTTAGTCTCTGTCTTTCATTAGGCAACAAAATACTAGACGTATATTCCCACAATTTATGTGTAACACGATATTGAAATCTAAATATTTTATTTAATGTGGATAAGCGAGGGGGGGACACATAATAATCGCCCAAATAAATGCAACGAAGCGGACCAGGAATTGGCTCATGTACGGGTAAATAGTTTTACTAAGCAGTCAAGTCACTATTCCAGGAAAAAGAATCCCAACATGAGGTTTCTGTGTCAGATCTAAGCATTGGCAGGGTGTACAGTCTTTATCAAGATAAGTGCAGAAACAGCAACAAGGAACCTCTTAGCTTTGGCATGTATTTTAAATTATTTTATCAGATTTTCAATATTGGCTTTGTGAAACCACTTAGTGGCACTTGCCAAGTTTCTCATCACCTTAAGATGCATACTTCATGTGCGAAAAACGGTCAGAAAAAGGAAGAACTAGAAACAAAACAGTACTTCCTGGCTAAACTGGCTAATACTCTCTATGAAAATCTGAAAATGGACTCAGAATATTCAAAAACTTACAATTTTATTATGATCATTGCTTTCATCAATGGATGCATTGTTTAGATACAGCAAGCTATGATAGTGGCTATTGGCTCGATCTACTTGAGCCGTACGTTATGTGTTATCACCAATTTTCCCTTTTACAGTACTTTTATTTACAGTTAATGGTAATTTGTGGTTGTGGATGTTTGATAATGTACAAAACAAATCGTCACATATTATTTTCCTTCTTTATTAACTACTATTTCTCATGTTACGTCCCATTATAAAGGATATGACAGATCAGAAACAATAATGAGCCCATACTGTACGGGTTTCCGTTAAAAAAATAAGAGTAAAATGGTTTGATAAATTTTTTCCAGCCTCATCTACTGTGGGTTAACCCGTTTTCTCGAGCATGTCTTCAACTGAAGAAAGACGAAAGTAATAACAAGTACCCGTAGCAGGAATGCGATCATCGAGAAACTTAACATCAGGATTGGTGATCACGAAGTAGAAGAAGTTAAGGAATTCTGCTACCTAGGCAGCAAATAACACATGACAGACGGAGGGAGATGGGCATAGAAAACAAAGTAGAAGTGGCAAAAACGGCACTCCTGGACAAGAGAAGTCTACTGGTATCAAACATAGGCCTTAATTTGAGGAAGAAATTTCTGAGTTGTATATCTGGCGTTGTATCGTAGCGAAACACGGACTGTGGCAAAACTGGAGCAGAAGAGAATCGAAGCATTTGAGATCTGTTGCTTCAGAAGAATGTTGAAAATTTAGTGGACTGATAAGGTAAGGAATGAGGAGGTTCTCCGCAGAATTGGTAAGGTAAAGAATATATGGAAAACCTGACAAGAAGAAGGGACAGGTTGATATAACATCTGTTAAGACATCAGGGAATTACTTCCATGGTACTGGAGGGAGCCTTAGAGGGTAAAAACTGTAGAGGGAGGCGGAGATTGGAATACATCCAGCAAATAATGTAGATCGTGGTTGGAAGTGCTATTTTGAGATGAAGAGGTTGGCACAGGAGAGAAATGGCTATATGAGATGCTAACAATTGCTTCTTTCTAGCAGAAACACTCTACTAGCTTTCTTGACTGATTTATTTACTCTTTTGTAACTATAGTCGATGTGATATCATGATCACAAATCCCCGTTTCTGGGCCTGTTTTCTTACAAATGCATGTAGCTCCAATGTAGAGCAATTTAATTTGTTTCATGTTTTTTTCAGTGAATGAAATGCGATTCTGAATATATACAAAATACCCACCTATTATTTCCATAGCAATGAAACAGGAGAAAGACTCCTTGAATACTGCAATAAACTTTAGCTCGTAATCAGAAACGCACGCTCAAATAAAGAGAGTTGGATTGATACTTGTGAAAAGTCAGGAAACATAGAAAGATAGCAGCTGGATTACATCATTGTGAGACAGATGTCTGGAAATTAGCGGAAGGGTTGTAAAAGTATCCTTGAATAGGGAGAGAATCAGATCTTAAATTAGTAAAATGACGAGTAGGCTGAAGTTTACAATAATTGTCAGGAACCTTGGAAATTAGAAAACCGCTTCAGCTGCATGGGAGTCATTTTTACTGGACTCCAGTAATTTATTGGAGTCCAATAAAAAATTATCGCTTCAGTTTTATGAAAATTCTTTTACCTGAGCTCAAAAAAAGGGGAGCCCAGTAGAAAGGGTTTTCATACTGTTGAAGAGGTTTTCTAATTTCCAAGCTGCATATTCGCAGCTGTGTTTGCCCGGACTATATATTTTTTTGCAATTTTTAGGAAGTAACAATGTTCAAGTAAGTGGGAGTAATGATAACATGCGCTTAAAGTTCTCTGAGTTAGTAGATACAGCAATAGCGAATGTCATAATAAGCAGCTGCGTTGATGGTGAGTAGACGTTCGTTAAAAAAAAATCAATCACAGCAGCTGAATTAAACAAATGAAGGTACATGGGAGATAACTCTGAAGAAACTTCGGGTAAGAGAAAAAGTGCTTCAGTTGACCGAAAAATCAGAAAATTCAAGAAAATAAAAGATACGACAGCATACGTCATCTAGAAATAAAATCAATAAGATGTAAGGGAAACTAAAGTCAAGTGGCCGATGTAAATATGTGTAGCACTCTAGAAAGAGAAAGTCGTAGGAGGGATTCATTCAGCACACAGAGGGGTCAGAAACAACTTACGGATAATTTAAAAACTAATTCGTTAAAATAAAGAGAGCAAAGAACGGCTAGTCAGAAAGTATAATGAGAAGTTCTACAGGGGGGAGTAACATGCTGACTACGTGATAAAAGAAGTAAATTTCGGAAGAAGAATATGTAAGACAGTAAGGTGAAGGAGCGAACTATTGTAAACTCAGTTTTTACAGCGAATGCATCCATCCTAGATGCTGTTTAGAAAGGTATACGAAAGAATAAAAATAAAATTGAGGGCTTAATAGCTGCCGGTTAGGAAAGGTAAAGGAACGGCAAGGACAGTTATGACAATAAGCTTGATAATGGGAGCAATGCGCAAGGCGAACAGGAACATTTTCATTGCTTTTGTCCCCTTAGAAAGACCATTCGACAATGTAAGTGATGAAAGACCTTAGGAACTCACATGAAAATACATTTAGGGAGGTGCGTGATGTATAATATGTAAAAGAACCAAGAGGGAACAAGCAGAATCCTGATTTGGGTTTTCCGTGGTTTCCCTCGACCGCTAAGCAAATACCGGGATGATTCTTTAATCAAGACAACGGCCGACCGCCTGTCCTATCCCCATAAACTACCTGTCTTATCCTCCAAAGGCACGTTATGTATGCTCTGCTTGTATATTTTGGCCTTTTGATTTTCACTGTATTATCTTGACAAATCCTATATTTGTTAAACAATCATTGGATGAATAAAGAAATAACCAAATAAATAAAGCAAGTGCCCGCTCTAAAAACGATAACGATGTGAAGTGGAGACGTCTACTTTCTTCACTACTGTTGAACCTGTATTCCGGAGAAGGAGGTTCAAAAGTGGGATTAAAATACAGAGTGAAACAATATCAACGAAAAGATTGACTGATGACTTTGCTGTTCTCTGTGAAGGTGAAGAACAATTGTAGAGCGTACCGAACTGACAGTACACCTAAGATAAGTGAAAGTATTGACGAGTAGCAGAAACGAAAATTGTGAAAAAATTCTTATAAAAATTAAGGACCACAGTGTAGTAAAGGTGAAGGAATTGTGTTATGTTGGTAGGAAAATGGAGTATGACAAACACAGGACGGAGGATACAAGAAACAGACTAGCACAGGGAAACAGGACATACGTTGTTATATGATGTCTGCTCATGCCAAACATAGCCCTTACGCTGAAAATGAAATTTCACAGAATGTACATGTAGAGCACAGTATAGTATGCAAGTGGCTCATGGACTGTGGCAAAACCGGAAAACAGGAGAGTCGACGCGTTTAAGACGTGGTGAAAATTGACTGATCAATTGAGAAATATGGAATCGGCGAGGAAAGGAATATGTGGGAATCGTTGATTAGAAGAAGGGAAGGAATGATAGGATAATATTACGATATTCGGGGAAAACTTTGATGGTACTGAAGAAACCGTACAGAGCAAAAATTGTACAGGCCGACACAGATTATAATATATACAACGAATAATTGAGAACGTTAGGTGTCGGTGTTACTCAGGGATGAAGTGATTAACACAGGACGAGAAATCGGGAGGTTGATCATCATTGCTCCTTAATCTGACCTCTCCCATGAAAACCACAAGTTGCCACACCTTTTTCATTTTCAGTGCATTTAAAATGTTTTTAGCCGCAGTTTTCTTGAAATGTGAGAGTATGTGGAACTCAAAGGATGGCAAATCTGGTGAATATGATAAATGTTTCAGCAATTCGTACTTCAAAAGCCTCAGTTTTCATATTGGCTTTTGTGGAGAGGTGCACTGTCCTGGTGGGAGAATATACCTGTCTCTTGCAATAGACACCTCCTCACAAGTATTTTTTCCTTCAGTTCGTCGATAGCATATGCGTTTTATTAGCTATTTATTTTTTACCATTTACTAGGGAATGAATAAGAACATCCTGAGAAACATTCACCAAAACCTTTCTTGCAGACTAAGTGGACTTGTTTTCTCTCCTTCTGGGATATCAGGTTTTGCCCATATGATCACTGTTTCGTTTCTGCGAAAAGCGGTAGTTCCATGTCTCATCCACAGCATTAAATCGGCTTATAAATTAGTTAAATACACCGTCTCTTTCTTCTCTTAGATTATGGCTTCGGCTCTATCTTCTGCCTGTAACAGCGGAACGTCAAGGATTAACGAGTGCACTACATCGTTTGTATCAACTGTGGCTACAGATATGGAACATTCATCACGGAGAAAATATTCCAGTTCTGCCGTATTTATCGAAATGAAGAGGCAGATTCCGCTTCGTGAAAAGCATGTATCTACGATCTCCTGCTGATATGTTCATACCAATATTGTTTTGAGACCACAAAATAAACCTGGAATCAGAAAATAATCCAGTTTTTAAGTTAGTATATGAGTTATCAGTAAGAGAAATGTCAGCAAAATGGAAATAAAATACATTCATGTTATGCAAAGGCCGCAATATGCCAAGAGCTTTCCAGCGGGCAGCCCGTCTCCCATCAGGAAAGGGAATGAAAAAAAAAAGAGAAAAAAAAATGACATGGAATGCAGCTACCTCTCCGATTGGAATATTATCTACTGTGTGCATTTACGAGACAATGACATTTTGCACTTTGAGTACTTTCATTTTGCGATTAGTCAGGAGCTGACTCCGAAACCTGTGTGCGTGTGTGTGTGTGTGTGTGTGTGTGTGTGTGGGTGGGTGGGTGGGTGGGTGTGCGATTGTTTCTTTGACGTGTGTATATCTTAGACACGAAGCGGTTATAGCTGTTAGACCGTGACGACGAAGATTGTGAATATCTTCAAAGATTCAAGTTTCAGTTCAGATATGACGCAACTTGAGCATTGAGAAAATTTGATACATCGACGTCTACTCGAGAAACGTCTTAGACCATATCTTCATTTACTGTTCAAAAGAGTGTGCACGTTCTGCAACATGCCTTTTCAAAATACTTCTCCAAGACTTGAAAGTAGCTGGTGACAAAAGGAAGCCTTCACACGTAACTTGAATGATTTTATCATTCTAAACTACTTCTTTCCTCTACATGTATACTTCGGGTCTGCTTAATTGTTTTTTGAGGTTATAACTGAAGTATTTGGGGCAGCCTGTATGCCATTCATATAGAAGTACCTCACATATTGCTAATTAGATTATTACAGCGTTATACCACTAAAATGAGTTGGGAAGTGTGAATTCTGCTGAGGTAAAGTGAATACAGGGTTCTTTAGCTGATCCAAATGACATAAGTTTTTTCATTATCTTTCCAAACCATCCTTGGCAAAAGCCAAAACGGTATCGACTAAAAGTCCATGGCTGGCGGTTTCCCATTTGTTTGCCCGTTATTGAGATTTCTGAACTACAGTAACTGTCGAGGTGTATGTTTATTATTTTACCATCATTACCAACGTCATTATTTTCAGCACTATTTTTATTTTGTAATTCGATAGTTCAATTTATTTTACTAAAGTTTTCTCTCTTACAGAGCGTGCTACGATCTTGGACGCTGACGCAGGAATCAAATGAATAAAAGTGAAAAATACAAATAAAGTGTGCGGCATCTACTACTGAAAATACACGGGTGTGCAGAACTTTAGGCCGAAAGTAACTTTTGCATGACGTGTCCCTCTCAAGTAACACAGCTCGACGAAACTTCGACTATACATAGAAAGAACTGGTACAGTACAGTATAGAAGTTACCGACATAAATCTCGTGGAGTTCAGTGCAATTGCTGTCTTTGAATAAAAGTGTCATCTCTATTCGTCTCATTGCGTAATTCTTTCAGTTATCTTTTGTACATACTGACATACTGTAGCAGTTCTTTCTATGTATGGTCGAATTTTAATCCAGCTATGTTACTTGGCAGTGAAACATCATTTGAAAGTTAGTTTTGTCCGTAAGTTTTGCACACTTGAGTACAGTATTTTCAGTATCTGATGCTCCGCACTTTTCAGATACACTCCTGGAAATGGAAAAAAGAACACATTGACACCGGTGTGTCAGACCCACCATACTTGCTCCGGACACTGCGAGAGGGCTGTACAAGCAATGATCACACGCGCGGCACAGCGGACACACCAGGAACCGCGGTGTTGGCCGTCGAATGGCGCTAGCTGCGCAGCATTTGTGCACCGCCGCCGTCAGTGTCAGCCAGTTTGCCGTGGCATACGGAGCTCCATCGCAGTCTTTAACACTGGTAGCATGCCGCGACAGCGTGGACGTGAACCGTATGTGCAGTTGACGGACTTTGAGCGAGGGCGTATAGTGGGCATGCGGGAGGCCGGGTGGACGTACCGCCGAATTGCTCAACACGTGGGGCGTGAGGTCTCCACAGTACATCGATGTTGTCGCCAGTGGTCGGCGGAAGGTGCACGTGCCCGTCGACCTGGGACCGGACCGCAGCGACGCACGGATGCACGCCAAGACCGTAGGATCCTACGCAGTGCCGTAGGGGACCGCACCGCCACTTCCCAGCAAATTAGGGACACTGTTGCTCCTGGGGTATCGGCGAGGACCATTCGCAACCGTCTCCATGAAGCTGGGCTACGGTCCCGCACACCGTTAGGCCGTCTTCCGCTCACGCCCCAACATCGTGCAGCCCGCCTCCAGTGGTGTCGCGACAGGCGTGAATGGAGGGACGAATGGAGACGTGTCGTCTTCAGCGATGAGAGTCGCTTCTGCCTTGGTGCCAATGATGGTCGTATGCGTGTTTGGCGCCGTGCAGGTGAGCGTCACAATCAGGACTGCATACGACCGAGGCACACAGGGCCAACACCCGGCATCATGGTGTGGGGAGCGATCTCCTACACTGGCCGTACACCACTGGTGATCGTCGAGGGGACACTGAATAGTGCACGGTACATCCAAACCGTCATCGAACCCATCGTTCTACCATTCCTAGACCGGCAAGGGAACTTGCTGTTCCAACAGGACAATGCACGTCCGCATGTATCCCGTGCCACCCAACGTGCTCTAGAAGGTGTAAGTCAACTACCCTGGCCAGCAAGATCTCCGGCTCTGTCCCCCATTGAGCATGTTTGGGACTGGATGAAGCGTCGTCTCACGCGGTCTGCACGTCCAGCACGAACGCTGGTCCAACTGAGGCGCCAGATGGAAATGGCATGGCAAGCCGTTCCACAGGACTACATCCAGCATCTCTACGATCGTCTCCATGGGAGAATAGCAGCCTGCATTGGTGCGAAAGGTGGATATGCACTGTACTAGTGCCGACATTGTGCATGCTCTGTTGCCTGTGTCTATGTGCCTGTGGTTCTGTCAGTGTGATCATGTGATGTATCTGACCCCAGGAATGTGTCAATAAAGTTTCCCCTTCCTGGGACAATGAATTCACGGTGTTCTTATTTCAATTTCCAGGAGTGTATTTATCTTGTTGTAGCACCTCCAGCTGTTACGAAACCGTTATTATTGCTAGTAGTTTCGACCATCGTCAGGGACAAGAAGTTTTTCAATTATATTATCCGAGTAGATACGCACATATCGTTCCATTCCACTTTTTAAAAGCACTATGGGACTTAACTTCTGAGGTCATCAGTCCCCTAGACCTTAAAACTACTTAAAGCTAACTAACCTAAGGACATCACACACATCCATGCCCGAGGCAGGATTCGAACCTGCGACCGTAGTGGTCGTGCGGTTCCAGACTGTAGCGCCTAAAACAGCACTGTTCTTAAGGTTATATTTTTTTCGGCAGCGTTATCCGTTACCGGGATCCAGAAGTTCAAAGTTCTATAATTTCTATTAACGGCAAATCGTTGAAATTTTTACTATGCGTTCTTGAGATGAAGTTCTCTGGAATCCTTGAAACTTTATTTAGATAGCATTATCCGTTACGGAAATCCAGAGCTTAGAAGTTACCGCAAAAAATATAAAAGTAAAATGTAATTTTGATTGAAGTGTAGAACACATGACGAGGGTTCTAGAATCATCGCAAGGGCTCTGAGGTCGCCAAACTAGTAAGAGGTTTTTTTCAACATACAAGTTTATCATTCGCTGCCTCTGCGTGATGGGCGCTTTACGTCTCTACAAATATGCTCCAACTAGTACTGCAGTGACAAAAAATTGACCGAAATGGGTCTTAGCGTGTATGAAAAGACTAACAAAAATTATGTAAAGCTGGAAAGACTAAAAATCAAGAAAATATTTATAATAACATTTTTACTCTCTTAATATAAAAACCGTTAGGCGATTTTGATGAATTGCGATAGATGAACAAAGTCTGCAGAAAAAATTTAAGTTACACGGGCTTATACATATGTTGTTTATGTGTATCAAAGCATATAAATGTGCCATAGTATACAAATAAACTGTCAAGACTTTATTGACTTATAGAATTCCTGGTGTACAAGCTGCACACCTAGCTGTAGCACAGAAGATCAGCCACTCAGCGGATTAAACGGCCCTGTTGAAGCTAAAAAAAAGGCTAATTTGTTGCTGTTTATAAGACCTCTAGAGAAAAATAGGGAACAGCTGCCTCGGTCCACATTTCGCCTTTATAATCAAAAAAATTGGCATGTGAACATATTGGCGCTTTCTTTTTTAGATGAAAGAGAGTTACAAACAGTGATTGTGTAAGCTAGAGGAGACAGTGCCAGTGAGAGAGAAAGAGAGGTGAGACTGTGATGTTGTGAGACAGAAACTGGCAATGAAAGAGAAAGAGAGATGGATGAAGATAATAGCAGTGAAAGCCAAAGAAGGAAGATATAGTGATGGTCAGGAGGGACAGTGGCAGTAAAAGAGAAAAAGAGAGATGGATGGAAATAGAAGCAGTAGGAGCAAAACAGAGATAAGACAGTGGACATGAAAAATATAGATGTGTGGAGGCCATAAATATCCTTGGTGGGAAGGGGAGGGGGACTGGACCGTTCCAAACTGGCTAACTTTAATGTGTATAGGGGAGGGCGTATTTTAGATTGAAATTTTAAACATATGAGGCATAGGAGGAAAATAAAGATGGATGTTCCAGATTTTTGAGCTGCTGAGGTATGGTGGAGTCAGTAGCAGTGAGAAAGGAAGGCAAGCGGAGACAGTGTAAATGAGAGAGGAGACAGTGACAGTACGATATGCAGAAAATCCGTAGGAGAAAAAAGAGACTGTGTGATAGAGACTTATATAGACAGTGGCAGTGAGAGGGAGACCCTAAGTATGAAGTGTTGACTACGAAGTGAGACACTGTAAAACGATTTAGAATGTTCTGTGTTAAAAGAGCGCCGGCCAGAGTGGCCGAGCGGTTCTAGGCGCTTCAGTCTGGAACCGCGCGACCGCTACGGTCGCAGGTTCGAATCATGCCTCGGGCATAGATGTGTGTGATGTCCTTAGGTTAGTTAGGTTTAAGTAGTTCTGAGTTCTAGGGGATTGATGACCTCAGAAGTTAAGTCCCATAGTGCTCAGAGCCATTTGAACCATTTTGTTAAAAGAGCGCGAATATGTTAGCGTGCCAAAATCTGTGGTGAGTAAAGAGGAATGAACATTGAGGCAGCTGGTTCCCCACTTTTCTGTCAGAGTTTTTTGAGGGGAAACAATTTTACCTTTTTGTGCTGCGGCAGGAATATATGTCCGATGGTTATCTCAATGATCTAGTGGGTAACTGTGGAGGCTCAGAGAGGCAATTCGTGGGAGATTTGTCTGCAGAAGGCAGCAACGCCAGAGCACTGTAGCCAGTTGCAAGGTGGCCTGCAGAGGTTCGACGACTAGTAAAGAGACTGGCAGTTGACCTTGAACTTAAGTAAGCCCATAAATAGGTGAAGAAGTCCACCGTTGTTCGATTCAGAGCGAACTGTAGCTACCTCAAAATACCTCTGAGTAACTGTCTGGAGCGACCTAAAGTGGAATGATCACATAAAACAATACATTGTGTCCAGGTTACGCAAATGATAATAAAAAAGTAATGACTTGAGAGGAAAGTGAAATATTTATTAACGTTACGGTATGTGTCTACAAGTATGGTAGCCCAAAATGTCTTCTCAAACACCTAATACACCTCGATATTCACACCATTAGTTGCGCGATAGACGTCTAATCTGTATTCCAGTCGTCTCCAAGTGTTTTGCAGCATTGCAGGCGTAACATTCATGATAGCTGCGCGGATGCGATGGTGCAAATGTGGTAGATCACGAACTGGTGTCTGGTACACTTGATTTTTTATAAAGAACCACATGGGCTTCTAAGAGGCCAAGAAATCGATGAACTACCTCTCCCTCGGGATTGGGCGTGTGCGTTGTCCTTAGCGTAAGTTAGTTTAAGTAAGATTAAGTAGTGTGTAAGCCTAGGGACCGATGACCTCTCAGTTTGGTCCCATAGTACCTTACCACAAGTTTCCAATTTCAGTTCCCCACATGCGGTAATACTGCGGATGTTTACCGTGCCAGGAAGTGAAGCCTCGTCCGAGCAACAGGCGGAATTGAGAAATGTCTTGTTTTCATCCATTTTTGCCAGAATTGTCTCCGTGAATGCCTCTCGTTTCAGTCCGACCTCAGGCATGATTTTGTGACGAAGTGCAGTTTGTACGCCCATAGCCCTTTTATGGACGACATCGTGAACAGCCGAAAGAGTTAACTGTAACTGCCTATTTGCTATTGGCTGACGTACGAGGGCTCCGCTGGAAGGATGCACAGATTAATTCAACAGTTGCCTCTGAAAATACCTGCCTGGCTTGGGGCCCGACATCGACAGCAAACTCGTAGTTTCCCGAAGCCACTTGTCCCATTTCTTGATTGTTAGGTAAATGGCATCATCCTCAGAAGGTCACAATCCATACTCATGCCCAAAACGACGTTGTGCCATCGTAACAGACAATAACTCCGGGCCAAAAAACACACATAACATCTTCTGTGGAGCCCACATGTCTACTGACGCTCTTTTACGTGAACAGAGAAGTTACCCGCATGCGCACGCGATACTAACTGCAGCGGAAAACATACTGACTTACCATACTTGCCGAAACAAACCGCCAGTAAATATCTCAATTAAGTCTCAAGTCATTACATTTCATATACACAAATGAAAAAAGTTTTGCATCACACCCTTTCCCAGAACTCCTGAAGATAGACGTTGACTGGGGATATTGTCTCACAGACACAGTCCCTTTGACTGTTCAGACGTGTCGCTAAACCTGCCCAAAGATGTAAACAACCATGCATGAGCAGCGCCTATTAGACGGAGGCGTCACACAATCGATCAGTTCCAGTCATTCCACTAGGAGGGAGGTACTCGGCTCGTGTTGTCTGTAATTCAACCATGCCTAGACTCTCAATACTGCGTTCGATCGCGTCCGCGTTGTTACTTTGTGCCAGGAAGGGCTCTCAGGAAGGGAATGTCCCGGCCTCTCGCAGTGAACCAAAGCGATGTTGTTCGGACATGGAGGAGATGGAGACAGACAGGAACTGTCGATGACATGCCTCGCTCAGGCCGTCCAAGGGCAGTAGTAGTACTGCAATGGATGACCGCTGCCTATGGATTATGGCTCGGAGGAACCCTGACAGCAACGCCACCATGTTGAATAAAGCTTTTCGTGCAGCCACAGGACGTCGTGTTACGACTCAAACTATACGCAATAGGCTGCATGATGCGCAGCTTTACCCACCCACGTCCATGGCGAGGTCCATCTTTGCAACCACGACACCATGCAGTGCGGTACAGATGGGTCCAACAACATGCCGAATTGACTGCTCAGGATTGGCATCACGTTCTCTTCACCGATGAGTTTCGCATATGCCTTCAACCTGACAATCGTCAGAGACATATTTGGAGGCAAGCCGGTTAGGCTGAACGCCTTAGACACATTGGCCAGCGGATGCAGCAAGGTGGAGGTTCCCTGCTGTTTTGGGGCGGCATTATGTGGGACCGACGTACGCCGCTGGTGGTCATAGAAGGCGCCGTAAGGTCTGTACGATAAGTCAATGCCAACCTATAACCGACAGTGCAACCATATCGTCAGCATATTGGCGAGGCATTCGTCTTCATGGACGACAATTCGCGCCCCCATCGTGCACATCTTGTGAATGACTTCCTTCAGGATAACGACATCGTTCGACTAGAGTGGCCAGCATGTTCTCCAGACATGAACCCTATCGTACATGCCTGCTATAGATTGAAAAGGGCTGTTTATGGACGACGTCACCCACCAACCACACGCCGTTGACGAGTGGGATAATCTGGACCGACAGTGCCTTGATGAACTTGTGGGTAGTATGTCACGACGTATATAGGCACACATCAGTGCAAGAGGACGTGCTACTGGGTATTAGAGGTGCCGGTGTGTACAGCAATCTGGACCACTACCTCTGGAGTTCCCGCCGTAGTTTGGTACAACATGCAATGTGTGGTTTTCATGAGCAACAAAAAGGGCAGAAATGATGTTTATGTTGAAACTTCCTGGCAGATTAAAACTGTGTGCTCTACCATAGAGCACTTGCCCGCGAAAGGAAAAGGTCCCGAGTTCGAGTCTCGGTCGGGCACACAGTTTTAATGTGCCAGGAAGTTTCATATCAGCGCACACTCCGCTGCAGAGTGAAAATCTCATTCTGGGAACATCCCCCAGGCTGTGGCTAAACCATGTCTCCGCAATATCCTTTCTTTCAGGAGTGCTAGTTCTGCAAGGTTCGCAGGAGAGCTTCTGTAAAATTTGGAAGGTAGCAGACGAGGTACTGGCAGAAGTAAAGCTGTGAGTTCCTGGCGTGAGTCGTGCTTCGGTGACTCAGTTGGTAGAGGACTTGCCCGCGAAAGGCAAAGGTCCCGAGTTCGAGTCTCGGTCGGGCACACAGTTTTAATCTGCCAGGAAGTTTCATATCAGCGCCCACTCCGCTGCAGAGTGAAAATCTCATTCTGGAAACATCCCCCAGGCTGTGTCTAAGCCATGTCTCCGTAATATCCTTTCTTTCAGGAGTGCTAGTTCTGCAAGGTTCGCAGGGGAGTTTCTGTAAAGTTTGGAAGGTAGGAGACGAGGTACTGGCAGAGTAAAGCTGTGAGTACTGGGCGTGAGTCGTGCTTCGGTAGCTCAGTTGGTAGAGCACTTGCCCGCAAAGGTCCCGAGTTCGAGTCTCGGTCGGGCACACAGTTTTAATCTGCCAGGAAGTTTCATATCAGCGCACACTCCGCTGCAGAGTGAAAATCTCATTCTGGATGTTTATGTTGATCTCAATCCCAATTTTCTGTACAGGTTCCGGAACTCTCGGAACCAAAGCGATTCAAACTTCTTTTATGTGTGTAATTGTAACTCGGACACTGTATATTAGGAAAAGCAGACGTCGGATTGAGAATCATTGCGAGCATCCTGAGTTGATAAACACTACTTTGACCGATTCTTGCCTACTGTTCATCAGTCATGGTCCCTTACGAAGTAAAATTAATAGACAAGAGAGAGAAGAGCCAACGACTAGTGGCACGTTTTGTCACGGAATCGTTTACTCGGCGAGGGAGCGTTAAAGATAATGCTTAACATACTCCCGTCGCAGACGATTCAAGAGAGTCGTTGTGAATCACGTACTGGAATACCTTTCGAATTTGTGAAGTCTCGTTCTAAGAAGAGCCGGGGAACATACCACTTTCTCTCACATATGTGTCGCGAAATGGTCTCGACGAGAAAATTGTAGAAATTATTAGTTATATATTAGTTGAAAAACGCACAGGAGGAGCTAGATAGGATGAGGAGAGAGAAGGGGGTTGGGGAATGGGAGCTAACTGTTGGCAAGAGATCTGCTAGGAGAAAGAGATTTTACTATTGGTGTTTGCAATAGATATGACCAACTGTCAGAGCCTAGTGGAGAGGAATCTCTAGTAGCTGTAGATGTAGGAAGTATGCAGCAGACCTCAGCAGTTACGTTGGCTAGGACAGTTGCAAAGTCTAAGAGAAAGAAGAAGGTTCTGCTGTTAGGTAGTTCTCATGGTAGAGGTGTAGGCCAGCAGTTGCAGGAAGTGTTGGGTAGTGAGTACCAGGTCACCAGCATTGTGAAGCCTAATGCAGGATTGGCTCAGGTGACTGTTAACATAGGGGGGTTATGTAGGGATTTTACTAAAGAGGATCAGGTAGTGATTGTGGGTGGGGCTGGTAATAGTATTGACAGGGATGGGGAGTATGACATAGATGGTGACCTGGAAAAGATAGCCACTCAGACTAGCAACACGAATGTGCATTTCGTGGAACTGTTTCAGCGTCACGATCGGCCTCATCTTAATACAGCCGTCAGGCGTAATAACTTGAGACTTGGGGGGTGCGCTGATGACAGAAGGCATGAGTGACATTTCAGTGGTATCGGTGGAGTCTATCAGCAGGAAGGGTTTCACTAGACATGGCCTGCACCTCATCAGGTATGGAAGGGAGAGGTTGGCAAAGCTTATAGGTGACAGCATAGGTGGGGGTGGTGGGATCACTCATGGGAAAATTCCTGCAGCAGTGGGTGTTAGAGCTGTACCATTTTTAGATTGAAGTCAACTGATAGGTATTCCTGCTTAAGGGAAGTCTCTCTAACAAAGAAACCACTTTCGACAAAGCCTAGGTATCCGATTAATGAGGGTATTAGTATATTTCATCAAAATATACAAGGTATTAGAGATAAAGTTAAACTGCTTATAGATGTTGACTCTAAAATTACTGGTATATCTGAACACTTCTTAAATAAGGAGATAATTCAGAGGCTTCCATTACCAGGATACAGGTTGGCTGGCAGCTTTTCTAGGAGCTCTTTGCGGTGTGGGGGAGCAGCCATGTATGTCAAAAACGGTATCCCATTTGAGTCAATTGATGTTTCAAAGTATTGCACTGAAAAGGTGTTTGAATGTTGTGCAGGTGTGGTTAAATTTAGTGGAACTAAACTTCTAACTGTTGTTATTTATAGACCCCCAGACTCCGATTTCACAACATTTTTGCTAACGCTAGAGGAGGTTCTTGGTTCACTTGATAGGAAATACAAAAAGTTAATTATATGTGGTGACTTAAATATTAATTGTATATGTGATTGTGCAAGGAAAAGGATGCTGGTAGATCTCCTTAATTCATATAATCTTATGCAAACCGTATTCTTTCCGACGAGAGTGCAAGGGAACAGTAGAACAACCATAGACAACATTTTTGTTCATTCCTCATTACTAGAAGGGCATTCTGTTAGCAAAAAGGTGAATGGCCTTTCAGATCATGATGCACAAATTTTAACTCTAAAAGATTTTTGTGCTGCAACACATGTTAAATATAGTTATCAACTTTTTAGGAAAGCTGATCCAGTTGCTGTAGAGACCTTTGTAAACCTTATGAGGAACAAGAGTGGCAAGATGTTTATAGTGCTGATACAGTAGACGATAAATATAATGCTTTCCTCAAGACTTTCCTCGTGCTCTTTGAAAGTTGCTTTCCGTTAGAACGTTCAAAACAGGGTACTAGCACAAACAGGCAGCCTGGGTGGCTGACTAGAGGGATAAGAATATCCTGTAGAACGAAGTGGCAATTATATCAAAACGTTAGAAATAATCAAAATCTAAATGCAGCAGCCCATTACAAAAAGTATTGTAAGGTGCTTAAAAATAATTGGGAAGGCAAAAAGTATGTGGTATACAGATAGAATAGTTAAGTCTCAGGATAAAATTAAAATAATATGGTCAGTCGTAAAGGAAGTGGCTGGTCTGCAGAGACAGGTCGAGGATATAGAAACAGTGCATAGTGGGAGTGTCCTTGTTACGGATAAGTCGCATATGTGTACAGTACTAAATAATCACTTTCTGAATGTAGCAGGTGAACTAAATAGAAACCTAGTGCCAACAGGGAATCACATAGCGCTAGTAGAAAAAAGTTTTCCGAGACTGTTACCTGAAATGCTCCTCCATGATACTGACAAGAGGGAGATTGAGTTAATAATTAAATCACTAAAGACCAAGAACTCTCATGGATATGACGGGGTGTCTAGCAGAATACTGAAATATTGTTCTATGTATGTTAGCCCAATACATAGCCATATCTGTAACTTTTCCTTTAGGAGTGGTCGGTTTCGTGACCGATTAAAGTACTCAGCAGTGAAGCCACTTTATAAAAAGGGAGACAGGGATAATGTTGACAATTATAGACCTATTTCTATGCCATCGGTGTTTGCTAAAGTTATCGAGAGGATTGTATATACAAGGTTACTGGAGCATTTAAATTCACATAACTTGCTGTCAAATGTACAGTTTGGTTTTAGAAATGGTTTAACAACTGAAAATGCTATATTCTCTTTTCTCTGTGAGGTTTTGGACGGATTAAATAAAAGGTTGCGAACGCTAGGTGTTTTCTTTGATTTAACGATGGCTTTTGGCTGTGTTGAGCACAAAATATTACTCCAGGAGTTGGACCATTATGGAGTAAGGGGAGTAGCTTACAATTGGTTCGCCTCTTACTTTATGAAGAGAAAACAGAAGGTAATTCTCCGCATTATTGAGAGTGGTAGTGATGTTCAGTCCCAATGGGCCACTGTTAAGTGGGGCATTCCCCAAGGGTCGGTGCTGGGACCACTGCTGTTTCTTATTTATATATATGATATGCCTTCCAGTATTACAGGTGATTCAAAAATATTTCTGTTTGCTGATGACATCAGCTTGGTAGTGAAGGATCTTGTGTGTAATATTGAAACAGTATCAAATAATGTAGTTCATGAAATAAGTTCGTGGGTTGTGGAAAATAATTTGATGCTAAATCACAGTTTCTAACTCACAATTCAACAAGAACCGATATTTTGATCAGACAGAATGGGCATATTATAAGCGACACGGAACAGTTCAAGTTCCTAGGCGTTCGGATAGATAGTAAGCTGTTGCGGAAAGCCCATGTTCAGGATCTTATTTAGAAACTAAATGCTGCTTTATTTACCATTAGAACAGTATCTGAAATTAGTGACAGTTTAACGCGAAAAGTGGTCTACTTCGCATATTTTCATACGTTTATCTCATATGGTATTATTTTTTGGGGTAATTCTTCTGATTCAAAAAGGGTATTTTTGGCTCAAAAACGGGCTGTTCGAGCTATATGTGGTGTAAGTTCAAGAACCTCTTGTCGACCTCTATTCAATAGTCTGGGAATTCTGACATTGCCCTCACAGTATATATTTTCTTTAATGTCGTTTGTTGTTAGCAATATTAGCTTATTCCCAAGAGTTAGCAGCTTTCACTCAATTAATACTAGGCAGAAATCAAATCTGCATGTGGAATGCACTTCCTTGACTCTTGTGCAGAAAGGAGTGCAGTATTCTGCTGCATCCATTTTCAATAAGCTACCACAAGAACTCAAAAATCTTAGCAGTAGCCCAAACACTTTTAAGTCTAAACTGAAGAGTTTCTTCATGGCTCACTCCTTCTATTCTGTCGAGGAGCTCCTGGAAGAGCTGAAAAATTAAGCAAATTCCAGTGTTACATTGTTGATTTTCTTTATTTAAACTTACGAATTGTCTCCTGAATATGTTACTTATATTTCATTTTATCTGTTTCTACTATCGTGTTATAATTTCATGTATTGACTCGTTCCATGACCATGGAGACTTCTCCTTAATTTGGTCCCACGGAACAATAAATAAATAAATAAAATAAATTAATAAACGGTGCCTTACCAACAATAATAATTCCCACACGTCATTCGTAAATGAAACAGCAAAGGAGGGAAAAGAAGAACACTCCGTCACACGCGAACATCTCACCTGCGGAGTACGGGTGTTGATGCGGACGTTAATGGATCCCTTGGTGTCGTCTGATGTTTGAACAGCGTATGGGGAAAACGAGGCAGCCCCCGTGTTGACACGGCCACCGGATCCCGCCCGCAGAGCGGTCGCGCAAGTGAGAAACGCTAACCCGCTTCTGCCCTCGCTCGTTAAATTGGTAATGAATGTGCTCTTGACCGAATGACCAGGGCAGCTGCCCGCAGTACCGCAGAAAGGAATGAGCACATCCTCATGTACGTCTCTTTGTTGCCTGCTTTAGAGCTGCCAAAAAGTTGGGAGCCGTCGAGGCGAAATGCTGACAGGGGTATCGAAGGAATCGGCAATTATCCGTTGACGAAAGCATTTCAGTATTCGCTTCATCTTATTTAAGGAAACTACAGGAAAATAGGACAGTTATGTAAATCACAGACCACCTCGCTGGGTAAAATTCACCTCTTCGTCAGTGCGTTAAAAACATTAGACGTCGTGAATTAAATTATTTTCTGAGGATAACGACAGTGAAATTGAACACATCGCAATAAATTAACTTGACTTAATATAGGTACACCACAATATTAAAAAAATAGTTGTCTCAGTTTTTAAGATACACACAGTCAGTTCTCTTTCTTCTCCGCATAACGGATGTTACACTTCCGCAGTAAATATGGCGGATAACTAACAACAGAGAGAAAAGTGTACAAGCAATCGAATACTCGATTATATATTTGTATTGTTCAGGAGATGAAACAGAAACACTACTGTTTAGTAACGACGACCTGGAAATTATACTAGATGACGTGTGTAAAGACATTTGAGTTATAAAGAATCGAAAAACAACGAAATATCGTGGCGTTTCAATACAAACGCTTAAACCTGAAGGGGAAAGTAACATAAAACGAAAGTGCAACATTGTTTAATTTCCAAAACTGGAACAACGATATAACTATTCTACTAATTAGAAATGAGGCAGATAGTGTATAATACAATAGAGCTAGCAATATCTTCTTCCATGAAGTACAAGCTGTTCACTAAAAATATCGTCTATCGCTTAGAACGAACACTGGACAATAATCAATGGGAATGGGTCTGGAAGATGAAACTGTACAACACAATGTGGAACGCAAATACACAGAACACTATACAGTTTAACATCATACACTTTCTACGCAAATGATGGGTTCATTTTTTGTCTTCTTTATAAAATATGAGTGTTATTCATTTTAAATATTTCCATAATGTATTTCAAATCTATTTGTGAATATATTGTTAAAATAGTGTTACCACTGGTACAACGGTGACATTAGATAGATCATCGTCATCATCATCGGTGTTCTGTTCTATGGCAGTTCTTCACAAGTAGTTCTCCATGCAGTTCATCTATTTGCTACCCTCTTCGTCTACTCGTAATTGTTTTCTATCCTTACACTATCCATCATATGGTATCGTCTGTGTCCTCATCTTCTTCTGCTTAGTGTTCCTTCCATAGCATCCTACAGTAAACAATCTCGTCTCATCCAGTGTCGAAGCCAATTGTATTTCCTCTTCCTGATAATTTTCAAAATTTCTCTCTCTTACCCCAGTCTTTTCAACAGTTCCTCATTTCTCACTTTGTCTACTTATTTCATCTCTTCCATCATCCTCCAAATTCACATGTCAAATGGTTCTACCTCCTTTCTTCCTCTTCCTTCAGTGTTCACCTCACAGCCCCTTATAATGCCACGCTTCATTTAAAGCACTTCGCCAGTCTCTTCCTCAGGTCCCTGAACCACACACAAGTAGAAGCCTCCTCTTCTTGTTAAATGACTCCGTGGCAATTGCTATGCGCGCTTCATCTCGTTATTGCATTTCATGTCTTCCGTAATTATGCTTTCCAGATGTTTGAAAGCACCAACTTATTTTATATTTTTCTGTCCTGACTTTATCGTTGTTTTTACATTTCTTGTACTTATCGCCACACTTTGTGTCTTGTTCTTATTAATTCTCTCTCACTCACAATTCCTAGCAGATCTTATTTAATTCTTTTAACATTCCAATCATAATTCTTTCACTCTCTGCCAGTAACACCGTATCATCTGCAAATCGAATACATTCTGCTCTCTTACCACCAACCGAAACCCCTCTTTTTCGTTTCAAACGTTTCTGGAAAATATGCTCCAAATACATGTCGAACATTATTGGGGGTAGTCAGCAGCCTTCCATCACTCCTCTTCCAACTGTGCTCTCCTCTGCCATCTTATTCCAAATCTGTACTCGTATTTTCTGTTGTAGGTACAGATTCTTAACCAGCCTTCTATCCCTAGAGACGACTCCATCCTTCCTTAGACTGTCCATGAATTTATTCCACTAAGCTTTACCAAAGCTTTCTCCAAGTCGATGAAAACAGCATAAACTTCCCCTCTTCTTTCAACGTATCTCTCACCTATAATTCTCAACAGTCCAATTGCATCTCTTGCGCATTTCCCTTTTAAATCCGTACTGGTCTTCTGAAATACTTTCCTTCCAGTCTTCCATCAAGTCTCATATTTATGATCCTTAGCAGCACTTTTTCTGCATGAAGAAGGCAAACTTACGGTTTTAAAATCCTCACATTTGTTGGCATTGCTTCTCTTCTCATTCCGTAGCATTGCTGGTGAGAGGAAACCATCCTGTCATTCACCTTCTTCATATATCTTATTACACGGATTGCACTGTTTAACTATTCTCTGAGAAACAGAGTAGACGGGTAGAGGAAGCACGCGTGTCAGGGGAAGTTGGCAAGGGGCGGCGATCCGACTGAGTGCAGTGTACAGCCAGATGGCCGCACTTGAACTGAGCAGATGCCTATTGCGCTCCAAAATGTTCTAAAGCATTTGCGATGAAACTGGTGGAACAGCCCGGTATCTAAGCTCCACTAAAGCGCAGTGGACGGAAAGAAGTTGCCACTGTAATATCTCGCTGACTTCGTCAACTGTATCTGAATGTGTGAGTGAGTGGCAAAAGCTACAAATAAACCTCAGCGTCGGAGAAAACGTACCAGTCTCTGCCGCACATCATCGCAGCTAACGTTACTGTGACTTTGTCAGTTTTGTAAAAAAAAAAAAAAAGAGCAGAACCAGCGAATCTTATGTAATAAGGAACAATATAAATGGTTCGTTTGTAAGTAGCGTACGAAAGTGTAGATTTTATGAATTACCACTTTGTGTGTGAGTCACATATTCATCTACATCATATTCCGCAAGCCACCTAACGGGGTGTGGTGCACGGTGCTTACGATACCATTAACTGATCCCTCCTTCTTTTTTCCAGTAGCGAGTAGCACGTGGGTAGAATGATTGTCGGTAAGCCTCTATGTTAGCTCTAATTTCTCGAATTTTCTCGTCATGTATCTGCCAGGAAGTAATATGGGGTCTCTCGAAATTTCGACTGTAAACGTCTCTATTTTGCACAACGTCTCTGTTGTAATATTCGCCACTAGAGTTTGTTGAGCGTCTCGGTAACGCTCTCACGCTACTAAACGATCTCCTGACGAAATGTGCCGCTCTTCGTTGGATCTTCTATGTATCTTTTATCAGCCCTTCCTGGTAAGGATTGGTCGAACAAGCGCCTTGTAAGCTTCTTCCTTCGTGGAAGAGCTAAAATTGCTTCATATTCTTCGTATGAATCTCAGGTTGGCGTCTACTTTTCTTACTATTTGTTTAATTTGGTCATTCCGCTTAAGGTCGCTCGGGATAGTTACTCCTAAATGTTTTACGGCAGATACTGTTTCCAGCAATTTGTGATCGGTAGCATAGTTGTACAGTAGTGGATTTCATTGCTTATGTATACGCATACGAACATTGTCAACCGTCAGAGGCTCCACCATTCATCAATCCTCTGCAGACTTTTCTGCAAACCGATACTGTCTTCTGGCGTTGCTACTTTCTTATAGATAACTGCGTGTTCTGCGAACAATCTTAAAGAGCTTCTGACGTTTGCTAATATACCTTTTATAGGAGTTGTAAACAGTAACGATCGCATCGCATTTCTTTGAGGTACTTCGGGAATTAACTTTACACTGTCGATAATTGGTAAAGTCGTACTCTTTTCCCACTAAATGGCAGAGTGGACGGGGTTTCGTTCTCCATAAACAATGTGACAGGTGAGCACAAAACATGTTCCATAATTCTACAACCGATTATCATCAGTGATACAGGCCTATAATTATATGCATCTGCCCTACGATCATTCTTGGAAACGAGAATTAACGTGCTTTTTCTCCAGTCGCTAGGTGACCTTCGTTGCTCCAGCGATCTACGATAAACTGCTGTTGGAAGGGGGACAAGATCTTCCGCATAATCTTTGTAGACGGTGATAGGTATCTCATCTGGTCCTGATCCTTTTCAATTGCTAAGCGATTGTAACTGCTTTTCTGCTCCGCAATCTGTTATCTCAATATTTGCCATTTCGATGTTCGTACGATGATTGAAAGGAGGGACCGTGTTACGATCTTCAGCGGTGTAACAGTTTCGGAAGACAATTCAATATTCCGGTCTTCTCTCTGTTATCTTTCATTTCGTTGCCAATATTTTGAGACAGTTTTCGATTCAATTACAACAAAATGTGTTACAAAAGTCGCCCAGGGGATGATGCATTGATTCATCCTATGTTAGCGTAATAAACAATGTAGACATCAATGCTGCGGGACCCATTAGATTGCCGGCCGCGGTGGCCGAGCTGTTCTAGGCTCTTTAGTCCGGAACCGCGAGACTGCTACGGCCGCAGGTTCGAATCCTGCCTCGGGCATGGATGTGTGTGATGTCCTTATGTTAGTTAGGTTTAAGCAGTTCTAAGTTGTAGGGGTCTGATGACCTCAGATGTTAAGTCTCACAGTGCTCAAGCCATTTGAACCACTTGAACTCATTAGACTTCACAACTATGGTGGAAAATTCAGAACTGAAGGAGAAGTCAGACAATGTGATTATATGCTACTACAACAATTGTAAACAGTAACAGAGGAAGCTGTGATATCCTTGCAGAGGGAAAGTAAAAAAGAAATTTGTAATATTGCAACAGAACATAGGCACAGACATTCTACTGCCGAGACTGTGCTGTATGCTTCTAATGGAGCTAACTTCATCAAAAAACTAAGCACGTTTAAAAGGGGGTTTGAAAATAAATTTTTACTAACTTTAAAATAATGTATACTCAAACACATTGAAAAAATAATAGAAATAAAAAATAAAGTAATAAAACCAGATGACGTGTTTTTATGTTTGAAGTCGCCGAAGGAGAAGAAAGAAGGGCCCCGAAAGTAAATAAACAGAAGAGTGAAACTGAAACGGAGGATTTACAGTCACTTTGTGTTACTGATTTTTGACTTGTGATTGAGAGACAAGTACTGTCACAATGAAAACAGTTCTAAAACTTAGGGCTGCACATATGCAGTGGAGACATGCTCACTGTGCGTTACAGTGAGAGAGAAGGAAACAAAAATTGGGTAAGAGGATAAAATGGAGTGAAAAGCCTAATTATGACAGGAATGTGGAGCCATGCCAACTCCAGTGCAGTGGCCAGCTGCGATAGGTTTTTCAATTGAGGATCTATAGCACAAACAGCCCGATCGAGGTGGTCTCATTGAACCTCTGTTAGGTTTAAATATGGGTAGTTTGGTGGCCACGGGATTATGATAAATCCATCATGGTTGCTCTTTGACCTACATACGAATATTGAATGCTGTGTAACATATTGCATTGTCCTGCTGGTAGATGCCATGTTGCGAGCTGCGTGTAGGGGCGGACGTGATCCCCAAGGGAATATGCACACTTGTGTTGCACCACGAGATCACCGAGAGAATCATTTACTGTGCTGTCATTCCTTTGTTCTGCAACAAAACAATGCTTATATCTTCATCAAACAGGACTAATTCTGCTTCCTGATTCAAATGAAATGGTAGATCGTCAACATTCAACAAGAGCACTTGTAAGGTGTCAAACAAATAACACACCTTATATTGAATTCCCGAAACGATTCCGGTTAAATCGGTATGTCACATGACATAGTTACACGACATTGTAAGAATTTTATTGATATGCTGATTGAATGAACAAGCCGGCATTTCGTGAACATAAACCACTACCACTCACACTAGTAATTGCACGCAAGTAATTTCCCAGACCAGAGCTACAAGACGCAGTTATGAGGGAAAGAGAATTTTAAGACGGGAATGCCCGTCCAAATGTTAGGTTGAAACATTCGCAGCACGACATTCAGTGGACACAATGCGACGCTGGAGGCACTGCCGATCTTGTCCTAATTTTTGTGATGACCCTTTGGAAATTTTTCTACATGAACGTGGATAAAGATGGCAGATAAAAGTCTGGAGATATCCAACTCAAAACACTGGTGACTCACTGTGGGCACTTGCGTAAAAACCTGCGTGCAAATAAGCTGTTTATCTCAGTATTATGTAGAAGAAGCTAAGCTCTGCCCTTCGAAAGAAACGACGCCTGTGATAGGCTACAGAAAATCTAGTGGGTGGAGTTATAAAAGTACGAACACTCTGATTGGTCAGAAATGAAAAGCGTGGACATCAGCTTTGATATAGGCAAATGCAGGCAGAGAAATTCACTCTTGCTCTTGCAACAAATCGCCAAGCGTTTGAGCAAGGCGACTCGCGCTGCGCTGAGACGACTGCGAGAGTTGTTATATGAACACTTGTTCACAGGCTCGTCTTAACTCGTAAGGAGTTAAACTGGAAAGTCTCCTAGTATGGCGAATTGCACCGAGCACTGATAGTTAACGCTTGCGAGCGATTTGAGGTCGACGTACGCACTATTCGAGCCAAACAGCGTGTACCATACCAATTAACTTAGCTAGGGAACAACCAGGAGTCTTGTCTTTACCGAAGACGTCATAAATGTATCTGACTAGTGTTTAACAGTCGAGAGATATTTAGAATAGATTCTCAGGAAGCTCGCCCCGACAGCAGCCACTTCTGCCGCTGACGAAAGGCAAACATGCGCGCTCACGCTATGTCAGCAAGTGATATTCAATTTATACTCAGAACTGCGGTCGTCTCCATCTCTCCTATTTTTTTATGCATTCATCCATGACCTGTAGCTGAACATATTCACGATTGTCGGTCTTAACTGACGGAGAAATGCGAGATTTTCGAATTAACGAAAAGAACTGATCAGCCGCTCTAGAGTGGTGTATACTCTGGAGTTACTGAATTGTTTTAATTGTGCACTTTTTCTGATTGCTCTTTACCGGGACCCATCCATTATTTGGTTATTTTAACTACGCATTTTGGCTTAATTGATATCTCTGGCCCCAATTCTATTTAATTTGTTTGTTTTTATCGACCCCAGACATGCTCATCAACCATCTCATTATTAAATAACCTTAGAATAATTAGGAATTTTGCTTCACAGTCGTGAACACTCCATATCAATATTTTACCATCCTGTACATATTACAATCATGACTGATATGTCATAAAGTCATACTTAGAGTAAAAATAAACCTTAACAACAAACCGACATTGAGATCATTGTCTGATTACATCACTGTCCATACTGCTGCACTCTTCTCAACTCTGCATGGAGAGCTGGTATCTTTCTACTTTGCACGCCGTAGGTCCAATACAAATTCCTAAAATACTCACAGAGCGTCCTTGCGCAACTGTGGTAGAAAGATAGATCAGAACCAGTCTCACACATGTTACACACTAGCTTCATAATGATCGAATCCTGTGAGACTTCCACAGTAATTTCTCCTCATGCAGATAAAGTGGCGTTCCTTTTTCTAGCACTCGAACAGCGTAAGGTAGCTTCCTGCATTATGTTTATTAAGTAAAATCTGTTACAGGAATATGCTGAAATGTTTATTCCATAAAATCTTAACTTACGTAATAGAATAGGACTGAGGAATCAAGTGCCATAGATATGCGAAAAAAGATCCCAACTGGTGCTGTTTTATCATTTAGAGATCTTACTATGTGCTAAGCAAGTGTGTGTCCTATTACTGCGCAGATGGGTAAAAACCCTGGAGAACATTACCTTCCAGAACCTTTTTCGGAAGGTGTGACAGTGGACTGTAGTTATCTACATCTGTGGATGCACGCCTAATAAGGCATCTGCTAACGTCTGGAATAATACCCCGAATTAATGATGCGTTACATGAGTGATTAAGAAATTATGCCTAATTTAAGTGACTACAACTTTAAATTATTTTATTGGAATAATTATCCATACCATATGAATTTTTTTTTTTTAGTCATGTTGATCTTCGTGTTTCAGATAGGAATGTTTTTTATTTCACAAAAGTCTTAAGTTTTACTTCTTTAGAGTACAGTTTTGCTTATTCTTCTGAACTATTTGCACATACCCTATTTTAAACACCAATTACTAAAAATATATGCTGCATATGAACTGTCTTGTACAGAGCTCCAGTTCTCTTTCACAGAAATAATGTAACCTTCTGTTGCTTCTTTCCCTGTTTCTCTTTTAACGACATATCACATTAATTTCGTTTTAGCGTCTGATCTGTCAAATGGTTCAAATGGCTCTGAGCACTATGGGACTTAACATCTGTGGTCATTAGTCCCCTAGAACGTAGAACCACTTAAACCTAACTAACCTAAGGACATCACACACATCCATGCCCGAGGCAGGATTCGAACCTGCGACGTAGCGGTCGCGCGGTTCCAGACTGAAGCGCCTTTAACCGGGTGGCCACACTGGCCGGCGTCTGATCTGTCACTTTCAGATAAGATGTGCATACTCCTGCTTTTCTCACAACTTTTATTAATACGTTACAGCGCTGGATCATTTCTGGATCGTTATTTTGTTCTGTTTCGTCATTAATTACTATACTGTTTCCTTTGAGCGCTTCTGAGTTGCGCGTGGAGTTGAGTTCTGTGATATAACTGAGCTGACTCGAGATCTGACAATCAGTTTAATGCAATGTAGTCATATATTTCTTATTGTACGAATACATTATCTGTAAGGTTACTAGTGTCTTGAGCAACTCGGGTAGGAAAGAGTATGACATAATCAGTTACAGACGGCACAGAACAATACCTCTAGATCGCTTTTCTTGTCAGATTTCTTCAAGAAATTTACATTGAAATCAACAGAAATTAAAAATCTCTTGTTTCACTCGGACATAAAAAATTTTCAAACGGATTGACGAGTTACTCAGGAGAGGGCTTATACACTGAAACAATCACAAATATTATACTGATCGGTTTTATTTCAGAAGCATGTGCTTATATTTCCGCATCTATACAGAGTATCTCTACATTTTTGTAATTATAATCCTTTATTAAGAATGTGACAAATCCGCCTGCAACCATATTGTATCTACAAGGTGACAATTATTTAACTATATGATATAAAATGGCCATAACATCTGAACGGTTTACGTTAGGACGTTCGAACTGTACGGTTGGCTGCAGGGCGTGATGGGCATTAATATGCGCGTTATGGTTTGGTTTAGTGACGAAGCCACTGTCATTTGGACTGGTTCGTCAATAAGCAAAATTGGCTCATTTGGGGGACTAAGAATCCACTTTTCGCGATCGAGAAGTCTCTTCTCCCTCAAAGCGTGACTGTGATGTGCAGTGTCCAGTCAGGAAATAATCGCTACGATATTCCTTGATGGTACGGTGACTACCGAACGGTACGTGAAGGTTTTGGAAGATGATTTCATTCCCATTTTCCAAAGTGACCCTGATTTCGAGAACATTTGGTTCTTGCAAGACGGAGCTCGACCCCAGAGAGTTCAAATGCTTCAAATGGCTCTGAGCACTATGGGACTTAACATCTGAGGTCATCAGTCCCCTAGGACTTAGAACTACTTAAACCTAACTAACCTAAGGATATCACACACATCCATGCCCGAGGCAGGATTCGAACCTGCGACCGTAGCTGTCGCGCGGTTCCGGACTGAAGCGCCTAGAACCGCTCGGCCGCCGCGCCCGGCAGCAGGAGGGTGTTTGATGGCCTGGAGGAGGACTTTGGGGACCGCATTCTGGCTCTGGGGTACCTTGAGGCCACTGGCATGGGCCTCGATAGGCCACCATATTCTCCGGATCTGAACGCCTGCGACTCCTTTTTGTGGGGCTATATTAAAAACAAATATATTACTAGGAAAAGATAGTCATATCAGAGAGCAAAATAAAGACAATATGGGATATAGTGAAGGAGGAGACCGGTAGAACCAGACATGAAGAGGGACAAATAGCATTAAGAGTAAATGATACATTGGTGACAGAAGTGTATAGTGTTGCAGAACTTTTCAGCAAACTTTTTATAACTGTTACTGAGAAGATGGGGTTGTTAGGTTCTGTCGATGCTCCTATGGAATACCTCAGACCAGACATTTCAAGTAACTTCCATAATATGAATTTGACCCTCACTACCCCAGCAGAAATAATGTCCATCATAAAAATCTTTAAAATCAAAAACATCTAGTGGGTATGATGAAATACCAACAAAGTTAATTAAAGAGTGTGATTCTGAGTTAAGTAACATATTAAGCTATCTGTGTAACCAGTCGTTTATCAGTGGAATATTTCCTGAATGGTTGAAATACGCTAAAGTTAAGCCACTCTTTAAGAAGGGAGATAAAGAAATAGCATAAAATTTCTGTCCAATTTCACTTTTGCCAGCATTCTCAAAATTTTTAGAAAAAGTAATGTACAATCGGCTTTATAACCATCTTATCTCAAATAACATACTGTCAAAGTCGCAGTTCGGATCTCTAAAGGGTTCTGATATTGAGAAGAGATTGAATAACATCAGGGAGAGGCTACAACCCTGTCTCACTCCCTTCCCAACCACTGCTTCCCTTTCGATGGTCGAAGTAGAGAAGATATAAAATGTAGACTGACAATGGCAAGGAAAGCTTTTCTGAAGAAGAGAAATTTGTTAATATCGAGTATAGATTTAAATGTCAGGATGTCGTTTCTGAAAATATTGGTTGGTTGGTTGGAGGAGGAGACCAGACAGCGGGGTCATCGGTCTCATCGGATTAGGGATGGATGGGGAAGGAAGTCGGCCGTGCCCTTTCAGAGGAACCATCCCAGTATTTGCCTGGAATGATTTAGGGAAATCACGGAAAACCTAAATGAGGATGGCCAGACGCGGGATTGAACCGTCGTCCACCCGAATGCGAGTCCAGTGTCTAACCACTGCGCCACCTCGCTCGGTCTGAAAGTATTGGTATGGTGTGTAGCCACATATGGAAGTGAAACGTGGGCGATAAATAGTTTGGACAAGAAGAGAATAGAAGCTACAGAAGAATGCTGAAGATTAGATGAGTAGATCACATAACTACTGAGGAGGTATTGAATAGAATTGGGGAGAAGAGGAGTTTGTGGCACAACTTGATAAGAAGAAGGGACCAGTTGGCAGAACATGTTCTGAGGCATCAATGGATCACAAATTTAGCATTGGAGGCCAGCGTGGAGGGTAAAAATCGTAGAGGGAAACCAAGAGATGAATACACTAAGCAGCTTCAGAAGGATGTAGTTTGCAGCAAGTACTGGGAGATGAAGAAGCTTGCACAGAATAGAGTAGCATGGAGGGCTGCATCAAACCAGTCTCAGGACTGAAGACCACAACAACAACAACAACAACAACAACATCTACACTTACAGTGAAAATGTGCTTCATTAATTAGACAAAAAATTACAGGCAGCTGGTATATTTTGTGATCTGTCAAAGGCATTTGTCTGTGTAAATCATAATATCCTTTAAGTAAATTAGAATATTATGGTGTACCAAGAAATGCTGCAAAATGGTTAAAATCCTATATCTCTGGCAGGAAACAATTGGTGTTATTAGGAAAGAGACATGCATTAACAGGCACCAACCAACTGGGAACTAATTACATGTGGGGTTCCACAAGGTTCCATTTTAGTGCCCTTACTTTTTGTTGTGTATATCAGTGACCTGTCATCAGTAACATGACCAGATGCCAAGTTCGTTTTGTTTGCCAATGATACAAACATTGTAATAAATAGCAAATCAAGTGTAGTCTTAGAAATTTCGGCTAATAAAATATTTGTAGACATTAATCACTGGTTCCTAGCCAATTCTTTGTCACTGAACTTTGAAAAAACACACTGCATGCAGTTCAAGACTTGTAAGGGGTGTCCCACGAATATATGCCTAACATACAATGACAAGCAGATAGAAGAAGTGGACAGTGTTAAATTCTTGGTATTACAGCTTGACAATAAATTCTCTATTTGCAGTGTGAATTGTGTCAGATATAGCGGATATAAAAATGAAAAAGCTGGCATACTGAGAGCTTACTTTCATTCCATAATGTCATATGCGATTGAAAGGGTACAGTACCACCTGACATTGAAAACAGGTACAACATACTTCATTATTTTTGTCAGAACAACACATTTATTTTTGTAAAATAACTCAATTTCAATTAATACAGCGAAGCTGGATACCAGTGTGGGAAAGAATAACAATTTATTTATTTAATTGATCACATGTGCACTCCCACAAAGTAAATCCCTACATCCAGTTTGGTGAGATCTGTGAAATGAATGAATGTATGGTCGTCTGCTAACTGTAGATAGTGAATGTGAATATATGATCATCTTTGAGTCGATTCTTTGGCCACCTTTGGTGGGACCAAAGAGATGAAATTTACCTGAGCTTTGAGCGCCTGAAATGTGGCTGACCAATACGGTAGCATGGTCTTCCCCCACCTCGACAGAGGTGTGAGATGACCTACAGAACGGCCATGTTTCAGCACTCTGCCGCTGGATCTTGTGCTGTTAAGACCTGTTTTAGTTGTGCTCCGTAATGACAAAAGAGTGGAGACATGGTATGCATGTGGAATATTTAAGAGTAGTTTGAAATAATAATTTCTCTATTTCAGGAACTTTTGTGGGGAGAATTAAATGTCAGGCAGGTAATATTACTGGGATTGTAGGAATCTTCGGAAGTGACCAACGGTCACAATGAAACCACGTGTAGCATTAAGTTGAAATACTTCCGTGTGCTTAAGTTAAGCTGAATTACTAGCGTGTGTACAATAAGTTGAAATATTTAAGAAATAGTGTGTGTACCATAAGTTGAAATATTTAAGAAATGGCGTGTGCAGGACTTGAAGTTAGAGACGAGTACTTCCATGTGGTGAGTACTGTGTGAGTCTCAAACTGTGTATGAGACAAAAGATAAAGAGAAGTACTCGTCCATGGTATCAGTTGAGGACTCGCGTGTGTGATGAATACGTTCTTAATATTACTTTGCGTGATATGATTCCGTGTGACGCTAGATTCAAACTCTGAGAGAGAAGCAAGGTGTGTCGGCTGTCTATCCAGCAACGCCACTTGGCTTGCATTGCACAGGAAGACGTGCAAATATCTCCAGAGTTCATAGTAGGAAAGTGGAATTACAAAGTGGGGCGTGTCGTGTGAAACTGGGATAAATACTAATTGAAGTGGGAAAGCTGAAAGTGATAATGTTGTGACTATTTAGTGTTTTGTATTCATATTGTAGTGTGGTGTATGTCATGTAATTTGGGTATGTGTGGTTTGCATGGGAGAGTAGCAAGGTAGTTGCAAAAGATTAGTGGGTTATGCTTGTTCCTTCTGTACTGCTCGGTCTGGAGGATAGTTTCGTGATGATGATTGTGAGAGTCGAAGTGTGAGAAATAATAAAAGATCCACCATCCTATCCAGAAAGTGCACTGTAGCGTTAAATAATTACGAGACCATAATATAGAGATTCACCAACGTAAAGCCATGACCACTGGGCGGAATTTCTCATGTGTTATTGTTGTAGGTTATAGAATTCGTGTGTTTAGGTTAGAGAATTTATCGGAATAAATAAGATAGTGAAAAGAAAAAGATTGGTGGACTTTTCCTTCGAATTGTATGTTGTCATAATGTCCCGAATTTATAATGTGTGCGCCATTCGTATTCAGTGCGGTGGCCACGTGTTGACAAAAGCCGTTAAATAAAAAAAAGAAAGAAAATGTGGTATTGCCAGTGCGTAGTGTACAGTCAGAGTTCTGCAAATTACTGATAGTCAGACGTGTGTTTCCATTGCATATTAATCATATAGGAGGATAACTTGTAACTTAAGTGTGAGTACCAGAGTTCATGTTACTCGATAAATAAGAATGAATCCACTCGCTTGGCAGAGCACTCATCTTGCAGGCCTGACTGCTTGATGCCACAGTATGAGCAAGGCATGTGGGTGCCTCTCATAATTTCGACCCTGCCAGGATATTTTGCTGTTAGGGTTTGCTGATAAGATTTTTTTTATTTTTATCGAATGTATTGTGATAGCGCTAAGAAGTAAAATGTTTTTTTGTTTGCAATTTCTTTCTGAATTGGTGAGGATCTTTTATTTTTTTATGTAATTAATTGCTGGAAGATCATTGTATAGTTTTCTTTGTGTAATGTCCGTAGTAACTAGGTCGCAGTCGAAAAGTATAGTCAGCATGGAGAATAGTGATTCTGGCGTGAACGTAGCAGTGCAGCAGGAAGTAGCTGTTGACCATGGGTTAATGAGCGAGAACGACAAACACCCGGAAGGGGCTGAATTGTTCAGCGGACCGTGGCTAGGTGATCCTTTATGCGGCCGGCTTTGTCCACAAACGGGGGCCTTTCCCGACGACGCGGGCGACCCGGGACTAGGTCAGGCATGCAGTGAAAGTGAAGCTACCCTTAGCGAAGCTACCATTTCACAGGCGAACGAGGTGAGCGCCTCGAGAGTAGCAAATGGCAATGTGCTACTGCAGCTTTTACAGAGGATAGATAGAGATAATAAGGAGAGAGATAGGGAGTTTAAGGAAATATTGGACGCGATGGATAGAGATAATAAGGAAAGATTGGAAGCGATTGATAAAGATAATAAGGAAAGATGGGAAGCGTATAAGGAAAGATGGGAAGCGATGGATACAGATAAAAAGGAAAGATTGGAAGCGGCGGATAAGGGAAATAATGAATAAATAACGAAGCTACACACAGTTATCGATGAGCGTCTGCCCGCAGTTAATAATCGGTTAGATGAGGGGGAGAAGAACCTGGGTGCGTTGAAGCAAGTATGTGACGCCGTGAAAGAAAAAGCTAATAATTTGGAGGTACAAGTATTTTCAATAAAGAGTGATACTACTGAACGTAGGGACGTGTTGCCGGATGAGCGAATCAAAGAGGTAGTGGTCAGAATGAACACGATTAGTGCAGATGTAGAAAAGCTCAGTATAAGAGGCGAGACAGGCTCTGACAGTACGCAGCGAGAGGTTTATGCCAACCAGGGGGAGATACAATCACTATTACAACTTAAAGAGGCGCAATTAGAAATAAGTAGGAAACATAGGGAAGAACTAGCACAGTTGTAATTAGCGTGCAGAAGCGAAGGTGAAACACCACCAGGTAGATTGCAGAGGGAGAGTGAGATAAATTCAAAAAACCGAAAATAGGCAGAAAGAGGAAGACGAACTCAGAGAGTTAGAAGAACAGTTGTGTCGGATAAAACAGGTGGCAAACCCAACTGGGTATAGTCCAAGGTCGGAAAACATAAATGCGGAAGAAGAATGTAGGAGGCACTTCGTGTCGGTACAAACGTACACTTGTTTTCCGGATCCTGATAATTACCAACATCCATGCCTGTGGCTGTCTCAATTTCATGATTCATTACCTTCATCGTGGGGACCGCTCCTCAAAATGAAGTTTGTGTGTAACCATTTGAGGGACGAGGCTAGAGCGAAAATGCAGGAAGTTATTAAAGACTGTAGTAGCTACAAGATATTTTGTGACAAGTTTTTAAATGAATTCTGGTCGAAAAGTAAGCAGGACCAGGTTAAGCAAAGCATACTGATGATGCCAAATTGTACCGAAGGTGGTATAAGAGATCCAGTGTCGTGCTATCAGGAAATGCTGAGACGAAATAGATATTTAGATGTGCCATAGGAAACTGGGGAGCTCATTAGAATCTGTATAACGAAGTTGCCAGTGAGATTGCGCAGAGATATAGCGATAGCAGGTAGAGGCTTAGACGATTCCGCGTCATTTCAGCACTTGTTACAGGAACTGGGTAATGAGAGCAACATTGTGAACGGCGACACGACTCATAGGTCAGACAGAGTCGAGGATAGGAACGGCAGAAACTATGAGAATGACAGGAGAGCATGGAATCCTGGCATTTCTTTCTTGTCGTAATAGATTGATGAATAGGAGAAATTAATCCAACATATTAGCCCTTAGCATCTTGCCTTAAAACACATGCAGCTGGCACTGAAAATTGTCTATGTAACAGACATACTCTACTGATATGTAGGAATGCAAATACCATACTTCTGATCAGAGAATAAAACACCAGTAATGGCATCTGTTAGGCTGGTCTCTCAGAGCAAAATTTGAAAATTTTTATTTGGAACACTAAGGTAAAAGAACTGTTTCTTCAAAGAAACCAGTTGCTAAAATGTTATGTAATAATGCATATGAGTCCAGTTTAATTAGTGTGATTTGACTATTGCAGGTACTTAACATGTAATGTAAAAAAAGTAAACATTGTGATCTGTATGGAATAGGGTACGTTTATACTGCTGTTACAGGTAACATCTGTAATGTGATCGAAGTTTTTTAAATTAGATGCCATCTGATGTCATTGTCGTGGTGACAGTTATAATGAAGTGCTGTGTATGGTTGTTCGGAATCTGGTGTTAGGGAAAGAGGCCACTAGCACCTAAGTTTCTAACGCTTGGGCTGCCCATTTCTCCCAGCTTGTATATTCTCTGCGCACATTTAATTTTCATGTAAGCACATATTCCTAACTAACAAATCCTTTACTGTGTACAATGGACCATTCAGAGTGAGGCGGATTGTCCATGAAAATGCTGTACTGATTGAGATGATCAAGGGAAAACAATCGCGTGGGCTTCATCACATTTCTAACATCAAATTATGGAAAAGTTAAGGATAGATCGAAAGTAGGCAATTTATGGTAGATAGTCAGTGTATTTATTTGTGGTGTGTAACGTTGTGCAGGGTCAAATCGAACATAACAATTTTCAGGCGGGATGTCAGGATGTATGACGGAATAGACTGGTCGAATGAGTCATGAACAGGAGTCGACAGAGTGGTGTAAGTACGTATTTTTTGTCATATGAATAAGGATCAAGCAGAAACGACATGATGATTAATGAGTGGATAAAGATGGTAGATAGAGAAGCGACGTGATAAATAGCAGTTGATAAAGGTGATATTTAAGGAGAGAAGCGACGTGAAGCAGTGTGATTAATAAAGAGAGATTCGACGTGATGAAACAGTGGTAAATAAAGGTGAGTAGAATTAATAATGTGGAGATGTCTTAGATGTATGTTACAGAGAGGTCTGTGTATGCTGCAATAGAGATTGATGCCAATGACGAAGGAAGACCAGGAAATGATGGAGTAATGGACGGACGGAGAGCCGAAATACGAATGAAGAGACGAGGACAACTGTACAATGTGAAAGGACATAAAGGGAGTATGAGATCCAGGTGGTGAACGTTGTGGAATACTGACGTAAGATGTAATATAAGTGTAAATCTAATTCTTACCATAACTGTTGCTATGTGAAAAAAATAATTTTTGTTGTTGTTGTTATTGAAGCCTGGTACCAGTATAACTAATCAAAATGGTACCAAGAATGTGTACAGTTATTTTGCAGGATGAATAATTTGTGTAGTTTTTGTTCTTAGATGAAATGTCGCAATTCTAAGTTGATATTTAGCAGGATGAATAATCGGTAAAGTGAATGCAGAGGTAAGCCGATGGAGAGAGGTGCCAGAGTGAAAGGACGAATTCGGAGACTGGAAAGCTATCTCCGAAACAGCTTCATGTGTTATGTGGTTGAGTATAAGGGAGCAAAGGTATGGTATGTTGTCGTGAGTGTGGTGGTGTTAGGGTTAGCTGACTTCTAGACCTATTCTGTTAGTGTATTAATGGGTTGAATGAGAGGGAAAATGTTATGTCTGGTGAGTGAGAGTCGTAGAGTAGTGTGATCAATGCGCACACTCCTGTAAAGGGGATGCTACCGATCCATAACTAAAACATTATTGTGTTTTATTGTTTGTTGGGATGAACCTCGATGTCAGGTCAGGATCTGACATGTGGATGGTACATACGTGTCCTAGTAATGTTGTTATATATAATAAAATGTAAAATGTATAAAGAGATACTAATTTCAGTCTGTCACAAGCACAAAGGTGCATTGTATGTTGTAGATTCAGAGTCACTAGTTTCTAAAATGTTTATTGTGTTAGGATGTTAAAGTAGTTTACTATTTAATAACATGTGGTAGGTATAGTGAGCTGCGTAGATTATTTCTCATTTTTTTTTGTTAGAACACTTTCAAAGGGGTATTAATTTCAGTCTGTCACAAGCACAAAAGTTCATTGTATATTGTAGTTTTAGAATCAACAGTTTCTAATATTTTCACTGTGATAGGATGTTAGAGTAGCCTACTATTTGATATTGTAATTATGAGCAGTATAGATTGCTTATTACTCCTTTTGTTTTTTTTACACTTTCATGTTTTGTATGAGGGACGACAGGTACAATGAATAGCACAAGTGTGGGCTGTATATAGAAAAGGGATAAATGTTGATGTTGTATGTGTAGAAAACTATGGGGTATGATTTTTATGTTTTTTGAACAAAGATTCTTTTATTACCAATGTATCTAATACATCATACATGTAATCAATGAGTATTTAAATACTGTAAGAATATCCTTTTGTCTGTAATGTTGTGAGATGCACGGAAGGGTCTGACTGATTGGGTGTCGTAGCGCTGAGGGCTACACCGAACTCGCCCGTACCACATAAGCCAAGCAGACGTCGGCAACAGAGCCGGTGCACTCCCCACTCCACTGCCGGTCGGGGTACACTCCACGAGCCCGCTACAGCAGGTCAACGGCCTGGGGCGACACGCACATACCACTGGCCATTCATAAGTTCTGCCACCCTTACGACTGGGGAAAGTATCCCGCGGAGGCAACAGCGGGTGGTTTCTTCTGTTCAACGGATCGCACGGCGGCGCCACGGCAGAATGAACGACGCGACGCAGAGTCTGGCGGGCATTTGTTACCAGCAACTATTAACTAGTACTGGACTGTGGAGCTGTGAAGCAAGATGACTGCTCTTATGTCTCCATAAGGTGGAAAGTGAAAGACTGGTGTTCCCACGTTGTGAGTGGTGGAAAAGATTTTGTTGTTTTGTTTTGTCTTGAGCACTGAACGGTGGGATGCATAAACCTTCAGCAGTGACTGGTTAAGTGTGCTTTGTGAATTGCATGTGGGACACTTGGTATTCTTGAAGAGGACAGTTGTCCAGAATGAGATTTTCACTCTGCAGCGGAGTGTGTGCTGATATGAAACTTCCTGGCAGATTAAAACTGTGTGCCTGACCGAGACTCGAACTCGGGACCTTTGCCTTTTGCGGGCAAGTGCTCTAGAAAGACAAAGGTCTCGAGTTCGAGTCTCGGTCGGGCACACAGTTTTAATCTGCCAGGAAGTTTCAGGACAGTTGTCGTTTGGTGACTAAATATTGTATGAACGCAAGAAACTAGAGTGGGACATTGACATTTGCGTCTGTAGTAGGAGACATTTCTTGAACTGGTGCGGGAATAAGTGCTGTTTGTTGGAACTTACGACTTTTAATTACACCATGAACTGAAAGGACAGAACCGTGGGTAATAGTAGTTGTAGGGCCATATCTGGACGACCAGATTCGTCTGGATGGTACGCTGAGAGTGACTATGACATTTGTGTTTTAATGTGAGATACAGTTTACTGTTCAGTGCGTGTTCAAAATGCCGATTTGAGTGACTTAAAGACTTTCGTCCGGGTAACCATGGGAGAGCTCTGACACCGAGACAGTGTTTCTAGGGAACCTGTCAGCAACATTTTAGACCCCAAGAAAATCACAGAATGAAATGATTCCGTGTGACTCGCAAGATAGGGAATAATGTATTTGGACTTGTAATTGTGTAAATTTTTTTATATGTTTCATTCCTGAAGGGACAGCAAGTGTAATTGTATTTCATTAACATTTGTGTTTAGAATAGTTAGTGTTTGTTTTTTGTTTGTTCTGGGTTATCAAGTTCACGTAGCATGTTTATTAGAATATTTGGTACAATGATGCTTTAATTATTAGCCAGTGGCGTAATACTAACGTAGTGGCTCTTGTAGCATTGATCAGTAAGGTTGTCACAGGGAACAAGGGTTTGCCTTGCACAACAAATATCGGAATTAACTGATGCATTTTGATGTCGTGGACAGTAATGATCTTGTTGGTGTGTTGACTGAAGCCAGTTATTTTCATTATCACAGTGGTGATATTTCACATTAAAGTGTAACGAAGGGTAGTCGAAATGCAAGTTCTTGTCGTCCAAATGTATAACAACAAAGAAATGAGCAGTAGAGTAAGATACGAGAGCTACTGGTGGATTCAGGGATTTATTGCTAACTATTTATTGCGTGTATTGATATGGAGCCTGACTTCTACATGTAACTAGTGTATGAAATTTTTTTCTTTTGTTGATTTTGTTTTGTATTTAGACATTGCTGTGTAAAGACTATTACAACGCAATTTATGAATGTCAGATTACTTGATCTGTGTTTGGACGGTGAGCTATTTAAAATTTCATGAGTACAATTAGTATTTTTTTTATTAGTTTTAGAATTATTGGAGATTGGATTACTCCTAAAAATAACGGAGATCCCGGTAACTAAGCCAATTTTTATCTCACCGTTATTTTTTATTTGTATGATGTGATGTTTTATTTGTCATTTGGATTGTTGTAAATATGTATGTGTACGTTACTCCGGATTGTGGAGAGTACAATAATGCAACAACTGTGTCAATAATTTGGTAAAGTAATAGCATTTGGTCGTCTATTTGAGGTCACCAGGGGCTAAGGTCTGCTCCTGGTTATTTTGATGACTTGCTACGTTTGTTCTAATACAGTTTTCTTAAAAAAAAATGTTCGGAACTACCCTCGCATTGCAAGGATAGTACCGTGCCATTTTTTCCTGCATGGGTAGCCAGTGGTGAAACGGTACAGTACCACCCGACATTGAAAATAGGTACAACATACTTCATTATTTTTGTCAGAACAACACATTTTTTTTTGTAAAATAACTCAATTTCAATTAATACAGCGAAGCCGGATACCAGTGTGGGAAAGAATAACAATTTATTTATTTAATTGATCACATGTGCACTCCCACAAAGTAAATCCCTACATCCAGTTTGGTGAGATCTGTGAAATGAATGAATGTATGGTCGTCTGCTAACCGTAGATAGTAAATGTGAATATATGATCATCTTTGAGTCGATCCTTTGGCCACCTTTGGTGGGACCAAAGAGATGAAATTTACCTGAGCTTTGAGTGCCTGAAATGTGGCTGACCAATACCGTAGCATGGTCTTCCCCCACCTCGACAGAGGTGCGAGATGACCTACAGAACGGCCATGTTTCAGCACTCTGCCGCTGGATCTTGTGCTGTTAAGACCTGTTTTAGTTGTGCTCTGTAATGACAAAAGAGTGGAGACATGGTATGCATGTGGAATATTTAAGAGTAGTTTGAAATAATAATTTCTCTATTTCAGGAACTTTTGTGGGGAGAATTAAATGTCAGGCAGGTAATATTAATGGGATTGTAGGAATCTTCGGAAGTGACCAACGGTCACAATGAAACCACGTGTAGCGTTAAGTTGAAATACTTCCGTGTGCTTAAGTTAAGCTGAATTACTAGCGTGTGTACAATAAGTTGAAATATTTAAGAAATAGCGTGTGTACCATAAGTTGAAATATTTAAGAAATGGCGTATGCAGGACTTGAAGTTAGAGACGAGTACTTCCATGTGGTGAGTACTGTGTGAGTCTCAAACTGTGTATGAGACAAAAGATAAAGAGAAGTACTCGTCCATAGTATCAGTTGAGGACTCGCGTGTGTGATGAATACGTTCTTAATATTACTTTGCATGATATGATTCCGTGTGACGCTAGATTCAAACTCTGAGAGAGAAGCAAGGTGAGTTGGCCGTCTATCCAGCAACGCCACTTGGCTTGCATTGCACAGGAAGACGTGCAAATATCTCCAGAGTTCATAGTAGGAAAGTGAATTACAAAGTGGGGCAGTGTCGTGTGAAACTGGGATAAATACTAATTGAAGTGGGAAAGCTGAAAGTGATAATGTTGTGACTATTTAGTGTTTTGTATTCATATTGTAGTGTGGTGTATGTCATGTAATTTGGGTATGAGTGATTTGCATGGGAGAGTAGCAAGGTAGTTGCAAAAGATTAGTGGGTTATGCTTGTTCCTTCTGTACTGCTCGGTCTGGAGGATAGTTTCGTGATAATGATTGTGAGAGTCAAAGTGTGAGAAATAATAAAAGATCCACCATCCTATCCATAAAGTGCACTGTAGCGTTAAATAATTACGAGACCATAATATAGAGATTCACCAATGTAAAGCCATGCCCACTGGGCGGAATTTCTCATGTGTTATTGTTGTAGATTATAGAATTTGTGTGTTTAGGTTAGAGAATTTATCGGAATAAATAAGATAGTGAAAAGAAAAAGATTGGTGGACTTTTCCTTCGAATTGTATGTTGTCATAATGTCCCGAATTTATAATGTGTGCGCCATTCGTATTTAGTGTGGTGGCCACGTGTTGACAAAAGCCGTTAAATAAAAAAAAGAAAGAAAATGTGGTATTGCCAGTGCGTAGTGTACAGTCAGAGTTCTGCAAATTACTGATAGTCAGATGTGTGTTTCCGTTGCGTATTAATCATATAGGAGGATAACTTGTAACTTAAGTGTGAGTACCAGAATTCATGTTACTCGATAAATAAGAATGAATCCACTCGCTGGGCAGAGCACTCATCTTGCAGGCCTGACTGCTTGATGCCACAGTATGAGCAAGGCATGTGGGTGCCTCTCAGGATTATTATTTGGGGTAATTCATCAAGCCAGGCTAATGTTTTCCGGGCACAAAAAGGTGCAGTTAGAGTTATATGTGATGTGAACTAAAGAACATCCCACAGAAGTCTGTTTAGGGAACTATGGATACTAACTACTGCTTCCCAATATATTTATTCCTTAATGAAATTTGTCATTAAAAATATATCGCTTTTTCAAACTAACAGCTCAATTTATGGAATCAGTACTAGATATATGAATTATCTTCACTTACTCTTGTACAAAGAGGTGTGCACTATTCAGGAACACAAATTTCCAATAACTTGTCAGTAACCATAAAACGTTTAACAACCAATGAAATTCAGTTTAAGGCTTCTACTCCACTGATGAATTTCTCAGTAGAACCCATAATTACAAGTACAATCTAACTTCTGCACCATTTCAGTGCAGTAATGTGATCATCGTAAATAAGTATTATAATAGATATATTTCATGTTTATTATCTTATAAATAAAAAAAACATTTTTATTTTAAATTCAGTACATTAGTGTTTGTAGAATGATTCTTTCATATAGTGTTCATAAAAAAATGACGATCATTCCACTTGGGACCTGTGGAAGGTACATTAGCTTATTTGTTTGAGTTGTAAATATTTGTCACGTATTATCGTTTTTCTGACATGTTCTACAGCCTGGAGGACCTCCTCACAGCCGCGCTGGATTAGCCGAGCGGTCTAGGCGCTGCAGTCATGGACTGTGCGGCTGGTCCCGGCGGAGATTCGAGTCCTCCCTCGGGCATGGGTGTGTATGTTTGTCCTTAGGACAATTTAGGTTAAGTAGTGTGTAAGCTTAGGGACTGATGACCTTAGCAGTTACGTCCCATAAGATTTCACACACATTTGAACATTTGAACCTCCTCACTACAGATCAATTGGAATGAAAGAAAAACTTATCTAATCTAATCTAGGCGTATAGCAACGACCCCAAAACCATTGCTGATCTGAAAACAGCCATTCAGGAGATCATCGGCAGCATCGATGTTCCGATACTTCAGCGGGTTGTGCAGAATTTCGGTATTCGTCTGCGCCACATCATCGTCAGAGATGGCAAGCATATCAAACATGTCATATTCTAAATCCGAGTATCTGTGGTGACGTTTACATGTTCAATGAAGTCATGCCGTGGTTTGTAACTAATTTCTGTGTTTTTTCATATAGCCCAATAGCTGTAAAAAATTGTTCAAAAATCTCTGAGCACTATGAGACTTAACATCTATGGTCATCAGTCCCCTAGAACTTAGAACTACTTAAACCTAACTATCCTAAGGACATCACACAACACCCAGTCATCTCGAGGCAGAGAAAATCCCGGACCCCGCCGGGAATCGAACCCGGGAACCCGGGCGCGGGAAGCGAGAACGCTACCGCACGACCACAAGCTGCGGACTCAATAGCTGTCAGCCTGTATGTGAATATACAACTAACCGCTACAGTTGAAATACGAGTGATACACTAAATATGTAAAGATGAAATTTGCTACAGTGCTTTAAGCTCTGTTGGTAAGGAAAAACCGGAGTCAGTCGCTACATGAGGACACTACCACTAATCTCCATACGCTGGTTCATTTACCCAGACTTCCGCGACTCATTGGGAGTAAACGATGAGCTTGCCCTTGAGGGAAAGAGGTTATTACGCGGGCACTTTAAAGTGGCAGTTTGAGGTGGGGAGTCCTTTGAACAACGGTTGCGTAAGATTCCGGTAGAGATTGATGATGAGGATGTTTGGTTTGTGGGCCCTCAAATGCGGGGTCATCAGCGCCGTACGTAGTTCCAATTTTTAGACAAACCAATTTTTTTTTCACAGTCCAATCAAGCCACTGTCACGAATTACGATGATGGTGAAAAGATAAGAACAACACAAACACCCATTCCTAGGGCAGAGAAAATCCCCAACGCGGCCGAGAATCGAATCGGGACCCCGTGATTCAGAGGCAGCAACGCTAGCCTCTAGACCAAGAGCTGCGGACCGGTAGAGATAGGACATGGACTACCTCGTTTACTACACTATCAGCCTCAGCAAACGATTGCGCTGTTTGAGTACTTCACTTTGCTTTGTGTTGCGCATTCTTCGTTACTTTCTTTCCTTATTTTGAGTCGAGTGACGAGACTAAGGGGTTCGAGTACAATCCTCACGAGAGGACTCGGCGACTGTTGTGACCATTGCGCCAGTTCTGATTTCGCAGAAGCACAGAACGCTGTCGTTGACAGCCAGCGCTGCGAGAGGCAGGCGTGCCTTGCTCCCCCCACACCGCTCCTCGCCACTAGGTCGGTCAAAGATGTCGTTTGTTTACGCTCGCGGGTGAGTGCCATGTCATAATGTCCGCATTCTATCCATCGATGAGTTTAATTTTACTGTTTCCTATCCTGGCTACCAGAATGTATAAATAATATAAACAAATTTCAGTAACAGAATAGGCATTTAACAGCAGAAACATTGGCCGTCGGAAATTGCAGTACACCCTTTGTACAGCCCTGTCACGAATGAAACGCAACATTTCATTATTTCTGTTGACATTACGAGGATTACTTCGAAAATATTGTGACAATGATTTTGTCGGCGTTTTAGACCGAATACTAGAAGACAGAGGCACTTTTCCGCACAAGTGATACGGTGTTGTTATTGTTGTTGTTGTGTTCTTTAGTCTGAAGACTGTTTCGGTGCAGTTCTGCGCGCTAGTATATCCTATGCAAAGCTCTTCGTCTCTTTGGTACTGCTATAACCTATAACCATTTGAGCCTGCTTACTGTAGCCACTCCTCCTTCTATCATTTTTATACTCCAAACTTCCCTCCAGTATTAAATGGACGATCTTTTGGTGGCTCGAGATGTGTCCTATCAGTAGATCCTTTATTTTAGTCAAGTTGTGCTACAGTTCTACCCAAATTGATTCATTTCTTCCTCATTATCGGATTATTCCAATCAAATCGTCAGTATTTAATTGCAGCACCAGATTTCGAAAGCTGCTATTCTCTTCTTGTGTGAGCAGTATGTCGTACAAATATCGCTACCATTCAACGCTACATTCCTGACAAATAACGTCAGCCGGCCAGTGTACAAAGCGGTTCTAGGCGCTTCAGTCTGGAACCACGCGACCGCTACGGTCGCAGGTTCGAATCCTGCCTCGGGCATGAATGTGTGTGATGTCCTTAGGTTAGTTAGGGGACTGATGACCTCAGATGTTAAATCCCATAGTGCTCAGAGTCAAATAACTTCAGGAAATACGTCTTACCACTTAAATTTAAATTCGATGACAAAAATGTCTCTTTCTCAGAAATTTTTTGTTGCTATTGTAAGTCTGAATTTTATATCCTTTAATTCGACCACCGTCACTAATTTTGCGGTCCAAATAACAAAACTCATCTTATCTCTCATTTCCTAATCTCATTCCTTCACCATCGCTTGATTTAATTCGTTTACTTTCCATCACCCTTGTTTTACTTTTGTTGATTCCGACTCGTAACTTCTTTTCGAGATATTGTCCATTTCGTGGAACTGGTCTCCGAAATTTTTCGTCGTCTCTGACAGCATTAAAATGCCATCGGCGAATCTCAAAGTTTTTATTTCTTCTCAACGAACTTCAGTTTCTTCTCTAAATTTTCCTTTGGTTACCTTTATTGCTTACTCAGCGTACAGGCTGAATAGCATCGAGAATAAGCTACAACTCTGCCTCATTCCCTTCTCAACTAATGCTTCCCTCTTTTATCCCTCGACACTTTCACACGTGTTCGTATTTTTTAATACGAACATAGAAAATATGTACATATTTTTCTAATGAAAACGGATTAAGCACGTAAGAAAATATGTACAGAAGTTAAGTATTTGACACAAAACAAGAATGACTCCATAGCATACTATAAAGTGCGCTTAAACTTACCAGAAACACAAAAAGGTAATTAAGAACGTAAAATTTACATTGCTTGAGTTTTTATTTTTTACTTCTATGCTGCGCCAATAAACGAATATTATTTTCTGTAACATCTGTTTACTACAGCGTCCATTTTGTCTGTTGTACCCTACCTCACTTTTCATTTTTAGTCGCTATTAAATTAATCAAGTTCGCTCCAAATTCTCTGAAGTCATGGAACGTCGCCGGTCAGAAAAAATGCTTTTTATGAATAAAATGATCTCTTTACATCGCAGTGCGTTGGTGATACATATTTTAGAGATAAAATATTCTAGGTGAGATGGCAGCTGGTGCCCCTTCCTCCACCAACCCTACCCCAACTCCTACTAACCCCCCCCCCCCCCCCCCACCCTACCATCCACCACACCACCTGGGATATAGCAGAGAGAAGTAAAATTCATGTAGCCTAAATTTATTGCGAAAGTAATATAAAACGTATTTACTATCCTCTGCCCCGTGTCACCTCTAATGTCAGTCAACTCTTGTTTGACGCTCTTAAGAAAAACAAAAGTCGAGCACGACCGAATCCACCACTCCCTGGTGCGTTTCGGCACAGCGTTGCAAACACAAGGTGAATGACGGTAAATCAGCAATTATTTTGACGTAGACAATGGCATGAGGATTGTACAAATATACTTGAGGAAATGTATCCCACTGTAAATTGCTGGTTCCACGACATGCGATGGCTAGCCGAGAGTATGACCAACCTGCAGTTCTATCTGTCATCTGGAAATTAAATTGTCTGCCAGCTAAAGGCCAGGAAAACTCAAAACACATACGTAGGGATGGCCGCTGCCATACTTTCAACAGTCACGGATACATCGTCAATGCCAGCTCTTACTCAGGTCACGTTTTACGAGCAGACAGCAGTTACTTTACCCGAACGGTAATTCACCCTCAGGAGTAAAAATTCTGTTTAATGAGTGCTGCTACACATGAAGAAACGTAGGGTCAGTCAACCACAGCCTTTGTGCATGAAAATTTCCTACAAAAATGTTGAAAACCAGTTGTTGTCTATGAGTTCAACTCAAATTACCGACATTTGTAATTTGCTTGAGACGGTTTTCCCGAGATGCCCATTTAATCTCTTATTTGAAAATACGAGAGCGTGCTGAAAAGTAATGTCTTCAAATTTCATATGTAAAAACTCTTAAGTTTTTTAAAAATAAAAAAACATTATTAACAATCTACATCGTTATAGTTCATGTCTATATATTTTCAGCCCTTTGCCGCTAGACTATTCCATTCTTTAGCATGTAAAATGGCGACGTGTAACGTAACTATGTCGTTCGTGAGAAGCAGTGTGTTATAAACGAGTTTTGAATTCGAAGAGTACGTCCCCACTTGGAGCTCCCTTTCCTTCAGCATGACATTGCGGGCCATACACGAGCACTATATCATCTGCAGCAATGCGATGCTTTGGGTTCTCTGTCGTTGATCATCCTCAACACGGTCCCGACTTTGTCCTGACTTGGCCCCATCAGATTGTCATCGTTACCAAAACTTTTTCTTTTTTTTTAAAAAAAATGTGCCTTCGAGGACTTCACTTTGACAGCGGAGGTGAAGTTGTGGCTCCGTCAACAATGTCAAACATTCTACAGTGATGGCATCAACAAACTGATATCTCGTTGGGAGAAATTTGTACGTTGCCAGGATGACTATGTTGAGAAATAAATATGTTGTCGTAAAAAAAGGTGTAAAATGTTAATAACTTTTGTTTAATTGAAAGAGCTTTACGAGTTTTCACTTAAGAAATTTTGAGACATTACTTTCCAGCCCGCCCTCGTACTATGTGGTGGCAACAGTTAATCTTCACAATGTAGCCGCAAAGGAACTCATCGTTTCAAGTATCAGCAAAGTTATTATTTGCAAGAACGATTGTTTAGCCAGAAAATCAACAGTGGAGTTCAGCAAGGAAGTGCACTTTTAAGGTGGCAAGATTTTGTCATCATACATTTAGTATTCTGTAAAGGTGTTTCGATTTATATTTATATTAGATCACTGCTTATGATGCACAGTCGGATTATCAGTCATTTCATTGGTTGATTCTGGCTAGCACCACGTACAAACAGTTCCTGTAGTATTGCATGTCTGGGAGTTAATTAGAACTGCACACTGACAAAGGGCAATGTGGGCTACACATTCCTCAGGAGCCTCTAAAGAGAGGCTAGGAATTGAGTTGTCTTGTTCTGCCGGGGCAGACATTTATTGCCCTGAAAAAGTGCAGAGCAGGGATGTGGTGGTTTACAATGCTGGAAGCGACAGAACCTCCAGAGTGCAGACTGTACGATCAGGAGGCTGCACTCTGGAAATTTTCAGAAAGGCGTGCCTAGCGAAAGAGAGTTGGGGGCGGAAAAAGATGATGCGACATCCTTTTAGGTCCGCTTCCCGCGCACGGGGTCTCGGGTTCGATTCCCGGCGGGGTCAGGGATTTTCTCTGCCTCGTGATGACTGGGTGTTGTGTGTTCTTCATTATCGTTTCATCATCATTGACTCGCAAGTCGCCGAAGTGGCGTCAACTAAAAAGGACTTGCAATACGGCTGGCGAACTTCCCCGCATCGGGCCTCCCGGCCAACAATGCCATACGATCATTTCATTTCAGTGTCAAGGAATGTGGGGGGTCGCGAACGATGGTTGTGAACTGACCTCCGAGGAATCTCCTCACAGTAAACGCTGGGGCACACTTCACAACAAAAAGCAGAGATGCGTATTTGATTGACGGAGTGCTAAGGATGTAGGAGGGTAAATCTAAACTTTCAGAAAATCTTTGGAAGGGAGTATGAGCTTCAGGTGATTGGCTGGTAGATTCATGACGCATGTAGTGGGAGGTAATGTTTTTGTAACGGCCACTGGGTCTCCTCCCCTGAGCGCAAATGTAAACGCCATGTGTCCAGGAGGGAGCGGGCATGTGACATGGAGGGGCACTTTCCTGCGGGAACTGACTCAAGAAATTTCCCTCCGCGGATTGACATAACTAACGAGAACTAAGGCAGGGAATCTTGGAATTAGATTTTGGAAAGTCTTGCTTTCGACACAAAGAGCACTTGAAGAGGTTTCTCTGTGAACAGAGTTGTCATTCTGTTTGCTCAAGTGACGACTCTATACCTTTCCGTGGAGTCTGATACATACTGGAACCCTCTTTACGAAATAATACGAGTTGAGTTGAATTTCTGTTTCTGGCTAGTGAGCAAACAGAAATCTTGACTCATGTTCTGTCTTGTACCGAGGTAATTTCGGCCCTAGGAATTTGCTGATGGCATGATGCTTCCACTGTGTAGGTAGAGAATTGCAGATATGCCACCTGTTTCTCACCATTAATCAGTATCAGCCAGTATTGTGTCCATCTATTTAAGGAAGGCGTGATGTAAATACAGTAAAACGTATGTCCTGCCTATCTCTAAATTACATTTGGGGTAGAATCTGACGTTGTGCACTTTATATTTGTACAAGTTTTTTGTGCTGTACCTGTTTTTGAGAATAAATCATTTATAGTATCCAAATTGTGATTCATTCTAGAAGCATCCTGACGGGGATGATTGGTTTAATGTGTTAAACTGTTGTGAAGTATAACCACAACATGATACCTCGTTTTATGGAAATCCCTAGGTGAAGGGTTTCAATGGCAGGGTCGGTTTAATCATTTGCAGGCATTTGAAATCCATCGTGGAGACAACATTAGGCAACCACACATACATACACTGTATGTTACAAACACCACAAGAGTTTACATATAACAAGCCTCACTGTTATTTTTTACTCTTATAGATGATATAATAAAAACATGAAGAAAAGCTTTAGTGAACTTAGCGCAGTTGCGTTTACTGATGATGTCAGGATCTGGGATGAGACAGAAAAGGAATTTCATACCTGACTTATCATCAAAATTCCAGGAATATGATCTCCACATTAGCGAGATTAAGACTGTAGTGATGGTAGTTAACAGAAATAGGCATCCCACAAGTGTGAAACTGGGAGACCACCCGCTGCAGTGTCTGAGCAGTTTTCCATACCTCAGAAGTATAATTTCCTGGGATAATGTGATTAGACAGAAGGTTACCAACACAACGCAAATGGGTTCTGAATATTACCGGCAGGTCAGAACCATTTTAAGGGCAAAATCACTTATGAGAGCTAAGTCTTTCGCGGTGACACTGTCGTACAAAACATTCTCGTGCTTCTTGCCGCGTCACGAACAACTGACTGCCAAAATCGCTGCTGTCGTGGACGTATACAGCCCAAAGACGGCTTCTGATTGGTAGGAAGTTACACCATGCTGTGGCAGATGGTGTCAACGTCTGCGTTGGTGGCGCCACCGCTCCCGCCGTAGCGTAAACATTACGACGTATATCTCTGTCTCTTGTCCACACCGAGAGCTCGCTTCCATGCACCGCTACGATTATATGCGCCACCACGGTTCAAGGTTTTCACACGCATTCTTATTGCTACAACCTCTTTAATTATAAGGTCCCAATGCGTGGTAGCCTGGGACAAAACTTTTGTCTCGTCAAACTGTATTTTACGTTTGTTTGTGAGGCTGTGCCCAGCAACTGCGGATTTATCCAGCTCACGATTTATAATGTCCCATTGATGTTCTGCACAGCGGTCGGAAACGGTGTGGTTGAACGGACCGATCTAGTTTCTTCCGCATTCACATGAGATGTTGTAAATTGCAAGAATCCTGAGATCGAGACTGTCCTTAACAGGGTGTAGCATCTGCTTTATCTTCTTAGGTGGTCGGAAAGCAGGTCTGATACCTCCTTTTCACCGGACTTTGCCTATTTTGCTGAATGTAGCGCCGCAGAACGGAAGGGATGCAATTGGTGACTCATTGCGTGAATGTTCAAGATTTTCACGTTTCCTTTCCTTGGTGAATTTTGACTTGATATCACGTGACGCATAGTCGTTCTTCCAGAACACACACTTCTGATGACTGATCTCGGAATCCAAGTGGTCTTCGTCAGAAACGGTTTTTTCTCTGTGTACCAATGTACCTAAAGCCGCTCTCTTCTGCATTGGATGGTGAAAACTCTGAGCCCTTAGATATAAATCCGTGTGCTTCAGCTTGTGGTGTACTGAGTAGCCGAGATATCCATCCGACTTTCGTTGTACCAGACATCTAAAAACGACGCTGAACTGGATATTTGGATACACGCTATTTACATTCCTGAAAGTTCTCAAGAACTTCTATGCCGTGTGGTCAGACCATAAACATGTCGTCAACATAATGAAAAAATAGAGATGGACGAAGGGGAACTGAATTTAATGCATGTTCCTAAAATGTTCCATAAAAAGGCTGGCCATTGCTGAAGACAACGTAGAACTCATTGCCAATCCGTCCATTTCATAAAATTTACCGCCGTACAAGAAGTAGGTGGTCGTCATAACATGTCGAAACACCTTTATCGTTCAGGAGGAAAATGCCCTGCCAACAGTTTCAATATGTCCTTCACAGGAACTTTTGTAAATGAGACCACACCCATCCACATTAAAATATCGTTTGGGCCAACTCTAATCTGTTTAATTTCCTCAGTGAACATGTGAGAGTTTTTGATTTGATGTTCACAGCGGCCGACTATCGGAGTCATCCGCTTAGTTAAATATTTGGCCAGCTCTTAGGTAAGAGAACCAATGGCGCTAACAGTTGCCTCAATGGAATACCTTCCTTGTGGACATTAGGTAATCTGTACAGCCGAGGAGGTCTAGGAGCTCGTGGTCTAAGATTTTTGATGACATCCCCTGGTAGACCAGAATTGTTCACGAACTTCACCGTTTTCCTACTGCATGAAAGAGTGGGTCCCGTTTTAGGCATTTGTGTGTGCTACGTTCAACAACGATGCCACTTTGCTCTGATATTCAGTAGTATTTAGAACAACCGTGGCACTTCCCTTGTCTGAAGGAAGTAACACAAGACCTTCATCTTTCCGCAATATAGGAAGCCCCCCCCCCTCTCTCTCCTCTCTCTCTGCTCTGTTGACGTTAGATTTGGTCGGATTAGCTGAGGTTAAAATGCGACTGGTGGTAAGTCTTACATCGTCGGCGTCGTCTTGTGAGAGACGCTACACCACCTGTTCCACTCTACTAAAAAACACGTAGGTAAACTGCGTGACTTAGGAGAGAAATTCAATCCTGTATTAAGGACCGAGATGGCTCCTTCGTTCAGGTTCTTGTCGGGCAGGTTGATGACAGTGCGTGCCGTTCCATGAGATGACACCGATCTTTGCGTGGTTGCAAGTATCTCAAAGTTCTTTATCTGTTGCGCCGTTGTATCGCTATGATGAGCTCTTTGATGAGCTGCCCTCAAAGTATCGATCCACTCCCAGTCGAGAGATGAGGAGACTACAGATGAAGAGAGGTGGCAGTTATACAACCTGCGTGCATTAGTATCCAGTTCGTACCCTGTATGTCGTACCTTTTCTTTGACTATGCCCAGGCTAGTCTTCCGTAATATATTATTCGCTCCAGCCACCTTATGTGGTGTTTTACCATAGAAACCATGGGCACGATCTCCTTATACCGATGACGTTGCAGAAATGCCAGATTACTCCGCAACTGTGCATATTTCCACGCAGTTTCTCCAGTTGACGAACCTGGCGCGCAGTGCTCTCTCCGTATAGAAAAGCTTTACGAGAACGTCGCGAAAGACTTCGTTCTCATATAACTCTTCAGAGGAAAACATCTGGTCATGGGCTGCTGAGAGAGCAGCATGCCACCACGATTGATGTAATCTATCAAAGAGTTGAAATAGCTTGAAATAACACATGGCCATCTGTCATCCAAGCTGTTCAAATCGATGTCCAGCCAGGTTAAAGCTGTAGTCACTACTAGCTGTGGCACCTCCGTGTTCTAAATTTTGTACCCTGTTTTCCTCTCAATCCCCTACGAATTTTATTATGTAGTCTTACTGCTGCACTATATCTATATAAAGAGAGTGTATGTGTGTACACCTGATCCTCCTCCCAGTCTCCTATATCCAACCAAATTTGGCGCAGAAACAGCAGGTCTCACGAGTATCCGCACTGTGGGGTTTGTAACCTCTTAGCTCCAATAGGAGCAAAGATAAGTGCAGAAACTTATTTTCCATAGCCTCTCACGTACAAGCGGCCCTGCACAACAGGCATTTTGTGTGGGAACAGTATCAGCATGCCAAATAAACCTGCTTTGCACATTTCAGGGGTAAGAAACTGTTTTCCAGGGCATGAAATTTAGGCAGCCCTGCATGACAGGGGTGTTGTGTTTGAGTAGTATGGTCTGCTCTGCGTGACAGCCTGTATGTCAGGGACCAATGTATGAATTTTCAAGCCTCTGATGTGTAACCTGTCCAGTGTGACAGGTGTGGTTTGAGAATAATATCAGCCTTTTTTTATTGAACTGTACTGAAGTGGTTACAAGTGCTGATGAGTATGGCTGGGGACAGGTTGTGAGATGTTGGGCACAGCAAGGGGGAGGAGGAAATGGACAGAGAGGTGGGAGGAGGGGGAGATGCATGAGGCAGGTGGAAAGTGTAGAGGGTACCTGTCATGTGAAAAATGTAGATGGGGAGGAATAAATGAAAAGAAAGAGGGGAAGTTGGATACATTCAGTGGGAGGGGGAAGAACATATGGTCAGAGAGAGGTGATGGAGGAAATGGACAAAGAGATGGAGAGAAGAAGATGAAGAGACAGAGAGAATGGAGGAGGAGAAGGCGGAGAGATATAAGTGGTAGGATAAGGTGGACAGGCGGAGGGTCAGAGAGATGGACACGGAGGCAAAAAGGAGGAGGTGTATTTTATATATGTGTAATGCAGCCGAAGCTTCGGGGAAACGCCTAGTACACCCAATATGTATAATTTTGTTATTTGGTATCCTTCCTGGTGCTGCAATGTGAATGCACAGTAGTGTAGTTACAGAAGAATGAAGGATTTTTACTAGCCGTTGTGAGGAAAGATCAGCTGTGGTCCTGTAGAACTGTAGGAGTACGTGAGGCAATATTGATCCTACGACTTACGTTAGAAGATAGGCTAAAAAATGTACAGTTATGATACCAGAAATATTCAGGCATATATACTTGAATATATCAGGTATCTCAACTGCAGATTTTTCAGCGCGCATTTAACTTTAGGACTCTGTATCTCAGAATGAACAAAAATGGACTTGTACCACTATTGAAATAAGCCCTTCATATGTGGCTCATGCCTTGTCGGAGCCACGCCACAAATGCTACTTTTCTGAACGCTTGGCCATCTGGAACTCGCACTTAGGTGAGTGTCATTTCTGGCCAGGCCCGGAATGTATCATAAATTGGGTTAAATCTGTGATGGCGAGTAGTCCTGGTTCCCTTCTCAGTTAATGGTCTCTTCTCTCTGTTTCCTTTGCTGGAAACCGTACTGCCTTGGATAAAGCCATAAGACTCTGAGTGGCCCTGGCGAGGGTTGGACAGGAGTCGCTTTGCATTTATAAGAAAACTTGGTCTTTAGCTCTCACAAAAATCGTAATTTTGATTTATCTGCTTATTAATATAGACTTTTGTAGATTTCTACACCTCCAGTACTTTTCTTAGTCTTAAAGCACCGTTGAATAACGGAGGAAGACAGGTTCAAAATGGCTCTGAGCACTATGGGACTCAACTGCTGTGGTCATAAGTCCCCTAGAACTTAGAACTACTTTAACCTAACTAACCTAAGGACATCACACACATCCATGCCCGAGGCAGGATTCGAATCTGCGACCGTAGTGGTCGTGCGGTTCCAGACTGTAGCGCCTTTAACCGCTCGGCCACTCCGGCCGGCGAGGGAGACAGGGTAAGATCTGTGCACGAGGTATTCCTATCCTTCATAGTGGACACTGTCCGTCTCCAGAATTACTCCATACATAATCTTGCCACTATTAGTGCGACCTTTTCTCGCGCAAATGCGTTTGTGACAGTTCTTGCATCGTTCTCAGTCGCTAGGTGCTCTTTGGCTTTGTTGTGGCTGGTCGGTGTAAGGAACGTCGTAGGGGAGGAGACTGTCTAGCAGAAGCTATGCTGTCTCCTTATTCTTCCTGACCATGTGATGGCTTTTTAAACACACACTGACAGTAGCCTGGTTTCTCAGCTCCCTATACTGGACTGTAGTTTTCCTCGAGTTTGCACCTTGTTTCACGAGATATAACTTTACAGAAAGTCTTCTGGACTCTGTAGCTGTTTTCTCGAACGGTCCCCTGTTATTTCTCACTGCTTCATATCTTCTTAACTCAAAAAAAGCCGGGGTTCTTTACGTTTGTTGCTGCTGAATATTAAGGCCAGAGCAGCTTCCATCTGTTATTACACGAGTACTGTATCTACAATTCTTGCTACATCCTGTAGTCCGAAAGCTTGACCAATGTTTCGAATTTTTTTTCCAAGTGACACTCATATTCAACCTGCGATTCGTGTCTTGTTATTTGAATTTACTGTCAGTGGAAATCGTCACACGTACACACTAGATTTATGCTTTTCTAAAGCTGGTAAATCGTACACTGTGTCGTTTGACAACTGACGACTACTCACAGACGCGCCACAAATGCACGAGGCGTGCCTGCAACATCTCTTGATAAAGACCAGGTGCCGTGATGATGATGTGTCAGTAGCATTCGCCACGTGCTGTAGCACACTGCAGTGTAACTATGCTAACGCTACCGCCTGTTTAGGGACAATTCATACTTTACTCTCGTACAAGCAGCTCGCAGTTATTAACGTCCACTTTCACCACGCGACAACGACTATTGCTGAAGCGGCGTTCGCTATCAATAGACACAATTTTTAGGATTCTTTCATTTGTGTCAAGTGGTTTTCTTTATAGATACTTCAAAAATTCAAGGCAATTCGCATCTTACTTGAGAAAGAAAAAAAAAAGAAAACACTCAGAAGCATAACGAAAAGAAATTTTCAAACAGTAAAAGCTGAAGTTTTATTTTCCTTTCAGTGATAAAAAGCGGTTGCCCGAAACAATAACCTTGATGTCGCTAGGGCTGCAGATTCCTGCTTTCCACTTTCCTTCTGTTGACGTATCTTGGCAGCAGCGGGAGGTTTGTATTCGCTTGTTCCCCAGCCAGCAGCGTCCTCTTGGAAACGCTGTAACTACCGACTTTCCTGTGGATCGCGTGGGAGCGGCACATTAAACGCGCTTCGCCGTAGCGTGCCCCGCCTTATACACACACCACAGCGCTCCAGTTCGCTCAAATTTATTTGCTGGCTTCGTCCCGCACATTTCCACTAACTGGAACTACTAAGAGCTCTTACCCTGTCCCACATTGCAGTGCATTATGTAGCAAAATACAATGCGCCATTATTATATTGCGACATCTTTCACTCACGTAGCGTTGAACATAGGATTTCAATTAGCAGCCAGAATAGAAACGTGTTTAGTACTGATGAGAGTGCAATACAAATATTCATTAAGTGTGTATAAATTAATCACGATTCCTTAATGATTCGAGCCCTCATGTGTAAAGCATCTTCAAACTTCTCGTTCCTTTACAAATGAGTTAATGCGTTAAATATCTGACGTGATGCATGTAAGCGAGGAAAAGTCTTGAAAAGGTTTGAAATTACGTTTAAAGTTTGGTGGAAGTCGCTAAGCGCTCTCATTATGAAATACTGGATGAATATATTCCGGGTAATTTGCGCTCTGTATCAAGCAAAAAAGCTAGTTGATCCCCGCATCTCAATTTTCTTGACGTCGTATGTTCTGAGCTATGTCTCATACAATCACGTAATTTTGCTGTTACATTCAGTGGCAAATGTCGATACTGTATGCATAATGCGTTGCAAATACAGGCAGTAGTAAGGAGGTAATGATTTAAAACGCCATGCTTGAAAGGCAGTTTTAGTTCTTGAACAACGAAAATGAAGTAAGTGATACAATATTTTCCTTTCATCATTTTGTTGGGGGGGGGGGGGGGGGAGGGTTCAGCGGAAAAAGTTTTGTAAAGGTTTGAAATTATGTGTAAAGTTGGTCTGCAAGTCACTGAGTGTCCTAATTCTCTGGCAGCGGATGAATACAGTCAGCGACTGGCTGTTGTGTGATGTCCTTAGGTTAGTTAGGTTTAAGTAGTTCTAAGTTCTAGGGGACTGATGACCATAGATGTTAAGTCCCATAGTGCTCAGAGCCATGAACCATTTTTTTTTTAATACAGTCAGCCAAGATAAATGCACAGTTGCTAACTATAATAGTTCTCTTACTTTGTTAAATTTTATAAGACCAGCGGAAAAATGCTTCTATCGGAGCACAAAAAGGAGATTAGGCTTCTCTTTCAAAGACTCTGACTTAAATTGGGGTACCAGCTGCCTCATTCTAAGTTCTTCAGCACCTTTAAAAATTTTGTCATGCGAACATATTCGTGCTCCTTTTAACGTGCAACTCACCTCTCCCTTCCCCAAATTCCCTTAACTGTAACTCACTCACACCCAATAGTCCATCGCTGTTAAGTCGCTCATACCCATCCAGTCCCACTTCCCCGTTGTCACTCATTCATTCACAGCAACTCATTATCATTACCTCTTCGTGTATCTCTGCCACTGTCTCCTGTCAAGCAGCCACAGCTCTCTTCGTTGTGTTCTACTACTACAGTCTCGTATTATTAACACTGTCTCCCTCTTACTCTCTCTTACTGCTAATATCTCATTCATTTCGTCCCACTGCTGCTGTCTCTTCTCACTGCCACTCTCTCTCTGTTCCTCGTTGTCATTGTTACGTACTGTCTCTCAGTATCACTAACTCTCACCCACTTCCACTTTCTCCTTCCTTTTTTTCTCTCCCACTGGCACTAACTTCACTCTTTCTCCTAGCATTCTTCTGTCACTGTCAACTATGTTCCACTGTAGCTGTGTCCCTCTCCTTGTCTCACACTGCCATTGTCTCCTTCGTTCTTCTGCTGTCTTCTATCTTATTACTTTTCCTTTTTTTTCCCGCTGCCACTGTCTCCTTCCCTCTCAGCATAAAAAATCACTAATATGTTGTCATGCCAAAATTTTTAGGAAAATTGCGAATATGTTCGCATGCCAAAATTTTTAGGAAAACTTTTGAAGGTGTTGAAGAAGGTAGAATGGTGTAGAATGTGGCAGTTGGTACCCTACTTTTTAGTGAGAATGTTTTAAACAGGAGCAGATTAGCCTTTTTTGTCTGCGATGGGAGCATTTTTCCGCTGGTTCTCTTCTTTCCCCTGTCACGGTTTACATACGTGAAACTGAAATAACACAGAACTAATTTTACCCCTGAGACCGGATTTTACACGCACAAATATTTTGCATGTGCTTCAGTACTACAACATGGGGTTCCCAGAACTCTTCTGATCACAACGGAGAAATTTTACAGCATATTTCTCCGTGCTACGTCACTTTATAAACTACTTTTTCGACTCACACCGGATTTTAAGTGCCTATTTTACGTGTACAAGTACGGTAACTTTGATCCCCTGTGTCTCCGGAGCGAATAAAGATATCAAGAAACACTTCAAGATTGTTTGAGATCGGAATCTTAGGACTCTATTGTAAAAATTACAACCATTAGCCATCTTGGAATCCGTGGCTCGGTTTTGATTAAAAAATGATAAATAAATCTGTTTTTGTTGTTTCCTGAAAAACTGCCCATGAACTAATGGTCCCTACACAAGCCCTTTAAGGCCCGCCCTAGAACGCATCAAATGCAGAGAGGACTAATTGATTTGCCCCATTTGCCTAAGGAGAAGAAAGTATCATTCATACATGACATTAAGACGAGCCTTCTGTTAGGTATACAAATGGTCTGTAGCCGAAGAGCTATCCAAAACACTTGACCCTACCTTTAATACCAACTGGACCCGAGATATGAGCCTCGGAAGAATCCCCCTTTTATGAGCGGCTTTTGAGACATAGTAGGTAGCGCATGCTATCGCATGCGTACCGATTGTACCATTTAATGAGCAGATTATGACAACATTTTAAATTTTAGAGATTCAGCCAGTAATTATAGGAAACACAGAAGAAAAATTTTGTTGCGCCTGGAGGCCGTTTTACTGAGAACCTACAACTGGGAACCTGCACCATGAACCATTAAGCAGGAACCTGGTAAACTATTTATGAATGTAGATAAGCAGATAGAAGTAAAACACGGTTCGTGCTATTTATATTTGTCACTTATTCACCAAACTCTAGTGATGACAATGATGCTGAGGACGATTTTCATAAATTTCCGTCCATTTCTCTTTGTTACAGGTGTATCAGGACAGCTAAAAAACAGAATAAAGTGTATATATTTATAAAGGCATGTTCAGTTATGGATGGTAGCACGTAATTGCATCAGACCTTAACAAATTGCTCAAAGGAAAGTGATTAGGATATACTGACTGAAGTGTAGGTGAATGACGTCACTAAGAAATTCTATAAGATGACAGTTCTTTGAGCGTCGTATGAAACCCTCTATCAAAATACTCTCTATTTCTATTATCTGGCGTAACCTATTCATCAACATAAATGTTCTACATCTTCTCCGAAAACACTTGACCGACTTCAACCAAACTTGGAATACATACCCTTACTGTCAGGCAACAATCGCTATTGGGGTATGAATTACCTAGTTATCACAGTTCGGGAGAGATGACGTCATAAACACTGAAGCGCCTGAAAAACTGCCACATTGTACATGGCATTTAAATTTATTGCTTCTTTGCTACTAACTCTGTTCGCAACACATCTTTCAGACAGCATCCACATATACTGCGGAATGTGTCTACAAAATTGTATCAATGTATGACTCGGAGATCAGGAGACATAAAGTCGTAAACACTGAGATGTGTGATAACTGCCGCATCATGCATGACATTTAAATTTGTTGCTCCTTTTCTACTTACTCTTTCGGAAACATATAACGCAGACAATGTCCACATATGCCGCTAAACGTACCTGCACATATTCAACAATGCACCACACATAGTTCAAGAGATATGACGTCATAAACACTGAAATGCGAGAAAAAATGCCACTTCATGCACGAAGTTGTAACATATATGTTATTCTTTACTGCTAAGGCACTCCCACAGTCGAGTTAAATTAAGAAATTGCTTGACGCGTGGTAGCGCTTTGACAGCTTTCAACTGAGAAACGTAAACGGCTGTAGCCGTCGGCAGAGCGATGAAGAGGCGTTTCCATAGAGACGGTTTACAAAATCGCGTTGTAAACACGCGAAGCACCTGTACTTGTACATTTATACATTATGCATCTTTATTTGTATGACTGTTTCGTACTTTCAAAGGAGTTTTCACGAGTAATTAAATTTTTCGATATTAATCTGCAACACAGTTCATTTTTTGTTTGCGCTTCTAATGGAATATTGGAAGAATGAATATCCGTGCGATGCCGGGTTTGTCATCTGTTTTGAATCGTCACTCTTCTGGCTGGTTTGATGCGGCCCCCACGATTTCCTCTCCTGTGTCAACCTCTTCATCTTGGAGTAGTACTTGCAACCTACGTCCTCAGTTATTTGCTGGATGTATTCAAATCTCTGTCTTCCTCTATAGTCTTACCCTCTTCAGGTTCCTCTAGTAACATGGAATCTTTTCCCTGATGTCTTAACAGATGTCCCTTCTCCTTGTCGGTTTCTTCCGTATATTGCTTTCATCGTCGATTCTGCGAAGAACCTTCTTATTACTTACCTTATCAGTCAACCTAATTTTCAACATTTTTCTGTAGCACCACATTTCAAATGTTTCGATTTTCTTCTTTTCTGGTTTTCGCGCAGTCCATGTTTCACTACCATACAATGGTGTGTTCTAAACATACATTCTCAGAAATTTCTCCCTCAAACTAAGGTCTATGTTTGATACTAGTAGATTTTTCTAGGACGGAATGCTCTCTTTGCCAGTACTAGTCTGCTTTTTATGTCTTCCTCACTCAATCCGCCATGGGTTATTTTGCTGCCTAGGTAATAGAATTCCTTAACTTCATCTACTTCGCGATCACCAATCTTGATCTTAAGATTGTCGCTGTTCTCATTTCTGCTACTTCTCATTACTTTTTTCTGTCTTTGATTTACTCTCAATCCATATTCTGTTCTCATTAGACTGTTAATTCCATTCAACAGGTTCTGTTTACGTTTAGTGAAGATTGGAATGTAATTATACTTGAATCGTTCTGGCGAAAGAATACATCCCAGACTTACAACCTTTTTAATCCGAGAACTTCGTTCTTGGTTTTCCACTCTTGTGGTTCCCTGTTGGAACTTGTACATATTGTATGTTACTCGCCTTTCCGTATAGCTTACTACTGTTTTTCTCAGAATTTCGAACATTTTACACCATTTGACATTGCTGAACGCTTTTTCCGGGTCGACAAATGGTATGAATGCCTTGATTTTTTATTAGTCTTGCTTCAATTATCAACCGCAACGTCAGAACTGCCTCTTTGCTGTCTTTACCTTTCCCAAATCCAATCTGTTCGTCATCTAACGCATCCTTAATTTTCTTTTCCATTCTTCTGTAAGTTATTCTTGTCAGAAATATGAATGCATGAGCTGTTAGGCTTATTGTGGAATATTTCTCACACTTGTCAGCTCTTACAGTCTTCGGAATTGGGCGAATGATGTTTTTTTTCCGAAAGTCAGATTGTTTATGGCCACACTCGTAGTTTCTACACACAAACGTGAATAGTCGTTTTATTGCCACTTCCCCCGATGATTTTAGAAATAATAATTAGATAATTGGGCGTAGGGACATGGATCAGGTAATAAATAACGGTGTAGAAATGGAAACAGTTAGTGAACACAGATCGGTCGGTAACTGTTTGCCTCAGGAATGCGAAACGTCAGAAAGAAACCTTGCAAATACAGTAGATTCAGGTTTGGCGTCATTGCACTTTTCTCAGTTAAGTCAAGACACACCCTCTGCTTTTCAAAATACAAATATTGCAGGTGCAAATGCACTGGTGAAAACCATAAAGGAACATGTTTCAGGCATTGAAGCATTGTTATTGCGATTAATGCAACAAATGGAACAAAATCAGAAACAAATTAAAGTAATACTTGAACAAACACGTGAAGGTTTAACCGCTGAGAATTTCTGAAGATGTAAAAACACAAATTTGTGAGCGTTTTCAGCCCCATATTTTCGCGACATGAAGACACATCACAGAATCATGAAGCTGACACAAAAGAACTGCAGATTATTGTTCACGAAATTCACGACACCTTGCAACCTAAAAGTGACTCAGTTGCATCTAACGATGCGGTTACGCAATCTGTAAAAGATCAGGAAAACAGTAGATACGATTACAACTTAAATGGACACACTAAAACTTGGTTCAGAAAAACACGAAGGAAATCAGCACATTATCGGAAAAAGTAGCCGAACATTCGGAGAAGTTAACAAATGTATCTATGAAGGTAGATGATTTCCTGAATGATACGAGACCGATAGCTTTCACTGACACAGAAGAGTACAAGGAAATTACGAAAGTTAAACAAAATCAGAATCAAATTGATACGCAACACAAAAGAGAAATGCGGGAGGTACAAGATCAGTTGGCACACGTGATACAAGAACTACACATTTCAGAGGATACTCGCGTTTCGACACGAGAAGAGGGACTTAGAAATAAGGAAGATTCACTAAGTAATAATACTGGTATTTAGGAGATCTTGAAAGGAGTCGGCAAGATGTAGCAAGCCTTGAGAAGGAACAGCTGACCCGGCGTAATAATGACAGATTTGCGACTCTGCGTCATGATGAATTTGACTGTAACCTCTTCATCACAACGCGTAAATTCAGAACTTTCAAGAATTCTAGTAATGATATACATCCACAGGCTTGGCTTTGTCAATTTTCTTACTGATTTCCCCATAATTGGTCATTAAATTACAAAAAAGAAAAATTACAAAAGATTCTCGTGTAAAACTGATTATTGAGAAACAATTTGCTTTCTGACTTAATCTTTGCGATTAAATTTTTCACTTCCAGTTACCATTACGCTTTGTCACATGTCGCATGCAGCAATGTTTCGAAGTCAGCTATCTAGTCAACAATCTATGGAACTTATTAAGACTGTAATTTTACGAGTTCAGTTTTATAGGGAACAGACGATACAGTCTCAATGTGTGTACGTTTTGCTTGTCAGTTGCACGATTACGTCATGACCATCAAGTCCACATTCTTGGAACATATACTGCTAATGAGGCTTTTCTGCAACATTTTGGTTTACTTGAAAAGACAAAGAGGCCACATATGACAGAATATTTGGTTTGTTTGACAGCTACACGATTATACTACAACGCTACTTTGGAGTGACACAATCTTCGTTATTGCTTTTGCGCTGTATCTATTTTATGTCTGCACAGTTTTTCTGCATTTTTCTAAAAAGTAAAATATGTTTGGGTAATGACTTTTGTGGCATAGCTACAATGAGACAGGTATTTTTCATAACACAATAATACGTTACAGTGTAGTACTTTCAAGGTCACAGCAATGAACGTAATAACTACGACATTTATACGCATAGAGCTTTACTTTTGTGTATGTCAAGGTAAGTACATTGACCTCTGGAGAAATTTGCTTATGGACGACAATAACTACGACACTTGGTACATTTTTACTGTTAGCCAATGACAGAAATTATCTTACAGCAAGAACTATAGTTTAGCACTACATGCCAAGCACTGAGTATTTGGAATATTTTTGAACCACAATGACACAGAGAAGGTTTTCGGTAATACATTTCATTCTCCAATTTAATCTATAACATCTGAGAGTATAATCACACTAGCACTCATGGAGGTACACCTAATTTGTGTACTATGCATGTGGCAAGTGCAAGGAGACCTAGCTAATATAGCATTTGCTTATACAATTTTACGCGCCGATACCATATTTTCTCCAACACAGAACTACACAGCTATCTAGACTTTTAACAGATAGGGATGAACATTTTTTTACTACATCTCTGACTCATATCTAGTTAATTACACAGCTGGATTACTTGCATCATGAAATTGTACTTTGTCTGAGTTTTGGTTATTGAAACGAGCAGAGAGAATTTTTTTAAGGTTTTGAGATTACTGAAGGAAGCTACAACGATTTTGAGGTTTTATTGATCTGTTATGAAGATGTTATTACGACGACGATGTGTATTATGATGTTGAGATACGTTTATGATCAGTAAGATGATGCTATATCAGGAGTATGATTCTCCTACATGCTTATCATTATGAAGTAATGAGGAAATATTGACGAATACGTATATGTGCAATGAGGCAATGAATAATGAGTAGTCGTTAGGGACTCTGGTTTGTGAAAAACTGTTGGAAACCAAGAATTGTACTTTAAGAGTTATGAAAGGTGAGTATATATGTGAATGTGAGTAGCACAGTGCTGATGGAAATTTTTGGACGCTGTTATTCATGAGATTTCGTTTCTACACACTTCTAACGTAAATTTTCAACCTGTGAAATTTTTTATTATTTGTATGAAACTGCCATTGTAGCTGAATCTGCTGTCCTGAATATTTTGGTAAAGAGTACATGTGACCCTGACGTAATGCTCTGCTGCTCCTGCCTGCATGCCAGCCGCTTTGAAATATACCTATTGTTGTGTAGATTTTAAACTTTCCTCGTGCCGCTTCAGCAATTTCGGAGCTTGCCGCACTTTCGCAGGCGCTCGCATAGCTGTAGAAACGAGAGGCCGTTGACCTCGAACTTGACATTTCTTTGTGGAACGCACCAAAGAATCAATGCACTGTTGCTTGGAGACATGTGATTGCACTTTGGAGCTCATACCTTGTGCTACTTACTGAAATGGTTGTGAGGTGATGAGAAGTGTTCTTACGTCTACGTGCCTGATTATGACAAGTGACTCTCTATGAGAGTTGTGAGAGTTTTTACTGACTTATGAAATGCCATATGGCTGGTGAATGATGTTTTTATGCTTTGCTTTGTACATATTTGCTTATTTTATTTGATATCTAGTTTCTAGTTGGCCTGCAGCATTGATTTTACCAAATAAAATTAATTAAAAAAGGAGCACTAGAAAAGGAAAGAAGCATAAGCAAGAGAAGGGACTAGTAACAGGAATTGTGTATATAATTTTCTTTTCAAAGACTTGGTAATTTTTTGCTAGAATAAGTTGATGTGGTACACCACTTTAGTGATAAAATGTGACATAGACATTAAGATGTGAATAGACATTTCCTTATCTGCATTGCTGTCTTTACTGTAATATTTTTTCTGCTTGTACTTTCTCATGTTTATGTATGTTATTGCATTTGCTGCTGCTGTTTGTCAGACATTGTGCTACTGAATTTTACTTGGTATTATTCTGATAAGCCCATTTTAGCACTGATTTATTTTTCTTGTTTGCTGCATATTGCCTTATATTAGTTGTAATGTCGGATTTGCTTTGATAATTTAAATGTGCTGCTGCTTTCTTTGCCAGTTTGCAATTTTTGTCATTGCTGTTTGTGTTAATTGTTTTGTGCTGCTGCATTGCGTCGTTCTCTAGTTTATGTATCCGAACTCAGCAGATTTAAGGTAGTTTAAGATGGGGTATGCTGTATAAGAAAACGAGTTGTGATGTGTTGGGAAGAAATACATTGAGAAGCTACAAGAAAAAGGTTTGGCCAAAGTGTATTATACAAAGAGGAACATTTATTTTGAAAAACAAAATGAACAGATATGTAGGGTACAGTGATAACAGGTTTAGGTAGGATTGTCTTGGAAATAAATGATGAGGTAAGAAATAAATATGAAAGTATAAATCCAGAAGGCATGCTTAGATAGGACATTTTTCCTGGAACAATATTGAGCTAAGGGAGATCTCCGAGAATTAAATAATGTTTTGGTTGGAAATGAAGTACCACAAGTACTGCAGTACCATATGTTACACTGAAAATAGACCATGACCTTTCTTTTTGTGTTATTCTGCTATGTTTATGTGTACACTTGTGCATCTGTGTTCTTCTTGTCTCTGTGTGTTTACCTGATAAGATAAATTTGGTAGAATTTTTTTCTTCTAATGCTAAGCTGCATTCATTATGATGAGGAATACTGTTATCCTCAAATCTAATCTGGTTTTGTAACATATTCTTTACTTTGGGAAGATGTTTGGACATTATTTATTCTGTTATGTTTTCTTTAATGCTCATGTGTCAAGTTAATGTTCCAAAGGATATTCTCATTTTTCATTTATTTACATATGTCGCAATTCCTGTAATACTCATGTATACTCTTATTTATATTCTTTTTGTAAAGCCTGTATTACTACAAATGGTATCGTTATTATCATGTTCTTGACTAATTATGTTTTCTGTACCTTTGTAATTGTATTCTATGCCGTAAAATTGTAATTGTATAGACACCAATTCTTCAAGTTGAGTAAATAGTTTGCATTCATTTTACTGCACACATATCTGTTGGTCGTACTATATGAATAAAATGTCAGAGTTTATATGACTGTGATAGTGCTTGCATGTGTGTTGATAATTTAGCAAGGGACTGGTTAACAGCATTGCTGGTTTTAAGGATATTGCAAAATAATTAGTGAATACACAAGTGGTAGTTCATGAACTTGCCACATTATCATCAAGACTCTTCAATTGTGATTGTGCACCCGCACAGTCGCAATGGATGGATGCTGGCCATCTCTACAAGGATTACAGTGGGTCTGCACCTTTGGTGGCCCACTACTACCATAATCTCTACAAGAACTACAGTGGGTCTGCACATTTGATGGCCCACTACTACTGTAATCTCTACAAGGACTACAGTGGCTCTGCACCTTTGGTGGCCCATTACTACCATAATTTCTACGAGGCATACTGTGGGTCTACTCTGTGGTGGCCTACCTACCAATATTCTTCAAGACTTCGACAGACTTTGATGTGGGTTTGCTCTGTTGTGGCCCATTAACAGTATTCATGTCAAGAGTCAGTACTATGTTTCCCTTGGGCGGACAACACTACTTCTTCAGGACTGCTTGGAGGTCCACTACTTGTGTGTGCATTTTCTTCTATTGCTCAGACTTTGTGCATAAAACTGTCATAGACTACTCTTCTGATAAATGTCTTTAGGGACTGTGAGATGAATTTTTTGATTTATTGACCAACAGTATATTACTAATTGTGTGCATCTGATCTATCTGATATTCTTAATATGATTTTTTTTTAACAAATTAGTCTTGGCCACTGCCCAAACTATTTTCTAAATGTTTTTAAGAGGAACAGAGGGGCTATGTAAGTAGCCTGTTTATATGTTTGTATGTTGGCAATGCTATGTAGCGCTCTGCATTAATAACTCTGACAGCACTGTTCGCACTCTGTAAGAGACTCTTTAGCTGGTCGCACTAGCAGTTGGAGGTGAATCGCCAGTAGTGATGGAAGTTGGAGGTGAACAGCCAGTAGTGATGGAGGTTGGAAGTGAGTAGTTAGCACTGATGGAGGTTAGAGTTTTGAACTGTTAGCGATAGCGGACGATCTGGACGTGCCCGACTTGGAGACTGAATATTATTCATGATTTTATAATTTTTGGAACTGGATGTTACGATTGATTTTACATATATATATATATATATATATATATATATATATATATATATATATATATGTGAACTGGATGCCACATTATTAAGGTAAAAATACATTGCTTTGCAACAAAATCGTTCCTTTGGTAACCACGTGCCTATCAGTAGTTATAGCCTTCAATAGTTTGAATCTTTTATTTATCTGGCAGTATTGGTGCTTCCCACATTGCTGTAGTTCGGGTAATGAAGATATTTGTGAGGGAAGTGACTTATGAAATGTCTAGGTTATTATTAGGATTTCCACTAATTCAGAGCCATCCTTTTATACACTCCTGGAAATTGAAATAAGAACACCGTGAATTCATTGTCCCAGGAAGGGGAAACTTTATTGACACATTCCTGGGGTCAGATACATCACATGATCACACTGACAGAACCACAGGCACATAGACACAGGCAACAGAGCATGCACAATGTCGGCACTAGTACAGTGTATATCCACCTTTCGCAGCAATGCAGGCTGCTATTCTCCCATGGAGACGATCGTAGAGATGCTGGATGTAGTCCTGTGGAACGGCTTGCCATGCCATTTCCACCTGGCGTCTCAGTTGGACCAGCGTTCGTGCTGGACGTGCAGACCGCGTGAGACGACGCTTCATCCAGTCCCAAACATGCTCAATGGGGGACAGATCCGGAGATCTTGCTGGCCAGGGTAGTTGACTTACATCTTCTAGAGCACGTTGGGTGGCACGGGATACATGCGGACGTGCATTGTCCTGTTGGAACAGCAAGTTCCCTTGCCGGTCTAGGAATGGTAGAACGATGGGTTCGATGACGGTTTGGATGTACCGTGCACTATTCAGTGTCCCCTCGACGATCACCAGTGGTGTACGGCCAGTGTAGGAGATCGCTCCCCACACCATGATGCCGGGTGTTGGCCCTGTGTGCCTCGGTCGTATGCAGTCCTGATAGTGGCGCTCACCTGCACGGCGCCAAACACGCATACGACCATCATTGGCACCAAGGCAGAAGCGACTCTCATCGCTGAAGACGACACGTCTCCATTCGTCCCTCCATTCACGCCTGTCGCGACACCACTGGAGGCGGGCTGCACGATGTTGGGGCGTGAGCGGAAGACGGCCTAACGGTGTGCGGGACCGTAGCCCAGCTTCATGGAGACGGTTGCGAATGGTCCTCGCCGATACCCCAGGAGCAACAGTGTCCCTAATTTGCTGGGAAGTGGCGGTGCGGTCCCCTACGGCACTGCGTAGGATCCTACGGTCTTGGCGTGCATCCGTGCGTCGCTGCGGTCCGGTCCCAGGTCGACGGGCACGTGCGCCTTCCGCCGACCACTGGCGACAACATCGATGTACTGTGGAGACCTCACGCCCCACGTGTTGAGCAATTCGGCGGTACGTCCACCCGGCCTCCCGCATGCCCACTATACGCCCTCGCTCAAAGTCCGTCAACTGCACATACGGTTCACGTCCACGCTGTCGCGGCATGCTACCAGTGTTAAAGACTGCGATGGAGCTCCGTATGCCACGGCAAACTGGCTGACACTGACGGCGGCGGTGCACAAATGCTGCGCAGCTAGCGCCATTCGACGGCCAACACCGCGGTTCCTGGTGTGTCCGCTGTGCCGTGCGTGTGATCATTGCTTGTACAGCCCTCTCGCAGTGTCCGGAGCAAGTATGGTGGGTCTGACACACCGGTGTCAATGTGTTCTTTTTTCCATTTCCAGGAGTGTATTAATTATCTGAAGTCAGGTTACTAATTTTAAAGCAGTCAGACTGCGTTATACTTGAATATTGTGAGTAGTTAATGAACAGGAAATGTTTGAGTTCTGTTTGTCAGGGCAAATTCTGTAGGTCAGATATGAATTGATACAGACAAGCAAAGAGACAGTACGTTCAGTTTCACTGAATAGTTGAAGTAAAAACAATTAAGTTTCAATATGAATATCGACTACGGCAAGTGGTGAAGCGTGCATCGTATAACACTTCAGTTTTCGGTCTTGCTATTTCATTTGCGAACGGTGCGTCGTCAGAAGGTCCACCGGAAAGCGTCGGTATTAGCTAGACTTTATCTCATTTGACGGCCGAACTCATCTTACGACTTATTGTGACGCGAAGTAATTTATTCTTGGCCCACCTTGGAACGCACGTCCCCGAAATTTAGTCAGTAAGTCTCATCGTTACGAAGAAAACCTCTCATGAAATACCTGTGTGGATTAATAATAGACAAGCATGCCACATGCTGCGCACTCTTTAAAACTTTATTGATTTGCACGACAGCACACGTCGCCCTCTTGTCACTACGTGCATCAGTTACCTCACAGGAACGATGTGTGGCATTTGAGACACGGGCTTGTCAGGTCAAGGGACGGCGAAACTTTGGCGTTACTCTCGTTGAAAACTGATACTACTGGTTGTAATGCATACCCTTCAATACGCAACACCAAAAAGGAAGCGGTTTTTCTAGTCGTTTTATTCGTAGTGGTCGCGTACTTGGCTTGTCGTTGCAGCATGTTACTCTGTATGCACATTGGTTTAGTGGAACTTCGATTAAATAGAAATAATGTGTTGACGATCGATAGGAAAGGGATGACCAGCTGTCGATAACGAGATAATATTCGACCTGAGGTCGCTAGTTAGAATTCTGATAATAAAGCACTTACATCGTTCGGAATTTGTTCATCTCCAGTGTATTTCCGAAAATTTCAGCGGCGTCTTACGACGTAAGGGCACAAGTCGCTACTGATGCAAACAGAGGAAAGGCTGCTGATGTTAAGAGTGGTGACTATCGTGCGACAAATGGACTTGTGCTACGGGAAAAGCTCCTGGTCCGACACGTCAACTTTTCACATTATTCGTAACATTTTAGGTCAATGCACTTTTTGAAACGTTTTTCCTACGAACAGTCTTCTGAAGAGCTATTCGGAGAGGTCTGCAAAAATACCCTTCTACAGGTACCAGACACCTCTTACGACCTTCAAAATGTGCTCCAGTCATAAATTTCCTTAGATGCTGTATCAGGGGAATTCAGAGGGTTTTAAGTTTGGTGAAAAGGCTGAAGTTTCAACTGCCATCGACAAGTGCATTTATTAACACGTGGTGCATTTTCCTGACTTATTTATTACCATGCTGCGTTGATCAGTGTCATGATTTCATTCGAAATGGTGTAGGACAGTTTCATAGTTTGAAAAGATAAGTGGAAATGTGCCAAATACAAACGGTATTTTCGATTGGATCGGTTCAAAAGTAAATCTGTGCTCTTAGACAACTAAACCGAGCGACATTTTGCCGAGTAAAACGCGACAGAAAAGAAACTGAGACACAGTTCTTACTTCTCCTCACGCCACAGTAACCAGTATTTCCGCCACCATCGCAATCGTTTGGGTCGTTGAACATCCTCACTTACGCTCCCTAAAAGCAGCAACATACATTTCCGAAGACGGTTTGGAATTGCACAATTCTGTATCGTGTTTCAACCTTATGCACGCCACAACTATTTTCAGTTTCTTTTCAATTACAACAAATTCTGTGGCTAAAAGTTTGTTTAATGCTTTCTCCGCCCTTATTCATACTGGAAAGAGAACTCCCGACCCCCGCCTTGTACGTGCAGATACTATAAGTAACATGGGGGAAGGATCCTTCACTGTTCCACATCTTTTTTTACACCAACAAGCGTTTCAGCACTCACCGGGACATCCACTTCACAGAAGTTGTCCACCGACAGCCTGGAGCAGGGTTTGGCCGAATGTTTTTATCAAAAATTCCTGGCGACAGATGACAAATCTCCTTGGTTGGATACAGTTTATGGGACGTTTCAACAAGTAAGAAGTTACACAACATAAGTCTAACAGCAGATCCCCTGTGTAGAAAGCATCCGATACACGACACACTCGTAAGAAAATTGTTCTGACCAAATGAAATTTGGTCATGGACGAGGAAAAAATTGTTTTTAATTACTAGAACGAGCCCAACACTGGAGTGTAATTCCTCAGCCGAACTGGTATCCGTCCCCAGGAACCAAATATCAGCTGTATACTAGGGTATGTGGCTCATTTAACACACTATTCGACGGCCAGAGTCACTCCAGACATATACGACTATCAACCTTACCTGCCACACCACCAACACTGGATGATGCGGAAAAGGTGCGGAAGAAGATACGTTGTCTTGTATTGCACTAACGAGGAACGCAAGTTGGAACTAACGAGGACCAACGACGCTCTTGGAGTGTTTATGATATCTACCCGACCACACAAAATACACTTAAATCCCGAAGAAAGGACACTTCTTTTTCTCCATTTCAAGCATGAATGACTTTAATATCAAGAATTAGCATTACAAAAGGAAAGAGAAAATAAAAGAAACATTACAGACTGCAGCGTGAGAAGCTAAAAAGAGACGTGTTGGAGCGAGTCATAATGGGTTGGAAAGGGAGATAGAAAGGTCAGATTAAACAGAGATGGTATAAGAAGACGGCTAAGAGATGTTGTTGAGTCACGCTTGAACACGGCCACACGATTAGGAGTTAGGCACTGCGAATCTTAGAAACAAAAAATTTCACCCCCAGTGTGTGTTCAGTCGGAGGAGTAGATGTGGAGACGTGAAGTGCCTCATCACCACATTTCTTGCCAAGTCAGGTTTTACATTCTAAGCCACTTCGACATGTCTGCACGTGTGAGGGCGTGTTTATGTGTTGATGGTGACCCGTCCATCGGATGGAGTCGTTAAGCTTTGTAGCCCTCCTGATGCTATTCTAGAAGTGTAGATTTTGAGCCGTAATCGGTTTTCATTTTCTCCCTTTGACTGTTCATCGATTTACCATGTTTTATTTTCCTTAGTAGTGATGGTGTCTTTAACTTACCTCGTTCTCAGCGATGTAACATTCGCTGATGCGAAATACTGTGAGTGCCGTATTTTTCCGGCACATTGATATGCAAGCAGTCACAAACAGTCTGAAAAGCTTGTAAGGGTGTTGCAGGATAGGCTGTGCTAAGAAATAATTGCTAAGAAAAAAAATCGATACGTTGCGTCGTTTCCTAGTTCATTAGCACTGCAATTAGCCCGTCAGACCTTTGTGAACGCAAATTCAAACGACCAGCCAGATGCAATATTAGTGTTAATTGTTCATATAGCGTAGGTGACAGCGCACGAGACTGCTCAGCCTCTCGCTCAGATTCGATCCTTACTGCCGTCCCATGTCCAATTTTTGTGTCGCTCTCTTGTTCAGCGTTAGAAAACCAAACGAAGAACACGTTTGCGCGCGCAATGGCCTTATTGGATAACTCCACTGCTAATTACCTTTCAAACGGCGCAGCGTATCGAATTTTTTTATTAACAATTAATTCTCGGTACAACCTGCCCTGGAAACCAGTACAAGCTCTCCAGACTGTTTGTGGCTGCCCTATATATGCGTTTCCCGTTGGCTTACAACCAGTAATTTGGAAATGACCCACTGCTGAAAAATTTTTACTCCACATCATTTTAGATTTGATATTTCCGGGAATATTTACGAAGAGTGTAAAACAATTCAGTTGATACCGATTATCCGGAAACATGATCATGGTATCTACGAAGTTCCTGATATAGACCTGTGCTCTCAGGGAAAGTGCCTGTTAGCTCGTTTGGCAATTAATCAAGTGCTCCTTTTCCCAGGAGACCGCGGAGTGCTTCGTAATTGCAGCGAAAGGGTGTGTCGGCTTCCAGGTAATACCGGAGATGATAACTAGTTTTCATATTCTCTGCTGTGAAAGACATATTTCATAATCAAAAGTATGTAATGTTGTTAGCTCCAGTGTAAAGGTGACGTCCAGGCTTTGTTTAGTGAGTCTCGTACCTGCGTGGGTTATTGTGTTTATCGAAACGAAATAATAATATTCGCAATGTTTACAGGTACACATTATGTGGTATGCAACGCAATGAAATATGACTGAAAAAGAAAGGGAGATGACGGTCACTGTGTTTGAATTACGTGTTATTGCCAGTGCTCCAGCTTATTTCAACTGGTACTTTACTCATTGTCAGAGGGTAGTTCGGTTTAAAAGATTTTTTATTACTGCTCAGAATTTAGTGCAATAAGTGGTTGCAATGACGCTTCTTTCTGTGTAAGAAGTTTCTTTATAACAAACGGATCTCTTTTTCAGTTGGTGTTCAACTTCACTCTGCCTTTGTGCTACAAGTCAAGACAACACAGGAGTAATCCCGTTTAAAGCGGACCTTGACGTCGTGCCTGTAATTTTTACTAGTATTTCGAAATTTAACTATTCAAAAAATATCTTAGATATTGAAATGAAACTTTAGCCAAATAATGAGTATACACTATGTGATCAAAAGTATCCGGACACCCCCAAAAACATATGTCTTTCATATTAGGTGCATTGTGCTGCCACCTACTGCCACGTACTCCACGTCAGACACCTCAGTAGTCATTAGACATCATGAGAGAGCAGAATGGGGCACTTCGCGGAACTCACGGACTTCGAACGTGGTCAGGTGACTGGGTGTCACTTGTGTCATACGTCTGTATGCGAGATTTCCACACTCCTAAACATCCCTAGGTCCACTGTTTTCGATGTAATAGTGTAGTGGAAACGTGAAGGGACAGGTACAGCACAAAAGCGTACGGGCCGACCTCGTCTGTTGGCTGACAGAGACCACCGACATTTGAAGACGCGCTCCTGCCGTCGCAGCGGAAGGAGCTCTCAGCCTGTGATGGCCGGTGCAACGGTAGCTATTGGAGTTTAGCCCTCGCTGACCGCTCTGCTCTACAGAGAGTCTCCTTTCGAAGCGTCAGTAGCGCTCGGTGGCTCGGCGGAAGGTTGAGATTTGCTCCCTTTCGTCGAAAAGCCGCGTAGCTCGCGGAGAAGCTTAATTGTCACAACAGTCACTGACTCGTAGCATCCCGTAACTTCGGTTACAAACTCCCTTAGCGAGACTATCTCGTTCTGTGTTAGGGTTGACCAGTGCCAGGGGCCCGTTCACGTCGGACCACCCCGCGTACTGTAGGCCACTTTTTCTTCCTCCGCACCTCCTTTAGGTGCCGCGCCACTGCACCAACGGCGCACGCTAGGCCGTAGGGCATTCCCCCTCTTCCGTAGGACCTATTTGTTAGCTCTTTCTTTTCAGAAAATGCAAAATTGTCGTGCCAACCCTCACCTAATAAAGTTCCTGACAACACCAAGGTGGCAGATTCCGTCGGTGTTTCCCCCGCCCTAACCCGCAGTAAGGCTGCAGCGGAAGAGGCGCGTGAGTCGGCTGCTCCCGTCGACGTCAACGTCCCGCTTGCCGCCGTTGATGAGGTGTTAGCCGACAAGGATCGACAGATCGCTGCGCAAGCGCAGGAACTGCTCAACCAGCGTCGATTAATAACCAACCCCTGTGGCCCAAGTGATTCCCCCACGCGGACAAGTACCCTCCCCAGCACACTACACTCACCTGCAACTAGTGAGTCATGTACTACCGTCCCACTGCGGCAGCTGACTCCAGCGGCGGAACCAGCTGCTGCAGATGCGGACCCAGAACACTGGGCCCTGGCAGGTGGAGGTCCCACGACGCAAACCCAGCAACAGTACGCAAACAAGCGAGCAACCACACTCGCTAGGTAGCCGAAAGGCGCTGCTGCCTACACCGAAACCCACACTTCCAGTAAGGAACACTACCACAACAACAATCACGACCCGACCTGCGGTCAGCAACACCACAGAAACACCAACCGCAGCTACGCCCGCACATCAGAAGACTGGTTTTCCCCCAGTCGTAATACAAAACTACGGGGACCTTAGTGTCCTCAACGCAACATTCGCGGAAAGGCACACACCTTGCACGCTCCACACGAAGTACTCTGGGGATAGGGCCTCACTGTACGTGTCAACTAACAACGAATACAAAGATCTCCCAACATTATACGTACAGGAATGCTGAAGAACGAACACAGCAGTACGTGGTAAAGGGAGTGGACCCCAATACCCCAAACACTACAGTACAAGCGGCGCTCAACTTCCTGGGATTCGACTGTAAAAGTGCTTCCAGGATGATGGGCTTCCGCTCTCACCATCATCTACCACACTACCTGGTCGAGATGGCCGACACGGCCGCCCCCCGCGGCCTTCTGCAGATAAAGAGCCTTCTGCGGATGGACGTAAGGGTAGAGATAAACGAACCACCACAAGTCCCCCAACAATGTAACAACTGCCAGCGATTCGGTCATTTGGCCCTCCGCTGCGGCCTGGCACCCTGTTGCAGCGGATGTGCTGGCAAACACGCATCCAACGCCTGCACACTAATCCACCAAAACGTACGCCGTTGCGCCAACTGTGGTCAAGGCGATGCGGCCAACTACAGGGGCTGCAACGTGTACAAAGAGGCGCAGAGGCGCAAAACTCAAAAACCGAAACCACCCAACACCATAACGCGTCCAAGGCCCGCACCAAACCCTGTTAGGAAAAGAGTATCGTTCGCCATGGCTACACGCCCTGGAGGAGCGGAGCGGGCCGCGGAACCTCTGCGCCCAGCACACGCACCTAACACAACCGCTGCGACAACAACACAACCGTCTCAGCCAACATGCAACACTACAACCACACCGGTACCAACACCAGTCCCCAAAAACAACACAACCCCACCCCCTGAAGCCACTGCCTGCGAATCCACACACGACGCACAGGAAGACACACCTACACAAGGACCCCCAGAACCAAAAACCCAGAGAAGGCGTAGGCGACCACGAGGTAACAGGAGTGGGAACACACGTGCACCACAACAAAGTACCCAACAACAGAACACTGAAACGCAGGCACGCAGTCAGCAAGCCAGCGATACCAGCACACACAGTACTCCACCCCTCACCACAACTGAAACACAGGCACTTCAAAATGCACCACACAACAACAACACAAGCGCCAGCCCACACATAACGCCAACACCAGCACCAGCGGCTGCCAACACTACAACCGAGCCTCAGGCCGACACACACAACACCAACATAACACTTGAGGGTTTATTGGCAACAATATTCCCCCATCACACGACCGCTCAGATCTATAACAAGTTCGCGGCGGCCGTCACCACACTCATCACACGGCTCATGACTACTCAACCTGGGCAGTACTGGGCCGCCATACAAACAGCGCTCACCACACTGTTCACACCCATACATGGATAACACGCCACACCCGGCCCCCATCGCAAACAACCAGACACTGACACAGATCCTGTTCTGGAATGCAACAAAAGGGCGGAATTTGCCGCGCTCGTGGAGCGTAAGGGTATCCTTATCGCACTACTGAGCGAAACTAAGCTCAAACCACGCAACCAACTAAACTTCACCGGCAACTGCGTCTATCGTACCGACCGACCGGACGGCTCCGGTCATGGCAGAACAGCCATCATCATACACAAAGACATAGAACACACAAACATAGTGCTCCCTGAACTTAAAAAACTAGAGGCAACCGCCGTCAGGGTCATGTTCAACGGAGCCTACACTACACTGGTGTCAGTATACAACAGCCCTAAAAACATCAAAACACGCGACATCAGCACAATACTCAACATATCGCCGCGCGTAATCGCCGCTGGAGATCTTAACGCAAAACACCCGGACTGGAAATCACGAATACGAAACTCCAACGGCAAGAAACTATACGAACACGCACTAGGACGAAACTACATCACACTAGCGCCGACCGAACCGACGCACATTCCCTACTGGAGGGGACACAGGCCAGACGTGTTAGACATGGCCCTCATCAAGGGCATAACAACGATACTCAACGTTGCCGTTGAAAACGATCTGCCCTCAAATCACCAACCCGTAACCTGAACATTGAAGAAACACTGCAGCACATGGAACAACGCAGGATGTTAGACTACAGGCGCGCGAATTGGACGCAGTTCAAGGAAACGCTTGACAGTCGCATCCCACCCATCCACGCGATTAACGAGACAGCTCAAATTGATAAGGCAGTTAAAACCCTCACCAGCGCCGTCCAAGACGCAGTAACCGACACCATACCGATCCGCACACCACAACAACACAGTGCTGCCCTGCCCCAGGAGATCCTGGGCCTTATCTCAATGAGGAACCGCCTCAGGAGGCATTGGCAGCGTACCAGGCGCCAGAACTTCAAACAGCACATGAACAGGCTCCAGGGTATAATCCGGGACAAAATACAAACAATTAAGACACAACAGTGGGACCAGAAACTCGAAGGGCTGGACACCACGCAACCTGGCGTGTGGCAGCTGGCCCGACACTTCACCAGGGTGAAACTGTACAACCCCACTCTGCAAGGTCCTGATGTTCAGGAAGCCGGGGATACACTACTCCCTCCCACAAAATTACCGACCCATCAGTCTGCTGAGCGCGCTCAGCAAGATCGTTGAGAAGGTAATACTAAAACGACTCACCAGGCACTGTATTACAAACGACACCCTGAGACCGGAGCAATTCGGTTTCAGGAATCATCACTCGACAACACAACAACTCCTCCGCGTCGTTGAATACATAACACACGGACACAACACAAACAAAGCAACTGGGGCGGTGTTCCTGGACATCGAAAAGGCTTCCGATCGTCTATGGCACAACGGCCTAATACGCAAACTCAGCGACGCAGGGTTCCCCGACGGGCTCGTACGTCTCATACGCTCATATCTCACGGACAGGAGTTTCAACACCGACGTGCAAGGCAAACAATCGTCACGACATGGTATCCAGGCAGGAGTACCCCAAGGAAGCTTCCCAGGGCCCTTATTATTTAACCTCTACATTAACGACCTCCCAGCTACACACAACACGACGGTGGATATCTACGCGAATGACACCGCCATCCTTGAGCAAGATTGGAAGCCGTCTAACATTAACAGACTGCACTCAGAACGGCGGAGCCTTGGCTGGTGAAATGGCGTGTTAGAGTAAACGTCGACAAGTGCGAAGCCGTTCTGTTCACTAGAAGACCGAAGCAACTGCGCAAACATCAGCACTGCAACCCAATAACACTACATACACGCCCAATACGTTTCCGCGAGAAGGTCAAATACCTCGGTGTCTGGCTGGACAGGAAACTACTATGGGGGGACCACATTCAACACGTGACCAACAAAGCAAACGCGAGGCTCAAACAACTTTACCCTATGCTTAACAGGCGTAGCACACTGAATAGGAGGGTGTCTAGGTCCATGTCTTGTTCGACCGCTGATGACGTACGCAGCCCCTGTCTGGGGATACGCTGCGCCCACTCGCCTGCGCCGTCTGCAGCTCATACAGAACAAAGTACTCAAAATCATAAGCAACGCTCCGCGCTACACACGCATCGCGGACCTTCACCGGGAATATCGGCTAGATACCATCTTGCAGGTATTCCAAAAACTCTCCACACGACTGTACAATAACACGAGACACTCGCTCAACCCGTTTATCCTTTCTCTGGGTAACTACGACCACAACCATACATGGAAGCACAACAGACGAAAGATACTATTGGCCAGGAACTAAACATCTAGGGTCCATAGCACACTAACATGACAATACTGGCGAGCCCCTGCAACACAGCTACTACTGGTAACCCCAGATGCTCGACCAACCGAAAAATAGGCAACCGCAGGGAAACCGTACTGTACACAGCGCGCAAACCAACCATACACACCCCCTACACTGTCTGTGAGCCGATCTATGACCGATCGTCCACTAATGTACAACGACCTTAAACTGTTGCAGGGAGCAGCAACTGCAGCAAGCCCCGCAACGAGCTCCAGCAACGACAAAGGTAACGATGAACGATACCTCGCACTAACATAACCACACTTTGCATGCACTGTCGCAGATAGCAAGCCGCTACTGGCCTTACTACCCGTCCTACTGTTGCAGAGGTTTTTTTACCTTGGCGCTTGCCTTGGCACTTTTTTTCCTCTGCCCTTACAACCGCTACCCTTCGATCGCTTTCGTCCACTTTCTATCTCCTGATGGACCATGTTTATGAGTAATCTTACCCAGACGCATGGATAACATCACAGCCCGCTTCCTGTGATGTCTGATTCAAAAACTAACATGTTGTACGGAGGTGACAATAGAACTTTTGGTTTGGTCACCACGTTGGTGTGGGCGTGGAGGGGCGCCATCCAATAGCCGACAGTTGAAGGGGATCGTAATGAGTAATAGGCAGACATCTATCCAGACCATCACACTGGGATTATAAACTGCATCAGGATCCACTGCAAGTACTATGACAGTTAGGTGGGAGGTGAGAAAACTTGGATTTCATGGCCGAGCGGCTGCTCATAAGTCACACATCATGGTGGTAAATGCCAAACGACGCCTCGCTTGGTGTAAGGAGTGTAAGCATTGGACGATTGAACAGTGGAAAAACGTTGTGAGGAGTGACGAATCACGGTACACAACGTGGCGGTCCGACGGCGGAGTGTGGATATGGCGAACGCACGGTGAACGTCATCTGCCAGCGTGTGTAGTGCCAACAATTCGGAGGCGGTGGTGTTATAGTGTGGTCGTGTTTTACGTGGAGGGAGCTTGCACCCCTTGTTGTTTTGCGTGGCACTATCACAGCACAGGCCTGCATTGATGTTTTAAGCCCCTTATCGCTTCCCACTGTTGAAGAGCCATTCGGGGATGGCGACTGCATCTTTAAACACGGCCTGTGGCGGAATGGTTACCCGACAATAACATCTCTGTAATGGACTGGCCACAGAGTCCTAACCTGAATCCTATAGATCAACTTTCGGATGTTATAGAACGCCGACTTCGTGCCAGGCCTCACCGACCGACATCGCTACCTCTCCTCAGTGCAGCACTCCCTGAAGAATGGGCTGCCATTCCCCAAAAAACCTTCCAGCACCTGACTGAATGTCTGCCTGCGAGAGTGGAAGCTGTCATCAAGGCTAAGGGTGGGCCAACACCATACTGAATTAAAGCATTACCGATGGAGGGAGCCACGAATTTGTAAGTCATTTTCAGACAGGTGTCCGGATACTTTCGATCATACATTTTGACCTCCATGTGAAAGAAAACATATAAACTGTGGAATACATAGTGGAGTGAATATTGATTTTTATCTTATGTACTGAATTACGTGCAATTTTTACTTTAGGTATACTGTACTTCCACACTATTCAAAATAAAAGGTCAAAACCAATTTTATTCTTTCAATTACCAACTTTTTGAAACAGTAAACTAGGAGTATTCATCAATTCGACGTTCTGTGTATTTTAAAAAAAGTGTCTTTTAGAAGTCAATTTTCACTCCGAACAACTTAAGAACATATGCATTGCTCCAGCTTTAAATATTTAATAGATCGCTGAGTTTTGTGGTTCAGTGTGTACCTTACTCATTGTCAGTGGGTAGTTCAATTTAAAAGATTTGTTATTACTGCTCAGTCTTTTACTAAGGGTGTCATGCAAAATTTTGTTTTAGTTTAATATTAGATGAAATAATGATACGTAAGTGTGCAAAAATTTTGACTACGAGGAACAGAAACTAAACGTTTGCATGTCATTTTCATCCCAATGTTAACAAGTTAAAACATCTCAGCTCCATAATCTTGTTGATTAGGAGTGTCCTTTTCAGCTTCTTTCTTTTCTTTGCTATTCTTCCCTCCCTTTTTCAAGTTTCAGCAGCGTTTTCAGCTTCAGTGACACCTTTTCTGTCTACTCGTAGAGGCCCACTTTTCATGTTGTCTCCAGTTTTGATGCATAGTCTGCTAATGGTTTTAATCATCTTTTTATTCCATCATTAAAACTTATTAAGGCGTTCATCACACCAATCTCTAAAGATGACATACCAACAAAAACAATTTTTGTAAACCATTTCCAAATGCATTCGGATTCTGTGTTTTGCCATGTAAACATTTTTCCAAGAATTTAGAATCTGAAAGATTTCTGTACAGGTGATCCTGACCGGGCCAAATATCTCACGGAATAAGCGTCAAACGAAAAAACTACAAAGAACGAAAGTTGTCTAGCTTGGAGGGGGAAACCAGATGGCGCTATGGTTGGCCCGCTAGATAGCGTTGTCATAGGTCAAACGGATATCAACTGCGTTTTTTAAAAATAGGAACACCCTTTTTATTACATATTAGTGTAGTACGTAAAGAAATATGAATTTTTTAGCCGGGCCACTTTTTTCGCTTTATGATAGATGGCGCTGTAATAGTCGCAAACGTGTAAGTACGTGGTATCACGTAACATTCCGCCTGTGCGGACGGTATTTGTTTCGTGATACATTACCCGTGTTACATGGACCGTTTACCAATTGCGGAAAATGTCGATATCGTGTTGATGTATGGCTATTGTGATCAAAATGCCCAACGGGCGTGTGCTATGTTTGCTGCTCGGTATCCTGGACTACATCATCCAAAAGTCCGGACCGTTCGCCGGATAGTTACGTTATTTAAAGAAACAGGAAGTGTTCAGCCACATTGAAACGTCAACCACGACCTGCAACAAATGATGATGCCCAAGTAGGTGTTTTAGCTGCTGTCGCGGCTAATCCGCACATCAGTAGCAGACAAATTGCGCGAGAATCGGGAAACTCAGAAACGTCGGTGTTGAGAATGCCACATCAACATCGATTGAACCCGTACCATATTTCTATGCACCAGGAATTGCATGGCGACGACTTTAAACGTTGTGTACAGTTCTGCCACTGGACACAACACAAATTACCGGAAGATTTTTTGCACGCGTTCTGTTTAGCGACGAAGCGTCATTCACCAACAGCGGTGACGTAAACCGGCATAATATGCACCATGGGTCAATGGAAAATCCACGATGGCTGCGACAAGTGGAACATCAGCGACCTTGGCGGGTTAATGTATGGTGCGGCATTATGGGAGGAAGGATAATTGGCCCCCATTTTATCGATGGCAATCTAAATGATGCAAGGTATGCTGATTTCCTACTTAATGTTCTACCGATGTTACTACAAGATGTTTCACTGCATGACAGAATGGCGACGTACTTCCAACATAATGGTTGTGCGGCACATAGCTCGCGTGCGGTTGATGCGGTATTGAATAGCATATTGGTTGTCAAAGCACCATACCATGGCCGGCACTCACCGGATCTGACGTCCTGGGATTCTTTCTATGGGGAAAATTGAAGGATATTTGCTGTTGTGATCCACTGACAACACCTGACAACATGGTTCAGAGCATTGTCAATGCATGTGCGAACATTACGGAAGCCGAACTACTCGCTGTTGAGAGGAATGTCGTTACACGTCTTCCCAAATGCATTGAGGTTGACGGCCATCATTTTGAGCATTTATTGCATTAATGTGGTATTTACAGGTAATCACGCTGTAACAGCATGCGTTCTCAGAAATGATAAGTTCACAAAGGTACATGTATCTCATTGGAACAACCCAAATAAAATGTTCAAACGTACCTACGTTCTGTATTTTAATTTAAAGAACCTACCTGTTACCAACTGTTCGTCTAAAATTGTGAGCCATATGTTTGTGACTATTACAGCGCCATCTATTGAAGCTCTATCTTCTTATCTCGTGTTTTCTACTGAAAATCTCGTGCTTGTACTCTTGTTAACTTTACTATTACAGAGATCGCCTAAACTTTATTTTTTTTAATTGGTCCTGTGCGCAACAAATAACTTACTTGGTCTTTCTGCTGCCACTGCTTGATCTGCTGCATTCCATTATTTAACAGAAACATAAGAAAACCTATTATTCATGCTGAGTGCAATGCATGTTCTGTATGGCGGCTCCTGCTGTTTCTGCGGCTGCTGCTGCTTACTACAACTACACATAATTCAAGAGAAAGGGTTTGGTGAAGTCTAAACTCGATAAATGATAACCCAAACACGTAATTCCCTTTTTTCCAAAACTATATTCTGAAAGCGATTCTTTCTCATTCAATTAACAAAACGCTAGAAGCTCTTTCAACAATCGCTTCATATGTAAATCTGCCTCCAGTGGCATTAAAGCAATATTACAAATTAATCAAACTCTTAAGACAGAATGAAATACTTCTCAATTAAATGCATAGTGAAACAATTCCCTGACAATTACAAAAGAAATCAATGACAAAATTCAATACTTAATCTATTCGTCTAACAATGGTTTCCCTTAAGAATTCAACTCCTATCATTATGAAAATTTCTGTCTGTTGCTACGCACATACACAAACCCTTTTCTGTAAATTAATAAGCGCGCTGCAAATTATAAAAAATATCAACTCAATACCAAATCCTGTGTCGCTGCTGGCGGACACGGCAGTACGGCAGCTTGGCGATGATCCCTCGCCCAACGCACGTGCGCACCACAGCAGGCGGGCTCCTACACTGGCTTCCAAACTGTCACTAATTAATCCGTGCACTGCGAAGTGCGACAACAATATCTTAGATTCCAGAGCTTGTGTGTGCGTGCTGCAGCCAATCTTTAAATCTTAAGAGAGTATTGCCCACTCTCATAACCCCCAACCTCATTTTTGAAAATTTTGCAGGGTGATTCTTGCCTAACATATGTGCAAGGAACAAACAGTAAAATTTTTTACAAAACGACGAAAAATTTAGGCAAAGAGAAAAAACGTTACAATTTATATCGAATGACTAAAAGTATTTCTTGCTTAGCATCTAAGTAAAGTTTTTTTACAAAACGACGAAAATTCTCTTGCATGGCATATAGGCAAGGGAAAAATGTTAAAATTTTATACAAAACTGGCAGAAATGTTGCTGGCCTAATTGACTGGAAAGGAGAAAACATGGCTCCTTTTACAAAAATAATATGAAAATATTGCTAGGCTATTATGTATGTAATAAGAAAACATCAAAGGAAATATAACAAGTTTCTTACATAAGTAGATAAAAAAGATCATATAAGTTTTAACAGATGTGTAACAGTAACTACTTAAGCATTGAATAGTCCTCAATAAGCTAACATTACCTAATAACCAGTAAAAAATAATATTTTATTTTCTGCATTTGGGCACTTACGTTTCCATGACATTAATCAGTAGTGGTCTGACTACATGATACTTTATGTTTTTATGCTTGCAGTTCCCTCTGGTCAAAAGAAACCATGTCTAAATTTTTTAAGTGCAGCAGACTCAGGGACTTCATATCCACTGACAACCACACCTGAAGCCAAATTTTCCTCTGGTGAGACAGTTTGACAGTTTGAGACAGTTTCTGGTGAGACAGTAAGCAGACTCAGGGACCTTGTGTCCACTGACAACCATACGTAACGTCCATACTCCCAGGATGACACAATTTGACAGTGTTGGCAGACTCAGGGCCCTCGTTTCCACTGACCACACGTCGCTGCGTTATTGCATAAGTACCTCCTCAAACGTATGTAGTACAAGTCTCGGTCGAGTATTTCTGTATACTGGAAACGTCATAATTTATAGAAAATATATTCTCCATTTAAAATGCGATATCTCTAACCTAATTACAGAAATTAAGCAAGGAATAATATTATATCATATAAACAGGCATGTGAGCTCTGAGCTCATTTAAATGTTTTCTTTAACTCTATTGTCACAGCAATTACAGATTTGTGGCATATATCTCAAGTCATGAATAATGTGAGGCTCACCACATGGTGGCAAAGTCAATTTTCTTTAAATTTCTCGCCACAGCAATCACAGATTTGTGGCACTTATTTTTCAATTCAGTCATATTATGAGGCTCACCACACGGTGGCAAGTTAATTTTCTTACGATTAGTTTGGCCAATAACTGTGGCAAAGTTTTGATTGTGACCATGAATCATTACAAATGTGGCACCAACAAAAAAAAAATATCATTTTAATTTCAAGGAATAAATCCTGTGCCATCGAACTCTAATTACCTACTATTTTTACATTACTAGTGATTTTGAAAAAGAATATTACAATATTTGTTACAATAATTGTTATGTACATTTTAGTTATAAAATATTTAAATAATGCTACAAATAGAAAAGTAATTCTATAGTGATGCTGTTATATATAATAAAAGTTACAGAATCACTTAGAAAAAGTCTAGCCAACGGCTTGCCAAATCAGTTCATGAATATGTACAAAATTTAGTGAATAATTACATGACTTCGCATCAGATTTTTTACACTCTCATTACTAAGTTATACCAAATTTATAATTATCAGTCTGTAATGACTGTCAATATTTCTGATGTCAAACGTCAATGTCTGTCGTATAGCGTCTCAATCGTTTTTATATGGAGTCCTCATTGTCTCTGTTTGGAGGCTTCCCTAGTCTTTGTAGGAATCCGTGTGGCGATACCTTGGATGGTCACAAAGAACAAGAAAAAGAAACAACCTACAAAGCACATAATAAAAAAATAGATTATTCACAAAATACAACACACAAAACCCCTCCATCTGTCCAGTAGAAACTGAAAGAAATGGTTTATTCATCAAGGTGACAAGAAATAAATTTATGACATGACAAGAGAAAAATCATCACCTTCCAATTAACCTCATACTGGAATCGGCACTGCATCACTAAATGACAATCATGAAATAGAAAAACACAATATAAATATTAAATTGACTTATTTTACACTACTATTTACAAATTCATAAAATATGGCAGATACTCTCCCCTGTAGGCGTAAGAGTACTTTCACTCTGGAAAGAGAAAAGAAATCGTTTAATGCACGACATAATTATCTAGGCCATAGCTCAGTGTTTTTGTGTCACGGCCGACTGTTTCTGGAACGTCTTTCTTCTCGCGACCCTTAACGGTAAACGTGCTACGGTCCGATCTGAAAATGTCGTCTACTACACAAAATTACGTCACGTTAAGTGCTTTCGTTTCTGCAATGGAGAAAACTTCCGTTGATATCATGTTTCCTGTAAGAAATGCAATAAAGTCAACCTTAACAACAATAAGAAGAGAAACAACACTATCATTCTTACCATTCCTCAATTTCACAGAGCAAAAAATATTCTTGGTACTCATTCATCACATAATTTAACGTTTTGCTGTGAATTTGTGTCAGAACTCCTTTCGTGACTCATAGCTATGTCTTAACTTTACTGAGACTTAGATTTTAAGTAAGTGTGTACTCTACCTTAACATTACTGTGACTTAAATTTTACGCAAATGTGTATAAGCTATATCTTCCTTCATAGAATACTGTTGTGGGTTTCTTCGTTTAGAAGTGCATCTTTCTTACCTTCTCTTGTCCTATAAAAGTCTGCTAAGTGCTTCCTCATTGTGTCACACTATTCATGAGTGGTCCATAAATCCTAATACGCCTTACCTGGCAAACTAATAAACACGAAAAATCCACATAAATCATCACTCTTCAAACTACCTCATAAATCAGAACAAGTGTCAGTTCGAAGGTTTCCTAATTATACTATTGCCCATCAAACATACCTTCTCAATTCAGAGCCACTTATACAGTATATTTGACCTGAAGATAATGTCAACAGTTTCTGTCATTCCATGTTATTTCTCCCTAAAAAACGTGCATAGTTATTTCTAGCATTTTCGTTCAAATAAGTCACGAAAATTTCATTGTTTCAGTGAACAGTCGCAAGATGTCAACAGCTGATATAATCCTCTCGTCAGAAATGTCCCTTTGCAAAGTTCTCAGTCTCCCGAACAATGCAAATCATTCATAATCATTCATTCTTGGTTTTTCATACAGGATAGATTGATAGTAAAAGATTAATAGATAAACAGGTTGGTCAAAGATTATGAAGCAATACTGAAAATTAAAATAGGAATAATATATGGCTGGGACACCTATGCTCACCAAACATATATTTACTAAAGATCAGTAAACAACCTAGGGCCTTATTCCTTAAAAATTTTAATGTGTGATAAGTGATGAAGACATCGCGATTTATGTGTTCGTATTGTCTCAGGTTCCACAGCGTTTGTGTGTGTAATGCGTCGTATACGGAAGGGTCCTTCAAACACCAAGAAAAACTTCCTACTCAAATGTTTACCCTTATGGGATAGTCGATGTGATCTAAGCAAAACTTTTTGACCTAATTGTAAATTCTTGACGTTGACTCGTGGATTATGCAACTTCTTTCTTCTGTCTGCAGCTTTCTTGATCTTCTGTAATGCTATACTCACCACTTCATGGTGTCTTAAACATCGCTGTGCCGGGAAGGCTACTAATTGTTTTATCTTACCTGATGGCTGTTTATTTTTCAACACAAGCAGTGGAGGCAGGGTAGTGGAATCATTAGGTAGCTCATTAATAATGTTTTGGAAATCGGATAAATGTACGCCCCAGTTTCTATGTTGGCGATGGTAGTACAATCTGCAAAGTTTACCTAACTCCTTCATGATATGTGCTGATGGGTTACATGATGGCATAAAACGTGATATAAATACTGGTTTAATTTTCCTGCGTCACAAGGTTTTCAGCCAACTGTTGGAATGGATTTGTTGGCCTTTGTCAGAAATCACCCTGTCAACGTGCCCCACTTGCTTCAAGAAATTCTTGACGAATGCTGTAAAAACTAATTTTGCTGTAGCTTTTCGTAAAGGTGTGAATGAGACAAATTTCGAAGTAAGCTCAACAGCTACGAAAACACATGAATGGCTTTGTCTAGATCTTATTACTGGTCCGAAGATGTCCACGGCAGCCATCTCTTTTAATTTGACTGGAATGATTGGAAATAGTGGTGTTCTGTGTGTCACTGTTGGTGGTTTTGCTTTCTGACATAACTTGCATATTACCAGAACTTTACGGATTTTTTTTCCATATTGTAAAAATAACATGTCTCTCGTAGTTTTTGAAAACATTTCTTCGCACCAAAGTGGGCATAACTGAGATGTGTGTACCAAATGAGTTTATTTAGAAGTTCGTCTTGTATGCAAAAATAAAACCCCAGAAGGACTGTCAGGACGTCTGCGTCTGAATAAGATGTTTTCACGTATGATATAAAACTGTCTTATAGCAAGATGTGACTTATTCTCCCACTTCCATTTTATATCCTTCCAAATCGAATCCTTATCTTGTTCACGAGCAATGTCACTTAATGAGGACGAAATGAAGTTTTCAAAGCAACCTTCTGCATGTAGAGTAAGCTGTAATTATTTTCTAGGCAATCTTCCTCGTTACTTTGAGCTAAACCAACAGGTGCTCGTGAAAGCGCATCAGCAATGACGTTTTGTGAAGCTGGAATATATATAACAGTGAAGTTAAATTCCTGAAGAAACAAAGCCCAACGTTTTAAACGGTCGTGATTTAATTTGGCTGACATGAGAAATTGTAACGCCTGATGGTTGGTGTATACTTTTGTGTGCTTGCCTTGCAGATAGTAACGAAATTTATCAAATGCCCATACCATGGTAAATGCTTCCAGCTCCATGACTGAATAGTTGCGCTCTGATTTTGTTAATACTCGACTGGCAAAAGCTATACTTTTCTGAGTAAGAATGCCATTTTCCACAACTTCTTGGAACAAATAGACACCAAGCCCAGATCTTGAGCTATCTGACGAAAGGCAAAAATCAAGGGATAAATCGGGATGTGACAATATAGGTGCATTCAGTAGTGCAGTTTTCAAATCGTGGTACTCTGTTTGAGCAACATGATCCCAGTCCCAAACTGTATTCTTACCTGTTAGTTGACATACTCTAGGTGTTGACAAGCTTTGTAGGCTAATAAAACGACGATAAAAATTTATTAGTCCCAAAAATCCTCTTAATTGTCGCTTGTTTGTTGGTAGGGGCATTTCTTTGATTGCATTTAATTTTTCTGGATCGGGTAGAATACCTTTTGTTGTAGCAATGTGGCCAAGAAATTTGATTTGTGTTCTACCAAAGTCCGACTTTTCTAAATTGACTCTAATGCCATGCTCCCGAAATGTTTGTGATAATTCACTTAATACTTGGTTGTGGTTTGTCCATGAATTTTCTGCCATCAAAATGTCGTCAACATAAGTGGTGATCCTGTCTTTTAAGTGTGTCGGTAATATTGTATTCAAACCACGGATAAATCCAGCTGACGAAACGCTGAGACTAAATGGCAATTTTCGAAATTGGTTACAGTTTCCAAAACAGAGGAAAGCTGTGTATTTCCTACACCTCGGGTTTAATTCTATTTGCCAAAAACTACTTCGTAAATCCAAAGATGACATCACCTTCACTCCATGGAATTTTTGCAATAGTTCATCTAGTGTCTGTGGTCTATCGGTTTTAGGTTGGATTACTGTGTTAATTTGTCTGGAATCAAGAACCAGTCTAATGGAATTATCCCTTTTCTTAACCACTTGTAATGGGCTGTTATATGAACTCACAGCAGGTTCGATGATTCCCAGCTCTAAAATGGATTGTATTTCCTGTTTGACTTTGTCTCTGTATGTCAATGGTATGACGTATGGTGGTACAAAACATTTGTTATGTTCCTTGACCTTGAATTCATAAAGAAAGTTACGTATTGTTCCTGTCTTGTGAGAAAAAACTTCACAATTTGTTTGTAATATTTCAGATAACTCATCAGTGCCTGCATTAGGATCTACTTCGTTTCGGTAAACTTTCCTTATAATTAATTGTTCTGTACTAATGGGTTGTTCTGTTTCACAGTAAAACGTAGTCATGTTATCTTTGCAGCTATTGGACAAATTGAGTGATTGTTGTGCCTCAAGCGGAAAGAGAAAACGCAGACAATTCACTTCCTCATCCTCCTTTTTTTAGCCATCCTTGAAATTTAAGCGTGACTATCATTTGATTTACTTGTAACATGACTTCAGCAATACAAAAGTTTAACCTTACGTAGGTATTCCACACCCAAAATCATTTCTATTGATAAAAGAGGGACTACTGTGAAATTTGCAGAAAACTCGTGCCCTTGACACCTGAAAACTAAAGAAGCCTGATTGCGTACATCTACACTCTTTCCTTGTATGACTCCCTTTAATTTTGTCTTTAATAATGGCAGATGCCTGTTCACATTGTCTCGCTAATTACATTCACAGGCTGCCAGAATCAAGTACAGCTAAAAGTAGAATCTTTCCTACCGAGATTTTTATAATTGGATGAGCATACATAATTTCGCTGTTGTCATTTTCTTGTAATAATGTGTCCTCCAGTCCAACAAAGTTGACATAATTTGTGTGTCGGCTTTCCGCCGCTACAAACGGTTCGTTGTTGTGCCGGCTCGTGTTGCCGCGAATTATTGCTTGGGTTGGGTGGTCTGATTTCTATATTGTCGCCACGCTCTAAATTGGAATTTCTGTGATCCTGCCAATTTTGATTTGTCCCCTCATCATAACTGTTTTGGTTCTCATAATTGTTATGACCATAATTATCACGTGGGCTCGATGCTCTGTATTCTGTATGAGCACCGCGTTCCGAATTGTAATTTGCGTGTCCGCGCCAATTTCGGTTGTCTCTACCGCGACCATTTCTTCTAAAATAATTTTCATTTCCGTAACGCCTTTGCTCTCGCGGTCCGCGATCTCTGTTACTGTACTGAGAGTTCCTATGATCATAAAAATCATTTCTCTGGCATCTATGATCTGTGTTATACGGTTGATGCCGCATATCGCGCCTATCTTCTTCCGCCCTGTACGCGTGAGGTTCGTCCGAGTTCCATACGCGTTTACTGTCACGCCGCGGATTATTATTTTCCCAATACTGATTACTATTATCTCTTTCTGTGTTTTCATAATTGTCAAATTCTAATTCTTGCAAAAGAGCTTGGAATGCCTCCAAGTCATCTTTGCACCTACCTGCCAAAATTATGTGGCGTAATCTGATAGGCATCTTTGTCAAAAAGATACGAATTAATTCCGACTGACTGTACGGATTCGTTAAATATCTGTTCATGCGCATCATGTTTTCAAAATATTGCACTGGAGTTGAAAATTTCGACTGCTCATAACTTTGCATCATAATGATGTAATGTTTTACACGATCTTGTCTAGTCTCTGACCAGTAAGCAGATAAGAATGCGTGATAAAATCACCACATGTGTGACATTCACGTACTATTGAGCGCATTCTTCTTGCGGGCTCTGCTTCAAGATAACTGCAAATGAATTCCAGTTTGTGGCCAATTGGCCATGTTGGTGGTAGAGAATAGTCAAATTGTTGTAACCACTCTCGAGGATGGATTTAGTGACTAGCACCCCGAAAAATTAAATTTCCTAACTGTGAGAAAATACTTATAGTCAAACTCGTCATTTTTCTTACAAGGGAACCTCCCCAACGCAACCCCCTCAGATTTAGTTATAAGTTGGCACAGTAGATAGGCCTTGAAAAACTGAACACAGATCAATCGAGAAAACAGGAATAAGTTGTGTGGAACCATGAAAAAATAAGCAAAATATACGAACTGAGTAGTCCATGCGCATGATAGGCAACATATAGAATAATATGCGTTCAGGAGCGTCGTGGTCCCGTGGTTGGCGTAAGCAGCGTGGAACGAGAGGTCCTTAGCTCATGTCTTCCCTTGAGTGAAAAATTTAATTTTTTATTTTCAGTTTATGTGACAAACTCTTACATTTTCATCACTTTTTTGGGAGTGATTATCACATCCACAAGAAAACCAAAATCGGGCAAGGTAGAAGGATCTTTTTACCCATTCGCCAAGTGTGCAAGTTAGGTGGATCGACAACATATTCCTGTCATGTAACGCACACGCCGTCACCAGTGTCGTATAGAATACATCAGACGTGTTTTCCTGTGGAGGAATCGGTTGACCTATGACCTTGCGATCAAATGTTTTCGGTTCCCATTGGAGAGGCACGTCCTTTCGTCTACTAATCGCACGGTTTTGCGATGCGGTCGCAAAACACAGACACTAAACTTATTACAGAGAATAGAGACGTCAATGAACAAACGGACAGATCATAACTTTGCAAAAATAAAGTAAGTAAACTTTTCGCTCGTGGGCAGACTTAAACGAAGGACCTCTCGCTCCGCAGCTGCTCACGCTAACCACAGGACCACGTCGCTCTGGTGCCCACGTTGTCCTTGATGTTGCATATGTTACCCATGGACTACTCAGTTTGTATATTTTGCTTATTTTTTTCATAGTTCCACACAACTTCTTCCTGTTTTCTCGATTGATCGTGTTCAGTTTTTCAAGGCCTATCCATTGTGCCAAATTATAACTAAATCTGAGGGGGTGCGATGGGGAGGTTCCCTTGTTAGCGGATGAGTTTTCGTTTACAGCATGACTCGCGTTTCCTTCATTACGTCCCGCAAACGTGTCATATTCACGAGAAAAGTGGTCGGCATTTCCATAATTAATGCGCTCACTGTCGTTACCAATTTGGTAATTATCGGATCTACCAGTGTCATTGCTGCGATCGATATTTTCTTCGATGCTGGCAAGCTGTTCCTGTATATTTTTCACGTCACGTTTGTTTTGCTGATTAATTGTCATCTGCCCTTGTTTAAAACGTTGCAGAGACTGTAGTTCTTCGGTATCCGCGATCGGTACCGGCTGAGTGTCATCTGACCTCGTATCTAACCCGATACTCAGTTCCGTCACTTTCATGGATAATTCATCTACCTGTTTCGCTACTGTCGTTAATTGAGTTTCTATCTTTGAAACTTAATTGGTGGTCTGTAATTGCAATGACTCAACATTTTTCGCTAATTCCTCTACTTGCAGTTCTTGTTGTGACGTCTGTCGTTTCACTTCAACAATATCAACATTTTGTACGTGATCAAGTCGGGATACAAGATTATTGATATCTGATTTGAATTCTTCACGTACCTGACTTTTCAACTGACTGCTCATTTCTTCAAATTTACTATTTAAATTGTCCTTCACCTCACCCCGAAACAATATGAGATTCTCGTTAATTTCGTTCTGAAGCGATTTGAAATTCTTTGCATTATTGTTGTTAAATTCAGTGAGTTTACTTTCCTGTCTGTTATTAAATTCAGTGACTTTACTCTCCTGTCTGTCATTAAATTCAGTGAGTTTACTCAGTAATAATTGTAAAACATCATTACTGGGGGCAGGGAGTACAACGTTACTCTTCTCTGTTAAAGCAGAAGCAGTACCTGCATTTCCACTAACAGAAGGAAAGGCAAAATTACTCCACTCTATCGGAATGTCAACCAGACCTGAATTTCCACCGAAAGTGGGGAAAACAAAATTACTCTGCACTTTTGAGGCGGAAGCAACGCTGGTATTTCTCATAATGAGTTCGGTTTGCGTCACTGTATTGTCATGTCCTAAGTTGCGTAGCACACAGTTGTTCATCACGCATTGTTAGCAAATGATCGCTACATTCCGATTCTCCACAGTATTGTTAGAAAATTCCCGGATCTCAATATTCTCAAAAGAAATTTCTACTCTCTGTTCCGAATTTTTGGAAACTGCGTTTGAAACCGCTCCTACATTCATGTTCGCAACCGCATCTACGTTTGCGTTTGCAGTAGCATCTGCATTATTTTCCATTTTCTTTTGTGCTTGCGTCCTCATTGTCGCAATACGAACGAAAACATGTCACTAAAATACATCGCTATCCTAAAAATTCCACTGTTCAGTTAACTATTACACAATGCACCAACAAATTCAAAGAAAAAACTGCTGGAATAAAATTTTGTGTTAATACAAAGCAGTGCGAAAGCGATCAAAATGATGTGCCTCCACTAATGACTACTGTTGCGTAAGCTTGCAGTTGGCAGTAGAAAGACGAAGCATATCTAACTACGACTCATCCAAAAAAAAAAAAAAGTTTCCTGGCAGGCATGTCGACAGGTGAAAGTCGCAAGCTCTATCTTCTCATCTCGTATTTTCTACTGAAAATCTCGTACTTGTACTCTTGTTAACTTTACTATTACAGAGATCGCCTAAACTTTATTTATTTTTTTAAATTGTCCTGTGCACAACAAATAACTTACTTGGTCTTTCTGCTGCCACTGCTTGATCTGCTGCATTCCATTATTTAACAGAAACATAAGAAAACCTATTATTCATGCTGAGTGCAATGTATGTTCTGTATGGCGGCTCCTGCTGTTTCTGCGGCTGCTGCTGCTTACTACAACTACACATAATTCAAGAGAAAGGGTTTGGTCAAATCTAAACTCGATAAATGATAACCCAAACACGTAATTCCTTTTTTTCCAAAACTGTATGCTGAAAGCGATTCTTTCTCATTCAATTAACAAAACGCTAGAAGCTCTTTCAACAATCGCTTCATATGTAAATCTGCCTCCAGTGGCATTAAAGCAATATTACAAATTAATCATACTCTTAAGACAGACTGAAATACTTCTCAATTAAATGCATAGTGAAACAATTCCCTGACAATTACAAAAGAAATCAATGACAAAATTCAATACTTAGTCTATTCGCCTAACAATGGTTTCCCTTAAGAATTCAACTCCTATCATTATGAAAATTTCTGTCTGTTGCTACGCACATACACAAACCCTTTTCTTTAAATTAATAAGCGCGCTGCATATTATAAAAAATATCAACTCAATACGAAATCCTGTGTCGCTGCTGGCGGACACGGCAGTACGGCAACTCGGCGACGACCCCTCGCCCAACACACGTGCGCACCACAGCAGGCGGGCTCCTACACTGGCTTCCAAACTGCCACTAATTAATCTGTGCACTGCGAAGTCCGACAACAATATCTTAGATTCCAGAACTTGTGTATGCGTGCTGTAGCCAACCTTTAAATCCTAAGAGAGTATTGCCAACTCTCACTATCACAATGCGAAAAAAGTGGTCCAACTAAAACATTCATATTTCTTTACGTACTACACGAATATGTAATAAAAATGGGGGTTCCTATTTTTACAAAAAACGCAGTTGATATCCGTTTGACCTATGGCGCCGGCCGAAGTGGCAGTGCGGTTAAAGGCGCTGCAGTCTGGAACCGCAAGACCGCTACGGTCGCAGGTTCGAATCCTGCCTCGGGCATGGATGTTTGTGATGTCCTAGGTTAGTTAGGTTTAACTAGTTCTAAGTCCTAGGGGACTAATGATTTCAGCAGTTGAGTCCCATAGTGCTCAGAGCCATTTGAACCATTTTGACCTATGGTAGCGCCATCTAGCGGGCCAACCATAGCGCCATCTGGTTTCCCCGTTCAAGCTAGACAAGTTTCATTCTTTGTAGTTCTTTCGTTTGACGCTTATTTCGTGAGATATTTGGCCCAGTCATGATCAATGGACCACCCTGTATATTGGATTTAGTTCTACCATAACAGTTTCAGCACGGGGTGAATGTGTATGTTTTTGTCCATTTGATTCACGCCTATTTTACTTGCACCATGAAGTGTTTCCCTTTGGCAAGAGGTCTTGCTGTATATGTTCATCAGTGGATATTCTGTGATACAGAGTTGCCCAAACTGCTTTCTTCATCTCACTGACGTTTTCAAAGTTTCACCTGAAGGCTAGACTGTAATATTCTGATGGGTTTTCTATTTCTGATTTGATGAATCTGCCTTGTCCACAAATTGCTTTGCCATCAGAGAGCTGTTTTCATGTCACCTCCTTGCAGAGTGTCCTGAGTCTAGCCCCCATTTTCTTCTGCACATCTCCTATACATTCCATATTTTGGAGTTGCACCATATGGTTTAGCAACGGCAGTGAGTGAACTGCACACCATGTTTAATAACTGAGCTATTAAAAATAGAGACTGCCTCCTTGCTTTCCATTCCACTACTGAAAACTTCAATACTTATGTCCCGTTTGTGTTCATTAACCTTATGGCATAACCTTGGTACAGTTTTGTTAAGGCATTCAAAGTCCAGCAGCTTGTCTATATTTACAGAGGGCGATGTATGACCTCTTTTCAGCCAGGAATCATCCAATGCAGCCACACTATCAGTAGATTGGCAAATATCTAGAGTTTGGCAATCACCACCCTTCTCCCCAAAGGCACAGTAATAGTGAGATGTGGTGATTGGTGGGCAGAGCAGATGCGACAGTTCATCGTCATACTCACAAAATTAGTCGCGGATGAAGCGAGCTGTGTGAACAGGGGCCCCGTCCTCTTGGGACACAGCTTGACGATTGAGGAACAAACGTGGCATGGAGCAGATCAACCACAATGGTCACATAATCCTTGGCAGTAACGCGTTCTCGCAGAGCAGCCGTGGGAACCATGAGATACCACGATTTGGCTGCTCAAATCATCACTGAAACCCTGCCACATTTCACTATTTGACCAAAAGCAGAAAACAGTATAGATAAGACTTATCCGCCCAAGAGACGTTATGCCATTGCCGCATAGTCCAGGTTTCATGGCTTCAGCACCACGTGTTCCTGTAGTGGACATCTGCATCACCGATGAGTGTTCTGGAATTCCAGCACTCCCAGTAATTCCCTGCTTCTGGAGCTCCGTTCAGTTGTTCTGGCGCTGACAGAGTTTGTGAGTGTGGCATCCATTTCTGCAATGAGTTTTACAGTTTCTTAAAAGACATCATAGTCGCCGCAGACTGTATAAAATATTTATTATTACTACTACAATTTCGGCCTTATGGCCGTTTTCGAGTAACACTGCAAAATATAATGCCGAAATTGCAATAGTAATAATAAATATTTTATACAGTCAACGGCGACTATGTTGTCTTTTTAGAAATATTATATGACTGTGAATCCCAACCATGAGAAGTTAATCAAGTTTTACAGTTGTCGTCCTCTTGTTTCACGCCATATTCCTCTGGAACGAAGAACAGCCACGATCGCTCGATACACACTTTCGTACAGGTTGTGACTGAAAAGACGATGTTTTTTCCAATTTCCCTACAAGCACTAAAAATCTTCGATATGATGCCAAAAACATCGGCTACGTTGGTTACATAAGCAACTACCATAAGAGAATCAACAAATAACCGATGTTCGAATTCGCTTAGCTCCGACATAACCTACTCACAACTACACAGAACGCTGTTCTGACCATGGATGGTCCTTGGAAAGTACTGAGGACATGGCATAGGTGCTGTTTGTGGTCAAATACAACAGCACGTTCTGTAGACTTGGATCACATCTGCGTTTACATTCAAGCATACATTTCTCACAGGGTTTCCATATCTTTGTCCAACCACAATATATCGAAGAAGTAATCAAAGAGTAGTGGTGAATGAGCTGAAGTGAAAAAATGAAATGTCGTGTGACGAGGGCCTGCCGTCGGGTAGACCGTTCGCCTGGTGCAAGTCTTTCGATTTGACGCCACTTCGGCGACTTGCGCGTCGATGGGGATGAAATGATGATGATTAGGACAACACAACACCCAGTCCCTGAGCGGAGAAAATCTCCGACCCAGCCGGGAATCGAACCCGGGCCCTTTGGATTGACAGTCTGTAGTGGAAAGTTCATCCAGTGTACCCAAGCTGCTAACATAAAACTCTGTAACGTACACATAATAATTGACAAGTTATAAGGGTCAATCAAGAAGCTCTAAATCTACATCTACATACATACTCCGCAATCCACCATACGGTGCGTGGCGGAGGGTACCTCGTACCACAACTAGCATCTTCTTTCCCTGTTCCACTCCCAAACAGAACGAGGGAAAAATGACTGCCTATATGCCTCTGTATGAGCCCTAATCTCTCTTATCTTATCTTTGTGGTCTTTCCGCGAAATATAAGTTGGTGGCAGTAAAATTTTACTGCAGTCAGCCTCAAATGCTGGTTCTCTAAATTTCCTCAGTAGCGATTCACGGAAAGAACGCCTCATTTCCTCCAGAGACTCCCACCCGAGTTCCTGAAACATTTCCGTAACACTCGCGTGATGATCAAACCTACCAGTAACAAATCTAGCAGCCCCCCTCTGAATTGCTTCTATGTCCTCCCTCAATACGACCTGATAGGGATCCCAAACGCTCGAGCAGTACTCAAGAATAGGTCGTATTAGTGTTTCATAAGCGGTCTCCTTTACAGATGAACCACATCTTCCCAAAATTCTACCAATGAACCGAAGACGACTATCCGCCTTCCCCACAACTGCCATTACATGTCTGTCCCACTTCATATCGCTCTGCAATGTTACGTCCAAATACTTAATCGACGTGACTGTGTCAAGCGCTACACTACTAATGGAGTATTCAAACATTACGGGATTCCTTTTCCTATTCATCTGCATTAATTTACATTTACCTATATTTAGATTTAGCTGCCATTCTTTACCTCAATCACAAATTCTGTCCAAGTCATCTTGTATCCTCCTACAGTCACTCAACGACGACACCTTCCCGTACACCACAGCATCATCAGCAAACAGCCGCACATTGCTATCCACTCTATCCAAAAGATCATTTATGTAGATAGAAAACAACAGCGGACCTACCACACTTCCCTGCGGCACCCCGGATGATACCCTCACCTTCGATGAACACTCACCATCGAGGACAACGTACTGGGTTCTATTACTTAAGAAGTCTTCGAGCCACTCACATATTTGGGAACCAATCCCATATGCTCAACCCTAGTTAGGAGTCAAACGCTTTCCGGAATTCAAAGAATATGGCATCCGTCTGACACCCTTCATCCATGGTTCGCAAGATATCATGTGAAAAAAGGGCGTGTTGCGTTTCGCAGGAGCGATGCTTTCTAAAGCCGTGCTGATGCATGGACAGCAACTTCTCTGTCTCAAGGAAATTCATTATATTCGAACTGAGAATATGTTCGAGAATCCTGCAACAAACCGAAGTTAAGGATATTGGTCTGTAATTTTGAGGATCCGTCCTTCTATCCTTCTTATATACGGGCGTCACCTGCGCTTTTTTTCAGTCGCTCGGGACTTTAAGTTAGCCAAGAGATTCGCGATAAATGCTAGCTAAGTAAGGAGACAGTGCAGTGGAGTACTCTCTGTAAAACCGAATTGGAATACCATCAGGACCTAGCGATTTACTTATTTTCAACCCATTCAGCTGCTTCACGACCCCAGGGATGTCTATCACTATGTCCTCCATACGGGAATCTGTACGTGACTCAAACGGCGGTATGTTTGTACGATCCTCCTGCGTGAAAGATTTCGCAAATACTAAATTTAAAATTTCAGCTTTCGTTTTAATATCTTCCGCTGCCAAGCCAGACTGATCGGTGAGTGACTGGATGGAAACCTTCGACCCGCTTACCGATTTTACGTTAAGACCAGAATTTCCTTGGGTTTTCAGCAAGATCTTTTGCTAAGGTATGATGGTGGTAGTGGTTGTATGCTTCGCGCATCGCTCTTTTTACAACAGCACGAATCTCTACTAACTTTTGCCTGTCCTCATTCTCCCGATCTTTCTTGTACCGCGAGTGCAACTGTCTTTTCTTCCTGAGCATTCTCCGAATTGCGCTGTTAAACCACGGTGGGTCTTTTCCGTCCATAACCCACTTCTTCGGCACATACTTTTCCAATGCGTGATTTACAATGTGTTTAAAATTTGCCCATAATTCTTCCACATCCATCGTACGGGAAGTAAATGAAATTGATTCATTTACTAAGTGGGATGCTAACAACAGCTTATCTGCTCTTTCTAGTAAGAATACTCTCCTAACCTTCTTGACCGACTTTTTAACTTTCATAACCATAGTCGTTATGACAACATCATTATCACTAATCCCTGTCTCAACACTGACACCGTCGATGAGGTATGGTCTGTTCGTGGCTACCAGATCTAAAGTATTTCCATTACGCGTTGGCTGTCGATTTAGTTGCTCAAGACAGTTTTCGGATAATGTGTTCAAAAGTAATTCACACGACGGCTTGTCTGTACCACCTGTAATGAATCCATAGACATCCCAGTCTATACTAGGTAGGCTGAAGTCGCCTCTGACTAATATAGCATGATCCGGGTACTTCTGCGATACAGAGTGTAGACTCCCTTTGAATGAGTCTAGAACTGTCACGGTGGAACCTGGTGGCCGGTAGAAACACCCAACAATTATTCTATTTGAGGGCGTTGATGCAGCGTATAAGCGACACAGCATTGGTGTCTTTCCGACATATGTGGGTAAATGTGGAACTGTGAACTGTGGTAAAGCTATTATAAAATACATCCAAGCAATACTGATGTGCTTGGTAGCAGATGGACAAACACCGTTCGACACCCATGGTAGAATGAAAAATGTGCATAGGGCATCACGCCTCCTGAACACCACTGTTGTGGAATGGTGCAGTTGTGTCTGGTCGTGATGTGACACATGATATCAGTTATTCTGGGAGACCGGCCTCATCCAAGTCAAGTGGGAGACGTGGTCGGAACACTTGTGTGGTGTGACACTTGCGTGGAGTGACACTTGCACGGAGCCTGGGGGTCTTGCCAGGTTAACCGGCTTTTCACAGATACAGGCGCACTAAGAAGTCCAGCAACCCAGCACAACGCTCACACCAGAGCACTGGGCAACCGCGTAACGCTTCAGCGTAGCTCATTAACGCGTTTAGTGGCAAATTTTTTTTTAAGACAGTTGTCTTAATGAGAACTGATAATGAAATTCGACATCTCTTCTAATGAGTTAATGATACAAACAACTGGGGGCAGCTAACAGGGGAACCTCCCCATCGAACCCCCCCTCAGATTTAGTTATAAGTTGGCACAGTGGATAGGCCTTGAAAAACTGAACACAGATCAATCGAGGAAACAGAAAGAAGTTATGTGTAACTATGAAAAAAAAGCAAAATATACAAAAAAGTAATCCATGCCAAGATAGGCAACATTAAGGATACTGTGCGCGCACGAGCGCCGTGGTCCCGTGGTTAGCGTGAGCAGCTGCGGAACGAGAGGTTCTTGGTTCAAGACTTCCTCGAGTGAGAAGTTTACTTCATTTATTTTCGCAAAGTTATGGTCTGCCTGTTCGTTCATTGACGTCTCTGCTCACTGTAATAAGTTTAGTGTCTGTGTTTTGCGACCGCACCCCAAAACCGTACGATTAGTAGACGAAAGGACCTGCCTCTCCAATGGGAACCGAAAACATTTGATCGGAAGGTCATAGGTCAACCGATTCCTCCACAAGAAAACACGTCTAATATATTCTATACGACACTGTTGACGACATATGCGTCACATGACAAGAATATGTTGTCGACCCACCTAACTTGTACACTTTGCGAATGGGTAAAAAGATTCTTCTACCTTGCCCGATTTAGGTTTTTTTGTGGATGCGATAATGACTCGCAAAAAAGTGATGAAAACACAAGAGTTTGTCACATAAACTGCAACAAATGAATGCAAGTTTCACAGTCGCACAGTTTTTCCTGTGCTCTGTCAAGACATATGTTTTGTTTCGATGTTTGTTTAGGTGTAGCGTGCCCATACTACGGGGCAGTTACCTCGCATCGGACGGAAGGACGGACAGCTAATAATTGTCTGAAAATAAAAATTTAAACTTTTCACTCGAGAGAAGACTTGAAACAAGGACCTCTCGTTCCGCAGCTGCTCACGCTAACCACGGGACCACGGCGCTCCTGCGCGCACAGTATCCTTAATGTTGCCTATCTTGGCATGGATTACTCAGTTTGTATATTTTGCTTATTTTTTCATAGTTCCACATAACTTCTTCCTGTTTTCTCAATTGATCTGTGTTCAGTTTCTCAAGGCCTATCCACTGCGCCAACTTATAACTAAATCTTAGGGGGGTGCGATGGGGAGGTTCCCTTGTAAGTAGAAACTATAGTATTTCTCATGACTGCTGATTCATGACGAAATTTAAATTGACAAATTTATATTTCGTTACCGTTTTATTTAAACATTAAACATAAAAGTACAGAATGTCAATGAATATTACTTATTTTGCTTTTCACTAAAGGACTGACAGGCGCGCGGGATTAACCGAGCGGTCTAAGGCGCTGGAGTCATGGACTGTGCGGTTGGTCCCAGCGGAGGTTCGAGTCCTCCTTCGGGCATGGGTGTGTGTGTTTGTCCTTAGGATAATTTAGGTTAAGTAGTGTGTAAGCTTAGGGACTGATGACCGTAGCAGCTAAGTCCCATAAGATTTCACACACATTTGAACATTTTGATTAATATCTTGTACTATTTTTCGAATAATACTAATTCGAAGACAAGCTCTTATAATTATGTTTGCCTGTGAGCTTCTCTGGGCGGATTTCGTTATCTTCATTGCGTAAAAATGCAACACGTACATATAAGTCTAAACATTGACACCTGAAGTCGTGAAAATTTACATTGAGGAAACAAAAGCGTACCAGACTAATTTTGCTATGAAACTAATCGCATAAATGTCACACTGTAAGTTCTAGCTGTAGCCGAGTTTCCCACTGTCAACATAATCCGAAAATCAGTAAAACTGTGCAACGCTTTGCAAGCTGAAAAGCAGTATGGCGACTTGATGTAACTGCAGATTCATTCGTTGAATATTCCCCCTGAAAACAAAAATATTTTTTCATACTGAAAATGTTGGGAAAATTGCTGAGACGTTTGTTCTGGGATCCCCTGCGATGAGTAATTTCTTCAGTCATATCGCTTTAAAACGATTTTTTTCTTCACCTCTGCTCCTCGCTGTTCACCTTTCAAGCGTGCGTAACATTTTGCACCGAATCTATTGTAATGTTGTTGTAAACTGAATTTTTTCATTGTATTCAAAGTTTTGAAACACATTAACAGAACACCACGCGTATGAAGACACCATCGCATACAATAAACACATAAACCAGGCATCCTGAACTAATAAGTTGATACTGATTTGCCTGACCACTTTGAAGTTCTTAATCCCACCATGATGTTACTTTTCACCCGTTTAAAAACAGGTACTCTCCATTTTAAGGTGAGGCTCCACCATAAAGCTCCAATTCTTTTAAAAAAAGTTTAATGTCTATTTCACATCTTTGGAGTGTTTACCCTTAATCTGTATCTACATTTACATCTACGTCATTACTCTGCTATTCACAATTAAGTGTCTGGCAGAGGGTTCAATGAACCACCTTCAAGTTGTCTCTATCGTTCCACTCTCGAACGGGGCGCGGGAAAAACGAGCACTGAATTTTTTCTCTGCGAGCCCTGATTTCTCTTATTTTATCGTGATGATCATTTCTCCCTACGTAGGTAGGTGCCAATAGAATTCTTTCGCATTCGAAGGAGAAAACTGGTGATTGAATTTTCATGAGAAGATCCCGTCGCAACGAGAAGCGTCTTTGGTTTAATGATTGCCACTCCAATTCACGTACCATGTCTGTGGCACTATCTCCCCTACTTCACGATAATACAAAACGAGTCGCCCTTCTTTGAACTCTTTCGATGCCATCTGTCAGTCCAACGCGATGTGGATCCCACACCGCACAGCAGTACTCCAGAATAGGGCGGACAAGTGTGGTCTAAGCAGTCTCTTCAGTAGACCCGTTGCACCTTCTAAGTGTTCTGCCAATGAATCGTAATCTTTGATTTGCTCTACCAACAACATTATCTATATGATCGTTCCAATTTAGATTACTTGTAATTGTAATCCCTAAGTATTTAGTTGAATTTATAGCCTTCAGATTTGTGTGACTTATCGCGTAACCTAAATTTACCGCATTTCTTTTAGTACTCATGTGAATAACTTCACACTTTTATTTGTTCAGGGTCGATTGCCACTATTGGCATCACGCAGATATCCAAATCATTTTGCAATTAGTTTTCGTCATCTGATGACTTTACAAGATGGTAAATGACAGCATCATCTGCAAATAATCTAAGAGGGCTACTCAGAGAGTCTCCTATGTCGTTACTATACGTCAGGAATCATAGATGGCCTATAACACTTCCTTTGAGAACGCCGGATATTACTTCTGTTTTACTCGATGGCTTCCGTCTATTACTACGAACTGTGACTTATCTGACAGGAAATCACGAATCCAGTCACACAACTGAGGCGATATTCCATAGGCACGTAGTTTGGTTAGAAGACGCTTGTGAGGAACGGTGTCGAAAGCCTTCTGCAAATCTAAATATGGAATCAAGTTGACGTCCCCTGTCGATAGCACTTATTACTTCATGAGTATAAAGAGCTAGTTGTGTTTCACAAGAACGGTGTTTCCTGAATCCGTGCTGACTATGTGTCAATAAATCGTTTTCTTCGAGGTAATTCATGATGTTCGAATACAGTATATCCTGCAAAACCCTACCGACAATCGAAGTTATTGATATGGGCCTGTAATTCAGCGGAATTTCCATTTTTGGGCTAGGCCGAGGCTAGAACTCATAAAATGAATCCAGAGAAGCCTTGAAATAATAAGTCTTGTGAATGAACCTACAAAATCTGGCCTGTGGAAATTGTGGTGTGGGTACCAAAAGTTGTTTCCAGAACTCTTGAACATAGATGTTGACCGTCGGTATTGTATCACAGACACAGTCCCTTTGACTGTTTAGAGGTGTCACTAAATCCGCCCAAATATGTAAACAACCATGCATGAGCAGCGCCTATTACACAGAGTGGGGTCTGACAGCCTATCAGTTCCAATCATTCCACCAGTAAGGAGGTAGACGGCTCGTGTTGTCTGTAGTTCAACCATGCCTAGATGGTCAATACCGCGGTTCGATCGCGTCCGCATTGTTACTTTGTGCCAGGAAGGGCTCTCAACAAGGGAAGTATCTAGGCGTCTCGGAGCGAACCAAAGCGATGTTGTTCGGACATGGAGGAGATACAGAGAGACAGGAACTGTTGACGACATGCCTCGCTCAGGCCGCCCAATGGCTACTCTGCAGTGAATAACCGCTACCTACGGTTTATGGCTCGGAGGAACCCTGACAGCAACGCCACCATGTTGAATAATGCTTTTCGTGCAGCCACAGGATATTGTGTTATGACTCAAACTATGCGCAATAGGCTGTATGATGCACAACTTCAGTCCCAACGTACATGGAGAGTTCCATCTTTGCAACCACGACGCCATGTAGCGCGGGACAGATGGGCCCAACAACATGCCAAATGGACCCCTCTTCACCCATGAGTGTCGCATATGGTGTCGCATTTGCCTTTAACCAGACAATCGTCAGAGACGTGTTTGGAGGCTACCCAGTAAGGCTGAACGTCTTAGACACACTGTCCGGCGAGTGCAGCGAGATGTAGGTTCCCTGCTGTTTTGGGGTGGCATTATGTGGGGCTGGTGGTCATGGAAGGAGCTGTAACGGCTGTAATATACGTGAATGCCTTCCTCCGACCGATAGTACAACCATATCGGCAGCATATTGGCGAGGCATTCGTCTTCATGGACAATTTGCGCCCTCGTCATGCACGTCTTGTGAATGGCTTCCTTCAGGATAACGACATCGCTCGACGAGAGTGGCCAGCATGTTCTCCAGACATGAACCCTATCGAACATGCCTGGGATAGATTAAAAAGGGCTGTTTATGGACGACGTGACCCACCAACCACTCTGAGGGATCTACGCCGCATCGCCATTGAGGAGTGGTACAATCTGGACCAACAGTGCCTTGATGAACTTTTGGATAGTATGCCACGACGAATACAGGCATGCATCAATGCAAGAGGACGTGCTACTGGGTATTAGAGGTACAGGGCTGCACAGCAATCTGAACCACCACTTCTGAAGGTCTCGCTGTATAGTGGTACAACATGCAATATGTGGTTTTCATAAGCAATGAAAAGGGCGGAAATGATGTTTATGTTGATCTCTATTCCAATTTTCTGTACAGGTTCCGGAACTCCCGGAACCGAGGTGATGCAAACCTTTTTTTGATGTGTGAATTAAAAATTCAGAAGTCGGAAACCAGCGAAGTTATGGGTTTCAAACCTTGGGTAGTGTTGCATCTTTACATAACAGAAACGATTTTAAAATTTAGTTGATATCGGCAAAAGTAGAAGGAAAGTTAATTTTTGAGTGGAGTCTCCTCTTAAGCACTGCGCCGTATATACAGTGTGTTCGTATCTGAGGCTACGTTGAACCTAATAATGGTCATTCCTCTGAAGTCAGCACATTGTTTGCACTTCTCGTGCGCTACCAGTCGACCGTGCTGTACTATGTAACGACACACGACCGTCCCATTTCATCGCGAGCGCACGCAACACAGACGGTAAAGGAGCGTGAGCTCTCTTCATCTACATCTACATGACTACTCTGAAATTCACATTTAAGTGCTTGGCAGAGGGTTTATCGAACCACAATCATACTATCTCTCTACCATTCCACTCCCGAACAGCGCGCGGGAAAAACGAACACCTAAACCCTTATGTTCGACCTCTGATTTCTCTTATTTTATTTTGATGATCATTCCTACCTATGAAGGTTGGGCTCAACAAAATATTTTCGCATTCGGAAGAGAAAGTTGGTGACTGAAATTTCGTAAATAGATCTCGCCGCGACGAATAACGTCTTTGCTTTAATGGCTTCCAACCCAACTCGCGTATCATATTTGCCACACTCTCTCCCCTATTACGTGATAATACAAAACGAGCTGCCCTTTTTTGCACCCTTTCGATGTCCTCCGTCAATCCCACCTGGCAAGGATCCCACACCGCGCAGCAATATTCTAACAGAGGACGAACGAGTGTAGTGTAAGTTGTCTCTTTAGTGGACTTGTTGCATCTTATAAGTGTCCTGCCAATGAAACGCAGCCATTGGCTCGCCTTCCCCACAATATTATCTATGAGGTCGTTCCAACTGAAGTTGTTCGTGATTTTAACACCCAGGTACCTAGTTGAATTGACAGCCTTGAGAATTGTACTATTTATCGAGTAATCGAATTCCAACGGATTTCTTTTGGAACTCATGTGATCACCTCACACTTTTCGTTATTTAGCGTCAACTGCCACCTGCCACACCATATAGCAATCTTTTCTAAATCGCTTTGCAACTGATACTGGTCTTCGGATGAGCTTACTAGACGGTAAATTACAGCATCATCTGCGAACAACCTAAGAGAACTGCTCAGATTGTCACCCAGGTCATTTATATAGATCAGGAACAGCAGAGGTCTCAGGACGCTTCCCTGGGGAACACCTGATATCACTTCAATTTTACTCGATGATTTGCCGTCTATTACTACGAACTGCGACCTTCCTGACAGGAAATCACGAATCCAGTCGCACAACTGAGACGATACCCCGTAGGCCCGCAGGTTGATTAGAAGTCGCTTGTGAGGAACGGTGTCAAAAGCTGTCCGGAAATCTAGAAATACGGAATCAACCTGAGATCCCCTGTCGATAGCGGCCATTACTTCGTGCGAATAAAGAACTAGCTGCGTTGCACAAGAACGATGTTTTCTGAAGCCATGCTGATTACGTATCAATAGATCGTTCCCTTCGAGGTGATTCATAATGTCTGAATACAGCATATGCTCCAAAACCCTACTGCAAACCGACGTCAGTGATATAGGTCAGTAGTTCGATGGATTACTCCTACTACCCTTCTTAAACACTGGTGCGACCTGCGCAATTTTCCAATCTGTAGGTACAGATATATCGGTGAGCGAGCGGTTGTATATGATTGCTAAGTAGGGAGCTATTGTATCAGCGTAATCTGAAAGGAACCTAATCGGTATACAATCTGGACCTGAAGACTGGCCCGTATCAAGCGATTTGAGTTGCTTCGCAACCCCTAATGCATCTACTTCTAAGAAACTCATGCTAGCAGCTGTTCGTGTTTCAAATTCTGGAATATTCCATTCGTCTTCCCTGTTGAAGGAATTTCGGAAAACTGCGTTCAATAACTCCGCTTTAGCGGCACAGTAGTCGGTAACAGTACCATCGTCACTGCGCAGCGAAGGTATTGACTGCGTCTTGCCGCTTGTGTACTTTACATACGACCAGAATTTCTTCGGATTTTCTACCAAATTTCGAGACAACGTTTCGTTGTGGAACCCATTAAAAGCATCTCGCATTGAAGTCCGTGCCAAATTTCGCGCGTCTGTAAATTTTAGACCATCTTCGGGATTTCGGGTTCTTCTGAACTTCGCATGCTTTTTCCGTTGCCTCTGCAACAGCGTTCGGACCTGCTTTGTGTACCAAGGGGGATCAGTTCCATCTCTTACCAATTTATGAGGTATGAATCTCTCAATTGCTGTTGCTACTATATCTTTGAATTTGAGCCACATCTCGTCTACATTTGCATAGTTAGCTCGGAAGGAATGGAGATTGTCTCTTAGGAAGGCTTCTAGTGACACTTTATCCGCTTTTTTAAATAAAATTATTTTGCGTTTGTTTCTGGTGGATTTGGAAGAAACGGTATTGAGCCTAGCTACAACGACCTTGTGATCACTAATCCCTGTATCAGTCATGTTGCTCTCTGTTAGCTCTGGATTGTTTGTGGCTAAGAGGTCAAGTGTGTTTTCGCAACCATTTACAATTCGCGTGGGTTCGTGGACTAACTGCTCGAAATAATTTTCGGAGAAAGCATTTAGGACAATCTCGGAAGATGTTTTCTGCCCATCACCGGTTTTGAACAAGTATTTTTGCCAACATATCGAGGGAAGGTTGAAGTCCCCACCAACTATAACCGTATGAGTGGGGTATTTATTTGTTACGAGACTCAAATTTTCTCTGAACTGTTCAGCAACTATATCATCGGAGTCTGGGGGTCGGTAGAAGGAGCCAATTATTAACTTAGTTCGGCTGTTAAGTATAACCTCCACCCCACCAATTCGCACGGAGTATCTACTTCGACTTCACTACAAGATAAACAACTACTGACAGACACAAACACTCCACCACCAATTCTGCCTAATCCATCTTTCCTGAACACCGTCTGAGACTTCGTAAAAATTTCTGCAGAACTTATTTCAGGCTTTAGCCAGCTTTCTGTACCTATAACGATTGCAGCTTCTGTGCTTTCCCAGCACAACTACAACAATTTACAACTACAATTCCGATTGTTCCTTGATCCAAGCACGTCCTGTATTTGCCATGCACCCTTTGAGATTGCAGCCCACCCCGTACTTTCCTGAGGCCTTCTAACCCAAAAAACCTCCCAGTCCACGCCACTCAGCCTTCGCTATCCGTGTAACCGCCAGCTGAGTGTAGTGAACTCCTGACCTATTCAGCGGAACCCGAAACCCCACCACCCTATGGCGCAAGTCAAGGAATCTGCAACCAACACGGTGGCAAAACCGTCTGAGCTTCTGATTCAGACCCTCCACCCTGCTCTGCAGCAAAGGTCCGCAGTCGGTTCTGTCAACCATGCTGCAGATGGTGAGCTCTGCCTTCATCTCGTAAGCAAGACCGGCAGTCTTCACCAAATCAGATAGCCGCTGGAATCCAGAGAGAATTTCCTCAGATCCAAAGCGACACACGTCATTAGTGCCGACATGTGCCACCACCTGCAGCTGGTTGCACCCTGTGCTCTTCATGGCATCCGGAAGGACCCTTTCCACATCAGGAATGACTCCACCCGCAATGCACACGGAGTGCACACTGGATTTCTTCCCCTCCTTAGCCGCCATATCCCTAAGGGGTCCCATTACGCGCCTAACATTGGAGCTCCCAACTACCAATAAGCCCACCCTCTGCGATTGCCCGGATCTTGAAGGCTGAGAGTGATCCTCTGAAACAGGACAGGCAGCTGCATCTGGCTCAGCCAGAGACAGTGCCTGAAACCTGTTTGTCAGACGCACCGGGGAGGCTTTCTGATCAACCTCCGGTGACGTCTTTCGCTGTCTGCCACGCCTTGGAACGACCTCCCAATCAACCACAAGCGAGGGCTCAGCCCCACTGCGGGCAGCAACCGGGGCAACCACAGCGGCAGACCGATCTGGGGACAGACGGGACGAGGTTGACATTCCCGTGATACCCAAGTCCAGGAGGAAGCAGACTCTTTTCGTCCCCAATTAAATTTACTTACCACGTTTACAAGGTTGCCAATGATTACATTAAAATACTTTTCAATATTTACGTATTTGTCTCTTGCTCGTCTAGCCGCATCCCTGCTGTAGTCTATGAAATTTGTTTCTAGAAATTAGTTTTAACATATGTTGGAAAATTGCAAATTTGCAGCCAGTCACTTTTTTCTGATGATTTATTTTGTCTTTGTCAGTTTCGTGACGGTCTGCTCATCTTCTAACGAAGGGGAAAAATATGGATTTAATTGCATATCATTTGCCTGTGTTTCCACCGTAAATATCTTGTATTCAGTGTCCATCCATACTGTTTTTGTTTCCAAGAACTTATCAGGATGAATGCTGAGATTATTCCCTAGAAAAGCTTCGGCCTCTGAGATAGTCTTGTCAGTCTTCACTAGGGAATATTTTGCAAATTTCAAGAGACATTTAGCGGACTTTGTGTGGTTTCCAGGGAACACCAGGAGGAAGCAGTCTCTTTTCGTCCCCAATTAAATTTACTTACTATATTTACAAGGTTGCCAATGATTACATTAAAATACTTTTCAATATTTACGTATTTGCCAGTGATTCTGACGTTTTCTTCGTCATTGTAACTTCTGTGAGTGGGGCACACAAGTCAGAAATGATGTTATGTTCCCATCAGTTTGGAGTTTCTTTAAAACCTTTACAATCGCAATCGTTTCATTAGTCTTCATTGCTGTACTTTTTCTTCGTTTCCCATAAAAGTTTAAAATTAGTCGGTGAGACTGGTGGCATGGTACTCTGCACCTTCTCGAAGATTTTTCGCTAATGAGTAAACAGTCAGATGAGATTTTGATATTAAGGTTGAAATCCCCCTATATGAGATGGGAAAGGAAAAGGATACATGGAAGGGCGGACACATGATAATCGTATCACCTTTCGTTTGACAGGTAACATTTGCTTCAGAACATATTACACTGACAACGGAATACGATATTAACTATGTCAAAGAACGAGCAACAGGACTATTTTTTTAGAAAATAATCGGTTTAAACAACTGATCAAAGACCCGAAGCCAGAAGCAAAGAATCGGTACTAAATACAAATTTCAAAATGGTAAGCCGATTTTTAATTAAAGCAATTTGGCCTTGGAATAATTCAAAGAATTACTCTGCCATAACTTTAACAAAAAAGTCACGACTTACAGCTCTTAAAAGGATTATAAAAAGGAAGTTAAAATTAATGTCATTATTAATCAGACTAGCCCTTGAAAGAAACATCTGCAGCTGCGATTACTAAATCACAATTCCAAACATTCAGTTTTCAGAACAGACCAACTATGAAAGTTAAGTGCCAACAGCTGCGATCCAGCATGAGTTTCCTCTACATGCTTGGAATGAATACAATACGGAATTGATGACAAAATAATTAGAAAACCATCTCAAACATTGACCACTAGAGAAACTAAGCTCAGAGTTTCCAAATATTAGCACAATAAGTACTGGCTGAAATTATTTTATCTAAAGGTTGATCATAAATAGGATATTACCCATGTCAGGAGAGATGTAAAATATTTGGCAGAAAGTTTTAACATGAGAACTTATAAACAAGAGCGTATGCTAAACAAACTTAACTTAATAAATGCACTACAGCTCCAGTAATGTAATGTCGGGCAGCCACGAACACTGTCTTAAACACCACGCCTCTGTGTAACAGCAACAGATCCCCATGGCCAAGCGCCACGTATCCTTTGAAAAAAAAGAAAAAATTTTTTTATGTGTTCACTGTTGAGGGTAAATACATACAGCGTACACAGGGCGATGTGTGGAACTTATAGCGATTACGCGCTTTCGCTGTTGTAGAAATCGGCTCCAGATGCTGCAGATACCATGTTGAGCTTCTTGAAATGAACAATATTTTATTGTTCTATTAACTGATTTCCTTCCATATACACTTATATTTTACAATGTGAATCAAAAACTCGCAATGGCGTCGATTTTTACATCACAAGAATGGGTCTCCTCTCCTAATTTTTTTTTTTTACTCTTAAGAAGAACAAAAGTTCTATCTCCTAGGAATAATTATGTGAGCGCTGACCGCCACAGGGTAATAAACGATATCTTTGTCTCTCTCTCGCACTGTCACAGCAAGTTACGCTTGCCCCTCTTGTGGACGAACGTTTTTGGGCAAAAACAAACACGAGCGTTCACACAACACTATATTGGTGATTGTTTATGACGCTGTATTAATGTCCACTAGAGTATTAATGTCCACTGTATTTCTTATGATATTTTGGTATTAGTGAATGACTATCTAAATGGAAATTATAGATTTGGGTGCATATACTGCTGACAAAGCCTGTGCTGCTTGAAAATTCCTGATGCAGCTTATATGCATAGCTTACATGCTTGCTTTTATTCATTTGTCGAGGATGGCATGAGATGTGATCAGAAACCTTTTTCATCATCACTCAAAGCTTCTGTCACTCGCCTTGGGATGTATCAAACGGATAATCTAGCCATTTGGCCAAGCCACACAAAGGAAAACTAAGGAAAACCTCGGGGTAGCTTTACCATCCTCGTATTTCTCATTTGCAAAGAAAATTAATTGAATTACAATGGAAAAAATAAAAAAAATATTTACAATATGGATTTTTTTTAATGAATTTAAACACTGTTCACAAAAGAAACACAAAACTGTTAATCTTCTGTGTCTTGAGGTGAACCGTCGACGCGTTGGTTTACGTCCATCTACGATTCCCTTCTATCTGTCATCCCCGGGTAACTGATTGAATTCTATTCCCATTTTACCGCCTCCTCGTGGGTATTATGGTTTTCCGCATATGGTTAACATGAAAATAAGAGTCAGTGTAAGTTCCGTGGAAAAGGTGTTCGATCTATGCTGAGCTGAAATAGAATCTACTCTAAAGTTCTTTCTAATTCTCTGTCCTGAATTCGAAATATTCGGAAGTCGTAAGGTGTTCTTCATTTCTATCAACAACCCTAGAATGCACTATACACAAATCGAACTGGTGCTGCCGTGTCAACTTATGCTCGTCATCTTTCAGATGGACTTTAACACTTGTTGATGTTCTTATAACTGAAAGGCATTCGCTCAGTTGGTAACTTCGCGAGCAACAATTGACATAACATAATTTACATACACAGATATGTTACAACAATAGTACAATTATAAAGACAATGTCCATCACAAAAGATTGAAACAAAGTAATAGGCGTCCTTTTAAAACTGAGAACGGGTTACCCCTTCCGAACAGCATGACTTCAGCTCAGTGAGTAAAAAAGCAAATGCAAACATACACTGACATTGTTAAATTGACATAAGAAAAAATATCTTGCCATAGACCAGATTCATTTGAGTCACTAACCCATGGTCATTATGCATTGTGAAACCTGATTGAAGTTACTATCAACTAAATAAAAAATTTTTTAAAAGAAATCATTCATACTATAGCTAAATTCTCTGCATACTGAAAAGAAAACTTATCTTTACAGTGGAAAACAAATACATAATGTCTGCATATCTCACGTACATTATGCCTGAAAAGAAAAACTAACTACTAAATTGCAAAAAGAAAGAAACTATCCTAAGTATGATTGATAGGTTTAATGAAAATTCTCTATTCTCTAATCAATATTATTTGATTCAATCTTCAGAATCATCAGTCATCATGAAATTGCTTTAACAAGTGATGAGGATACATTCCTTTCACCTTTCCATTCTTCACATCCTTCAAAACATAAGTTCCTGGATGGGGTATTTCGGTAATCACAAATGGTCCTTGATACAATAATTGCCATTTTGTGTTATTCCTCTGTATAAGTGAAGCCTTAGGATGAGTTTTTACTAAAACTTGGTCTTTCACTTTATATATTTTTATTTTTCCAAGTCGATTGTCAAAATATATTTTCCTTTTTCTTGCCTTGTCCATTATACTGAGTAAGGATTGTCGTACTTTATTTTGTAGGTCTATTTCGTTAATAGCTACTTTAGGAATTGGTCGAATCCAGTCATTCTGTTCCTGTTTACCAAACATCATTTCGTATGGGGTGTATTCTGTCGTAGTATGTGGAATATTGTTTACAATTTCCTGAAAATCGTGAAGATAATCGATCCATTTAGGTTGCTGGTTGTGGCAATACGTTCTCATGAACCGGTTTAATTCACGAAAAATTCGTTCCACGGGATTCGCCGAAGGGTGGTACACTGATGTTAGAATTTGTTTTATACCACAACTGGCTAATGTTTGCCTCCAACGAAATCCAGTGAACATTGACCCATTGTCAGAAAGAATAGCCTCTGGTTTGCCTACCTTGACTATATAATCTTTGACCAGCTTCTTGGCTATGGATGCAGCAGTAGCTGATTTTAATAGATAAAGTTTGACTTACTTAGTGAATATATCAAGAAAAGCTACAATATATTTGCATCCTCCCCTTGATGATGGTAGAGGACCATAGACGTCGACCAAAATGATTGACAGCGGTTTAGTGGGTATAATAGGATGTAGGAAATCTTTCACACAAAAATTTCCTGGTTTGGCTAGCTGACAAATTTTACATTTCCTTAACTGTCTGTGTACTTTCCTGCGAATATTTGGGAAGTAGCAATATGCTTGACTCTTCCGAGCACACTTTAATACTCCAAAATGTCCCCAAGTGATGTGCGTGTGCAAAATTAAGTCATTCTCATTCTTCTCGGCAATACCCACCTTCCAGTTATCTGAATCAAGATGCCCTTTGAAAAATAAGACGTCGTCCTCAACTTTGTACAGTCTCTTCAGATCATCGTTTCCAGGCTTTGCTAAAGTTTCCTTTATTGAATGCCAACGAGGATCTTCATTCTGTAGTTTTTCCATGTTCTTACACATGTCAAGAAAATGTTTCCTATGTATTCTATCAGTCATTATAAGAACATTAAATTCGGACGGATTGTCCGTGATGTTGATAGTTGACAAATCTCCATCTGGCATTCTAGACAGTGCATCAGCGATGAAATTATCCTGTCCGCTTTGTATTTAATTTGAAATTGAAACTCTTGGAGTGAGAGCGTCCATCTTGCTAATCTTGGATGTGATAATTGACATGTTTGCAAAAATCTTAACGCTTTGTGGTCACAGTATACTGTTGTCTTCGCTCTGTATAAGTAATAGTAAAATTTCTTAAATGACCACACTACGGCCAATGCTTCCCTTTCGGTAGTCGTATATGTTCTTTCACAAGCAGTTAAGAGTCGGCTAGCAAAAGCTATTGGACAGAAAGTTGATTTTCTATCTATCATCTTTACTTGGAAGAGGGATGAACCTATTCCAATTTCCGAAGCATCTGCCATTAAATCGAATTCTTGGCTCATAATATTTGTGAATTGACTAAGGCATGTTTTATTGCTTCAAATGCATTCTGACATTGTTGCGTCCACACCCACGGAGTATTTTTGCGCAACAAGCTGTACAACGGTTCTGCATTAATAGAGTGGTCGTGAATGAAACGCCTGAAAAAAGAGACAATTCCGAGGAAGCCCTTTAACTGCCTTTTTGTTGTTGGAACTGCAAAGTTTTTGATTGCCTTCAGGTTCTCGAAGTCCGTTAAGATGCCTTTTCCATTTATAAGATGACCCAAAAATTTGATTTTATCTCGAGCAAAATGGGACTTTTGCAGATTTGCGGTTATGCCTGCTTCCTTGAAACGTTCTAACACTCTTCTCAATAAATCAACGTGCTCCTTCCATGTGGTCGTAGCTGTGAGCATGTCGTCCACAAACAAAGTTAAATTGCTTCGAAGTGCAGGTCCCAATGCGTAATCTAGAGCATTTATAAAAACTCCTGAGCTCACGTTTAGTCCGAAAGGTAAAATCTTAAACTGATAGCTTCTACCTACATGTACAAACGCGGTGTACTTTTTTGATGGTTCGTCTAGAGCCCCCTGCCAAAATGAACTTCTCAGATCAATATTTGTTAAGTATTTTATCCCCTCGAACTTTTGAATTAGCTCATCGATATTTTCCGGATGAGTTCGCACGGGCACGATAATTTTATTTATCTGCCGTGCGTCTAGCACAAGACGAACTTTTCCTCTCTTTTTCGAGACAACATGAAGCGGACAACAGCATGGACTCGTCGAAGGTTCTATCAGATCCCATTCAAGCATCTGGTGGATTTCCGCATCAACTGCCTTTCGTTGGCGCCACGGTACTGGATAAAAAATACGGCAGAAAACTTGGTGTGGTATCACATCTAAATGGCATGTGTATCCCTTGATTACACCAAGTCTTTCTTGAAAGACTTCATGATATTCCTGTAAAAGATCATATAATTGCTTTCTTTGGTGTTGTTGCAAATATTCAGGTTCTTGCACCGTTTCATATACCATATCTTCAGGGTTTAAAACTGGTTGCAAGTAATTAATTTGGTGATACCGTGCAGGTTTGCTATGTATCCACTTTATTTGCAGCTTTGGTCCCTGACAATACTTTCCATGGGTACTATATCCCCTGAGAAGATTCACTTGATGTTTCTGATCCATGTTGTAAAACTGGCACGGCCTAGAGAAAAATCGATATGCCAATTTCTCTCTCTAAAGTCATCTATACCCAGGATACAGTCCTCAATCAATTTTTCTATTACAAGGAACGTGCAATTTATAGCTACATTTCCTATATCTAACTGGAGTTGAGTCTGCACTTTAACCTGAGAAGACTTATGACCAGTAGGACCTACAATTCTACAACACTGAACAGGAAAAATCGGTGGATTTGCTTTCTGAAGTATTCTTTGAAATAACTTCTCAGAAACGACATTTACTGCTGCTCCTGTATCTAAAGTAACTTGCATAGTAATGCCTTCAATTGCCGCCTGAATTTTCGCAACATGTTCAGTGATATGTTCCTCTTGACAAGGCATCATATCCTGCTGAAGTTCTTCTATTAATAATCTGCCATCATTGTACCGAAAAAAATTGACGCTTGAATTTTCGCCCCTGAAAACTTCCTCGACTGCACCGTCGGGGCTTCTGACAGTCGAGTTTAGTTTGACAATTGTCCATTATTAGTAGATATCTGCTCCGTTACGTCAGTTATTATTGGTGGTTGATTTCTACATTCATTTGCATTAGCATTTGGTACCCAACCTGAAGTTTGTGGTTGGTTGAGATATTCTTGGGTTCGTTGCTGATATCGGCGTTTTTGCTGATAATTCCCTTCTTGATAGTATCCTTTCCTCTTCTTATTATTCTTCCTCCATTTCCGTTTATATGTTTGCTCACATTGTTGGTCATGATTACACTGGTCGGGATTTTCGTTACCAAATTTCACGTTTTTCTGGAAATAATTCACCTGTGGGTTTGGTGAATTGTGTGCAAAAGGTTTGTTTCTATGCTGTTTGTTGTTACTATTGTATTTGTTAGGTTGGTAACTTGGTTGGTTATAGCGCACACGTGATTCTTCGAACAGAATGTCTATTGAATCCAATGTGGCTAGAAAATCTTCCACATGTTGTTCAGGCACATGTAGAAGTTTTCAAGTGGAAGTTTGCCCTTTAATATTCGAATTACATCCTGCGTCGGGATTGGTTCATTCCAGTATTTGCTTTTATTTATATACTTCTCGAAATACTTTCTTAAAGATCCATTTTTGAAAGAAAAAGGTTGTGGGTCAAAAACTTCCTTACGTAGTCTTTCTCGTACTCCATTATTCCAGTATTTGTGCAAGAAAGCGCGTTCAAATTGGTCATAATCTTGACACCAATCGGATGCTTCTGACGCCCACATCGATCCATCTCCATGTATGAATCCTGCAACGTACATAATTTTTTGTTGCTCAATCCACATTCGCGGCAATATCCCTTTAAATTGCTTGATAAATACCACGGGATTGATCGACTTCCTTTCGGGAATAAATATCTGGAATTGACGATTTTTAAGCAGTTTTTCTTCATTCATAGTCACAGGTGTATTCTGGTGGCTACTTCGGAGTGAATGATAATCTCGATAATTTGTTTTTGGTTGATTACGTAAATATGCACCAATACATGGATATCGTTGCATGGATTCGGTTTCACTGGTTTCATCAGGAATAATGTCTGCTTTTGATAAACTGCAAGTAGTATGTGCCCCTCTAGTATTAACTAGACCCTGCTGGCATGCTTTTAATGTATTTTCTATCTTTGCTTTCCAAGCAGGAAATTCATCTCCTATATTCTCCTTAATCTCTTTAACTTCTGCTTTAAGTTGTTCTTGTGCAGCTTCGTTGTTAACTTGCACGTTAGAAACCGTTTCATTCAAGGTTTTGTCAACATAATTTCGCACTGTCTCGGTTTGCTCTTTCGCCCAGTCTTCAATGTCCTTAGAGAATGCGATCTTATGTTCATTGAAAAGTTTCTCTATGTGTTTCTCGCCTTCGAGACTGAGAGTGTCTATCCTCCGTGTAAGCTCAATGACAGCTTGCTCGTTATCGTGCTTAATTGTATTCACGTCTTGCGCAATAGTGTTCTGTACATGAATAACTTCTTGCACTTGATGATTTAGTGTATCTTGACGACATAAGATGTCTTTGTATTTGTTTGTTAATTCCTGATACTGTTGTTCTTGTGTAACTATGAGTTGTGCCTGACTGGCAATCAAGTGACTCTGCTTTGTTTCCAAACTCTGGAATTTTACAGTAATCTTATCATTTATTTCTTTTAGTTTATTAAATTGCTCCTGAGCCAAATTAAATTGCGCACTCTCCAGTACTTGGAATCTACGATTCATGTCATTTGCAAACGTGGATTGCGTGGTTTCCAATGCCTTAATCCCTTGTGTTATGACAGTCAAACTTGACGTCAGCTGGGATAACAAATCGGTATTCTCAGCAATTGGCGATTGCACTGGGATTAATGAGGATTGTACCGACACAATTTTCGGTGCAGTCATTTCGTTTTCGCACGCGTCTGTGTCAGAGATGAAATTCATGTTGTTTGTTGGTTGCTGCATATTTCTCTGGTCTTCTTTCGACATATGAATGTCGGAACTAGCAACCGTTTGTGTCGACGGCGTGAGCGCATTAATTACTGCTGGTTGCTCAGGCGTAATCGACATATCGCTAACTACGGCGGTATTAAATTCTGTGGCACTAGTTAACGATGCATTCACACAATTTAATTCATTTTGTGGCATTGTGATGCGTGCTTGCTTATTGGCTTTGAACATAGATCTAGTTATCATCATGTAAATGAGCAATTGACAGTTTCTCCTCTAAATAAGTCCTACAAAAGTGACTATTAAATTTTACACACGCAAAAAACGTTAATTTCCTAATGCTGTTAATGTACACTTTACAATGTGACACAAACACAGTACATAGATAACACATAAAATATTGTCTTACTATATCTACTGAAATACTGTAATTCTAGTAAAAGTAATGTAGCAACACTATTTATACTTAGAAAATTAATACATGAAAGGTCACTACAATGCATAAATGCTCAAGAAAGCTAGTAATTCAAATGTTCTGGGCTTTTTGAAGTTTCTACTCGGCTGCTGGGATGACGTACTCGTTCTCTTCACAAGATACTCCTGCACGTTCTGTTAGCGTGAAACATACAGAGGGCCATAACGTAGTTACTCTATAAAACTAGACATATATACACACAATGAAACATTAATTACTAAATTACTAACATAGTTATATTGCAGGTTCACTATGAGTGTTGCATCAGGATCGTGTCCTGTCTAACGGTAGACATATATAAAGACTCCTTTTTAAAAAAAAAAGAAAATTTTTTTTTCTGTGTTCACTGTTGAGGGTAAATACATACAGCGTACACAGGGCGATGTGTGAAACTTATAGCGATTACGCGCTTCCGCTGTTGTAGAAATCTGCTCCAGATGCTGCAGATACCGTGTTGAGCTTCTTGAAATGAACAATATTTTATTGTTCTATTAACTGATTTCCTTCCATATACACTTATATTTTACAATGTGAATCAAAAACTCGCAATGGCGTCGATTTTTACATCACAAGAATGGGTCTCCTCTCCTAATTTTTTTTTTCTCTTAAGAAGAACAAAAGTTCTATCTCCTAAGAATAATTATGTGAGCGCTGACCGCCACAGAGTAATAAACAATATCTTTGTATCTCTCTCGCACTGTCACAGCAAGTTACGCTGCATGATACATGATACACGGTAGACAGCGCACGCTCAACTCACAAAACTAAGAGCTGTCAACGAACACCGCACAGGTGAAACGTGAGCTAAAAGGTACAAGCTAAGAAAATGTAATTCGCCCGCGCCTTAATAACTTAATGGCATAAAACCTTCAAATCTGCCGTAATAATCAAACAGTAATGTTGCTCAAAATTGCACAGAGCAAACACCGCTTAACGACATAAAACGGTAAAATGATGGCGTAATAGACGTCTCCCCCAAAGCAACTAAATTGAAAACGTTAAATCATTACTCTCAGAAAGTTACTTGAAATAGAAAAATAGTCAATAAGTTACCTAGGCTACAAGGACAACACACACACCTATGCTCGAGGAAGTACCTGAACCTCCGACAGTGGGAGCCGCGTGAACCTTGACAAAATGGTTGAAATGGTTCTGAGCACTATGGGACTTAACATCTGAGGTCATCACCCCCTAGAAATTAGAACTACTTAAACCTAACTAACCTAAGGACATAACACACATCCATGCCCGAGGCAGAATTCGAACCTGCGGAACCTTGACAAGCCGCGCGAACCGTGACCGGGCGTTTACTCCGCGCGGCGACTCTCTTCCATGGCATTTATATTTCAGAACGATCTAAAACAAATTTGATCAGCCTACATTAGTTCGACAAATTTCCTTAAAATAATTTAAAGATTAAATAATAAATCCAAGAAAATATCCCAGGGTGTTACATACAAATACTTAATAAATCAGATTTATCACAGAGCTTATGAACAATTTAACAGTGGTAACTACCCAATTTAATTAAACACTAGGGTAACGACAAACGGCCTGACGGCTCACTTACTTGAAAACCACCAGATTCAAGGTACTAGACAGGTTATGGCGTAAACAGGTAATAAATGGTTCAAATGGCTCTAAGCACTATGGGACTTAACTTCTGAGGTCATCAGTCCCATATAACTTAGAACTACTTAAACCTAACTAACCTAAGGAGATCACACACTTCCATGCCCGAGGCAGGATTCGAACCTGCGACCATAGCGGTCGCGCGGTTCCAAACAGGTAATAGTAAGGTAAAATTTCAAGTAGCACTTACAATGGCAAGCGGATACCTTTACACGTGTAGAACAAGCAGTAACCATTAAATGGATCAAAATCAGACCAGCTGTGGTTCTCAATAATTACAACGGCTGAAATTTTTTTTTTGAGGTACGTAAAGCGGCAGTCGCAGAGGCGGGCATATCACAGCACGAGCGATAGCAGCTATTGCTACACCAAGAAGCTGTTTTTTCACAATTTCAACTCAATGCAAAATGCTAGCATCCAAAAGCTCACAGCATGGACATAAGGGAAGACAATTCATCTGAAGCACACTGAAGTGCTGATGACAAGTACAATGCAGCCGCTGACGGTACGCTCGCAACTACTCAGTCTCCGCACAAACAGAGCCAACGGCCCACAAAGCTGACGGTCCGACCATTGTCCGTGTTGCCCCGTCGCCACGTTCCCAGACACTACCCAAGTCCACACGCTCCGGCGTGTTTTCAAGACTCCGCGCCAGCGATAACAGACAGGGAGCTAAGGGTAATTCATGCCACCTGGGGAGGGAGCCAGCAAATGCAGGGGCAAGAAAAGATGCAAAGAAGCTGCCACGGCTCAAATGTATTTATATTTGGTTCCATCATTCTGAGACGTTATTAGTGCGATGGGATCTTATAGTGTCGCTCCACATCTCTTTTGGCATAAGTTCGTTATCGAACCACTGGTCCACGAAATAGTCATAGAAGTCCTGAAGCTTTTGGTTGCCAGGCGTGCGCTCCTCTCATCCAACATTTGCAGGGGAAGATATGCTAGATCTGAATACATTCTTATGTGACAGCGTATTTTCTCGTTTTCCTTACAGACTGGAACGAGGCCGCAAGACAGTACTTGTTTCCGCAAACATTAATTAAAATGATAATTGGAACCAGTACTCTCCGTTCCAGAAAACAAACTGTTAGCTGCTTGGAAGATGGCAATTTTGAAATCTGTCTTCAGTGATGCAGGGTTCCATCTAGGCATGTTAGTTTTAATAGCTTTAAAAGTACGTTCATAATTATGCTTCCCGCTTTTTATTTGGCAGCAAAGCGTAAACAACTGGAATGGTGTTTGTTTCCTCCCAAGAACTATTAAGTTCGGTGTGCTGTATAAACAACTGTCCAATCTGCTTGCTCGAACTCTTGAACGTTTCATCCACAAAGAACGTTTCGCAATTCGATACTCGCGCTCTTTCCTTTCCGCTGGCAAACAACAGTATTCTGTCATTCGGTTCCCTGTTGCCATCTGCAAGCAAAAAGTGGCTACCATCATTCATCAGAAAAATTATTTTCTTAGAAGAATATTCCTCCAGAATCGGTGGGATCTTGTCTACTTCCCACATATTTTCTCCTAATGCGATGTAACGATTGTTCGCACTTCTGTGTGATCGTACCGATGTTACCAAGTCGTAGCCTCGGCTGAAAAGCTGCCTCACTTCTTCAACGTAAACTGACGAAACTGAAGCATCTGTTTCTTCTGCCAGCTTCTTTGCGCCGACAAAATGCTTTCATACTTCATTTGCTGTTTCATTTGAAATACAAACATGGCTACCACCCAGTACAACTGTGTTATTCTTTGTGGATAGTCTTCCCTTGTATTTTTTCTTTTATTCGATACAACACCAGTAAGCCACTTATTGTTTTTTTGTATAGTCCACTATATACTGATGCCCATTGCAAATCAGTAAAGGTTTCCCTTTGGCGGTATCAGTGATCTCCGTTATCTCAGCGCCAAAACACGGAACACTGCTTGGTAGTTAGAGTTCAACTACAGTACTGAACTCAGGTAGAAAGCCATGCACACTACGAACTGGTGCGGGTCAGGGAACTTGGTATGGAAATGGGCTCTGCCCTTCGCCAGTATACGTTGCAGAAAGGGCTGACAGGCCGGTGAATCCTACTTCTGGAACACCCTGTCCACAGCCTACAGAGTCCTGGGCTCCGCACAAAAGGCAACACATTCCCTCTCAGCACAAGTGTCACTCTGTGCAAATGTCACATACTCGTGGGAGAGACTCGAGCACCCGCGCTAGGATCCTGATCTCTCCCCATGCCATTGTCATGATTTCGGTTCCTTAAAAACGGCTTGTAGGAAGAGGATGTGCAGCAGGTAAGTATGAACTTCTTCTCGCAGCAGGACTCTTCATTTTACCAAAAGGGTATCTTGAACCTGGTGCGTCGGTGGGGTGATTGCCTCAATGTTCCAGCCCTTTTGTCTGACTGCCATGCCATTTCTGGACAGTACAGCCTTCCAAAGGAAACTTTCTCGTCTCCCTATACTGGGTGGTTATATATAAATTGCAGCTACTCACGGACGTCCAGGGTCGGCTGTAATTATCGTATAGCAAAACGAAACTTGTAATATGAGAATGCGTTAGTTTGGAACAGATTTACGCTGGAAAAAAAATTATTTCAAATTTTGACCACCAACTGCAAACCTGGCACTGTGAATGTACGAGAAACGTATAGCAATGTCTCCATATGTAATGAATTAGGAACGGAGGAAAGTGGCAGAAAGGTGAAACCAGAGAGAAAGGCATAATCTTGATTTTATTATTAACCATATTGTATGAAGACGCGGTTTCCATACAGATGCGCTCTTTCAAAGCAGGAATCACATGCTGTTCGAGGAGGTCTCGATGACGTGCAGACGTCCAGCATACCTGACAAGACCTCTGGGTGTATTGTCTTGAAAAAAAAAGTTTTGCGAATAAAAGAACTTGGAAATCCACATTAGGACTGTTGAGATTTTTAATAAAATCGGTAATCCGATACATCGATATTAAAAAAGTATCGTTGTCGAACATCGATACAAAGGAAAGGAATTATTGATCCACCGATGTATCGACGGAAGAAATATCGACGTACCGGCCAAATAAAATATCGACTGTACAAAATATACTGCCAGTTTTAGAGCTGTATATTTAAGAGTTGATTTATTGTTAGATATTCTGTACGTCAACAAGCTAGTAGCCTGCTTGTTCCCTTAGAGCAAGAATTGAAAAGAAAACGGTACACTTTAGCACTTTGCTAACGATGGTGGCACAATAAAAAGTGCCGATGGGTCTGTCGATCGGTTTCACCACATGTCGGATTTGCTTGGAACACTCCATGTCGACTTCCCAGTTTTTCTCATTTCTGCAGACTCTAATGACCTAGCAGTTGCGTGGTGTAGTTAAACGTTGCAGTTTCTGTTAGTAGCACCGAGCGCCGATTACATTAGGATTTCCCCTGACACGCTGTGCCCACCGCAAAGACCAGTCTTGTAATTTAGGGTTTTGTTCATCTGTTTCAGCTACTGTTTTTGAAGAATGCCGATGTGAAGGAATAGCACAATAGTTGCGTTACAAATTGTTTTATAACGCAACTGGTGTGCTGTGCTATTTTTTCGCGTCGGAAATCTTGTTATTCCATACACACGACAACCCCCCCCCCCCCTGTGCAATCGAACTTCTTCTTTGTGCCGTCTATACTTGCTTCACACAGTCAAATAGAAAGACTGGATTTGATGAACTTCAAAAAAGTGGCAAGACTCCTTCCCACAGAGAAAGTAAAATTATGTTCTACTATTATTTCAAAAGAACAACTTCAAATATTAATTGAAAATTGCGAAAAGAATATAATACAAAATAAAAATATCGGCGCTTCATATTGCAGTTTCTGTATCACCATATCTATTTATCGGTGAACTAGTATAGACCACATCGATCGATATCTTTTGAACTTTCGTCAATTCGGCAGTTCTGCGTATTCAATGTAGTGTAAATTTTGCCTCACCACTTCACAGAATATTGCAGGGCCACGTATGATCAACTTCGATCGATGCCAGAAACCGAAGAGCAAATTCGGGGCGTTTTTGTGGGTCATGAGATTTCAGTTATTGGATCTTTTACGGTTACCAGTGAAAAGTAGACCACAAAACTCTCCGTCCTGTTGACCATGGGATGGACAGTTCTCGTGGCACTACGTCAGCACTAGCATGTGCTACACGATCAGTTACAGCGACAGCAAACTCGTCAGTAACTTTCACTGGAAAGGACGCCTTCCTCTTCCAGGTGCCTCACTAAGCCCACCCGTGTTTCAGTCAGCGATACTCTCTCAATGCAGCAATGTAATTGCTGGTGTTCACATAAAACAGTTTCACTGACAGCACATATGGTTTTCCTTCTCCACGGGTAGCTTCACCCTGTATATACACTATGTTATGAAAAGTATCCGGACACTCCCAAACACATACGTTTTTCATATTAGTTGCATTCTGCTGCCACCTGCTGCCAGGTACTCCATACCAGCGACCTCGGTAGTCATTAGACATAGCGAGAAAGCAGAATGGGGCGTCCTGCGGAACTCACGGACTTCGAACATGGTCAGATGATTGGGTATCACTTGTGTGATAAGTCTGTAAGCGAGCTTCCCACACTCCTAAACATTCCTAGAGCCACTGTTTCCGATGTGAGAAAGAGGAAACGTGAAGGGACAATGTTATGTTGATGATTTTCACTTATGGACCGTCTGACAGCAACTGAATAAAACACAATTTTAGTGCCATACGCGTTTCGCCTTTATTTTCTGCAGGGCATCATCAGTGGCCTGTAATATGTACATATGTTAGCTACTTTATTTACATTTTTGTCACTGTGCCTATAGGTTATAAACAGTTCTGGTGGTTGGTATTTCCTATTAAGTAGTAATGTTTTGAACTGTACTTACAGTACTTACAGTACTTACAGCATTTTTGTCACTGTGCCTATAGGTTATAAACAGTTCTGGTGGTTGGTATTTCCTATTAAGTAGTAATGTTTTGAACTGTACTTACAGTACTTACAGTACTTACAGCACAGTTCAAAACATTACTACTTAATAGGAAATACCAACCACCAGAACTGTTTATAACCTATAGGCACAGTGACAAAAATGTACATAAAATAGCTAACATATGTACATATTACAGGCCACTGATGATGCCTTGCAGAAAATAAAGGCGAAACGCGTATGGCACTAAAATTGTGTTTTATTCAGTTGCTGTCAGACGGTCCATAAGTGAAAATCATCAACATACCGTAGTATTACGCGCAACTGAGGAGGACAGGACCAAAAAATTGAAGATGTGAAGGGACAAGTACAGCACAAAAGCGTACAGGCCTCGTCTGTTGACTGACAGAGACCGCCGACATTTTAAGAGGGTCGTAATGTGTAATAGGCAGACATCTATCCAGACCATCACACAGGAATTCCAAACTGCATCAGGAGCCACTACAAGTAGTCTGACAGTTAGGCGGGATGTGAGAAAACTTGGATTTCATGGTCGAATGGTTGCTCATAAGACTCATCACGCCAGTAGATACCAAACGACCCCTAGCTCGGTGTAAGGAGGGTAAACATCTGGCGATTGAACAGTGGAAAAACTTTGTGTGGAGTGACAAATCACGGTACACAATGTGGCGATCCGATGGTAGAGTGTGGGTACGGCGAATGCCCGGTGAACGTCATCTGCCAGCATGTGTAGTGCCAACAGTAAAATTCGGAGGCTGTGGTGTTGTGGTGTGGTCGTGTTTTTCATGGAGGGGGCTTGCACTCCTTGTTGTTTGGCCTACACTGACGTTTTAAGCATCTTCTTTCTTCCCACTGTGGGAGAGCAATTCAGGGATGGCGATTGCGTGTTTCAACACGACCGAGCAGCTGTTCATAATGCACGGCCTGTGGCGGAGTGGTTACACGACAGTAATATCCCTGTAATGGACTGGTCTGCACAGAGTCCTGACCTGAATCCTAAAGAGCACCTTTGGGATGTTTTGGAACGCCGACTTCGTGCCAGGCCTCACCGACCGACATCGATACCTCTCCTCAGTGCAGCACTCCGTGAAGAATGGGCTGCCATTCCCCAGGAAACCTTCCAGCACCTGATTGAACGTCTGCCTGCGAGAGTGGAAGCTGTCATCAAGGTTAAGGGTGGGCCAACACCATATTGAATTAGAGCATTACCGATAGAGGGCGCCACCAACTTGTAATTCATTTTCAGCTAGGTGTCCGGATACTTTTGATCACATGGTGTAGGTCAAATACCGGCTTTTGCGACTGCAAAGAAAGTCTTATTAAGTCTTCATAAAACTTCCATTACGCTGTAAAAAGACGGTATTTGACCTTTATAACTTGTATAATTTTCAGAATGAGATTTTCACTCTGCAGCGGAGTGTGCGCTGATATGAAACTTCCTGGCAGATTGAAACTCTGTGCCCGACCGAGACTCGAACTCAGGACCTTTGCCTTTCGCGGGCATGTGCTCTACCATCTGAGCTACCGAAGCACGACTGACGCCCGGTCCACACAGCTCTACTTCTGCCAGTATCTCGTCTCCTACCTTCCAAACTTTACAGAATCTCTCCTGCGAACCTTGCAGAACTAGCACTCCTGAAAGAAAGGATACTGCGGAGACATGGCTTAGCCACAGCCTGGGGGATGTTTCCAGAATGAGATTTTCACTCTGCAGCGGAGTGTGCGCTGATATGAAACATCCTGGCAGCTCTAAAGTTTGGAAGGTAGGAGACGAGATACTGGCAGAAGTAAAGCTGTGAGGACCGGGCCTGAGTCGTGCTTCGGTAGCTCAGATGCCCAGTCTGCGTTCGGCAGGGCAGCAGTGCGCACCGCGCTCGGCCGTCCACGCCGCTGCGCGCGCGGAGTGTTTTGTTTACTTCCTCGTCACCGCACTTCTCAGTCGAACAAGCTGTAATGGCCAACTCTTACAGGAAGAACACTCTTAAGTTCACCTTTTCAAATGAATACGCGAGACCCAAAGCACTGGCCGTCGAACGCTTCCTAAGCGTAGACGTGAAGATCCCCCGTGACGAACTCATCGGCATACACCTGTCGATCATTACCAGCGTCGTTTATGTTAAGGTGACTTCCGACGGTGCCTGCAACGAGATTATTCAAAGGACGCGACATGGACTAAAATTTCGGCACTCTGACGGAAACGTCGGGCCTGTGGATGTCGACCATGCAGGACTTGGCCTTCGGACGATCCGTGTATTCGAACTGCCTTTCGAGGTGAATGAAGATGAAGTCATCGCGGCGCTAAGCCCGTTCGGAAAAGTCCAGAGCCACGTAGCCGAGACATGGGCACAGTTTACGACGTATCCGGTGCTTAATGGTGTGAGACAAGTCCGAATCGATCTCAAACGGCACGTTCCATCATACATTTCTATCGGCGGCTGCCGTGCGGTGGTCATTTACGACGGACAACCTCGAACATGTTCCGGTTGTGGCAAAGAAGGCCACGTCCGTAATGAATGCCTGCAACACCGCATCACACAACTAAGGCCCGACGATACGAACACCGACAGAACAACGACCACCCTTCCAGTCACCTGTGCGGCGACACAGCACGTCCAGCCCACACAAGACACCGTTCATGAGCGTCTCTCTGGTCCGATACACCCGGAGGCGTCCCAGCACCTTGACACCGGCGATGCCGCCCGTGAACATGTCCAACAGCCGGACAAACCCACACTAGAAGATCACAAGGATACCAGTGAGAGTGTTCTGGAGAACGACGACCGCATCATAGCACCCGCGGCTATTGTACCGGAACGACGTGAATCTCTTCCTTCCTCAGACACCGAAACTCACTGCCGAAAGCAGAAGTCGCTCAAACGACGAAAAAAACGCCGCAAGAATTCAGAATCGACCATTGAGCCCCCTCCGCAGGACAAAGAGATGCCACATCACTCTGACGGAGAACACGATAACACTTTCTCCTCTGCCACGGAGACGCGTCATCCACAAGACGGTGAACCGTCCAACAGAGATCGTGCGCATGCCCCGCGCCCAGAAGCCATGGAACACAGCACGCCTGTTGTCACCAACGCAATTGAGCCGACTCGGCCAGCGCTGCCACCTATCGCCGATGTCAAACCTGTCGGACATTTTTCATGGGCGGATGACACGGATTTCCCACCTCCATCTCATGCGGAAATGAAATCTGTTCCTCCGTTAGACCAACACTAAAATGGGGGAAGTTTCTACGGCGACTCCTGCGACTTCTATGGACTTCCAGCATCCACCACAACAATCTTCACCAGCTATGAACCTATCGGCAGCACGGATCTCCCATCAGGCGTACCGAATGGCTACTATCACTACTAATAATGTCGGTTCCCACGCTAAACTTCAACTGCTCCTTGACACGCTAAGAACAGCGGACATCGACATCGCCCTGTTACAAGAACTGAGGACAGCAACTTGGACTTGGTGTTATGGATATGAGACGTACGCCACCCCTGCAGCTATGGAACACACAGGCGCAGCCATCCTCCTCCGAGAAGGGATTGCAGTTTCCGATGTCGCATACCTCCAAACAGCGCGAGGGGTGGCCATAACAGTTGAAGGACTCAAAATCATAAATCTCTACGCCACATCGGGCACTGATAAACGGAGGAATCGCTCCCAGTTCTACACAGAAGATATCACGCCTTTATTCCTCGGCCGATACGATCATCTCATCGTAGGTGGAGATTTCAACTGTGTCCTCGAGCGCACAGACCAATACCATCATTTCAACACATGTCCGGAACTTCGCTTCCTCGTCCGCCGCCTTCGTCTCCTCGACACTATGCGAGTGGTACACGGCGACCGCCCGGGGTATACACACATCACGAGCCACTCCGCCAGCCGACTTGATAGAATATACATCTCTAACGCTCTAAAATCAGTTCTCCTCGACGCGGAAAGTTGGCCGTCTGCCTTTTCGGATCATGACATCTACATCTGTACCATGAACCTACGTCGACAATCTATATGGCGCAGTGCAGGACCTTGGAAACTCAATGTCGCACTACTGCTGGACCCTGAATGTCGACAACAGGTCACCGACACGTGGCACACCTGTGTTCAACGCATTATGCGTTACGAGACCACACTACAGTGGTGGTTGCTGTGCGCCAAACCGGCCATCCGACGCACATTGACACACTATGGCAGAGCCAAAGCCAGGTGGAATCACCATACAACTGATTTCTACTATAGCGCTCTACTTGAACTCATGGATCAACCTCCATCCCCGGATCGTCTAAAAGAAGCTCAACGCATCAAGGCAAAGATTTTAACCTTGACCAGATGCCGTCTAGAGGGAGCTATTGTACGAGCACGCAGCCAAGATAGGATTAATGGTGAAGAACTTTCTATGCATCATATTATTCAAAATGTTCGTCGACGCCGACAGGCTTTAATAACAACTTTAGACTTACCTGATGGACGACGGCTGACGTCGCAAGCTACCATTGCGGATGCATTTACAACGCACTATAGACTTTTCTATCAATAAGTACCTGCCAGTGCAGAGGCCATTGCTGAGGTTGCCCAGGAGACACATGGTACTCTAAACGCAGCAGCTGCAACCCCCCTGACTTCTGAAGTGACCACCGACGACGTCCAAGGCGTTGTGGCCAAAGAGTCTCTGTATTGATCTCCCGGTCCGGATGGTTTACCTCTCGAATTTTACAGAACCTTCCAAGAGTTGATGATGCCACGATGGAGGTACATGTACTGGGAACTTTTGTCCGGCGCGGCGAACCCGCCACCAATGTTCATGGAAGGCTTACTCGTATCAGTCCCGAAACCCGCAGGAGGAACACAACTCGACAGTTAACGGCCGATCACGTTACTCAATTCCGACTTCAAGATTTTCACACGCCTTCTAGCAGTGCGACTCAAACATGTCTTACGAGACATTGTTTCCCACGAACAAACATCTTTAGGCGGCGATCATAATATACAGACAGCCCTCAGTGAATATCGAGATGTGATCGCTGTGGCAACACACTCGCGACTGCCATGCGCTTTAACCTCCATCGACTTCAAACAAGCGTTTGACCGCGTCAATCATGCGTTCCTCAACGCAGTGATGGACCGAATGGCAATTCCCCCGACGTTCACGCAAGTGATTATGCGGCTCCTTCGTGGAGCAACGTCCAAACTTCTCGTCAACGGCAGACTTACAGAACCTATACGGATTGAACGCTCAGTAGGGCAGGGTTGCCCTTTATCGACGGCGCTGTATGCCATTGCGATGGAACCACTCATTTGCGGATTACGGCGACGTTTGACTATTCCACTCCGGGATCATATGTTCCGCTGCCGAGCTTACGCGGACGACTTGGCCCTCGTCGTACGTTCAGCGGCCGACGTACAAGCTGCGATGCAGTGGATTACCCGTTACAGTGCAGGGGCAGGGAGCGCTATGAACGTGGCAAAACCATGCGCTATGAAGATCGGTCGCTGCCTTCCCGCAGACAGCGTATTCCCATTTCAACTGGTGGACACCCTTCGTTGTCTCGGGTTGGTGTACACGCGAGACATTCGCCGCACCTCGGCGATCAATTTTCGGGCGCTGCTGCAACGCATCCGGGCCAACATACAAAATCACATACTACGCCCGCTGACTATGTGCCAGATAGTCACCATCGTCAATACCCATCTGGCAGCCCGGATACCCCATATAGCGCAGATTCTGCCCATCACTGCGACAATGGCGGCCAGATTACAGGCGGATTTCGGCTATTTCATTTGTTCTGGACACATCTTCAAAGTTCAGTATGAAGCTCTCACCTTACCGAAGCGGGATGGTGGCCTCGATCTGGTTAATGTGAGAGCCAGGACTACGGCACTTTACACCAATACTATGCTCCGGTTATGGAAAAGCCAAAACACTAGTTTTACTGGAATGTTGACCAACGAACTCGCACCTGTTTCGAGACGCCCACCGACGTCTTTGGCACACATCCCACCTCCGATGTCACATATCGGCCGTTTCTTTTTGGAGTACAGCTACATATGCACCGTGCTCCCCAGGACCAGGAAGACGACCACCCGCGACATCTACCGCCTTCTCCGAAAGTCTCCACCCCGCAACCCCGTCGAAACACGTCACCCCCAGGTTTCATGGCCTACAGTTTGGAAAACGATCCACCAACCATATCACACCACTGACACCACCTCTATGTCGTACCCTCTCGTCAACGGCAAGTATACTACAAGACAGAAACTGCATCGCATCGCACTGGTGGACTCACCCCTGTGCCTCAAGTGCAATGTCGAAGATACAGATTTACATCGTTTTGAGTGCGGGCCAGCAGCAGCTGTCTAGACCCTCGTACAGAAGATTGTGGCTTTCTACCTCCGAGTACCACCACATCACGTTTTTCCTACCATGATGATATATCCCGACACGACCTACTTTCCATCGGCTAAGTGGCACGCCATCACATGGATCAGTGGCATGGCTGTCAACTACCTCTTCCGGGACGACATCGTCGATCCGGCGGACTTTTGGACACGCCTCCAAGTACATCACCACACCCTTCGCCGACATCGACACTATCGGGCCACTTTCGCGAACTATTTACAGAGTATTTTCACCAACCCGCCTCAAAGCTGGAATCTCAACGAACCGTGCCAGCCAAGACTGGACGATCCCACGTTCCCCTTCAATGGTCAATGATAGAATGCATTTCGTTCTGATGGCGCGCCAAAGTGGAGCATGGCGTGGAAAGTATTCCTATTTTATTTCACTTCTCTTTTCTCCTCCTCTTCTAAGTTTTTTTTTCTCCTTACACATGTTTATCCTTTTCACACATAGCTCTCTATCTGCAGCCTATTTGTTTTCTTTCTCCTGTGCTCCAAAAAAAAAAAAAAAAAAAAAAATGGTTGCTGCAGATTGTGAGACTGTATACTCATTTGTGTTAACAAAAAAAGAAGCCTGGAAAAACTTTAAAAAAAAGGATGGTAGAGCTCTTGCCCGCGAAAGGCAAAGGTCCCGAGTTCGAGTCTCGGTCGGGCACACAGTTTTAATCTGCCAGGAAGTTTTGTATAATTTTGACTGTAGGAAAATAAAAGGTCGTGAAAGAAAGAGGAGAATGTGATAATAACTGAATGTACCATAACGTACAAACAGGAGGCAAAGGTAAGGTGTCTGAGAGAGTCGAGCAGCAGATAATGTGGGAGATGCACAAGATAACAGGATTTCAGTGGTGTCGGGTGTTTGCCTCACCCTAACGTACACATGCTCGTGCAGTGCGCAGTACCGCAACAGCTAGCGCGCACCAGGGAACGCCAACTGCGAGTCTTTCCCTTGGGAGCAGTCTCGCCCGTAGCTGCGCAGGCTTGGCTTGTTAACATCACGCTGCGTTGTTAGCTCGCTGGAACGGAAATGTAGTCTTACGGGGTAGCAATAAAACCGAAGCTAACGGTACTGTACCTAACACGTGATACATTACCTACCATTACGGTGAATGTGCTTTCATAAATGTCGGTTTTACTGTGTCAGCACTGTGTGACTTTACTATACTTGGCTTAAAGGACGCCAAGTTATACTCTCTCCCATGAAATTATCATTTGTACGATCTGCTGCTATTACACATGCAGGAAGCGGGATATTTGATACACATACAGCACTGACTGGAAATAATCTTGGCTACCCAAATTCCCTAAACAATGAAAAGCAAATTTTATTTCCGTCCTATTCTGAAGGGACTACAACAGACAGGTTATCCCACAGTATTGGCCTTATTAGTGTTCTCGAAACTGGCCACATATGCTGACCCCATCCTTGTATTCAGTCTACTACACTGCGCAATGCAACGTTACAGTGTGTAATGGAAGGGACTTCGTGTTACATTTTCTACTTCTCTCCTTTACTGTTTTATTCGTGAATGGTTTGCACGTAGAATGAACGTAAGCCTCAATATGAATTCGAATTTCTTCGATCACCATTTCACGAGATAATACGAGGTCAGTTAAAAAAATAACGGCAATCTTTGCTTTATGGAAAGACTATAACAAGAGGGGCGCTGAATAAGTGAGGAAACAGTTTTTTTCCTGAAAACAGGTTGGTTTTATTTAGGATTGCAATATACCATATTATTCCCCACTCTTCTGGCTACAAAATCCTATTTTTCAACACAATCGAACGAACAGGCTGAAGTTGTTTCCTCAATTTCCTGAGGGTAGCACAATACACTTCAGTGTAGTGCCGTTAAAGTCAAAGAACACAGTGAGCACAACCTTTACAGTTGATAGTACTTGTCGAGATTTTTCGGTCTCGCTGGTCCAGAACACGTGCAATAGGACAATTTAACCTATCTGTAAACCTATGTTTCATCGTCTGTTATGACGTGTTTTAGTAGTTCTACAAGTTACCACGTTATTCGCTCCGTCTGGCGACTCCTGAACAACTTACAACCGCCGCTGGTTTTGTTCGAAATTTAACAGTTTTGAAACAAATTTTGGTGTCACATGTTTCACACCCAAAACATTCGAAAAATGTCATGACATGAGCCAATTAATTTTATTTCACGTTTTCTACGATTTCAGCGATTGTGGGCTTGGGGGTCGTCCGGGGCGCTCGTCATTTTCAACGTATTGCTTGTCTTGTTCGAAAAGCTTATATCATTCGTACTTGCTTCACTCGTAGTAAGCTCACCAAAAGAAAAGTTTAACATTTCTATGGCTTTGCTGCACTTTATAACGTTCTTTTAGCAAACTTTAATGCAAATTCTCTGCCTCATGTTGTACAGAAAACCATCACTGATATTCCCAAAACACATGTAGCCATCGTAACAGCTTAGAAAAGACTAAATATCAGACGTAGCTAACATTGTACTGGCACTTTTCAAAGATGATTAATAACACAACATCGAAGAATCACGCGAATCGGACTAATACAACAGCCGATATTCCCATCACTTTTCGAAAACACCTCGTACGTGGCAGGAAGTAAGGTGTTGCTTCATTATCATTGGAAAGTTCATTGCTGGAAATCAAACAATAGACTTGTTCCTAAGATAGAAAGCGTTTTTTAATGAGCGCCAGCCATTGGATATGGAGCAGCATGTTAGTGGTGCTCTCGCAGATACCAAACTAAGCCAAGATGAATAACGCTTCTCTTCTTTTGATCCTCCTTATTGCTTCTATCGAAAATATATTTCTATACTGTCAAACAATATATAAGATTTATTACATAGCGAATTTTGTAAGTCACCCATTTGGTGGACAAATTAAATTTACTTTTGATTCTTTCAACGAATTTGTCTGGCACCTGCCTTTCCTACATCTAGTTTGCAAAACACGTAGCATTTGTTTATGTTGAGGGCTAACTGCCAGTCTGCAAGAAGAGACAAACCTCGGATGGCTTTCTACCATTTCGCCATATTTTCTGCCGTTGTAGCTCTCTTATGTACTACCATGTCAGAAAGTATCCGAAAGACCTGACTTGCGTTCCGCCTGATCTGCACGTAGTAGTCCACATAACGTAACTAAGTTAGAGGTTCTCTAATCTCTCCTCTATTGTCATCTGACTGTACAAAATTGTTACCACAATCGACCACTAGAGTACACTGCTCTGTAATTGCAATAATTTAAGATGTATATAAAAATCTCGAGACTACATATATGAGGGACACCATATTAAAAATGAGACAGTTCTTATCACTTGTAAACTCAAATTCATTACAATAAATAACATTTCTAAAATGTTTGTATTCTCATTGCTATATGAGACAATTAATAACCGTAACTCAACCTCATAAATCATTCTGTAATCCTTTCCAAAAACTAAATTTTCATTCCGTATAAGAGACTTTTCAACTTTTTCTGGACCCCTGAAGTTCGATGATAATTCGAAGTATTCTTGCTCTCTAAAATGTTTACCAACCACCTATTGAACACCATTTGTTTGGACTAGTTAATACAGAATGACAGGTTAGAAAACAGCGATTACAGCGCCAGATACCCTAGAGAAAGCACACCGTGAACAACTTACGATTCGAACACAGAAGCTATCTTCATAGCGGACTACGCATAAACAGACGTGGTATACCTCTTTTTAACCAGTATCACTTAATAAACCTGAACTTGAAATTACATGATCACTTAATAAACCTGAACTTGAAATTACATGACGAAAATTTCTATACTGGACCAGGACACTGGGTTTTAGACCCAAAAGCAATAAATACACAATATTTCAACCTTTCCATACTTCGTTACAGATGCATCAGAATTCCAGTGTCATGAAACGTTTTCTGCCATTTTCAGTTAATTTAATGAAGTCAACTGATGACACAATAAGCCGTTCTGGGCTGATCAAGGCCGTGCATTCGTGTTTTCTGGTAGTTTTGGCGCATTTACTCGTTTTATAGTTGGGTAACATACTGCGACGTTAACTGCTTTATCGTCAGAGTGATAAATCACCAGAAATGGTTGTAGATTTATAGCTAGAATACCAGCTCAGTTTATTAGCTTTTCTGACGCGATATTCTCCCTTTACTCTGAAAATTAGGTGAACAGCAAAGGTAAACAAGAACATCCAGTGCGTTATTTTGCGAATTCATATTCAAAAAATAGTGAGAAAATAAGCGACCTGAATGTTTCTGAGAACGAATAAATAATAATAACAATAATAATATGAAAACTACACAGAAAGAAGGTGTTAAGTCCAAATCTCATGAAAATGAGTTAGTGGTTTCGTTATGAAGTTCATAATATGTACTTTCAGTTGGGTGAACTTAAAGGAATGTGATGGGTATAGTCATGGAGTTGTAGCCAGATTAAAATATGATGTACACGGAGAAAACGGGTCAAGTCCGCCCAGTACACGGACAGAAAGGGTGAAGTCCAGCAGACGCAGATTTCTGAGCTGTATTGATTTTTTTGTCTGCTTTTATGGAAGTCTCATTGTTGACACTCTTAAATGCAATGCCATAGCCGAAGCTAACACAGAGCAGATTTGACATTAGCTTCTTTGCTTTGAGCTGTGGTGGAACTGAATTTCGTGGCGTGATGTGTGTGATGGAATATCCAGAGTCAAGTTGTAGCAGCAGTTCTAGAAAAAGACAGAGCTATGGTAGACAATCTGAAACATCTGTAAAGCTAAGAAAAATGTCACAAGACATAGGAGAGCATTGTAACTGTAAGAATAATTGTACTGATTTGCTAACACGTGCAGAGAAGTCTACATTAATATTTAACTTCAGTTTGCTGAGGGACTGGAATGAGCAAAGTTGTCACCTGACAGTACTGATTTCTGTTGAAAATGTACTACGCCGAGGGCCTCACAGAGATGAGACAACAGCTACTTTGCGTGATAATGCATTTCATTATAAGGTTAGAATAATGAGAGACAGTGACAGAATTGTCTGTTTGCCAAAAGGCCTTTATATCACTGCATGGTATTTCAAAGAAAAGATTAGAAACTATCAGGAATTCCTTAAGATAAAGGCAGTTCATAAACGAGGGAAACACGGAAACCAAGTTCATAAACATGCAACAGCAGCAGAGCAAAACATCTGATTATTATTAAAAATTGCCTGTTCAGTCTATACAGAACCTGCAGCACGAAGTCATAGATTTTCTTAAGATTGTGTTACTGAATTTCATTCTGGTTATTTCCAGTTGCATTAGAGAAGGGGAGAAAGAACTGACTTTACTCATACCACCGGCCCTATGGCAATAGTTGAATTTGCGTCGCATCAGCAAAAAATGGTTCAAATGGCTCTGAGCACTATGGGACTCAATTGCTGTGGTCATCAGTCCCCTAGAACTGAGAACTACTTAAACCTAACTAACCTAAGGACATCACACACACCCATGCCCGAGGCAGGATTCGAATCTGCGACCGTAGCAACAGCGCAGCTCTGGACTGGAGCGCCTAGAACCGCACGGCCACCGCGGCCGGCTCGCATCAGCAAACGAGCTCGATATCACACAACCAGTGTGGCGTCGACGCCGGGAACATTCGCTCACTGTTGTATTAGCAGCTTAGGCAGAACAACAGAATGCTCATAAATTGAAAGATGAGAGAAATTAGTGTAATTTACCATCAAAATGACCTTCTTGCAGTAGAAAAATTAAGTTTTCTCTTTGTTATTTATTACTCTGTGGCATATCATGGGGATCAAATGCATCGACCCTACGTACTTCAGCTCTAGGGTTGGTTTACGCTGTTGTGGAATATTGCTCCCCAGCCTGGATGAGTAGTGCTCACACAAAACTTGTCGATACATAGCTCAATTATGAACAGTACCATCACACCCACAGTGGCTTTTTGGCTTACAAGGGAAATTCGCCATCGCAGCCCCCTCAGATTAGTCATGGCGTTGGACTACGAATGAGAAGATCTGTGTTCAAATCTCCTTTGTCCTCTTTGAATTTTTTTTTCTTGCAAAATTATGAACTGTACGTTCGGTCATTGACGCGTCTGATCCCTGTATTCAGATTTCTGTCTGTGTCGTGACGTAACGTCCGTTTGCAATAGCGAGGTGTAAGAAAGGGACTTCCAGATATCTATTTGTTCTATGCGAGTACCACACGTTATGACTCTTGCATTCCGTTTTGTAAGTTTTGACTCTTGAATTCCTTTGTTGTAACGTAGTTCACACCAGTTTATTTGTTGTTTTCATTTCTGTGAAAGATCTATGCGATATCTCTCCCTCTCTCACTATTCGTCGCATTTACTTGCGACGGTAACTTATTCTTACCACACGACTCATATTCTACAATCAATGTACAGTATTACATTTGCTAAGAATGCAGAAGGAGGCCAGAAACGTCAATAACCGGCCGGAAAGTCCAGAATTGTTGAAAAAAGGGGCACGAGGGCAGTTTAAACACTGATCATTCGGTCTGCCGTCCAACACTGTAGCCACATAACCACAACACCGTGAATCTTGCTACATGCCCGACGTTGCACAGCTTGAGCTTGGACAGCGCACCGTTTCTATTTTGATTCTTTTTTCACAGTTCAGAACACCTTCTTCTTGTTTTCATGCTTGGTCCGTATTCAGGTTTTGACCGGCTATCCACTTACCCACTGCTGAAAACATACATATCACCCATGCAAACTCGAAAGTTAATGACCACATTACTGGAAGGTCTGTGAGGTCTTGCAAGAAGTGACCATAATCTCATGACAGTAGTAGATAATGACTCAGACGCTAACGTCCAGACCGAATACTATACGATTCACGCAAAGTCAATTGGGAAATTTTAAAGGTAGAATTCATGATAGCGCCACTGCATGGCAGTGGTCTTGATGTTGACGCCAAAGCCAACGGATTGGTGCGACTGATGCAGATGCTCAAGACACGAGTATAAAAACATCTATTAGGAAGTCAAAAGAGTTCAAAATTCCCTGGAGGCCCACCCTACAATCCTTAAGATGTAGAACAAGGCAGGCGAGAAGGTACTACCGCAGATCCTTAGGAGAAAGAACGACAAGAAAGGCTGAGTTTCTATCAAACAGTGAAACAAAATTATGAAGGATTAAGTTTTTACACCAAACAAAACTAAAAAAATGAGAGACATATGTAAAGGACCAAATAATAAAACTTTTTTTGGGTTTTCCACATACACTTTCAGCAAACAAAGTTCAATCACTAAGTATATTATCGACCTTGAGACAATCCGCTGGGACGATGATGACAGACTGGGAGACATTAGTGCAGTACCTACTATACAGGTCCGGTTCCAGTCTCCTACGGTTCTCGGAAGAGAGCTGTATAGGATACAGTGGTGAGATCCTAGTTACACTCAAGAGCGCCAAGGAAACTTCACTGACAAACACACATTTATTAGGCAGTAGTACAAGACCGTCTTCCAAAGTGCCGCGCCACACCCGGGCCGGCAGAGTAGAGCCTCGTCAGTGGCAGGAGACCAGCTTGCACTCATCTTGCAGTATCGTCAGCACAGCAAAGTGTCAGGTGGCGGCTGCAACGTCATGGGCGGCCGTCGACCGTGGAATCCAAAGATCTCTCATAGACGTCGAGGATTTACACTCAGGAATCTCACCCCAGGTGCACCTGAAGCACTCACAGGCTCTCAGGACTCGGCTTTAGGGAAGAGGAGCCAGCAGTATTGGTGTCTGCCATAGGAATGAGACAAGCAGCAGAGGTGCCCACCCACTCACAGGCAGTTGACAGTGTCCAGGTCACGTAGGTCAAGCCTCCAGCAGACCTGCAGGATGATGGTGGCCTTTGTGCCCCATGGGTGTGGCCTCGGAAGCTGGCAGTGCAGCTGGCAGCTGCAGCGTCCCTCCATCCGGACTCGTGGTTTCATAGATGATCGGTGATATCGAGGCATGCCTTTCCTCTCATTGGATAGCTGAAACTGACAAGAGCTGAGGCTACACATTGGGGAGTTGGCAAACAGCACTGGGTAATCAGCAACGAAACATTTATTTACGTGGGTGGGGTGTTTATGTTGGCGCTTGCTGTGTGCTCTGTGGCGGTGGGGATGGTTGTGACATCATGTGTCCTGGTTGCCTCTTGCTGTCGCCTCTCCTAGTGACTTCAAACTTTCGCAGCTTCACTTTTCAGAGGATCTTTTCTGCTGTCTTTGCACCTGTATACTTATTGTTGTGTTATACCTAGCCTACCTTACGAATCTCCGTTTTGTCGCTGGTATGACAGTCTCTCTCAGCTTCCATGATGTCATTAAGCTTTATTTGAAGACATGGGCACTCAGTCGTTCCCTCGTGCTGTGATAGCTTCTGTGTTAGCCACAGCTCACTCAACATTTCCCCCTAGCCCCCTAGTTGGCAGTCTACTGATCATTGATACAGGCGGTTTGGCTTCCAGTAGCTGCCAAGATAGAACTTGGACGAATTTTTAGTGTCCACTGACGATACTATACTCGGATATAACATCTCTCCCTTGCATCAGAAAATTCGTCTAGACGTTTTCAGTTTGGAGTATTCGTAATAAATTCATCCTACATACTTTGCATCAATAGTCACACATTATACAATTGTTCTTCTGCTACCATACAGCTAATTTATATGATTTTCAGCGGTTGATACATTTAATCGGTAATATATGTTTTTGCACAAACCATTTCTTACACAGTATCACAATTATTCACATATAGTTTCATCTATTAATTTACACGTAAATCGCTTACTATGTCTGAGCTTTATTTACAAACCAATCAATGGGTATCTGATGCACAGGTACATCTGAGTGTTGCACTGACTTTCGTTTAAAACAGAAGTAGATTACACAAATCGCAATCAGAACCACTACAGCGCTGGTAGATGTAATGCTTATAGTGATGATACTGTCACAATTTCTGTATGTGCTAGAACATTTGTTCAGGCGTAATCTTCCCTAGTACTTCGTCTAGTAAGCGTAGACTGTCCAGATTCAGGGTATTGTTCAGGGAGGTTAAATTTTTGGTAGGCAGCACCTCTAACAGCTTCTCGGGGGCAGCACAACATAGGTTGTTCCCAGTTAAATGTGTTCATACCAGTGAACGTAACTCACAAGTCGTACTGTTTGTTATATTCTGCTATCCAGTAATTCCACTCTGTTCACACATGTTGGTTTTCCGTGTTATTAACAGTTTACTATACTTCTGGTGAAAAAACTGTGTAGACACAGTGGGTACCTACTCTCTGGAAATGCGGATATGGCATTAACACTTCCCTTTGACATTCAGATGCTTCGGTTTTTCCCAGGAGCAACTGAACCTTACATGGCTATGCACCAATCTGTATTATCCTACTTGGACAGATACTAACACTATCCCTTTGGCATCTCTGTATGTCTTCCAACGGCATTAGAGTGCAGCCATCTCTTTGCTCTGACAGTATTAATAAAATTTTGGTATGTTCCTGTACCCTGAGAGAAAGGAATCTATCACTATCTCCCGCTCCCATCAGAAGGCGAGATTAACTGGACAAAATTCTACCACCATATACATAAACAACAGTACGCCGATCCCTCGATAACGAAAACTAAAAAAAAAAAGAAAAACACTTTAAAACATACTATCAATAGTACAGAATAGAACTCGACGATTTCCTAACACTCTACATAAGAAAAAAAGAAGTGTAATATACGTAAACAATATTATGAAATATTATCTATCGATGTGGCTTAAAGATGTAAGGCATTTTAAATGTACCCTGGACATCACTTGTCTGTTTCTTCTTTATTCCTCGAGGCTTCGCATGCTGCTGGTATCTGTGGAAATGCATCTACAGCGCTCTTAAAAGCCTTAATATGTCTCATGTGGATAATTGAAGTAATCTTTGGCGTCCGTATTTTAACACTGACGTTATTTCCACTGCTTGTTATGGTCCATGGTATTGGGTCCGAATTTTATTGTTTTGCCTTTTGATGCCATGAGATTCATGACTAATACCAATTGACCAACCACATATTGCAGTAAACGTACATATTGCCCCTCTATCATTTCCCTGTAAATGTTCACTTTCTCATGTAAGGCAGTTGCATTGATGATTTACTTGTGTCAAATATCTTCACTTGACCTGTCTATATCACTCTCCTCTGTCAAATCTAAATTGGAAATTAATAAATCCTTAGGCAGACTCAGTTCATCTGTGTCAAAATTATCAAGACTGACAAGAATAATAAAATCTCAGTCCATATGTCTGACGTGTAATATACCTCTGTGTACAGAACAGTGTTACTCATCCATATCTTTGTTAGTTTCCAATAGCACTATAACATATAATAAATCCTTATGTAGATCCATACCTACGCTCACCCAGATCAGCTTCCCTGTACCTGGTGGGATCGTATCACATGATCTTTAGCGGTTGTGTCCACAATTTACTGGGTACCATCTTCATGATCGGTGAAAGCTACGGCAGTTTAACTTTGTAGCTGTTGTCCCTAGCGGAAAAAATGTTCCACCAAGTTCATTTGTAAGCTCCAAAAGGTCAATTTTTGTGTGATGTTCAGAAAGAAATTTGAGTTCAATGATGGCGTAGTAGCCCTCACTAACATCACGAATTACTTTTACATGCCCTCAATAACACATTTCCCATTACATTTTAATACAAAAAATACTGATTAGCAAAACTGGATAATTAAACGGTCGCCAGCCCACTAGAGCCATGAATATCCAAAATCCTAATTAAGGTAATGCCAAAGAAAATCAAGCAAATAATTTCTGACGTGGCAACATAAGGTTGTCACTCTTTTCCACAAGACAACAGTTGACAAGAAAATAAATAAATCAGAAGGCACTGAGTTTACGGTTACTCAGTCCGAAATAACTAATTTAAAAGTCATGCTAAGTGAAGTTACGGGTTAAATAAATGACTGACTGACCAACTGAAACTTCGTTTCATAAAAAATTACTTTGAGTAACCTCTGCATAACGTAATGCAAAATTTGGAAAAAAGGCAAGCAATTTACTTCTAATTATTGACAGACTGAACTGAATTTACTTTAAGCAAATGAGCAACTGATTTACTTTTAACATAACAATAAGGTACATACCAAGCCAGCAGAAGTTACCAGCTAAGCTAAATGCAGAATAAATGGAATTGCCCACTCTTAATTTGTATTGTATCTTTAGTTATTAGTTCTGAAAGTGAAATTTTACGTTACTTTGAGCAAAGTTAATACTCAGAATTACAAATTAATTAATCCTATGTTATGAAATGCGAGAATGAACAGTTACTTAGGCAGCAAAATTGAGACTGTAACTGGTCGTTAGCAAATAAACAAAATTTGCAGTAAGTAGTTAATCAGTTTTCATATTTTTACGACTCTCGGTGATTACATGGAAAGGAAAGGGGTCCTGTTTGGTGATGGTGTCTGAGGCCAATGACAGCACAAGTGCCCCGGTTTTAATTATTGAAGCTTATTATTGAAGAAAATTATGAAAGTTTGTGAAAGAAATGTCACTGGGTAATGCCGGTACAATGTAAGTCCTACGACGTTGTAGCTGTGCTGACGACGAAGAACGTAGCTGACGACGATGCTGAGCTGCCGCTGTTGCTGCTGCTCCAGTTACACGGATAACTATGGGACAGGCAAAATTTAGAATTGCAGCTTCCTCCGCCTGTTCCCCCCTCCAGTGTTCTCAATACTCGCGGTTTAACGAATTATGTGCGCCTGCACTGGCTAGATCATAGTGCACACAGCGTATGCGGGTGTGCCCAACAAACACTTATGCACTCTTTCATGACTCAGGCTGCTCTGCTTCCTCTCTCCTCGCAGAGTGATAGAGGCTCTCCATACGCAAAGTTAAACAACGGCACAGTTATTGCCATTTCTAGTTGTTATCGATACATTCAAATAAAGTTCCCTTGACTATTACCCAGCAATTTACAATAGTCTATTTAAATGGTTCAAATGGCTCTGAGCACTACTGGACTTAACTTCTGAGGTCTTCAGTCCCCTAGAACTTAGAACTACTTAAACCTAACTAACCTAAGGACATCACACACATCCATGCCCGAGGCAGGTTTCGAACCTGCGACCGTAGAGGTCGCGCGGTTCCAGACTGTAGCACCTAGAACCGCTCGGCCACCATGCCGGCTAGTCTATTTACATTATAATTACAATGAATTATATGCTGTCAGAAACAAATACACTCTTACATCCAGCACATATCAAATATAGTTTCTGTAATACAGCTTGCAGATTAAGAATTACAGTACAAGTCATCAACGGATATTAAAGGGCGAAAAATTTTGGATGGTGCAGAAGGTATTTTAATCTGCATTTTCAGTGTTCCATCAGTTGTCAGCTTAGTTTGCCCTTTTTGATGTTTGACTGCAGGAAGTGGGAAGGTAGCTTGCCTGGCTCAACCGTCGTGGTGCCCCTGTTTGGTCAGGACCTCGGGAACCAGACGCTACCCACGCCTGCTGCCGCTGATCGGCTTCGCGATTGGGTCTGAGTCAGCCTGAGTTAGCGCTCTGGTGCGCCCCGCCACACGCTAACCTGAAGAGCACGGACTGCGGTGTGAGGCCAGGGCGCTCTTCCTGCTGCAGTGGACGCGCCTTCCCAAGGAGTGAGAGCTTGGCCCCGGAGGTCCAGCTTCTCCACCAGTAACTCCGTATGCGACATCTGGGGATTGAAAACTGAAGTCAACCAACTCCATGAAAGTTGAATTTGAGGGAAAGGACAGTAAAGGCGAACCCCTTGCACTGATGTACTTTACTTCTTAAATCGTTTTCAAAGATTGGTATGCTTTTCAATGGACTATTGCCACATTACGAGAGCGTGCTCAAAAGTAGTGCCTCTGGATTTCTATGAGAAAAATCTTAAAGCTTATTAAATAAAACAAACGTTATTAACAATCGACACCATTATTCTTCTCTGCCACTGGAGGGCCCTTACTATAGCCTGTAACATGTCGATGCGTGAGAGACAGCATGCCATAATTGAGTTTCGAATCCGAAGAGTTGGTCAACGTATGGACTACTCTGCCCTTTGCATGACAGTGCCAGACCACACACGAGCACTGCGGCATCTGCAACAATCCGACGCCTTGGGTTCCGAGTCATCGGTCATCCTCCATACAGTCCCGACTTAGTCCCATACAATTTTTATCTGTTTCCAGAACTTAAAGAACATCTTAGAGGGCTTCGGTTTGACAGCGAGGAAGCGGTACCAGCAGAGGTGAGATTGTAGCTCCGTCAACAAGGTCAAACGCTCTACAGGGACGGTATCAACAAACTGGTCTCTCATTGGTAGAAAGGTGTCCGATGCCAGGGTTTCTATGTTCAGAAATAAATATGTATACACGAAGAATAAAGGTGTGGAATGTTAATAACGTTTGTTTCACTGAAAAAGGTTTAAGAGCATTCCCATTAAAAATTCGGAGGCATTACTTTTCAGCACGCCCTCGTACATCCATAACATATTACAACCGTTGCTGGGAAGGATAACATTTCCTCTGAAACTTTAAGGAATATACACAAATGTGTTTCTTTCTACATTAACATACAGACCTTTCATATCCTCAGTCCTAACAGACGCGTTGCTTAGAAAGACTAATATTACGTGGGTCGTTCAATAGGTAAAGCCCCGCATTTTTTTTTAAACAGCCATTAATATATACAGCTAAACGTCCTTGTTCGTGCTTCACATTTGACGTTTGTTCAGTGTGCCGGTGAAGTTTCGAACCGTTCTGGCAGATGGCAGAGCCATAGTACAGCGTCAAAATGGCGTCTACATACGACTCACGTTACAAGCAACGTGCTGTAATTGATTTCTTGTGGGCAGAAAAAGAAACGGTAGTGTACAGTGTATAGCGATGCTGCAGTTGATGGGAGTACAGTTGCGTGGTGCGTAAAGGAAGTTGAAGCCTCAGGAAATGCGGAAGCAGATCGCCATGATCAGCCACGCCCGGCACGTCCAGTCGCAGCGACTGTTCTACACATGCTGAATCGTGTGGGTGCTATTATTCTTGTCGACCGGCACATCACAAATCGACAATTGGCTCTACAGTTGCCGGTCAGCGTTGGAAGTGCGTCTGCAATGATCGAGACTTTCGGATATTCAAAGAGGTGCTCAAGAGGAGTTCCACGAGATTCAAAAAAAGGCCATTCCATCTGAACTGACGGAGCGTTTTGAGACGGACAGAGAGCCCTTTCTGTCACTGATCGTTAGGGAGGACGAAAGCTGGTTGCACCGCCTTGCGCCGGAAACAAAAAGGCAATGCATGGAGTGACATCATCCTCATTCAAGACAACCCCCTTTGATTGAAAAGTCGTAGTGACAGTGTTCTGGCACTGTGATGGCGTAATTCTCGTGAATGTGATGCCAAGAAGGTCAACCACCAATTCAAAGGCATACGTGAAGACTCTGAATAAACTCAAGAACCGTTTCCGACGTTTTCGATCGTACAAGAATCCAGCAGAAATCTTGCTCCAACACGATAATGCACGTCCACACACTAGTCTCAGAACCCGGGAACACACCGCCAAAATGGGTTGGACATCATTGCCTCATCCACTCTGCAGTCCAGACCTAGCACCCTTGGACCTCCATCTCTTAGGGCCGCATAAAGATTCTCTACGGAGAACACACTTTGAAGATAACGAGAGGGTCAGTCATGCAGTGAAAACGTGGTTACTCCTACAGGATAAGAGCGTTTACGAGCAGGGAATACATGCTCTTCGATAACGTTGGCGTACTGTTATAGAACGTGATGAAGACTACGTAGAAAAATAGCGCATGGACAAGACATGTTGATGTATATTGTCACCAAATTCTGACTCTTAACAGTAAATATGTTCTGAGAAAATGAATGTGAGGTATTACTTATTGAACGACCCCCGTATTACACACCTCGTAACTGATTACTAAAATATTTCTCAACATTTTGGTCTTCAACAATGTCACCGTCATCTTCATCCTGATGGTACATCGCTAACGCGTGTGTTCAGCTGCACTGGATTATTTTTGAAGTAAGCGTGTTGTGCTGGCGTCACCTATGGCGTGCTGACTGGCATTCGGGACTGAAAAAATTAACATACGTACACCATGAATCTGTAAGCGTCATAAGATAAGACTCTTGTGGGCTTGCTTCACTGTAACATACAAAACATATGATTGTACTTCTGAGGGCAAAACGTTTAATACCAGTTCGTGTGTGTTCATTTAATTATGAAATTTGTGCAATACCTCATAGGGATGTAACTTGTTTTGACAATAGAATGGTAGTTTCCAATGAAAAATAGCCTAAAATGGACGTGGTTGAGATTAACTCCGAACTCTCCATCTAATAATTTTATTTATGAAGTGATGAACCTGTTTTACATGTCTAAACGAAAATATTCAACACGAAAAAGAAAGCAACCGTTCTTACGGCTCAACGTCCCATTGCTACCCAAATAATTAAAGACGGTGCCCCAGCTTATTTGAGTCTAATGACCGGAAGGAAAGGATCTTCTCTTTCTAAAGATCCAAGTTGGCATTTATTATCAGTACCCACATTATATTAATCCTTTCTTAAAGGGAATTTAGAAATATGCATCGTTCACTAATGACAGCAATCGGCAACTGAACAGAGATTATTTCAGTTTGTCAAATCAGGTTTTCCTCTTATACTGTTAAGTATCGCATTGTTTTCTCTATTGTATTTGACATAATTCATTAAATTTTATCAGATTATAAGATTGGGGTCGGAACCACGTATAGAGAGAGCAGTTGTTGCCTCGGAATCCCTTCTGGGTTTTTCGGCAGTCCTAAAGGTAAAAGGGTTTTCTTTCTCCACAAACAGTAGCACGTTTTCATGTAGCGTTTGAGATTTTTGTCGTAGGTGTATCTATTTAGTGTAGGTAACTGTAAGGATGTATGTACCTCTCTGTCATATTCTATATCTACATCTACATGATTTCTCTGCAAATGACATTAAGTACCTGGCAGAGGGTTCATCGAACCACCTTTAAGCTATTTCTCTATCATTCCACTCCCGATCGGCGCGCAGGCAAAACGAGCACTTAAATCTTCTATCTTCATGTTTGTACTGTATGACGGTGAGAGAAGGGAGAGGGTGAAACTCTGTGTCGGCACGTAGTCTGCTGCTCTCGAATAGCACCACGGGATTCGCCGGGCTCAGTGTTCCTGTCCGACTGACGGATCACCATTAGCAGTGGAATTCAATCTAAGCCAATAGCGCGAAGTCTAGTGATCGGGAACCACCTCTTCTTCCCTTGCCATTCAAATACTGGCAGCGAAAACTAGTCCACTACCAGGAACTGAACAGGCTAAAACATCTTAGCGGGTCGTTAGCGACCTCAACTACGGAGGCGAGTGGGATCAGGTAAGAAGATTTGACACTGCTGAAACTGTTCTTAGCAGCATTACAGGTACTTTTCAAATCCTTAAACTGGGAATACAAAGAAGGAGTACAAATTACAAAAGTATGTAACTCTCCTTCGTCTTGTTGATGACATTATTCTGTTTGCATCTAGTGCATTGAAATTTCTACAATGAACGGGTAAATAATGTACAACGAACCAGTTAAAAAGAAAACAATAAAAGTTAACAATGCACTCACAGAAACAGTTTACGAGTTTTCGTGTGTAGCGTAACAAAATAAATAAACATAGGAGTAAAAATGATGGGAGTGTTTTGGTAAGTTAAGTAGGATTCTCCAGATATTTCCCATGTGTCTGAAGAGGAAAGTTTACGAGCAGTGTGTACTGCCAGCCTTGACTTAAATGCGAAAACTATCCAAGAACAGTGTTGCTCAGAGAGATGTACATAGGAATTATTAGCAGGGACAATAGAATGTGTCACCAAAGAGGCTGAAGATTAGTTAACTGTGAAGCATTGTTTAGAAAATAAATTATGTGTTGTGTACATAGTTCCACGTAGTTAGCACGTACACAACTTTCCCACTAGAGCGCGCTCCGCTAAGCACAACAGTGCAGGCGCAGCGCTCGTCTGTCTCCGCACTACGAGATGGTGCTACCTTAGAGACGGACCAAATTCTGCTTCCACCGATCTGCATATTAATATGTAACGCAGCCAATGAGTTTGCTGCTAACATAGAACCTTTTCTCCTAGTGGATCACACTCGCGCAGTGATACCTGAAAGTGCGAGGTATTATAATGAGTGTACAGACCTCCAATCAGTCAGTCTGCATTTGTCTGGAACAGTCTGTACCAGTCTGCATTAGACTGTACCAGTCTATAGTCAAGTTTCGGTCTGCACCTAACAAGATTATCATATTCCTGTACATAGCCATGAAGATAAATGAATAGACACTTTGTCAAGTACCAGAGATATGTGAGAATAAGATTAACGTACCAAGACCAAAGAACTTCAGATTGTCAATTGTAAACAGCATCCAGAATAAAGTTACATAATGTCTATGCTTTTTATTATTTTAATAAATGTGTGTGAAAATGAATCAAGTTCTGTTTAAAGTTGGTCACCGTCAATCTGCTACTCTAAGCGTGCAAGTGGCATTTCTATCGTCTGGTCTAACGGCAGAAGATAAACACGCCATGATAACACCATGAGACTGACACTCGCCTACTTCGTTAGAGCGACAAGTCAAATAATCTGATGGTGTGTGTACTGAAGGTCTTACAGTACGCACACCACATTATGAATTCAGATTTTTGTGTAAACTTCCACTATGATATACATCGTTGGCGTGCTGGGAGTAGAATATCTGTTACTTGACCAGAGACTTGAGTGCATTCTTAGCGTCCATCGTCAACAGTGGTGTGTCTCTTAACTGTGTTTAAGTCTACTGCACGGCGTTGTACCTCATTTCTATCGTACCCACATGGCACCCGGCTTCCACATATCAAAAAGTGTGCATAACAATTTCTTGTGCATTCTCGAGACAAATGGGAAGGAAATTAAATATTATTATTTGCTGGAATTAGATAATAGTGTTTGTTCGGTTCGGAAGCATTATTGGATGACTTTAATTTTAGTGTAACTTTTGTAATATAGTGACCCTAGCCAAGTGCGCCTCGTGCTCGCACACGATGATGTGCGTTTGCGCGAATCCTCTAAAAACAAAAAGGGCACACATGTTAATAATCCATTCATATCATCAGCGATGTCGGATTTATTCATCATGAAGTAATCTCGTGTGATATTGCGTTATCAATTTTATTTCGACGTCCCCAAGACTTTAAATGCAAATAAACACTACATTAAAATTTCAGAGGCAAATAATACTGTAACGGAAGATTCCTAAAATACTAAGGAACAATATTCCGGAATCTAATGTTGGATGTGATCATTTCTAGAGAATTTACTTATTTGCACAAAATAGAGGCTATCATTAAATAAAGATGAAAATTTATGTAGCTCTTTCTTCTTCCTTGAGGAGTATACACCAACGGCTGTGATTCGAGAGTTGCAGACAAGGCAGGATGTGATACTTTCATGAACAGATGTCGTGTCTCCTCAGACACTCAGCCGGCAGTCCCTGGCGACTGCTTCTTCCAGAAGCTGATACTGGACATATATTTTGAGGCCAGTCACTCCGTGGTCATAAAACTCTGGACACAACCGCCCAAACCTCAGTTTGCAGACTTCTCTTCAGGGCATAGGTTGCCCCAAGTTGACTCCAACTCGAGGAACTGCTCTGGACACTTGCTACTTCAACTGAAGTTAAACATTGTCTGTTAATTATCTTGAGCAGAAGATAGTATTGCCTTTCACATATAAGCTCACCGTTATCACTCGAAGCATGTGATTATGCACTGCTATTTCCGTATGACATCAACAGCCATGTCACAGCAATCACTCCCCTATTTCATCAGGTTTTTTTTTTGTCATGAGTTTAGCTCTTTTTTGTAGTGTGCTAGGATTTCCACTTGCAGTCAACTCTGTCCATTACGACAGTAGTGCGAGTGCCGTGTAAATCACTGTGTAACTTTACGTGCTGATTCTTGTATTCTTTGGTTAATATCTCTGTCAATGGCTTCCTTATATGTAAGAGGGGAATTCATTTAGTAATGCAACACTTTTTTCTCAGCCGATTTCGGTTGAAAAATGGGGAACTTGTTATGGGACATCGTGAAATGTTCCCGATTCAGTCTCTACAGCCTGATAGGGGTGGCATTATATGTAACCTTCAAGATGGCGTCTGTAACGGAGTTGCGTTCCAAGCAAAGAACTGTCATTGAGTTTCTTTTGAGGAGAACCAGAGCATCGCAGGCATCCGTGGGTGCTTGCAAAATTTCTATGGAGATCTGGCAGTGAACAAAAGCACGGTGAGTCATTGGGCGATACGTCTCATCGCCGCAAAAAGTGGCACAAACCTGTCTGAACTCCCGTGTGCCGGCCGACCGCACACGGATATGGCTCCTGCAATGTTGGAACGTGCAGACATTCTCATTTGAGGTGATCGATGGATCAAAGTCAAACACCTCGCTGTTCAACTGGGCGTCTCTGTTGGTAATGCTGACACACTCGTCCACCAGTTGGGGTCCAGGAAGGAGTGTGGATGACAGGGAGGTTATTGATGTTGCAAGACGCTGGCCCCGATGTAGACCAGTAGAGTGGTACCATGCAAACGAATGCCCATCAAGGTGGCGCAAGGCCGTCACATTGAATGGAGATTATGTTGAAAAATAGGGCTCAGTAGTCGAAAAAGTGAGGAACAATATAGTGTTGTATTACTTACTGCACAGCACTCGTAAGTAGTATTAAACCGTCGTTTGAGAGTTTTAATGGAATTCGTCTCTTCCTTAAACTTCAATTTTTGTTATTACAATTGAATCCTCTGTAGGGCCCAAAGGAGTGGGCAGAGTGGCGGGCCGGTAGTTCCTGGTGCCCGAGGAAAACACTTCATTAATCTTCAGCCACACTGCTCGTCGTTTTCAGTAAGTGGCAGACGCCCTTCGTGACGGACCCTCAACAGTTATCTGACTTCTGTCCCAGTGGAACTGAACTCGCATAGGTATCCTGAATTGCTAGCGTCAGGCTGGGCAGTGGCTGGCGGTCCGTCAGTTGGGCAAGGGTCTGACGTCAGCGGCGCATTACTTCTTCTTGCTGTGTCAGCCCTCTGCTCTTTGAAAACCCATTCCAAGGCAACTCGGGCACGGCTCATATAATCCGCAGTGATGAGGGAAGACTGGCGTGCAAGGGACTCGCCCCACTGCCCCCTGGCAGGGGTCCCGTGGTTGCAGGCGCAGACGGCAGGTCTGGTATACTGAGCCACCAAGTCCCACAGCGTGGACTTAGTACGAGAACGGGTGGCCCCGATCGGGTCTCAAGTCCATAGCTGCAGTTGGCGGTGTCCAGTATTCTCATCGTCTAGTGTAGCCCTGGAGTCATGGGCTCTGTATGCATCTGTCTCAAAATTCACAGTTGTTTATGCTGCTCTGGGGCCCATTTGCTGCACTATTTCCGGACCGAGCGAGGTGGCACAGTTGTTAGCACACTGGACTCGCATTCGGGAGGACGACGGTTCAATTCCACGTCCGACAATCCTGATTTAGGTTTTCCGTGATTTCCCTGAATCGCTTCAGGTAAATGCTGGGATGGTGCCTTTGAAATGGCACGGGCGACTTCCTTCCCCATCCTTCTCTAACCCAATGAGACCGATGACTTCGATATTTGGTCTCTTCCATCAAATCAACCCAACCTCAACCCCACTATTTCCGACACACGGCCACTTAGCTCATAAAGCGGTTCCTGCCCTGGCGTAGTGACGCTGTCCTGCTGGCCCCAGCCCTACCGCTGCATGGTGCAGGTTTCACTCAGCACGGGTATTCTGTCTCACAGTCCATTTGTGTACATGTTGCTATAACCTATACGCAAATTCGTACTAGTTTCAATTTAAACTAGGTAGAGACTCTACACCCCAATCCACCTTCCTCTCTGTTACTCAATTGGAACAAAATCGACTCCCAATCACGGCCTAGACTAATACATAAGTTCAGTTCCTTGCAGTTTTCAAATTTCCATTCCAAAAGCAGAGCCAGTTGCTGCAGCCTAGCAATTATGGAGCGAGATATTGTTATTTGAAACCCACCATTCAACGTTTGGACTGAGCAAGGGTAATTAATTACAAAATTAGTAGTGTTTATATGTTATAGTAAAGGCAACAGAACAATTCATCACCTCACACATCCCAAACCACACAAATAAATGGAATTATACATAAAAAATGTTCTTGAAAATGGGAATCATTTCTCGAATGCTTCGTGCAGAAGAAAAATAAAAAGAAAATCGTGATGTAGCAGAAAAAAATGTATCTTGAACAAGAACCCGTAAAAAATAACTGGACCAGACTAATGACCAATATTGTCAGTATCAATGAACGCTCATAATTACTTTGCTAGGCATTAAGACTGATTGAAACTTATACCTAACTCCTGGAGGAGCGAGTGTGGTAGCCGCAGCGAGTCACACACCGTCAGTGAGTGGAGGATTACGAATGGTGGGACCGTCATACCGGCAGCGTGGAGCCATCGTGGACGGACTGGATCCGGCTTACATGTTTGGAGTACCATTTTGTTTTACAGTGGTGGTTATTAGCTTAGATGAAGTGGGAGATATGATTTAATGGTAGTAGTTTGCAGTAAAGTCTCTCTGTGGTACGACGAGAAATCTTCCTACCGCGGAGCGTATAGCTACAGGCATGAAGTAGCACAGTAGTTCTGTCATGAAACAGAGATATTTCCACATTGTAGAAAAACGAACACAGTAGAAATATAGCGCAGTCACAGTCTCCTTTGCAAGTAAGGAACTTATCAACTAGCACGCCGCTTCCGGGATTTCGGAGGCACGCCGTCCCCGGATCCAACCCGCTGTCTTCCATCGGCAGGTGAGCTGCGAGGACATCTCGCTTTCGTTTCGTCCACAGAGTCACGAGCGCGCGTAGTTTGTTTACCTCCTCGCTGAAAGTTAGTACACGAATCCATTGACATTTATTCGCTATGGCTCGTTCTTACAGAAACGCCAACAACCCGACGGCGTAAGACTACAAGCCTTCAAAATCTAACGATTTATTAGTGACGAAGTTCAGCTAGTATTACAGCACATCGATGATATCCACCTACATATCACAAGTAGCGTCTACGTCAAGATGGTCAATGAGGCTACATTAATGCTGTTGTGAGCAGATATACGAACATACTCTGCGAGTCTTCGAACTCTGATTCGAAGTGCTGCCGGACGTAGTCACCGCGGCTTTGTGATGGTATGAGACCATCATTAGCCACGCGACAGAGACGTATCCGGTTCTCAACAACTTTAAGTAAAAATCGAATTAACAAAACACTTACCGTTTTACCTAGTCATAGGTGGATGTCAGGCAGCTATGATGTACGATGAACAGTCGGTCCTTGTTCTGCTTGCGGCCAGGAAGGTCTCATACGTTCGGCGTGTATTAAACATTTGCTTACACAAATCCCGTTAGGTGATTACCACCACCACCTATGATTACGGCTCTCCCTCTCAAATACGCTGACGTGACATGGTCGACCATCGTGGCAAACGGCGGACCACTTGAAAGACGGCGACATCACACTCCACAATGAGGGAGGTCGCCCATCGATTTCACAGGGTAGAGGTGGATCACCAGACAACTCGCTCCCCCACCCCCCCCCCCCCCTCCCGCCCACGAAGTAGCGGACGACTGAGTTGAACCAGGATGCAGACGGCAGGCCAAACACATGCGGCGACGCTGCTGGTGATCCCCATTCACGGGAGAAGCTCTGCGGACCTACCACTTAGTGTCCATCAGCTGCTGCGCGTTCACCGTGCGAAAACCTTGAGGCAGTCATCAGTGATCTCCAGCTGTAAGGTACATGAGAACATGTCCTTGGGAATCGGACGGAATTTACGCATTTTACGAATCACTCGTCTCTAGCTCTTTTGATTACGCGACCTATATATATGTGTGCCGCCACCCTTCATCACCAACGGCTGTGGCGCAGCCGACATCCCTGTAAGTTAAACCTCGCTCATCTCGCTTCTCCTGATACACAGCATGCCTCGAAGACAGATGGAGTTCGTGCGTCCAGTGCCTCGCAATGTAACCTGCATCGATTAGTTGGTGGTTACACTGCGCCAAACACGATATGTGAAGAATTTTTATTACGCATGGTCGCAAGGCTGCGGCTTGGATGCGTCGCGCCTTGGATTTCTATTTCACCGTCTTTCGCGAACGTGTCTACTTGCCACCCCCTACGGAACGATAGATGACAGTTCACAGTGCGAGGGCACGCATCATGGATATGTGCTGCCAACTAGAAGGAACGATCGTCCGAACGCGAATGCACGATAAAATAGCAACGGAAAGACAAATCATGTACTACGTCATTCGAGAACGTAAACAACGACGACGGGCGCTGACACAGGCCATCCCTAGTGAGGATGGCCGTCGGCTCATTATGCCGTGCGGTACTGGCACAGCCTCCTTCGACCATTACGCACGATTTTATTCTGCTCAGTGTTTCGTCCCGACGTCGTTTTATAGCAGGGAATTATTGGAAGAAATTATGGAAGATGAAGACGTTATGATGCCATAGGTAAAGGAGCATCGAACAAGTCTGCTGCTCTGACTGACTCCCCATGGAGTTTTATAGAACTTTTCAGTATGTACTGGGCCCCAAGTGGGTGGAGATCTGCCAGGAGCTCATGTCCCCCCGCGGTGCTTCTCTCCGCAGCTTCCGTTGAAGGAATGATTTATACCTGTTCACAGACCGACAGATGACGGTCGAATACATGACTACCGCCTTCTGACACTCCTTAACTGCGACACATTGTCAGCGTCTCGTATACGATTGATCCTGCCTCACGTCATCTCACTAAATCAATTTTCTCTAGGGGACACCAATAACATCCACACTGCACTTTGTCGATACCGTGACATAACAGCCCTAGGCAGGGCCCTCTGAATCCCGGGAGCACAGAAGTCACTAGATTTTAACCAAACTTTTCGATCGCGTTGATCATGTGCACCTGACGTCCGTTCTTCAACACGTGCAGTACCCTCAGAACACGTGCAGTCACGAAGTGCCTCCCACGAGATGTGACCTCCAAAGCGCTCATCAACGAACATCTCACGCAGTCCATTCCGATTCCCAGAGCGGTGCTTCATTGCTACTTCCTGTCGACCGTACTCTACGTCCTGGCACTGGAACCGCTCCTCTGCAGCCTCCATAAACGGCTCACCAGACTAAAGTTGCGTAGCGTCACATTTCGCCGCGAAACATACGCACACGACACTATTCTCGTCCTCCGCAACGGTGACAATGTAACCACAGCCCTAGAATGGATTGGCATATACTGTGTGGCCTCCCACAGCTATCTAAATGTCACCAAATCGGTCGCCGTGAACATAGCATTCAGTTTAGCCCCAGCGAGTATCAACCGCCAACAGCTTAGTGGTACTATCAAATGCCTCGCGTAGAGTTTCACGACGATATACAGCCCTTAACTACTGTTACTTGTTACATTAAATTCGGGTGAAGATCGCCAACATTCGTCTCCTGATCTCTCAACATTCTTGAATGGACGCAATTCCTCAATATTTACTTAGCGTCGCTCATTCCACACACACACAGCTCATGTACTTCCAAAGCCGCTACGTATATTAGCGGCATTTGGAGCCTACGTCAGTACCGGCATGCTCTTCGAAATCACTAATTTCTGAGAACATTTGTCGTGGAGAACAGCAATCTGGTACTCATTTACTGCACAGATGATGCTCGTGAAGTTACAACACCTGCTCCATTCACCGCAACCGCCTACAAAAACTGACCGACACCGCTTACTACCAAAATAAATGTTCTTGCGGTCGAGACTGTTTGCGTCCATTTTTAAAGTCTTCAAAGTCAGTTATGAAACGCTGACGCTTCCCCTAGACAGAGGAAGTATTGGCCTAGTTCACGTTCACGACAGAGCTGTGGCCCTGTTTATCAACTCCATATCAAGCTGTGGTGGCACCACTCAGTCTTGCTGCTGGAGTCCCTGGTTCCGCTCTCCCTTACGCCCCCGCTGACGACGTAAGACACACCCCCGCCTTTCTATTACTTCCGTCACTTTCACCTTGAAGACAGTTAGGTCCTCATCGCACTACCAACGACGAAACAGTTGGCCTACGACGGAGGCGTCCACCAAACGTCGGGGACGCAAAGAACCCTCATGTTAGTTGAAAGGTGGTGTGGCGGACGAGAGACGCGGTTACACTGGATTCAGACGTCCGATAAAAATGATACATCACAGCAAACGCTGAACGGGTCACCCGATTTCATCCGATTGCGTTTCCACAATATACATATGACGGACTCGACTGTATGCGCGGAATGAGGAGTTCCAGACACGGACGAGCACCGCCTCAGATGTGACGCATCAATAGACGTAAGGCGATTGGTGCGACAACTTTTGGTGTACCCTGTACGAGTGACCCCGGAACATATCGTACCTCGGATGCTACTTTTTCCGGATGAGATGTATTTCCTGCATACCGAAATCAACGCAGCCACGTGGGTCCGTGGGCAGGGGGAGAGCTATCTAGTTCACGATGGACCTAAAGATGCATTGGACTTTTGAAACTACTTATAAGAACGTCAAGTGAGAGTGTACGGAACCCGAATAATATTTTTCTAATTAGTTGTGGAATACCCTACGTGACCCTTCACAGGGTCAACAGGTAGGAAGAAATATCTATTGACTGAGAAGACGAAGACACGGCCGGCTGTCCGTGGAATTAACCTACGACGTGCGTGATGATCACGCATAAGAAGAGAAGCGGCACACCTCTCTGCGTCGTGCTACGCAGTACATATTCCATTTCCTCGGTACAGAACAGTCGCGGGATTATTTGTTTTCATATGGCACGATGCTGTGCTAGTAGCATGTATTTTACGCGTAATATTAAAAAAAAGCTCCGTAATAGGTGGATTGTCGGGTCGAGTCCCACTCAAAGTTATTTTTTTCTTAATTTAAAGACAAAAAACCGTCCGGCAGATTAACGACAAAGGGTAGTGTACTGCCCATCTTGGATATTGTTTTTAGGAGTTTTCCCCACACCGACTAGAAGAATACCTGGTTGGTACCAATGTTCTGTCTGTATCATGATTCGCAAACATTTTCGAAAACGTTCTCATACTTTCACATCAGATAACAGTAAACGCAGACGGATGGGGTGCTCAAATTCCGTCCCAGGGTGGAAAGGATTGACGACAGGAAGAGCAATCGGGGTACCCTATACCACGGCCCTCTATCACTAACATTGTCAAATTCACAGTAACATGCCGACCTTGCGAAGCCACAGGATTAAACCGTGAAAAAGAAGATAAAAAAATGAAAAAAATACACAGTGTTGGAAGACGGCACTTTGTTAACTAGAGCGTCGGGTAAATCATGTGTTGGTAAATGCAATTTAAACAGCTTTTCAATATTGGAAAAAGGCGTGAAACGATTAAAAGTTATCTGTTCGATTCACATGCGTGTACTGTGAGGCTACGCTTACAGTGAGTAGCATACACGAATGTCCAATCTTGTTGAAGTTTAAGGTGAGCAATAAACAGCGAGAAAAACTGCTTTGTTAGTTCTTATCTTTTTTAAAATGTGACAGCTTAGGTGGGTCGGCTTGAGCGAATCGATGTAGTTGCTAGCCTTAACTTTTCCTACAAACTGTGTGGTCTGACCTGCGTTCGTACGTTACAGTATGCCGTCTGATAGGTAAACAACAATGATAGTCAATACTTACTTGCATGGAAGAAGTAATTGCAATACTTGGAAATGACAAAAATTTTTCTTTAAGGCCTTTCGCTGTCGGTAAGTTACATGCAAAATTGCAGGTTATGTAAGTCTAGGACAGTGGCCATCAAGCGGCCTAAATCAAGTACTCGAGAGACCCGCGGTTCTCAGCCGTTTCTTATAATGATATGCGTATACCAACAAATGGCAGAATCCATAAATGTCAACTAACGTCAAGAGCTTCTTAAGAGGGAAGTTCCTCTGCTCAGCAACAAACAAAATACTTTAATAAGTGCACAACTTTAATTGACGGTGAATTTGGCCGTGATCTGAGTAAAGTCGGCCGCTTACCTCTGGGGCAGAGGCGTAAGTAGCAGGGCCATTGTGAGTTTAGACGATGTGGGAAGGTGAATGTGTTATTGTCTTTCTTCCAGTACTGACGTACAGTTTACGGCGCGCGTGACCCGTACCGAAAAACTGCTATGGTTCAATTTCCACACGAAAGTAATATGGATTTGTGATTGCGCATTACAGAAACGGTCATCTTCAAATGCGGTACTTATTTGTAGCAAAGAATATTAAATAAAATTAAGGCTGTTGTAATATAACGCAATGAGTGGAAGAAAAATGGGATTCAATACATTTAGTGAACTGTTATGATCGTGTTTCATATTGCATATTGCAGTCAAATATAAGAACAATTACTGCCACTGATCAGTTAATCGTCTGCTCACACCGGCAACACATCGCTTTGTCAAGCAGTTATACTTTATAAATTTGGGGTCGTTGAGAGTGGCAGCAGTCAAGCAAAGAACAGTCGGCGCGAAATTTCCGGAATGTGCTCACTTTTAACGATCACCATTTGGGCACGGCAGCCAACTTACCACGCCTTTACTGTAACTAGTCTTTTGGGAGGTCATGCTACACTAAATCACGTACGTTAATAATAACATCGGTACGTTTGCCACTGGAGCTGCCGCCCCGCAAATTCATTGTCGGCTCTTGAGCAAATATGTTTGACGACGTGGTCTAGGGTGATTTCTGGACGAGACGCGCGTTTCCTAGAAGATGACGTTAAATTGTACCTATTCACTGCGAAAAACTTTACCATTCGTGACCTCATCCTCAAAAGACAGTTCTACGGTCCAAGCAAACGAAGGTTGTGACGTCGTCATAGGAGTTAACTGCACGGATAATGCCAGCAAAACGCAGGGAAAACGTAAATTCTGTCTTTCGCTTATGAAAAGTTATCGTTAGTGCTTAAGAGCGTGACTGTTGTTAAATCGTATGTGCTTTATATGACAAACAGGTCGGTACTCTCACGGAGCTTCACTTTACTTTGCAGGTCAAAAGCAACGCGTTTTTTGGAATATATCCACACATGGAGCCTGTATTCGAATGCCAAAGCAAAAGGCGTGATCAAACTACGCCAGAGAATACAGAGAGTCGAAGTTTGAGATCCAGCTCCAAGACGCTATGAGGATTTTCGTCGTACTATCGGTGATATTTGTGGGTGTTCTTAACACAGGGTGCGTCCTGAAACACCTGACGGTTTTGGAAATAAAACACCAATTCATGGGAAAACAAATATTTATTTTTTGATAAAGATACATTATTTTTAAGAAGAATTAGTCTGCACCGCTATTTCTAGAAAATAGCATTTGGTAAGTATCCAAGAGGGTGAACAACAGATTCATGTAGTCTGTCTGGAGGAGATAACGTTAACTCGCCGCAACATGTCGTTTGTAATCTCCCCAATGCACACACGAATTCGATCTCTTTGCTCGTCGATACTGGTTGGGCATCGCTTGTAAACTTTCTGTTTAAGATAGTCCCACAAACGGTAATTAGATGCTGTCAGTTCGGGCGAACGAGCAGGCAAGCTGATGGCTATCGAAGTGAAAAATGACTGTCTCGAAACATTTCATTCAGGACTGCCATGGAAAGACGTGCAGTAGGGGCTGATGCTCTCTATCTCGCTGAAGCTACAAGTACGCTCGGAATTAACTTCGTCACACAGAAACATGGACGGCACACCATACTGTCACTTTTACGGTCTGCATAGGGCATTCCAGAAATTCACACGGGATTCTGCAGCCAAGAAACTAACTACTGAAATGCGACGCAACAGACATTAGCAACATATTCATAGTGTCCGCTTCAGTTTGTAGAAGCTGCAAGAACTCGTTGCAAAACTGAAATATCGTTGTCTTATCCCTTACTCTAAGCTTATGGACATCTTGGATTTTAGTCGCATGGCAGTGAAAATTTTACTACTGCAACGACGCTTGGTGTGTGTACTGGGAACGAAAGTTTAAAAACTGTCAGGTGTTTCCGGCGCAGCCTCTACAATCGTTTGTGAAATTTGCTTTTCCACTTTGCGATTTGTGGTAACTGATATTAACAAGGATACAAATCGCGTTTACTTAATTTACCCCGTGCTTTTGAATGAAATTATACGTGTTTTAGCCTTTACACTATACCGACTGAAGACAGCTCTTCAGTCGGTATAGTGTAAAGTTTTAGTCAACTTAAATTTCAGATGACATTTTTGTAGCAACTTCACTCTACAGTACTGTTCTCTGGCAGCAAGAGTATTACCATGAGAAAACCAGTTAAGTAAAGACCATTCTGGTAAAGATATGTGACTTTGTTTTAAAATGCTTTTATTATCGCGTACAGCTGACTTTGTGAATAGCCCATTCTCCCGATAACATTTATTATTTTGTTTATTTCTTTTACTTAATTATTGCTGTATTCTGTTAATGATACGCAGGCATAATATTCCAGAACAGCAGCACACCAGCGAAATCAGTAACCGCTGCTAACAATACAAGTAATTTTTATACTAACAGTGCTAGTCAATGTGTGAGGTTGGTACCTATATCTCGAACGGCTAGACAAGACCCCTGACATCTGGCAGAAACTTTTGAATAAAATCTCTGTCCCGGTTAAACCTAAGACATTATCTCCAATGGGCTATCTCGATATTTTTCCTTGCTTCCTTACAGTTACATTCAGTAACGCTGGAACTGATCTCCTCAGATAAAATTTCATCAAAGAACCATCCATTGGCAAGCGGCGAGTTAACGGGATAGAACAATATTAAGGAGGAGGACGAAGCTTTGATGCCTTCTTGTTGAAGGAAAAATTAAGCCAAGGGGTAGAACTATCCCACTTCTTCTGGGTCTTGGAATGGAAAATAATTAGTGTAGATATAAGATTTCTATTGACCCTTTCAGCAAATTACGACTGCGGACAATATAGAGTGGGTCTAGTATGCTGAACGCCATTCTGAAAATAAAATCTCCTGAATTCCTTAGAAGAGAACGTTGTCGAGTTGTCACTATTTAGAGATGGACCGAACACCGAAAAAAAATTAGCTAGATGCTGAATGGTCAAAGCTGCAATGACAACCCTGCTAGGATCCAACCAAGTAAAGCACGAAAAGGCATCCATTACAATAAGAATATACCGACTTCCATTCCTGGTATGGAGTGAAACTGTTGAATGAGCTGCTGAAAGCCACCCAGCAAGCCTTTTTGCTTTCTTTGATAACACGACGACTTGTGCACGGAGTCGTTGGTATCTGATACAGTTCGCCATTATAGGGTGGCGTGGAAGGTGCGTAAAGCACGTCGCCTAGCACGAATAGCGTAGCTGCTTGCCGTAGTCCACGAGGGGACTGGGACTCGACGGGGAAAAGAGGAAGTACGAGGGATGGAATATTCAGCAGCAGTGAGAAGAACATCCGTGAGGTATGCGACTTGACTATCGCAGCTGGAGAAGTCTTGATCATGGAAGGTCACCAGGGAGGTGAAAAGCCTCCAGTCAGCTTTGGAGATGTTCCAGCTAGTGGAATGTGGAGAAGGGGTGTGATGCAGGAGATGGATTATGCAGGGGAAATGGTCGCTCGAGCATGTGTCAGACAGAGCATACCACTCGAACCGACGTGCAAGTTGGATAGCGGATATTGAGAGGTCCAAGTGGGAATAGGACTGCGTTGCGTCCGAAAGGAAGGTAGGTGCACCGGTATTTAAGCAGACTAGGTTGAGGTGGTTGAAAATGTCTCCCAAGAGGAGCCTCTCGGGCAGGATGCTGGAGAGCCCCAAAGGGGATGGTGGGCATTAAAGTCTCTAATCAACAAAAATAGTGTAGGAAGCTGAGCAATCAGTTGTATCATGTCTGCCGTAGTAAAGGCAGACGATGATGGAGTGTAAACAGTACAAATGGAAAATGTGAAAGTGGGGAGAGTAATTCAGGCGGCAACTGCCTGCAGATCTGTGTGCAATGTGATTGGATCGTAGTAGACATCATCCCGAACCAGCAACATGACCCCTCCATGAGCCGGAATACCTCCCACAGGGGGCAGGTCAAAACGCACGGAGGTATAGTGTGCCAGGTCAATACGATCGCATGGGCGTAACTTCGTTTCTTGGAGACCTACGAAAAGCGGGCAGTGCATTCGGAGCAATTTTAGTTCCTCTCGGTTGGATCGAATGCCGCGAATATTCCATTGAAGAAGTTTCATTATGAAAACGAAAAGGAAAAAAAAGAAAGAAACAAGAAAGGGTCACCTCGATGGCCGCTGAGGGTCTAGCTTCGAGGGAGAACTGCTGCTGCAATCGATAGGTGGTGAGTCATGGTCCATCAACTCAACAGTTGCGTCTGCCACCTTCCTGAGCTGGTCAGGAGAGGCAGCTTCCTCCGCCGGTGAAAGGCCAGATGATCGGCTACCAGCGGTGCGGCCTGGCGAAACTGAAGATGGCTGGGGATGGCAACCGCTGGGTGGCGCAGGAGAAGAAACGCGCCTCAGCGGAGATGGAGAACTCTTTTTTCTATGAGTCTTCTTTGAAGAATTACGTTTGGTTGAAAGAACAGTTGATGGCTGTGAAGTTCGGGTACCCAAGAAATCTTCGCGTGTCGGTTCTTTTTTGAAGGTCCGAGCATCTGATTTAGATGACCTCGTCTTAGACGTAAAAGATGATTATGTTTGAGCTTTAGGGTTGGTGGTAGGAAGAGGAGACGTTGATCTGGCGATCTTGGCACTGGCCGATCTGACGACTGAATCACTAAATGTTAGATCGCATGTCTGTGTAGTTACCTCCCTGGTAGGCCGAGGAGAGGGGAGAACGGTACTGTATTTCCCTGCCGGAAGTACAGCGGGCTTTCTGCTATTCCTGTACACTTTTCTCATCTTTGTAGACAGGGCAGTCGCGAGAGGAGGCAGCATGGTCGCCTATGCAGTTGACGCAACGAAGGGACCGAGGTGGACAGTCACCCTCATGAGCGTCCCTGTCACAGGTAACGCATTTAGCCGCACTTGAACAAGACTGCCGTGTATGGTTAAACCGCTGACATTGGTTACACTTTGTAGGGCTGGGTACATACGGCCGAACATAAATGATCTCATAACCCGCTTTAATTCGTGAAGGCAATTGCACATTGTCGAATGTCAGGAATATGGTTCGGGTCGGTATGAGGTCCTTGTCGACCCTTTTCACGACCCGATGGACGGCCGTCACTCCCTGATCAGAGAGGAAAGACAGAATCTCCTCATCAGTTAGTCCGTCGAGTGACCTGGTATACACCACGCCACGCAACGAGTTCAAAGGGCAGTGGGCCTCCACCTGTACAGGTAATGTGTGTAAGAGAGTGGCTCGAAGTAATTTTGGGGCCTGGAAGGGGCTCTCTGTCTCCAACAGCAAGGTACTGTTGTGCAGCCAAGATTCCACTGGTCCTGCAATGGCATCCACACCCTTCTGAGCGACGAAAGGGTTGACTGTTGAAAAATCGTGACTGTCAGATCTTATGACAACAAGAAACTTCGGTGCTGGTGGCAGAATTTTCGGAACAGGAGTTTCATCTAACTTTCTTTATTGGGCAGAAGACAGGGAAGAAGAAGAAGAAGAAGAGAAATCCATTGTGGATGAATCCCCCATGATTGCCAGCATCTCCGATGGCGCGCTCCTTCCTTGTGGGGGCCCCCTCAGAGAGCACTCCCACCTTAGGTGAGTGTCCACATCTCAGGTCACACCTTCCGAGAAACGGACGGAGGGACCAATCGGCGCATTCGGAAGGTAACAGCTCAGGCAATCACACCTCCCTGGGCCTGGCCCTTACCAGGGGGTACGTGCGTGCCTTACTTGTCGACCCAGGGCGGGGAATTACGCGTTACCCCCTTACCGGCCACGCATGCGAACGCGTGGGTCGGCCTTCAGACACGTACAGGGAGGAGAGAAGAGAGGAAAGAGAGGGAGAGATAGAAGAAAGAGTCTCAAACGCCGAAGCGGAGAATAGGACAAGGAAAAGAAGACAAGGAGAATAGGACAAGGAGAATGAGGCAGAGGTAGAAGTAAGGGCATGAAACCAAGGAGAAGAGTGAACGTAGGGAAAGACCAATAGAGGAAGAAAGCGCGAGAATGGAGAAAAACAAAGGAAATAGGATCCTGGAGTGTTCAAACATGAGACCTAACATCTGAGGTCATCAGTCCCCAAGAACTTAGAACTACTTAAACTTAACTGACCTAAGGACATCACACACATCCATGCCCGAGGCAGGATTCGTACCTTCGACCATAGCGGTCGCGCAGTTCCAGACTGAAGTGCCTAGAACCGCTCGACCACACGGGCTGGCTGGTAATTTCTTTTATAATGCTGGTTGGACGACTCTATGGCAACAGCATGTGTTAACCGTTTCAGGCCAAGGGCAAGGCTTATTCTCGCTGTTGAAGGTAGGAAATCGAGGGGCTCGAGAACTTAAGTATCTCTCGCGCTTAATTCTTAGACCGATTTTCTCTCTCTTTTTGTCAGTTATGCACTCTCTTTGTGCCTTCACCCTTTGGGAGGGTCTGTCTCCCCATCCCTTCGATACCGCCCTGGAAACACGTTGTTTATTGTAACATAAAGTGCAGTATTGTGCGTTACTTGTTTCCTATCCATTTTAGGAGTGTCGACAAAATCGCGTGCACCTGAGCGCGTCGTGGCCACCCTGTTTACACGGTCCACGGCGGCTGTCGCAACTGCGCAGGCGCGCAAACACGCGAGTGACGCACGGCCGCGTTTAGCTGGCGGCCGCGGCTGGCGGCGTAACCGCGCCTCGCACCGCCGTGCTAACACCGCTGCGGGGACGCCTCTAATTGCGGCAGTCCGACTCCTGTGTGCTGCACCGGGCATCTGTTTCCAGGTCGAGAATAGTTGTCTCACACTTCCAATTTTGCACGTCAGTCCCCCTTTTGCACAGAGTGTTGAATGTACGATGCCGAAGTGTGTGTCTCACTATTCGCAGTTTAAAGAGGCGTCTCCATACAGCTTTCTTGTTCACATGTGTTACGGCCTTTATGGCCGTTATGGACACGAAAAATCTCCTCTGTATGGATCAACATGCAGTCCACAGCCAACAATCGTGAGAAACCCAGTGCGCTCCGTTCGTCCACGGGTCCCAGGAAGCAGTAGATACATTCTAGCACCCACGTAAATGTCATGTTCCTTGACTTCCGGAAGGCGTTCGGGACGGTTCGGCACTATCGCCTAATGGACAAAATATGAGAGTATGGAATATCATGCCAGCTGTGTGGATGGATTCGAGAGCTTCTACTACAGGGTGTCCATAATTAAAGTTCCAGTTTCAATACGCTTTAGAAAGAGAAACATTGCTCAGAATTATGTCAAATTTGAACAGCATGTTATTGACGCAGAGGAAACACCATGTAAAAAAAGTTACGAAAATTTTACCAAGAGATGGAGCCGTAAGCGTCTTAATGTAAATGGGGTAGGCTACAAATGACATATGGACCGCAGCACGACGGATACGGTTTGAGTTGCACAGCGCACCATCCGTACTGTTCGATGTGCTTGATTGCACAAGTGCGCTGTCTAGAGTTGTGGAACTTTTAGCTAGGTAAGCCCACCCAACACGTCAAGTTTGGTTTTTAATTATCTTGAAGCCAAAACCAGCATAAAAAGTAAAATTATGTCGGTTTGTAATTGTCCTGGAGTCAAAAGCCGCATAAAGAGCAAAATGACATCGGTTTTTAGTGTATGGGGGCCTAAAACAGCACTAAAAGCAAAATGACATCGTCTCGAATGGAAAACAGCCCACAGTTGCACTAAATTCTGTTTATTTTAAACCTTGACCATGGTTTCTGCTATAATAATATAGCCTTCTTCAGAAGTCATACACACTAACAAACGAAAAATGTCTTATTGCTGTGTATGACTTCTGAAGAAGGCTATATTATTATAGCAGAAACCATGGTCAAGGTTTAAAATAAGCAGAATTTAGTGCAACTGTGGGCTGTCTTTCATTCGAGACAATTTCGTAACGGTTGCTGTTGTCGCTGCCATGATGAAAATAATGAAAATGACATCGGTTTGTGTCGTGAGCCTGGCGGGGACACATTCAATATGCTGTCCACCGTTTTCTGCCACAAGCTGAAATCGAGAAATAGCATGTTCCGCAAACAGATCGGACTGTCTCGGTGGTCACGTTCAGAATGCGTGGCTTCAGTTCAATTACATTCTTAATTGGGGCACTGATCCTTCCTTCAGGTAATCACACAGCCAGAAATCACACGGATTAAGATCAGGTGATCTGGATAGCCAGGCTGTAGGAAAATGATGGAAAATAGTTCAACATTTCCGAAATGCCTCTGCAGTAGCCGCTTCATTGGCTGTGCAATGTGCGGAGGAGCGCCATCTTGCATAAAATTGATCTTAGCCACACATCAACGCTGTTGAAGGTCTGAAATGACGACGGTGAGCAAAAAGATTCCTAGTGTTCACCGTTGATGGTACAGGTAACAGGATCCACAAGACTTATCTCCTCGAAAAATAGGGCCCTACTAAAAACGAAGCCGTGAACCCGCATCACGCCGTGACCTCTCTTCAGAATGAAATGTTACCAGTTGACGTGCGCGCGAATTTTCCGTTGCCCATATTCTGCAGTTGTGCGTATTAACAGGTCCTTGGAGATGGAAATCGTCTTCGTCTGTCCACAGAATGTTCCGTGGCCATTCATTGTCCACTTCTATGCAAGCAAGAAATTCCATGTCTGCAGAAGCAACTCCTGAACGTGGGTGATTTTGTATGGGTAGCAGTGCATCATGTTACATGGGATTTTATGTACCTTGCTCGTAGGCACATCCAACGTTCAGGCAATACCCAATGAACTGTAAGTTTGCACCCGACTGGTCGACTGCTCCTGCAATGCTATGGTCAGATCTTTGGCAGGCGTCGGATCAACTGCTTTCCTTCCTCTGCCAATTGCAAGAGCCTGCCTATTCGAATTTTGTAACCATTTCCTCCAGACCCTTAACAGACTTCGGACCAATGCCTTTTTTCATACCACTGAGTGTCCGGCACTTCCGCACGGCTACTGGCACACTGTCACTGTTATTGTAAAAGAGCTTTACCAGCAGCGGGCGATCCTTCATGGGGACTCTCATGTTGGACGTCTCGAAGGCAAAGAAGAGAAACAGTCGTGTACCGTACGGCTGTTGGAGTGCATATTCTGACGCTTACAGCGCCAGCTGCTGGTCAAATTTTCGTTAATTTTTTTGTTCCATGTCGTTTTCCCCTGAGTCAATGATATGCTGTTCGATTTTGACGTCATTCTGAGCAGTGATTCTCTTCCTACAGCGGCTAAACCTGGAACTTTAATTATGGACACCCTGTGAATGGAACAAGGCCGGTCATCATTAACGGAATGTGAAAGCAGCTTCGGGTGTGGCCCAAGGGAGTGTTACAGGAACGTTACTTTTGGAAATATATGACAGGCGTCAATCACTCTATCTTTCACATAATTTTGTGGTTTTATAATTTCGTGACTTGATCAAGTAGGCAGAGCATATTTTTTCTACGATTCCTCGTATTTTACGTGCCAGGAAGAAAGATCGCGCTGGCAACGCAAACTGAGTGTGATTTACTCTCGTATTTATTACATGTGATATTCAGCACGCCTCGAACCTCTAATCTCCCGTCCTAAACATGTGTGATCGCTGGGCGGAATGAACATCAGTGCAATCAAGAATGCAAACGAGTCGGTGAATCCAGGTGAAAATTCGTGATTTAATTTTGAAACGTCAGCTGTGGTTCCCAGGCTTCTACTACAAAGCCGGCCCTTTCGCCCGTTTGGCGAGCGTTATCTACGCGAGTTTTCGCACCGCATGTTTTGCTGTTGCGTTTACAGAACTTTTACAACAGGGTCGCTTTCGATCCAATATTGGGTGTTAGACAGACCACAACAGAATTATAAAAAGTGGAGGCATGTTTCGTACAGGTCATATATTCGATCATAAATAAACACAACGAAGAACACAAATGAGCAGTTTGTTTACTTTAGGGTGAGAAATTACACTTTCTCGGTGACCTTTTTGATTTCATTAGAACAATGGGCCACTTGTTCTTGTTCCCTCACTGCCCCACTACTGGGGATAACGTCGGAATTATATGAGGCTCTTTGCTGTTGATACTGAAGTACACAAAGATCAACGCTAGAAAATTGTAGCTAAGTGCAGGCAGACCTGCAGAAGCACTACAGTTGCTGCAAGGATGTCCATTTCAGCCTCAACATGAACAAATGTAACGCAGTATGCATAAGTAAGAAAAAGAACCCATTATTGCGTGGTTAAACGATTGCAAAACAATTATTGGAAGCAATTCTTCTTCTTTCTTCTTCTTCTTCTTTTGTAACTGCCTTTATCCCGCATCATGCGCAGGGTCGGCAGGGTTTAGTACGGATTTGGCATGATTATTTTTAAGGGGTGGCCCCACGACCTTCCTGCCGCTCCCCATACACTCCAGGACGGAATTAGTGTACCCCAGCTGTCTGCATCAAGTGTAAATCATGAAATAGTGTGAATGTGTGTCAAATGTCTGCGAGTCATGTAACTGAGGCGGGACATGGGGGTCATCCCGGTATTCACCTAGTGGGATGTGGAAAACCGCCTGAAAACCACATCCAGGCTGGTCGGTACACCAGTCCTCGCCGTTAATCCGCCAGACGGATTCGATCCGGGACCGATGCGCCCACCAAAGTCCAGGAAGCGGCGCATTAGCGCACTCGGCTACCCTGGCGGGTCAATTATTGGAAGCAATCACATCCATAAATATCTAGGGGTATGCGAACGGAGGACTTTAATGAGGGATGACGACACATAAGTAATCCTACGTAAGGCAGACGTCAGATGGACGTTTATTGAACTAATCCTCAGGGAGTCACGAATGTTTTGCATTTGACAATATTGGACTGTTACTTCTTCTTTAATGACTTGGCTTTAGGCAGTTGACTTCTGTGTTCACTTACTTTTAAAAAGTGACTATCAGTATGTCGTCTACAGTCTGTGAAACGACAGCTGCTGTTATGCGTCCCATTAGGTGGAAATATGCGAGTGACAATGAATAATTACCGCATAAATGAATTTAAAAAATGCGAAACCGTAGTAATATTAGATGGATCAATGACACAGCAAAAGCTAGAAAACACAAGTTCCATGGGAGACATATTGTTATGAAACATTTAAAAAAATTAAAGACGTAATTTTTTACTTTTAATTTTGCAGACATAATAGAAACTTGCAGTTGGAAGCTGTGCTTCCTTATTGTCAGTTTTAATTAGCAATTTTCACTTAGTCGAATAACCGCCGAAGTAACGATGAGATACAGAAAGAATCTTTGAAATGATTAAAGACTGAAGCCTTGGGTGGACTTTTGTACTGGTTTTCGACATACAACCACTTAGTCACGCGTATGAAACTATTAATATGGGTACTTCAAAGTGACACACATCACATTTATCATTGCTGCTTCGAGAGACTTTCAACCTTCATGATGGTTGCTGTAGTTTTTAGTGCGAAGTCTGTTTTGATACAGTTCTGCATGCTAATCTATACTGAGTACATCTCTTCATCTACGATTTACGCACCCCTTAACGCATTTGCTGTCCTCAAGACTTGGTATTCTTTTGCAGTTGTTATTTTCCATATGTCCCTCCATTGCCAGACTTATGCTTCCTTGATGCCCGAGGATGTGTCCTAACAACACATCCCTTCTTTCAGTTGCGTTATGCCGTAAATTTCTTTTCTGACAACGTCAAACAGTACCTACCTTCAACGTTACTCTCCAACGCCACACGTCAACTGTTCGAAAATCCTTTTTATACCTGAAAGCACATCTCACGTGAATTTCACCCCGTTGGTGCAAGTGAGGAAAGATCTCTGGTCATTTACGTAGTCAATTTAAGAGTGACAGAAATGCCGAAATTCATAAGCTTTGATCATATTAGTAGAAACTCGATACAGAAAAAAATCCATGGAGTTAGATATCTAATTACTATATCCTTCGCGCTGTAGTTGCTCAATTATCCCTTGATTAGACATAATTAAAAATGCCAAAATTTTTAAGTGAGCTGCATAGGCTATAGGTGACAATCGGGAAGAATATCTGGTTTTATATTACACTATACTTTGAAAGTCCTTGACATATACATTGATTTTTAAGTGAACTACATGGTGGGAAATATATAGCACATTAGATATTTAAAGCAGGGTACTCCCTCTGGAAATTTGCAATTTATTCCTATTTCTTTATTTATCGAATATTACTAGCGATGACAGTAGCATAATGTGTGCAACACGCAACAGGAAAACTAATATTTTATATACCTATGATGTTCTTCTGTAACAGAAAGCATAATACAAAGAGGAATCCTGCTGTTGGAAGATATAATAGAAACAATGGATCGGTGCTACCTCCACATTAAATAAACCTAATGTTAGTAAACATCCAGTAACATTTAAAATATGTGACAAATTTCTGGAGCAGATATTTGATTACGAAAACCTTGTACATGTGCAGTAAAAGGCGTTGGAAAGAAGTCTAAACGTGTATTTGTCTACACGTGCATTTCTCTCATGTGATAGACGTACGATTTTTCTATACCTATGAGTTCATGTGTGATTCTCAGCTCATGATACAGAGAACTATGATTTCTGTAGGCTTACCTAGATTCCTCACAAGTTCAGTATTTACTCACATAAGTAAGCTACGCTCTCGAAAGCAGAAAATCCACGTGCGATAAGTCCCTTTGTGATCTGTGCTAACGCAGTAGCGTTAAGAAGGCGGGGCCACCTACGAATTGTCTGTGGACTGTGTACATGAGGTACTTGGATGAGAAAATCTAAGAGGGAGTATTACGATTCTTGTTAAAAATAAACATTTTTTAGGTGCTCTAGAAAACTCTTTAAACAGTTTGATATCACCTTGCTCTTATTTTTTATTCTTATGTTACCGTCTGGGTATAGCTGATACATTCCTGTGGCATCTTACTGATATATCTTGCACCCTAGCAACAATACACATTCGACTAATGAAAATTACGGTCCTCATTGGCATTAGCAGCTCTTGCCAGAAAACTGAACTCTGTACAGCCAAGTTCTACTTGATATTGCTCTACATATACTTAGTTAACGTAAGGATGGGATAATATTTACAAGAAAACGCTTAAAGTTCATTAGGTCTGGGGAGAAATCTACAAAAGAAACTTTCTTTGTTTCTTTACATTACCGTTGTCAGTCCACCATTATCCTTCCTCTCCCGATACGGGAGAGGAAGTTTCATACTCATGAAGGAAGGAAAGTTTTTACTGAGGTCCTCCTAGATCTGCGTTGTTAAATTGAATAAGGTACATTTGCAGGCACTCCTCTTTTTTTCTGAGTACAGCCGTAAGCAAAGTTCTTACGTAGCTGCCATGCTGGAAAATAAACCAGCTGGACATAAACTTTCGTAGTCCCATGAGTTAATGCTGTCTTCTCAGAAGCTTTGAAGTAGCTATCGACAACTTTCTTCACGTGTCTTTGTCTGCCTTGTGGGTGTGGAATGTTGACTTGACGAGAAAGAGTGAAACCCCAATGAAAGCCGTCTGGTGCCTCAGTGCATTATTTGCCTTATTGCTTGGAATTAAAGAGAAATTCTGATGGTTAAGTAAAAAGTAAGGCCTTGCATGGTTTTAGTTATCCGGTGTGACTCCTTCAGAAGGCAAATCTGCATGTAATGGAAATTTTTGTTGTTGTCAACACTATCATCTGGACTTTCTTGATATTATTTGTTTTTAACACAGTAAATTAATGAAGCAGTAACTTGAAATATTGGCATCTTCCTGTTTTGAGTGTGCACTGTACTCGTGACATGCTGGGACTCGGCAGTGCTGTGTGCGAACTGCCTAGCACACCTATTACTCGCCACAGAAAGTTTATACACGTCAGTCTTCACCTTGTACAACTTTAAACCAACGAACTGCGATAATTACAGCGAGTAAATCTCTCTTTAATGTCAACACTGTGGTAAACACAAATGTGAGCATCTCTCGTTAATCATTACTTATATTAATGAACTAAATTTCCTACAGCATGATTTAAAGATTCCAAGTAGGGGCACCTGTTTTACAATGAAACGCCGCCACACTGAGAGTACAATCTAGCTGTTGAAGAAAAGCCCATCACATTTTGTTTTTAAATTAGGGTCCCCTGATCAGTGCAGCTGGAGGACAAAGTACAAAAGCACAAATGCTCCTAGGCTTTTACGTTTGAGTTCATTTTTCTCATGTGTGCACCATAACTAAATCATTTACAATCAATTATCTGAACAAAAATCAATATCACTTCATATCCAGGGGGCTTTCAAGGTTAGCTGAGAGCGCTAATGTGCTGCTTCCTGGACTCGGGTAGGTGCGCCGGCCACGGATCGAATCCTACCGGCGGATTACCGCCGTCGGCCTGTGTGTCGGCCAGCCTCGATGTGGTTTTTAGGCGGTTTTCCACATCCCGCTAAGTGAATACCGGGCTGGTCCCCACGTTCCGCCTCAGTTACACGACTCGCAGCCATTTGAACACGTTCGCTTTATTCCATGGATTACACTAGATGCAGATAGCTGGGGTACACTAATTATGTCCCAGGGGATACGGGGTCGCGGCAGGAAGGGCATCTGGCCACCCCTTCTAAGTAACCTTGCTAAATCCTTTCCTAACCGTGCTGACCCAACGAAACTGCGGGACAAGGCACCAGCAAAAGAAAGATACAGGTGGCTTTCAATAAGTAATGGAATAAATTTTTCTGAAAGGAAGCTGGTTTCATTCAGGATCCCAGTACAGCATACTCTTCCCCACTCTTGACTACAAAACCTTATTTTTCAACATAATCTCCATTCAATGCGACGGCCTTACTTGGACGGTTTGTGTGCCCACTTGGTACCACTGTACCGGTCGGCGTCGGAACTGACGTCGTGCTGCATCAGTAACTTCCACTTCATCCACGTACTGCTTCCCATGGAGTCCGTCTTTCATGGGGCGCCTGGAAGTCGGTAGGTGCCTTTTATGATCTTCTGGTAGGCTGCGAGGAACCCAGCGAGCGCACAGATTTGAATATCCCTACTGGTGGATGATTGTGTCAGTACTAACAGAGACATCCAGGTGAGCAGCAAGCTGTTTTGTGATCTGTTGGTCACCTCGAGTTGGACTGTCTGCACGTTCCAACATTGCAGGAGTCACAGCTGTGTGCGGCACACAGGAGATCGGACAGGTTTGCGCGACCTTGGTGCAAAGATAAAAGATGCCTCTCCCAACGACTCACTGTGCTTTTGTTCACTGCCAGGTCTCTGTAGACACTCTGCAAGCGTCGATGAGTATCTGCGTTGCTGTGTTTTGTCAACGAAAAAAAAGTCAGTGACAGCTTTCTGCATGGAACACATCGCCGTTACAGGCTACGGTGAATGCTACGTATAGTGCCGCCACCTATCGGCACTTCATGAAACTATAGGAGCTGAAGAGGTAATATTCCACGATGTACCATAACAAATTACGTATTTACTTATAGTATATCCTCGTAACTATGTCAAATGGTTGCTTACTTGAAGCTCTAAAGTATAAATGTCCTTCACAACGGAATACATGTAGATGTACGCAGAAATAAAACAAATGACTGCTTGAGTGAAACTCGGTTTGTACAGAATGTACTGTAAACACCTGAAAGATACCTCAGACTGTATAGAAGATAGCTACGCAACTGCGACTGTCTTTCCAAATAAGCGCAGCTTGCAAACGCGCAAACGCTATGTAAAAACTGATCGAAGATCCAAGAAAGTGAAACCACAACGAAACAGAACAGATTACAGCGCTGCTCAGAGCAAACGCAACGCTAACACTAAAAGTGAAACTTATTCAAGACTCAGCGAAGTACGCCAGGCTGCGACCGGGCGCCTCCCTCTCCGTTGCCAAAAAACGACAATTTGAAGAAGAGGATACACGACTTTCTGTACAATGACGAGCAAGCATTTCCCTGAATACACCAAATTGCGAGGGAGGCTTACCGAAACTTCTCCAACATCGGTCACTGTATGCAAATTAACTACCCAGAGGTTGATACACTATATTTGCTATGTCGCGACACTAGACATCCGATCACAGTGCGGATGCTGCTGAGCAATATGATTGGCTGACAATATCCAGAATGTAAGGTGTGGTGTCACCGCCAGACACCACACTTGCTAGGTGGTAGCTTAAATCGGCCGCGGTCCATTTAGTACATGTCGGACCCGCGTGTCGCCACTGTGTGATCGCAGACCTAGCGCCACCACAAGGCAGGTCTCGAGATACGGACGAGCACTCGCCCCAGTTGTACGACGACATTGCTAGCGACAATACGGACGAAGCCTTCCTCTCATTTGCCGAGAGACAGTTAGAATAGCCTTCTGCTAAGTCCATGGCTACGACCTAGCAAGGCGCCATTAGCCTTACCTACTTTGAGAGTTATAGTATAAATGTCTCCAGAAGAACGCTGTATTCATCAACGAATAAAGTTAAGTATAAAGCAGCTACGTACTTTTCTTGCTACCATTCAATAGTTATCCTGTTCCAGACTTGACGCCCGTCTGCTTTAGATAGCGTGCCTATCGGCCCCCTCAAAATAACACTGTGTCGGCACTTCTGTCGACACATCATAAGGTACACATGTTAAGCGGTGGGCGATTTGTACGGCTCGAAATGAAGAACACACTTCGTACGCCGCTAATGCAGTATAAAACTTTTATTCTTCCAAGACGACAGGTTTAGACAGTCTTGCGCTGCCATCATCTGATCTAAGGGGAGAACATGAAGATAATGAGGGGGGCGGAGATCATATTAATGTCCCCTATTAGATAAAATACAAAAATTTCGCCTAGCTTGTGGGACGTATTACGACAGTGCAATGTTACATTACATGAAGTCAAAGCACAAAAGACACTTGATGATTGATAACTGATTATTACTGTAATTTCGTCACTGTACAATAGGCAAACAGTATATACTGATCAACCTGAACATTATGACCATCGACCTACTATCGATCTAAACCCATTAGGCGATAGCAGCGCCACCTAGCGAAGAATGACCGCTGCTAAGACAAACGCACGGTGCATGTAGTATCAGCTGAGCTTGCTGTCCGTGTGTAGAATGTGGAAGCCACGCGATACATCGGAGTTTGACCGAGGGCAGATTCTGATGATCCGGAGGCTCGGCACGAGAATTTCGAGGTGTGCTGTGTTGTTCGAGGAGTGCTGTCGTGAATGTCTTCAACAAGTGGCGAAACCAAGGCGAAATCACGTCCAGACGTCGCGTGGTAGAGCGGTCGCCCCTCATTACAGATGTCGGATGTCGTAGGCTGGGCAGAATGGTAAAACAGGACAGGCGCCGAACTATGGCGGAATTAACATCAGACTTTAAAGCTGGGCAGAGTACAAGCGTGTGTGAAGACAGTGCACCGAATACTCTCACGATGGGCCTCCGCAGTCGACTACCCATGCATGTGCCAATATCAGTACCATGACGTCAGCAATTACGTCTGAAATGGGCACTGGACTTTGGCACAGTGGCAGAGCGTTGCATGTTCTGATGAATCCTGAGACTTTCTTCATAATGCCGATGGGACGGCCCGGATCCATCGTCTTTCAGGGGAACAGCTCCTTGTCACATGTACTGTGGAACAGAGACAAGCTGGCAGCGACTTTAATATTATGCTCTGTGGTACATTCACGGGGAGATCTATGGCTCCAGTGGCGCTAGTGCAAGGTACCATGGCGGCCAAGGAGTAATGTATACCTGTTGTGGACCACGAACACTCCTTTATGATGATGGTGTTTCCCTACGTCAGTGACATTTTTCACCAAGATAATGCGCCATGTCACAAAGCCAGGAGTGTGATAGAGTGGTTCGAGGAACACAGGGCGAGTTCCAGTTGGTGTGCGCTGCCCCCCCCCCCCCCCCAAACTCTCCAGATAGAACGCATCGGGGATGTGACGGAGCGTGGTGTCAGAACTCATAACCACCCTTCCCCGGAATTTACACGAATTTGGTGATTTGTGTGTGCAGGTCTGATGCCCAGCGATCTACCGAGGTGTCATTGGTTCCATGCTACGACGCGTTGCCGCTGTTATCCGTACCAAAGGTGGACACACCGGCTATTAGGTAGGTGGCCATAATATTCTGGATGATCAGTGCATGTGACCAAAGATTTAATATGGAGCGTAAGTCAATGGTAATTATAAACAAACGGCCAGTTGGCACTCCTAATCGTTATATCGTGCATTTTGAGAAATACTTCTTTATTTCTGGTACGCGCTATTCATTGTTTATGATCTTTTAGCGTGTAATCCTCTCCACACCTCCGCCCCTCATTACCTTCTTCGTGTTCTCCCCTTAAATTAGATGATGGCAGCATAAGACTTGAAACCCGTCACCTCGAGGCAATAAAAGTTTCTATACTGCGATCACATGTATGGAGTGTGTTCTTCATTTCCGACATTCAGAACGTAAAACTGAGAAATTTTATCATACTGGAGACGGGAAAATGCTGGTTTCGAGTGTTTACATCAGCCAGCAATACTCAGAGGACCTGCGGTCGCCGTGCTCCAATATCAAAGGCCGATGCCGTCGTGCCGACGCGAGAGAAGACAATATTTGGCAGAGCAGTTCCGTGAAACCACATCCCCACGGGTTTTGGAAACCGCCCCGTATTCAAAGCACCAAGACCACTTTTTGTATCACATCCTCTCTGATCCATATCAAGAAAGAGAAATTCAATAACCTCACTGCAAAAGCCACCAGCTGTATATTGCCCTGCAGCAAAGTTAAGAAAATACGGCTACGAAATTTAATTGGTATTGCAAAGTGGTATGTAACTGTACGCTCACAAACTTCATTTCATTCCCTCACTACAAAGCCTTCGCTGCAAGTGAATAGATGGCTTTATCACTGAAAATGTCATGAATACAAATAATAATATACCATAGTGATCTCACATAAAATACTGTGTAGTTATTAGCTGAAAGACAGGAAGAACATGTATGTAATATGAAAAAAGAATTATCGTTACTCCTTACGCCTGAAGTGTTGAAACGTCCCCTTAGAAAAGTTTATGAATTACTGAGCTGATAAACCTCTTACGTTATTTGATTTTTCAAACAGCTGAGTAAAACTGAACGTACTCAGACATTACTTTCTTTACTTATTCTGATCAACACTAAACTGACACACAATATTCTTAGCGCAACGCAATCTGACTTTCAAAAATTCCTACAAAAGAATGGCCTTGACTAACAATAACCTATACCTTTCATGAATCACTTACCTCACAAAAATCTTCGTTTCTCGAACTACTGCAATACAGCGAGCGCCAATACTGCCATCTAAATAAAAGATTCAAACTACTGAAGACACTAACTACTAATAGGCATAGTTAGCAAATGAAAGATTTTGATAGAGAACAAACAATGTATTTACCTTAATAGTGTTCAAAAGTCATAATATATATATCAGTCCATGACATCCAGTCTTACAAATTTACTCTTTCTGGTGGACACACGTCCAGATCGTCCGCTCTTAAAATTCTGCCATCTCTCTCCCCACATCCTCCACTGCTGGCGGCTCACCACCAACAGCAGAACGCTACGCGCTGTTCACATCCAATTGCCCGACACTACAATAGAGAATATTTCAACAATGCCAACCAGCCACAGACTGCACACAGCACAGTCAGTGATTTTCATACAGAGCGCTACGTGGCTTTATCAACATAAAAACCTAAACAGCCTACTTACAGTGTCAGTTTGCTCGCGCTACGTAAACAACTTCTGCTGTTTTTAGATGAACTTATTTCTGCTTCACTGTCTGGTTGTTGTCATTGGCATCAACGAGAGATAACTGCTCATCAACTGCATCACAGGTCAAACAAGTATCAAATGAGGAAATGCCTCTCTTCACAATTATGGATCTTTTAGACGGACTGAGCGCTCCTGAAGTCACCATCAGCACATTTGGATACAATATTATTCCTGATGTGATTTACTTGTTCGTCGAACCTTCTACAGGGTTATTACAAATGATTGAAGCGAGTTCACAGCTCTACAATAACTTTATTATTTGAGATATTTTCACAATGCTTTGCACACACATACAAAAATTCAAAAAGTTTTTTTAGGCATTCACAAATGTTCGATATGTGCCCCTTTAGTGATTCGGCAGACATCAAGCCGATAATCAAGTTCCTCCCACACTCAGCGCTGCATGTCCCCATCAATGAGTTCGAAAGCATCGTTGATGCGAGCTCGCAGTTCTGGCACGTTTCTTGGTAGAGGAGGTTTAAACACTGAATCTTTCACATAACCCCACAGAAACAAATCGCATGGGGTTAAGTCGGGAGAGCGTGCAGGCCATGACATGAATTGCTGATCATGATCTCCACCACGACCGATGCATCGGTTTTCCAATCTCCTGTTTAAGAAATGCCGAACATCACGATGGAAGTGCGGTGGAGCACCATCCTGTTGAAAAATGACGTCGGCGCTGTCGGTCTCCAGTTGTGGCATGAGCCAATTTTCCAGCATGTCCAGATACACGTGTCCTGTAACGTTTTTTTCGCAGAAGAAAAAGGGACCATAAACTTTAAACCGTGAGACTGCACAAAACACGTTAACTTTTGGTGAATTGCGAATTTGCTGCACGAATGCGTGAGGATTCTTTACCGCCCAGATTCGCACATTGTGTCTGTTCACTTCACCATTAAGAAAAAATGTTGCTTCATCACTGGAAACGAGTTTCGCACTGAACGCATCCTCTTCCATGAGCTGTTGCAACCGCGCCGAAAATTCAAAGCGTTTGACTTTGTCATCGGGTGTCAGGGCTTGTAGCAATTGTAAACGGTAAGGCTTCTGCTTTAGCCTTTTCCGTAAGATTTTCCAAACCGTCGGCTGTGGTACGTTTAGCTCCCTGCTTGCTTTATTCGTCGACTTCCGCGGGCCACGCGTGAAACTTGCCCGCACGCGTTCAACCGTTTCTTCGCTCACTGCAGGCCGACCCATTGATTTCCCCTTACAGAGGCATCCAGAAGCTTTAAACTGCGCATACCATCGCCGAATGGAGTTAGCAGTTGGTGGATCTTTGTTGAGCTTCGTCCTGAAGTGTCGTTGCACTGTTATGACTGACTGATGTGGGTGCAACGCTTTCTCGGCTCCTGTCGCCATTTTGTCTCACTGCGCTCTCGAGCGCTCTGGCGGCAGAAACCTGAAGTGCGGCTTCAGCCGAACAAAACTTTGAGTTTTTCTACGTATCTGTAGTGTGTCGTGACCATATGTCAATGAATGGGGCTACAGTGAATTTATGAAATCGCTTCAATCATTTGTAATAGCCCTGTACTTTCTTTCTTAGCTTCACAGATTTTAGACCATCAAAACAGTGACAGTGTACATTCATGCTGCGCTGTCACTAAATCTCACGCAATACTAACTTCTGTTAATTGCTGAGAAACATTTTTGGCATCGCCTGTTTTTCCTTAATTTGTATACTTTCGATCTACAATGAGTCGGAAAGGAATTTTCTGTATGTCCATCCTTGTGATTGATGGTCTGTGGGACTTTGGCCGCTCACTTACGTTATAAAACGAAACGACAGCAGCAACTACGTCATCTTCAGTGCTTAACTGACGCTGATTGAGTGAAATCTAATAGTATACACGATCTCAACAGTGGCCAACATCTGTGAACAGCTTTCCATAGTTGATGGTTGTTGTGTGATGTCCTTAGGTTAGTTAGGTTTAAGTAGTTCTAAGTTCTAGGGCACTGATGACCATAGCTGTTAAGTCACATAGTGCTCAGAGCCATTTGAGCCAAGTTGATGGTTGCAAAGCACAACATTGCTTTTATAGGGTTTTACGGAAGCCAGCTCATAGATGCTAGCCACTGATGGGATCGTATATACGACTGGAGGTCATCCACTCAGCGTAAGTTAAGGCCTGAAGATCGTCTAATGAGTCACCGAAACTGGTTACAACGAAATAAAATAACATCAAAACGAGGTGACTGCAGATATTTCATTTTATTACGGCGGAAAGGAACTGTTCTTAATGAAAAATGTTGGTATCGGCTATGGCTCCCAAAAGCAGCAAAAAAGTCGACTAGGTTTTTGTTTTTTGTTTTGTTTTTGGAGTACAAACCTCAAACCGAGTATGTGGATGGAGCTTTCGTGTTTCATTTAACAACACGAAAGAAACTAGTGAACTGCTATTTCTCGTAATGAGACATGTGAATGCTTTCGAACGAACTGACGCTGTTTTTTGCTGAACCATTTAAGTATTCAAAGTTATGACAAAGGGTCCGCAAAGAATCTGGTTCATGTTTGTTCTCGATATACGTTGTTAGCTAACCACATACAACAGGGCGTCAATTTTCTTAGTGTGCTCTTGTTAACTGGGACAATAAACAAAGCAGATAATGCCTGCGGACTCAGCCTTCACGCAACGGTCCTGTGATAATTATATACCGAAACATTACATAACCGAAAAGTGTGTACCATTTAATTTTTTTTTTTTTACATCTAGCAGAATGAAGCTCATTTCAAATCCGTTTTCCTTGCACGTTTACGTCTGGAATATCACATCTCAAACACTTTGATTCTCTTCTTTGAAGGTTTTCCCACTGCGTATGAGTCATTTCCGTACAGTACTACGCTCCAAACGTATATTCTCAGGAATTTCTTCTGCATTGGGCCTATGATTGGTACAAGCAGACTTCCTTTATCGAGGAAGACGCTCTTTGCTTGTGCTAGTCTGCTTCTTGACTTTTCGGTATGCGTTATATGCTTCCAAGGCAGCAGAATCGCTTCCATCGTTTGCTATAACGTCTTCAATTTTGTTGGCAAACTTGTCTCTTATCTCAGTTGTACTTCTCCTCAATACTTTCATCCCCCACAGGCTAGACAAAGTGCCTAGAGAAACACAGTGACCGTGTTGTAAAACTTTTTATTATGTATTTTGTTTGCAGGTCACTCAAATGGTATCTTTCCCGATTTCGACTTATTGCCAAGTAATCAGATAATCTTTGCTTTCAGAAAGAACAATTTACGCTAAGTACAATAGTAAAGTCATTGGACCTGATACAGTCGGCAATGATTTCTCTCAGGGAGCCATACTGAGCCGTATTCTGTGTATACACGAGATCTTGAAAAATTTTTTGTCGCCAGAACTATATACCTTACGATTCGCTGATGATCTTTGCCCGTACGCGAGCGCGTACTCCGTAAACACAACAATAGAAATTATGGATCGTGCTGTATTAAACGTTAGAACTTGGTTGAAAGAGAATGGCTTGGAGATAACACCGAAAACAGCCATCGATCGTTATTTTTACGCGAAGAAGAGTTCCAGAATGCCCAGATAATACGAGAGTTGACGGAATAAATATCCCATTCGGGAGTCAAACCGTTTATAGGCATGAGAACTGACCTGAGACTAACTTGGAGACCTCACACAAATGATATTTCTTCTAAAATAGAAACGAGGATGAATGTACTGAGACGTGTGGCTGGCACATGGTGGGACTCACACCCGAAAATTCTGTTCAAATTGTATAGAGCTTTTGTGAGATCAGTCTTGGCTTAAGGATGCAAACTTTAACGTGATGAGGCACGAATTTCCATATCGAAGCTGGAAAACCTTCAGTATCGCTGTATTCGGATATGCACTGGAGTCATACTATCCACACCTACTAGTGCTCTCCCTGTTGAGGCAGTAATCTGTGTATCAGAAGGGAAAAACTTGCGAATAAATACATTTTAGGCGATTCTCACAGACAGTACACAGAGTAATCAGAGGCATAATGTAATGTTGGCCAGACACTGGAAAATTTAACTACATCTCTCGAAATAAAAGAAAGCTACTGATTATGAAATCTTTTGAATGGTGGACTTTGTATGAGAATAAAATACGATGTATTACCAGAATGCCTAGCCGCATTCAACTACCGAGAAGAAAATACACTATTCTTTGGTGATATCGAAGAATATAAAGATTCTCCAAATTTAAAGACTGAAATCAACATTTTTCTCAATACTATTGTCCTGAATCTGACGAAGATTTATACAGATGGATCCAAGACCATCGATCATGATAAAGTAAAACTGATGTGAAACCGTCATACAACTGTTATTCAAGGAATACTGAGAGTACTCAGCCCAGATGTCAGTCGTGTGATTATTGCCACAACATTTTTCGGGACTACATTATCCCATTTTCAAGTCCTAAAAACAAGGAAACCAAATAAGACTGGGAAACAAGAGGATGGAGCGACTACAAGGTTTGAAAATTATACCCCTCAACAAGGATACATGCGAAGACATATAAAGGTACCATACTCTTCGTATGAAAATTATGAAAATGATCAAACACATCAGTTTTAATTAGCAGTGTATAGAAAGCGATTTAATCCCCAACTATGTGACGAAGAGCTTCAAGTGTAACGTGAAGAAAAATTTAATGAATAATTTAAGTAAAAAATTTTGTAAAATGTGGATAGATAGAGTAGAGAACTGTACAAGAAAAAATTCATATTCGGCAAGGAGTTGTACAAGGTACATTTACGACAATCCAAGGCACTGTCGGGGGTACAGTTGGCAAATTATGTAACGATATCAGTGGCTTAGTTCTTAAAACTAAAGAGGCAACAGTTCAGACACATGAAAAGAAATAATTAGATTTAGTAAAAAAAAAAAAGTGACGTATAAATGGAGCAGATGTGTGTGAAGTGAACAATAAAACATTTCACCTGTTGTGTTGTTGTGGTCTTCAGTCCTGAGACTGGTTTGATGCAGCTCTCCATGCCACTCTATCCTGTGCAAGCTTCTTCATATCCCAGTACCTACTGCAATCTACATCCTTCTGAATCTGCTTAGTGTATTCATCTCTTGGTCTCCCTCTACGATTTTTACCCTCCACGCTGCCCTCCAATACTAAATTGGTGATCCCTTGATGTCTCAGAACATGTCCTACCAACCGATCCCGTCTTCTGGACAAGTTGTGCCACAAACTTCTCTTCTCCCCAATCCTGTTCAATACTTCCTCATTAGTTATGTGATCTACCCATCTAATCTTCAGCATTCTTCTGTAGCACCACATTCTGAATGCTTCTATTCTCTTCTTGTCCAAACTATTTATCGTCCATGTTTCACTTCCATACATGGCTACACTCCATACAAATACTTTCAGAAATGATTTCCTGACACTTAAATCTATACTCGATGTTAACAAATTTCTCTTCTTCAGAAAAGCTTTCCTTGCCATTGCCAGTCTACATTTTATATCCTCTCTACTTCGACCATCATCAGTTATTTTGCTCCCCAAATAGCAAAACTCCTTTACTACTTTAAGTGTCTCATTTCCAAATCTAATTCCCTCAGCATCACTCGACTTAATTCGACTACATTCCATTATCCTCGTTTTGCTTTTGTTGATGTTCATCTTATACCCTCCTTTCAAGACACTGTCCATTCCATTCAACTGCTCTTCCAAGTCCCTTGCTGTCTCTGACAGAATTACAATGTCATCGGCGAACCTCAAAGTTTTTATTTCTTCTCCATGGATTTTAATACCCACTCCGAATTTTTCTTTTGTTTCCTTTACTGCTTTCTCAATATACAGATTGAACAACATCGGGGAGAGGCTACAACCCTGTCTTACTCCCTTCCCAACCACTGCTTCCCTTTCATGTCCCTCAACTCATATAACTGCCATCTGGTTTCTGTACAAATTGTAAATAGCCTTTCGCTCCCTGTATTTTACCCCTGCCACCTTTAGAATTTGAAAGAGAGTATTCCACTCAACATTGTCAAAAGCTTTCTCTAAGTCTACAAATGCTAGAAACGTAGGTTTGCCTTTCCTTAATCTTTCTTCTAAGATAAGTCGTAAGGTCAGTATTGCCTCACGTGTTCCAGTGTTTCTACGGAATCCAAACTGATCTTCCCCGAGGTTGGCTTCTACTAGTTTTTCCATTCGTCTGTAAAGAATTCGTGTTAGTATTTTGCAGCTGTGACTTATTAAACTGATAGTTCGGTAATTTTCACATCTGTCAACACCTGCTTTCTTTGGGATTGGAATTATTACATTCTTCTTGAAGTCTGTCGATATTTCGCCTGTCTCATACATCTTGCTCACCAGATGGTAGAGTTTTGTCAGGACTGGCTCTCCCAAGGCCGTCAGTAGTTCCAATGGAATGTTGTCTACTCCGGGGGCCTTGTTTCGACTCAGGTCTTTCAATGCTCTGTCAAACTCTTCACGCAGTATCGTATCTCCCATTTCATCTTCATCTACATCCTCTTTCATTTCCATAATATTGTCCTCAAGCACATCGCCCTTGTATAGACCCTCTATATACTCCTTCCACCTTTCTGCTTTCCCTTCTTTGCTTAGAACTGGGATTCCATCAAAGCTCTTGATATACATGCAAGTGGTTCTCCTTTCTCCAAAGGTCTCTTTAATTTTCTTGTAAGCAGTATCTATTTTACCCCTAGTGAGATAAGCCTCTACATCCTTACGTTTGTCCTCTAGTCATGCCTGCTTAGCCATTTTGCACTTCCTGTCGATCTCATTTTTGAGACGTTTGTATTCCTTTTTGCCTGCTTTATTTACTGCATTTTTATATTTTCTCCTTTTATCAATTAAATTCAATATTTCTTCTGTTACCCAAGGATTTCTACCAGCCCTCGTCTTTTTACCTACTTGATCCTCTGCTGCCTTCACTACTTCATCCCTCAAAGCTACCCATTCTTCTTCTACCTTATTTCTTTCCCCCATTCCTGTCAATTGCTCCCTTATGCTCTCCCTGAAACTCTGTACAACCTCTGGTTCTTTCAGTTTGTCCAGGTCCCATCTCCTTAAATTCCCACCTTTTTGCAGTTTCTTCAGTTTTAATCTACAGGTCATAACCAATAGATTGTGGTCAGAGTCCACATCTGCCCCTGGAAATGTCCTACAATTTAAAACCTAGTTCCTGATACCGTTTAGTATCTCCAGGGTTCTTCCATGTATACAACCTTCTTTCATGATTCTTAAACCAAGTGTTAGCTATGATTATGTTGTGCTCTATGCAAAATTCTACTAGGCGGCTTCCTCTTTCATTTCTTAGCCCCAATCCATATTCACCGACTATGTTTCCTTCTCTCCCTTTTCCTACACTCGAATTCCAGTCACCCATGACTATCAAATTTTCGTCTCCCTTCACTATCTGAATCATTTCTTTATTTCATCATACATTTCTTCAATTTCTTCGTCATCTGCAGAGCTAGTTGGCATATAAACATGTACTACTGTAGTAGGTGTGGGCTTCGTATCTATCTTGGCCACAATAATGCGTTCACTATGCTGTTTGTAGTAGCTTACCCGCATTCCTATTTTCCTATTCATTATTAAACCTACTCCTGCATTACCCCTATTTGATTTTGTGTTTATAACCCTGTAGTCACCTGACCAGAAGTCTTGTTCCTCCTGCCACCGAACTTCACTAATTCCCACTATATCTAACTTCAACCTATCCATTTCCCTTTTTAAATTTTCTAACCTACCTACCCGATTAAGGGATCTGACATTCCACGCTCCGATCCGTAGAACGCCAGTTTTCTTTCTTCTGATAACGACATCCTCCTGAGTAGTCCCCGCCCGGAGATCCGAATGGGGGACTATTTTACCTCCGGAATATTTTACCCAAGAGGACGCCATCATCATTTAATCATACAGTAAAGCTGCATGCCCTCGGGAAAAATTAAGGCTGTAGTTTCCCCTTGCTTTCAGCCGTCTCGCAGTACCAGAAGGGTTAAAAACTATACTAACACAGAGTTCTCCAATGAGGAAATAACTCTTCTAAATAAATGTTTAAAATACAATGTTCCACCAGCAGCAACGACAAAAACACAACTATAAATTAGTGGTGGAAACCAAAACTAGTGCAAATAGTTGTAAAATGTCGAGGGAGGAGCAGTGGAATTTGGCATATGAGGCAAACAAAATAATACAAAAGGAGTTATCAGCTGGGAGAGCAGAGAATTAAAGATATTAAACAAGGTCAATCGGAAGTTGGAAGAAAAGACTTTGGTAGTATACCCGAGAAATTGGAAGCAGCTTACACTCCGGGAAAGCCTCAGATCACGATAACTCAACTGTTAGTCCCATCACTACTGCTGCCCATCAGTTTTGGATCAGTCTTATTATACTGATATTGACGGGGTACTGAACTGCAACATTTTGAACCTTTAAATTATTTTCCGCTAAGGACGGATAGAGAACAGGAAGGGAACATTTTTACTTGTTGAGCCTAATTTTGAAGTCAGCAGCTTGTGAATCGTATTAAAAACTTTTGTTCAAAACCGCACAAAAGAATACTGTACAGTGTAAAATCCCACCACAACCGAATTTTGCATCTTTGTTCAAAATTTTCAAATGTGCGTGAAATCTTGTGGGACGTAACTGCTAATGTCATCAGTCCCTAAGCTTACACACTATTGAACCTAAATTATCCTAAGGACAAACACACACACCCATGCCCGAGGGAGGACTCGAACCTCCGCCAGGACCAGCCACACAATCCATGACTGCAGCGCCTAAGACCGCTTGGCTAATCTCGCGCGGCTTTGCATCTTTCTACTATTTTTCGATCCGTCGTAAAAGTTCAAGAGACAGTTATTCATACGATGCTTTCGCTCCTGTTGAACCGTGAACTATGTATAATAAATAATCGTTTGCAGGCGTGTACACTGATAACGGTCGAAATAGAGTTAAAAGAGAAAGACATTAGCGTTACACTTCAATGGCTTACTTGTGTCTTATGTCCAGCAAAAATCAACACATCCATGGACCGTTTACGAACATTACGAGCACACTAATACACTAACAAGATTCTGTTTTCCTTTTTTATGGTAATAAGACCGGAAACTTTTGACCATCTGGGGTTGCCGCACTCAGCTAAAATTTAGAGAAGTCGTGTGACTATGAGCAAGGTGAGTGGCACATCTGTAGAATGGGGAACAAAAGAAAATTTCTGAGTTGTGCTTGCACTGGTTAAAAATTACTTACTTTGTGCATCGATTTATTATTTTTTTTAAATGTTCAAATGTGTGGGAATTTCTAAGGGAGCGAACTGCTTAGGACATCAGTCCCTAGACTTACAGACTACTTACACTAACGTAAACTAACTTATGCTAAGAACAACACACACACCCATGCCCGAAGGAGGACTCGAACCTCCGGTGGGAGGGGCCGCGCAGTCCGTGACATGGCGCCTCAAACCGCGCGGCCACTCTGCGCGGCTATTATTATCTTAGATGAGGAAAGACTCCTTTACATCAGAAAGGAAACAGCAAACAGGACACAGGTTTGAAGCCGGTGGCACTATACTGAAGAATTGCTTGTATACACAGAAAACTTTCCTGCGTTGCAGAAGAGTCTTTTAAGCGGTTAAGCGATAGACCATTGATTCCGGTTGCTCTGCAACTAACTTCTTTCGTCCACTGGTCGGCTGGTAGCTAATTACATTAGTCAACTACTTTGAAGCTCGTCCCATTAAGAACTGGTTGCTAATGACCTCCTCATCTGGTGAACGGAAGTTGCGCGTCAATAACGGCAGCACCGTGCTCAGTGCACTGAACAATGTATCCAGTGTAGCGAATCCAGAAACTCTCACACAGTTCAAAGATACTATAAAATTTTGCACCATGTCTAGTGGTGACTATCGTGAAGAAGGCACTTTATTACCATCATCATCGAAACAAAAGAATACGGGAATTACACAGCTAATCACTCGAAGTGTTGACTTTTGATATAAGTCAAGAAATTCTGAAAAGACAAATTTCAAGTTTTTGTATGTCTGTCCTCCTGATTGAAGATTTGAGGGATTTTGGCCGTTAAATTATGTAATAAAATGGCACACCTGCAGCCGTCCTTTCGATGTTACTTATCAAATACATTGTAGCTACCTGTTTCAGTGACTCAATACACCATCCTCAGATCTTAACTCACCCTTAGGGGATGAACTCCAATCGCGTACGGAATCCCATCAGTGGCCAACGTCTACGAAATGAACAGTAGTCTACTGAAACCTGTACATAGTGACGAGATCGTGGATACGATTGAATTTCACCCCCTCAGCGTGAGTTAAGACCTGAAGATAGTGGAATGAGTCACCCAAACTGATAGCTATATAATAAATAATATCGAAAGGACGGCTGCAGGTGTTCCATTTTCTTACATATGGATAGAGTTTAGGTTCATCGCATTTTATAGAACGACAGTGATTGGAATAAATAATAATTTGGTTCCATATCACAAATAAATTTGGAATTTTCTGGTATTTCATTCCGACACTTCCCGTGACCGAACTAAATCCACGCTTACACTCCACAAAACACATAGTGGTGTGAAATGGAGGTTACTTCGTGTATGTCTGTTATTTTCTCCATTTTCTGTTCTATTCCTGTATGGTGCGTCTGAAGAACTATTGTCTATAAGCACCCATATGAACTCAACTTTTTCTAATTCGATTGTAAAGGCAACTTGCAGCGCATATGATGAAGGAATGAAAAATCTTTTTGGAATATACGCGTCGGAATTTTAAGAGTAAACTTCCCATGAAATACAACTCTTTTAAAGTCTCTGCAGGAATACTTGTGGATCTTTAAGTCATTGATCTTCAATCGCACAATACAGAAATAGTTGTTCGTTGAATCTGTACGTTACGTTTATTTGTTTTCAGTGTTAACTGCCAACCGTCGATTCCTGCATCTAATTTGTCATTGTGCACCCTCTCATCTGACATAACGTGGGTAACTGAATGCTTTCCTATCTTCAGTATCTCACAGAGTCAAGCCGGTTTCTTCTAGTTATCTTCTTTCGTTGATATAAATGACAGTATTCATCGACGGGACCACAACTCATACGAATATTTCTCCGTATTTATTTTATATCCTTCTTAGTGAAAAATGGATTCCTATTTCTCCTTACACGCAGCAGAATCGTTCCGTCAGCCTGGTCGAGAAGGGACTGTTGCTGAAATTTCAAGTAAATCTTCCCTGTACATAAGACGATAATGCTTTAGCTGTTTCGCAAAACAGTGATACGGGTCCTGTCGCTCAATTTGATCAGCCGCAAGTAATACTCCTGTCAGTGTTCTGATGCGTGCTATTTAAGCATATCACTTGAAACTGTATTTCTATCAAAATTTCAAATAATACATTCGGTGCGAATGTAAAAGCGGTTATTCTTCAAAGTTATTTTGTTTGCTTAAACGTCGAACCCATATCTAAACTGAAACTGTTAATGAGAAAGCACCACAGATTCTATTACTTGAGTCAAAGTATGCGTAAATGTACTGTTCCGATCTTAACTCTTGAGCTACCACCAGAATCAAATTTCAGATCAAGCAATTAAGATAAACTATTTCGATAGATTTTTAAAAATTATTGACTTTAAATAAATTAAGTTTTCACTCGTTCTGATTTCCCAGAATACTGATTTAGAAACTTATCATAAAACAGTGAAACTTTCAGTATAGTTTCCGATGTGCCTGGTACTTCCAAAATAACTTTCTCACTGATAATTTTCCAAGTAGAGTTCAAAATGAAAATCCTTTCGTTCAGCTATAGATCATCCATGAGCTTTTCAATGTTTGTCGGAATGAAATTCAGTCTCCAGTTGCATAGCTATTTTTATTACGCTTTACCGGTTTAGACATTAGTTTGTCATCTCCAGAAACCTACAAAATTAGGGATATTATAAATCTTTAGATAATGGCTATACATTTATGTGGAGTACGAAAAGTGTATTATAGAGACTTAGTTAGTACTGGCTTAGCAGATGTCAGTATCACCCTCACCTAAGCATAATGGCTTTGTATGTGATTATTGTAAAGACAGATTGACAGTTAACAGTAACTGAAGCAAATCTACATATATGTCAAGCTGTTGTGCTAGCAGCGAGGAACATACATAAAAGTGTATAAAATTATAATCAAGGTATATAAAGAAGTTATTAAAACACATTTGAAAAAAACATGACACATAATTCAATATATAAAAGGAATGGACTAATTTTCATATTTTGTAAGCGATGATATGCAATAAAGTTAGTGTCTGTTTTTAATGCATGTTGATCTTTCAACAAATTTTTTAAGTTAAAGTGGGAACGCTTATATACTTCAAACTCTTCTGAAAGGTTCATTTTGTATCAGTTGTCAACTATACGCAAAATTTGCATGTTAAGCAGGAGTCAGTAAGGAAGAGTCACTTTCAATGTTATTCAGAAGTCGTTAAAATTGAAAATTTCTTTCTTGCTCCTTTGTAAAATCACCACATTGCTCAACATACACAATCACCACAGATTTAAATTAACGCTTTCTTCCTTTTAACATACTGATACCATGTACGATGATCATTACCTGTTTTGTGAACTGGTACATTTCATATACATCAATTTCAAAAATGAATTCTTATAAGAAAGCGCAGAGAAGATTTGACAATGATGACACGACATTCTCGCCATCGCGGACAGTTCGTACTCTTTTGTGTAATGGCTTGCTCTGCCAACTGCTGCCTCGGTAAACATCGTAGAATCAGTTGCCAACATCTTCTCCCTGTGACATCAAACAGACAGAAAAAATAACATTTTAGTGCACACATCATACCCAAAATCTTAATTAAATCATACAGTCAAGTGGGAACTAAGGAGAGTGCTGTTCACTCAAATGTGGAGCACCACCTATCCTCATCCTGAGCTGAGCGACCTCAGGTTTGATTTTATAGGATTTATAAGATTTAAAAGTTCACTGTAAGTTCAGCCGGTCCTTTTTTTTTTTTTGCTGTGGCATCTGTTTTTGTCATGTAAACCACAACAATTCTGTTGCTCAGATATGAAGTAAGTAGACCACCAACGCTACAGCGCATCTGCCTTCCTTCTGTGTCGCTGAAATTTCCACTCTGGCACCGCCCTGCAGCGTAGTAACCGCCTGGTGACGAAGTGCAGTTCTTGCTGCATCAGCAGCAGTCTCCAAGCAGTAACGTTCAGTCAGCTCTCGTGTGACCCACCTATGCTACCCCGGCCCCTTGCATTAGCTGTGCCAAGTGTCTTAATTTTTACTCACCCGCGCCCAGTTAATTATTTGCAGCGAAACACTACATTAGTATTGGTTTTAGCTCTGATATAAAAATATGTGAGCGCTACCCATTCGTAACAATAATAAACAGCTTAGTACACTGTGCAACATTCCATTAATAATTTGGCCACTTCACGCAAAGGTAACACCAACACGTGGAAAGAACGCCTTAGTTTATTCCTGATTATATTTGTTAAATAAGAGTCGCCTAATCGTGGGAAAAGTTACAGGAAGCATTCTTCATAAATGGAAATCAATTTCATAAATCACTAAATTTCTATTCAAATTTAAAAACCACAAGTGTGAAATCCCCTTACATAAGGTGGGAAAGGAAAGGACATATGAAAGGGCGGACCCACTATACCGCATCATTTTTCCTTTGACAGATCATATTTACAGAACACATTACACTAATAAAGAGAATACAATATTAAACATGTCAAAGAATATGCAGCAGGACTATTTTCTTTTACAAATAATCGGATTAAGTCACTGATCCTAGGCCCCAAGCCACGAGCAATAAATCAGTGAAAAATTGTAGGATAGTAAGGCAAAACACTTCTTAATTAAAGCAATTTGACCTTGGAAAAATCAAAAGGCTACTCACGCAAAACCTTAATAACAAACCGCCACTTATGGCTCTTAAAACAGTTTCCAAAACATAGATTTAATTTAATTTCTATCTTAAACAGACTAGCCTTTGCAAGGAACATCTGCCTGCGATTACTAAATCACAAGTCTAGACATTAGGTAGTTGTATTATTCCTGGTATCAAATGGATACTGTTAAAATATCTGCGCAACATATATAAATAATCCACGACACGTACGAAAAGAATCCGTCTGTACTAGGGATGTAGTGACATTTGAAATATACAGGACGCTATAAGGACAAACATACGACGTTCCGAGAACACGTGACCAGGCCGCTAATGTATGTTGACAACACAAAATCTGTTCTGCGCATGTGAATGCTCACTCCAGAGATATTTATATTTACTCTATGGGTAAGTGGCGAGAAGGGAACAAGGACAGTGGCCGTCCCGTCGGCTGTGTGGGCCGTTGGATTGGTGCAGAGACCGGTTGGTTGCGGGTGTACCGTTAGTGGCTGCATCGACGTTTTCACCACGCCCTTCAGTGTGCTTCAGCTGAATTGTCTTCCCTTGAATCCGTGCTGTGCGCTTTTTGATGCTGGCGTTTTGCACTGTGCTGAATTTACACTTCTTGGTGTAGCAAGAGATATGCGCTGAAATATGCCCCCTCTCTGACTCTGGCCTTATGGCTCTCCAAAAAAAACTTTTTTCACCCATTGTAATTATTGCTAACCACAACTCGTTTGTTTGAGGTTGACCCGTTTAATAGTTAGTGCTTGTCTTGTTCGCGTAACGGTGGCTGCTTGCACTTATAAGAGCTAAGTGGAGTTTTCCCTTACTGTTACTTGTTTACTCCACAACCTGTCTGGTACCTTAAATCTGGTGGCTTTCAAATCAATTTTCCCGGTCAGCCGGCAGGACATTTTTTCAATACCCTAGTGTTTAATGAAGTTGGTATTTAGTGCTGTTAAACTGTTCAAATGGTTCAAACGGCTCTGAGCACTATGGTACTTAACATCGGAGGTCATCAGTCCCCTAGAACTTAGAACTACTTAAACCTAACTAATCTGAGGAAATCACACACATCCATGCCCGAGGCAGGATTTGAACCTACGACCGTAGCAGTCGTGTGGTTCCGGACTGAAGTGCCTAGAACCACTCGGCCACCGCGGCCGGCTGATAAACTGTTCGTAAGTTCTGTGGTAAATTTGTTTTATTGTTCAAATGTGTGTGTAATCTTATGGGACTTACCTGAAAAGGTCATCTGTCCCTAAGCTTACACACTACTCAACCTAAATTAGCCTAAGGACCAACACACACACCCATGCCCGAGGGAGGACTCGAACCTCCGCCGGGACTAGCCGCACAGTCCATGACTGCAGCGCCTTAGACCGCTCGGCTAATCCCGCGCGGCCTGTTTTATTAAGTGGTTGTTTTTAACGCGTTGAGATATTTTCTTGGATTCATTGTTTAATCTTTTATTTATTTTAAGGAAATTTGTCGAACTAATGTACGAGTATACTACTCAAATAGAGTTTAGATCGTTCTGAAACTTAAGTGCCATGGAAGAGAGCCTTACTTGTAAATAATAGCAATTAAGCACCATCTTGTACAGGCAAGTTCCTGTTCCTCATAGAAATTTCAGCTTGGTGCAAACAAGTCTCTGGCTGTGTAACCTAGGTGAATTGTTCACTGTTTTTCTATTTCAAGTAACTTTCTGATATTAATGATTTCACTCTTTTGGGGGAGACGGTTATTACGCCGTCATTTTACCGTTTTATGGTACTAAGCGATGTTTGCTCTGTGCACTTGCGAGTAATGTTACTGTTTGATTATTACGGCAGATTTGAAGGTTTTATGCCATTAAGTTATTAAGACGTGGGCGAATTACATTTTCTTAACTTGTATCATTTAACTCATGTTTCGCGTGAATGGCATTTCTTAACAGTTCTTAGTTTTATGAATCGTTTGGTCCGCTGTTGGAGCGGTGCTTGGCTACAGGGATCTGTTGCTGTTACACACGGGCATGGTGTTTTTTCGGAGTGTTTATGGCTGCCCTACACTACCTTAGTGGAGTTGTTCGCACTGGCAGAGTATTTCTTAAGTTCGTTTAGCATAAGCTCATATTTACAAGTCTTAAGTTCATATTTTCCTCCAAATATTTTACGTCTTTCCTGAAACGGGTATTATCCGATTTATGATTAACCTTCAGGTTTTCTAAATCAGATTATTTCAGTCCGTACTTATGGTACTAATATTTGGAAACTCTGACCTTAATTTCTCTATTGGTCAATGTTAGAGATGTTTTTCTAATTATTTTGCCATCACTTCTGTACTGAATCCATTTTATGCACATAAAAGAAAATATTGTTGTATTCTAACTGTTGCACTTAATTTTCACGGTCAGACTATTCTTGGCGGCCTGGTCACGTGTTCTCGGGACGTCGTATGTTTGTCCTTATAGCGCCCTGTATATTTCAAAGTCACTACATCCCTAGTACAGACGGATTCTTTTCGTACGTGTCGTGGATTATTTATATATGTTGCGCAGATATTTTAACAGTATCCATTTGATACCAGGAATAATACAACTACCTAATGTCTAGACTTGTGATTTAGTAATCGCAGGCAGATGTTCCTTGCAAAGGCTAGTCTGTTTAAGATAGAAATTAAATTAAATCTATGTTTTGGAAACTGTTTTAAGAGCCATAAGTGGCGGTTTGTTATTAAGGTTTTGCGTGAGTAGCCTTTTGATTATTCCAAGGTCAAATTGCTTTAATTAAGAAGTGTTTTGCCTTACTATCCTACAATTTTTCACTGATTTATTGCTTGTGGCTTGGGGCCTACGATCAGTGACTAGTACAGACGGATTCTTTTCGTACGTGTCGTGGATTATTTATATATGTTGCGCAGATATTTTAACAGTATTTGATACCAGGAATAATCCAACTACCTAACTTCTAAGGGCAAATGATATTGCATTCTGCTTCTTTGCGACAGGTGTCACAGTTCAGATGCACTCGATTTTTGATAGTGTTCGGTATGATACGGCACTTTATAGTATTACAGAGCCTGACGTACGTTTTTGCAGTGATAGTCTTGCAAAACGACTTGACAGTACGCTAGTACTTTAGCAAGTGTCCAAAAACACCGAATTTGTCACACATTAGCGATTATATCCCTGCTAATTCGTCCTTTTTTTCTGCTATTTCTGCGTATTTATTTTCTCGTTTTTGCGACCTAAGGCACAATTTTACTTACTGGTGACACTTTGAAGTGTTTATTTAACGTATTTTACGTACTTGCTCACAGTTTATTAAATAAATAGTAGACTAAGTAAGAAGGGGAAAAAAAGGCGAGCTGAGAATAAATATACTGTAAAGCAAATACAGTTGGTCATGTAACAGTCAATCCATATAACACCATTAAGGGAAGTGGAAAGTGACACGAATGAAAGAGTTTGGGGACATGTTTACTAATATTTTACGCTTCTTAATCAAATGGTGAAGAAAATAAATTGAATGCAAAATACACCAAAGAAGATGAATGTTTACTTTGATTAGCTAAACTATTGTGTTTTTTATTTGATTTGTGCAGAAAATGTATTTAAGCTGAATGCAGAAATTGGTAGTAGATGCTGTGGAAAATTAAAAGTAGTTGGTATAGCATCTACCTTCAGCCACACACGTTCAAATTTTTCTCTGTCTAAACATTACTCTTCAAAGTGTTTTGAACATACTTTGGAATATTTTGTGGGGACAAAATTACTCCTCCTTATTTTCTGGAGCCACAGCTTTACTCGTTGTTCATCCTTCGGTAAACTAAAATATAAATCACATATAATCATTCTCCATGTCCTAGACACACTTAACATGGTCTCCTAATGTAACTTTACAGTAAAGAAAAAGGTTTGGACACACATATTATACGAAGACAATTACAGACTCCCACGCTATTGAATTTATCTGTCCCCGTCTTTCAAATCTATATACATAATCGACAAGTCATTGATAAGTGCATGGAGGATAGTATTTGCTGAAACAACTAACCATTCCCTTTCCTGTTCCACTAGCAAATTTACGAAAGGAAGTGATTGTTTGTAAGCTTTCGTACGAGCCGTAATATCTATTATATAGTCATAATATCGTTGAAAAATAGGTCTACAGAATCAAGCCTTAATTATAGTGCATCTCGAAATTTTTAAACACAGTACCCATGAAAAGTTACTATCCCTCCTTTCACATATATTTCTTTGCATCCGCAGCAACAACAGTAATTCACCATCGCTATTACACCATCAAAAAACGGTGAAAACACAACAAAAACTCTTGATATTATAATCTTCAAACTCTGTGGAAAGCACACACGCACAGCGATGTCCCGAAAACACGTGACATTCCTGGTTTAGTGTTGACAACATGTGCAGAACGCTATGCTCACTCCAGAGATATTTATTCTATGCACTTACCCAGACACTTCCCAACTCCACACGCTCCGGCGTGTTTTCACAACTCCGCGCCAGCGATAACACAGAGAACGCTAAGGGTAATTTCTGCCACCTAGCGGGGCGCCAGTAAATCAAGAAACGATGAAATGCAGATGCCACGGCTCAGTGCAGTCTTACTGTAGCGTGTCTGCCCCTGGTAGCTGAGTGGTCAGCGCGACAGAATGTCATACCTGGCTGGGTCGGAGATTTTCTACTCTCAGGGTCTGGGTGTTGTGTTGTCCTTATCATCATCATTTCATCCCCATCGACACGCAAGTCGCCGAAGTAGCGTCAACTCGAAAGACTTGCACCAGGCGAACGGTCTAGCCGATGGGAGACCCTATCCACAAGGCATTTCCATTACTGTAGCGTTACTGATGGAAAACAAAAATGCAGCAGATTAACATGAAAACCTGAAGGTAATACTCATGAAGTTTGACTGACTTCGTTAGGAAGACTGAAAGAAGGACAAATCCGTGGCCCTCATCTGCACACTCACATTTTCAAATAATCAAGGGAAGTAACCACATAAACTCTGCACCCAAGATGCACAGACAACCAAGTAAACGTGAGCTACTCAGAGTACGGTCTGTGAGATATGAAATGAAGAGCTGATGCTATAGCAAAAGGCGGCACAGGTCAATAGCCAGGAAAGAAATGATAGTCGGTACGGGACGACTTCCAGGAAACGATTGACAAGAATGCCAAGTTATCTGTATTGAGCTCAAACTCTCTCTGCAGAGACGGCTGCATGCCAAGTGGCCAATGTGACGAACGTATATGTGCCCCGATGCATGAAAACAGAGAGAAACGTTTCAAATGTTTCCATGATATTGTGTAGAATTACGCACAGTCAGACATACGGTTGAATCGATGTTGTGTGGTCTTTTACTGTTGCTTGTCGAAGCATACATTTGCTGAATAGATACTTGCCACATCTCAAGTGGGCCGTTGGGTGCTAACAAGGAAACCTCCCCATCGCACCCCCCTCAGATTTAGTTATACGTTGGCACAGTGGATAGGCCTTGAAAAACTGAACACAGATCAATCGGGAAAACAGGAAGAAGTTGTGTGGAATTATGAAAAAAATAAGCAAAATATACAAACTGAATAGTCCATGCGCAAGATATGCAACATCAAGGATAACGTGAACTCAATTACGCCGTGGTCCCGTGGTTGGCGTGAGCAGCTGCAGAACAAAACGTCCTTGGTTCAAATCTTCCCCCGAGTGAAAATTTTAATTTTTTATTTTCAGACAATTATCAAAGTTCAGGTACTCGCACATAATCAACTTCGCTCTCCAAAATTCCAGGACATGTTCAGATTTGTTTGGACATATGCAGGATTTGACAGTCTATACGCGGAACAATTTGAAAACGTTAAAAACATATGTTTTGACAGAGCACAGGGAAAACTGTGCGACTGTGAAACTGTTGCATTCATTTGTTGCAGTTTATGTGACAAACTCTTAAGTTTTCATCACTTTTTTGGGAGTGATTATGACATCCACAAGAAAACCTAAATCGGGCAGGATTCGCATTCGGGAGGACGACGGTTCAATCCCGCGTCCGCCCATCCTGATTTAGGTTTTCCGTGATTTCCCTAAATCGCTCCAGACAAATGCCGGGGTGGTTCCTTTCAAAGGGCACGGCCGACTTCCTTCCCCATCCTTCCCTAATCTGATGTGACCGATGACCTCGCTGTCTGGTCTCCTTCCCCCAACAAACCAACCAACCTAAATCGGGCAATGTAGAAGAATCTTTTCACCCATTCGCCAAGTGTACAAGTTAGGTGGGTGGACAACATATTCCTGTCATGTGACGCACATGCCGTCACCAGTGTCGTATAGAATATACCAGACGTGTTTTCCTGTGGAGGAATCGGTTGACCTATGACCTTGCGATCAAATATTTTCGGTTCCCATTGGAGAGGCACGTCCTTTCGTCTACTAATCGCACGGTTTTGCGGTGCGGTCGCAAAACACGGACACTAAACTTATTACAGAGAACAGAGACGTCAATGAACGAACGGACAGATCATAACTTTGCGAGAATAAAAATTTTTACTCGAGGAAAGACTTGAACCAACGACCTTTCGTTCCGCAGTTGCTCACGCTAACCACGGGACCACGGCGCTACTGAACCTACAATACCCCTGATGATGCCTATGTTCCGCATGGACTACTCAGTTTGTATATTTTGCTTATTTTTTTCATAGTTCCACACAACTTCTGTTTCCTCGATTGATTTGTGTTCAGTTTCTCAAGGCCTATCCACTGTGCCAACTTATAACTAAATCTGAGGGGGGTGCGATGGGGAGGTTCCCTTGTAAGAACCGTTGCAGCTATAGGTCGGGGGCTAACTCCCAGAAACTGCAATTTCAGAACACAATTTCAGAGCAGGTACTTCGAACCACTCTAAGGTGCCACCCAACTCTTGAGCAATCCTTTCTGTTGTAAGCGGCAGAAACCAATAATAGACCCAGAATCTGCTTCCTTGTGTGAGAACCTTCCAAGCAGCACCTAACAGTTCACAGTGCCCGCTTTAACTTAAGGAATAAATGTAACTAAAATGATACGGAATCAGGAAGCGATCTGTACAAGTCATGTTACAATAATAATGAGCCAAAACATTGTGAATTGTTATCACGTGCTTAGTAGCATGTTGGTCCTCTTTCGGAACAGTGTGGGGTAGGTTCAACAAGTCCTTAGTAAATTTGAGGAGGCGTGTGCCATCTGATATTTAATCACAGTAGAGATCAGGTTGCCGTAAATTATGGACCGGTGGTTTTTGATCACAGATCTATAACCGACAGCGTCCCAGAGCAGGCAAATTTGGTGCCTAAGGCATCAGTGCGGGTCCATTATCATGTTACTCAAACCACAGTGGTACAATTCTCATCGTGTGGCATGAACAATTATCCACTGGCAGACACCAACGCTGTCAGGGAAGACACGAAGGAAGATGGGATGTTTTTGGTCCGCAGTAAGGTCCACGTAGCTCATAGTTACCATGGCGGCTTCGATTACTGACACAGGTCCCGTAGAAGTCCAGGTAAATGTTCCTATATCATAATATTATACCCACCGCCCTCGTCTATGGCGCAGTGCATATTTTGAGCAGCCATTCGATTGGAGCCGGCGTATTTGGACGTGATCATCGGGATTTGGTGTAACGAGAAACGTGATTCATCGGAGCAAGATACAGGTACTCACTGATCCACGGTTCAATCGCGATAATCCTATGCCTACTGCATTCGTAGCTGAGGTATCGTGAGATCAAAATGATCACTTCTAGAGGTCGTGTGCTACGGAGTCCCATAGCCAACAAAGTGCACTGAATACTGTGATTGAAACACTTTGCTTGCATCACCGCTGTACTCTGTTGTCAGATATGCCGAATACCAGCGACTATTCTGCTTTAGAGAGCGTTCACACTTGCGACCTCCACATCTTGACGAATACTCATGATTGCACTGTCCATCACTCGCTACTCACAGAATCTGGCGGTAGGAGTTAGCGGACAGCCGATCAGCTTCGCCGTTTCCGAGACGCTCGTGGTCAGGCGCTGGACCGTAACAATCTGCTACTTGTCATTGTCGGTTATGTCAGTGAATTTTTCCATTTGCAAACCTATCGTCGCTAGAATGATTCGCCATACGACTCCGCTTCGCTTTCATACTTTTATTAATACCAACCGTGTAGCCTTGAGGCTCGCAGTGGACAATGGCCGTAATGTTTCGGTTGACCAGTGGTATTTCCTGGCGTTGAAACTTTCTTATACCCTGAAGTGTCATCTCGTGAACAAGTTCATGGATCTTCCGACGTTATTTACTATCCCGCTTTCATATATCATAAATGGTAACGATCCGATCACACACCCTTGATCACGCTCGAAACCATTTTCACATCTGTCCAATAAGAAGTCAAGTAACACTGTATCAACACTGACCCGACTGTCTACGACCTTGTGCATCTCCCGGACCATCTGAGGGTGCAAGTCATCGCTTGCTTTAATCATAAATATATTTCTGAGTGAAGCTGCTCATGTATCACCACAATAAAATAAAAGCAGTGAATAGTAGAGGGAGTAGGAATGAGAAAAATGGGCTGTTTAAGTTTACAAAATGACAAGTTTTATTAAATCTTCAGTAACTGCAACTAATTGATAAATCTTACACAAAAATGACAAATACAAATCAGGTGTCCACGAGGCTCCTTCCGTCGGAGGTTCGAATCCTCCGTCGGGAATGGGTGTGTTTGTGTTGTCCTAAGCGTAATTTAGTTTAAGTTAGGTTAAGTAGTGTGTAAGCTTAGGGACCGATGACCTCAGCAGTTTGGTCCTATAGGAACTTACCACAAATTTCCAAATTTCCACTGTGAGGCCTAACTCTGTTCAAACGGAATCAACTATACCGCAAACTAAGGTTCACCTGAGAACAGGGAGCAGTGAATATCATTTAACAACCCTATGGCGTTGATGTAGTAGTTTACCCTTTCTCCTTGATTCAGGCGACAGCAGAAAACGGCACGCTGGCGTTCCGATTATCAGAACGCATGGAACTTCCCTATCAGAGCTCTGAAATCCCGAACGATTTCAGTGTGAGGTGCACCCATTCGTGAATCAATTTGACTCACAGGCACCACGGTGCGTGCTTGAATTGCCAAATGTCAGAAGGCAGACTCAGGACGAATAATTTCACCCTCGTGACACACTATATGTCCAAGACGATACATAGTTTCACTGTCGATACAGCTGGAAATTGCCATAGGCTCTTAGTCACAAGATTTAGACCAAAAGTCTCACCCACTAGCGGAATTCCTGAGGTTCTACACCGGGGGAGGACCAGAAGATCACTACCACTTTACACCAAGCATCGGTAAAGGAGCCAAATTAACAAAATGTAGACTGCACCCACATTCCACAAACCAATCGAACTATCCTCTGCTCATTGAATCTCCCCTGTTAACTGTTGTGTTGGCCTGGTAAGCAATTCAGAACAGCACCAGGATTCCCATGCTGGGGGAGAAATCCTTTACTTTGCATATCCTGAGAGGAGCCAGTCAACGACACCAAATCTCTCTTGTCTGGACAAAGAAGATTTCAGACCAGTGAGGAGTCGTTCTCAGGATAGGCTTGGCCATGTCTTGGCAAAAAACGTCTATCTAGATGAGATCACAGTCGCTCACTGAGGCTGTGAACTAAACTTTCTGAGTCGACCATTATCAATTTCTGAAAGAAGGCTGTTAAGCTTCGCAGGCAGTTGTGCTCTTCAAATATATGTTTTCTTCCGCTCGCTGAAGGAACCAGACGACTTCCTGGCGTAAGCGCGGGTGACAGTACTACCTCCACCTGACACATACACATACAACTGCTATGTCCGTATTTTACCAGATTGTAACATAAAAATGCTTGGAGATCTATGACCTTCCCACCATTTGCACAAAAGCTCAGTTAACAGCAGTCTCTATTAAATGGATTCCTCCACTCACTTTCAGCCAACCGGTCATCTTCTGTGATGGACTAGTGCATAGGCCCAGGTAAAATGTTATGTGAACCGAAGCCCTTCTATCTGATCCTAAGTGGAAGGAGGAGAGTGCTTCAGCCAGAAGTCCCTCTGTAGCTAAGAAACACAGGACTCCGTTTCTCAAAATCACTCGCATGATCAGGTCCTGCGGCCGGAATTTATGGCCCCATTTCATTTCATTCTCTGTTCTCGGTCGCCTTCGCTATGACCCTTTGGGTACAAGCCCTCTACAGGTTACACATGCAGTTACAAGAACATTCTGCATACAATTTTCTCATGAAGAAAAAGTCCTTTACCACACATAGCAAATTTAGTACAGGGGAACACCGAGATCACGTCCTAAAATATGAATGTTAATCTGACTGATAATGTTGTTAAAATGAGAGAGTGGCACGCACATCTCAAGGGTAGCGATTAAGCAACGACGTTGTTTGCGGGATCATTGTCGATTTCTACATTGAATTTTGTCTCCAGAGAAGTCAGAATACGCAATAATATTTGTACAACTGACTGATGATTCAGCGGTATAGATCTACAGTTAAGAACACCAGTTTGTGTACATAGGGAGCAGGTTCATTCTCATAAGGTAAAATGAACTGTCCAGGTACCCCATCAGGCTGTGTCACCCTTTCTCGTTTGAGTTATTTTAAATGTTTTTCTGTTCCGTGATCATGTGCTCCAATATCTGTAGTTTCTTTGTTAGCATGACAAGTGAAACGAGAACCCACAATGCTATATCCCTTGGTGAAACGATTTTGGGAACAAGGACTTCAGCAATGTGGACTTCTCTGTTTTATTTTCGTTTTCGGTACCAGTACTACGTGAGGTGATTGGACGGATGATGTTGATCTATTTACTGCATCTATGTAACATACAAATTTCTTTTGATTTTTCATAAGAGTGTTAGACAGTCATTTTTTGAAATACTTGAGGATGGGACAGTAAATAAATCGCAAACTGGGATACACTTCAGAGCCGCATGTACCAGCCTGAAATTTATTTTCCTTTCCAACATAATGTTTTTCCAAACTTGGACACCCATCCCATCGTTGGACAAGGGGTTAAAAGCCTGCAGCGTAGAATTCTAGTGGCAGCGTTTGCATCCAACGAAGGAACTCTTGAGTTATAGAAAGTTTATTTGGTATCTTAGTTTGCTGCAACCCGCAAGATCAATGTGGCCTGGGGGTAGCGAAACATCCCTAGATGGGGAAACGATGTGCCATCACTGGATAACCAGGGCGGTCAGAATGCTTCTTGTCTGTGACTTTTTTTGTTCTTTTCTGAATTCCTGTATCCAATTTAACGCAAATATCCATGAAATACAGTGCTAACTGCATACGGGACGAATTTCACTATGGACGTGCTCTACGGATAGTCCATTGGGTCTGGTCAGGTGCACTTCACAGCAAAGGTGCCATCTTGGTCTGACTACAGGTCATTAACCACTGGCCACAGAATTATGTATATTGGCTGCCTTGCACGAGATATATGCTGCCACTTCCAAATACGTGTATACGCGAAATTTCAAACGATAGGTTGTATTTTAGCTTTTGCATCTTATTTGACACGTATTTAACTACGACCGCATTGCCCTTGTAACACTAATTTAACCTTCTTTCAGTTTTTGTTTGCGAAGGCTTTAGTTCCTGTTACAGCAAAGAAGATGGTCTCTTTGCTTTCGTAGTATAGTCCCAGATTGCAATTAGATAACTAAAAGTGTTTCTCAAATTTTCCCAAAAATTTCTCATTCACAGGGTATTTACCGTCAGTAAACACAGTATTAAATTAACCACGGATGGTTTTCTTTGCAAAAGTATCATCACAGGCAACTTGTGTTTTTACCAATTCATTAAATTCTAATCTGGTGCAGTTCTCTGAACCGCTCCATTGCTAAACGATAGAAGCACCTCACAAAAATCGGAATTTATAAGCTTTAAAATGTCATACTGTAATCAGGCTGCATCTGTTTGATGGAGTAAATAATTTGGTCCTGGTTTTTTACATATTCGTTGCACGAAAGGCCGACACCACACTGTATCATTACCGGCAACGAAGCAATACACAACTGAAATAGAGGAAAATGTTGATATTCACTAAATGCTCATACGCTACGGAAATCACCCGTTTCAGTGCAACAAAAGCTCCTTTCATTCCGGCACACCGAGTCGCGGGACATTAATGGCTAGGCAGTTAAATTTCTGTTGCGCTGAACACGGTGCTCATATTGGAAAACGCTTAAATGAAATCAGTGACAGGAAAGTTTGACACTGGTTATGACACTGGACTTGTATTTGGGAAGAACAGTTATCAAAATCCCGTGTGGCGAGCTTGCTCCGGATATTCCGAACTTTTTCTAAATTCCTTGATTTGAAGGTTGAGGCAGAAGTTACACGTTGGAGCGCAGCGTACTGATAACTGCACTAGTGTAAGATCAGGTGAGTTCCATTGGTCGGAGAAGTGTGGCCGCCCTTCAAGGGTGCAGTACTGGCAGGTAGGTCAGTGTCTGTATAGTGCTATCCACTCCTTGAATTCGATTAACCCTTTTAGATCCTCTGGGTACAATTGTGTACATTAATGTTCGCTGTGTATTAGCTGTAACAGAAATATTTTTCTTCAATGAAAACCTCATGTACACATTTGTGAATGTTCAAGCTTTTCACCATGAGCAAAGTACCACTTGTTGGGCTTAACTACAAAAATATCAACGAATGAATGTAACAATACGAAGCAGCTTGTGGCCACCAGAATATACGGAAGTAGTTGATTAGTTATATTCCACTGTATAGCTGCATATCATTATTGTTATTTTGCGTAATAATTATCCAATGATTACCAGAATGAGATTTTCACTCTGCAGCGGAGTGTGCGCTGATATGAAACTTCCTGGCAGATTAAAACTGTGTGCCCGACCGAGACTCGAACTCGGGACCTTTGCCTTTCTTTCAGGAGTGCTAGTTCTGCAAGGTTCGCAGGAGAGCTTCTGTAAAGTTTGGAAAGTAGGAGACGAGATACTGGCAGAAGTACAGCTGTGAGTACCGGGCGTGAGTCGTGCTTCGGTAGCTCAGATGGTAGAGCAATTGCCTGCGAAAGGCAAAGGTCCCGAGTTCGAGTCTCGGTCGGGTACACAGTTTTAATCTCCCAGGAAGTTTCATATCAGCGCACACTCCGCTGCAGAGTGAAAATCTCATTCTGGAAACATCCCCCAGGCTGTGGCTAAGCCATGTCTCCGCTATATCCTTTCTTTCAGGAGTGCTGGTTCTGCAAGGTTCGCAGGAGAACTTCTGTAAAGTTTGGAAGGTAGGAGACGAGATACTGGCAGAAGTACAGCTGTGCGTACCGGGCTTGAGTCGTGCTTCGGTAGCTCAGATGGTAGAGCACTTGCCCGCGAAAGGCAAAGGTCCCGAGTTCGAGTCTCGGTCGGGCACACAGTTTTAATCTGCCAGGAAGTTTCATCCAATGACTAGTTTATTTATTACAATAGTGAATATTTCAAAATCAATTGTTTTAGTCAAGCTAAATGTACAAATTATGTTTTGAAAACGGGTGCATATAAGCATATACACTCCTGGAAATTGAAATAAGAACACCGTGAATTCATTGTCTCAGGAAGGGGAAACTTTATTGACACATTCCTGGGGTCAGATACATCACATGATCACACTGACAGAACCACAGGCACATAGACACAGGCAACAGAGCATGCACAATGTCGGCACTAGTACAGTGTATAACCACCTTTCGCAGCAATGCAGGCTGCTATTCTCCCATGGAGACGATCGTAGAGATGCTGGATGTAGTCCTGTGGAACGGCTTGCCATGCCATTTCCACCTGGCGCCTCAGTTGGACCAGCGTTCGTGCTGGACGTGCAGACCGCGTGAGACGACGCTTCATCCAGTCCCAAACATGCTCAATGGGGGACAGATCCGGAGATCTTGCTGGCCAGGGTAGTTGACTTACACCTTCTAGAGCACGTTGGGTGGCACGGGATACATGAGGACGTGCATTGTCCTGTTGGAACAGCAAGTTCCCTTGCCGGTCTAGGAATGGTAGAACGATGGGTTCGATGACGGTTTGGATGTACCATGCACTATTCAATGTCCCCTCGACGATCACCAGTGGTGTACGGCCAGTGTAGGAGATCGCTCCCCACACCATGATGCCGGGTGTTGGCCCTTTGTGCCTCGGTCGTATGCAGTCCTGATTGTGGCGCTCACCTGCACGGCGCCAAACATGCATACGACCATCATTGGCACCAAGGCAGAAGCGACTCTCATCGCTGAAGACGACACGTCTCCATTCGTCCCTCCATTCACGCCTATCGCGACACCACTGGAGGCGGGCTGCACGATGTTGGGGCGTGAGCGGAAGACGGCCTAACGGTGTGTGAGACCGTAGCCCAGCTTCATGGAGACGGTTGCGAATGGTCCTCGCCGATACCCCAGGAGCAACAGTGTCCCTAATTTGCTGGGAAGTGGCGGTGCGATCCCCTACGGCACTGCGTAGGATCCTACGGTCTTGGCGTGCATCCGTGCGTCGCTGCGGTCCGGTCCCAGGTCGACGGGCACGTGCACCTTCCGCCGACCACTGGCGACAACATCGATGTACTGTGGAGACCTCACGCCCCACGTGTTGAGCAATTCGGCGGTACGTCCACCCGGCCTCCCGCATGCCCACTATACGCCCTCGCTCAAAGTCCGTCAACTGCACATACGGTTCACGTCCACGCTGTCGCGGCATGCTATCAGTGTTAAAGACTGCGATGGAGCTCCGTATCCCACGGCAAACTGGCTGACACTGACGGCGGCGGTGCACAAATGCTGCGCAGCTAGCGCCATTCGACGGCCAACACCGCGGTTCCTGGTGTGTCCGCTGTGCCGTGCGTGTGATCATTGCTTGTACAGCCCTCTCGCAGTGTCCGGAGCAAGTATGGTGGGTCTGACACACCGGTGTCAATGTGTTCTTTTTTCCATTTCCAGGAGTGTATATCTTGCCCCTCAAATCATTAAAAAAAATCACCTAAGGGCATTAGAGCATAAAGAAAAATTTTCCTGTCTCCAGAAGAAATTCTTTGAAAGGGTTACATAGTGAAAAACTGCATCATTTACTTATTTTTTCACGCTTAGCAAAATGTTTTTGGAGAATTTATTCTCATTTTCAGGAAAATTTGTTTAGAAGAATATTTTTGCTTTTGGTGATATTTCGTGTGTGATTTTCTGCCACTCTTACAATGTAATGTCTTTTTGATATACTGCACTCAGAAAATCGGGCAAAATGAATCTTGGCGTGATTTTGTATGCTGGAAATGGTATATTTGTTTGTCTACTCATAGGTATAGTGCCTACTCCATTGTACAGAATGTTACACTTACGCAAATCATAACTTACGCTGTTTCTTTCTGTAATCAAAACATGCTACAAAGATATTACACCTAACTTCATAAAGAGTGTGTACACAGTCAGATCTGTTACAGTGTTTTTGGATACAATTACAAAATTTATTTTAGGAACTATTGAGTTGTGAATTATCGAGGTATATATATGGAAAATGTACATATTTATGAAAATTGCTTTAGCTATAATATGCAGGAGAAACATTTGAAATAGTAAAGTAATTCACAATCTTTTTTGTTATTTGAATTTTTTCTTCTCCCTTTTAGTCATGTACCAAAATTTCAGGCTCCTCCCTTAAATCCACTGTATGTGAATTTTGAATGTGGTGGAGTATCTTAAGATCTTTTTCTGTGTTTTCAAATGAGTGACCAGTGTTTTCTACGTGTGTTGCTATCGATAATATTATAATTTGGTTATGTCTATAACAGTTGATGCGTTCAGCGTATCTAATTCGAAAATTCCTGACGGTTTGTTCTATGTGAGTTTATAGAAAAATATTCGCCCATCACGGAAAGGAAGGAGAAAAAATTTCAATCACAAACTAGATAGTCAATCAGTTAACTTTTCAAATGTTTCTCCTGCATATGATAACTGAAGTAATTATAATAAATATGTACATTTCCTCACACACTCTCCCTCTCTAACACACACACACACACACACACACACACACACACACACACACACACACACATACATACATACATATATATATATATATAGCACCGCAGATATTGTGGAAATAGAAAGTGTTGTTTGTGTGCGGTACTGACAGAACGGATTGATCATCAAGGGCTTGTGTATTAGCCAATAAACAGATCGTAATAATACTTAGAAAGTGTATCTCTTGTGCAAACGTAAACTTTTGTAAGTGGAACAATGCCTATTGAAATTAACAAACTAAAAGTAGGGTAAATTAGAATGTGAGTTGTGTTTGTTGCAGCATTACAGTGCGAGTCGTTTACAAGACATCGTATTTTGCAAAGTTTCCTCACCGACAATTGTTTGCGCCATTCAACTTGTGTAGTTGCTAGTGCGAAGTTATTATGTTTACCTACAGTTTGCCTGTGTGTTCCTTGAGTGGGCATTCTCCATCGGCGTAGGTTCCATCCCTATCATATCTCTCTCCTTCAAGAGTTCCATGGAAACGATTATGATAATCATATTAACTTCCGTACATGGGCATTACGACAAGATACTCCAGATGTATCATATATCTTGTTTAATGAATACGCCACATTTATCAATCATGGCCGGGTAACATTGACTATTGCTGCTGACAAGGGAACCTCCCCATCGCACCCCCCTCAGATTTAGTTATAAGTTGACACAGTGGATAGGCCTTGAAAAACTGAACACAGATCAACTGACAAAACAGGAAGAAGTTGTGTGGAACTGTGAAAAAATAAGCAAAAATACAAACTGAGTAGTTCATGGGAAGATTGGCAACATCAAGGACGCCGGAAACGCATGAGCGCCGTGGTCTCGTGGTAACGTGAGCAGCTCCGGAACGAAAGGTCATTGGTTCAAATCTTCCATCGAGTGAAAAGTTTAGTTTTTTATTTTCAGTTTATGTGACAAACTCTTATGTTTTCATCACTTTTTTGGGAGTGATTATCACATTCACAAGAAAACCTAAATCGGGCAAGGTAGAAGAATCTTTTTACCCATTCCCCAAGTGTACAAGTTAGGTGGGTCGACAACATATTCCTGTCATGTGACGCACATGTCGTCACCAGTGTCGTATAGAATATATCAGATGTGTTTTCCTGTGGAGGAATCGGTTGACCTATGACCTTGCGATCAAATGTTTTCGGTTCCCATTGGAGAGGCACGTCCTTTCGTCTACTAATCGCACGGTTTTGCGATGCGGTCGCAAAACACAGACACTAAACTTATTACAGTGAACAGAGACGTCAATGAACGAACGGACAGATAATAACTATGCAAAAATAAAGAAAGTAAAATCTTCACTTGATAGGGAGACTTGAACCAAGGACCTCTCCTTCTGCAGCTCCTCACGCTACCACGAGACCACGGCGCTCGTGTGCTAACTGTCTCCATGATATTGCCTATGTCACCCATGGGCTACTCAGTTTGTATATTTTGCTTATTTTTTCACAGTTCCACACAGCTTCTTCCTGTTGTCTCAATTGATCTGTGTTCAGTTTATCAAGATCTATCCACTGTGCCAACTTATAACTAAATCTGAGGGGGGTGCGATGGGGAGGTTCCCTTGTGAGAATCCCCGGTTCAGAGGCCTGTTTTCCATAGACGGAACACTGAACGCGCATAAGTCCTGTCTTGCGCGGATGCTGGAAGATGTTCATCTGCAGACTATGAGGAACATGTGGTACCAACATGATGGCCGTTCAGGAAGTACTACAGCATGTCTCCACGAGTTGTTTTCAAATTGTAAGGTTGGACGCAGATGACTCGTACGTTGGCCAGCCTGTACAAGTTGAAAGACGTTGTCTACAGGGACATACCAGCTACATCCGATGATACACAACGACGTATTATTGAAGCCTGCTCGGACATCTCCGCTGAATTGCTAGCACGTGTGCAGCAGTCGTTCCATACAAGAAAGGAAGCGTGTATTGCCTCTGCCGGTTGTCATTTGGAACAGAATCTGTGATGGTCAGTTGTCTCGTTACTGGTCGAAATGCACATATCTAGTGTGTGCTGCCACAGGTATCGTACAAGTGTCGATGTGAGAATTTTTCAAAATCTCGTAAACGACTCTCACTGGAATCCTGAAACAAATACCACTAGCATTCTTGTTTACCCTACTTCTAGTCTGTTAATGTCAATAGGCATTGCTCCATTTAAAAAAGTGTATGTTTGCACAAAAGATACACTTTCTAAGTATTGTTACGATACGGACCCCTGCCTACCAATCCATTCTGTGATAAACGAACATCTGTAGCACTCTCCGTTTCCGCAATATTTGCGGTGCAAGTTTCTGACTATATATATATATATATATATATATATATATATATATATATATAGGTATTGTGCCTCCTCCATTATACGGTATATCACACTTACACGCAGATCGTCACTTACACTGTCACTTTTTGTAATCATATATATATATATATATATATATATATATATATATATATATATATATATACAAGGACGATGTTATATATATATATACAAGGACGATGTTCTTGATGACAATATTATGGAAATGGAAGAGGATGTAGATGAAGATGAAATGGGAGATATGATACTATGTGAAGTGACAGTGTAAGTGACGATCTGCGTGTAAGTGTGATGTACCGTATAATGGAGGAGGCACAATACCTATAAGCAGACAAACAAAACTACTATTTCCAACATTTGCATATAAAAACACCCCAAGATTCATTTACCCCGACTTTCCGGTTGCTTTATAACCTCAAAGAGACGTCTACAATGTAAGGAAGGTAGAGAATCTCCATGCAAACATCACCAAAAATATACTTTAAAATCAGAATAAATTCTCGTACCGCGTCGTGCTAAGCACGAAAAAGTAAGAAACTGGTGGAGTTTTGCCTTATTCAAATCATGAATGACATAGTTGTACGCTTTCTTAAAACAACACTTATGATGAGCGAAATTACATTGTATCTTACTTTATCCGTGCGTTAATGTTCTACAGTACTTTCTCAGTTTGTTTTCTCGGAATTTACTGATGTACTCATATTCTATTCGATGCCATTACAATTATTATATTCATAGTAAAAATTAATCTGACAGCGAGAGGATATCGGAAAAGTTGCAAAATGGCTGTAGCGATGAGTAGTGACGTAAGCTTTAATTAAAGATCAGGTTATAGAACAATTTCATTTATGTTTTACCAAATACCGTGAAAAGGCATCTATATTCCTAGTGTATACAATATTGTTGCTTTCAGGAACTCTCTCTGTGTTCTCAAGGAATTCTCGAAGCGAACACGTTTGGGTAGTTTGCTAGACAGTCTGTCATTCAGCGCCAGCACCACAGCTAGGCGATACGTTTACATAGGGAATCTGGAGTCATGAGAAGTTTTTTCTTATTCTAGTCGGTTCAGACCAGATCATTCCTGTTCCTCAAACCTTGGAGGTCTAGCTGAAGTACAACGTGTGCAGTGCTGTTAAACTGCCATAATGTAGTGCATCATTATTTATACTGCCTGGAGTCCCAATCGCTTCTTTTGATATACAAAGGGCGGAGGATAGGGGTGGGGGGTGGGGGTGGGGGGGAAGGAGGGGGCCGTCGATCATGAAGCCTATTTTGTTGATGGTGCAGGTATTATCAGCAGGAAACTCTGCAGTCTCGGTCATTTCATAATACTTCCTAACGGAAGCTTATTGTCATCTATCTGTAGAGGTGCTATGTGGATAATCATATGTAGCCAGGAAGTTTCAGTGTTCCTGAGCGTCCATCAGATAATGAGCAGGGTTTCATTAGGTGTATGAACAGCTCAAGTGTGAGTAGTGTGAGCAGAAACGAGCGGGAAAGTGAGTAGGTCGGTGTCATCAGGTAGAAATTTTGCTCGCACGATGAAGATGAAAATCGGTCGTAGTGAAAGTTACAGACCGTGTTGAGAGGCAGATTTGTATTAAGAAGTAGGATAGTTGTTCATTAGTATTTATTTATTTATTTACACGTCAAGTTCCGTAGGACCAAGCTGATGAGCAAATCCCCAAGGTCATGGAACATGCCATTGCACGAAATTACAACGTAAAAGTAATAACAGATACAAATAAAATGCTTATGAACCGCAAAAATAAGTCAGGCCGTAAGTTTAAGTAAACGCAATCAACAATACAACAAGAATCACCTTAATTTTTCAAGGAACTCCTCGACAGAATAGGAGTGATCCTTGAGGAAACTCTTCAGTTTCGATGTGAAAGTGCGTGGATTACTGATTAGATTTTTGAATTCTCGTGGTAGCTTACTGTAAATGGACGCAGCAACATACTGCACACCTTTCTGCACATAAGTTAAGGAAGTCTGATCCAAATGGAGGTTTGATTTCTGCCGAGTATTAGCTGAGTGAAAGCTGCTTATTGTTGGGAATAAGCTAATATTGTTAACAAGAAATGACAGTAAGGAATATATATGTCGTGAGGTCAATGTCAAAATACCCAGAGTGGTGAGCAGGGGTCGACAAGAGGTTCGTGAACTTACACCACTTGTGGCCTGAACCGCCCATTTCTGAGCCAAAAATAACCTTTTAGAATGGGACGATTTACCGCAAAATATAATACCATACGACATAAGCGAATGAAAATAAGCAAAGTAGACTAATTTTCGAGTCGAACTATCACTCACTTCAGATACCGTTCGAATACTAAAAATGACAGCATTAAGTCTTAGAACGAGATCCTGAACGTGGGCTTTCCTCGACAGTTTACTATCTATCTGAACACATAGAAGTTTGAAATGTTCAGTTTCGCTGATCATATGCCCATTTTGTGAAATTAAAACGTCAGGTTTTGTTGAATAGTGTGATAGAAACTGTAAAACTGTGTCTTACTGTGATTTAGCGTTAGTTTACTTTCTACAAGCTATGAACTTAGGTCATGTACTGCACTATTTGAAACCGAGCCAATGTTCCACACAACATCCTTTACTACTAAGCTAGTGTCATCAGCAAACAGAAATATTTTAGAGTTACCCGTAATACTAGAGGGCATATCATTTATATAAGTAAGGAACAGGAGTGGACCCAACACTGATCCCTGGGGCATCCCCCACTTGACTGTACCCTACTCAGACCCACAATCACATCCATTCTCAACATTGAGAATAATAATATTTTGCTGTCTGTTGCTAAAGTAAGAGTTGAACGAATTGTGAGCTACTCCCCATATTCTGTAATGGTCCAACTTTTTGAGTAATATTTTGTGATCCACCCAATCAAACGCCTTGGTTAAAAAATATGTCTAGCGTTCGAGACCTTTTGTTTAACCCATCCAGTACCTCACAGAGAAAAGAGAATATAGCATTTTCAGTTATTAAACGACTTCTAAAGCCGAAATGCACATTTGATAGCAAATCGTGTGATTTAAAATGATCCATTGTCCTTACACACGCAGCCTTTTCAATAACTTTAGCAAACACTGATGGCATAGAAATAGGTCTAAAATTGTCTACAGTATCCTTTTCTCCCTTTTTATAAAGCGGCTTTACTACTGAGTACTTTAATCGTTCAGGAAATTGACCATTCCTAAAGGAAAAGTTACGAATATGGCTAAATACAAGGCTAACATATGCAGCACAGTACTTTTATATTCTGTTAGGCACTCCATCATATCCATGAGAGTCCTTAGTCTTCAGTGATTTAATTATTGATTCAATCTCCCCATTGTCTGTATCACAGAGGAGTATTTCAGACATCAATCTCGGAAAGACATTTGCCAAGAAAGTTATACAATTTCCTGTAAAAACTAAATTTTTATTTAATTCACTAGCAATGCCCAGAAAATGATTGTTAAATACTGTACATGTATCGGATTTATCAGTAACAGAAATATTTTTAATGCGAACTGACTATATCGTTGACCTTGTGCTGCTGACCTGACACTTCCTTCACAGCTGACCATATGGTTTAATTTTATCCTGTGAATTTGCTATTCTATTTGCATACCACATACTCTTTGGCTTCCTAATAACATTTTTAAGCACCTTACAATATTGTTTGCAACATTTTGATGTAATTCCCGCTTTGTTCTACATGATTTCCTTATCCCAATAATCAGCCACTGGGGCTGCCTATTACTACTCGTACTCTGTTTACAACTCTCAAAGAGCATGAGAAATGTGTTACAGAAAGCATCATATTTATCATCTATGTAATGAATACTATAAACATCGTGCCACTCTTGTTCCTTGACAAGGTTTAAAAGGCTCTCTATTACTGTTGGATTAACTTTCCTACATGGTTTGTAATTATATGCGATATTTGTTTGAGTACAAAAGCCTTTTAGTGTTAAAATTTGTGCATCTTGGTCAGAAAGGCCATTCACCATTTTCCTAAAAGAGTGCCCGTCTAGTAATGAGGAATGTATAACAACATTTTATATGGCTGTGCTACTGTTCTCCTGCATCCTAGTTGGGAAAAACGCAATCTGCATCAGATCATATGAATTTAGGAGATCTACCATCACCCTTTTTCTTGCACCATCATATACAAAATTTATATTGACGTTACCACATATAACTAATTTCTGTCACTTTCTACAAAATGAATCAAGAACCCTATCTAGATTGAGCAGAACGCTCTGAAGTCAGAGCTATGGGACCTAGAAACAACAATTAGAAATTTAGTTTCATTAAATTCAACTGCCCCTGTAGAACATTCAAATATCTGTTGAGTGCAGTGCCGTGACACGTCTATGGACTCAAATGGGATATTGTTTTTTACGTACATAGCCACTCCCCCACCCCACAAGGAACTCCTTGAAAAACAGCCAGCTAATCTGTATCCTGGTAAAGGAAGCCTCTGAATTATCAAATTATTTAAGTGGTGCTCAGGTATACCAATAATTTCAGACCTAACATCTATAAGCAGTTCACTAACGTTGTCTCTAATACCTCTTACATTTTGATGAAATATGCTAATTCCTCCTCTACTTGGAAACATGTCCTTTGAAGATGAACGCTTAGTTAAAGGGACTTCCTTTAAGTAGGTGTACTTAGCCTATCAGCTGACTAAAACCTAAAAAAGTTGCAGCTCTAGCAGCAACTACTACAGGAATTTTTCCATGAGTGATCCCACCACCACCCACTTCTGTCACATATAAGCTTTGCCTCCCCTTCCCATACTTACTGAGGTCCAGGCCTTGCCTAGTGAAACCCAATATACTGATAGACACAAGTGGTACCACTGAAATGTGACCCATGCCCTCTGCCATTAGCGCCCTCTCCAGCCGCATGTTAACGCGCCTCACAGCCGCATTAAGATGAGCCGATTATGAGGCTGAAACAGCAACACGAAATGCACATTAGTGCCACCAGTTAAAGTAGCTCTCTTTACCAGGTCTCCACCTGCATCATATTCCCCATCCCTGTCAAGACTGTTCCCTGCTCCACCCACTATCACTACCTGATCCTCCTTAGTGAAATTCCTACATAACTCGTCTATGCTGTCAGTCACCTGAGCCAACCCTACACTAGGTTTAACAATGCTGGTGACCTGCTACTCACTTACCAACACTGTCTGCAACTGCTGGCCCACACCTCTACCGTGCGAACTACCTAGCAACAGAACCTTCTTCTTTCTGTTAGACTTTACAACTGACCTAGGCCTCCAAACTGCTGAGGACTGCTGCATGTTTCCTACATCTACTGCTACAAGAGGCTCGTCTACACTCAGTTCTGACAGTTGGTCAAATCTATTGCATGTACGCAAAGTATAACTGTCTGAATACCTCCTCCTCCTAGCTGCCTTCTTGCCAACCACCAGTTCCCATTCCCCACCGCTCTTCACCCTCCCCAACCTATCTAGTTCCTTCTTTGCGCTTTGTAACTGCACCTGAACGGCACAGATCTTACGCTACTGCTCCTCTATCAACTTATTCCTACTACAGATTCTGCATTCCCAGGAGAGGATCTCGCTAGAATGCCCACTGGCTTCCCCACTGCATTCCCTCCAATGAAAATACTTTGAATAAATCCCACACCGTAACCCACTACTCACAAACCTACGACAGAGCCCACATTTCTCACTCATGGTAAAATTTCACAGTTACTGAAAAAAACTATACGTCTACGTAACCTAAGTTCAGTTAAACCAGTAGAACTATTTATAGGACTAACAATAGCGGTCTCGAAAAACTCTGTCTACTAAGAAAGCAACTACTTGTATTAGTACTACTACACCACAGCTAATACCAATACCAACAAAACTTCACAAAATTAATAGCTAAAACCAAAAATTCAAGCGGCCACTGCAACATTCAACGAAGTTAAAACACTGCATGAAAATTACATATATCCATATCAAGCAGAAGGAGAAAGTGTTAGCCTTTCTAGCGTGAGTAGAAATGAGAGGTTAGTTTGCTTGATTTAACGTCCAATAGGAGACTGTAGCATAAGTAGAAACTGGCGTGGATGAAAGAATGGTGATTAATCAAATAGTGACTTTCCCGGAGTGATGATTTATAAGCGTGCATTTCTGAAGTGTGGATGACGAAGGTATAATTAGGGACTTTCATTATTTGGAACCAATAAACCAAGTTTACATATGTGGTGTTATCTTTTTTAATAGATCCTGATCGTGTGTAATTTAGTCTATGGCCAGTAATTACAGACACGTCACGAGCAGTTAGGAATATGGTTTATTACTTATGCCAGACGTCATCTGTTGTAAGTCGTCTCCCTTAAAAGTACGATCGCCAAATAATAGGTACATGGTAATTAAATTTGTAAGAGATAGCTTCCAGTGTGCTGTTCTACCTGCCTGTAGGCTTTGTACTCCGCCACGCCATAGATCAACAACAGTCCTTCTCGGCGTTCGTGTTAATAAACACATCGCCACCATCTAAAATCGTTCCACAGAGTTTCTGCAAGATGTGCAGGATGTTACTATTTGTTCAGTTTGGCAGCAGTTCTCAATAAGCGGTTTCTGTGGCATTATATTTAGTACAACCAGCAGTTACTTTGAGGTTTTGTTGTATATAATCTGCTTAGAAATGTACCAGGATTTCCCGCCTTGTCAACATTATACTAAATGAAATCATCTGATTTCTGTCTAAGGAACTCTCGTTTGCGTAAGATATTTATCTGCCGACGTCTGCTTTTGCTAAAGTGATTACCCACCAGACACGTTCCTATCTCGACCACGACCCTTGTGTCAACTTCCTCTTGAACTTTCAGATGGAATAACCTTGACGTCTTACTTCATCACTGCAATTAAATTTAAGGAGATATGGGGAGATTTAAATACCACCCATAGACACAAAGATACAGATGTACTGAGTGACATCTTCAGCTATGGATACAAGAAACCGACTTAATCACTTAAATGAGTGGCTAAAGCCGGCCGGGGTGGCCGAGTGGTTCTAGGCGCTACGGTCTGGAACCGTGCGACCGCTACGGTCGCAGGTTCAAATCCTGCCTCGGGCATGGACGTCTGGGATGTCCTTAGGTTAGTTAGGTTTAAGTTGTTCTAAGTTCTATGGGACTGATGACCTCAGATGTTGAGTCCCATGGTACTTAGAGTCATTTGAACCATTTTTGAGTGACTAAGCAAGGTTAAACAACACAAGTTGTACAGGTTGTTGCATCAATATTCATTGCTAGGTCCACAGGAGAAAATCGCGCAGAATAAATCGTGAAACGAACGAGAAAATGAAGAGGAGCGAAAGCGAGATTCTGTCAAATCATACTACGGTACAGGAGTTTTGTGTTACGTTAGTGGCTTCTGGTCACGAACTATCATCGTAATATTTATTAATCAAGTTGTTGTGATGAATAAGCAACAACATACTCAAATGTTTTACTCGTTGAAAACCGGCAAGCTGCCCTAAATTTCTAACACATCAGCACTCAGGAACACACCTGCTACGACATGGCGCGTAAACTCATGGTCCAACTTTTATGGAGCCTGACTGTACTTTTTAGTGGCTCCCTTTCCTAAAACGAAGACTGAATTTATTTAGAAGTAGTTAACATAAGAGTAATATAAAAAATCCCTCGAAAATTTAAGTTACCAGCATAAAAATCATGACTGGGGTGTTAGAATCCGCATTCGACTGTATTAAATAATGTACCGCCGCTATAGACACCGGTAACACAACAACTGAACATGAAACGTTAATTTCAAGGAACAAATGACTGTCGTACCTTCTCTAAGCTATTTAAAAACTGCCCACTAAATCAAATTGCTGGAAATAAAATTAGAACACTTTCATATCAGTTCATTCTGTAAAACAGACCATTCACTTGTAAACCAAAAACACAAGATTTTCTTCCGTTGATATTACAGGCACTGTATTATGTGCCTCGTAGAACCATCTTCCTAACAGTCTTCAAAAAATACCAATGAGCACTCAAATGGTTCAAATGGCTCTGAGCACTATGGGACTTAACATCTGAGGTCATCAGTCCCCTAGAACTTAGAACTACTTAAACCTACCTAACCTAAGGACATCACACACATCCATGCCCGAGGCAGGATTCGAACCTACGACCGTAGCGGTCGCGCGGTTCCAGACTGTAGCGCCTAGAACCGATCAGCCACACCGGCCGGCCAAATGAGCACTCCAAACAGCCTTACCGGTACATAATTATTACGAGTGTGTACCGGTCAGTGCAGAACGAATACAGTACAACGACGGACTACTATTGTCCCATATTTGTGAGGCTTTTTCAGCATGCAAGGGCTGGTTGTGGATCCAGTGCCTCTTAGGACATTGCTCCATGGCTGCATCGCATCACATCAGTTTCCTAGCAACTGCATTCCTCGTAACGCAAATATGGACATGCAACAATTTTCTTCAAAAATATTAATGGAATTTTTTCCTCACCTGGCGCCCTTCTCCCATCACTCAGCAACAGTTTGAGATTCATCCTTCTCTGCATTACACTCGAAAGTAACACATATTTTAGTGGGGAATAAAAGAAAATACGCAACTGGACGGTTACAGCCTATAGCGATAACATATGTTGACCACGAGGGACCAAAAAGTGAGACCAACTCCTCACTTTGTGTGCTGTTTAGAACCTCGTCCTCTCCTCCCTCCCCCTCCGAAAAGAAAAGACTCTTCACTGGTCAAGGTAGCACTACTTTTTATGGCGAAGCTAAATTTGTCTGCGTAGGCTGAAGTCCAGCGGGCTAATCCGGAAGAATTTATGTGTAGAGAAGTGGGATACTGATGTACTGAAGAACGGTGAGATGCAGTTGAAGTTCTGTTAGGCTACAAACACTCCACTAATGTATATCACAGAAGGCAGTTCAGTTGAAGAAGAACTGACGTCTCTAAGGTGTTCAAAGAAGTTGGAAAGGCGAGGAAGGCAACTGTGAAGAAACCTTGGGTAACGGAAGAACTATTTCAGTTGATAGGCGAAACAAAGAAGTACAAGAATGATCAGGGAAATTCAGGAACGCAGAAATACATGTCTTCTAGGACTGAAATAAATAAGAAGTGCACGGAAGCTAAGGTGAAACGGCTACAGGGAAAAATTCGAAGAAATAAAAAATGAAATATCATCAAAACTGATTCATCATACAGAAAAGTCACAATAACTTTCTATGAAATTAAAAGCAAGGGCGTCAACATTAAGCGTAGAACGGAAATTACGCTGTTAAGTGCGGAGGAGATAGAGAAAGAGCAGAGAGGCGGAAAGAGTACGCTGAAGGTATCGAAGAGGGAGAGGATTTACGTGATGACGTGACTGAGGGAGAAATGGGAGCCAATATGAAAAACATAGGGAATCTAGTGTTATCATCACAGTTTAATAGTGCTCTCTAAGACTGGGGATCAATTAAGGTGAAAGGAATTCCTGAAATAATTGCGGGAAATGGCAACCAAGCGACTACTCAAGTTGGTGTGCACACTGTATAAAACTGCAGACACACCAAACGATTTTCGGAAGAAATAACAGCCACGCGAGAGCGTTCGAGTTCCTTCAATGTGTTAGTTTTAACGTAAATCGCTATTTTGGCGAAAAGTAGCAAGTTTTATAATAGGTGCGTCCGTCCAAGAGCAAACATTGAACTTGGTGCCAGCATGACGCTAACTGCGAGAACAGTCGTGATCAAGAACGATCGAGCCGATTTTCAGTTCGGACTGACGAAGTCAAGGATCGAGAAAAATACTCAGCGGGATAGATATTTCACTATTAATGGACCGAGCTTGTGCTTTCCCGGATGTTGAAGATCAGGTCTCTAACAGAATTTTAGTGGTGATTCGGACTACAGAAAAGTGTGTGTCAGCTAGGTTCCTCGGGTTTTGATAGTTAAGCATAAAAAACAACGAACGAGAGCTGCACTGACTTTCCCTCACTCGGTACGACAAGAATGGCGACGTGTTTTTGAATTTGGTAACGAGACTTGCGTTTCGCACAAAGTCCAAAAACATACTGCCAGTCAGTGGAATCGCATCATACAAAATCACCAACAAAACAAAACGTAGAGCTGGCCAGTAGGAGTCGCGCACTAAGGGTTTCGCACAGAATTAATTATGCACACAGACATTTCATCCATTCCGGTAATCGAGGATTTCGGCAATTTTTGCCTTTCATCGACATTGATATTGGAAAGATATCGATCCCAGGGATTCCATGACTTTTGAAAATGTTTTAATTTCAAGTTTAAATCGATTAACAAATGACAAAAAAAAAATTCCTCGTGAGATGTATTTACAAATGAAAAGTTTTCTGATTTGTTCTTAACTTGTACTGTAAAACCTTTCTTCTTGCCAAATTTCATGATTCTACATCAAGGGAGTACCCTATAGGTTACCATGAACGTGTTTGCGAGTATTTAAATATGTGAAATAAACAGCCGTATTTTTTTATTACACTGACTTACAAGCTTAATATTTTTACACGATCAAGTGACTATAGACGTGATATAAACTTCAACTCGATACGCCTCCTAGTTCCTGAGAAAAAGATGTCTTAACGTACGGAGGGATAACAAATCACAATTTTCTTCTTGAGATATAATGAAAAATTAACAGTTTCGGATTTTATCTGTGCAATAAAACCTTACTGCTTGCCAAATTTCATGATTATAGACCAAGGGGATGAACCTGTAGATTTTGATGAGTGTTTTCGTGTTTCTGAGTTTGTGACATAAATGTTCGTATCATTTGGTTGCATTGACTTTGCTTACATTTATTAAACCGCCAATTGACAATAGATTTAACATGTAACATAAATTTCAACCTGATACCTCCACCGCTTCCTCAGACAAATGGGGCTTAACAGGCGGATGGGCAGACAATGAGATAAGAAATGACAAAAAGTTTCGTGTGATATAACTACAAATTAACAATTTTCGGACGTTCTCTTTTGGTTGTAGTGTGAAACCTTCCTTCTTGCCAAATTTCATGATACTATGTCAACGGGACATACGCTGTAGGTTTTGACGAGTGAATTCGCGAGTATCAAAATATGTGACATAAATTGCCGTGTTTTTGATTGCATTATCTTAGAAGCTTATAGTGCTAAGGGACAATAGAGCCTAGCATGCGGTATGAATTTCAACTTAACCGTTCCCGAGAAAAATGTTTTTGGACAGACAGACAGACAGACAAGCAAATTGCTCGTATAAAATTCCCGTTTTTATCGGAATCCTAGTAAAAGAAGCCATACAAACTCTGAGGACGATAAAGATTGTGGTCATAGCGTTTTGGTATCGAAAGGACGTCTTGCTCATCGACTTTACGACTAGAGGAGACACCATAATGCAGGGCTTACTGCCAGTCCCTTCAAAGATCGCGCCGCTCAATTCAAAACAAACGTAGTGGATTGATGTCCAGCGGCATTGTGCTTCTTCCCGTTATCGCATTCAGCTGCGTTGACTAAGGATTTGCTTCGGCAGGTTAAGTGGGAAATTTCTGAACATCTGCCTTATACGCCGGACTTGACGCCGAGTGGTGAAAATTTTTTCCCAAGTTGAAATATCTTTTTGGCGGAAAGTACTATGGGAACGACAACGGTGTGGAAGAGGACGCTGGTGACTGGTTCAGCAACTTGGCGGCATGCAGAAGGTGTACGAACGCACGTGGTGCAATACGACAGATGTTTACACCTGAATGGCAGCTAGACAGAGAAATAGCTAAGATATCAAAATGTGATGTATACTTGTATATGCAGACTGGAGGACGATTGAAAATTTGTACCAAGGCAGGGATTCGAGCCCAGATCTCCGGCTCACTCTTTTCTATTAGGGTCACAGTTAGCCCCAGGCTGAAGGAGACAAGGTAAGCAGGGGACGCAGAGCTGTGCTACGCACTCACCCCTTTTTTATTTTACATGTTTATTAATTTTTATGCACACATGTACAATGGAAAAACAAATTAAAACTAGTCCATCCACCTGGAACCCTGGAAAACCTGCAAGGTGATAAAGGATGTCAGACTTCCGACCCCAAGGTAGATGCGCATCATCTTTCGTTCCGAATCTGGCGGGCGCCTGACGCGCCGGGAACACGTCAACTTTGTGGGTTCGTGGTAAATGCGCTGTTAAGATAAATGGAAAAATACACGCGATAACGAGAACAGCGCGCAATCTCCGCATGTGCAGTCTGCAAATATTGCTAAAAATTAAGACGCGACTAATACAGGTATGCCAGGGTCCAGTCATTTATACAGAGAACCCCCCCCCCCCCCCCCCCCCCGAGACATTGTGGCAGGAAAATATTCCACCGCTGTGTAAAGAAAGTACGCTGGGTCAGTAATATGCGGCGGTACTCGGAGAAAACATGCGACCATTCGTCGTCCAAAGAACCGGGCATGCGCAACAGCTATACAGTTGAATCGGCGATGATCATCGTCGACACTACGGCACAGAGTCCGCCAGTCCTGTGGCATGGAGCTGCTGGTTTTCTGGGTACTTCCCACAGGTCCCGTAATACCTGGTCGATCTTTTATGCGTCGGAGAGAAACTGTGATGAATGGGCCGCCAGATCAAAGTCCGCCCCCACAATGGGAACTCGCTTTTAACGACGTTACAGGCGACATTTCGCAGGAAAAGGACATAGAAATTCTTTGCCCGCAGCAGGCGCGTTCGTGGGAGTTCCACAACGAACGCCGGGGTGTGTGCAAACGCGGGCATGATGCTACCGACCGGGAGCGGCAGCCACAAGGACGGCAAGTAAATGGTGCATAATAGAGGCCTCGACACTGCGTCACTGTTTATACATCGTGGCCACGTAAAGTACCTCCTGGACGCGCGGCGCGCGTAATAGTCACACGGCGTACTTTGAAGATGGATCCAGTCGTCAGAAAATATCCGAATGCACCTTGAATACAACACACTGTCGTAATCGGGATCGGTAGAACCTGCTCAATATGAACTATTTTGGACGCCACACGTTCGTTCAGGTAGGCAAAAAGTGTTCAAATGTGTGTGAATTTCTAAGGGACCAAACTCCTGAGGTCATCGGTCCCTAGACTTACTCACTACTTAAACTAACTTATGCTAACAACAACACACACACACACACCCATGCCTGATGTTGGACTCCAACCTCCGACGGGAGTGGCCGCGTAGCCCGTCACATGGCGCCTCAAACCGTGCGGCCACTCCTCGCGGCCGGGTGGGCAACGCGCTCTAAAGGTTCGAGGCAGCGTAGGGAGATGTGACCCTGTCACACGCGCTGTCAAAATCTACGGCTACGATCGGCGCACAAAGTCCGCACGCATCTGCCAGCGCAGTCTGGTCGCGAAAGTCTCAACTGGCTGTCTGGACGTTAACTGTGCCACACGGCGTAGTTTGAACGAAGGAAAGGACACTTGGTAAGAGAGGTCTGGAAAGCGCCGCCAATAGCTGTGCAAAAATATTGTAATCAGTAATATGGTGTTAGGGCGGTAGTGGTTCTTAGGGACTCCAAGTGTCGTTTTATGAGCGGGAAGAATAATGCCCTAGACAAAAACTTGCGGAATCGCAGCAGCAGACGTCATCCGTTCATTATACATCTGTTCATCGCGTAGACATGAGACCACAAAACGTACGACGAAATTCAGTTGGGAGTCCGTCGATGCCTGGTGACTTGCAAGCACACCCCTCAAAACAGCGATAGTGACCTCCTCGGAAGTGAAAGCTTCCATATCCGGCCGCAGTGACCGAGTGGTTCTAGGCGCTTCAGTCTGGAACCGCGCGACCGCTACGGTGGCAGGTTAGAATCCTGCCTCTGGCGTGGATGTGTGTGATGTCCTTAGGTTGGTTAGGTTTAAGTAATTCTAAGTTCTAGGGGACTGAGGACCTCAGATGCCCTCTCAGAGCCATTTGAATCATTTGAAAGCGTCCATTAACTTAGCCCTATCCTCAAGTGTGAGGGCCCACGGAACGTCCACGGAGATATGATCGAAGTCCAGGACGGCCTCTTCATCGGCATGGTAGACTTGGCGATAGCGTTGGACAAAGTTATCGATCATGTGCGATCGTGCACAATATGATGCATGGACGGATTCTCCCGCCACATCATATCAGGTCTGCAGTCACCCACCATAGCCCCTGTTGTTTCCGGCAAGTAATCGCTAGTAGCTTCGCCTTAATCGTACTGCATTCTGTTCGCACATCTGAGAAAGGTGGCTGATCATCATGGTCGTGGAGGGCACTGAAGTAGATATCTGCAGCATGCTTGTGCCAAGCGACCACCTCCTTGCCGTAAGCGATGAAAGTGCGACGGATCATCGGTTTGGCCCCTCGCATGGCGCAGAATTTGACATCAGCAGGTCGCCTCACATAACGGCGGAGACACCTGTACGGGATCTGCTGTTCCTTCAAAATTCTCGCTCCATGCCAGCGGTGACTCCGTCGCCGTGATATCCATTGTTCGACGCCTGCCGACACTGCCAGATCGACTGGTGTCGTTCCTTCTTCGGTACTGATTTCAGAGGCAGGAACATTCCGTTCCGCAGATGAGAGAGCCATTGAGGGCCGCCGTTCCTCAGACGCACAGACGACGCCGTCGTCAGACCCTGGTATCACCTGTACGGGGATAAGAGTCAAATCCCGACGTCGTACGACGCATCCTTTGGCGTCGTTTAGCGGAGCGTTGTTTACATGATCCATGAAAACTACGCCCATGAAATTTGCGCCCAACCAGAAATCATTGGAATACCTGCTCCCTTCGTGTCACGGCTGACCCCTGCGCCCGGACCGTAGTACCTACTCTGAACTACCTGCTACCTAGACACGGTCGAATTGCGCCCCGACAGACCTCCTTTACCACAGCAGCCGACTGCACGATTCACGGTAAGCTCTGTTGCCACTACAAAGGTTATTCTTACACAGGAAGAGATCGAAAGAAGGGACTGTGGAGTGACGCTGTTCAAGAAAGAAAACAAACCATTGCCGAGGAATGCTTAACATCAAGGATTATATGGTGCTTTTTTCACTCGAGCATCAGTTTGGAATTCCTGGTGACGCTCGGTTGAGAGTAAGGAAGACTTGAATCAGGCAAAGAAAAGGGCACGAGAGGAAAAGACTTCTATTTCCAAAACATATTCAGAGGAGCTGGGCTGCAACCTCCCAAAAGCATAAAATGCAATATATGTTTGTAGGATTTTTTTCATATGCGTGATTATGTACCCAGAGCATTATGTTAACTACTTCACAAACAGTTCTTTATGGATTAAAACGAATAAGTAAAGCGCATTAAAAGACACACGTACACAGTTAACTGATTATTAAGAAAGCACAACCAGTAACCAATGATTTTCCTAGTGACAGATGACTAGCACGTAGCTTAGAATTTCTTCAATCTTTTTCGGCAGCAAATTTTGAAATTTCCTCATCAATATCTTTAGCTAGCCCATTTCTTATTGACTAACCACTAAATCAGACACTTATGCTTTACTCATAGGGGTTGATTGATTTTATCAGGGAAGCAAAACCAACATTGGTCAAGCCCGCTGCTGCCCGCACCGAAACAGGGCTTATTGTGCGGTATCGCTCCCTGTGTCTCTTGTAAAGCCAACCAGTGCCCTTGAACAGTGCAAGGAGATCCTTTTCCAGTGCTCTGCTAGACACAATTTCTTCAGGTCTGGTTGATCCGAATATGAGGGTAGTATCGTTCCTCCAGAGATGCGTTATCCATCGCTGCAGACATTCACACCTGATGTGGCTCTCTTTTTCATGCCCAGAACAAGTACGCGCTGTCCGTCGTACATGATTACGGCCCGGCATCCACTGATGGTCAGATAAGATAGAACATGACGGCGCAAATGAATTGTGATATGACGCTCTCCATTAAAGACAGGATATGTGCGGAAGTAAGCCCAGGGTTCCGCCTTATGATCACGAACGGCGCCGTATGACCGGAAAGCCTCTTCGACGCCGTCTGCAGGCATCTCGAATGGCAGTTCCAACATGCGAATAGTCACTGTCATCCTGGTTGAAACGGAGCCCCAGTTTAATCGCGTTTAAAGCACACTCGGAAGCAGTGTCATTGATCATTTTAACGTAAACGGCGTTACTGAGAATCGAGAAGTTCCGATGGCGGGATGTTCACCTCCTCACGGAGGAAACATTCCACGTTCAAGACTTTCGGTTGTACATATTTCGAATAAAAATTTAAACGTAAGGTCGATTTTCTGATCCCAATGCGCGAAGCCCGCGCGCAGATTAAGTCGCGATGTAAATAAACACGAGCTCACACGCTGTGCAGGCGGAAGTGCAGCATGTTCTCTCCGGGCGGCAGCTATGGCCAGACTACCTCACTAGGCAAGGACTACCCAAGCACGCCTCCGTCCTCAATACAAATTCCCACACACTCTTCAGTCCACTTGGTATTCCTCCGAAACTCTAGCCGGCCGCGGTGGCCGTGCGGTTCTTGGCGCTTCAGTCCGGAACCGCGGGACTGCTACGGTCGCAGGTTCGAATCCTGCCTCGGGCATGGATGTGTGTGATGTCCTTAGGTTAGTTAGGTTTAAGTAGTTCTAAGTTCTAGGGGACTGATGACCTAAGATGTTAAGTCCCATAGTGCTCAGAGCCATTTGAACCGAAACTCTAACAGCATTGAAGAGACTCTTCAGCAGTACTAATGGTTCAAATGGCTCTGAGCACTATGAGACTTAACTTCTGAGGTCATCAGTCCCCTAGAACTTAGATCGACTTAAACCTAAGTAACCTAAGGACATCACACACATCCATGCCCGAGGCAGCATTCGAACCTGCGACCGTAGCGGTCGCACGGTTCCTGACTGTAGCGCCTAGAACCGCTCGGCCATTCCGGCCGGCCCAGCAGTACTGGAATAGCACCTCAGCATAGAGCGAAACATGGCATACTGCCTGAAGTTCAGGCATATGTGCTTTTTAAAACTATATGTGTTCAGAGACCTTTTCGGGTCTCAGAAATCTATGATGTATACGTGCAGACTGAAGCGACGAACTAAAGTCTGTACCCAGGCTGGGATTCGAACACAGATCTCCTGCTCACTGGGCAGATGCGCTAACCAGCACTCAACCCTGTCACAGTGGCTTTACACAATTGGACGGACTGCCCTAGAATGCCTCTCTCATCAATCCAAATTTCCAGTTACATCAGAGTCCAAAACTCGAAAAGCATTGCAGAGGTTCAAAATGGTTCAAATGGCTCCGAGCACTATGCGACTTAACTTCTGAGGTCATCAGTCGCCTAGAACTTAGAACTAATTAAACCTAACTAACCTAAGGACATCACACACATCCATGCCCGAGGCAGAATTCGAACCTGCGCCTGTAGCGATCGTTCGGCTCCAGACTGTAGCGCCTAGAACCGCACGACCACTGCGGCCAGCCATTTCAGAGGCTCTCCAACTCTATTGGAATAGCACCTCAGCATCAAAAGAAGCAGTTGGAGAGCCTCTGAAACGCTTTTCGAGTTTAGGGGGAATACTAAGTGGGCTGCAGTGTGAATGGGTGTTCGGATAAGGAGGGAGGCGTGCTAGAGTTGTCCGTGCGGTTGTGTGAAGCCACTATGTTCAAGTGTGTGTGAAATATTATGGGACTTAACTGCTAAGGCCATCAGTCCCTAAGCTTACACACTACTTAACCTAAACTATCCCAAGGACAAACACACACACCCATGCCCGAGGGAGGACTCGAACCTCCGCCGGGATCAGCGGCACAGTCCAAATACTGCAGCGCTAAAGCCACTATACCAGATTGGCTTAGTGGTTCGCCTATGGGCAGGAGATCAGGGTTCGAGTCTTTACCTTAGTATAAATTTTCATTTGTCGCCCCAGTCTTCATTCAACATGCTGTTCAGCCGGAACGTTGTGACCACCGACCCGCTAAGGATGTAAATCCACCCAGGCGATAGCAGCGTCACCTGGCGAGGAATGACTGCTAGTCAGACAAACGCACGGTGCATGTAGTATCAGTGAGAGTGCTGTCCGTGTGTAGAATGGGGAAGGCGCGCGATCTATCTTAGTTTGACCGAGGGCAGATTGTGATGACCCGGAGGCTCAACACTAGCTTTTCGGAAACTGGAAGACTTGTTGGGTGTACGAGGAGTGATGTTGTGAGTGTCTTCAACACGTGGCGAATCTAAGGTGAAACCACATCCGGACGTAGTGGCTTTGGGCGGCTACCCCTCATTTCAGATGTCGGACGTCGTAGGTTGGGGACTGGTATAACAGGACAGGCGGCAAACTGTGGCAGAGTACAAGTATGATTGAACACACAGCGTACGAACACTCCTAGCTATGGTTCTCCGCACCCGACGCAACTGACGACCCCTGCATGTTCCGATGTTAAATGTAAAATGTAAAAATATCGTGTGACTAGGGCCTCCCTCGTTTGAAGCCACTTCGGTGACTTGCGCACCGATGGGGATGAAATGATGATGATTAGGACAACCCAACACCCAGTCCCTGAGCGGAGAAAATCTCCGACCCAGCCGGGAATCGAACCCGGGCCCTTGGGATTGACATTCTGTCGAGCTGCCACTTTTTTTTCGTTGGTTTTGGTCGTTGCGGACGTCACATGACATCCGTTTAAGTTAGTTTGTGGATCTTTCCACTCAGTTTTTTTTAATTTTTTTTTATTACAGAGGCCAACCAGCTCTATGACCGAGCACGCTAAGCTACCGTGTCGGCACCACTCAGCTACCGGGGGCGTACAGTAACTAAGACTGAAATGGGTTCATCACCATCGGCACTGGTCATTGGCGCAATGGCAGAGCATTGCATGGTCTGATGAATTCCGATACCTTCTTCATCATGTCGATGAGCGATGAGTGGGGGGGGGGGGGGGGGGGGGGGGAAGACGAATTCGTCGTCTTTCAGGTGAACAGGTCCTTGACACCTGCACTGCGGGATGGAGACTGGAGACAAGCTGGCGGCAGCTCCACTATGTTCTGGGGAACGTTTACTTAGGATCACTGGATCTTCGTACAGGAACCCTAACGTCCAAGGAGTATCTTACTCGTATTGCAGACCACGTACACTCACGATCATGTATCGCGAAGGCAGTGGCAAGATCTGAACTCAATAGAAATCATCTGCGATGTGAATGAACGTGGAGTCAGAAATCGATCTCCTCCCTGGAATTTACGGGAATTAGGTGACTTGTGTGTACAGAATGTACAGATGTGATGTCAACTCCCTCCAGCGACCTATCAAGGCCTAACTGCTTCCATGCCACGACGCGTTGCCGCTGTTATCCGTACCAGATGTGGACATACCTGCTATTCCTGCTATTAGGTATTGGTCATAATGCTCTGGCTGATCGATTGTACGCATTACAGATGTTTGAGATTTGAAAAGGTCTCGGACTCATTTATTTTCATTTGATATCAGAATATGTTATTGGCACACACAGTGGTTACGGTTACTACAAGCCAAACCACAAGTTGGGAAACGGGGCCAAATTTCTAGTAGTTTACTGTCGAGTTGAGATTTTCACAAATGTTTTATTCGTATCTTACAGAAACTAACAGTATGGCAATAAACAGCCTTTTAAACACGCCGTTAACGGCAATCAAGTAATTTATAGCAATACAACAATTTACAAAAAATTAAAAAAAAAACAAAGAAGCTAGCAGTACAGCAAGAAACAACCTTTTAAAACGCGCCGCTAACGGCAATCAAGTAATTTATCGCAATACAACAATTTAAAAAAATTTTAAGAACATTAGTAAACAGGCTACTAAAGTAAATACAGAACTTTGTTAATAAGGTACGGTGAGGTAGTGAAGCTACCAACACCGCCATTAAAAAAATTAAACAGGTCTCAGCACACACACGATTAATGGCAATAAAAGGAATTTACAAACTTGGAGGAATTTAAAAACATTTTAAACAAAAGTGTCCTGGAATATCATTAGAACATAACAGATATGACGGCCACAAATCACCCCTCAGGGATGCTCAGGCTAGACAGAATACTGACCAATTTAAATGCGCCCGTAAACACAATTGCCACTCTCAGGCTGGTCACTGCACCGATTTTTAGCCAGCGAAAACTTGTTATAAGATGGCTTAACTTGCTGACAGAATTAGAGCTAACCACGTGCAAGGAAACATTACACCACACAGTCCTGAATGAGCGACCAAATGATCAACCAACAAGAAGCATGAATTTGCTCATAATCCAAGACAGAATAGCGAAACAATTAAACTGCCAAAACTACACCTCCCATCGGACAGTAACGAGAGGAGGAGGAAAGATCACTCTCTTCAGTTACACCAGTGCCAGGGACAGGAAACCCGGTCGCCGGAGGCCACAAGGCAGAAGAGACGCTGATTACACCAAATTATTACTTAATGATTAAACCTTCCACGAACTTAACTTGCAATTATACTCGAACAGGCAGTACACGACCTCCGATGGCAAGGATCCACACATCCGACCGCGCACGCGTCGCCAGCGTACCCAACACGCCACGGTCATGCGACAACACGCTCTGTCACCCGAGTTCACGTCTTCTCTGCAACGTTGGCGGGTAGTGACCGCTCCTTCATGTTAGGTGTCTCCTTTTAAACTCCAGTGTTGAAACAGAGGATTTAAAGAAGCCTGTTAACGTCCCACCAAGGCGAAATGAACAGCAACTACTCGTGGGGCAATTCTGTATACAACCAACACACGGAGAACTCTTCCGTCAACTCTACCCGCTCGTTACACTCAACCGACATACATCACGTGGCGACTCGGTACAACCGACCACGCCTGCTTCGCGCTGGAGAGCCACACTGCCATCCCGTGTCCACCACACTCTCTCTGCGCGCAATACCCCTACTTCCTCGCCACCACACGAAGTTACAACCGGTCAAAGATCTGACTTCCTCCATAGCAGTTTCCCGGAAGCAAAATCGCACATATCGATAGCAGAGGGAAAAGACAACCCAGCAGCCACTTAATGACAGACAACGTACCAAACAAACACGTCAGGGGAAGAAAAGGAAAACCAATGCAATCCAAACACAAGGTGTATCACGAGTCGATACACGGCTCAGTTATAAAGTAATTTTTCTTTCATTATCTTGAATTAAACATATCTGGAGAATCAAACGTTCTGTGATTTTAGAACTCTGTAAGGCTTGCCTCGCAAAAATCTGGTATCAGGTACAAATAGGTAAGTACTTCTGTGTCATAGTTATTTATCACCTATTGAGCGTCCTAACATCACCCATAAAACTTATGGGTACATTTGCAGTTCATTAAACTACGGGAGTTGCTGAATTGATTTTAAATTTTCAAACGCTTCTTTTTACTGCAAATAATTGTAAACTTTTAAAGTCATCCCTTGAGCACATACCATCACAGTTAAACCCCTCTTTTGTTGTAGTACTTGTTTGTTATTGATAGATATCTGACTATGAGAAACTCTCTTTTTCCCTCAAACAAACACAGCCACTTACGCAGCGCGCCCTTCACAGATTGGTCACTGTGACTGGGCAGGGCTAACGTGTGGCCTGCTTTGTTTGTGGCGGCCCTGCGGCTGACGGCCGGCTGTTTAGCCGTAACCCCCCCCCCCCCCCCCCCCCGCCTCCTGACCCAGCAGCTGAGCCGTATAATTAGCAGCAGCATGACGCGTGCCAGCAGACACGTAAATTGTGTGCTGCCCTGCCTGTGTTGGCTGCCGCTGCCGTTGCCGCTGCGCTCGCCGCTGCCAATCGATACCAACTGTTGCTCACTGTCAGGGTCCGAGCGCCGTTAAAGCGGATAGGCGCCGTGTTCGCAGCAAAACTACTACTGTGCCTGCGCCGATACATCACAGAAAAAAAAAAGGTTCAAATGGCTCTGAGGACTACGCGACTTAGCATCTGAGGTCACCAGTCCCCTAGAAATTAGAACTACTTAAACCTACCTAACCTAAGGTCATCACACACATCCATGCCCGAGGCAGGATTCGAACCTGCGACCGTAGCTGTCGCGCGATTACCGACTAAAGCGCCTAGAACCACTCGGCCACAGCGGCCGGCTATACATCACAGAAATTCCTCTACTACCAATGAGGCGTTCTGCGCAAACACAGTCACATAGGCTTACCTGTTCGTGCCGTTCCTTAGGGCTTGCGGATGATCTGTGAACTGACCCACTCCAAGTGACATAGGTCAAGAAAACACGGTATCCAGTGCCAGCTGCAGTATTTCGGCGCCCCAGACAGATAACTAGTTTGGCTTCTCCCTTTCCATCGCTCGTTTCTACTCCCTTTGTCCGTAAATAGACTATTCAAAATTGCAATATTGTGTTTTTTTATATAATGGATGACACATATTTCTAATGCGTCGAAAGTTGTTCAGTGATGATGATGCGGTTTAAAAATACAAAGAACAGCTAGACAATGGCTCAGTCCAGGACTTAATTTCGATCGGAACGCTCCGGAACGGGCCTTGCGGCACATCCCATGGAAATTTCTTTGAACTCAATGGAACAACTCGGCAACGGAAATTTAAAATAGCACACGTGCATTATATCGCAACGTGATTAAAAATTGCGGCTGCGGCGAAAACAGTGAACGTGACACTGAGTGACCAAATGATGCGACGGGCAGGGCCGCAGGGCGAGGCCCTGTGTGTGTTTGTGTTTGCGTGTGTAAGCACTGTGTAGGTGTGTGTGTGTGTGTGTGTGTGTGTGTGTGTGAGCTTCGTTTCGAAGTTGTGATCGGTGCACACGTTATTAACTGTTTGAACCTTGCGCCTGGTGCGCAAAACATGACGTCATAGTCACGAAGTGCACCGAGTTATGCCAATATGTATCGAGCAGAACTAGAGAGCAAAGTGACACTGCTACCGGAACAGACCGACGCACCAGTTCTTTGTATTAAATCTTACGAGTCTATTCTTTTCATTATAAGAAATTATGTTTTAAAAATCTAAATCTGAGAACAGAATTTTTAAAAAGTGTTTTCTCACTGCAAGCTTTGGAACAAGTTTTCAAAAATCGAAAATTCTAGTTTTTATGGCAGTGTAGAGGGGTGGGGTTGTAGAGGTGCTTTCTGGTTCGCAATATTTTAGAAATTAAGAACTGGCTCAGCCACCTGGGTACATCAGGAAACTCCCAAGAGATATTCCAGCAGAGGGGCTGAAACGTCTGGAAGAATACGTACGTTCCTGTCTCTCAGGAGATTTTACCTTCAAAATAAAATTGATAAAACAGTCAGCAGACCCAAGAATCACTATCTCTTGTGACCAACCTATCTGTGTCTTGTGGAAGAACTATATAAGCTCAAGATGGAATCACATGGGACTAAAATAATTTTCCAAACTGGACATGTTTCCGTTTACACAAAACAAACTAGACGCTATAAACTATCATGAGTATCATGCACAAAAGAATAAATATATATTTATGCACGTATTAAACGCAATTCTGTACAGTAGCTGTTCACTTCCTGTATATTGTACGATAGAACACTGTGCTATTTCACTTACTAATTTATAAAACGGCGTGTCCATATCTTACTTTAAATTTTTTGTATTGTTGTTCATGCATATAATTCCTGTGTTTATTTCCTTTACTTTTCACTTTTCTTGTCCCTTATTAAGGAAGGAATCCTTTTTGAATTTCCTGTCCAGAAATGTTTTTTCTACACAGTTTTTTGCGCTATACGATAGTTCCAACTAGTTGGGAACATTTGTGAGTACTGAAAATTTGATACCATAGTTTACGCACGCAACAACTTCTTCAGGCACATTAATTTTTCTAGGGACTGTAGTGCTACAACGATTAAAATTAATATTACGACGATGTCAAACCTTACTTTCATGATTTAAAGAAGTATTCATGATATTAAAAATGTAATTATAATTTTATTATTTTCATTTTTGTGCTCAGGGTATCAAAGACTTTCTAGTGCACGGAATAGATTAGCATTGTTTGTACTACGAAACCATATATGATTGTTAAGGGTTAAGCATGTAATAATTCGATGTAAGACATTTTGTTGAGTCTGAATTTTGTTCTCGTACTGGTTGGTAGAGAAGGAAAAGTTCCATAATCGATGTGAAGGTATAAAGGCTGTAAAAAGGAGAGAGAGAGAAGGTAAATACAAGTTATTCAAAACAAATATCTCTAAAGTGTAACGTCTTGTGATTTCCTATAACTAAAAATTGCAAGGTCTAATCTGAACCTGTCCTGAATAACAGCAAAGAGCATTTATGTTATCATATATTTTCTTCGTTTGATCACGGTTGTGATTCGCATGTTTCTTTTTGTTACGCGACGTGTTATGAATATTTTCATTATACGCGCAAAAGTGCACGCAGCTTTAATCAAACCTGCGTCTTTCAGAAACGATAGATTTTAATCAGTACAATTACGTGAATACCGTCTAAATCGAACCGTGATCGCAAAAGTGTCTCCTGGACCAAATAATTCTTATAAAATGTGTATCCTCCAAAGCGAGCAGCTTTGCACTATCGCTGACTCGCAACAATCGAAAGAGTAACAACAATGTTTACATAAAATTGCCACCTTTTAATAATTATTATTATCCCATTAAATAAATAAACAGCAATTCAGTGGCTATCCAATCAATAAACACAGAGGGCAATTCAATGGCAACCTATTGACAGGACTAGCTTATATGTGTGTGCTAAATAAAGAAATAACGTTATGTGAGTGTGTCCTCTTAGGAAGCTATAAGAATTATATTTAAATAACTGCGAGAAGGATCAGTAAAATACAGTATCAAGTGTTTTCAGTAGAGGTTAACTGAACGAGATTGGAACTGAATTTTAATCAAACGAAAGTGAACATTTGTAGTACTGATTCCAGTCTGGTGCAGTGTAGTAATTATTTTATGTTTTGTGTGACGGAATAATTGATGTGTTGCGTGTGACGTTTTCCCGATTAGACTTGCACCCAAACATTTGCAAACATGGTGAAAACAGTGTGACGTGTAAGAAAAGCTACACAGCAGGAAGTAACTGTAGAACATTCAGAGGAGGAAGGAATAACGAGTGATGTAGAAATTGATAATATTTTTTCAGATCAGACAGAGGATATAGAACAGGACACTAATATTAAAGTCAGTGATACATCTGCTATAGAACACTCAGGCAGAATACAGACGGAAGTTCAAGTGCATACTGAAGCAGAACCACAAGAAACACCAGTTACAGTCGATTTACCACCGGTAGAGCCAACACAAATTGTAATGGATCCATTTTCTCTCTTAGTGATGAAAATGGAACAAATGTTTAAAATACAGGAACAATCACAGATACAGCGTGAACATGAAACTGCTAAACAGCTTGCAACTGAGATTAATAATAATTTAGATAAACGTATTAGCAGAGTAGATGAACGGATTAGGACCTTGGATGAACGCATCAGTCAATTAGACGAGCGTACGCAGTTAAGCTTTTCACAGTTCTCAAAAGAGATAGATCAAAAGCTTGAAAACCGGTTAAAAGAACACGATCGCCAGCTGCGACAGCAAATAGATGCCCATATGTCTGCTATACAGAACAACATTTCAAGTATGCAACAAACATACCATGACTTACCACAGAATGTAAAGCAAGTAACCCAGGATGTGGACAAATTACAACAAACACACACTTCTTTGGAAGCAGAAATACGCAACATAAGTACACGTATAGTAAACCTTACGGTTGATAATCAAAACGTAATAGAACAAAAACGCAAAGAACAAGAAGAACGCGTTGTGACCACATTCAACAAATGGCTAAATGACAAAGACAAACAAATTAGTACTGTCATACAGAAGGAACTACCTGTGATGTTACAACGAGCAGTAACACAACTGATACATGAAAACAACACAAAGATTGACGAACTCCGGACTGAATTACAAAGCGTGCAGAAAGTGCTTAATGAAACACGTATGCAAACATCTCATAACAGTTCACCGGAGTGTGTTAGTATCACAGAAACACTCCCTGATCATTATGAAACGCCTTTAACTGAAAGTAGGGGGCAGACGGGCAATAATTTCAATCCAACACGTGGAGTAACATCCGTTTATCAAGACCATACACAATCATTGGTGACTCAGGATGCTTCAGTGAAGAATTCACAGTTTCAGAAGTTTACCAATGATAAGAACGGACCCCATCCAATTGTCTTTATCAAAGGGATCCGCGGAATAATGCCAAAAAGTTGGAACGAAGGGGAGAAAATTGTCTTTACCATTACCCATATTCAAGGTGAGCCAGCGTTGTTCGCGACACAGAAAGCTGAACAATGCAACTCCTTCGATGAATTTGAACAAGCTTTTCTAAACAAGTATTGGTCGCCTGGGGTACAAGAACGATTAAGAAAAGAAGTTTATTGTGCTGAGCCATTTAATAGAAAAGGCGGTACTTTGCGGAAATATTTCGAAAAGTATCTGGACGAAGTGAAATATTTATCCACACCAATTCCTGAGTGTGATGTTTTAAAGATATTAAAGGAGAAGTTACCGCGTGATCCAAAGGAGAAATTGTTTTACATTCCTGAATACAATGTGGAACATTTTCTATCTGTACTGGACTCTTTAGATTGGGTTATCGAAGAGGACAGACACCATTATGGGAATAATTCGTCGAATAATGGTAATGGTAATGGCAACGGGCGAAACCACAAGAACAATAGTAATAGAAACACCTACTCTGGGAATCAAAATCAATGGAAGAGTCCGAATTATTCAGGATGGCTGAACCACAATATGAACACAAATGGACAGTACGGTAATGCACCGAATCACAATTATCATCCACAGAACAATAGTGGACAAAACAATAACGGAAACTTTTCAAAGAAACGGAAACGAGATTTTAGAGCTAACGCCAATTACAATAACGGTAATTTTTCAAATAATCAGCAAAACATGCAACCACCACATAACTGGTCAACACAGAATTATGCACAACACCAATGGCAGCAGCCTAGGCCACCGCAGTATCATCACAACAACAATCATGTACAACCCCCGTACAATACAAATATGTCAAATAACATGCAGCGGCGTATGAATGCGCAGCCATGGCAACCACCGAATCAAAATATCAAGATCATTGAGGTAAGTGAACCGTAACCATCAACCAGTACCAGTCAGTCAAACTAGATGTCAGTCGCAAGGTGTCTAGGGGGCACTTGCTTGAACGATGTTAGTAATAACGAGCAACCAAGCGTGCAGACAACCGGCTTAGTAACAATGAGAATGTTTGTCGCATAGAATCAGCAGCGATCGGGTCGAACGACGCAAAAGATGCAGTGTGTGGGAATAATTCTGTTGATGTTGTTCAGCAACGTAGTTCAACTATGCAGATGTTAAGATATAATGCCGGAGTCGATATACGAGAGGAATTATGTCAAGATTTTCGGAAGAAGTGTAATTTGTTTGAACGGGAAGTTGTACAAGCAGCTATAGTTTGTGATATTTACGGTATTCAAACTACGGTGATTTTAGATACTGGAGCATCTGTTTCTGTGCTGAATGAATCGTTCTTTCTTCACTTAAAGAAGATTAAAAAGATTCCGGTTTTTCCAGTCACTAATTGTCGAGTTACAGGAGCCATTAGTCAGAAAGCCCAACTAGTTCGGGAACAGACACGGATTTGTATTAATTTTGGAATGGGAGCCAAAGAGCGCACCTTCCTTATTGTAAAGAATTTAGCCGTGAACTGTCTCCTCGGATTAGATATTTTTCGAGAGAGGAAACTATAATCTATCTCGCAAAGGGTTAATGCAGCATGTGTTTCGGTGACACGAGAGTCAGGTTAAACTTGGTAAAGAACAAAGAGTTACGTGGCAAATATTTTCAAATTTTAAAGATAGAACCGATGCGCGCACATTTATGGCGGCTTCAAGATAGTTTCAATTGCAGTACATTGCCGGTCATGGAAGATGTGAAGGACGAGGAGAATATCCACCTCTCTGAAATAGTACAAAAAGTACAACAATCCTCTGGGCTTGACAGTCTGCAACGAAAGCAATTTTAGACATACTTACTAATTATCGTAAAGTATTTTTGAAAAAAACCTGGACTAATTAAAGGTTACGTGTACGACATGCAAGTGTTTCCCCATGAAATTTACTGTCATCAAACGTACTCAATACCCAGCGTGAAAAGGGAAGCAGTAACAAAATAAATTAGACGAATGCTGGAATGGGGAATTATTGAGACTCTCAGAATACCAATTAGTTGTAAGAAAATTTCAGCTCCAGTTCGACGGAGAAAAGGACGCCGAGCTACAGCAAGGAGAAGAAGAATTGCTTCAAGATGATTCCACCCTAAGACACTTAATCAAACGTAATACAAACTTGTTGATATTTGGTAAACTTTCAGGAACTTATGCGTGTGAAACTACGAACAGTGAACAGAACTGCATATTTCACACAGCAGTAGGATAGAGTGACTTTAGAAAATAAACGTTTCATTTTGTTGATTGTTAACTATTTTGAACTCACTAGGGTGAGCAGGTTATGTTCTTTTTTTTTTCTTTCAGACTGTGTACAGGATACACTTACAAGATGTAAAGTTTACGCGAGTTACGTATAGGTTTAACGAATTTTCCACCGTAAGTTAGTGTTCGGACTTGCATGAGCTATAAACCAGGTCGAACAAGATGTTGTCCATGACTGAACAGATCATTACACAGACAAACATATACAGACTTGTGTTTATCACTGCACAATTCTTTGTAAGTCCAGGAGCACCTTTTCGAGAAAATATATGACTTATGATTTGCTTTTATATTGTAGGTGACTACAATTACGTACTTCATTTGGTATGTACAATCATTCAGTTATTTATCATTATGTAACTATGAAACTTCCCCTTAGAACATTTCTACAAGACTGTGCTTAACCTGACACACAATATTTTGTTAGCGCAACGCAATCTGACTTTCAATAATTCGTACAAAAGAATGGGCCCTGACTAACATTAACCTATACCTTTCACAAATCACTTACCTCACAAAAATCTTCGCTGCTCAAGCTACTGCAATACAGCGAGCGCCACTACTGCCAGCTAAATAAAAGATTCAAACTACTGAAGGCACTAACTACTGATAGGGATAGTTAGCAAATGAAAGATATTAATAGAGAACAAACAATGTATTTACCTTAATATCATCACAAGTCATAATATATATATCAGTTCATGACAAATTACAAATCTCCGCCATCTCTCTCCCCACATCCACCACTGCTGGCGGCTCACCTCCAACTGCGCAACGCTACGCGCTGTTCACATCCAGCTGCCGCTGCCCAACACTACAATGGCAGACAACAATGCAAACTAGCCACAGACTGCACACAGCACAGCCAGTGATTTTCATACAGAGGTGGCGTTACCAATAAAAAAACCTAAACAGCCTACTTACATAGCCCCCATGCTCCCCACAAAAATTTTTACAAATTGGATTGGGCAGTGGCCAATACAGATTTGAAAAAAATTTTTCATAATTACAATAACAATGAAATCAAATGCACACACTTATTGATACAATGTTGGTCAAAAGCTAAAAATTTCTCACAGTCCATAAAGACAGTCCACATTGTTCATCACAGTAAAAATGCAGAGTTTTTCTCAAAGTCTGAGCAGTAAAAGAAAATGCACATAGAAGTAGTGGATTTCCATGCAGTCTTTAAGAAGTAGTGTTGTCCTTCCAACGGAAAGACAGTGCTGACTCTTGACATGCAGACATGTAATGGGCCACAACATAGCAAACCCACAGCAGAGTCAGTCGTAGTTTGGAAGAATATTGGTAGGTAGGTCATCACAGAGCAGACCCACTGTAGTCCTGGTAGAGATTGTGGTATTGGTGGGCCACCAGAGGTGCAGACCCACTGCAGTCCTTGTAGAAATGGCCAGCAGCCATCTGTTGCGATTGTGCAGGTGCACATTCACCATCGAAGAGTCTTGCGGAGAATATAGCAAGTCCATAAACCACCACTTGTGCACTCACAAAGTTTCTGGAATTGTCCTTAGATCCAGCAATGCTGTTATCCAGTCCCTTGCTGAGTTATTAACACACGTGCAAACACTCACAGTCCCAACTTCTCACATATTATCCATATACTATGACCAACAGAAACGTGTGCAGTGAAATGTAACTAACAAGTTAATAATATCATGAACTGGTGACAATTACAATTTTATAACATAAGAATACAATAACAAAGGTACAAAATACATCATTAAAAACATAATAATACAGATAACATTTGTAGTAATAGGGGCTTTACAAAAGAATAGAAATAAACATATACATCAGTGGAATTATGACATGAGTACATACATAGAAGATCAGAATAACTTGCGAAACATCAACTTCACACATGAGCATTTAAACAGAATGAATAATGTCTAATATCTTTACAAAGTAAATAACATATTATTAATGCCAATTATATTTGAGGATAACAGTATTCCTCATCATAGTGAATGTAGCTTAATATTAAAAGAAGAAAAAATTCTATGAAACTACACAGAGACAGGAAGAAAACAAATACTCAAGGGTACACAAACTCATAGTGGGATAACACCAATAGGAAAGGACAGGGTTCGTTTTCAGTGTAACATTTGGTACTGCAGTCCAACCCAAAACTTCATATATCTTTCCTCTTATTTCATCCTTTGTTTCCACCAAAAAAAATTCTATCTAAGCATGCTTTCTGTATTTATATGTTCACACATTTCTTACCTCAACATTTATTTCCAAGAAAATCCTACCTAAACCTGTTTTCTCAATGCATTTCTTCCAATTCATCGCAACTCATTCTCTTAGAGGCTACCCCCTCTTAAGCTAACTTAAATCTACTGAGCTCAGATGCTAAACTAAGGGACGAGGCAATGCAGCATCACATAACAATTAATATAAACAGCAATTACCAAAAAATTGGAAAATTGCAAAGCAAGCTACCGTAAATCTAAATTAACAGATAAAATGCAAAATTACAACTAATATGAGCCAATGTGCAGCAACATGAAAAATCAATGAGTAGTAAAATTGGCTTAGCAGAGTAACACAAATTAAAGTTCAGTAGCACTATGCCTGGCAAACAGCAGCTTATATCTAAACATGACATAGCTCAAGAAGAAAAAATATTACAGTAAAAACAACAATGCAGATAAGGGAAATGTATATTCACATCTTAATGTCTATGTAATTAAAGTGGTGCACCACAACAACTTATTGTAAAAGAAATATTACCATGTACTTGAAAAGAATATTATGTATGCAGTTACTAGTTCCTTCTTATTGTTCTTTCCTTTCCAAGTGCTCCTTTTTTAAAGAATGTGGATCATAAAATAATTATTTAATAGATCTGTTGACAGAAAGTGTTCACATTAGCAAATGCATTTTATTTTATAAAAGCAATGCTGCAACACAGCTGGAAACCAGATATCAAGTGAAATAAGCAATTACGCAAACCAAAGCATAAAAACATCATTCAATAGTCATGTGGCATTTCGTAAGTCAGTAGCTCTCAACTCTCATAGAAAGACACTTGTCATAATCAGGTGTGCAGATGTACGAATATTTCCCATCAATTCATAAGCATTTCAGCAATTAGCACAAAGTGCGAGTAATCATATGTTTTCAAGTAACGAGGGTGTCGCATTAGCAATGAAAGGCACACCCTAATGGCTTGTTCTCCAGGTGTTTGACACGTCCCACGTCCCCTTTTTTTTTTCTACCTGTGCCGCTGAAAAGGGCTCGCAATAATGGCTTTTTCTCCAGGCGTCTGACACAGCTGGGTGCCCGCGACGCATTACGTGCAGGTGGTCACTTAACTTTCGTACGGAAATATTTACCGCTACAGTGACAGTCATATATACAAAATTTCACAGGTCGAGAATTTACTTTGCAAATGTGTAGAAACAAAATCCTATGAATATAACAGTGTCCAAAAAATGTTCAGTGTCATTGTGATACATTCACACATGATTCACACATGTCATAACTCTTAAAGTACGATTCTTGGTTTCCAACATCCTTTTTCACAAGTCAAGAGTCCCTACCCACTATTCATTACTCCTTACCTTATTACACATATACGTATCCATCGACACTCGTCAATATTTCGTCATTATAAATATGAAGCATATTCAAATAACTCATATAGCCTCAGCCTATTAATCATAAACATACCTCAGCAGCATAATACACATCGTCGTCATAAAAATAACATCATAACACCTCAGTCAAATCTCAAAATCGTCGTAGCTTCCTCCAATAATTAAAAAAATTCTCTGCTCATGTCAAAAGTGTCATCTGCCTCAAACGTACTTTAAAAATCATGAATCCATACCAAATACATCATCCAAAGCTCTCATAGTATCACAATGATTCCGAAAAAATATGAACAGTTTACAAAGTACAGACAAAATACAGTTTCATAAGTGTGAAGTTATCCAACGGTGTAATTGCGTAAACATCTGTCACTGATGTAGTAAAAAACATGTTTATCTCTCAGTTAAATGATCAGATAGCTGTGTAATTTGTGTGTTAGAGAAATATGGTACCGATGTGTAAAGTTGTATAAGCAAATACCATATTAGCTAGGGCTCCTTGTGCTTGCCAAACACATGGTACACAAAGTAAGCGTGTACCCCCCTGAGGATTAATGTAATTATACCCTCAGGTGTTACAGATTACAGCAATGGAATGAAATGTATCACGGAAAACTTTCTTTGTAATTCAAAAATCTTTAAAAATAAATGTTTTAAGTATAAAATTGATCACTCAAATGCGTGTCCTGTAGCGCTAAATGCGCGTCTTGCTGTAAGATAATTCTGTGGAACTGTCGTAGTTATCGTCCTCTGTAAGCAAAGTTCTGCCGAAGTCAATGTACTTACCTCATGATAAACAAAAGTGAAATGCTTTGCGTATAGATATCGTAGTTATTATGCTTATTGGCGTAATGAAGAAAGTACTGTACAGTAACGTATTGTTGTGCCACGAAAAAGGCTGTCTCATTGTTGCTATACCACAAAAGTTACTACTAAAACATGTTTTTCTTTCCAGAATAAAACAGAAAATGTGCAGATATAAAACAGATACACCGCAAAAGCCACATTGTAAATTGTCACTCATTAGTAGCGTCGTGATAAAACCGTGTAGTTGCCACATAAACTAACCACTGTGTCGTCTGGTATCTCACAGAAAGTACTTTAAACCCAGAATGTATTTTCAAGTAAACCAAAATGTTGCATTAAAATCTCATTAGCAGTACCAGTATAGGTACCAAGTACGTAAGCCTGATAGTCGTTACGTAATCGTGCAACTAACAAGCAAGAATGTACAAATACAGCACTGTGTCGTCTGTTCACTATAACAATGCATTCGTAATTTCTGTTTCAAAATGTTCCCTAGGTTCTAGACTGGATATTTAACTTCAAACATTGTTGCATGTTAACAGATTCTAAGTCTGGCAAAGCATATTAGTAATGTGAAGCGAAAAGTTATATGGCAAAGACAAAGTTAAAAAGCAGATTATCTTTCAATAAACGGTTTTACATTTGAAGTGTGGTACAATCTTTTACTCTTCATAGTACTCAGAGTTTCAACATCAACCCAGTTATCGTGCGGTATACGTCGGTAAAGAATACTGGAATATTTCTCAAGGTTAGCGTCTTATGTTATTTTTCTCGGAGCCAGCGGGCGCAAGCGGCTGCCTGCTGTGCGAGTCATTGTCTGTCTCTTTGTTGGCGCGCGCCGTTATTGGGATTAGGAGACCTAACTTCAACAAATTCGCCTTGCCGAGAGGGCCCAGCTCTGTTAGAATCCCGCCAGTTCTGATGAAATTCACGTCTGTCGTTTTGTCGGTAGTTTACATAGTTTCTTGTTTGTCGGTCATGTGGTGGAGAATTTCTCCCTGAATCGTAACTCTGCGCCGAACTGTTGCGTCTGAAGTTATTCTGCCTCCCTTGATAATACTTGTTTTGGTTCCCATATTGTCTGTTTCTCTGATTCTCTCTGTGATAGTCATTACTACGGAAATGCGATCTTTCTCTGTAATTATTTTTACTCTGCCAACGGTTATCATACGGGTGGTGTCTGTTTTGGTCACGATATGTGTTGTGAGAATAGCCTTGTCGTGTCCAGTTATTACTTCTTTCATCGCGGAATTGCGACGGATGTGACCTGTAATTGTTGTGTTCCTCTTTCCGCATTCCGCGATTGTCAGTGTCAATTTCCAATTCTTGTAACAGTCCCTGAAAAGCTTCAATGTCGTCTTTGCAACGTCCTGCCAAAATAATATGTCGTAAATGTTCAGGTAATTTGATTAAGCAAATGCGGATGAGTTCTGAGGGGCTGTATGGGTTTGACAGGTACTGATTCTTGTGCAACATGTCTTCAAAATATTTCACAAGACTGGAGAATTCAGATTGTTCGAAATGTTTCATCATTATGATACCATGTTTTACCCGGTCTTGTGTGGCTTGAGACCAATATGCTGAGAGGAAGGCATGGTAAAATTCTCCTTCACTGTGGCAATCGTGAATGACCGACCGCATTCTTACAGCTGGTTCATTCTCTAAGTAGCCACACATAAATTCTAATCTGTGCTCTAATGACCAGTTGGGAGGAAAACAATGAGAGAATTGATGGAGCCATGCTTGTGGATGAATGTCGTTCCCAGAATTCTTAAATGTTTTGAATTTACGTGTAGTAATGAACAGCTTATAGTCAAAATCATCATGTCGGCGAGTCGCATGTCGGTCATTGTCACGTCATGTCGGCTGTTCAAACTCAAAATTCGGTGCACATTGCCAATTTCTTTCATAACTTCCGAAATGTCCTGTGTTATTATTTTGTGGTTGTTCCGTATTTCTAAGTCCCTCTTCCCGTATTGGGGCGCGAGTATCCTCTGAAATACGTAATTCTTGTATTAACTGTGTCAGCTGATCTTGTACTTCCCGGATTTCTCTTTGGTGTTGCGTATTAATCTGATTCTGATTTTGTTTGAATTTCCTAATTTGTTCGCACTCTTCAGTGTCAGTGAAGGCTACAGGTCTTGTGTCATTCAGATCATCATCTACCTTTGTAGATAAGTTAGTGACCTGATCCGAAAGTTCGGCTACTTTCTCCGATAGTGAACACATTTCCTCAGTGTGTTTTTCTGAACCAAGTTTCAGAGTATCTACTTTGTCCTTTAAGTTTTCCTCAGTTATTGCAAGTTGCGTAACCGAATCGGTAGATGCAACTGAGTCAATTTTAGCCCACAAGGTCTCATGATTTTCATGAACAATGGCTTGCAGTTCTTTTATGGCTGCTTCGTGATTCTGTAATGCATTTTCATGCCGCGAAAAAATAGGTTGAAAATGCTCACAAATTTGTGTTTTTACGTCATTACAGACTTTTTGACATTTCGATTCAATGTTATGTAACTCAGTAGTTAAATCTTCACGTGTTTGTTCAAGCGTGGTGTGAAGATTTTGTTCCATTGCGTCTAACTGTTGCTGTGTTTGTCTCTGGTGTTGTTCCATTGTGTCTAACTTTTGAAGATTTTGTTCCACTGTGTCTAACTTTTGCTGTGTTTGTCTCTGATTTTGTTCCATTGTGTCTAACTTTTGAAGCTTTTGCTGTGTTTGTCCCATTTGTTGTATTAATTGTAATAACAATGCATTGGTGTCTGAAACATGTTCCTCAGTGCTTTTCGGCAGTGAATTTACACCGGAAACATTCACATTTTGACAAGCAGAAAATGTGTCTTGACTTATTTGAGAAAACGGTGAGGATCCAAAACCTGAATCTACAGTATTTGCGAGATCGTGTCGTGTCATTTCGGCTTCCTGAGGCGAGCTATTGCCGACCGATCGATCGATAATGCTGCCCTCTTCACTAATTGTTTTACTGTCCACGCCATTGTTTGACGCCCGCTCCATTTTCCTGTGCACAGTTACCAAATTACTACTTTGAACATCAGTAAATTCATTACTCGGCGGCGCTGATAAGCTACGCTCGTCATCACTATTATTTCTCAGTTTAGTTTGGAGCCTAGTGTTACGTTTTTCACACGCCATTATTGTCACAGTGTTTCACACGATAACAAAGAAAAGCACAATTTGAAGATCAAAAATAAGAGAACACATTAAAATAGCACTGAAAATAATATCTAGTTAATTGCAGCTGCGAAATACTTGGTGCAAATCTACATGCATGCCAAAACTGTTTTACTGTACAACAATGAAAGACTGCAACTACAAAGGAGATTTTCTCTACAATTACGCGCTAGCAATAAACAATAGCTACACTAATTACACAAACTACAAGAAAAAATCAGAAGATTCCAGGTTCGAATCCTGGCAGGGTCGCCATATGAAACTTCCCCTTAGAACATTTCTACAAGACTGTGCTTAACCTGACACACAATATTTTGTTAGCGCAACGCAATCTGACTTTCAATAATTCGTACAAAAGAATGGGCCCTGACTAACATTAATCTATACCTTTCACAAATCACTTACCTCACAAAAATCTTCGCTGCTCAAGCTACTGCAATACAGCGAGCGCCACTACTGCCAGCTAAATAAAAGATTCAAACTACTGAAGGCACTAACTACTGATAGGGATAGTTAGCGAATGAAAGATATTAATAGAGAACAAACAATGTATTTACCTTAATATCATCACAAGTCATAATATATATATCAGTTCATGACAAATTACAAATCTCCGCCATCTCTCTCCCCACATCCACCACTGCTGGCGGCTCACCTCCAACTGCGCAACGCTACACGCTGCTCACATCCAGCTGCCGCTGCCCAACACTACAATGGCAGACAACAATGCAAACTAGCCACAGACTGCACACAGCACAGCCAGTGATTTTCATACAGAGGTGGCGTTACCAATAAAAAAACCTAAACAGCCTACTTACAACTAGACTGTGTAAAGACATTCTTATGGGTAGCACAAGGACTTTACCTTGTCAGACTTGATAACTGTGATCAAGTGACTACGTGGTGGAGTGAACATGTCACAGATGACCTATGAACAAAGACTTCCTGTGAACATTATCCTCTGCACGAACTTTATTTCACTGGCGATAGAGTGGAATTCAACACAAAATTGGACGCCCAATGAGTGCGTTGTGTTACCATGATTTCGTTTTCAAATTTTGTGCTACGAGTGTTTAGTAATGCCAAGTATTCAGAGTGTTATTGGGACCACATGCGTGGACGTAACATTCCAGGCAAACTAAAACTCAAGAGCAAGTGTTTTTATCGATCAGTCGATCAGTCAGAAACAGTGGTGAGTTGTAACAGTGTTGGGAACTGCTACTGACTATATCATTAAACCCGTTGCAGAACTGTATCAATGTTGGAACGTAATTACATGAACGTTTAATTGCAGATAGTCAGTTACGTCGGAAGGACGAATGGACTTGCATCATGATAAAGAAACTCACAAACAGTCGAACACTTCAAAAAAAATAAAAAAAAAAGAATTCTTCTTGTTGAGTGAAAAAGGGCGTGAAATATGATGTAATTAAGATGTTAATTTAAGGAACTGATACTGCTGTGTGAATTTCATGTGACTGTATGCTGGGATGCTGAGCACACGTGTCGGTGAGGGCAGCATACTGCAGCGGCATCATCCGTCATCCCTTGCCGCACCCTGCCACGTCATCGCAGTCCATCGCAGACTTACCTGATGGGGCGAGACATCGGTGTTGCAGTACACCAAGTCGCCTGCCGTCGTCACCAGCAGCACTATCACGAAATTGTACCATTGTTAAATGTCATACGAAGTGAATATTCAAATGTTGAAAATTAAAAAAGAGGGTATGGGAGGTGTGCTCGCTCCGCCGTGGTTTTTTTCCGGGGTTTTTCCCATTGGCCTTTTCCCGAATGGGGGAGCGTATCTCAAAATTCCTGAGACTTAAAAGTAAACAAAACACATGCTTTCAAGTGAAAGAACACAGTGAACTTTTAACAGAACAGACAAGGAAAATAAGCCTGCTTGGATGTCCAGTCAAACAAGTGTGACTGTACATCCAAAGGGGGCAATGTAGTGCTACAACGATGAAAATTAATATTACGACGATGTCAAACCTTATTTTCATGATTTAAAGAAGTATTCATGATATTAAAAATGTAATTATAATTTTATTATTTTCATTTTTGTGCTCAGGGTATCAAAGACTTTGTAGTGCACGGAATAGATTAGCATTGTTTGTACTACGAAACTATATATGATTGTTAAGGGTTAAGCATGTAATAATTCGATGTAAGACATTTTGTTGAGTCTGAATTTTGTTCTCGTACTGGTTGGTAGAGAAGGAAAAGTTCCATAATCGATGTGAAGGTATAAAGGCTGTAAAAAGGAGAGAGAGAGAAGGTAAATACAAGTTATTCAAAACAAATATCTCTAAAGTGTATCGTCTTGTGATTTCCTATAACTAAAAACTGCAAGGTCTAATTGAACCTGTCCTGAATAACAGCAAAGAGCATTTATGTTATCATATATATTCTTCGTCTGATCACGGTTGTGATTCGCATGTTTCTTTTTGTTACGCGACGTGTTATGAATATTTTCATTATACGCGCAAAAGTTCACACAGCTTTAATCGAACCTGCGTCTTTCGGAAACGATAACTTTTAATCAGTACAATTACGCGAATACCGTCTAAATCGCAACCGTGATCGCAAAAGTGTCTCCTGGACCCAATAATTCTTATAAAATGTGTATTCTCCAAAGCGAGCAGCATTGCACTATCGCTGACTCGCAACAATCGGAAGAGTAAAAACAGTGCTTAAATAAAATTGCCACCTTTTAATAATTATTATTATCTCATTAAATAAATAAATAGCAATTCAGTGGCTATCCAATCAATAAACAGAGATGGCAATTCAGGACATCATTTCATCTTTTGTTTCTGCCGTAATGTCTTCTGTGTTGCATATTTCTATTAGACCTGTTGCAGGAGTGAAAGTGGAATGAGTTGACAGAAAATTATCACTTCAAATGTAATCATTTGGGCTACATCAAATGTTTGGTATTTCAGTTAATTCAGCAATTGCTGCTGCATTTTCTTGAGTTTCGATGATACAGAAGCGTCTTGGTCACCAGCTCCAACCTCAGCTTTCTTGAAAACCTGGTGACAGTTTCGAGCTTTGTTTCCCTTACTGCAAAGCCAATCCAATTACTGCATCCAGGCCGTTCAGGAGCAGATGCATTTTCGGCGTATTTTGCACTAAAAATAAGAGACTGTGTCAATAATCGCCTATAATGGGACTTGTGAGGCTGGTTGAACGTGGCCGAAACCATGTTTGTTTGATATCTGATAGCTTGATACTCGACAGTCACGTTGCATTGTGTACGAAAAGGAGAAATCATTGATTTCCTATTTTCATTGTGGCAGTGAAAGAGCTCAGTCACTCTTCCACAAGACCACATTTCATCCATGCCTTTTTATTGCTTCGCTATGTGACTGAAAGTTTATCGACGTCTGTTTCTGAAACAACAGAGTTTTGCGGCCTTTCTGATCTACAGCGGCTTCTCCATTTCACCCAACTTGTTTCCACACAGCACACTAGTGAGTCTTTCCTTGGACATTTTTCCACCGATGCACTTTTCTCTCGAATTGGTAGGGATTTTGAAGGCAGTGCGCGATAAAACAATTCCATTTCACAGATACTGAACACGTCATTCGGATGAAAATCCCAAATTATGTTGTCCAATATCGCTTTCCATGCTGTTGCTACACATTCCTGCACATACGAGTGCTTAGTTTCCGCAAAAATTTCACTCCATACGACTGTCTAGCTTTGAAACGGCCCTGCCATCCTGTGGGTGCCTTAGACTTCGAATTCTCAAGCTCTTTATAGACTTTCGGAGCATCACTCTGCAACATGGGTCCAGACAAAAAAATTGCTCCAAGCACTATGAGACTCCCCTACACTTAAACCTAACTAACCTAAGGACAGCACAGACATCCATGCCTGAGGCAGGATTCGAACCTGTGACCGTAGCAGCAGCGGGGTTCCGGACAAGCTTCTAGAACCGCTCGGTCACAGCGGCCGTCATGGGTACAGACAGAGGTAAGGATTTAACCAGCGCACTTACAAACCATTCCCACACTGTCTCGTTAATTTCTTCGTTTCCCGACTACTTCACCTTTCTTTTCATTTGCCTGTTTCCTTTTATCCATTCATCTCGTATTTTGTCCTTGTTTCATGAAGTTCCATAAATTTGTTTTTCACCTCGATTACCTTAAGCTTATCATTGTTAGCGACTGTACTTTTTCGACATTATGTTTTGACTTAACGGAATAGAGAGCAGATTAAGTTGTTTTTTCTGTTGAATATAATTACATGAAGAGTGGAAGTGGAAAACGTTGAAAGCGAATCTTTTGCAAAACACATTTTCAGTTCTATTGCGTTCTCTGCTGCACGTCGCTAGTTTTGTTTGAAGAATCAAATCCTGGAGAAGATGTTTCAAACATGCATTACCAGAAGATGCATATCTGTGTACCAAGTAGTGCTTCCCTGAGGAGTTCCGTCGCCTAAGCTACGGAACCACTCCTTATAATTGTATTGCATGCAACTGACTTGTTTTAATTTAAAGATGCTGCTCAGACATTGTTGTTAATGAACGCGTGGAAGATCTCCAAGTGCGGTATGAACGAAATGTCTCATAATCATCCATCGCAAGTAGCTATTAAAAATTCTTACTCTGAAACAGAAGAACGAAAAAATGTCAATGTATTCAAGAGAGGGAAGACCATGGCAGATGTATGCCATACCTACTTCATTTGAAAACCAGTCCTTATTTATCAGCTGCAGAAAAGAAAGACGTCGATGTTGCCATTTCTTCCTCAACAGTAAAATATGGTTTTTATCGGATACTATTCTAGTAGTTCTTATAGACACTTAGAACTACTCAGTTTCCTGGTGTGACACATCGTTCTTCATAAATTATTTACTGGTTAGTCTCATTCTTTTATGAAGTAGGGAATATAGTTCCGTGGAATCAGAATATTTCCTCAGTCTAATGTGTGCAAATAAGTTACGTGCAAAAATAAATAGATTGTTTCTCGATTCTCCTGACAAATATGAAATTTGGCCTTTAGAAACCTCTCCATTTCCTCTATTCAAGCATGAGTGGGTCAGCTTTATCGTCTATGTGCCAGTGTAATTCGTATCCTCAATCCTAGTTTAATGCGTCCATGTTTATTGGCTACTCATCGTTGTGGTACTGAATCGGTAGAGGTCACTAGAATTCGAGCACTATCTTCTGTGCCGTCATAGGTGACCAGACGATACTGTGCGCAATTGAAATGACGGTATAGTCATTACTGCTTAATCGCGTGTTTCATCTCGGAGATAATTCAGAGCAATAGCTATCAGTTGCACCCGATCTCTTACGCCCTTGTATTCTCCCTTGTCTGACACATCAGGTAATCTTGTCGACGGCGAGTTAATGGGAGCTTGCCACAAGAGCGCTGTGTCGGAGCCAATATTGACAGCATCATCACCTGCAGTCGATGGTTCTCATCAGCCTCACATCACTCGAGCTATTTACCAGGCGATTAAGACCTGTATTTCAAAGGTAACTATGTCGGGAAGCTCTGTTATGAAAGATGAACTGCTATGTTTAGAAGCAGTGGCAGCTGATCTGCATATGTCCATTAATATTCGTGTTTTGGAATGCATTTTATGGAAAATGTAATTTGAGGACTAAGTCAGTGTCCATTCACAACTAAATTATCTGCGACTTGCCTTCAAAAAAGTATTGAAATTGTATATAAGTTTCGGACTACCTTGGCTCACTTCATTACTTGATTTTGAATAAATATCATTGTCCTCCCCCCATGAACCATGGACCTTGCCGTTGGTGGGGAGGCTTGCGTGCCTCAACGATACAGATAGCCGTACCGTAAGTGCAACCAAAACGGAGGGGTACCTGTTGAGAGGCCAGGCAAACGTGTGGTTCCTGAAGAGGGGCAGCAGCCTTTTCAGTAGTTGCAGGGGCAACAGTCTGGATGATTGACTGAGCTGGCCTTGTAACATTAACCAAAACGGCCTTGCTGTGCTGGTACTGCGAACGGCTGAAAGCAAGGGGAAACTACAGCCGTAATTTTTCCCGAGGACATGCAGCTTTACTGTATGATTAAATAATGATGGCGTCCTCTTGGGTAAAATATTCCTGAGGTAAAATAGTCCCCCATTCGGATCTCCGGGCGGGGACTACTCAAGAGGACGTCATTATCAGGAGAAAGAAAACTGGCGTTCTACGGATCGGAGCGTGGAATGTCAGATCCCTTAATCGGGCAGGTAGGTTAGAAAATTTAAAAAGGGAAATGGATAGGTTAAAGTTAGATATAGTGGGAATTAGTGAAGTTCGGTGGCAAGAGGAACAAGACTTTTGGTCAGGTGAATACAGAGTTATAAATACAAAAGCAAATAGGGGTAATGCAGGTGTAGGTTTAATAATGATTAAAAAAATAGGAGTGCGGGTAAGCTACTACAAACAGCATAGCGAACGCATTATTGTGGCCAAGATAGACACAAAGCCCACGCCTACTACAGCAGTACAAACAAGTTTATATACCAAGTAGCTCTGGCAGGTGTAGGTTTAATAATGAATAAAAAAATAGGAGTGCGGGTAAGCTACTATAAACAGCATAGCGAACGCATTATTGTGGCCAAGATAGACACAAAGCCCACGCCTACTACAGCAGTTTATATGCCAAGTAGCTCTGCAGATGATGAAGAAATTGATGAAATGTATGACGAGATAAAAGAAATTATTCAGGTAGTGAAGGGAGACGAAAATTTAATAGTCATGGGTGACTGGAATTCGTCAGTAGGAAAAGGGAGAGAAGGAAACATAGTAGGTGAATATGGATTGGGGGGAAGAAATGAAAAAGGAAGCCGCCTTGTTGAATTTTGCACAGAGCATAACTTAATCATAGCTAACACTTGGTTCAAGAATCATGAAAGAAGGTTGTATACATGGAAGAACCCTGGAGATACTAAACGGTATGAGATAGATTATATAATGTTAAGACACAGATCTAGGAACTAGGTTTTAAATTGTAGGACATTTCCAGGGGCAGATGTGGACTCTGACCACAATCTATTGGTTATGAACTGTAGATTAAAACTGAAGAAACTGCAAAAAGGTGGGAATTTAAGGAGATGGGACCTGGATAAACTGAAAGAACCAGAGGTTGTACAGAGTTTCAGGGAGAGCATAAGGGAACAATTGACAGGAATGGGGGAAAGAAATACAGTAGAAGAAGAATGGGTAGAATTGAGGGATGAAATAGTGAAGGCAGCAGAGGATCAAATAGGTAGAAAGACGAGGGCTAGTAGAAACCCTTGGGTAACAGAAGAAATATTGAATTTAATTGATGAAAGGAGAAAATATAAAAATGCACTAAATGAAGCAGACAAAATGGAATACAAACGTCTCAAAAATGAGATCGACAGGAAGTGCAAAATGGCTAAGCAGGCATGACTAGAGGACAAACGTAAGGATGTAGAGGCTTATCTCACTAGGGGTAAAATAGATACTGCTTACAAGAAAATTAAAGAGACCTTTGGAGAAAGGAGAACCACTTGCATGTATATCAAGAGCTTTGATGGAATCCCAGTTCTAAGCAAAGAAAGGAAAGTAGAAAGGTGGAAGGAGTATATAGAGGGTCTATACAAGGGCGACGTACTTGAGGACAATATTATGGAAGTGGAAGAGGATGTAGATGAAGATGAAATGGGAGATATGATACTGCGTAAAGAGTTCGACAGAGCACTGAAAGACCTGAGTCGAAACAAGGCCCCCGGAGTAGACAACATTCTATTAGAACTACTGACAGCCTTGGGAGAGCCAGTCCTGACAAAACTCTACCATCTGGTGAGCAAGATGTATGAGACAGGCGAAATACCCTCAGACTTCAAGAAGAATATAATAATTCCAATCCCAAAGAAAGCAGGTGTTGACAGATGTGAAAATTACCGAACTATCAGTTTAATATGTCACAGCTGCAAAATACTAACGCGAATTCTTTACAGACGAATGGAAAAACTGGTATAAGCCGACCTCGGAGAAGATCAGTTTGGATTCCGTAGAAATGTTGGAACACGTGAGGCAATACTGACCCTACGACTTATCTTAGAAGATAGATTAAGGAAAGGCAAACCTTCGTTTCTAGCATTTGTAGACTTAGAGAAAGCTTTTGACGATGTTGATTGGAATACTCTCTTTCAAATTCTGATGGTGGCAGGGGTAAAATACAGGGATCGAAAGGCTATTTACAATTTGTACAGAAAGCAGATAGCAGTTTTACGAGTCTATGGGCATGAAAGGGAATCAGTGGTTGGGAAGGGAGTGAGACAGGGTTGTAGCCTATCCCCAATGTTATTCAATCTGTATATTGAGCAAGCAATAAAGGAAACAAAAGAAAAGTTCAGAGTAGATATTAAAATCCATGGAGAAGAAGTAAAAACTTTGAGGTTCGCCGATGACATTGTAATTCTGTCAGAGACCGCAAAGGACTTGGAAGAGCAGCTGAACGCAATGGACAGTGTCTTGAAAGGAGGGTATAAGATGAACATCAACAAAAGCAAAACGAGGATAATGGAATGTAGTCGAATTAAGTCGGGTGAGGGAATTAGATTTGGAAATGAGACACTTAAAGTAGTAAAGGAGTTTTGTTATTTGGGGAGCAAAATAACTGACGATGGTCGAAGTAGAGAAGATATAAAATGTAGACTGGTAATGGCAAGGAAAGCGTTTCTGAAGAAGAAAAATTTGTTAACATCGTGTATAGATTTAAATGTCAGGAAGTCGTTTCTGAAAGTATTTGTATGGGGTGTAGCCATGTATGGATGTGAAAGGTGGACGATAAATACTTTAGACAAGAAGAGTATTGAAGCTTTCGAAATGTGGTGCTACAGAAGAATGCTGAAGATTAGATGGGTAGATCACATAACTAATGAGGAGGTATTGAATAGAATTGGGGAGAAGAGGAGCTTGTGGCACAACTTGACTAGAAGAAGGGATCGGTTGGTAGGACATGTTCTTAGACATCGAAGGATCACCAATTTAGTATTGGAGGGCAGCGTGGAGGGTAAAAATCGTAGATGGAGACCAAGAGATGAATACACTAAGCAGATTCAGAAGGATGTAGGTTGCAGTAGGTACTGGGAGCTTGCACAGGATAGAGTAGCATGAAGAGCTGCATCAAACCAGTCTCAGGACTGAAGACCACAACAACAACAATCATTTTTACTATATTCCAAATGGTGACGGAGAAATGCATTTTTTCTCGAAAACACAGACTAGTACGACACTGAACTCTTATTCGAGAAAACGGTGTTTCAAATCCCTGTCCAGTGATGCAGATTAATATTTTTCGTGAGTTCTGTAAATCACTTAAGGTGACTGCTGAGATGGTTCTGTGGAAACAGCGTTGTCGATATCCTTCCTCATCCTTCTTCATTCCATGCTTCTGCTCCTTCTGTAATGATCTCGTCGTGGACTGTATGTTAGACACTTTTTTCATTCTCAGATAGTACATACATTTTGATTCTCTGGTTATTTTGCTTAGAATTTTAAAGTTCAATTTGTAATGTGATTCTAAGCTGTAATCATTACTTTTCCATAATGTTTATTCTGAACGATATTCTGTTTCTATAGGTAGCTTTTAGAAGCATTTAATATACACACATAAATTAATTCTTTAGCACAACACTTTACATAGGAGGTACCCTATATCTGTTACAGACTATATAATATTTTGTATTAATGGACACTGTGCTGTGTATACGTTTCAAGTCTATAGGTAGCAGTGCATCTTGAAGCCCTGAATATCTTTTTATTTCTCTAATCATTTAATTATAAGTATTTATACAATGGCTTTACAGTCTCTATATCTATAACACCGTATCAGTAGAAGTGCTGCTGGTACCCAAAATTATTTTTGTAAAGTGTATAGTGGAGTTCTAGATTACACGAAACACCAAGGGACATAAGTACTGTATAGCTCCAAAATAGTTGTGCTCTAAACATTTTAAATTAAATTATCCTTAAATGTTACGTCATTCCGTTTAAAAGTTAAAAAATTTTATCATGTATAAATTTGTATCAGTTTTCTATCTATGTTCTCGTATTCCTATACCTTCTTGGTATAAATGGTAACTTTTCCTTCGATTGCACTTTTCAGAATGTTTCATGTCCTATCAGTAACTATAAACTCTAACCAAAATCCTCGTACTCATAGCAAACGAAGTGTGTATTGCTTTGTGGGTGTCATTCCTCAGAACCAGGTATTTAGCTGCAAATAAATTTGTAATACATTCGGTAAATTAAGTGTCATTCTAAGTATATAGTTTTTGGAAAGTTCGCCACTGTGCTTGTTTCCTGTTTTTCTACGTTTATTAGAGAATTCACACTAATGCACTATATTTCGCATAAATTGAAAGTGTTTGTAGAATGATCGTTTGATAGTAGCAATTACTGCCAGTACCGTTTATAATGAGAAATATACAACTGCAACGTCCACACTTTCAGACTTCAAGGTCTACACAGGTTATTTCTAGTACTTCTCACTGAAAGACAAAGCTGTGAGATTCAATTACGTTTTTAAGATTTATTGCTGCATTTCTTACTGGTGCCAATGATGTTTGCAGGGCCTTAAGAAAGGTAATGAGTCCCTCTTTTATTGTATGGCTGGTGTCATATTTGGCAGTGTCTTCAGGTGTCTCTTGGAAAAACTCAGGGACTAAGTTTTTGAATCCTAGCACCGTAACATTCTGAGAGAAAAGAAATGCTAGATGCTAAAATCTGTTTCGAAATGTAGAGCAGTTTCTTTCTTAACCTCTACAGTACCATTTAGTAGTACATTTACATTGCGACTTGATTCTTTTTTGCACACCACTGTGATGGAGACCAAGCCATACCCTTGGCCGTAACATTTTGTCGCATCTAGGCCCTTTCGATTCAAACTTCAGTTAACTGATGATCGAAACCTTATGTGCAAGGGAGTGCTGAAAACTCTTAAATATTTTTAAGCAAAACAAATCTTATTAATATTACACATCTTTATTCTTTAAGTATACATAATGATTTCTCAACCTAAGCACCGTGGCGACGAACGTGTTTCTCCCAACGAGAGACAAGTTTCTTGATTCCGTTATGGTAGAACTGAATTTTTAGACTTTTGAAATGGTGATAATTATGGCCTCTTAATTCAGTCACAATGGAAAACCGGGAAGGGCTGAACCAGTGAGGATTTTACACATGTCATTCACTGGTAGAAAAAAAATTAATTTAGACAGTTTCAATCACAAAACAACCAATTAAGCTTTTTTAATTAATTAAAAAGCCAATCAATGAGAAATTCATTTAAAATTCAATGCCATTCAAACAATTTACAGAAAAATTTGAAGTTAATTTTAACGCAAAAAACTTAATATTCTTTAAGGCAAAGCACGCCGTATATAAGGTGCAGAATGTAACAAGGCTAAAGGTTTAATAAAGGCAGACGTAAGTCTAAACAACAGTACTCCAATAGACCAGAACGCCCTTAATTACGAAATGGAAAGAATAAAACATGATTTAAACATGACTGATTAAAAAAAAGACCTAAAACCAAACTCAAACACAATGAAAAACAATTTAACATCAATACCTAGGCAGACAAATTTAAACCCAGGAAAGCACATCAATTGAAGATTTAATACCTTTTTTCAATAACGTAAGTTGTAACAGATTAAGGTATATGTTGAGATCCCAACGCACATCAAAATTTGCTTAAGGTGAAGGTCACAAGCTAATGGATACAAATTCAGAATTATTACAAGTATTAACTTAACAGGAACATTAAGTAGTGTGGCTGCGGTTGGAGGAAACAGCGCGAAAGACAGACAGCGGCGAGAGCTGCCGAGGGTGTGTACTCCAAATGACGTAAACAGCCGGCTAAGCAAGCCGACGAGGCGTAAGTGGGGCCAGATCCTAGGTAACACGTACCGGCAGTGGAGTACAAGAGATCATCAACGACAGTTTCCTGCAGCGTAAATAATTTTAATTTGACAGAATTCCAGCACACAGTCCGCGTTAAATCTCTTAGGGTAGAATTAATTTTTGAGATCTTATCAAAATCATAACTTTTAACAATATAACCAAATGATTTAAGAAAGCAGCTATAAATATTTTAAAAAAATAATTTCAGTAACAAAATAATAAGGTCAAAAGAATTATCCTTTCTACGAGTACCTAACCATTAAAGCAGCCGCAAGGATAGTCGCATGATATTCAAAACTCATCAGTAAACACATTAGTGCATAGCAGTTCGGAGAAAGCGAATTTCTCCTTGAACATACTAAAATTTATCTGAGCCACTTAAATAGTACAGACGCACTACATAATTTCTTAGACATCATAGACCTTTGGCATTAGCTTCTAAGAAACCAGAACGCAAAAGCAAATTAGAAATAGGCCAATAAAACAGCAAAAGAGATATACGTTCTGACACGAACAGTTAATCATCCGTAATAAAGTAATACTTAACATTTCACTGCTCCTCCCATTGAAAATTACATGACCAATCATTTACTTTAAAAATCAGAACAATTAAGGGAAGGCGGACAAGAAAAGGGACCGCATATACTAATTCACACTCCCCACATTCAAAATAAGCTTTCTTTTAGAACACGATGCTTAACACTGGCTGAAGGTGCATCACGGATACATAAGGTTAACACATAAAACAAACTATAATAAGATATCAGCCAATGAATCAGTTTAAAATGTCTAGCAGGCCTTGCGATCACATTGTCTTTCGAATACCATGGAGACACGGGCATCCACACCCAATAAACAGAAGGAAGACAGACTAAAGTGACAGTGATCACTGCCCTGACACATCTCGGTGCCCTTCTGATAAATCACAGCACAAGCCACATCGGTACAGGATAACTTACACGGAATAACATCATCCCAATATTTGTCGACCGCTAACGGCTAATACCACGGCGAAGGAACCACACGAAAGCCCGTTACAACTTCGTTACTACCAAACCGGCCACTACGCATGGAGTCGCCACAACAGATGGCACTGCGCTCCAACGGCAACATGTTACTCAAAGAGCATATGAATAGTGATATCGATACATTGCGAGAAAACCGCCACGGCTCAGCTTTGATGAGGGAGCCACAACTTCACCTTTGCTTACACACTGCTTCATCACTATCAAAGTGAACGCCTCACAGGTGCTTTTTAAGTGTTGGAAACAGATGAAAATCCGATGGGGCCAAATCGGGACTGTGTGCAGAGTGGCCGATGACAGTGAACCCACGACACGGGATTGTTGCAGATGTTTCTGCGTTCGTGTGTGGTCTGGCATTGGCATTGTAAAGGAGAGGGCGTTCTAGGTGTGGACGAGCCCTTCGAATTCGAGACTCGATTACAGCACGCTGTTTCTCAAGTACCGACATAGTTAAGCTGCACACCGCTATGTTACACATTACATTTCGGAGCCCTCTAGTGGCAAAGGGCTCCAAATATATAGACATGGAGAACAAAGATGAAGGCCGATAGTAACGATCATTTTATTAAAAAGTTTTAAGGGTTTCTACGTAAAAATCTCGGAGGCATTTTCTGTAAGCCCTTGTAGAGCGCTTTGACGTGGTTACAGGAAGTGAATCATTGACCTATCTTTACCGCTGAAGGATTTGCAGATCAACTCTAGATTAACGCAATAATGCGAAAGTTTCAACTTCACATTTCGAATTCACTAATTTTTCCAAATTTCATTTTGATTTTAATTTATCCTTAATGTTTTTCTCTTTACTTCTTTCATCTGGGCGCCAGAGGGCCCTTGCAGTTGGGAGCATCAAGGTTCTTTCCTGGCTGCCCTGGACTAGATATGCCCCTTGTTAGGGGTAGATTATTCTGTGTGTAAACAAAGTTTATTTGCTACCTTTTTTATTTAAATAAGCTCAATTGTTGTTTACCTGTAAAATACAAGGGCTCCTCGGAGAGAAAGTTCCGACCGGTCTCGAAATGGAAACCACTGTGAGAATCAAAACTGTTTTATTTGCAATAGTTAGCTATACATTACAGCTACTTCTCTAAATAGCAGCCGCTTCGACGTAGACATGTGTCGTAGCGTTGTACCAACTTTCCAATACTCTCGTCATAGAAGGCAGTCGCCAGTACTTTCCACCAACTGTCTACAGTCGTCACCAGCTCGTTGTCCGTGCCAAAGTGTTGTCTTCATAGTCATCGATTCATGTGAGCAGAGGTGAAAGATGAAACTCAGGATGAGACATTACGGACTTGGGAGATCAAACATTTCCCATCGAAAACACTGCAGGATCGTCTTCATATCCCCTGGAGCATGCAGCCGAGAACTGTCATGAAGAACGAAACACATGATAATTATGCTATGTGGGCTGCACACTTTCAAGCGAAATCTCTTAACAGGTCCTCATACTTGGCGAAAGACACTATTTTCTAGGCTTCTTTATGTGCTCACTGTGCCTTAGGATTTGAAAATAGCGCCGTGCCGCGATCGAGAGTCATGCTAAAGATACTACAGAACACATCTGTGCAAAACTTCATCGGATTCTCAAAGGGGTTTCCATTTCGCGACTGACCAGAACTTACGAGGGCTGTTCAATAAAGAATGATCATAATTTTTTTTTGACAACTACTTTTACTGATCCTCATAATTTTGATGGTCCTTCTCAAAGTAGTCTCCAGTTAATGCAATGCAATTGTCCAGGGTTTCTGCCAGTCTTCAAATAGATGCTGGAAGCCAGTTTTGAGACATCCTCCACATTCGCCACTGCAGCCTTCACCACTGCTTCTGATTATTGATAATGCCTCCCATGAACGCGTTTTTTTCTTGTTAGAGAACAGAAAAACGTCACATAGGGCTAAATCAGGATTGTAGGGAGGGTGAGGGATGCACTTCACGTTGATTTTTCAAAGATATTCTGCAACAACATTGGCAATATGCAGCCGCGCATTATTGTGGTGCAGTATCCAGCCTGATCCACGGAAATGTGGTGTTTTGCGCCTGATATGGACTTGCAATGTTTTCAGGACATCCCTGTAGTATTGTCCAGTTACTGATGTGTGTGCGGGTACAACATGCTGATAAACCATTCCTTGAATATCAAAGAATGAGATGAACATAACTTTCCCAGCAGAAGCAACCACATTTGCTTTTTTGGGGGTTGGTGATGATGGAGACTTCCTCACTGAGATTTGTTGTTTTCTCTCAGGATCAAAATGATGTAACCAACTTTCATCAGCAGCGATTACATTTGAAAGAAATTCCGGATCTTCCTCTAACATCAACTTTAACCACATGCAGACCTGCAGGCGAATGTTCTTTTGTTTGAGAATCAACAGTCGTGGAACCCATCGCCCACAAACGCGTGTCATGTGTAATTTTTCTGTCACCCAATGAAATGTTCAGTTTTTCAGACAGTGATCTTAAAGTAATTCGTCGATCCTCTCTCACAATAACAGCAGCAATAATTATGTTTTCTTCCGTAAGAGCAGTAACTGGAGCACCGGGTCCACTTTCCTATGAAACTGATTGTCTCCCCTCTTTAAACAATTTAAACCATCTTCGAGCTGTTCTGTAGGGACGAACAGACTCTCTATAGGACTCCTGTAACATTGTATAGACCTCAGCTGAAGATTTGTTGAGACGAAAGCAGAATTTCAAAGCCGTATGTTGTTCCTCGCGGCCGGCCAGAGTGGCCGAGTGGTTCTAGGCGCTTCAGTCTCGAACCGCGGGACCGCTACGGTCGCAGGCTCGAATCCTGCCCGGGCATGGGTGTGTGTGACGTCCCTAGGTTAGTTAGGTTTAAGTAGTTCTAAGTTCTAGGGGACTGATGACCTCAGATGTTAAGTCCCATAGTGCTCAGAGCCATTTTTGTTCCTCGCGTGTTACCTCCATTGCAGCGGTAGGCGATACTGAACATGTCTGACCTTGCCTGCCTCTAACAGGCGGGAACCAGGAGTCCCAACAATTAAACTGCTACGGCGTGTTTGTTGCACATTAAGCCAACAGAATATCATAAGATTAAATTTTGGCACGATAAATAATAACCATCAAAAATTATGCTCATTCTTTATTGAACAGCCCTCGTAGTTTTAGAACAGCCCTCGTAAAACTGTATATAATTCTTTTTAGTAATCTAATAGTATTTGTGTACTCTGTACACGGACAGATGTAGCTTTGGAAGTCTGCAGCATATACAGGATGTATCATAATTAATGGTGTAAACGCGTACAGTGGAAAGTACACGATACTTGAAGCAAAAAAGTCTCAGTAAACATGGGGTCGAAAATGCGCACCATAAGAGCTACGAGCAATTTTTCATCTTCGATACTGTGAAACAAATCTCTGCTACTGCAAGATCTTTGCTTTCCATATTTTGGGAAGTGGCAGTATGGACCAAAACAAGAAAAGAAATGTCCAGTAAACATGTGCTTTAAAATGCATACCTTAAAAGTTATGAGCATTTGTTCATTAGAAGATTTATGTTTCAAAGTAGCGAAGATGAAAAAGTGGAGTAGCTAACTTTGTGTTAAACTGAATCACTGGATCACATAATAATCCAATAACGTAACAACAACAGTAATCATACTATCATGCACACACGTTAAATGCTAATCATGGACTAATCAAAATAACTATTCACACAGGTAAATTAGTGCAGTTACTAAACTAAATTATTTAGTGCATTGATTGAAACAGCTCATTCATAATAAAACTTTATATCTAACTGTAAAAATTATTTGTAAAGATGGGTTGTGAAAACAGTATGGAAATGAAATCAATTGTTTACACTGTATATAATCCGTCTAGTACAACAACGTGAACGTAAAACGTTAGTGAGAAACTTGCACTTTACAAGTAAAAATCACTTAGCTGGATTGTTGTTGTGATGTCACTGTTCAATAGCAGATAAATAATTTCCGCAACCTTCCTTTGACTACCATGTTACGATAATTATTACATAGTGGCGCATCACTTCTTGTAGTACCTCCATATACAGTCATGTTATATATTTTCCTCCATATGTAGTTCACTGAACATCATACATTGCTCACAATTGCACGGAGAGACACGCCATAGCCAACGAACAAAACACCATAGACTACTAGTCACAAAGTTGTTACGGTGAAAGAAAAACTCTGCCTAACTAGCGCAGCTCTTGTGCGAGTACAATAAATGTTTTACATCTTTTGTTTCCTTTCAACACACACTCTGCTTTTCAGCATAGTTCAACTTTTGAGATATTTAATTACACAAATAATATTACCCATAAACATTAAAGTGTTCAGAAAGAAATGACAAGATTTATCAAACAGTTTCTTACGCTTCCAACAGATGGTATTACTGGTTCCGATTTGCTGAACAGTGACACATACTTTAAAATATTCCAGATCAGATTATGAACTGAAATTAATAAACTCGGAAATAAAAATTATTCTGTGCATCAATGTCTCGCAGGTGGGTGACTTTAAGCGTATGTCGCTGCCTCGACATAACCGTTCGTTACAAACTCCTGTCTTAATACATTGCTCTGCCACTCGATTCCAACTTCCCGTGTTTCTAAAACGTTGCGATTTATAAATAATTGTTTGCATATTACCACATCAAGCTCTATTACCTTCAGATTTTATTTTTTGAGTCATCAATTTCTGACTGGTTTGATGCGGACCGCCACGAAATCCTCTCCTGTGTTTCATCTCAGAGTAACACAACCTACGTCCTCTATTATTTGCTGGATGTATTCCAATCTCTGTCTTCCTCTACAGTTTTTGCCCTCTACAGCTCCCTCTAGTCCCATGCAAGTTATTCCCCTATGTCTCAGCATATGTCCTATCATCCTGTCCCTTGTTCTTGTCAGTGTTTTGCATATACCCTGTCCTCGCCAATCCTGCGGAGAGCCACCTCACTTCTTACATCATCAGTTGACCTACATTTCAACATTCTTCTGTATCTCCACATCTCAAATGCTTCAATTCTTTTCTCTTCGTCTTTTTACACAGCCTACGTTTCACTACCGGACAACGCTGTGCACCAAAATCACATTCTTAGAAACTTCCTCCTGCAATTAAACCTTCTGATCACGAACCAACTATTTAGGGCCGTCATTTAATCGCTTTGTGGAGCCCTCTGTAATTACTAAGGATGTTAACTTTTTGGATTGGGGCTAGTCGTGGCTGTTACAAATGTGAAACATGAAGTACACAAATTACTTTAAGTATTAACTTTTATTAATCTTCCAACTACGCGTTTGAAGTGAATTATTTTAAATTAACGTAGCGAGGTTGTATTTTACGTGCTCTGTCTTTGAGTGGTTACATGCCGCTTTTCGAGTCCTATTTACATTAGACACTTCACATTTCATGAACTGTCCTAAGAATAGGTTACTTAAAAGGTGACGGAGATGTATTCCTCCGAAGCGGCTTTTGCATTTCAACAGAAATTCTGAAATAATACCTCCAGTTAACTTCATTTAACATTGTCATCTTATAGTATCTAAATACATTCCACGTTTCCCCAATTTCTTTTCCTTTTTCATTGTTTCTGACTCAGATGAAAGTCATTTACTGTACACCGATATGTAACATTTTAAAGCACAGCAGCAGTGGAGTGCAAGACAGGAGCAATTGGCCAGCGCTGACAACGCTATCCAACTGGCACTGATCCTGCCTAGCTACGTAACGCGGTATAATTGGCTGCATATAGCGCCCCTGCTAATTGCAGATATGGCACAAACGTCATTACTACCTGAGTGCCCGAATCTATCCCAACAGCCGAGCGTAAGCATAATTAACACATCTCGCTTGAGGGGAGGGCACAACTGACCCTGCGCCCTCTCCGTTTTTGAAGTCAGGGCTAATTTCAAGCTTGCAAACGTCACAACTTTTTTTCTTTTGATGCTGCTGTGATAGCCTGGCGAAGGTAATATTCCCAGTGTGTGTGATTGACTGCGAGCATTCTTAAAAGGCAATCGTGTGCTGAAAATAAGTTTCTTGTACAGTTATATTCCAACAGTAAAAATCCATTAAGTGCAACTTGCCACAAGATTTGCACATTTCTTGAAGTATTTCGACTACCTTTCAATTTTCAAAATAAAAGGTTTGGAGAAATATACACTACTGGCCATTAAAATTGTTACACCAAGAAGAAATGCAGATGATAAACGGGTATTCATTGGACAGATATATTATACTAGAACTGACACGTGATTGCATTTTCACGCAATTTGGGTGCATGGATCCTGAGAAATCAGTACCCAGAACAACCACCTCTGACCGTAATAACGGCCTTGATACACCTGGGCGTTGAGTCAAACAGAGCTTGGATGGCGTGTACAGGTACAGCTGCCCATGCAGCTGCAACACGATACCACAGTTCATCAAGAGTAGTGACTGGCGTATTGTGACCAGCCAGTTGCTCGGCCACCATTGACCAGACGTTTCCAGTGGGTGACAGATCTGGAGAATGTGCTGGCCAGGGCAGCAGTCGAACATTTTCTGTATCCAGAAAGGCCTGTACAGGACCTGAAACATGCAGTCGTTCATTATCCTGCTGAAATGTAGTGTTTTGCAGGGATCGAATGAAGGGTAGAGCCACGGGTCGTAACACATCTGAAATGTAACGTCCAAAGTGCCGTCAACGCGAACTAGAGGTGACCGAGACGTGTAACTAATGGCATCCCGTACCATCACGCCGGGTGATACGCCAGTATGGCGATGAGGAATACACGCTTCCAATGTGCGTTCACCGCGATGTCGCCAAACCCGGATGCGACCATCATGATGCTGTAAACAGAACCTGGATTCATCGGAAAAAATGTAGTTTTGCCATTCGTGCACCCAGGTTCGTCGTTGAGTACACCATCAAAAATGGTTGAAATGGCTCTGAGCACTATGGGACTCAACTGCTGAGGTCATTAGTCCCCTAGAACTTAGAACTAGTTAAACCTAACTAACCTAAGGACATCACAAACATCCATGCCCGAGGCAGGATTCAACCCTGCGACCGTAGCGGTCTTGCGGTTCCAGACTGCAGCGCCTTTAACCGCACGGCCACTTCGGCCGGCAGTACACCATCGCTGGCGCTCCTGTCTGTGATGCAGCGTCAAGGGTAACCGCAGCCATGGTCTCCGAGCTGACAGTCCATGCTGCTGCAAACGTCGTCGAACTGTTCGTACAGATGGTTGTTGTCTTGCAAACGTCGCCATCTGTTGACTCAGGGATCGAGACGTGGCTGCACGATCCGTTACAGCCATGCGGATAAGATGCCTGTCATCTCGACTGCTAGTGATACGAGGCCGTTGGGATCCAGCACGGCATTCCGTATAACCCTCCTGAACCCACCGATTCCATATTCTGCTAACAGTCATTGGATCTCGACCAACGCGAGCAGCAATGTCATGATACAATAATCCGCAATCGCGATAGGCTACAATTCGACCTTTATCGAAGTCGGAAACGTGATGGTACACATTTCTCCTCCTTACACGAGGCATCACAACAACGTTTCACCAGGCAACGCCGGTCAACTAATGTTTTTGTATGAGAAATCGGTTGGAAACTTTCCTGATGTCAGCAAGTTGGAGGTGTCGCCACCGGCGCCAACCTTGTGTGAATGCTCTGAAAAGCTAATCATTTGCATATCAGAGCATCTTCTTCCTGTCAGTTAAATTACGCGCCTGTAGAACGTCATCTTCGTGGTGTAACAATTTTAATGGCTAGTAGTGTATATGTAATTTATATCGGTTACAAACGTAGGGCTTGATACGAAGAAAAGTTTTCATTTCCTGGTAGCAGTTGCTATGTATTTATTTACCGATTTTCGTCTTTGATATTGAAGTTCAGGTTGTGAATTTATACACGCAATAATATGGCGTACATTATGTTCGCTCGGCCTGTAACCTCATCATTTACATCGGATCTAACGCTGTAGAGGAAGAAGGAAAGTGTGCTATTGGAATTTTGTCGTAAGTTAATTGAAATCCCATTAATCCCATTAATGCTGTTTACTGTGATGAAGTCACTTTCACTATGTCTCAATAACAACATGTTTTCTTGGAGACATACTCTGAATAACGCTTCTCTATAAATGTATGGGCTCTTGAAAAAGAGCTTCCAGCATTATTGAAGATGTTTCTTTTGGCTACAGGGATATGTCTGTTGTTCCATGTATTAGGATACTTACATACATTCTAGTCGTCAGGTGATACGTCGTCTGCACTTAACATTCCACGGAAGATTGATTAGAAGTGATGGTCACTTTTATTGGATATCAAGATACATGAATAATACCCGCACTATATCTTTTACTGAGGGGATGACTGAAGAGCGAAGTCTCCAGAGGAAATGTAAGAACGAGAGGCGAACTGTCGCTCGTATTATAAAAGAACTCTATCTCACAAAAGCTACATGTGGTGTTCTTAAGATAAACCAAAAGTGCATTGAAATAGGATACAGAATTTGTGAAGCTCAGCTATGAACATAATCATTTCTCTCTGTTTAAACCCATCTGAGAGTATTTCTTTGGGTTACATTTAACGAGCTGTAACTCCGTATCCAGTAGAACTGGATACTTGTTACATATTATGTTCCATTCGTATTTTTCTAGATTACATTTAATGATGCATTCAATGTTGTCTAGACTATCACCTCCTAAAATATTTGCTATTCCTCCTGAGATACCCTGCAGTAACATCACAATACTTAGCTTGTCCTACAGAAAAAGCGAAGTCGATGCGTCGTAAAGAGATGTTATTTACCGTTGTAAATGCTTGAGATTATGAGGGAAGAACTCGCAAGTGAGCTAACAGTGACTATGACTGTTTTCAGCTACAGAATCGGTCTAAGTGATGCCAGCATCTGCCACTGACATGTTCGTTTGACTATCCAAACAGCACTCTGTTCGCCAGAGTCTGTACCGCTCGCCTCTCCTGCACAACGCGGAAGGGTAATCCTCATTTCCTTGGTCCTCGCTACATAATGGTTTTCCCGTATTATCTACACGTCTAACCGGTGTGCCTTTCAAACAGCATTCCACGCGCAAGCTGACGGTAAGTGAATACACTAATTTCCGTCTGTCGCAGACAGAAGCGAAGTGGACCGAGTGGAATCGGCTCGTGGCGTTCTGGGTCCACCCACTGCTGTTTCGCTCGACTGGAAAATTGCTATCGCTTGGCTGATTCTGCTTTAGGGTCGTTTCGAGTGATACTGCGGCATTCTGCAGCAGAAGATATAACAAAAACTAAAATAATTCGTATTCTGATATTAAAGAAATTATAATTGTACCAGCTAAAATAGTTTCATCTTAATAATCTGGCAATTTCTTTCTAAGTGCTTTCAGCTTTGTGTTCTTATTTGAAATATCTGTTCGAAACTGTTATTGACTACTGAAAAAATGGCAAGTAAGTTATTTCTTACATTTGTGAGGGATCCACTTGTACGTGGATCCCGATTCTCTAACATATTTCATGAAAGATGACATGAAATTGTTATCACACGTAGAAGAGATTGTATCTTTGATACCACTGAACCGAAGATGTTGTCTGAGTGGCAGAATCGACTGTATGTAGCGGCGCGCGGAGCGCAGTAGCAGTTTCCGTTGCATTCTGTTAAAGGTAGGATGTAAGACTTTAAGCTAGTGGCTAGCTGTGAGAATTTAGCTGTTGGCTAATGGACGCAGCATAATAAAGTTTTGCAAGGTAATGAAATTTTGTATATTTAGTTTTAAGTATGCAGAAACACCGTGTGGATTTTGCTAATTCTAATAGTACTGACCCTTGAATGTAGGAACCAAGTATCCCACATTCCATCATCCAATTTCCTCCCTCTACTCATGGCATTGTAGCTATTGGATATCAGCATTCATACTTCAATGTGGCTATGCAAGATAAGGATCATGAAGAATCTTGAATTTCAAATGCAGTGACGGTGATGATCATCACAATACTGATGTACTGAGAACAAGGTACCAACTGTGCCTTTGTACTGGAGTGAAACTATAGTGACTTGTTTAGCTGTTCTTGGACGCTGGACGAAACTACTATGGGTAATGCTCAGATGTGAGACTGCAAAGAATTGGACTTAATGCAGCCACGTCTACATGGTTATAAGCTTCAGTCATGCACCAACCTTTCCTTAACAATTTCCCCATTATTTTCTTGACAACTAGGTATATACTTTACTCTTAGTATCACTAATGTTATGCATCTTCTAGCAACATGATTCTAGAACATTTTGTGACAGGATCAGACTTTAAAATTACTACTTATGGACCATAGCACCAGTTTGCTCAAGAGCTCAATGATTTATACTGTCTTTAGGATTATACTCTGATGATTATGTAATATCTATTATTCATATTGTAAAAACTGATCTAAAAAATATGCCCTACGTTTGGTATCCATTGCACATCCAAACCGTATGGAAAATTGAACAAACCTCGCTGGAGGGTTATATGAAGAATCCACTTGTACGTGGAGCCTGATTTTCTAACATATTTCATGAATGATGGCATGAAATGGTTATCACATGTAGAAGAGATTGTATCTTTGATACCACTGAACCAAAGATGTTGCCTGAGTGGCAGAATCGATTGTAAGCAGGGGCGCGCGGAGCGCAGTAGCATTTGCCGTTGCATTCTGTTAAAGGTAGGATGTAAGTCTCTAAGGTAGTGGCTAGCTGTGAGAATTTAGCTGTTGGCCTATGGACGCAGCATAATACAGTTTTATAAGGAAATGAAATTTTGTATATTTAGTTTTAAGTATGCAGCTACGCAATGTGGATCTTGCTAATTTTACAGTATTGACCCTTCAATGTAGGAACCAAGTATCTTCCATCAGATTTAATGTATATGTTGATTAGGTACACCCGATTTGTAATATTTTGTATATTTTGTAATCATGATACAGAGAAGTTAAATTTTGGAATCTATTTAGCCAAACGTTGTTAGACTTTCGTCATGTCACAATCATAGTGTTGTCTTTAATTACGTCAGTAAGTGAGAATTGTAGAACAATTGAGAAGTTCACTGATTTTGAAGTTAATGTTAAATGTTTCATTTTAGATTTTGTGAAGAAGAAACCTTATTTTGAATACAATCTTTGAACTGGAGCATTCGGTTTTAGCATATCCCGTTATCAGTACCTCATCCTCTTCCACATCGTGTTTATTTAAATCAAGTGTATATTTTCTTAATAGAAATGATTTTTCAATCAGAGTCAGAAAAAATTTAATGTGTCGGTATCAGAAAAGTATTAATGTTTGTAACAGCTTTAATGCGGGCAGCATTGCACAGCGCTGAGCCAATATCCCAAATTATCACTGAACGTCTGCAAGGTTATTCGTTTATCAACTAATCTACTGACATTATTTGTATGAAGCTGTTTTACGGCCGGCATTGCACTTCACTGAGCCAAGATTGAATATTTTGTATGCCTACTGTGGAGAGAACAGAATACCAAGATTACATTCGTTGCGACTCCAAAGCGAAGGAAAATGTATTTCATTGTTTATTTCTGTAGAGAATTTTATCAGTTTATTGCACAGGGCCATAGAAATTGGTGCTCACGAGACTGAGTAAACTTCTGGGAGATTGATTTCGTTATGGGCATTACATACTGGTTTACCACATTAAGTGGTTTCATTTTTCTTTGGATTACAGTGAAACTGATTAAGCACACCATTTGCTCAACAACACATTACACAGTAAATTTCCGTAAGATGAACATTACGCATTGTGTATGCAATAACAAAAACAAATAATGCATAAAGAAAGAACGTTACTCTCAGATATTTTTTAAAGAACGTTACATATTCCACGAGGGAATTTGACGCACTTATAAATAATTATGTGCCATCCATTCCACTTTGAATGGCTCCATTCCGAGCAGGATATGCGTCTGTACGAAACTTCTTCCTCTTTTTCAAATTCATCACACAGGAAAGCGCTTGCTTCGAATCAGCACCGATATCATCTAGTTTATCGTCGTCACACAAGTTTATCAAGCCTATCTCTGATTCAAATTCAAATTCTCTTATAATCTGTACATTTTACTTTAGCAAGGACCCGCCTTGTTCCTGCACCTGTTGCTTTATTTGCAACCCGATGGTTGCAATGAATAATGAGCATATAATACTGTGGGGTTATTATGACGCACTCAGCCAATGTGTTCATACTGTCCCACATGCACTGTTTGACTAAATACGATACAAAAAGTAAGTATCAAATCCAGTCTTTTAAATACTCTGTCTCAGGAAGTAAAAATAAATGTATTTAATAAAAAACTATACATATATAGTTGACCTCACCTCTTAAAACTCACAGTTCAAATATTACAACAAACGACGACAAAACATGTACTATTTCGCTGCACTAACTTCAGCGGCAACTTATGGATTACTCATTTTACCGAGTGAATTTTAACAAGTAGAGTGCAACACGTTTCATGATCTCACTGGTTTAGAAAATGGTAAGGTATAAAAATGATCACATTCCTCAACACGCCAGATTCCCCCAGCCTCCCCTACTAGTTTCAGCCAAAATATAGAAAGAAAACCTGCTATCTGGCCGAATTATTTAGTAGAAAGGAAACAAAAGTAAAAAAACTTACATTTCTAACCCGCAACTCACCTTACATGTGCAACTGTTATCCCCCCTCGCCCTTCCTGATCTCGCCACCGTTAATTTAGGTGGTACCTTTCTATGCTGTCTCAAATTCCCAAATTACTATTAAGTTTCCTACGGTACGGAGCACCTTTCTTGTGGTGTCTTCTACTGGAATTAGTTCAAAATTGCTGATATTCCATCACACCGATTTAATAAACTTGCGACAACGAGTGCATTTATATCTGTCAACCTAAGATAGACTGCTGCTACAAGATGGGCACTTATTCCATAGATTCGTTGCAGAATCTAACGGGGAAAATCGCCTCAACGGCCTGTGCTTACAATTTTATAAAAAAATTTCGCTCTGTAATATCCATGGCCATTTTCTGCCGTAAATGAATGTAATTTTATCCCAGTAACATTAATCACTGACGATCAAAAGCTACTACTATAAGTATTACATCACTGATGCGTGTCCATCGTCTAGTGCTTGACTTTCGCAATGCGAGACATTTTCGTATTCAGTATTCATCTTTCAAGCCCGTGTCTTCATACGATTAGCAAGCAGAATTTGAGTGCTCCCGTAAAACCACATCGTGAGCTACAAACAGATAATGTATTTTTTGCGCTGAGTAACGAGTCAAGAACGAGTCATCTATCTATCATTATAACCTTCAAGAGGCTTAATTAAACAAGGTAAAATATCACTGCTTTGAACATTCATTTATAGTAGAATTACTAATCATTTTTGTATGTTTAAATGTGAAATGTTTAAGAGTTTTTTTTTTTTAAAAAAAAAGAGGATTTATAATGTAGCGTCCTGCATATACATAATCTAAAGCAATTGCGAAACAGTAAGTAAACAGAGCTAGCATATTTTTGACCTCACGGAATAGTTGAATTGTTAGTCATCAAACCTCCTGCGAATAAACTGTTAGGCATACGAGTTTTTATTTGCATTGTCATTATCGAATGTTCATCGAAATGTCATTATTATTATTATTATTATATTAATGCCTTCCTTTGCAGGGTGCTAAACTGGTGACCAGGGCAGGATTCAAAATTATTGTATCAATAATATACTGTATGTTGCAAGCTCCCTCTGGGCTGATGAAGCAAAGTTCTTACTGTTCCCTGACAGTCTGGACATAGTGCTGCAGGGTGCTCCCAAGACCCTACTGGTTACAGAAGTGCCACACAGAAGAGAACACTGTTAATTTCCCACTTGACAAACAATGAATAATTAAGGAAATAGCTACAGCTATGCAATCGTGTTGGGTTCGCTAGTACAATTAAGATGGTAACACTATCTACTGAATTAAAATCAATAATCCAGCACTATTAATTGATTTATAAAAACATAGGAAAATTAGCGTCTCCACAAGCAACAAATGCTTTAAAATAAAAAAAAATTATATTTAACTCCCTAACGTAAGAAATGACATAAAATTAACAACAAATAATAAATGGTTCAAATGGCTCTGAGAACTATGGGACTTAACTTCTGAGGTCATCAGTCCCCTAGAAGTTATAACTACTTAAACCTAACTAACCTAAGGCCATCACACACATCCATGGCCGAGGCAGGATTCGAACCTGCGATACGTAGCGGTCGCGCGGTTCCAGACTGTAGCGCCTAGAACCGCTCGGCCACAACGGCCGGGAACGAATAACACATTATCTACATTTATATGAAATCTGTGAAGGAAAGACCTTGACGGCTATAGTCAAGCACACAAATGCATTTATTTCTCTAATGACTCAATGTCAACTATCTCCTAGACTTTAACTGTTAGGATCTGTGATTACTCAGCTCAAACAATAGATCAAATAGAAAAGGCAAAGAAATCATTAACCATCCGTCTAAGTTCCCTAATAATCTAACCTCTATGTTGCCTTTCCTGAATACTAACTGTCCTACCTCTGTTGAGTCAAAACTTTGTACTGTACACAGTTCTCATCAGAACTGGTTCAATGATTAAGGGTGCAGATGATTCAAAATCGCTGTTTCGTCTGCGAGTAGCATAAGCAGATTGCGTGCTACTTCACTATTCCTCTGCAAGCTATCGACACTGATTGTCGAAGTCCGCTGTAATAGCCAATTAAGGCAAGCTGCTGCTGACAGAAAACTTCCTAATGTCGATTACTAGCAACTGGTCTCTACAAACTAGACTATAAGACTTTTCACCACAGAATCGGAATGAGTCTTTCTGCCTGTCATGCCACCTAAGCTCAAATCAGTGTGCCTTTTCCGCTCTCACAACCAGTCGCGAGGAAGATGCCGAATGTTGTTCCCAATCTAAGAAACTGACAATGACATTTAGCTCCGTCCAGTGGAGTCAGCACAACAAAGCCAACTGAATGCACTACTCCCTGAAGCAGATGCGCGCCCGAACTCACCCTTTCAGCTGCCCAAGCAGATGTAGACTTCCTCTCTGACAATAATGTAAGTCAAAAAATAAACATGTAACTGTAAGTCCCCTGTGCTTTAACGAGACTCGCAAAACAGCTGTTATCCGTCTGGAAAAGTCTGCTGCCGTATTCCTAAGGAAAACGCTTTTCAGTAACCAAAGGTTTCTGTCGTCCCTTCAGCTGCCTGAACACGGCTGGTGGCTCTGTTTTATTACGCAGAGCGACTCACTGCATTTTTCACTCGCCGTTTCTACAGAAAAAGCGTCATCTTGTGAGTCTGCAGACCGACTTCTCTTTTTATCATGATTTTGATTTCTGCACGGAATAATGGCATTTTGAAACTTCATGTGTGGATTGTAGTCAAAATTCTTTCAGGTCAAATTCCATTACTAAGTATCAGTTTCAGTATCGCGTGTAATGGTGACAGTACATAGCCTCTAGAAGGTGAAGTGCTCAGAGATTGTTGCATGTTCGCTGGCTGCCATTACGTGGAATATTTGACAGATGACCCTTCATTTCAGAATAATACGGAGCACAAACTGATTGCTGGCCAGAATTGAACATTTATCCACAGAGCCTGTTAAATCACAGGCTGACCTTGCAACTAAAATAGAAAATGATACTAAAATCAGGCAAAAATAATATCAGAACAATATGATCATCAGAAATCATGAAAGACGAGATGACCAACTGTCTCGAAGAATGAAATAGTTATATAACTGATTTAATCAAGGAAACGTTTTTCCACTGGGAGCAGCTACAAAGGATATAAACGAAAACACACCCAAGTATCTGAAACCTACAGCTTATGGAAAATTAATAACGTACGAGGTGAGTCAGAAAAGTAATGAGACTGACAACACTGAGAGCGGTCCGGCAACGTTGTGCTGCTCTACTCGTGTAGACTGGTATGTCCATCCCCTACAGTTGCTCAGTCCGAGTTTTAGCTTCGTAGTGCCATCACGTGATTTTTGATAACGCCATCAGTGAAGTGTGTGTTACAAAAATGGAACAGTGGACTTTAGAGCAACGTTACGCAATCAAGTTAAATTGAAACAGGCCTATGGGGAACATTCCTTGTCAAGAGCACAGGTTTTTCGCTAGCACAAATCATTTTTGGAAAGCCGTGAACACGTATAATGCATAAAGAATTTGTTCTGGACAAACTGTCAATGAAGTATTCTACAAAGATGTCCTTGAAAAGCTGAGGAAAAGGGTAAGTCGAGTGAGGTCGAACATTGCAGACACATAGATACTGAATCGTAACAATGCCCTAAGTAACACGGCCACTCCCATCGTAAAATTTTTGACCTAAAAAGGCATTCCTGTTGCTCCACAGACTCCCCACTCACGTGATCTGAGTCCTTGTGCCTTTTTTCTCTTTCCGAAATCGAAAAATGTGTCATTTTGGGACACGGCCACTCCCATCGTAAAAATTTTGAAGGCATTCCTGTTGCTCCACAGACTCCCCACTCACGTGATCTGAGTCCTTGTGCCTTTTTTCTCTTCCCGAAATCGAAAAATGTGTCATTTTGGGACTCTGGAGAACATTCAAATGAATGTGACCGATATATTAAAATCCCTACCAGTTGAAGCCTTATGGTGCTGCTACAAGACTGGGAACTTTCCGAACAATTCTCTTCGTCGGATCGCTTTATAACTTGCGATACACAGGATCAGCTAGTAGTTGTTCCACCTTCCTGTGATAATCCTCAGCGTCCAAAACAACATTAGCATTCCCCTTATCCGATTTTGTTACAACGATGCTTTCGCTTCTCATGAGACCAATAAGAGATTTCCTTTCCTGCGCCGATATGTTGCTTTTCGGAGGTTTCACACCACCACCCAGCCAGAAGCAAGCAGTACTCAACACTCTGTCTTCACGTGCCTTCCGTATCAGCGATGACGACAACTTAGAATCAGAGTTGAATTTTTTAAAGAGGACATTGAAGGCAAATGGGTATGATAGTTATTCAATCGACACGGCTTTTAGGCGGAATATTTATATCACTTGAAAGAATGACGAGGAACCGCCTTCTCACTCCGTCAGGTTACCGTTCGTTTCTGGGGTCACTGACCGCATAAGCAGAATTTTAAAGAAAACTGATATTCAGACATCTTTATTTAGTCAAAACAAAATAAAAGTCTTTTTCCAACGGAAAACGGATGCACCGAATAACCTCCACAATGCCGGCGTCTATCAAGTGTCATGTGACTGTGGCAATGTGTATATAGGCGAAACGGGAAGAACTGTTAAAGAACGCATTAAGGAACACGAACGGCACATGCGGCTAAAACAAAGTGCAAAATCGTCAGTAGTGGAACATCACGAGAACTGTTGCTCTGACATCGATTTTAATAACATATGTGTACTGGCTAAAGAAACAAACATTTATAGAAGAAAGGTCCCAGAAGCGGTTTAAATTTCTAAGAATGCACCTAACTTCAATAGAGGCTATAGGCTTCCGGCATCATGGCTCCCCGCCATCAAGGAAGTAAATACGCGGTTGCAGTGTGTGAGTAGCATAAACAGCGCGCTGCAAGTCACCTCGGCGGACAATAATATTTTGGGTAAACATTCCCCCTCTCTTGCTCTGTGCGTTTCGAATCTAGCCACTTCTGACGACCAACCAACAGCGTTAGCAGGCATTTCAACCAATAACCCTTCTACAGCATAAGTGTGGAATAGTGCCTTTCTGTACACTGACGATGACCGCCAATGGTATCCACAGGAGATGAGCTACCAACGCCCCTTTTTCTGCATTAGACTATGACTATGGTCCACCAATGGTAGCCAAATGAGTTTTAACCAATACTATCACTACTCCAGCACGAACGCCAGAGAACTCCCCATTTACAAGTGGACGCGAAACTCGTCTCTGACAGTGTTCTAGCAGTAGTGGACACCAAAAGATCCTGAGGAAGATCCCAGCAGAGGGGTCGAAACGTCTAACATTTTAGAAGAAACATGATGTGGCCTAATAACCCAGAAGATTTTAACTTCAGTACAGAAGACTGCCTGTAAATGCGATCAAATATTCAAAGAAAATAATGCACGGAGTCCCATCTGTTGGATGCCGAATGGCACAGCATACGAATACAAGAACGTGTGGGGTCCTGTCTGCTGGCTGCCAGTAAACATGTGTAGCCAGCTTTGCAGTCTGCTGGTGACTGTCATTCAGCTTTGGTTACCATAGCTGCCACATGTGACAGCATCTGGTGGCCGCTGCCTGAACAAACACTGGGACATCCACGGGCAGTTAGCCACGTCAGTGGACTGTTACACCTGCTTGCCTCCCCATTGTCTACCACAACAACCAGGCATGGATCCCGAAACCTGCTTACGACTCATATTGTTCCCCAGCCAGATGCATGTTTACTGCAGATGAGAAGTGTCTCCTTCAGACATGTTTCGAATAAACTAGGAAAAACTGCAATTCTGTCTGACAGAATAATACATGTCACTCTCAAAGATGATACTGACTCCTTCCCAAGGGAGGGAGGGGGGATGTTTCCTCACAAAGGGGCCTTGACCAGCAAGGAAAAGTATTCAGTTAACTCCTCTTCTTTGTGGAACAATCTACCAGCTCCTTCTAACCCAGTAGAAGTCGAAAGGCCACACAGACTGGCCATGTGGTTTCAGGCGCCATGTCACGCACTGCGCAGCCCCTCCCACCAGAGGTTTCTAGTCCTCCCTCGGGCATGGGTGTGTGTGGTGTTCTTAGCATAAGTTAGTTTAATTAGTGTGTAAGTCTAGGGGCCGATGAGCTAAGCAGTTTGGTCCCGTAGGAATTCACACACATTTGCAGTCAACAGGCCTCTGCTTTTCAAAGACAATGGGAAAAGCTGCACATCAGCAGGTTCTTGCCTGCAGGACTCAGACTTACAATATGTGTGGTCCAGCATTCATCTACTGACTTGTCCCACCTTCTTGATCATCGTTCTTGCATTCCTCTTGGCTAACGCTATATCAGTGAACCTACATAAAACCTCCTTCCTCCAGTTTCATCCTAATTGTGTGATAATCTGTGGCTGCACTGGGTTGTTTGAGTGTTTCCTTGTCTGCTTAACGGTGATCCCAGTCTCAATTTGTTTGCTTGCGTGCTACTCGTTTACATTACAAGATGAAATGTTCAACCACCAATAACAGCACTGTCAGTGGCGAAAGCCTGAGGCAAGGAAAGTTACCTGGTAAGTATATATTCCAGCCAATAACTGTAACTTTTTTCACACACATTTCTGTGACTAAAAATTTTGTAGTATTAAATAAATATCTTCTTCTCATTGTTTCAATATACAACCATGAAACACTCGATCAGCTGGAGGCTGAGAGGCTACACAGCAGCATCAGCATTGTAAGCACACATTTTCTTCTTCGAAGCGCTGTGTGTGTATTTAATGCGTTGCTGAGACATATCCTTTTCATTAAAAAAATTATACCGTAGTGCCATGTGTATACATACTATGTCGTCTGAGGCATATTTTCTGGTGTTGTAAATGACTTTGAGGCAGAGGAGCAGGTGGGTGGGGGGGGGGGGGGGGGGGAGGACGAAGGTTGTGATGCCATCCATGTCACAGTTATCATATAAGTGTATATTAAAAAAAAATGTTCCTCATAGTTTTTCTGAGTATACATAAAATGTTGCTGAAATTTAATGGTCAACAAGTCTGACACACATTGGATTCGTTAAAAAAATTCATTCTAAGATTTCGTTGTAGTACTGTATGTATAACTTCTTCTTTATACATAAAAGGTAGTGTCCTGACTGACTGACTCATGGCCACCTAGCCCAAACCGTTAAGGATCAAAGTTCAAATTTGGAGAAGGTGTGGGTCTTACACTGTGGGCGTTATGTCAGAAGGGAGTTCTCAAAATTCCAACCCTAAGGGAGTGAAATAGGGATTGAATGGTTTTCTTGAGAAATGTTGCTACTAAGGCAATTTTGAAACAAGACCTACGATAATTGGTATTTGGTTTCTCGGTCAGAAATAAAGAAATACGTGTTCTAGCATTTTTGTAAATTTACCCTAAGTGGTGAAATAGTGGATGTTGAAAATATATCATTATTAAAGAACTGCTAAAGTACACTCCCGGAAATTGAAATAAGAACACCGTGAATTCATTGTCCCAGGAAGGGGAAACTTTATTGACACATTCCTGGGGTCAGATACATCACATGATCACACTGACAGAACCACAGGCACGTAGACACAGGCAACAGAGCATGCACAATGTCGGCACTAGTACAGTGTATATCCACCTTTCGCAGCAATGCAGGCTGCTATTCTCCCACGGAGACGATCGTAGAGATGCTGGATGTAGTCCTGTGGAACGGCTTGCCATCCCATTTCCACCTGGCGCCTCAGTTGGACCAGCGTTCGTGCTGGACGTGCAGACCGCGTGAGACGACGCTTCATCCAGTCCCAAACATGCTCCATGGGGGACAGATCCGGAGATCTTGCTGGCCAGGGTAGTTGACTTTCACCTTCTAGAGCACGTTGGGTGGCACGGGATACATGCGGACGTGCATTTTCCTGTTGGAACAGCAAGTTCCCTTGCCGGTCTAGGAATGGTAGAGCGATGGGTTCGATGACGGTTTGGATGTACCGTGCACTATTCAGTGTCCCCTCGACGATCACCAGTGGTGTACGGCCAGTGTAGGAGATCGCTCCCCACACCATGATGCCGGGTGTTGGCCCTGTGTGCCTCGGTCGTATGCAGTCCTGATTGTGGCGCTCACCTGCACGGCGCCAAACACGCATACGACCATCATTGGCACCAAGGCAGAAGCGACTCTCATCGCTGAAGACGACACTTCTCCATTCGTCCCTCCATTCACGCCTGTCGTGACACCACTGGAGGCAGGCTGCACGATGTTGGGGCGTGAGCGGAAGACGGCCTAACGGTGTGCGGGACCGTAGCCCAGCTTCATGGAGACGGTTGCGAATGGTCCTCGCCGATACCCCAGGAGCAACAGTGTCGCTAATTTGCTGGGAAGTGGCGGTGCGGTCCCCTACGGCACTGCGTAGGATCCTACGGTCTTGGCGTGCATCCGTGCGTCGCTGCGGTCCGGTCCCAGGTCGACGGGCACGTGCACCTTCCGCCGCCCACTGGCGACAACATCGATGTACTGTGGAGACCTCACGCCCCACGTGTTGAGCAATTCGGCGGTACGTCCACCCGGCCTCCCGCATGCCCACTATACGCCCTCGCTCAAAGTCCGTCAACTGCACATACGGTTCACGTCCACGCTGTCGCGGCATGCTACCAGTGTTAAAGACTGCGATGGAGCTCCGTATGCCACGGCAAACTGGCTGACACTGACGGCGGCGGTGCACAAATGCTGCGCAGCTAGCGCCATTCGACGGCCTACACCGCGGTTCCTGTTGTGTCCGCTGTGCCGTGCGTGTGATCATTGCTTGTACAGCCCTCTCGCAGTGTCCGGAGCAAGTATGGTGGGTCTGACACACCGGTGTCAATGTGTCCTTTTTTCCATTTCCAGGAGTGTATTTTTAAAGCTACATCTATGAAGACAGGTACTTGACTTCTCTGTTACAAATAAAAAATATGTGATCATGTGTTTCTGGAAATTAAACCCCTTAGGGGGTGAAACAGGGGATGAGACTTTTTATGAAAATATTTTATTATTAAAAGATTTTTGGAGCAAAATCTATGAAAATTTAAATTTCGATTCTCAGTTACAGATAAAAAAATACGTGCTTCAGTGTTTCTGGAAATTCAACCCCTACAGAGGTGAAATGGAGGATCAAAGTTTTTATGGAAAAATTTCATTGAGCAAGCATTTTTGAAGCTAAATCAACGAAAATTTGTATTTTGCTTCTCTGTCAGAAGTAAAACATAGCATGTCAGTGTTTTTAGAAATTCAACCCCTAAGGCGGTAAAACAGGGTCAGACCCATTCACTGGCTCATCACTGCCCACCCCAAACTGCTAACAATAGAAAATTGAAGTTTGGAGAGAGTGTGTATTTTATACTGTAGGCATCATTTGAGAAGCGATTGTCGGAAATTCCACTCCTAAGGGGGTGAACTAGGGGATGAATGGCTCTTTGAAAGTGTGTCACTATTTAGAGAATCTTTAAGCCAGAACAACGAAAACTAGTGTTTGGCTTCTAAGTCAGAAAATAAACAAGATACGTTTTTCAGAATTTTTGGAAATTCAAGCACTACAGTGGTACGATAGTGGGTGAAAGTCTTTTGAATATGAGTAACTACGAAAGAACTTCTAACTATTTTTAAGGCTACATCTATGATAATTGGTATTTGACTTTCCATTTGGAAATAAAAAAAAATGTGTTTCATTGTTTCTGGCAATTCAACCCCTAAGGGAGCATAATAGGGATGAAAATTTTTAAGAAAATATTTCATTACATTAAAGAAATTTTAAAGCTAAATTTATGAAAACTGGTAGTTCACTTCTCGCTTAAATATAAGGAAATATTTGTCAGATGATGAGAGCTGTTATGGAAATATCTCCACAAGAACGAAAAGGAACGATTAACAAAAACTTTGGACTCCAGCTACCGCAATCACTTTTGGGTCAGAAGTACATTCGGAAAAGACCATGCTTATATGGCCTTAATTAACGTGAAAAGCTTAGAAGGCGTTGCAGTTTGTGAACAACATAAAAATTCTATTAAACAAAAACAAAAAGTATATCTGCAGGCCATACAGTCTCCACGAGCAAAGCAGCAGGTGCTAAGCTAGCGTAACATGTTTGCTATTATTTGCGGCCAACAAGTATGATATATACTCTTTGATGTTGTAGATGATTCTGTGGTCAGGAGCAGGGAGGGGCAGAGGTTGTGACACTACCCACGTCACAGTTGTCGTGTCAGCTACATTACAAAAAAATTTTCTTTGTTTTAGGTGTGTACTTTTTCTTATTAAATAAATATGTTGTTGTTGTACATGATTTCAGCGACCTCGATTGACGGATCCACGGAGATTGGGGCGACAATGATAAGATGCCAGAATGGGTGGAGGAGGTGGAAATAACATTGGCGTGAGGAGATGCTGGAGATGATTCCCAGTGACCTCAAGGATATGTCACAGAAGCAGTATACTGTAGCCAGATGAATCATGATACTTCAAAGAGAAACATGTACATCACCATTATTTGCACGAAGATTCTGATGGTGTAATCAAATTTTCAGTATCTTTATTAGTTTAAAGTTTAGTATCTGACGGTAAATTATACAAGTAACACCCAGCAACTAATTTCCAAAATATAAACGCTTCATTCGATTTTGTCGAACGCTGTATCTTTAGAAAGCTATTAGTATAAACCTAAATTGGTATGAATTACAGGCACGTAACTTAAATAGTACATGAGTTATTGGAGGTCAAAGTGGCCGATTACTATCGATCGCCGGCCGGTGTGACCGTGCGGTTCTAGGCGCTTCAGTCTGGAACCGCGTGACCGCTACCGTCGCAGGTTCGAATCCTGCCTCGGGCATGGATGTGTGTGATGTCCTTAGGTTAGTTAGGTTTAAGTAGTTCTAAGTTCTAGGGGACTGATGACCACAGATGTTAAGTCCCATAGTGCTCAGAGCCGTTTGAACCACTATCGATCGCGTCAGGCCATAAGTACTCACAGTTACACGAGAAAACGGTAGCAGCATGCTTATAAACATATTGATTTATCTATGTCTTTGTAAATATCCGATATATGCTTATCATGAAGAAAGTGGTTAATTATTTACTGTGTTTTAGAAAGCACAGAGACATTAGGCTCCTGGCCTACCTTTTGCTTCTTTTCTTTTGATGTATGTTTATTTAATTGTTTATGTATTTAATAATGTGCGTTAGAGCGTGTTTATGGTGCAGCCGTAGGAATATTTATTTAATTTAAAGTTATTTAAATGTAACTCCAGTATTTCGTATGTGTATAAATATGTTTGTGAGTGAACGTTGGATTGAAGACATGGCGCGAGCGTTCTAGCCAATGACAGCACTCGTCAATGGGGAGACTGGATAGAAGCGAGTTCGGGAGAGGAGGACACGAGTAGTTCTGGCAGTGCGGCAGTTCTGGACAGTACGGCACTGGACGCGACAGCGCGACGGACGCACAGTCGCGGGAGAGACTTGGAGATTGTGAAGCGGTTTTGCGCGTGGTCGCGGCAGATAGAAATACTTTGGAGTGCCGACTTGTGCACTTGTGAGATTTCCGTGGCTTTTAGAGTGAAGGCGTAGTGTGCGTTTAGAAGCGAATATCTCACGAGCTGTGTTGTTGTTCATAACTAATTGCGTGCCACAGGAATCTATTGTTTCCCTGTTATTCAACTTATATTTTTATTTAATTGCTGGATAATCGACACTAATAAGTGTTTTGCAGAAATATACCGCAGTCTCAAAAGTACTTCTACTATCGTACTAATTATTTAAATTCGTTAAGATAGTACCTGCAGATTTTATTTAACTGCACTCTTCCATTTATAAATTTATATGTTACATACATAATTCGCAATTGCCGAGTGATGGAAACCTTCTATCGTTCGATTCATGTGTATATTCTTATCGTATACTGTAGGCTCAACAGTGTTTGGCCTGTAATGCGGCAATTACGTATCCCAGCCCCTAGTCAACCAAACCATCCAAAACTTTTAATATGGCAACAGTGAGTTGGAGGTACGTAGTTGGTGGCCATTCATTTCATATCTATTTGAAAGCCCACAAGATGAAATGTCACCAACAAAAGGAAGCCCAAAAAAGCCTCAAAAACAATAGCAGAGAAGACTCAATATCAGCAGAAATGCTGAAATGGGCAAAACTGGAAATCCTAGACGACCTACGCCGAATCTTCCAGCAAATATGGAAGACAGAAAAACTGCCAGATGGATGGAAATCAGTACTGATCCATCCACTCCATAAAAAAAGGTGACAAAAAATGTAAACAACTACAGAAGCATGTCAGTACTCCCAGTCATCTACAAAATCCTCTCAAAGATACTGCTGAATAGAACTGAATGAATCCTAGATAAACAACTTGGAGAAAACCAGAGTCGTTTCCAGAAAGGCCGCTGCTGTGTCGAACAAATTTTTAATTTGAAATCAAAAACCGACACAGAATGCTGAATGGTAAAATTATGGTGTTTTCCTTCATTGACTTCAAAAAAGCCTTTGACTCTGTGGATAGAGAGATCCTAGATAGGATTGTCAGTGAATTTGGAGTCAAAAACAAGCTGGCAAACATTATCACAGAAACCCCACCAGGCAACACTTCCAAAGTGAAGTTAATGGGGGAATTGTCCCAGCCATTTGAAATCAAGACAGGTGTGCGACAGGGCGATGGATTATCACCAGTACTATTTAACTGTGTCCTACAGAAGAGTGTGAGAATTTAAAATTCCGAACTTGAAAGTCAAGGGATTAGTACAATTGGTCTGGGAAGAAAATCGGGAGGAATCAAAGTAAACTGCTTGGCTTTTGCTGATGATTTTGCAACACTTTCAGAGAACTTAGAAGAAGCAGTCATACAGATCAACCTATTAGGAAGGATCGCTGGCAAGACAAGACCAAATTCTTGACAAGTGACAAACATAGTTTACAATTCCTTGAAACAGATGTAAGGTGTCAGGCAAATCCAACACCTTCCACGAAACCCCTGACATGATAGCAAATCCGGCAATATGTCACATAGCTCCGAATAAATCCAGACATTAAATTAACCAAAGTAATACGATCAACGAGTGAGCAAATGGAATACCACAGACTAACACAAGGACGCCTAAATAAATGACACATCTTCCCACCGTGAAGCAGACGCAGCTCCGAGGGGAGAAACGAGAACAGAAGCCGAGAGCAGAGCCATGTAGGCTAGAAGGGCCTACAATAAGGGACACCCCACATCGCCTGCCGTCCGCCAAGAACATGCCCCAGCCCATGTTAAAAGATAGAGTGCTCAAGAAGAACAGTATAGATCTTACAATAACACTAAAAGGGCCACACCAGCTGCAAGTTTTAGCGTGAGACAATACGTGTCTCTGTTATGTAGCAAACATTAAAAAACATTGCCCCTCCACAAAAAGTATAACGTTTCTCATTGGATAGACAGAATTTTTGTAGGCGGAGCTTAAGGTTAACACTGAGACGCTGATTGGTCAGTTGAAAACACAGCCAGATACCTTTTTCTTAAACTAACTTCGGTAAACAGTAGTAAGGAGAAGTTCGAGAGAGTTGCTACCGAGACGGTGAGGTGTGTGGGGCTGCGCTGCCCGCCGCTGCCTAACCACCGACAAGGTAATGAATGCACGTGATGCTGCATAAGAGCGCATAAGGCTTCACTCAGAACTGCAGAAGTCTCATCTGTTACACCCCCTTTTTATGTAATACTAGTGTCGATTGTCAACTAAACTTCGTGGTATTCACATTTGCTACTTGAAGTTAAAATCTGAAACGCGATGATTTTTCTGTTATATAATTATTGAGAAGCCACATCAGCCACTATAATTTATGACAAGTTAAATAAGTAATTAAAGATAATTGAGGGTCACTGTAGACCATTTTTGATAGTTTACTCTTTTATGAAACTTAATTTAAACCTAGATTATAGATGTGATATGGCATAGGTCATCCTTCGATCCATTATAGAGCTTGCAAAACCATTCAGGGAATATTCGTTCACATTTTTACTGAATGCAGTTGGTTTTTATCACATATATTAAAATATTTCCTTTTGTCAATAGAACAATTTATAATCAATGTTTTGTGAGTAGAGTAAAAATTCCTATGGTAAACTTAGTTGCTTTTTCGACGTTATTTTACCAGATAACTAAAAATAGGAAAGCCTTGAACCCCTTCCACTAAATTTAGTTAGTATTAAGATTCTTTTACAGGGAGTGCAGTGGAGCTGATGCTGAAATCATTAAGTATTTGATTATATCAGCGCTAGTCTCACTGAACTCTTCTGAACTCTACTTATCATGTGTCTTAGAACAAACAGACACCATGCAGAATGTTAGACAGACATTGAACGGACTGAGAGGAACAAGAAATTCAAATTTCTTGGTGAAGCTATACGAGACAAAGGACTGGAGAAAGCTGCTGTGGGGGACTGGATCGCAAAAATGGAGAGATTAACCAAAAACATTTACAACAAAAAGTGCATGTCTTGGAATGCCAAAATGAAGCACTACAATGTTTTGATAAAAATAGAGTTTCTGTATGCCAGCGTATGTCTCTCAATGAACTACAAGTTGGAAAAGCTGGAGATACTAGAAGGAAGAATATTACGGGAAATCATGAGTCCAGCCCAGGTTGAAACTGGCTGGAAACTTCGTAACGACAGTGAAATCTACAAAAAGGTGGAGAAAATCTTGACGATCATGTAAAAGAGGAGGTTATCAGTTCTGGGTCACCTGCACAGAATGTACAAAACCAGCCTAACCAAAAGGATGTTCTACTACCTGGGGTAAACGGAGACAACAACGAATGGTTCAACATTCAGGAAGTTCAGATGTTAAATGGGGATACATTTTGGACCATGATTCAAAATTTGGAAGAATTTCAATTCGAAAGAACAAAGAAGACTGGAAGAGTGTGGACAGATGAACAGAAGCAACAACACAGCGTCCATATGAAGGAGTAATGTAGAAAGAGGAAACTTCAGACAAGGAGGAAATGAAATTGTAGTGTGATCCTAATTGGTCAATTTGCAAATTAAAAAAAATATATGTGCAGCCACTGTAGTGCAATCACCTTACCAGCTGAGCAAAAATGGCTACACTTTACATTATGAGATAAGGAGAGGGAGGTTAAATAAGGCGAAACAAGTTTGCAACAATGGAGAGTTGCAGATAAATGGATCGCCCTCCAGATGTCACAATGAACGCCACACCATCGTATAGTGATCCTGTATGAGTAGATAGCATCAGGCAAGCACAGTGAATGTCTGGAGATGGTCAATACTTGGAAGTCATCTGTTGACTGATGTAGGGTTCTGCATGACACAGTTCATCCCATTCCAACTCCATAAACCAAACTTTAACATTTCTTAATGCGCTTTCAGTCTCTAACACACCATGCCAGTCACTGTCCACCGGTGTCACTATACCAATATTTAAGTGCTTTGAACCTCTAGTTATTTTAGTAGAAGTTGCAGTGAAACGCAGTATACCACTGGGAGGAGTTGGCAGCTTCTCATCCACCACATCAACACTCTGACCTTGCAGTAACACTGGAATGTTCTGAGATGGTGTGTATTTTGGAGACTGTACTGACCTTCTATGTGTCATGTGTGACACCCAGAACAGTTATTGCGAGATTTGGAGACTGGCTAGGTGTCTTCATAGACATGCAGGATGGATAGTAGCAACCCATTGTCCTCCTCCAACCTGCTGGTCAGGTGCACTGCAGGATCTCATGGTGCTGCTGCTCATCCTGATAGCCACAGGTTGTTACATGTCCTGACAAATCAGCAGTGGCTGCTGCTGTCCCAGACACACTGGGATCACTGTAGGTATGGACATGCTGAAGATTGCTGAAGATTGCTGAAGGTCCAGACATGTCAGATGTTGCTAAATGAAGAAGAAGAAACATTAAGCACCAACAGACAAAGGCATGGAGTTGTACAAAGTCATGACAAGGTGAATGATGATTTTGTTTTCTGTTGCTGTATCACACTTCTTCCACTGACTGACTGTGACTGAGAGTGCATCTGCCGTATATTCCGCAATTAAACAGTAATATGATGAGATTCAGCATTCCTATTGGTCCCCTGCCAATTTTCAGGTGGAGCAAGGAGAAATACTTTGTTCATATTGGTCCCCAATGGAAGTGGTTTGGGAAATAAAAACCTGTTTCAAGCACACTCTTTGGTAGCTCAGTCAGGGACCATACTCCAAGGTGAAAACTTCAGGTTCATTCTGTCTGGGGTAGTGGTATAGGATAAAGTTGTCTCCTTCTATGTGGATTGGCAGGGCATTTCAGTAAACTAGAACAGCTCCAGCACAGCCAGTAGATTTCATGAGTTTCGAACTGCATCTTTAGCCCAACCCGCTGAATCGCCAGTATTTATTGAAAAGTATTCACCCCATGCTCATATCTATCACCTCCTTCCACTCCTTATTTAGGAGGAGGCTATGGACACAGTCCTCAGCTGTATGCTCACAGATAATACACTTATTAATCTCCCCCATCCAACACGAATATCTTGTCAATTGCATTATGACAGTGTCTTCCTCTCCAGCAGTTCAGCACAGAGTGAGACTTTTTTCTGCCAATTCACAAGTTGAGGAAGGGGGGGGGGGGGCTGGAGGCTTTGACCAGGAAGAGGGAGAAGTGTCTCAGAACTGAACTGTCGAGGATTGAAAAAAAGTGTCCCTTTACCCAGGGTCCTGTGTAAGGAGGAGAGATGGGATGAGTGGGGGGGGGGGTTTCTCAGAAGACTGGATTATCCCCAGGGGGTCATAGATCAATTAAAATAACAACAGAAAGTCCAAGGGAGTAATAAATCAATTAGTAAAACAATAGGTTAAAGGGAGGTGGAGGGGGTAAGTTGCCTCTGAAAGTATGCTTGGCCCTGAATGTATGCAACCCACACAAGCAAAATGTGCCAGAACCATTATTGCCCCACCACTGTTTTCATCAAACTCTGATGGTACTGGCAGACAACAGACTCCAACAGTTCAGAGATGGAACATTGGCTGGTTAGTGAACAGGCAGTGCACACTAGGGGAGTGTGGGAGTGGAATCCAGTACCACCCCCATCCATATACCAGGTGCAGGACAGTAAACTAGTCTAAACTGTCTTTCTCCATTGCATCTCCAGTTTCCTCATGGTGGTGCAGGCAGAACCAGGATTCGTTGGTAAAAACAATTTGAGTCCATTTGTTAGTCCATGTCCATCGTGTGCCAGCACAAACGTCTGTGAAGTAGACTCAGTGGACGCCTTGCAGATAGTCGACTCTGCTGCCAGCGGATTCGAATGGAATGCAGGGACACTGCTTGGTGTACAAGAGACCAAATTTGTTGTGATATGGTTCATGATGTGACAGAGCGATCCATCACTGTCATGCACACAGTATGCCTATCATCAGGTGTAATGGTGCAACAAGGTGGGAGCAGTTGCTCTCGTTGATCCGTTGTTGCCACCCACTTCCAGTGATTACAGATCCACATCAAAGTTGCTTGGTTTCTTTTGATAGGATTACTGATTTCTCTGATCGATAATCTGTAATGCCTATAGTCAAATATCCTTCATCAGTCAAACTCTGAAATGTACGTGAAAGATGCTTGCTGTCTTCTGTGAGGCATACTGAATTTGCTCATGCAAAATAGCCGCAGGAAATAACTACTCCAGAACGTCCACAGGGCCTTCTGTCCCCGCTGTCAGGTGGCGCTACTGGCATCTGTGATCTGCGCCTATGCTAAAATGTTAACATAGTCATCTCTCGTCGCCACAAATGCACGCTGCAAATTTCAACTAATTTGGATGCTTCCTTTGGTGTTGTATTTTGGGTGGCCAGCACTTTAAATGATGCACCATGAAGGAATTATCCAATTACGCGAATGTGGCGGAAGTCAGTATATGTGATCCACATGTACAGACGAACAAATTACGACAATTTTAGAAAAGTGGATGATTTATTCAGGCGCTAAAGCTTCACAAACTGAGAAAGTCAATAACGCATTGAGCCACATCTAGCCCTTGTGAAAGAAGTTATTCGGCTCTGTACTAGCTGATAGACTTATTGGGTGTCCTCCTGAGGGAAATCGTGCCAAATTCTATCCGACTGGCGTGTTAGATCGTGAACACATTGGGGCAGGCTGAGAATCTGAATAGGATGATATATACACGCCAAGAAAGGAAAATAAAAAACGACGCACCATGAAGGATTTATCTGAATGGGACAAGTGTCAGTAGATGTGATTTACATGTACTGACCAGAAAATGATTACAGTTTCAGAGAAACTGGCTGATTTATTCAACAGAAACAGTTACACAGACTGAGCGAGTCAGTAATGTGCTGGTCCACCTTTGACCTTTATGAAGCAGTTATTGATAGACAGATAGGGTTGTTGGATGTCCTTCTCAGGGATATTGCTCCAAATTCTGTACAACTGGTGTGTTAGATCGTCAAAATCGTAAGATGATTTGTAATGCTACAACGTAAGATGATTTGTAATGCTACAAACGTTCTCAATTCAGGACAGATCAGGCGACCATGCTGACCAAGGTAGGGTTTGGCAGGCATGCTGGCCATCAGGGCTCAGTTGGAAGTGGGACCCATGACTGCAGACAGTTCTACTCCAGTTTTCTACCTGCCTGCTTCCTGCCTTACAGCCTGACAACTATGAGTGATGGCCTGCAGTGCCATTTCTTTTCATAGCGAGATTGCTTTGGCTGTCATCCATGGGATCCCTATAGCTCAGATGCACATCGACAATTTTCTATGCCACGTTTTGTTGCCATTCAAGGCAAGCTATCCTGAGCTTACATTTCAGCAAGATAATGCCCGCCCGCACATGGCGAGAGTTTCTAGTGCTTGTCTTCCCGCTTGCCAAACCGTATCTTGGACAGCAAGCTCTTGCTCTTCATTAAGTCAGCAAAATTTTCTGAAATTGTAATTATTTGTTAGTCTGCACATGTACAGCTCATCTACAGATTTCTGTTCCATTAGGATTATTCTTTCGTGGTGCATCGTTTTATCTTTTCTTTTGTCTTTGACTCTATATTGCTGAGCTACTGCCTAGGACTAGGCCTCAATTTTGCTACCCATAGCTCTGCAGACGAAATTAGATACTCTCGTTGTACGAATTGATTGCTTGATTGGCTTCTTATCTCTACAAATATTTCCAAGAACTATGTGAATACAAAAGGGATATTCTGGATTGAGTGTCATTTCCATATATCATGGACATTCATTAGGGCGTGAACTAGCCCAGCGCGAACGCAAATGAGGCCACCAATCTGACGATCGTGACGTGAGAAAACTGTATGTCACTTCCAAGTCGCCTGAACAAAACAAAAAATTAGTCGTAAAAAGAAAATTTGATTCTATTCCCGGGATGATGAAAGGGCACCTCCGCACACAGATTGGAAGATAAACCTTTTGTTCAGCAATGCACACTGTAAGTACGCACGCATGCCACATCATCGTTTGTTTATTTGTGTAAATTCAGGTGCTTGGTTATAGGGCAAATGACGTAAAATGAAAACGATTATTAAGTGTGGAAGCGATTAACTCTTGGTTTATTCAGTTTCTCCGGTCGTTCATTATCGTTATGACTCTTCAGAAGATTAATGAAATAAATTTAAGTCTCACAGTTTTGAACATTCATTTGTAGTAGAATACCTTCGTTAACTCATTACTGCTAATCACACTTAACGTGTTTAAGCGCTATTTTTCTTTTAGAATGAAGTATTCATAATGTGGCGTCCTACATGGACACGAATTAAAGCAACTGTGAGAGAGTGAGTAAACAGGAGAAGCGTATTTTCGTTTTGACAGAATAGAAAGCTTGTTACTAATCAGTGATCCTGCGATATACGGTTAGAGATACAAGCAAGTTTCCATTGCCATTGTCATTACCTAATATCTACTGAAATATCATGTCTCACGGCACGCCGCGGCCCTGTCATTTCTGTATCTATTATTCTGCTTATTGCGATGCCCCACCTACTTCTATCCTTGTATGGATCAATTTCCGCCTATAAATGACCGTGGTTGGTGTTCAGACTCGTAATTATAATTGGCTTCAGTAAGCACAAGGACCTCATAAATTTCTAACGTAATCTTGACTCCAAAAGCACTGACTTGTCAGGTCAACCTTTGGTTTAGTAGTTGCTGTTTTTGTTTTACGACTGACACTTAAGGTTAACGTACTTCACGTCTCATTTTCAGGACGCGATCGTATTGCCATTCTTTTTCGTGTTTTTCTACCAAATTTATTTTACCAACGTCGACTGACTTCTCATCAGTCTCTGATAATCATAGATAGGATTAAGGCTATAGATATTGCGTCGAACAACATAACCTACCAAGGTGTAATCTGACAGGTCTGTGATTATCCATGTGTACGGTTATAGAAATACACTGACGTTAAAGGAGGCTAAATTGTTCATAAAAGCACTTTTACTACAGCTGCACTCACATAACATTTAGCCCTATAGGTACCTAATAAGGGTTTCATCAATTTATGCGCATCCGTATATATCACATTTGTATTACTCTTAATTAGCTACGACAAAGACATGGTCACGCAAACAATAATGATAAGTAATAGATTTTATTTATTACTGAAAATATTTTTAAGAGGTGCTTTGAACACAGAAACATACATAATAGTGGTGTGGCTACTTAATTTCTTACTGCCCTGATAGTCCAGTCTTTAATTATCTATCAAAAACGAGGAAGGGGGATGGGGCGAGGGGAGAACTTACAAAAGCTCCAGATTTTCTGAACTTCTAGTGTGTTGTATGTAGGTGGCCTGCAGTGAAGAATCCTAATTTTTGACCTCGAGAAACCTGTGCTAACTTTGAAAAATCGCGAAATGTTGGAAATTTTTTCAATTTACTCTCTATAAATTTTTTCACTTGCGTTCGACGACATAAATCACTTTGATCTTTCTAGCAGAGCCTTACGTTACCCATAACCTACACCGGTTAAACGTCCTTTTATATCAGAGGCTTACAACATAAAGCTTCAAAGACACAGAAAATTTCTCAAATCAATGTTATAGCTATGAATTTACAATGTTATTTTAAAAGCGTTATGATTCGCACCTCTAAAGGTCAACGTTTCTCAGCCCCAAGATCACTCTCAACTGTCAACGTGATGTTCACTTTCGCTTGAGCTCTACACCAAATACTGTTCTAATAGTCCAGTCTTTAAGTATGTATTAAAAACGAGGAAGGGTTTGTATGTGTGTGTGTGGGGGGGGGGGGGGGAGCGAGGAGGAGACGGATCTGGTTGGCCCGATGGGGAGGTGTTCTTCGGACACCCAAAGCAGTCGTTACCATCCGCCTTCACACCACTACCGTCATCACCAACTGACCTGTTGGAAACCTCTTCGTATTAGTTTTTTGGGTCTACTGTTGCTCTGTGGGCTCACTACTCCCACATGTGTACCCTAATGAAAGATTCATTCAAGCCGAAAGGACGTGCGATTGGAGCCCGCACGTCGAGTGCGCCAATGAAATTATTCCCTATCTCATACTGCAGGTTATTTGATTTACGCTCGGAGTGCAAATCTGTACTGGAAGGAGACGATCAGCCTAAAAGACAAAATGGAACGTCACCGATTTCACAGATTCACTACTGAGGACTACTCAGTATCAGCCGTACTGAAAAATTCTGGTCGGGCAACTGCATCTACATCTACATTTATACTCCGCAAGCCACCCAACGGTGTGTGGCGGAGGGTACTTTACCTGCCACTGTCATTACCTCCCTTTCCTGTTCCAGTCGCGTATGGCTCGCGGGAAGAACGACTGTCTGAAAGCCTCCGTGCGCGCTCTAATCTCTCTAATTTTACATTCGTGATCTCCTCGGGAGGTATAAGTAGGGGGAAGCAATATATTCGATACCTCATCCAGAAACGCACCCTCTCGAAACCTGGCGAGCAAGCTACACCGCGGTGCAGAGCGCCTCTCTTGCAGAGTCTGCCACTTGAGTTCATTAAACATCTCCGTAACGCTATCACGGTTACCAAATAACCCTGTGACGAAACGCGCCGCTCTTCTTTGGATCTTCTTTACCTCCTCCGTCAACCCGATCTGGTACGGATCCCACACTGATGAGCAATACTCAAGTATAGGTTGAACGAGTGTTTTGTAAGCCACCTCCTTTGTTGATGGACAACATTTTCTAAGCACTCTCCCAATGAATCTCAACCTGGTACCCGCGTTACAGTAGGCCTTACAACTCATCAGTCATGCCCATACGCATAGAGCAAGGCCTAATGACGGCGATGAAGAGTTGTGGAGGGGATTCTCATAGACGCTGCGTAATATATGGTGTGTTCTCTCGATGGTCTCTGAGTATGCTCTGCCTGCACCACTTTTGTAAACAATTGAGATGTTCAATTAGGCTGTCTGACCATACACCATTTTTTAAACTAAGGAGATCATTTCACTTAGCAAATGAACAATTGGTGACGAAGAAGTGAACTGTTATTTAGCTCTAGGAGGAGAAGGAGGGGATTGGTGTTTAACGTCCCGTCGACAACGAATGCATTAGAAACGGAGCACAAGTTCGGATTAGGGAAGGATGAGGAAGGAAATCGGCCGTGCCCTTTCAAAGGAAGTGCCGCCATTTGCCTGAAACGGTTAAGAGAAATCACTGAAAACCTAAATCTTGATGGCCGTACGCGGGTTTTAATCGCGTCCTCCCGAATACGAGTCCAGAATTCTAATCATTGCTCCACCTCGCTCGGTTTTATCTCCTGAAATTGATGTCAACTGCATGAAGGAAATGGTACGAGAAATGGAGACGTGAAATTCAAATCGAAGAATAAAGTTGCTACTCTAGCCTCAGTTTCAAGTGCCCTGAAAATTAGCAGAGAAAAAAGACATTGACGATCCTAGTGCTCCCTTGCGACGTAGCAGCTGTAGCAGTTGGCTGATGCACAGTAACTTAGTTTAGTTTTATTTTCTTTCACGTACTTCTGCGAAGAAGTGAACTGTACCTGTGTGTTTTCCTGTGTGGACTAGTGTTTACCAGCTTACTCTAAGTTTTTGTTTCTGGGTCAACCTTACTGCATATTTTTCTTTAGTGAGGCGGCTTCCGTGTTTAATGTTTCGCTGCCAGAAGCACCACGTCGCGCGACTACGTTTAAATCTTGTGTTAGTACACAGGCGTATAGTTTAGATCAGTGTTTTAGAGTCTGAATATTTATTTCCTGCAGCAGCTTTGTGTAAGCAGAGTTTTTAACAAAAAGCGGTTGCTGACACATCCAATTCCAGTAGAGAAATTTATTTCTATTGCGGATCTCGCGGTCTCGGGGTAGAGTGGGTGTTTGTTTAATTTCCTCGTTATATATTGTATACGTTCTAACCCCAGTAGCGCCACAGACGAGTAATTTTCTCTTTTGCGGGGGTCCGTTACTACTATCTAAGCTTGTGCTGACTGCTTTGCTTGTACTTTTTTGAGATCTTATTTAACTTTTTACACAGTACTGCATGGCTAGGGGCTGTGCTTGTTGTGAGCTGACACAAGAACAACTGGTTGCCGTTCGTAAACAACAGAGACCCGCCTTGGCCACGGTCGACAGGTTTCTGGGTAACGCTCAAAGCTGCAGCGACATCGGTCCAAGTGAAGAGACCTGCAACACATTTGGTGCCACTGGAATCCCTTGTTGAACTGGCTTTCGCGTTGTCTTCCGATACACAACAGCTGACCGGTCATTCCTCACTCGAGAGTGGGTGGCGAACAGGAATGGGTTAGCGTGTCACAGGGCATAAGGCAAAAGAGGAAACAGGCCACACAGCTGGCTCCTTACGCCTTAGGAACAGGTACGAGTTGCTACCCACTATTCATAACACTTACAGCCAGCACGGGACGCTTTTGCTGTTGGGCCAGCGGTCGATTTTCCTGGCCAGACCGCACAAGTACGGAGAACTGGTATGCCAGTCACTTTGAGCTCCAACATTATACAAGTAACGGAGCCGCTAGGGAAATAAATTACTGGCCATTAAAATTGCTACACCACGAAGATGGCGTGCTACAGACGCGAAATTTAACCGACAGGAAGAAGATGTTGTGATATGCAACTGATTAGCTTTTCAGTTCATTCACGCGAGGTTGGTGGCGGTGGCGACACCTACAACGTGCTGACATGAGGAAATTTTCCAACCGATTTTGCATGCACAAACAGCAGTTGACCGGAATTGCCTGGTGAAACGTTGTTGTGATGCCTCGTCTAAGGAGGAGGAATGCGTGCCATCACGTTTCCGACTTTGGTAAAGGTCGGAGTGAAGCCTATCGCGATTGCGGTTTATCGTATCGCGACATTGCTGCTCGCGTTGGTCGAGATCCAATGACTGTTAGCAGAATATGGAATCGGTGGGTTCAGGAGGGTAATAAGGAACGCCGTGCTGGATCCCAACGGTCTCGTATCACTAGCAGTCGAGATGACAGGCATCTTATCCGCATGTCTGTAACGGATCGTGCAGCCACGTCTCGATCCCTGAGTCAACAGATGGGGACGTTTGCAAGACAATAACCATCTGCACGAACAGTTCGACGACGTTTGCAGCAGCATTGACTATCAGCTCGGAGATCATGGCTGCGGTTACCCTTTACACTGCATCAAAGACAGGAGCGCCTGCGATGGTGTACACAACGACGAACCTGGGTGCACGAATGGCGAAAATGAATCCAGGTTCTGTTTAGAGCATCATGATGGTCACATCCTTGTATGGCGACATCGCGGTGAACGCACATTGGAAGCGTGTATTCGTCATCGCCATACTCGCGTATCACGCGGCGTGATGGTATGGGGTGCCATTGGTTACACGTCTCGGTCACCTCTTGTTCGCATTGACGGCACTTTGAACAGTGGACGTTACATTTCAGATGTGTTATGACCCGTGGCTCACCCTTCACTCGATCCCTGCGTAACCCTGCACGACTGCAAGTTGCAGGTCCTGTACGGGCCTTTCTGGATACAGAAAATGTTCTGTTGCTGTCCTGGCCAGCACATTCTCCAGATCTCTCACCAATTGAAAACGTCTGGACAATGGTGGCCGAGCAACTGGCTCGTCACAATACGCCAGTCACTACTCTTAATGAACTGTGGTATCGTGTTGAAGCTGCATGAACAGCTGTACCTGTACACGCCATCCAAGCTCTTAATGTCAGGCGTATCAAGGCCGTTATTACGGCCAGAGGTGGTTGTTCTGGGTACTGATTTCCCAGGATCTATGCACCCAATTTGCCTGAAAATGTAATCACATGGCCGGCCGTTGTAGCCGAGCGGTTGTAGGCGCTTCAGTCTGGAGCCGCGCGACCGCTACGGTCGCAGGTTCGAATCCTGCCTCGAGCATGGATGTGTGTGATGTCCTTAGGTTAGTTAGGTTTAAGTAGTTCTAGGGGACTTATGACCTCAGATGTTAAGTTCCATAGTGCTCAGAGCCATTTGAACCATTTGTAATCACATGACAGTTCTAGTATAATATATTTGTCCACTGAATACCCGTTTATCATCTGCATTTCTTCTTGGTATAGCAATTTTAATGGCCAGTAGTGTAGCACGCAGAGCGGGAAAGAATGCCAGTGTGCTCTCGGTATGATTGCCGGGAGTGTCGTCCGTCACGTGGAGGCTCTGCCGGTGGCTATAGGGATCACTGGGTTCATCTGGCTGCAATCAGTGGCACAAGTCGACACATGTGAGGGCTACCACTTGGGATTTGAGGCTATCCCCGGCTCCTTTCGACGGATGGCTGATTTGGTGAAGGCAACTAGTATCACACGCGGGGTACGGTCTACGCTGAGTATTGGTACCATTGTACACCAGGGGCGATCGAAATCCTCTGGTCTAGATCAGAGTTGAAGGTTTAAACCAGAGGCTCAGATGACTCTGCGACGGTATCGGATGCCAGTTTCTCGGTCTATGCTATCAAGTGTAAAATTGCGTGGCTCCCCTTAATAGGTCAGCCGTGCACCGCGAGCAGGAAGCGACTGCTAGGATAGCGCAGTACGTGTGGCATGATGCACATGGAAGTTTTTTAAGCGAGAGAAAGAGAGAGAGAGAGAGAGAGAGAGAGACCATTACTTTAGGACCAGAGACGAACTCCCTGCCAAAATAGAAGTTACATAAGTCACAATGTCGTCAGAGAATGCTTATCCTCACTGATGGGACACAAAAGATACTAATATGATATTAGTAAACTACAGGAGCATCCGAGAAAACATTTCATGATGAATATACACTCTTGGAAATTGAAATAAGAACACCGTGAATTCATTGTCCCAGGAAGGGGAAACTTTATTGACACATTCCTGGGGTCAGATACATCACATGATCACACTGACAGAACCACAGGCACATAGACACAGGTAACAGAGCATGCACAATGTCGGTACTAGTACAGTGTATATCCACCTTTCGCAGCAATGCAGGCTGCTATTCTCCCATGGAGACGATCGTAGAGATGCTGGATGTAGTCCTGTGGAACGGCTTGCCATGCCATTTCCACCTGGCGCCTCAGTTGGACCAGCGTTCGTGCTGGACGTGCAGACCGCGTGAGACGACGCTTCATCCAGTCCCAAACATGCTCAATGGGGGACAGATCCGGAGATCTTGCTGGCCAGGGTAGTTGACTTACACCTTCTAGAGCACGTTGGGTGGCACGGGATACATGCGGACGTGCATTGTCCTGTTGGAACAGCAAGTTCCCTTGCCGGTCTAGGAATGGTAGAACGATGGGTTCGATGACGGTTTGGATGTACCGTGCACTATTCAGTGTCCCCTCGACGATCACCAGTGGTGTACGGCCAGTGTAAGAGATCGCTCCCCACACCATGATGCCGGGTGTTGGCCCTGTGTGCCTCGGTCGTATGCAGTCCTGATTGTGGCACTCACCTGCACGGCGCCAAACACGCATACGACCATCATTGGCACCAAGGCAGAAGCGACTCTCATCACTGAAGACGACACGTCTCCATTCGTCCCTCCATTCACGCCTGTCGCGACACCACTGGAGGTGGGCTGCACGATGTTGGGGCGTGAGCGGAAGACGGCCTAACGGTGTGCGGGACCGTGGCCCAGCTTCATGGAGACGGTTGCGAATGGTCCTCGCCGATACCCCAGGAGCAACAGTGTCCCTAATTTGCTGGGAAGTGGCGGTGCGGTCGCCTACGGCACTGCGTAGGATCCTACGGTCTTGGCGTGCATCCGTGCGTCGCTGCGGTCCGGTCCCAGGTCGACGGGCACGTGCACCTTCCGCCGACCACTGGCGACAACATCGATGTACTGTGGAGACCTCACGCCCCACGTGTTGAGCAATTCGGCGGTACGTCCACCCGGCGTCCCGCATGCCCACTATACGCCCTCGCTCAAAGTCCGTCAACTGCACATACGGTTCACGTCCACGCTGTCGCGGCATGCTATCAGTGTTAAAGACTGCGATGGAGCTCCGTATGCCACGGCAACCTTGCTGACACTGACGGCGGCGATGCACAAATGCTGCGCAGCTAGCGCCATACGACGGCCAACACCGCGGTTCCTGGTGTGTCCACTGTGCCGTGCGTGTGATCATTGCTTGTACAGCCCTCTCGCAGTGTCCGGAGCAAGTATGGTGGGTCTGACACACCGGTGTCAATGTGTTCTTTTTTCCATTTCCAGGAGTGTAGCTTATTTAGGCTTATTGAAGGCAACGTCTTAGACCTACTAGGAACAAACTGACCTCTACTTATCGAATCACTCAACGCAGGGGAAGGTATCAGTTACCATAAGGCTTTGATAGCAACTATGACTACGAGTTTTACAAGGAATGTTAAAAAAGGTAGGAAAAAAATTTTGCTTAGCAAGAGCGACAGGATACAAATTGCAGAGTATCTAAGTAGTCTGCACCATATATTGCCTCCTTAAGACGAAGATGTGGAGTACAAATGGAAAAAAAAATTGAAAGGCATAGTTCAAGAACGTTCCGAGTAATATCTTAAGGTATAGGAAAGACCACCCTAGATTGATAGCCGTGTCGAAAAATTGCTACGTCAACAAAGAGAAATTCATCACAGATTCAAGAGAATTCAAAACCCAGCTGGGAAAGCAAAGGTGGACGAAGAAAAAATGAGCGTAAGGAGAGCAATGACACAAGCCTTCAGCGACTGATGGTAAAATTTTGTCGTCCGATCTGAGTAACAATCCTAAGATGTTTTGGCCTCACGTAATATCAGTAATCGGTTTGAAATCGTCCATTCATTCACTTGGGAAAATAACAGAGAAAAGCCGAAATACTAATTTCCGTCTTCCGAAACTCACTGCCGAGGATCGTAATACAGCCTCCTCCTTCAGTCATCGTACGTTCGTGAAAGTGGCAGATACTGAGATAACAGATCGCCTAATGAAAAAGCAACTACAATCACCTCGTAATGGAAAGGCAAGAGGGCCTGAACAGATACCTGTAAGTTTCTTCGAAGATTATGCGGAAGAGCTTGCCCTACTTCTTGCCGCAGTTTATCGTAGTTCGCTGGGGCAACCTAGCGACTAGAAAACCGCAGGTCATTTCAGTTTTCAAGAAGGGTCGTAGGACATATGTACATGTCGTTGACGTCTATCTGTTGTAGAATTATGGAACATGTTTTATGCTCAAGAATTATGACGTTCTGGGAGAACGCTCATCTCGTCCATAAAAATCAACATGGATTTCGCGAAGAGAGATCTTATGAAACTCAGTTCGATCTATTCCTCGATGAGATAAATAGCGCTGTGCACAACGCCGCTCACGTTGAAGACCGTGTTCCCTGGCTTTAGCAAGGCATTTGACACCGTCCAACACTGCCGTTTAGTGAAAAAAATTAAAGCTTACCGAATATCGGACTAGATATGCTACCGAATTCAAGAATTCCTTGCAGATTGAAATCAGCAAGTCGCTTTTATGGGAACAAAATCTACAGATGTAAAGGTAATTTCAGGAGTACACCAAGGAAGTGTGATAGGTCGTTACTGTTTGTAGTGTAAATACGTATACGATCTAATAGAACGGTCGCCAACTCTTTAAGACTGTTCACAGATGATGTGGTTGTCTATAGGAAAGTAGCGATGCCAGAAGACAGTACCGTTTTGCAGAATGATCAGCAAGCCGGCCGCTGTGGTCGAGCGGTTCTAGGCGCTTCAGTCCGGAACCGCGCTGCTGCTACGTTCGCAGGTTCGAATCCTGCCTCGAGCATGGATTTGTGTGATGTCCTTAGGTTAGTTAGGTTTAGGTAGTTCCAAGTTCTAGGGGACTGATGACCTCAGATATTAAGTCTCATAGTGCTCAGAGCCATTTGAACCATTTGAATGATCATCAGAGGATTGATGAATGGTGCAGTCTCCGGCAACGTAAATAAATGTTATGTATTGCACACACATAGGAAAGGAAATCCAGTACTGTATAAGTACACTATTTTTGACAAATTGCTGGAAACAGTATCTACCGTAAAATATCTAGGACGCAGAGAGACCTTAAACGGAATGACCACATAAAACAAATAATACGAAAAGAAAACGCCAGACTCAGATTCATCGAAAGCATTTTAAGGAAATTTAGCTCAGCCACGAAGGAAGAGACTACAAGGCTCTTGTTTGACCGATTCTTGATTATCGTGCATCAACCTGGGACCCTTATTAGGTAGGACCGATAGAAGAGATAAAGAATATCTAAGGAAGAAAGATGCGTTTCGTCACAGGATTGTTTAGTCGGCGAGAGAGCGTTACCGCACGCTGAACAAAGTCTGTGGGGAAGACGTTACAAGAGAGGCGTTGTGCATCACGGAGAGGTCTGTTGTTCAAATTTCAAACGAGCGCTTTGATCCGGGAAGACTCGGGACAATGCATTACTTACTTCGACATACATCTCACGAAATGACCACGAGGAGACGATTAGATAAATAGACCAAATGCAGAGGCTTACTGACGATCATTCTTCCGACTCGCCGTTTGCTAGTGGAACAGAGAAGAGGATCGGCTAGTGGGATCAGAAGTATCTATCGCCACACACCGTTAGGTGGCGTGCGGAGTATGATGTAGGCGTAACTGAATTCTCACTGCAAAACAGTCTGATGATAACCTGAGACAAACTTGAGCTTGCCCCCTTTCCAACACGTCTGCTCCTTGAGGATGATATCTAGTAGGGCAAAAAGTCGGCATTGTATACAGCGCTCACTCTAGAGGAAGTGGACCTTGGGAAGTGCAAATGTGCATAATTGCCGGTGGATATCTTCTACGTAAAGTTGTGTGGACTACGAATGAACCGGCCACATTCGAGTGGTAGTGAAAGATCCATGTGACGTGCAAAAACAGTCTGAATACAGGGTGGTCCATTGATAGTGACCGGACCAAATATCTCACGAAATAAGCATCAAACGAAAAAACCACAAAGAACGAAACTCGTCTAGCTTGAAGTGGGAAACCAGGTGGCGCTATGGTTGGCCCGGTAGATGGCGCTGCCATAGGTCAAGTGGATATCAACTACGTTATTTTAAAATAGGAACCCTCATTTTTTATTACATATTCGTGTAGTATGCACAGAAATATGAATATTTTAGTTGGACCACTTTTTTCTTTGTGATAGATGGCGCTGTAATAGTCACAAACGTATAAGTACGTGGTATCACTTAACATTCCGCCAGTGCGGACGATATTTGCTTCGTGATACATTACCCGTGTCAAAATGGACCGTTTACCAAATGCGGAAAAGATCGATATCGTGTTGATGTATGGCTATTGTGATCAAAATGCCCAACGGGAGTGTGCTATGTAGGCTGTTCGGCATCCTGGACGACATCATCCAAGTGTCCGGACCGCTCGCCGGATAGTTACGTTATTTAAGGAAACAGGAAGTGTTCAGCGACATGTGAAACGTCAACCACGACCTGCAACAAATGATGATGCCCAAGTATGTGTTTTAGCTGCTGTCGCAGCTAATCCGCACATCAGTAGCGGACAAATTGCTCGAGAATCGGGAATCTGAAAAACGTCGATGTTGAGAATGCTACATCAATATCGATTGCACCCGTATCATATTTCTATGCACCAGGAATTGCATGGCGACGACTTTGAACGTCGTGTACAGTTCTGCCACTGGGCACAAGAGAAATTACGGGACGATGACAGATTTTTGCATGCCTTCTATTCAGCGACGAAGCGTCATTCACCAACAGCGGTAACGTAAACCGGCATAATATGCACTACTGGGTAACGGACAATCAACGATGGCTGCGACAAGTGGAACATCAGCGACCTTGGCGGGTTAATGTTTGGTGCGGCATTATGTGAGGAAGTATAACTGGACTCCATTATATCGATGGCAATCTGAATGGTGCAGAGTATGCTGATTTCCTACGTAATGTTCTACCGATGTTACTACAAGATGTTTCACTGCATGACAGAATGGCGATGTACTTCCAACATTATGTATGCCCGGCACATAGCTCGCGTGCGGTTGAAGCGGTTTGAATAGCATATTTCATGACAGGTGGATTGGTCGACGAAGCACCATACTATGGCCCGCACGTTCACCGGATCTGACGTCCCCGGATTTCTTCCTGAGGGGATAGTTGAAGGGTATTTGCTACCGACAACGCCTGACAATGTGCGCCAGCGCATTGTCAGTGCATGTGCGAACATTACGGAAGGCGAACTACTCGCTGTTGAGAGGAATGTCGTTACGCGTATTGCAAAATGCATTGAGGTTGACGGACATCATTTTGAGCATTTATTGCATTAATGTGGTATTTACAGGTAATCATGGTGTAACAGAATGCGTTCTCAGAAATGATAAGTTCACAAAGGTACATGTATCACATTGGAACAACCGAATTAAAATGTTCAAACGTACCTACGTTCTGTATTTTAATTTAAAGAAATCTATCTGTTACCAACTGTTCGTCTAAAACTGTGAGCCATACGTTTGTGACTATTACAGCGCCATCTGTCATAAGGCAAAAAATTGTGGTCCAACTAAAACATTCATATTTCTTTACGTACTAACGAATATGTAATAAAAATGTGGTTCATATTTAAAAAAAAGAACGCAGTTGATATCCGTTTGACCTATGACAGCGCCATCTAGCGGGCCAACCATAACGCCATCTGGTTTCCCCCTTCAAGCTAGACAAGTTTCGTTCTTTGTAGTTTTTAGTTTAACGCTTATATCGTGAGATATTTGACCTGTTCACGACCAATGGACCACCTTGTATAATGCCACAGTAGTTCTTGACTGGTATTCCAGTGCAGGCAGACAGCGAAGCAAGAAAGGAACGGTCTTTTCTGTGTTCGTCCACATCATTAGTCGTTCAAATGGCTCTGATCACTATGGGACTCAACATCTGAGGTCATCAGTCCCCTAGAACTTAGAACTACGTAAACCTAACTAACCTAAGGACGTCACTCTCATCCATGCCCGAGGCAGGATTCGAACCTGCGACCGTAGCAGTCACGCGGTTCCGGACTGAAGTGCCTAGAACCGCACGGCCACCGCGGCCGGCCACATCATTAGTCTTTGAAATAACAACCCTTACAGTGTCACAGGAAAATGTATTTGTCAGACGACCTCAATAAAAGGAATTTCAGTTCACTATTGATAACTGAAATGACAGTGAAGGGCACTGTGGTTAAGCAGACAACAGAAGATGCTAATGTGATCATAATGAACACCGGAACATCGAAGGCTGCTGATTATGCTATTGCTACCATCACTGACAAGAACGTAAATATCCTGGTACTGCCGGCAGCATTAATCTGTTCTCAAAATAACATCTATTTCTAGAAAAGTGGGAGGGACAATTCCCCTAGCGTTCTGTATACGTCAACATAATGGAAATTCAATCCACAGGATATTCTTTTCTTTCATACGACATTCTGGTGTGAGACTACATCAACGCCCATTGGAAGAGTCGGAAAGTAAGTGAGCATCATTTACGAGAAAAGCCCTTGGCACTCCAAATTTCTGAAGCAGATAATGATTTCTTGTGACACTCTGCGGTTGAGTTTACACAGATACCAGAGAAACACTGGACGATCTTTGCCACTGACGGTTCTCCTTACGTGCGAGACGATGCCCAATCCTTTTCTTTTCCGTATCTAACTAAAAGTATAGTCATGTATGGGTAACGAAAAGATTCCATAAATTTGCGTCCATGAATAGTAATTCCAACAAAAACAATGAAAAATTTAGTTCCAGACTTGTTAGTGAGTATCATTTCTTGCAAGTGTACAAAACGATGAAGAACAAGAGACTGCAACTTCACAAAGGAGGATTCCTGTATCCTGCTACTGGCAAACGTTGTTGTGACCATTTACGTGTGTACTCACCGGAGCCGGATCTCAACGGGGAGGATGCTGAGAGATGTACGACAACGAGGAAACCCTAACCGACGTCATCATCGCTCAGGAGACAGAAGCTGATCCAGAACTTGACTTGTCATATGGATCGCGTAGGTCAGAGGTTTAATTAGACATTAGCTAGTATCCCCATCCTAACTCCAGCCCCCCCCCCCCCCCCCCCCCCCCCACCGTCTGTTGTCACCCTACCCCACATTATCATCAATTTTAACACCCAACTAAACTGTAGAATGAAAGACACTTCTTGGAATACTTTTATTTTTAAAATAATGAAAGATGAGTGATATTTCGTTTGCGCGCGCGCGTGTGTGTGTGTTTGTGTGTGTGTGTGTGTGTCAGAATGAATCACAAAGTAATTCGTGGTGCATCGCAAGTGCTACTCAGAACTCCTCCTCAGATGAGAAAGGTAACTATCCACAGCGAGGGTAGACACTTGTTACAAAACATATCTCCCTTGCGATATACCTCTTCTCTGCGGCGCTTGGTTGACCGGCGCACTAAAACCCCATTTAAAATCAATCAAGTTAAAATGTGTGCACTATGCTTACTGTTCCCAAATCAGTTGGTTGCTGCACTCTTTACTTCTGAACTGGCAGAAATTGGAAGAATGCAGGTTGTTAATACTTTTTGTCTGACCACAGCCACTAATAGTAATAATAATATTAGCGCCCGAAAACCTCAAACCACACACACAGTAATAATAATGATAGTAATATAGTAGCACTTATGTAATAACTGCTGTGTCGTGCTGTCAATTAATTCATACCCCATATGGTAGGTAGGTGTTTGGCATCCTCTACAGGAAGCCCGGCAAGTAGGAGGCTGGCGACGCCGCTACCAGTGTCGAAGGCATGAGAAACATGGGGGGTGTAACCCTATAAAAGTGCAATATCAACATCCGCAGAGGAGATGGTGTCTTGGAACATGGACAGTTTGTAAAGGGCTGGGATGGTGCCAAGATTCATTGTGGTGACACGATACTGCAGTGAAGGTCCCTTGCAGTCGATGCAGAATGCGTGATGGAAGCATCTGGTGGGTGTGGACCCACCGGGTCTGCCCCAGTGGCCATGATTACTAGCAAGGCGCCAGCTCAGGACCCTCTGTGGGGTGTTCCAACTCGGACACACTGGTGGTCTGATCCCTGCCTTCTTCAACTTTATTGGCCCACGATGCTGATGTCGTAGACAAGTGATGGTTGTGTACTGTCGGATCAGTGCTGCGACAAAAGCTATGGGGGATCCGTCGTCCTCATGTACTGGCAACACTGAGTACATTGTCTGGATGGAGAGAGGAGCCATCACTGGAATGGCGCAAGGAGTGGCCGCACCACGTGATTGGATGCAATATACAGACATCAGGCGTCATCAGGCTTTCAGGCGCATTCTAGAGTGGTGTGGCACAGTTCTGTGCTACCGTCGCAGAGGTGGCGGGTAGGGAGGTGAGCATCGATGGCGGGGTCACTTAACCCAGCCGTGTGTGTGTCAAACATCGGCATAAACATTTGGAAAGGACATGTCCATCCTGGCCACATCCTTTGCACTTTCATGGCTGGCCATCGTAAATGACGGCGGTCCAAACACCACAATCCATCAAGTCCTGTGGAACGTCTTTTGTCAGCTCAATTTTGATCTGTCAGACGCCATTTAACACCCGCCACTGCTTAAATTTTTATTAAAGATAAGCATTGGCGGCCGAAGACTTCTGGCGTAAGAAGTGACCCTCATTCTGCCAACGGCCTTGTCAAAAAAGTCGGAGGACTGGATAGAGATTCACACCACTCTCTTGTCCTGGGAGAGGGGGAATGCCCCTAAAGGTGGAAGAACCGGGCAGTGATCAACGGCATGAGGATGCAGCAGGCAATGGAAACCACTGCGTTAAAGACACACAACTTGTATCCACAGGATATGTGGCCTGCAACTGAAAAAGTGTCATGATGATCTCTCCATCGACAAAAGGTTCCGGAATAGTCCGTCATTCGGATCGCCAGCAGGAAGGGAGGGGGGGGGGGGGACTGCCAAGAGGGAGGTGACCATGAGAAAAAGAATGAATAACCAACGAAAGGATAACGCTCTAAGAGACGGGTCGTGGAATGTCAGAAGCTTGAACGTGGTAGCGAAGCTAGAAAATCTGAAAAGCAAATGCAGAGGTTCAAATGGTTCAAATGGCTCTGAGCACTATGGGACTTAACATCTATGGTCATCAGTCCCCTAGAACATAGAACCACTTAAACCTAACTAACCTAAGGACATCACACACATCCATGCCCGAGGCAGGATTCGAACCTGCGACCGTAGCAGTCGCCCATTTCCGGACTGAGCGCCTAGAACCGCGAGACCACCGCTGCCGGCAATGCAGAGGCTCAATATAGATATAGCGGGGATCAGTGAAGTGAAATGGAAAGAAGACAAGGATTTCTGTCAGGCAAGTATCAACACCAGCAGAAAATGGTATAACCGCAGTAGGATTCGTTATGAATAGGAAGATAGGGAAGAGAATGTGTTACTGTGAGCAGTTCAGTGATTGTGTTGTTCTTGTCAGAACCGACAGCAAACCAACACCGACAACAAGAGTTCAGGTGTATATGCCGACATCGCAAAATTATACGAGGACACTGAAAGGGTAATACAGAACGTAAAGAAAATTGTAATGGGGGCTGGAATGCAGTTGTAGGGGAAGGAGTTGAAGAAAATGCTACAGGAGAATGTGGGATTGGGACAAGGAATGAGATAGGAGAGAGACTAAATGACTTCCGTAATAAATTTCAGCTAGAAATAGTGAATACTCTATTCAAGAATCATAAGAGGAGGATTACATGCCGGCCGGAGCGGCCGAGCGGTTCTAGGCGCTTCTGTATGGAACCGCGCGACCACTACGGTCGCAGGTTCGAATCCTGCCTCGGGCATGGATGTGTGTGATGTCCTTAGGTTAGTTAGGTTTAAGTAGTTCTAAGTTCTAGGGGACTGATGACCTCAGAAGTTAAGTCTCATAGTGGTCAGAGCCATTTGAACCATTTGAGGATTGCATCATGGTCAGACAGAGATACCGAAATCAGGTACTGGATTGTAAGACGTAGCTAGGAACAGATAAAGACTCACACGTTAATGATGAAGAGTAGGCTGAAGTTTAAGGGATCTCTAAAAATGGGCATCACAGATGTTGGAAAGAAAAACATAGGTTCAAAGCAGGTAACTGCGAAGAAACCATACCATGTGTAACAGAAGAAATACTTCAGTTGATCGATGAAAAGGAGGTAGAATAATATAGAAACTCAGGAATACAGAAATACAAGTCACTGAAGAATGAAATAAATAGGAAGTGCAGGGAAGCTAAGACGAAATGGCTACATGAAAAATGTGAAGAAATCGAAAAAGAAATGGTTGCCGGAAGGACTGACTCAGCATATAGGATAGTCAAAATAATCTTGAGAGAAATAAAAAACAACTGAAATTCCACTGTTAAATGCACAGGAGATGGTAGGTACGTGGAAAGAGTATATTGAAGGCCTCTATGAGGGGGATGACTAGTCTGATGTGACTGAAGAAGAAACAGGAGTGATTTAGATGATATAGAGGATCCATTATTAGAATCAGGATTTAAGAGAGCTTTGGTGCACTTAATATGAAATAAGGCAGAAGGAATACATAGCATTCCATCAGAATTTCTAAACTCATTTAGGGAACTGGCAACAAAACGACTGTTGGTGTGTAGATTGTATGAGTCTGGCGACATACCATCTGACTTTCGGAACAGTAGCACCCACACAATTCCGAAGACTACAAGAGCTGACAAGTGCGGGAATTATCACACGATAGGTTAACAGCTCATGCGTCAAAATGTTGTTAAAATATTTCAACAGCTGCCGTTGTAATAAAATTTTGAAGTTGTAAAGTGGCTTTATGGACACCCTGTATAATATGTACAAAAGAGGGAATAATAAGAATAGACGACCAAGAACAAAGTGCTCGAATTAAAAAGTGCGTGAGGCAGGGATGTACTCTTTCGCCCCTAATCTTCAATCTGTACCTCGAACAAGCAATGATCGAAATAAAAGAAAGAATCAGGAGTGGGATCAAAATCCAAGGTGAAAGGATATCAATGATACAGTTCGATGATGACATCGCTAACCTGAGTAGAAGTGAAGAAGAATTACATGATCTCCTGAATGGAATGAACAGTCTAATGAGCGCAGAATGTGGACTGAGAGTAAATCGAAGAAAGGCGAAAGTAGTGAGAAGTAGCAGAAATGAGAACAGCGAGAAACTTTGTTGGGGCGTACATCAAGTGCCGTCACATCGGCCTGGAACGTTACAGCAGAGAGGGCTGCGAGACGATGGCAGCCAATAGTACGCTGACTAGGGCGACACCACGGCACTAGCGGCCCCTATACGAAGAGAATATAAGCGCCGCTCCGCCTAGCTGAGGCTGCACTAGAAGACGAGCCATCGTTCAAACGCTTTAGCCGTAACTTATGAACAGCTTGCAATGAACTTGTATATATCGAAGGGCATTGATTATTTGCATGACGCCAATTGCTTGCGACACCCCTTTGTGAAAACATTAAGTTACGTATCGTCAATTTAACTTATTGTAATAAACTCTATTAATAAGATTTGCTTGAATTGTTGTCTAGCTATCCGAGATAACAGTTTCCTAGGGACCTTGTATAAGACGAGTGGGCAGGGTAAGACAGAGTTAACATCAGGTTTGATGGTCACGAAGCGGATGAAGTTAAGGAATTCTTCTATCTAGGCAGCAAAATAACCAATGACGGACGGAGCAAGGAGGACATCAAAAGCGTACTAGCACGGGCGAAAAACGCTGCCCGCCACGAATTCCTTTCCTGTTCTAACATCTTTATCTCAGAGTAGCACTTGCAACCTACGTCCTCAATTATTTGCTTGACGTATTCCAATCTCTGTCTTCCTCTACAGTTTTTGCCCTCTACAGCCCCCTCTAGTACCATGGAAGTCATTCCCTCATGTCTTAGCAGATGTCCTATCATCCTGACCCTTCTCCTTATCAGTGTTTTCCACATATTCCTTTCCTCTCCTATTCTGCGTAGAACCTCCTCATTCCTTACCTTATCAGTCCACCTAATTTTCAACATTCATCTATAGCACCACATCTCAAATGCTTCGATTCTCTTCTGTTCTGGTTTTCCCACAGTCCATGTTTCACTACCATACAATGCTGTACTCCAGACGTACATCCTCAGAAATTTCTTCCTCAAATTAAGGCCGTTATTTGATAATAGTAGACTTCTCTTGGCCAGAAATGCCTTTTTTGCCATGGCGAGTCTGCTTTTGATGTCCTCCTTGCTCCGTCCGCCATTGGTTATTTTACTGCCTAGGTAGCAGAATTCCTTAACTTCATTGACTTCGTGACCATCAATCCTGATGTTAAGTTTCTCGCTGTTCTCATTTCTACTATTTCTCATTACCTTCGTCTTTCTCCGATTTACTCTCAAACCATACTGTGTACTCATTAGACTGTACATTCCGTTCAGCAGATCATTTAATTCTTCTTCACTTTCACTCAGGATAGCAATGTCATCAGCGAATCGTATCATTGATATCCATTCACCTTGTATTTTAATTCCAGTTCTGAACCTTTCTTTTATTTCCATCATTGCTTCCTCGATGTACAGATTGAAGAGTAGGGGCGAAAGGCTACAGCCTTGTCTTACACCCTTCTTAATACGAGCACTTCGTTCTTGATCGTCCACTCTTATTATTCCCTCTTGGTTGTTGTACATATTGTATGTGACCCGTCTCTCCCTATAGCTTACCCCTACTTTTTTCAGACTCCCGAACAGCTTGCACCATTTTATATTGTCGAACGCATTTTCCAGGTCGACTAATCCTATGAAAGTGTCTTGATTTTTCTTTAGCCTTGCTTCCATTATTAGCCGTAACGTCAGAATTGCCTCTCTCGTCCCTTTACTTTTCCTAAAGCCAAACTGATCGTCACCTAGCGCATTCTCAATTTTCTTTTCCATTCTTCTGTATATTATTCTTGTAAGCAGCTTCGATGCATGAGCTGTTAAGGTGATTGTGCGATAATTCTCGCACTTGTCAGCTCTTGTCGTCTTCGGATTTGTGTGGATAATGCTTTGCCGAAAGTCAGATGGTATGTCGCCAGACTCATATCTTCTACAAACCAACGTGAATAGTCGTTTTGTTGCCACTTCCCTCAATGATTTTAGAAATTCTGATGGAATGTTATCTATCCCTTCTGCCTTATTTGACCGTAAGTCCTCCAAAGCTCTTTTAAATTCCGATTCTAATACGGGATCCCCTATCTCTTCTAAATCGACTCCTGTTTCTTCTTCTATCACATCAGACAAATCTTCACCCTCATAGAGGCTTTCAATGTATTGTTTCCACCTATCTGCTCTCTCCTCTGCATTTAACAGTGGAATTCCCGTTGCACTCTTAATGTTACCAACGTTGCTTTTAATGTCATCAAAGGTTGTTTTGACTTTCCTGTATGCTGAGTCCGACAATCATATCTTTTTCGATGTCTTCACATTTTTCCTGCAGCCATTTCGTCTTAGCTTCCCTGCACTTCCTATTTATTCCATTCCTCGGCGACTTGTATTTCAGTATTCCTGATTTTCCCGGAACATGTTTGTACTTCCTCCTTTCATCAATCAACTGAACTATTTCTTCTGTTACCCATGGTTTCTTCGCAGCTACCTTCTTTGTACCTATGTTTTCCTTCCCAACTTCTGTGATGGCCCTTTTTAGATATGTCCATTCCTCTTCAACTGTACTGCCTACTGCGCTATTCCTTATTGCTGTATCTATAGCGTTAGAGAACTTCAAACGTATCTCGTCATTCCATAGTACTTCCGTATCCCACTTCTTTGCGTATTGATTCTTCCTGACTAATGTCTTCAACTTTAGCCTACTCTTCATCACTACTATATTGTGATCTGAGTCTATATCTGCTCCTGGGTACGCCTTCCAATCCAGTATCTGATTTCGGAATCTCTGTCTGACCATGATGTAATCTAATTGAAATCTTCCCGTATCTCCCGGCCTTTTCCAAATATACCTCCTCCTCTTGTGATTCTTGAACAGCGTATTCGCTATTACTGGCTGAAACTTGTTACAGAACTCAATTAGTCTTTCTCCTCTTTCATTCCTTGTCCCAAGCCCATATTCTCCTGTAACCTTTTCTTCTACTCCTTCCCCTATAACTGCATTCCAGTCGCCCATGACTATTAGATTTTCGTCCCCCTTTACATACTGCATTACCCTTTCAATATCCTCATACACTTTCTCTATCTGTTCATCTTCAGCTTGCGACGTCGGCATGTATACCTGAACTATCGTTGTCGGTGTTGGTCTGCTGTCGATTCTGATTAGAACAACCCGGTCATTGAACTGTTCACAGTAACACACCCTCTGCCCTACCTTCCTATTCATAACGAATCCTACACCTGTTATACCATTTTCTGCTGCTGTTGATATTACCCGATACTCATCTGACCAGAAATCCTTGTCTTCCTTCCACTTCACTTCACTGACCCCTACTATATCTAGATTGAGCCTTTGCATTTCCCTTTTCAGATTTTCTAGTTTCCCTACCACGTTCAAGCTTCTGACATTCAACGCCCCGACTCGTAGAACGTTATCCTTTCGTTGATTATTCAATCTTTTTCTCATGGCAACCTCCCCCTTGGCAGTCCCCTCCCGGAGATCCGAATGGGGGACTATTTCGGAATCTTTTGCCAATGGAGAGACCATCATGACACTTCTTCAATTACAGGCCACATGTCCGGTGGATACACGTTACGTGTCTTTAATGCAGTGGTTTCCGTTGCCTTCTGCATCCTCATGTGGTTGATCATTGCTGATTCTTCCGCCTTTAGGGGCAATTTCCCACCCCTAGGACAAGAGAGTGCCCTGAACCTCTATCCGCTCCTCCGCCCTCTTTGACAAGGCCGTTGGCGGAATGAGGCTGACTTCTTATGCTGGAATTTATCAAAATTTAGGCAGTGGCGGGGATCAAACCCAGGACCGAAGATGTTTAGATTATGAATCAAAGACGCTACCCCTAGACCACGGGTACCAGTATCAAATATAGGTCTTAATTTGAGGAGGAAATTTCTGAGAATGTACGTTTGGAGCACAGCATTGTATGGTAGTGAAGCATGGACTATGGTAAAACCGGAACAGAAGAGAGTCGAAGCATTTGAGATGTGGTGCTACAAAAGAATGTAAAAAAATTTGGTGGACTGATAAGGTAAGGAATGCGGATGTTCAGCGCAAAATTCTGAGAGGAAAGGAATATGTGGATAACACTGACAAGAAGAAGGGACCGGATGATAGGACATCTGTTAAGACATCAAGGAATGACTTCCATGGTACTAGAGACACTATAGAAGGCAAAAATTGTAGAGAAACTAAGAGATTGAAATGCGTCCAGAAAAATAATTGAAGACATAGGCTGCAAGTGCCCCTCCGAGATGAGGAGGTTGGCACAGAGGAGGAATTCGTGGCGGACCGTATCAAACCAGTCAGAAGACGACTCAAACAAACAAAAAAAAAAGGTCGTAAATGTTTGCCACTTCTCCGTAACGTGGTCCAAGACGTTGCCATATGCCTGGAAAACGGCAATGACCACTTCTCGTGGTACTTAGAACGGGAGCTCAAACAACGGCGAGGCCCGGAGACAGAATCCCGCATGGTCTACAACCACTGCACCTACACGTCCATCAGAGTGTTTCAATTTTAGTCCAGTGCCATATCGTTGGACAACTCCAGCGCATAGCGCCACCGTCGACATCTTACCGTACGCAAAACTTCCTGCAATGGAAAAATATTTTCCGATCACGTCCATGGGGTTCAGATGTAGATCCTCTCGTATGAACTCTTTGGTTTCAAAGGCTCTTGGTCGTGTATGTTCGGTCTGAAATGTTGCCTTCATCGTCGCACGGTGGTAAGAGTACGCTCTGAGGTACGTTGTTAGCGGATTCTGTATACACAAATACCGCGACGCAGAAGTACACGACTCCGAGAACGGAGCGCTGGCCTCCGCGCGGAGTAGTTCACACGTTACCACGCGTTGCAACCGACTTAATCTAGGCACAGCAGTTCACCCAACTGTGCGGATTACACTGACAAGCCTCCCTCCCCGATACTAGTAAGGAGGAGACCAGGGTTCGATTCCCGGTCTTGGTACAAATTTTCACTCGCTGCTTCGGTCTATATACACTCCTGGAAATTGAAATAAGAACACCGTGAATTCATTGTCCCAGGAATGGGAAACTTTATTGACACATTCCTGGGGTCAGATACATCACATGATCACACTGACAGAACCACAGGCACATAGACACAGGCAACAGAGCATGCACAATATCGGCACTAGTACAGTGTATATCCACCTTTCGCAGCAATGCAGGCTGCTATTCTCCCATGGAGACGATCGTAGAGATGCTGGATGTAGTCCTGTGGAACGGCTTGCCATGCCATTTCCACCTGGCACCTCAGTTGGACCAGCGTTCGTGCTGGACGTGCAGACCGCGTGAAACGACGCTTCATCCAGTCCCAAACATGCTCAATGGGGGACAGATCCGGAGATCTTGCTGGCCAGGGTAGTTGACTTACACCTTCTAGAGCACGTTGGGTGACACGGGATACATGCGGACGTGCATTGTCCTGTTGGAACAGCAAGTTCCCTTGCCGGTCTAGGAATGGTTGAACGATGGGTTCGATGACGGTTTGGATGTACCGTGCACTATTCAGTGTCCCCTCGACGATCACCAGTGGGGTACGGCCAGTGTAGGAGATCGCTCCCCACACCATGATGCCGGGTGTTGGCCCTGTGTGCCTCGGTCGTATGCAGTCCTGATTGTGGCGCTCACCTGCACGGCGCCAAACACGCATACGACCATCATTGGCACCAAGGCAGAAGCGACTCTCATCGCTGAAGACGACACGTCTCCATTCGTCCCTCCATTCACGCCTGTCGCGACACCACTGGAGGCGGGCTGCACGATGTTGGGGCGTGAGCGGAAGACGGCCTAACAGTGTGCGGGATCGTAGCCCAGCTTCATGGAGACGGTTGCGAATGGTCCTCGCCGATACCCCAGGAGCAACAGTGGCCCTAATTTGCTGGGAAGTGGCGGTGCGGTCCCCTACGGCACTGCGTAGGATCCTACGGTCTTGGCGTGCATCCGTGCGTCGCTGCGGTCCGGTCCCAGGTCGACGGGCACGTGCACCTTCCGCCGACCACTGGCGACAACATCGATGTACTGTGGAGACCTCACGCCCCACGTGTTGAGCAATTCGGCGGTACGTCCACCCGGCCTCCCGCATGCCCACTATACGCCCTCGCTCAAAGTCCGTCAACTGCACATACGGTTCACGTCCACGCTGTCGCGGCATGCTACCAGTGTTAAAGACTGCGATGGAGCTCCGTATGCCACGGCAACCTTGCTGACACTGACGGCGGCGATGCACAAATGCTGCGCAGCTAGCGCCATTCGACGGCCAACACCGCGGTTCCTGGTGTGTCCGCTGTGCCGTGCGTGTGGTCATTGCTTGTACAGCCCTCTCGCAGTGTCCGGAGCAAGTATGGTGGGTCTGACACACCGGTGTCAATGTGTTCTTTTTTCCATTTCCAGGAGTGTACAATCATATCTGCATGAGACCAGCAAAGTGTCTGAAACTGTGTCATTTCGTTTTTCATTTTTTTTTTTTTTTTGCATGTCCTCAACTTAGCACAGGGTTCTCGAAATCGAAAACTTGGATTCTACAATATACACCACCTAGATGCAACATACTGAAAGTTCACAAAATTTGGACCTTTTTGTATGATCCAGTGCACCTGCCAACTATACTCTGATGTTCTGTCGCTTCTAATAGTACGAAGCTGCTCTTTGGGACAGATGATAGCAAATACCTTCGGGACTGGATGAGTAAGCGGTCTGGTGTCGCAGTGGAGGCAGTACGCATGGCAATTTTGTACACTGTTGCTGGTAACAGGCATCTCGGTCATGAGAACATCTTACATTTCTAGTGTCAAATATGGAATGCCCCAACTCAGATACCTAGCTAGTGCACTATTACTGCATTAAAGCCTCAGTTTTGATGCCACCACATCTTTGTAGAGAGAATGGTAAAGTTTCCAATTCCTTATTTTTCAAATTATTCCTCTAATAACACAATACATTTTTCCAGCGAGTGGTTTCTGTCGCCGAAATGCAATTGTGGAATGTTTGCATGACACATCTGCGGAACTCACAATTAATTTAGGTGAGGTAATAAATGGAAATTCATTCTCTTGTCATTACGAAATAATATTTGTAGGCAGGCGCATTGAACTGATTAAGCGTCTACCCATAATATTCCCAGCAAATGAAGTGGACTTTGCCTTTTTCTGTGCAAGGATACCCTCCCCCACAGCTCTAGTTGGCAGTCATCATCCACCTCTGACATCTACGTCTACATTAATACTCTGCAAGCCAACTGACGACGTGTGGCGTAGTTCTGGTACCACTAACTGACCTCTCCTTCTTCGTTCCACTCGCGAATGACGTGTAGGAAGAATGACTGTCGGGAGCCTTTGTATTAGCTTTAATTCCTCGAATTTTCTCGTCATCTTTTCTCGGGAAGCATGTAGGAGGAAGTAACATGTTGTCAAATTCATCGCGTTAAGTACTCTCTCGAAAATCCAATAGTAAACCTCTCCGTAACGCACAACGCCTATGTTTTAGCGTCTGTCAGTGGAGTTTATGACTTTATGGCGCCGTCGTTACATCTTTATCTCCTCTATCAGTCCTAGGTGTCCCAAATTGATGGACAGTACTCAAGAATCGGTCTAACTAGTACCTTGTAAGCCTCTTACTTCGCGGATGAGTTACAATTCCTTAAGATTCTCCCTGTAAATCCCAGTTTGACATTTGTGTTACGTGATCATTCCACTTAAGGTCACTCTGGATAGTTACTCCTAGATATTTTACGGTAGGTACCTGTTTCCAGTAATTTGTCATCAGTGGTGTAGTGGATTTCTTTTCCTATTGATATCCCATATGTTACATTTGATGACTTTCAAGGGCATCTGACAGACCCGGTACCATTCATCAATTCTCTGTAGGTCATTATGTAATCTATACTACCTTCTGGCGTTGCTACTTTCTTATAGCCAACTGCATCGTCTGGTAACAGTCTTAAAGAGATACCGATGCTTCATACTAATACTTTCTACGGTACCGAATCCTCGTTATATAGAGCACCTTGTAGTAGTCAAATCATGTATGATATTACGTTCGAAAAGGCATGCTGTCAATAATACCTTTAGCTAATTCGATGGAGCTACGCAGCATCTGCTGTTAAAATCGCCTCACAAAAACTCAGTTGTTTTCTTGTTAAAAGGATTGTAGCAAAGCTGGGTTACTGTATACGTTTTCGTAATTGCCTTTGGTCAGGTTACAGTAGGTACTGGGCACAGTTTGCACAAAATGTTTCGATAGTTAACTTCTCTCTTAAAACACAGAGTAATATTTTTTCTGATTGCGGACTTCATCAAAGAGCTAATCCGTTATTATAGTTGTAGGACGTCCTTTACGTGAATTACGTCAAACAGAATTTCAGCCACGTCTGAATTTAATGAGCCGTTTACTATAAAGATATGTCGCTATATTCGTATCGCTGTGCAGGTCATATTATTCCGCCGGATTCTCGATAATGGTAGTGTAACTCCGTGTTGGCACCATGTCGACTGTGTTTTGATGCAAATGGACACTATCACACTCTGAGGATCCCGAATGTGCGACAAACGACCAGCGTCCATCACAACACATCAAGTAGCTGCATACGAAATACATTCGCAAAACTGCAGAGAGGGCAAATTTATATCACGAAGAACACGATGAGTCACTAAAATGCCTTCAGTACATGTTCCATATTTTCATAATATCCTCGTTACAGTACGAGTTCAATAGCAAACCTTGTTCTCTATGAAAATAAGCCTTTAGGAAAGCTGTCGCTGTAGAATACCGTCTCTGAAATAAGAAGCCTCGTTAGGGAGCACGTTGTAAACGAGTATTCAAAGGAAGTAAGGTATTAAATTCCAAAAGACACAACGTCAATTATACGAGACGATTTAACAGCTCATTCATTACAGAGAGATTAATAATAGAGGTGACGCTAATTAAATACTGAGAATTACCATACTGATCATTTCACTACAACTGCATCGAACCTGAGCATTTTTTCGAGTTCTTAATGCATATGGCTCTTAGCTTTGCAAACACTAAGCGGCCTGTCTATAAGTCTCACACAAACGCATAATGTTGAATTTTGTAGGAATAAAGTAATGGCTTCGTGTGCAATCGAGATAGACAGCAATACTGTCTTCATCTTAAGCTATGGAATGAGACTCACCAGCTTGCTGACAAAGAAACTGACCACTGACACAAATTTTTTTGATGAAATTGTCATAACTTCTCCGACGCTGATACGTAAGCCTTCACTGTGATATCATAATGGAATTGTGTCCCTTCCATTGAAAAAAATTTGTAGCTTTGAAATCGCGTCATTAGTAATACAGTAATATTTTCTATGTATTCGATTTCAGTCCCCAGCAAGACACATATCATAACGCCAACTGAAACCCTAAAACGATCAGAAATCTTCGTTGAGTGCCACACTATGTTTTACAACCACATGGTTACGCGGAAACCTAATATCTCTGTCGCAACAGAAATGGTCACTTAACAGATAGATATCGCAAACCATAAACTATAGAACGTGATTAATTGAACAATGATATGATAACAGGATTGATCGTTTACCCTTGTATTACTATCGTATCTTGACGTTACAGTTCAAATGTGTTTGAAAGCTCATGCATTGAGTGAACGATCAAATATCCGAAATTCTTCGATGTAACAAAATAGCAGCTTGAGGAGTAGCGGCCATAATTCGCATTACTCTCTTATCATCCAGTCTACCGAATATATAACTGAACAACGAATTTAAAACAAGCACCAGAAGATGGACTGTAGGTAGTAGTGTAGTATCTTCGTCGCCACGACTCAGCATGTTAATTACAGACATATAATTTCGTAATGAAACTGATTTCAGTTAATAAAATTAAGATCTTCGCCACCAGTAGCTAATAATAGGAAGAATGATTTTTAATTTTTATTGATTCCACTACCCTAAAGGGAGTAAAAAGACAAACCTTTGCACCAAAAGTTGTTTGTAATCACAAATCGGGGGCTAGTGCCAGGATTATGATAGCATGGCAGAGCATGCTAATTGTAGTGACAAAAAGCTCTCAACTGATTTATTACGGGTCTTTCCAGTGTCAACGATGTATGGTAAATCGAATTTATATTTTTATCACAGCATGACTTACACATTTTATGTCATGTATTTTGGATTATTCACATGTAAGCACAAAAGATGTCATTTTATTTTGATCATGGGCAGCAGAACCAGAAGTTGGCAGTGGTGGCTGTTCTTCACATCCGAGAAAATGTTAAGCCAACCGGACCTTTTTCGTCATCAGTTCAGCTGTCATAGGAATGGAGAAAACGCCGAGAATTCCAAGTTCTTGCTACCCTTATTTGTTGTAACAATATAAAACAATGGAAAAACTTGTGAGTCGGTTTTGTGATCTTGAAAGAGCAAGCCTTGTATTCTGATCTTGTTGCGTTACACGACTCTGTACGTACTGCGTGCAAATAGAAACTTGTCTGAAGTTGTTGACGTAAATCGAAAGAAATGAGTGATCTGATTTTTTGTGAAAATGTGTTGAATAGAATTTTGTGAAGAACTGGTACTGAAATAAGTATCTCCACATTTATAAAAGGTCATAATTAAATACAAAGTTCTAATTGACTCTAACGAAGAGATAAAATATATCTTTGGATTCTAAATGTGGGTAGTATTCATCTCACGCTAGTTGAGGAGAACCTTACGCCATACCGACGTAACGCTACGTCATCGTGACTTAAATAGACCTAAATCGACTTCATGAGTACGTATATCGATCTTTACAGTTGTGCCACAGAGGTTGCACCGATAACGTGAAAGCTAAATGTAAATACATGCGTAGAAACGATGTTACAGCAGTTGTGTGGTATTTTCAGCCCAGTTGAATTAGTTATTAAGCTGGAATCCTGACAATTTTGGATGTTATTGTGTGTTTCTTGAACATAATGAATGTCTGAACGAAGGAATCACAACGAAAGTAAAGAAAGAAACGCTTGCAGTCATTTTTTAAAATCCGATAAATCGTCCATAAATCATGTGGACAGACGCATGAAATAATTAATTATTAAGCTGTAACCCAAAGAATTTGGGATGTTATTGGATATTTCATGAACATAATGAAAGTCAAAAACGCTTGTAGTCATTTTTAAAAAAATCTCATGAATCCGGCATGATTGTGTCGACTGAAACGTGAAATAATTAATTATTCAGCTCTACTTCCAACAACGTGGGATGTTATTGTGTGCTTCATGAACATAACGAATATCCGAATAATGGAACCATAACCACAACGAAAGTAAAAAAAAGCGAGTAGTCATATTTTTAAAAAATCCAATTAACTGTGCATAAATCATGTGGATAGAAACGTGAAATAGGGAGAAATTAGTGTGTTTCGTATTTTTATAATTGCCAATGGATTTTTCATAATTTTCTGGGCAGAAACGTTAAACCGAGAAATTAATGTGGTTCCAAAGAGAATTCCGAATGTTGCTGGAATTTTAATTTCCTTCATGTTGCAGATCCACTCAGAAAATTTTGCATTTCAGAAATTAATTGTTGCTGATGATTATAATGTATAATGTAACCTGTTTATAACACATGTCACTATTTTTCTTTATGCGCTGTATACTGTGAAAAAACAATGATATTTCGCCTATAATTTTATTGTTACTCACATTTTAATATTTAAGCAGTATCAACTACAAAGAAAGTAAGTTTCCTAGTAGACGCCAAATGTTGTTGAACAGTGACTGTCACAATGGATGAGCTACTTGAGAAAATAACCTCAACAGCCCACTGTTTTTAGCAGCACTAAGTGATATTTGATATGATACGGTGGAATACTGTGTTTGTTTATTCTCTCAATAGACATGATATAAATTTTGGGGGTGTTTGGCATGATTACTATAACTATTTCCATGTTGCCTAAGAGTCACACAAAAAGTAGCTGAAAATGGCGACAGCACTCACTGCTTTCAGTTGCTTAAAATGCTGGTAAATGTGACTTGCTTGTTAATGTTTTTTCACAGTATACAACGTATAAAGAAAAACAATGACATCTGTTATAACAGGTGAGGACATTATAGTCATCAGCAATAATTTATCTCTGAAGAGCAAAAGTTTCTGTGCTGACTACAGCATGAAGCCAAAATTAAAATTGCAGCAATATTAGAAATTATCTTTGAAACCACATTAATTTCTCAGTTCAACGTTTCTGCCCCGAAGAATTATGAACAATCCATTGGCTTTTATAAAAATACGAAACACTTTACCTTCTCTCTATTTCACGTCTATGTTGTTGTTGTTGTGGTCTTCAGTCCTGAGACTGGTTTGATGCAGCTCTCCATGCTAATCTATCCTGTGCAAGCTTCTTCATCTCCCAGTACCTACTGCAACCTACATCCTTCTGAATCTGCTTAGTGTATTGATCTCTTGGTCTCCCTCTACGATTTTTACCCTCCAAGCTGCCCTCCAATGCTAAATTTGTGATCCCTTGATGCCTCAAAACATGTCCTACCAATCGATCCCTTCTTCTAGTCAAGTTGTGCCACAAACTTCTCTTCTCCACAATCCTATTCAATACCTCCTCATTAGTTACGTGATCGACCCACCTTATCTACAGCATTCTTCTGTAGCACCACATTTCGAAAACTTCTATTCTCTTCTTGTCCAAACTGGTTATCGTCCATGTTTCACTTCCATACATGGCTACACTCCATACAAATACTTTCAGAAACGACTTCCTGACACTTAAATCTATACTCGATGTTAACAAATTTCTCTTCTTCAGAAACGATTTCCTTTCCATTGCCAGTCTACATTTTATATCCTCTCTACTTCGACCATCATCAGTTATTTTACTCCCTAAATAGCAAAACACCTTTACTACTTTAAGTGTCTCATTTCCTAATCTAATCCCCTCAGCATCACCCGATTTAATTTGACTACATTCCATTATCCTCGTTTTGCTTTTGTTGATGTTCATCTTATATCCTCCTTTCAAGACACTGTCCATTCCGTTCAACTGCTCTTCCAAGTACTTTGCTGTCTCTGACAGAATTACAATGTCATCAGCGAACCTCAAAGTTTTTACTTCTTCTCCATGAATTTTAATACCTACTCCGAATTTTTCTTTTGTTTCCTTTACTGCTTGCTCAATATACAGATTGAATAACATCGGGGAGAGGCTACAACCCTGTCTCACTCCTTTCCCAACCACTGCTTCCCTTTCATACCCCTCGACTCTTATAACTGCCATCTGGTTTATGTACAAATTGTAAATAGCCTTTCGCTCCCTGTATTTTACTCCTGCCACCTTCAGAATTTGAAAGAGAGTATTCCAGTTAACGTTGTCAAAAGCTTTCTCTAAGTCTACAAATGCTAGAAACGTAGGTTTGCCTTTTCTTAATCTTTCTTCTAAGATAAGTCGTAAGGTTAGTATTGCCTCACGTGTTCCAACATTTCTACGGAATCCAAACTGATCTTCCCCGAGGTCCGCTTCTACCAGTTTTTCCATTCGTCTGTAAAGAATTCACGTTAGTATTTTGCAGCTGTGACTTATTAAACTGATAGTTCGGTAATTTTCACATCTGTCAACACCTGCTTTCTTTGGGATTGGAATTATTATATTCTTCTTGAAGTTTGTGGGTATTTCGCCTGTCTCATACATCTTGTTCACCAGATGATAGAGTTTTGTCATGACTGGCTCTCCCAAGGCCATCAGTAGGTCTAATGGAATGTTGTCTACTCCCGGGGCCTTGTTTCGACTCAGGTCTTTCAGTGCTCTGTCAAACTCTTCACGCAGTATCTTATCTCCCATTTCATCTTCATCTACATCCTCTTCCATTTCCATAATATTGTCCTCAAGTACATCGCCCTTGTATAAACCCTCTATATACTCCCTCCACCTTTCTGCCTTCCCTTCTTTGCTTAGAACTGGGTTGCCATCTGTGCTCTTGATATTCATACAAGTGGTTCTCTTCTCACCAAAGGTCTCTTTAATTTTCCTGTAGGCAGTATCTATCTTACCCCTAGTGAGACAAGCCTCTACATCCTTACATTTGTCCTCTAGCCATCCCTGCTTAGTCCTTTTCCACTTCCTGTCGATCTCATTTTTGAGACGTTTGTATTCCTTTTTGCCTGCTTCATTTACTGCATTTTTATATTTTCTCCTTTCATCAATTAAATTCAATATTTGTTCTGTTACCCAAGGATTTCTATTAGCCCTCGCCTTTTTACCTACTTGATCGTCTGCTGCCTTCACTACTTCATCCCTCAGAGCTACCCATTCTTCTTCTACTGTATTTCTTTCCCCCATTCCTGTCAATTGTTCCCTTATGCTCTCCGTGAAACTCTCTACAACCTCTGGTTCTTTCAGTTTATCCAGGTCCCATCTCCTTAAATTCCCACCTTTTTGCAGTTTCTTCAGTTTCAATCTGCAGTGCATAACCAATAGATTGTGGTCAGAATCCACATCTGCCCCTGGAAATGTCTTACAATTTAAAACCTGGTTCCTAAATCTCTGTCTTACCATTATATAATCTATCTGATACCTTTTAGTATCTCCAGGATTCTTCCAGGTATACAACCTTCTTTCATGATTCTTGAACCAAGTGTTAGCTATGATTAAGTTATGGTCTGTGCAAAATTCAACAAGGCGGCTTCCTCTTTCATTTCTTCCCCCCAATCCATATTCACCTACTATGTTTCCTTCTCTCCCTTTTCCTACTGACGAATTCCAGTCACCCATGACTATTAAATTTTCGTCCCCCTTCACTACCTGAATAATTTCTTTTATCTCGTCATACATTTCATCAATTTCTTCATCATCTGCAGAGCTAGTTGGCATATAAACTTGTACTACTGTAGTAGGCATGGGCTTTGTGTCTATCTTGGCCACAATAATGCGTTCACTATACTGTTTGTAGAAGCTAACCCGCACTCCTATTTTTTTATTCATTATTAAACCTACTCCTGCATTACCCCTATTTGATTTTGTATTTATAACCCTGTAATCACCTGACCAAAAGTTTTGTTCCTCCTGCCACCGAACTTCACTAATTCCCCCTATATCTAACTTTGACCTATCCATTTCCCTTTTTAAATTTTCTAACCTACCCGCCCGATTAAGGGATCTGACATTCCACGCTCCATCCGTAGAATGCCAGTTTTCTTTCTCATGATAACGACGTCCTCTTGAGTAGTCCCCGCCCGGAGATCCGAATGGGGGACTATTTTACCTCCGGAATATTTTACCCAAGAGGACGCCATCATCATTTAATCATACAGTAAAGCTGCATGTCCTCGGGAAAAATTACGGCTGTAGTTTCCCCTTGCTTTCAGCCGTTCGCAGTACCAGCACAGCAAGGCAGTTTTGGTTAATGTTACAAGGCCAGATCAGTCAATCATCCAGACTGTTGCCCCTGCAACTACTGAAAAGGCTGCTGCCCCTCTTCAGGAACCACATGTTTGTCTGGCCTCTCAACAGATACCCCTCCGTTGTGGTTGCACCTACGGTACCGCCATCTGTATCGCTGAGGCACGCAAGCCTCCCCACCAACGGCAAGGTCCATGGTTCATGGGGGGGTTCACGTCCATATCCAGATGATTTATGCACAATTAATTGGATGTTTTTAAAAAATGACTAGACGCTATTTTTGAGTTTCGTTATTGTTATGGTTTCTTCGTTCAGACATTCATTACATCAAGAAACACACAATAACATCAAAATTGTTGAGATTACACCTTAATAAGTAGTATGGGATGAGATACCACACAACTGCTGTAACTTCGTTTCCACACATGAATTTACATTTAGCCTTTACGTTATCGGTGCAACCTCTGTGGTACAACTGTATAGATTGATATACGTACTCATGAAGTCGATTTAGGTTTATTTACCTCACGATCACGTAGCGTCACGTCACTATGACGTAGAGTTCTCCTCACTTAGCGTGAGATGAATGCTACCCTCCAAATGTTAGCGCAATTTGGAAAACTGGACGTTGTGATAGTAAAAAGTCTAAACTCATCAATAACATTGAAAGATTAGTTAATTAGAACGCACTTAACTATTCAATGAGATGGTTACCAAAATTTAATTACAAATTGCATTTTATTTGATAAAACTGTATTTCGTACCAGAGACTATTTACTTCAGCTTCATGGAGGTAAGAATGATATCTGGCGGAAACTAATTACGCCGTTTATAACTAAAAAGTATAAACGCATGAGATAACATGAGGTTATTGACTCACTGTATCTCCTATCTGTGAAGAATAGTTAACTTTGCAGGGAGAAGGTCTAATAAGAAATAAACGATACAATAATTAGCAAAAAACAAAGTTATTGCGATTGTCAGAATCGATGCATCGTAAAGAACACTGCAACGTGAAAAATCAACCGCCGGCCATTGTAGCCGAGCGGTTCTAGGCGCTTCAGTCCGGGACCGCGCTGCTGCTACGGTCGCAGGTTCGAATCCCGCCTCGGGCATGGATGTGTGGGGTGTCCTTAGGTTAGTTAGGTTTAAGTAGTTCTAAGTCTAGGGGACTGATGACCTTAGATATTAAGTGCCATAGTTCTTGGAGCCATTTGAATTTGAAAAATCAACTAACCAGACTGCAACTGATTTCTGCCTTTTTTTGAAGGAAGGACTGAATTTGACTGGTACATTATAGATTTATTCCCACGTTAAGTACGCTGAAGCGTACAAGAACCTAACAGGAAATAATAATCTTCCGTCCTAGACGAGGTATGATCTTCGTGGGATGAAATTTTAAGCTGACGAACACCTAATACATCATCTGAAAACGTATTGCTGGCTAGCTTACGAGAGTCTCCCTCACTGAGAAGGTAGTACTACAACGTCATGTTCACAGCTTCCTGGATTATCCTATATTAAGTATAAGCAGCCAAATAAGTCTAGCTTTATCTATGCTCATGATTCGGTAGAATCTATATAAATCCAGCCATTTCGCCAGCGCCATAGTCTCAGCTGATATGTGCAAATGGGTTATACCGTATAGTTCCTTTAAATACCTATCATATGATGATGAGCCTACAGGGACCGAAAGATAGGTAATGGGACATTAACAATGTTTAACAACATTACAAAGCGACTGATTGCAGTGTGCATACAACTTATCCGCTGTACTGTACACTGCTGACTACTGAAACTGCATCACGAAAACGACAAGCAATAATGTCAAACTGCAAGTGATAAGAAGTAGATGACAATAATGCCGTACATATTCCGTGTGTAAAGAAATACTGCACAGCGTGTTTCTCATTTAGAAAACGTTGTTGCATGTAAATGTAACTCCATACCGGGTTCAGGAGCTTGGGGCAACGTAATAATTGTGTATTAAGATACGTTATATTTATATTTTTATTAGGCAACCAGTTTCAACGTTCCCATCATGTCATCTTCAGGCCTGTCGCATGGATGGCACCAAGTACCGCTCGTGCACGTATAAGACAAGGCACAAATATCCGTAACTGGTTCCGTAGATATTCGAACTTCATGACCATGTGTGCTCTTCACACATACGACGGCACCTGCTTTTGCATGTTGCTGAAGATCATGTTATGCTTCCTGCCATAAGGAGAAACAGCGGCAGGACCAAGGTCTGTCGATAGTGTGGTTTAGCATTCTGCGACATTGTAGCTCGCGTTGGCCAGGATTCCCAGACTGCCATTCGAATACGGAAACTATGGGTTCAGGAGAGACATAATGAAAGCAGTGCAGAATCTCGACGACCACACGCAACTAGCGCCCGAGAGGACAATCATATCGGCTGCAGTGGCCGAGCGGTTAGGCGCTCAGTCCGGAACCGCGCGACATGCTACGGTCGCAGGTTCGAATCCTGCCTTGGGCAAGGATGTGTGTGGTGTCCTTAGGTTAGTTAGGTTTAAGTAGTTGTAAGTTCTAGGGGACTGATGACCACAGCTGTTAAGTCCCATAGTGCTCAGAGCCATTTGAACCATTTGAGGAGAATCATACCGGTTGCCCGGTTAGGGCACGATCGTTCAGCAGCATCACCTACCTTGAACCAAGAAGTGGGCTTGTTAGCAGCAAGGCTCAGTGACCATTACTGCAGCTTCCCTTGAAGCGGCAACAGAGAGAGGCACACTGACAGTGATGCAACCAATGACAATACTGGACTAGCAGTGGCTCCGAAACGCCTTTTCAGAGTCATATTTCTGAGTACAGCCCGCGATAGATAACGAGAACAGACGTAGCTACATTGCATTCGTCATTATACCACTCTCACCAATGGTCCTCATAGCCTGTAATTTTCCCAGCAGCCTTTGTATTTCTAAAAGAATAAGCCCGGGGGCTGTGCCGTCTTTTCGAGGCCACTGGGACGTTCTACTGTTGCCTTGGGCAGCTCGTTCCCCTCTCTCTCAATGCCGAAAATATGACTTGCAGGACACAATTCGCGAGTTACTATGATCGATAAACTGTGACATATTGTTGAAGAAGCATCGAATGACATATCTGTATCTGTAAATCAAGCTCAGTTTGACTCGACGCACAGGCGGAAGAATAAGATTACAGGAGCTGAACGGCGAGGTTATCAGCGTGACAGCCGGGCTAGAGCCACGTTGTTGCCTAGGGTGGCAGCTCTAAGTTTCGCACCGTGCACACCCCCAAATACATACATGTTTGATCATGTATTCTCCTTACTAAGCTATAGAAGCAAAATAAGGAAAAAAGTATATCATCTATGGTGTTTTTTGTCCATTGCATTTTAGTTTTTCAAGCACACCACGGAGAAGGGGATGATGAGATAATTCGAACAAGTCCCAATTGAAAAATCTTCCTTTTACCTGTACCTTTTGAGACATTTGGTGGTAGGTCGTTGATACAGGAAGAAATGGGCGCAACTTTTAAACACTGAGGTTGACAATTTTTCTTTCAGTCATTAATGAATGAGTGGTGCATGAACGAGTCCCAGAGAAAGGACACAGCGTTGAGTACAAATTCGGTCGAATTAGCCTGCGAGGGTGAGGACGTGTGCGTGACGGCCGCAAATGGCCGTTCACGCCTGACGTTCGCCGCCAGCGCTAACGCGCCGCTAAGAATAATAATGGCGGCTCGCGCTGCTGCACAAAGTGGCGGCCCACGGCCCTCGCCGTGGCCCTGTTTCGCTGGCATCCGGTTGCGACCGGCCGCCGTTTGGCCGCTCCTTCCACAAACGACAGCTCTGCGCGTGAGATGGCTACGACTGCACGCTGTCGCACAAGCGCTACGAAACACCCTGAACACGGCAGCAGCGTCACAGAGGGTGCTTTCAAAAACATTCCTCATTGGTGAGGCGGTGAACGTGACTTGGGTCTTCTCGCGGCCTCTGTGTCTGCTGCATTGCTTTCAAAACTTGCTAAAACTAGACGTATTTTATGCAAGTGGTGAACCATAGTTAGCAGATATTTAAAAAAGAATCTTTTTGCTGAAACGCCAAAAGCTGCTGATGAAATATATCCTTATCAACTACTGTTGTCCATTACCTGATTGTCTTCAGGATTCACAAAAGTACTTACGGCATCCTATTCGGCATAGTCAACCATGGCATGCAAAACTTGACGCACGCACAATATGTTGCACGTGTGCAGTCCGAGGTTCGGCCTTTCTAGGAGCTATTCGGTGCTTGCCGGCTTGGTGACCGAGCGGTTTTAGGCGCTTCAGTCCGGAAACGCGCGACTGCTACGGTCGCAGGTTCGAATCCTTCCTCGAGCATGGATGTGTGTGATGTCCTTAGGTTAGTTAGGTTTAAGTAGTTCAAAGTTCTAGGGGACTGATGACCTAAGATGTTAAGTCCCATAGTTCTCAGAGCCATTTGAACCATATTTGGTGCTGCTCGTCTATGGAGGCCAGCCTAAAAGCGAAGACTGTCTCTACGGTCTCCGTAATTCATTTCTAAGCGATTGGGAACTATTACGACAGTGTAAATTCCACCAGTAACAAAAATTTTGGTAAGTTATATTGTTGAATTGTGCAGTAACAAACTGACTGACGAGCACAAAGCCATATGAATAGAAACCACTGTAGATGCGATGACAAAAGTGACCTAGATCAAGGTACGATATCTGATGCTTGCAGTTCGACAGGTGGTACGCAGAGTAGACAACGCACAGTAGTTTGTATTGAAACGTCCCCTTACAAAAATTTATTAATTACTGTGCTGATAAACCTCTTGCATTATTTGATTTTCAAACAGCTGAGCAGAACTGAACGTACTCACACATTTCTCTCTTTACTTACTCTGATCAACACTAAACTGACACACAATATTTTTAGCGCAACGCAATCTGACTTTCAGTAATCTCTACAAAAAGAATGACCCTGACTAACAATAACCTATACCTTTCATGATTCACTTACCTCACAAAAATCTTCGTCACTCAAACTACTGCAATACAGCGAGCGCCAATACTGCCATTTAAATAAAAGACTCTAACTACTGAAGGCACTAACTACTGATAGGCATACTTAGCAAATGAAAGATTTTGATAGAGAACAAACAATGTATTTACCTTAATAGTGTTCAGAAGTCATAATATATATATCAGTTCATGATGTACAGTATTAAAAATTTACTCTTTCTGATGGACACACCTCCAGATCGTCCGCTCTCAAAATTCTGCCATCACTCTCCCCACATCCACCACTGCTGGCGGCTCACCTCCAACTGCGCAACGCTATGCGCTGGTCACATCCAACTGCCCAACACTACAGTAGCGAATGTTCCAACAATGCCAACCAGCCACAGAATGCACACAGCACAGCCAGTGATTTTCATGTAGAGCGCTACGTGGCGTTACCAGCATAAAAACCTAAACAGCCTTCTTACATAATTACTTTTCGATGAATATCCGACAGTGTGGGACGTCAACAGTTCAGGATGCGAAAAGGTTGAGAAACCAGCCAACCAGTTACAAATAACGATTCATTAGTCCTTGACCTAGGTTTCGATGTTTGTAAAAATATTTTCTTCACAAGTAGCGTGCCTTGTTACATCACGTGATGGTACATTAGAGACTTTCAGAAGTTGCCTTGGTTAGAACTTTCCAGAAGCTTCATCATTATGATCACCAGTGAAATGGTAATAACATGGAAAGTATATTACTTACATATTCTGTTATCTTTGTTTGGCGATTGCGTTCAACAAACAGAATGTGGAAATGTACTTCCGATTGTAAGCAGTCTTTTGAAGAAATTGCAGATTTTTTAAAGGATGTAAAATTTCAGCCTCGAAGAAAGTTATTTTCCACATAGCCTTCTCTTATTTTGAAGTAAAAACTTAATTTCATGGCACTAATTATTCTCTTTCCTCTTCTTGGGCCTTTTCAACTGCAACACACTAAACACTTATCTACTTTCCTCTTCTTGGGCCTTTTCAACTGCAACACACTAAACACTTAAAATATTAAAATGATTTACAAATGCATAGAAATAACATTTAATCATTGTTGAACATACATTTTATGGTGTACTTTTCAAATTTGAATTCAGGCTGATATTGTTACATATTCAATTTTATTATTAGATACAAGTTGACAACTAACCGGTTGTTTGTATTAAAACATTTGATTCGTTTCTTTAATTAATTTCAACATCTCTCAGATTTTTGTGTGTTCTTATTGTATAAAGTAGGCTATGGCTTCATATACACTCCTGGTTATATCTCCAAGAACAGGAATAGCGCAAAGCAGGTCTTAGGAGCTCCTTAAAAAACTGTGCATTTTTCACAGCCTTCGAATTGAAATAGGATGTGATTACATCAACAATTGTTACGTCATCACATTCATATAGAGGTGCCTCAAATATGCCAATTTTATGTAAGTAGGCAGGGAAAGATCCATGATTGAGACACATTCTCCCAACGGATGCTGTTATTTTTTCCTTACTTTTAGCTCTTCTTATAAATGAATATATATATATATATATATATATATATATATATATATATATATATATATATATATATATGTGTGTGTGTGTGTGTGTGTGTGTGTGTGTGTGTGTAATGACCTGATGTGTTCTGCACTGTCATAATGCACCACTAAGCAGCCAATGCCTGTCACTGTAGACTGCCTGTTTTGTGTCCATATGTAAAAACTTCAACACATAACCTGCTGCCCATTGGAAAATAACAAACCTGAAAAATATTGCTTGTAATGACTCTAATTATTAGTATTCAAGTGACACAAATACTGATGTAATGTTGTACAGTTCACCATCCTCAGTCAACAACAGAAAGGTCTGCACTTAAACGCATTACCCCCTGTAGATCAGCAGCTGATTGTAACTTGAACAGTAAGTGAATTTTTAAATGCACTTCTTTCACAGACATATGAAGAAATATAGATAACTCAAAGATTGTCTGTTAATTTCACATACACTTCCATTGGATATATTTTTGCCAAGAGATTGCTACATCTTAAAAAAAATTATTTAGCTGATACATAGAGCTTGATTAGTGTCTTAAAAAGGAGACTGCATACAATATGAAAAACACACAATATATTCATTCCGATTCAGGTTTTCGTCTATAATCATAATCGTCACAGGACATGTGGTACAACTTCAGGTTTCTTGTTGTAATGAATCAGGTGAGTATTGAATCTAGAACATGGTAACCCTGTGCTGTGTGAAGAACAGGCATCAGTGCTCTCCAGATATCCACAATGTACATGGAACAAAAGAAATTACTATTTTAAATTTCTGAAATAAGAAATATAACTTATCATGCATTATAATTTAGCCTATATTGTGTAGGCTGCAAAATCTCAGTGATACAGCACAAATTCTGTATCACTACAGATCTCACCGAATAGCATTATGAGCATGGTCTAATCAATTCACTATGAACTGTAAACAATTAATTATAATTGACTGACGTATGTGAAAACTTAAATAGTTATTCTCTTAGCTTAAGAATTATTAATGTTCTGCAACTTCAACAATTCTCAATAATATTCACAGTACATAATGGATAATAAATAAAGACCTATTCAGGACCTTATATTTTAATATTGTGGTCAAATAACGTAATTTTCAATTACATTCTTGGATACTGGCTCAGCATATTCTAGTTTATACAACAGTTAATCTATATGAACTACAACAGCTGTACCCTTGAGATGTTACAATGTTTATAATTCCAGTCAGTTTTCGTAATAAGAAACCATTTACTTTTTACTGCTCAGATTAATGTCAGCTTATATTTAGCATTGATACAAATGTGTTACCTGTTTCAGAATTTCATGATTAATGATGAGAGGTGGCAGAAGCCCCCTCTCATATTTCTTTCTTACTCTGAGTAATTCGATTTTCCTCTCTAATTGCATGCGGTGAAAAGTTGCTATTCCTCACACACGGACTTCCCACGCAGCGTCTCTCGTGACCCGGGTGGTCCGGTGACATGCTGGCTCTGCTGATCTTGAAAGGGTTAAGCTGACGGGTGTGAGGGAGTCGAGTGAATGCTTTCCAGACGCTGACATTATCATAATAGCGGCAGAGACGCCCGCAGGGGCCTGGAGGAGCGGCTGGGCTAGAGGTTCCGTTACTTTGCAGAAACTTAGCGAAAACACTTTCTGGCGGGCTACCAGCGAGATGTGGGAATGACTTGTGTACCCAGGCAGTCTTGGCATGCAAATTCCCGCGTTTTCTGCAAAATCGCAACTGTGATTGGCTTGCTCAGGGCATAGTTCCGTGACGTAGCAAAATCGGCGCAGAAATTGGCGCCAAGAATCTCCATTGGTGGAATGGTAGTGCTTCGGCAATAGAGTGGAATTTTCCGTCGGTTTTCGAGTTGCTGATTGGAACGTTTAACCACAGCCACTGTCATGGGGGCGGGAATGTTCTGTGTTCGGTTTGTACGGGTGCTCTTGTGGTAGTCGGCTCTCGCCTTTCGGTCGGAGTAGGTTATAAGACTGAGCTCTCGTTGCCCTGGACAGCCTGCCTTCCATTGGCTGTCTAATATACTCTTATTTGATCGTAACTGATTAATGAAGTTGCTGAAGTTTCGACTTCAACGTAACTTTCCGAGTACAGTTGGCAATTGAGCGTTCTGCGTACAAGCGGCCTATTTTGTCTGTCTTCGGCAGTTTTGGCTAAAGTTGACTGTATCGGAGTTACTGTGTGACTTCACTTGTTAAAATCAATCACTGTACCGTCAGTGATTGTGTGGCGAGCCTTCTTCGTCTCTCTCAGAGGCGCGTTTGTATTAATAGGAAGTCTTTAGTCTGGAACAACCAGACCAGGACAATTTGTTTCAGGCTATACTCGCGACATTATCATCACCACGACGGGACGTCGAAGCAACCAGTCATCACTTCCGGTACGCCAGATCGTGTCCTTGCAGTTAAGAAGACAGCTTGGTAATGTATGTCTGCAGCACCGGCAGGCTAGGGAATTTGCATTGTGATAATCAGAGCTCAGCAGAGCACGTCTGTTCGTCTTTTCTTTGTTCTGTCTTGGGTGTTCATTGTCTGAGCTATCACTACCGTAGCAGCAAATAATGTTGAGTTGGCTGGGTGTTTCTCTTAACATTTGAGTTGCAAGGAATTGGCTCCACATACCACTTCGTCATAAATGTCACAATCTAGTTTATGGACAACTTCACCTTCACAGCATTTATTTGAGTATCCAATTTGATCCAATTTGATGTATTGTAAATGTTTCATGTGTTTTGTTTATGATTTTGAGTTTAGTCATAATAAATCAAATTGTTATTTTGGACAGAACTTTCATTCTGTTAATCGGTAGAGCAACCCTTTCATTTCTCAATACATTACTGAAACTTTCCTTTATTTAATTAATGTCTATCAAATTAAATTATTGCAGGTGCCAAACTCTTTTCTACTCCACTTGCAGGGTCGATTACAGTCAGTTCGCGTTTCTTCTTAATCCATGTGCAACAGCAAAAGTAGGAGTTAGAAAAGGGGGGGCTTAGAGCATCATTTCCATATGAAGATTCGAGAAGAATTTAGTGTTAAATACACTGCTAGCCCCGGCACCTCGCAATGAAACCAAAATTTTATAACTAGCTGCACCTAATGTGGCAGTTAGTTTTATAGAATGTTTATTTTTCCATTACTGTAATATGAACAAAATTTCTCTTTTAACGTGAATCATTACATTTAAAGTTTATTATGAGGACTTAATCACTGATGGATATAAGATTTATAGATACCAATGTCATTAACTAATTGCATAAATCTATTATCGAAGTTTTCCAGAGTAATTCGTACCAAATGAATTCTACCCTTTTGCATAATATCATTCACTTACACATATGATTTTTGGATTTTGCAGCTTTAAAGTTCTCCATTGTAAAACAGTGCCAACAGGCAATCGGTACATGAATGGACACTTCAGCTGCAAATGGTGTGTCAGACATCCTCAAAAGCCAGACATGTGCGTTGTTTGCCAGGCTCAGAAAGGGCGGCTCCGTTTAAAATCTGATGGACAGCGAAAGGAACGTCGCCAAGTCAGAAACACCTGGGGACACTTGTACAGAGCATGGGCATTTCCATTGCAAAAAAGGCGATGTTCTGGGTGGCTGCATTTTTGACAACTCAAGAATACAGACAAACACTTGAAGCAATGCCTAAAAATGTGCAGTTATCTAGGAAGACAGCAGGCCAGAAAGACAGATGCCACAAGACGGCACCAGCGAGAGAATAACGTAGTAGTCCCAAGCTACATTCCAGCTGACTTGAGATATGAAAGTTTCATCCTGTAAGAGACCTGCACTGGATGTGCACTGGATGTTCATTGTGTGGGATTGCAAACTGAGCCCACCAATGACAAAGGCGATCCACCAGGAACTGTGCTCAATCTGCGATCATGCATCTTGTTGGTGGTGTTAGTTGTTCTCTGAATATTCACCCTTTAATGCGACCCATTTTTCCCAAAGAAGCATCACTTCGTGGAGATCTTGGTTGTCAAGGACTGCATTTTGGCTTTTCAGAAACGCTCTACCACGGAAGTCACATTGCCATCATACTGCAAATTCATTCTACAAAGTGGTTTCTTCGATCGAGGAAAGGTGGAGAAGTCCTGGGTGCACTGTCCTTGAATACGATAGGACGGGCATGGGCGAGATAAAATTTGATAGCCTAAAAGCAGCAGCATATGTGGCTATGTCATGTACCGACTGAACTGGGGGTGTAGTCGTGGAGCAAAACCACCCCTTTTGTTAGTTTCCCACAAAGATTCATCTTGGTTGTCTCCCATACCCTTGTCAGGAGATTGCAGTTGTGTGTTACTGAGATGGTTCGCCCCTTACGAGCATTAGCTGTTAGCACTACACTGCGGTAGTCTCAAAACACAATATATCACCTTTCCCCATGGTGGTTGGCTCTTCGCCGACGTGATTCACTAACTTGTTCGGTTTGTCTTGGTATCATAGTGATATAATGAGTGCTCGTCCATGTCATTAGGTTACTAGACACAGCTTCCAAATTTCCACTGATACCTTGATTTGGCAGCTTTTTTAAGCTGATGAAATTTATTCGCAGATGCGGAATCTTTCGGATAGTAGCTGCATTAGTTATCGAGACATTACGTGTTGGTGACAAATAAGAAATTGTGTCCGACCACGACTGAAACCTGGATTTCCTGGTTGTCACAAATGATCGCATTAACCATTTCGGCTATCCGATCACGTTTGCAGGACCGACTCAGTCTTTCACATGCCATACTTTCTATGACCCCCACCGCTCGCAACTTTATTTCCCGCCTCAGGGTTTCAAGGAAACACACCTTTTGCACGCTGTACTACGATCGTCATTTTGCCCGTCGAGGCTTGTAATACTTATCTTTAATACTATCTGAAGAAACAGACATTGGTGAAGATCTTGTAGATGTACTAAACTCATGAAATATATTCGCTGTTGCGTAATCTTTCTGACATTAGCTACATTAGGAGGGAAGATACTGCCTATTGAGGACACACGAAAATTTTTGCTCAACAGGGACTCGAACCCGGATTTCAAACTTGTCGTGAGCAGTCGGTCCTAGAAACGTACTGGAATATCAGAACCGGTCAAGGCGACCAACCACGACAAGCGGGAAATTCATGTTCGAGCCCCAGTCGGCTACAAATTTTCATGTGTCTCCAACCAGTAACATCCTCACACCTAATGCTTATGATTTCAGAAAGATTCCACAACAGCGCATAAACTTCATCAATTTATACAGCTGTGTTTGTTCAGACATTTTTAAAAATTAACCAAGCGGCTAGCGATACTTGTCATGTTCAAAATGTCATGCAAGAATCTGAAAATTCACCCATGACTGATTTTCAGTTTTCCACTACCGCCTCAGTAGTGATAAGTCTGTCTTCTAGCAGCAGGGACTCGACATTTTTTGCGACACACGTTAGTTCACAGAGAGAGAGCCCGCCACTTCGTTGTTGGAGTCCAGACTTTTTTGACCACACCAGATGCGTATGCTCACCTAACCATTGGCTCGTACGATAATGCATTGCTGCCGTACTCTTCAGGCAATTCAGCATGGATTGTTACAGCGTTGCTCCTCTTCAAGTGCCGAAAACGAATTAACGCACCATCCTCCAGGTTATCAATAAGCTGCACTATCTTGGTTCAAAAATGGCTCTGAGCACTATGGGACTCAACTGCTGAGGTCATTAGTCCCCTAGAACTAGTTAAACCTAACTAACCTAAGGACATCACAAACATCCATGCCCGAGGCAGGATTCGAACCTGCGATCGTAGCAGTCTTGCGGTTCCAGACTGCAGCGCCTTTAACCGCACAGCCACTTCGGCCGGCCACTATCTTGGTTTGGCACTTCTAGCGGCATGCTACGGTACTGTGGTTCGGGGATTTCAGTGCGTACTTGTATTGAACCACGTTCCTGCACACTAACAAAGATTAATTACGTAGGGTTATTTATTCTAAGTGATAATTACGGCTTTATGGCCCCTCTGGTAAAATCAGAACTTCGATTGGAGTTAAAGGAATCACCACCACGTACCAAACATCACCTGAACAAACGCTGAAAGCCCAACGGGACCAACCGGCCGTCCTTAGGCGTCACCGGATGCGGATACGGAGGGACATGTGGTCAGCACACTGCTCTCCCGGCCGTTGTCAGGTTTCGTGACTGGTGCCGCTACTTCTCAATCAAGCAGCTCCTCAATGGGCCTCAGAAGAGCTGAGTGCACCCCACATGCGAACAGCACTCGGCAGACCCGGACAGTGACCCACCCAAGTGCCTGAGAGTGATTAACTTCGGTAATCTGGCGGGAACCCGTGTTAGCACTGCGGCAAGGCCGTTGGCACATGTACATTAAACTATGTAAATACATCCTCATTGCACTTCTGTCAGATGTAGCAGAGGTTCAGCGTACTTTGAAAGATGTTCATGCGGCTGTAACACTCAAAAATGAAGATAATCTTCTTGCAAATGCATCATACAATACTATCTCGTCAGTTTTACAACCGTGTACACAGTAATAAGGAAATGCAGAATTTGGGGATTTCACTGACAGCTGAGGACTATTTTAGAAGTATAAGGGGCGATCAAAAGGCTTCCGTTTGTGGAGGTTACTACAGCGTACATGCAGCATAGTGTTACTCCGATGGGGGTACATAGTGTGAAACAAAACTGTACGACACAAACTGTAGGACACATTTCTCACATGTAGGAGAAGAACTAATGTTATACGAACATGGGTCTGGAAATGCTTTGGTTTCATGTTACAGTTGATTTTTTTCCAGCTGATTAATCATGGGAAACACAAGCGAACAATACGCACGAGCATACCACCACACGTAACTTTCCCTCACAGGAGATGTTCGATATGCCCTCCGTTGGCATTGGTAAGTTCATCAACCCGCCGTCCTAGTGAATCTCCGATGGGTTGATGTGTCCGTGGAGTACTGCATATGCTTTCACAGCCTTCCACAATACGGGAACAGAGACTGAATATTTTGTACTGGGGTTCCATACAGAAGAGCTTTCAAATGCCTCCACAAATAAAAGTCCAGTGGGTTCAGGTCCGGAGAGTGTAGAGGCCGGGCAGTTCTTCCATCTCTACCTATCCATCAGTCACTGAATATGTTATTTATAGGGTGACGAATTAATCCATCATAAATGAAATACATATTTTGTCCCACATCTGCTAACAGATCAGGTAGAACATTCTCTACGAAATCATAACTTCGTCCGATGAGCCTGGCTGGAAGAAATTGAGGTCCTACCAGTCACCAACGGTGCCGGCCCAAACATTGACAGAAAATCTTTATCGACGAATTGCTTAAATAGTTGCGTGAGGACTGACGCCTGTCCATACATGCCGATTGTGAAAATTTACAATCTGATCTCGTTGAAACTTGTTGGACAAAATGAGTTGTAACGTGGAAGCATAGCATTTCCAGCCTATGTTCATATACTATAGTCTCTTCGTCTACTTGTGAGTAATGTGTCCTGCAATTTGTGCATCACGTTTCTGTTACATCCTATATAAGCAGCGGTGTGTAGGCGAGAGATCACAGTGGCATTTGCGTCTTTCAAACGTGTCTGCGGTACATGCGGAAACGAGAACTATGGCGACGTTATTACCGAATACCTCCAAACAGGACCAACATGCTGTTATTCTTTTCCCGGTTGCCGAAGGTCAAACACCGGTAGACGTACATCGGAGAATGAAGAAAGCGTATGGTGCAGCATGTCTGTCGTAAACCACCATTGTGGAATAGTCCACCAAGTTGCTTGCTGGTGCTTCATGATAACGCACGTCCCCAAATCGTTAACGTAGCGCTTATGTTATTTCAACTCAAGTGGAAGACACTTCAGCACTCGCTCATTATCCCTGATCTCTCCCTAAGCGATTATCACGCCCTTCGGTCAAAAAAGAGCCTTGGACGGTCGACGATGACTGTCGGCCGAGGATGTTCAACAGGACATGGTGTTTTACCAAACGGGTAACTTGAACCTCGGGATTCGGTGGGATAACTGCCTCAATACTTACGGCGATTTAGCCTGATTGGAATACCGATTCAGGACGTATGAATGGAAACTTTTTGATCGTCCCTCATATCACATACAACTCATCAGGAAAGCAAACGGGAGTCAAGATCTCCAGATTCGAAAATAACCGTCCTTCAATTAGGTGTATGTTGCTAATCAAGTGTCAAACGAAAGCGCAAACGAGAGATAAACACAGCTGACGAAACAAGATGCTATACTCATCAAGACACTAATCTCTCAGCTGTAACTCAAATATGTAAGTCAGTAACTGTTACCTTTCGTATCTTCTTCAAAGAGACTGATGGAAGGAGTCTTTTCCTAGCCTTGTTGGATAACACTCTTTCCGCAGTTCATCTAACAACGTACGTCAATAAATTGAGACGCTGATAATGTAGGACTGTTATGTGGCAAATTAGATAAAGGTCAAAGAAAAACTCTTGGCAAATGTTTTGTCTGGAGTGTGGCTCTATATGGGGCAGAAACATGGACTCTGAGACGAGAGGATGGAAAAAGGTTGGAAGCATTTGAGATATGAATGTGGAGCAGAATGGAGAGAATAAGCTGGATGGAAAGAGTGAGTAATGAAAGAGTATTGGAAAGAGTATCTGCCTGCTAGCAGATACTTTGAAAGGACTGGTTTGTGGGAGTAGACCGAGAGAAAGAAGGAGATACAGGATGATAGACGACACAAAGGGAAAAGGAAATTATGCGGACCTGAAGAGGATGGCAGAAGACCGGACAGCCTGGAGAACTACCGTGTGAAACCTGCCTTTTGGCAGAACACTAATGATGATGATAATGTAATTCAAACCAAGGTAACTTAAGACCTACAATTTTTATAAACACCGCAATTTTTAACAGAAAAGAAGAAAGTGTGAAAAAAATATAAATCTATGTCGACTTTACACCGACAGAAAGACGAGCGACTACTTTAACTTGCGGACGTTGGCACTACCCGACATATTCTCATGATCGGTGTCACGTGATGGACTGTGGTGCCCTCTATACTGCCTATACTCATATTCGGCGCTCCTTCGAGTTCTAATTGTAGCTCGCCACTTCATCTTCGAGGATGTCCCCTGCAGCCACAGACGAAACGTTAGAGGAAAGTTAAACTTATCGACAGTGGCCCATCAGCCCAGAAGTTTTAAGTGAAGTTAACACCGGCCGTGAAAGGCTACACTATATGATCATTCAATATTTGGTTTACGTAAATTTGTTTTAAAAGCATGAACGCGCCTCTCTTTGCATCGCCCCATCCTGCGACGCTCCCAGCACCTTCTCCAATCCCATCTTGACTGGTTCACCACCTGGTGCAACCAGTGGCTGCTCAAGGTCAATCCTTCCAAAACCCAGGCTATCATTGTAGGCAAAACTTGCCTTCTGTCTCCTTGATTTTTATATCGCTATCTACAGCCGTCCTGTAAACCTCACCCTCACCCTCAAGTACCTTGGCGTCACCCTTGACCGTCGCTTTTCCTGGCCCCCCATCTCTGGACCATCCAAGCTAAGGCACACTCCCGACTCTGCCTCCTCAAACTCCTCTCTGCCCACACATGGGGTTTTGACCCCTCCACTGTCTTCCACACTTATCAGTCCCTCATCCGCCCGATCCTCTGTTATGCCCATCCCACCTGGAAATCCGCCCCTCCTACCTACTATAAGTCCATTCAAATCCTCGAACGCCATGTGCTACGCCGCACCTACTGCATCTGCCTCCCATCCCCCACACGGCTCCTCTAGGACTTAATTCTTTTCCCACACCTCCTTCTCTTCCTCGAAAGGATACAGATGCTTTACACCTCCAGTAAACTTGATACCCCTCACCCGCTTGTCTCTCCCGTCATTTCCCACCTCAATCTGCTGCTGCACCTGTACTCTTGCATCCCACCCGCTCTCCATCTTACCACCCTCCATACACTTGTCCAAGGCGGCTTCCATCAACTCCCCCTCCCAGACCCCTCCCAGATGATGCCCTTTTCCCCTCCAGCTACCCCTCCTACCAGAATTGATCCTCCTGTTCCTCCTTCTGAGCTTTTCCTTCAGGGCTCCTTCTTTCCCTTCTCACTTCCTTCCCCCTCCTCTCTCCCTCTCCTCCCCTCTCTGGGCTTCCACACTCAACCCTACCCTCTCCCCTCCCCCTTACTTCCTCTCTCCCACTGGCATCCTCCCCACCTCCCTCCTACCCTCCCCTATTCCTTGTGGCAGCCCCCCCTTATTTCGTGCAATAGTGTGTGCAGTGCGTCGAAGATCATCGTCAATGTTTTCTGTGCAGTGTTTCTCCACTCCAGTGCAATTGTGTCTCTTCAGTGTCCTCCACCATTCGACAGTGTACTCATTGTGCCTTTGTGTACGGTTGCACTTGCTTATGCAATTCAGTGTCTTCAGTCGATCGTCGTTATTATTATCATTATGTGTGTCACCTGTTGTTTCCTACTCATATTTTCTGTATATCTGTCTCCATGTTATCTGTTCTATGATTTTCTGTGGCCGAAGAGAGGCCTAGATAGGCCGCTGCCAGCGTACCTTTTGTACAAGGTTTTAAAATAGCAATACAGAAAAAAAGGAAAAAATCTCTTTGCATCTCCTCACCGCATGATTTACATCTACCTTACTATTATGAACTGACGAAATTACAAGCGTCCAGTCATAATAGTGGTTTTTCTCATTTCTCTGGGAGATGCTGCTCAGAACTGCAATATATGAAACATTGGTTCTCTTTATTACAAGAATGATAAAAAATTTACTTAACTTTGTACAGTGCATTGTCACAGGAGCGTATCGAATAATTACAGCTGTCTTTCAACAATAAAACATCACATGATGCAAACAATTACAGAATCTTCTCTTGTAGTACAAGTTCAACATTTACAAAAGTACAGTTTCATCTGTGACTTGAATAGCAATGGTGTCCTAATTAGATGATTCTGACTGCTTCATCGGAGGTTACGAACTGCGCAGAGTGTCCATGCCCGGACCTCTATCGATATCCGTGCGATGGTGCTGCTGCGCTGAGAGAGAGAATGTGTGTTTTCACAAAGTGCCTCCCATTCGTCGTTGTGGATTACAGCGGGACATCGCTAATGTCTGTGGCATCGATGCGCGTTACCGACGCTGGTGTGGCACCGAGAGTTTTCGACGCCAGCAAAAGTGACTCTCATATCAGCTTTTTCAAGACAACTGAAAATGCTCTGGCGGTAGATATTGAAACTGCTCAAGTGAGCGCCTCATCAATACCTGTGGAGAAGTAATAAAATGAAAACGTTACGTAAATCTATGAAACTAAACAGAAGGCTTTCGGTCTCGGCCAGGGGAGATGAGATATACACACATCGAAATAAGTTTTGCATCACCCCGGTTCCCATATCTCCTGAAGATAGACGTTCACTGTGGATTCTGTATCACAACAAAGTCCCTTTGACTGTTCAGAGATGTCACTGAACCCGCCCACAGATGTAAACAAGAACGGAGGGGGCCCGACGGTCTATCAGTTCCAGTCATTCCACCAGGAAGGAAGTACACGGCTCGTGTTGTCTGTAGTTCAACCATGCCTAGCGGTTCGATCGCGACCGCATTGTTACTTTGTGCCACGAAGAGCTCTCAACAAGGGAAGTGTCCAGGCGTCTCGGAGTAAACCAAAGCGATGTCATTCGGACCTGGAGGAGATACAGAGAGATATGCGTCGCTCAGGCCGCCCAAGGGCTACTACTGCAGTGGATGACCGCTACCTACGGATTATGGCTCGGAGGAAACCTGACAGCAACGCCACCATGTTGAATAATGCTTTTCGTGCAGCCACAGGACGTCGTGTTACGGACTCAAACTGTGCGCAGCAGGCTGCATGATGCGCAACTTCACTCCTGACGTGCATGGCGAGGTCCATCTTAGCAACCACGATCCATGCAGGGGGGTACAAATGAGCCCAACAACATGCCGAATGGATCGCTCAGGAATGGCATCACGTTCTCTTAACCGATGAGTGTCGCATATGCCTTGAAACAGACAATCGTCGGAGACGTGTTTCGAGGAAACCTGGTCAGGCTGAACGCCTTAGACACACTTTCCAGCGAGTGTAGCAAGGTGGAGGTTCCCTGATGTTTTGGGGTGGCATTATGAGGGGCTGACATACGCTGCAGGTGGTGATGGAAAATGTCTCTAAGCACTATGGGACTTAACCTCTGAGGTCATCAGTCCCCTAGAACTTAGAACAACTTAAACCTAACTAACCTACGGACATCACACACATCCATGCCCGAGGCAGGATTCGAACCTGCGACCGCAGCGGTTTCGCGGCTCCAGACTTTAGCGCCTAGAACCGCTCGGCCACTCCGGTCGGCGTGGTGATGGAAGGCACGGTAACGGCTGTACGATACTGTACGATAAATGAATGCCATCCTCCGACCGATAGTGCAATCATATCGTCAGGATATTGGCGAGACATTCTTCTTCAAGGACGACAATGCACGCCCCCATCGTGCACGTCTTGTGAATGGCTTCTTTCAGGATAACGACATCGCTCAACTAAAGTGGCCAGAGTGTTCTCCAGACATGAACCCAATCGAACATGCCTGCGATAGGTTGAAAAGGGCTGTTTATGTACGACGTGACTCGCCAACCAGTATGAAGTATCGTTTAGGAGTGGGACAACCTGGACCAACAGTACCTTGATGAACTTTTGAATAGTATGCCACGACGAATACAGGCATACATCAATGCAAGAGGACGTGCTAATGGGTATTACAGGTACCGGTGAGTACAGCACTCATGACCACCACCTCTGAAGATCTCGCTGTATGGTGATACAACGTGCAATGTGTGGTTTTCATGAGCAATAAAAATGGCGGAAATGATGTTTATGTTGATCTCTATTCAAATTTTCTGTACAGGTTCCTGAACCCTCGGAACCGAGATGATGCAAAACTTTTTTTGATGTGTGTATTACAGCTCCTACACGCAGTCGGAAATTAGCTGGGAAAAAAAAACCAGTAACTCCAGTGTACCCCACTCTGAATTTTTGTGACTAAGGTTAAGATATTAGAAGTGCGATATTCGAACGCTTTTGCATATGACGACCTTTTCGTGAAGAAATGTGAAGGCATAGTTTTACGATGGTCAGTACCCAAATCCATTAACGATTATAGTTTAACTACATGTCGCTATAACCATAGGCGTTACGAGCAGCTCTTAGATTTTTACCCTAGCAGAATGACTGGTTATGTGGCACTGTCAGAAGCTCAACGTGGAAGAGGCGACCTAGTACCAACACATCTGTACTGAAATATAGTTTACAACTGGATTCTTTTCTTATCTGAGGTCCACACGATCGCTCTGAAATGGAACTTGCAACCTCTGCACAAAATTGTATAAGTATTCTTATTCAAATGCTAATGGACATAGAGCTAAGTGTAACCTCCCAGCAATGGAATTTAATGACAATGACAATAAATGAAAAATAGCAATCTGAGCCATGTGTAAGCTCCCCACAAAAAATGAAAGTCAATTCAATAAAAATGAAATCTCAGTGACAATGAAAACGCAAATAGACCGAAATGTCCATCTTAGGCCCTGTTCTTACCTCAGTAAAATTGCATCTGCTCTTATTTTTCGCCCTAGCTTGAAGGAAATGCATCGCAATTATTCTTTGAATTTAAGTAAATTTTTTCTTTAAAGGAAATGCATGGGAAATTTTCTTTCAATAAAATGTTTGTTTTGTTAAAATGCTTGGTTTGAAAACAAAATTATTATTGGGGCGATTCTTGAACAAATTAATTACACTTGAGATGCATTACGTTATCAGATGAGCGCAATGCTGCTTCATTACCTTATTTAAAAAATATACCTCGTCCTGAATCTTGACTCTGGTCGACGCCCGCCGACTCCTCACACACAACTGCGACTGTGTCTCGCGCGCTACTACATGCTCTCGCGACTCGCTACGTACAACAGAACTCTCTCGCAACTCGACCGCAACTGCCACTGCCGACTCCCTACATGCAACTCAACTGTCGCGCGGTCAAGCGCAGACTAGCAACGATAAATAACTCTCTGGTCCGAGATTCTGTCATGCCTCGCCATCGCTGTAGTAAATACATACGCGTTTCATAACCCTCCACTGGGGGGGCAAAAATTTGGCAGCGATGGTGAGTCATTTGTACTTGCCATGAGCAACAATTTTTTTTCTTAACTGATTAACTTTACAATTACAGCATATATACAGATACAGAACATGAAGGAAATCTGGTGCACATGCATCAAGTACAAAACATATTAGACAAAGACAAAATGTGAGTACAAAACAAATAACATAAGTGCACATGCACTGAAAAACTCTTTAGCATTTTCACAACAAATAAACATAATGGCAAAAAAATCATATTGATGAGTGACATAAGTACACATGTAACACAGTTCAGCAAATCGAGAAAAAAAATGTATAGGCCATGAATATAAATAATGTTAGCAAAAAATGATTTTCACTATGTTACAAGAATTAGGATAGGAAAGGGAAGGATTGCATCATGGTTGTAGCACTTTAGGTTGCACGCAGCTGCACTGAAAGTCCATATCTTTCCACAGAAATACAACACCAAGTGAGACAATTTGCAGTTCTTTTCCCAGAAGTATTTATCAGCGTATCCAAGACACTGAAATGTCGTAGTAATATTCCCTGTTATCGTTTTGGCAGTACATCAGGTACACCAAACAGTGGGACCATAATAACGTCTTCATCGCTCACGGTGGTGGACAGCATGTCAACACCACGCTCTTACAAGGCGCACCAACGTAGAATTAGTGCAAAAACCAAATATAGTGCTCCATGATCATGAGGATGGACAGGACAAATGGATATTGCAGTAATTCAGGGTAGTTAGCTCAGAAGGTGAAGGACATTAAGTCACATAGTAGTCTTCATTGAGAATTACAGTAGTAGTTTGCAGCATTCATAGCCCAGTTATTGAACATTTCCGTACCATGTATGTAGTATTACAGAATAATGTTCATAAAATTAACTGAATATAGCAATTATTGGCATCATGGGTAATCGTATTACAATAAACAGTGGCAGTCCTTGGCCAGTTACAAAGCATATTTAGTATGACAGAATAATGTTCATGAAATTAACTGATTATAATGAACATTGGCACTGATTGGCCAATTATAAACCATCAGAAGTCATCATTGAAAAGGAGAGTCAATTATTGGCATAGCATTAACATAATTCATTGAGTTATACTAATTATTGGCACTCATTGGCCAGCAAGTATTGAATAGTACAACATTTTTAATTATTGGCAGTCATTGGCCTGTTACAAAACATCAAAAGTCATCATTGAAAACAGGAGCTAATGAATGGCATAGTATTAACATAATTCATTTAGTTACACTAATTATTGGCACTCAGTGGCCAGTTACAAAACATCAAAAGTCATCATTGAAAACAGGAGCTAATGAATGGCATAGTATTAACATAATTCATTTAGCTACACTAATTATTGGCACTCAGTGGCCAGTTACAAAACATCAAAAGTCGTCATTGAAACAGGAGCTAATGAATGGTATAGTATTAACATAATTCATTTAGTTAAACTAACTATTGACACTCGGTGGCCAGCAAGTACTGAATAGTACAAAACATTGTTCATCATTCAGTATTATTCAGAACTCTCTTAAATGGGTAGCATTATTTGGAACTAGTGATACACACTTTTTTTTGTTAGCAATGCATTGCTTTGGGTAATTATAAGGGAAAGCAAGAAGAGAAAAAGAAAAAAGAAATTGCTTCTGGGTTGTTCCTGTAGATGAAAAACGTGTAACGTCATTCGTCATGAGTCAGCTGTAGCAAGGTTGTGACACAACTGGGTAAAAAAAATGCAAGTACTAGTATAGGTTTAATAAGTAACAAGTTTAGTAAGTATCATGAAAGGCTTCTCCTGGAAAAAATACAAAATGCATTATTGAGCTGAAAGAAGAAACGCATACTATGCTGAAAAGTAGTGAACTTCGAATTAACAGGTAGTGAAATGTGTATAAAAAATGTGTTCCATAGCTGTCCTTTCCAAAACCTTCAGTCATCATACCATACGATATAAAACATACTGTCAAAACAAACTGCAACAAATACTTAAATAACTACATAGCATAAATACATAAACTTCAACATCATCCTCTTCCGTAAAGAAAAAACTTCATTATCCATCACTTCATTATCCATATTATCATAACTTCATTATTATCATCACCTGTAAAGAAAAACTTCATTATCCATACGAGCATATTCTTCATCACTACTCTTCATCAGCATTCATTATCATCTGCAAAAAAATCCTTTCATTACTCATTACACAACTATTCCTTATCTCTAGCATATTTCATCACTAAAACTAAGATGTGTAGTTCTGTCTGACAGCCTGCATCAATCGCCTTGTATTCTGAAAGAAAAAAATTAGTGAAGACTGCTCTTCTACGATGTGCATAGTATATTCTTGTTAATGCTTGTTAATTCTGATCCGTTTACTCTTCCTCATAAGGTTTTTGTATCTTCTTTCGTCTATTCCGTAGTTGAATTTCCCATTTCTGTTTAATTTATTTCCTTTACGCACCATTTCTTTCTGAAATTGATGAACAAAGATTAATGTCTTGCATTTACATCATATACTCACTAAATAATGACTGGTTTATGGTAACATAATGAAGCATATAGCATAACATAACGAAAACGTAATATGTCAAAGACATTGACAGTGTTCAGATCAAAAATGTACACAGAATATCACAATGCAGCAGCAAAAAAAAAGAAAAAAAAATGTAAAACAGTCACGATGTTGAGATATCATAGGGCAAAAAATGTCAAAGTCAACTGGTGTTTGCTGTATCTTAACCATTTCATAGTGCATACAAACAAAGCATGAAACAATCGTATAAACATAAGAAAGACAAAAAATGTGACGTTCGTTGTGTTCAGCTTGTATGTAGCGTAGTTAATAGAGGCGAGAATTAAAGACTTTAATGGAGGGAAAATGTAACAAAATTGACATGTCACTAGATAACATTGCATAATTATTCATAAGATATGTAAGTGTCTCTAGAAAAAATGTGCACAGTCTGATATGTAACGACAAGAAGTGCGACCTGCTAACCTTACCTTGCCGGGCACTTGCCAAGAAAAAATATGATAATCATCAGTAATTAGTCATGTGAATATAATCGCATAAGTGGGCATAAAATGTATAAATTCATCTGGAAAATATGCACGGTCTGATGTGTAACGACAAGAAGAGCGACCTGCTAACCTTACCTTGCCGGACACTTGCAAGAAAAAATACGATAATCATCAATAATTAATCATGTGAATATAATTGCATAAGTGGTCATAAAAATTAGTAAATGGCATCATAGCATGTTACATCATAAAGTGGTTTCATTCAATAAAGGGTTTAATGTTCGACACATGGTGGTTGCCCTTACTTTTCCTGGTTCTCAAAGTTTCGACGTGTACAATATTGGGGTGAGGAACGCTGCGAATCCGATATGGACCTGCGTATAGAAGTTCAAATTTACTGCACTTACCTTTTATTCTGGTGGATAAATAGTGTGTACGTACTAATATCTTCTGTCCAATGTGAAAGTCACGGCGTGTACAAACCTGTTTTTGCTGTCTTCTTCGGCGCTCTGCGGCACGTTTGATGTTGTCCAGCGCAATGGCAATTATTTCGTGGTGTCTTAATCGACGAGATGTAGGAAAGTGTACTAATTCTTTAATTTTGTTAGGTGGTTCAGCATTTTTCAGTATAACAGACGGAGATAGCATAGTGGATTCATTTGGTATGGAATTAATTACATCTTGGAAGGAGAATATGTGTGTATCCCAATCAATATGTCTTTTGTGGCAGTATATTCTACACAGTTTACCAATTTCTTTCATTAATCGTTCACAAGGGTTCCAAGAAGCATGGTACCTGGATATATAGATCGGAGAAATGTTTCTAGCTCGTAACATGCGTGTTCATATAGCAGAACGAAATTGCGATCCGTTGTCAGAAATTACTTTCAACACATGCCCTACATGAAATAGAAAATGTTTTACAAATGCTATCGAAACGGTTTTAGCAGTAGCTTTTCGTAACGGAGTGAAAGTAACAAATTTTGAAGTGAGTTCAACAGCGACAAAGATGTAGCAAAAACCTCTGTTAGTTCTCGAAATTGGACCAAAATGTCTACTGCAGCCATATGTCTTAATTTAACAGGTACAATGGGATATAATGGAGGAACATGTGAAGTTGTGTCTGACTTAGCTTTCTGGCATATTTTACATGACGCTAAAACTCGTTGTATACGTTTTTCCATGTTGGTAAAATAACAGTTCTGTCTCAGTATAAGAAAACATTTTCTGGCTCCGTAATGCGCATAACTTAAATGAGTGTACCAGATTAATTTGTTAACCAGTTCGTCAGGAATGCATAATAACCAACTGTTGCTGTCAGGATGAGAGCGGCGAAATAGAATGTTATTGCGTACAGTGTAATGGTTTCTAATCGTAACATTATTCTTATTTTGCCAGAGGTGCTTAATTTCTTTCCACACGTTATCTTTATTTTGCTCTTTTGCTATGTCCTGTAATGACGATGAAATAAAATTTTCAAATGCAACTTGCTGAATGTACATAACACTGAAATTTGCTTTGCAGAAGTTGGTTGCTACGTCTTGCTGATTGTTGCTGAGAGAACACGATAGTGCGTCTGCTATAACATTTTGTGTGCCGGGAATGTGAACAATTGTAAAATTAAATTCCTGTAAATAAAGTTTCCATCTACTAAGTCTGTAGTGTGTAAATTTAGCCGAAAGTAAAAATTGTATAGCTCTATGGTCTGTGTAAACGGTGGTATGTCTGCCATAAAGAAAGTGCCGAAATCTCGTAAAAGCCCATACAACACATAATGTTTCCAATTCTGTAACGGAATAATTTCGTTCAGCAGGTGTCAGAATGCGACTTGCAAATGCGATGTTTTTAATTATTGTTGAGCCATCTTCTTCAATTTCCTGAAAAATATGTACGCCTAAAGCGGTGTTGGAACTGTCGGTGGCAATGGAAAAATTTCTGGTAAGATCTGGGTGCGATAAAAGTTGAGCATTCAACAAAGCATGTTTCAGGTTCCTAAATTCAGAATGTGCTTGCTTATCCCAGGACCAAATACTGTTTTTACCTGTTAATTGGCATAGTCTAGGTGTGTCTAAAGCAGAATGATGAATAAATTTACGAAAAAAGTTAATTAAGCCCAAAAAACTACGTAGTTGCTTCTTCGTCGTAGGAACAGTAATGTCACGTAGAGCTTGAAGTTTTTCCGGATCAGGCGCAATGCCTTCTGCTGAAATTACGTGTCCAAGAAATTTTATAGAAGTTTTACCAAAATGCGATTTACTGAGATTAACTGTGAGTCCTTGTGCACGAAAAGTTTGCAACAGTCGTTCAAGAATCATATTGTGTTCAGACCAGTTAGCTTCCGCAATAAGAATGTCATCTACGTACGTCGTGATTCTGTCTTTAAGTTCTGTCGGAAGTATAGTGTTCAAACCGCGAATAAAAGCTGCTGAAGAAATAGTTAAACCGAACGGTAATTTGCAAAACAGTCACCAAAACAGAGAAAAGCTGTATACTTTCTGCAATTCGGATGAAGTTGAATTTGGCAAAATCCCGATTTCAAATCTAATGTAGAATAAATAGCAGTACCGTGGAATTTCTGTAGAAGTTCCTCTAGTGTCTGTGGTCGATCTGTTTCATTAATAATAATGTCATTAATGTGACGCGAATCAAGTACAAGGCGAAGTGAGCCATCCTTTTTCTTGACAATATGTAGCGGGTTTATGTACGGACTAACTGCTGGTTCTATAATTCCTTGGTCAAGCATATCCTGCAATTCTTTCTTAACTTGTTCTCTATGGATATACGGAATGGGATAATGTTTAGCTTTAAATGTATCGTGCTGTTTGACTTGAAATTCATACATAAAACCGGACATAGTACCAGGAATGTTGTCAAAAACTGGAGCTTGCTGTAAAAGAATTTTGTGTAATTGCGTTAGTTCGTCGTCTGTATTTGCATTGCTTTGTTTAACTTTATCGGAAATCATCTGCATTACGTCGTAGTCAGCTTCGTCTGGAGTGTTATAGTTATGTACGTACGTATCCGTGAACAATGTGGAATTACAGTCTATGTTACGTGTTGCGGAAATGACCTCTGTGCGGTTAATTGTTTGTTCTTCCGCAGATAATGAATGCTGAAACTCTAAAGCCAATTGCACATTTTCATCCTTCAACATTAAATAGGAATTTTGAAAATCAACCACTGCGTCGTGTTGTACGAGAAAATTAGTACCAAAAATAACGTCTGTTGTCAATAAAGGAACAATCCAAAAATTTGAGTGAAATGTGTGACCTGCAATACAAAATAATAAATACGTCTGTAAATTAACGTCTACACCTTTACTCGATACTGCTCCTTTCACTTTCGTTTTGCCTAATGGTAATGTAGGATAGGTATTCTCTTTGTTACACTCGTTAAAAGTTTCTTCATTTATTGCTGACATAGGTGATCCGGAATCGATTACTGCTGAAAATTTCGATGAACCAAATTTAATTTCGATGACAGGATGTGAAATGGATTTCTGAACAACTGGTCTTTCCTGCAAAAGAGTATCTCTGATATCGTCAAAAGTAATTACATTTTCGTGAACAACATTCTGCATGTCTAAAGTACTGCTTGTGTTACTGGAGGATGCGATCTGTGCTGTATTTAGTCAAATCCTATCTGACGTGTTATTATTATCAGGACGATTTTGGGGCATTTCGACTATTTGAACTGTTCTATTATTTCTTCTAGACGTATTACGCTCTGGATGATACCTACTGTCTGGTTCATTCATCAGAATATGTTCTTGATGATCATTTTGCTGCTGGTAGGACCGACTGTTATTAAACGTATGTTGGTAATTATGCTCATTGTTTTTACGTCTGTCGTGATAGTCATTCCTATACGGTGCATTGCGATAGGAATTGAAATACTGTCTTCTCTGTACGTAGTTATTTCCTTGCTGCCATGCGTTACTATTTGTTGGATCTGGCACTATACGTGCACGCGGCGAAACATTAAAGCCTGGTTGACCTTGTAGACTGCATTGTTGGTTACATATGCTAAGCGGCTGACTTTCATGCTGTTGTGGTGGAAAACATCTATTGTTACAAAAATGTGGTTCCTGTTACTAATAATTTTACACATACTGATGATTACTATCTTATCTGTTATTAAAATTCTCGTGATTGTCATTTCTGGAGTGCCTAATGAAAATTGTCACATTCGGTAAAAATTTGTCTTATCGGGTTTTCATTACTTATTCTTAATCCTAGATAGAGCAATAGTTAAAGAGCTGTTTAGATAGAAATAAAGGATAGTAGAAGAGAAGGCAGCAGTGCAGAAAACTAAAGATGAAACAGCACTACTACAGCTCGGGGTCCTATACACGCTACGGCACATATTCATTAAAGCGTAATGAATCCCCTGAGGTCAATTACGCGCTGCAAATATATTTTAGCTTTTGCGTTGCAGGTAATAGCGATGAAAATTCAGAAATAAATTGCTGTATCCATGCTAATTCCAATTTCTGCATTATAGGCAATGCTGATGAAAATATAATAGCAAATTGTCGTATCCAGTTCAAAGCTAGTTTCTCCCTTACAGGTAATAGCGGTGAAAGTACAAAAATAAATTGTCGTATACAGTGCAAAGCGTGTACCTGTGTTCTGTCATTATTAAATTCCTTAGATTTTCTTACAGATAAAAATTGCTCGTAATCTACGTTCTTGTCTCTGAATTTGTGAACACGTTCAGGTTTGTGTGTGAATCTGTTTGTCTGTGTCATTTCGGATTTCAAGTCGTATACTCTCTGTTGATTACTTAAATTATACGCACTGCGTGAGTCTGACAAATGTTCGCAAAGTGGCGTCTGCTGTGATGTGTTATTAACTGAAATACTTTTCATCTCTGTTACTTCTTGCTGTAAACTTGACAATTTTCTACGCAACGTGTTATTAGACGAATCGATCTAATTAATTGTCTGCTGTAGATTTTGAAATTCAGGTGTTTGATTAAATGAAACCGGTGAGGTATCGTCTGATTTGCTGTCATTATTACTTTCAATAACGTCAATACGACTGGCCAATTCATCACATTTTTCAGTCAGTATTTTTACCTGATCATCGGTTTTAGTATCAGAGGCATTAATCTGTTTTTGCAATATAAGTGTAGTTTCGTTCAGTTTTTTAACGTCAGCTTTCACGACATCGGAATCCTGTGCTAGTTCTAATTGTTCGAATCTGTCTGTTACTGTCTGAATATCTGCTGTGTGTGTATCTGTTTTTGATTTAAGATCGGAAATTTCATCACGTAATTCAGTGTTCCACTGTTTGATGGTATTAATTTCGTCGGACACTGTAGCAATATTGTTGTCTACATATGTTTTTGCCTTCGCAAACAATTTACGTTTGTCTTCCTGTCTCTGTGCTGTGATTGTTTCCATTACTTGTCGTTTTACTTTATTTTGATCCTGTATGAATTTGCGGAAACGCGTATCACTGTTTTGTATGTGAAGACTAAAACGTTCGTCAATTTGAGTGTTCTGTTGGTCGAATTTCGCGCCAATCTTTTCATCCATTGTGCGCGAAAGTTCTGCTGTCATTGCTTTAAATTCGTCGCGTAATTGTGTAGCCTTTTTGGAGCATTGTTTAGCGACTCCGCTAATTTCGTTTCTAAGTGTTTCTGTTGTAGCTGTTTGCATTTCCCTTAATTCTTGCGCAACAGATCTAATTTCTTCGCTACTTTTTCTTGAACAAGCCTCAATTTCCTCGCGTAACTGTTCCTTAGTGTGTTGACACTGCACGGCAACGGCTGTAATCTGCTCGCTAAGCTGTCTGGAATTGTTGTCTAATTTTTCATTTAACTGTCTGGAATTGTTGTCTAATTTTTCATTTAAGTGTTGTTTGAGATTTTCGTTATCTTGTTTGTTCTGTTCTCTAAGTTGTTTGAGATCTTCATTATTATTGTCTAGTTTTTCATTCTGTTGTTTGACCTGTTCACTAAGTTGTTTGTTAACTTCGGTATTTTCATTAAGTTGTTTACTCATTTGTAGCAACAATGCCATAATTGGATACGACACAAAATTAGAATTTCTATTCTCTGTGCTGTTTAATGGTGGATCTGGAATTGTCTCGCTTTCTGTAACCATTTGGTTATTCTGAGATTTACAAAAAGGTTTGCCACTCGAATGTACACTGTCGGTCACTATTTCGGAATTAAATGGATCCGTCGTACTTTCAGTACACTGTCCATTTTCATTAGAAAAATTTGTCTGTACGTTATTTGAATTTTCCAAACCGGGTGTGTTAAGCTGGGCAGCTCTCATTACAATAGGGCGCCCCGCGTCATCAATTGTCGTCAAATTAACAGAGGAACAATTGAGTTCGTTTGTTCATCAGTAAGATACGAGGGTCAGTCAAAAAGTAATGCCTCCTATTTTTTTTTCTACGTTTAATTGTCAGGAAATTTAAATGCAATTACATAGGTTGAAAACCACAACATTGAGGATCATTTTGTCATTTTTCAATGTAATCTCCGCCCATCTCTACAGTTTTGGTCCATCTTTGAACAAGGGCATGTATCCCAGCACGGTAAAAATCACAGCTCTGCTTCCTAAGCCATTGACGCACGGATGTTTTGACGGCCTCCTCATCTTCAAAATGAATCCCACGATGAGCTTCTTTTAGTGGCCCGAACAGCTGGAAGTCTGATGGTGCCAGGTCAGGGCTGTATGGGGGATGAGGCAAAACTTCCCATCCAATTTTGACAATCTCGTCAGAGGTGTGACGACTGGTGTGTGGTCTTGCATTGTCATGCAAAAGAAGAACATCTGCCATTGATTTTGTTGGGCGAACTCGCTGAAGACGTGCTTTAAGTTTGTTGAGGGTTGTGACATATTGAACAGAATTTATTGTGCATCCCTGCTCCAAAAAATCAACCAGAATCACACCCTCTGTATCCCAGAAAACTGTTGCCATAACTTTCCCTGCCGATCGCACAGTTTTGAATTTTTTCTTCCTCGGCGAGCTTGTGTGACGCCACTCCATTGACTGCCTCTTTGATTCGGGTTCAAAAAAATGCACCCATGTTTCGTCCCCGGTCACAATTTTTTTCAGAAACTCATCTCCCTCCAAACGGAAGCGCTGCAAGTGTTGGGAGGCTATTGTTTTCCTTGCCTCTTTATTCTGATCGGTTAACATTCTTGGAACCCACCGTGCACAAACTTTTGAGCACACTGCCTTTACTAAGAGAAATAATGCGACACACTTCATCTGCAGTCACCCGACGGTCACCACGAATGATGTCATCAACTTGCTGAATGTTGTGTGGAGTCACTGCACTCACCGGCCTGCCGCTCCGCTTTTCGTCAGTCAACGGTGTATGCCCTTCAGCTTCCTTACAACGACGAACCCATCGTCTAACAGTGCTGACATCCACTGTCACAACACCATACACCTTCTTCAGTCTTTCATGAATGCGTATGGGCGTTTCACCTTCTGCATTCAAGAATTCAATCACACAACGCTGTCTCAAACGAACATCGATGTCGGCCATCTTACAAACTTCTGCTGTGCTGCCACCTGTTGACACAGAAAGTTACTACTGCAGTGGATTGCAGAAGAAGGTTTGAGGAATGGCGCCAAATTCAAATTTGTCACTTAACTTAATTTCTTTAAGTAGAAAAAAAATGGGAGGCATTACTTTTTGACCGACCCTCGTAAAAATCATCATTAGTGGTTGGAACGCACTGATTGTCAGTGAACGCAGGATTGTCATCATTACATTGCGTGTCACAAGTACTATCGGTGAAGTTGTTTAAGTCGGTAATTTCATTCATAATACCTCGCGATACACTATTCACAGTCTTTCGCGGCATTTTTACAATAGTCACAATTGTTCACAAATGAAATAAGCACAATGCAAAAGCAACAAACACAAATACAACAGAGCAACGAATTGCCGATGATCTGAGGAAAGAAAGTCATAAAATTAGTAAAAGCGTTGCGCCAAATGCTAATTATATTTTAGTTAATAAGAGAAGATATCTGACTACTTTTCAGAAGATTCTCAACGAAATACGATCCTGGACCGGATGTCGCCAAGTGTAACCTCCCCACAAAAATTTGAAAGACAATATTTAAATGTTAATGGGAATAGAACCTAGTGTAACCTCCCAGCAAAAAAACAAAATTTAATGACAATGAATGAGAACTAGCAATCTGAGCCATGTGTAAGCTCCCCACAAAAAATGAAAGTCAATTCAATAAAAATGAAATCTCAGTGACAATGAAAACGCAAATAGACCGAAATGTCCATCTTAGGCCTTGTTCTTACCTCAGTAAAATTGCATCTGCTCTTATTTTTCGCCATAGCTTTGAGGAAATCATCGCAATTATTCTTTGAATTTAAGTAAATTTTTTCTTTAAAGGAAATGCATGGGAAATTTTCTTTCAATAAAATGTTTGTTTTGTTAAAATGCTTGGGTTGAAAACAAAATTATTATTGGGGCGATTCTTGAACAAATTAATTACACTTGAGATGCATTACGTTATCAGATGAGCGCAATGCTGCTTCATTACCTTATTTAAAAAATATACCTCGTCCTGAATCTTGACTCTGGTCGACGCCCGCCGACTCCTCACACACAACTGCGACTGTGTCTCGCGCGCTACTACATGCTCTCGCGACTCGCTACGTGCAACAGAACTCTCTCGCAACTCGACCGCAACTGCCACTGCCGACTCCCTACATGCAACTCAACTGTCGCGCGGTCAAGCGCAGACTAGCAACGATAAATAACTCTCTGGTCCGAGATTCTGTCATGCCTCGCCATTGCTGTACTAAATACATACGCGTTTCAAACTAAACATACGGAATAAGATGCGCGATGTAAATGTAAGCTTGTAATGAAAGTCAGGGACGTCTAATCTAATCGCTCTCACACAAGGCGGTAATATGCGCCTTGGAACAATAATAAAACCAAATAAGCTCATAATTTTTAATTTCGTGGTAACAGTTAAATCTTTAGCTCTCTTTAGTTCTTTCCTTGACTTCTCCGACTCGTGAATTTAACTAATTCTTGCTGTTCACTTCTGAATAAATATTATCTTCCTAAACGAAGTGTAAGTTATTAGCGTGTTAGGCTTTTCAACTTCTTTGCATATTCGTAAGTTATTCTGGTTTTGGTTCTGAACACATCAGTATTATTTCATTTTCTTGTCATCCATCCTCGTCTCGTCCATAAGCTAAAGTATTTGTTTTCTCCAATGCCTTTGTTATATCCACATTTCACTCTCATTCCTTGTTTATTTTTTATTAATACTCTCTCTTTTATTGAGATACAAAATATTTACTTAGTGAAGTTTTTAGTGCCTCTAACAATCGTATTAGTATTTCTCTTTATTGTCATGTTTATTTTCCTTTACGTATTTACATTGCAATATGCCACTCATTTTTATGTGATGATTTGGGAATACTTATCTGCTCAGCCTTTGGTTCGTAAATCTTTGCCTAACAATCTCGTGTCCAATTGATATATGTTTTGCCTCCCTCTTTTTGCCAAGGATACTTGTTGACTTCTGATATAACAAATCGTAGAACTCCAGGAGTTCTCATTCTCCTCGTCTCATTCCTATGTTCCGTATTCTTCAGGTATTACGCGTTATTTACATTTAATTTATATATGATTACAGCCATTGGTTATCGTACACTGAGGTGACAAAAGTAATGTGATAGCGATGTGATCATAGAGATGGCGGTAGTATCGCGTACACAAAGCATAAAAGTGCAGTGCATTGGCAAAGCTATCATTTGTGCTCAGGTAAAAAAAAAAAATATATTCAGGTATCATCTCTTATCACGTACAACGAACGCAGTGTCCGGCGGCCTTCAATTAATGATCAGGAGCAGCGGCGTTTGGATGGAGTTGTCAGTGCTAACAGACAGGCAACACTGCGTGAAATAACGGCAGAAATCAATGCGGGACGTATGACAACCGTATGCGTTAGAACAATGCAGCTAAATTTGAAGTTAATGGGCTGTGGTAGCAGAGGACCTAGGTGAGAGCCTCTGCTAACGCCGCGACAACTTGAAGCGCCTCTCCTGGGCTCATGACCATACCGGCTCGACCTTAGACGACCGGAAAACCTTTACCTGTAAGGCAAGAAAGGCTAGAACGAATTGATTGTTGGTGTTAATAACGATCATCCTCCTTTACCTCCTCTGCGTTACTGCAGATGACGTGAAACTGGGCACATTTGTTCTGTGCATGCAGTACACGTGAGGCGCTTAGTTGTTTCCACTGCACTGTGTGGAATACGAAGGTTCTGTTATAGTTCACTAACCTGCTGTCTTCAAGTTAATGTCCCCAGCGCAGAATACAGCACGCAGGTCGTAGGTTCTGTATCTTGAGGCCGAAACTGACTTTTAGCGAGGTTCTGTTCTGAAATAATGTATCACTTCTTTGGGATGCCACTCGCATATTTTAATATAGCCACACGAGAAGACTACATGATCTTAATACAACACCCTCTGATACACCAAAGTACATGATCAAACACAATGTTTACGAAAATGTATCTTTACACAATGTGTGGCACGTGTCTGTGCCTCATGACTACCGGAGTGAATCTTTTGATACTGAATACTGGCAAACACATCCTGCGACAGACAATACGTCTTTTCTTCTCGACTGCCTAATCCAGAGTGACGAACAGAAACTTAAATAAAAATTGGAAACACACCCTACGACAGACAACATGTCTGTTCTTCTCGACTGCCTAATCCAGAGTGACGAACAGCTCGAAACACTTCGCGCGCCACAACAGAAAAGGCGTGACCCGAACGCTTCCGAAGTGCTTCGTCTGCAATTTCGTCAGTCTTTTGTTTTTGATTTAAATTGTTTTTAATGATTCTAAAATGACTGATTGATAGCTGTTGAGAGATATTTATATTAAAAAGTGAAGTCATTCCAATGAGTAGTTTAACTAATAATAATAACTATAACGTTTTGGCACCCTTGCTCCGAACACAGCACCCAATCACAGAGCAGTAGCATTATGCAGGCGGTCTTTCTCACGGGAACGGTACCGTATCTAACATCTGTCACAGGTACCTCACACCACATTTCGTCATCTATATACCTCTTGCATCTCCACTGCTCTGGGAACAGCTTCTTGGAGCCTAATATGATGGCTGACTAAGCCAGAAATATTACACCTAGTCACATGAATCCCAGTTTCAATTGGTAAAAGCTTATGGTAGGTGTCCAGTATGGTGCTGACCCCACCAAGCCATGGACCCAAATTGTCACATGGCATTGTGCAAGCTGGTGGTAGCTCGATAATGGTGTGCGCTGCGTTTACATGGAATGGACTGCGTCTTCTTCTCCAACTGAACAAATCATTGACTAGAAATGGTTATGTTCGGCTACTTGGAGACCAATCAATGATGGAATTTTTAGAGATGATATTGTGCCGTGTCACTGGGCCACAATTTTTCGCTATTGGTTTGAAGAACATTCTGGATAATTTCAGTGACTGATTTGGGCACCCAGATCATCCGACATGAATCCATTGAACGTTTATTGGACATAATCGGAGGTGCGCCAGTGCACAAAATCATGCACCGGCAACACTTTCGCAATTATGGATGGCTATAGAGGCAGCATGGGTCAGTATTTGTGAAGGTGACTTCCACCGACTTGCTCAAAAGGTCCCACACGACATGAGAGTATCCCATGACATTTGTCACCTTCGTGTACTACTTCCTCTTTCACACGAATTTCATCGTTTCTTCATACTACCTGCAGTTAATCATGACAGGCTTCTGAAGTGTACGTTCAAACGTGTCTGATGGTGCTTAACGTGATATCGCAGCCTTATTAGGAATAATTGTTCGGTCACTACGACGCTCACAGTAGGTCACTGTTAACTATCTTACTTTCAACCACAGTGCCAATATCGGTTATACAGTTCGCTAATTTTATTAGTCTGCAGTCGCTTCAAGAGAAAAAGTCGTCCCCATTTCATTTCACCTCACTAATTTGTACATTTTAATAAAAATGTAAATGTCGTGTGAATAGGGCCTCCCGTCGGGTAGACAGTTGGCCAGGTGCAAGTCTTCCGATTTGACGCCACTTTGGCGACTTGCGCGTCGATGAGGATGAAATGATGATGATTAGGACAATAGAACACCCAGTCCCTGAGCGGAGAAAATCTCCAAGCCGGGGCCTTAGGACTGACATCCTGTCGTTCTGACCACTCAGCTACTGGTGGAGCACTACATTTTCATTACTGAACTATAGAGATTTCCACTTGTGTTTTCCTGACGGACGGTATTGCTAACTAGACACAGCATGGACTTTATAAATTAGTAAAAGCACTGGTAAGCGAAATTGGTGTTTCAACCCTCAACAGCCTTCATCAGCTTAGAGTAACCAGTTCTGGCAGAGTCGAAGGCTCCCATATCCCTCCTAGTAATATGACTGATAAGCATCAGGAAATTCGTGCCACGTCCCAGTAGTCAGCAGCTCAGTCGTGAACAGTTCGTGCAAGTACACGCACGTTTCTCAAATCGGTGATCGCGATTTATTATTGTACTTATTGCTGCTGGAAAATGATACGACTAAGGAATTCTAAACCAAAATTTAAATAATGGAAATGTTGCAACACACCTCACATTTAGGACAAAGCTTGAGAAAAGTTTCTTTGTAAGACTTATCAATCATCATTTATTGAACGAATATGATTCATCTCACATGATATGTCAGAATGAACTTAGAGGTCTGGGCCTCATTTAGAACATTTGTATAAATAGAATTTTAATGTAGCCTACTGTGTTCATTTATAGTACTAAGTGTGTGTTACTCTCACGTTGAAAACACGAGAGAAAATTCCAATACTGGTACAGACACAAACTCCTACAGAGTGTCCCATAACTGCTGTTTCTGTTGGAAATTAAGCTGCTTATCAGCTGACAGTCCCAGAAAATAAGAATTAAAAAACAAAATAAAATTGACACAAAGAAAACACAGATATTTACAAAACATGTAGCTTTACTGTCATCTGCAGCTAAAAGCATTGGACGTTCACTGGCTGCACAAATGAACAGTAACATAGTTAGTTAGTTAGTAACATGTTCCGTAGATGATTTAAATAATTCTTTTATCAAAATTATGTGGAACGAGATAGTTTGCAGGATATGTATTCATGATTAATGTTAACATTAAATGAATACATTATTGTTTTTAGTCCTACTCATGCGACTACACTAACTTTTTTTCTGGCTACCAGATTGTAAGTAGAAATTAATCAATGGAACACAAGGACTTGTCCAGGAAAAATGTCTTTAAATTAGATTTAAAACTTGCTTCGCTACCTGTCAGTCATTTTATGGTAGAAAATTATCAAAAAATTCTGTAGTTGCTTATTGAACTCCTTTCTGAGCAACTGACAGCTTTAACAATGTGTAGTGAAGGTCATTTTTCCCACCTAGTGTTGTAGATATGTACTCCACTGTCCTCAAATTGTTATGGATTACTTATGACAAATTTCATTTGAAAATGTGTGTACTGTGACAGCGCTTAAAAAAAAAAAAAAAAAAAAAAAAAAAAACCTAGCCTAGCTCCTTGAAGAGGTAACTACATGACGCCCTTCGGTGAGCACCACACATTATTCTTACTGTTCGCATTTGTGCAATCAGTACTTTCTTTCCAAGTGATACGTTACCGCAGAGAATTATTCCGTACGCCATCAGTGAGTGGAAAAGTGCAAAATATATGAGGAGGTTGATGTTTTTGTTTCCAGGTTAGCGATTGTACGAAGAGCAAAAGTAGCTGAGCTTAATTGTTTGAAAAGCTTAGTAATACGCTTCTTCTAGCTCAGGTTTTCATCAACATATACATCCAAAAATTTGGATCCAACTACCTTATTTACTGTCTACTGCTGTGTGCTACATCAAGCCTTGGTATGACTCATTTGCTTGTACGTAATTGAATGTAGTGTTCTGTTTTTTCAAAATTTATGGAGAGTCCATTTTCAGAGAACGGCAAAATAATACTTTAGAAAAAATCATTTACCAACTCTTCTGCTGCTTTCTCTCTAACGGAATTTATTACAACACTGGTACTGTTTGCAAAAAATAACAATTTTTCTTGTTGAATGTTAATTGGAAGGTCGTTTACATATAAAAGGAATAGAAATGCACCAAAAACTGAGCCTGTGGGACTCCCTTTGTATTTTCGTTTTCCCACCAGTCACTAAAATTTTCTACCATTCCGATACTGTCTGAATTATTCAGCACAAATTTTTGCATTCTGCTTGTTACGTATGATTCAGAGAAGTTGAGTGGGAAGCCATCAGTTCGAAAAGGAGAGTATCAAGACCTACGCAATCAATTGCTTTGGAAAGATCACAAAAATGGCAACTAGCGATATGAACTTGAAAACTGTCGTCATAAGTGTTTAACTAAAGATTCATCACAGGGTGTTTTGTTAGTGTTTCCTTTCTTAAAAGCTTTCACGAAGTCAGTTAGGTAAGTTCTCTTTCATAAGAATGTCCACTTCGAGCCGTAGTAGTAAGGAGCTATCGTTTCACATTTACTCGGAACGCTTGAACTGATACAAACCCGAGGAGCTGCCCTCTGTTTTTCTCTCCGTATTCTCTCTATTCTGTGCTTTCATCTTTCCGTACTGCCATAGCTAGACTAGGAAGGGCGCCGCTGTAGCAGAAAGCGAGGCCGACCGCACCCTCTGGTCAGACTAGGATTGCCAGAGCAGCGCTGCTGTGGCCAGATGGGCAGGCAGGGAGAGCAATGTGACACAAATTTGCTGATGTGACTAATTTCGAGTCATGTGTTATGTTTTTAAGTATCACGCACGTAATTGTAAGAATTATTTTGCCGTTACCTACGTTATTTCCTATTTCGAGAAATAAAATTATTTCATGACACCGTTATTGTGAAACTAGGTATAGAAATGTTTTGTTTGTAATACGATAATAGATTCTATGTGAATATGGGGGTGGGGGAGACATCTTTAAAAAGTTTTTTGCACAAATTAGATAGATTTTTGTTAGAGAAGAGACAGATTTGTTGAGAGTTTAGTTGGCATGAAATTATATAAATTACGAAAGTTATTGGTAAAATATTGTTAATTTCAGTGTTCCTTAGGCCTGTATTACACTATCAAATTCTGTTTGAGAAAGAAATAAGATCAAATATTAATGTTTAGTTTGACAAAGATAACTGACGTGGCATAAATAGGAGTGTTAAACGGTCATCCAGTTTCTTTGGAAAAGATCTTTGACATCACAGTTGCTTCAGAATGGCCGACGAAGAATTACTACTGCATTCTACAGTTTCGTGTACACATGTGCATTGTATTTACTTTTGGAAGAGGAGCAGAAGAAAAAAAAAAAAAAAAAAAAGGAAATGTACATGGGTGAAGCCATGTGTTTCACGGCGAGATGTTAGAAGCAGCCAACAAAATTTGTTACGGGAGCTGCAAGTTGAGGATATAAAGTCGTGTGAAAACTACTTCGGAATGGATGAGAGCAGGTTTCAGTATGTGCTCAGGAAAGTGGGTGCTCATATTAAGAAGCAGAACACTCACATCAGAAGTTCTGTGTCTAAGAAAGACAGACCTGTAACGCTACGATTTCTTGCTACTGGAGAAATCTACTCTACTTTACACTACAGTATTCGAATACCAAAGTGCACATCGACGAAAATAATACTGGAAACACGTAAAACTATTTATAAAACACCGAAGGAGAAATATCTGAAGGTAAATAACTGCCTAGTACACAATATAATCATTAAGAAATATTTTTATTTATCAGCACTTGTAAGCTGTAGCAACACATTAGGAAAAACTTTGCAAAATTTACGCTGTTTCTCTATAGCTGCCTCTTTAAATTCGGCTTAAATTTCAGGCAGATGTGGATAGCTGTGGCGATATCGCCATCAAGTCCTATTTGCACATCAACACGTGGCTAATTTCCTGCATTATGCCTCTAGAAAATACATTCCTCGTCCACACACACACACACACACACACACACACACACACACACACACACACACACAGAACATTCATTTCTCTCAGTTCACATACAATGTGATAAGAGAATGCACTGAAACGATCTTCTTTCGGTGGAATAAACCTGTATTTGAACGGATTACCACGTACTTGGTGACGTCGACTTGGTACGAACACGTCTGCGCTACCGCGCCGGCTTCGACGTTTCTAGGCGCTTCAGTCCGGAACCGCGCGACTGCTACGTTCGCAGGTTCGAATCCTGCCTCGGGCATGGATGTGTTTGGTGTCCTTAGGTTAGTTAGGTTTAAGTAATTCTAAGTCTAGGGGACTGATACCCTCATATGTTAAGTCCCATGGTGCTCCGAGCCATCTGAACCACCGGCGTTCCTAGTTGCGTCGGAGCATATAAGCCTGTTACTTCCGCGCCAGCCGCGTCGGATTTAGCTGCATACTCAGTAATTCAACGCGTATTACCTAGCCAGTCCAGAGTAGCGGAATGATTGTAAGCCAACTACACAGTTACTGATGATGTGTTACTTAATATCTGGCCGTCGAGGTTAATGGCGATGCACAGAGAATTCTAACGCTGTGTCCAATAGATCTAAATGCATTACCACAACAAACAAAGGACAAGACCGCGAAGATGTATCCCTCAACGAGAGTTGCAACACTGATGACGCAACAGGACAACACAGCTGTATCTAAGGAGTCTCAGTTATCAAAAGTAGCTATACAGGTTGCCGTGGCTGGTCCCGGCGGAGGTTCGAGTCCTCCCTCGGGCATGAGTGTGTGTGTTTGTCCTTGGGATAATTTTGGTTAAGTAGTGTGTAAGCTTAGGGACTGATGACCTTAGCAGTTAAGTCCCATAAGATTTCACACACATTTGAACATATACAGGTTGCCGCGTTGCAAACAGCACATACCAAACACGGCCGCATCGACGTTCGTCGGTAAGTCGTAAACGTTCGCTTCCGGCACCAAACACCTGCTGGTATCATTAAAAATTTGGTAAAGACTCACGAAAATGCACACCAACACTAAATGCTACAGCTAACTCCACTGGTAATGGGTGCCGATTAATCATCTTAGATCTCAGTAAAAAGGTGCAATATTTAGCGGACACAGCAGCTGTAGTGTTGGTGCATCTATAGCAACTAAATTATTGCGTCGTAACGATGATAACTGTTATTTATACGCTGGAAGTGACTCGAAGATTAAGGCCTATCGAAGAGTTACTATAATGCTCAGTCTTGGTCTCCGTCGAACTTTCGAATGGCAGTTCACAGTGGCCGACATCTCGCATCCGGTACTGGGGGCAGATATCCCGTCTTTCTTCGATTTGGTTCCTGATCTGCGATGGGAGCATTTGAACGATGCGATAACAAATCACAAGAAAAGGTAACTACACTGCCCCCATGACAGTACGGGTAATAGCCACGGATACGCAATGTACGCTACGATTGAAGGATTTTCCTGAAGTTACGAGGCAGTCACGTACACTACCGCCAGTGCACCACATTCTCACTATAGCCACTATAAGCGCCTGGCACCTGAAAAGATAAAAATAGTCAAGCAGGAATTTTCCAGTATTTTAGCACGCGGCAAATGTCGAAATTGAAGTAGCAGCTGGGGAGCCCCCTTGAACGTCGTTCCAAAGGCCAACGGTTGGCGTCCATGCGGCGACAGCCACCACTTAAACGCAAGGACTATTCCTGACCGGTATTCCGTGCCGCTTATAGAGGATTTCTCCGCCGACGTGCACTGTAAGGCAATCCTTCTCACAATCGGCAGAGATGTCACTAAAACAGCTGTCACTACATCTTTCGGAGTGTTTGGATCTACGAGAATGCCGTTCGCTCTCTGTAAGTCAGCGTAAACGTTCCAGCGTTTCATGGATGGGGTCACAGGAGACTTAGATTTCTGTACTGCTACATAGATGATATTCTCGTAATGTCGATGTCTGAGGAGGAACATTTACGGCCTTTAAGTCTGATGGTCTACCGTTTACGCTTGCACGGTCAAGTAAAACCCTTCAAAATGTATTTTTGGGGCAACAGAAGTTCATTTCCTGGGATACACTGTAGATGCAAATGGCATACGGCCTACTCAATATGAAGAGAAAGCTATAATCGCATACTCTCGTCCAGTCACAATTATAGAGCTTCGTCGGTTTCTCGGCATAATAAATTTTTGCGAACGTTTCATTTACAACGACGCTCTGGTCACATATCTATTACACAAATTTCTTAAGGGAGCACCAAAACCGAATAAATATTGCAGTGAACGAGTGAAACAGTCGCTGCTTTCCAGGTTGTAAAGATGGCAACAGCAGTCGCTAGGCGATTGGCACATCCTATAGGGAAAGCTCCACTTGCATTGTTCGTTGACGCCTCTGCTACTGCTTTTGGAGGCGTAATGCAACAGTCAGCATACCACTGTTGGCAGCCACTCCCGTTTTATAGTCGCAAGCTGTCACCCTACCAACAACGGTGGGCGACATACGACCGCGAATCATATGTCGCTACCAAGAAATTCAAACATTACTTGGAAGGTTGATAATTTAGTATTTATACACACCACACGCCTTTGACTTATGCTTTCAAGGTGAAACTGAGCAAGATCAATTTTCAACACGTTTTGTTTATGTAGAAGGCAATCTCGATGAGTCCACAGATGCTCTATGCTGTGTTGAAAAATTGAACATACTGGAGCATACAACAGCACAAATCGAAATTATAGCCACAGCCATTGATTTTGATTCTCCTGCGCAGGCTCAACAGCGTGATGAAGAATGATGGCAGCTAATCACACTGAAACTAATGTCAGATTGTATTGCGACACTTCAGGAACAAAACCATGACCGTTTGTACCCCAACAATTTCGATCTCAGGCGATAGCAGCTCAACACAGTCTAGCACATTCTGGAATTCGAGACACCATTAAGATAGTCAGGCAAAGTTTTATATCAAGCTGTATGCCATGTCAAAGAAGAAAAATCTTGCGACATGTCAAGGTACTATTTGGCACATTTGTACCGCATAATCAATGATTTGAACATTTCCACTTCGTTATTATAGGACCTCTCTCCGTTTCTGAAGGCTACAGCTGCTGTCTCAGAATAGTGGACCAGTTCACCAGGTGACTGGAAGGATTCCCAATGAAAGATACCACAGAGGAGACGGTAGCGCAGACATTCTTTCGTCACTAACGACAAGGACGTCAATTCGAAGCGTATCTCTTCAAGGAACTGGCAACGTTACTACGTGTTAAACGCATACGCACCACAACCTACGACCTTGCGGCGAACTACAAGGTCGAGCGCCTACATCGGCACCTCAAATCAGCTCTACGAAGTCATGCCTCACAGAAATGGACTGAGGCACAGCCTAATGTGCTCGCTGGGCCGCGAACATCTTTCAAGAGCGATCTGAAGACCACGGCAGCTGAACTCGTCTGCGGTCAAGCATTACGACTGCCGGCAGAATTCACGCATGATAGGAAAGACAACAACGTAGTGTCGTCAGATTTTGCTGTTAAACTGAGAGCACTTATACGCCAGCTTCGGCCTGTCGTCCCCAGAGAGCAAACTGGACGACGTCCTCTCGTTTTCGCAGACTTAGACAGTTGCACAGACGTTATTTTGCTCAACAGCTCTGTTCAAAAACCACTTTAACCAAAATATGACGGACCATACGCAGTATTAAGTAGAGGCAATAACACGTTCAGAGTAGACATTCATGGTGCCCCGACTACAGTTGCCCTTGACCCGTTAAAGGCTGCATTTCTTGACGCGCAAGACGCCACTATGAAGCTAGTACTTATGCAAGCCGCCTTGCTGACACGCCACGACAGACACCGTGCGTACCGTGCAGAATACGATATGCTTAACCACCCCTCAAAAGTGGTGTGGCAACACGTTCTGGAGGTCATGCCAGATTCAAAATGAAATATCGATGAGACTGGAAGGGGGAGGGGAGGTGGGGGGAGGGAATCGGAAATCATGTAGTGACTGTATGCTTGTATGAACGTGCAGACACAATGAAAGTAAATAAATGTTCTGTGTATCTACTTTTCTGTTATGTTTTCTTTGGCGTTACTTTTTTCTCTGATTACTTCTTGCTTCTTATTGGCTAATATAACTAGCGCTACGAATAGCACACACCCTGAAATTAAATGGTTCAAATGGCTCTGAGCACTATGGGACTTAACATCTATGGTCATCAGTCCCCTAGATCTTAGAACTACTTAAACCTAACTAACCTAAGGACAGCATACAACTCCCAGTCATCACGAGGCAGAGAAAATCCCTGACCCCGCCGGGAATCGAACCCGGGAACCCGGGCGTGGGAAGCAAGAACGCTACCGCACGACCGCGAGCTTCGGACTGAAATTAATATATGTGGAATAATACGTGGAATAAATCTGTATTTGAGCAGACTACCTCAGTAGCAGTACTTGTTATGTCGTATTCATAAAAATTACAGGGTAATTATAATTAAAGTTAAACTTTCAAAACGCTGTAGAAATAACACCACTGGTCAGAATGACGAGAAATTGCAAAGGAATATTATCGGAGAAGGGAGAAAACTATGGCAGAATAAAAAAAATAGTGAGAAAATTTATCAGTAGATGGTGCTGTATGTGTCAGAATACGCAAATGAAAACACTTGTCATGCGCACGACCCACTGAAACTGGTATAAAACACGACGGGTACAAGGCTTTTCCTCCTTTCGCGTCTGCGACGTTCGCCATGACGGTCCACACGTCGTTCTGCAAAAGTTTCGGACACCGAAGGATTTGGAAAAAGGCGTTGGTCCGATGACTGTCGTGGGTCTGGAGAAAATGATTCGGAAATTCGAAAGGACGAGTTCTTTTGGTGTGCAACCTGATAGAGGAGGAAACGATTCGACGTCAGTGGAAGCAGTGGCCACAGCAGTGCCGGAGGAGACGAGTGATGGTGTGCAAATGTGTAGTGCACGGAGCATTGCCCGAATATTGGAAATACCCGTGAGCACGGCGCGTAAAATCCTACGAAACATCCTTCTTTGCTAACCATCCAAAATTAACCATGTGCACGACTTGCTTCGTGTTGACCTGCCAGCAAGAGAGACCCTTGCTTTAGAATTTCTTGCTCGCATGGAAGTGGACTTGATTGGCCGTAGAAGATTTTGTGGACAGACGAAGCCCACTTCCATCTGACAGGATATGTCAATACACAGAATTGTCGAATATGGGCAATGGAAAATCCATACGGAAATCAACCAGTACCACTTCATACTGAAAAGGTCACTGAGTGGTGCGAGTTTACGGCATCAGTTATCATACGGCCATATTTTTTCGGAGACAGCTGCTTCCAGTCCTGTTACCTGTACCATCACTGGTAAGCACTATGAGTGTCTTTTGCGGAACCAAATCATTCCAGCTCTCCAACAGCGTGGATGTGTGGATGGGATCATTTTTACGCAGGATGCCGCACCTCCACACACTGAAAATCCGGTTAAGCAACTGCTGAAGCGCCATTTCGGAAATGCTGGAATTATCAGCGGCCATTTCCATACAGCCTGGCCATTCCGATCACCTGGTCTTAATCCATGTGACTTCTGGCTATGGGGCTATGTGAAAGATGTTGTGTTCAGTGTTCCGATTGCAAACTTAGCTGCACTGAAGGCACACAATGAGCAACACATTCTGAACGTGACCCTGGAAACACTTCGATCAACTGTGGAACATGCTGTTTCTCGATTTCAACTTGTTGCAGAAAACGGTAGACAGCATATTGAACATGTTTTGCGCTAGTCGGACGGAAATTAATAATCAGATTTGATTTTGATTGATGGTTTTCATGCGGTTTGTAGCCTCAGGACTATTAAAACCGATGTGGGTGATGCTTTTTATACGGTTTTTGACTTGAGGACAATTAAAAACCAATTTTTCCCATTCTATGTGATAGGACCTTGACGTGGTGGATGGGCTTACATAACTAACAATATCAAACCTGTACGCCCATGCAGACTGAATAGTACAGTTTGTTTAACGTCAAACGTACACCTTAGGCAATGTTGTATGATTCATTTGTCATTAGTACCGGCGAGGGTGTCCGAGCGATTCTAGGCACTACAGTTTGGAACCGCGCGACCGCTACGGTCGCAGGTTCGAATCCTGCCTCGGGCATGGATGTGTGTGATGTCCTTAGGTTAGTTAGGTTTAAGTAGTTCCAAGTTCGAGGGGACTGATGATCTCAGAAGTTAAGTCCCATAGTGCTCAGAGCCATTTGAACCATTTTGTCATTAGTAGTCGACCACTATTAAATTACGATGCTTACAGCGCCATCTATTGCTATATTTAGTAACTATTTATTTTTCTTCTGCGATACATTTTCCCCCGTCTCCGATAATATTCCGTTGGAGTTTGACATCATTCTGAGGAGTGGTGTTATTTATACAGCGGTTTGAAAGTTTAACTTTAATTATAATAACCCTGTATAATGTGTTGGTTTTAGAATCTTTGACAATGTTTTATTCAAATACACAATTATATATTAACATCTGAAACGATTTACGTAATATGTTCATGAAATTTTAAAAATTATAAATTGGAACTGCAATCCGAGCCATTACATATTTAGGTGTGCGGTGTACCGAGCCGCTGTCGGTCTTCAGTCTGTAGTAGTTTTAGTTGTAGTCATGTTATGGACAAGTCGAGAATGGCGAATACCATCATAAACATAAGTTACTGATATCAGTTGCTCTTTTTCTTTGAACAAGAAACGTTATGATGTGGAACTTGTCAACTGAACAAATATAGAACACTCCCGTACAATAGAAAAATAAAAAAATAACGTTAACACATCTATACAACTAAATAAAAAACAAATGTTTTATCGTTGCATGCTGGCCATTTAGAGATTTTTTTTTAAATAACTGTCTCTACTCAAGAATTTATCTATGATTTGTTAGAAAGAAAGGTCTTGAACGTACGTCTGAAAACATTTCTGTTATCTGTCAAACGCTTTATGTTAATGGGTAGGTAGTCAAAGAAATTTGTAGCTACATATTTCACCCCTTTCTGTGTCCAAGTTAGATCCTTGAAAGAGCAATGCACATCATTTTTCCTTCTAGTGTTGTACCTGTGAATATTTCTGTCACTCTTAAACTTAGATGGATTGCAAGTAACGAATATCAAAAGAGAATAAATTTTATGTGATGCTGTTATTATTACTCCCAACTGCTTAATGAGATATCTGCAAAACGAACGTGTCTGAACTCCACACATAATTCTAATTACTTTCTTTTATGCGATGAATGCTTTGTCCCTAAGCGAGGAGCTATCCCAGAAAATTATTCCATAAGACATCAATAAATGAAAATATGCATAATAGCTTACTGACCTCTATATAACCAGAGTTGGAAATTATTCTTATGGCTAACGTAAACGTTATTAAGTCTGCTACACGGTTCTTCCAGTTTAGGGTTTCATCAATACGCACACGTAAGAACTTACAGTTTTTCCCCTCTTTATTATTTCTTTTTGGTATACTAGATGAAATGGGATATATTCTACAGTATAAATTATTAATTAATAGTATTATTAATAATTATTGATAAGTTTACTTACAGTGAGGAAATGATAGGTACAGTAACTTATCATAGCCATGTTTTAAGCTGTAACCCTGACAACATTGAAATATATGGTTTACTGAATAGAAAGTAAATGCACTGGAAAAGACAGAAGTATGAAAGCAAGGGGTGTTTGTTTCCTTCGGGGCACAGGGTATGGAGTGCCGTCGGATGAAGGCTTATGGGGCGCTCAACGCTGTGGTTATCAGCGCACGTACTAATTTCCAGTCTTCCCACTTTCCAGCATCTAAATTTCCCGAATGAATGTTGATGAAATGGCGAGGACAACACGAACACCCAGCTTCCGGACGCAGAAAATCACCGACCTGTCCGAGAATCGAACTCGGAATCGAACCCGAGATCTTGTGATCCAGAGGCAGCGGCGCTAACCATTAGACCAGGAGCTGCGAAATAGAAAGTTGAGGAACGGTTATTAACGTGAAAGTAAAGCGAAGGAGATGAAAGCAAGAAAAAAAAAGAATAGGTTTTAATATTCATCGACTACTAGAATAGATGTGGTGTACCATCTTCCATTGGTCAGAGATTGAGAGGGAATCAGTTTTTGGTATTTATGGATGTTATGGAAAATGTAATTCTGGATGGCCAACGAGAATATGAACCCGTCTCCTTCACAACGCCAGAACAGTGTCCTGACCGCTTCATCATTTCATTCAGCTAAAATAGGAAAACTGGGAGAAGGGAACCCTGATGCGGGTAGGGATGGGGGGAGTGTAGGTTGAACCTGACAAGAAGGATGAATGTCTTTGCGGATATCATAGTCACGACGTGCAGAGTGCAGTCTCTAACGCTGAGTGAGAATGTGCCGTGTGAGTAAATACGTTCTGTGCCGACAACGGTAGCTGAAATCACACGCAGATTGTTTGTCAGGTGGATAGTCCTTAAAACTGGAAGCACAGAAGATTTTATCACCTCACGTCCCTTGGCATATTTCGAAGGACTTACTCGTGAGCTAGAAAAGTTTCAGTTTTACGATCTCCGCAGAAGTACCCAAAAACGAATGTGAAGCATGAAAATCGAAAGCTTAGAGTTTTAAGTAAAATCTAAACACGGTTTTCGTGCGTGATTTTGAGACTTCTCGCCACCCTTATGTCAACATATAACTTAAAACGACACATTACAAAATACAGCAATACTCACTGTCTTTGAATAAAGACGTTTTCTTTCGTTTAATGCTGATTCTTTGAACTTAAAGCTTGCTTGAATTTTAGTGAAACTTTCCTGAAGAAGTTTCGTAGCTCTCTCGGCGGCGTTTCTGCAACCTCGTGCGGAGATTGAGACTTCTGATCCTAAAAGCTCCAAATCAGAATGAATTTCACTTCCAAAAATCGTCCGGTTGAAACGTCCCCTTTGAAAAATTATAAATGACCGTGCTGGTAAACTTCTACGTTATTTGATTTTCAAACAGCTGAGTAAAACTGAACGTACTCAGACATTTCTCTCTTTACTTATTCTGACCATCACTAAACTGACACACAATATTTTTAGCGCAACGCAATCTGACTTTCAATAATCCCCACAAAAGAATGGCCCTGACTAACAATAACCTATAACTTTCATGAATCACGTACCCCACAAAAATCTTCGTTACTCGAACTACTGCAATACAGCCAGCGCCAATACTGTCAGATAAATAAAAGATTGTAACTACTGAAGGCACTAACTACTGATAGGCATAGTTAGCAAATGAAAGATTTTGATAGAGAACAAACAACGTATTTGCGTTAATAACGTTGAAAAGTCATTCAATTCATGACCTCCGTCCTTACAAATTTCCTTTTTCTGGCGGACACACGTCCATGTCGTCCACTTATAGCAACCTCTCAACACTCTGGGATCTCTCTCTCCCCACATCCACCACTGCTGGCGGCTCCAAGTGTCCAACGCTAGGTGCTGTCCAAATTCAACTGCCCAACACTACACTAGCGGATATTCCAACAATGCCAACTAGCCACAGACTGCACACAGCACAGTCAGTGATTTTCATACAGAGCTCTACGGGGCAGATTATAACTATACAGGGTGCATTATAATTAATGGCGTAAAAGCATACAGTTCAAATTACACAATACTAGAAACAAAATGACTCAGTAAACATAGGGTCCAAAATGCATACCTCAAGAGCTACGAGCAATTTTTCATCTTCGATACTGTGAAGCAAATCTCTTCAACTGAAAGCTCTTTGCTTTCCACATTTTGGGAAGTAGTAGTATGGATTAAAACAAGAAAACAATGTCCAGTAAACATGTGGCCTAACATGCATATCTTAAGAGCTATGAGCACATGCTCATCGTCGCTGATTGGAAACGCAACTCTTCTAATGAACAATTGCTCATAGATTTTAAGGTATGCATTTTACAGCAAATGTTTACTGGATATTTTTTTCATGTTGTGATCCATACTTCTACTTCCCAAAATATGGAAAGCAAAGACCTTGCAGTAGAAGATGAAAAATTGCTCCTAGCTCTTGTTGTTGTTGTTGTGGTCTTCAGTCCTGAGACTGGTTTGATGCAGATCACCATGCTAATCTATCCTGTGCAAGCTTCTTCATCTCCCAGTACCTACTGCAGCCTACATACTTCTGAATGTGCTTAGTGTATTACTCTCTTGCTCTCCATCTACGATTTTTACCCTCCACGCTGCCCTCCAATGCTAAATTTGTGATCCTTTGATGCCTCAGAACATGTCCTACCAACCGGTCCCTTCTTCTTGTCAGGTTGTGCCACAAACTCCTCTTCTTCCCAATTCTACTCAATACTTCCTCGTTAGTTATGTGATCTACCCATCTAATCTTCAGCATTCTTCTGCAGCACCACGTTTGAAAAGCTTCTATTCTCTTCTTGTCCAAACTATATATCGTCCATGTTTCACTTCCATACATGGCTACACTCCATACAAATACTTTCAGAAACGGCTTCCTGACACTTAAATCTATACTCGATGTTAACAAATTTCTCTTCTTCAGAAACGCTTTCCTTCCCATTGCCAGTCTACAATTTTTATCCTCTCTACTTCGACCATCATCAGTTATTTTGCTCCCCAAATAGCAAAACTCGTTTACTACTTTAAGTGTCTCATTTCCTAATCTAATTTCCTCAGCATCACCCGACTTAATTCGACTACATTTCATTATCCTCGGTTTGCTTTTGTTGATGTTCATCTTATATCCTTGTTTCAATACACTGTCCATTCCGTTCAACTGCTCTTCCAAATACTTTGCTGTCTCTGACAGAATTACAATGTCATCGGCGAACCTCAAAGTTTTTATTTCTTCTCCATGGATTTTAATACCTACTCCGAATTTTTCTTTTGTTTCCTTTACTGCTTGCACAATATACAGATTGAATAACATCGGGGAGAGGCTACAACTCTGTCTCACTCCCTTCCCAACCACTGCTTCCCTTTCATGCCCCTGGACTCATAACTGCCATCTGCTTTCTGTACAAATTGTAAATAGCCTTTCGCTCCCTGTATTTCACCCCTGCCACCTTTAGATTTGAAAGAGAGTATTCCAGTCAACATTGTCAAAAGCTTTCTCTAAGTCTACAAGTGCTAGAAAATTAGGTTTGCCTTTCCTTAATCTTTCTTCTAAGATAGGTCGTAAGGTCAGTATTGCCTCACGTGTTCCAACATTTCTACGGAATCCAAACTGATCTTCCCCGAGGTCGGCTTCTACCAGTTTTTCCATTCGTCTGGGGCCTTTTCTCGCCTCAGGTCTTTCAGTGCTCTGTCAAACTCTTCACGCAGTATCGTATCTCCCATTTCATCTTCATCTACATCCTCTTCCATTTTCATAGTATTGTCCTCAAGAACATCGCTCTTGTATAGAGCCTCTATATACTACTTCCACCTTTCTGCTTTCCCTTCTTTGCTTAGAACTGAGTTTCCATCTGAGCTCTTGATATTCATACAATTGGCTCTCTTTTCTCCAAAGGTCTCTTTAATTTTCCTGTAGGCAGTATCTATGTTACCCCTAGTGAGATAAGCCTCTACATCCTTACATTTGTCATCTAGCCATCCCTGCTTAGCCAATTTGCACTTCCTGTCGATCTCATTTTTGAGTCGTTTGTATTCCTTTTTGTCTGCTTCATTTACTGCATTTTTATATTTTCTCCTTTCATCAATTAAATTCAATATTTCTTCTGTTACCCAAGGATTTCTACTAGCCCTCGTCTTTTTACCTACTTGATCCTCTGCTGCCTTCACTACTTCATCCCTCGGACCTACCCATTCTTCTTCCACTGTATTTCTTTCCCCCACTCTTGTCAATTGTGCCCTTGTGCTCTCCCTCAAACTCTGTACAACCTCTGGTTTAGTCAGTTTATCCAGGTCCCATCTCCCTAAATTCCCACCTTTTTGCAGTTTCTTCAGTTTTAATCTACAGTTCATAACCAATAGATTGTGGTCAGAGTCCACATCTGCCCCTGGAAATGTTTTACAGCTTAAAACCTGGTTCCTGAATCTCTGTCTTACCATTATTTAATCTATCTGATACCTTCCAGTATCTCCAGGATTCTTCCATGTATACAGCCATCTTTTATGATTCTTAAACCAAGTGTTAGCTATGATTAGGTTATGCTCTGTGAAAAATTCTACCAGACAGCTTTCTCTTTCATTTCTTACCCCCAATCCATATTCACCTACTATGTTCCCTTCTCTCCATTTTCCTATTCTCGAATTCCTTAGCTCTTAAGGTATTTATTTTCGACCCTATGTTAACTGAGACTTTTTTGCTTCTAGTATCGTGTACTTTCAACTGTATGCGTCTACGCCATTAATTATGATACGCCCTGTATATACATTTTTCATCAATCGGCACGATCTATGAATCGCCAAACTATCTTGAACACTTTATGTTAGATTCAAGAAATTAAAACTCCAATGCACCTTGTGAATAATTAGCCATACACTTTTGCTCTGTGGAATCGATGCATTTTTTTTGTTAACTATCTTACATAATTACGTAAGTGAATATAAACTGAATATTATGCAAGAATATTGCAGCTAATAATGTCTAGTCTACACAATAAACGTAGCCGTAAGAACATCGACCTATTCGCACAACCTCTAGAAAAGAAATATAACACTTTCAGTTTTCTTCTGCCTTCACGGAGTAAATGAGACGACGCATATAGTCCAATAGCCAGCTGCCATTACTCGTTCATTATTTAAAGAAAGCTGAGACTTTTTGCTGCTGTTCATTTCGTGTTGCTAATAAAAGAAGTGACTGTCATGTTAAGTAGTAGCGGTGTGTGTACCCGCGGCAGCCTCCCACACATAATAGTGATAAAAAAACAAATATGAAGAAAGCCGAGATTTTTTGCTGCTGTTCATTTCGTGTTGCTAATAATAGAAGTGACCTTCACGTTGAGTAGTAGTGGTGGGCGTACCTGCGGCAGCCTCCTACACATAATAGTGATAAAAAAACCAATATGAAGAAAGCTGAGACTTTTTGCTGCTGTTCATTTCGTGTTGCTAATAAAAGAAGTGACTGTCATGTTGAGTAGTAGCGGTGGGTGTACCTGCGGCAGCCTCCCACACATAATAGTGATAAAAAAACCAATATGAAGAAAGCTGAGACTTTGTTGAGACGCATATTATATTGTAAACAACCGGCAGAAGTTGTCAGCTGATTTAGTTCTGATTACATGTCAGCCTCAATTACAAACATGAGAAAAATGTATACTGAGTATAATGATACTAAGAAAGCTGAAATTTAGCTAAGCGATAGTCATCTCTAACGGTTTAATGAAAATATAGTTCGCTGAGTTTTTCGTGGTGGAGAAGTGCTCAGCTGAGGATGAAAGATTCGGCGTATCGCTGTGCGCGCGGCTCGCTGGCCGTCTAGGAAACCCGCATTTGGTCGGTGCCAGCAAAATATGGAAATTTGTGGTAAGATCTTATGGGACCAATCTGCTGAGGTCATCGTTCCCTAAGCTTACACACTACTTAATCTGACTTAAACTATCTTACGCTAAGGACGACACACGCACACATGCCCGAGGGAGGACTCCAACCTCCGACGGGGGGACCCGCTCGGACCGCGCGGCTATCCCGCGCGGCTCCGTTGCCTGCATTCGCCTTTCTCTCTCTCCTCCTCTCTCTCTCTGTATTGCATTTCGAATTTCCTCGCACGGGGGTCTCGTCTGCTCCAAAATCGTTTTGGCCGTTAAGCACGAGAGGACTGTAGCTACTTCGAAATGTCTAACGCTGAAAGTTTTTGTATGTGGGAAATAAAAAATGGGAACATTCAAGTGTTTCGAATCGGAAGTGCCTCGAAGTGTTAAAAATTCGGAAGGATAATAATCTGCATTCGGCTAACGTTATATTTCCGACAAAAATTAGCAATTATCAAAAGTACCACAGCCAGTGCTATGACCCTTCCACAGCTTTACCGCCGAAACTGAGTGGATAAGGCTCGAAAAGCAAGCTCCTTCGTCTTCGGAGAGAGAGTATTTATACAAACATGTAAATCGATTTTATTTTCTAACTGTGTTATTTTATCTCTCATTATGCGCACGAAGTAGTTACCAAAATTTTGAACATAAGATCATTTGAATCTTTATATTATTTTAATACCATGTGAGCCGTGGCACGCGTTCCTACTGGCGCCACTTGTGAGCGCGTTCCATCGACTCTCACCCTCGTCATACCATCTTTGATGGGTTGTGTGTTCCCTCTGAGGTTGTGTGAAGCGAGTAGAAACCGTTGACCGTTGGGGCTATGGGAGCCCGCATAGCCCCACGTTGATCGTTCGTTGCTGCCGGAGATTTTTAGCGGGCAATGAGCAGCTCTCGTCGCGCGCAACCTGGTTACGAAGTGCATCAATTAACTGTGGTGTGCTAAATACGTCGAGATGTACTGGACAGCTTGTTAGCAGCTACGAGCAGGAGGGCAGTATTATCCGGTGCCTACCTGGAGTCCTGAAGCCTATAGGCGTCCTTGGCATTTATTTGAAATTATGTAATTAAAGATTCTGAATTCTGTCCAGATCTGAGCTGTCAGTAATCTGTTTCCTTTATGCCCTTCAGTGACCCCTCTTGTGGTAACTGTTAGTTCGATTATGATAGGATCGTTATTAAATAAAAATATTTGTTTGGGAATGATAAACGACATATCAAGTTGCGCCCCCCTTCTACGCGCATTCATTAAATTAATCCCGATCCTTGTCGTGTACCTCACCATGTATCGTATTTAATATCAGCATCATGTATTATAAGTAATAGTAAATTATTTTTACTGATGAGTCCTGTAGTGCTCAGTAAATTATTTTTCAGTCAGAACGACAGTACTCCTGAAAACGAGCTGCTGTTCAAGGCGAGGATGTATATCGAGGCGACGATGTTGCTGGAGTCGTCGAGTAAACAATGAACGTGAAGACAGTGCTCCAGTTGGCGAGGTTAACCATCCTGGCACTGAGGAGATATCTCAAGTTATTGTATGCATTTTTGTAATAAAAATCGTATAAAACCATCAAGGCTTGGGAACAAGAGTTATATCTAATAGAAAATGACTAATCGTTTGTAGCCTATACATAAAGCTGGAAGGCAGAAGACAACAAATTTTGGTTACATTGATCACGGTGAACGCTATCCTCTTCCCTTGTTGACATTACCATCGAGGAAGAGCAGTAGACTACTGCAGGTTCGAAGTCTTCTTCTCTGTTCTAATATTTCTTTATTTAAGTGAATTATTTTATTATTGTGTTTAATTTAAAAAATTAAGAACGTTTAGAAATGTTATGTTGTAACGTATATGTCTTTTATAAATAACATTCTAAATTATTTAAAAATTATGTTCACGCATTATTGTGTGTCAAAAGTATACAAACGCTTTATGTAATTATTCTTATTTAATATATATTGTTGTTGTATTTGTTTACAGACGATGAGGAACAGACGATCGACATAAATTGCTGCGATGGCGAAAGTGACTAGGAGTTTGGGGCGACGATGGGGAGTATTAAACTGTGTCTTTCATTCCTCATACACATTAAGAAACGATTTTTTTTAAATAGACGCATTTAATAAAGTCAGTATTATAGTTTAACCGGGAGAGAAACAGCTGAAGAAGTGACATAGATACAAAGCGTCCCCAAGTATAAACGCACTTGTCTCATTAACGGAAATTAATAGATATTGGAAACCAAGGAAGCTGAATCCTCGTAAAATAATAGTTACCTATAACATTTATACCAGGAAGACTCTCCGCTGAGAAAAGTGCTCGGCTGATGCAGTGAAAAATTATACGCGCTCGCGCCCTTAGGAATGTGCTGTACCTTTCACTCATCAGCTGAGCATTTTTCCACAGTGAAACATTCAGAGAATTATTTTTTTCATTAAACTGACAGACGTAAAAATCACTTAGGCAAATTTGATCTTTCTTTGTATCATTTTTCGCCTGTTTAGGCGTGAATCTGACGTCCTTTAATACCACACAACAAAGTCAGCTGACTATTTTTTCCCGTTTGTGTACAACATAATAACCGTATCAAGAAAGTCTCAGCTTTCCTCATATCGGTTTTTTATCTTTATTACGCCTGTTTGGTAGGCGGCTGCTGCGCCACATCCACCGCAAATGCGTGAACTGAGGTTCACTTCGTTTATTGGCAGTAATAAATAAACGGTAGCAAATATCGTAGCTTTCTTAATTTTGCTCATCAAAAGTGACGGCTAGCTCCTGGAGTGAAAGAGCAGGAAGCTCGCTCACAGCGAATTGACAATTTTATATTATTATATAACTCGCGCGGCATAACATTGTTCAAATGCACCGCAGAGGAAACAAAGGAATCACTTAGTTCAATTATAATAGAGGACATAGTACAATTTCTGTGTAATACTGCATATCACAGTTGGCGATTAAGCGGGCTCAAAGGAAGAAGAAGCGGTAATGTATGGTACAGTGGTAACGACAGATTTCTCGCATCACACATTGTTCTCTATAAAATAGGGTACCTTTGTTGTGCGGGAGATTCACCATGAAGCGCTGACGTGGTAGTGACATTTGGCGACTGGTTAGACCTATAATTTGGGCGGGACTCTACCTTCAAAAAATGCGTTCACTGGCGACGCCTATATCGATAGTTATTCAAATACGCCAAGCGACTCAAGTGCAATCTCAAAACTGCCAGTAAGGTTCTATACTGGTCCGACTGTTAAACACCGAACTGTGAATCAATACTGCATCACAACAATTTTTCACTCGGCAGTGGTGTTAGCTCTGTTCGGAAGCTGTTTGACAGATTAAAGCAGTTGAAGTAGCCAGGGGTACTGGGATGCTGGAGTGGAGGATGTGGCGTGGGGCTCAGGACAGCTCAGAACCGCAGAGAGACGCTGCGGCAATCTGTAAACATTTTGTTTACCTTTGCCTCTGGCGACACAGGTTTCCGTCGTTCCCCTCACGTCAAATTCCGCTTGCTCGGAGGTTTGCTCTCTCTGCGTTGCTGAGGGCGCAGTCCCTTTGCCCGTGACCCAGTTGCGACAGCAAGGGCAAAGCACGCTACTCCAGCAACGAACTCATCGATGACAGAGGCGCACTAACCTCAGGTGCCAACTGGCACTCGCATCACACCGACCCGCTCTCCGCGACGGCGGGAGGCGGATGATGCAGGGTGGATGTCTCCTGCAGCAGCCGGGATGCGATCCCCTGCTTCCGGACAGGAGTCGACCGGGCTGCTGGAAGGCCTGGGGTATGGTCCGCTGCTGGTTGGATCCGAATCCCTTGCGAACTCAGAGTGTCTAACCGTACCCCCGCCACATGCTGCAACTGAGGTCCTCCGCCGGAAGCTTCATGTGAGCACCCGTGTAGTATAGTGACAAGAGACATGCGACACTACAGACACTGGTATTATTTGACTACCCCCTGTTTATATTTGGCAGTGCGTTTATGTTTTGGGAATGCTCTCCAAGTCACGTACTGACACACATTAGGTTAGCGCCAGTGCGCTGGTTTCGACGGCAGTTTGCTGCAAGAATTACTCGCAATCCCCCTGAACACGCCGTTTCGACAACGCTTGCGTCCATGTCGTGCCGACATACTTTGCTACTTACGTTGCACAAATTTATTATCAGCAAGCCCGTACCTGACTTACGGGTACGGCTGCAATCCACTGCCGCAAATTCACACTAAAAGCGCCTCAGAAGGTGACGCCGCTACACAGTGGTAGTCAGTCTGATCCCTATCGCGCCACTAGTGGGCGTGCCAGCTTTTATGGCGCACGGTAGGCGGTAGGGGCTTTAAAAGCGTTTTCATTGTATTTTCATGAAATTTTAATCTCAAGTATTCGATGAGTAATTATTATTATATGGTTTAACTTGCTGTAACTCTGCTTCAAAAATTTTACGTAAAGTTACTTCCCTACTTCACAAATCACCATTATTGTGGAACTGTTGGGCGCTTAGAAAATTTTACTACAAACAGAGATACAAAAGTGGGCGATATTTAAAAAAGGTTGATTAGCCCTGGACTTAAGCCAAGACAGGAGCGGTAGTAGCGAAACTTACTGAGCTGTATCTGGGGCTTCGAAATGTGGAGGACAGTTTTGTGGGAAAAGAAAGCTATTCCTAATATATGTGAATGACCTTCCATTTAACATTCAACGGCCAGAACTGGTACTTTTTGGAGAAGATAGTAGTGTTGCAATAAATGCCATTAGAGACAAAGAATTATATAGTGGTTCTCAGAAAATGGACTCTCCAAAAGTTTTGAAAAAACGCACTACATTCATTTCTCCACAGCAAACAGACTCATACGAACAATGAATGTAGCACGTGAACGAGAGTCAGTAAATATGGCAGAATACTCCGTATGTCTGGGTGTTTATGTAAATGGGAACTGGAAGGAGAATATTAACGAACTTCTCAAACAATTAAGTTCATCAACATTTGCTCTTCGTACAATTGCTAATCTTGGAAACAAACGAAAGAACCTCCCGATAAAATGACGGGAAAAATCGCAATACCGAAAATAATCAATATAGAGGAACGACGTTTCGGGAATACACTTGTCTAGGTAACATATTTAAATGATTAACGTTGCAAGATCACAGATTAATGTAAGTGAGAGATAAGCCTTGAAGAGCGAAATGTTGGTATATTAATAACCAGTGTAACTACTAGAATGTTGAATGCAAGCATGCAAACTTGCATGCATTGTATTGTACAGCTACCGGGTGTCAGTTTCTGGGATGGTCTGTCAGTACTTGGTCTGTCAGTACACGGACAGTTATGCTGTTTGTGGATGAAGTTGGAGCTGTTGTCCGATGATGTGTCTTATGTGCTCGATTGCAGACATCTGATGGAAGCAGGCCAAGGAAACATGTTGGTTTACAATTATGGTATATGGACGAGCGTTATCCTTTTGGAAAACACCACCTGGAATGCAGCTCATGAATGGTAGACAACATGTCGAATCGTCGGACTGACATGCAAGTGCGCATTCAGGGGGCGTGGGATAACCACAGGAGTTCTTCTCCCGTCATACGAAATCGCACTACAGACCATAACACCAGTTGTAGGTTCATTGTGTCTAGCACTTAACAGTTTGGGTGCAGGTTTATCAACTGGCCTTCTTCTAGACAGCATACGGCCATCACTGGCACTGAGGCAGAACTAGCATTCATCAGAAAACACAAACAGACCTCCATCCTGCTCTCCAATAGTTCTAGCTTGGCTCCACTGAAGCGGCAAATGGTGGTGGCTGTGGGTCAGTGGAATGGCCACGCTACAAGGCGTCTGGCTCGGAGCTGTCCTTGAAGTAAACGATTTGTGTCACTGTGGTGACAACTGCTGCTCAGATTTCTGCTGCAGGTGCAGTGCGACGTGACAGAGCCATGCGTCGAACACGATGGTCTTCCTCTCGGTAAAGCCACGTGGCCGTCCAAATGCCGGTCTTTTAGCGACCGTACGTTCTCGTGACCACCGCTGCCTGCAGTCATGTACAGTGGCTGCGTACCTGCCAAGTCTTCCTGCAGTATCGTAGAAGGAACGTCCGGCTGCTCGTAACCATGTTACACGACCTCGTTCAAACTCAGTGAGGTGTTGATAATGGCATCTTTGTCGCCTTAAAGGCATTCTTGACTAACATCAGCTCACCAAATCGAATGTCAAAAGTAACGAGCGCTCACGACCGTTGTATCGTGTAGTTAAAGCAAACTGATTTGCATTTTCAAAGCGGCAGTACTAGAGCTGCTCTTATGCAAGTGGCGTGAAATTTAAAAAGACTTCATCTTTCAGATGTAGAAACACGCCTGATAGCTTTCGTTTACATCACGCAACTCCTTCTTGGATTTGCGATTTCTTTTCCGTCAATTTATTTTGCATATTTTCGCGCAGTAATATCTTAACGAATAATTGTGTTGACAGCACAAAAACAAGCTGTCAGAACAATGTGTTCACTCGCTGGCGCCTTGTAGGTAACTCTTCAAAGAGCTAGACATTTTAACTGCGCCATCACAACACATATATTCGCTAATGAAGTTCGCCATAAATAAGCCATCACAATTTGAGAGCAGCAGTTATGTCCATATCTAAATACTAGAGCTGCCAGTGGATTAGAAAGGAGTTTCATATACAGCAACAAAATTTTGGTCATTTGCCCAACAACATATAATATCTGACAGGTAGCAAAGCACGTTTCAAATCTAACTTGAATCATTTCTTCTGGACAATTCCTATTACAGTGACGAATCTCGTTTTAAAAATCGGGACGCAGTAAAATAGAAACTGGTTTTTAAGTTTAGTTATATGAGTAGGACTAAAATAATTTTGTGTTCATTAATGTTAACATAATCATGTATACATATCCTATAAATTGACTGTAATCATGAATAAATATTGTATAAATTGACTCGTTCCCCATCATTTCCATAAAAGAACCGTTGAAAGAATCTGTTGCAACATAAAAATAAATAACTGTAGTCCTCGAATACTCGGGGATAGAGGTTTTGCTTGAGTGCTCCAAACATCTAGTCCAGTAGACTGTTTTAATCTATCAGAAAGCTTCTTTACAACGTGAGAGAAGTTTTGAAGCCATTTTGTTTAACGAGTGTGAAAACACATCGAAACGAGACGAGAGCAACTGCACTTCTCCTGCACCTTGCAATTCACTCAAAGAAACAGCAAATACCTTAAGTGTCTGCGTTTGTTTAGCGCTCCCTGTGGTGCCACAAATACTACTGGCCGCCATATACACTCCTGGAAATGGAAAAAAGAACACATTGACACCGGTGTGTCAGACCCACCATACTTGCTCCGGACACTGCGAGAGGGCTGTACAAGCAATGATCACACGCACGGCACAGCGGACACACCAGGAACCGCGGTGTTGGCCGTCGAATGGCGCTAGCTGCGCAGCATTTGTGCACCGCCGCCGTCAGTGTCAGCCAGTTTGCCGTGGCATACGGAGCTCCATCGCAGTCTTTAACACTGGTAGCATGCCGCGACAGCGTGGACGTGAACCGTATGTGCAGTTGACGGACTTTGAGCGAGGGCGTATAGTGGGCATGCGGGAGGCCGGGTGGACGTACCGTCGAATTGCTCAACACGTGGGGCGTGAGGTCTCCACAGTACATAGATGTTGTCGCCAGTGGTCGGCGGAAGGTGCACGTGCCCGTCGACCTGGGACCGGACCGCAGCGACGCACGGATGCACGCCAAGACCGTAGGATCCTACGCAGTGCCGTAGGGGACCGCACCGCCACTTCCCAGCAAATTAGGGACACTGTTGCTCCTGGGGTATCGGCGAGGACCATTCGCAACCGTCTCCATGAAGCTGGGCTACGGTCCCGCACACCGTTAGGCCGTCTTCCGCTCACGCCCCAACATCGTGCAGCCCGCCTCCAGTGGTGTCGCGACAGGCGTGAATGGAGGGACGAATGGAGACGTGTCGTCTTCAGCGATGAGAGTCGCTTCTGCCTTGGTGCCAATGATGGTCGTATGCGTGTTTGGCGCCGTGCAGGTGAGCGCCACAATCAGGACTGCATACGACCGAGGCACACAGGGCCAACACCCGGCATCATGGTGTGGGGAGCGATCTCCTACACTGGCCGTACACCACTGGTGATCGTCGAGGGGACACTGAATAGTGCACGGTATATCCAAACCGTCATCGAACCCATGGTTCTACCATTCCTAGACCGGCAAGGGAACTTGCTGTTCCAACAGGACAATGCACGTGCGCGTGTATCCCGTGCCACCCAACGTGCTCTAGAAGGTGTAAGTCAACTACCCTGGCCAGCAAGATCTCCGGATCTGTCCCCCATTGAGCGTGTTTGGGACTGGATGAAGCGTCGTCTCACGCGGTCTGCACGTCCAGCACGAACGCTGGTCCAACTGAGGCGCCAGGTGGAAATGGCATGGCAAGCCGTTCCACAGGACTACATCCAGCATCTGTACGATCGTCTCCATGGGAGAATAGCAGCCTGCATTGCTGCGAAAGGTGGATATACACTGTACTAGTGCCGACATTGTGCATGCTCTGTTGCCTGTGTCTATGTGCCTGTGGTTCTGTCAGTGTGATCATGTAATGTATCTGACCCCAGGAATGTGTCAATAAAGTTTCCCCTTCCTGGGACAATGAATTCACGGTGTTCTTATTTCAATTTCCAGGAGTGTATTATGTCGAAAGTATGTAGTTGTATTGAAAGCGAGAGACTTTGTGATTGATTTTCTAACCTACCCAACTGCTGCGTTGGTTCTCAGAATCATACCTTCCGTGCACCCTGTGTGTAAATCCTTGCACATCTCTCCATTATAGGTTGAACACTGGTGTATATACCCTACCTAATTTTTTGAACGGTGCAGTATTTTGTCTATAATGATGTATTTAGTAGCATCTGATATTATCAGGAATGGAGAGGAGAGATCTTAAAATTGATTATAAAATGTTTAAAAAATGTACTACAGAATTTTAAAATTATCTAAATTTCAGATAATGTACTATCTTAAAATTTGATAACTGGTTTCTGTTTCTGACTCAGTCGTCTTCAGATCAGTCATGGTAAAGTATTATGTCAGTGTGTAGTATATACAGGGTGACAATTATTGAACTATATGAATTAAAATCGTCATAACTTCTGAACGATTTGCGTGAAGGTTTTGGAAGATGATTTCGTCCCCATTATCTGAAGTGACTCTGATTTCGACAAGAGGTGATTAATGCAGGACGGAGCTCTACCCCATCGAAGCAGGATAGTGTTTGGGGTCCTGGAGGAATGTTTTTGGGGCCGCATTCTGGTTGTGGGGTACCCAGAGGCCACTAGCATGGGCCTCGAGTGGACGCCATATTCTGCTGATCTGAAGACATGTGACTCCTTTTTGTTGGGCTATATTAAAGACAAGGTGTACAGCAATAACACCAAAACCCTGCTGAGCTGGAAACAGCCATTCAGGAGGTCATTGATAGCATCGATACTTCTACACTTCAACGGATCATCCAGAATTTCGCTATTCGTCTGCGCTACAGCACGCCAATGATGACTGGCACATCGAACATGTCATAATCTAAATCCGAATATCTGTAGTGACGTTTAAATGTTGAATTAAGTGTGTGCACGCCGTCGTTTGTGACTAATTTTTCGTTTTTTTTCATATAGTTCAATAATTATCACCCTATAGATAGACCACATCGCATGTGTAACTGATACATTCTCACATAAGAGACAACTTCAAAAATGTTACCTACGCCAACGTGATAAAAGGCTAATCCTAAAAGATGCTTTATAAAATTGAAGTCAAGTACAAAATATTTACAGTTCACCGTTACAAAACACAACTTGTCACAACCAATCAGTATGTCACTCATATTACTCGGTCGACTTTCCAGGCTTGCTGACGCAAGTTGCAATCCTCTGTCGCTAGAGGGCTCCTAATTGTAGCGTGTAACATGGCGGTTCAAATGGTTCAAATGGTTCTGAGCACTATGGGACTTAACTGCTGAGGTCATCAGTCCCCTCGAACTTAGAACTACTTAAACCTAAGGACATCACACACATCCATGCCCGAGGCAGGATTCGAACCTGCGACCGTAGCGGTCGCGAAACATGGCGGTGTGTAACGCGACAGTGTCGGTGTGTGTTGGCCCCATCCGATTTTCATCTGTTTTCAAAACTTAGAGAACACCATCGAGGGCTAGACTCTGATAGCGACGAAGCTGTGCAACCAAGGGTGACACTACGGCTCCGCCAACAAAATCAAGCATTCTACAGTTACGATATCAACGAATTGATCTCTCGTTGGAAGAAATGTGTTCGTCGCCAGAGTGACTATGTTGAGAAACAAATATTTGCACGTGAAGAATATGGATGTAGAATCTTATAAACGTTTGTTTTATTTAAAAAGTTTTAGCTATTTATTTACCGTGTGGCAATACATACACAATGATTACAAAGATACCACATGTCAACTTTTAAACACAGCTCTCCAGCATAATATAACACAAATGACAACAGCTGCATACAGGTATCGGGTTGCCCAGAAAGTAATGCACCGCATTTTTTTCTCAGCCGAAAACAATGCTACGAATGCGAAACGTTACGTATGTATTACTTGAAGTCTTACGACTGAGCGCGCCAAATTTCCGTCACTTCCGACAGATAGCTTAGCTGCATAACAGTTTCAAAAAGGCATATTAGGTGATGTACGTTACAAGCAACGTGCCGTCATTGAATTTCTCACTGCAGAGAAAGAAACCGTGGGTAATACTGAAAAACGCTTGTGCAAAGTCTATGGAGAATCTGCTGTCGACAGAAGTACAGTTAGTCACTGAGCACGAAGAGTGTAGTCATCAGAAGGCGGTTCGCCGCGCGGGCTAGCCGCGCGTTCTCGGGCGCCTTGCCACGGTTCGCGCGGATTCCCCCGACGCAGTTTCGAGTCCTCCCTCGGGCATGGGTGTACGTGTTATCCTTAGCGTAAGTTAGTTTAAATTAGATTAAGTAGTGTGTAAGCCTAGGGACCGATGACCTCAGTAGTTTGGTCCCATAGGAACTTACCACAAATTTCCAAATTTTTGAGAAGGCGAACGTCGGAGCTCCAGGATTTTCAGCGACCGGGGAGACCACCCACGGCTGTCACACCTGACATGCTGCAGCAAGGTGATGTCATTCGCGAGGACCGACACATTCGTGGAAGTCATTTTGAGGACGATGAGGAGGTGATTTACACAGTGAAGCACTGGCTCCGCCACCAGGACAAGGATTGGTACCGACGGGGCGTACACGCCATTGATTCGCGCTGGAAGAAGGCCATTGAACGGGATGGAGATTACGGGGAAAATAGGGTGTGTAGATGAAACACCATTCTTTCATCCTCATTATGTTAAATAAAGAATTGTTGAAGAAAGAATGTGGTGCCTTACTTTATGGACAACCCTCATATTTCATCACGCCACTCCTGTCTGTCAGAGAATCGAATGGCCACTTGTAAGCATGTTGATACAATATGAGCAAGTGTCTGTAGCTCCGCACCACAGTCAGAAGATGGTGATGAAAATTTGCTCCACCAATGGAGAGTATTTGCACATCCCCCAAGGCCCATTCGGATGCCTTTAAGGGTATTCCAAATTTCCCGAGACTGCTCGAATCCAGGGGTTCCTTCTGGATGCTGGGCAGTCTCAGGCATTGTAGAGGACAATTTTGTTGCCATTCTTCGGTGGTACTGAATTCAATTTATGTGAGAGTCCTGGCTGTGATAAGGGTTCCAGCTCTCAGCTGATATATGAATACAACATCAGAGCTGAAAGGGTTTATACTTTTCTGTATTTTCCTCTTAGTACCTTTATTAAATTTCTTGCATGTTTTTCTGGTTGAGAGGTTTAATCTCGCGTATTTTCAATTGTAAATTAATTGACTGTAAGGCAATGGTTAATCACTGAACAGCCAGCTACAAAGTTAATTAACGCTCAGCGTCCATTAGTGGTACATCCGGAGTGTAGCAAGTTTCTTATTAGAATTCTGTCTGCTTTTGCCGTTTACTTCTTCAGTTAGCCATGTTAGGATGGCTAGGATGTGTGCATGCTGTGTGCGGACGCAGGAGGACCCGGCCGCAGTTCGCATGTGCTTTTGGCTACGGTTAGTCGCCTTCAGGCTGCTGCCTTGGGCTGCAGCGGTGGCGGAGAATCTGGCGCGTCGCTTCGAACGCCTCAGGTGTCGCTTGTTTTGCCCACGGGTTCTGCTTCCGATGCACCTCCTAATGCACCCGACGTGGTAGACCAGTCCTCACAGCGCGATGGTAGTACATTCGAGTAGCCCGAGGCGGAGGGCCAATGTGGAGTGGCCGCCTCGCCTCGCCCATTTACCCTTTGAGTGGACAGATGGCCACGCCTTCAGCAGGGTCCGAACAGGAACACGGGGCGAGGTTATAATAATAGTTATTGGGAGCTCCAGTGTTAGGCGCGTTATGGTGCCCCTTAGGCAGGTAGCGTACAGGGCTGGGAAGAAAGCCAATGTGCACTCGGTACGTCTGCGAGGGGAACCTCATCCGAGATGTGGAGGCGGCCTTGCTGGTGACTGTCGAGCGTGCAGGGTGGAGTCGTCTGCAAGTTGAAGCTCACTTCGTCACCAATGATTCCTGCCTATGGTTCTGAGGCGATTCTCAACTCGTACAGGCGGCTGGCGGAGGTAGTGAAGACTGTTGGCCTCGCGTGCGGGGTGCAAGCCGAGCTCGCAATTTGCAGCATCGTTGTCAGAGTTGACTGGGGTCCTTTCGTTTGGAGCCGAGTCGAGGGTCTCAGCCAAAGGCTTCATCGACTCTGTGATGATCATCGCAGCAGATTTCTTCACCTGCGTTATTGTGTTGTGGTTTGTAGGACTCCCCAGGATAAGTCAATGCTGCAGTCAATAACGCACTACACAGAGAAAGCAGCTACTATGGCAGCAGAGCATTTTTGGAGTGCACGTGGGGGTCTTTCAGACTAGGCAGTAGTTTGAGGTGCTTTGATGAACATTCATCAGCCGATATGCAGCAAAGGAAGTCAAACGGTGTTCAGAATAAAGAAAATTCGACTGTCGTAATTTTATCAGTAAACTGCTGAAGAATTCGTAATAAAGTTCCCGAATTTACTGCCCCCCCCCCCCCCCCAGGAAAATTCTCGGCCGGCCGGTGTGGCCGAGCGGTTCTAGGCGCTTAAGTCTTGAACCGCGCGACCGCTACGGTCGCAGGTTCGAATCCTGTCTTGGGCATGCTTGTGTGTGATGTCGTTAAGTTAGTTAGGTTTAAGTAGTTCTAAATTCTAGGGGACTGATGACCTCAAATGTTAAGTCCCATAGTGCTCAGAGCCATTTTTTGAAAATTCTCGCGTTCAAGTTATTCGTGGGATCGAAATGTGGCCGAAATCCGATATGCAAAGCTCTGAGATATTTAGCGTGGAACGTATATCGGGAAGACAGATTAGAGCCTGTAGGAGGGGGAGTGTGCACTGCAGTTGATGACAATATTGTCTGTTTTGAGGTCTAAGTTGAGTGTGACAGTGAAGTCATCTGGTGATGCTGAGGAAACAGAGGGTGTTGCACTCTCGGTTCAAATGACGACAGGGTCAGCAGAGATTCGCGCGTCCGTAAAAAGATCTATGCTCGAAGCATACAACAAATACCACTGTCACACATTAGCAAACAATGTGGCAGAAAATTCTGGTCTTGTGTAAAATGGCTAACCGTGTCTAAGGCTTCTATTGAGTCTCTTGTCGACAAGTCTGGCAATTGAACATAGCAAAACGAAAGAAGAAGTCTTTTAAATTTCACGTTCAAGAAATCGTTCACAGAGAAGACTTATGCAAACATACCGTTATTTGATCATCTGACAAACAAGTATGGACGACATAGCAATAAGCATCCCTGGCGTAGAGAAAGAACTGAAAAATTTGATAGCAAATAAGTCACCAAGTCCAGATGGCATCCCAGTTCGATTTTTACAAAGAATACTCTACAGAAACGGCCGCTTAACTATCTTGCATTAATTATGAATCTCTCGCCCCGCACAGAGTCCCAAGGGACTGGAAAAATGCGCAGGTGACTCGAGTATATAAGAAGAATGAACGGACGGATCCACAAAATTACAGGGCAACATCCTTAACTTCTGCCTCCTGCAAAATCCTTGAACATATTATCAGTTCTAATATAAGAAACTTTCCTGACACTGAGAAGCTTATGTCCATGAATCAGCATGGTTTTAAAACGCATCGCTAGCGCCAAACTCAGCTTACCCTTTTCTCACGTGATATACTGCGAACTATGGATGAAGGGCAACAGACTGATTCCATATTTCTAGATTTCCGGAAAGCATTTGACATGGTGCCACATTGCACGGTGTTAACGATGGTACGAGCATATGGAATAAGGACAATTCAGGAGGACCTCGTTATCAGAAACCGTTCTACGGATCAGAGCGCGGTATGTCAGATCCATTTATCGGGCAGATAGGTTAGGATATTTAAAAAGGGAGATGGGTAAGTTAAAGTTAGATATAGTAGAAATTAGTGAAGTTCGGTGGCAGGAGGAACACGACTTCTGGTAAGGTGAATACAGGGTTATAAATACAAAATTAAATAGGGGTAATACTGGAGTAGGTTTAATAACGAGTAAAACGATAGGAACGCAGATAAGCTACTATGAACAGCAAAATGAACGCATTATTGTAGGCACCCACCACCGCAGTACAAGTTTATATGTTCACTAGCTCCGCTGATAAGGAGGAGTTTGAGCAAATATATGATGAGATAGAAGAATTTATTTAGATAGTTAAGAGAGCTGAAAATTTCATAGGTAGGGGTAATAAACTGGGATCGAAACGCTCTTTACAGCTTGTAAATTTTTGGAAATTTGTGGTAAGTTCCTATGGGACCAAACTGCTGAGGTCATCGGTCCCTCGGCTTACACACTACTTAATCTAACTTAAATTATCTTACGCTAGAGACAACATACACACCCATGCCCGAGGGAGGACTCTAACCTCCGACGTGGTGACCTCAGACCACTCGGCGCTTTGTACAGAAACCAGATGGCATTTACAAGAGTCTAAGGACACGAAAGGAAAGCAGTGGTTGAGAAGGGAGTGAGACAGGATTGTAACCTATCCACGATGTTGTTCAATCTGTATATTGAGCAGGGAGTAAGGAAACAAAAGAAAAATTAGGAGTAGGAATTAAGGTCCAGGGAAAATAAACAAAAGCATTGTGATTTGCCGATGACATTGCAATTCTGTCAGAGACAGCAAAGGACTTGGAAGAGCCGTTGAACAGAATGGACAGTGTCTTGAAAGGAGGTTATAAGATGAACATCAACAAAAGCAAAACGAGGATAATGGAATGTAGTCTAATTAAATCAAGTGACGCCGAGGAATTAGATTAGGAAATTAGACACTTAAAGTAGTAAATGTGTTTTGGTATTTGGGAAGCAAAACAACGGATGATAGTCGAAGCAGGGAGGATATAAAATGTAGACTGGCAATGGCAAGAAACGCGTTTCTGAAGAGGAGAAATTCGTTAACATCGAGTATTGATTTAAGTGTCAGGAAGTCGTTTCAGAAAGTATTAGTATGGAGTGTAGCCTTGAATGGAAGTGAAACATGAACGATTAACGGTTTAGACAAGAAGAGAATAGAAGCTTTTGAAATGTGGTGCTACAGAGAATTCTGAAGATTAGATGTGTCGACCACTTAAGTAATGAGGAGGTGCTGAATAGAATTGGGGCGAAGAGAAATTTATGGGACAACCTGACTAAAAGAAGCGATCAGTTGGTAGGACACATTCTGAGGCATCAAGGGATCACCAATTTAGTACTGGAGGCAAGCCTGGGGGCTAAAAATCGTAGTGACAGACCAAGGGATGAATACAGAAAGCAGATTCAGAGAGATGTAGGTTGCAGTAGTTACTCGGAGTTGAAGAGACTTGCACAGGATAGAGTAGCATGGAGAGCTGCATCAAACCAGTCTTTGGACTGAAGACCACTACACCAACAACATGTACGGGTACTCGGTATAGGTCACATTTTACAATAATAAGAGAATTAAGGAATACTGGTAGGAAGTAGAGGGCTAGGAACATCGTTCTGTCACAACGAAACATGCATAACTAGCAATGTAGGTTAATGCTAAGCTGTTTTACAACACTACACTTCGTGTTTGTTTTCTTGTAAAGCATAATTATACAGCGTATAGTTATGGAGCGAGCTACATTTTGTTATATCATAGTTGCTGTAGCATCCTGCCAGATCGTCTAATATAGGGTGCCCAGGAAACTGTTTTCTCGGATCGCTAGACAACAATTCAAGCAAATCGTATTAACGGAGTTTATTACACCAAATTAAATTGATAGTACTTAATTTTGTGTATTCACGAAGGTGTGTCGCAAGCAGATGGCGACATGCAAGTAATCAGTGTCCTTCGGAATATACAATTTCAATGCAAGCAAAACAAATCAGTTCATAAGTCACTGCTGTAGCTTTTGTATGCCGGTTCGTCGCCCTATCAGGTCGCGGCTATGCGGCGCGGCGCTTACATTCTCTTCGTCTAGAGGTCGCTCCTAGTGTTAGTGTCATCGTAGTCAGCGTACTATTGGCTGACGTCGCATCACAACCCCCTCTGCTCCTCCGTTCTTCGTCGTCGTGCCGGCGATTGTCGTTACGCCGGAACAATTGCTTTCTTTGTTTCTCCCTTTAACCAACTGATTGTACCTTTGAAGTTCATGGCGCCGCTTAGAGATGAAAGTACCATGAGCTTAGAAGTGTGTCACAGCGAGAATCAACTCTGTCTGTGGCCCTGAGGGAGCAAAAAAGCCGGAATCCTCACGAGTTTTAGAGAAATCAAAAATTAAATTTCACTGGTCTAATGGAGCTTGACAGTGAGATAGCAAAAGCTGTGGAACAGCGGTATACACAAAACTAGATGGCGGTAGTATTGCGTACACTAGGTATAAAAGGGCAGCGCATTGTCGGTATTGCCATTTGCACTTAGGTGATTCATCTGAAAATGTTTCCGATGTGATTATGGCTGCACGACTAGAATTCACAGACTTTGAACGTGAAATCGTAGTTGGAGCTAGACGCGTGGGAAATTCCATTTCGGAAGTCGTTAGGGAATTGAATATTCAGAGATCCGCAATGTCAAGAGAGTGCTGAGAACACCAAATTTCAGGCATTACCTCACACCATGGACAAAGCAGTGGCCTACGCCCTTCACTAACGACCGAGGGCAGAGGCGTTTGGATAGACTTATCAGTGCTACACTGCGTGAAATAACTGCAGAAATCAATTTGGAACGTATGACGAAAGTATCCGTTAGGACACTGAGGTTAAATGTGGCGTTAAGGGCCATGGCTGCAGACTATAGACGAGAGTCCCTTTGCTAACAGCCTGACAGCGCCTCTCTTTGGCTCGTGACCATATCAGTTAGGCCCTAGACGACTGGAAAACCATGGCCTGGTCAGATGAATACCGATTTCAGTTGGTAAGAGCTGATGTTAGGGTTAGAATGTGGCACAGAGTGCATGAAGCCGTGGACTGAGATCGTCAACAAGGAAGTGTGGAAGCTGGGGGTGGTGCCATAACGGTGTGGGCTGGGTTTTCATGGAATAGACTGGGTCCTGTGGTTCAAAATGGTTCAAATGGCTCTGAGCACTATGGGACGTAACTTCTGAGGTCCCCTAGGACTTAGAACTACTTAAACCTAACTAACCTAGGGACATCACACACATCCATGCTCGAGGCAGGATTCGAACCTGCGACCGCAGCTGGTCCTGTGGTCATTGATTGGAAATGTTTATGTTCGGTTACTCCGCGACCAATAAACGATGAAATTTTTATGGATGACAATGCGACATGTCACAGGTTCACAGTTTTTCACGATTGGTTTGAAGAACGTTCTGGGCAATTCGAGCGAATGCTTTGAGCAGCAAGATCACCCGACATGAATCCCATCGAACATTTATGGAACATATTTGAGAGGTTAGTTCGTGCACTAAAGCCTGCACCGGCAACACTTTCTCAATCGTGGACGGCTGTAGACGCTGGATGGCTCAGTATTTTTGCAGGGGAATTCCAAAGATTTGTTAAGTCCATGCTGCGTCGAGCTGCTGCACTATGCAGAGCAAAAGCAGATCCGGCATGATATTAGAAGAGATCTCATGAGTTTTGTGACTTCAGTGTAATTCGTGCTCTGGATTTTACCTTTCCTTTGATGATGCATTGCCACCCCTTCAATTTTCGGCCGGGTTGTCCCGGAATTTAAAATACCGTTCAGGGTCCCGGCTAAAGGAACCCAGCAATAATATCCGGCCTTGCGCCAAATTTGCGAATCACGTGCACAAAAAGAAAGAGTGATGAGTGAATCTCTTCCCCCAATCACCCAGAGTACACATTTGCCTGTTAAATTAGCGATTATAGGGTAGTTAACCTGCCAGCGCGTTTCACGTCCCGTTTGAGCATTTTAGAATTAGAAATGATCGGCGTGAAGGAAAGGTGTTTCGTCCTTCGTCTAATGATGAAGACAGTTCGTCAAGTTCGTCTGCAATGGAAAAGAAACGTAAAAGATACACGGCTTTGAACAAAGATTGCTTAGAAAACAATGATTTTTCCAAATGGTTGATAAAAGAAAACGACTCACAGTAAAGTGTTTTATTTGCTCCGCTATTTTTTCGATCATCTGATGCCACAGAAACATATTCTGGCACAACAGCAGTGTCGTAAAAATAAAAAAGTTACAACTTTCGTTGGGAAGAATCATACGTCTGTAGAAGATGCCGTGATGCCTGTTGAAATTGCATCTGTTTATCACAGCGTAAAACACGACCTTAACTACAAGCCATTGGATTAGCAAATGAAATTGCCTCACTCTTTGTTTCCAGACGGTAATGTTGCATCTAAAATTTTGTGTGGATGAAGTAAGGCGACGGCCGTCACGGAAAATGTTCTGGGCCAATACAGTCAAGATGTAGTCATAGGTGAGCTTCATAAAGCCTTTTATTTTTCTGTACTCAGATGCTTTAAACCGAGGAAATATAAAACTTTTCCTGATGCTGATGAGTACTTTTATGTTAACTAAGGAATACGTCAGAGATTATTAGATTTTTCTGAAGACTCCAAAGAAACACAAGTAGACGTTTTACATGCAATAAAGAACATTGCAGAACGTAATGTCCTTCATCTGAACCAATACAGTGCATATAGGCTGATAATCCCCCAGTGAACTATGGCAAAGAATTAGGTTTTTCTGTTACTGAAAAAATGAAAATCTATTCATTCGAGAGCTAATTGCAACTGCCACGTCATGAATGATGCTGTAAATCATGCACCACATGTTCAGTCACTGAGAGTATTTTCGGAGTTGTGGAGATAAAGTGCAAGGAAATATTACGAGACGTCAGTACAAGACGGCTCTCGCTACTTCCTGCAGTTGACAGAATTGTGTACTGTCGACCTGCCGCCAAGTCATCTTTTATTTCAAAGGGCGAGGAAGATTATCCAAGATGTATCTGGTAGTTTGTGACATCAAATGGGGGGCATGATGCTGAAGAAACTGAACATTCACCTCGTGAATGCTATCTATGTTTGCTGCAGCATATTTTGCCCTCGGATACTGCTGTCAGAAAACTCTAGAAGAGATCAGTTACTTTTCTTGAGTGAGGCAGAATAACAAGGGACCCTACGAGCAAGCTAGAGAAGGAAAGTTCATAAAATCCTGGAAGAAATGCCAAAATCTTTTGAAAATTTTGTACAATCATCCTTGTTTTGCTGCAGTGATTTTATTTGACCCAAAACTAAAACTTTTCTCACAAGTTTTCACTTAAAAAAGAACAATAAGTTTTTCGTCTGCAAATAGCTATGTTTTAAAAGTTACCAACAAATTTAATCCCAACATGCGTGAAGGTCAATTCCACAATTAATCCTGTTATTTGAGGAAAGCATAAGCTGAACATCGTAAACTAAAGCAGAAGATCGGATCTGGGTAGATTTCTTTAAGCAGCAGTCCACAATTGACATCTCCCGTTTTCAGTTTCTTAGGCTTATGCCATAAATATTCTAAATTCCTACCAGTAAATCATTTGCTGAAAAACTTTTCAGTATGATGAAGAACCAGTTGTCAAGAAGAAAGAAATCGGATGTCCATGGCTTTAGTGAACTCCAAATAAAAGTGAACTTTCCTAAAAATTGTGGCGAATTTCTGAAAGAGAAAGGAGACTGTATATGACTATTCAAAGCAGCAAAGAGGAACAAAAATTATTATTTAAAAATGCAAAACAATGGTCATGTTACTATTGGACATTTTCTTCAAGAATTTTTATTTCTCTTTTTTAAATGAATTTTGTATCGAACTTATTGTATTGACCCTATATGTACGTTTAAAATTGATTTCATGTGTACATAGCAAATATATGCATTACAAATAAGAATGAAGAAGCGATATTTTCCTTCGTTTAATTTTTTGTGTTGAATTGGATGTGTTTAGAATTTATAGGAACAACAAACTAGTTATACTGCTCATGGTATTTGTAGAAAACTATTACTAATTTCTCCGTTTCGTATGATTGAGAAATTGTCCAACTCTGAGTTTGTTGTGAAGTAGCATCTCCATATATATATATACGTAGCTACATGTTATCATACGAGATCTGTGTGCAGTGTGAGATTGTTAATCAGTGCCTAAAGTTTCGTCAGTTTTGCTTTATTTATTTATATTCGTTCTGGTGTTGGTAGAACCATAAAATGTGTAGTTTTAGTCGTTAGCGACTGCTTCACGTAAAACTGAATCGCCGCATCGAAACGTTCACGAAGAGGAGCTGCTGCCATCTGCTGAGCACATCGTCACTTGCCTGCAGCTACGCGCTGCTGGCGCAAGATGGCACTTGCAAATACGGTTTCAGTCACAGCTCTAGGTGGAAAACCTGATGATATTCATTTACGTTGCTGATGGCTTCTGCCTTTTCTTCGCTATCCCACCTGTGGTATTAAGTATGCTGTTCGTTAGCATTACAATGGGAGATAGAAGTGTTGAAACATTCAGTACTAATAAAACGCAGTACATAAATTAGAACGTTACCGTACTTCCCGATTGGAAGAACGCAAAAATAAAATTAAAACACCGTCAAAAGATGATAATAAAATCAAAATAAGATTTCTACTGTACTAATAAAACTCTAAATTCAGTTCGTTCATGAATACAACAGCCGATAGAAACGTCAGGTAATAAACTATTCACTTGGAAATGCAGGCAGCTAATACAACAGTCGGTCTTGTAGTTACTTTTGTGCATTTCTGACTTTTTTCCACGTTGGCGTTGTTTGCATCATGATGGAACAATTTGGGAGAGACTCAATCTACGGATATTCTATATATATTCTATAACTTACTATTCATCTCATTGTAGAAACAGGTTTTCATCTGTACACAAACAGAAATTCTCATCTCCTCATGCACTTTCAACAGCCCCCTTCTAAGTTTGGCGCCTCAATCAACATCCAACTGAAAATCAGAGAGGAAATTTAAATTTTCGTTAGTAAGAACATTTCGTGCCGCCGATACAGCTTCAGTACTCCAAATCAAACTTTGTCCAAAACATTTCGAAAGAACCCAACAGAAACAAATCGTGATGGTTCTGATTCACCTAAATCACTCAGTGCGCTATAAAACTTTGACAGCATTTCTTCACAAACGCCCTCTGTCTCATTTGTTCCGCTGCCGAGAGTCCAAACCTTCGTCGTCGTCGTACGGACATATGGGACAATGCTGCCATCTTAGCGCCCCTTTACCTTGCATCAAATACTGATAGACAATCTGTATATTACCTTGAATTCCCTGAAATAAAATTTAGTCTTTATATAAGCACGTAAACTGCCACGGCCATTGTCAAAATGAATAAAATTCTGTTTAGTAAAAGGCCTCGGCATTTTGAAACACTAAAAAGAAAATTGACGTGGCCGCCTTCGTAGAGGTCCCCTTCAGAGCGACTGATTTAGGAATATCTCTTATTAGTTGTATTCATATTTTAAAGTTTCAAAATAATGCATCTTGGTACCCAAAAGCTTAGCATCACTGTTTGCAATGGCGATTAAGTTGTCTGTTTTTTCATATGTTTCATTCATCTTTTTCGATTTTTATTCTTTGCATTTCTTTGTAATTACTTCGTCGAGCGAATCCGTAAGGAACTTTTGCTGTCGTTTCATGGTTTTGTACACATTGCTAAAAGTTCATTGAGGTTGACAGAGTTTATACGTGAATAAAGGATGTTTACACGTATATATTTAATGTACCTTTTTTCATTGCTATCCGAAATCTATAGTGTACTTTTTTATCATGTTTTACTTTCCTTCTGCCAAACTGCATTGACCAGGGCCCGTCCAAGAATTATTTTTTTTGCTTTGCTTTTCAAAAATGCACACAACAAAAATTATGTTGCTGTGATGTTATTTGTAAAGAACATTTTCTCGTCTTGAAAAATGTAAAATTTACCCAAGACACGTATGTTTGCGTCTGAAAATATGGTTAGGCTCAAAAATATGATAGTTACAGGGAAATAGACCAATCATTCAATGAAAAGTGTGGCTTGTTGTGTATTTATCATTCGCATTTGTGAACTGTTAAACAGCTGTGGAGCTCTGAAACCATAAAGGATGGAATAATTTATGAAGTAATATTTCAGTGTTTCAAAGGGATGCGGAATAGATCCTTATTGTGGTAAATGCACATGATATTTGTGGGTCGTGATCTATGAATAGTATGAAACATCAGATAAAGAGTAAAAAAAGCAATGTTCCATGAGACTGACAACGTGAAAGCTCCCAATATGGGTTCAACATTAGCTACTAAATTTTCCTATTATGCAGATAAGCATCTCAGCTAGTTACGCTGGAGATAAATAAGATTCAAAACCACAGGTATTCGGAGGTTCCACCTGCTTTTTAAAAACCTATGTTTGCTTGAAATATCTCCTGGTCCAGTTAAATTTCTTTTGTGCTGAACGCGATTTTGATGCTCTTGTCTACTAGTGCTGACAGCAATGGAAATACGTTCCTGGCAGTATAACGAGAGAGCGATGACGCTGCACCGCTGAAAAACATATAATTTGCAGTGCATTCAGCGGCGGTGATTGACAAGGCAATTATAAAATAACAGTTTGTGCTTACAAATTGTCTGTCTGTATAATTGCTTCGCACACGAAATTATGAAGCCGAGTCTCATTTACGAACGGTACACACGTTGTGATACATTTGAATAGTGAAGAGAGATGTGACCGGTGGCAGGTAAGTAAGAGAAAAGAGTATGTTGAAATCAGATGTAGTGGGAATTGATGAAGTGCGGTGGCAGGTGAGTTCAGGTCCATAAACACCAGTTCGAACAAGAGTAATGCAGGAGTAGGTCTATTAATAAACAGAAATATGGGTGAGGTTCAATGAATAATGTAGTGAACCCAGAATCATAGCCAAGATAGACGTGGAGCCAATACTTGCTAAATAGTACATCTACTGGCTCCACACATGATGAGGATATTGGTGCAATTTTTGATGAGATAAAAAAAAAATTTCAGGTTCCTAAGGTAGATGAAAATTCAACTGTGGTGGGGGACTGGAATTCAGTAATAGACAGAGAAGTAAAAAGAAAAGAAGAACATAAAATGAGGGAAAGGAAAGAAAGGGATAGCTCCTAAGAGAATTTTATACATAGCGAAATTAAATGACTGCTTATACACCGTTTAAGAATCATGAGTGAAATTTGTATATGTGGAGGAGACGCGGAGACGCAGGTAGGTTTCTAATATATATAGGCAACACAGAGATTTCTAAACCAGAGTTAAAACTGCAAAATAGTCCGAAGGGCAGATGCGGACTTTGACTTTTATTATTGATTAAGAACAATAGATCAAAACTAAACAAAAAAAAAATGCAGAAATATAGGAAATTAAGGTAAAGGGTCTAAATAAATTGACAGAACGGGAGACTGCTCAGAGTTTGAAACTGAGAATTACGTAACGATTGACTCAAACAAGGGGAAGGAATTCGACAGAGGACGAAAGGGTAGCTTGGAGAGATGAAATAGTGAAGGGAGCAGAGGATCAAGTAGGCAAAAAGAAAACGCCTAGTTGAAACTCTTGCATAACACATGAGACACGGAATTTGACAGAAGAAAGGACAAAGTATAAAACACAACAAATGAAGCAGGCCAAACGGAATACAGATGTCTAAAAAGTGAGATTTACAGAAAGTGTAAACTGGCAAAGCAGGAATGCCTAGAGTTGAAATAAAAAGCTGTAGAAGCAGTGAGAATGCCTAGAGTTGAAATAAAAAGCTGTAGAAGCAGTGAGACTATGGGAAAGACAGATGCCGTCTACAGGAAAACTGAAGATACAATTAAAGGAAAGAGAAGCAACTGAATTTAGACGGCAGTCTAAGGAAATTAAAGGAAGCTGAAAAATGTAAGAAATTTGTGGAGGGGCTCTACCAAGGAAGCAGAACTGAAGATAGTTTTGCGGAAAAGTAAGGCGAAGTGGATGTAGATGTAGATGAAATGATTGACACGATACCACGATAAGAATTTGCCAGAGCGACTGAAAGACCTAACAGGAAACAAGGCAGCTGAAATTGACGACATTCTCTCAGAATTACTGGGATATTTAACACAATGTATCGTAGCATAGCATACCATAGCAAAGTACGCAGGATATATGGAAGAAGCAAAATACCCAAAGACATAAAAAGAATGTAGCAATTCCAATTCCAAAGAAGGCAGCATTTGTAGTTTTAAGAGTAGGTTTCGACAGTTTGGACTGGAACACACTTTTTTAAATTCTGGACGTAGCATAAAATACAGGACGAGGAAAAGTTGTCTAGAATTTATACAGAAATCAGACAGCAGTTATAAACGTCGAAGAACATGAAAGGGAAGCAGTGGTTGTGAAGCAACCAAGTAGAAATCCGGGAAGGAAATTAAAATTCAGGGTGAAGAATCAGAACTCTGACGTTTGGCAAAAACATTGTAATTCTGTAGACAGCAAAGGACCTGGAAGGGCCGATTAATGGAGTGGATAGTGTCTCCAAAAGAGGGTGTAAGATGACTATTAAATAATGAAATTAGATTAGGAAGTGAGGTACTGAAAGTGGTTGAAGAAAAATGCTATTTGGGCATAAAAGGAACTGATTATTGTCGAAGCAGAGAGTATTAAAATTCAGACTGATAAATGACTAATTTAAATTGTTGAACATTGTTAAGACGTTTTTTCTGAAGCTACACAACGGAAAAAAATTGCAACACCAAGATGGAGTTGTGCGACATAAACGAAAACTGGCATGGAAGATGATGTCTATTCAAATTTCGTGCAAGTCGCGTAAGAGTGGCTCTAGTAGAGCCGCTATGAGGATGCAAATTAAATTTGCTTTAAATATCGGAAATTTGTGGTAAGGACTATGGGACCAAACTGCTGAGGTCATCGGTCCCTAGGTTTACGCACTACTTAATCTAACTTAAACCAACTTACTCTAAGGACAACACAAAAAAACATGCCCGAGGGAGGACTCGAACATCCGACGGGCGGAGGCGCGCGAACCGTGACAAGACGCCTTAGATCGCACGGCTACCCCGCGTGGCTTTTAAATTTCGGTGGTGGGCGTTCGTTACCCTCGAGATTCGACGTGGTGAGCTGATTTTAGTCAAGAATGGCTCTAAGGCAGCAAAAACGCCATTATCAGCACCTCACTGAGTTTGAACGAGGTCGTATAATGAGGCTACGAGAAGCTGGATATTCCTGCTGCGATACTACAGAAAGACTAGGCATGAATTTAACCACTTTAGTGGTTGTTAGCAGCAGTGGTCACGAGAATGTACGGTCATAAAAAGACCTGTCTCGGACGGCAATGTGCCACTACCGAGAGAGAAGACCATCGTGTTCGGCATATGGCTCTGGCGCATCATACTGCACCTGTAGCAGAAAAGTGAGCAGCCGTTGGCACCACAGTCACACAACGGACTGTAGCAAATAGATTACTTCAGGGACAGCTCCGAGCCAGACGCCCAGTAACGTGCATTCTACTGACCCCAAAGCACCACCATTTGCGACTTCACTTACTGTCAAGCGAGTGCTTGGAGGTCTGCTGCGTTTTCTGATGAAAGCTGGTTCTGCGTCGGTGTCAGTGACGGCCCTGTGTTGGTTACAAGGAGGCCAGTTGAGGGCGTGCAACCAACCTGTTGCGTGCTACACACATCGGACCTACACTTGGGGTAACGGTTTGAGGTGCAGTTTGGTATGGCAGTGGTTATCCCATACATCCCTAACTGCAAATTTGTACGTCAGTCTGGTAATTAGACCTGTAGTGCTGCCTTTCGCGAATAGTGTTCCAGGAGGTGTTTGCCGACAGGATAACGCTCCTCCACATGCCGCTGTTGTCATCCAAGGTGCTCTACGGTGTGTCGATGTGTTTTTCTTGGCCTGCTCGGTCACCAGATGTGTCTTCAATCGTGCACATATGGGACATCATTGCAGAGTAACTCCACCATCATCCAGAAACAGCACCGACCGACTAAATGCAACACGCGTGGAACTCCATCGCACAAATTGACTTTCGGCACCTGTACAACACAATGCATGTTAAGTTTGCACGCTTGAATTCAACAATCTGACAGTTGTAACGGTTATTCATGTCTCGAGCTTACATTAACCTGTGATCTTGCAACGTTAATCGCTTAAATATTATACCGAGGAAAATGTACTCCCGAAATTTCATTACTGTACATTAATTAATTTTTGCTGTTGCAGTTTTTTTCCGTCTGTGTATAGCTGGAATATGGACTTGTACGAAAGTGAGAGGGAAGTTTAAGCAGTTCACACAAGACAACAAGAGAAATTCTAGAAAATTGATTCTACAGACAACTACTGAGATTAGGTCAGTACATCGAATAAGTAATGAATTGGTGGAGAGGGGTGGGGGTGGGTAGTAGAGGGAGACCAAGGGACAGATGCAGGAAGCCGGTTCAAAGTGATGTAGGTTGTAGTACTTATGCAGAGACGAAGAGGCTTGCACAGTCTTCGGACTCACTTTGGTTTCCTAAAGATGTTGAAGATGTGTTTTCTATTTGTTTGTAGAACTCTTCAAACGCGATTCAAAGAGCGCGTTAATGCAATAAAAAAACCGCGCTAGGTACGCGTATGTCACCCAAGAACCATTCAGCCTCGGACATGGACTCAAACGTCAGCTCCTCCACAAATTCGACAATGGATGGTATCTAGATGTGCTGGAGGAACCTGAAATTTATTGTGCGGAAAGAAAAGAACCAGGGAGGATTTTGAATGAGCGGAACAATTCACATAATGCCTGTTTTAATATATACGATGATGTGAATGGCTAAATCTAGAATGCTTGATTCTGTTTATTGTTGTGGTGTACCCAACTGGCTGGCTGCAGCGTCTTCACTACAAACATTCACCAGTGCTACGCGCAACACTCAAGCTACTGCCGATAGTGCCAAAAAAAAAAAAAAAAGTTCAAATATGTGTGAAATCTTATGGTACTTAACTGCTAAGGTCATCAGTCCCTAAGCTTACACACTACTTAACCTAAATTATCCTAAGGACAAACACACCCACCCATGCCTGAGGGAAGACTCGAACCTCCGCCGGGACCCCGATAGTGCCCTCTCGTGACTGACTACCTTCATTTGTTCTTGTGTAAATATGTGCTTTGTGTAGCAACTCAAATGTAATAACTGTAAAACTTAAATATTCGTTGAGTAAAAGGTGTTTTCAGATGTTTAGCACCAAAGCTGCTATTTAAGAATGTGTTTTCTTCGATATTGGGAACTGCAAGACGCGATGTACTGACAACGTTAAATAATTTATACTTTAGAACTTTATTTTGTTAGTATTTTAGTTTAAAATACTAACTTAGCATGATGGGTTTTATCGTACGAGGGCAAGGGGTATGTTGTCAGCCACGTTACAATGTGCGCAACTTTCCTCAAGTTCAGTTTGCAGAACTTCTATGGTTATAACTGTAAGCTTGTCCTGTACTTGTCAACCGTTAGGTTTCAGTTGCTTTGATTGCTTTTTTGTACGTATTTTTACTTCACACTGCGACCAGTTTGGTACTATCACAATCGTTTCTCTTCTTTCATTACCTATGTATTTGGATCTGTAGATAACCTGACGGAAAAGTCGGAAGTTGCAGTTCAAACAAATATAAAAAGTGACCCAGACAGTATTTGTATATCTTCGTTGTATCAAAAGTAGTCAGGAGCCCTCAGACGTTATGTCTACAATTATGAACTGATCTTTCTATTTGCTTATGTTAATGAGTGACTCTATTAGCTATACGAACTTTGCTGTAAGTTAGCGTAACGGACTAATAGTTAGCGAGTTCGTAACGCTACTTTACAAACTTCGTCATTCCTTCTTGCAAGCTCATTTTCAGTGGGTTTTAAAAGTGACTTAAACATTTACTGCCTTCTTTGATAGAGAGTAGACATGGTCCCTTTTAGTTAACAATATTTTTCTCTTATATTTTCATTTTATCTGTTAAGAAATTGTTCTTGAAAGCCGGAGACACTAAAACCAATGGTTTTCTTTGTTATATAATAATATTTGCTGGTGCTAGTTACTTTTTTCTTTATCCATCTTCCCCACGAAGCATTTACAAAATCATTCCCATTATCAGGTTCGTTTGCTGTGTTGTAAGACATTATTGGAGGTGATGTACGCGGTATGCGAGCTGCTGCATTGTTCTGTTGGGTTTTCAGTAACATAAATAAGCCCTGTTTTGCAAATACTAATAATTAGTAGCGAATCTGGAAGTAACTTTTACTTACAGATTTCTGGTTGTCCTGATATGTAGTAACACATATGCTTTACACATAAGTTACACAGTTCGCTAAGTAGTATAATGTACGCATACTTTGAAAACAGGAACGTACATAGACAATTACAAATTTTTGATAGATACTATGGACAAAGATATGGGTTGCAGATTGTATACAGTTTATGGACACTATTCTTTTGCGCAAAGGTCAGATTTCTTGTATAAGCTAAAACAGAACAAGTAGAGAATTTGCCTTCAGTAGTCCAGAAATACGCTCCAGACATGATTCCAAGTTCCCGGAAGTTAGATCATGTAAGAGTAGATCTTGAATTAGATTCCCAGAAAGACCGACAATATTACAGTGTGCAGAAAAAGTTCGCACAACCCACTAGGTAAATAAGGGGCTGGTACCACCTGGTACCACGTTCCGCCTCAGATACATGCTACACAAACATTTAGAAAACGTTCTCGCACACGAGATTTATACTCCACACAGACAGATGGAGTACACACATTCCATCCTGTGGCGTGAATAAGAGACTGATGACCACAGACGTTTAGTCTTTTCAAACCTTTAAGTGTCATAATCATCAATATCACCGATAGGAAAATTTGAAGTTCAAAAAGAAAAGTAGCATAAAGAAAACTTAAGATTTACTAAACAAGTTAACATGTGTTAAGGTTCCAGAAACGCTAATTTATTCTCTTTCGATGTAGACTGCCTATTCTCAAAAATGGCTCTGAGCATTATGCGACTTAACTTCTGAGGTCATCAGTCGCCTAGAACTTAGAGCTAATTAAACCAAACTAACCTTAGGACATCACACACATCCTTGCCCGAGGCAGGATTCGAACCTGCGACCGTAGCGGTCGCTCGGCTCCAGACTGCAGCGCCTAGAACCGCACGGCCACTCCGGCCGGCCGCCTATTCTCAAGAATTCCTGTGTAATACTGCGTAGATGCTTTGTCAAAATCACTGTAGCTACACAAAATTTGCCCAAAAGAAGAACTGAATATAGTCAAGATAGTAGAATGCTGCTTAGATCAAAATTATTTGTAATTTTTAAGAATTATTACAAGCAACTGACTGATCTGGCAATAGGCCCTCCCTTACACCCCTTGATTCTAGAAATTTTCGTGGACGAGTGGAGGACACAGTTTCTTAAGAGTGAACCAGTGGCCAAACATGTACTGTACTGCACAGCCTAAGCTTTCCCGGACACGCCCCGTTCCAATCGCTTTAAGAGACAAAGTAGCCAGTGATTTGAAATAATTACAAGATAATGGTGTAATTGCTCCCATTCAAGCTAGTCAATGGGCAAGTCCTCTCGTTTTCTTACCTAAGCCTTCTGGTCACATTCACATTCACAAGTCTACATCCAGCCCACAGATAGTAGTCGACACTCATCCGTTACCTCGCCCTGAGGAACTTATGGACAGGCATGGTAGAGGATGTTACTTTTCTAAGATAGATTGGTGTGATGCGAGTTGCATCTTCCATTGGATGAAGAATCACAGAAAGTATTCGTTTTAAATACACACTTATAACTGTTCAAGTATTTGCTTTTGTCCTTCGGCAGTGTTTCCGCATCCGCCATTTTTTCAACGTTTCTTGGAACAGCTGACTGCAAAAGTGCCATTTTGTTCAAATTACCTTGACGATATTGTCGTCTCAGGTCGTACACCAGAGGAACATATTGCCAATTTCCTTCTCTTTTTCGAGTGTTGTCAGAAGCAATACTCAAGTGTCGTCTCGAAAAGTGTGACATTTTTCAAACTGAACTATAGTACTTAGGTCATGTGATAAACAGTTAGGTTGTGCACCCCCTCCAAGCTCACTTGCTTGCAATCCGTGACCTGCCTGTTCTTTGCAATGTTCTTTGCAATGTCTGAAATGCAGTCAGTACTAGGCAAGATGACATACCACATTCGATTCATACCGCATGCCGCTCAGATCGCGGCTCCAATGCATCGCTTGCGTCGCAAAAATGTACCTTCGGTGTAGACGAATTTCAGAAACTCAAAAATGCCTTGCTCAGTGACCGACGTTTAGTGCATTTTGACCATACTAAGCAAGTAGTTTTGCAAGTCGACGCTTCTTCCTACGGAATCGGCGATATGCCTTCGCACAGAATTAGTGCTCAAGACAGACCTACTGCTTTTGCCTCAAAGTTGTTAAACTCAGCGCAATTATCCACAAATTGGAAAAGAAGCTCTTGCTATTACGAACAATTTTCATCATTATTTGTATGGTCGCAAGTTCTTTTTAGTGACAGATCCATAAGCCTTTGCAGTCCTCGTTTCATCCGTAAAAGCCGGTTCCTACATGCACTGCTCAAAAATTGCAACGATGGGCTTTGTTGCTTTCCCAGTATCAGTACGAAATTTTGTGCTGACCTACGGCAAAGCATGGCAATACAGACGCCCTATCTCGCCTTCCGATCGGCCCAGACTCTGATTTTGATGCATCTGCCGCATCTTGTTGCCAAATCGATGCCCAGGACTCTGAATTGCTGGAATCTTTTCCCTTGCACTACAGAAAAATAGCACAGGCCATGGAAGCAGACCCAGATCACCAGATTTTGTAGCAATACATTCACACATCTTGGCCTCGCTCATTGAACAGTAATCAGAACTGAGTTGTACGCCGATATTTTGCACCTTGGCATAGTGTTTCAGTTCAGCAGGGTGTGATTATATTTCAAAATGACAGTGGACATCACGTGTGTTTATTCCCGAAGTGCTGCAAAAGGATGTGTTACAATTGCTCCACCTAGGACATTGGGGAATTGTGCGTACTAAACAGTTAGTGCGTCGTCACTGTATTTGGCAGGGCATGGACGCCCACATTGAACAGAAGCGTCACGGTGTTGTGCATACGCCGGTAACCAGTCTACTCTGCCACAGACATTCTCAGTTTGGCCTAAGATTCAATCGCCGTGGCAACGAGTCCACATTAATCTTGCAGGACGATTCTGGAACACTCGTTGGCTCATAGTAACAGATTCTTTTAGCAAGTTTCCATTTGCGATGCCTATGGCTTCTACCACATCACGTAGCAACATTCAAGCGTTGTCCTCCATATTTTGCGTAGAAGGTTTGTCAGAAGTACTTGTGTCGCACAACGGAACACAGTTCTTTAGCGTGATTTTGAACAATTTTGTGAGCGAAATGGCACTCATCATCTAACAAGTGCCCTGTTTCACCCCCAGTCCAACGGAGAAGCAGAACGCTTCATACGTACCTTTAAACAACAGACGTCCAAGCTCCGAACCACCCGCTCACGGGAACAGCCACTGCAACTCTTTCTCGCCTCCTATCGCTCCCACCCACGAGACGGATCATGGATCTGCATGGTCGCCGCTATCGGACGCTGCTACACTTCCTACACCCACTGCAGCATCCGGCCCCGTCAATGGTCGCAAGCATCGTTTTGCCCCGCGCAATCTATTTCTTTTCAGCGTTTGTGGTAAACGTGGGTACTTGGAGAGAGTCGTGATCCAGAAACGCATTGGCTCTCATGTGTACTTGATTGCAGGTCCCGATGGTTTGCAGCACCGCCACCAGGACCAAATTTGTGCACGTCGTTTGCTCCATGATTCTGCTGCTTTTCTTCCCCCAGATTCATGGCCTCGCGGGACAATACGGCCTACGTAGCCGCCTGCTGGTTCCATCAGGGAAACCCAGGAGTAGCGGATGGACAATACGCTCTCGCCCCCGCCCTGGCAGCAGTTTTCCGGAGGGTATTCCTGTTGCCTCGCAAGCCGGATGACAGGGTACTGTCGGGAGTACACCTTCCTCCACAGTCACGGCTCCCGTCTCCCTTCTCTGCATCCAGCGTCCTGTTTCCCTTCCTTCACGACAACTGTGCGACATTTCAGGGGTGAGGGGGGGGGGGGAAGGAGGGGCGGGGAGGAATGTGCAGGCGTAAGCTGTCGCCAGCACACCGGTCGGCAAAGGATAGTAGGCATTAGATCAAGTGCGCCTATAAAGAAAGGCCGGAGACGGACTCGCAAGTAACATGCCGCCAACGCCCTCTCGCCGCCGACCGGTGGGACTCACTAACTCTGTCACTACCTCACTATTCCATTTGGTGTCTGTCAGTTCACGTCATAGGTTACGACAGTACACAGCGACCAGGTTAGTGTAATAGCAAGATTACAGATATTGTCTGTAAGAGGACTATTACTGAGGAGCTTGTACCACAACTCAAGTTAAGTAGCTGCTATCTGTTCGTGTAAATAAACAACCGTGTTAGTCCACGTGTGCATTTGTGTTGTAGAAAGAAGATATTGGCCACCCATAACGGCATCCTCTCCCATGCTTCCGACAGTACAAGACTCGACAGTGGCACAACCGTGTTAGTCCACGTGTGCATTTGTGTTGAAGAAAGAAGATACCGGCCACCTATAACAGCATCCTCTCCCATGCTTCCTACAGTACAAGACTCGACAGTGGCGACTAGGATACAACATCCCCATCCGTATAACACACTTGACATTTCCCAGTAACACTCTATGCTATTAGTGCAAGCCTCCACTGAATAATCTTTAAACTGTATACTACGATTTGAATGACGAAAATCCTTACTATCCAAATCCCTAATGAAGAAAAACAGCCAGCTGGTGTGGTCGTGCGGTTCTAGGCGCTTAAGTCTGGAACCGCCTGACCGCTACGGTCGCAGGTTCGAATGCTGCCTCGGGCATGGATGTGTGTGATGTCCTTAGGTTGGTTAGGTTTAAGTAGTTCTAAGTTCTAGGGGACTGATGACCATAGATGTTAAGTCCCATAGTGCTCAGAGCCACTTGAACCATTTTTGAGCCAAGAAAAACAATCAGAAAATACAGTTGACCCTACTGCAATGTACTCCTTTACTAACCCAACCAAGACCCGTTTAGTACGTCTCTAGAACACCCTAAAACCTCAATACAACTCCCAGCCCCGGAAACAACAGCTTCCGAAACCCATGTTCCCACAGGACGTTCATCCCTTCCATTCTTACCCTTATCCAACAGCGTGATTCATCCGTTTCTACAACTATACGTTCCACAGCGTCCAGTGATCCACTACACGTAATAAACTCAGGACAAACCTCACGGCAAAAGGAATGTCAATCCTAGACACACCTATCACTCACAGTCGTCTCATGCGCACGGAAACCAAACAGCAGAACGGTAACACCAATGGTACGATAACTACACAATATCCAGCACAACCAGCTTATGTTGCTCGAATCAGGAACCTCTCCTAATGGACCTCCAAACACGATCGCGAGGACACCTCCACCTATACAGGTGCCTGGTTCGAGAACCAGGAACTCTCGTTAACTTCGTCAACTCGTCACACTCGCGATGCTTAACACACTCGACGATTGGAGCATACAGCTGTAAAAATTATACAGTGGTAACCATTTCGTCCTCAATAGCAGCCACTAACGAACTAGTACTTCATTTAACAGATCCGTACCTAGAAACGAATAACATGCACAGAGAATTAAATTTTAAAAAATGAACAAGTTTCAAACAACAAACCAACAGCTCCAAAACCTAAAACAAATCGGTAGCCAATAACCACCATGATTAAAACAGCTCAGTGGCAAGCCAACAGCAAGCACCAAAAACAACAAGCACTACATACGGAAAACTCCATTGCGACATTATCATCATTCTCAAAAGAAATCAGAAAAACAAACATTCACCACATCCCCCAACACGCTCACTGCAAACAAGATCAATTTCAGAGATGCCGCTCCACTGTGACGTCACTCAACACAGTCGACGGGGGATATCGCAACTACCGGTTCAACATGAATCTTTTAATAGCCATAAATCTTGCCTGTTGAAAATAGTATCTTACTAGGTATAAGTTGCTCATGAACTGCCAAATACATAATGAAGGCGTGGTGGACACTCCGAGTTGCTTTAGCAATTAACACAACTAAAAATTACTTGAACATGGAAAATGATCACGACTCTATTGTACATACACATTCAAAATTTATAAGAAACATGCTATGACCAACACACAATTTTTGCAATATCATGTCACCAAACATTCGTAAATAAGCAGCAGACAGGTTAATTGTGCACAGGGCGAACAAAATATATTTGACCAAATAAAAAGTCCAACAGGAAATAAGTACAGTAAGATAGATTGTTTTAATATTTAAAAAAATAAATTTTTTTTCATAATTGCCTTGATCGCGTAGATTATAAAACATTAAATTATTTTCAGTTGAGTAAGCAACCGTCTTCATATCACTCATGGTAAAATATACACTATTTGATCGAAAGTATCAGGACACCTGGCTGAAAATGACTTACAAGTTCGTGGCGCCCTCAATCGGTAATGCTGGAATTCAATATGGTGTTGGCCCACCCTTAGCGTTATTGACAGCTTCCACTCGCGCAGGCATACGTCAGTCAGTTGCTGGAAGATTTCTTGAGGAATGGCAGCCCACTCTTCACTGAGTGCTGCACTGAGGAGAGGTATCGATGTCGGTCGGTGAGGCCTGGCACGAAGTCGGCGTTCCAAAACATCCCAGTGGTGTTCTATAGGATTAAGGTCAGGACTCTGTGCAGGCCAGTCCATTACAGGGATGTTACTGTCGTGTAACCACTCCGCAAGAGGCTGTGCATTACGAGCAGGTGCTCGATCGTGTTGAAAGATGCAGTCGCCATCCCTGAATTTGCTCTTCAAGAGTGTGAAGCAAGAAGGTGCTTAAAACATCAATGTAGGGCCGTACTGTGATAGTGCCACACAAAACAACAGGAGGTGCAAGCCCCCTCCATGAAAAACACGACCACACCATAACACTGCCGACTCCGGATTTTACTGTTAGCACTAGACACGCTGACAGATGACGTTCACCGGGCAGTCGCCATGCTCACACCTTGCCATCGGATAAATCACATCGTGTACCGTGATTAGTCACTCTACACAACGTTTTTCCACTTTTAAGTCGTCCAATGTTTACGCTCTTTTCGCCAAGCGAGGCGTCATTTTGCATTTACCGGCGTGATATGTGGCTAATGAACAGCCACTCGACCATGAAATCCAAGTTTTCTCACTTTCGGCCTAACTGTCTTAGCACTTGCAGCGGATCATGGTGCAGTTTGGAATTCCTGTGTGATGGTCTGGATAGATGTCTGCCTATTACACATTACGACCCTGTTAAACTGTCGGCGGTCTCTTTTCAGTCAAGAGACGAGGTCGGACTGTACGCTTTTGTGGTGTACGTGTCCCTTCACGATTCCACTTCACTATCACATCGGAAACTGTGGACCTAGGGATGTGTCAGCACAATGCACCTAATATGAAAAACATATGTTTCTGGGGGTGTCCGGATACTTTTGATCACATAGTATATGTCAGCGTACAGCGCATTGAAATCCCTTCGTGGTCTATGTGCGTGGGAGCATGACCATATGACATTTTTACTCATACGGACATGCTTCCAGCTACCTGGGGGTGCAACATTTGAGGGCATAATCCTTACAACAAAACAAAGAAAAAAATCTAGTAACATAGTAAACCGGCTCTAAAATTCGTACCTTAAGAGCTACGAGTTCTTATCTTTGCTGCTGTAAAACGCATCTCTTGTACCGAATAAGTGCTCATAGATCTTAAGGTATGCATTTTAAAGCCCATGTTTGCTAGAATTATTTTCTTGTTTTGTTTCATACTGTCTCCTCCCAAAATTGGAAAGCAACGAACTAGCTATAGAAGAGAAGTATTTCAGAGTGTCAAAGATGAACGAGTGTTCGTAGTTCTTAAGATACGCATTTTAAAGCCAATTTTTCCTAGACTTCCTTTTTTCTTGTTTTGGTGTAAGGAACCTGTCCTCAAATTCGGTAAAGAGAATTTCGTTACATCCTGTATAAACACTGTAGGGTTTTCGATACGCTATACACTGACATAAGTTCAAAAGAAACATAACACCTTGAACGACTAAAGATAGAACGTTCATATTCACAGGACATTTACATTAGTATGTTCTGCAGAAATGATTAGCATTTCAGTCACCTCGGTTCAACATGTGTCCTGTTGCCTAGAAGGCACAGGGTCCGCCATTGGCCCTGATAACTTGTACCATGTGTAATGGCATCGTAAAAGGCGCGAATGACGTCCTGTGGTATAGCCATCCATGCTGGTTCCGAGCTTCATCTGTGGTGGTTGGCATTGCGTCACAGCGCTGCACCAGTCGTTTCACCAATCCCACACATTTTCCATTGGCAACAAGTGTGGTGATCTGGCGGGCCAGGGCAAAGGCAGACACCCTTTGACACCCAGGAGGCACGTATTCGTGCAGCAATATGTGGTCGTGCATTGTCTTGTTGAAAATGGCACTTGGGGTTTTGTGCAGAAAGGGTATGGCTACGAGTCGCAGGACGTTATTCACGTAGGTCACACTGGTCACAGTGCCCCGGACGGCAACCAACTGTGATTCGTGGTGGTACCCAATAACACCCGATACCATAAGGACTTGAGGTGGCGCTGTATGTCTTGTGCGAATGCAGTCACTGTGATGCCGCTGCCCCTGTCAGCGGCGAACCAAAATGTGCCCATTATTTTCAAATAAACAGAACCTGGATTCGTCCGACAACACTGTCTTTTATGCCATTCCTATCTATAGTGGTGTCGTTCCTTACGCCACTGACGTCTAGCATGTTTATGCACATACGTAAAAAATAGGCGGAGAGGTGGACGACGCGCACGTAACGGCGACGTACTGTCACTCCTTATAGTGTGCGATGTGTTACCCTGTTCCATTGTTGCGCTAGAGTTGAGGAGGACGCAGATCTGTCCTGCAGTGCCATACGGATGAGGTGTCGATCTCCTCGAGGGGTGATCTGGTGGTGCGACATGACCCGTCTCGTCGTGTTCTACGGCCTTGGTTCAATGGCTCTGAGCACTATGGCACTTAACATCTGAGGTTATCAGTCCCCTAGAATTTAGAACTACTTAAACCTAACTAACCTAAGGACATCACTCACATCCATGCCCGAGACAGGATTCGAACCTGCGACCGTAGAGGTCTCGCGGTTCCAGACTGAAGCGCCTGGAACCGCTCGGCTACAGCGGCCGGCTTTACGGCCTTCCGTGAAGCGTTCTTCACACACCCGTTGCAGTGCCGAAACACGTCGTCCCACAAGAGCAGCAATTTACCGGATGGATGCATCAGATTATCTCATGCCAATAACGGACCCTCTTTCAGACTCACTGATTTGGCGCTACTGTTAGTGCGTACGACTGTGAGACATCCTGCACGTCTGCTCATGTCACACAGCGATCCATTACGTTCGGTTTATAGCGACAACGAAAGCCGCATGCATATTTTACCGGTCGGTGGCGTTGCGCCGCGATATTGGTGTTGACCTTCAACCCGCGGACCGAAACGATTCAAATGCTAATCATTTCTGCAGAGCATACTAAGATGCATGTCCTATCTCTAGTCTTTCAAGATGTTCTGTTTTCTGTTCTTATTTTTTTTCTGAACGTGAGTGTACATTTTGCTGTAAGCGACGTGAAGATGGTTGCTTCTCAGCTGAAACCAGGCATCTCATTTTAATGTTGAATAATGTACGCGATCTACACAATTACAGAACAGTTTTTAACTTTTTATATTTTGAGAAATCTGTATTTGATCACTTTTCCCTCTTCCAACAACGTCAGGTGTAACTGAGAAACAGGTAGCAGTTGCCGAAGACTTCACTCCTTCAACGGTTAACTGGGCAGAGTAAAGGGAGTACCAAACTGCACGGAAAAAACATAAAACAAATGTGGATGTAATATCTCACACACTGGCAATATATCACAAAGGATTGCTAAATACAAGGTAAGAACAACATTTTCGACAGATAATAAAATAGAACAGAAGTTAATACGCAATAGAAAATTTGATCGTGATCCATTTTGAGATTCTGGAATATACAAGACGATGAGTGAGGAGTGCTCCGTATTTTAAATAGAGCAAAAAAGCCGAGATTTCGACACCGAGTAACCGGAGTACATACAGCCAACATATGTAAAAGATACACATTGACAACAGCCACACGTATATACACAGAAAAAACACCCATTGAGAAATATAAAAAGTCCCTCCGAATAAACAAAGGCCGTAGAATATATCTGCTGGAAGAACTGGAGATAAGTTCATAATACAAAAAAAAGTTATGGATATGAAATACTTAATGAAAAACTCCTGTCTCTGTGAATTTCTTCATATGCTTCGATAGTATGCTCAGTTAAGGAAAATAAAACAGTGTTCACAGAAATAAGTACCTTTGCAGTTGCCACTTACGTACATAATAATTATATGTTATTATAGAGGAAAATTGCTCTATGTTCTAAAGAGTTGGATAGCCTACATATTCTGTGGAAGATCTGCAACATCAAATCTCTGTTGGCAATATGTACCATATCTTTGTGACTGTTTATTTACGTTCATGTTTACAACATGTGTTGTGGTTAGTGAACTGTGTAAGTCGTTTGTAATAAGTGTGAGTTCCTGTATAAAAGGACAATCAAAATTTGTAAGTTAAGGTTATTTCCAAATTCGTCATTATCTGTAGGATGAAATGTGTCAGAAATTACAAAATTGCGATTGCTCAACTCTCCAGAATAATGTAGCAGCTTGTACGTCGCAAATATCACGAATAAAATTAAAAACTACACCGAAAATGTTCTTGGTTATGGGAATTATTACCCCAGACACGTCGTGTGGTAAACAAATAAAGAAACATTGTCACGGCTAGCAACAAATTTTGCTGTACCAAGAAAAAACCAGAACAAAAGTGTGACACAAGTACAACGAATAAGACCATACTGTACCCCATCCTTCTTCACACGATATTATCACTAAACATCCGTAGCAGTGTATATGAAACATCAATCATAAAGAACTGGCAAGAATGGGAGACTTCAATAGCTTTAAACAACACTGATTCAACCATAATTATAATGTTTTCTAAACTTGAACTTATATCTGAGCAATAATTGAATCTATCGTATGTCCATACGATTACTGTAATATTTCCCCATGACACCTATACTGCCTGAAAACAAATGACACCGACTCAAGAACTGATTGTGATGTTCTAAATTTCGTTTTAAACAAAGGAATATGAAGAAATCTGAAATATCCAGTGTCTTCTGTTCCCCAGTAGTGTATTCATAAATGATAAATGGGTCTTAGAGGTTAGATTCACTTTACTCTTTTGTTGTGCTGAGTAAACTTTTCTCAATTATAGTAATTAACTGCAGTAAAATTTATAATAACATATTATTTTGTAACTAATTTTTGCAGTTTTGTAAATCTAAGAATAAATTTTTCTGTAATTAGTTTCAGTTGAGTGTGAAGTGCAACACTGCACTAACAAGTTAATGTAAAATGAGTTAGTAAAAGAAAAGAAAAAGCTTACTCTCAAGATGTAGCGGCAGGGTAGGGTTTCCAGAATTTTCTCCATACCATACTCCCTATTTCACTTGTTTCAACTACTGTTGAGAGATATCATCATTGGGAACGACGAATAGTTTATTGGATAAATCTCCTTGTATGATGACAAGCGCGCACGTGGAAGCATTTTAGTAAATTGCGACTGTGGTTTCAACTGGAGTGTGTAACTGATGCTACAACATTAGCACTGCTCTTACTGAACGTTCCTTTAGTCTCTACCTCGCTTCACAATAATTTCTAAGGTTAAATATTCTGTTTCGTAATTAATACCGGTGAATCTATGTTTCCGTGTACGGACCTGCGCAAAGGGACGCATGTAGAACTCTACTTTAATAGACTATGTGTGGATTTCAAGGGTTAAATGCCCTGATTACCTTGATAATATTGACAGCGTGCCTCTCCGGAGTTCCTAGAAGGTGGGCTAATTTTGTTAATAAACTTGGCTAACAAGATTTAATATTATCAAAGGCAAATTTTCGCTCGAACGAATTTCTCTGGGGACACAATTCTTGACTGTAATATAATAATAATTTGGGGAGGAAAGAGGCTATAAAATCCTATTTTTTTCGCAAGGTAACCAAGTACATTATGAAACACACCAACACAGAAAGAGCGGCGGGTCCTTTTCCGTGTATGACAGCTACGACCGTCGTGTAACATAACAACGAGAATCTTACCTGCCCGGTGTCAAAGACTATGTTTATCATATCAGAAATGAAATTATTATTGGAAGGAAGCCTTTTTTAGCTCTATTCACTACGACCAATATTTACTAGGTGTACCGGTATGAAATGAGCGTTAAGATATAAATGTGTCGATAGGGAACATTTGTTGTGAACGAGCCTTCATTTTTTTTTTTGTTTGGTTGGTATGACATCTGTCAAAGATATTTAGCATACATCAAGTCATGGAACAAACAGCATTGTGTGTTTTCATCGTGTTAACAATGTCGAATTTTGTACCAGAAAGTGATGATTTGCGGAAAGGATTAATTTTTTGTTTTCATTTGAAAAAAAAGCGCTGCAGAGTCGCATCGAATGGTTGTCGAGGCATATGGTGCTCATGGTCTATCAGAAGTAACATGCAAAAGATGGTTTCAACAGTTCAGAAATAATGATTTTGATGTAAGAAATGAAGAATGTGGAAGACCACCAAAAAAGTTCGAAGACGCCGAATTGCAAGCAATATTGGATGAAGATGATACTTTGAGTCATAAGCAAATGGCAGAAATGCTAAATGTTGCACAACAAACAGTTTCTGACCGTTTGAAAGCTATGGGAAAGATCCAAAAGTGTGGAAAATGGGTGCCACATGAATTGAATGAAAGACAGATGGAAAACCGAAAAACCGTTTGTCAAATTTTGCTTCAAAGACATGAAAGAAAATCAGTTTTGCATCGAATTGTTACTGGCGATGAAAAGTGGGTTTATTTTAAGACTCCTAAACGGGAAAAATCATGGGTTAATCCGGGACAACCATCAACATCGACTGCAAAACCAGATCGATTCGGCAAGAAGATAATGCTCTGTGTTTGGTAGGATCAGAAAGGTGTGGAGTATCATGAGCTTCTAAAACCCGGTGAAACTGTGAATACTAATCGCTACCGACAACAAATGATCAATTTGAACTATGCATTGATCGAAAAAAGACCAGAATGGGTCAGAAGACATGGCAAAGTAATTTTTTTACACTACAATGCACCTGCACACAAAGCAAAACTGGTTCAGGATACAATCAAAACACTTGGCTGGCAGCTGCTAACCCACCCGCCGTATTCACCAGACTTGGCCCCTTCCGACTACCATTTGTTTTCATCAATGGGACACGCATTGGCTGAGAAACACTTCCAGTCCTACGAAGAAGTCGAAAATTGGGTGTCTGATTGGTTTGCTTCAAAAGACGAACATTTCTATTGGCGTGGTGTCCACAAATTGCCAGAAAGGTGGTCAAAATGTATAGAAAGCAATAGTCAGTGTTTTTACTTTTCAATTCATAATTAGTGTTTCACTTTCACAAAAAACGCTCGTTTCATACCGGTACACCTGGTATCTGGTGTGTAAATTCTTTCCCTAAAGCGATTCGGGTAGGTCTTCAGAATGTCAATATAAAGCTATCATAATTTGTTCGTTATAATTAGGGTTTTCGAGCCACAAATTTCTTTAGACGTGAGAAACAGAGGGTGGCAAATTTGATGACGTGGTGGATATTTCAACAGTTGGTAATTTAAATTTCTCCGTTTTCCCACTGCAAGAGACGAAAAATAACAAAGAAACATTGTGGGGAGTCGCAATGCCCTTATTAAAGACAGTATTTCTTTTGCATTGTGGACTACTGATTTCGCATTTATTGACTCTTCGTAGCATAACATAGTTATTGTTTTATCCTTTCAAAAACAGTCAATAAGAGGAATGCCTTTTGAATAACAGGAAAAATTAGATATCAACTTTGCGGCTGATGAAATCGACTTCTCCTCATTTCTGGCGCAGGGCTACCGGTTGGCATTGGTTTCCATTGGTTAACGTTTTGTTTCTGGCATGAAGCGCAGGCGACGCGTCTTGACCACAGCAACGTATCGGTGCACAAAATAAAATTCATTCCTTGTCGTTCTTGGTTTTTCATGTGAATGGCACCGTACCACTTCTTCCGATTTACTTATGTGTGTTTTAAATGCAATGTAAAAAATCGTTATAGTTGTTTTAATTCTGAAACAAAAAACAGAAAATATGAGAATGTGGAAAATGTTTTTTTTTATGTATACCAAAAACTTGTGCAAAGAATACATCACAAATGAGATCGTCTTCGTGTCAATTGACGAATTCATTTGCCTGAAAAGTAATACTGATGGTTGCAAGAGCGACGACCTTGACTCGCTGGTGGTTGTACAAGTGACGACCTTGAATCAATGCAAAAAGATTCAGGTGAGGATAACGAATACGGAAATGAACCATTAAAGAACACAGGGCAAAATACTAAGAACGAAAGAGACATTTCAAGTAAATCCGAGAACAGTAGGCTCAATGTGAGTTATTCGGTGCCAGTGAGAAATAGTTTCGATGTCCTGAAAATGAGTGAAAATAAGAAAAAGAGCCATAAACAACCTTAAGATGACAAAAGCGCATAAGTAAAGATCCAAACAGGAGTGCTGCGTATGCAGTCAATTGCATTAAAAAGGCCTGTATCAGATGAAGAAACCCTCTCCAGTACGAAATGGTTGACGATATGTGAAAGTTTGGGTCTTGTGAGTATAGCTCGATAGCCACTCTCATGTCGTCATTCCATTACACAGCTGATGGTTACTCACATTAGGAAATGCGAATACGTCTCATGTAAGCATAGGCAAAGGAAAGGCACAACACTAAATACGAATACAATAGGGAACGAAGGGACTGTGGCAATTATGGGTGAAGGTAGTGGACATTATATCAGGGAAATTATCAGAATAAACCCTGTGTAAAGGTGTTCAGCTTTACTGAGGCTGGGGCCACGTCAGGTGAAATACTGACGATTACAATATCCTCAGACGTATAGCGTGAATACAAAGATTTTATTGCGTTAATAGTGGGTTCAAGCGACATACAAGGAAGTTAAAGGAGTGTGTCTGTTGCAGATATACAAGACTGCATAGAAAACCCACCACACACGAATGTACGAGTAATAATCAGAAACATTCCGCAACGTTTTGACTTCCGTCATTGTCGAAAGTTTACGCTGAATCTATAGCATAAATATGGAAATAAAAAATAAGTGCATAACTCTTTAGAATGACAAATTGTAGATATAAGCTGCTTGGGACGAAGATTACACACCAGTCGTGGATTACACCTTAACTACTTGAGAGAAGACTTGGCGGCAATGAAAGCAATTTCTGCTGTAGGACGACTGAAAACTACAGCCACTGTCACAGCAGCATGTAAGCCGTTGCTGATCACAAACTGGTCAAAGAGAAAAACACGAAGTGAGACGAAAACACTGACGAAAGCAGATTCAGTATGTACAGAACCTACTACTACAAATGGCAATGGACAGTTAATGGCAACACGAACAACAGGATACTTTTCGACCGCAAGCCAACAATGGTTAAAATGGCTCTGAGCACTATGGGACTCAACTGCTGAGGTCATTAGTCCCCTAGAACTTAGAACTAGTTAAACCTAACTAACCTAAGGACATCACAAACATCCATGCCCGAGGCAGGATTCGAACCTGCGACCGTAGCGGTCTTGCGGTTCCAGACTGCAGCCAAGCCAACAATCGAGGAAGGGAAACACACAAGCTCCACGCACCTTTGAACAAGTGATTCCTACAGAATCGTCATCGTCATCATTATCATCATGAATAGCAGCAGTAAGGAACCTGAGATCGGAAAGTTCCACAGAAAAATCAACAGCAGCGGCACCTGAAAGTGCCGTGAGAATGAGCCTGAGACTCGGACGAAACACGTCAAAATCAGAAGAAAACCGACAACAGGCGCTCAGACAGCACATGGAACAGCACGTAGATGGAAAGCCTCTGAAGGATTTCTTTAACAGCAGTTGGAAAGAAGAAGGAGCCTCCAAGAGACGTTAAACCTCGATGAACATTAACCTGTTTAGTTTTCATCAAAATAATGATTGAGCCATTGTTTCAGAGTTTACTCACAGTTAATTCCGAAGACGTTGAATCTGTTGGAGCTGTAGCTTCAGGTGCTGAAGACATGATGTAGCTGCCTAAAAACGGCTGCCATTATATACCCCTCTCGGCTGATGTTACGTGATTGTCGGTCACGCATAGCACTGCAAAACGCAAGATTTTACATGCGGTCACTGCATGGCGTCATAAGATGAAAAATTTTACACGCGCCAACCTTTTAATGGCGTGGCTGCTTGCCCAAATAATAGCTCTAACACAGCTAATTATCTCAGCGACACAGCGCCAGCGCCTTCCAGACCTTTGGGCCCTGGGGGACCCGGTGACCTTGGGGACTCGAAACGAAATGGCACTAGTGCCATGTTTCAGGTTTCATAGGAGTAAAGTGCATCACTTATCAGTTAACCTAAATGAAAAAAGACCTCAGATATTAGGATTTTCAGAAAACCATGTAACTGACATGTTACGTTAATGTAATTATAACATAGCTAGCCACTACCACGGGGAAAGCAAAGAAAGAGATAGTGTAACTATATTTATTAAAAATAATTAAATAATTAGATCTATAGATGTTAAGAAAAAGTTCAGAACAAAAGTTTGAAGTATGTGCGGTAGAAGTAGTAGCAGAGTGCTCAACAGTAATAGTAGCGAAAATTTACAGGGCGCCTGGGGATAACCTTACGGTGTTTCTGGTTCAAATAAAATTACTGGTATATACTTTGTCTTTTCAAAATAATGAGATTATTATACTTGGAGATTTTAATGTAAACTTTTCAACTCAAAGCAACAACAAAGTAAAGCTTCAACATCTAACAAATTCATAGAAAATATATTTATGGTAGTACGTATGGTAGCCGGCCGCGGTGGTCTCGCGGTTCTAGGCGCTCAGTCCGGAACCGCGCGACTGATACGGTCGCAGGTTCGAATCCTGCCTCGGGCATGGATGTGTGTGATGTCCTTAGGTTAGTTAGGTTTAAGTAGTTCCAAGTTCTAGGGGACTGATGACCTAAGATGTTACGTTCCATAGTGCTCAGAGCCATTTGAACCATTTAGTACGTATGGTAACAGAGCTTCACTGTCATTCCAGTACTGAATGGACTACCTGACTGTGACGGACAACTCAATCTAGATGACAGTACATCTCTTAAGAAAGCAATCCCCACCTGGAAATTTAAGATTAATCATCAGAGACTAGCTGACACAAAATTTAAGTTATTCATTAATGAATATTCATCTCTCTTTGAAGAGGTTTTTTCAGAAACGTTTCTTGTAATTAATACTTCAGAAGCTCGGAACAAACTCTGGATCAAAAGGGAATCTAAAAAATAAAAAATAAAAACAAATGCTAAACAGAGCCAAATTTACCGTAATTTTTTTCTGTTTTGCGCCTTTCTTTAGCTGCTTTAAATTCGTGGATTTATGTTTGTGAGGTAACGGGCGAGTTGTGGCGTCCTGAAAATATTCTAAGTACTGAGTTGGCGTGGCCGCACGGTCCGCTCGCCAGCCGCGGCCCGGCAGCAAATGCACTGTGCCGAACGTTAGCCGCCGGCCGCGGTGGTCTCGCGGTTCTAGGCGCGCAGTCTGGAACCGTGCGACTGCTACGGACGCAGGTTCGAATCCTGACTCGGGCATGGATGTATGTGATGTCCTTAGGCTAGTTAGGTTGAAATTAATACTAGCCAGATGAATCATGATACCTCAGAAGAAACATGTACATTACTATTATTTGCACGACGATTCTGACGGTGTAATCAGATTTTCACTATCTTTATTAGTTTAAAGTTTAGTATCTGACGATAAATTATACAAGTAACACCCAGCAACGAATTCCCAAAATATAAACACTTTATCCGATTTTGTCGATCGGCATGACTTTTGAAAGCTCTTAGTGTAAACCTAAATTGGTATGTATTACAGGCATGTAACTTGACTAGTTCATGAGTTATTGGAGGCCAAAGTGGCCGATTACTATCGATCGCGTCAGGCCATAAGTACTCCACAGCTACACGAAAAAACGGTAGCAGCAAACTTATAAATATATTTATTCATCTGTGTCTTTGTTTATATCCGATATATACTATTCATGAAGAAATTGGTTAAACATTTACTGTGTTTTAGAAAGCACAGAGACATTAGGCTACTGGCCTACCTTTTGTTGCTATTCCTTTGATATATGTTTATTTAATTTTTTTAGATATTTAATAATGTGTGTTAGATCGTGTTTATGGTCCAGCCGTAGGAATATTTATTTAATTTCAAGTTATTTAAATGTAAATGTGTTTCAAAATGTTTGTGAGTGCACGTTGACTTGGAGAAATGGAGGGAGCGCTCTAGCCAGTCACAGCACTCGTTACTAAGAGAGACGTATGGACGTTGGGGAGGAGCATCGCTTCCGCAGAGGACACCTGGTACTTCTGGGCAGTGTGGCACAAGGGACGGTATGGCACAGGACACGGGGAGTGCGGAATGCGACAGCGCTACGGATGCTCGGTCGCGACAGAGACTTTCAGAGAGTTTGGAGAGGTTGGCGCGTGTCGCAATATTTGGAGTGCCGACTTGTGCACTTGTGAGATTTCTGTGGCTTCTACAGTGAAGACGTAGTGTGCGTTTAGAAGTGTATATCTCGCGATCTATGCTGTTGCTCATAACTAATTACGTGCTGTAGGAATCTATTGTTTCCCTGTTATTCAACTTATATTTTATTTAATTGCTGGACCATCGACACCAATAAGTGTTTTGCAGAAATATACCACATTCTCAAAAGTACTTCTGCTATCGTACTCATCATTTAAAGTCATTAAGACAGTACCTGCAGATTTTATTTCATTGCAATCTTTCATAATTCACAATTTCCGAGTGACAGAAACCTTCGACCATTCGATTCACCGTGTATTCGTATCGTATACTGTAGACTCAGCAGTATTTGGTCTGTAATGCGGCAACTATGTATCCCAGCCCCTAGACAACGAAACCAGCCAACTCTGAGTCGGAGGGAGCGTAGCTGAGAACAACCACACGCCACACCCTTTCATCAATTTATCTGAAAGCCCACATGTTCCATCTATGCAACTAATTGAAGGCAGTTTGTTTATTGCCATAGGCGTTCCGCCTCTTTTATTTGGGAAGCATCTTCAGTGGCCTGCAACGCCTGTTTCTTTTTATACATACAATAAACGTATTATGTGGCAGATACAATATGCTGCTATGTTACATTTTGTCGTGCTTTGCTCTTGTTTTTTAGGTTAGAATCAACATTTTTAGCATACATTTGTAGTGTGAACTTATCGTTCGGTGTTGCGATTTCCAGCTCTGTTAACTCATGCGTGTGGTGCTGGAGATGTATTCGTTAGTTTTCATGCTCCAGTTGCACATTAAGAACTTCACCTCATAAAATAACTGTACTTAGCAACTGCACGAAACGCTTAAGTACCAATGATAAATGCGTGCCACGGGGAAGCCGTTTCCAGTAATTAAATTTTACTTACTAACTTCATTAAAGAACAAGATGCCTTGTCCCTAAAGATCAGCATACGGCAACACTGACCAATCTTATGTAAACAAAATTTTACTACTCAAAAACTTTAATGAAATTTAAAACCGATACAGGAAAAAAGAATCAGGCAAACAAAGGGCGTGGGTGCTTTACGATTTACATTAAATTTGGTTCAGAATTCTAGCTGCCCTTTCGTATTTATTTTAAGGGATTTTAAGGTTACGTCCAAACACGCCTTGGCGGGCGGGCAGTCAATCAAGCTTTATAAAGACGTATCAGTATTTTTCTTTGTTTTTCTTGTGCTAGGAAAATCACTTTTAGCAAATGTAATTAGGCACTGAGCTATTAAATCCATAGCGTACAAAAATATCGAGGAATGGGTATAACCTACCTTTCCTCTTCGTGGCCGTGGTGTGTTGAGATGAATGTGTCACTCTAAACACATATAAGGGCATATAAGAAATGGCTGTTGTTTTATTATTACTTAATATGTTACTCACAGGTTCCCAATTAGAAATATGGGTGAGTCTTATTGCATAAGCACGAGTAGCCGGCTTGGGCGATATTTGTTTAGCCGCCATTGCGGCCATCTCAGCCAGATAAATACGAATTGTAATAACAGCTTAGATTGCATATCATTTGATTAAAAAGCGTCCGACCGCCCAGTGCGAATCTAATTAGCCCACTTGAGATATTCCATATCCTCTGGTATTGAAAATACGTAGCCAAGCCAGTTGTTCGGAGAGGATAATATTTTGTGCCTTATTTTAAATCCATAGACCTTTCGTCAGTTTAACTCGCCCGATTATAATTACGCTGATTTGACCTGGCAATCGCTCATAGTGCTAATTACAATAGACCATTAATATGCTGTATACGTAATTTTATTTCATAATATGTATATTTCATGATTATTTGTTTTTCATGCAACCCAACGACAAGTACATATTAATACTGACATTCTCATAAAAATTAAAAGGGAACGAAATTAATATTAAATTACGAACGAAATTAAAGGAAGGAATATGAAATAAAGGAATAATACAATTAATAAATTCTTGCGAAGACATCATTCTCAGCTGCTCCAACACGAGGTATAATAATGCACCAGTCATTTCGCGTAGTTCTCCTTTCTGTAGCTGCAAAACTTCTTTCATTTGAGGCCTTAAAAATAGAAAAGTTAGTCAGTGATAGAATTTATGATATTATGTAATCATTTTACACTTTGAAAATAAGTCCACAATATGGTGTATAATGATACAGCAGCTTGTGGTAGTCATTAGCATTCGTCTTGCAAAGAAATATTTTGAAGTGTTGAGCTGCCCGAAAACATCATCCGTAAACTGTTAGCTGCGTTACGGTAAGCAATAGGTTCTACAACTTCTGTTGTACGGTAGTATGGTGATAACCCGTTAGCAGTTTAGGATAATGGCTCTTTCACACTCATACACTGAGTCTAAGCAGATATCAGAGGGTAAATTCGCTACTGAAAATTTAAATAACATGATAGCTGGAACGAGTGAAATTACTTCGCCGGCTATGAACGAGACTAGTGTGGAACGATATCCTATCATGTTAATTTGCAAAAAATGGATACGATGGTTAACAATATAACAACTCTGAATCAGAGGCAAGAAGGTATGAAGCGGCAGTAAGGCTATTAGACAAGTCAAGTCGCACAAATTAATGCCGAGATTTCTAGTAACGTGATCTAAATGTTGCGAATCGATCTAGAAACCATAACTAGCGGGAGTACAGACTTGAAAACCACCATTAGAGGTACTCCTGGATCTATAGAGAAACTGACTGAAAACCTTAGTACTTTGCAACTAGAGCAAGAAACTATGAAATTCACCTTTCAGCAGGCAGTAACCCAAGTAGAAATTTTCTCCAATGGTCATGTAAAGAGAAAGATCTGAATATTTAAAGAACAGGACGATCAAATTACAGAAAGATTAGATATGGAATTACAGAAAGCAGAGCAGCAAAGTATTACCACAGTGCATTCCGGACAGTGCAGTTCTACACGGGCAGCTAAAGATGAATTAGGCATTATACAAAAATCTTTGACAAAAGATTTGCCTAAGCGGCAAGAAAATGTCCCAACGCACCTTTATGACGAGTTAGGTAACATAGAAAAAGAATTAAACGCAATAAAGCAACAGGTTAGGAATGACACTTCACAGGCAGCTCAGATAACTGAGATTTGTGATGATTACCATAATCCAATGCTCAATGAAAATACTTATGTTGATGAAAAGCGTTGTTGTAATCTGTCGCTACGAAACCGTACGGCTAGGAACATGGGGGCAGAGCCAACGTTTTCTCTTATTCTGGCGGATAAAAGTCAATTCAAATACAAACAGCTGCAACTGTTCGCATTCATGACAGGCAGTAATAATAAGAATGTCAAAATTACAATAAACGTTGTGGCGTGGGTTATTTCTCGCAGCTGCACGTTATGTTTTGTTGGCTCTCTACGTCACAAGACGGATATGTCAATTCGCTGACGCAACTAATGACGCGTCAGCTACGCTACACACGCCACGCAGAACCGGCCCACCTTCTATCATTAAGATGAGACTGACGGAAACAGACACTGTTAACTTCCTTCCGATTATGACACATTCACGATACATGCCATTTTACGCATGCTATGATACATTACGATAACAACCAACTAGCAGAATGGGTGGGGATAATTCCGAAGCAGTTACTTTTTAGCATATTTAACTGTCAAAAAGAAGGGCTTTATTCCCACCGAGTCCTTAAGAAATACTTTCCCCAGGCTTAAATAGGCCGCTATAATGTGAAAATGTTTTTGTTAAATTTTTGCCCATTTCTTTTACATCCGCCCTTAAATTTACGGCTTTTGCCATTGCCGTTGTGATTACCGTTACCATAGGTCTGTGTGGGGTAAGGTTGCCATCCGCATTGTACTCCGAATCCGTCGTTCACTTGTTGGTCCGTAAATCCCTGTGGCACTATCATCGTATTAACGGGCTTGTGTTGTACTGGTCTCTCTTCGTATGTCAAATCTATTGAGTCCAGTACAGATAGAAAGTATTCGGAGTGTTCGGTGTTGTGGTCCGGAATGGTAATGAATTTTTCCCTAATGTGGGAAGGTAAAAGGCTCTTTAAAATTTGCAGCACTTCTGCTTGAGATACCGGGTTCGTCCAGTATCTGGTTTTATTTAAATAGTTTTCAGAATAGTCACTTAAGCTTCCATGTTTGCTATTGAATGGAGCTGGGTTGAACACGTCTCAGCCTGTCTTGTACGGCCTAAGGCCAACATTTATCCAGGAAAGCTCTCTCAAACTGTTCACAGTAGTGATAACGTTCCGCTATGTCCATAGCCCATAGCAGAACGTCACCCCGTGTGTATCCAACTACAAATCTAATTTTCAAGGTACGAGGTTCGAGGTAAAACAATTCGAAATACTCTGATAAAGACCACGGGGTTTGTTCTTTCCCTTCCCCATCTGCAAGTAATGTTGACAAACACCCCGCGCTGTCAGTGACACGCGTGTTTATGTTCGTTTGTGTCGTAGCGCATGGCAACTGCGCTTGCTCGACAGGTACAGCTGCCGGCAAGTGTCGTTGCATTCTGCAACCTTCGCTATTTTCCTTCGACGGGCTAACCACGTATTGTTGACTAATACTGTTCTTTAAATGCATGGATTTTCTGGGTCAACTGTTATCCTATATTTTCCTGATGTTTTGTGAACTGCTGTGTCATACCATTAAAAGTTGTTGCGTTACACTTTCCTGAAATTCCTGTTGTTTTGAAAACTGTTGTGTTATTTGTTGCATGAGTTGTGTCAAATGGTGTGTCCCATTAATATTTACATTGTTTTTACGAACTGTTTCCTATTCGTGCGTTCGCGATGTCGTGAACAAGTAATCACAGGAATTTTCGCCGTCGCGCCCTTCAGTTCGAAAAAAAAAAAAAGTTTCCCAGTGAGAAATGAGAAAGTGTCTCATCGATCGAGCGTCATAAAAGTGACATCATGATTAGTTACATTATCAGAGAAATCATTTATTGATAGTCGGACGCCAACCTCGTTGGTTTGGTTGCTATCGTCCAGTTCACGAGTTGGCGCGTTGCCTTCGATTGTTTGCCGGCCGGCTTGGCCGAGCGGTCCTAGGCGCTACAGTCTGGAACCCCCGCGACCACTACGGTCGCAGGTTCGAATCCTGCCTCGGGCATGGAGGTGTGTGATGTCCTTAGGTTAGTTAGGTTTAAGTAGTTCTAAGTTCTAGGAGACTGATGACCTCAGAAGCTAAGACCCATAGTGCTCAGAGCCATTTGAACCTTCGGTTGTTGCCACTCTCGGATTTCCAACATCTTTCCATATTGCATTCTTTGACTCCGTTGCGAATAGTTTTTAGCAAAGGTACGAATAAAATTTTTCAAAAATGAAGTTTTGTCTGCACCGGTACTTTGCAATTAAAGTAGGTTCAGCTGCGTATTCACTAAAGTAGTTGGTTATTATCTCACAGCCTTTTAGCTTTTAAATGACTTATCTTACACTTTAATGATGACTTTGTACAAAGTTTCGTCTTTTCTGTGGAAATCACTTTCCGTAAAGGACATTAATTTGAAGGAAAAGAGATTATCTACTGCCCAAGAGACGGCGCCAAGCGCGAGCATATAAGCATACAGCGTAGCAGCTTCCTACCTTTACCGCTGAAATCAGCATTACCGGCTCGTCTTGTTTCTGGGGAAAATTTAATTTTCATTCGCTCCTTCAATGGTTTTATAATTCACAATCTCGTGGAAATGTAACAAATATAATGAAAGTTTCATTGGTTCTTTGTAACAATTTTTTTTCGACAGTTGAAAGGTCTGTTCATATTTCGTTCGGCGCCATCGTTTAAACGGTTGCCATTGAATAGGTATGTGGAAATAGGAATGGATTAATAACTGCTTGAACAATTGGAAAAATTGATTGTAAAGAATAGTTGAGAAATTTTTGAAGGTAATTTACTGATATTTGCACAATGTTGGGTGAAATAATATCAGTTTCAACAGACCTTGAATATCATTATATTCAAAGTCAATAAACATAATTTGCATTACATACTGCTGCTTCCAGTAGTGTGTGGTTCCAAATAATCATCGCAACCATTGAAACTGACGATCTGTCTATAAGTTCTTAATCACACAAAGCACAATATTTTTAATATAAGTAAACCAAATTCAGTAGGTACCTATTAAGTCTGAGTCATTAGCTTCACATTAACTCCATTGTGTTTAGTCTTGAGTGTGACACTGTCGATGCAGGATATGACGTTAATTATTCTTGTCTGCACCGGCCCTCTTGATGCAGGATTTCGGCGGCGAGTGAAATGATGAACAGACAGGAGTTGAACCGTGCCAATAAATATTCCTTTTCTAGTAACTTTTTATAATAATTTTAATGAACGGTTAAAATACACATTTTTAACAATGCTGGTACGACGGCTCCAAGCATACGTCCGTATGCTACCACTTCCCGAAACAAAAGGGTGAAGATACATTGTAACCTCCCCACAAAAATTTAAAAGAAAAGACAATGACAATACTTAATACAAATGGGAGCCGAGTGTAACCTCCCCACAAAAATTTAAAAGAGTGTCAATATTATTTAGGAATGCTAATGGACATTGCGTTAAGTGTAACTTTCCCACAATGGAATCTACTGACAATGACAATTAAACAAAAATTAGCAATCTGACTCAAATGTAAATTCTTCACAAAAATTAAAGTCCATTCAGTGATAAGAAAATTCAATTAAACCGAAACATCGGTCTTTGGCCCTGTGTAAAACAATCAGAATTAAAGTCTTACCTCAGAATAACTGGATGTCAAATTTCTGCCTTTTTCATGCGCATGGCTTGGAGGAACTGCATTGCAAATAATAATATTCCTTTTTTTTGTGATTTTACTGAAATTTTTCTTTAAAAAAAGTGGAGTGAAATGGGAAGTGCAACGAAATCTTTAGTTCAATAAAAAATAAAATTTTTGAAAAAATGCTTTTGAAATAAAAATTATTATTGGGGCATTTGTTGGAAATTAATTACAATAAATAAATTTTTACATTATCTAATGATTATATTAATTAACAGTATACCTCATTCAGCATCTTGACCAGTGTTGCCGACCGCCTACATCACACAACCGCACTGGGCTGCTACTACTGACCGACCGCTCTGCATGACGACTACTAGCGTACTGCACTACATGACGACTAGTAGCGAACTGCACTGCACGACTACTACTGACCGACTGCCCGCAACTAAACCGAGCTACAGACTGCCACGATTACAGACAGAGTACTGCTCTGCATAGCGACAACTAGCGAACTGCTCGCAACACTCGCGCGGTCAAGCGCATACTCTCTGGTCAGAGACGCTGCAATGTCTCGCCATCGCTGCTGCGTTACATACGTGTTTCATAACCCTCCACTGGGGGGGCAAAAATTTGGCAGCGATGGTGAGTCATTTGGACTTGCCAATCGCGGCAAAATTTTTAATTAACTAATAAACTTCTACAATTTACAGAATATTTAGATATAGTACATGAATTAAATGTTGTGCACAAGCACTAAGTACAAAATATATAAGACAAAGACAAGATATGAGTACAAAACATAGTAACAAATCAGAAAAATATATATACAAATTATTTGACAGAAAACAAAGTGCACACGCACTGAAAAAATTCTTTGGCATATTCAGAACAAATAAACAGACTGGCAAAAATATTATGTTGAAAAGTGACATGAGTGCACATGCACTGCAGTTGAGAACATACCAGTAAATGATGAAATGTATATACAATTGATAACAAATGACATAAGTGCAAACGCATTGAAGTATTGAATAAACAGAATGAGTACAAATCATATTGAAAAATGAGAAAAGTGCACAGGCACTGAAGTGCAGTAGAAAACATATTAACACCTAACATAAGTGCACAGGCACTGTAGTTCAGAACATATCATAAAAATAAAAATGTATATACAATATAAAAGACAAGAGTGTACATATACTGTACTTCAGAACAAATCGAAAAATGTCTTTAGCATTTTCACAATAAATAAACATAATGGCAAAAAAAAAAATCATGTCCAAAGTGCACACGCACTGAAAAAATGTCTTTAGCATTTTCACAACAAATAAACATAATGGCAAAACATCATGTCGACCAGTGACATAAGTGTTTTCGCACTGGAGTTCAGCGAATCGAAAAAAGAAAATGTATAGCCGTGAACATAAATGACGTTAGCAAAAAAAGATTTTCATTATGTGACAAGAATTAGGATAGGAAAGGGAAGGATTGCATCATGGTTGTAGCGCTTTAGATTGCACACAGCTGTTCTGAAAGTCCATATCTTTCCACAGAAGTACAACACCAAGTGACACAACTTGAAGTTCTTTTCCCCTCAGAAATTATCAGTGTAGCCAAGACACTGAACTGTCGTAGTAATGTTCCATGTTTTCATTTTGGCGGTACATTAGGTACACCAAACAGTGGGACCATAATAATGTCTTCATTGCTCATGGTGGTGGACAGCATGTCGTGTCAACACCACGCTCTTACACGGCACACCCACGTAGAATTAGTGCAAAACCAAAGATAGTGCTCCATGATCACTAGGATAGACAGGACAAATGGACATTGCAGTAATTCAGGGTAGTCAGCTTATGAGGTGAAGGACATCAAGTCACATAATATTGACAATTACAGACTTAATTAGCAGTTTGTGGCATTCATAGCCCAGTTATTGAACATTTCTGTACCAAGTATGTAGTATTACAGAAAAATATTCATTAATTGTTTTACATAGAATCAGTAGCCTTCTTTTCCTAGTTACAAAGCATTATGAAATAATCGCATTCTTTTCAGTTACAAAATATAGCATAATTAATTAATCATTTGTCTTCCAATAGTAATAATCATTAGCTTTTTCCTAACCACAAAGCAGTATGAAACAATAGCATAGTTAATTAATTATGTGTCATTCCAATCTAGTAAGAATCATTAGCCTTCTTCTAATTACAAAGCATTATTAAACAATCATATTCTTTACTGGTTACAAAGTATCAACATTGAAAACAAGAGCTAATCAATGGCATAATTAATAACAATTCTTCCAGTGACATTAATTATTGGCACTCAGTGGCCAGCAAGTATTGAATAGAAAAAAACATAGTTCATCATTCAGTATTACTCAGATCATTACAAAGTCATTATTAAAATCAGTTAATTACAGTCATAGCATTAATAATCATGGGCATTATAAGTAGTCTCATTACAACAAAACATTGTTCCTCATTCAGTATTATTCAGATCATTATGAAGTCATTATTAATAATCAGCTAATTACAATGAAAGCATTAATAATCACAGGCATTATAAGTAGTCTCATTACAATAAACAGTGTTTCTCCTTCAGTAGTATTCAGATCATTACAATGTTATTATTAAAATCAGTTAATTACAGTCATAGCATTAATAATCATGGGCATTATAAGTAGTCTCATTATAATAAACAGTGTTCCTCATTCAGTAGTATTCAGATCATTACAAAGTCATTATTAAAATCAGTTAATTACAGTCAAAGCATTAATAATCACAGGCATTATAAGTAGTCTCATTATAATAAACAGTGGCAGTTATTGTCTAGTGACAAAGCATTATTTTATATATATACTTTTTTTTTGTCTCATTAAGAAATCATTACTCAAGTGACATACTATTCAGAGCTAATCACTATTATTCAGAATTATCATAAACTAGTGACATCATGTGGGACTGGTAATACATTTTTTTTTGTTAGCAATGCATTGCGTTGAGATCGATAATTAATTGCTGAGGCATAACACTATTTGCTTTGACCTATTGCTGCAAATGAGGATAGGTAATGTCATTTGTCATGAGTCAGCTGTACCAAGGTTATGTAACAAGGCAGTATATGTGATCACATTTATAAATGATAGACACAAATGGGTAAAAAATAAAAATGCAAGTACTAGAACCGGTATAATAAGTAACAGGTTTAGTAAGTATCATGAAAAGCTTCTCCTGGAAAAAATACAAAATGGATTATTGACCTGAAAGAAGAAACGCACACTATGCTGAAAAGTAGTGAACTTCGAATTAACAGGTAGTGAAATGTGTATAAAATGTGTTCCATAGCTGTTCTTTCCAAAACTTTCTGTCATCCTACTATGCAATGTAACACCTGCTGTCAAAGCAAACTGCAACAAATACTTAAATAACTACGTAGCATAAATACATAACTTCAACATTATCCTCATCTGTAAAGAAAAAAACTTCATTATTCATTATCCATATTATCATAACTTCATTATCATCATCACCTGTAAAGAAAAACTTCATTATTCATAACAGCATATTCTTCATCATTATTCATCAGTATTCATTATCATCTGCAAAAAATCACTTCATTACTCATTATACAACTATTCGTTATCTCTAGCATATTTCATCACTAAAACTAAGATGTGTAGTTCAGTCTGACAGCCTGCATCAATCACCTTGTATTCTGAAAGAAAAAATTAGTTAAGACTGCTATTCTGTGATGAGTATTGTATATTCTTGTTAATGCCTGCCAATCCTGATCCACTTACTCTTCCTCATAAAGTTATTGCATCTTCTTTCGTTTATTCCGTAGGTGAAATTCCCATTTCTGTTGAATTTATTTCTTACATGCATCATTTCTTTCTGAAATTGATGACAGAGATTAATGTCTTGCATTTAAATCATATACCCAATAAATAACGACTGGTTTATGGTAACATACTTAAGCATACAGCATAACATGACAGAAAACGTAATATGTCAAAGACATTGACAGTGTTCAGATGCAAAAATGTACACAGAATATCACAGTGCAGCAGCAAAAGGAAAAATGTAAAACAGTCACGATGTTGAGATGTCATAAGGCAAAAAATGTCAAAGTCAACTGGTGTGTGTTATATCCTAATTATTTCACAGTGCGTATAAACAAAACATGAAAACAATCGTACATAAAAAGACAAAATGTGACGTTCATTGTGTTCAGCTTGTATGTAGTGTAGTTAATAGAGGCGAGAATTAAAGCCTTTAATGAAAAAAAAGTAATGAAGTTAACATGTCATTAGCTAACATTGCATAATTAGTCATAAAATACGTAAGTGTGTCTGAAAAAATATGCACGGTCTGATGTGTAACGACAAGAAGAGCGACCTGCTAACCTTACCTTGCCGGGCACTTGCCAAGAAAAAATACGATAATCATCAGTAATTAGTCAGGTGAAATAATTGCATTAGTAAATGGCATCATAGTGTGTTGAATCATAAAGTGTCTTCACTCAATAAACGGTTTAATGTTTGAGATATGGTGATTGCCTTTCGATTTTTTGGTTCTCAAAGTTTCGACGTGTACAACATTGGGGTGAGGGATGCTGCGAATCCGATATGGACCTGCGTATAGAAGTTCAAATTTACTGCACTTACCTTTTAATTTACTGGATAAATAGTGTGTACGTATTAATATCTTCTGTCCAACGTGAAAGTCGCGGCGTGTACAAACCTGTTTTTGCTGTCTTCTTCGGCGCTCTGCGGCACGTTTGATGTTGTTCAGCGCAATGTCAATTATTTCGTGGTGTCGTAGGCGACGACTTTTGGGGAATTTTACTAATTCTTTAATTTTGTTTGGTGGTTCAACGTTTTTTAGTATAACAGACGGAGATAGCATAGTGGATTCATTTGGAATGGAATTAATTACATCTTGGAATGAGAGTATGTGTGTATCCCAATCAATATGTCTTTTGTGGCAGTATATTCTACACAGTTTACCAATTTCTTTCATTAATCTTTCACAGGGGTTCGAAGAAGCGTGGTACTTGGATATATAAATCGGAGAAATGTTTCTGGCTCGTAACATGCGTGTCCATACGCTACTACGAAATTGAGATCCATTGTCAGAAATTACTTTCATTACATGCCCTACATGAGATAGAAAATGTTTTACAAATGCTTTCGAAACAGTTTTAGCAGTAGCTTTGCGTAATGGAGTGAAAGTGACAAATTTTGAAGTGAGCTCAACAGCGACAAAGATGTAGCAAAAACCTCTGTTAGTTCTCGGAATCGGACCAAAAATGTCTACTGCGGCCATATGTCTTAATTTAATAGGTATAATGGGATATAATGGAGGAATATGTGAAGTGGTGTCTGATTTAGCTTTCTGGCAAATTTTACAAGACGCTAAAAGTCGTCGTATACGTTTCTCCATGTTGGTAAAATAACAGTTCTGTCTCAGTATAAGAAAACATTTTCTTGCTCCGTAATGTGCGTAACTTAAATGAGTGTACCAAATTAATTTGTTAACCAGTTCGTCAGGAATGCATAATAACCAATTGTTGCTGTCAGGATGAGAACGGCGAAACAGAATGTCATTGCGTACAGTGTAATGGTTTCTAATCGTAACATTATTCTTATCTTGCCAAAGGTGTTTAATTTCTTTCCACACGTTGTCTTTGTTTTGTTCTTGTGCTATGTCCTGTAATGACGATGAGATAAAGTTTTCAAATGCAACTTGCTGAATGTACATGACACTGAAATTTGTTTTGCAGAAGTTGGTTGCTACGTCTTGCTGATTGTTGCCGAGAGAGCGCGATAGTGCGTCTGCTATAACATTTTGTGTGCCGGGAATGTGAACAATCGTAAAATTAAATTCCTGTAAATAAAGTTTCCATCTACTTAATCTGTCGTGAGTAAATTTAGCTGAAAGCAAAAATTGTATGGCTCTGTGGTCTGTGTAAACGGTGGTATGTCTGCCATAAAGAAAGTGCCGAAATCGCGTAAAAGCCCATACAACACATAATGTTTCAAGTTCTGTAACAGAATAATTTCGTTCAGCAGGCGACAAAATGCGACTTGCAAATGCGATGTTTTTAATTGCTGTTGAACCATCTTCTTCAATTTCCTGGAAAATATGTACGCCTAAAGCGGTATTGGAACTGTCGGTGGCAATGGAAAAATTTCTGGTAAGATCTGGGTGCGATAAAAGTGGAGCATTCAACAGAGCATGTTTCAGGTTCATGAATTCAGAGTGTGCTTGCTTATCCCAAGACCAAATAGTGTTTTTACCTGTTAATTGGCATAATCTGGGTGTGTCTAAAGCAGAGTGATGAATAAATTTACGAAAAAAGTTAATTAAGCCCAAAAAACTGCGTAATTGCTTCTTCGTTGTAGGAACGGTAATGTCACGTAGAGCTTGAAGTTTTTCCGGATCAGGTGCAATGCCTTCTGCTGAAATTACGTGTCCAAGAAATTTTATAGAAGTTTTGCCAAAGTGCGATTTACTGAGATTAACTGTAAGTCCTTGTGCATGAAAAGTTTGTAACAGTTGTTCAAGAATCATATTGTGTTCGGACCAGTTAGCTTCTGCGATAAGAATGTCGTCTACATACGTCGTAATTCTGTCTTTAAGTTCTGTCGGAAGTATAGTGTTCAAACCGCGAATAAAAGCTGCAGAAGAAATAGTTAAGCCGAACGGTAATTTGCGAAATTGATAACAGTCGCCAAAACAGAGAAAAGCTGTATATTTTCTACAATTCGGATGAAGCTGAATTTGCCAAAATCCCGATTTCAAATCTAATGCGGAATAAATAGCAGTACCGTGAAATTTCTGTAAAAGTTCCTCTAATGTCTGTGGTCGATCTGTTTCATTAATAATAATGTCATTAATGTGACGTGAATCAAGTACAAGGCGAAGTGAGCCATCTTTCTTCTTAACAATATGTAGCGGGTTTATGTACGGACTAACTGCTGGTTCTATAATTCCTTGGTCGAGCATATCCTGCAATTCTTTTTTAACTTGTTCTCTGTGAATATATGGAATGGGATAATGCTTTGCTTTAAATGTATCGTGCTGTTTGACTTGAAATTCATACATAAAACCGGACATAGTACCAGGAATGTTGTCAAAAACTGGAGCTTGCTGTAAAAGAATTTTGTGTAATTGCGTTCGTTCTTCGTCTGTAATTGCACTGCTCTCTTTAACTTTATCGGAAATCATTTGTATTACGTCGTAGTCAGCTTCGTCTGGAGTATTATAGTTGTGTACGTACGTATCCGTGAACAATGTGGGATTACAGTCTATGTTACGTGTTGCGGAAATGACCTCTGTACGGTTAATTGTTTGTTCTTCCGCAGATAAAGAGTGCTGAAATTCTAAAGCCAATTGTACATTTTCATCCTTTAACATTAAATAAGAATTCTGAAAATCAATGACTGCGTCGTGTTGTACCAGAAAATTCGTACCTAAAATAACGTCTGTTGTTAATAAAGGAACAATCCAAAAATTTGAGTGGAAAGTATGACCTCCAATACAAAATGATAAATGCGTCTGTAATTTAACGTCTACTCCTTTACTCGATACTGCTCCTTTCACTTTTGTTTTGCCTAATGGAAATGTCGGATAGGTATTCTCTTTGTTGCACTCGTTAAAAGTTTCTTCATTTATTACTGATATAGGTGATCCGGAATCAATTACTGCTGAAAATTTCGATGAACCAATTTTGATTTCGATAACAGGATGTGAAATAGTTTTCTGAACAACTGGTCTTTCCTGTAAAAGAGTGTCTCGTATGTCGTCAAAAGTAATTACATTTTCGTGAACAACATTTTGCTTGTCTGAAGTAGTGCTTGTATTATTGGAAGATGCGTCCTGTACATTATCTAGTCAGATTCTATCTGACGTGTTATTATTATTAGGAGGATTCTGTGGCATTTCGACTATTTGAACTGTCCTATTACTTCTTCCAGACGTGTTACGCTCTGGATGGTACCTACTGTCGGGTTCATTCATGAGAATATGTTCTTGCGTACGATTTTGCTGTTGGTGAGACCGACTGTTATTATATGTACGCTGGTAATTGTGCTCATCGTTTTTACGTCTGTCGTAATAGTCATTCCTATACGGTGTATTGCGATAGGAATTGAAATACTGCCTTCTTTGTACGTAGTTGTTTCCTTGCTGCCGTGCGTTACTATTTGTTGGATCTGGGACTATACGTGCACACGGCGGAACATTAAAGCCTGGTTGACCTTGTGCATTACATTGTTGGTTACGTATTCCAACCGTCTGACTTTCATGCTGTTGCGGTGGAAAACTTCTATTATTACCAAAATGTGGTTCCTGTTGCTGATGATTTTGACGATATTGGTAAACAGAATTCTGTCTGTGATTTAAGTCCTGATAGTTGTCGTTCCTAAAGCGTCTGTTACTTTTCCTATTGAAATTACGTGTCTGATCATAATTGCTGTACTTTTGTTGACCTTGGTTATTATAAGAAAAGTTTTTGTTTACAAAAGAATAGTCAGATTGTTGTACTTCCAAGAGCTGTAAAAGATCTCTGAATGCTGAAATGTTTTCCTTTTGCTGCCCCGTTAGAAGTGACACTCGTAATGACCGTGGTAATTTGGAAATGCATAATTGTATAAGTGCGGATTCACTGTACGGTTCACTCAGGTATTGGTTTTGTTGTACCATGTGCTCAAAAAATTGCGTTACACTGGGAAAATTTGAGTTTTCATAGTTTGGCAAACTAATTAGTTGGTCTTTAATTCCGCGCTGTGTCGTCTTCGACCAGTACGCTGACAGAAAAGCATTGCCTCGCGATCGGTCTCATACGAGTTGCCGGTTCGCCTTCCAAAAAGCTGCAAATAAATTCAAGTTTATGTGTAACAGGCCAAGTCGTTGGAAGAGCAAAGCTAAATTGTTGAATCCAATCTAGTGGGTGAATCTGCGCTCTATCGTTTTTAAATACTTTAAACTTTCTTACTGACAGAAAATGTTTGTAATCGAAATTATCATCTCTGTGTGATGCAACAGGTTCAGGATCGTAAGAGTATCTATTGAACTGTGGTTGTTCGGAATCTAAGTCCCGTACTCTCTGTAGATTACTCAAATTATACGCGCTGCGTGAGTCTGACAAATGTTCATAAAGTGGCGTCTGTTGTGGTATGTTATTATTAACTGAAAAGCTTTTCATCTCTGTTACTTCTTGTTGTAAACTCGATAACTTTCTACGCAACGTGTTATTAGACGAATCGATCTCATTAATTGTCTGCTGTAAATTTTGAAATTCAGGTGTTTGGTTAAATGAAACCGGTGCAGTATCGTCTGATTTATTGTCATTAGTATTTTCGATAACATCAATACGACTGGCCAATTCATCACATTTTTCAGTCAGTATTTTAACCTGATCATTGGTTTTAGAATCAGACGCATTAATCTGTTTTTGCAACTTACGCGTAGTTTCGCTCAGTTTTTTAACGTCAGATTTGACGACATCGGAATCCTGTGTTAGTTCTAATTGTTCGAGTCTATCAGTCACTGTTTGAAAATTTACTGTGTGTGTATCTGTTTTTGATTTAAGATCAGAAATTTCATCCCGTAATTCCGCGTTCAACTGTTCTATGGTATTAATTTTGTCGGACACTGTACTAATATTATTATCTACATACGTTTTTGCCTTCGCAAACATTTTACGTTTGTCTTCCTGTCTCTGAGCCGTGATTGTTTCCATGACTTGACGTTTTACTTTGTTTTGATCCTGAATAAATTTGCGGAAACGCGTATCACTGTTTTGTATGTGCTGATTAAAGCGCTCGTTAATCTGAGTGTTCTGCTGTTCGAATTTCGCGTCTATCTTTGCGTCCACTGTGCGCGAAAGTTCTACCGTCATTGCTTTAAACTCGTCCCGTAATTGTGTAGCTTTTTCAGAGCATTGTTTAGCGACTCCGCTAATTTCGTCTCTGAGTGTTTCTGTTGCGGCTGTTTGCATTTCTCTTAATTCTTGCGCAACAGACTTAATTTCTTCGCTATTTTTTTGTGAACAAGCCTCAATTTCCACGCGCAACTGTTCCTTAGTGTCATGGCACTGCGCGGCAACGGCTCTAATTTGTTCACTAAGCTGTCTAAAATTTTCATCAATTTTATTAAATTTTTTGTCCTGTTCACTAAATTGTTGTTTCAGATTTTCGTTATCTTGTTTGTTATCTTCCCTCTGTTGTCTGACCTGTTCGCTAAGTTGTTTGAAATTTTCGTCATTTTTATTAAATTTTTCATTAAACTGTTTGAAATTTTGCCGCAAAAATGCCATAATTGGATCCGATTCAAAATTAGCATTTCTATTCTCTGTGCTGTTCAATAGTGGATCTGGAACTTTCTCGCTTACTGTAACCATTTGGTTATTCTGAGATTTAGAAAAAAGTTTGTCAGTCGGATGTACACTGTCAGACATTATTTCGGAATTAAATAAATCCGTCCTACTTTCAGTACACTGTTCATTTTCACTAGACAAATTTGTCTGTACGTTACTTGAATTTTCCAAATCGGGTGTGTTAGGTGTGTTAAGCTCGGCAGCGCTCATTACAATAGAGCGTTCTGCGTCATCAATTGTCGTCCAATTAACAGACGAGACAATTGAGTTCGTTTGTTCATTATCAGGGTAAAAGTCATCACTAGTGGTTGGAATGCACTGATTGTTAGTGAACGCAGGATTGTCATCATTACACTGCGTGTCACATGTCCTATCGGTAAAGTTGTTTGAGTCGGTAATTTCATTCATAATACCTCGCGATACACTATTCACAGTCTTTCGCGGCATTTTTACAGTGGTCACAATTATTCACAAAACAATAAGCACAATGCAAAAACAACACACAAATACAACAAAGCAACGAATTGCCGTTGACCTGTAGAAAGAAAGTCACAAGATTAGTAAAAGCGTTGCGCCAAATCCTAATTATATCTAAGCAAATAAGAGCAGATATCTGACTGTTCCTCAAAAGACTCTCAACGAAATACGATCCTGGACTGGGTGTCGCCAAGTGTAACCTCCCCACAAAAATTTAAAAGAAAAGACAATGACAATACTTAATACAAATGGGAGCCGAGTGTAACCTCCCCACAAAAATTTAAAAGAGTGTCAATATTATTTAGGAATGCTAATGGACATTGCGTTAAGTGTAACTTTCCCACAATGGAATCTACTGACAATGACAATTAAACAAAAATTATCAATCTGACTCAAATGTAAATTCTTCACAAAAATTAAAGTCCATTCAGTGATAAGAAAATTCAATTAAACCGAAACATCGGTCTTTGGCCCTGTGTAAAACAATCAGAATTAAAGTCTTACCTCAGAATAACTGGATGTCAAATTTCTGCTCTTTTTCATGCGCATGGCTTGGAGGAACTGCATTGCAAATAATAATATTCCTTTTTTTTGTGATTTTACTGAAATTTTTCTTTAAAAAAAGTGGAGTGAAATGGGAAGTGCAACGAAATCTTTAGTTCAATAAAAAATAAAATTTTTGAAAAAATGCTTTTGAAATAAAAATTATTATTGGGGCATTTGTTGGAAATTAATTACAATAAATAAATTTTTACATTATCTAATGATTATATTAATTAACAGTATACCTCATTCCGCATCTTGACCAGTGTTGCCGACCGCCTACATCACACAACCGCACTGGGCTGCTACTACTGACCGACCGCTCTGCATGACGACTACTAGCGTACTGCACTACATGACGACTAGTAGCGAACTGCACTGCACGACTACTACTGACCAACTGCCCGCAACTAAACCGAGCTACAGACTGCCACGATTACAGACAGAGTACTGCTCTGCATAGCGACAACTAGCGAACTGCTCGCAACACTCGCGCGGTCAAGCGCATACTCTCTGGTCAGAGACGCTGCAATGTCTCGCCATCGCTGCTGCGTTACATACGTGTTTCAACATGAATTAATAAACTGAAGAGCGTATTTCACCCTTTGTTTCATACAGATATTTAACGATGAATCAAAACATTATCCTTGCCACAAAACAACTCGTTAATTTACTTTTGGTGATGTCGTTGGTTTATAGCTCATTCATTTTACATATAGCTTATATATAAGAAAAGAAGAGAAAGAAAAATACTATGATTTTTCCTTAAAATTAACCCAACCCTGGTTGTGAGGTATCAAGGAAGAACACCTTCGTGAAATTAAGAAGAGGCTGCGGAAAGGGGAAACCGAGGAACCCTGTGATTTGAGTGACAGAGTGATATGCTATAGGACTTGGGGATGTAATGAGCTCAGGGTGGTTGTGGCCAAGGAATTGGTTGCCTTACTGTTCTACTACTTCAGTGGGAAAGCATTTGGGATTGTGTGAGACGGTTCGCGCTGCTTCCCACGTCGGAGGTTCGAGTCCTCCCTCGAGCATGTGTGTGTATGTTATCCTTAGCGTAAGTCTGATTAAGTAGTGTGTAAGCCTACGGACCGCTGACCTCAGCAGTTTGTTCCGATAGGAACTTACCACATATTTCAAAAATATTGTCTGAGTTAATGTGGGAGATAATCAGACAGCAGTTTACTTGATCAGGAATGGATAACAATATTCATAAGCGGATAGCAAGTTGTGAGGCCTTTGCTGTTAGCACACCAGCAAGAAATAACAAAATCAGATACTTGGCGTCCAATTTATTAGATAGACCCTTTCAGCAATTGTACATCGTCTCTATGGGCCCTTTGCCTGCATCAAAGGCAGGGAACAGATTTACGTTGGGGTGACGGAAGTCATGGGATAGCGGTGTGCACATATTCAGTTGGCGGTAGTATTGCCTCAGAAGGTATAAGAGGCCAGTGCATTGGCTCAGCTGTCATTTGTAATCAGGTGATTCAGGGGAAAAGATATCCGACGTGGTTATGGCCGCACAACAGGAATCGACAGTTTTTGGACGCGGAATGGTAGTTGGAGCTAGACGTTGGAGATATTTCATTTCGGGAATCGTTAGGGAATAAAATATTCCGAGATCCTCAGTGTCAAGAGTGCACTAAGAATACTAAATTTCAGGCATTACCTTTCACCACGGACAACACAGTGGCCGACGCCCTTCACTTAACGACCTACGCGAAGATGTTTGGACTCAACTGTCTCAGACTAAACTGTTTTCTCGAGGTAAATATGGGTTTCTCGGCTACTCGAGGTAAATATGGGTTTCTCGGCAGGTTTCCGAATCAAGAGGGTGAATATGTGACTTGTGCAGCACTACTGCGTAGGCTGACACTATCTACATCTACAGCTATATGGATACTCTGCAAATCACACTTAAGTGTCTGGTAGAGGGTTCATCAAACCGCCTTTACAATAATTCTCTGTTATTTCAATCTCAGAGAGCCGCGGAAAAAAGAACACTTATATCTTTCCGTGCGAACTCTGATTTTCCTTATTTTATTAGATGATCGTTTCTCCCTATCCAGGTGGGTGTCGACGAAATATTTTCGTATTCGGAGCAGAAAGTTGGTGACTGAAATTTTGTGAGAAGATTCTGTAGCAACGAAAAACGCCTTTGTTTTAATGATATCCACCCCAAATACTGCATCACGTCCGTGACAGTCTCTCCCCGAGTTCGGGATAATACAAAATGTGCTGCTCTTCTGCGAACTTTCTCAGTGTACTCCGTTAATCCTATCTGGTAAGGATCCCAGATCGCGCAGCAGTACTCCAAATGAGGACGGAGAGGCGTAATGTAGGCAGTCTCTTTAGTGGATCTGTTACATTTTCTGTTTTCCGCCAATAAAAGGAAGTCTTTGGTTTGCCTTCCCCACAACATTTTCTGTGTGTTCTTTCCAATTTAAGCTGTTCGTAATTGTAATTCCTTGGGATTTAGTTGTATTTATGGCCCTTAGGTTCGACTGAATTCTCGTGTAACCGAAGTTTAACGGATATCTTTTAGCACTTATGTGGATCACCTCACACTTTTCATTATTTAGAGTCAATTTTCAATTCTCGCTCCATACATCTCGCACCGTTTTGCAATTCGTTTTGATTTTCTGATTATACTAGACGATAAACGACAGCATCATCTGCAAACAGCCTAAGACGGCTGCTCATATTGTGTCTTAAATCGTTTATATCGATAATGAACAGCAGAGGGTCTACAATACTACCTTGGGGAACGCCAGAAATCGTTTTGGTTTACTCAGTGACTTTCCGTAAATTACTACGAACTGTGACCTCACTGACAGGAAACCACGAATCCAGTCACATAACTGAGACGATATTCCATAAGCATTTGGCTACAAGCTGCTTGTGAGGTACAGTGTCAAAAGCATCCTGGAAATCTATAAATACGGATTAAATTTGTAATCCCTTGTCCGTAGCACTCAACACTTTGTGTGAGTTAAGAGCTAGTTGTGTTTCACAAGAAAGACGTTTCCTAAATCGGTCTTGACTGTGTTCAATAGACCCTTCTCCTCGACGTAATTCATAATGTTGGAACACAATATATGTTCCAAAATCCTACTGTATATCGACGTTAATGATATGGGCCTGAATTTAGTGGATTATTTTTATTGCCTTTCTTGAATATTGGTGTGACATGTGCAACTTTCCAGATTTTGGGTATGCATCTTTCGTCGAGCGGGAGGGTGTGTATCATTGCTAAGTATGGAGCCATCGCATCGCCATATTTTGAAAGGAACCTAATTGGTATATCGTCTGGACTGATTGAACTTGCTACACTACTCCAAGGACATCTACTTCCAAGTTACTATTGGTGGCAGCTGTGCTTGTTTCGAATTCTGGAATATTTACTTCGTCTTCTTTGGTGAAGGAATTTCGGATGGCTGTCTTTAGTAACTCTGCTTTGGCACCACTGTCGTCGATAGTGTTTCCACTGCTATCGCGAAAAGAAGCATACTTTACATACGACCAGAATCTCTTTGGATTTTCTGCCATGTTTCGAGACAAAATTTCGTTGTAGAAACTGTTACTAGAATCTCGCATTGACGTGCGCGATAAATTTCGAGCTTCTGTAAATGATCGCCAATCTTGGAGATTTGGCTTTCGTTTAAATTTTGCAAGCTCTTTTCGTTATTTCTGCAACAGTGTTCTGACCCGTTTGGTGTAGCAAGCGGGATCAGCTCCGTTATTTGTCAATTTATTTGGTATGTATGTCTCAATTGGTGTCTATACTATTCCTTTGAATTCAAGGCACATCTGGTCTACATTTACATTGTTAGTTTCGCAGTAATGGAGATTGTCTGTCAGGAAGGCGCCTAGTGAATTTATAACTGCTTTTTTGAATAAGTATATTTTTAATTTATTTTTGGAAGATTCGAGGGTTAAAATATTCAATCTCGCTACGGAAAACCTGTGTTCACTAATCTGTGCATCCGTTTTGATTTTCGTTATTAGCTCAGGATTATTTGTTGCTAAGAGGTCAAGTGTGTTTTCACAACCATTTCCTATTCGCATGGGCTCATGAACTCACTGCTCGAAATAATCTTCAGAGAATGCGTTTAACATAATTTCGGATCATTTTTTATGCATACCTCCGGACTGAAACATGTATTGTCACCAACATATCGAGGATAAATTAAAGTCTCCAACTATGAGTTGGGTACGTGTTCGAAATTAAACTCAAGTTTTTTTTAAAAACTTTCAACATTTGTATCATCTGAGTTGACAGGTCGATAAAAGGATCCAATTATTATTTTATTCCGGTTGCTAAGAATGACCTCTGCCCATACTAACTCACAAGAAATATCTACATCAACTTCTCTACAAGATAAAGTACTTCTAACAGCAAGAAACACGCCACCGCCAATTGTGATTAGCCTATCCTTTCGGAACACTGTTAGGTCTTTCGCAAAAATTTTAGCTGATCTTTTTTCCGACTTTAGCCAGCTTTCAGTGCCTATAACGATTTGAGAATCAGTGCTTTCCATCAGCGCTTGGAGCTCTGGTACTTTCCGCACATGTTTACGGCAATCTACAATCGTTATACCTATGGTGCCCCTGCGATTAATGGACTCCTGACCTACACAGCGGAACCAGAAACTCAATCACCCTATAGCACAAGTCGAGGAATTTGCAGCCCACACGGTCGCAAAACCGTCTCAGCCTCTGATTGAGACACTCCACTCGGCTCCGCACCAGAGGACCGCAATCGGTCCTGTCGACTATGCTGCAAACGGTGAGCTCTGTTTTCATCTCGCAAGTAAGATGTGTGAATTCCTGAGGGACCAAACTGCTGAGGTTCAAAAAATGGTTCAAATGGCTCTGAGCACTATGGGACTTAACATCTGTGGTCATAAGTCCCCTAGAACTTAGAACTACTTAAACCTAACTAACCTAAGGACATCACACACATCCATGCCCGAGGCAGGATTCAAACCTGCGACTGTAGCGGTCACGCGGTTCCAGACTGAAGCGCCTAGAACCGCACGACCACACCTGCCGGCCTAAACTGCTGAGGACATCGATCGCTAGACTTACACACTACTTCAACTAACTTAACCTAACTTATGCTAAGAAGATAAGGTGGGTAGATCACGTAACTAATGAGGAGGTATTGAATAGGATGGGGGAGAAGAGAAGTTTGTGGCACAACTTGACTAGAAGAAGGGATCGGTTGGTAGGACATGTTTTGAGGCATCAAGGGATCACAAATTTAGCATTGGAGGGCACCGTGGAGGGTAAAAATCGTAGAGGGAGACCAAGAGATGAATACAGTAAGCAGATTCAGAAGGATGTAGATTGCAGTAGGTACTGGGAGATGAAGAAGCTTGCACAGGATAGAGTAACATGGAGAGCTGCATCAAACCAGTCTCAGGACTGAAGACCACAACAACAACATCCTAAGAACAACTCAAACACTCGTGCCCGAGGTAGGACTCGAACTTCCGGCGGGAGGGCCGCGCAATCCGTGTCATGGCGCCTGAATCAGTGCGGCCACTCCTCGCTGCTCGCAAACAGACTGACAGCCTTTGCCAGTTCTGTTAGCCGCTAGAAACCAGATAAAATCTCTTCCGATCCAAAGCGACACACGTCTTTGGTACCAACGTTAATCACGATCTACAGTTGGCTGCACCCTGTACTCTTCATGGCATCCGAAAGGCCCGTTTCAATGTCTGGAATGACTCCACACGATATGCACACAGAGTACACATTTGCTCTCTTTCCATTCTTGGCATCCATGTCCCCAAGGGCCGCCATAACACTCCTGACATTGGGGCACCCAACCTCTGTGACTGCCCGGATCTTGAGGGCTGAGAGCTCTCCTGAGAAACAGGAAAAGCGACTGCGTCTGGCTGAGGGACAGTGGCAGACACAGACGGCACCTGGAACCTGCTTGTAGGACTAACTGGGGAGGCGTTACGTGCGCCCCCTGGGAAATCTTTTACCGCCTGCCACGGAATAGGAAAAATCAATCAAGATAAAAGGCTACCACCAAAAACACCAACAAACAGTAAACCAATCGCCCCGAGGCGATCTCCCACTCGATTATTGGCGAGGAGCCAACCTCAGTGCGAGCAGTAGCTGGGCCGGCCACCCGTGTGGACCGATCGGCGGACTCAGAAGTGCTGAACGTCCGTTGGATCCCCACGGGCGGCTCACAACAGTGGTGCCCATCCGCTGCAGCTTCAAGTTGTGTAACCGAAGTCGCCAGTAATCACATCAGACCTAAGTCAGCCCACCGTGGTGGCCGAGCGGTTCTAGGTGCTTCAGTCCAGAACCGCGCGACTGCTACGGTCCCAGGTTCGAATCCTGCCTCGGGCATAGATGTGTGTGATGTCCTTAGGTTAGTTAGGTTCAAGTAGTTCTAAGTTCTAGGGGACTGATGACCTCAGATGTTAAGTCCCATAGTGCTCAGAGCCATTTTTAGACCTAAGTCAGAGGCTGGATTCTGGAGGCGGTGCAGCCTGAACTTAACGGCAGTGTTTACGGTGTTTTACAGTCTGACCATGCGTGGAGAGATTTCTGGCTGAGATGCGTGTATGCTTCAGTCTGAAGCAGGTGCTGTGATAGGTACTGTGATCTGGACTGGCTATATCACCATTTTCTCATCATCACTCACAGGTGAACATCGTTACAGTCTATTTAAAAGATGTCCACGAATTTGGCTATACAGTGAGTTCATGTGGTTCTAAACAGGGTTTGACTTGCCCAGCCAGGTTGCTGGAGTTACAGATACTACTGCTATGATGTCTGGCTGTGCTAAGAAGCCATGGTTTCCTGTTCCTAGTAATGATTTGTTTCAGGGTAATACGTGACAGAACAATTAATAAAATATTCGTGGCTATTATGCCATGTTGTAAGAGATTTCACTTCAAAACCCGACGTTCGCTAATGTGAGAAGAGCGTTAAGACCACCGCGTAGAAATCATAGTGATGTTCAAGCGCCGGTGAAATCGAAGGTTTTCCTGCATTCATTAAGGACGTGACTGACCGCATAGGAAAAATCTTAAGAAGGCAGAACATCGCGGTAATCCACACGCCCACACGGAAGATACAAGATTATCTAAAATCGGCCAAGGTTGCCCTCCAACCGCTGGGGGAAGCTGGAATTTATAGGATTCCGTGTAGTTGTGGGGAGGTGTACGTGGGTACTACAAAAATAACTGTCAAAAAATTACTCGAAGAGCACAAGGGCAGTTGCAGAAGAGGGGAGACTGACAGATCAGCTGTTACGGGAGAGGCTTTACAGCCTAGAGACCATCACACCCATTTTGACCGGACTCAAGTACTGGCAGCCACTAACGGATATCACGAAAGGCAATACAGAGAGTCCATGGAGATTGTGAAATGTGGTGTCACCGCCAGACACCACACTTGCTAGGTGGTAGCCTTTAAATCGGCCGCGGTCCGTTAGTATACGTCAGACCCGCGTGTCGCCACTATCAGTGATTGCAGACTGAGCGCCGCCACACGGCAGGTCTAGAGAGACTCCTTAGCACTGGCCCCAGTTGTACAGCCGACTTTGCTAGCGATAGTTCACTGTCTACATACGCTCTTATTTGCAGAGACGACAGTTTAGCATAGCCTTCAGCTACGTCATTTGCTACGACCTAGCAAGGCGCCATATTGAGTTACTATGTATGTATTCTGAACAGATAATATTGTGAATCATGTACCGTGAAGAGCGACGTTTATCATTAATGGATTAAAGTTAACTATCAAACTAATTACGTCCGCTTTCTGAATTCTCATCCCCTGCCATGTTCCAGACCTCACGTCAGTATACTTCTTCCCTCCTCACGCCAGCCTGCGTGAGCTAAAACGCGTGCATTTCGGCCTCCACTAGCAACACGGTGTTGGCTCTTCTGCCAACACAACATGAAACACCCCAGGAATTTTAACAGGAAGAACGAGGGCGTGAAATTGAATGAAATTTGGATTCCGGTGCTGAAGAAGATGTGTACCACTCTTCCACCATGGGATGATACTAACAGCGGTCGACGGCAGTCGACAACGGCCAGCTGCGCTCTCGTATTCAAAACATGTGACGTCACGCCACTGCGCGGAAGCTCGCGGAAGCGGAATTCTGATAAAGTCAGTAGCGATCCATGGTGTGAATCGGACGTTCAACAAATCTACGATCGCACCTGAAAATGTCCTCCACAGATGGGGACGAAACGTCGGGTTTTGAAGTGAAATCCCTTAGACCACAGCGTAATTGCACGGAATATTTTATTTATTGTGTCAATTCCTCTCGTGAAAGTTTACATTTTACAATATGTGACATTTCCTTATATTCGTGTGAACTGGAACTGACCGACGTGCATACGCCGAAGTACACATTATGACAGAATGAGGCTTGCTATCTGGAGGTCTGCCGGCCGGTGTGGCCGTGCGGTTATAGGCGCTTCAGTCTCGAGCCGCGTGACCGCTACGGTCGCTGGTTCGAATCCTGCCTCGGGCATGGATGTGTGTGATGTCCTTAGGTTAGTTAGGTTTAAGTAGTTCTAAGTTCTAGTGGACTGATGACCACAGATGTTAAGTCCCATAGTGCTCAGAGCCATTTGAACCATTTGATCTGTCGGTCTATGACACTGAAGTTACCGTTGTCCTCTTAGTCCTATGTATATTCGGAATTGTATCGATTTGTTTTATAATTTTTAACATATGTTTTTTAATATGTGTTTTCCTGATATGTCGTTAAATTAAAACGTTATTGGTTTCTAAAGAAAATTATTGGTTGTTATTTTAAGGCACTGGAATACAGAGTGTGTTGTAAATATTTAATTTTCAAAACTGGGTAAAAACTGGAATATTTGTGTCAGTGGTCAATAAGCCTTTGCTTACTTTTTTGCGTTGCTAAAAGCTGTAGAATTTGGTTGAGTAAGTGTTTAAAATATTTTGCTGTCCTTAATTTGATTTCAGTTATTAGGTCTGGTTTATTGTTCAAGTGAAACTGCAATTTTGTATTGATTTTGACTCAAATTACTAATAAATGAATAGGTGTTCAAATGTTACCTCAACTCAGTCAATCGCGTCCACTCTCTTATCCTGCCCATCCAAGGTTACAAATCGGCCGAATCATCCCCAAATCTGCACACATATGAATTCTCGATATGACCCAATCTCTGCTACACCGATGTAGCGGGGATTTCCCGTCTCTGAAAATTCTAAAAGCCCTGCAAATCATAGAACGCCTTGTAGCCCATCTATCCTCTCGGACCCACGTAGCCTCTGCTGCTGAACACCTACGAAAACCTTGCATTACTTGCAAACTTCACATTCAACCTACCCTATAGTCCTTCCCCTTCTCCCCCCCCCCCCCCACCCACCCAACCGCTCTCCGTTCCTAATATTCTGTACCAACAAATTCCGCCAACACCACACTCTCCAAAACTTCTTTCGAAGGCTCTTGAATCACCTGCCACTACCAGATCATGAAATTGGCTCAGATGTGAGCCTATACTCCCATTCGACCAGATCTAACAGAACCGGCATCTCCACCTCTTGTCAGGGCTCCTGTCTTTACCACTCTCCTCCCCCCACAACCTAAGTCTTGATTCGGAACCTTTCCCTCATCACCTTCCCAAATACCTCAAGCAAACATCCATCCACATAAAACGCACACTGCACTTAACCCTAAAAGCTATAAATCCCATAATACTCTTACGGCTGGCAGTGTACATATTCATTTTTCGCTGTCTATTTACAAAATCAACAAATCAGCCTTTTATATCTAAAGTGCAGCAACTCTTCGTATGTGCTTTATGTCTGTGGAAATATTTAGTTCTTTCAATGACACTTAAAAGTTTTACTATGTATTGCAGTTTTACTTCATTTGGTTGAAAAGTGTCGAATTGTAACCTCTGACAGCCCAATCCTCGCTGGTGTGAGGCGAGGGGACTCAAATAACGAAGTGACAAGCAGTTGTATTGATGAGACTGTAAAGCAACTTTGATATGCACTAGTTGTTACATTTAGGTGAATTCCACATGAACTCATTGCTCCAGTCTGTAAATTCAATTTTTTTAAATATGCAACAGTACCAATTTAAATCATGTTTTATAATTTAACTTCGAGTATTTGTAACTTCAGCGGTGTCTGTCAGTTTATTAAAAAAAGTGAACTGAACGGTGGTCACACTGGCGCCATCTCTTTTCTACCACTTGTATTTTTGTTAGTTTTTTGAACCGAATGGACAGCTTATGACCCGATTTATTGATACTCACACGGAATATTGTTTTACAAGATCAAAGTTTCAGGAGGTCAACGTTTAAAAAAATTAATTTCAAAATTTTGTATCCTTTGCAGCCTCATGATGTATAAGAGACATCTCTCGTGTTCCTTTAATGTTAATTGCAGATCTGATTATTGCAATAGCCGAAACGATGCACTAATAATATAATAAGCGTTATTTATGGATTCTTCCGTTACTGCTTGGTAGAGAAATTTCGTAAGTATGCTTGAATAAGAAGTACACTGTTTTTGTTCTACCGATTTTTGTTTATTTCAAGTTTGTTTTCGGCTATTTGGTCCATTTTCAGGAAACAAGATGGCCCAAAAAGTCGAAAACTAATTTGAAATAAACAAAAACCAGTAGAACAGAAACGGTATACTTGTTCTCAACCTTAAATATACTAAGCAATCCGGATGACATTATTAAAAAAAATTAACTTTCACGGCTACAGTTTGATTTTTCAAGGTGGTAAAATTTCGAGATTACTGCTTTTAGATGTTCTGAGCTGTTGTAAGCAGTGCCAAGTACTGTTCCAGAAACATTCACGTCCATATATACACTCCTGGAAATGGAAAACAGAACACATTGACACCGGTGTGTCAGACCCACCATACTTGCTCCGGACACTGCGAGAGGGCTGTACAAGCAATGATCACACGCACGGCACAGCGGACACACCAGGAACCGCGGTGTTGGCCGTCGAATGGCGCTAGCTGCGCAGCATTTGTACAACGCCGCCGTCAGCGACAGCCAGTTTGCCGTGGCATACGGAGCTCCATCGCAGTCTTTAACACTGGTAGCATGCCGCGACAGCGTGGACGTGAACCGTATGTGCAGTTGACGGACTTTGAGCGAGGGCGTATAGTGGGCATGCGGGAGGCCGGGTGGACGTACCGCCGAATTGCTCAACACGTGGGGCGTGAGGTCTCCACAGTACATCGATGTTGTCGCCAGTGGTCGGCGGAAGGTGCACGTGCCCGTCGACCTGGGACCGGACCGCAGCGACGCACGGATGCACGCCAAGACCGTAGGATCCTACGCAGTGCCGTAGGGGACCGCACCGCCACTTCCCAGCAAATTAGGGACACTGTTGCTCCTGGGGTATCGGCGAGGACCATTCGCAACCGTCTCCATGAAGCTGGGCTACGGTCCCGCACACCGTTAGGCCGTCTTCCGCTCACGCCCCAACATCGTGCAGCCCGCCTCCAGTATTGTCGTGACAGGCGTGAATGGAGGGACGAATGGAGACGTGTCGTCTTCAGCGATGAGAGTCGCTTCTGCCTTGGTGCCAATGATGGTCGTATGCGTGTTTGGCGCCGTGCAGGTGAGCGCCACAATCAGGACTGCATACGACCGAGGCACACAGGGCCAACACCCGGCATCATGGTGTGGGGAGCGATCTCCTACACTGGCCGTACACCACTGGTGATCATCGAGGGGACACTGAATAGTGCACGGTACATCCAAACCGTCATCGAACCCATTGTTCTACCATTCCTAGACCGGCAAGGGAACTTGCTGTTCCAACAGGACAATGCACGTCCGCATGTATCCCGTGCCACCCAACGTGCTCTAGAAGGTGTAAGTCAACTACCCTGGCCAGCAAGATCTCCGGATCTGTCCCCCATTGAGCATGTTTGGGACTGGATAAAGCGTCGTCTCACGCGGTCTGCACGTCCAGCACGAACGCTGGTCCAACTGAGGTGCCAGGTGGAAATGGCATGGCAAGCCGTTCCACAGGACTACATCCAGCATCTCTACGATCGTCTCCATGGGAGAATAGCAGCCTGCATTGCTGCGAAAGGTGGATATACACTGTACTAGTGCCGACATTGTGCATGCTCTGTTGCCTGTGTCTATGTGCCTGTGGTTCTGTCAGTGTGATCATGTGATGTATCTGACCCCAGGAATGTGTCAATAAAGTTTCCCCTTCCTGGGACAATGAATTCACGGTGTTCTTATTTCAATTTCCAGGAGTGTAGTAAACCAAAAGAGCATTGTGGCCGGACTTTGGCGTCCAGACAATTGTATCGAGCTCAGCAACAACAAGCTGAACAGTATACTGGTACTCGTACACGTCACTTTTATGAATCAGCGGTGCGTGCGCGAGTAAACCGTTTGCTGTAGGCGCCCGTGCTTTATTGTGACGCTGCTGGTCGTTATATCACTTAACGTGTTGCTCTTCTGGTACACTGGCTGACTCAGAGTCTCTACCGTTTTTACTTAAATGAGACCGTATTAGTGTAGGTATCTTGACTGTAACGAATAAATTATATGTTTTGTATTGCTACTCGTCGCATTATTTATTTTATTGGAACTCTGCATATATCGGGTTGATTAAAGCATGTTTTGCTCATCAGCAGACGTTTCGTTGCATATGTGTCGAAACCAAAGTAACTGAACTAGTCTAAACCTGACTGAGGTAAGCTAAAAAAAAAAAAATGGTTCAAATGGCTCGGAGCACTATGGAACTTAACTTCTGAGGTCATCAGTCCCCTAGAACTTAGAGCTGCTTAAACCTAACTAACCTAAGGACATCACACACATCCATGCCCGAGGCAGGATTCGAACCTGCGACCGTATCGGTCGCGCGGTTCCAGACTGTAGCGCCTAGAACCGCTCGGCCACTAAAGCCGGCGGTAAGCTACAGTTTATGTCTAAAGCAACCTTAACGCATCAGATTCTTGTGGGGAAAACGAGACTGACGTCCCAAACGTCCCTACGGAAGTGACAAATGTCGACCCTTTAGAAGAATATAATAGCAGTAGTGATCACATGTTATTAAACAGTGTGGTGTTCAGGAGGAATGAACACCTTGAAACGTACCCTTAGAAAAATTATTGAATAACTGTGCTGGTAAGCCCCTTACGTTATTTGATTTTCAAACAGTTGAGCAGAACTGAACGTACTCAGACATTTCGCTCTTTACTTATTCTGATCAACACTAAACTGACACACAATATTTTTAGCGCAACGCAATCTGACTTTCAATAATCCCTACAAAAGAATGGCCCTGACTAACATTAACCTATACCTTTCACAAATCACTTACCTCACAAAAATCTTCGTTACTCGAACTACTGCAATACAGCGAGCGCCACTACTGCCAGCTAAATAAGAGATTCAAACTACTGAAGGCACTAACTACTGATGGGCATAGTAAGCAAATGAAAGATTTTGATGAAGAACAAACAATGTATTTACCTTAATAGTGTTCAAAAGTCATAATATATATATCAGTTCATGACATCCAGTCTTACAAATTTACTCTTTTTGGCAGACACACGTTCAGATCGTCCGCTCTTAAAAATCTGCTATCTCTCTCCCCACATCCACCACTGCTGGCGGCTCACCTCCAACTGCCCAACGCTACGCGCTGTTAACAGCCAACTGCCCAACACTACAACAGAGAATTCCGACAATGCAAACCAGCCACAGACTGCACACAGCACAATCAGTGATTTTCATATAGAGCGCTACATGGCGTTACCAACATAAAAACCTAAACTGCGTACTTAAAACCTTAAATGACACAGTTAGGTGCGTTCACAGATTCTTCATCGCATAGGTCGTACAGTTCTTGTGATGCATAGCTGTACCTGATTGGACAGTACAACACGGCCTTATGTAGCACTTGTATACGCAAGAAGTGGTAATCTCCACTGAATCTTCAACAGCCTGCTCAACCGGACGAAGAAAAGAATTTAAAAATGAATAATCCAACACACACACACACACACACACACACACACACACGAGCGCGCGCGCGCGCGCGCGCAAACTCAAGCACGCAAATCATTTTAAATTTGAAAATGATTGATGCAAATCCCCAATTCTGACCGAAGTTTCCGAGAAGTTCAGACAAATGCCAAAACTGGAATTCCTCTTCCAATTATTCCCTGTCCGAAATCCCTCTGCCTCAATAATATTTCACCCTAATCTTCTGTGTGTAGGATGAAAAGTATTTTTTAAAAAATCGAGTGCTTTATCTAGAAATTATTTACAACTACCAGTTCACTTCGCGTTTCAGGGAAATAACTGCTCTCTGCGATAGGCCGAATTGTGAACAGCCCGTTCTACCTTTCGGTGTAAAACTAAAGCTGTCATCAACCTGATGGCTGGTTTGAACACCACAATGGATTACGAGGCGTGTGTTCTCAGGGTAGAGAATGATCATGCTCGTAACTATCCAAAATCTTTTAGCATAACAGAACTAACAAGTACGGTAGGAAATTAGATAGTAGAAAATCCCGTGGAAAAATGCTGTTATCGGAGCACAAAAAAGGCGAATATGTTGCTCTTTATTAAAAGACTGACTGAAAAGCGTGGTACCAACTGTTTCATTCTACCTTCCTCAGCATCTTTAAAAATTTCCGAAAAAATTTTGGCACGTGAACATATTCGCACTCTTTTTAACATGCAACTCACCTCTCATTCCCACAAACTCCCTAACTACAACTCACTCACACCCACTAGACAATCGCTGTAAGCCTTTCATGTTCACCTACTCCCAATTACCCACTCTCATTCACTCATTCTGCTCAACTCATTATCGTTATCTCATTGCGGCTCTCCAACAGTCACTGTGTCCTGTCTCATAGCCATGGACGCCTTCATTCTGTTCTACTACTACTGTCTTCTCTCACATCACTATTTCCTTCTTGTTCTCTTTATTCATTCATTCACGGGAATATCCGTCAGTTTAATTAAATCATGGGTTTATCGCGGCTATAACCATCATCAACGAATTTGTTTAATTTTTACGTCATATTTTACGTGTACGAGTAGGATAGCTTTGAACTTCTGTGTCTGGAAATGGGATAAAGATATCAAGAAAATTTTCAAGGGTGTTCGATATCTAGATTTTGAAAATATATAGTAAAACATTCAGCCAACTTGGAGTCCGTGGCCGTTGTTTGGCATTAAGAAATCATATTTTCAGCAATTTTCAAACTTATAGGTAGTACAATTGTGCTGAATTGTAATCGCGATATTTACGCAAATTCATCATTCTTTCATTCATCACTAGTATACCGGTCAATTTAAATCTGCGGATATCGCTGATATAGCCGTCATCAATTTGTACGTGCATATTTTACTTATATAAGTAGTGTAAGTTTGACACACTTTATCTTAGAAACGGATTAGGAAATCAAGAAAATGTTCAAGGGTGTTCGAGTTCGGGATCTTAAGTATATATTGTCAAAATTTCAGCCATTTTCTGTGCATAGTCATCTTGGAATTCTCAGCTGGATTTTGGTCCGCTGGTGACGGCGGAAATATAGTACACAAACCTTTCATGGGGTTTTCCGAAGAACCATCCATGAATTAATGGTGCCTCACTAATTCCCATCAAGCCCACAGTAGATCACAGCAAATGCATAAACAACGAACCGATTGCTCCATTTGCCTAAGGAGGAGGAAGTGTGTAATTTTCATACTTTGACCAGTACTTTATTATAGTGTCACAAAGGCGAGCCATCCGTTGGGTATACAAATTTTCCCTATCTCAAGGGCTATCGAGAATACTTCACCCTTTATTTTAATCACCAATAGAACTCGAGGTACGAGCGCCGGAAAATCCAGTTTTGGTTTTAAGCGCGGCATTTGGAACCTTTTGGTAAGTATGCTGCCGCATGCATAGCGATAAAAACAGGTAAACAGTATTTCAATCTTCAGTTGCAGACAATAACATTTTTTCCGGCGAGAAGTACTTACGATATTATAAATACAGTTTCAATACTACTGCATTTAGAATTTTCCCGAATAAGCCACTATTTATTCTCAACAACGGAGAAGACGAAGCGTTATTTATGGTTTCTGATCATTCCTTGTAATCCCTATAATAATTCTATAGTTCACTTATTTGAAAGGATAGAAGGCATGGTGACAGGTCGAGTGCCATTATCTGTGAGGAATATTTCATCCATTTTCTATACAAGCGACCATTACTACACCTTATGAGCATTTTAATTGTGAAGGATGTTCACACATGGCAGCATTATTTGAGTATCAATTTAAACGTTTTTATTGCAATGGCATTTAGGCATATCCGAAAACTGAACAAGAGTCTCTATTCCGCACTCTTCTTTCTTCAGTGTTGATCATACCTATATTTCGATGCTCTGAAATCAAGCGAAACTGTAATGGTAATGACGCACTGACGCAAACATGTTGAAGCTAGATTAATTGAGTTACTGTTCATAAATTATAGGACGTGTGGTAATTATTGAGTTTACCGTCCATAAATTGTAGCACGTGCAGTAATTGAGATGCTAATGCTATTCATAAAAACAAATCATTTTGTGACGGCGGGTATTAGCGAAAGGGGTACAATTATCGAGCAGCTTTGTGGTTTCGCCTGCGGCTTTATTAATATTAAATGTATATTACCTACGCTTAACTAAACTCTATTGCCTACAACGTCACAGTTGTGTCAGTAGTTTATAAACCTACTTTTTAGAGCCTTGCCCATGGAGCTAATCCCGATGGGCGTGCCCGGGACACTGGGCAGGCCAAGGTTCCTAAATAGCTAATTTCCTAATCTAAGTCCAACTAACTAGTTGTAACCTAAGTCCGGTGCTTTGTCCTGTATCGGTGATGTTGTACCCCACTCCCCCTAATCCTCTGCGCGGCGGATTCCAGACTATGAAGCAAGTCGGCCTGTCCACGCACAGGCGGTATGGGAATAGGGCGCAAAATTCAGTATTTGGTGTGTCTCAAATTGTTTAGTTAGTTTATGTCCTTCAGGTATTCCTTTAGCACTTTCGTGATACCTCATCTGCCAGTTGGTTAAGAGTTTGAAAAGTGTCTTCTCGACTTAGTAAGTGGTATGTGTCATGATCTGGTAACTGGTCACGTAATGTGGATGCTACATCATTGAAAAGGGGGCACTCATTGACCAGGTGATCGGGGGTACCCTCTGATTCACCGCATTCACACGCGGGTGTGGCCCTTTTCCCGAACCGACATAAATATGTCGAATATGGCCCATGACCAGTGAGAAAATGGATGTCCTCGAGTAGGTTCAAAGTATCTCATGTCCAGTCCTTCCCTGACGCTAGGAAGAAATTAAAGAGTTCTACGCCCTGTTTATTCTGCTTCCCATAATTCCTGCCACAATTACTCGACTCTTTGCCTTATCTCACCCTTATCCTCAACCCCAATGCCTAATATCTCTTCTGTCTTCGCGGTATTCACTTTCTTAACCCAAAACCACGCAGCCTGTTCTCGAATTTTGATGTCCGGTGGGCAGAGCCCCATTATGACTAATAGGGCTCCCCCCCCCCCCCCCCCCAGAGATGTTCTATAGGCCACTACAGATCTCAGTATCATATTTCTCTGAACCCTTCTCACTGTAATGGCGGGCACAACCCTCGTGAGACTGTGTGCCCAGACTCCCGAGCCGTAAACCACTATTGACGTTAGAATACTGTTGTGGTATAGTTTTATGAGATGAGGGGGAAGATGAAATCTTTTGTGTCCGGTGGAGATGAGATTGTTTAGTGTTTGAAGGTCTTTCTGGGTTACGGAGTCAATGTGTTTCCCGAAGTTCCACCTTTCGTCAATGATGATTCCCAAGTACGGTGCCTCACGTCGCCGTAGAACCGGTGAGCCCTCAATTCTCACAGTTGGGTTTCTAATTAATTGTCCTTTTAGTAATAGGTAAGTTGACTTACTTGGTGATATTTTCATTTTGGTGTTTTGGCGCCATAGTTGCAGTTTATTCATGGCTCTTTCTATTTTGGGCTCTATTTCCTCGCGACCACGGCCGCCAACGAACAGGAGGAGGTCATTTGTGTATGCTATCACCTCTAGCACTTCTACACTTTGTTGTAAAGTATCCAATAGCTGCTCCATGTGAATGTCCCAAAACAAGGGTCCTAATAAGGAACGCTGGGGCATCCCTTTGTTATTGATCTGTCAGCAGTTTCCAGTTGTGACGGTCTGATACACGGGATCCTGTCGGGCTGGCCGCCTTTTCAATAACAGACCTTCTGGAAAAGGAAAACAGTTCGCGGTCTCAAAATTAAGGGAATTAAGCGAGCAAGGTTAGTAGGCCTACGCCTGATACAGAAATAACATTGAGTTCAGTCCCTTTTTCTTGTATGTCGGATTGCTGAAAGAACCACAGTAACGTAAGTTAACTCTATCTACTTACTCGATTTTATTCTACGTCGTTTTAAAGTTGTCGCATTGTATGTGTATCATTTAAATGGAAGTACATGAATATTCACGGAGAAAGTTATGTTCAACAGTAAAAAAACAAGGTTTTTTTTTTTTTTTTTTTTTTTTTTTTTTTTTTTTTTTTTTTTTTTACTGACCTGTTTGTATCGATGTAAATCCTCACACAAGTTGGTCACAAGTTTCGAGAAATATCCAGGCCAATATTTTACCCAGGAATGTGAGAACCAGGAACTTTAAGAGTGATTTCCAGAGGATGCATGTAGATATATAGATGTGGATGTAGAGCTATTTGGCTGGACATCACATATAAAATCTAGCTGACTGTCTCAGACGTATGCGAAGTGTGTAGTATTGAATCGTTCTTCTACATCTACGTTAGAAACGATCTCCATTTGTAGTATGATAAAACTGAGTTACGTTTTTCGGCCAGATTGAAAATCTTTTTCCTGAAGCTAAATACGATGCCTTTGTTTGTCTTGTTAGTCACCTGGTGTCTTTCTTGGCAAGGCACAAGGGCAGCGCTATACAATAATTTATCGGCTTTTTTTTCGTTGTAACAGTGGAGTGTCAAATTGTAACTAGGACCCAGATATCGACTGTCAGTGCACAGTTATATACTTGCGATTCTGGAGACAGGCTACGAACTGAAAGTGACAAATTAAGAGTTCGCAGTCAAGCAATCAACACAATCACTTGATGGAACAAAACAGTTTAAAAAATTATACAAAATTACTATGTAATTGGATAAAAACGTAGACTACACCTACAGATGCAAATTATTGTTTCATATTCTTTTTTCCAGTGAATACGAAAAGCATGACATGTTTTGCTTTTAACCTCTAATTTTATTATGTGTCACAGCTTAATAAACAAAAATTTGAACAAATGACTTTCATCTAAGACAAATTTGACAAATAATTTATGAAATTAACAAAAATATAACATATTAACTTTCTTGTAAAACAAGTTAAATTCTTATTTTAGAAAAAAAAATTGTGTGATTCTGCTGGTTAACCTCTCTAACTTACACCCAAAAGCAATTCATACAACGTACTACAAAGAAAATGCTCTGTGAGAAGAAGATGAAATCAATTTACGTAGTTTAGGAAAAAAGTATAATATTGTGGACACAAATTTACACTTTTTTCTTGTTTATTTATTTTTTGAAGACTTAGTTCCTCGCTTAATTTTGAAGGATAATTGGTGTCTACATTTGTGCAACTTTTTAAGTCACTGTATTTCAGCACAATTAAAAAGTAACTCAACAGTTAGTATACTGGACTCGTATTCTGGAGGAGCAAGATTAAAACCCATTTCAACCAAACCATTATTTTATTTCACTCCACTAAATCCATTAACGTACATTTAAAATTTTAAAAAGGATACATTCGATATCCTTTCCTCCGCATTCTATTCAAACCACACTCTGCCACGAATTACATCGCCGTCGATGGAACTTTATACCATAACCTTCCTTGCTTCCCACTTTCAATCGTAGGTTACCTGCTGAAGGTGATCCACATAAAGCAAAGATAAAGCTGGAACAAAGGCTGGAACAAGAGCTGGAAATGTCATGAAAGTGTTTAACATGTGTGATATCAGAAAAAAAGAGAGCGGTGTATCTTACATGAAGAATTAACCACAAGAATGCTAAGTGATAGATGGTTGTCACATTTGTCTGGTTGCTGATGTACAGCAAATGGAAACACCTAGTTCTCGGAAATCTTTGGAATGTTTCAGAAAAAATGCAACTTATTATGTGGCCATCCTCAGACACCAAAACGAACTAGGAGTCAAAGCAGCAAGTGGGTGGCAGGAAGAGTTTTGGCTAGAGTTTCCTGGAATGTAAACTTTACTTTGCATGAATTGTGACACAGCCCTAGTTGCAGAAAAAATCCACATTGATCTAGGGCGGATTTTTTTGTATTTATTCTAGTTAAGGACCACAGTACTTTATTTAATTCATTTCGGGCTATGATGACAAATTCCAGGCTTGAGGAAAAGCAATTTGTCCATCACATAGAGCCAATATATCTAAATATATCCCTTTTACTGTACTGTACCTGTATCTTGACTGTACTATATTTACATACGATGGCTCGATGTAATTAAGAAATTGTTTGTACTCAGGCCTGAAGATAGTCATCATACACTGAAATTAGTAAATTGATGTATAACGTTGTGGTCTTTATTTTGGATGTTACTTACGTTTCTGAGTGGGAAATGTTGTGAATTCACAGTCATAGATACGTTTCACGTCTTTCTGTTAATACAAAGTATCAACAGGAATCGTTAGTTTTCTGAATTCTAATTTGTTACTTCGCTTGTCATCCAAGGCAAAGTGAACAATCTTAATGACCCAAATGCCCACAACTTTATATGATGTCTATAAAATACACAACCTGGCTGTAGAGCTCTGGTCCACCTTGTTGTAGCTAGGCACAATGCTTCTATCGGTCTGTACATGATTAACGATTATTTACTTACTTCTGGTTGTGCACCTCAGGACATGAACGATAGTATAGGTAGCGATGATCTATCAGACTAGCATAAAACTGCGAAACTTAATTAGTTACTTTCTTGTAATATAGTTCCACACCTACTATAATTTTTTTTTAAATGATGTCTTGTTGGTTTCAGCGGTTATTTTTTCAGTTTACTGTTACAGTTTCCACATTTGTGCCATTTTCAAGCATCTACAAAACATAAAACAACATACTGGGAATACTGTAGTGTTGGATTAACAATATATACAACCCACTTTGAAGTTTGTTGACATCTACACATGCAAGATATTTGACATGCCCGCCGACATTGGACAAAGATTACAACGTAATACGCACGTACATCAAACAGTAACCCTTAGCTATACAATCAATTAAGAATCCCGAAATTCCATTTTATGTACTGCAACGATGAAACTTACGTTATAAAAGATCGCATAAAAACTGGAGTAGCCGAAACTCATGAATTTATCGAGTTACTGCATCTGATCTTGTCCTTCAATTATTTTAAATTACAGGATGAGATAATTTCATTAACAGATGATGTTGCCTTGAGCAGTTGTATCATTATGACACTGTCATGTATTTTCATAAATCACTTAGAGAACCAATTCTTTCCAGAATTTACTAATGTGACTAGACAGATTTTATTTTATAGGATGTATGTAGACGATACTCTTGTTCTCTTTAATAGCACAACTGCTGTTATCGAAAGAATACTTTCACAATTTAAAGGTGTACATACAAATATTATTTTCATAGTATAATTAGAAAAACAACAATCTATTAATTTTTTTAGATTTGATGACTAAAACGAAAATGACACCTGTAAATGCGGAGTGTATCGGAAACCAGCCCGCGTCGGCACAGTAATTCACAACAGTTCTTGCCACCGATAAACACATAAGAAAGCGTTTTTTCACTTCATGACCAAAACAGTCATTAACTTGTCTTTGGAACAGAACGAAGTTACCGACTATTTATGTATATTAAAACATACAGCAACAACTGACAGCTATTTTACAGATATGGTAGACAGAATATATAGACCTACTATAAAATTACAGAACAGGAACGACAGTGTAGATAAAGAAGTAGTATTAAAACAAGAAGAAGACCAGCAAAAAGCGAAATATGTATTGTTTTACCTTATTATGATGTCACATCAGATAGACTAGTCCAAAATTTTCGTATAACTAATGTTCGAATCAAGTTCTGCGCGAGCAACAAGGTGGAGACAATAGTCGGACGCACCACCCGCGGAACAAAACCATTTACACAATCAGGAATTCAAAAAATCAACTAAGCTGAACGCGAAAGCTTCTGTAGGCGGCAACCAGTCAGATATTTCTCCACCAGATTCAGAGAGCACCCAAACATAAGCGATAACTGTAAATTGTCATGTAGTACACATTTATGTAACTACAATCATGACATCAGCAGGTACTACAGAGGATAGAGAGCAGTTACATCAGATGGTCGAGCGGTTCTAGGCGCTACAGTCTGGAGCCGCGCGACCGCTACGGTCGCCGGTTCGAATCCTGCCTCCGGCATGGATGTGTGTGATGTCCTTAGGTTAGCTAAGTTTAAGTAGTTCTGAGTTCTAGGGGACTGATGACCTCAGAAGTTAAGTCCCATAGTGCTCAGAGCCATTTGAAGTTACAACAGAGGGAAGAGAACAGGAGATTAATGGACGCTCTAGAAGAAACCGAGAAATTATAGAGCCTGCAAAGAACAGCCTTAGTATTTACTCAGTGAATAAACGGACCACAGAAATAAAATTTTTCTCCATTGTCCTAGATTTTTGCCCTATTGTATTGTAAGTGTACACCTGTAAATGTGTCAACCCGCCGTGATATACATAATTCACCCAAGATGATAATGCATAAAATGGAAAGCCATTATCGATAACTGACTGGTATCACTGACTGGTTGCTCTTTGATGTACCTGTACATGCATATTATATTGTAATATCTGCCCAACATCAAGCTCCATGTAAAATATTTTGGAAGTATGTGATAATTCATAATCCATGCAGCGACAGTCTGTACAAGTCAGGGCCTGGAACGGCAGCTAGGTGGCAGCTCTGTTTCACAATAATTTGAGTAATGGTGGAAACCTGAACAGTGATTACCTTACCCCTTCTCACTCAGTGAATACGAGAACACTTTCTGATCTTGCTCACTTCGTTAGTTTATTGTATACACGATCTAAGTCAGCAATTTTCAAAAAATGTTTCAGTTTTATAATGGAGATACTTATTATTCGTAAAAGGCTAGCTGAAGAAACTGTCTGGACCTGCGAGCCGGCCGGAGTGGCCGTGCGGTTCTAGGCGCTACAGTCTGGAACCGAGCGACCGCTACGATCGCAGGTTCGAATCGTGCCTCGGGCATGGATGTGTGTGATGTCCTTAGGTTAGTTAGGTTTAAGTAGTTCTAAGTTCTAGGGGACTGATGACCTAAGATGTTAAGTCCCATAGTGCTCAGAGCCATTTGAACCATTTTTGGTCCTGCGACTCTGTTAGACCAACTACAAGCAACGCCTTCAGAATCATAATTATCTTCCTCATTTACGAGAGTACTATGCGTCATAAATGCGGCGTGATTATTTTCAAACTGTGTACAGCGTGACTATTTAAATCTTTTTCCCCAGGCATGAATGATACCAAGTCGACCTCGTAGATGAGTAATCAGGGTTGACGGTGGAGGTCCTGGGTTCTATTACTGGTAATTCCGAGCATTTTTCCTTAGTGGGAGGACTGGTACGGGGTGCACTTAGATTCGTGACGGCAACGGAGGAACTACTTGACCATCATCTGGAAAGTCGGAAAAATGGGCGGGCAGAGAGGATTACTGACCGCATGCCCCTCCATATTCGCACTTCCGTACGCCGTAAGGCAGGTGACGACACGGCGGACAGTCGACATCCCATGGGCCAAGACATGGGCGAGGAGGTTGTTTACAACAGTCAGCACTTTAGCGAATTTGGTGATACGAGCACACTGACGGATTAATTAAAATTTTCGGCATGTGTTTCCTCAAATACTCTCCGAACGTATGTTCAGCTTTAAAGAACTGCCTTCTTAAATTTTAGTTATACAGTTCGTAAATTATATCGACATTTCTGTGACTGTGTCATAATCGTAAATGAAGGGGTGACCTTCGCACTGCCCGTCGGAGATAAAGTACAGGCTGCCTCGAAAATCATTATTATCTCCATTACTTTTCAACCCCTGCACTGAACACTTACAAAAATATTTCAGCCTTCTATTACGGTGCTGTAGTAAGCTGACGACATATGCATTTACACATTTGGCAGTAACTTGCCCGAAGCAACCAAAATCCGACAGGCGTAGTTGTCATTTGTAACGATTAGTTTATTGCGAACTCAGTCACAATATCACTTGACGAATCATCTCATCAACCCGTTAATTTACAACTCGAATATCGCGTCGTTCAATTTCCACCCACCCCCCCCAAAAAGTGATAAAATACCATTAATTTATTATTTACAAGAAACCGATGGGGCACCAACTATTTAAATTTCCATCCTTACACAATCTGAGTCTATCTTCCTCCTCTAGTCATCTCGTTCTTCTGCTAAAATGAAACATTACCAAAGAAATTGAACAGAATATTATGTACTTGGTGGCTCTATGAATAACTATGGTGAATCTATCGCAAAGTACTATTGAGGTATCTTCTAGATACACGTTGTACTGAAACTATCATACAGGACGTAAAAAGTATTTCCTTCGCATTTCAACTGCATTTGTTGATTAAACGTCTATCTTTTAAACTGATTAATTTTCGTAGATATGCCATTCATTCTGATTAATACACAGGAAAAAGCTAGCTTATAACCACTGTCTTCCTCCAAAATTACGCTGTAGAGCCAAAGAAACTGGTACCCCTGCCTAGTATGGTGTAGGTCCCCCGCGAGCACGCAGAAGTGCCGCAACACGACTAATGTCTGAAGTAGTGCTGAAGGGAAAAGACGCCATAAATCATGCAGGTCTGCCCATAGATCGGTAAGAGTCCGAGGGAGTGGAGACCTCTTCTGAACAGCACGTTGCCAGGCATCCTAGATATGCTCAATAATGTCCATGTCTGGGTAGTTTGGTGACCAGCGAATAAGTGTTCCTGGAGCCACTCTGTAGCAATTCTGGATGTGTGGGGTGTCGCATTGTCCTGCTGCAATTGTCCAAATCCATCAGAATGCACAATGGACATGAATGGATGCAGCTGATCAGACAGAATGCTTATGTACGTGATACCTGTCAGAGTCGTATATAGGCGTATCAGCGATCCCATGTAACTCCAACTGCACACACTCCACACCATTATAGAGCCTCACCAGTTTGAACAGACCCCTGCTGACATGCAAGGTCCATGGATTCATGAGGTTTTCCCCATACCCGTACATGCCAATCCACTCGATTCAATTTGAAGCGAGACTCGTTCAACCAGGCAACATGTTTCCAGTCATCAACAATCCAATGTCGGCGTTGATGGGCTTTGTGTCGTGCAGTCACCAAGGGTACACGAGTGGGTCTTCGACTCCGAAAACCCATATCGATGATGTTTCGTTGAGTGGTTCGCACGCTGGCACTGGTTAGTAGCCCAACACTGAAATCTCCAGGAATGTGCGTAGTGGTTGCACTTCTGTCACACTGAACGATTCCCTTCAGTTGTCGTTGTTCCCGTTCTTGCAGAATGTTTTTCTGGCTGCAGCGATGTCGGAGATTTGATGTTTTACCGCATTCCTGATATACACGGTACACTCGTGAAATGGCGAACTCGAAAATCCCCACTTCAACGCTACCTCGAAGGTGCTGTGTCCCATGGCTAGTGCGCCGACTATAACAACATGTTCAAAACTTTAATCTTGATAACCTGCCATTGTAGTAGCAGTAACCGATCTAACAACTGCGCCAGACATTTATTGTCATATGTAGGCTTTGCCGACCGCAGCGCCGTATTCTGCCCCTTTACATATCTCTGTATCTGAATATCCATGGCTATACCAGTTTCTTTGGCACTTCAATGTACTTTCCCAGTTCTAAAATTGCTGTACAGTAGATTATATCTCTTTCCAGTATTTCAGAAGTCGCAAAAATTCCTTTGATCTAAATGAAACAGCTGTTAGTGGTTACGAGTAATTGTGTTAATTATTGTGAGATTTGGTTCACTTTATGACGCGGCGACAGAAAGATCCTTAAAGATGAAGTTCAGGTGAACTAAATTACAGAAGGTTTAACAATCCTTTTATAATTTCAAACTTTACAAATATATATCAAATTCTTCATGACGCAAAATACTGACTGACGTTTTAAGTATTTGAATAGATTGCAGCTGAATTCTACTTAACTCGAATTTTTTATCCACAGTCATTCGAGTGTTAACATTCATCCACGCTTCGCTGGAAATACACTCCTGGAAATTGAAATAAGAACACCGTGAATTCATTGTCCCAGGAAGGGGAAACTTTATTGACACATTCCTGGGGTCAGATACATCACATGATCACACTGACAGAACCACAGGCACATAGACACAGGCAACAGAGCATGCACAATGTCGGCACTAGTACAGTGCATATCCACCTTTCGCAGCAATGCAGGCTGCTATTCTCCCATGGAGACGATCGTAGAGATGCTGGATGTAGTCCTGTGGAACGGCTTGCCATGCCATTTCCACCTGGCGCCTCAGTTGGACCAGCGTTCGTGCTGCACGTGCAGACCGCGTGGGACGACGCTTCATCCAGTCCAAAACATGCTCACTGGGGGACAGATCCGGAGATCTTGCTGGCCAGGGTAGTTGACTTACACCTTCTAGAGCACGTTGGGTGGCACGGGATACATGCGGACGTGCATTGTCCTGTTGGAACAGCAAGTTCCCTTGCCGATCTAGGAATGGTAGAACGATGGGTTCGATGACGGTTTGGATGTACCGTTCACTATTCAGTGTCCCCTCGATGATCACCAGTGGTGTACGGCCAGTGTAGGAGATCGCTCTCCACACCGTGATGCCTGGTGTTGGCCCTGTGTGCCTCGGTCGTATGCAGTCCTGATTGTGGCTCTCACCTGCACGGCGCCAAACACGCATACGACCATCATTGGAACCAAGGCAGAAGCGACTCTCATCGTTGAAGACGACACGTCTCCATTCGTCCCTCCATTCACGCCTGTCGCGACACCACTGGAGGCGGGCTGCACGATGTTGGGCCGTGAGCGGAAGACGGCCTAACGGTGTGCGGGACCGTAGCCCAGCTTCATGGTTCAAAATGGTTCAAATGGCTCTGAGCACTATGGGACTTAACATCTATGGTCATCAGTCCCCTAGAACTTAGAACTACTTAAACCTAACTAACCTAAGTACAGCACACAACACCCAGCCATCACGAGCTTCATGGAGACGGTTGCGAATGGTCATCGCCGATACCCCAGGAGCAACAGTGTCCCTAATTTGCTGGGAAGTGGCGGTGCGGTCCCCTACGGCACTGCGTAGGATCCTACGGTCTTGGCGTGCATCCGTGCGTCGCTGCGGTCCGGTCCCAGGTCGACGGGCACGTGCACCTTCCGCCGACCACTGGCGACAACATCGATGTACTGTGGAGACCTCACGCCCCACGTGTTGAGCAATTCGGCGGTACGTCCACCCGGCCTCCCGCATGCCCACTATACGCCCTCGCTCAAAGTCCGTCAACTGCACATACGGTTCACGTCCACGCTGTCGCGGCATGCTACCAGCGTTAAAGACTGCGATGGAGCTCCGTATGCCACGGCAAACTGGCTGACACTGACGGCGGCGGTGCACAAATGCTGCGCAGCTAGCGCCATTCGACGGCCAACACCGCGGTTCCTGGTGTGTCCGCTGTGCCGTGCGTGTGATCATTGCTTGTACAGCCCTCTCGCAGTGTCCGGAGTAAGTATGGTGGGTCTGACACACCGGTGTCAATGTGTTCTTTTTTCCATTTCCAGGAGTGTAAAACTTTTGTAAATGAGAAAAATTTTTTGCGTGTTGGAAATTGTTGGAAGCACTGTTATTACAAAAAGACGTATAAAAACCGTTTACGTGACTTTAATTATGTTAATGAAACCAGAATCTCACTCACACTCAAAATATGACTGCACAGCTCAAAGACTGAAATCCTCTGGCTGTCTCACTCATAATGCATTGAACTATAACTGGAAAAAAATCTACTTCACGTGATGACTGCCATGTCATCTTCAATAGCTTTACGACAATTACCTGTATTACTTTATATTATTTTGAATTATAAATTAATTAAATGACAATAAAACGTTAATGTTTTGTAAAAAGATACACTGATATACTGGACAACAAGCAAATTCTTCTGCCATAATTACAATTTAAAATATTGAGAGAGGAAAAGTTACTCTCTCACTTATTTTTCATAAAGGTTTTGTTACAACATTACCCAACTTCAGCGTGACTCTAGAAAGTTAACGGCCTGAGCAGGCATTGGTGGTGTCTGGTAGGGAGGTAAAAGCTTAAGGTACTTTTATGGTTCTTAGTTTGTAGAAACAGCATGTTGGGAGTTCAAAGCAAGTGGCGGCGAGCCCATCCCTCAGTAAATCTTGCCGGACAAGGAAGTTTTCGTGTTCACCGGTACTGCAAATAGGCCGGTGACCCACTTCCATCGACCGCCTCAGTCATAGAAGAAACTCTGGCGTCTGAGAAACGTTGAGAGACAGAATCTTTAAGACACCTCATAGCTAGGACTAACATGCTCCAAGGCACAGGCGATTTTGATAAAGATCTTTAAGATTATTTCTGTTCGCTTGTTGCTGCAGGAAGCGACGCGGCTTCGGTGAAAAACATCTTCTCCCTCCATGAAAACTTAAAAAGGCTGGTAACTGGCAGTGTTTTCAGAGACGCAGGTTTCTTAACTTTTGCACTGGTTCGACATGTATTTGAGCTGTCGTGTAGGATGGGAGATTTAGCGCTTCTAAAGTCCTGTGATTGGCTCAAGGCTGGGTGAAAGCGGTGTCGTTCGTGCACTTTGCGGAAAAACGGATTTTTTTTATCTGGAGAGGTGCGAGGCTCTCAATTTCTGGACTCTGGTCTGGAAGCAACTTCTCGTCGGACCTCTGACATGTATGGTTGGTACTTGGGAGCTGTCCTAAGACTGACTTCACTTGCGAGTCGTCAGACTCCGGAGCTTGTGGTGAAGTTCTTACTGTACTGACAGTGCGACTCCAAACGTCTCGGACTACTCGTTTGCCGAGGGCAAACTTACTCATTTTTAGTTTACCAGTCTTGACATTTGGCATCGTTGTGCGCTCTGTCGTATGTGAGCCACATTGGTCCTTGGTATGATCAGCGAACGGGTGTGTCACACACCGAAATCTACCGTGATTTCAGGGCTCTGGTATAGAGTAAATTGCGATCCGTCTGCCTGATCGCTAGATCGTGAGATTTTGCATTTCTTTCGTGGCCCCGATCGATTCACAGTTGCCGCCTTTCTCCTCGCCACTGTCGCACACGACTCGCCAGCTGCAAGTTACATCGCTGCACGAAGCAAACAAAGTAAAGTACTGCTGCTCCGGCCTTGTCAGGGGTTACCAATCCCAATCGCCAACTGCTTTCAGCTGCACCTGTCGAGACTTCTGTAGATCATCGATCAAAGTTTGCTCAGCGTTAGAACAGTTCAGATCGCGTTATGCACATTTTTAGGGCCAGAGTACTTGATTCACTTTTTCCACCCAGGATTCTTGTCCATTGTGGTCTTAAACCACTTGTTAGTTTTTTACGATATTCTACCAGAATTTGTTTAACTTTAATTATGTCTGTCTTTGTTTTTATTTTTGGAAAATAAATGTTGTTAGTAAACTATATTCTCAATCAAATCATCACTTTTATATAGTCATCTAAAGTGTTAACTTTCATTGTGGCGTCCCATCCCAGGATAACTTTCGTTGTGTATGACCCTGCCAAGATAACTTTCCTTGGGTACGACTCTGCCAGGTTCTCAGTCATTTGTATACAGCCTACAAACGGGTTAACTTTGATTATGTTAAGACTTTTATATGGAAATAGGTCGTATATTATTTAGTAACATTTTCATTTAATTTTTCAGCTACAGAATTATTATACCGAATATTTTATTACTAACATGTGCTGTTTGTGTCTGTGTACGTTTCCTCACAGCACATAAGCTTTCTGTTGTGAGAGAACGTTAATGTTCGTTTGCAGAATGATTGACATTATAATGTTCTAGGAGCCGCAAACTGCATAATAAAACTGAGTATAAAGTCGAAAGTTACGAATGCATGTAACAGAAGTGAAAATAAAATCCTTGCAAAAGTGAGAGTAGGAACAGAGAAAACAGCAGTTTCTCAGAATGTGCAAACGTCTCTAGTCCTAGTATAGGTCATTTCAGTAAGTGTAATCCCACTCTTACGCGTTCCAAAAGAAATAAACTGTTGCTTTGTTGAAGAAAACATTGTAGCGTCGCTTGAGAACCGATAACAAACGAAGAAATCAATATGACTGGAAGGGAAGTTGAAAGCCTGTGCTCCCTCACCGAGCCCAGTTTCCAGATCACATAAACTGCAAAATATTATTATTCTGTCCTATCTGCTTACTTCCAATTTTTCTGCATACTTTTTGGACTTTCTGTGACAATATTTTTGACTAAACGGATAATAAAGCTTCCCGTCTACACACTCATAATTGGTTTTCCATCTGACATTCTAATGTGTTCACACAGCTGACGCTTTCTGAGGCAGTAGGTTTTCAGCGTCCGCGGTGCATAAAACGAGAAATGTCGATAAGATTAAAAAAAGTCATAACTGAGACACACTGCGGACGGCCCAGACCGGCGCCTGTGACGCGCCGGGTGACCTGTGTCGCTGACCTTTGTCCAGAGGTGACGCCTCGGTAATTACTGCAGAAGCGCAGCGCGACGCCTCTGTTGAGCCGTTCGAGGCTTATCTCCCGCTGCCGTCAACACTTGTTTGATCAAAAGGCTTACGGGGCAAATAATCGACGGTGAAATTCAATCCACAGTGTCAGGTCCAATCAACAGCCACCAGGAGTACAAGAAGGCCGAAAACGTAATACACCGAAACTAACTTGCAGTTCAGTTGAAACACATATCGTGGATTTAATATTTCGATTTGATACTCCAATGTGGCAGTGTATCATAAACACACAAGTAGTTTATAATACATATAAAAACCAAGATGATGCAAAAATAGTTGAAAATCGAGAAAGTTAAACTGATTTTGATGAGAGTGTTAGGCATTGTTACGAAGTTTCATGCCTTCGTTAGCGTCAGCGCAAATTTTTTAAGAAATTTATTGTTTTTATTGTGCAAATTAATTATGAGCTCAATGAGATTCCCAAGGTCTAGGCAACGAAGCCAGCCTGTAGCTGATCACGTTCCGCTGGTGCCTTTAATCAGAGCAAGAGAAAACAGATGTCGTGTGAAAATTTACTCACATGGTTGCGTACGGTACGAGTATTTCCCACAAACTGAATGCAGACCCAACTTTAAAAATAATTCCATTATCTGTTGGAAATGGTACATACCCTGAACATGGAGGAAAGCCTGTTAACGACCTACTCGCAAATTTATAACTTTCTCATGGGTGTTGCATATCACATGTGTTAAGCAAATGAGTAACAATGTGTCCCCAGAACAAGGACCGGTTGAGGTTGTGCTGTGGACGTCGACAATAGACAGACGAATTTTGTAAATGTTAAATGATGACTCATGACAGCGTAAAACTTTGCAATCTTTGACAAAATGTTCAGCGTAGAATGTGATGATGTGCATTAGAAGCAGCTTCGACGTAGAAATGAATATATACACAGACATAGTATTTTTTATGCGAAAATTTTCGATACTCTAGCTGGATAAGAAGAGAGCCAAGTTTATGATAAAAAAAGTATTTGTAAAGTATTAAACTTTGTTGGGACAAACTGAGGGACAAGGAGACAGAAAATGGATCGAAATGATTGTACCACAGGTACCTTTCACTGTTTTTTTTCTGAGCGGGCTTGTAATACGTATTCTGGCTGCTTAGTTCGGTGTGAGAAAGTGGTCGTTAACAGGAACTTACCTAACAGTCTTTCAGTAACATCATTATTATTTCATTTGCAAGTAGAAACACGTTAAATGGCTCTGAGCACTATGGGACTTAACAGCTGAGGTCATCAGTCCCCTAGAACTTAAAACTAATTAAACCTAACTAACCTAAGGACATCACACACATCCATGCCCGAGGCAGGATTCGAACCTGCGACCGTAGCGGTCGCGCGGTTCCAGACTGAAGCGCCTAGAACCGCTCGGTCACTCAGGCCGGCAACATGTTAAATGAAGTGAAAAATATAACAATAGTATTAAAGTGATACGGAATAGATGACACATGCTGAAGTTCTCAGACGATACTGCTCTTCATTACAGACAAGGTAGGACAAATGTTTACTTAGTACAGAACTTGGATTAAGTACCAACAAAACCAGCTGAGTGCTAAAGAATCTCACTAACGAGAATATTAATTTTATTAATAACAAAATTGTGCAGGAAACACAATAATAGAATATCAGTGAAGCATAAAAGTTTATGTAAAAGAGTGACCAAACTGAAAAAAGCATTTTTTTAACAAAAGAGTTCCATAATTGGAACTGAAAAGTATAACTTTGGTATTTTCTACAGTATTAATTTATTTTGTTAAATAGTCTTCTAGGTCTTAACACTATCGTCGTAAAAGAAGGTACAATATTCGTGAACAACGTTAACATTTTAGAACAATGTTATATAACACTGTGCTTTTGATTTGGAATTATGAAGTGCTATACGAAGAACCGACAGAAGAATCAACGGAATGAGTTTCACTTGTTTGAATAACTGACGTAGAAATGAAGAAGTTTCTGAAACAATACGTCTGCAATACAGTGCTGTGTGTGCAAAGACTTAGACGTGGCGAAAAAATAAAATAAGAAGAGACTATAAAGATGAGAACGTAGTACTACAGATGGATGGTAAGAAATTAATTGGCAGATGAAGAACAAAATGAACGAGTAACCGAAAACGCAAATGGAAACCTCATAGCAGAAACGGTGACGGGACAAATGCTATGTCAGGTAGCAAGAGAACTTTAAGTATCGAAAGCTGAGTGCCATAACGATATCGAAAACTCGAGGGGAGGTAACACTGGTTATCACACCCCATAACGCTTAGACAATATGATAATTTTTCATTTAGTAACCGAGTACCTAATAAACAATTACTCCGCTTTAACTTTTCTGCTGCACTTTTTAATGTTATAAGAATGTGTTTCTGCAGTACACAGTTGCAAAAGGGGATGACTTAATATTTCCGAAAGATAGCAGCCTTTCCAGTACTTGCACGAGCCACAGTCCGAATGATTGACTTATGTAGCTTTGTAACATTAGCCTGCACGGCCCTGATATGCGAACAGCTGAAAGCAAATGGAGAACTATTGCCACTATGAACTGATGAGTCAAAACGTTATGATCGTCTGCCAATTAGCGTCTTCCACCTCTGGGACGCAGCACAGCACCGATTCTGTGTGACCTGGATTCGACAAGCCCTCGGTATGTTTCCGGAAGTAAATGGTACCATACATCAACGCAGAGGTTACACAAGTCTTGTAAATTACGGGTAGGTGGTTTGTGGGCATGGAGGTGGCGCATCCCACCGTCCCACATGTGTTCCATGTGGTTCAAATTATGTGAATTTGGTGACCAGACATCAATGTGAGTTCACTATTAAGCTTCTCTAATCAATGCAGCACTATTATGGCCTCATGACACGATAGTTTTCCTACTGGAAGAAGCCATCGCAGTCGTGGAAGACAGAAGGCGTGAATGGATGCAGTAGTCCGCAATAACATTCACGTAGCCCCCACGTGTCATGGTACCTTCGATTAATTATTTAACCTGATCTGATTCGGGCCATCACGTCTTCTTTTATTGCTGACCAGGCTTACACACACACACACACACACACACACACACACACACAGTACCTTTCTTTCGTTATAGTTACCTAAGAAATAACAAATAGTACAATAATAAAATGACTTGAATGCCTTTACAGACAACGTGAATAAAAGTGCTAATTAAGAGCTAAGAAAGTTTATACTGGTAGTACTTTTATTGCTGCTGCATCCAGTAGCAAAAACTATGATAATAATAACAGCGGAAGATGTAAAAGAATTTATAGATATAAAAATAGATACTTTCTGATATAACGAGTTCTGAGGAAGGAAAATTTACGGAGACTGCACCAACTTAGAACAATGGAAAATGAGGAAAATTTGTCTGAAAAGAAGGACGTAAGGGGAAACGATTGTGCGCAGAGACAATGGTAGTCATTATCGTTGCTTCAATAAATATGTCATTAACTGTCTTTTTGAAACTAAAGAGGCGGCCGTTGTGGCCGAGTGGTTCTAGGTGCTTCAGTCCTGAACCGCGCTGCTGCTACGGTCACAGGTTCGAATCCTGCCTCGGGCATGGATGTGTGTGATGTCCTTAGGTTAGTTAGGTTTAAGTAGTTCTAAGCCTAGGCGACCGATGCCCTCAGATGTTCCCATAGTGCTTAGAGCCATGTTGTTGCTGTTGTTGTCTTCAGTCCTGAGACTGGTTTGATGCAGCTCTCCATGCAACTCTATCCTGTGCAAGCTTCTTCATCTCCCAGTACTTACTGCAAACTACATCCTTCTGAATCTGCTTAGTGCATTCATCTCTTGGTCTCCCTCTACGATTTTTACCCTTCACGCTGCCCTCCAATGCTAAATTTGTGATCCCTTGATGCCTCAGAACATGTCCTACCAACCGGTCTCTTCTTCTTGTCAAATTGTGCCACAAACTCCTCTTCTCCCCAATTCTATTCAATACCTCCTCATTAGTTATGTGATCTACCCATCTAATCTTCAGCATTCTTCTGCAGTACCACATTTCGAAAGCTTCTATTCTCTTCTTGTCCAAACTATTTATCGTCCATATTTCACTTCCATGCGTGGCTACACTCCATACAAATACTTGCAGAAATCACTTCCTTACACTTAAATCTATACTCGATGTTAACAAATTTCTCTTTTTCAGAAACGCTTTCCTTGCCATTGCCAGTTTACATTTTATATCCTCTCTACTTCGACCATCATCAGTTATTTTGCTCCCCAAATAGCAAAACTCCTTTACTACTTTGTCTCATTTCCTAATCTACTTCCCTCAGCATCACCCGACTTAATTCGACTACATTCCATTATCCCCGTTTTGCTTTTGTTGATGTTCATCTTATATCCTCCTTTCAAGACACAGTCCATTCCGTTAAACTGCTCTTCCAAGTCCTTTGCTGTCTCTGACAGAATTGCAATGTCATCGGCGAACCTCAACGTTTTTATTTCTTTTCCATGGACTTTAATACCTACACCGAAGTTTTCTTTTGTTTCCTTTACTGCTTGCTCAATATAAAGATTAAATAACATCGGGGACAGGCTACAACCCTGTCTCACTCCCTTCCCAACCGCTGCTTCCGTTTCATGTCACTCGACTCTTATAACTGCCATCTGGTTTCTGTACAAATTGTAAACAGCCTTTTGCTCCCGGTATTTTACCCCTGCCACCTTTAGAATTTGAAAGAGAGTATTCCAGTCAACATTATCAAAAGCTTTTTCTAAGTCTACAAATGCTAGAAATGTTAGTTTGCCTTTCCTTAATCTATTTTCTAAGATAAGTCGTAGGGTCAGTATTGCCTCACGTGTTCCAACATTTCTGAGGAATCCAAACTGATCTTCGCCGAGGTCGGCTTCTACCAGTTTTTCCATTCATCTGTAAAGAATTCGCGTTAGTATTTTGCAGCCGTGATTTATTAAACTGATAGTTCGGTAGTTTTCACATCTGTCAACACCTGCTTTCTTTGGGATTGGAATTATTATATTCTTCTTGAAGTCTGAGGGTATTTCGCCTGTCTCATACATCTTGTTCACCAGATGGTACAGTTTTGTCAGGACTGGCTCTCCCAAGGGCATCAGTAGTTCCAATGCAATGTTGTCTGCTCCCGGGGCCTTGTTTCGACTCATGTCTTTCAGTGCTCTGTCAAACTCTTCACGCAGTATCGTATCACCCATTTCATCTTCATCTACATCCTCTTCCATTTCCATAATATTGTCCTCAAGTGCATCGCCCTTGTATAGACCCTCTATATACTACTTCCACCTTTCTGCCTTCCCTTCTTTGCTTAGAACTGCGTTGCCATCTGAGCTCTTGATATTCATACAAGTGGTTCTCTTCTCTCCAAAGGTCTCTTTAATTTTCCTGTAGGCAGTATCTATCTTACCCCTAGTGAGATAAGCCTCTACATCCTTACATTTGTCCCCTAGCCATCCCAGCTTAGCCATTTTGCACTTTCTGTCGATCTCATTTTTGAGACGTTTGTATTCCTTTTTGCCTGCTTTATTTACTGCGTTTTTATATTTTCTCCTTTCATCAATTAAATTCAATATTTCTTCTGTTACCCAAGGATTTCTACTAGCCCTCGTCTTTTTACCTACTTCATCCTTTACTACTTCATCCCTCAGAGCTACCCATTCTTCTTCTACTGTATTTCTTTCCCCCATTCCTGTCAATTGTTTCCTTATGCTCTCCCTGAAACTCTGTACAACCTCTGGTTTAGTCAGTTTATCCAGATCCCATCTCCTTAAATTCCCACCTTTTTGCAGTTTCTTCAGTTTTAATCTACAGTTCATAACCAATAGATTGTGGTCAGAGTCCACATCTGCCCCTGGAAATGTCTTACAATTTAAAACCTGGTTGCTAAATCTCTGTCTTACCATTATATAATGTATCTGATAACTTCTAGTATCTCCAGGATTCTTCCATGTATACAACGTTCTTTAGAGCCATATGAACCATTTGAAACTAAAGATATTGTTCAGTTCTCCAGTCCAATTAGGGAGGTTGTTCCAGAGTCTGTTTCCTGCCAACGAAAATATCTTCGAGAAAGTGGCTGAGCGATGAAGTAGGACAGAAAGAATTTTGTTCTGATGGGAACGGTTTTTTTTGCCATGTTTTTCACACAAGAGCGGTGAGGTCGAGGAGCGATATGAGAGACAGTGTTACGTTGGTACAACAGAGAGCATGAAAATCTCTGTGATTGTCTGCACGCATTCAGGATACCTGTGCGTATGATGGTGAAATATGATCAAGGTGTTGTTCATGACAGATATGACGAAAATAGATATTCATGACCAGTCCCAAGTGCCATGTACTTTCCTGAGAAAGACCTTACATGCTAACATCGCTGTAATCAACAGTCAGAAGTATAAGTGGTTGTGCAAGTTTCTTTTTCAGATCAAGAGAGAAGATTTTTTTGTATCTATGTAGGACGTGAGAAATGCTGATGCGTCCTTGCACTATGGAGTTACGTGCTCAGAACAATTTAGGTTTGCATCTATACTTTGCTGAGGGACAGAAGTTGATATTCATCTCGTTTAGGATTAACGTTAGGGATTTCTGGCTAAGGAACCTAGAGTTACCAATCAGTACTGCTTGCGTTTTGGATAGCTTGAGCTTTAAACGTACGTTCTGCGCCCATTTTGTTATTGCACACAGGTCGGTATTGAGTTCTCGATAGCTGTCTTAAAGTTTGTTGGCTTTGCACTTAGATACGACTGGAAGTCATCAGCGTCCATGTGGTATTTTCAGTACCTACCACAGGTTCCACGAAACCTCAGGTGAATGTCCCCCATAGCTTAATACTCTCCACATCGGCCTCAGATTTTGGCGGGATGCGTGTTTCGACTACTCGTTAGCCCAGATTACAGCGTATATGGACACGGTCAGCGACCTGCTTTAAGAAGAAGCGTTATACATCCGACCGGTTCAGTCTCGACCGTTTCTTGTCGACTGCAATAGTACTGACTATGCAGAGGCCCATGTTCGATGGAGTACGCTGAGCAGAATAGTTCCAAATGTTGTATCAGGCAGCAGAACGTCGTCTATCCTGCTTTGCAGCAGGAAAGCCCGTGTCCTATGGACTGTGTGATGAGCAGACGGCTGCCAACACTTTGTCGGCTACACATTGTTTTAAAGTCCCAATCACTGTCCGTAGATGCTGAGGACAGTGGAACGCGAACAACCTACCAGCCTAGCCGCTTCCGAAATGCTCGTTACTAGGCGCCAGTCATAATAATGTGCCCTTTGTGAAAGTCTCTTATATCAGTGGATTTCCCCGTTTGCGGCCCGTATCATTGCAAGAATGATGTTCCATTCGTCTGTACTCTGCATATACTTTCCCTCTCACGCGACGTGTCCACAACTCCAGCAAGTGGGCAGTGATGATAATGATTTGGCTCGTCAATGCGTTTCCAGAGGGCGTGCCACTCTACTGTATGGTCTAAGGTTAATGGCACCCTCTTGGGTAAAATATTTAGCAGGCAATAATACGAGAAAATGTAATCTTCAGACCAGAGCCTGGAATGTTAAAGCCGTTGATTGGATACATAGATTAGTGAATTTAAAATGGGAAATTACAAAGTTGAAGTTAAAGTGGGTGAGAGGAAGAAAAGGACTTTTCTCAAGTGTGTGCAGGATCGTCAAGAATAAATCAGATAGGAGTGATGAAGGAGCTACAATAAACAACATTAAGAACTCATTTCATAGCTGAGATAGAAACAGAAATAACACCCTCCACGATAGTACAAATTTCCATGCCAACTAGCTCCGCATATTGTGAATAGATTGAAAAGAATGTGTGATCAAATAACAGAAATTATTCAAATTGTTAAGGGTGACGAAAATTGAATTGTCTTGAGTAACTGGAATTAGACAGTAAGAAAAAAAGTCGAAAAATAGTAGGAAAATATGGAGTAACGCGAAGCTGCTTCGTCCAATTTTTCAAAGACTACCGTGTAATCATTATACATATTTGGTACAGAAATCTTTTCTTAAATGTATTTGGTGTTTTGATCTCCACGTTATAAAAAACACAGTTTCTTTTAATTTACACAGAAATCTTTCGACACCTATGTGTTATACTGGTTGGGTTCAATTTATTTCTATAAAGTATAATACAAAGTTTATGAGCGTTTCTCTATTGTAGGCCTAAACTTTATTACCTCGTCATTTTGTTTGGTTTGTTTCTATTGCTCAACTGAAAATCACATTGCCAACAAGAATGAAATTTTGAAGATCGGTTCCTGTGCCCCTTTTCGTCATTTTGATAGCATGTCATCTAAAAAGCAGTAGAAATAAATTTGTGCATTTTTATGTACGTTACTATACTTATATTTTCCGTCCTGTTGTGAATCTGTGGTGAATCTCTTTCTCTGCTGCTGTCGTGTACACCGTTTCCACGCCGTTCACAATTGATTAAACCTGGGGAAGGAATGCAATAGAAGATGAATGGGTGGCTTTGAGCGATGGTGTAGTACAGATAGCGGAGGGACAACTAGGCAAAGAGACTAGACCGACTAGAAAAGTATAATTAAGCCAAGATAAACTGACTTTAATTGACAAAAAGAGAAAATATAAAAATACAGCAAATGAACTAGTCTAAAGAAAAACAGATGAATTGCATTACTAGAAAGTTGGCTACAGCAGGATATCAAAGGTGTAAAATCATGCACAACTATGATAAAGACAGAAGCAGACTATAGCAAAATTTAAAAAAGAGGAGTTTTAGAAGAGAGGAAAAAAGTCTGAGTATCAAAAACTCAGACGACAAGCCAATATTAGCTAAAGAAGGAGAAACTGAAAGTGGAAGAAATATGAAAAAGGGCAGTCACATGAAATCGAGACAGGTGGATAAAACGAAAGTAAACTATTTATTTTTTCAAATGTAATCACCATAACTGTTAATACTGTTATCTTGCTGTGTGACTAGAATGTCAATGTCCTCATGGAAAAATGTTCGTGGTTGCCTACTGTAACGGGACCTTCTAATGCTTAAACCGACGTTGATCATTTTAATTCTTACAACAAATACGTCATTTATACCATACTGTGGCGTTCGCTGTTTTATTCAGTGGTTTGGTATTTAAGTAATTTGTAAATGAAAATGATAATCTTATTTTATTACATTGAGTAATTACTAAATAATTTTTCTCCCGGCTAAAAAATTGGTCAAGTTGCTAAAGAACTCCAGCTTAATGTTGTGTTAAGGTGTTGTCTGTAAGTTGTGTGTCACTAAATCACAGTTCATACAACAGATTCTATATAACTATTGATTATGATGGAAATAGTTATCTTCAGAAAAATGCTCATTAAAACCACCGAATATCAGCCGCGCACAACACTGACGTATGTTACCTGAAACAATATTCTTCGCAACTCGTGCGTAATTAATTTCGGCTCCATACATCAGCTAGGAAAGTTTGTTATAAGGATCGGGCTATGACACTGTTTTTAAAGAACCAATCTGATTCGAATCATTTTCATTAAAATGAGTTCGGGACCACCGGTGCACATTTATTTTTACACATTTGTATTACGTTCGGCATTTATGTCTGCAGAGTTCCGTAATTTGAATTTGCCACTGACATAATTGTTAAGATGGCGGCAGACAATTGATAGAGACTTTCTATTGTTGGAGCAAATAAGATAAGTATTTGAAATGCTTTTTAAACTCTACTTTCGTATTGTGCACTATTTAGACTTCATCAAGCATACATTTGATTTTTTTCTAAGGAAAACACAGACAAAAACGCGGTACAAATCGCTATCATCAATGGCATCATCCTTGCAGCGGAAAGAAATAATTAACACAGATAATGCCTACTGAGAGAGGAATTAATGTTACAAATAATTATTCACTCATATTTATAATAATAATGAACTCTATTCTCAAGTAATAACTAACAAATAATTACAATTTCTTAACAGACCTCAGTTTGATATGCGTCCGCAACCTACAAAAGCCGACCAACGAAAGGTAAAAACAAAGGAAGACAAACGCAGATCATAAAAGGAATCTACAATTATCATTGTCTTTGTATGATACACATCGATATGTCCAATTACATCATAAAATATTACATAAATAATTAATATTTATCATCGTTTTCACTATTTTTTCATATGTCGAGTAGACAATATTTGTAACTGTTACAGGCATAATTTCCTCTCGTCGCACTTTAACTAAGATTTATCTCGTGGATGTTACAATACGACAACAGTGCACCTTCAGAACCTTGTGTTCTATGAGATTGAATCAATAAATACGTTGCAAATTGCGATGCAGACGTCGAACTGTATATACCAGCTTGAAATTTACTTTCTTTTTCAACATATTCCACTTGCAAACGGAAATACTGATCCCATACTTCGACAAGGCGCTAAAATACTGCAGCACAGAATTCTTGTGGCACCGTTGGTATCAAACGAGTTTATTTGCTTCCTTAAATTTCTGCAACCCTGAAGACCGATTTGTCCTGGGGATAGCGAAATATTTCTGCAGAGGAAATCAATATGCCATCACTAGAGTTGTGTTGTATCAAAAATATGGTTCGGTCGTTTTGATGCAATACATATAAAAAGTAATTAATTGTTGGATTACCGGAAGAATTGGTAGCATTGGCAGAGAAAGAAAAAAAATGAATATGTGAGAGAGAAACTGAGAACCGACGACTTCTCATTCTTGTTTGTTTGTTTGTTTTGCACGTAACTAGAACCGCACATCATTCGAAGTTAGTCACTGTATATCCTTAGAGAAAATACACTGCATTAAGTCACAAAAATTAGTAGACCGCGTAACTTCTGCTCTTTTATGTAACCAGAGCAATTGCTTTTGATGCAAGTAGATCAAAACATAAAAAGTTATTATTAATATTGTTTTTGTTCTCAATAGAAAATTCTTCATCGTGATCAAATGCATGAGTTCCTTTTTGTTGTTGGTAAGTTGGAAGGTTGTTTATGTAAACAGAAACATGTTTTATATAAGCTCGATGAGTTATTGAAGAGATGTTTGATCTGTTTGTGTTTCGCGGTTTTTTAAATTTTAGCTTTCTTTGAGAAAATTGCTTTTTCTAGAGCTGTATGATAAATCAGTATCTTTCTTTATGTGTACTACAGCATCCCTCTGTTTCACGTTACAAATCAAGAATTTACGAAAAACGAATTAAACACTGGCAATTTCAATTTTGCCACAAAAGCTCTATATTTTTAAGTGACACGCGAGCGTAAGTATGTAGAACGAAAATGTTTCATAGGTAGATTACACTGCCCTTTATGTATCTTCCCTCCGCTTCTAAGTTGTCCGCTACTTACGGTTTCTAGAGGACTATAGCAACCGAAATAACACCTGATAGGTACGCAACACGTCTAACATCCAGGTAATGCAGTTACGATCTTTACTGACCAAAGCTACCAGCAGAACTACTCTAGTCTACGCTTACTTGTTATAGTCATACAACTGTAGCGATCGCTGGATGACCAGGGCGTCCAGGACAACTCTAGTTTGTGACATTTTCTTTTCCTTTGCAGAATTCGTGTATCCAACTGAAGATAAGTTTCCATGAAATATATTTCTAAACATATATGGGACGAATTTCACTATGGACATGCTCTGCAGACAGTCCCTCGCCTTGTTCTGGTCGGGTACACACTCATAGCACACCTGCCATCGCAGTGCGACTGCATATCGTTAACCAATGGCCATGGAGTACTGTGCATAGGCTGCCTTCCATGCTACAGGTGGTGCCATATTCTAGATAAGTATAGGCGAGAAATACAGAGCGTTATGCCGTGTTCTGGCGTTTGTGACATATTTATTAACACACCGTCGCATTAAAAAGAGAGAGAGAGAGAGAGCTATTTTCCACTTGCATTCAAACTTAATTTTCACTAAAGACTACTACAATGAATTCTGTCTACTCTCGCCCACTTTTAAGAAAAAAGTCTCTACAGTCTTTATTGCGCATTTCTCGCTTGAACTTTGTTATATTGATTATTCTGCATAAAACAAGTGTTACAAAAGCAGAGTAGCACACACTTCCTCTTGAAATGAATTTAAAATTAACTTTTCCACTTAATGCGTTTACATATTCTAGCATCACAGTGGCTTCTATGGCCTCTTGGATTCTATGTAGTGTTTAATTCAATTTTCGTACTGTTTGGCACATATAAGGAGGACCTCTGCATACTCTAAAGTTATTCTCAGTTATCACAGCCCAAATATTTCTGCACTATCTATAATTTATCAATGTGAAGTAAACAAATGGATAAAACTGATATGCAATTTTCAAAGTGCTATTAAACAACTGTGAACCGAAAGTTCCATTTCCATAATAACATTGCAAGCTGTCGTTCGCTTTAATCATAAACATATATCAAAGGAGTGATTCTGAATGTTATTATTTTTGCTTAAAGAAAAGTATTATCTTCTCAATAACATTCCAATCGTGAGCTACACCCTTAATTTTTATATATTATTGGTGGATTTACTCATGGATCTTTTGTTGCCTATGCTTGTGGCCACTTTCAAAACTCAAATTAATAACCAAACTGATTAATTTAATAAGAATGACTCTTAAATTGCTGGCATGGGCGAGGGGGAGGGGTTGCAGTCTCGGTTCCACTAAACACATATACCTATCCCAGCTTTTAACATGAAAATACATGGAGTTCTATGACCTCTCCATCATTTGTACAAAGGCTCCTTTTACAGGAGTCTCTCTTAAGTGGCTTTTCTACCCACTTTCTGCCAAGTGGCCAGCTTCACAATGGTCTGCTACCAGGCCAAAGTAAAATGTTTTGCGAACCGGCACTCTTGTGCCTGACCCTCAGGCACAAGGAGGACAGGGGTTCGACCACAAGTCCCACTGCAGGTACGATCCACCGGGTTCTGCTTTCCAGGATCACTCGCAAATCCAGGTTGCTGCAAGCAATACTTATGGCCCCAGTTCACCTTTCTCCTCGTTGTCCGTCGCCTCCTCTATGGCCCCTCAGTTACAAGTTCTTTACAGGTTCTACATGCAGTTACAGGATAATTCTGATCGCAATTTTCCTATGGAAAAAAGTCAAAAATATATACGAAATGTAATACTGGGGAACACCGACATTATGACCTAAAATATGAAAGTTAATCTGACTAACGTTGATAAAGTCAGAGAGTGCATGCAACCTCTCAACATCACTTTGGCAACAGAATAAGAGGAAGAGGGTAAAACTGTAGAAGTAGACACTGATTGTATTGATTATTAAATGTAAACTGACTACTCTAGAATATTGCACCTAGTATAAATTCAAGCATAGGAAAAGGTGATGGAGATATTGAAAGACTGGTTCTCCATTTAGTAGATCAAGTTCACTCCTAATTTGGTCGGATGGTGGAAGAAAAAGAACTGCTTTTGCGAGGTGGATACTCGTCGAGAAAGCATGTTACTCACGTACATGCATTCAATGTATCATTATGTTTCTTTATGTCGATTTATACCTTTATCATTCTCCTTCTTTTTCTTCTTCTTCTTGCGTCGACTCCAGTCAGCTGTGAACAACGTAAAACAATCTTTAGAAGAACTGTTCTTACGAATAAGGCTGTCCTTCCTAGTTTACCAGTATCTTTCATTCTCTCGCTTGCTACTTTTTATTCTCTGGCTCTGCTGTTGTTTTTGGTGAAACTTCTTTCATGTCTCTTCTTTTTTTCTTGAAAACCGTTCATTCTGAATTTTACTCTGTTGTTAATGTGTTCTTCAGTTGGATCGTTATACTCACCATTATCAGTACAGTTCTTTCAGAAATGTCACAACTTTACACTTTGGCCAAAGATGAGAAAACTATGCTTATTTCCTGAACGTGTTTTTATGAAAAATATTTAGATTAACATCTGTGAATGAAGTTAATTTCGTCTGGAAGAACCGGAGAGAGCAACTGCAGTGGTTAAAACACTGTAATCGTTTCAAATGCTCGTAGGACTATTAAAGATTAAGTATTTCGTAATCCAAAAAAATCATTTCAGACCAACTGCGGGACGTTGCCTTCATGTGGTCACCACTTGCAATGTCAGATTATGAGCCAGGTTTCTGAAGATCACGACGCTGATGAGGTGTTACACGGTGATATTCTTGGGAGAATTGTATACGAATATAAGCTCGTGGCACCACCTGTAGTATGGAAGGTAGCTCATGCACAGTACTCCATGGCCATTGGTTAATGATATGCAGTCGCACTGCGATGGAGGTGTGCTGCGAGTGTGTACCCGACCAGAACAGGGCGAGGGACTGTCTGCAGAGCATGTCCATAGTGAAATTCGTCCCATATATGTTTAGAAATATATTTCATGGAAACTTGTCTTCAGTTGGATACAGGAATTCTGCAAAGGAAAAGAAAATGTCACAAACTAGAGTTGTCCTGGACGCCCTGGTCATCCAGCGATCGCTACAGTTGTATGACTATAACAAGTAAGCGTAGACTAGAATAGTTCTGCTAGTAGCTTTGGTCAGTAAAGATCGTAACTGCATTACCTGGATGTTAGACGCGTTGCGTACCTATCAGGAGTTATCTCATTTCGGTTGCTATAGTCCTCTAGAAACCGTAATGAGGTAACACCTGATAGGTACGCAACATGTCTAACATCCAGGTAATGCAGTTACGATCTTTGAAGGTGGTACTGGCCCAGTTCTCGTTTGTAAGCTCTCCCTCCCCTCTCCTCCAATCAGAGGCTAACGTTTTAGCCACCATTAAAATGAAACAGCCAATTACAGTGTAGTATTTTAAACCTATTAAAATGGAATTGAAGTGTTGCCCAAGGCACCCATCATGGTGGTTTTCAAAAGTACCGGTACAATCTGAATCTAGTTGCACTGTACTCATAAGTATCCAAACGACCTAAACTATTACGTTTGCGATGTTTATGAATCTCTTGTCTCATCAATCACATACGTAAATTTAATACGAAACAATAATTATAGTATTTTATGGCATGTAGAATGAATATGAAACATGCACTTCATAAGTAGTTAAAAACATTTATGCAATATAATTAATGACTTAGAAATACCTAGTTGCTGAAGATGTATTTTGCTTTAAATACGGTTCTATGAAACTCTAAAATGAGAAATAAAATCAACTAATGCTTTTGTTCCTGTTACTTGTCATTGCCAACAGATAAAAGCGTTCATATTCGATCAATGAACCACACCTAGTGCAAGACACAAATTAATTGTGTCTCACATCTAAATTATCATATTATCCTTGTCAAGTGTCACAATGTCTGTAGAAATACGCCAGCAATTCAAAAGGTGAGATGTTTACGTCAAGTATTACAGTATTATTTACCAAACTCGTGTATACGTTAAGTGGTGTTCAAAACATACTTCTGAATTATAAAATATGTATCCCAACCATGTTTCATGCCAAAATCACATTTGACGTGATAAGTAAGTAGGTGTTTTGAAACTGTCCACTAATACACTTCATAATATGATAAGGAAATTGCCTTGATCAAGTTGTTGTCGTGTTGCACTGTTCTGTAACTGCAGATCTGGATTAGCATCACCAGCGAATGTTTTTCGCTTTACTGTCTGTTTTTCTGCTTTTCCCGTGCCATTAGTGGATATCTCAATGGCCTGAAAATTTACAAGCTGGATATGTGAGATAAGCATTCTTTTAAGAGGAAGTTGCCACTGTTAAATTATTGAAGGCAGGTGCCCGATTGCAGGTAGCGAGGATGGGCTTCTCGTAGCTCCAGCTTTATCTCCAAGAGGGGTGCGGAACACGTGTTTTTCTGTCGAAAGAAACATGGAATTCCTCGCAGAAGCCTTTTAGTCAGAGAAGAGATCTCTAGACAGTTGTGGCTTTCTTCAGGATGTGTGAACGTTTGTTACAATGCTTCAGAATAATGTCCAGTTTAAACTTTCAGAATACCGCCATAGACCATTCTATATTTTTGGGAGTGTCCACGACTTCACACTGTGCCTACGTGCAGATTTTTTCATTAATTAATTTGACACATTTCATGGACTGGGAAGTCTCCTGGCTCTGGCTGTAACCTGTTTCCTGTCTCGCTACTCTGGCCACACACCTGAGAGCGTTTGACTGGTTTGATGCGGCCCGCCATGAATTCCTCTCCTGTTGCAGCCTCTTTATCTCAGAGAAGCACTTGCAACCTACGTCCTCAGTTATTTACTGGATGTATTCCAACCTCTACCTCCTTCTACAGCTTTGCCCTCTACAGTTCCCTCTATGTAGAGCCATGGAAGTCATTCCCTGATGTCTCAAAGGATGTCCTGTCATCCTGCATCACTCCTTGTGAGATTCTGCGCAGAACTTCCTTATCCCTTGCCTTATCAGTCCAAGTAATTTTCAACATTCGTCTGTGGTATCACATCTCAGATGCTTAGATTCTCTTCTGCTCCGATTTTCCCACAGTCCTTGTTTCACAACCATACAATGCGGTGCTCCAAACATTCTCAAAAACTTCTTCCCCAAACTGAGGCCTAGGTTTGATATTAGCAGACTTGTCTTGGTCAGAAATGCCTTTTTTGCCACAACTAGTCTGCTTTTCATGTCTTCCTTGCTCCGTCTGTCATTAGTTATTTTACTGCATAGGTTACACAATTCCTTAACTTCTGTTTCGTGACCATAGATTCAGACGTTAAGTTTTCCGCTGTTCTCATTTCTGCTACCTCTGCTTTCGTATTTCTTTGATTTACTCTCAGTCCATATTCTGTACTCATTAGAGTGTCCATTCCATTCAGCAGGTCATGTAATTCTTCTTCACTTCCACTCAGGATAGCGATGTCATCAGCGAATCTTATCGTTGAAAGCCTTTCACCTTGATTTTTAATTCCACTTCCGAACCTTTCCTTTATTTCTATCATTGCTTCTTCATTGTCCGTATTGAACAGTAGGGGTGAAAGTATACATCCCTGTCTTACACCCTTTTAATACGAGTGCTTCATTCTTGGTCCCCCACTCTTATTATTCCCGCTTTACTCTTGTACATACTGCATATTACCCGTCTCTCCCTACAGTTTACACCTATTTTTCTCAGAATTTCGAACATCTTGCACCATTTACCGCTGTCGAACGCTTTTTGTAGGTCTACAAATATTATGAACGTGTGTTGATTTTTCTTTAGTCTGGCTTCCATTATCAATCACAATGTCATAGTTGCCTCTATAGTGCCTTTACCTTTCCCAAAGCCACACTGACCGTCATCTAGCACTTACTCAATTTTCTTTTCCATTCTTCTGTATATTATTCTAGTCAGCAACATGGATGCATGAGCTGTTAAGCTGATTGTGCGATGATTTTCACCCTTGTCAGGATTTGCAATCTTCGGAACTGTGTGGATGGTATTTTTCCGAAAGTCAGATAGTATGTCCCTAGAATCATACAGTCTACACACCAAGGTGAATACCAGTTTTGTTGTCACTCCCCCAATGATTTTAGGAATTCTGATGGAATGTTATCTATACCTTCTGCTTTATTTGATGGTAAGTCCTCCAAAGCTCTCTTAAATTCTGATTCTAATACTGAATCCCATATCTCTTCTAAATCAACTCCTGTTTCTTCTTTTAGCACATCAGACAAATATTACCTCTCGTAGAGGTCTTCGATGTTCTTTTTCCATCTATCCGCTCTCTCCTCTGCATTTAACAGTAGAATTCCCGTTGTACTCTTAATGTTACCACCCTTGCTTTTAATATCACCGAAGACTGTTCTGACTTTATGCTGAGATTTCTTTTTCGATTTCTTCACATTTTTCATACATCCATTTCGTCTTAGCTTCCCTACACTTCCTATTTATTTCATTCCTCTGCGATTTGCTTTTCTGTATTCCTGAATTTCCCCGAACATTTTTGTACTTACTGCTTTCATCGATCGACTGAAGTATTTCTTCTTTTACCCCTGGTTCCTTCGCAGTTACCATCTTATGTGACTTCCTTTTCAGATAAGTCTATTCCTCTTCAACTGTACTGCCTACTGAACTTTTCCTTATTGTTGTATCTAGCGTATATCGTCATCCCTTAGCACTTCCGTATACCACTTCTACGCATATCTCTTGAAGTTCACTCTACTCTTCATCACCACCACATTGTGATCTGATTCTATATCTACTCCTGGGTACCCCTTACAATCCACTTTCTGACTTCGGAATCTCTGTCCGACCATTATGTAATCTAACTGAAGTCTTTCCGTATCACCCGTCTTTTCCAAGTAGACCTCCTCTTCTTGTGATTCTTGAACGGAGTATTCGCTGTTACTAACAGGAATTTGTTACAGTACTCAATTAGTCTTTCTCCTCTCTCATTCCTTTGCCCAAGGCCATATTCTTCTGTGAGCTTTTTTATTTCTACTCCTTTCCCTACAACTGCATTCCAGTCCCTCGTGACTATTAGATTTTCATCTCCCTTTAAGTGCTGTGTTAACCTTTTCAATATACGCATATATTTTATCTATCTCTTCATCCTCAACTTGCGACGTCGGCATATATACCTGAAGCATCGTTGTCAGTGGTTTCTGTTGCCTTCTGCATCTTCATGTCGTTAGTCATTGCTGATTTTTCCGTCTGTAGGGGTAGTTTACCACCCCAGGGACAAGAGAGTGCCCTGAGCCTCTGTCCAGTGCACCGCCCTCTTTGACAAGGCAGTTGGGAGAATGTAGCTTCTTGTGCAGGAAGTCTTCGGCCGCCAATGCTGATTATTTATCAAAATTTAAAAAGTGACAGGTTTCGAACCTGGAGCTGAGTATGTTTCTATGAGTAATGAAAGATGTTGCCCTAGACCATGGAGCTGAAATACAATGAGACAGAAAGAATTAAGAGGTTTTTTTAACTCTGTTACATATTTTTCCGTCACTGGCGCTCATAATTTCATCACTCACTAGGCGACCGTTTCCAGTCCTGGCAGCAAAACAGTTGAGTTACAGACGGCTGTTTGGGAACGACTCTTGGCTGTAGGATTTTGTAAAGTACTCTTCCTTTTAGACTTTTGTAGAGTAAAGACGTCAGGTGAGACCAGGAGAGGTGACTGGCGAGACGAGTGTTAGTGCCCGGCAACAATGTCCGTACCTAAACACTAAGTGCAAAGAAAGTTCGGAAATCATACCCTTCAGTTGCTAACGCCGCCAGCTACCTTACTCAAGCTCTACATGCTGTGGTAAGACGTGCCATAGTTGCACAAGCCAACGTCGTTTAGATGGGAAGTTGATTTTCCGAGCACAAGATGGACGCCGAGTGAGATCACAGGTATTTTCTTCGTTCCCTAAAAGAACTTATGTAAGAGGAAATAGTGTCAAGTTTAAATTTTCTTTGTTTTGTATACTTACTATAGTGTCCGTTCTTGTCACACAACTGAATGTTAACGTCCCAGCGGCGCTTGTTCATAAAAAAGACTTGTTCTTTAGCTGAAGTCCCGATAATCGCAACATAACCCGAAATTCTGCGTGACATTGAAAGAGTACCGTCAAACCTCCTTGCCTAGGGACGCCAGATGAAAGTCGATGTCGTCAAGTCCTGAATGAAAATTGCGCAACGGATAATTGGGGAGGGGAGCTTGAGAGCGCTACCTAGAGAGCGTGCCCTTTCTGTACGATACTAGGCAAGGGGCTGGAGGTCTCACACGCTGATGTGTGGGTCCATGCATTCTATTTTATTTAAATGAATTCCTTTAACTTGAATTCTTTGTGACTTTTAAGGTATGTTGAAGATTGATGACAATTGATTACCTATTTATTTTAAAAACTTTCACTCGACTTTACAGCGATTGCAGCAATTGTTCCAGTTTACAGATATCACAATTTTACAATTTATAGCTCGCGTATATTATATACTAATCTGCACGCACATTTCTACTGGCAAGACGGAATTGCGTTGGCCATATGTATACCACCAAACTCTCCCAATATTTTACATGGGACATCCACTATGTGAGGAGGATAACGGGCAAACTGGGGACCAGATACATTAACACATGGGCTCAAATTTCCGAAATTAAACAAGTACATTCATTTCCTTGCACAGTCTGAAGCAGGAAATGAAATAATTAGTACAAATATTCAAATACCTTTCTTCCATGCGTGAACATTGAGACAGACGCACTGAGGGCACGTGTGCTCACTTACCCGTCTTCGGTAACACTCTTAGAATATGGCGGGCACCCGGAGGTCTTCCTGGGCCCCTGTGGAGGGGGCCGTGACCAACCTCTCCACCCCAAATCTTGTGACACTGGAAAGTCTTTGACTTTTACCTGCCTGTGCTGTCTCTCTGATCCCCTACCCAGGTGTAAGGTTTGCACTACTATACTACAGAACTATTTTCCAACTAAGTTTTGGCCACGCTTTATGGAAAGGTGTGAGGAGGATTAGGAAAGTTCATGTGCAGATTCGCATTCACGTACAAGAAATGCATAACACACGACACATATAAATACGTATTATGAAGCCTGACACATTTCTTTCCACCCGTCCACATGGGTTCTGTTGCACCTGCGGCCGGCCGCGTCGTGTAGTTAAATTGGCGGCGGAGCCGCCTCTGTTTGTATTTCCCGGTGCGAGCGAGCAGCGAAACCTCTTGCTTATGGATCGTAAACTACTGTACCGTTTCAACATAAACACAAAAAATTCTATTCAAGTTTTCTTGATAGTGAAAAATTCGTTTAAAAAACTGCTACAAGTTTCATCAGTGTCTATTGTCACAATAAAAGTGTAATTAAACGTTCCTAAATCGTATTTAACTAACACACCTCGTATTGTTTACTACTTAGATAGACGCGATCTAGGCCTAAATTTTCCGAGTTATAAACGTTTAAAAACCTGACCAAACACGCCTGATAACGTAAATTCTCTGAAAGCAAATTAACTACAAATTCATTCTTCTGTCATTGTACATCTAAATAAAAAAACTACCACCACACATAAGGCCTTTGTGTCGTTTTTTGTTTACACACAGCCAATATCGTGTCCTTGACAAATTTAAAACATTCTTTAAACTTAATTATTCTTTCGAAACTGACCATGAGTGAGAAATGTGGGAGCTGTTATATGGTAGCGAGTAGAGGGACCTCTTGTCAATCTTGTAGGAAATATTTTCACTGGGCGGGGCGGGGGAGGGGGGGGGGGGAGCGGGGAGGATGCAGTGGTGAGAATGTTGGGAGAACAGATGAGCCTCTCTCCTGGAACTGCAGAGTATGCAGCAGGAACATTTTGATTGAGGAACAGGAAAGGAAAATCTGTGCTATTCTGGCACAGTTGGAGAAAGCAAAGAAGGAACTCATAAGGATCAAGGGCGATAGAGGGGGAGGAGGGTGGTTGGGAACTGCCAGCTTGTAGGAGGATAGGAAGAAAGAGAACGCGATCTGACAGTTTTATGATCAACACCAAAAACAGGTATGTACCACAGCCAGAGTTAAGTGGAAAAGAGCCTCAGGTAGAATGGGGAGCAGGAAATTTGCTGAACACTTCAACAAGACCAAGGAACCTAGGAATGTACAAAGTGTTAGGCAGAAGAAAGTGCTGCTGCTAGGTAGTAGCCATGGGTGAGGTGTTGGCCCTCAGCTACAGGAAAGCTTAGGGGCAGCATACCAGGCGACCAGTATCTTCAAGCCAAATGCAGGGCTAAGTCATGTGATGGAGGACCTAGGGTCTTATTGTAAGGGCTTTACAAAAGAGGACCATGTTGTGAGAGTGGGTGGGGCGGGAAACAGTTTGGACAGGGATGGGGCATTTGTCGTAGGTAGTGACCAAGACAAGATAGCTTCACTGACTCATGGCACCAACGTACACTTTGTTGAACTGTTCTTGCATCATGATCGGCCACACTTTCATGGAGCTGTGAGGCGAATCAATGTGGGGTTAGTGATGTCTCTAAGGACAGCCAACTTATGCTCATGTTTCTCTGGTGCCCGTTGGGACTATCAACAGCTGGGGTTTCACTAGGCTTGGCCTACACCTAAACAGGACTGGGAAGGGAAGACTGGTAGAGATGATTCATGAAAATATAGGTGGTGGATTTCGGGCCACACATGGTCAAATACCTGTTGTCAGAGGTAGTAAAAGTAGGTCTTTTTTAGGATAAATCCAGACAAAAGGTTCTCCTGCCTAAAGAGTATCTTCAGAACTAAAAAATACTGAAACAATCACTCACAAGACAGATTTTAACACCTCAATACCAGATGTCACAAAGAAAAACAAAGCATTGGAAAGAGTAGCATGGGGCATTTCACAGACTTAACAATCATCCATCAAAACATGCAATCAATAAAAAATAAAACACAACTACTAGAAGTTGAGCTCCAATCTTTGAACTGCAGAGTAGTTTGTATTACTGAGCATCGGTGTAGAGACACAGAAATCCAACATGGAGTATTATCATTGTATGAAAAGGCAATCTCTTACTGCAGAACTACTTCAAGGGGTGGAGGATCATGCATTTATGTCAGGAAAGGAACACAGTTCAAATCAAGACATGAACTCAGTACCGTAAGTGAAGACAAACACTTTGAAATACCAGCTATTGAATTGACAGGGCTCGATATAACCAAGAAATTAATCATTTTGCGTGTGTGTATAGATCTCCCAGTGGTAGTGTGGACACTTTTTTCAATAGGTTAACAGAAGTTGTAGATAAAGTCTCAGTACAAAGGTCTACATAATTCTGTGTGGGGACATTAACATCAATCCTAACATCATAAATGAATCCAGCAGCACCTTCATAAACATCCTTCAAAGTTTTGGCATGTCCCTATTGGTCAATAGTGTAACAAGGGTTACCACAATGACTTCATCAGTAATTGACTATGTGGTCACAAATATGGAAAGGGAAAAATGTGATGTAGCTGTACAAGATCTTGGACTGTAAAATAACAAAAGTAAAGTCAGGCATCAAATCATTCCTAAACTGCAAACCTACAAACGACATCTATCAGAAATCAAAATAAAAGATTTTTCAAAGGAATTAGAAAAACAAAGCTGGGATGAAGTGTATAAGGAAACCAATATGAATATGAAATTCTCTAATTTCTCCACATTGTTTAAATTGAACTTTGAAAAGGCATTTCCAAAAGTATGCATGTCTGTATCAACATCTCACAAAAACAGATGGATAACAGCAGGTATTAAGAAGTCTCCCAAGCAGTTAAACACTTCAGTTCCATGAGAAAGATTAGAAATGATCCAGAATTCTTAAATTTCTATCATAGATACAAAAAGATCTATAGGAGGGTGCTGACTGCTGAAAAAAAGTCATTTAATGACAAAATAATATATAATGCACAGAATAAAAGCAAAGCAGTCTGGGATATTATAAAAAAGGAAATGGGGAGAGGCAAACAAACACAGAATAACATACTGCTGATGGAGGGGGATAAAGTAATAAATGACCCACAGCACTTAGCAAACTATGTAAATAAGCATTGTTCAAGTATTGCAGATAAGTTACAGCGAAAAACCCCCAAACAGATATAACACCTATAAATAGTGTTGCACTGAATACAATGATGTTACTTCCAACCACAGGGAATGAAGTCAGTAAAGCAATTCAAAAACCATAAAATAAAAAGTCAGTAGGCTTAGATGAAGTACCAATGTGTGTACTGCAACAATGCATAGGCATTATACAAGGCCTCTTAACAAATGTAAAAAAAAGGGGCAATTCCAGAGCAGTTAAAACAAGCAAGAGTTGTACCTTTGCTTAAGAAAGGTAACGCAGAAGACATAGAAAATTATTGGCCTGTTTCCCTGCTGTCAGCATTCTAAAAAATAATAGAAAAAATTATGAAAGACAGATTAGTGAATTACCAGAATAAATACAATCTTTTAAGCGAATCACAGTTTGGTTTCTGAAGTGGCAAAAATACAGAGTCAGCCATAGCAAAATTCACAAAAGTTCTACTTGATGCTCTTGATAAAGATGAGTGCGTCACAGGCATTTTTTGGATCTTTCCAAGGCGTTTGATACAGTCGACCACAAGATTCTATTAAATAAATTAGAAGCATTAGGAATAAGAGGGGCAGCTAATGACTGGTTTCGATCATACCTAACAGATAGGCTACAAAGAGTAGAGATAACATATACTTAAATATATCTAAACATTTTATAAAACACCTATCAGAATCAAAATACATTAACATAGTGGTTCCGCAAGGTAGCATATTAGGACCAATACTGTTCCTCATATACATCAATGACTTTCCCAGTAGTGTTACTCATGGTGAAAAAATCCTCTTCACTGATGACAGCAATATTATAGTCACTGAGAAAACAAGAGAACTTCTTACCGAGAAAGCAAATGAATCTATCAAAGAAGTTTATGATTGGTCAATAAGTAATAAAGTGACATTGAACATAAAGGAAACTAATGCCATGATTTTCAGTTTGAAGAGCAAAAATGGCAATGTTAAATTAAATGTAGATGGAACCTCTATAGACTGTGTAACAAATGCAAAATTTCTAAGAATGAATATTGATTTTCAGTTAAAGTGGTGTGAACACACAAAGATACTTGCAAACAGAATGCCATCAGCATGTTATGCCCTTAGGATTCTCTCATCAGTGTGTAACATGCAGTGTCTTTTAGTTACATATTATTCATATGTACACTCAGTTCTTAGCTATGGCATTCTTTTCTGGGGAACAAATGCACAAAATATGAACACAATTTTCAAACTCCAGAAAAGAGCCATAAGAATAGTAAGCAAAAATACTAGTCGAGCTCATTGTAAAGATCTGTTCAGAACACTCGGGATTTTAACTGCTCCATGTGAATACATTTACCAGTCAGTTGTACACATCAAAAATAACATTGGTAATTACTGCACAAACAGCTCTGTCCATGAACATGCAAGAGATAGACTCAACTTACATTTACCAAGAAAACATAAACACAAAACTCAAAATAGCATTTTCTACCAAGGAATAAAACTGTACAATAAATTACCAAAAGAGATTAAAGAAATTGCAAAAATGCACTTTTTAAAAAAGGCAGATAAAAGGTACCTGTTATACAGTGAAGGATTACTTAGCTAAAACGTAGTAGGTGTTTGATAAAAAATGTTATACAAATAAATAATAATAATGATTACAAAATATCCAACATCCCACATATCACCAACACTTAGTTTTTTTATTCTTTTTCTTCTTTCTAGAAATACGTACCCCCAAGCTATGCATGGCACAATACTAACACATCTTCCTCTTTCTGAGCTCAACATCTCACTCATTATGGAGGGATGCTGACTCAGTTTTGAGGATAGTAAATGTGAAGTTGTGGTACAGAAAATGGCCCAGTGAGTGTGTGTGTGTGTGTGTGTGTGTGTGTGTGTGTCTGTGAAGTGTTACAAAACAATGTGTGTGCAGTGACTGACAGTGAGATATGAGTGAACAATGTGGCATTACATTATTTAATAAGTTATTTGTAAAAAAGTATTGCATACCAGGAGTAAATCTAATGATTGTATCTAACTAGAAGTCTGTAAGTATGTGTGTATACGAATGAGCTTATTTTAAATTGATCTAAAATTGTAAATACTTGAAAATGTCCTATATCCTTGTAAAAAGAGATCTATGGATGAATAAAGCTACTACTACTACTACTACTACTACTACTACTACTACTAGCACACTATATTAAAGTCAATCTCCCAGCTTGCTGCTCTCAAAGAGCAATCTTGTGGATATTTTGCCTTTTGCTTCTGTTTTTCTGTGTAGTTTCTGCATCTGATATACAACTCACACAGTCCCTGGCCATGTCAGTGCACTGTCAACCCCACCTCTGCCAAGGTTATACTTTAAATTTATAATCCTTTATCCGCTTGTCAATGGTTGTTTAAAATGATTGTTGGGTAAATCTCATACCTAAAGATAATAAATCTGTTATAGTGACCACATGTTTTCATTTGCAGCTAGAAGCTGCCCCCTCCCATTAATATCTCTATTAGTTGCGTGGTATCCATTTATTTCTTGCTTAACTGGATCACCCCTATTAACATTTATTTAAATAAGACGTTTTCCGCTGCACAACAGTATCCTCATTTTTGATGAGCACCAGAATTTGGTACTGTCTGCCCTAGGGGTATGCTTCTGCCGCAACCAACACTCAACGTAAGCAGGCAAGTAAACTGTCTGTGAAATATTAGCAACAGTATAAAAATAATCTCCATAAATATTTAAAAGCCTATGTTTGATTATGCAATGTAATTGATGAATTAGAAATAAATGGTTGATGCAGTAGTGTAATTTTAATTGGAGAAAATGTTATTAGGGGTTCATGAAATATACTGTTATTATGTAACATTTTTACAAATTTTCCAGTAATTTATACCTGGGGGGGGGGGGGGGAAGGGGGAACTACCAGTTTGAATGTGGACACCCTCAAATATCAGATTTGTTCATCATCTTTGGAATTAATATAGTTCTGTCATATTTGACAAATGTTGCATTATCTATGTAGGCATCTCGAAAAGTAAAGATACAAGGGTTCACAGTCCTTAAATAGAGCATTTATTTGGAAAAAGTCAGTTACATCTTATTAACTGGATTATTAAACTTCCTGGCAGATTAAAACTGTGTGCTGGACCGAGACTCGGGACCATTGCCTTTCGCAGGCAAGTGCTCTACCAACTGAGCTACCCAAGCACGACTAACGCCTCATCCTCACAGCTTTACTTCTGCCAGTATCTCGTCTCCTACCTTCCAAACGTTACAGAAGCTGTCCTGCTAAGCCATGTCTCTGCAATATCCTCTCTTTCAGAAGTGCTAGTTCTGCATGGTTCGCAGGAGAGCTTCTGTAAAGTTTGGAAGGTAGGAGACGAGATACTGGCAGAAGTAAAGCTGTGAGGACGGGGCGTGAGTCGTGTTTGGGTAGCTCAGTTGGTAGAGCACTTGTCTGCAAAAGGCAAAGGTCCCAAGTTCGAGTCTTGGTCTGGCACACAGTTTTAATCTGCCAGAAAGTTTCATATCAGCGCACACTCTGCTGCAGAGTGAAAATTTTTCTACATAATCACCCCACTTATCCAAACATTTGTTAAGTCGGTGCACAAGTTTTTGTATCCCACAATCATAGGAGGTTACTACCTGTTATTGGAATCACATTTTAACTTCATCTTTGATCTCTCCATCGTCGTGGAATGATTTTCCACCAAGATGTGACTTCAGGTAATGGAAGACATGGAAGTCGGTGGGTGCAATGTCTGGGCTGTATGGCAGATGGTCCAAAACGTCCCATTTGAATTGTTGGAGTAGTGCTTTGGTTACGAGTGCTGTGTGAGGCCGAGCATTGTAATGAAGCAAGCAGACTCCACTTGTCAGCACTCCCCTGCGTTTTTTTGAATTGCCCTTCGAAGACGTTTCAAAGTCTGGCAATATGTAGCAGCATTAATTGTCGTTCCAGGAGGCATAAATTCCAACAGAAGAATGCCTTGTCTGTCCCAAAAAACAGAAGCCATGATTTTCTTCGCTGAAATCGAGTTTTTGCATTTTTTGGCTTTTGGTGAATTCGAATGGCGCCATTGCATTGATTGTTTGCTTGGATTCAGGTGTATGGTAATAAACCCACGTCTCGTTACCTGTCACAATGTGATCAAGGAACTCATCACCTGCTTCAGCGTAGCATGTGAGGAAGTCGAGTGCAAAGTTATCCTTTTCTTTTTGCGTTCTTCCATTAACAGTTTTGGAACCCAGAGCGCACACAATTTCACCTGACAGTGACAATGTCATAAAGATTTGTCATTGACACGTCCAGCATGATCTGAAGCAATTCTTTCAATGTGAGACATCTATTCGCACGAATTACTTCCTCCATTCTTCAAAGAAGGGCATCAGAGGTCACAGATGGCCAAAATGTTCTTTGTTCATCATGAAAATCGGTCCTACCTTCAGAGAAATGACGACAACATTTCGTTACATTTTGTCGATTCATAATGTTCCCATAAACAGAAACAATTTCTTTGTGAATATCCGCTGGTCGCTGACCTTTTGCATGAAGAAGACGTATGACGGAGCGAACTTCGCATTTGGCGGGGTTCTGAATCGGCGCAGCCATTTTAAACACGACCTGCTCCAACCAGAAGCAATGTTAAACTGCCAAATGACCGCGAGGAGAAAGCTAACGGTTCAAGGTTAACACCGGTGCTGCCAACTTGCTCGCCAAAACTCTTCTGTTCCTCTGGCGTACGGTGTATCTTTGCTTTCCGAAATACCCTTGTATTTTAGCGTCTTTATTCTCACTCTACGTGAACATTTTCACAGTATTCGTGTATGTCTTGTAGTATCTTGTAAATAAAATTTCTAAGTACTGAACTACTTTTCAACACTTGTACAGTTTTTGTTGGGCACAGTTAAATATCTTCTAACATCTTCAATGTGAAGCAACTATCTCGTCTCTGTAGTTGTGGTCACTAACGCATACTTCTGTGAGGGCATTTCATTCAGAGACAATCGATCCATTGAGGGTTGCCATGAGACGCTGTCACTGGTGATCTGTCCCTCTCCAGTCCATCTGTGCTACTAGGAAATTTTAAAAAAATGATGAAGGTGCAGCTGACCCAATTGTTTATTGTAAGCTCTCCCCTCCTCTCTCTTCCTATCAGAGTCTAATATTTTAGCCACCATTAAAATGAAACAGCAAATTCAGTGTAGAATTTTAACAACCATTACAATGAAACCAAAGTGTAACTCCAGAACACCTGTCATAGTGGTATTCAAAAGTATCCGAACAATCTGAATCCAGGTTTACCATAATGAAAAGTATGCAAATAGAATAAACTGTTTAGAACAATTATGTTTGCGACTTTTACACATATAACATACATCAGCTAAAACACACCCACATGCACATACTTCCCCCCCCCCCCCCCACACACACACACACGACGCAGTCAAACACCATTTTAAGATGAAATGAAGAAAGTGTTTTTGTTACAATGTGTCTTGTAAACCGCAGTACACAACGAGACTGTCGGCTCTGTTTATGCACAACATGGACAAATATAATGATAGAGATGAAACATCGCTAAAAATGAGACAATAGCTACAAGGTAAACTTATTTATTGAAACACATACAGTTGATTCTGTATTACTTATTAAAATTCATATGGCTTGCATATTGGCAAGTTCTACTACTACGCAACACTTAAGAAGCATAATGGACTTTGCAATTAAATATTTTCACATCAGAATTTCTTTACAACTTATTCTATTATATTGGAATCAATTGTCCCCGTATGTGTGTAAAAATCAATTATACTCGTTTTGTCTGTGAAGTCACATGTCTGTTTATGACGACTCAACGAAATATGACATTCTAAGAGGTTGTATCTATGTGCAGATTAGATTAGATTAGGTTACATGTACTTTTCGTTCCAATTGATCCATAATGAGTCGATGGTCTAGTATGTGGAACATATCAGAAAACAAGATTACACAATAAATATTTACAAAAAAAACAAATATGTTAAATACATTCTACGTATCCCAAATGGCATCATCAGACGAGAAAATAAAGAAAATAAAAAACATTTCACAGCACTTATTTACAATGGTCGCATTCCTCCACAAAATTTGTGCAGGAGTCAGATTAAACACAATATTCACATTATGTAATATTATTAATAACATACATACACCACTTGATTATACTAAGAAATTCATCAATGGAGTAGGAGTTGGCCACCAATAAATCCTTTAGACTCTTCCCAAACTGAACTTTATTTTTAGTTAAACTTCTTATGGCTGCTGTGTATTGCTGAATAGTGCATACCTTCCTGAACCACAAAATAATCCCATATGCCATTATGGAATGAAAATAAGCATAATAAGCTAGCTTTTATATTTTCATGACACCTACAGTACGTCTGACAATATTTGCATATGAAATAGAGATTTGCTTAGGCGTTTCAAGAGTTCTTTGGCGCTCCTCCAATTAAATTTATTATAAAGCTGCAATCCCAAGAATTTAACGCTGTCAACTTCTACTATTTGCTTGCCACCATATTTTAGGCATACGCTAGCAGGATATCTTATACAGGCCTAAACTGCATCCAGTATGTTTTCTCGAGGTTTAGTGATGGTGAATTGGCTAGGAACCATTTAATACTGTCCTTGAAAATTTAATTAGCATACCTTTCTAACGCTATACTTGATTTACTACTTATTTCAATGTTTGTATCATCTGAAAACAAAACAAACTAGTTTTCCACATAGAAACAGTCCCAACCATATAGAAATGTTTATTTACTTATTTTACCAGTACAAAATAAACATCTTTATTTGGTTGGGACTGTTCTATTACATAAAAGATTTTAACATACGCAGATTTTCCAATAGAAACAAGATACAATTTTTCAAAAAGTTTTAAAAACAATTTTGTCATTTGGTAATGTTACACAAAAAAGTAAGTGTCCTAAGATGGAACCTTGGGGGACACCACATGATACTGGTTCAAATATGGGTCAAATGGCTCTGAGCACTATGGGACTTAACATCTATGGTCATCAGTCCCCTAGAACCTAGAACTACTTAAATCTAACTAACCTAAGGACATCACACAACACCCATTCATCACGAGGCAGAGAAAATCTCTGACCCCGCCGGGAATCGAACCCGGAAACCCGGGCGTGGGAAGTGAGAACGCTACTGCACGACCACGAGCTGCGGACTCATGATACTGGTTCCCAGTTGGACATTTCTGATGGCTTAATACACGTCTCTTCCATATTGACACCCTTTAGTTTCTGCCAGAGATGTAGGATCTGTACCATTTTTCACCATTTTATGTTACACCATAATACTCTAATTTCCTTGAAAGGATGTTGTGAATTACTCAGTAAGATGCATATGACAGATCACAAAATATACTAGTAGCCTGTACAGGCATTAGCAGGTCAAATCATAATTTCTGCTATGTAATAAAAAAGCAAGGTTAGACTTATCAAGCCAAGATTATTCCAAGAGTACATGGCGCAGCGCTTAGATCAGGAAAAATTAGAATTTGAATTTCCTGCCATATCGTAGTTCCATCGGAGGTCGCGATTGGCGCCGTCGAAAGCCACAGGCATCTAGTAAACAGTCAGAACCTCGTAATGGCCGAGATATTATGGACAAGTGTGGAGTACAAGCGAAGAGCCGTGAATATCGAAAGTCTTCGCGCTGAGCGATCTCCCACTGAAATAGTTCGATTCTTCGGGTACCCCAGATCAAATGTTTATGATATTGTGGCCAAGTACAATGCTTCGGAAACGCGTGCGGCAGTCGTCGAAAAGGCTCAGGCGCTGATTTAGGAGGCAATAGCTGAGGAAATTGGCGTCAGTATTGAATGTCAGCGAGCGAACAATGCGTCGTATGGCAGTGGAGGACCTCATACGAGCTATTTAGTCCAACACTGGCTCTCTGATAACGTTGTCATGTTATGGTCAAAAAAGTTCTGGCCCCCTATAGCCCGGCTTTGAGCCCCCTCGACTGTTATGTTTGGAGTGTAGTCGCACCGCTATGGAACCAGCATTCGCGATTATGGGTAGCTCTGTTTGATATGCATGCAATCGCTTCAGGACAAGATTGGACGCGGACACTGCAGCTGAAGTGGCTTACATCGAGTAAATTTACTCTTGAAAGACACCACTACTTATATGTAAAAGGATTTTCATTTTCAATTTTATTTTGTTTCAATAAATCTGCTTTAAGAAAAGCTCAATTTGTTAGGATTTAAGCGCCGCACCCTGTACAGTGGTTGTCAGATATTGAGAAAAACTATTGCTTTCATACCCTCTGTAGTTTATTGTAATGTCGCTGTCTCATCAAAGTAAGCATTACAGAGAGAGAGAGAGAGAGAGAGAGAGAGAGAGACAGAGAGAGGACGGGGGATTTACTGTGGTATATAAATCAGAAAAGATAAAATTTACTGATTATGACAATGGTTTGGCTGATGTAGTTATATTGTATGTAACATGATTTGGAACTATCCAACAGCCGACTCAGCATGCTGTAGGGAGGAGATGCAGAATACGAAATTAAGAGTAACCAAGCGAAATCAGAAATGCTTAACTTCATTTCCACATCTTCCTTTACAAAAGAATACTCCAGAGTATTGCTGCAGTTTAATTCTCGTATCAGTAAAAATACGAGTGAAATAGACATTAGTGTCAGTGGCATTGAGAAACCGTTGAAATCATTGGAACTGAACAAAGCTTCAAGCCTCGATGTAACCCTTATAATATTATAAAATGAATATGCAGCTGAATTAGAATCCCCTTTAACTATAATCTACTCAAACAAAATACCATGCCCCATTGTTTGAAGAAAGCACAGGTCACACCTGACTACTGAAAGGATAGCATAAATAATTCACAGAACTATCATTCTATACACTTGTCATCTGTTTGTTATACAATCTTAGAACATATTCTGCGCTCAAACGTAATGAGGTATCTCGAACAGAATGACCTCTACCTTGCCAACCAGCAAGGATTCCGAAAACACCCATCGTTTGAAATCAACTCACATTTTTCTGCATGACGTACTAAAATCCATAGATGAAGATAGGCGGATGGACGCAGTATTTCTCGATTTCTGGAAAGTACTTGCCTCAGTAGCACAGCTTCATTCAACACTACCAAAACAACCATCACGTAGAGTATCAAGCAAAAGTTGTGACTGGACTGAGCAGGGAGGACGCAGAGTTATGTTGGAAGGGAATTCATCAACAGATGTAGAAGTAAATTCTGGTACACCCCATGAAAACGTGTCGGGACACTTGCTGGACATGTTGTATATTAAGGAACTTGTGGACAATACTAATAGTTACTTCAGCCTTTTCACAGGTGATACAATTATCTGTAATGAAATACAGTGCGAAAAAAGCTTCACAAATATTGAGTCAGAGCTTGATAATTATCCACAGTGGCGGAATGATTGGCAACGTGCTGTACTTGTTCATATATCTACATTTGTGTACTTCACAGAACGAGGAAGCATAGCATGTAACTATAACATCAGTGAGTCACAGCTAGAATTAGTAAATTCATACAATTAGCTGGGTGTAACAATTTGTAGTTATATTAAATAGAACGATCACATAGGTACAGCCGTAGGTCAAGAAAGTGGAAGATTGCTGTTTCATTGGTCGAACATTAGGGAAATGCAATCGGTCAGCAAAGGGGACTGGATACAGAACTACAATATTTCTTATGTGTGTGGGACCCAAACCAAACAAGACTGGCACAGATGTTGAATGAATACAAAGAAGAGCAGCACAAATGACCGCAGGTTCGTGTGACCCTTGAGAAAGTCCTACAATGATACTGAGAGAACTGAACCAGCAGAGTCTTGAAGAGAGATGCAAATTATCAAGTGAAAACTTACTTAGAAAGTTTCTAGCACCAACTTAGAGTGAAGAATCTAGGAATATATCACAAACCATAGGAATTCCGAAGGCAAGATTGGACTGATATACTATGCATGTAGGCATTTAAGTGACCATTCTTCCCACGTTCCAAACATGAAGGGGGAAAATCCTTAACAGCACGTACAATGGGGCATAAACTCTATCATGCACTTCACAATATTTTGCACAGTTTAGTGGTAGCCAGTTATTGCTGTAACATAAGGGAATTTTGTTTCAATTACTCATGTATCACGGAGGGCAATTTTCTACAGTTTAGCTGCAACATGCGCAATTTATCACATGCAGTCATCCGAATAACTGGGTGTAACAATTTGTGGGGGCGTGAAATGGGATGCTTTCATAGTATCAATCGTCGGAAAGGCAGATACAGACCCCAGTTGATTGACAAAATATTGAGAAAATGCAAAGAGACTATATACAAATAACTCGTTGTCTCATCCTAGGATACTGCTAAAGTATGTGGGACTCAAACCAAATAGAATTAACAGGCGATATTAAATGTATGAAAAGAAGAGCAGCACAAATGGTGACAGGCCTCCTGAACCCATGGGAGAGCGTCTTGGAAATACTACAAAAACCTTAAAAGAGGCCTATTATTCGGGTGGAAGGCTATTTACATCAAACAGGTTAATTCTGACGGCCTAAATGCAAACTGGAAAAAAAAAGGTAATGCACACTCTCAACAGACAGACGCGAAAAATATGACCACTAATTACTGATTTAAGAACACACAACATGATCTGTAATACCTTTGAAGTCAACATGAGACTGACAAAAAAAGGCACTGTCTTCGAAGTTCCCCAATTCGCGAAAATGATACGACTTTCAATCCCCTGTTAAAGACGTTCACTGTACTTAGGATTTCTCAGTGGAGTGGTGGTGAAATTACTTTGAAAATCATTAAACAAGAAATGGTTCTTTTGGACTGCAGCGGCACAAAGTTGAAAGTTGGTCTACAAACAAAGCATATGCCTCTGAAATTATGATAGATAAACTGAAACTGATTACTAAAGTCGCCACAAGCATCCCAGTTCTGAAAAAGAAGCTGTTAATCACAGTATTAACTCATTTAAATAACATTCGAATATCTCCCCCTACCGTTGCAGCGTGAATTTCAAACACGTGTGGAGTACTTCGCGCCTGGTAGAAGAGTGCCGTTCAGTGGTCTTCCGCTAGCCACCCAGCTGAAGAAATGGTTGGGGGGCGGGGGAGGGGGGGATGGAGGAGGGTGATGGTCATTCAACGAAGGTCTGTCCACCATCGTTAACTTAACGGGCTACCTTCACACAGTATTATGCCCTGGCGACACGGAACAGTTAAACTTCTCGACTTGGCGAACCTGCCCAAGCAGATTGCTTAATCCTGTCACCCACAAGATACAGCTTGGCTGAAATTTATCATTTATTCACTTTCACACAAAGGGTTGGAGTATAGAAATTATCTACATCTACGTGGATACTCTGCAAATCACATTTAAGAGCCTGGCAGAGGGTTCATCGAACTCTTTATACAGAGGTAGAAATACACTACAGGCCATTAAAATTGCTACACCACGAAGATGACGTGCTACAGACGCGAAATTTAACCGACAGGAAGAAGATGCTGTGATATGCATATTATTAGCTTTTCAGGGCATTCACAAAAGGTTGGCGCCTTTGGCGACACCTGCAACGTGCTGACATGAGGAAAGTTTCCAACCGATTTCTCATACACAAACAGCAGTTGACCGGCGTTGCCTGGTGAAACGTTGTTGTGATACCTCGTGTAAGGAGGAGAAATACGTACCATCACGTTTCCGACTTTTTTAAGGGTCGAATTGTAGGCTATCGCTATTGCTGTTTATCGTATCGCGACATTGCTGCTCGCGTTGGTCGAGATCCAATGACTGTTAGCAGAATATGGAATCGGTGCGTTCAGAAGAGTAATACGGAATGCCGTGATGGATCCCAACGGCCTCGTATCACTAGCAGTCGAGATGACAGGCATCTTATCCGCATGGCTGTATAACGGATCGTGCAACCACGTCTCGATCCCTGAGTCAACAGATGGGGAGACGCTTGCTAGGCAACAACCATCTGCTCGAACAGTTCGACGACGTTTGCAGCAGCATGGACTATCAGCTCGGAGACCATGGCTGCGGTTACCCTTGACGCTGCATCACAGACAGGAGCGCCTGCGATGGTGTACTCAAGGACGAACCTGGGTGCACGAACGGCAAAACGTCATTCTTTCGGATGAATCCAAGTTCTGTTTACAGCATCATGATGGTCGCATCCGTGTTTATGCGTCATCGCCATAGTGGCGGATCACCCGGCGTGATGGTATGGGGTGCCATTGATTACACGTCTCTGTCATCTGTAGTTCGCATTGACGGCACTTTGAACAGTGAACGTTACATTTCAGATGTGTTACGACCCGTGGCTCTCCCCTTCATTCGATCCCTACGAAACTCTACCTTTTAGCAGGATAATTCACGACCGCATGTTGCAGGTCCTGTACGGGCCTTTCTCGATACAGAAAATGTTCGAATGCTGCCCTGGCCAGCACATTCTCCAGATCTCTCACCAATTGAAAGCGTCTGGTCAATGGTGGCAGAGCAACTGGCTCGTCACAATACGCCAGTCACTACTCTTGATGAACTGTGGTATCGTGTTGAAGCTGCATGGGCAGCTGTACCTGTACACGCAATCCAAGCTCTGTTTGACTCGATGCCCAGGCGTATCAAGGTCGTTATTACGGCCAGAGTTGGTTGTTGTGGGTGCTGATTTCTCAGAATTATGCACCCAAATTGCGTGAAAATGTAATAACATGTCAGTTCTAGTATAATATACTTGTCCAATGAATACCCGTGTATCATCTGCATTTCTTCTTGGTGTAGCAATTTTAATGTCCAGTAGTGCATAAGACAAGACTTTTCTCAAACAGGTAGTTAAAGGCAGAGAATCAACTCAGTTAGAAGGCAAAAGCATATGAAAGAAATTGATTCTCAATCTGAAAGGTAGAGGCTTGGAGGTGCCTGAATATTATCCGATAAAGGCTATTTAAATAGTTTCAAGAGCCACGTCGGGCAGTACTACAATCTTTTCTTGTCATACATGAAATGTATTCATAGTTGCAAATATGGACAATCATAAACTGTATAATGGGATGACGACAACGAAAACTGACGACAATGGTATTTGTACCAGCCGGACTCGAATCCTGATTTCCCGCTTATCGCACCGGTCACTATCCGAGCACGATTATTGGCCAGACCCAAACTTCCATATGTGGTGAGCCATGTCGTACATTTCTTATGTGTGTTCCGGTGAAGGGGAGACATTTTAATTACATGTCACTTGCTAGGTATCAGAGGATAAATAAATGCACGCAAGTCCGAAGGAAAATTGTATCGTAATTCTAACACAGGCACTGCAATTTCGTATCTCTCCGCCGACACCGGGCTAACGAATTTCTTCCTAGTACGTGAATGTACATAATGGATGTACGAGTACCGGTTGTACACTGATGGTTGAAGGCATATGGAAGTTTGGTTCAGGCTGTGAGTCGAACTCGGATAACAAAATGGTAAGGCGACCGTTCATTCCATTACAGAGCTGATGGTTCTCCATATCCGCAAGTGCAAATAGATTTGATGTATTTCATGACGGCTGCGGTCGCCGCAGTGCCGGTTCCTTCGGACATGCACAGCCTGGGGGATGTTTCCAGAATGAGATTTTCACTCTGCAGCTGAGCCATGTCTCCGCAATATCCTTTCTTTCAGGAGTGCTAGTTCTGCAAGGTTCGCAGGAGAGCTTCTGTAAAGTTTAGAAGGTAGGAGACGAGATACTGGCAGAAGTAAAGCTGTGAGGACGGGGCGTGAGTCATGCTTGGGTAGCTCAGTTAGTAGAGCACTTGCCCGCGACAGGCAAAAGTCCCGAGTTCGAGTCTCGGTCCGGCACACAGTTTTAATCTGCCAGGAAGTTTCAAGTGTAGACCTATTTTAACCTTGTCCCTGCATGAGGTATGCAAAATTTTATCATTAACTTCAGCAACAGAAGTAAGGGTTAGTTTCGTAACTGGCGTTAGTTGTAATCTGCCTGTGTTGTTATTCTTCCCGGTAAAATTTCTGTAAGCCAGTCAGGCAGGCCGCAGCGCTCGACTGCTACGCAGCTGCAGAGCGGCGAGGTAAGTGCTTATCTTTCCCTGTCTCTTCCTCGTAGTATAATTATTCAATTTCTTAAGTGTTGCGCTATTTAAGGGGTTTTATCTCAAGATGATGTAAGAGTAAATTCATTAAGTCCGTAGCGCTGTAGTTGCTCGCTAACAGCCAGCCTCGTAGCTTATTAACACATCAGCGTCCATTGGTGACACACCAGGGTAGCAACTTGCATATCTGGGATTCTACCTGCCTTTGTAGTTTACTTTATTAGTGGTCTTGCTAGGACGATTAGGACGTGTGTGTGCTGTGTGCGGGCGCAGGAGGAGCTGGCCGCAGTTCGCGAACAGCTGAATGCTCTTTTGGCTTCGGTCAGTCGCCTACATGCTTCTGCCTCGAGATGCATCGGTGCCGGAGAATCTGGTGCTTCGCATGGGACGCCTCATGCGTCGCCTTTTTGTATGTCGATCATTATTATTGGAGGGTTTGAGGGACTTCCGCCGTTCACTTATGTAATAAAATGGAATACCTTCCGCCGTCCCTTTGATTTTATTTATTATATGTCTATCAGTTTCGGTGCTTTAGTGCACCATCTTCAGGTCTTAACTGACGCTCCAATCGCATACACGATTCATCAGTGGCCAACAGTTATGAACTGGTCGTCTGCAAGGTGTGGTTCCATCGGCACCAGCGACGTCTGTCGCATGGGTTCTGTGGCCACCCTCAGTTCATACAGGAGGCTGGCGGAGGTGGTGGAGACTGCTCGCCTCACAAGCGAGGTGCAGGCAGTGCTCGCAATTTTCAGCATTGTTATCATAGTTGATAGGGGTCCTCTGCACCTGAGTGGAGGGTCTCAGGCTTCGTCGACTCTGTGACGGTCTTCGCTACACTTTTCCAAACCTGCGTTATCATGTGGAGATTTGTAGGACTCCCCTTGATAGGTCAAGGGTGCACTACTCGAAGGAAACAGCTACTCAGGTAGCAGAATACTTGTGGACTGCACATGAGGGTCCTTTTAGTCAGGACGGTAGTTTGGGGTACTCTGAGGAACACTCGACAATCGATAGGCCGCAAGGGAAATCAGACCGTCTTCAGAGTAAAAACATTTCGACTTCGTAATTTTATCGGTAAACTGTCAAAGTATTCGTGACGAAGATTCTGAATTACTGCTCTCCAGTAAAGCTCTCGCCCTCAAATTACTCTTGGGACACAGAGCTGGCTGAAACCCAGAGTGGAGAGCTCAGATATTTAGCGAGTGATGGAAAATACATCGGACAGACAGATTAAAGGCCATAGGAGGGGGAGTTCAAATGACTCTGAGTGTGGTGTCACCGCCAGACACCACACTTGCTAGGTGGTAGCTTTAAATCGGCCGCGGTCCATTAGTACATGTCGGACCCGCGTGTCGCCACTGTCAGTGATCGCAGACCGAGCGCCACCACACGGCAGGTCTCGAGAGACTTACTAGCACTCGCCCCAGTTGTACGGACGACTTAGCTAGCGATGCAACACTGACGAAGCCTCGTTTATTTGCAGAGAAGATAGTTAGAATAGCCTTCAGCTAAGTCAATGGCTACGACCTAGCAAGGCGCCATAGCAATTGATAGTTATCGTATGAAGCATGTCTCAATCAAGAACGATGTATACAAATGATGGATTAAAGTTAAGTATTCCAGCAGCTACGTACTTTTCTTTATAGCATTCATTAAGTATCCTGTTTCAGACCTCACGCCATCCTGCGTGAGCTTATAGCGTGCATTTCGGCCTTCTCTAGCTATACAACACTGAGCACTATGGGACTTAACAGGTCATCAGTCCCCTAGAACTTAGAACTAATTAAACCTAACTAAGGACATTACACACATCCAGGCCCGAGGCAGGATTCGAACCTGCGACCGTAGCGGTCGCGCGGTTCCAGACTGAAGCGCCTAGAACCGCATGGCCACTGTGGCCGGCGGAGGGGGAGTGTACATTGCAGTTGACAAAAAATATAGTATCTATTGAGGTCGGGTTGGAGCGTGACAGTGAAGTTACCTGGTCACGTATAACAGGTGTAGGTGAAACAAAGTTAGTTGCTGGATTCCACTGAGACAATTCTAGAGTTATTCAAAGAAAGTCTACGGTCAGTAGTGCATAAATACAAAGATGATGCAATAGAGTTGAAGGCATCTTTAACCTACCAAGTATGGACTAGGATGTCCATGGATTCATTGCTGGGTGTGCAGGCAGACAATCATGCGAAACATTTTTGCACACGTTTTCTGAAAACTGTCTTTAATAGCTAGCTCGATAGCCCATACGCAGTGTAAATACCTTAGACCTTGCAGCTACAAATGTTCCGGATCTTATGGACAATGTCAGTACAGAAATTGCGAATGGCGAACATGATATCATTATAGCAACTTTGGTTACGAAAGTTAACAAATCAGGCAACAAAGCTAGAGTGTTTCTGCTAGATAGGTCACATAAGCAGTTGGTAGCATCTCACTTAGAAAGGGAACTGATGTCACTAAGTTCCAGTAAGATGGACTTAGAAGGATTATGGGCAAAATTTAAGCAGATTGTAAATCGTGGTCTGGAGAGTTATGGGGCTAGTAAGTTTATAAAAGATGGAAAAGACCCACCACTGTTTAATAAGGAAATTCGGAAGATGCTGAGGAAGCAGAGGCTGTTGCACTCTCGGTTCAAAACAGGACGCATAAATGACGACAAGCAAAAGTTAGTAGAGATTCGTGCGTCTGTAAAAAGATCAATGCGCGAAGCATACAATACCTACCACCGCCATTTCTTAGCAAAATTTTGACAGAGAATCCGAAGAAAATTCTGTTCCTATGCAAAATCGCTAAGCGGATCTATGGCGTCCATTCAGTTCCTTATTGACCAGTCTGGTGAGGCCGTTGAAGATACCAAAACGAAAGCTGAAGTTTTAAAATCACGTTCAGGAAATCCTTCATACAGGAGAATCGTACGAACATACCATCATATGACCATCGGGTAGACTCCTGTGTGGACGACATAGTCATACGCATCCCTGGCATAGAGAAACAACTGAAAGATTTGAAAGCAAATAAGTCACCAGGTTCGGGTGGAATCCCAATTCGATTTTACATCTACATCTACATCTACATCTACATTGATACTCCGCAAGCCACCCAACGGTGTGTGGCGGAGGGCACTTTACGTGCCACTGTCATTACCTCCCTTTCCTGTTCCAGTCGCGTATGGTTCGCGGGAAGAACGACTGTCTGAAAGCCTCCGTGCGCGCTCTAATCTCTCTAATTTTACATTCGTGATCTCCTCGGGAAGTATAAGTAGGGGGAAGCAATATATTCGATACCTCATCCAGAAACGCACCCTCTCGAAACCTGGCGAGCAAGCTACACCGCGATGCAGAGCGCCTCTCTTGCAGAGTCTGCCACTTGAGTTTATTAAACATCTCCGTAACGCTATCACGGTTACCAAATAACCCAGTGACGAAACGCGCCGCTCTTCTTTGGATCTTCTCTATCTCCTCCGTCAACCCGACCTGGTACGGATCCCACACTGATGAGCAATACTCAAGTATAGGTCGAACGAGTGTTTTGTAAGCCACCTCCTTTGTTGATGGACTACATTTTCTAAGCACTCTCCCAATGAACCTCAACCTGGTACCCGCCTTACCAACAATTAGTTTTATATGATCATTCCACTTCAAATCGTTCCGTACGCATACTCCCAGATATTTTACAGAAGTAACTGCTACCAGTGTTTGTTCCGCTATCATATAATCATACAATAAAGGATCCTTCTTTCTATGTATTCGCAATACATTACATTTGTCTATGTTAAGGGTCAGTTGCCACTCCCTGCACCAAGTGCCTATCCGCTGCAGATCTTCCTGTATTTCGCTACAATTTTCTAATGCAGCAACTTCTCTGTATACTACAGCATCATCCGCGAAAAGCCGCATGGAACTTCCGACACTATGTACTAAGTCATTTATATATATTGTGAAAAGCAATGGTCCCATAACACTCCCCTGTGGCACGCCAGAGGTTACTTTAACGTCTGTAGACGTCTCTCCATTGATAACAACATGCTGTGTTCTGTTTGCCAAAAACTCCTCAATCCAGCCACACAGCTGGTCTGATATTCCGTAGGCTCTTACTTTGCTTATCAGGCGACAGTGCGGAACTGTATCGAACGCCTTCCGGAAGTCAAGAAAAATAGCATCTACCTGGGAGCCTGTATCTAATATTTTCTGGGTCTCATGAACAAATAAGGCGAGTTGGGTCTCACACGATCGCTGTTTCCGGAATCCATGTTGATTCCTACATAGTAGATTCTGGGTTTCCAGAAATGACATGATACGCGAGCAAAAAACATGTTCTAAAATTCTACAAGAGATCGACGTAAGAGATATAGGTCTATAGTTTTGCGCATCTGCTCGACGACCCTTCTTGAAGACTGGGACTATCTGTGCTCTTTTCCAATCATTTGGAACCCTCCGTTCCTCTAGAGACTTGCGGTACACGGCTGTTAGAAGGGGGGCAAGTTCTTTCGCGTACTCTGTGTAGAATCGAATTGGTATCCCGTCAGGTCCAGTGGACTTTCCTCTATTGAGTGATTCCAGTTGCTTTTCTATTCCTTGGACACTTATTTCGATGTCAGCCATTTTTTCGTTTGTGCGAGGATTTAGAGAAGGAACTGCAGTGCGGTCTTCCTCTGTGAAACAGCTTTGGAAAAAGGTGTTTAGTATTTCAGCTTTACGCGTGTCATCCTCTGTTTCGATGCCATCATCATCCCGTAGTGTCTGGATATGCTGTTTCGAGCCACTTACTGATTTAACGTAAGACCAGAACTTCCTAGGATTTTCTGTCAAGTCGGTACATAGAATTTTACTTTCGAATTCAATGAACGCTTCACGCATAGCCCTCCTTACGCTAACTTTGACATCGTTTAGCTTCTGTTTGTCTGAGAGGTTTTGGCTGCGTTTAAACTTGGAGTGGAGCTCTCTTTGCTTTCGCAGTAGTTTCCTAACTTTGTTGTTGTACCACGGTGGGTTTTTCCCGTCCCTCACCGTTTTACTCGGCACGTACCTGTCTAAAACGCATTTTACGATTGCCTTGAACTTTTTCCATAAACACTCAACATTGTCAGTGTCGGAACAGAAATTTTCGTTTTGATCTGTTAGGTAGTCTGAAATCTGCCTTCTATTACTCTTGCTAAACAGATAAACCTTCCTCCCTTTTTTTATATTCCTATTAACTTCCATATTCAGGGATGCTGCAACGGCCTTATGATCACTGATTCCCTGTTCTGTACATACAGATTCGAAAAGTTCGGGTCTGTTTGTTATCAGTAGGTCCAATATGTTATCTCCACGAGTCGGTTCTCTGTTTAATTGCTCGAGGTAATTTTCGGATAGTGCACTCAGTATAATGTCACTCGATGCTCTGTCCCTACCACCCGTCCTAAACATCTGAGTGTCCCAGTCTATATCTGGTAAATTGAAATCTCCACCTAGGACTATAACATGCTGAGAATATTCTACAGGACTGGCCGCCTACCTAACATGCATTTATTGATAATCTCTCGCCCAGCACAAAGTTACAAGCGACTTGAAAAAAGCGCAGGTGACTCCTGTATCTAAGAAGGGTAAAAGAGCGGACCCGCCAAATTGCAGACCAATATCCTTAACTTCGGTTCCTTGCGGAATCCTCGAACATATTCTCAGTTAGAATACCATAAATTTTATTGAGACTGAGAAGCTTATGTCCAGCATGGTTTTCGAAAGCATCCGAGACTCATCTTGCCTCTTTCTCACGTGGTATACTGCAAACTACGGACGAAGAGAAACAGGCCGATTCCATGTTTCTAGGTTTCCGGAAAGTATTTGAAGGTACAAGCAAATGTAATAAGTTCACATATAAGTGACTGGTTCGAATACTTATCAGTTAACAGAACCTTGATGTTGTACTCTACGGTGAGTGTTTATCAGAGACAGGGTATCATCAGGAGTGCCCCAGGGAAGCGTTGTTCTCTATAGGCCCTATACATAAATGATTTGGCGGTCTGAGTGGGAAGCAATCTGCGGCTGTTTACTGATGGTACTGTGGTGTACGGTAAGGTGTGGAAGCTGAGTGACTGTGGGAAGAAACAAGAGAAATTAGACAAAATTTCTATTTGGTATGACGTATGGCAGCTAGTTCTAAATGTATAAAAATGTAAGTTAATGCGGATGAGTAGAAAGAACAAACTTGTAATGTTCGGATACAGTATTACTAGTATCCTGCTAGACAAAGTCCAGCCAAAATATCTGGGCGTAACGTTGCAAAGCGATATGAAATGGAACGAGCATGTGAGGACCATGGCAGGGAAGGCGAATGGTCGACTTCGGTTTATTGGTAGAATTTTACGGAAGTGTGGTTCATCTGTACGGGAGAATGTATATAGTACGCTGGTGAACCCTAGTCTTGAATACCGCTCAAGTGTGTGCGATCCGTACCGGATCGGACTAAAGGAGAACATCGAAGCAATTTAGAGGCATATTTGACACCTGTAGATTCGAACAACAGGTAAATGTTACGGAGATGCTTCGGGAACATAAATGGGAATCCTTGGAGGGAAAGCGACGTTATTTTCGAAGAACGCTATTGAGAAAATTTAGGGAAATGGCAACTAAAGCTGACTGCCGAATGATTCTATTGCCACAAACATACATTGCGCTTAAGAACCACGAAGATAAGATACGAGAAATTTTCATACAGAGGTACATAGACAGTCGTTTTTCCTTCGCTCTATTAGCGAGTGGACCAGGTAGGAAAATGACTTGTAGTGGAATAGGGTACGGTCTACCACACACTGTACGATGTCCTGGGGAGTATCTATGTAGATGTAGATGTAGATGAGTATGGCTGTAAAGTCGTGATAGGGTGGATGTACTACTAATACTTGGCGAGTGCTTCCCATTACTGTTAACAAAACTGATAGTTTGTGCACACGTTCCCTCTACACCTGTCACTACTTCAGAGCTACTTCTTCTTTCCGTAAATGTGGTATGGGATAGTAGAAACAATTATTTTCTTCTTATTGTCCTTAGAATCTGCACTTTTATCTCCTTGGTATTTCCAGTTACTTGCTGTATCTACTACATCCACATCCATACGCATCTGTTAAATACAACTGCTGCCATAGATTCAGTCACTGTCGATGTTCCTGTAGGTGCACCTTGGGTCATCATCATGTCACCTGTGCATGTTTCATGGTTAGAAACTTGTAAACGATGGGTCTGCCTTTCCTTCATACTGCAAATAATTTCTTTTGCTTCATTTTGGTGCCCAAACTCAAGCCACATTATTTGCTGCTTTATTAATCAATAACGTGTTTTACTGCATGTTGCCGCACAGCGTGTGGCCAGCTTATTTGTCATCTTGAATTTACCTCAGTGAGCTGCTTAAACGGAAGATACGTGTTATATTAATTAATAATGATTACGCCGGCCGGAGTGGCCGAGCGGTTAAAGGCGCTACAGTCTGGAACCGCAGGACCGCTACGGTCGCATGTTCGAATCCTGCCTCGGGCATGGATGTGTGTGATGTCCTTAGGTTAGTTAGGTTTAAGTAGTTCTAAGTTCTAGGGGACTGATGACCTCAGATGTTAAGTCCCATAGTGCTCAGAGCCATTTGAACCAATAATGATTAAATAATTCAATCCACAAATGCTGATCTCAGCAATCATTGAAATGGATAACTTAATGAAAATATGTCTCTCTATTTTGTTCATACTGATAGTTAATTTTAGTTCCACTTCTTCACTGCAGTTTGCCATCACTGTACAGCTCATCCAAATTAACCTATCGTACCATAACTATCCACAGTAGCCTTTAAATTGTTCGGATAATAATAAATCTCGCCAAAGGATGCTACTGAGTAAGAATGACGATACCGATTGTACATTGATTTATTGTGTAATTTCACACACCCTCCACGAATAAACCTAATAATTTGTACTGTTTGTTTACCGACAGCCGAAAAAACTTACAGGTTCATATTTCATCACAGCTGCAAAACTTAAGTACAATTTTGGTGCAAATCAACCGCACCCGACTGCTCCAGACGAAATCTGAACACCGACTCTTTCCTCGCATTCTGGAGCCTGACCGGTAGTGCTCGGGCTCTGTTGAATGAGACCACTCCTCAGCTAGGGAAACGGCACTCTCAGCAACGAAAGTTCCAGAGATTGCTAAATAAATAATAATCAGTTGCGTGAGGGGAATAACTGACTACTCGAGGCAACCGTCGATAGTAATAACCCTTACATCCATCAGAAGACTTTTTTTTAAAAAAAAGAAAAAATGGTAAAATCCCAAAATATGCTAGAAATCCGAAAACATTTTATGACCCAACAATAAATTCCCCAGAAAAACAAAACTGTCCAGTGACCAGCCACACAGCAAAAGCTCCATCACCCTAAATCACAGCAAAAACGTAATAAAGTATCGGACATACTGCACATTCTCTCAGCCTTACAACTGAAGTTGCATTTATATATGTTTCTGTTTGTACAAATGATATGTAGATATACGATGCATCAGGAAATCAATGTGCAATTGTCATTTATTTAACACTGACGCATTTTGCCTGATTCATGCACCTTCAGGATGACTGACAATTAGATGGTGTTGGATACATGGAATACTAAGCATACAAAACGTCCCAACAAATATTCGTCAAATATTCGGAAGCATTGCGCGGTGTCCTTGTTGAGACATACGACGTAGTCCCCTCACTGCTAAATAGTATCAGGTCTACGTAGATCTTTCACCATAGATCATGTCGGAAGAGCAGTTGCTTATGTTCGGGCTATGCACATGTACTGGTCACGGTGTGCACACTCTGTTCTACGATTCCGACATGTTTTAATGGTAACAGGTCTATGTAGACTTGGTCCTGCTTTGCATTCATTGCACTAAGTCCCATGCTTCAACAAAAGACTCCATGGAAAGTTTCCGTATATTTAACAAGGGCAATTATCTGCTGGGACGCTTTGTATGCACGGTATCCCATGTACTTAACACCATATAACTTTCAACCAATCTGAATGTGCCCGAATCAGGTAAAATGCGTCATTGTGAAATAAATAACAATTACTTCCCTGCAACGAAGACTGTTTCTTCATTGGAAAACAATCTGGTTATATCTCAGGAAAACCAATAACAAAATACGAAAAATACCTATTGTGTTAACTTTAATTTACTCTTTTAAACCAATTAACGGAAACATCTATATTCATCACCGAATTAAGACGGCATTAATTATTAACTGTTCACCTAGCATAGTAAAGAACTTGAAGACTACACAGAAAATAAGGCATTTTTCTGTAAATGTCAACTATATGAAATTACTGAAAGCATATCAACAAGGTAAAGGAGAAAACAGGGTAGAACAATCATTTATTGCTAAAGTTCAGTACTCAAAGAAAAAAAATATCTGTGTGTCTAATGGTGAATCTGATGGCACACAACGCATTGTGTTGCCTGAGCGACATCTCGTAAGACGCTATTAGTTATTTCAAGGTATAATGCGTCAGTATTGATGTATGTATTAAAAAATACGTATTTCTTGTTTGTTGCATGTCGAGCACACGAGTTCCTGACAACGCGGCTCAGTGATCATCTATGGACGCCGCGTGTGACAGAGTAGAACGCAGCAAGGCGTCAGCTGACGGCCAATGCCGACCGCGGTGGCCACGCGGTTCTAGGCGCTGCAGTCCGGAACCGTGCGACTGCTGCGGTCGCAGGTTCGAATCCTGCCTCGGACATGGATGTGTGTGATGCCCTTAGGTAAGTTAGGTTTAAGTAGTTCTAAGTTCTAGGGGACTGATGACCTCAGATGTTAAGTCCCATAGTGCTCAGAGCCTTTTTTTTTTTTTTTTTGACGGCCAATGCCCAGAAGAGATCTGTGATCGCACTGGCAACGTCTCAGTGAATATTGATGAAATGAAAAGCGCAGAGTCAAATGTTCAACCGGGTCAATTGTAAATAAGACCGATTTCGGGCTATGAGCCCATCTTCAGGCGTGCAGAACTGGGAAAGGAAAGAATGAAGCAGCTACAATAAGAGATTGTGTGAGACGTAACACGTGTTTGTTCTAATAATAGTGTAGATTCACTGTCTAACTACAAATATGAGGGTGCTACCATCTGGTTATGCAACCTCTTATTTTCCGTTTTGAAGCCTTGTAAATCTGAAGATGGGCGTATTGTTGTCCGAAACTGGTAGCGATTTTGAAGGAAAAAAACTACTTACATCAGTAGCGGTTGATTATCTATTATGAACTTAAGTTGTGGATGTCCTACCAAAATCTTATAGGGAAAAGAATTAATGTTATTGAAGAATCTGCCGTAGGCGGCCCAAAAAAGTCATAGAATCTTGAAAAAGTTTATTTACAGAAATAAGAAACACTGTGTCTATCCCGTCAAAGAATAATTCAAGATTTACAAGTTGAAAGTATTTTAGAAAACAAGTATGCCACACAAATGAAAATTCTTAGTGTCTCTGGGACCGTCTAGAAGCGAAGTTCAGTTAGGATTTTCAGTTCTTAAGTCTTGTATCTATGCACAGAGTTAAAGTTCAAGAAAACTAAGTTCCTCCGTCCAAGCGCGGAGTTAAATTTCCCTTGGAAAAGTCTACTGTCAGTGTACGACAAGAGTAAATTAAGCCAAGTTTTACTACATCCACAACCACGAAGACAGCTCTGTCGGCGGTGTCGCAGCGACTCAGGGTGCTGTACTTAGAGGTGGCGGTGGCTGGTCGGCGGTGGAGGTAGCGTCGGCGTGAGCCTGGATGTTTGAAATGGCGTCCTATCTCGGAACGAACTGCAGCTGGACGGCCGTGCGCCGGCCTAAATACTGTCTAACGCAGGATACTTTGAGATCTATTTTCGGTCACTAGTGTCGGAGAGGCAAGTAGGTTTCCACAGCCTTTGGCGACGCTTCTAGGGCAGACTACTGGAACACCAGGAAATCTGCTTTTAGGTGAGACGTGATCGCCTGGCTCGTAGGCAACACCCTACGCTGAAACGTATGATGTGTTGTCGAACCTGCAGGTATAACGTTGCAACAAATCTGTTGTTCGAGGACTGTTCGGGAAATAAGGAACGATTGGCCACGAAATGGGAATCACAGTGAAATTCAAAACTGTTTTACTGACAATAGTTAGCTACACCTTGCAGCTACTTCTTTACGTAGTCGTCGCTCCGACTTAGACATCTGTCGTAGCGTTGTCCCAAATTTCCAATACCCTCGTCATAGAAGGCAGCCTCCTGCGTTTTCAGACGTTTTCTACGCTGGAATGCATCTCTTTATGTGTCCCAATATGTTGCCTTCGTAGACAGAGGTTCATTTTAGCAGAAACGAAAATCAGAGAGAGCCAAGTCTGGGCTGTATGATGGGTCATCTAACACTGCCCATCGAAAACGCTGCAGGATCGCACTCACTGCCCCTACAGTGTGCTGCCGAGAACTGTGATAAAGATGAAAATGCATGACAGTTACGTTAAGAGGGGTTGCATGAAATCAGGAGAAATCTCACGGCAGGCATACAGACATGATGGGAGGCACTATTTTCTAGGCATATTTACGCGCTCACTGTGAATCAGAACGGAGAAGAGACAGGTGACACTATATGTGGGCATACTAGAGACACTGTGCCCAACACAGTGTGCTATCTTCATCGGATTTTAACTGGGGTTTCCATTTCGCGACCGACCGACCCTTGAAGGATTCGCATTATACCTGTGTGAAATTATTGCGTATCTATGTGAATAACGACTAGAAACGTAGTCAGTGGATAGAAATTATTCTGAATGTGGATTTTTTTTATTTTAACAGTAATCTCTTCAAAGAAAATTCAAGAATTTAAAATTCACTAATCTGTGGTGGTTTCAACAAAGAAATGCAAGAATCTAGTTACATTAAATTCACAGAAGAAGTCATCACCCAAATAAATTGGAAAAACACTATCTAGAGCAAACACTGCAATACGTAACCACACGAGGACCAGAAGTTACATTAGGTGTCGGTGTTATCTCGTCAGTGTCAAGATTAGGCCGTAATATCACCTCTTGGACACGTGTATGCCTTAGCTCCATGGGAGGTGAGCTACTAGGTGCCCCAAGGTGCTAATGAAACGTCACTTATAAGCTTTTATAAGTCTATGAGTTCATCAGTGTCTAGCCTACATTGCACCCGTGGTCTAGAGGTAGCGTCTTTGATTAGCAATCAAAAGATCCTCGGTCCCGGGTTGGAATCCCGCCACTGCTTAAATTTTGATTAATAATCAGCACTGGCAGCCGAAGACCTCCGGCATAATAAGTCACCCTCGTTCTGCCTACGGCCTTGTCAAAGAGGGCGGAGGGGCAGACAGAGATTCAGGGCACTCTCTTGTCCTAAGGGTGGGGAACTGCCCATAAAGGCGGAAGAATCAGCAGTGATCAACGGCATGAGGATGCACTAAAGATACGTAACGTGTATCCACAGGACATGTGGCCCGTAACTGAGGAAGAGTCATGATGATCTTTCCATTGGAAACAGATTCCGGAATACTCCTCTATTTGGATCTCCTGGAGGGGACTGTCAAGGGGGAGGTGACTATGAGAAAAACATTGAATAATCACCGAAAGGATTACGTTCTACGAATCGGGGCGTGGAATGTCAGAAGCTTGAACGTGGTACGGAAACTAGAAAACCTGAAAAAGGAAATGCAAAGGTTCAATCTAGATGTAGTAGGGGTCAGTGAAGTGATGTGTAAAGAAGACAAGGATTTCTGGTCAGATGAGTATAGGGTAATATCAACAGCAACAGAAAATGGTATAAGGGGAGTAGGATTCGTTACGAATAGGAAGGTAGGGCAGAGAGTGTGTTACTGTGAACAGTCCAGTGATAGGTTTGTTCTTATCAGAATCGACAGCAAGGCAACAGCGACAACGATGGCTCAGGAATATATGTCGACGTCGAAAGCTGAAGATGTAGAGATAGAGAAAGTATATGAGGATATTGACAGGGTAATACAGAACGTAAAGCGAAATAAGAAACTAATAGTCCTGAGAGAGTGGAATGCCGCTGCAGCGCAAGGAGCAGAGGAAGTGGTTACAGGAGAATCAGGGCTAGGGGCAAGGAATGAGAGAGGAGAATGACTAACCGAGTTTTTTTAATAAATTTCAGGTGGTAACAGCGAAAACTCTGTTCAAGAACCGCACGAGGAGGAGATATTCTTGGAAAAGGTCGGGTGATACTGGAAGGTTTCAGTTAGATTACAACATGGCCGGGTAGAGATTCCGGAACCAATAATTGGATTGTAAGACGTACCTAGGAGCAGATGTAGAGTCAGATCACAGTGTAATAGTGATGAAGAGTAGCCTAAAGTTTAAGAAATTAGTCAGGAAGAATCAATACGCAATGAAGTGGGATACAGAAGTACAAAGGAATGGCGAGGTACGCTTGAAGATCGCTAAGGTTGTAGGTATATAAATAAGGAACAGCTCAGTAGGCAGTATAGTTGAAGAGGAATGGACATCTCTAAAAAGGGCAATCGCAACAGTTGGAAAGGAAACTGCCGGCGCAAAGAGAGTAACGCGAAAAAACCATTGGAGACAGAAGAAATACTTCAGTTGATCGACGAAATAAGGAAATAACAAAAATTTTCAAGGAAATTCAGGAATACAGAAATACGATTCACTTAGGAATGAAATATATATCAAATCCGGGCAAGGTAAGACGAAATGGCTGCATGAATCGAAAAAGGAATGCTTTTCGGAAGGACTGACTCAGCGTACAGGAAAGTCAAAACAAATTTCTCTGAAACTAAAAGCAATGATGATAACATTAAGAGTGCCATGGAAATTCCACTGCTAAATACAGAGGAGAGAGCGGATATGTGGAAAGAATACACTGAAGGCCGTTGTGAGGGTGGAGATTTGTCTGTTGTGATAGAAGAAGTAACAGGAATCGATTTAGAAGACATGGGGGTCCAATATTAGAATCAGGAGTTAAAAGCGCTCTGGAAGACTTAAAATCAACTAAGGAACAAGTAATAGATAACATTCCATCAGACTTTCTAAAATAATTGAGGGAAGTGACAAGAAAACGAGTATTCACATTGGTGTGTAGAATTTATGAATCTGGAGACATACCATCTGACTTCCGGAAAAAACATCGTACACAATTTTCCGAAGAGAGCAAGAGCCGGTAAGTGCGAGAACTATGGCACAATCTGCTTAACAGCTCATACATTCAAGTTGCTGACAAGAATGACGCACAGAAGAACGGAAAAGAAAATTGAGGGTGTATTAGATGAGGATCAGTTTGTCTTTAGGAAAGGTAAAGGCGACAGACAGGCAATTCTGACGTTGCGTTAGGCAATGAAAGCAAGACTACAGAAATATCAAGACCTGGAAAAAGCCTTTGACAATGTAAAACGGTGCAAGATGTTCGAAATTCTCAGAAAAATAGGGGTAAGCTATACGGATAGACGGATAATATACAATCTGTACAAGTGCGAAGAGGGAATAACAAGAGTGGACTATCAAGAACGAAGTGCTCGGATTAAAAAGGGTGTAAGACAAGGATGTAGTCTTTCCCCCCTACTGTTCAATCTGTACATCGAAGAAGCGATTATGTTAGGAAAAGGTAGATCCAGGAGTGGAACTAAAATTCAAGGTGGAAGGATATCAGTGATACGATTCGCTGATGACATTACTATCCTGAGTGGAAGTGAAGAAGAATTAGATGATTTGCTGAACGGAATGAACCATTTAATGAGTACAGAATATGGATTTAGAGTAAATCGAAGAAAGACGAAGGTAATGAGAAGTAACAGAAATGAGAACAGCGAGAAACTTAACATCAGGATTGATGGTCACGAAGTAGATGAAGTTATGGAATTCAGCTACATAGACAGTAAAATAACCAATGACGGACGGAGCAAGGAGGACATCAAAAGCAGACTAGCAATGGCAAAAAGGGCATTCCTGGCCAATAGAACTCTACTAGTATAAAAAATAGGCCTTAATTTGAGGAAGAAGTTTCTGGGAACGTATATCGGCAGTACAGCGATGTATGGTAGTGAAACATGGAGTGTGGGAAAACCGGAACAGAAGAGGATATAAGTATTTGAGATTTGGTGCTACAGACGAATGTTGAAAATGAGGTGGACTGATATAGTAAGGAATACGCAGGTTCTGTGCAGAATCGGAGAGGAAAGAAATATGTAGAGAAGACTGATAAGGAAAAGGGACAGGATTATAGGACGTTTGTTAAGATATGCGGGAATGACTTTCACGGGAACTGTAGAAGGCAAAAACTGTAGAGTAAGGCAGAGACTGGAATAAAGCATTGTATGTTAGTGAAACATGGACCATGGGAAATCAGGAAATAAGAAAATCGAGGCATCTGAGATGTGGTGCTACAAATGAATGGACAGATAGGTAAGGAATGAGACGGTTCTCCGCAGAATCGGGGAGGAAAGGAATATGTGGAAAACACTGACATGAAGGAGGGTCAGGATGGTACTACACTGACATCAGTAAAGACATCAGGGAATAGCTGCCATGGTTCTACAGGCGGCTGACTGTTCCAAAATACACCGTGGTTTCATTCACGGCTGACAGCAGTAGCGGCGGACAGAAGGCTCTAGCCACGCCAGAATGGGTTTCACATACTGTATGCCAGTAACGACATAATGTTTTTCTCATAACAATTTCCAAAAGTAGTAAAATAATCACTGCTTGCTTCGAAAATATTAAAGAATCGGCTTCAAGATAACAGTTAATTAAAAATTAATTACAAATTTAAAAAAGCTTTCGAAATATATCTATTTTTTTTTAAAAGGTGCTTTCGATTATTGGTTAGAACTTCTCAGGGGATGGCCCTGAAGTAACCGTTTTAGGCTTATTTCCTTCGCAAAGAGATGAGTTACCACGTCATTAAGTAATTTTTACGATTTTATTAATTGCAAGTTAAAAAAATGACTTTGAAAAACTCGAACTTTTACTGGGCTATTTTTAACTATCTCGATTTTTATTTTATGGGAATGACTTATAAAGAAATAAATTACTGACTTTTTTACGGATTTAAAAAATAATTTCTACGTCCTTCTGGAGCCGAGAAAACTTAAAAAAAGTCTAGTGGACGCAATTAAGATTTTACAGCGATGGTTTTGATGGAGGTCAGAATATTTAAAAAAAAACTAGTATTCATTTGATAATTTTTACAGTAACTTATCCAAAATACTTGGACAATTCTGCACGCGCTCTGCATATCGCAGCCAGCTCTCCACCGCGGCATGGGAAACAGCCTCTCTACAGTTAGCTGGCTGGCAGTTTTTTCTCGATCAGTTGCTCTGGCGATGATGTTTTTGAATTTCCAGCTGTCGAAAAGGATGGCCGCGCCCGCCTCCCGCGGATCTGTCCTCCGTATCCCAACACGGGGAATTGCTTCCAAGCTCAGAGATAACTCCGTCGTCGAAATCATCGGTAGTAGGGTAAGCGGTAAGGTGGAGACGACACTGTATCATGAAGCAGTCTCCACTCTTACGCTGCCACAGCAAGGAAAACTTTCACTGTTTACAAACCTTGACAGTCTACTTTCCTGCTGTCATTACACATATTACACAGTGGCAAAGAGGGAAAAACACCATATCAGTTGCTATTCACAGCATATGTGGGCACCACTCAGTATTCTGGCTAGCCTACACCATATTCCATCGCTTCGTGGTCGACATCCTCGCCGTATTCTTTCTGTATCTTCTGCCGTCTGTATCTACATCTACATATGTCCTCATAAAGTCTCCGTACGGTGCATGAAGGACGGCGTCATGTGTCTACTGTTCATTTCCTTCCATATTTCCGAATGGAACAAGGGCTCAAATGGCTCTGAGCACTATGGGACTTAACATCTGAGGTCATCAGTCCCATAGAACTTAGAACTACTTAAACCTAACTAATCTAAGGACATCATACACACCCATGCCCGAGGCAGGACTCGAACCTGCGACCGTAGCAGTCACGCGGTTCCAGACTGAAGCGCCTAGAACCGCTCGGTCACACATACCGGCTGGAACAAGGGAAAAACTACTTTCTGTATGCCTCTGTACAAGCCTTAATTTATCTCATTTTGTCTTTGAGGTCCTCATGAGAAAATGAGCTGGTGGTAGTAGAATCGTTCTGGATTCTGCTGCAGCTGCAGTTTCTCTAAATTTTCTGAATAGTGTTTCACGAAGAGAACGTCGTCTTCACTCCAGAGATTTCCATTTGAGTTCAAGAAGCACCTCCATAACACTTGTGTCTTGATCGAACCTATCGGTAACAAATCTAACAGCACGCCTCTGACTTGTCTTCCTTTAAATAATGCCTGGTGAGGGTCACAAACACTTGAGCAGAATTCAGTACTGAGTCACACTTGTGTTCGATACGCGGTACACGGTCTACTTTATAGATCAGCTACACTTTCCATAAATTCTCCTAATAAATCGAAGTTGGCCATATGCCTTCCCTACTGCTGTCCTTACACTTCCGTTCCATTTCATATCACTCGAAGTCTAGGAATATTGAACCTCACTGTTGCCCTTCATTCATGATTCACAGGGTGTCATGTGAGAAATGGGCGAGCTTCTTTCTTTCCACATCATTTAACCGTATCTCCTGCTATAAGGATGATTGCAAATCAAATTTTAATTCTCGTATGGCTCGTTTTTAGATCAGTATTTTGCCAGGAACACATCAATTTCTGCATTCGACCAACTTTCCTTTCCTTTCTTCAAATATATCTTCAAGTTGTTTTTCACAGTTTTGCGATTTCTGATTAATTTCTTCTAAATACTGCTTCTGTTTTTTGGTAAGAACAACCTTGCATTGCATTGCTCGCACTTCCTGCTTCAAGGTATGTTCTTTGTCCATCGATAAAACATCTAAATCCAGACTGAGAATACTGAGAATTTTTCTGACTGATTCAGGGTCGCCGCCATCTGTGCTGAGCTATCCGCTCAGTTGCCTGTGACCGCAGAAGCAGACATTCTGAATGTATCATAAGATTGGAACTAGGTACCTCAGTTAAGTCCGAGTCTGACATTAGTTTCACAAGTGGCTCCGTTGGTATCGAACACTTGATGAAAAGAACAAAATAATGTGTTTTGCGTTTAGTTACATATGTCTCCAAGTTTCTGTTTTTGAAAGTAAATTGTATTTCTAAAATGCTTCTGTTGGTTCAGGCACCCTTCAATTTGATTACGAGCCGGCCGGTGTGGCCGAGCGGTTCTAGGCGCTCCAGCCTGGAACCGCGTGACTGCTACGGTCGCAGGTTCGAATCCTGCCTCGGGCATGGATGTGTGTGATTTCCTTAGGTTAGTTAGATTTAAGTAGTTGTAAGTTCTAGGGGACTGATGACCTCAGATGTTAAGTCCATAGTGCTCAGAGCCATTTGAACCAATTACATTACGTATTTTTGCATATAGATTACAACAGAGTCCTGTGGTCTATTTTCTGACCACTCGTTGGTCGATTTCGATGTGCTTCTGCTACATGGGATGTATTTAGGTTTCACTGGCGATCTTTGGAGTAAGTATCTGAGCCAATGACTATCTAGGGCTTGGTGATGTGACGTGAGCGCTTTACATTTGAAGGAAGGAAAGAAGGAAGGCAGTTATAACGAGACAATAGTAAAGACGCAGTTGTATCGAAGCAGGTGTATCGAGACAATCAGCTTGTTGTTGCCAGATGTGTGTGGACCTAAGTGGACTCACCAAGCAGAACGGTGCGTGTTATTCTGAATTAGTCTATGCTCAGCTGTTTTGCGCGTGAACTCCATGTTATTGTGAGTTGGTGCGAGCAGGCAGTGCTGAGCCGGAGGGGCCCGGATGGAATTTACTTGTGTCAGACAACTGTGGTGTGATAATTCTGGTTCCACTTTGTTAGTTGAAGAGCAGGAGTGCATGATGCTGATACGGGTATTGAGAGTGGCTGCAATATTAGTTTTGAAACAGCAAGCTATGTTTATTAAATTATTTTTGACAAGCACATGTTGCTCCTCTTTATCTATTTTGCTCAACAACCTGAGGTTGTGTGGCACAGATTTCCATTTCTGACAGCTTGGCGTGTATCTAGTGGCAGTGTGACTGATTAGGTTTTCTGATGAACCTCGCACCAGTGTGACAATTAGGCTGAGCTCAATATTCAGCATTTATTACCTTTGTGTGCAATATTTAATCCGCAATCAGGAGTTAGTAAATCATTGCTTCCATTCACCAAACACATGGGAAATTTTTATTTTGTTGATATCGCCGTTTAAGGAATCGAGCCAAAGTAACTGTATTAAATGTAGCAAATGCTACTTGTTGAATTAATTTATGCAAGTGTCTGCTGTAGTAATTATTCTAATAATCTGGAATTTTATTTGAATTTAGCAATTTATTTACCTTAGTCAGATCATTGCTCCTGCCTCATGTGTTTTCTAGATGTATAATCAGTAAATGCCCACATGAAAAAAAGTTTTGCAACACCTCGGTTCCAAGACTTCCGGAACCTATACAGAAAATAGGAAAAGACATCAACATAAACATCGTTTCCGCCCTTTTTGTTGCTCATGAAGACCACAGATTGCATGTTGTATCACCATACAGTGCGACTTTCAGAGGTGGTGGTCCAGATTGCTGTACACACCGGTACCTCTAATACCCAGTAGCACGTCTTCTTGCATTGATGCATGCCTGTATTCGTCGTGTCATACTATCCGCAAGTTCATCTAGGCACTGTTGGTCCAGTTTATCCCACTCGTCAACGGCGATTCGGCGAAGGACCCTCAGAGTGGTTGGTAGGTCGCGTCGTCCATAAACAACACTTTCTGTTTCCTACAAACAATCCTGTTGGAAGAACATTCGCAACTGAGCATTATAGCAGAGGTTGAAAATACCGTTTCAGTTGTAAGTTACTTTATTTTCACATGAGCGGTTTCGGACTGTTATAAGCCCATCCTCAGATGTCGTAGCTGTACTGTGGTCCCCGAGCGCCGCGTGTACCAGGCGCGGTGTGCTGCCTATGAGAGCTGTTCTGCGCTCAGAGGTGTACGTCAGCCTGACATAATGCCACCCCAAAACAGCAGGGGAACTCCACCTTGCTGCACTCTCTGGGCAGTGTGTCTAAGGCGTTCAGCCTGACGGGGTTGCCTCCAAACACTTCTCCGACGATTGTCTGGTTGAAGGCATATGCGACACTCATCGGTGAAGAGAACGTGAACCCAGTCATAAGCGGTCCATTCAGCATGTTGTGGGCTCATCTGTACCGCGCTGTATGGTGTCGTGATTGCAAAGATGGACCTCGCCATGGGCGTCGGGAGTGAAGTTGCGCATCATGCAGCCTATTGCGCGCAGTTTTAATCGTAACACGATGTCCTGTGGCTGCACGAAAAGCATTATTCGACATGGTGGCGTTGCTGTCAGGGTTTCTCCGAACCATAATCCGTAGGTAGCGGTCACCCACTGCGACCAGAGCTAGGCATGTCATCGACAGTTCCTGTCTTTCTCTATCTCCTCCACTTTCGAACAACATCGCTTTGGTTCACTCCGAGACGCCTGGACACTTCCCTTGTTGAGCGCTCTTCCTGTCACAAAGTATCAATGCAGACGCCATAGAACCGAGGTATTGACCGTCTAGGCACGGTTGAACTACAGACAACACGAGCCGTGTACATCCTTCCTGGTGGAATGACTGGAATTGATCGGCTGTCAGACCCCCTCCGTCTAATAGGCGTTGCTCATGCAAGGTTGTTTACACCTTTGGGGGGGGGGGGGGCGGATTTAATGACATCTCTGACCAGTCAAAGGGGCTGTGTCTGTGATACAGTATCCACAGTGAACGTCTATCTTCAGGAGTTCTGGGAACTGGGGTGATGCAAAACTGTTTTTGATGTGTGTATTTCGTGATTAATGTTAGTGTGGATAATTAACTTTTGCTACGTCAGTACGATGTCTATGAGGAGTCACAGTTTTAGGTTAGGATTAGTTTCATGATTTCATGAAAGTAAGGTAAATCACGCTGCCAAACGACGAAGCTGCGCCTGCGGAGTTCTTATTTTATTCTTTTAAGGTTGCGCGTCGTCGTCAGTTCAAGTAAGAGTGATTGTAACCGAGATTTAATTTTTTGTTATCATGTGTAAAATAGCAAGTTGCCGTTAGCAACCTACAGAGGTTGTTTATTTAATCAAGCCATACCGCAAATCTCTAAAATGCTGATGGATTGCACCGTTGAACAATACATGTAATGGTGTCTGTCCAACTATGACTGGTTTTAGTCAGATGCTGATCATCGATAAAGACGCCGTAGAAGTAGCCTCTAATTCATTCATGTTTTTTATTGGCTTCTTGAATTCCTTTACTCTCTTGGAACACTGATTTCATCACTTCCTCCCTCACGAGTTTCTCGGGATTTTCCCTCAGTTCTAATTTTAATTATTCTTTAGAATGCTTTGTCTCCTTGAGTAGCGCCACTATATCAGATAAACAGAGACGACTTCCTGTTAAGTGGGGCCTTTCTGGCTCTTCCCGTTTTCCTTACGTGACTTTGAGGTTATTTCGCTTGCACTTAATTCCATAGTTAGCTAGCCTCCTCCTCAAAACCGGATTCCTCTTTACCGACCAACCTCCCAAAACACTATCTCGGGGCATTTGCTCTCTTACCGACGAAATTTTTATAATTGAAGCTCAAAAGTACAGAAGACATGCGAAACTGTCTTCCTCCAGGCACATTTTGTCACACGCCTAATGGCTGAAAACCTTCGCCAAAGGTAGCAAAGTGAGATTACGCACAGTTGGCATTTTCGGGATAGCTGCTTTTTCCATATGCGACTGGTGATTGCCGTGCAGTGATGTGATGTCAAAACTGCGTCGCTATTTCAACTAGCTCTATTGTGTGGCTCCATTTTTGCCATGAATTTACGCAGGAGCGGATAGGTAGAAATACATTAAATAAATTTGGTCTGGATGGGTGCATCATCACCTTTACTGAAAACCGATGCTAGAGAGTGCACGAATCGTGTATATCGCCTCGTGAAACACCACCGAAATAAACAAGGAATATGCGGCTACTCGTCAATTATGCAGACGGCTGCAGGCCAGAGAGATGACGAGCATGCAAATGGTAACGCCCTGCCCCTCTCCCATCTCCCCCGGACAACAAAGGGACTGACCGACCGCAGATCAACAGGTGTCAAAGCGGTCGCGGCAGATATTTGTCAAGCGGCGCGACAAACGCAATTAGCTACGGTCGCTGATCACGGATCACCAGAACAGAGCCCGGCCGACCTGCCGCAGCGCGCGCACACACACACACACACACACACACACACACACACACACACACAGAGAGTGGACGGGCTGGACGCGCATGCGCAGTGGCTGACCTGCCGCAGCTAGACTGCCTGTTGCGTCAGCAAGAAATTTTGCAGTCTATTGCGGTGTCTCTGCAGTTAACTCTTTTACTAACAGCTTACATGATCAAAGTGAAGAGTTGTCAGATCAATATCTACGTCTATATCTAAAGACTACTCTGCAAAACGCTATGGTATTTATGGCAGAGGAAACTTTCCATTGTATCACTTCACGATGCATTCGCTTATAGCGTGGGGGAATAGTGATTACGTAAATACCTCTGCGCGCCCCGTAATTATTCTAACATTCTCTTCGCAGTCTCTGCTAGAGTGATATGCAGAAGGTCATAGCATATTCTTGATTCACCACTTAATATTGATTCTTATTATGTAAATTGAAAATGGGCAAGGGAGGAAGGAAAGGAATGGAAATGGAACTAATGATATCAACTCCATCAAGACTTTATGTGGAATCAGCGACGATACGTGAAAATGTATGGCGGACAAGGACTCGAATCTGGTATCTCCAGATTACTAGGTGGTTTGTCAAGCACTGCACCACGCGGACAGAGCTTTTATCGCAAGTGCGCGGTTTATTTAGCCACAATTTCCAACCGACTTGCAGTGTGTAAACTTTTAGATGGCAGACCTCTCCCTAGTCCTGAATCGGTAGAAGTCGGTAAACGTCGGGAGACTTCGGAAGGCACGCAGTTTCGACTGCTGCCAACACTACGTAGCTTACTGTGTTGTACAAGGTAGCCATTGTCGTCTGCTTCGTTATTGTTTTGCGCTGTACTGTTCTGCGTGTTTTTATTGTGCAGTTGTGCTAAACATTATCAAAATGAGTGAAGAGGCAGTTGCTGGCCCATCTCGGGAGTCGCCAACAACACCTAACGGTAGGCCTACGGTTAGAAGGAATCCAGTATTACGTAGCGATGCTCGCAAAATTATATTGCGTGTGATTGAATGCTGCGAAAGGGAAAGGGAGCAGAAAAAATTGCTTCACCCCATTTACAAATCTTCAGTGAGAGCTGCTACATACACAAATAATGTATGCGTAGCATTGGAACATTCAAACAATTTTCCAAGAATCATCCTGGCGTATCACCACAAACGCCTGGCAAGAAAAGGTGATTTTCCATTTCAGATATTTTGTTTGCGATCACTTTGAAGGAGCCCCCTATTTCGACCGAATTAACTTATATTTCATGTTTCCTTGCTACTGCATTGCTTTGTATGGAAACACCACTGGTTACTGTATTATTTCGAAACACATTCATATTACAGTACATTTCCAAATTCAAAAAAATACATGCAGTGCAGAAGGCATTTTCTTATAAATCTTTCTCTCTCTTTTATCTTAGGAAAAGAAGTGGAGAAATCGAAGTAATGATCGAGGATTTCAACCAGCGTGTCTTTCGCGACACGATAGCGGAATTTTATTCAGTGCGGAAGATTGTGCCGAGCCTGCGAACACTGCTTCCAGTTTTGCACGACAAAATAGGCTGGAAGCGGAGTATTGTCTCGCTGAGAAAAGTACTTTTGTCTATGGGATTCATATGGCGTAAGGTGGAAAACAAGAGGACTGTGTTGTTAGAACGTCCAGACATTGTGCACTGGCGATCTCGTTTCATTGTTGACATGAAGAACTTCAGGGAAGCAGGCAGAGAAATATTTTATCTCGATGAATCGCGGATCGATAATAACTTAACGTTTAATAAATGTTGGCAGAGGAAGGGTGACTTACCTGAAGACAGTGTCGTTGGTATCACTACATGGGGGAGCGCATAGTAGACAAACATATATACATATATATATATATATTAATGTGCTTGACGATTTCAGTTTCGTTTACGAACAACATTTAAAGCGAGTTTTACTTCCAAGCCTTTCGTCTGCTTTCGTGTAAGCATGACGCGCAATTTGTAGTGCCAGCACTGCAACTGGTAGGCGTGCCTTGTCCCCTCCCCAACGGCTCCTCTCCACTCGCCAGCCAATGCTTGCTTCCTCCTCTCCCCGCACTTCCCTCACAACTCAGCCATCGTACAGTTAACACACTGTACGTTCCCACCTAGCCCCACCCATACACATCAAAGATTTTAGATTCCCGCTGGAGGTCAAACATAAGTCTGCCTCTCCAGTGATGGTTGTGGAAAATCAATTATATGCATGTGTAGAGTCTGTTCTTTCAGACATTTCCAAAAGATCAGGCACCATGCGTTCATATACGTAATATTGTTTCTTAATGGTGTAAGTATGCTGTTGGTTGGTGTTTATCTTCAGGTATCTGCTAGCTCAGTTTTTCCTCCTTTCTGAATCAAAGAAACCTATCGCCATTCTTGATGCCACCCTTTGTATGAGTTCAGCCTTCTGTTTTAAGAGGGAAGTGTTGTACTTAGGAATACTTTTCAGTCTTTCGTCTCTAGCCAACACTTGTAATAAAAGTTTAATACATGTTCCTATTCCATATTTTAATGATAACAATCACTTTTTAAGTGCCATATTGCTTATCGGGCATTAAAAAAAATTACTCTGGAAAACTAAGTACCATGCTGCAACATAGTCATATATGTAGGATCTAATATTGCATTGCAGTTTAAAAGTTTTGAAAACGAGAAACGCTTTTCAATATAGTTAATATTGTATCTGGACATTACTACTGTATTGCAAACCAATAGCAAATACACCAAGTGAAATTAAGTAGAACTGTTACCACAATGTTCGGTTTGGTGACACCATTAGATAGTTGATGTCAGGATCTGGTTGGATTGTCATCGAGCAAGTGAGCTGGTGCATTGCTCACCACACTGGACTTCTATTTGGAGGACGAAAGTTCGTACTGCGTCTGGCCATCCAGATCCCTGCATTCTCCTGAACTGATCTAGGGAAAAAGAATTATGTTTGCTGAGAGCAATGTGTCTGTCTACAGAGGTGCATCTTTCCCTAGATCACTTCAGGAGAATGCCGGGCGCTTTCTTTGGAGGGGCACGGCTGATTTCCTTCCCATCCTTGACACAGTCCGAGCATGTACCCCATCTCCAAAATGGTTCAAATGGCTCTGAGCACTATGGAACTTAACATCTGAGTCATCATGTCCCCTAGAACTTAGAACTACTTAAACCTAACTAACCTAAGGACATCACATACATTCATGCCCGAGGCAGGATTCGAACCTGTGGCTGTAGCAGTCACGTGGTTCTGGACTGAAGCGCCTAGAACCCCTCGGCCACTGCGGTCGGCCCCCATCTCCAATTAACCCAATGTTGATGGGACGTTAAACCCAGTCTTCCTCTCACACCTTGAGCATTGGTGAGCAGTGGCTCAGTGGAAATGCCTGCTTGGTTCTCAAAGGCGCCAATAAAACATCCTGAACAAATAAGCATTTATTGTTCCAAAATACATAATTGTCTTCACTTATGACTGCCAGCAGGAACAGTGGGCAGGAGTGGTGCTCACCATATGGGAATGCAGTGACACTCACACACCTAGCCTTCCAACTGTTGCAGTGCTGAAGGCGTGAACTCAGCGTCTAGTGACGTCATGGGACACTGGTCACAGCTCATCCAGAACTGTCTGCACTGCTTCTGGTGTTAGCACCTCAGGGCAGGGTGTAACAAGGGCGTTATTATTGTCATCGTGGATGGCACCCCAGTAAGCACTCATTGGCTCTGCATGGAGTGCACAAAGTCAGACTGATTCACATTGTGGTCTCCGACAGGAATAAGGCCTGCACCATTGAAGGAACTGAGGTCATGGTGGGTACAGCACGCTCGTCTATGAGGGAGACTCTTCACTGCTCCCTTAACCTGCTGGTCAGGCCACCAGAAGGCCCTTCAGATGATGCCCACAGCTCCCTATCAGTCTTGTAATAAATGACATCATGGTGGCTTTGTGTGGGAATGTCCTTGAGGCAGAACTTGGTGCTCCGTCAGGGATAAAAGATGGTCTTGACAAACGGAAATTAGATCATCGCAGGTCCAACATCGAGGTGGGACAGCTGTGAACCCTCTACAAATAGTTCAAGCCACTAGGTGGGAGTAATATCTATACAGCAATTACCTCACTCGTGTTGTTATTGCAAGGCAATGGCAACTTGGCTTGTTTTCCATGACCACTCAGCCTTATGGACACTCAAACTGTAGCTCATAGGTGGCTCAACTTTGCCTTTCAGAAGCAGTGGTGGATAAATATTGCTTTGTCAGTTCTCTGAATAAGTTCGTATGTCTGAATTATGTCTTCTGACTTCACTCTGTGCGGTTGACACATCCTCCTCTCTCTATCATGTCATTTAGTTGCATTGGAACTTTGGAACACAGCTCTTGTGGTCTTTAACAGTTAACTCTGTGTTGTGACCATATTACACATAATATCGGAAGTAATTTCTTGTAATTCCATCCATCTGTTGCATACTGACCTACTTTGCCCATATCATGCATTACCAGGGGACTAAAAAAATTCTACTCCGTTCCCTTACGTATTATTTCAGAGCACTTCAGAGAGAAGCTATTGCAAACACACACCTCTGTTTTCAAGATTTAAGTACAGGGAAAACTGTTAAGACATTAAAGAAACTCAGTTCATTTGGAAACATCACATGATGCATGGCAGAAGACTTTCTTCTGTTTGAAGTTACAAGATAATGCAGGACTGACGAAGTATGAATTAATTTCCACGTATTATGCTATTAAATATACACAATTTTACCCATCATAAAATTGTGTAATTGAAGAATTAATATCTTCAGAATAGCTGAAATACATTATACAGCACTTGAAGGTGTTGATCTCAAAATATTTACAAATGCTGCACAAAGCACCATCTCAAGTTTCAGTACAAAAATCAGAAGAAAACGCCAAAAACTACTTTTGGTGGTTCGTAGTGTGTATTTCTTCCTGTGATTCTAAAATAGGTCTCTAGATCGAAACGACCAGGAAATATCACGTGTTGCTATGTGCACTATCCGTAAGATGCAATTAGGATTTTTTGGGGTGGGTAGTGTTAGTGTTTCGTAAGCAGTCTCCTTTGCAGACTGATCATCTCTATCTGCAAATCTTCCGGTTTTACTGTTGTCTGCCATCTCAACATAGCGCAGCCGCTGCCGCAAGCGTCCCAATACAACTCCGTTACATAGAATTATAGTTACTTCTGCATACGTTGAAGCCTCTTCATCCGAGATAACAAGTAGCGCCCTTCCTACCAAGATATTCTCAGTCCAATCACAAATTTCGTTTGACACAAGCGTTAGTGTGATACTGAGTCAGACGTTTTTAGAAAGTGAATAAGTCAGGAAATAATGCATTCACCTGTCTGCAGTGATCTATGGTTTTCGGGATGTTAGAACAGGGTTGGCATGAATTTAAATGACCAATGTTCGTGAAAGTTATGCTGAAATGGAACAGATCTTTCTGTTAGAGATGCGACATATGTTTGCGGTCAGAATATGTTTACCAGTTTTACTATTGGTAGATTTGAAAGATATTGAAAGATTCTTTTTTTAAGGATAAGTGCTCATATTTTTTCAATTGTTAGCTTCAATATAATTTGAAATATAATTCTGGGAGCTCTATAACCGCCCATCACTGCTGCCATGACGTGGTCATTGGACTGCAAACTGCTAACTTCCTTTCACGTGAGAAAACATGGAATGATACGAAGAGTACGGCAGACTTTCCAATAAATTGCGGTGCATGTGTCTCACGTTCTCCTTTGCAGATGTACCTCTGTAAACAGATACGAGGGTTGGAACTTTAATAGTGTCAACTATCTATTTACAGCTCGTACAAAATAGATACGTGTTTCAAAGTTTTACTGACCTTCAAAGTAGTCACGAACATTGTGTATAACCCGTTGTCAGCGATGCGGAAGTATTAGGATACTCTTAGCAGTGCTAGTTGTGTTTTCCTTCAGTTTAGAAATCGTGTTGAACTCACGAGGGCTTAAGTAAGAGGAATGCAGTAGGTGGTGTAGCACTTAGCAGCCCCATCAGTCAAACACATCAGTAACAGCTTGCACCGTACGTACTTAAGCACTGTCCTGCAAAATGATGGTCGGGTCCTGCAGAAAGTGTCATCACTTCTGTCTCTAAGCTGGTCGTAGGTTGTGTTCCAAAAATGAACAGCATAGAGACATTTGTCTTGTTAACATATATAAGTGGTTAACATTGCAAGACCACAGGTTAATGTAAGTGCGAGATACACAACTGAAAATGTTATATTCTGGTAAATAGCAACTATTGTAACCGCTGGAATGTTGAAGACAAGCACGCAAAATTGCATACATTATATTGTACAGGTGTTGGACGAAAGTTTTTGGGATGGAGTTCCATCTTTGTTATACTTGAACTGATAATATATGGACGGTTAATGCTGTTCGTGGATGACGTTGGAGTTGTCGTCCGATGACCTCCCATTTGTGCTCGAATGGAGACAGATCTGATGACTGAGAAGTACAACGCATCAGTTTGACACTCTGTGGAGTATGTAGGGTTCCAACAGCGGTATGGAGCCGAGTGATATCTTATTGTTAAACGACCCCCTGGAATGCTGGTAACGAGTGGCAGCACACAAGTCTAATCGAATCACCAGACTGACGCACTGACGCACAGATTTGCAGTCAGGATGCGTGGGATAAAGACGAGAGTGCTTCCGTTGTCATACAAAGTCACACTGCAGACTATAACTCAAGGTGTGGGCCCAGTGAGTCTAGCACGCAGACAGGTTGGTATGCACGCTTCAGGGCTTCTGGCTCGTGGCTATTCTTGAAGTAACCAATCTGTAACAGTTTGTTTTCACGGTGGTGCCAACTGCTGCTGCAGACGCAGTATGATGCGCCATAACCATACGCCAAAACATGATGGATGATCTTTCCTCTCGGTAGTGCAATATGGCCGACAGAGCCCGGTCTTCTTGCGACTATACATTTTGTGACCACCAGTTCGAGGAATCATGTACAGTGGTAAGATTCCTGCCAAATCTTTCCGCAATATTGCGTAAGAAACATTCAGTTTCTCGTCGCCGTATTACACGACCTCATCCAAACACAGTGATGTGTTGATAATGGTGTCTTTGTAGCCTTAAACGCATTCTTGACTAACAGTATCCCACCATTTCCAATCTCAAAGATAACTAACGCTCACGACCACTAGAGCGTGTATTTAAAACAAACCTTAACTGCATCCTCATAGTGACGCCCCTAACACCACGCTTAAGCAACTGGCGTGAAATCTGGACAGACATCATCCTTCAGATGTAGAAACATGCCTGCCAACAACCTTTTGTCGCAAAACTCCTACTTGGTGTCGCGACTTTTGTTTCTGTCATTGTATAGAAACAAAATTTGGAATCTCCTTAATTCCCGTTTAAGAATCGGAGTAAAAGCTTAGGGCATTAATACTGACTGGTTTGATAGGGCCTGCCATGAATTACTCTCTCATACCTACCCCTTCCTCTCAGAGTAGCATTTTCTCCCAAAGTTGTCAATTATTTTTTTGATTTATTCCACTCTCTGTCCTCCACTATAGTTTTTGCCGTCTACAGCTCCCTCAAGTACCTTTGAAGTTATAGCATGTTGTTCTAACACATGTTATATCACCCTGTCCTTTCTTCTTGTCACTATTTTCCATACATTTCTTTTTTCATCGATTATACGAAGAATCGATGCTGCAAAAACCTCATTTCTTATGTTATCAGTCCACTTAATTTTCAAGATTCTTCTGTTGCATCATATCTCAAAACGCTTCGATTTCCTTCTGGTGCAGTTTTCCCACAGTTCATAATTGACTACCATGCAATGCTGTGCTCTGAACATAGATTTTCAGAAATGTATTCCACAAGTTAAGGCCGACGTTTGATATTAGTTGACATCTCTTGACCAGGCAAGTACTTTTTACCTGTGCTAGTCAGCTTCGTATGTCCTCCTTGATTCGTTTGTCGTTTGTTATTTTGCTTCCAACATTGGAAGATTCCTTCTCTTCATCTTCTTTATGCTTTCCAATTTTGATGTTAAGTTCATCGTTAAGTTCATTTCTGATATTCCTCATTAGTTTTGTCTTCCTCTTGTTTATTCTTAAAATGTAGTGGTTGTGTATTAGACTGTTCATTCCAGTCTTACCCACTCCACTCCCACTGAGGACAGTGATGTCATCGTTGAGTATTATCTTCGATGTTCTTTCACGCTATAACATAATGGGAGCGTTGACTTAAATTTAAATAAGTTGTGTAAATGATTGTATAATCAATTAGTGACGTAATATCTTCATGATAAACTTAGATGTGTTATTCAACAGTGATTATTTCGGCGATTCTAAGGTGAAAAGAATGAAATTAAGTTTCCTGTCCATCTGTAATCCAATAAACCTATATTCATATAACAGCCCTGAACATTTACTCAAACATATAAGAGGTAGGATCAAGAAAATTAAATGAACATGATTCTGTGCCATTAAGAATAGCCGTCATCGTATACAGCACCAATCTTCTTCTTCGTGTGGCTTCACAACCCTGCGTAGGGATTTGCCTTCTTAACAGTATCGTTACATTTTGTTCTCTCGCTAACTTTCCATCTCCATCCTCTGATTCCTATGTCTCAGATGTTTACTTCCACGCGTCCAACCGTTTCTTACTTACTCTTCATTTTACTCTTCTTACTGTCGGTCTCCATTGGAAGACCTTGTTGGTTCTTGTGTCCTCCATCCTTAGGACATGTCCCAGCCAGGCTATTCTTTTACTTTTATGTAGTCTTACAATATCAGCTCCTTGTATGAGATGATCCAACTCATAAATGGTCTTTGCTCTCCAAGTATGATCTCTGCTTCGGATCCCTCCATAAGTTTTCCGTAGGATTCTAAGTTGTTGTTCATCAGTGCTGGTTAAATTCTACGCTTCACATCCATATGTAACAACTGGCAGCATCATAAAGTTACATACTGTCATTCTCAGCTGTTGGTTTACCATCCTAGATGTTGTTCGCTTTTCAGATGTATGTTAAACACCAATTATTACTTAAAATGCGGGTTTTTATTTCAGTAAACATGGAATTTACTTTATTAATATTAGCCCCCAGATATTCAAAATCCTCTACATGCTGAAAATTAAAACCTACTGCTGACAAGTTATCCAGGTTGTTGTCCCTGGTCTATGGAATTTCAAATATTTGATTTTGGATCCCATAATCTCCAGTTCCTTATGCTGTGTGGCTTCTGTCGGTTCCGTCATTATTCTCTCCCATGACATCCTTCGTCTACTAATAACTGCAACGTCATCAACTTACGTAGCCAACTGTGTGAGTCTTCTGCCTATCTGTCCATATATTTGCAGTGTTCGTATAATTGATTCTAAGGTCAAATTGTAAGGCATTGTAGAAAGAACATAACCTTGTCTAGCTCCTTTACTGATGTGGAAACAGCCGGTTAATTTCCCATCCATTCTCACCATCGCCTTGGAAACTGCGGAGGTTGCCTTAAATACAGAAGTACATTTGGATGGTATACTAAGCAGTTTTACATCTTCTGACACCTCTTCACTATTAAGACTATCGAAGGCGTACAGCACCAATATTGTTCATACAGGTGTATGCATGGACCCCTGAAATGCATTCAATTATTCAGAATACACCCATGCGCCCAAACCATGCATCTCACATAATACTGTAAACGAACCAGTCCAAACAGCCGACTGCTTTGGCCGAGCGGTTCTAGGCGCTTCAGTCTGAAACCGTGCTGCCGTTACGGTCGCAGGTTCGAATCCTGCCTCGGGCATGGATGCGTGTGATGTCTTTAGGTTAGTTAGGTTTAAGTAGTTCTAAGTCCAGGAGACAGATGACCTTGGATGTTAAGTCCCATAGTACTTACAGCCATTTGAACCATTTGAACCAGTCCCAACACACACACACACACACACACACACACACACTAGCTGTCAAATTCATTGGAGCCCAGGCTGTGATTTGCATCCAATGAGAACAAAGAACATTTTTGACATATTTGTGTGTGAATCAAATTTTCTCACTGCGGATAGGTAATTGTTTATTACTAAACAAATCAAAATCTTCGAAACACGGAAAATGCTCTGAATGAAACGGAGCATGTGTGACTGCCGCCTTGAACGGTGACAGAAAAATTGTAGGGAAGGAAGTGGAACGATCAATACATGTATATGTTAGTATCGTTCCAGTGACAGTATTGGCATAGACAGAAAAAATTACAATAAGGGGAATTAGAAGAATTATACTGAGTCGATACGTACAGTTTATTCTGTGTCCTGATTTTACAGGCTCATGAGAGTTCTCAGGCTCATTGTTTTATATTAGTAATAAACGTACTATTTCCAGAAGATAATTCACACTCGATTAGTTTCATTACAAAATCTACCATTTGATACATAATTCAAAATTAATACTCACCACAAATCTTATGACCATTTCTTAGTCAGATAAAGATGATGATGATGAGATCGCATACTCCGAGGAGCGTAGGGGACGATGCGGGAGACCCGCACCGCTGTGCTAGGCCAGCTCCTAGTGGAGGTGGTTTGCCATTGCCTTCCTCCGACCAGATAAAGATATGAAAAAAAAAATACATTTACTATGAAGTCCACTGGGCGTGTGTTTCTTAATAATTTTCATTTGTCGGCTATGGTTTCATTTGATTTAGGACTGTTTCTCACCAATACCTGATCTAATTTGATTTCTGTACTACGTAATTTATTCTGATGTTATTCTTTTCTGCCTATTGCCTTCCTTAGTACCTCTTCATTTTTTTCCCAGTTCAACTCTTCCCTAAGCAGATTATACACCACTGGCCATTAAAATAGCTACACCACGAAGATGACGTGCTACAGACGCGAAATTTAACCGACAGGAAGAAGATACTGGGATAGGCAAATGATTAGCTTTTCAGAGTATTCACACAAGGATGGCGCCGACGGCGACACCTACAACGTACTAACATGAGGAAAGTTTCCAAACGATTTCTCATACACAAACAGCAGTTGACCGACGTTGCCTGGTGAAACGTTGTTGTGATGTCTCGTGTAAGGAGGAGAAATGCGTACCATCACGTTTCCGACTTAGAAAGGTCGGATTGTAGCCCATCGTGACTGCGGTTTATCGTATCGCGGCATTTCTGCTCGCTTTGGTCAAGATCCAATGACTGTTAGCAGAATATGGAATCGGTGGGTTCAGGAGGGTAATACGGAGCGTCGTGCTGGATCCTAACGGTCTCGTATCACTAGCAGTCGAGATGACCGGCATCTTATCCGTATGGCTGTAACGGATTGTACAGCCACATCTAGATCCCTGAGTCAACATATGGTGACATTTGCAAGACAACAACCATCTGCACGAACAGTTCGACGACGTTTGTAGCAGCATGGACTATCAGCTCGGAGACCATGGCTGCGGTTACCCTTGACGCTGCATCACAGACAGGAGCGCCTGCGATGGTGTACTCAACGACGAACCTGGGTGCACGAAGACAAAACTTCATTTTTTCGGATGAATCCAGGTTCTATTTACAGAATCATGATGGTCACATCCGTGTTTGGCGACATCGTGGTGAACGCACATTGGAAGCGTGTATTCGTCATCGCCATATTGGCATATCACCCGGCGTGATGGTATGGGGTGCCATTGGTTACACGTCTCGGTCACCTCTTATTCGCGTTGACGGCACTTTGAACAGTGGACGTTACATTTCAGATGTGTTACGACCCGTGGCTCTACCCTTCATTCGATCCCTGCGATCCCTATATTTCAGCAGGATAATGACCGACCTCATGTTGCAGGTCCTGTGCGCCCCTTTACGGATACAGAAAATATTCGACTGCTGCCCTGGCCAGCACATTCTCCAGATCTCTCACCAACTGAAAACGTCTGGTCAGTGGTGACCGAGCAACTGGCTCGTCACAATACGCCAGTCACTATTCTTGATGAACTGTGGTATCGTGTTGAAGCTGCATGGGCAGCTTTACGTATACACGCCATCCAAGCTCTGATGACTCAATGCCCATGCGTATCAAGGCCGTTATTACGGCCAACGGTGGTTGTTCTGGGTACTTATTTCTCAGGATCTATGCACCGAAATTGCGTGAAAATGTAATCACATGTCAGTTCTAGTATAATATATTTGTCCAATGAATACCCGTTTATCATCTGCATTTCTTCTTGGTGTAGCAATTTTAATGGCCAGTAGTGTATATCTTTTTGCCACTAAGCTTACACTTCTGTCACAGCATTATCTTAACAGAAAGCAAACCTAGTTTCAGCACGCTAAACACCGTTAAGTGCTTATTCCGCATCTACCACAATGTTTCCTCAAGAACTATGCCTATTATAACAGTACTTCTGCACAGTCTGCCAATTTTGGACACACACTACTCTTCTGAATTACTCAATGGGTTGTACGTGGAGATGGGTACTAGTTTTATTCCGTAATCTGACAGAACTTCTTCCTCTTAACTGGTAAAGTATGGGCCATTGCCAGACAATATTGATGTAGATGTACTATACTTCACAAAACAATGTCTTTCTGGTTTTCTAAGTATGGATTTATACAATGACCTTCCTAAAGAATATAACCTGATAACTTTTGGAAACACAAAACAATGAAAATACGAGGGTAATCCCAAAAGTAAGGTCTCCTATTGTTTTATAAGAACGTAGACCTGTTCATTTCTACAATGGTCTACATCAGTTTACAGCTTGAACATTTTCGACATAGTCACCATTTCTGTCGATGCATTTTGTAGACGCTGTGTCAGTTTTTGTATGCCCATGTCATACATGCTCGCCGATATGCTGTTCAGAAAGTTATGAACCTCTTCTTTCACCTCGTCGTCGGAGCTGAATCGCTTTTCGCCAAATGTTCTTTTAACTTAGGGAACAGGTGATAGTCACTGGGCGCCGAGTCAGGACTACAGGGTGGCTGGGTGATTATGTTCCACTGAAACTGTTGCAGGAGGGCAACGGTTGCCGAGCGATGTGTAGGCGAGCGTTTTCATGGAGAATGTGTACGCCCTTGCTCAACATTCGTCTTCTCCGGTTCTGAAATGCCCGTTTAAGTTTTTTCACAGTCTCACAGTACCTGTCAGCGTTAATTGCGGTCCCAGCGATTCATCTCCCACGACAAGGTGAAAGAAGACGTTCATAACTTTCTGAACAGCATGGCGGCGAGCTGGTGTGACATGGGGATACAAAAACTGCCACAGCGTCTACAAAAATGCATCGACAGAAATGGTGATTATGTCGAAAAATAGCTAAATGTTCAAGCTATACACTGTTGTAAACCATTGTAGAACTAAACAGGCCTATGTACTTATTAAAAAAATAGGAGACCTTACCTTTGCGATTACCCTCGTATAACGAAACTCTCCTCCCGTTTTTGGCGGTGTCCCACAAAAAATTTGCTATGAAAAGCTCTTTTAGTTAACATAGTTGGACGGTTTCTGCTGGTGTGATTATTCATCTTAACCTTCTAACATGTCACACACCCATATCCTTTGTAAAATCGTTTTACTATACTGTCAAAATATCTAAATTTTCTCAGTTGTGCCACGCATTTTCTTGGGCATGCATACCCGTAGTTTAAGTCTAACAGCCAATCATCTCTCTATCTAACCATCTAGGTAACAAATCCAAGGACATCTTCAATATCACTAATGTTATCATTCCTATCCTTTTTTAAAGGTAGGCCTACTCTTGACAATCCATGTGGCATTTTGCTGCATATTCCTTTAATATATTAGATTTCAAATTTAAACTGTTGCACGAGGCCTGACCAAAAGTAATGAGATTTTTATAATTTCGCAGCTTTACACATCCGAATTTTTAAAATTGTTTATCTCCTTGGTACACAAGTTGCTAATGTATGTTTGCATTTTCAGTTGTTTTGAATCTTTAGTTTGTTGTTGACTGTCGAAAATGTTATACGTGTTGTCGAGTGCGTGGCGAATTTTTACTTTCCAAAACGATGGATCAAAGAATTTGCACTAAATTTTACTTGAAGGATGGAATAAAATGCAGAACCGCATTCTACACTGAGGCGCTAAAGAAACTGTTATAGGCATGCGTATTCAAATACAGAGATATGTAAACAGGCAGAAAACGGCACTGCAGTCGGCAACGAGTATATAAGAGAAGTGTCTGGCGCAGTCGTTAGATCTTTTACCGCTGCTACAATGCAAGGTTATCAAGATTTAAGAGAGTTTGAATGTGGTGTTGCAATCGGCGCACGAGCGATGAGACACAGCATCTCCGAGATAGCGATGAAGTGGGGATTTTCCCGTACGACCATTTCACGAGTGTACCGTGAATATCAGGAATCCGGTAAAACATCAATTCTCCAACGTCGCTGCGGTCGCAAAAATATCCTGCAAGAACGGGACCAACGATGACTGAAGAGAATCATTCAATGTGATAGAAGTGCAACCCTTCCGCAAATTGCTGCAGAGTCCAATGCTGGGCCATCAGCAAGTGTCAGCGTACGAAACGTTCAACGAAACATCATCGATATGGGCTTTCGGAAGCGAAAACATGTAGCCTGGTCCGACGAGTCTCATTTAAAATTGTATCGAACAGATGAACGTGTACGGGTATGGAGACGACCTCACGAATCAGTGGACCCTACATGTCAGCAGGGGACTGTTCAAACTGGTGGAGGCTCTGTAATGCTGTAGGGGGTGTGCAGTTGGAGTGGTATGGGACCCCTGATACGTCTATATATGGCTCTGGCAGGTGGCACGTACATAAGCATCCTGCCTGATCACCTGCATCCATTTATGTCCATTGTGCATTCCGATGGACGTAGTTTTGCTACCATTGATGAGATAAAAACAGAATCGATGAAGGAGGTGAACACCATAACGAAAAGGGAGTTGCAGAGTGCTTCCAGTATTGGGAAAAGCGCTGGCAACAGTGTACTGCACCTCGGGGGCATTACTTCGAACAGGACAAAGCTGATAATGAATAAAGGTTCTTCACGAAAAACAAAAATTCTTGTTACTTTCTGATCACACCTCGTATGGTTATAATGTCCACTAAGTTCTTCTCCCATGAGCTAATCAACATTTTTTTCAGGAACACTAATGCTCAACTGCCATTGTGCACACGTATCATATCCCGCCAGGGATACAGTATAAATTTTTGGAAGCCTCAACTACAGCTATAGCTTCACAGTCTGACACACTGTAATTAATTTCGTATCTAGTCAAAGTGCAAATAGCAAATACAACCAATATCTTTGTCCTTTTCATCCCCAATATTCTGAAACAGGATCACTCCTAAACCATATTCACTGCAGCGTATTACGATACAGGGAAGACTGTTCAAATCAGGTTGAAGTAATATTCTATTTTCACACCTTCATTTAATTCCTCCTCCATTTAATTCCTGATATCTGTTATTCCATTCATATTTTTGCTTTGGATTTCTTAGTCGGTTCAAATTCGGAGCACTGAATACTTGCCGCGGTACAAAAATTTCTATAAGAGCAACATATTCCTAGAAATAACTTCAGCTGTTGTCTGTTCTTGGGTTTGAAACACTATGTAATCAAAAGTATCCGGACATCTGCCTGAAAATGACTTACAAGTTCGTGGTGCCGTCAATCGGGAATGCTGGAACTGAATATGGTCTTGGCCCACTCTTACCTCCCACTCTCGCAGCCATACGTTCAATTAGATGCTGGAAGCTTTCTTGGGGAATGGCAGCCTATTCTTCACGGCGTGCTGCACTGAGGAGACGTATCGATGTCGGTCGATGATTCCTGGCACGATGTCGGCGTTCCAAAACATCCCAAAGGTATTCTGTACAATTCAGCTCAGGACTCTGTGCAAGTCAGGCCATTACAGGGATGTTGTTGTCGTGTAACCACCCCGACACAGGCCGTGCATTATGAGCAGGTGCTCGATCACGTTGAAAGATGCAATCGCTATCCCCGAATTGCTCTTCAACAGTGGGAAGCAAAAAGATGCTTAAAACATCAATGTAGGCACGCGCTGTGATAGTGCCACGCAAAACAACAGGAGGGGCAAGCCCCCTCCATGATAAACACTACCACATCATAGCACTGCGCCTCCGAATTTTACTGTTGCCACTACACACACTGACAGATGACGTTCACCGGGCTTTCGCCATACTCACACCCTGCCATCGGATCGCCACACTGTGTACCGTGATTCGTCGCTCGACACAACATTTCTTCACTGTTCAATCGTCCAATGTTTACGCTCCTTACACCAAGCGAGGCGTCTTTTGGCATTTACCTGCGTGATGTGTGGCTTACGAGCAGCCGCTCGACCATGAAATCCAAGTTGTCTCACCTCCCGCCTAAGTATCATAGTACTTTCAGTGGATCCTGACGCAGTTTGGAATTCCTGTGAGATGGTCTGGATAGATGTTGCCTATTACACACTACCACCCTCTTCAACTGTCGGCGGTCTCTGTCAGTCAACAGAAGAAGTCGGGCTGTACGCTTTTGTGCTGTATGTGACCCTTCACGTTTCCACTTCACTGTCACATCGGAAATAGTGGACCTAGGAATGTTTAGGACTGTGAAAATCTCGCGTACAGACGTATGACACAAGTGACGCCCAATCACCAGACCACGTTCGAAGTCCATCTGATAACTGTCATTCCAATAACTCAAATCCGCAGCTGAGATGGTCCCAGACCGAAATCGATCGTCTGTAATAAAATACTGTTACAGCTGTGTATTGCATAATACACTTCTTAATATTCGTTAAGGCTGTACAACACCACCTACATGAAATACTTCTAATGAATTTTAGATTCAACATCATTGATTTTAGATTCAACAACATTGATTTTTATTTCAGTACCACTGATTTTAGATTCAACGTCTTTCACTTGGGCTGTGATCCTATCAGCTGCCAGTAACAATTTTTGTAACACTTCACCCCATCATCATTTGTATTGGTATCTGATGTTGAGCTGATTGCTGCCCGTGTGGTGGTTCGCACAGTGATCTAACCTTGTTATCTTCGTGGTTGAGTGAATGACACTCTTCCGAAAGTCTGTTAGTATGTCTTTAGACTCATAGATTCTACAGATCAGTTTTAATAGTGGCTTCGTTGCCACTTCCTCTAATGATTTTAGAAATTCTCCTGCCTTATTTCATCTCAAGTCATCCAAAGCTCTGTTAAACTCTGACTATAATAGTGGACCCTCTACTTCTTCCATCTCGACTCCCATTTCTTCCTCCCTCACGTCCTCAGTTAGGTCCTCTTACACACGCGGACTTCCGATTTACTCTTTTCATTTATCTATTTTTTTCTCTGGGCTTAGCAGCGATATTCTTCTTGTACCTAATGTCGACGCCTTTGCTTTTAATGTCACCGAAGGTTGTTTTGTCATTTCCACGTTCTGAATCAGTATTTCGGGCGACCATTTATTTTTCAGGTGCCTTGGTGTCAGTACATTTCCTATTTATTTCGTTCTTAAAAGTCTTTCATTGCTGAATTCATATATGTTGTTGAATATTTTTGTACTTTGTTTTTCTTTTATCAGTTGGAGTACCTCTCCTTTCATGCAAGATTTCTTCGCAGCTATTTTCTTTGTACCTATACTTGTCTGTCCTACTCCGGTCATTTCCCTTTTTAGAAATGTCCACTCCGTTACTGCTGAACTTGCTGTTGTGATATTAAGTATTTCAGTGTCTGTAGTCTCGTATAATTTCATCATTTCTCAGTATTTTAGTACCCTAACTGTATGAATATCAAGATCTCAGATAGCGAGCCAGTACGAAGCAAATAAGGCAAAGCTGTAAGACAGAAGGTATAGGTGCAGGATCCGTACAATGGACACAAACTTGATGACAAATTATAGAAAGAGAAGAGGAAGTAAGTGAAGACGAGGTAGGAGACATGATACCATAACAAGAGTTTGATAGAATACTGAAAGACATAAGCAGAAACAAGTCCACTGGAGTAGCCGGCACTATCTCAGAATTATTGAGATCCTTGGAAGAATCAGCTACAATAGAACTATTCCACCTTACGTGCAGGTGAAGTGCCTTAAGACTTAAAAAGATAATGCAATCATTCTGATATCATTTTGATAAGTCATGGCTGCAAAATATTGCCAGCGTTATTTACAGAAGAATGGAAAAACTGGTAAAAGCCAACCTAGGGTACGATCAGTTAGTGTTCCGGAGAAATGTAGAAACACCCGAGGCTATAATGACCATACATCTTACCTTAGAAGAGAGACTGAAAAAAGGGCAAACCTACGTTTTACATTTTATGCTTTAGAGAAAGCTCTTGACAATGTTGACTGAAATATTCTCTTTGAAATATTGAATGTAGACTGGGTAAAACACAAGTAGCGGAAAGCTACACTCCTGGAAATGGAAAAAAGAACACATTGACACCGGTGTGTCAGACCCACCATACTTGCTCCGGACACTGCGAGAGGGCTGTACAAGCAATGATCACACGCACGGCACAGCGGACACACCAGGAACCGCGGTGTTGGCCGTCGAATGGCGCTAGCTACGCAGCATTTGTGCACCGCCGCCGTCAGTGTCAGCCAGTTTGCCGTGGCATACGGAGCTCCATCGCAGTCTTTAACACTGGTAGCATGCCGCGACAGCGTGGACGTGAACCGTATGTGCAGTTGACGGACTTTGAGCGAGGGCGTATACTGGGCATGCGGGAGGCCGGGTGGACGTACCGCCGAATTGCTCAACACGTGGGGCGTGAGGTCTCCACAGTACATCGATGTTGTCGCCAGTGGTCGGCGGAAGGTGCACGTGCCCGTCGACCTGGGACCGGACCGCAGCGACGCACGGATGCACGCCAAGACCGTAGGATCCTACGCAGTGCCGTAGGGGACCGCACCGCCACTTCCCAGCAAATTAGGGACACTGTTGCTCCTGGGGTATCGGCGAGGACCATTCGCAACCGTCTCCATGAAGCTGGGCTACGGTCCCGCACACCGTTAGGCCGTCTTCCGCTCACGCCCCAACATCGTGCAGCCCGCCTCCAGTGGTGTCGCGACAGGCGTGAATGGAGGGACGAATGGAGACGTGTCGTCTTCAGCGATGAGAGTCGCTTCTGACTTGGTGGTAATGATGGTCGTATGCGTGTTTGGCGCCGTGCAGGTGAGCGCCACAATCAGGACTGCATACGACCGAGGCACACAGGGCCAACACCCGGCATCATGGTGTGGGGAGCGATCTCCTACACTGGCCGTACACCACTGGTGATCGTCGAGGGGACACTGAATAGTGCACGGTACATCCAAACCGTCATCGAACCCATCGTTCTACCTTTCCTAGACCAGCAAGGGAACTTGCTGTTCCAACAGGACAATGCACGTCCGCATGTATCCCGTGCCATCCAACGTGCTCTAGAAGGTGTAAGTCAACTACCCTGGCCAGCAAGATCTCCGGATCTGTCCCCCATTGAGCATGTTTGGGACTGGATAAAGCGTCGTCTCACGCGGTCTGCACGTCCAGCACGAACGCTGGTCCAACTGAGGCGCCAGGTGGAAATGGCATGGCAAGCCGTTCCACAGGACTACATCCAGCATCTCTACGATCGTCTCCATGGGAGAATAGCAGCCTGCATTGCTGCGAAAGGTGGATATACACTGTACTAGTGCCGACATTGTGCATGCTCTGTTGCCTGTGTCTATGTGCCTGTGGTTCTGTCAGTGTGATCATGTGATGTATCTGACCCCAGGAATGTGTCAATAAAGTTTCCCCTTCCTGGGACAATGAATTCACGGTGTTCTTATTTCAATTTCCAGGAGTGTATTTACAACATGTACAAAAACCAGACTGCAATTATAAGAGTCAGCATACGTGAAAGCGAAAGCGCGAGACACAGCTGCAGCCCATTCCCGATGTTATTCAATCTGTACACTCGGCACGCAGTAAAGAAAACCAAGGATAAGTTTTCAAAGGGAAATAAAGTTCAAAGAAAACAAATAAAAACTTTGAGCAAATTTGTCAAATAAAGACATGGTTGAAGACCGTGACTGTCATGTGGAATAAACTGTTGGTTGTATACAACAACCAGCCAGTATATGGCTGGATGCTATACAGTATCAACAGCTTATTGAAAACTTCGAGGTTTGCGATTACACTGTGTTCTGTCAGAGACGCAATGGATTGCGAAGAGAATTTGACGGTATGTATAGTGTATTGAAAAGAACTGATAAGATGAATATCAACAATAGAAAAGAAGAAAAGGCATATGGAATGTAGTCCAATTAAATCACCCACTCCTGAGCTGATTAGATTAGGAAACGAGACAGTAAACATAGTAAATGAGTTTTGCTACTTGGATAGCCAAATAAATGACGATGGCCGTAGTAGACAGGGTATAACATGGAGACTGTCATTATCAAGAAAAGCATTTCTCAGAAATAGAAATTGATTAACACCCAATATAAATTTAAATGTTAAGAAGCTATTTATGGTTGTATTTTTCTGCAGGGTAGCCTTGTGAAATGTGGGTGTTAAGGAACTCAGAGGAATAGAGTAGAAGCTTTTGAAATGTGTCGCAATAGAAGAACATTGAAGATTAGGTGGGTGGACTGAACAACTAACTACGAGATATTGAATCAAACTGGGAAAAGAGGCATTTATGGAACAACTTGACTAAAAGGAGGGGCCACTTGATAAGACACGTCCTAAGGCATCAAACAATAGTTCATTTTATCATGGAGGAAAGTGCGTGTGTATGTGGGGAGGAAGTAAGGGAAGGGGAGGCCAAAAACTGCGATGTGAGACCTAGGCACTAATATAAGAAGCAGGTTCAGATGGACGTAGGCTGCAGTAATAATGGAAAAACGGAAAGGCTTGCGCAGAATTAACTTGGATTGAGAGCTGGATCAACCAGTCTTTGAACTAAAGATCACCACAACAGGTACTCTTTGGCACAAAATGTTATGGTGAGTTGAGAAGTATACATATATATGTGATACAGATGCAGCGGTAATTGTAAAATCTTTTTATTCAGTATTGGTGCCTGTATTCGTAAATAATGGCTGGACGACTTCTGTCTCATTGGAGGTTTATTTTTCTGGTGGATTTCGAAGTACTGGGTAATGAGTCATCAATGAAATGGCAGCTTCGCTTTGCTGCGGAGAAATCATCGTCATATATCTACTTTTGAGCTTACAGTATCAAAAAGACTGACATGTTACCCGAAGTAGAAGAGGAAGAGTCTCATCAAACTGTAAGTCATAGTAGGGTGCAGCAGACTTGTAGCAAAGAAACAAAGTGCTGGTCGGTATTAAAAGAGAGTAGGAAGAAAAGAGTCCTGATGCTAGGTGTTTGCTATGCGAAAGGTGCAGGCCAGATGGCACAGAGCAAATTGGGAACAGGGTATAAGAGCTCAAATATGATGAAAGTTGACAGAGGACATACGGTATCTCAGAAAAGAGTTTGACAAGAGGGTTCAGGCTATTATATTAGGTGGAGCAAGGAACAGCCTGGCTAAAGATGGAAATTACAGCGTTAGGAGTGACCTGCATGAAGCAGGGTAGCAACTACGCGCACAAAGGTGAGTTTGTGCAGACCCTGCAGCTCCATAACCAGCCCTGGGCTACAAACAGTATGATCACAGATTTCAGCAGGCTGCTGTTGCTGATCAGAAATGAAATTGTACAAGGTTGCAGTGCCTATTGCTGCAGTTGGGAAATGGGGGTATACTAGACACAGCCTACACCTGAAGAAGAGATGGAAAGGTATATTGGCTGAGCTTCTCACAGAAAATGTATGCAGGCCAACCATCACACTCTGCAAGGTACCTGTGGTTACTGCAATCAGATACAGACTTCTTAGTTTAGAATCAACATTCAGGAACTCTGCTACGAAGGAAGTTAAATAAAGAGAAGAGTCACACAAAATTCTTAAGAATGCACAGAAAAGTAACGTAAGAATATTAGAAGACTCGGTAATTAGGTAGAAGAGCTTTCTGATCGTTTACAAAATTTAGAGAGCTCCGAGAAGATAAACATCATGTGCCTATTGGGCCACCATATAACCACAGAGATAGGTAAGTTACATATGAAAGATTATACTCTAGCATCTTATTCATATAGAACTAATACGGGGAAAGGCGGTTTTGTTACATATATTAATACAGAAAACAAGTTCAAAATTTTGAGACGGGTAGATTTTGTAGCGAACAGCAGATAGAAGTGCGTGCTTGTGAATGAATACTGGAAAATAGTTTATTTTTAACTGTAACTGTATATAGATTCCCACAGGATTATTTTAAACTATTTGCGAAAATCAAATTGCTTACTATGCCATCTATCAGACAGTAGCAAGCAGTTAATAGTCTGTGGTGATTTAAATGTTGATTTGGTAAAGGATTATGATAGCAAAAATGATCTGGGAACCTAATTTGGAGCCTATATTTTAATCTGAGTCATTAACTTTCCAACATAGGTGGATATAGACAGTAGGACGTTAATAGATAGTGTTATCTTGGATGAAGCTCAAAGCAAGGAAATAACTGTATACCCAGTACCAAATCTTCGCTCTGATCATGACTCTCAATCAGCGTAGATGAGATAGTGCTTTACAGTATGGATACTTCCAGTGGATGTCTGTTAGAATAATTATTGACTTCAAAAAACATTTTTTTAGAATAGTTAATAGGAGATAACCTGGGATGAAATTGGTAATGAAACAAATGCTGACATAAAATTTTATCTATTCCGTTATAAATTCATGTCGTTATTTGAAAATAGATTTCTGTATCAGCTAATAAGAAAGAACATTACTGGCCACATAAAAGACCATAGATCACTAGAGTGATTAAAGCACATTGTGAAAGGGAAATGGAATTATATCCGTTGTGAAGGACAAGGAAAAATCCTGCAGTAGTTACAAACAAAAAAAGTACTCAAAATTACTAAGAAACATTATTAAAAAACTCAAGGAGCATGTCAGCAATCAGAAATTCTTAAGGCTATGTGGAATGTAGTGAAACATAAGATAGGTCAATTGGCCAAAGAACAGGATAACATCACTGTTCACTTGAATGGAAGGGCAATACATCGAGTCTCGTATAATAAATGTGTTTAATAATTGTTTCTTAAATGTAGTAGAAAGTATAGGGACAAACAGTTCAACAGAAAAAGCACAGCAATATGTTGACAAAGTAATTCTCATAAAATTTTCATTTGACTGTCCAACCAACTTCTTCTTCTAAAATTAAGAAAATTATATATACTCTCAAAAACAAAAGCTCATATTGATTTGATGATGTTTCTACTAGAGTACTAAAGAACTGATCACATTTAACAAGCTATGTCTTATCAGAAGTATGTAATGGATCACTTACTCAAGGTATTTTTCAACAGAGATTGGAAAATACCATTATTAAACTCCTCTACAAGAAAACTGATAGGAGACATGTCAATAGCCACCGACCTGTCTCTCTGCTGACATTATTGTCCAAAATTATTGAGAAGCTGATGTATTCTAGAGTAGTATCTCAAATGAGCAACGGTAACATCCTCAGTAAAACGAAATTTGGTTTTCAGAAGAGTTACCATACTGAGAATGTTATTTACACAATCACTCGCCAAATTTTAGAAGCTTTAAGTATGAAATTCCATTGGCTGGTATTTCCTGTCATCTGTCTAAGGCATTTGACTGTTGTAACCACAATATTCTTCTAGACAAAATCAGGTTTTAAGGAACTGATGGTATAGCCAAACCATGGCTGATGTCATATCTAACCAAAAAATGCAAAAACGTGTGCTTAGTAACTTAACCAATGCAATCGGAGACGTTTTATCTAACTGGGGAGAAATCAAATGTGAAGTTCCCAAAGGTTCAGTCTAAGACCTGCCATTGTTCCTCGTGTTTGTAAACAATCTTCCCTCTAATATACAACAAGGGCAATGGGTCCTTTTGCGGATGGTACTAGGATTGGAATCAATCCAAGCATACATGCAGCAACAGAAGAAATGGTAAACAATGTTCTTGACAATGTCGTTGGTTTGTGAGAATGTTCTCACCCTCAATTTTTAAAAAAAAATTTTAAAACAAAACAGAACGTAATTAATTCTTACGTCTAGAGGTACTACACCAATGATAACACGCCAGTAGGAAATAATAAAACGGGTGGAAACTTCAAAATTTTTGGGCGGCCATATTGATAAGAATTTAAACTGGAAAAAGCCCTTGTTAGGACTCCCAAAGCAACGTAGTTCAGCCACATTTACAAATAAAATCACTGCGGATCTTAGGGAGAACACATCAGTAAGGTGACATATTTTGTATATTTTCATTCAATAGTGACGTATGGAATAATGTTCCAGGATAACTCATTCTTAAAAAAGAGCTCGTCAGCGCTCAAAAAGTCCTGTTAGAATAATACCTGGTGTTCACCATGCTCATCTGGTAGACGTCTTTTTAAGGAGTTGGGCATTCTAACTACTCCTTCACAGTATATTTATTCCCTCATGAAATAACCAACTGCAGTTTAAAAGGAACAATGACGTACATAATTTTAATATCAGAAGGAATATAACATCTATTACTCCATATTAAGAGGTGCACAATACCGCAACTAAAATCATTGATAACTTACCTAGTGAAATAAATTGTGTGCCAAGCAGTACAACTCAAAACGTTTTTCCCTGATAGCTTCCATTCTATAGAAAACTTTCTTTTATTGTAACAAGTAGAAGGTAATAGGAATTGCTAGCTCATACCTGTATATTGAATAATAACATTAAAAACAAAAAAAAACTGAAAACTTTTGAATGTTAAGGATGGCGCCATATTTAATTTTTTTTTTTTTTTTTTTTTTTTGCGATGCGAAAGTAAAATGTCTCGCTCCACATCATTACGATTTATCATGCAAAGTATCCGTGGAACATAAAACTAATTAACTAACTAACAGTTACTTTTGTAATGAATATTTTCGTCGTTTCTGTTTGAGTTTACCACATATTTCCAATGCTGAAAGCACGTCTGTGGTTACAAGTCGAATGTAGCCCAGCGGCAGAATTTAGCTACTTAAGTGTCGTTGTAGTTATGTACGCTGCCTTTTCAAGTTTGACTTTGTAACGTCAGATAGTGTGCCCAATAGGGAGTGTAGCTTTTTTCCTTCCTTCGCTGACGTGAGACATTTTTTATTGCCATTCTGTATTGACAATTTGATGTGTCTCTGATATTAGGCAAGAAGCCAATTTCGGGAACTGACTGAGATGGAGTTGATATCAACGAAGTTTTGTTGTGCTGGTACGTAATCTAAGTGTCAACTGGGAGATCAGGGGAATAATTCTATTCATGCGAACTTTTAAATTACCCTTGTTTTGTGTATTTCGTCCAAATGAATAAAGTGCTATAATAAAATTCGTTGGCCGGGACTAATTTAAACCAATATTGATGACGATTTGAAAGGAGTCTGCTCCTCCAGTTACTGCCATCAATGAAATGGGCCACTGGTGACAAACGTGGCGAATATCTATAGAATGTGATCCAGTGAATGATCATTTCAAAACTACAGCCATAAACACACACATGGTGAACTTTCATTGGATGTTACTGGATGATCGACAACTTAATGTGTGTGAAATATCTTATGTTTTAACTGAAAACAAAGCGTATAGTACAGTTCACATCAAGAAATGACTACGAGAAATGTCGTGTAAGAGTTGTGCAGCATTAATGAAAGCTGGCCACAAGCAAAAACGGAACGCATTTCTCAATGTTTATACTGTTTTAAAGAGGATCTGTCAGTTTTGTGAGCTGTTTAGTTATTATGGATAAAATGTTGATCGACTGCACGTCACAGAACAAGCATCAATAAAATGCGTGGACGGTAAGCGATAATCGTGCAGGAAGAATGGTCTTTTCGATTTACCAGAAGGGATATATTTCCTAATAAGTAAAATTGCGTTTTCTTACTGATACTTTCCAAACGGTAAACCTGCTGATTGCTTTGGAACAAACGGAGGATAATAATCCTATTAAGGTGTTCGAAGCCAAAAACAAAATAAACCTGCTCAAAAAGGTGTTTGAGTGCTGGGAAGGCAGAAGGATTAAGATAAGACTTCTGTTAGGTGCACTTATTCACCACGTGTAACATCTCCTGCAACGCTGGGCTCTGTCAGTCCTATGAATTTTACATTCACTTTGTGGACGGTATGCTCTTAGCGTGAAGAAAGTTGTGCACCGTGCGTTGGTGCGAAATGACACTACATCGAAAATTCTTCTGACAGGAAGATAAAGTTTCACATTTGCGACATACTTCATACACATGCTAGAATTGTAAGGGCAGATAGGACATTGTTTGCCATTAGAATCAGTTATTTCATTCCTGAAGATAGACTGAAGAAGAACAGTGCATATTTAAAATTTTGACCAGGGATGTAAATAGCAACTGTAAACCGATAGTCTTGGAAAGCATGAAAGAATCAGCCAACCATTTGCGTGACATAGGTTTATTAGAACCTTTTCAACACAGTATGCACCAAGTGTAACTTCCTCCTTCTGAAGAAGATATTTTTATAACTATCGAAACATACGTCCAGGGTTCTGACAATATGCTACGCAACGATTTGGTCGACTCTTTCTCATTCGTGTAGGTCACAGATGAATGCTGTGGTAACGTGGAAAACACATAAATGCCACGTCATGAATTCAGAACTGCTTCCGCAACAGCGTCGGTTTTGTGATACAATCCCACGACCCGAATAGAGGTTGAAGCATGTGCTGGTATTCGTGGTACCTGCCCTCCTGTGGTTTGCCGAGAGTAACTCGACCCCTGAGGTGGAACATGAACACCCGCAGTCTATTGTTAACGCGCAGGCCTCGCGGTGGGCGATCGATGTGTACTGCGTTAGCTTCGCAGCTAGCACAATAGCGTTACCTGTGCTAACGAGGATACGCTCGCCGGCAGTGACATAACGTTCCGTAGAACAAGGGCGCCTTTTTGACTGCAAATATGTTTCCTTTTTGGGTCATCTCTCTTTTCGTTGGTTGGATGCGGCCCGCCACGACTTCCTTTTCTGTGGCAGCCTTCCTGTCTCAGAGTAGCACTTGTAATAAGTCAGGATTTTATAGAATTTCTCTTAATTACGGAAATCTAAGATACCACTTGATTTTTTTAAACCATGTTTCTATTTCCGTTGTAAAGTACCTATTCACGTTTTTTGTTAATTACGAAGCTTATTAGCTCTAGGGCGAAGCTTTGGCTTAGATATATGTTATACCAGGAAAATTAGTTTCCCTATGAATGTCACTAAAGACTCGTAAAGCACTGCCTCATTTTCATTTCTTTTTTGTACACTCGTTTTAACATCATAGAACGAAGGCTTTCACGACCGGATGACATAGCAGCTGGTAAACCTTTCGGGATGTGAGGTCGTGGTCCAAGAAACTCTTCTGTTCCTGATGTTTCGTCCAGGACTGCGCTGGACACCCTCAGAGGCGCTCCTCCACTGAGTCTTGTCGACTGACCGGTCGGACGTACGAGAGCGACATATATACTGTAGGAAAGGCGGGCGTGGTCGAAGTAACACATGATGAGCAGAGATAATCCTTGTCAAAGGTAAAACTTAACTATCAATTGTCGTCTTGTCAAAGATAAAATTGGCTAGCGACTCTGTAGAGCTATTGTCAATATGACAATAAATTTCATTGCCTCCTCTTTCTTATTAAAATTATCCTGTTGCATATAAATTTCAATGTCTTCTCTACATAGTCGTCGATAATAATCTGACGTTGTAGATAAAACTTCTGTTTCAGAAAACTTCATTTCGTGCTTTCCTGACTGAAGAGCATGCGCTACTACAGCAGATTTCTCTATTTTTTCCTAGTCGGCAAAGACTCTTGTGCTCTTTTAGCAATGTATATACGTTCCCCTTGGTAGTTCCAATATAAGCTTTACCACACGTGTACGGAATTTTATATACACCACATGTGGAAAGAGGAGGGCGTTTATACTTCACAGACTTATTTTCTTTGTTGGTCTAAAGACTGGTCTGACGTCATGTTTCCGTAAAATCTTACCTATCTGATCCGTTACTTTTTTAATAAAAGGGAGAGAAACTGTAATTTTCCGTCGTTGTGGTTCATACTTGTTATTCAGTCTTCTGTTCCTTGGTCGCAAAATTCTCTTTACCTCTTTCCTTGAGTAGCCATTGTTCTTGAAGGCCTGCTTCAGATGTTTTATTTCAGCGTCCAGCAGGCATCTGAGGAAAATAGCTACTCAGGGAGAGAAGTAAAGAGAATTTTGTGACCAAGGAACAGAAGACCGAAGGACAAGGATCAACCACAACGACGGAAAAATACAGTTTCTCTGCCTTTTATTAAAAAATAACGGATCATATCGGTAAGATTTTACAGAAACATGACGTCAGACCGGTCTTTAGACCGGCAAAGAATGTCGACATGTGGTGCACTCAAAATTCCGTGTACGTGTGGTAAAGTTTATATTGGAACTACCAAGAGGAGCGTAAATACACGCCTAAAAGAGCACAAAAGTCGTTGCCGACTAGGAAAAATAGAGAAATCAGCTGTAGAGGAGCATGTTCTTCAATCAGGAAAGCAGGAAGTGAAGTTTTCTGAAACAGAAATTTTATCCACAACGTAGACAATTTTATCTTTGACAAGGCGACAATCGATAGTTAAGTGTTATCTTTGACAAGGATTATCTCTGCTCATCACGTTTTATTTCGACCACACCCCCCTTCCCTGGACGTCCGACTGGTCAGTAGGCAAGACTCAGCGGGGGAGCGCCTCTGAGGATGTCCAGCGCAGTTCTGGACGAACCGTCAGGAACAGAAAAGTTTCTTGGACCACGACCTCACGTCCCGAAAGGTTTACCATCAGCTACGTTTTAACATCATTCGTGAGAAATATCAACAATTTTTTTCATTAACTGGCCAACTGATATGTTACATGAATGTCTTGGCATAGCATTCGTAGTTTTACAACATTGTTACTTTCTTAAATACATTTTACTGTGATAACAACTGCAAAGATTTTCTATTTGTAACAAATATTTAATATTTTGGAATTATGTCAAATTTTAGAAACGGAAGTTCATGAACTTCTATTTTGACTTATATAAAATATTATGTATGCTTTCAGAACGAAGCATATTTGACGTACATTGCAATTTTTGGGGCAAAGTCGTCACTAGTACCTCTACCTTACTCTCGAACTGTTCGAGACTCATTACCATGACTACTTAGAACAAAGAGGTACTCTGCACTATGTTTTTACTATGCAAATTGTAACTTTAAGTGTTGTTGAATATTTTTGTGAGGTGTCTACCGAATTGGAAGAACTGCAAATAATTTTTTTTTGTAAGTTTATGCAGACATCACTACTCTTGGATGCAAAAGCCAACTATAATTTAAGTACAAACTTTCTAGTCGTTATAAAGTTTCCTTTTAACTAATTACTACAAATATTGCTGTTGCAGTGATAAACACTAATATGCGATAAATACAGACTAATATACTTTTTCGCTGTGTTAAGAGGTACTTTATACATGTATACCCATCTTCCTCAATTATTTGTGGGATACATTCCAGTCTCTGTCATCCATTGCAATTTTTGCGACCAAAAGCTCCCACAAGTACCATGTACATTATTCCCTGACGCCTTATCACATGTCTTAACATACTGTCTCTTTCTTCTTTTCTGCTTTTCCCACATATTTCTTTCCTAGCTGATTCTGCGGAGAATCTCGTTTCTTATTAGTCCACCAAATTTTCAAAGCCCTTCTTTAACGCAATAGCTGAAACGATTTGACTCCCTTTGTTACCAGTTTTCCGAGAGACCTTGAATCACTTTGATATAATACTGGGCTCCGAACGTACATTCTCAGAAATTTTTCCTCAGATTTTGGTGTTTGGTTGATACTAGCAGACTTCTTTTGGCCAAGAAAGCCCTCCTTGCTTGTGGCTGCTGATTTTTGTGTCCTTGTTTCGTCTACTAAAAGTTATTTTGCGTCCAAGACATCAGACTTCTTTCATTTCGCCTACATCGTGGTTGCCAATTTTGATGTAAGCGTCACTGCTAGTCTCATTTTCCCTACATCTCATTAATCATTTCTTCAACTTACTCTCAAAGCATATACTGTGCCTATTCCCATTGAATAGGTCTTCTAATTCTTCTTTACTTTCATTAACGATCATCAGCGAGTCTATCATTGGTATCTATTCACTTCGGAAGCGTTCATTTATTTCCACCACTGCTTCTCTGATCTATGGCGTGAACAGCAGGGGCGAAAGACTGTATTCTTATGTTAGAACCATCGTTCTTCGTCTTAAACGTATTGTATAATAGCAGTCTCTCTCTTTTGCTTGCACCTCTTTTCCTGAGAATCTCGAACATCTTGCAACATTTTACGTCTAAGATTGGAAATCCTATGAAAGTGTAATGACTTTTTGAAACTCTTGCTTCTATTATCAAGCTCATCAATCTTCCCTTTACGGTTCCTACACCTAAAATGATCATCATTTAGCAGATCCTTAATTTTCATATCCATTCTTCTGTACATTATTGACAGCAGCTTGGAAGCGTAAGTTGTTAAGCTGATGGGCGATTGGTTTTGCTGTCATCTTCCGTTTGTATATTTTTGTAAAAGTATAATGATAGGTCTCCAGTCTCATAGATTTTGCTCACCAACTTATATAGTTGTTATGCTGCCATTGCTGAACTGGAAATTGATTCGGGAACAGTTAAATGGCATGAAACTTTGTATTTCGTACACTAAAGACGCTCAGTTAAATTTTCGGGAATCTGCCAGAACTTCATTACACATATTAACAATCTTAACTGCATTATTATTATTATTATTATTATTATTATTATTATTATTATTATTATTATTATTAGTTTATTTCATGTTTTGTTCAATTTCGATTGTTTGTTTCACTGACAAGATGAATTTATCACCAGAACGTTAAAATGAAAACTTTTGGTGTAGCCTATTACCGTTTATCCAGACGAATACAACTTTTCATCATGCATGTTTAATTTATTGATTACCCAACTTGTATTTTCATTTAATTCGCAAATCTTGCTGATGTCTCATAATTCAGGTGGCATGATCACATACGAAACAAATATTTTGCAGCGAGTTTAGCTGCTGGGCTTTAAGTAGATTATACACGACTCGTCCCTAAGACAACAGCGAGGAACTATTTCAAAATGGAGTTATACATTTGCCCACTCGTGAGCCATAATTGGTATGTCTCTTCTGGGATAGACGATTGTGAGAATAAATCATACCATCGCAACTGGGGTTTGTCCAAGATTGAACTCATAAGCGAGATTATTCATCCGGAGACACACAAATAACGTAGGTCCAGAATCATGACGTTTCTGGACAACGAAAATCTCCTCTATAAATATCAAAATGGATTCCGCAAACAGATCGTACGAAACGCAGTTCGCCCTGATCCTCCATTAAATACTTGATGCTGCAGGTAACGGCGTTCAGGTTGATGCCGTGTTCCTTGACTTTTGGAAGGTATTTGACTCCGTCCCCACATAGCTGTTTAGTGCAAAACAAAGGGGGTTATCGAGTACCGGACCAGATTTGCGACTTGATTCAAGACTTTCTTGCAGACAGAACTCAACACGTTGCTCTTAACGGAAGAAACTCGACAGATATAAAGGTAATTCCCGGAGAACCTCCATGAAGTGTCATAGGATTTTTATGGCTTATAGTGTGTATAAATGATCTAGTGGAAAGCGTCAGATGCTCTCTTGGATTGTTCGTTAATACTGTGGTTGTCTGTAACTAAGTGGCAACGCCGGACGACAGTATAGACTTTCAGAATGACATACAGAGGATTGATGAATGGTGCAGGCTCTGGCAGTCGATCCTGAACGTAAATAAAAATAACATATTGTTCATACATATAAAAGATATCCATTACTGTACAACCACACTATTGATGACAAACCGCTGAAAACAGTATCTACCGTAAAATATCTAGGAGTAACTGATTAGAGCGCTTTTAATGGGAATGATAAGTAGTAGGAAAAACAAATCCCGGTCTGAAATCCGTAGGAAGAATCTTAAGACAATGTAAGTCGCTTGCAACCGATTCTTGGGTATTGTTAATCAGTATGGGATCCTTAACAGGTAGCATTGATTGAAGAGGTAAAAGAGATCGAACGAAGAGAGGCGTCGTTTGTCACGGGACCGTTTAGTTGGCGCGAGAGCCAAACAACAAACTCCAGTGACAGATGTTACAAGAGAAGCGTTGTGCACCACGGAGAAGTTTTCTATCAAAATTTTTAGACAAGACTCGGACAACATATTACTTCCTCTTACATACATCTAGCGAAATGATCAAGATGAGAAGAGAAATTAGAGCCATTACAGAGCCTTGCCAACTATCATTGTTCCCACGCTCCATTCGCGAGTGTAACAGGGCAGGGGAGATCAGTTAGTGGCACCAGAAGTACCCTGCACCACACACCATTAGGTGGGTTGCAGAGTATGACGCAGATATTGTAACGTTTCATAGATCCCCTTGTAACTGGCTGGGTACTCTGATTCGAAATTCGGAGGAAAGCAAGGATACCCGATCCCAATAGCACCGTGCCTAGTGAACCACTGTGTTGTTCAAACCAATCTTAGATGGTTCAAATGGCTCTAAGCCCTACTGGACTTAACATCTGAGGTCATCAGTATCCTAGACTTAGAACTACTTAAGCCTAACTAACCTAAGGACATCACACACATCCATGCCCGGCAGGATTCGAACCTGCGACCGTAGCGGTCGCGCGGTTCCAGACTGTAGCACCGAGAACCGCTCGGTCACCCCGTCCGGCGGTGAGGGCAGGTACAGTATTATTGCATAAAACATTACCACCAGCTGCAGCTAAGTTTTAGGTTAGTACAGTGATGTGGGTAAAAACACGGCCTCAGATGTAAAAAACATTACTCCATGTTACTGTAGTTGCTAGTGGATGGTCTGTAACACCTCCAATTTGACAACAATAAAATGAACAGAAGTTACAGATATCGTTCTTTAGCACGCAAACAAAACACTGCTGAATATTGTATTAAAAATTATGTTTGGAATAATGAGGTGTAGACTAGGGTGGTGCTATGTACCGTGGGACTTGTCCCTGAAATAGACTCTTGTGTTTCGGGAATGCAATAGCGTAAATGACATGCTTGCGGCTGCATACGACTCAATGTAAGTTGATGTTCTTGTAACAAAGTTTACCTACATAATTTAATGTACACCGATATCGTTGCTACATACCAAATATTATATCTCAAAGTCAAGAAAACGTAGCTGCTACGTGTGTTTATGTAAAACACTTGCAGTATGTTGGCGAAACATGCGATAAACCTGAAACAAAATGTCAACAAAGCAGGGAAAAAAAATGAAGTGGAAGTTTTTTCGTAGATAGGGACCACAACAACAACAACAGGGGGTTATGCACCTCAATTAGCAAATGACAGTGAACCAACGATTCTTTAAAGAATCTAACTCCTTTGAATAAAACAGCGTCAAAAGTCTAATTGCTTTACAAATCTTTTACTGTGTTGAACGTCTGACGCTATGCATTTAAGAAAGAAAAATTTTGAAAAAAGGATTGAAATTATGGTTGATGTCTGTAGGTTGCTATGCATTTAAGAAAGAAAAATTTTGAAAAAAGGTTTGAAATTATGGTTGAGATCTGTAGGCTTCCACGACAGGTGTCATTTCGGATAAAATAATTTTTGGTATTAGGTCACGTCATTGTAACTACTAAAACGACTAAATTGCCGAAGTCTCGACCGACTAACTACCATCTTCTTCAGGGCGATTCTCTATTGCCTGTGCAAGCATGGTGGCTGACTGGAAGGCAACTCTTGTAGGTGATTGCCAGAAGGTTGTGTATCGGCTGGCTGTTGGCTGTGGCGCTGTGGTAAGTGACTGGCAGGCACTCTCTCGTTGTTGACTGGAGGCAATAGCAAATTGGCGGCTTGTATAGCGTTTCCTGCAGTGAGGCATTAAGGCCTCAAGGCAGTTGTCTCGTGGCCGCCCCTTACACTGCCAAACACAAGTGGCGCTGCAGGGCTGCAGTCGCCGACAGCCAGGCGGCAGATAACTTATCGCCAACCGCCCTGTTCATGTTGTTAGGCAGTGTGAGCATTTCAATATACTCTCGTATTTTCCGTTGCTGCATGCACAGCTGCCGAGTTAGTACGCGAGTTTCTTGAAAGCTGATTGGACGGCCACGTCCCTGGTGGTGTTCTGCTACAACTGACTTGTCTCAACGGTACGTAACGTTCATGCTCCGAAACGCAAGCGCTAATGGATTTCCCGATTTCACCAACATAGACTTCACCGCATTCACACCGAAGTTCGTAGACACCTGCAGTATGGAGATCATTCACGGGATCCTTAGTGGAACTCAACAAATCTCGGATCTTGCGGCCACTTTGAAATATAAATCCGATTCCTGTGCGACGCAGCACCTTGTCTACACGGTCGCTGACGCCACTCACGTAAGATATGCGAGCAACAGGAAGTGTCTCTTCTGTACCTTTGTTTTGTCTTCGCTGTACTTCATAGCTCGTTGTATGTATCTGTTCTTGTCTCCGTTCACCTGGAATGTTGTCTTGAGCTCGTTCAGATCCTGTTGTATGTGGTTGGCGTCCCTAATACGGTGAGTGTTTTGTGCTCAATGGTGACGCGAGTCCGGTTGTAGGCATCAACTGGTATGCGTCGCTTTCCTGTAGACTTTAAGGCCTATTTTTCTGCTACATGTTCTGTAAACCTCTACATCCAGGAGGGAATCCTCCGTTGCTTTCCATTTATAGCGTGAACTGCATGTTATTGTATTAGCCGTTGACGTGTTATTGAAATCTGCGTAGTTCTGATTCCCCCTGCGGCCATATGAGGAACGTGTTGTCCATGCACCTCAGCCAGCAGCACGGGCCCACTGGGATGGTGGAACTGGGAGACCTATTAGCACTCACGTTTCTGCGCTAGAACGTTTTGTTCTGAGGGGTTCAGCATTCGTTTGATGGGTATGAGCTTGGCGACTCCAGAATGCGGAGCTGGATCGCGAGGATAGTGAAAACCTCTGAAAAAAAGCGTCAATATGGAGATGTGCTTGATGCTCATGAGATGCATGGCTGTTGAGGTGGAACAGTCTTTAGCGGGCAACCTCTGGGGAACCTGCCGCACCTCAGTTGCTTAAGGCTTACTCAGGCATGTGGGGCTCTGTCTGGGCAGACTTTTTGTTTCCATAACTGACCGTGCAATCACTGTGGCATCCCGATCTTCTCATGCACTTCCTCCGGATGGTTTAGGTGGTCCGTTCGGTAATACTTGCAACCATCCTTCAAAGCAAGCACGGGAGAATAGCCCTCCTGAACAGTCTTCCTATAAAGTTTAGCTGTTTATCGTGACGGAGCGCATACAGCATGTCAAAATGTGGTTCTTGCGATCAGGAAGGAAGAAGATATATTTGAGAAGGTATCTCTCTCCTGTATCTAGGAAGGCCTTAACGGTTTGAATGGAAACCTCATATCTGTTAAAGGGTTGCATAATGGCACATTGATGGTCGAAACAGCGACATCACAGCAAGTTAACAAGTCCAAATTTTGGGGTGAGTGTCCTGTTGCAGTTAAACAGCACCGTATACTTATCTACAGTCAAAGAGAGGTCCCACGCAGTGACATCATGGATTCAGACACTTCAGAGCTGCAGGAGGAATAGGCTGACGAAGGGGTCATTGAGGTAAATCAAGTAATTCGTCGTGTGTATGGAAAACTGAAAATATGAGACTCACTTACATTGACTTTCGATTCGCCGGCTTTGCCGTATTTTATTAAAGCTGGATTTTTACGACTGAAAGAGCATACTTCCCCAAACCTTCGAAGTTTTTCAAGTTCCAGAAATTCAGGCACACTACTCTCGGGTGTAATGGACGAGCTGCGTGCCGTAAGTGTGGTGTGGCCGCCCATCCTGACGGAACTACGTGTACATCCTCTGACCTTTGTGTCAATTCTTGAGATCCACATCCAGCTGGGAGCAGAGAGTGTGTGGTGTACGAGTAAGAAAAGAAAATCCAGAAGTTAAAGGTGACTAAACGCGTTTCCTACCCTGAAGCGAGGAAGATGTACAAATCCCTTTAACCCCCAAAGTTTTCCACTTCATCTGGCGCAGTACTCGCGAAGAAATCTGCGATTGCGAGTGTTACCATCCAGACTTCACCTATGGACCTTCATATCAAGAAATGCTCCTGCACGTGCACGTGTGGCAGCGAGAGTTCAGATGGAACTGCTTCTGTCTCCATGCTAACTCCTACAGTGACCGCTGATTCCACTCCTGATGTTTCTGTCTCCGCAAGAACTCCAACGGTGACTACTACTTTCGCTCCTGCTACTGACGCTACTTCGGCAAGGCAAATGCAGCACATTGCATTGACACAGCCTACCTCGGTGAAGTCGAATCTGAAGGAGAAGACTAAGGTTAAATGTACTTTCAAGAAGGCAGAATCGGAGTAGATGGCTCGTCAGATCGAGGAACACTAAGAGGATGACTACTCGGCCTTGGACTCAGAATTCTGCTTCGATGAACCCTTCAGTCCACTCAGTTCTCCTCCTTCTGAAGTGGGTTCTCCTACACGCAGAGGGGCAAGAGGAAAAATGTCTTCCATGAATCAATGGAACATGGACGGGTAGAGAACATAAACTAAGTAGCTGAAACTGTTGGCAGAGGACAGTCCCCTCTGTGTCTACAGGAAATGCATTTTATACTTAGTTATACCCCTATATTCATGGGATACAGTCCTCATCGGAAAGATGATCTCAGTCGATATGGGGCTAAAGATGGAGTGGCTTTCTTTGTGAATAACATATACCACTCTACTTCTGTCTCCCTCAGAACAGCTATTCGGACAGTTGCTGTCACGGTGCATATTCCATTTGTTTTTACCATCTGTAGTATGTGCTGCCATCTAACGAAAGTTTAGACAGGGCCTACGACCTGATTTCACAACTCCCTCCACCCTTCCTATTTGTATGACGTTTTAATGCAAACATTGTGCTATGGGGATCTCCGTCGAAAGCCTTGTTGTGTCAGAGGAGTTGTGCCTTCTTAATGCCGGTGGTAGCACACACTTTTTCACTGCCACGAGATCATTCTATGCCATGGACTTTGCTTTTGCTTTGTGTTCTCCTCCTCTTGTCGACGCTGCTCACCGGAAAGTGGTCAATGACTTACATTCCAATCACCACTTCCCTATCTGGATTCAGCCTCGGATGGAGTTGTCCCTGAAAGGGAACCGCCGCGGTGGATGCTGAGCAGGGTGAACTGGACGCTGTACAGTCAGTTGTGAGTTTTTTAAAGTCCAGATAGCGTGCAGGATCACTTTACTAAGGTGAAACGATGAGTATTGCTCCGAAACCCACGAGAGTCGCAAGGACCTGCGAATGTTTAAATGTCAAGCTTCCGCTACTAACCGAGCAGCCTTCCGAATAGCGAGGGCAAAGGCACAACGGAGATCTTGGCAAATGTTTCTGGACTCGACCAATCGTTCCACTTGCTCTTCGAAAGTATAGGTTGCCTTACAGAGGACTTCTGGCAAAAGTGCCAGACGATCTGTAACTTCTGCACTGCGGCAATGATGTCTACTATCTACACCTGAGGACACAGCGAATGCCATGGCGAATTGCTTTAGTTCGATCGCGGCCACGGCAAACCAAGATCCAGCTTTCCGCCACTATCGGGTATTCGTGGAGAGGGATGGTTGAAATTTTAATTCGACCAACACCGAGGGCTACAACTGCCGTTTTTTCATACGGCAGCTTGAGTGTGCCCTGTCTCGAGTAAGGAGACTGCCTTCGGTAAAGATCGAATCCCTTACAGCATGTAACAGTACCTTCATCAGGATTCAAAGGAAATGCTCTTGACTCTTTTTAATGCGATTTGATTGACCAAGGACTTCCCCTAATCGTGGAGTAAGGCGATTTTCGTGGAAGGAAATGTTGCCCAGTAGTTACCGTAGAGTGGACCTTACTAGCTGGATAGGAAAGACAGTAGAACGCTTACTCAAATACCGTCTGATTTGGTCCTAGAATCGCAGGACCGACTTTGTTGCGCGCCGCCCTATCGGGGGCGGAAATCCAACAATCGTTCCTAGGGAGACAGCACCTCATAGGTGTCTTGTTTGATATTGAGAGGGCCTGTGAGCCTATGGGGCTTCAGAGGACTATTACCAATTTTCATATGGTCCTCCCTTTCCAGACGATTTTTTCGATGTCGGGTCGATGATGCTCTTTCCGAGCGATTCGAGTGGGAAAATGGGTTCCCTCAAGAAAGTATTTTAAGTGTAACTCTGTTTCCTATTGCCATCAATGGTATTATGTCCACAAATAAGTGTCCTATTCGATGTTCATTGTTTGTGGACGGCTTTGCCACCTTCTGCTCGTCTTCGAACTTCACGACGTCCGTTCGACTGTTGCAGCTTACGATACGTCCATCGGAGGAGTGGACAGATACTTATAGGTTTCAATTCACCTGGGAGAAATCTGTTTCTGTTAATCGTTCATGTCTCCCTTTTAATCCACATCTTAGAATGAGGATACTGTTTTTATTTTTACAAGTTCAGTGAAGCTTTTCGTCCCACTTTCGATGAATGCCTGACGTGGTTACCACATCTGAAGGCTATGAAGGCCAAAGGTTTAAAGGCACTGAATATTTTAAAAATGCACCTGCCACAGGCCACGGCGAGTAGACCGAAGACGTTTGCTTCAGTTTTACACGGCGTTTGTGCGATACCACCTTGACTATGATTGCACAGCTTATGGCTCAGCACGACCACCTTACCTTAAGATAACTGATGCTGTTCATCACGGGAGGATTCGGCTGGCGACAAGAGCTAATAGGACGAGTCTAATACCTAGCCTCTGTGTTGAAGCTGGTGAACCACCACCAGTCATCTGGAGGCGGGTCCTCCTGGTGTATCATGTGTGTAGCCTACTGTCCATGCCACAATCACTGGCATTCCATTCTGTTGCTCTCCCTCCACTGAACCGACTTTTTAGAAATAAGCCACGAGCAACGAAGCCATCTGACGTTAGCGTATGGCATGAGTTAGTGCCTCTTGGTGCAGACGATATTTCTGTGTTTCAACGCCGTTGGAGTCATTCGCTGCCCAAATTAATACGGAGACTCAGAATTATTTTAAATCTCATGCCTCTGTTCGTAAATCGATATTTGACAGAATTTTATCCGAGCACCCTGACTGTGCGGTTGTTCATGCTGATGAGTCTAAGCAGGATAATTCATCGGTTGTGCTGTATTATTTCCAGACTGTGTCATCAAGATTCGCTTACCTGGTACTTTTACAGTCAATGAGATTGAATTATATGCGATCTCGTGGGAACTCGAGAAAATGCAATGCTTCCCTGCTACAAATTCCTCATCTGCACCTGCTCCCTAAGTGCCGTTCAGGCTATAGACCACATGCTCAGCCGAAAAGTACTTCCAGTTGATTTATGACACCCTTTACCACTTACGGAGGCAGGGAAAGGATGTATCGTTCTGTTGGGTACCAGGGCACGTGAGCATTCAGAGTAATGAATCAGCAGATACAGCAGCTAAGGTTGGCTGTTTGGACGTAAAAAATTCTGAATGTGCTTCCGCTATTCGTGCAGTTACCTCGCTATTGAGACAACATGATGCTTCTGTAGGAGGAGGAGTGGTTAGAGTTGGGGAACAACACGCTGAGGCCTGTAAAACCAACGACATTCTTCTTTTGCTGTTTTTGTGTGACAGCGTGAGTGAGAGAGTCGTATGATGGCTGTGGATTCCGTTTTTTAATTTACGTTTTGTTGCATGTTTCTCACGATTGATAACCACACTGTACTCTTTTAGTTGAGTACAGTGGCTGATGGCCTCGCTTTTGATCTCCCTATGTATACCACCACCATGAATGTTACGTCGACTGGGACAGATCAACAAGTCAGTTGTAGCAGAACACCACTAGGACTGTGGCCGTGCTATCAGTTATAAAGAACCTCGAGAGTTTTCTCGGTAGCAGTGGATGTAGCAACAGAAACTATCAACATGAACGGGGAGGACTGTTACAAGTTACCTCCGGCCTGGCTGTGCCCTGGATTTGGCAGTGTAGACTGCGGTCACGAGACAACTGCCGTACAGCCTTAACGCCTCGCTTCAGGAAGACACCATACAAACTACCATTTTGCTGTTGCCTTCCAATCACCAGCGAGAGTTTGCCTGTGAATCACCTACCAGAGTGGCACAGGCAACACGACCAGTCAGCAACAAGAGCTGCCTTCCAATCCGCCTCCAGAGTAGCATAGGCGACAGCGTACGGTACGGCCACCCTTCCGTAACAACTTCTTCAAACTGTCCAATGACGTCTCAGACATGTGATGGTAGTAGTCACCAGACAACCGAAAATGAATGTATACAAGGGAAGACATTCACTAATATACAGCAATGAACCGCCTCGAAGAGGACCGCAGCCAGTCGGTCGAGACGTCGGCAATTTAGCTATTTTAGTAGTTAGAAAGATATGGCCCAATGCCCAAAATTATTTTATCCAAAATGCTTTAAGATTGTTGAACTATCAAGTCCTCTAATTATGAAATAGTTCATGAAAATAGTATGGGTAATTTGCTTCGCATTTTAAGCAATGAAAAAGTTTTTCACGAAGCTCAATATTTGTGACCTGAACTAGATGTCGCACAAGAATATAATTTGGCAGGTAATTTCGGTAACAGATTTGTCTGCGAAGTGTGCAGTGAATACAGTTAGTAGCAAAGAAGTAATAATTTAAAACGTAATGTCTGATGTTGGAGTTCTGTAGTGCGCTACTTTACGCAGACATTTGTTGTCGCGAATCTAAATAAGTATGGCATCATATCTTCGAATCTTCGTGTATTACAATGATACAATTTTGTGGGTAGATTCGATACTGTCTGCCAACTGTGTTGCGAATGGAATCGGTAGTAAAGAAGTAATGTCATGTCTGAAGCTGAAGATTTACTCGCGAACAGTGAAAATGTAGTAAACGACAAACTTTTGTGAGGGGTGCCGACGAGAAAAAGTTATGTAATTCTTTGGAACTAAGTGTAAAGTTTGTTGGAAATCGTTAATCCTCCCAGCCTCAAATACTGAATGAATATAGTTCGTGAATTTGAGTGCCGTCAGTTTCACTGCTTCGAGACAAAAGGTCAGCTTCTAACTGTAATACTTCTCTTACTCTACTAAACTTTTAACGCAAGATTATACCTCTTAATGAGCAATTATGACAGAATTTTAAATTAATAAATTAGATCCATAACTTTTCCTTATTCCGGGATAGTCGACTACTAATATGGATTCCGTAGTTATATGAAAAGTAGGTTGAAATTTAAGAAATTAGTCAGGAAAAATAAATGCGCACAGAAGTAGGACACAGAAGTAGTAATAAATAAAGAGATGCAATTGAAGTTCTCTGAGGCTATAGACACTGCGATGATGAGTAGTTCAGTAGGCAGTACAGTTGAGGAGGAATGGACATCTCTAAAGAGGACAGTCACAGAGGTTCGAAAGAAAATCGTAGGTACATGGAAGACAATTGCGAAGAAAACATGGACAACAGATGAAATACTTCAGCTGATTGACGAAAGAAGGAAGCACAAAAATGTTCACGGGAATTCAGGAATACAGAAATACAAGTCACTTAGGAATGGAATAAGTAGGAAATGCAGGGAAGCAGAGGCGAAATGGCTGCTTGAGAAATATGAAGAAATTAAAAACGAATTGATTCATCATATAGCACTGACTCAGCATATAGAAAAATCAAAGCAGCCTTCGGTGACATTAAAATCAAGGGTGGTAACATTAAGAGAGCGATAGGAATTCCACTGTTAAACGCAGAGGAGAGCGCCGATGGATAGAAAGAGTACATTGAATGCCTCAATGATGATGTGATAGAGTAAGAAACAAAAGTCTATGGAGAACAGATGGTGGATCCAGTATTGGAGTCAGGGTTTAAAAGAGCTACAGAGGACTTAAAATCAAATAAGGTACAAGGGCTAGATAACATTTCATCAGAATTTCTAAAATCATTGGGGAAAGTGGAAACAAAACGACTACTCATGTTGGTGCGTGGAAAGTATGAATCTAGCGGTATACCATCTGACTTTCGGAAACACATCATCCACAAAATTACGAAGACAGAAAGAGACGACAAGTCTGAGAATTATCGTACAATCATCTTAACACCTCACACATCCGAACTGCTTACAAGAGTAACATGCAGAAGAATAGAAAAGAAAATTGAGGATCTGTTAGATGGCGATCAGTTGTTTGTTAGGAAAGGTAAAGGCAGCAGTGAGGCAGCTATGACGTTCTACATCTACATGGATAATCTGCGAATTACATTTAAGTGCCTGGCAGATGGTTCATCGAACCACCTTCACAATTCTCTATTATTCCAATCTCGTATAGCGCGCAGAAAGAACGAACACCTATGTCGTTCAGTACGACCTCTGAATTCCCTTATTTTATCATGGTGGTCGTTTCTCCCTATGTAGGTCGGCGTCAACAAAATATTTTCGCATTCGGAGGAAAAAGTCGGTGATAGGAATTTCGTGAGAAGATTCCGTCGCAACGAAAAACGACTTTGTTTTAATGATGTTCACCCCAAGCACTGTATCATTTCAGTGACACTCTCTCCCATATTTCGCCATAATACAAAAAGTGCTGCCCTTCTTTGACCTTTTTCGATGCATTGATTCAATCCTATCTGGTAAGGATCCCACACCTCGCAGCAGTAGTCTAGGAGAGAGGACAAACGTAGTGTAGGCAGTCTCCTTAGTAGACTTGTCACTTTTCCTAAGCGTACTGCCAATAAAATGCATTCTTTGGTTAGGCTTCCCCACAACAATTTCTATGTGTTCCTTCCAACTGAAGTTGTTCGTAATTGTAATTCCTAGGTATTTAGTTGAATTTATAGCCTTTAGATTTGACTGATTTATCGCGTACCCCAACTTTAACGAATTCTTTTTAGCACTCGTGTGGATGACCTCACACTTATTATTTAGTATCAATTGCCAATTTTCGCACCGTAAATCTATCTTTTCTAAATCGTTTTGCAATTTGTTTTGATCTTCTGATGACGATAAACGACAGCGTCATCTGCAAACAACCTAAGAGGACTGTTCAGATTGTCTCCTAAATCGTTTATATAGATAAGGAGCAGCAAACGGCCTATAACACTACCTTGGGGAACGCCAGAAATAAGCTCTGTTTTACTCGATGTCTTTCTGACAGGAAATCACGAATCCAGTCACATAACTGAGACGATATTCCATAAGCACGCTATATCACTAGGAGCCGCTTGTGTGGGACAGTGTCAAAAGCCTTCCGGAAATCCAGAATTACGGAATCAATCTGAAATCCTTTGTCAATAGCGCTCAACACTTCATGCGAATAAAGAGCTAGTTGTGCTTAACAAGAACGATGTTTTCTAAATACATGTTGACTGTGTGTCAATAGACCGCTTTCTTCGAGATAATTCATAATATCCGAACACAATATATGTTCCAAAATCCTGCTGCACATCAACGTTAAAGATATGAATGTGTAATTTAGTGGATTACTCCTACTACCTATCTTGAATTTTGGTGTGACCTGTGCAACTTTCCAGACTGAGTACTGATCTTTCGTCGAGGGAACGGTTGTATATGACTGTTAAGAATGGAGCTATTGCATCAGCATACTCTGAATGGAACCTAACTGGTATACAGTCTGGACCGGAAGACTTGTGATTTAAGTTGCTTCACTACTCCGGAGATATTTACTTCTACGTTACTCATGTTGGCAGCTGTTCTTGATTTGAATTCTGGAATATTTACTTCGTCTTATTTTGTGAAGGAATTTCGGAAGGCTTTGTTTAACAGCTCTGCTTTGGCAGCACTGTCTTCAATAGGACCTCCATTGCTATCGCGCAGAGAAGACATTGATTGTTTCTTGCCGCTTGCATACTTTACCTACGACCAGAATCTCTTTGGATTTTCAGTCAGGCTCGAGAAAAAGTTTCGTTATGGAAACTATTATAACATCTCGCATTGAATTCTGCGCTAAATTTCGAGCTTCTGTAAAAAATCGCTAATCTTTGGGATTTTGCGTCTGTTTAAATTGGAAATGTTTTTTTCGTTGTTTCCGCAACAGTATTCTGACCCGTTTTGTGTACCAAGGAGGATCAGCTCCATCGTTTGTTAATTTATTTGGTATAAATATCTCAATTTCTGCCAATACTATTTCACTGAAGTCAAGCCACATCTGGTTTACATTTATATTTTTAATTTAGAAGGAGTGGAGATTATCTCTCAGGAAGGCGTCAAGTCAATTTGCTGTTCATAATGGAAGAAAAATCAAGACAGATTCACTGGATTTGCCGACCTGAAAAGCGTTCAGTAATGTAAAATGATACAAGGTGTTCAAAATGAGAGGTAAGCTATAGGGAGACGGGTAACATACAATATGTACAAGGGTCAAGAGAGAATAATAAGAATGGACGACCAAGAACGAAGTGGTCAGATTAAAGTGGGTGTAAGATGGGAGTGCCCTCCTCCACTCCTCCTTTTCAGTGTACACATCGAAGAAGCAATAAAGGAAATAAAAGAAAGGTTTAAGAGGAGGATTAAAATTCAGGGTGAAAGGTTATCAATGATAGGGTTTGTTGATAACGTTGCTATCGCAATGAAAGTGAATAACGATTGCAGAATGTGCTGAACAGTATGAACAGTTTAATTAGTACGGAATATGGATTGAGAGTAAATCGAGGAAAGGCCAAGGTTACGGGAGTAGCAGAAATGAGAACACCAAGGACCTTAACATTACAGTTGGGGATCAAGAAGTGGACGAAGTTAAGGAATTCTGCTACCTAGGCAACAAAATAACCTATGGTGGATGGAGCAAGGAGGACATGGAAAGTAGACTAGCAGTGGCAAAAAAAAACATTCTTGGCCAAGAGAAGTCTACTACTATCAAACATAGACCTTAATTTGAGTAAGAAGTTTCTGAGAATGTACGTTTGGAGTGCAGCATTGTGTGGTTGTAAGATAAAGACAGTCGAAAAACCAGAACAAAAGAGTGCCGAAGCTTTTGAGATGCGGTGCTACAGCGAGGAATGTCGAAAATTTATTACGTGGACTGGTAAGATAAGGACTGATTAGGTTCGATGCAGTCGGCGAGAAAAGGAACATACGGAAAACACTGACAAGGAGAAGGTACCGTATGACAGGACATCTGTTAAGGCTTAAGGGATAACTGTCATGGTGGTTGAGGGAGCTGTAAGGAGTAAAAACTGTAGAAGACTGAGGCTGGAATATATCCATCAAATAACTGAGGACGTAGGTTGCAACTGCTACTCTGAGACGAAAAGGTGAGCCGCATGAAACCAGTCAGAAGAGTGATGACTTATATTCACAATGTTGTCAAATGTGTCGGTTTATCGTAGATAACAAAAGTGTTTTACAATTTTTAGAACGACGAGTGTGTTGTATAATGTAACAGCTTATCAATAATACAAAAACCTGTAACAGAAGTTTATTAGGAAGAAGACCAAAGCCTGGACCAGAAACCATATTACATATTTCTACTGCTTTTGTTTTGAGGAGACTTCGTATTCAACACGATGGCGTTTTAAGAGTGTCATTTGTGCCTAGAGACAGCGGGCTGTGCTAGCAACACTCGCTACTACATGTATGTTTCGAAATCAAACTTTTAATTAAGCAAACACGATTCCCCGAAAACAAATTTATAGATATCATACAAGAGTTGGCAGAGTGCTTTACTTCTAGATAATACTACTCCACCGGCGAACAGTTTGTGACCACAAGAACCCATCTCTCCATAACAAGACCTCATATGCTTCTTCTGGTCCTTGAAACAGTAATACTGTTCTGCTTGTTCTGTATTCTCCTTTCGATTACGTTGAATCTCCCTGTCGATGTGGATTATTTGTGTTAGTCCCATTGTTAGGAAAAAAAGCCTGAAAGTGTTCGTACTGCATAATTTTATGTCCGTACCAATCGCTTCTAAGAGATTTACAGTTGTTCAAAACTATGGGAATGCTGGCTTGACTTTTGGACAATAACAATTGTACCTTAGTTATATTGATGAAGTAAACAGGTAGCAATACGATCGCACATCCACAGTCTTTGCATAGTAATTGTGAAGAAGAGTGCGAGTCAATCGTCACTTTAATCACAAGAAACATCGTAAACTTAGTTTGTGGCAATCTTGAACCCAGTCGCCAGTCCTGCTACGAAATTTACTCATTTTTTTCCTTTCGTTACTCTACAGTATGTGCCAAATGTATCAACGTTCTGCAATGATACGGGACTCTTGTTTTCTCATTTACGTTATTAAAGTGAAGCATTTATTCCAATTTAGCGCCACTGTGACACTTCAAATGAAAAATCGGTCTATCCTATTAACATGTACTCTTTATCTTCCGTTTGTTGCATTACTACACTTTGAAATTTTTTTACGCGATATAAAAATCAGAAATGGAACACAGTAACATTGGAAACAAAGCCGTCAGCTACGCCGTTCAGTATATAGGGTGGTCCGTTGATCATGACCGTGCCAAATATCTCACGAAATAAGCGTCAAACGAAAGAACTCAAAGAACGAAACTTGTCTAGCTTGAAGGGGGAAACCAGATGGCGCTATGGTTGGCCCGCTACATGGCGCTGCCATAGGTCAAACGAATATCAACTGCGGTTATTTTATTTTTAAACAGGAACCCCCATTTTTTATTATATATTCGTGTAGTACGTAAAGAAATATGAATGTTTTAGTTGGACCACTTTCTTCGCTTTTTGACAGTCACAAACATATGGATCACAATTTTAGACGAACAGTTGGTAACAGGTATGTTATTTCAATTAAAATACAGAACGTAGGTACGTTTGAACATTTTATTTTGGTTGTTCCAATGTGATACGTGTACCTTTGTGAACTTATCATTTCTGAGAACGCATGCTGTTACATCCTGATTACCTGTAAATACAACATTAATGCAATAAATACTCAAAATGGTGTCCGTCAACCTCAATGCATTTGGCAATACGCGTAACGACATTCCTCTCAACAGAGAGTAATTCGCCGTCCGTAATGTTTGCAAATGCATTGACAATGCGCTGACACATGTCAGGCGTTGACGGTGGATCACAATAGCAAATATCCTTCAACTTCCCCCGCAGAAAGAAATCCGGGGACGTCAGGTATGGTGCTTCAACGACCAATCCACCTGCCATGACATATGCTGTTCAATACAGCTTCAACCGCACGCGAGCTGTGCGCCGGGTATCCATCATGTTGGAAGTACATCGCCATTCTGTCATGCAGTGAAACATCTTATAGTAGCATCGGTAGAACATTACCTAGGAAATCAGCATACATTTCACCATTTAGATTGCCATCGATAAAATGGGCGACAATTATCTTTCCTCACATAATGCGGGACGATACATTAACCCATCAAGGTCGCTGATGTTCCACTTGTCGCAGCCATTGTGGATTTTCTGTTGCCCAATAGTGCATGTTACGCCGGTTTACATTACCGCTGTTGGTGAATGACGCTTCGTCGCTAAATAGAACGCGTACAAAAAATCTGTCATCGTCCCGTAATTTCTCTTGTGCCCAGAGGCAGAACTGTACAAGGCGTTCTAAGTCGTCGCCATGCAATTCCTGGTGCATAGAAACATGGTACGGGTGCAATCGATCGATGTTGATGTAGCATTCTCAACACCGACGTTTTTGAGAGTACCGATTCTCGCGCGATTTGTCTGCTACTGAAGAGCGGATTAGCCGCGACAGCAGCTAAAACACCTACTTGGGCATCGTCATTTGTTGCAGGTCGTGGTTGGCGTTTCATACGTGGCTGAACACTTCCTGTTTCCTTAAATAACGTAACTATCCGGCGAACGGTCCGGACACTTGGATGATGTCGTCCAGTATACCGAGCAGTATACATAGCACACGCAAGTTCGGCATTTTGATCACAATAATCACACATAAACACGATATCGACCTTTTCTGCAATTGGCAAACGGTCCATTTTAACACGGGTAATGTATCACGAAGCAAATACCGTCCGCACTGGCGGTATGTTACGTGATACCACGTACTTAAACGTTTGTGGCTATTACAGCGACGTCTATTACAAAGCGAAAAAAGTGGTCCAACTGAAACATTCTTATTTCTTTACGTACTACACGAATATGTAATAAAAAATGGGGTTCCTATTTTAAAAAAACGCAGTTGATATCCATTTGACCTATGGCAGCGCCATCTAGCGGGCCAACCATTGCGCCATCTGGTTTGCCGCTTCAAGCTAGACGAGTTTCGTTCTTTGTAGTTTTTTCGTTTGATGCTTATTTCGTGAGATATTTGGCCCGGTCACTATGAATGGACCACCCTGTATACTGGAAAGAATAATGATGAAAGATGCATAAAACACTTTTAGTTAATGTACGAATTTTAAATCTCATTTTCAAATACTTTTCGTAGAGTTTTAAAATAAAATATTTTCTAACAGCAAGAAATAGTGTCTTCTGTTAGTACGACAAAAATGCCCATAACGATTTTCTTTACTGCTGTCCTATTTATTTATTTATTTTATGAATGGCTAATCTATTTATATTAGTCACAAAATTGTAATACGATAGTTTAATAACAGTTTTGTACACTTTTTATGAATTTATTCTAACGATACCAAAATGCATATCGATAGCGATCAGCAACCTATCCCGGGTCAGTGCTTGAACAATAATTTGAAATGGCACTTGACAATCATTGAGAAACGTAACACGGAGCTATGCACACACAAGTCCAGTAATGTTTAGTTTGCGTAAAGGTGGAGAGACGCTGCCTCAAATACGAAATAGACTGAACACGTACGCTTGACAGCACAACGATTGGCTGGCGAAGATTGCAAGTAGACTTAATGTCCGGTATAGCACTGACGTGAATGAAAACAACGTGTTATATTTTCCTGTTTACCCTGTGAAAAAGCAGACGAGGAAATGTTACTTCAGAAATTACACGAAACTGAACTTGTCGGTGCAGTGGTCGGCCGCTGTGACCGAACGATTCTAGGCGCTTCAGCCGGAACCACGCTGCTGCTGCGGTCGCTGGTTCGAATCCTGCCTCGGGCATGGATGTGTGTGATGTCCTTAGGTTAGTTAGGTTTAGTTCTAGGAGACTGATGACTTCAGATGTTAAGTCCCGTAGTGCTTAGAGCCATTTGAACCATACCATTTTTCAATGCAGTGACGCGTACGTGTACTTTCAAAAGGCCGCGCATGTGGCTTTGCTGCTATGCAGAGGGCGCCCCAGGCTTGTGTGTGTGTGTGTGTGTGTGTGTGTGTGTGTGTGTGTGTGTGTGAGAGCGAGAGAGAGAGAGAGAGAGAGAGAGAGAGACCGCCACGCCTCCTAGTCTATTTAAACCTAGCCGAGCTACGTTCTGGAATAAAGTTGTATTCAGTCTACTGGTCGTGAGGTGCTTATAACTAATTATAACAGTCACCATTGGAGATCTGTTCCAAAAAGGCAAAAAATCTTTCCCGCAAATTGTATATGCTGGTAATATATATAGATACAGTGCTTGTTGAATGAATAGATATAAGTTCGTAAATGACCACTGTACCTCAATAAACAACGAGCGAGCTTTATTTGTAAAATGTCTCATAATCGAAGCCCAGTGATCTTTCTTTTTTCGCCATAAGAGACTCATTGTTCTGGTTCAACAATTTGTTGTCTATGAAGTTCTCTATATGTGAAGCCCATTTCGATGCTTTGCTGCTATTTTCCCAACGAAGACGAGACGGAATTTCGGCTATGAATCAATGAGAATCGCTTATGGTGGAAAACGTCCTTCCAGAAGTCGAAAAATTAAATTTACTATCTCTGTTTGACATAAATTATACGCACAGTTCCACTGATATTACATGGTAAGAAAATGAGAACCCGTCGCAGAGAGTTATGCCTGCAAGCGGACCATTCGTTCTTAGTCAATGAAGGTACACGAGCAAGATCAAATACCTACACCACGTCGTTTTCAATCGAGTCACATTATTCAAGCGCCATGCTACATCGTCAACAGGCTATTTTTTGACCGTGTAATTGCTCTCTTAGAAGAAGGGCGTTTGACAGCTTAGCAGGCTGGGATACTGTACGGCATTCCTGAGCGCACTGAGCGACGTTGTATAAAATGTTATCTAGAAATTGGGGAATCCAGTGAAACGTCCCCTTAGAACAATTATACACGACTGTGCTTAAACTGACACACAACGCAATCTGACTTTCAAAAATCCCTACAAAAAAAATGGCCCTGACTAACATTAACCTATGCGTTTCACAAATCGCTTACCTCACAAAAATCTTGGTTACTCCAACTACTGCAATACAGCTAATGCCACTACTGCCAGCTAAATAAAAGATTCAAACTATGGAAGGCATAAACTACTGATAGGCATAGTTAGCAAATGAAAGATTTTGATAGAGAACAAATGATGTATTTACCTTAATAGTCATAATATATATAGCAGTTCATGACATCCAGTCTTACAAATTTCAAAACTCCGCCATCTCTCTCCCCACTTTCACCACTGCTGGCGGGTCACCTCCAACTGCGCAACGCTACGCGCTGTTCACATCCAGCTGCCCAACACTACAATGGCAGACAACAATGCAAACTAGCCACAGACTGCACACAGCACACAGTGATTTTCATACAGAGCGCTACGTGGCGTATAAGAAAACATAAACAGCCTACTTACATAGCCCCCATGCTCCCCACAAAAAATTTTACAGATTGTTTTGGGCAGTGGCCAATAACGATTTGATAAAAATTTTCATAATTACAATAACAAAGATATCAAATGCACACACTTATTGATACAATGTTGGTCAAAAGCTAAAATTTTCTCACAGTCCATAAAGACAGTCCTGATCATTCATCACAGTAAAATTGCTGTGTTTTTCTCAAAGTCTGAGCAGTAAAAGAAAATGCACACGGAAGTAGTGGGTTTCCATGCAATCTTGAAGAAGTAGTGTTGTCCTTCCAACGGAAAGACAGAGTAAACCCACAACAGAGTCATTCGAAGTTTTGAAGACTATTGGTAGGTAGGTCATCACAGAGCAGACCCACTGTAGACCTGGTAGAGATTACGGTATTGGGGGGCCACCAGAGGTGCAGACCCACTGCAGTCCTTGTAGAAATAATGGTACTGGTGAGTCAGCAAAGGTGTAGACCCACTGTAGTCCTTGTAGAAATAATGGTATTGGTGGATCATCAAAGGTGTAGACCCACTGTAGTCCTTGTAGAGATGGCCAGCAGCCATCTGCTGCGACTGTGCAGGTGCACAATCACCATCAAAGAGTCTTGTGGACAATACAGCAAGTCCATAACCACCACTTGTGCACTCACAAAGTTTTTGGAATTGTCCTTAGAACCAGCAATGCTGTTATCCAGTCCCTTGCTGAATTATTAACACATGTGCAAACACTAACAGTCCCTACTTCTCACATATTGTCCATATACTATGACCAACAGAAAAGTGTGCAGTGAAATGGAACTTACAAGTTAATAATATGATGAACTGGTGTCAATTACAATATTATAACATGAGAATACTATAACAAAGGTACAAAATACATCATTAAAGAACATAACAATACAGATAACATTTGTAGTACAGGCTTTACAAAAGAATCGAAATTACATGTACAGCAGTGTTACAGGAATTATGACATAAGTAAATACATAAAAGATCAGAAGAACTTTTGAAACATCGCCTTCACACATGAGCATTAAAACAGAATGGAATAAATAATGTCTAAACATCTTTACAAAGAAAATAACATATTATCAGAAAAATTCTACAACATAACTCTTATTATCTAAACACATAAGGACAGGAAAAAGACAAATACACAAGAGTACACAAACATATAGTGGGTTTACACAAGGAAAGGACAGGGTTTATTTTACTGCAGTATTTTGCAGACAAAACTTTCTTTACTTCTTGGAGATCTCCCTTCGTTCTTCATTATTTCCAAAAAGTCCTATCCAAACATGCTTTCTGTATTTTGTTCACATCCTCTTTCAAAAATAGTTTTTCTCCACTGAAAACTACTTTTTTTTGCCAAACCATTTTCTTATACCTTCTCAATGCATTTCTTCCAATTCATCATAGTTGGTTTCTTATATAGTCTACCCCCTCTTAAGCTAACTTAAATCTACTGAGCTCAGATATATATACTAAGGGATGAGGCAATGCAGCAGCACATAACAAATTAACACAGACAGCAATGACAAAAAAAATTCAAATTGGCAAAGCAAGCTACAGTAAATCTAAATTACCAAGCAATGCAACATTACAACTAATATGAGCCAATGTGCAGCAACAAGAAAAATAAATTAGTAGTAAAACTAGCTTAACAGAGTAATACAAAGTGAAATTTAGTAGCACTATGCCTGGCAAACAGCAGCAGCAAATGCAATAACTTATATCTGAACATGACATAGCCCAAGCAGAAAAAATATTACATTGAAGACAACAATGCAGACAAGGGAAACGTATATTCACATCTTAATGTCTATGTAATTAAAGTGGTGCACCACAAGAAATTATTCTACCAAAAAAATTACCAAGTAGTTGAAAAGAAAATTCCGTATGCAATTCCTGTGAAGGGAAATGTCTTTTTATGCTCCTTCGTTTTTTCAATAGATCATAAAATTATTTACTGGATCTATAGGCATAAAATATTTATATTAGTACATCTATTAAATTTTATTTTAACCAATGCTGCTGCAGCTAGAAACTTGATACTATACAAAATGAGCAAACTCTCAACTAGAAAGACAATAGATGTAAAATGTTTCTCATCATTTCATTAGGCATTTTAGTAAATATCATAAATTAAAAGCTTCACAGTATAATCAATGTTTTCAAGTTTGAGCATGTCGTATTTGCGATGCTTTCTACAAAGAAATGTCAATAGCGAGGGTAATGGCCTCTTTTTTTTTCCACCTGTGCTTCTGAAAGGCACACACTAATGGCTTTTTTCCAGGTGACTGTCGCGCAGCTGCCCACGATGCATTACGTGCAGGTGGTCACTTAACTTTCTTACGGAAATATTTATGACAGCAGTTTCCGCTACAGTGGCAGTCTCATAAAATATTTCACATGTCAAGAATTCGCGTTACAAATCTGTAGAAACAAAATCCTATTGATATAACAGTGTCCAAAAAATTTTCGTAGCCATTGTGATACATTCACGCATTTACATACATTTCATAACTCTTGAAGTATGATTCTTGGTTTCCAACATACTTTTCCACAAATCAGAGTCCCTAACCACTACTCATTATTCATATATGTATTCGTCGACACTTCTTCAATATTTCATCATAATAAATATGTAGCATAATCAAATTCCTCATATATGGTAGCGTCATCTTATTGATCATAAACATACCTCAACAGCATAATACACATCGTCGTCGTAAAAATAACATCATAACACCTTAGTCAAATCTCAAAAACGTCGTAGCTTTCTGCAATAATGTCAAAACCTAAAAAAAATTCTCTGCTCATTTCAATAGTGTCATCTACCTCAAACGTACTTTAAAATCATACTCCCTTACCAAATACATCATTCAAAGCTCTCATAGTATCACAATGGTTCTGAAAAAATATGAACAGTTCACAAAGTACAGACAAAATACAGTTTCATAAGTGTGAAGTTACCCAACTGTGTAATTGCGCAAACATGTGTCACTGATGTAGAAAAAAAAAAGTTTATCTCTCAGTTAAGTGATCAGATAGCTGTGTAATTTGTGTGTTAGAGAAATATGGTACCGATGTATAAAATTGTATAAGCAAATACCATATTAGCTAGGGCTCCTTGTGCTTGCCAAACACATGGTACACAAAGTAGGCGTGTACCCCCTGAGGATTAATAAATAATACCCTCAGCTGTTACAGATTACAGCAATGGAATGAAATGCATCACGGAAAACTTTCTTTGTAATTCAAAAATCTTTAAAAATAAATGTTTTAAGTATAAAATTAATCACTCAAATACGTGTCCTGTGGCGCTAAATGTGCGTCTTGCTGTAAGATAATTCTGTGGAACTGTCATAGTTATCGTCCTCTGTAAGCAAAGTTCTGCTGAAGTCAATGTACTTACCTCATCATAAACGAAAGTGAAATGCTTTGCGTATAGATATCGTAGTTATTACGTAACTTACCGTGATCAAGAAAGTACTATAATGTAACCGATTGTTGTGCTACATAAAAGGCTGTCTCATTGTAGCTATACCACAAAAGTTACTACGAAAACATGTTTTACTTTCCAGAATAATTCAGAAAAACTGTGCAGATATAAAACAGATACACCGCAAAAGCAACAATGTAAATTATGTCACATATCAGTAGCGTCATGATATAATCGTGTAGCTGTCAAAGAAACCAAATACTAAGTCATCTTTAATCTCACAGAAAGTACTTCAAATCCAGAATGTATTTTCAAGTAAACCAAAATGTTGCATTAAAATCTCATTAGCAGTATGCGTTCTAAGCATGTAAGCCTTATAGTCGTTACGTAATCATGCAACTAACAAGCAAGAATGTACACACACAATAACACTGTGTCGTCTGTTCACTATAACAATGCATTCGTAATTATTGTCTAAATGTGTTCCCTAGGTTCTAGACTGGATAGTTAATTTTAAAACATAGTTGCATGTGAAGTTTCTAAGTGTGACAAAGAGTACTAGTAACATGAAGTGAAAAAATTTTATAGCAAAGACTAAGTTAAAAGGCAGATTATCTCTCAATTAATGGTTTTACATGTGAAATGTGGTGTAAACCTTTACTCTTCCTACTATGCAAAGCTCGAGCTTCAATGGAATTATCATGTGGTATATGTCGGTAAAGAATACTGGAATTTTTCTCGAGGTTCGCGTGTATGTTATTTTTCTCTGAGCCAGCCGGCACACGTGGCTGCGTGCGGTGCGAGTCATTGCCTGCTATCTCTTTGTTGGCGTGCGTAGTTATAGGGATTAGGAGACCTAACTTCTACAAATTCACCTTGCCCAGAGGGCCCAGCCCTGTTTAAATCCCGCCAGTTCTGATGAAATTCAGATCTGTCGTTATGATTTCTTTCTTGTCGGTTAAGTGGTGGAGAATTTCTCCCTGAATTATCACCGCACGGTGGACCATTGCGTCTGAAGTTATTCTGTCTCCCGTGATAATAATTATTCTGGTTGCCATATTGTGTGTTTCTGTGATTGTCTCTGTCATATTCATTACTACGGAAATGCGATCTTTCTCTGTAACTATTATTCTGCCAACGGTTGTCATAAGGGTGGTGTCTGTTTTGGTCACGATTTACGTTGTAAGAATAGCCTTGTCGTGTACTATTTCTGTCATCGCGGAATTGTGACAGATGTGACCTGTAATTGTTGTGCTCCTGTTTTCGCGTTCCGCGTTTGTCAGTGTCAATTTCCAGTTCTTGTAACAGTCCCTGAAAAGCTTCAATGTTATCTTTGCAACGTCCTGCCAAAATAATATGTCGTAAATGTTCAGGTAATTTGATTAATCAAATGCGGATGAGTTCTGAGGGACTGTATAGGTTTGACAGGTACTGATTCTTGTGCAACATGTCTTCAAAATATTTGACAAGACTGGAGAATTCAGATTGTTCGAAATGTTTCATCATTATGATGCTATGTGTTACTCGGTCTTGTGTAACTTGAGACCAATATGCTAAGAGGAAGGCATGGTAAAATTCTCCTTCACTATGACAATCGTGAATGACCGATCACATTCTTACAGCTGGTTCATTCTCTAAGTAGCCACACATAAATTCTAATCTGTGCTCTAATGACCAGTTGGGATGAAAACAATGAGAGAATTGATGGAGCCATGCTTGTGGATGAATGTCGTTGCCAGAATTCTTAAATATTTTGAATTAACGTGTAGTAATGAACAGCTTATAGTCAAAATCATCATGTCGGCGAGTCGCATGTCGGTCACTGTTATGTCGTTTCGGCGGTTCCATCTCAAAATTCGGTGTACCTTGCCAATTTCTTTCATAATTTCCGAAGTGTCCTGTGTTATTATTTTGTGGTTGTTCCGTATTTCTGAGTCCCTCTTCCCATGTTGGAGCGCGAGTGTCCTCTGAAATTTGTAATTTTTGTATTACTTGTGTCAGCTGATCTTCTACTTCTCGGATTTCTCTTTGGTGTTGCGTATTAATCTGATTCTGATTTTGTTTGAATTTCCTAATTTGTTCGCACTCTTCTGTGTCATTAAAGACTACCGGTTTTGTGTCATTCAGATTATCATCTACCTTCATAGATAAATTATTTAGCTGATCCGAAAGTTCAACTACTTTTTCTGATAATGAACTAATTTCCCCCATGTGTCTTTCTACTGTGTCCTTTAAGTTTTTCTGAGTTTTTGCAAGTTGCGTAACCGAGTCGGTAGATGCAACTGAGTCAATTTTAGCTTGCAAGGTCTCATGATTTTCATGAACAATAATTTGCAGTTTTTTTTATGGTTGCTTCGTGATTCTGTAATGCATTTTCATGCCACGAAAAAATAGGTTGAAAATGCTCACAAATTTGTGTTTTTACGTCGTTACAGACTTTTTGGCATTTCGATTCGATTTAATGTAACTCAGTCGTTAAATCTTCAAGTGTTTGTTCAAGCGTGGTGTGAAGATTTTGTTCCATTGCGTCTAACTGTTGCTGTGTTTGTCTCTGGTGTTGTTCTATTGTGTCTAACTTTTGCAGATTTAGTTCCATTGTGTCTAACTTTTGAAGCTTTTGTCCCATTTGTTGCATTAATTGTAATAACCATGCACTGGTGTCTGAAACATGTTCCTCAGTGCTTTTCGGCAGTGAATTTGCACCGGCAACATTCACATTTTGACAAGCGGAAAATGTGTCTTGACTCATTTGAGAAAACGGTGAGAACCCAAAACCTGAGTCTACAGTATTTGCAATATTGTGTTCTGTCATTCCTGATTCCTGAGGCGAGCTGTTGCCGACCGAACGATCGATAATGCTTCCCTGTTCACTACCTGTTTCACTGTCTACACCATTATTTGATGCCCGCTCCATTTCCCTACGCACAGTTACCAAATTACTACTTTGAATGTCTGTTAATTCATTACACAGCGGTGCTGGTAAGCTACGCTCGTCATCACTATTATTTCTCTGTTTACTTTGGAGCCTAGTGTTACGTTTTTCACACGCCATTATTGTCACAATAACACAGAAAATAAGAGAACACATTAACATAGCGCTGAAAATAATATCTAGTTAATTGCAAGCTGCGAAATACTTGGTGCAAATTTACATGCGTGCCACACCTGTTTTACTGTACAACAATGAAGGACTGCAACTACAAAGGAGATTCTCTCTACAATTATGCACTAGCAATAAACAAAATCTACACTAATTACACAAACTACAAGAAAAAATCAGAAGATTCCAGTGAGGTATCCTGGCAGGGTCGCCATATGAAACGTCCCCTTAGAACAATTATACACGACTGTGCTTAAACTGACACACAATATTTTTTAGCGCAATGCAATCTGACTTTCAAAAATACCTACAAAAAAATGGCCCTGACTAACATTAACCTATGCGTTTCACAAATCGCTTACCTCACAAAAATCTTGGTTACTCGAACTACTGCAATACAGCTAATGCCACTACTGCCAGCTAAATAAAAGATTCAAACTATGGAAGGCACTAACTACTGATAAGCATAGTTAGTAAATGAAAGATTTTGATAGAGAACAAATGATGTATTTACCTTAATAGTCATAATATATATAGCAGTTCATGACATCCAGTCTTACAAATTTCAAAACTCCGCCGTCTCTCTCCCTACATCCACTACTGCTGGTGGCTCACCTCCAACTGCACAACGCTATGCGCTGTTCACATCCAGCTGCCCAACACTACAATGGCAGACAACAATGCAAACTAGCCACAGACTGCACACAGCACAGCCAGTGATTTTCATACAGAGCGCTATGTGGCGTTACCAATAAGAAAACATAAACAGCCTACTTACACCAGTTGACGTGTGGGTACTAGACTTTTCTGTGTAACAACACCAGTGCTGGACAATTAACTTGTCAACATGTCAAGGCACAATCCTTACTTAAATGCGATGCAGTTGAGCTACACTTCTCTGTTTCCCGGGTTGGTGCATACGGCTCGGAGCCGTCTTTGTAAGGTCGGATTACTTAGCAGAAGAGCGGTCATCAAAGAGAGGCTCCGTGATGGTCATCGACTCTGCCGACTGGCATTTGGCGGGGGAAGTGTCAGTTGTGAGTGGTGGAACGTGACATTTTCCGATGAATCGGTGTTGTCCTCGGCGAATGATATCGTAGTATGAGTACAGAGGACGTGAGGTGCCCGTTTCAGCACCAAATATATCCACGAGGTATCTCGCAGTTCCTGCGTGTCTGTGGCAGTTTCGGGCTGGATGTGTTCCTGTGTACTTGGAATGCTTGGCAGGATAGATAATCAACTTGGTGCTGCCCATTATACCCTTGTAATGAGTAAAGTTATGGTACGACCATTCTGCCAACGGTATCCCGAGGGAGTAATTTGTTTCCAGCAGGACCAGTATTCCAGACACCTGTCAGCGATGGTGTAGGAGTGGTTTTGCAGGACTGAATGAGATTTCGCTTCTCGACTGGCCTTCTCCTCCGCCAGACCTAAACCCTAGTGAAATGTTTGGGCAGAGGCGAAGCAGACCATGGGAGGAAACTGGCCTGACCCTGCACCGAAAACCCTTGACGAGCTTTGGACCGTAAGCCTAGCTGCCTGAGAGGATTTGGCACAACATGAGAGATTTATTATCCACTACATAGACTCCCTTTCACCGAGATTGCGTACGCTCATTGAAGTTGAAGGCCTTTGGACGCGACATTAAGTGGAAAAGACGTCACATTGCTGTTTCGAGGACCGAAAATATGTTAATATGAACAGTGAACCGTTGTTTCTGTTAATTCCGTGATTTCTCCTGATTAAGCAAATTTACGGAATAATACACACACACACACACACACACACACACACACACACACACACACACACACACACACACACAGTAAGCCAGGTGGAAACCAAACCTTGCCATGAGGCAGTTGCATACTAGGCTGCCGACTATACCACTGAGTTACAAGTGCATTGTGCTGCAGCTGCCGAGATTTACGTAGTTCTTACCGTTCCCGACTCCACATCACGAATTGAAGCGCCTTTAGGCCCTACTAGATCTGTAATGCTACGAATGGCGCGGCTGATTTCTTGTGTGTTTTTAGAGGGTGCATCGTTATGCTAACTGTCAAAAACTAGTTAATCCTTCTGCTGCACTCATAATCGCAAGTTTGCTTTACTTTTATGAGCATATCGGTACACCCCGTAATGTGACCGGCTACTGTATAACATGGCAGGTAATTAGATTATCAACCACACCAGTTTTTTGTGCTGCCAAGTGTACATTTAGCCTCTTAGCATTGGTAGGTACCGTATGGCTCTTTTATTGCACTAAATACACTGCCAGTTCTTCCTGTTAGTGTAAAATCTTGCAATGTACGACGGAGCTTAGTGTGCCTTCTTCTTGTAAAAAGACATACAGTAACATCCATATGATGTTCACTATTCCGAAGACACATCATCTTACTATCAACACATAACAGCTAATGATACCATATCTTTGTACAGGTTTACGAAATGGTATCTTGCAATGCGAATTTCACTGGGTTAGAGCTAGCTCTCAACTTGACTGATTGTACTATTAAACAGTAGCGAATCGACTTTCTGCTCTGGCTTAGCGTGCACGCACTTCTCACTGGCCATCCTTCTCGTTGTGCCATTACACTTAACACAAGCAGACTTCCCCCGCAATTTTCTTTCCCTCACATTCCAAGGATGAAGCACTAAATTTATATTAACAGCTACAAAAGAACATACAAAACTAATAAATGAACTCCAACAATTAATTCAAAATATAATGTTAAAAAGTTATTTTACGAGTTTTTGTCAAAGGATAACGAAGAAAAAGGTTCAGTACGCATGTGAAGAACATGAGACACGTGTTGCGCTGATAGAAAACAAACGTTTCATTAGAATTCAACATTATGGATAAAATCCTGTAGGTCTCTCCAAATTGTTACATGGCGGTTTAACTCCAAACTGTCAAACAACATATTCTGTAATGTATTGTACACACCACAATAGTAAATATAGTCGATCCTCTGACGCTGTATTATTACTGTAGAGTGCGTTCAGTACTTTCAGCTAATTATTTCTACTCTTCCTTCCCTTCTACTACGATGAGGTGGGCTCTATTAATTTCTGCAGCAGTGCTCTTTCTGGCTGGTTTGCAGAGCATAGAAGATTACCTAAAAGGATTGGGAAGGACCATAAATATGCTTGGGACCGAAAGCTGTTCGCCCGAGCATGTAGGAGACAGAATTCACCATGTCCCATCTCACCACATCAGGCGATCTGGGGTGGCCTTTCAGTAATGGGCATTCTGACTGCCTCTGCGTCCATCCAGCTGACACAAGCCTGTATTTCATAATTATGATCTCTTTCATTTTTCGAACGTTTAAATACTTAGTTCGATGGATAATTCATGTATTTGATTTTTTAATTAACTAAATTTTTATAATATCTGCTAGTTTCTTTTTTAGATAGGTGAGCCCATTCATTAATATATGCATGCGTGATCTGGTAACCATAGTTCCATGCTCAATTGGGCCACCCGTAATAGTTTTCTTTCAATAAGATGAACAGATCCTCCCTAATGGTGGTCACGCGCGGTCGGCAGGAGCCTTGATGGCAAGTATGCTTGACCTAATGTTCCTATAAAGTCCAGCATTGGGCTACAGTCATTTATGAATGCCCTACAAACCTGAATATTGCATGATTGGACTAGGCAGCCACAGGGAGACCCATAATGATGCCCCTTTCAAACTCTGTCAGGTGCTGATAACACTTCTCATGTGAGGAAGTGACATCCGTGTCCTTGACAGTGACTACTAAATGTGTGATACTGTTCATGCTTTTTACATACATATCACGCCTGATAAAAACTCTCAAAACAATAACAATAATGCACGCTGGTGGCTATTCTACTTGTCACAGAGAACTGCAAAAGAAAAAAAAAATGTTTCAAATGGCTCTGAGCACTATGGGACTTAACTTCTGAGGTCATCAGTCCCCTAGAACTTAGAACTACTTAAACCTAACTAAGGACATCACACACATCCATGGCAGAGGCAGGATTCGAACCTGCGACCGTAGCGGTCGCGCGGTTCCAGACTGTAGCTCCTAGAACCGCTCGGCAACTTCCTATCATTCACACATCTACCGATGGGGTGAACGTGCACGAATTTACATGCATTCCCTTTTTATTTTCAGGCAGCATTATTTATTTATCATGTGACACTATTACATCTTACATTAACGAACATGACCTAATCATAACATCTATAAAGAAATATTCACATTACAAATGTAGTTAATGGAACCATTCGTCATATTCAGGGAGTCTGCAAATTGTTCCATGTAGGCCCTTAGCCGTTACCCGTTGGCCTTTCTGCTCCACAGTCGCACTTTAGAGACGTGTCTGCTTTCTCTTTCAACAATGAGTCCCCACGTTTATTAAAGATGGTTCTAATGCGAGTTAGAATTACCCAGGGTTTTGTTGGGACGAGAAAGTCAGTTGGTTTTTCAATCAAGCATCGGTATTTCTTCATATCCGCAGTTACAATATCTTCACAGACTTTCTTCTGGTACTGAACAGTGTCAAAGCTATTTTCTAAGCATTTAGCGATTGGTGGTTTTCTAGAGTAGAGTCTTTTAAATTCATGTAATCAGAGAACAAATGAGAAACAAGTTGCTGATTACTTTGATTTTTTTTTTCTAAATTCTCTACGAAGTGTTTGTCTTCTCTGTTCTGTAGGTACATGACTTAGTACCGGTAGCCAGAAGAAGGAAATACTCTTAATAGTACGCAAAAAATCATTTGCAGTTTGCTATTTAGATCGATTTCTACTTCCTGGATGTGAGGGCTGTTAAGTCAGGAGGGGGGCAGCAATATTCTGTCACTGAATAAACCAGAGTTAAAGCTGTTTTTCGTAATGTAGATGCCGAAGGGCCACTTGTGGTGTCACTCAGCTTAAGTACGATGTTATACCTTGCATGTCTTTATCAGGCGTTCGCTATGGCTTAACGTTCTATCTAATGTAACTCAGATACTTAGGAGCTTTTTGTGATTTAAGATAACATTAATGGAAGGAATTTTAAGCCCATTGTTTGCAAGTTTATTGTTCAGGTGAGATAATGAAATCTCTGTCTTAGGTAAAATGGGTTTGTGTCTCCATTTACGGAAGTTGTTATCTGTTCCAACGAAATCATTTGTTGGGATATCCTCCGTTTTATTAATTTCTTTGTTTTGTGTAGCGAGTGCCCAATCGTCTGTCTCCAAATTTTAGAGATGTTGTTGCAGAAATGTCAGCAATATATATACTCTAAAGAACATAGGAGCTAAGGCAAAGTCTTGAGGAAGACTTTTATTCAATTTCCTTTTTTTACCCCATGTATTCTCAATAATCACTTGAAAGGTTCGACTGCTATGCATGTTTTTCAACTGTCTTGCAATCACACGACAGGGAATAATATGACGGAATCTACAAATTAATCATTGTCTCCTTTTCTTATTCCATGTGTTCTCACTAACAATCTGGAATGTTCTGCTGCCAAGCATGTTTTCCAGCTGTCTTGTAATGACAGGACAGAAAATTATGTGAAGAAACCTACAAATTGTACACTCTCATATGCTGCTGTTGAAAATACCACAGATGATTTCATTTCCTTTAAAAATAATCTTCATTACAATTGGTTAAAAGATAATACTGTGTAAGGAGCTTCTGTCTGATTTGAATTTGAGTTCATATTTATTGTGATCGGAATTGGTCAGGAGATCAAACAGGTCAGACCGTCAGTTACAGTAGATCATTTAGCGTTACCTACGGTGTACCACGAGGAGGCGATCTGGCTGTATACCCCCTTCAGGCGATGTATTTATACCAAGTGACAAGCAGAAGAACCTTACCATTAGTCTTGTCATCTGATGTCGAGTTATTTATGGTTGTTGTGGACATGTTCTTGCATTCATGCACACACAAGGAGTGCTTCAATACACCAAGTAGAAATATTATCTAAGTATTTTCGGATAAAAATAGTATCTAGTAGTAAATCGTATGAACAGAAATTGTATCTAAGTATTTGAGTTTCCTAACAAACCTTCAGGGACTGCAGTGGAACCAGCAAACAAAATGATCGAGCTACTAGCACACTCTCACTTATACAGGCTTTCTAGGAGAAATAGTAAGCATTTTAGGAGGTGGCAGTATGGACTAGTACGAATAAACATTTCCTATAATACGCATCCAATTTTTATTTGTTACAGAGATGCAGGTGTTAGGGGTTCAAATACTCATAGAATGTGTTAAGAAAAGGCAAATAATGAAGTTCAAAGTGGATTTCCGTAAATTACAGATCCGCCTTCACTGAAATTTCGAATTATTTGGATGACAATTCGACTTTTAGGTCTTCTAAGGTCGCCTTGGTGTTCTTTCATGGAGGTAGTGCTATACATAATCCAAACCGTCAATTCGTATGTTGTTTCTACGTTTTCCTTGTAGACCTTGCCTTTCAGTTATCCCCGTGGGGAGAAATCTTTGACCTCGGTCTCGGTACCTTGTTGGTCGGGGAACATAACTATTCCTACCCCTCTATCTTCTGGGGAAAGTTAGGTTTGGATGATGTATCACCCGAAGACTAGAATGTGTACCAGCCCAGTCGTATTGCAAGAACATACCCATCCTAGTAGCCAAAGGAAACTCTACCAATAATACTGGATGCTCGTTTTCAAGATAGCCTAGGTAACGTGGCTCTGTAAGACGCTGCGGCAACACAACAGGAATGATAAACTGATTATCTGTCATAATCAACCACACATTTACAGAGAAGCGTTCACGAAACACTTTTTCCACAAAGGCACGTCAGACCACTGGTGTGAGTAAATGAGTGTTACTGATACTGGCTGAGTGAATGCGGCTTCATCACTAAACAGTGTCAATGGACTCACTCGGAGATCTGCAATTACTCAGCGACAAAATACCAGTTAAATAAATCCAATAAAAATAAATCCAATAAAATTGTAAAAACCGTCAAAGTTACACAGAGGTTTGTCTTTATTAACTGATGACTAGTTATGGACCTTTTCAGTCCAATGTCAATTCATCCTCTTAAGTCATAGAACAACAACGTAAGTCACAGAAAAGCATCCATTACGCATCAACGCTGACTACTTTGTGCGCGCGTGCGCGAGCGCGTCTGTCTGTGCGTGTGTGTGTGACTGAATGTAACATATTGTTTACGAAACGACCGTGCTGTGCTGCATGCAGCCAGCGAACAATATTAAGCGAAAGGTAACATATTTATTTATTTGTTGCCATTTACAAATGACCTGCCTCCTTGTTACTAAGACGGCTCGTGCTTTCACAATACGAAATTTTACATGTACAGAACATGAATCTTACTTGTTATTTCTTATTTTTAAAAAGGATTAATAATATTGCAGCTTTAAATACTTATAAATTTTAAAGAAATTAAACGAAAATTTTACAGATAGCGATTTATGAATGGAAGATAGGAATTTATGAAGAAAGACGTGCTGTAACTTTCAGACAAATTATGAATTCGGAATTTTTTTTAAATAAACAAGATTCTTACATTTAAGATGGATGGATACGAGATACTAAATATTTATGAAATTAACAGCATTTTGGAAAATAAAATTATAAACTATAACCATATATTTAGGAAGAATAAAAACAGAAGGTAGGAAATATGATAATGGAAGAATGTCCTTTCACCAAATGTGCACGACAGTAAGTGTCCTGGAATTGTCCATCAGGCCATCGACCGCCAATCACAGCTCTTCATCTAAATCTAGCATTTACTCTAGGTTTCCTAATAACTAAACTATAACCTTACTTTATAGGCTATTTTGTTGCTTAGTTAAAATATTTCTTCATTTTCATTTACGGTCACTTCGGGATCAGTGTTATAACCTGAGTCCATGTCGGAATCAGTGCTATTTTTTAACTTAAGGATGCCTTTCACCTTGCATATAGGCTCGTTTTCTGGCTCGGACACACTCTATATCTGTCGCTTTGGATGTATCGTCAGCGGTGTTTTTAACATGGTCTATCGGTCTTCGTCTGAGCCTCCTTCCCCACATATGAATGTTGCTGTCTGCCTCAGATTCACGCGGTTTAAGTGCGTGGGATAAGGGCCGTGTCCTGTTAGGAAGTGGACCATACTGCGGCTGGAATCGACATGTTTGAGTTTTACTCTCTCCCTTACATCGGGATAGAAGTGGTGTAGTCTTCGGCCCTTATAACTTGTGTCCTACTCACCCTGCCAGGTATCAATCCTCCAATTTTTTAGTTGGTTTTTGGCGTCAATTGGTACTCCAGTGATCTTTCGAACCTGGTCGTGCCATCCCATAGCCAGTGCATAGTAGCCCTACGTCTTATCGTAATGTCTATTGGGTAGGTTCCGGGCACCACACAGATTCCGCTTGGGTGGTGCCGAAAGCTTCCGATAGTCTAAGCTGCTGCTATGTCTTCGTCTGTCGAGGAAAACGTACCCAGATACCATGATTTTAACCGTCTCCTTATCTGAGTGGTCTAACTGCCATGCAGTGAGCCTGGGTTCGATTCTCGGCTAGGTAGGAGATTTTCTCCGCTTGAACACTGGCTCTTGTGTTGTCCTCATTATCATTTCATCATCATCATCGACACGCAAGTCGTTCAATGTGGCAATGTGGTGGCGTCAAATGAAAAGACTTGCAACTCGGCGGCCAAACTTCCCCAGAGCAATGGCAAGGAAAGCGTTTCTGAAGGAGAGAAATTTGTTAACATCGAGTATAGATTTAAGTGTCAAGAAGTCGTTTCTGAAAGTATTTGTATGGAGTGTAGCCATGTATGGAAGTGAAACATGGACGACAAATAGTTTGGACAAGAAGAGAATAGAAGCTTTCGAAATGTGGTGCTACAGAAGAATGCGTAAGATTAGATGGGTAGATCACATAACTAACGAGGAGGTATTGAATAGAATTGGGGAGAAGAGGAGTTTGTGGCACAACTTGACGAGAAGAAGGGACCGGTTGGTAGGACATGTTCTGAGGCGTCAAGGATCACCAATTTAGTATTGGAGGGCAGCGTGAAGGGTAAAAATCGTAGAGAGAGACCAAGAGATGAATACACTAATCATTCAGAAGGATTAGCAGAAGGTACTGTGAGATGAAGAAGCTTGCACAGTATAAATGCATGGAGAGCTGCATCAAACCAGTCTCAGGACTGAAGACCACAACAACAACATTATTTAAACACAGAATCAATGACGCTGGGTGGACAGCGTCACACAGAGTACTATAATTTTGAGCTTACTCAGACTCCTGTTTAGAACTAGTGAAGATCTTAATCGCAACAACTGTTTTTGGCCTGCAACACGGATACATAGTATATCTCTAAACTTGACTGCTACGATATCCTCAATGTGGATGCACAGTACGGTCCGAACTTCTGACAATACAGGAAACGCTGCGAGAAAACTACGTAAATGAACAGGAATGCTACTTCGTAGCGTGAGGCAAGCCGAGACGGCGAAGATGACAGCTCGCATAAAGGAGGAAATCCAGATTCGAGACCCGATCCGCAAAAATTTTGAACTGTCTCCATTGAATTATTTCGATTCCTAATTACGTCTGACGTTGGTAACTCCCTCGAAATATTAATATTTACGGCCGCTGTATCATAAACAGTGCTGCATGTTCCTTCGAACACGGCCGACAGAACAGGTACAACACACTTTTTGTGGCTCTTCTTTCTATCAGCCCGTAAACAACTTCTCTCCAGCGTCCTACGCGTGCCTGTAAAATAATACATTGCGTCTACCCTACTACTACCCTATAGCGGGGCTAGGGCCTACCTCGACCCCGCAGGAACCAAAGAGCTTCCATCAGCTGTCGATACGGGCAGCTTACGAGACACCAGAATACGCGCACGGCACTGTTTACAGTTTCTTCATTCGTAAATAAACACACATGTTCAAAGATTTACTTAACTGTTTGTTTCTACATATCTAACGTGTCACAAGTTTACTTTTATTACTAGACGCAAAAGCATTTTTCTAAAATTATGGAAAATTGACGAATATATGAGTAACGACTACAACATTATTTACCTCAGTGTGAAGACCAATGCCTCTTCTGCCGAGAAACGCTTCTATAGAAGAGACAAACAGTCTTGGCAACAAAACGGGGTTTATTATTTTATATTTCGCCAGTAATGCGATTCGTCTTGTTTAAGGCACCTACAGATTGTGTGGCACCACAGGTATTAAACACATAAGCTCCGTCCATGCAAATGTCTTAGCATGTAAACACCGTTGTCAATATTTTAAGGACATCGTGTCGTGCCCTGATATAAAATAGTGTCGAGGACACGGGAAGTCATGTTTAAAAAAGAATATAGACCTAACTAGGTGGTCGCCCCTGTCGAGTGTTAAGAGAATTCAAGCAGTGGCCTTTTACAGTATACATCGCTGTCAAAAAACACCAAAAACGGGATCAGGCCTACAGAAGCGCAACACAAAAATGTAAACATGCACAACGGCATTTCTTACTTATTTACATTTTGTGACGCATTTCTGTAGGCCTGATAATGTTTTTTGTGCCTTCTGGGCTGCGACGTATACTCTATAAGGCTCTTAACATTCGAAAAGGGCTACTACCTGCCGAGGTCTTTGTGTATTTTAAAAGTGACTTTTCGGCTCTTCAGCACCATTTTACATCAGGGCACAGCGCAATCTTCTTACAATATTGTTAACGATGTTTGCCTGCTAAGATATCTGCAAGGACGGCAGCCTATGTGCTTAACACCTGTTGTGCCATCTAGTCTGAAGATGCCTTAAATAAGGCGAAACGCGTTATTGGCAGAATATAAAATAATAAATCCTGTTTTGCACCCAAGTCTGTTTATCTTTTCAAAACATTTGTCACTGGTTGCTATATCATTCCGCCATGAAGTAGAAAAATTTCGCCGGCCGTTGTGGCCGAGCGGTTCTAGGGGCTTCAGCCTGGAGCCGCGCTGCTGCTACGGTCGCAGGCTCGAATCCTGCTCCGGCATGGGTGTGTGTGATGTCCTTGGTTAGTTATGTTTAAGTGGTTCTAAGTCTATGGGACTGATGACCTCAGATGTTAAGTCCCATAGTGCGCATAGCCATTTGAACCATTTTTTCGAAAAATTTTTGAACACTTCTTTAGTTCTTTGTCGATTCCAGTTATATCTTCCTTCATGTAGCCAAACAGCCCTTAAAACGACTTTTTCGTCATTCGAAGTTAACTGAAAAAATTGCTGTCGTTCGCATTTAGATCGTCAGACAGTATGCAATACAATCCCCTGGTCCATCGAGTAATGTACATTGGAGGTTTCCTCGCTTTTGTGTAATTTCAGCTTTATTAAAAAGTGGCGCCACAAACTGCGAGGTTCATAAAACTTCTGGTAGATAGCGACGCCACGAGTATCCTTCGCCAAATAGCGGCCTTTATTCTTTTTGTTTATAGTTCCTTTTTTCATTTTTTATCCGGGTCTCCTACCACTCGCCTTACAACCCTTCCACTCCCTCAGCTTTAGTTGCGTTCTCGGCCTGGCTTCTGTGCCTTTTATCTTCTTTGTTAAAAGGTAACATTTATCATGGAAAATGAAAGAAATTAACAAACAAAATTATTTCGTTTCATGTGGCAGCTTCTTGTTTTCTTTGTAATTTATTTAAATTAAATTTATTGCTTTGTCATTCAGTTTCTTCTTGATTGTTAATTAAACGATATGGAAAATATTTCATTGCGTGGAACTGTGGAAGGAAAGTAATAATAAATTAAAGCCGATTTGAAATTCCTGTTTCTTTTTCAACAAAAACAAAAAAAAAGTAACAAATTTCTTTTCCTTCGCTGTGGCATATTTTACTCCACTGCCTATCTTGTAGTTCGAGATCTGAAGTAGCGTAATTTCTCTCCATTACCGGTAAAAGGAGACGGTACAACAACCTGTACCCTAGTCTTAATATCTCAGATGAAACTGTACCATGCTCTCGAGTATCTTGTAAAATTGTCATGACAATTTCATTTGTTTTTATTGATGCTGCCGTGCGCTGGCAAGTGGCGTGTGCTGCTTAAATCGTTTATATGAAAGTTATGATATTCTATTACAAACATTGTCCTCTAATTTGTAATTATTTTAATCAGAACGCTACGCCAAACAAGTCGTCCTGCCGTAGATACTTAATGCTAGCTGTATGAAACCGGGACAGGTCGCTAGTTAAGCTATAAAGAGAGTTTTCCCACCCTTCCTCTGTCTAGATGGGGGTTATTGGGTGCAGTTTATCCCATTGCTATTGGGGGCCATCGTCTTTGGCTACATAGCGAAACAGCCAGAGGAAGACAGGTGGCATATTTATTATTATTACTGTGACGCAGAGGTAGCTTCCTGGTCATTGTGTTTCTCGCACACCGTAGCGGCGTATTTACTTCCTCTATGGTGAGAAGCCATGAAGCTAGAAAATTGTGGCTATTTTCTCTATTGATATTACATTAGTCGTTAGAAATCTCGAAAGGCTCTCACGATTTACCTTCTATAAATGTTGCTTTCCTTGATTAGCATTCGTACGTTGTTGAAATCTGTATGTTGTCCACAGTTCTCTTTATGTTGCGCTACTCAAGGTTTCACATTTTATTTTACCCAGTTTGACCTCCGTGCTGTTTAATACATTGTTGTACTGCCCTTCCACTTTCACCTGAATACACGCTGCCACGGCTACACGTTACTTCATAGATTCTTGCAGTGTGGAGGTAATCAGGTGCATCCGTTCTGCGTCCGAAAATTCCTGTTTATGCTTCCTGTAACTATGGAAACGATGGGTAACTTAGAAGAGTGATAAGGTTCCGATAAGGTCCTTCACCGTTTGAAAACACTACGTGTGGGTAGACCATTAGACCTCTTGGCCTTCAGTGTATTCTTTAAGAATTCAGTTTCGTTTGCAAGCTGTTATGGTCACTGATGCAAAAGGTACATAAAAACAGTATTGAGTGCTGCATGCTTCTGGGATTTGTGGTGGCGGAAAGTGGAGTCTATATACAGGAGATGGAAAAAACTGTTTGGAAACACCAAAAATACAACATATTATCAACACTAATACCGTTGCTGTTCAAAACAATTTTCAGTCCTCTAGAAATGGAATACAGGTCCGGTGTGGTTTACACGGGAATTTTCCACCATTCTTCCTTCAAAATGGTAGCAAGTTCCTGTACCAATGGTGCAGGTGGATAGCAATCACAAACCTTTCTCTCCAAGGGAGAACACAAAAGCTCGATAGCACTGACATCTGCTGGCTTGTGGATAGAGGAGACGGGACAGTTTATTCCCGTACTCACAAAATCAGTTCTGGACGTGTGAACTGAATGAACAGATGTTCTGTCGTTTCGGAACGCACATCACCATTAGAGAGCAAACATTGTGCCGTGCGATGTACCAAAATGGTCATATAAGCCTTGGCAGTAATGAGTCTTTGCAGAGTACTCACGGGCCCATGGAATACAATAATACAGCTACCCAAATAATCGCCGAACTTCCGCCACGTAAACTCGACCAGAATTTGGAAACAGTGTGAGACCAAATGACATTTTTCCATTTCTCCATAATCCAGGTTTCAAGGCTTCGGCACTGTGTTTTCTTGTGACGGGTGTTTTCTTTCCCGATGAGTGATTCTGGTCTTACGGTATGCCCCGCAATTCCCTGCCTCTGCATCTCTCTTCGTGTTGTTTTGGTGCTGATAGGGTCCCGATTGCGAAATTCAGTTCTTCAGTGACTTTTGCAGTGGCGCAGTGGTTAGCACACTGGACTCGGGTAGGTGGACTCTCATTCGGGAAGACGACGGTTCAAACCCCTCTCCGGCCATCCTGATTTAGGTTTTCCGCGATTTCCCTAAATCACTCCAGGCAAATGCAGAGACGGCTCCTTTGAAATGGCACCGCCGACTTCCTTCCCCATCCTTCCTTAATCCGATGTGACCGATGAACTCGCTGTTTGGTCCCCTTTTCCAAATCAGTCAACCAACGAACTTTTGCAGCTGTTGTACTCTTATTTTTCGCCACAATCTTTTTCAATGGCCCTCTGCCACGATCACTCAACAGTTGTCCGCTTTGTGAACTTACTGAATGACGTTTCTATGCTTTCCGTGTATGCGATATCAATCTTCTGGACGTTCCGCCTCTTGAAACGCAACTCGGTTCAGTTACCTTTTTTACAGAAGCACCCACCATACGAGCAGGAACAATTTTTCTGAGTTATAATTCACTTAATTGGGACATAATGCTCTCACAAAACGCAAAACACTGTTCTGACGACGGCTGCCACTTGCAACGTATCGAGGACGTGGCGTAGGAGCCGTTCGTGGTCAAAGTCTGATAATTCCCGTCGTGAGGCCATAATCACATCGGAAACGTTTTCACATGAATCTCCGAAGTACAAATGACAGCTCCGCCAATGCACTGCCCTTTTATACCTTGTGCACACGATACTATGTGTATACAGTATTTTTAACGTCGCACACAGGCGTATTTCGCCCTAAAAGCTGACCGAGAGTCCATGTTTAAAATGCGAATAATTCTCGGAGTTCTCCATGTCCTGTGATAGTCAAATATATGGGGCAGTGTTGACGCAGCATTGTGTTTGCGTATTGTGCATTGATAGGCGCTGGAGTCAGTCTTTATCTACATCACTACGCTAGCGGACATGAAGTTTCTCATTTGACTTGATAACCCTCTGTGTTTGTGGATGTTCTAACGTGTTTTCTTCCTTGAAACGTGATGAAAATTGATATGGATTCTAACCATCAGGGTATGTAGGTCTACTGTTATTTATAATTGTTGTCATTTATAGTATTTAGTATTTTGATTAGTAACAATTCGTATAAAGTTAACTTGTGAAGCAATGAAAATATATTTTGTTAGAACAACAATGTAGAGGTTTTGTTATAGTTCAGGGTGTTTCCCCTGCATAAATTTGAATACAATATAATAGAAAAATCATTTGTCTACTGGGCACTGTAGAACGTAGCCGCAGAATACCGCCGATATATTTTATACGATTTATTTACTTTAAATTTAAATTATTTAAATTAGGAAATGAGACGCTTAAAGTAGTAAATGAGTTTTGCTATTTGGGGAGCAAAATAACTGATGATGGTCGAAGTAGAGAGGAAATAAAATGTAGACTGGCAATGGCAAGGAAAGCGTTTTTAAAGAAGAGAAATTTGTTAACATCGAGTATAGATTTAAGTGTCAGGAAGTCGTTTCTGAAAGTATTTGTATGGAGTGTAGCCATGTATGGAAGTGAAACATGGATGATAAATAGTTTGGACAAGAAGAGAATAGAAGCTTTCGAAATGTGGTGCTACAGAAGAATGCGTAAGATTAGATGGGTAGATCACATAACTAATGAGGAGCTATTGAATAGAATTGGAGAGAAGAGAAATTTGTTGCATAACTTGACTAGGAGAAGGGATCGTTTGGTAGGGCATATTCTGAGGCGTCAAGGGATCACCAGTTTAGTATTAGAGGGCAGCGTGAAGGGTAAAAATCTTAGAGGGATACCAAGAGATGAATACACTAATCATTCAGAAGGATGTAGGTAGCAGAAGGTACGGGGAGATGAAGAAGCTTGCACAGGATAGAGTAGCATGGAGAGCTACATCAAACCGGTCTCTGGACTGAAGACCACAACAACAACAAATTTGTGGTTATCCAAGGTCCTTCGAGCCACGAAATTATGACAAGGAAAGGTCTCTGACATTATGAAGACATGTTCTGGAAACAATTTAGTAAACAAAAAGGATTTTATGGAAAATTATATATTATCAGACCCTACTTTCCATGACGAAGAAAAGAAAAATTTTAAACATAAACTGTCATACGTAAAGTCACAATTAAAGAAATGATGGCTTGCTTCACATAAAGTTGAAAGGAACCTCTTAAAAAAGAATCATAATTGGCTGAAAAATACCATTGAAATTCCTCGTAACAAAACTCGAGTTGGTCGACTAACAAAATTGTTCGTTGAGTTAAGCGAACGCAGCAAAACACGTAAGACACAGCACTTGAGAGAACATTGTGAAGCCATAGAAGTAACGTATACGTCAAGTGATGCTCCGAGAATCTGGAAATGTTGAGGGTTCCAAAGTGGTGAAAGATATTACTTCATCCCTATACGAGTAACTAAATACAGACATGGATTAGACCGCATTCGCAGAAGACACTTACAAGAAACAACACGACTTTCACCTATCCAATCCTTATCTATCTTTGTGGAAGCCTCACTGACAAGGAAACAATACGAAATAATACGAACAGGTGCTGAAAAGGTCTATCCCTGCTACAGTGTCATTCAAGAAGCTAAAAAACAGTGCTACCCTGTGACTGAATCCTATCATGTGACTGCCACATGTGCGGAGATCCGACTGCAAGCCTTGCTTTATCACACGTGTGAGCGATTAACATCATATGTAGAGGAGATTTTAAGTAATTTTCCATATGATGACATAAATTCATTGCAACTTATTTATAAATAGAGTTTTGATGGTTCACAGCAAGTTCTGTTCCAACAAAAATTTGGAAACAGCCATGATTCTGATTCGAACGTATTTCAGTCATCTGTACTGCCTCTTCAACTTATTAGTCGCAAGAACAAAGACCTCATTGTTTGGAAAAATCCCACACCATCATCAACTCGCTATTGCAGACCGATAAGAATTAGATTTATTCATGAAATAAGTGATGTTACTAATCAAGATATAGGTTATATCAATAGTGAAATTAAAACATTACAGGAAACAAGGAATTCAAAACCTGAGGGTGATTTATCCATAAAACATACATTGCTGATGACCATGGTAGATGCAAAGGTCTGCAATGCAGCAACGGACACAGCATCGACATTGAGATGCTACATTTGCAAGGTTACCTCAAAAGACATCAATGATTTGTCAAAAATCAAAGAGGTCAACACAGAATCTCTTCGGTTCGGTCTGTCTGTACTCCATGCCCGAATTAGATTTTCCGAATTTTTGTTGCATTTGTCACAGAAAATAAACGTCAAGAAATGGCAGATTCGTTCAAAAGTGGAAAGGAAAATTGTTCGAGAGAGGAAGAAAGTCATACAAGAACAATTCAGAAATCTATTAGGATTAATAGTTGATGTTCCCAAGCCAATCTATGGAAATAGCAATGATGGAAACTCCAGTAGAAGGTTTTCTGCACACCTTGAAACATCTGCAGAAACAATAGGTTTAAATCTGCAACTCATCCATCGATTCAAGGTAATTCTAGAAACTATTTCCAGTGGATATATAACAGACCTCGGTAAATTTTCTGCTTATACTGTTGAAACTGCAAGTATGTATGTTGATTTATATCTATGGTATCCTATGCCTCCCACCGTTCACAAGGTTTTGGTGCATGGCCTAACTGTCATCGAACATGCCCTCTTACCCATAAACAGTTTATCAGAAGAAGAAGCAGCCGAGGCCGGCAATAAGCACATCCGTTTGTACAGGCAAAGTTTTGCCAGGAAATCCTCACTGGAAGCATGCAGTTTTGATATACTGAACAGTCTACTACTGACATATGATCCATTGATAACAGGTATGAGACAGACGCCTAAGAAAACCAGCAAACCTTTCTTAGCAGAGACAGTAGTTTACTTCTTCCAAGTGAAGAAGGGGTCAGGCAGGTCCCTCAAGCTGAAAATGAAGATGAAGAGGTGGTCTCAAGTGAAACATATAGCTATCATAAGTAAGGCTAGGACGCATCATCTGAATAACTAATAGTCTTGTAATTATGAATTAAACAATGTAATAGACATACCATAATTTTGATCATTTCATTCTATCAAATATACTAATCCTTTATTGTTCTAAAAATATGTTGTATATGGTCTCGCAGTGCAGAAAATTTAAGAAAATAATTTTGGCCAAATTTTTGTATCAAATACCCCTCTGTGCGTCGGACGCAACAATTAGTGGTCAGCGTGTGAGGTATACTCATTAAATTAATAATCAATTAAAAATAAATTTCCTATCATCTGACAGAAATACCCACAAAACTTATTAATGTGGAGTTGTTAACATAGGGCTTACATTCAGTGAGAGTGACCATTTTAAATAATCTGTCGGTGTCAGCGTATCTTCCAGAAACTAAACGTAGTTATAAGAGCAGCAGCTTGAACAGATTACCCTGCATCTCTAAATATTTGACTTTTAATGAAGGCCACAGATGATTACAGACTTGCATGAGTGCAGTCAGTAATTGAACACTTGCACATCTATTCCCCGAACACACCTCCGCAGCCATCGCTCATTCCTGTCCTCTATGTCCCGTAGTGCTCCACAGTTACCTCGGCGCCCGTTGTGGGTAGCGCAACTTTGCAGCACACTTGTACAACAGGTCACAAAGGTACGCACGCCATTAGGCGAGTGTAACTGCGACCACATTTAACAGGACCGCAAGGCAAACAGTCTCACTCTCTGCACTAGTACGGGGACTCTTGGGGATGTGGCCTCTTTGCCCGACGACCAGTACGTTTTGTTCCGCTGACAACCACACATCGGCAACGCCGTTTCAGATGGTGCCAAGAGCTTAGTGGGTGATCCAGCGAGGAGTGGGGTTACCTGCTCTTCTCAGATTGGTGCAGATTCAAACTGAGTAGCGGCTGCGACGGGGGAGACTACTTAATGCACCCAGGAACGTCGTCGAACGGGACCGTTCTGTTACTCCAGGTGTTATGGTGTGGGGAAGCGTAATATTTGATAGCAGAACACTCATTCGTCAACGTTATTGTAATACTTTACTCCTTCCCTATGTGCGTCTTTTCAGGGGTGCTTTTGGCCATGACTTCACTCTTCTGGATGACTATACTCTAACGAATTGAAGAGTGCAGGGGGAAGAGCTCTTGGATCGAGAGAGTATTCGGAGAATTGACTGGCCTGCCCGTTCCCCATACTTAAACCCCAACCAGCACGCGTCGGAAAGACGCATTGTAGCACGTCCACATGCACCAACGACCATCTAACAGTTGTCAACCGCGCTGGTGGAGGAATGGAACGCCACGCTACAACAACTCGTTACTAACCTTGTGGCCATCACGGGAACACGCTGCAGACTATCCATTGCCATCTGTGGTGATTAAGAACCTCCGTTTGTAAGTCCGGAAGACCATCTTAAATAGCCTCGACTTCAGTGTAATTATTGTCTTTGAATGAAATTGCCATTTCTGTCCGTCTCGTTGCGTCTTTCTTTCAGTTATCTTCTGTAGTACACTGTAGCAGCTGTTCCTAGTTTAGTCCAAGTTTCATCCAGCTATGTTGTTTGGCAGTCTTTCAGTTACCTTCTGTAGTACACTGTAGCAGCTGTTCCTAGTTTAGTCCAAGTTTCATCCAGCTATGTTGTTTGGCAGTGATAAGCCACGTGAAAGTTAATCTCGTCCTTAAGGTTTGCACACCAGTGTAACATGCCGTAAGTAATATGTTGTGCAAATATCTAGTAATATCAATAATTTATGATACAAAGTGAAATAGCCAGGTATGTTTGTTCCTGGGTGGAGCAACTGCCATAATACGTCTCAGACGGGGATTACTAAGAAACTGTGGTTCGTAGGTGGCCAGTATTTGACTACTTCTATGATCTAAAGCATCCGAATAAAGTGATGTATCTTGACACACTGAAACTCTGAATCCGGATGCAGGTAAATAATGGAAACCATAGGTCTTGAGATCCTTATCAGATGTGTGGTGGGAAGTATACTAATTGAAAAAAGAATAGAACTCCCATTCTTGGTCAAATTTTATTTTATTTGTACAGATAATCGGTTTAGGCTTTGTAGTCGTCATCAGATCTGCAAGAGAAAAATGAAACTATTTGAAAGGTTCACACACACACAGACACCCTCTCCGAGACTGAGGAACAGTCAAAAAACCCTCTTCCATGGGGTAAGCATCATATACAACACCATGTAGATTAAGCAGAACGTACTTAAGGGGAGAGTGCTAGAAAATACCTGAGGCGAGTAATGGCTTTGCATCACAGCTATTCCCACTCTGTGCTGCAACGGATCATACGACACTGTTGCAAAGCTATGCCTCCAACAACCTACCCTACAGAAAAATTTCTTCTTGAGATTTTGGGAAGAGCGAAGTGTTTGTTATGCGTATAAAGACAGATTACTAATAATACTAGCATTTGCTACATTTTACACAGCTCATTTTCGAAAATGGAACAGTGAAATGGTGAAGCAATTATCGCATATAAGAAAAAAGGTAATACTAATGGCTCAAAGATGGAAGATATCGGAAGTAGACTGATGAAGGCAAAAATAGTTTTACTTCACAGAAGGGCTGCACCAAATACTATCATTGAAGGAGAAAGCTTCTGACATCGTTTGTTTTGGGCACAAGATAATATGGGTGTGGAACATTAATTATGAGAAAACTACCTGAATAAAGAACTAGATGGATATGAAACGTAGTGCTATAGTATGACTTTTGAGACAAGGTCTATAGAACGCATCACCTGAAGACATTATGGCATCTAGGAGTAGTTAATCTGGCACTTTGCAGGCAAAACGGAGCAGAAATAGTAACGATAATTAAGATACTAACATACAAAATAAAATATCAGGGATGTCGCTTTTTTCAGATATGTGTTAGTTGATCTTTCCGATAATGGGTGATCAGCTCAGATTACTAATGGTGAATTTGCTTTTGATCACTGTTTCGCCATTCTCGTTCGCTTATTACAATTGGGCAGTTATATCTTACGTTTAGCTTCATTTTAATTTCGCGCCGTCAAGTACGTTATTTGTATTATAACGAACGGCAGGATGATAAACTTGTGTTTTCAGCTCTTTGGTTACCCACGACACAAGCACGAAAAAAGAAATTCGAAAAGAGTTTTTTTTTAGTGGACCCAATGCAACTGTAATTCTTTGAATCTCATTTATACTTTTGTTCGTGAACGCGCTTTCGAAATAAAACTCCGCAAGGCAAATGTAGATCAAAGGCAGCGCAGTTGAGCTGCATGTTACTTTCCGCATGGCGCGACATGTCCACGCTTTACAGTTTCATATGCGTAATTCTCTGCCCAGGCAAAAGCATCGCTCCCCCTTTCATATCGTTTTTCGTTTTTGCTCGGCGCTCTCTGCACTATTTTCCCTCTTTTTGTGCCCCCCCCCCCCTCTCCGCCACACCCTGGACCGTCGCCCCTCGGGCGGAACGGTGTTATGCCGCAATTCGTCCGGTGAGCGATAGGTCAGCTGGGGTACGCTCTGACCTTTTGACCTGGGACTTAATTAAAATTCTTTTACTGTCCGTGCGTCGCCACATAATTTCGAGGCTTGTCCACTAGGAACTTTTGGATGTCGGAGAAATTCCTTCGAGATGTCGTGTAATAGATACAAATTCATTCGTATCAATCATTTACTCACCTTCTCTTCGTCTCCCACTTACCTACCTGTCTGTATCCCTCTCGTTCCCTCCACTTGTCTAACACAAAGCTAACGGAGAACCAGATTTTTGTCAACAAACGTATATTAGATACTACACACTCATGTACGAATGCTAAGAACTTCTGGTTGCCGCCAGTTAATCGTTTGATTTCACGTTTATTAATTGTTGATTTACCATTTGGGACAGTTTAGTTTGCACTATCGGTCAGAGTCAAATATCAGCTTCTTCACTTCAGAGGAGAAGATGGTTTAAAAGTGTTACGATGTTCAATACACGGTAACTGCTTTCTTATTGTGCCATGAAAATAACAAAGTGATAACACAGTTGCAGATTTCAAAACATTCAAAAAAGGAAGTAAACATGCTACATTGTTTTATTTTCATAGCTTTATTTGCTTGTTACCATAAACTAAACGTTCCTGTTAAGGTTTTGATGGTGTTCAGCACAAGCTTTGGAATGATGCTGTTTTTATGGTTCCGTAACTCAAAGCTGAAAACGGAACCATTAGATTGTCATTTTGTTGGCCGTTTGTCTCTCTGTGTGGCCGACAGTTAAGAACCCTTATTCACAGGAAGCGGTGGGCAAACAAAGTTGAAATTTATGTCACATAAAAGACAAGGATTTCTGGTCAGATGAAAATAGGGCAATATCAACAGCAGCAGAAAAAGTTATAACTGGAGTGGGTTTCGTTATGAAGGAAAGGCAGAGAGTATGTTACTGCGAACAATTCAGTGACAGGGTTGTTCTTATCAGAGTCGACAGCAAACCAACACCGATAACGATAGTTCAGTTATACATCCCGACGTCGCAAGCTGAAGATGAAGAGATGGAGAAAGTATATGAAGATATTGAAAGGTTAATAAATTACGTTAAGGGAGATGAGAATTTAATAGTCACGGGGGACTGAAAGGTTACAGGAAAATATGAGCTAGGGACAAGGAAGGAGAGACGAGAAAGAGTGACTGAGTTCTGTAGTAAATTTCAGCCAGTAATAGCGAATATTCTGTTCAAGACCCACAAGAGGAGAAGGTATACTTGGAAAAGGTCGGCTAACACGGGAAGATTTCAGTTAGATTGCATCGTGGTAAGGTAGAAATTCCTAAACCACTCACTGAATTCTACGGCGTATCCAGGAGCAGATATAGGCTTAGATCACAATGTAGTAGTGATGAAGAGTAGGTTCAAGTTTGAGAGATTAGTCAGGAACAATCAATACGCACAGAAGTGGGATGCGGAAGTACTGAGGAATGACGAGATACGCTTGAAGTTCACTAGGGCTATAGATACAGCACTAAGCGATGCCTCTGTAGGCAGTACAGATGAAGAGGACTGGACATCTCTAAAAAGGGCATCATAGAAGTTGGAAATAAAACCAGAGGTACAAAAAAGGTAACTAGGAAGAAGCCCTTGGCAACAGAATCGATGAAAGAAGGAAGTACAAAACTATTCAGGGAAATTCACGAATACAGAAATACAAGTCACTGAGAAATGAAATAAACAAGATTTGAGGGAAGCTAAGACCAAACTGCTGCATGAAAAATATGAAGAAATCGAAAAAGAAACGATAGTCTGAAGGACTGTCACAGCATATAGAAAAGTCGAAACAACCTTTGGTGAAATTACAAGCAAGGGTGCTGACGTTAAGAGTGGAACGGAATTCCACTGTTAAATGCAGAGGAGAGAGCGGATAGATGGAAAGAGACATTGAAGGCCTGTATGAGGGTGAAGATTTGTATGATGTGATAGAAGAAGGAACAGGATTCGATTTAGAAGAGGTGGGGGATCCAGTATTGAATCAGAATTTAAAAGAGCGTTGGAGGACTTAAGATCAAATAAGGCAGGAGGTATAGACAACATTCCATCAGTATTTCTAATATCGTTAGCGGAAGTGGCAACAGAACGACTAATCACGTTTTTGTGTAGAATATATCAGTCTGGCGGCATACCTTCTGACTCCCGGAAAAATATCATGCACACAGTTCCGAAGACTGCATGAGCAGGCAAGTGCAGGAATTATCACACAATCAGCTAAACGGTTCATGCGTCCAATTTGCTGACACGAATAATATGCAGTAGAATGGAAAAGAAAATTGAGGATGTGTTAGATGACGATCAGGTTGGCTTTAGGAAAGGTAAAGTCACGAGAGAGGCGATTTTGACGTTGCGGTTGATAATGGAAGCAAGACTAAAGAAAAATGGAGACACGTTTATAAGGCTTGTCGACCTGGAAAAAGCGTTCGACAATGTAAAATGGAGCAAGATATTCGAAATTCTGAGAAAAATAGGAGTAAGCTACAGGAACAGAGGGATAAAATAAAATATCTTCAAGAGCCAAGAGGGATTAATAAGAGCGGACGACAAAGAACGAAGTGCTTGGATTAAAAAGGACATGGTACAGGGATGTAGTATTTCAATCCTACTGTTCCGTCTGTATATAGAAGAAGCAATGATGAAAATAAAAGAAAGGTTCAGGAGTGGGATTAACATTCAAGGTCAAGCGATATCAATCGGGTATAGGTGGAAAGAGTAATGGGGACCTCTATCCTGAGTGAAAGTGAACAAGAATTCAGGATGTGATGAATGAAATGAACAGACTAATGAGTACAGAATATGGACTGAGAGAAAATCAAAGAGAGACGAAAATGATGAGAAGTAACATAAATGAGAACAAGGAGAAACTTAACATAAGGATTGATGATCAGGAAGAAGATGAAGTCAGGGAATTCTGTTACCTAGGCAGCAAAATAACCCATGACGGATGGGGCAAGGAGATGATAAAAGGAAGACTAGCACTGGCAAAAAGGGCATTCCCGACCAAGATAAGTCTACGACTATCAAACATAGGCCTTAATTTGAGGAAGAAATTTCTGAGAATATACGTTTGGAGTGCAGCTTTATATGGTACTGAAACACGGACTGAGCGAAAACCAGAACAGAAGAGAATGGAAGCATTAGAGATGTGGAGCTACAGGTGAATGTTGAAAACTAGGGGACCGATAAGATAAGTTCTGAGTACGTTCTGCGCAGAATCGGAGAGGAAAGAAACATTTGGAAAACACTGACAAGGAGAAGGACAGGATGATAGGACATCTGTTAAGACTCCATGGAATGACTTCCATGATACTAGAGGGAGCTGTAGAGGACAAAAAGAGTAGTGGATGACAAAGATTGGAATACATCCAGTAAATAATTGAGGACGTAGGTTGCAAGGTCTACTCAGAGATGAAGAATTTGTGGCGGGCTGCATCAAACCAGTGAGGAGACTGACGACTAAAAGAGAAAAAAGAAACCTCTATGGTCATGTAAGAAATTTGAGCTTCTACCCAAATGCTATCAAAAGATAGTACCATTTATGTTATATATTTTGATGCTCGCAAATTCAGTCATCATAACCTACAGCTTACTTCACATTGATCTAGAATCACAATATTAGGCAGCAAACAAGGTACTACAGTACAAGCAAAGGAGAAATCCATTATTGTTAGCCGGCCGGGGTGGCCGAGCGGCTCTAGGCGCTACGGTCTGGAACCGCGCGACCGCTACGGTCGCAGGTTCGAATCCTGCTTCGAGCATGGATGTGTGTGCTGTCCTTAGGTTAGTTAGGTTTAAGTAGTTCTAAGTTCTAGGGGATTGATGACCTTAGAAGTTGAGTCCCATAGTGCTCAGAGCCATTTGAACCATTATTGTTAATCTGTAGCTATATCACGCGGAAAAGGAACCTACAACTAAAGGAAAACTAACATATCTGCCAACAAATTGTCTAGGCCAGAAAACGAAGGAAACGAAAAAAATCCGACCCCTTTTTTTTCTCATGAACGGATAGACGTATCAAGTTCAAAATTTGTGTCACATACTAAGGTCCACGGTTCCTTGGCTGTGTAAATAATTTTTAGTTTTCAAGTCAACGCAATCCAAACATTTATTTCAAAAGTTTTGATTCAAACTCACTCATCAAAACTTATAGGATACTTCCCGTTGACCTAGATTAAAGAAATTTGCAAGAGGCAAGGAAAGAAAAAAATCCGACTATTAATTATGTCACACGAAATAAATATTTGTTATCCGTTTTTATCCAGCTATCCGTCTGTGCGACAGTTAACAGTCCTTATTCTCAGGAACCTGTCGACGTATCAAGTTGAAATTTATGTCAATGTTAAAAAAAATATCGGCTCAATCACTTGTTTATAGTGTAAAACATTAAGATTAACGCGTTTCGGAAGTCAAGCTTCCATCATCAGAAATAATAAAAAGTAAAATAACCTGTTAGAACTCGCTAAAATGGAACATGCACCAGGCACAACAAAATTGATTAAAATTAAAACATCGTGGCTACTTCCCTTGTTGCAGCCGTGTCTTCCAAGGTGCACCTCCACATAGTCGTCAAAATATAAAGAAACTCTAAAATGGTGTCGCCTATGGTGTTCAACATCTAACCACATGGCTCTCTCCTCTATCGTCGTAAACCGCCCGTGCGTTTTCGTTGATACAACACACCACGTAGCCAAACACGACACTGAAACGCGAGTGAGCTCACGCGCAAGTAAACAAGGAAGTCACAGAGATGTCTATATAAACAGATAACGTATACATGTTCCAAGGACCTCTTGAAATGATGATATCCTGACAATTGCTAAAAATGTAGTTACTAAAAGAAACCAGTGAAATGGATGAAATCAGTGAAATTTATGTCACATACTAAGGCCTCTGGTCCCTTGACCGTGGAAAATAATTTGAACGCGTACGTTAATGAAACCAAAACATACGGGCATTTATGTCACATATTTTGATATCTTGCCATTATCGATATCGATAACAAGGAAAAATCGTCCAAATTCTCGATTGCCTGTATAGATGAACTGTCTGTATACATAATTAAGTTTGTACGGAATCCTCGATGCGCGAGTACTTCTCGCAGTGATCTGGAATTTTTCTTTAGAATTGCACCTCTAGGGACGTGGTCATTTCTCATTTAATATCTTGGTTTTCCACATCAGCGTTTACCTGTTATACTGATGATTCTAACGGGCTCATACCAAGTCACGTTGCACGACAAAGTACATCGATTATCTTTTAAAGAATTTGTATGTTTGATGAACTGCTGGGAGAGCCTTCCTAGCACTTTCCTCCCAACTGACCGGTGACCAAGTGTAGGAAGAGACTAAGCAAAAGCCTGATTTGGGAAAGATGCGGAAGGAAATCGTCCGCGTCCTTTACAAAAGAACCATCCCGTCATTTTGCTTAAGCGGTTTAGAAAACCACAGAAGAAACCTAGATGTGGATGTAGTACAGTATACAGTACTGGATGCTAGTACAGTGTTCTACCACTCCCTCACGTCGCTCGGTATTGACGCCATTAAAGAATTATTCTGCGATATCTGTCGTTGCAGATGCGGACCCTTTCCACATGCATGACAAGGGAAGTCATGCCAGCAGCAGCACGTTTTTTGAAAGCTAGCGATTCCGGAACACGAAAACTTTGAAGTAAGTGTGGTCAAGGCCTAAGTCCGTCGACGTTGAGGTAGTTAGAGACACAGCAATAGCCTAGCTAGCTAGAGAAGAGAAGTACCATTGCCTCTGGAAGAATCTCGCCCGGTATTTGTTTTGAGGGACTTAAGTAAAACCAGGAAAACATACATGAGGTTGTCCTGACTGCCGAATGATACAAGAGTTAATATCGTCCACTCACCGTAATACGACCTTCAATGATATTTTCTGGTAATACACAGAACTAAGAAGGTTCGTCACAGCATTTAATTATTGTTTGACGCTGTCGCTTGACAGACTAGAGGTTTCGACGTAATTTGAGAAGACGGGTTTCTACTAGATAATTACCTTTATCAAAGGAAGAACGAAGGGAACATAATAGGCACGTGAGAAAATAAGTTTTTCCCTGTGCTTATCGCTGCTGTCAGCCTGATTAGCCTGGCGAACTGCACTTAGCCTAACCGTCGCTGGTGCGAATTTGTCATTGGTATCACCGTTTGCATTGTGCCTCCTGATCGTTTCATGGTCTGGGTATATTTTCACAGCTAATCCTTCTCGACTACGTGAGGTATCTAAAAGGATTATGTGAGTGTACGCTAAAGGCGTTCATTATGATGAAAAAGTTCTGATCTCAAAAATGAACTCTGAGTCCAACGGAAGAATATAGCAGTTATCTTGCTCTTTCTGCGGATGACTTGTTAAATATGTATCCCGAGTAAGACTGCGGTGTAAGCTCGTGCGACGTATTGTGAAGGAATAGATAAGGGACGATCAGAAGGATTCCGTTCGAAGGCCATACAGTCCAGAATCGGTATGTCAATCAGGCAAAATGGCCGTGAGCACTGAGACAGTCGTCTCACCGACGCATCAGGTTCAAGACACTTTTTTGTAACACCGAGTCCTGCTGCGTAAAGAAGTCCGTAACTGTTCGCTGGACATCCTCATCCAACAGGAATCGTCGAGCTGTGAAGGCCATTCTTAAAGGACCGAAGCCGTGATAATTGCATGGGAAGAGACCAGGACCACATGTCGAATGCTCAAGTGTAGCCCATTTGAGTTGGTGTAACTTGCGGTACGTGGACGTCGCGTTATAATGAGGCAACAGCATTAAACAACTGTTGTTTCCGACAGACATGCTGTCCCATACACACTCTTCATGCTTTGATGAATGTTTACCGGTGTTTGTCCTTCGGCAGTTAAGAAAATAATAACAGCACATTGGCCCTGTTTGGACGCATTTGACAATAACGTCGCCATACTTCACGTTTCCGCATTTATCGAACGCACAACGGAAAGACACGAAAGCCACACTAATCCTTTGTCTACACGTCGCTGTATATCTACCAGCATCGGAATCGCGCTACGTTGCATGTGCGCTGTAGAAACGCACTCAAACAGAAACTTTTTGCCACCCCTTATACAATGAAGTACACATAGCGGACTGACCCTCTCGACTGGTGTGACAGCCATCGTCCCTATCCCATCGGCGGGTGGCCATCAACTGTACAGACTGTTGCCTGTTAAGCTTTTTTCATATCGAGCGCCACAGCCAGAAATTTATTACACCACACTTCCATTCTCCGCCTTGGCTGTTTTAGGATCACGGTCATTTGTATCACACAATCAGGTAACTCCGTTGCTGTACCATTTTCAAGAGCGACTCAGAGTAATGGTCTAAAATTGCGACGGCTGGAGTCGCAATTGAAAACGTCACAGTGCCGAAATCAACCGACTTACTTTACTTTACGTGTGATAAGGGCTTGGTCTGCGAGTCTCTTTCATTTATTTCCGTCGAGTGCAAAGGTTGTCCATTTGGTGTTGATGTTCATCCTAGCTGTGTACTACAGGGTATTACGTCACCATCTAATTTTTGGTCTTCCTCTTTCTCTCGTTCCATCTACTGTTCACCACAATTCTATTGTTGTCATTCTTGTTATAAATCCTACCAATTTCAACCATCTTTTCTTTATGACTTCGTCGATTTTATGGTGTTTGTAAATTTCTCTTAATTATTCACTTTTTTGTTGGGTATTAGTAACCGCTTCAGCTAGATTTAGTCAATTATTGGACCACTACCGGTTTAGTGGCACTAAAAGCGGATCCATCCACTATATTGGAATCCGGCTGCTTCATTCTATGACATACTGCCTTTTAGCGGTGGTTTGTTCTGACGGACAACGAATATTAGACAAAAATGTTCCGAGTTTTTCCGCTCTAATGTTTAGTCATATGTCCACCTGAAGATGTGGCTTTTAGTGCCAGGAAACGGATATTGATCCAAAAATAAAGCGATTATTAATACCCAAGATAACCACGCATAACTGTGCTTGCCCTGTCTACAAGGTAATTCGTAGTATTCAATTTTTCTTATGCACCATTCTATACTATTTTTATCATACGCAGGTATGAATATTAACATCTTTTCTTCAGCTTTATTTCTAAATATTAATACTCCACATCTGTGTAATGTCGCCAGTATAATAGTGACCGATAAAAGCTGAATTTGAAGTTATTACTGTAATCTTGTGTTTAGAATTTTGATGAAGCTAAAAAGGATTTTTTTCGCCGTTGCTAGACGGGCATCTATTTCTACATCCGCTCTATTGTAGTCACTTAAAAGACTCCGCTATGTATCTGAAGTGGCCAACGGTCTTGAAACGAATGCATCTAAAGCCAACGAAGCACCACTTCTGATATTCTTTTTTTGCGACCAGGTATTCCGTCTTTTCTTCATTAACACACAATACTGGCTTGTCGGCGATTTCGTTATAATTTTGCATCATTCTGATTAATTCCGTTTTGGAACTACTTATTACTGCTACGTCATCTGTGTAGACAGGTCCAGTAATGTTTACCTCCTGCAGATGGATCCCTTGTGGATTACTTTTAGCAAATTCTGTATCGTGTTTTTCTAAGACAAGGTAAAATAAAATAGGTGAAATGACCTCCCCTCGTCTTAGTCCAGAATACACTTTAAAATTTTCTGTTTCTCTTACAGGTATCTCTATGCGAGGTGTAGCTTCATCTATACACATTGTGAGTTACCTCATTATCTTTGAGGGTTTCTTAGATTCCCTCTTTATGTTTAGGAGAGTTGGCGTATGCTGCCATGGGCCTTTTGAAATCCAGAAATCATACATAAAAATCTATTTTGAATCGACATGCTTTCCCAGTTATTTGTCTTAAAGGGAATAAATGATATAATGTAGATATGTTTCTGCTGAAATCGTATTGGTGGTCCTGAATAAGTTCTTCAGTTATTGGAATCAACGTGTTTAACAGGCATTTCGATAGGATTTTATGACATCCAGTAACGCAATTCCTCAGCAGTTACCATACACATGGGGACCATTCTTTCTAAATATGGGGCATGTGGTCTCTAAAGAAATAAATCGAAAGAAGCGGCCAACTACAAACGAATTATCGGAATGGGACAGAAACAGGTAGATGTGATACGCGTGTACAGACGTACAACTTACTACAGTTTCAGAAAAACTGGATGATTTGTTGAAGAGAAAGAGCTTCACAAACTGAGAAAATCAATAATGCGTTGATTTAGTACTGGCCTTTATACAAGCAGTTTTTCAGCTGGGCGTTGTTTGATGGAGTTGGTAGATGTCCTGAGAAATATCTTGCAAAATTCTGACCAGTTGCCGCGTTAGACAATCAAAATCACTAGATTTTTGGAGAAGCCTTCCATAATGCTCCAAACATTATCCGGCGACGTTGCTGGCCGAGGTACGGTTTGGCAAGCACGAAGACAGGCAGTGCAAACTCTCGCCGTGTGTGAGAGGGGCGGGTATTTTCTTGCTGAAATGTAAGCCCAGGATGACTTGCCATTGAGGTCAACAAAAAAGGGGCGCAGAATGTCGTCGCCGTACCGATGTACTGTAAGGACGCCGCGGATGACAACCAAGAAATGGCACCACACACCATCATTCCTGATGTCTGGACCATACGACGGGCTGCTAGTATTGATTAGTGTAGAGATTCGAAGTCATGTTTAATACCATAAGAAGCAAGATAGATAGTGGCAGAGTATTAGATTCAAATTTCGTAGTAATTGTTGAGAAATAAAAAGTAGATTCAGAAGAGGCCTCATAGACAAAGTATGAATGAACGTGAAGGGATGGGCCGATGGAGGAGCGAGGCTTTGGTTAACCTGCAGTGAAATATTGTGGAAATAGTTGGATTATAAATTGTACAGGGCGTACATAAAGTCCGGGAACACTTTCAATTATTTATTGCACAAGAAACAAAGATTGTACAGGTATCATACATATGTCATTTTGAAGAGAAACCCTGAAAGTTTTTTTCACGTATACCGCCACAGCGCAGTTCGGTAATTTGCCGATAGTCAGCGCTGGTCGCAAACATGGCGAGTTCAGGTGTGGAGCGAGCTTCCTGTGTGTTGGAGTTCTACAAAAACAACTGTGCTACAGCTGTTCAACGGATGTTTAGAACCAAGTACGCTAAGAAGCCACCAACAAGGAAGGCCATTTACCACTGTCACAACAAATTCGTTTCGACGGGTTGCTTGTGCCCAGCAAAGAGAAGCAGACGTCCCAGTGTGAGTGAAATGAATGTGGAGCTCATATGAGAGACATTCATAAGGAGTCCAAAGAAATCGGTGCGTCGTGCATCCCATGAACTCGAAATGGAAACAAATGTTGATGGTGTTGGGACAGCAACCTGCCACAAATATACTTTCAGTTCATTTATTCAAAGGACACCGTTACGGTTTCCATTCTTAATGATCCATCTTCAGACGGTTTACATGGTTTTCTTACAACATGTGGTGTGTTTTTTTTTACAGATTAACTGTCGTGAAATGTCGGTTTGGAGTGTTAGTTTTCATAAAATTCGTCCAACAGATGTGAATACATTCCCACTGCATTCTGATCGTTGCACACGCAAATTTTTCTCACTGAACATTTTTGATTTGTCACTTTTTCAGTGACTTTCCAATGTCTCCACCACGACCGCCCATCGATCCACGGCGGGTGGACAGCCTACCTGATATATTGGAGGAGGATACACAACTCCTCTTCACTAATCCTGAGTTTTCACTATCAGTAATATCAGCACTGTTCGCTGAGCCAGTACCATGGCATGGTGCACCTATGAAACTGGTATTATTCCCTGCATTGTACTAACTGAATTTGAATGGAAGTAGACGTGAGGCGTAGGCTAGTCCTAACATCATTTCAATGTAATGGTAATTTTTGAAAATCTGCAATTTAGTGCCATGGAAATAATGCTTTGAGACTAAGAATGGTTTGAATTATGTCAAAATTCAGCACAGTTAACTGCGATGTACAGTTCTCAGATGTCTGCAGTGTTACTGTGTTCTCATACAGTATGCGTCGTGGACTACAAAAGAACGTTATACAGTGCATTCACTTACAGGAATCTACATCCAGAAACTTGATGTGTGGTAGCTCAGCCATCCAGTGTGTGGTGTCTGAGCATCTTGTGTGGTTTGCTGTATGTGTACATATGTTCTGGAATCGAATATCATGCTCTTACAAAGTTTACCTGTCAGAATACCGTGAAGGTTGTCTTTGCCATTAATTTTGATAAACATTCTGTTTCAGTACAAAATATGTGATGCATAAGCATTATCACTACCTGACGCCGCTATGGAATTACATGCATATTTTTTCCTATTTGTGGCTGGCTCTGAGCACTATGCGACTTAACTTCTGAGGTCATCAGTTGCCTAGAACTATGAACTAATTAAACCTAACTAACCTAAGGACATCACACCCATCCATGCCCGAGGCAGGATTCGAACCTGCGACCGTAGCGGTCGCTCGGCTCCAGACTGTAGCGCCCAGAACCGCACGGCCACTTCGGCCGGCGCCTATTTGTGCAACCTACTATGTTCACTCAGGTTAAAAAAGTGAAAAAGAATAAATGTCTCTCTAAAATGTTTCATGATATCAAACACGCTGAATGATATACAAGTTCGGTAACCCAGATAAAGAGGTATATCTCAATGAGTAATTGTAAAAAAATCTACCTCTGCAGACCATCCATAACAGGTATATATGTACAGCTGTTGTAGCTCACTCAATATGGTAACTACACTAAAACAGAGTTTTCCTGTTACCATCATATCCCCAACTGACTAAGCTATAATGACTGGTCATTTTTTAAGAAATAAAAAAAAACACAAAATACAAGAAGGAGGTCCATCAGTTTGACATTCTCTGTCCCAACGAACATGCTAATCAGAGCAATGATACATGTAAATACATCACTCTGCAACACTGGAGTTAACTTGTGATATCTGTGCGAAATATTACGTAAAAGGGCGTTGCTTGGAAAACAAACCATAGCCAATAACATTCAAATTATGGCAAATTTCCTTAAATTTTTTTATAAATTTCAAAAAGCAGCTTCTACATCTACAGCTACATCCATATTCCGCAAGCCACCTGACGATGTGTGGCGGATGGTACTTCGAGGACATCTATCAGTTCTCCCTTCTATTCCAGTCTCTTATTGTTCGTGGAAAGAAAGATTGTCGGTATGCCTCTGTGTGGGCTCTAATCATTCTGATTTTATCCCCATGGTCTCTTCGCGAGATATACGTAGGAGGGAGCAATATACTGCTTGACTCCTCGGTGAAGGTACGTTCTCAAAACTTCAACAAAAGCCCGTACCGAGCTACTGTGCCTCTCTCCTGCAGAGTCTTCCACTGGAGTTTATCTATCATCTCCGTAACGCTTTCGCGATTACTAAGTGATCCTGTAACGAAGCGGGCTGCTCTCCGTTGGATCTTCTCTATCTCTTCTATCAACCCTATCTGCTACGGATCCCACACTGGTGAGCAATATTCAAGCAGTGGGCGAACAAGTGTACTATAACCTACTTCCTTTGTTCTCGGATTGCATTTCCTTAGGTTTCTTCCAATGAATCTCAATCTGGCATCTGCTTTACCGACGATCAACTAAATATGATCATTCAATTTTAAATCACTCCTAATGCGTACTCCCAGATAATTTATGGAATTAACTGCTACCATTTGCTGACCTGCTATATTGTAGCTAAATGATAAAGGATCTCTCTTTCTGTGTATTCGCAGCACATTACACTTGTATACATTGAGATTCAATTGCCATTCCCTGCACCATGCGTCAATTCGTTGCAGATCCTCCTGCATTTCAGTACAATTTTCCATTCTTACAACCTCTCGATATACTACAGCATCATCCACAAAAAGCCCCAGTGAACTGCCTTTTGCGTCGGACGGTGTGTCCCTCCGCGCTGTCGCTGGCCGGGGTTGGTGTTACTTGCCGCTCCCCGGGTCGGTGGTTGGAGTCGTCGCCTGATTACCAGATTTCCTGCCCTGTCTGACTGCGCCTTACTGAGGTCTGGGTGACGGTACTCGTGCTGGATGATCCTTCTCGCGGCGATTTCCCTGGACTGCGTCTTGGCAGAGGCTTGTGGCTGTGCTGCTCCCCGGTATAGTTTACAGGGGAGTACTTTTTCGTTCTCGGAAGTTTGGTGCTGTTTGTGTGTTTCAGCGTGCCATGGCTAAGAAGATTATCTTCGTTGTTATGATTGTGTCGGAATCGTGGACAAACCCCAGTGTTCGTGTTTCTCGTCATTCTATGGAGTGATGTACCTTACTTAGTGTGTTTTTCTTGGCGTTTTATTGTGCCGTTGCAGAACTTTGTTTACCCTTTTCCCTCCTTACTTTTCTGCAGAGCGCCTTTGGATCCTGTGGCCTGTAATTTCGCTTGTGCCACGTTCCGGGATTTTTGGAGATAATTGATTAAATTATGTTTTGGAATTTATGGGATCCTGTGTGTTTCTCTGAGGTTTTTGCTGGCCTGTGCCCGTACGATTTCCCGTTTCCTCGCCCGGGCGTCGTACGTAAAGTTTAAGATGAGTGAATTTTGGTAGTTCCCGCCCAGTGGTTCGGTGGGCGCCCTGCCGCACCCTGCCTGTCCTATCTCCCTGGCTTAAGGTTGGCTCCTCTATGCCCGTGCGCGAGTGTGTATGTGGGCGACGGTGACCGTTTCCTGACTTGTTTACCGTTTCTTGCCGACTTCTCAGCATAGACTGCCGAATCTGTAATTTCGTCTATGCCATGTTATAGTTGCTTCAAGCTGGTTCGCACACTCCCCTTGGTAATGACATCTGCGCACCTATGAATTGAATAATGTTTTGAACTATTGTAAGCTGGCGGTTGTCGCCGTGTGTTAAATTTTAACTTGTATTCGAGTTTTGGTGTAATTGTATTTGTTCACTGAGTTAATTTTATCTTGCCTACTGCGGCGATGTCAGAAATGTTAAAATCTAGCCTTGGGCTCCTTGTGAATTTTTATGTTGATAACTGATGCAGCATTTTAGAGTAATGATTTATCTTTTACGTTTTGAGGAAATTTTATCTTGACAAATCCTTGGGGTCAAATTGTGCAAGATGTGTCTATGACCTATGGAAATGTTGGGGTGGATTGCACTTTCTCGTTAGGCCTATCACTTATTGTTTTACTAAAAGCATTAAGGAATATTTGTTGAAAGTCTTTTTTTTTTAAAAAAAAAAGAAATTACTATCATAAATTTAATCTTACCTGTGAAGCCAAATTTGTGGAGTGTTGTTATTTAAATTTCATTGTCTACTGTTCACTCCAATAAAGCCACCCTGTTGAAGAAAAAACTTTGGTGCTACCATTTGGTTCCCCCTTGTTCCCCTACCACGGCTCAATCCAATCACACAATTGGTTTGATAGTCCATACGCTATCACTTTGTTCATTAAACGACTGTGGGGAACTGTATCGAACGCCTTGCGGAAGTCAAGAAACACGGCATCTACCTGGGAACCCGTGTCTATGGCTCTCTGAGTCTTGTGGACGAATAGCGCTACCTGGGTTTCACACGGTCGTCTTTTTGGAAACCCATGCTGATTCCTACAGAGTAGATTTCTAGTCTCCAGAAAAGTCATTATACTCGAACATAATACGTGTTCCAAAATTCTACGACTGATCGACGTTAGAGATATAGATCTATAGTTCTGCACATCTGTTCGACGTCCCTTCTTGAAAACGGGGAAGACCTGTGCCCTTTTCCAATCCTTTGGAACGCTACGCTCTTCTAGAGACCTACGGTATACCGCTGCAAGAAGGGGGGCAAGTTCCTTCGCGTACTATGTGTAAATTCGAACTGGTATCCCATCAGGCGCAGTGGCCTTTTCTCTTTTGAGCGATTTTAATTGTTTTTCTAACCCTCTGTCATCTATTTCGATATCTACCATTTTGTCATCTGTGCGAAAATCTAGAGAAGGAACTACTTCGCAGTCTTCCTCAGTGAAACAGCTTTGGAAAAAGACATTTAGTATTTCGGCCTTTAGTCTGTCATCCCCTGTTTCAGTACCATTTTGGTCACACAGCGTCTGGACATTTTGTCTTGATTCACCTACCGCTTTGACATAAGACCAAAATTTCTTAGGAGTTTCTGCAAAGGCAGTACATAGAACTTTACTTTCGAATTCATTGAACGTTTCTCGCATAGCCCTCCTCACACTACATTTCGATTCGCGTAATTTTTGTTTGTCTGCATGGCCTTGGCTATGTTTATGTTTGCTGTGAAGTTCCCTTTGCTTCCGCAGTAGTTTTCTAACTCGGTTGTTGTACCACGGTGGCTCTTTTCCATCTCTTACGATCTTGCTTGGCACATACTCATCTACTGCATATTGTACGATGGTTTTGAACTTTGTTCACTGATCCTCAACACTATCTGTACTTGAGACAAAACTTTTGTGTTGAGCCGTCAAGTACTCTGAAATCTGCTTTTTGTCATTTTTGCCAAGCAGAAATATCTTCCTACCTTTTTTAATATTTCTATTTACGGCTGAAATCATCGATGCAGTAACCGCTTTATGAGCGCTGATTCCCTGTTCTGCGTTAACTGTTTCAAAGAGTTCGGGTCTGTTTGTCGCCAGAAGGTCCAATATATTATCGCCACGAGTCGGTTCTCTGTTTAACTGCTCAAGGTAGTTTTCAGAAAATGCGCTTTAAAAAATTCACTGGATTCTTTGTCCCTGCCACCCGTTAAAAACATTGGAGTCTCCCAGTCTATAAACGACAAATTAAAACCTCCACCCTGAATTATCACATGGTCGGGAAATCTACTCGAAATATTTTCCAAATTTTCCTTCAGGTGCTCTGCCACAACAGCTGCTGAGCCAGGGGGCCTATAGAGATATCCAACTTATTTTTAGATTTAATGCGTAATATAAGTTAACAGGCTCCTCTTTTTTCTCATCGTATACGTAATATTCCAGTTACAGTATCGCGATATATTTGAATATAATTTGCTCTAGAACATGAAGGGCAAATGGGCTTAGTAAAATTCTTGAAAACATCAAAATCTTGCAGTCATCATTTTCTTTCTACAGTGACTTGATGAATGAGTTTATAGCTTCAGTGTTCAGAATTTGCAGTATATACTCATTACTGCCACTTAAAGTAACGACTAAAACTATGACTCTGTGTTTATCACATTTAGCATCAGGTATCATAACTTTACTCATTTTTCAACAGTATCTGTGGTGACACAATGCGAGATAGCACCGTATGTGTTTCTATTATACCTGAAAACAAGTCACATAGCTGCACTTTTCCTCGTGTTTTAAAGTTGCCTACACTGTCGCAGGTATCTTCCATTAACAGTGGCTGAAAAAATTTTCTTTCAGTTGCATAAGAACTCTCAAAGGATGAACACGTTGAAACATGTAACACAGCTCCCCTTCTCAAAGCAGCAGCCAAATAAAAAATACTTTTCAGCTGAGAACAGACAGAGATCTGGAGGATATTGGCACAAATATCTTACAGTATTTTGAGAGACGCCGAACTGGCCCACTGTCTCGATCCATTATTTACGCACGAGCAACAAATTTGTGAGAGAGGACTCCTTAACGTATGACTGTGCATATGCCCTGCAGGAAGTTATAAATTTACCATGACATATATGTACTGAATGAAGGTTTCCTACTGCAGATCGCACCATCATAAAATGCCACAGATACACTATGTGATCAAAAGTATCCGGACACCTGGCTTAAAATGACTTACAAGTTCGTGGCGCCCTCCATCGATAATGCTGGAATTGAGTATAGTTTTCGCCCACCCCCAGCCTTGATGACAGCTTCCTCTCTCGCAGGCATACGTTCGAAAAGGTGCTGGAAGGTTTCTTGGGGAATTACAGCCATTCTTCATGGAGTGTGGCACTGAGGAGAGGTATCGAAGTCTGATGTCGGTCGGTGAGGCCTGGCACGAAGTCGGCGTTCCAAAACATCCCAGAGGTGTTCTATAGGATTCAGCTCAGGACTCTGTGGAGGCCAGTCCATTACAGGGATATTATTATCGTGTAATCACTCCGCCACAGGCCGTGCACTATGAATAGGTGTTCCATCGTGTTGAAAGATGCAATTGCCATCCCCGAATTGCTCTTCAACAGTGGGAAGCAAGAAGGTGCTTTAAACATGAATGTAGACCTGTGCTGTGATAGTGCCACGCAAAATAACAAGGGCTGCAAGCCCCTTCCATGAGAAACAAGACCACAGCATAACACCACCGCCTCCGAATTTTACTGTTGGCACTACACACTCTGGCAGATGACGTTCACCGGGAATTCGCCATACCCACACCCAGCCATCAGGTCGCCAGATTGTGTACCGTGATTCGTCACTCCACACAACGTTTTTCCACTGTTCAATCGTCCAACTTTTACGCTCCTTACACGAAGCGAGGCGTCGTTTGGCATTTACCGGCGTGATGTATGGCTTTTGAGCGGCCGCTCGACCATGAAATCCAAGTTTTCTCATCTCCCACCGAGCTGTCCTAGTACTTTCAGTGGAACCAGGTGCAGTTTGGACTTCCTGTGTGATTGGATAGATGTCTGCCTATTACACATTACGACTCTCTTCATCTGTCGGCGGTCTCTGTCAATCAATAGACGAGGTCGGCCTGTACGCTTTTGTGCTGTACGTGTCCCTTTCCGTTTCCACTTCATTATCACATCGGAAACAGTGGGCCTAAGGATGTTTAGGAGTGTGGAAATCGCGCGTACAGATGTACGACACAAGTGACACCCAATCACGTGACCACGTTCGAAGTCCGTGATTTCCGCGGAGCGCTCCTTTCAGCCCTCTCACGATATCTAATGACTACTGCGGTCGCTAATATGAAAAACGTATATTTTTGGGGTTTCAGGATACGTTCGATCACGTAGTGTAGATTGGATAGATGGGGCTTTGTGGTAAGTATTACTTTGCTGTGAAAGGGTGCAGTGTAGCTAATATAAGTAGGAAGTAATGCCCTTTATTAAATATACACCACTAGATTTTCTCCCTAAGTAGGGGAAACACGGGCAAACTAGCCTTGGTGGGTAAAGTTGCTATTGTGGTTATCATGGTATAAGTGTATATTTTTGTGTGTAGATTTGACCACTTATCAGTGGATAGTTATATATTTTTATTTTTATAATTATATTTTATGATTTTGGTTGGGGTGGCTTTAAATATTGTGGACTAGCATGATACTTTTAATTAACTTATACCGCGAAAACACTCGTACGGACATGGGCTGCCCCGAAATACGTACAATATAATATTTTTTAAACACAACACGCGACTCACCGCCTTCTAATAAATAGTCTGCGTGAGCGCTGCTATTTAGAAAATAAAATATGCGTATCCTTACGCAAACTTTAATTATTAATATGGGTCTCAGGGGGTATTGGTTATTTATGTACCAAACTACTCAAAGATTAACTAAGATATTGCAGAATGTAATGATTTTCAATATTTCTTGTTCATTATTTGCAAGGCAAAACTGGAGAGAATCTCATCTGCCGTTAGGCGGCCAAACTCGAAACATACTGAACTCATTCAGTTTTCTAAATATTAATAAACGAAATCTATTTTTACTCTGTTAACTGTGAGACTATTGTAATATCAAGGTAGAGAAACCTCTCACATTTACATTTAATATTATGACATGAAATTTTAATTAAATAATACAATCAGCGTAGTGGCCGACTAAATCCTGCTAGGGGATATGAGCTCCCTGCACTACGAAGTTCTGTAAAAACTTTGTTAATTATAATTAATGGTTGCAATCATGAGAGGAGACAACTAAGTCAATAGTACACACTTTCTAATAACAATTCCTATTATATTTTTCAAAATACAGTTAAAACTTACGTTAATTATCAGACAGCACTACAATGGCGGCCTACCGCTAGACGAAACAAAACAGGAGAGCTCGTTCAATTAAAGCATTGTCTCTGATCTTCCTAGCCTATGTTACAGAGAGATTATACAAAAGAACTGCGTTTTGTTAATTACATCGATATTTGTGTTTTTATAATAATAATTTACAATCTTTACTATTTGTTATACACCGCGCAGACGTACTCAGTCTTTAGATTATTTATGGTTCACACATCTCATAAAAAAAACTTCTTTTCCTTTTCTCCAAATGTCCATTTATGTGGCGTACCGTCACAGGATCCAGAGGGCTATGTGGGAAATGCATTAGTTTATTCTCCCTGGAAGGCGCAGTCACTCCTTGAATAATTTTTGTGGATTTTATTTACCTGATGCAAGGTATGTGGTTACTTTGTGTATTTATTGTGGAGAGGGAACGTGACTGACGTATTTTTCACGAAATTGTGTTGAAAGCGTCGTATTTTGATTCTATAAACCTACTTTAGTTACCGGTATTAAAGGATGTACAGCTTTTGCGTAATGGCGTCGATATGGGCTTAGCGGCGGTGGCTTCTGGCCACTTCGTGTAGGGGAAGACGTAACAGCAGTGGCTCAAAGAAGGGCTCCCGGCGATTCTTATAGCAAGTCTTTGTAAGACTTTGTAAGAAGCAACAAATAAAGAAAGAAGAAATACAAAGTAAAAAGACGGGAAAACGGAAAGCAGCCAAAGAGAAGAAAGGCAGAAAAAGGAAAATACGAAGAGCAGGCTGGCTCTGAGCACTACGGGACTTAACATCTATGGTCATCAGTCCCCTAGAACTTAGAACTACTTAAACCTAACTAACCTAAGGACAGCACACAACACCCAGTCATCACGAGGCAGAGAAAAATCCCTGACCCGCTGGGAATCGAACCTGGGAACCCGGGCGCGAGAAGCGAGAACGCTACCGCACGACCACGAGCGAAGAGCAGGAAACATAACCATAGAAGAGCTCTTTTTGAAGACAGCGATGAAGACAGAGGGTGCACGTATTGCGAAGAAAAATTATCAGATTCAAGGCGAGAAGAGCAGTGGGTTTTATACCAGCTGTGCTCCATCTGGCCCCAAGAGCTCTGTACAGGAGTTGAGGAATACAGTTTGACTTTCATCTGTACAAAGAGCAGATAATTTAATTTGCATCTGTGTTACAATAAAATATATTTAGTTCTTTGTTACAATTGTTTTTATCCCTCAGTTCTGAGGTTAAAACTAAGTGCCCACTTTGCCTTCTCATGTCGAGCAAAGTGACCATTTTGCCTCTATGAAAAACTGAAATATTAAACCAATTTTCTGATTCTAAAGTAGCTAAACTATTCGACATTATACTTCAATAGCTGCATCTGATAATCACTCATATCCATGCATTTACGTCTATCGCTGCTTAGCTTAAAAAAATAGAAAGACCTTAGCCTGACTATTTTTCCCGTGTCTGCGCCAGTTGTTTTGGGGTGGAGACTCTCAGTATATGTACAAAGAACATGCGTGTTGCTGATCGTAACACCTGACTATGATTACAGATCTCTGGTCATGAACGAAATGTTTTGATCTTGTGTCAAAATAAAATTGTCTGCAACATTATTCATCGTATTAAAAATTGTGTTCCATAAATGCTTGTGACACACACACGAAGCAGTGACACCAATACAAATGGTCCAGTCAATAATGTTAGAAGCCCTATGAGGCTGTTCGCAGATGATGTAGTTGTCTATTAGACTGTAGCGAATTACAGGGAGTTGCTGAGGATTTATGGCTAGTACAGGGACTGGGCGTTTACACTGAAGGAAGTAAATGCACCGCAATGCACGTAAATGGGCCAAGAAACTAAACTATGACAAATCACTAGTAACAAACGTTAAATACTATTGCATATAGCAGTTGGATATAAAGTCAGAATTTGAAACTGGTCGGTAACCTACCAATGATTGCAACACTTGCTGGCGATGAAATGGCTGGGTGTGGCCGTGTGCCCACATTTATTTTCAAAGTGCAGAAGGATGTCCAGCTGCGATCTATTTCGTAGAAGCTGGAAGTCCTTTTGATTTCAGCACCCTTTGTGGCTGCTGACCTAACCACTGGAAGGTCTTGTAGACATTGACACTCTCTGTAGCTATCACTGCGTAACTTTTGTGACTATTCACACAGAAAAATTGGAGGCAAAATAAACTAAAAAAAAATCCATCCGAACAGGCCTTGTAAGGCTCAACAGTACTTACCTACCACCGTATCATCCTCAGATGATAGGTGACACTGTATGTGGATATGGAGGGACATGTGGATAGCTCACCGCTCTCCCGGTCATTATATACTTTCGTGACTGGAGTGGGTACTTTTCAACCTCAACTCCTCTATATGCCTAACAATGGATGAGTGCTTCCTCCCCCCCTCCCCCTTTGCAAACAGCGCTCGGGAATGACACTGGCGGAAATAAAATTACAAGATAAAAAAAAAATAGTTTACCAGAATGAAGTTTTCACTCCGCTATGGAGACTGAAAATTCCTAGCAGAATCAATCTCGGGACCCTTGCATTTTGCGGTGAGTGCTCTGCAGATTTATTTTTTTCTGTGTGCTTTATAATCGTGTTTCTTCTTTTGGTAGATCAGGTCTATATGAATGCCTCATGAGTCCTCCCAAAGTTTATCGATGTTAACTTCCCTCAGTTGTTTATTACAGAGGTTGGTGAGCCCCCTGACCAGAAGTGCTGAGCTACCACGCCGACTGCTGGATGAACTATCTAAGTATAGCTCAATACCCATACTGAAAGATTTACTTCTGCCATTACCTCGAAGTTCTCGTGGATAATTCACAGAAAGAAATGAACTTCAGATGTATGGTTTAGCCACACGCTGGGTGGTTGTGGAGTGTGCACTGATATGATATTTTGCGAAAACAGACATAATGTCTGAAGGGATAACCGCAACCAGTGGTTTTACAATGTTACTTATAATCCGTCTTCATTGCAAAATGTTTATTCATATGACCGGTTTCGGTTCCTCTAGAACCATCTTCAGATCTGATATTTTGGTTAGAGGACGCAGCATGTGAAGGTTGCTGTGTGTGGACGGGTTACTCCTCTAACCAAAATATCAGATCTGAAGATGGTTCTAGAGGAACCGAAACCGGTCATATGAATAAACATTTTGCAATCAAGACGGATTATAAGTAACAATGATATGAAATTTGCCTGGCTGATTAAAACTGTATGCCGGACCAAGATTGGAATTCCGGATATTTTTCTTTCACTGGTAAGTACCGTAGAGACTCAGAAAATGGCTCTGAGCACTATGGGACTTAACATCTATGGTCATCAGTCCCCTAGAACTTAGAACTACCTAAACCTAACTAACCTAAGGACAGCACACAACACCCAGCCATCACGAGGCCCGTAGAGACTCAGCTAACCGAGAAGACTCACGACCGGTCCTCAGATATTTACTTCTACCAGTAACCCATATTCTACCTTTCAAACCTCTTCATACCAGCACGCACTCTACTGTGGAGTGAAAATTCAGTTCTGGAAACGATCCCCCATTCTGTGGTTAAGCCAAACCTCCACAGCTTCTTTCTTCCAGGACTGCCAGTCCTGGACGTTACATAGTGGAACTTCTGTGAAGTCTGAAGATGACGTATTGGCGGAAGTAAAGCTGTGATAATGGGTCGAGAGTCGTACTTGGGTAGCTCAGTAATAAAGCTCTTGCCTGTGAAAGGCAAAGGTCCCCACTAGATCCGTGGTCTGGCACACAGTTTTAATCTACCAGGAAGTTTCAAATACTTGGTTTCCCGTTTTTCCATACTGATTGAGGACCCGTTTTATTTACACATCCTGTTTCAGGTTTCTAACATACAATTAATCTGCACTGTCAACAGCACAGGTTATGAGTGACGGCGAGAATAGTCATCCTAGACTCACAACTCTGCAGCTAACAGACAGTTCCATATTGCGCCTTGCCTGTTGTACCATCACTGTCACTGAGTAATAGAGTGGAAAACCGAAATTAAAAAATAGCGTCGCGCCACAAAGGATTCATCGGAATCGTACGGAAATCGGTATATGTACCGACGAACAAATGATTTTAATTTCAGGAAAATTTATTCAAGAGAAAGAGTTTCACATACTGAGCATGTCAATAACTTGTTGGTCCATCTCCAACCCTTATGCGAGCAGTTGTTCGCATTTGCTTTGATTAACTAAGTTTTTTAATATCCTCCTAAGGGATATCGTACCAGATTCTTATTAGAGTGTTAGATCATCAATATCCAGAGCTGGATGGAGGATTCTGCCCATAATGCTCCAAACGTTCTTAATTCGGGAGAGATCCGGCTACCCTGCTAGCCGAGGTAGGATTTGGCGAGCACGAGAGCAAGTAGCAGAAACTCTTACCATGTGCGGGCGGGCATTGTCTTGCTAAAATGTAAGTCCAAGATGGCTTGACATGAAGGGCAACAAACAGGGGCAAAGAATATCGTCGACATACCGATTTTCTGTAAGTATGCAGTGCATGAAAACCGAGCGGGTGCTGCTGTAAAAAGAAATGCCACCCCAGACCATCAGTCCTGGCGGGCGATAGTCAGGTTGGTATCCAACCGCTAGCCAGCTCGTCACCAGACAGTCTTCGGTGGTCATTGGGGCTCAGTTCGAGAGTGACAGATCGCTAAAGATAGTTATACTCCAGTCAATGATATTCCAGTTCGAAGACGTGCCTGGAGATGCCTCGTAGAGTGGTGAGATGCTAGCCTACTCGTCGCCCACTGCGCGACCCAAACATCAGCAATGATGACGTCGGGTGCCATTTGCTTTCACGGTGGGACCCCTGTCGTTGTCATCCGCGGCAGCCTTACAGCACAGCGGTACGCAGACAATATTCTAAGCCATGTTTGGTTGCCCTTCATAGTGAGCCATCTTGAGCTTACATTCCAGCAAGATAATGTCCGCCCCACCCACATAAGGCGAGATTTTCTAATGCTTGTATTTGTGCTTGCTAAACCCTATCTTGGCCAGCAAGGTCGCCGGATCTGTTCCCAACTGAGAGCGTTTGGAGCGTTATGGGCAGGGCCCTCTAACCATCTCGTGATCTTGGCGATCTAACGCGATAATTGGACAGAATATGGACGGTATCTCTCAGGACATCGAGCAACTCTAGCAACCAACGCCCAACTGAAAAACTGCTTATATAAGGGCTAGAGCTCGATTAACGCGTTATTGACTTGCTCAATTTGCGAAGCTCTTTCTCTTGAATAAATTATGCAGTTTTTCTGAAGCTATAATCTATTTTATGTCTGAACATGTACAGTCACATCTGCCGATTTCCCTCCCATTCGGATAAATCCTTCGTGGTACGCCGCTTCTTTTCATTTTTTTTTCTTAGAGTGTGTATGCCCCATATTTAGGAAGAATGGTCCCCAATCTGTGATAACTGCAAAGGAATTGCGTTACTGGATGCCACAAAATCCTATCGATGTGCCTATTAAACTAGCTGATTCCAATAACTGAAGAACTAATTGGCGATTAATAATAGGGTTTGCGCGGAAATAGGTCCGCATTAGATCATTTATTCACCTTAAGACAAATAAATGGGAAAGCGTGGCAATGCAATGCAGATTTTCACTATAATTATTCTGTATGCCTGCTATTATTATTATTATTATTATTATTATTACTCTTGTCAATAGCCTGTAATATTTGTGTCTGTAATTATACACAACTGGCCATTAAAACCAAGAGGAAATACAGATGATAAACGGGTATTCATTGGACAAATACATTATACTAGAACTGACATGTGATTACATTTTCACGCAGTTTGGGTGCATAGATCCTGAGAAATCAGTACCCAGAAAACCACTTCTGGCCGAAATAACGGCCTTGATACAGCTGGGCATTGAGTCAAACAAACCTTGCATGGCGTGTACAGGTACAGCTGCCCATGCAGCTTCAACACGATACCACTGTTCATCAAGAGTAGTGACTGGCGTATTGTAACTAGCCAATTGCTCAGCCACCATTGACCAAACGTTTTCAATTGGTGAGATCTGGAGAATGTGCTGGCCAGGACAGCAGTCGAACATTTTCTGTATCCAGATAGGCCCATACAGGACCTGCAACATGCGGTCGTACATTATCCTGCTGAAATGTAGGGTTTCGCAGGGATCGAATTAAGGGTAGAGCCACGGGTCGTAACACATTTGACATGTAACGTCCACTGTTCAAAGTGTCGTCAATGAGAACAAGAGGTGACCGAGACGTGTAACCAATGCCACCCCGGACCATCACGCCGGGTGATACGCCAGTATGGCGATGACGAATACACGCATCCGACGTGCGTTCACCGCGATGTCGCCAAACACGGATGCGACCATCACGATGCTGTAAACAGAACCTGGATTCATCCGAAAAAATGACGTTCTGCCATTCGTGCACCCAGGTTCGTCGTTGAACACAGCATCGCAGGCTCTCCTGTCTGTGATGCAGCGTCAAGGGTAACCGCAGCCATGGTCTCCGAGCTTATAGTCCATGCTGCTGCAAACGTCGTCGAACTGTTTGTGCAAATGGTTGTTGTCTTGTAAACGTCACCATCTGTTGACTCGGGGATCGAGACGTGGCTGCACCGTCTGTTACAGCCAAGCGGATAAGATGCCTGTCATCTCGACTGCTAGTGATACGAGGCCGTTGGGATCCAGGACGGCGTTCCATATTAGCCTCCGGAACCCACCGATTCCATATTCTGCTAACAGTCTTTGGGTCTCGACCAACGCGAGCAGCAATGTCGCGGTACGATAAACCGCAATCTCGATAGGCTACAATCCGACCTTTATCAAAGTCGGAAACGTCGCGTACGCATTTCTCCTCCTCACACGAGGCATCACCACAACGTTTCACCAGGCAACGCCGGTCAACTGCTGTTTGTGTATGAGAAATCGGTTGGAAACTTTCCTCATGTCTGCACGCTGTAGGTGTCGCCACGGGCGCCAACCTTGTGTGAATGCTGTGAAAAGCTAATCATTTGCATATCACAGCATCTTCTTCCTGTCGGTTAAATTTTGCGTCTGTAGAACGTCATCTTCGTGGTGTAGCAATTTTAATGGCCAGTAGTGTAATTAGCCTCATATGTTTGCGTAATTGAGGTGCAAGTAACCTTGAGACACGGAGATGCCTAGTACTGTTATCTTTAGTAAGAAATTTTGATTCAAACAATTAAACGGTAGATGCAAGGGTATGCAGGAAGGCCCCAAACCTACTCTGGTTTAAGTAATATTACATGAGTCATCATCATCATCTTGGACAGTTTCCAGCCACTGGCTGGGTCTGTCGGGAACACAAGCCTCTCCACCGTGTTCTGTCTTTCCACCATTCCCCCTCTTCCACCTTCGTCCAGTTCTCTCCTCTTCTCATCACACATTCCTTCACTCCCTTCACCCATCTATCTCTTGGTCTTCCTCTGGGCCTCTTCCCCTCCAGTTGCAGATCAAACATCCTCTTTGGAATTCTTCCCTCATCCATTCTCTTCATGTGTCCATACCACTGCAGTCTTGATTTTTCTATCCTGTCCTGTACTGGTTCCTCCTTTAGTCTTTCCCTCACATACAAATTTCGCAATCTGTCTCGTCTTGTTACACCCACCCTGCTCCTCTGGAACTTCATTTCACTAGCCTGTATTCTACTTTTGTCGCTTTTGTGCATTACCCATGTCTCACTTCCGTATGTCAATATGGGGACAAAGTAGGTTCGGTATATAATTCCCTTGGATTTCTGTGGCACCTCCTTGCTCCAAATAAGCCCCCTAATGCATTTGTAGAACTGCCCTGCTTTTCTGCATCTTTCATTTATTTCCATTGCGTTTCCCCCCTTACTTTCAATCACGCTTCCCAGGTACTTGAAGTTCTCTACCACTTGTAGTTTTTCCCCTCCACAAGTTATATCCACATTTGGCCTATTCTTCTTCCTTGTTGTGACGATTATTTCACTTTTCTTTGCAGAGAAATGCATTCCATATTGTGCTGCCGTTGCCTCCCATGCATCTAACTGCTCTTGCACCTCCTTCACGCAATTTCCCCATAACATCAGGTCATCGGCAAAAAGCACTGCTTTCATTTTATGATCTCCAATTGCATCTGATACTTGCTGTAGGATTTCATCCATAACAATAATAAACAATAAAGGCGAAAGTGCACTTCCCTGTCGCAGCCCATTTTCCAGCTTGAACCATGCAGTACGTTCCCTCCCCACTTTCACACAACTCTCACTTCCCTCATACATTTTTCTGACTTTTCGTGTAATCTCTTCATCTATCCCTTTTGCGTTCAGCACATCCCAGAGCTTGTCCCTACAGATACTGTCATACGCCTTCTCAATATCCAAAAAGGCCATGATTAAGTCCTTCCCGTACTCATAGTGCCTTTCCTGCAGTTGCCTTACCGCAAATATGAGGTCCGTTGTTGATCTTCCCGGTCTGAAACCGTACTGCTCCTCTTGCAGTCTACTTTCAATACTGCTTCTTATTCTCTTCTCCAGCATCTTTTCATAGATTTTTCCACAGTGGCATAGCAGGGTGATTCCTCTGTAGTTCTCACATCTCCTTTTATCCCCTTTCTTGAAGATCGGGACTATAATTCCTTTCTTCCAATCCTCAGGAATTCTGTTCTCCTTCCACACCACCCTCAGCACTCTACTTCTCCTGCTGCTCGTATCATATCCACTGTTACTTCGTCCCAACCTGGTGCCTTGCCCCCCTTTCATCCTCTTTATGGCTTCTTCCACTTCATTCCAAGTTAGATCATCAATTTCCCCACTATTATAATCGTCTGCTGCCTTAGGCTCTCCATCGCTGTTAGTTACCTGCTTGGCAGCATTCAACAGATCTTCAAAGTACTCCTTCCAAATCTTTTTGAGCTCATGCATTTCCTCCACAACTCTTCCATTATTATCCATGATCCTCAGGCACTCGCTTCTGTCATTCCTCTTATTTCTTACCATGGTGTAAAGTACTTTTTTGTTCCCTTCACTGTCCTCTTCTAACATTCTTGTCCATTTTTCCATCCACTTCTTCTTCTCCGCCCTTACTATGGTCTGTGCCGCTTTCTTGCTTTCCTTATATTTTACCCTAGCTTCCTCTGTTCGGGTCTGGAACCATTCTCTGAAGGCTTTGTTCTTTCGAAGTACTGCCTCTTTACATATGTTGTTCCACCATGGGGTTTCCCTACTTCTCCTCTTTGTGCTAGTTCTTCCGCACACAGTCTCAGCTGCCTCAACTAGAGCCCTCTTAAAATCGCCCCATTCTTCTTCCACTGTTCTCTGATCTTCCTTTGGCAGCTTCTTCCTGATCAGTGTCTGGTACTGGGTCCTCCGTTCATCCTCTTTCAGCATCCATGTCTTCAACCTTTTCTCCTGTATATCTGTTGCCCTCCTATCTTTTTTCTCTCTTAGGGTGGCTACCAACAGCCGATGGTCGCTGTCTAAGGCCTCAGATGGTATGACCTTAACATCTGTGAGGCTGCTCATCATCTGCCTATCCACTAGTACATAGTCTACTACTGAAGTTTGGGACCAGTCCCCACTGTACCAAGTTATTTTGTGACTACTCCTCTTCTTGTACCACGAATTTGCGATCGCCAGCCCATTCCTCTTGCAGAATTCCAGCAACAATTTTCCTTCTCTATTTCGGTTCCCCCAGCCCTCTGGTCCCATTATCTCCTCGAATCCTTTCCTGTCTGTGCCAACATGTGCATTGAGGTCCCCTATTATAATCTGATTTCCTCCATTTAGCTGCTTTTGCATGTCATCTTCAAATTCCTCCTTCTCCTTTTTTGTACACCCCACCTGTGGGGCATATGCTTGGATGATTTCAATGCTTTTTCCTTTCACCCGTACTCTGGCTTTTATCATTCGATCATTGATACCTTCCACCTCCTCCTGCAGACCCTCTCTGACCACTATTGCCACTCCATTTCTTCCCCTCTCATTCCCTATCCAGTACAGTTTACATCCTTTACTTAGTGGTTTTTCACCAACTCCTCTCCACCTAGTCTCAGCAAGTCCCAAGATGTCCAATTTCCTCCTTTCCATCATTTCTACAATTTCTTCTAACTTCCCAGTTAGAGTCCTTACGTTTAAGGTGCCCAGCCGTAAACCATCTCGTAATCCTTTTCCATTGCTTGGTCCGTTTCCTTTAAATCCGTTCCGTGATCCGAGGCATGTTCCCTTTTTGAAAGCAGTTGATTTATCCACTACTGGCTTGCTAGGCCTATCGCAGCTTCACCAGAGCCCCGTTAGCCGTCACGTTTCAGGGTTCCCATAGGGCCTTCTCAGCTACCGTAGCGGTCCTGGGGCACACGAAGTCCCCGCTGTACATCGCCCCTAAAGGCAATCCCCTACTTTGTGCCGTTGCCCATCTCCCACGACTTGGACGAGGGGTTGGACTTATGGGAGACAATATTACATGAGTAAATGAATAAAAATACTTACACATCTCCTAACATAGCTCTGAAACGGTCATGAATTCCGTACAAGAGGTGTCCCAGATGAAGGCGTTGTGTTACTACATGTTATGTGAAATCTTAACTCTTGCATGTTTCATAGGTATCATTGACAGACATTTTAGAAAGGGGCTTAGAGAGTTAATTGCCAACAGCTACATTCTGAAAGCCTTCCAGTTGGCATTCGTAAGAACTGTGTTACAGAATTTCTTGACTTAAAACAGGTGACGTTAGTTTACCATACAGGTTAAATTAGAACATGCAAAACATTGTGTCTATAGCTGTCGTTTAATAATAGAGGGTTCCCGCTCAATGGACCGGTTGTATTACGCTCTGGGTTCTTCCGAGCCGTCAGCGCCACACAGCAATCTCCGAGTCATACTCGGAAAGTACGGTGTGCGGAGTCCTAACCAGATTACGTAATTTAGTTTTTCTCAGAGTTCCCTAAATCAGTGCACCTGGAAGCTAAGATTGTTACAGAGGACATCAGTCTGCTCTTTGTTGTCCATTGCGTTTTGAACGGTTCCCTATAGTATTGTTAAAATATAAACAACTGAAATAGATAAAGGCTATCTACTTCCCGAATGTATTTTCGTTGTCTCTATTTGCTTTGTTATTGCTCGCGTAACAACTAATATATGAGACAAAATTTGCTGCTACAAAATGAGCCCTGAAACACCTTTTAAGGATGCTGTGCTGTGACTTTCTTTGGATCATTAATTTTCAACAAAACAAAATATATTATGTTCTTATTATTCTGGATCTGGCTTTCTATTAAATGAACATTGTTTTGTTACTGTAACTGGCTATAAAGTTCAACATATCTTCAAGCTTACTTTACAGTTTTTGAAAAGGTTACTGAAAATTATTTCGTTATCAATACTGATGTTACAGTACGCAATGTTTGCTCAACATCAAAATTTTGCAGTGGGTTTTTGTTAACAGTAAAACACCAATAAGTACCAAGACTAACACGAGAACATGAGACTATTATCAGAGAAAAAGATGTTTTTACTATAACGTTTGCCACACCAGAACTGCGCACAGCAAGATTTCTTTTATGTTATGAAGGTAAATTATCTTTTTGCACTGTTAATAATATATCATCCGCAGCCCTGCAATTCCGAAAGCTGAAAGAAACAATTTCATTTCACTATTACCTGTCCACTTCTTTGCGGTATGATTGGTTTCATTTAATGGAGCCTGAATGCGCCGCGGCAGCGGCTCGTTCGTTCGTAGCGCAGCTCTGCACCACGAATAATATTTAAATAGCTGAAAATGTTTTAAAAGGATGGGATAAAATACCAGGCAAGCTTCTTACAAATCATAATGCAAGTTTTCACTAAGTAACTCTATTCAAAACATTTAGACAGATTAAATTATTACACACCTTTACAAAAAAGTACCTAATGGCGTCCTTCTCTCAATCTTGACAAAAGAATGCGACACAGGCATACAATATAGCGTCACAGGCTCTTCCTACTCACGTAACTCCAAGAAGACGACAGAGAAATTAATGATCGGTCACTACTATTTACAATCGTGACATATTCTCATCTTTGTTTGATATTTAGTAAGTATCGTCTGTGGCGGTTTCAGTACTCGCCGACACATATATTACCTTTAAAAAAATCGATACGTAATTCTATACAGGAATAAAACATGGCACATAATGGTTTCTCTTTATTACATAAAGTTCACAAAATCGTTGTCCACGCAATTACAATCATCCAGTTCAATTAATCTTTCTCCATTTTACCACATATGTGTTTTGCTAGGAGACTTTACAGTACCTTATTCTTTGCGAACCCTTTGGCATTGCAAATGAAACACGGATTATTAATTCATTGAATGAAACATTCTGCAGAATAAACCAAAGAGATGTATAATCTGCTGTATGGAAGTAAGATTCGGTTCAAACAAAATCAGAAGACAAGGAAGACTTCAAAGAGCACATTTGGCATTTTTCAGAAGAACAGCATCGTGCTCAAGAGTACGTCTCTATAAATTCTGCAAATGAGAGAATACGCTACGCAACAGATTTAAAACGACACTTTCTTGAAACCCCGTAATTCCAAGCACTGTGACGCTTACGTTTGAAATTCGGTTCAAGGGTGCGTACAACCATATTCTATAATAGTGCAAAAGCGTGGCTCCCTTGGGATCGACCACGCATCAGATGGCAAGCTGTCGACACATGAAAAAAAAAAGGCCGTAGCTTAGAAGTTCATGTTGCCATCAAAGGCGTCAGTGAAACCACTCTTTCCTCTATGACCTTGATTCCCACACATTTAGCGACCCAAAACGACAATTTGCAGTTCTGTGGGCAACAGGAAGACGTTCTTCACAACCTTCGACACTACTGGGACCTTCGGGCGTTTCAACGCTTCTCTAAGGAAACTGCGGGGCGGCGCCCTTATCGAACATGATCGCACCCGTTTGGAGCGCAGCGTGACCTCAAATTTTGCTCTCTCATACAGGTTGGAACCACTAGAGACAGTTCGACGCAGTTTGAATGTGATCCGAACCAGCAGAGTGTGCTTTTGCTTCATCATCCCTCCTATTTTCGCTTGCGTCCTCCTGTGGCGTGACCGCAGTAGATTTGGGGGGGGGGGGGGGGAGGAGGGGGAGGGAGGATGGGGCTGTAGGGGCAACATTGACACAGTCGTGAATAATTGGTCTTTCGAAGTCTCATTAGTTTGGCAAAATCATCGCTGCCTACTCGCCTTTGTTGGGCACCTGAAAACTGTACCTGTACAGAGAGACCCGTGAGGATACGCTGCTGCTCTTGCGCCTGATAGCAGGCAATGTGCAGTTAAAAGGAGTCGAATGGGTTGCCGGTCTTCAAGCGGCTAGGATTTCGTCTGTATGTGTGGGTAGAATTTTAAAACTTTCAATAAAGATGGGCAGGTGTCACCGAGCGTTTTGTCGAGCTGGTGGGGTCTTACGGGGACTTTCTGCCAATTTATTCAAGCATTTGTCAGTGTCTCAAACTACATGATCACGATACAGTATCACACAAAACAGGAGTGCTGAGAAAGCATAAGCACCCTTAGCTATTTCGGATCATTTTCATATTTCGTCGAACGTTCCTCAACGATCCCTATGGGTTCCAACCTGTACACAGAGCGAAAACTGCGCTCCAAATGGGCGCGATCATTTTCAATGGGATGCAGCCCCACAGTGTGCCTAGACAAGAGTTGAAACACTCGATCAATTATCAAAGGTTGCGGAGAATGTCTCCGTGCTGCCCATCGTACTGCAAACTGTTTTGGACTGCGAAAAGTGTGGGAATCTACGGCCCAGGGGGAAAAAAAGTGTTTCGTTGGTGCCCTTTACGCCACCCCCTGTGGCCTTTTCATGCTGATCCTGAGTCGAGGTTCTGACTTCCATCAGAGGGGCGTCAAGAGAAGTGGTGAAACGTGGGGAAGAGGGGGTGCAACGACCTTCATGTTGTGTAACACATCTACAGTGGCGTTTGTCAGAATTGTGGTGAAGTCTATTATCAATGAGACATCATTAACCCACAATACATCTCACATGAGTTTCTGAGCTGTGGTCTTCTTTTGGCATTTTTGACACCTTGCTGTTTGAAGCGTAGTCGGTCCCGAGTGTGCCAAGTTTTTGCACCGTTACAGAGGAAGGTCGTACGCATACCCTTGAACCGCATTTAAATCTTAGACGACGCGATGGGTAGGAATCAAGTAGTTTAAAAAAGTGTTCATTTAATTATGTGGTGCAGTGTATTTCAAATACAAAATACCAGCATAAATTTATACTATATGTTGATTGTATTTAATCCAGATCTTGTATTTTTAAGGAAATACGCCTAATTCTTAAATGAATTGTGTATAGTGGTATAATTCAACGATGACGTACTAGAGATTAAAGTTTCTGTGCTCCACACTCTGTTTTTGCTACGGTTTGTTTGCTCTTACAGTGTATCCTCCATTACCCCCGCTAGCACCAAGTGAACTACTGCTATCATAAGCACATGTCTGATATCATCTTAATCTTTCATTTCTCTATATAATTATTCTAACATTCTGCGTGGTGTCTGTTGTTCTATGTCGTGTCTCCCTACCACTATCGCGCAACGACTCTCTGAGCGTGTTTTTCAGGGAATTGACTAGTCTGAACCTGGGACCTGTTGCTGGTAAGGAGACGCCAGACCACACATGACATGTAGAGTTCAGAAGAGTTCAGTCAGACTAGCGATGATATAACCAAATACTTAATGATTTCAGCATCAGCTCCACTGGACTCCCTGTAAAAGAATCTTAATACTAACTAAATTTAGTGGAAGGGGTTCAAGGCTTTTAGTTAGCTGGTAAAATAACGTCGAAAAAGCAGTTAAGTTTACTATTGGAAATTTTATTCCACTCACAAAACATTGTTTGTAAATTGCACTATTGATAAAAGGAAATTTTTTAATACAGGATGATAAAAACCAACTGCGTTCAACAAAAATGTGAACGAATATTCCCTGAATGGGTTTCCAAGTTCTACAATGGATCAAAGGATGATCTATGCCATATCACATCTATAATCTAGGTTTAAATTAAGTTTCACTAAAGAGAAAACTATCAAAATGGTCTACAGTGACCCTCAATTATCTTTAATTACTTATCTAACTCGTCGTAAATTACAGTGGGTGATGTGGCTTCTAAATAATTATATAACACAAAAATCATCGTGCTTCAGATTTTAACTTATGTAGCAAATGTGAATACCATGAGCTTCAATTGACGACCGACACTAGTATTACGTAAAAAGGGGATGTAACAGATGAGACTTCTGCAGTTCTGAGTGAAGGCTTATGCGCTCAAAAATGCGGCATCGTGTGCGTTCATTACCTTGTCAGTGTTCGTCAGGGGGCGGCGGCCAGCGCAGCTCCATACAGCTCGCCGTCTCCGAATCTACTCTTTTCTAACTTCTCCTTACTACAATTTACCGAAGTTGGTTTAAAAAAAACTATCTGGCTGTGTTTTCATCTGACCAATCAGGGTCTCAAGGTTAACCTTAAGCTCCGCCTACAAAAATTCTGTTAACCAATCCAATGAGAAACGTTATAGTTTTCGTGGGGGGGGGGGGGCAATGTTTTTAAAGTTTGCAACGTAACAGAGATGCGAAAAAGTCTCACGCGAAGACTTGCATCTGGCGTGGTCCTTTTAGTGTTATCGTAAGATCTATATTGTTCTTCTGGAGGGCTCTAGCTTTTAACATGGGCTGGGGGGTGGTCCTAGCGGTTACTTTTCGTGGTGGGGCAATGTTTTTTAAGTTTGCAACGTAACAGAGACGCGAAAAAGTCTCACGCTAAAACTTGCGGCTGGTGTGGCCCTTTTAGTGTTATCGTAAGATCTGTACTGTTCTTCTGGAGGGCTCTAGCTTTTAACGTGGGCTGGGGGGTGGTCCTGGTGGTTAGCTGGAACATGGGTGTCCGTCCCTTATTGTAGGGCCTTCTAGCTTAACACGGTTCTGCTCTCAGTTTCTGTTCTCGTTTCTCCCCTCGGAACTGCGTCTGTCTCACGGTGGGAAGGTATGACATGCATTTAGGCATTCTTGTGTTAGTCTGTGGTATTCCATTTGATCACTCGTTACTCGTATTACTTTGGTTAATTTAATGTCACGATTCATTCGGAGCTATGTGACATACTATTGGATTTGCTTATCATGTCAGGGTTTTTATGGAAGGTGTTGGATTTGCCTGACACCTTACACTATTAGTCATACATTTCCCTCCTCAGAACTTAGTTCATTATTGGAGCCACAGTATCACTCAGCTTTAAACAAGAAATGTCTTCGAGAATGTTGACCTGGAAATATTTCTTTGTCCGCAAAGTAATTAGTTTTTGCAGTCAGAAAGCGTACTCGGAGAAATGTCGCTGGTAACAAGATAATCTGTAACGAATTACCACCACCCTCCTACGGCCTATTCTCCTGACTGTATCAGAGTGGATTACGCTAACTTTCTCTGTGCTGACTTTAGTACTCCCTTTCAGCGTTGGTATGGAGTGCGACAGCGGTACAGTGGAAGCACTGGCGACTGATGGGCTACTAATCTGCTCGCGCTGCCATCGACACTCCACATGTCTCATATCTGTCACAAGTAAAGAGGATAGTTTGCTCCACAGAGGCCAGTCACAATTTAACAGGACTGCCTGTCGTTACTGCCTACAGCGAAACAGGTACATCGGATTTCAGAATCGGTTTTGTGCTTCGCTTCCGCTTAAGACTCTGTACAGATTGCTTATCGACAGACGTCAGTTTTTTCTTCCGCTATCGCTTGAAGTTTTGATTTTCGTATAGTGGCTAGCTTACTGCGACCTACGTATCAGATATTTTTATCAAATGTGATATGAAACGTCCCCTTCGGAAAGTTATGTATTACTGTGCTGGTAAACCTCTTACGTTATTTGTTTTACAAACAGCTGAGCAAAACTGAACGTACTCGGACATTTCTCTCTTTACTTATTCTGATCATCGCTAAAGTGGCACACAATATTTTTAGCGCAACGCAATCAGACTTTCAATATCCCCGCAAAAGAATGGCCCTAACTAACAATAACCTAGACCTTTCATGAATCACTCACCTCACAAAAATCTTAGTTACTCGAACTACTGCAATACAACGAGCGCCAACACTGCCAGCTAAATAAAAGATTCTAACTACGGAAGGCACTAACTACTGATAGGCATAGTTAGCAAATGAAATATTTTGATAGAGAACAAACAATGTATTTACCTTAATAGTGTTTAAAATTCATAATATATCAGTTCATGACATCCAGTCTTACAAATTTCCTTTTTCTGACGAACATACGTCCAGATCGTCCGCTCTCAAAACTGTGGCATCTCCTCCCCCAAACACCACTGCTGGCCGCTCACATCCAATTGCACAACGCTAAGCGCTGTTCACATCCAGCTGCCCCACACTACAATAGCGAATATTCCAACAATGCCAACCAGCAACAGACTGCACACAGCACAGTTACAGTCTAACATAACAGTCGCGACACAGCCTCGATTTTGTTGCCTTCAGCGCCAGCAGTGCTCCAAGCGGCCGGTAGGTTGAACTGTGAGTTCGGCGCGATCGTGAAAGCGAATAGTGATTGTTTATTTTGATTTATACAATGGTTTTTACCATCGGGAGCGTTTGTAGCGCAATAAATTGCAGCAGCAATAGGAAAAAGACACCACAGCTGTCTTTTTTAGGTTTCCTAAGGATCCTGAGAGGTATATACCATCATGTTACTAAACTGTATCGTCAGGATTCATTTGCAAATGTATGTGTATAAATCATGAATGTTTCGTTTTAGGAGCAAAAAAATGGCTAGTTAATAGCAGACGAGAATACCTTATGAAGAAAGACCCGGTTTACCTGTATAATAATATTAGGCTTTGTTCGCTACATTTCGAACAAAACCAGGTCATGAACGCAGACAATAACAAACTCGTGTGGATTGCAGTATCCCCACTGTTTGACATTCCTAATAAGCCACCTCAACTGACGATAAAGAAGAAACTGCCACAAAGATTCGACAGTCAATCTAAAGGTGTAAAACAGTCCTATGACACAGAAGCAGCTAGTTCAACTCTCCATTTATTAGTGCCAGATTCGTGAGAATCATCAACACAAGACCTGCTTTGACGATGAAGTGGTTAGATTAAGTGCAGCTGTTCGTGTCTTACAAAAGCGTGTGAAGTGTCAGAATGTTCAGATCGCTAGACTTCGAGCGAAACTATTATGGGACAAGGAAAGTGCTACAGACAGATTGTTTGAAAATTATTCAAATATTTTGTTTTTCGTGAAATGTAATGTAATCAGCTCATTATGTTTTCAGCATATTTCTCCCACTATTTGTCAGTTGCTTGTCCCACTTAGAATAATATGAAGATGAAGGTCGTGGAAACAAGTGACAATGACAAACACAGTAGGCCTACATAGCGATAAACGAGCTGTCCATCGCTTTTGCATGTAGAGGTACATGTCTGTGCTTCTTACATGTGAATCTGTGTGTTTATATTCTTTTGATATCAACGTGGTAAGCTGCAATTCTGTCCAATGTCACAAGTGTTTCTTCATGAATGTGTTGTAGCTTGCCACTCTATTCATGGTTTTTGTCCATACTTGCGCTTATTTTAGAATCAATTTTAGAAACATATATGCCTTCTGATACTACACAAACTCTTGGAGGCAAGAAACTAACTCGAATAATTCGGAAATTACGTAGGAAATGGATGCAAACAAACATTATGCTTACGACGCGTCTGACGTTCACCTTACCTGCCACTCTGAGCGCTAGTGTCGCTCCATCTGTCAAACGGCAACAACTTTTACAGCAGTGAGTGTCGCGACTGTTATGTTGGACTGTGGCACAGTCAGTGATTTTCATACAGAGCGTTACGTGGCGTTACCAACATAAAAACCTAAACAGCCTACTTACAGTAATATGTAGCTTCCAGCGGATCACTGTTCTTGATTTAAATAAATTAGGGTAGATGATGACATTACACGTACTGTTCTGTAAGTCGTAAATGATCATTGAGGTGAGCTTCCGTTTCATATAAATGACAATTGAATTACTGCATTCAACTACATGTTCTAGTTTTAAGAACATAGTCTTCCGCGGCCGGTGTCACAATGATTAAAATTCTTCTGGGTATTATGCCGTGTTATTGCTAAAAACTAACAACAATAATCAACTAAAACCGACGTTTCGCCCGAATTGCAACGGCCTTTCCTCAGGGCCCTGTTAGTTTTTAGCAGTGACGCGGCATAATACCCAGAAGAATTTTAATCACTATGTTCTTGTTGTTAGTGTTTAAGTATGCCTTCTGAGGGAAGAAGATACCTTCTTCAGGTTCAGTGCAACGGATATACGTTAATAGTTTTTCTCCACTAATATACATCCAACATCACGTCTTTGTCAACTGTCCCCAGATCATTAAAAGTTGTGTACAAACGTTACAATATAGTCTCAATGTGCTTTTGTCTTATTTCAACGTACACGACAGCCTAATAGTGCACGTGCAGCTCTACATGCAGAACAGTATCATTAAGAGTTCAGTGGGAATCCCACAGTTAAATGCAGAGGAGAGAGCGAATAGGTGGAAGCAGTACACTGAAGGCCTGTATGATGGAGAGAACATGTCTGATGACATGACAGAAGAAAAAACAAGAGTCGACGCGGAATAGATAAGGGAGGATAAGTATAATAATTTAAAAGAGCTTTAGAAGACTGAAGATAAAATAAGGCAGAAGGCGTAGATAACAATCCAACGGAATTTCTAAAATAATAGGAGGACGTGGAGAAACGTCATCTGCAGAGATACGAATATTGCAAGAGCTGATAAGTGTGAGAATTATTGCACTATCAGCTTAAGAGCTTATGCTTCCACGTTGCTGACAAGAGTAATATACAGAAGAAAGAAAACAGAACTGAGGATTTGTTGGATGACAGTCAGTTGGCTTATGAAATGTAATGGTACCAGAGCTGCAGTTCTGAGATTGAGGTTGATTATGGAAACAGTCCTGAAGAAAAATCGGGATACCTGAAAAAAGCGTTAGAAAGTGTAAACTGGTGCAAGATGTTCTAAATTCTGAGAAAAACGGGTACAAGCTATAGGGAAAGACGGGTAATATACAATACGCTTAAGAACTAGGGGGGAATAATAAGAGTGGAAGACAGTACGAAGTGCTCGGATTAAAAAGGATGTAAGACAGGGATATAATCTTTCGCTCCTTTCGTTCAGTGTATACATCGAAGAAGCAACGACGGAAATAAAAGAAAGGTTCAAGAGTGGTATTAAAATTGAAACTGAAAGGATATCAATGATAAGATTAGCTGGTGGCATTGCTATCCCTAATGAAAGTGAAGGAGAATCACAGGATCTATTGAATGGAACGAACAGTCTAGTAAGTACAGAATAGAGTTTAAGAGTAAATCGAAGAAAGAGGAAGTGATGAGAAGTAGCAGTAATGAGAACAACGAGAAAATTAACATCAAAATCGAAACTTCCTGGCAGATTAAAACTGTGTGCCGGACCGAGACTCGAACTCGGGACCTTTGCCTTTCGCGGGCAAATGCCCTACCCCGTCCTCACAGCTTTACTTCTTCCAGTACCTCGTCTCCTACCTGTGAGGACGGGACGTGAGTCGTGCTTGGGTGCTCAGATGGTAGAGCACTTGCCCGTGAAAGGCAAAGGTCCCGAGTTAGAGTCTCGGTCCAGCACACAGTTTTAATCTGCCAGGAAGTTTTATATCAGCGCACACTCCGCTGCAGAGTGAAAATCTCGTTCTGGAAACATCAAAATTGATGATTACGAAGTAGATGAAGTTAAGGCATCCTGCTACCTTGGCAGCAAAGTAACCCACGATGCATGGAGGTAGGAGGATATAAAGAGCAGACAAGCACAGGCAAAAAAGGCGTTCCTGGTCAAGGTAAGTCCAAATACAGACCTTAATTTGTGGAAGAAATTTCTGAGAATATACGTTTGGAGCACAGCACTGTTTTGTAGCGAAACATGAACTGTGAGAATACCGGAACGGAGGAGAATCGAAGCATTTGAGTTGTGGTGCTACAGAAGTATGTTGAGAATTAGGTAATGTTGAGAATAAGGTAACGAATATGGAGGTTCTACGGCGAAGGGGCAGGATCGTAGGACATATGTTACATTAGGGAGTAACCTCCATGGTACTAGAGGGAAATGTAGAGGGGAAAACTGTAGAGGAAGTGATAGAGTGACTGGAATACATCCAACAAATAATTGAGACATAGAGCTACTCTGTTATGAAAAGTGTGGCACAGAACTGAGAAGAGATAGAGAGAGAGATAGAGAGAGAGAGAGAGAAAAGGGAGAAAGCAGAGGGAGGTTATAGGGGCATCATTGAGTTAAAATTCAAACTCATGCGTAGCAATGGGAGACAAGTAGGGGCTTTCGAAAAAAGTTGTATTCTAAGATACTTTCCCTGGACATTTTTCCGCCGGTGCACTTTTCACCGCGAAATGCTAGGGATTTCTAAGGCAGTGCTCGTTAAAACAGTCTCGTATCATCGGCACTGAACACTTCCTTTGGGTCATAATTCGAAATTATGTTGCGCAGTATTGTCTTCCATTCCATTGCTTGCGCATCCTTAGCTCCCCTTCCAGTTCATTCCACACGATGGTGTATCTAACTCAAACGGTTCAACCGTCCTGTGGATGCTTTAAGCTCCATATGCCCAATCTCTTCAGCCTCACTCTACAATATGGATGAAGAAATCTGGCCACAACGTACAAATATTTCCGTCCTACACAGTTCCATTGTGAGCAAGTTTTGTGACAATGCAGCGGGATTTGACGTTTGTAAAGTACATGGAGAACAGATATGGAAGATCCCCTTTGTATTAACAGTAAACGATTTGGATACGAAATAGGGGCAATATAAATAAAACTTACGTAAAAACACGCGGTAACCAAGCTATCTGGTGTAGAGCCATTACCTTATCCCCTATGACGGCACTTAAAATAATGAAGTTAAGAAGTACCTCACTGGTATCTACTTCTTTGAAACCTGCAAGAGAGCTGTACACTGAATGATTTTCTAGCTGTTAAACGATATCATTAAATAAATTAACACAGAATTTAAATAAGGGCTGGGTTTGGAAGAGAAGAATCTCAGAGATTTCAGACGAATGGTTAAACCGAAGAGATGTAAATTACATCTGCAAAGACCAAGGTGCGTATAGTTGGTAGGTGTGGAGGAAGCAGCCTAAAGTATGACAGAGCGGTAGTGGAGTTGGTAATATGAATCTAAAAGTAGATGATAATTAAATCGTGTATTTCGTTTCCTTCCTTCGTGAATTTTGTTTTCTTGTAGTGATGGAGAGAGAAAGGTGACACACTCCATACAGCACACCAGAAACAAATGACATGTGCTGAACAAGAAAATACTTCGGTAATTCATGCAATTAGCACTGTGTTTTCGCTTCTGGCCACACGGTGCCAGAGTACACGTCTTTCTTAGGTTTTCTAATGATAAGTGGCTGTCCCCCATGAACCATGGACCTTGCCGTTGGTGGGGAGGCTTGCGTGCCTCAACGATACAGATAGCCGTACCGTAGGTGCAACCACAACGGAGGGGTATCTATTGAGAGGCCAGACAAACGTGTGGTTCCTGAAGAAGGGCAGCAGCCTTTTCAGTAGTTGCAGGGGCAACAGTCTGGATGATTGACTGACCTGGCCTTGTAACACTAAACAAAACGGCCTTGCTGTGCTGGTACTGCGAACGGCTGAAAGCAAGGGGAAACTACAGCCGTAACTTTTCCCGAGGGCATGCAGCTTTACTGTATGATTAAATGATGATGGCGCCCTCTTGGGTAAAATATTCCGGAGGTAAAATAGTCTCCTATTCGGGTCTCCGGGCGGGGATTACCCAGGAGGACGTCGTTATCAGGAGAAAGAAAACTGGCGTTCTACGGATCGGAGCGTGGAATGTCAGATACCTTAATCGGGCAGGTACGTTAGAAAATTTAAAAAGGGAAATGGATAGCCTTGGGAGAGCCAGTCCTGACAAAACTGTACCATCTGGGGAGCAAGATGTATGAGACAGGCGATATTCCCTCAGACTCCAAGAAGAATATAATAATTCCAATCCCAAAAAAAGCAGGTGTTGACAGATGTGAAAATTACCGAGCTATCAGTTTAATAAGTCACAGCTGAAAAATACTAAAGCGAGTTCTTTACAGACGAATGGAAAAACTGGTAGAAGCTGACCTCGGGGAAGATCAGTTTGGATTCCTTTGAAATGTTGGAACACGTGAGGCAATACTGACCCTACGACTTATCTTAAAAGAAAGATTAAGGAAAGGCAAACCTATGTTTCTAGCATTTGTAGACTTAGAGAAAGCTTTTGACAATGTTGACTGGAATACTCTCTTCCAAATTCTGAAGGTGGTGTAATATCTCTTTATATTCGATGAATTATTCTGATACAATTCTACCCTTGAATGACGTTTACTAATTTTCTATCTTCATACTCGCAGAATCCATGCGCAAAATAGTTTCATACAATAGCTATGCTATGAGCGCATAATTATTCTTTGTAGTATTCTCTCTAGTGGTTGTTAGGAAAAAAAAGCTTCCGAGATTGTCTTCGTGCCGATTAGCCTGAGCTTGGTTTGAAGAATTGTAATCTGAATATTGAGATTTATAACAAATGATAACTGACACGAAATTGTACGATTAAAGGGAAATATACATATATATTGCTCCTTCATACAAAATGTGTGTATTTGACATCTGAGAATTAATGATATTCATCGATATATTGCGTAGTTGTTAATCAGAAGGGAACTTCCGAAAGACTGGATACGAACCTGCATTTAATAATCCAAGAGCTCCATCACTTCTTCGGAAGGTTACACTTCATCAAAGCCAAATATCCGCTTGATCTGAGGTTTCCCGACTGATTATACAACGCTCCCAAAAATTACGAGCCATTTTATTTGTACAGATTAGCAGACTGCCGCAAAGCACGAGCCTCTAGAGAAGAAGAATCATCGCCTGATTTCATTCTAACAAGTAAAATTTCTGAATCATTTTGAGTGAATGAGCTATGACTGTGTTTCATGTTATGAATGACTGATTGCTCGAACGAATTGAGAGCTACATAATCACGTAGACAGGAGGAAAAACTACAGTGGCGCCAGTGTGACAGGGCTCTCTTGGATTGTTATATAATATATGTATTTTTTGTTTCATGAAAACCAACGAGAACGAGAGGTAGCTAATCTGATGAGAGATTCGGTGCCCATAGTAAAAGATTGCTGATACCAAGAAACGATTTCAACTATTGGACAACACCGAGACTACAGAACAAGGCCAGAGAAATCTAATTTTTTTTTATCCTGTAGTTAAAATAGTTTGAAATCAATTTAGAAAGAACTTTTTTCCAGATAGTAGTTAGATTGTAGAACTGTATATTGTGTGATTTAAGTATCTGGACATTGAACTTTATACCATCTGTGAAGTAATTTGAAAGTTAAGTGTGTCTACGACAGTAAATTTGAGATTGTATTTAGTGACTAGAACCTGATATTGTCAGTTATTTAATGGTATTGACTAGAGCGGCATTTAAAATGTCATTGAATCAGCAATGAGAAGTGCAACAGCCTTCAGCTGTTTGCGCTGAAGCAGAGGCCACGGATAGCAATTCTGAGACTGTTGTGGCTAGCGGTAGCAATATAAATAATACCGTTGGTTCAGAAAACATTCATACAACAGCTGATCAGAGGGTTGTTGACACATTAGTTGTTATTATGCAACAGTTGTCTCTATTAGCCGAAGGCCAAGCGGAGGTAAAACGAGACTTATCCGTTATACAAAATGAACTCCAAAATCAATTAGCCGAAAATCAAACAGAATTACAAAATCAATTAAAAGCAACGTTTACCGAATTAGATCAGAGATTAAATACCCAGACACAGGAAATAAAAGAACAGGCAGAAAGGACCGAATAGAATCTTATTGCCCAAATTGAGCAGGTTCGCCAACACTGCCAAGAAAACAATAGTAAATTAAAAGCGGAACTAACCGAATATGTATCCGTCAAAATTGACACGATACAAAAACAAGTAGAACTGTTTCCTCAAGTAATACAAGCTCAAGAGGACATAAGTGTTCCGTAGCTATGAAACCAGAAATAATAGAATCCCAAGATAATCTAAAGAAGCAATTTGACGAAGTGAAATTAAACCGGAGACAGTGGAACATAGAATGAATGTACTTCCGGGAAAGTTTTCAGAAATGACATTAGAGCGGCAAAATTTTCCTTCGGAAACGATAGAAGAAACTGCGAAAGTAGCTTTACAGTCAATTTCGGAGAGTTCCGAGGAGAATTTTTTCAACAAAGGGTTAAAGGAAGTTCGTGAACAACTTGGCGAAGAATTCTCGCGTTGGAAAGAAAATATAGATAGATCACTAAATCTCTCGCAGGAGGATTTAGAAACAGCGAGAAGTAGGAAACAAAATTCTCAATCTGCGCGTGACATTCCGTCCACGTCAAGATCCGATGTAGACAGAACTGGTACGTCACAAGTTAGATTCGATATAACGGATAGCCACAGGGAAAAATACGAACAGGATGATTTTGGAATCGTAGTACCGTTGAGGAAAAGATGATTAAACAGAGACAATTTCAAATCTTTAACCCTGACAAAAAGAATGTTCATCCTGAAGTCTTTATTTGAAGTTTCAGAGGTCTATTTCTACGATCTTGGACAGAATGGCAAAAGATTAGTTTTGTATCTGGATATATACAAGGATCAGGAGCATTGTGGGCATCCGAACAAACATCTTCTTGTAAATGTTACAAAGAATTTCTAGCAAAATATTGGTCTGCTGGAATACAAGAAAGACTTAGGCAGGAAGTATTATATCCTGAGCCTTTCTCATTTTCTAGAGGATCTCTAAAGAGATATTTTGAGAAATACATTAATAAGTCTTTGTTTTGGGATGTACCGATTCCTTTGCCGGATATACTTAGGATACTCAAGTCCAGACTACCCACCAGCCAGAGTCAGCTGTTATACATAAATGATAAGGATATACACTCATTTATGACTACGCTTGATCATACTGATATAATTGAGGAGGACAATAAAAGGGCAAGAGAAATGTCATATCAAAGAAGAGCAATAGAAGCGAATGCGAGCTGCAACGCGAATGGGAATGGCAGTAATGGTAGCAGTAACAATAATCATAACCAACTACACTCTCTGAGGAGACTTAGAAATGGACAAAATGCAAACAATAATTATTACCGTAATGGAAACTTTAGTAATGGTGCCGCGAGGGGCTATTTTATGAACAATAGGAATTTTAATCGATATAATCCAATGTATGGCAACACAGGACAGTTCTACCAACACTAGCAGAACAACAACAATAATTATACGAATCAAGCAAGACAATATAGACAGAATTCACCACAACAACCGATAATCATTGAAGTAGCTGAAGAGACTAATACAAATCGGACCAACAATCAGTCAAACTAAACATGACCGCATCGTGCCCCGGAGGAGCGGTCAGGGGATCTGTTAGGGGCGAAACAGAAAATTACAATTGTTAAGATATAATTATGGTGAGCTGTTGACTGAAGAGTTAACAAAGGATTTAATAACGTGTCATAATGGCAGATCGAGTGTTCCAGTATCGGAAGTATTTGTTGAAATAGAGGAAGTTCCAACAAATGTGATATTAGACACCGCCGCTTCCGCCAATGTCATCTCAGGCGCTCTTTTTAGGAGAATTATTAGGAAGAAGAAGGTACCAATTTTGCCGGTACAGAACTGCCAAATCATCGGAGCTGTTGGAGCACGCTCTCCCAATGTCAAAATACAAACACAATTAGAGATGAAAATGGGAAATGTAGCGATAAAATGCACGTTCCTTGTAGTGGAGAAGTTATTAGTGGACTGTATTCTTGGTATTGGGAGTATGCAGGAGTACGATTGTCAGATTTTGGAAGGAATAGTTAAATTTAGATTAAATGGAGAAGAGATAGCACTGGATTTAAATAGAAAGGAAACGGTGCATGAGAAATATTGTCGAGGTGCCATAGATCAATTAATTGACACTACAAACGGTAGTTGGAAGGAGCTATCAACGGATTTGATACAACAGGAGGACTTGAACCAAACAACAATGATAAAAGCTAGTGAATCAAATCAGCTTACCGGAGAACAAAGGCAGCAGCTTCATTATTTGTTAGAGGCATATGAAGAGATTTTTGATGAGAAACCAGGAATTATTAAAGGGTATATTTGTCACCTACAAGTGAAGCCACATCAGACTTACTGTTACACGCACTATCCGATCCCCTGGCGTTTAAAACAATCTGTTCAAAGGGAGATAAATAGAATGTTAGAATGGAACTTGATTGAGCCATCAACTAGTCCATATTGTTCTCCGCTATTAGTCGTTCCAAAACCTGGAGGCAACGTAAGATTAGTTCTGGATGCGAGAGAGATTAATAAAATAATATGGAGCAAAGGTTTATTGAGGCGACACATCCATTCCCCGAAATTTTATGTTCTTCATTCTATGAAGAACATAAAGAAATGGAATCTTATTTATACTGGACCATATGTTATTGTAAATATACCAAATCCTGGATCATACTTGTTGGCATATCCCGAATTGAAAAGAACAAAGGGATTATTCCCGCATAATGATATTAAGAGATTTTTTGAAGGATCGTAGACCTGCGATACCAAATATGGAGAAGAATTTAGAGTGGAATTTGACTATGAGTCGAATGAGGATATAAATATCAAGATGTTTATGTTGTCTAGAGGGTAAGAGACAGTGAGATTGCTCCTGTAACAGGTTAAGAGACAGTGAGATTACTCCTGTGATAGGTTAAGAGACGGTGAGATTACTCCTGTGATAGGTTAAGAGACAGTGAGATTACTCCTGTGATAGTTTAGCACAAAATTTTAAGATAGGTAAAAGAAATCGTTAATTACTAGTGTTTTTAAGTGTGGACTATGAGCAGAAGCCATAGTGATATACAATGAAAGTGCATCTACATTTCCCCAAGACACGGCACTTATGTGAGAATTGCGTGTGAAACTTGAACAGTGCGGGATATGTAGGTAAATACGCTGTGTGTATGATGTGCGCTGTTCGCGGGAGAAAACAAATGAACTGTGAAATGGAGCAACAGTCGATAATGACACTGCTGCAAACAATTGAAGAAAATCTCGGGTTGCGCGAGAGAAAATTATTATAATTTTTAGATTTTTCATTATGCTTTCTCTACCAGGAGAATTAATTTAAGAATTTTAATTAACATTTTAAGAATAGCAGTTTGTGTGTTTCATATTATGTACATAATTGTTGAAATATATTTCCCTAAATGTTCATGAGATAATGACGAAGATTCTGCGAATAGATGATTTGTTAAATGAACATACGTCATCATTAATGATATTTATATGTAGGTGGTTCTATAAATCAATTAATTATAAGAAAAATGAAAATTTTTCAGAGAATTTTTTTCTAGAAATTATTCCTTTTGTGAAGTCAGTGTCATATGCCTATGTTTAAAATTTTTCATCCAGAGAAGAAGAATCATCGCCTGATTTCATTCTAACAAGTAAAATTACTGAATCATTCTGAGTGAATGAGCTATGACCGTGTTTCATATTATGAATGACTGATTGCTCGAACGAATTGAGAGCTACATAATCACGTAAACAGGAAGAAAAATTACGGTGGCATGGGTAAAATACAGGGAGCGAAAGGCTATTTACAATTTGTACAGAAACCAGATGGCAGTTATAAGAGTCGAGGGGCATGAAAGGGAAGCAGTGGTTGGGAAGGGAGTGAGACAGGGTTGTAGCCTATCCCCGATTTTATTCAATCTGTATATAGAGCAAGCAGTAATGGAAACAAAAGAAAAATTTCGAGTAGGAATTAAAATCCATGGAGAAGAAATAAAAACTTTGAGGTTCGCCGATGACATTGTAATTCTGTCAGAGACAGCAAAGAACTTGGAAGAGCAGTAGAACGGAATGGACAGTGTCTTGAAAGGAGGATATAAGATGAACATCAACAAAAGCAAAATGGAATGTAGTCGGATTAAGTCGAGGGATGCTGAGGGAATTAGATTTGGAAATGAGACACTTAAAGTAGTAAAGGAGTTCTGCTATTTGGGGAGCAAAATAACTGATGATGGTGGAAGTAGAGAGGATACAAAATGTAGACTGGCAATGGCAAGGAAAGCGTTTCTCACGAAGAGAAATTTGTTAACATCGAGTATAGATTTGAGTGTCAGGAAGTCGTTTCTGAAAGTATTTGTATGGAGTGTAGCCATGAATGGAAGTGAAACATGGACGATAAATAGATTAGACAAGAAGAGAATAGAAACTTTCGCAATGTGGTGCTACAGAACATTGCTGAAGATTAGATGGGTAAATCACATAACTAATGAGGAGGTACTGACTAGAATTGGGGAGAAGAAGAGTTTGTGGCCCAACTTAACCAGAAGAAGGGATCGGTTGGTAGTACATGTTCTGAGGCATCAAGGGATCACCAATTTAGTACTGGATGGCAGCGTGGAGGGTAAAAATCGTAGAGGGAAATCGAGAGATGAATACACTAAGCAGATTCAGAAGGATGTAGGCTGCAGTAGGTACTGGGAGATGAAGAAGCTTGCACAGGATAGAGTAGCATGGAGAGCTGCATCAAACCAGTCTCAGGACTAAAGACCACAACAACAACAAGTGGCTGTTATGCATGTATTGCGATGTTTGTTGCGCGAAACTATAACACTTATTGTCCCCTTTCAACTTCCATTTTCTGTAACAGACACCCGGTGGAACGAATACACTGATAATTAACTTTTAGAAGTTCACGTTTCGGTCATTGGCTCTGAGAATAACACATTCTTGGTAGAACCTTTGCTAAAATCAACAGAGCAATCGCTATTTCTGAACGTAAGAACACCTATTCTCTTACGGTTGGTTTCCTCATATTTGAAGTAACTTTTAATTCATAGTCAAGGACTGTGTGCTTCTTCTTGAAACACGAAGATACCTGTGTCAAAGTCGACAGTTGAAGAATTGAGCTTTGGCAGCATTTTACGTAAAGGCAATATTTATCACGGGTGAAACAGTTACCGATTATTCTTAACGTCGTTTCGTTTGAATAAGGTGCTTTTCATCTAAGACTTAGGAAGGTATTTTAACACGTTTTGGGAAGACGTTTTAAAACCTTTCTTAGCGAGATATTAACTACGTTAAGCCAAGATATAATGCGATGTCCAGAAACACGTTTCAGAATCTAAATTAAAGTCCCTAACGCACGCTAGTGATATGCCGTTGTATACCCACATACATATTCTAAAGGTTCATGCATTGTCGCTGGAACCACTCTCTTCTGTCAATGGCTTCCCGTTTCAGCTCAAGTGATTTCCACATCCTATCCCCTTCTTCAGGTCTTCCAAATACGATGCTATGCAAAACGAAAGGACGAAACATCTTTGTTATGATAATTATGTCACTGCCAAGTAACGTAGCTCGGAGTAACTTGGACAATACGTAGAAACAACTGCTACAGTGCAGTACAGTACAGAACGTAACTGAAAGAAATAGGCAAGGAGACGAACAGAAAAGACAATTTTATTCAACCACAACGACTGCACTGCAGTCAGGGGATTTATGATGGTCCCTTGGACATTACAAAAGGCGGTATATGGTTCTTAATAAGGTGTATGATCGCCACGGTCGGCAGTGGACGCTCTGCAACGTACTGTCACGCCGGTCGCGAGGAATTCTTTTGGTAGGGCGTTCCGTTGCCACAACGACGCGGTTGACACTCGCCAGATGATCGTTGGCACGTGTGGACGTGCTACTCTACATTTCCCCAATGCGCTCTACACGTACTCAGTGAGATTTAAGTCAGGAGAAGGGGGCACACCAGACCATCTGTCAAATTTCGTCTAGTTGCAAGAACTCCTACGCCTAAGTTGTTCGATGTTGTCGCTCATTGCCATCCATTAGAATCCAGTCATGGTCGAATATACTCCTGAGAAACTGCACATGGGGAATGAGTACAGTCAGAATAACTTAGACTGGTGGATGTTCAGCGTTCAAAAATTTTGAGATCTGTGTGCTGACACAACATTAAGCCTCCCCAGACTATAACACATGGATCGACAAAACCATCGTGTTCCACAGTGTTCTTGGGTGCATACCTGTTCCCACTTGAGGGTTCATCCAGCCCTGGCTGTTCTTTCTCTGTATGGTCCAATTTTCATGGAGCTACGTTACTTTTCAGTGACAAATCATGCAGAAGTTACTTTCGTTTTTACATACCAGTGTAGCTGCAGTCTGGTTTCTGTGCAAGTTACAGATACCTGTTTTCTCCCTGTATATTACGACTTCTACCTTAATAGTTCCGAAGAGCGCATATCAGACGAAATTGTCAAAAGCTTTTTCTAAATCTACAAATCCTACAAACTTGGCTTCATCTTTATTCAATCTATTTTCTAATATAAATCGTAGGGTCAGCAAGACTCGGGAGTTCCCATATTTCGACGCAATCCAAACTGATGGTTCCCGAAGTAGAAATGATTCAAATGGCTCTGAGCAGTGTGGGACGTAGCATCTGAGGTCATCAGTCCCCTAGAACTTTTTTTTTTTTTGGTCATCAGTCTACTGACTGGTTTGGTGCGGCCCGCTACGAATTCCTTTCCTGTGCTAACCTCTTCATCTCAGGGTAGCACTTGCAACCTACGTCCTCAATTATTTGCTTGACGTATCCCAATCTCTGTCTTCCTCTACAGTTTTTGCCCTCTACAGCTCCCTCTAGTACCATGGAAGTCATTCCCTCATGTCTTAGCAGATGTCCTATCATCCTGTCCCTTCTCCTTATCAGTGTTTTCCACATATTCCTTTCCTCTCCGATTCTTCGTAGAACCTCCTCATTCCTTACCTTATCAGTCCACCTAATTTTCAACATTCGTCTATAGCACCACATCTCAAAAGCTTCGATTCTCTTCTGTTCCAGTTTTCCCACAGTCCATGTTACACTACCATACAATGCTGTACTCCAGACGTACATCCTCAGAAATTTTTTCCTCAAATTAAGGCCGGTATTTGATATTAGTAGACTTCTCTTGGCCAGAAATGCCTTTTTTGCCATAGCGAGTCTGCTTTTGATGTCCTCCTTGCTCCGTCCGTCATTGGTTATTTTACTGCCTAGGTCGCAGAATTCCTTAATTTCATTGACTTCGTGACCATCAATCCTGATGTTAAGTTTCTCGCTGTTCTCATTTCTACTACTTCTCATTACCTTCGTCTTTCTCCGATTTACTCTCAAACCATACTGTGTACTCATTAGTCTGTTCATTCCGTTCAGCAGATCATTTAATTCTTCTTCACTTTCACTCAGGATAGCAATGTCATCAGCGAATCGTATCATTGATATCCTTTCACCTTGTACTTTAATTCCAGTCCTGAACCTTTCTTTTATTTCCATCATTGCTTCCTCGATGTACAGATTGAAGAGTAGGGGCGAAAGGCTACAGCCTTGTCTTACACCCTTCTTAATACGAGCACTTCGTTCTTGATCGTCCACTCTTATTATTCCCTCTTGGTTGTTGTATATATTGTATATGACCCGTCTCTCCCTATAGCTGACCCCTACTTTTTTCAGAATCTCGAACAGCTTGCACCATTTTATATTGTCGAACGCATTTTCCAGGTCGACAAATCCTATGAAAGTGTCTTGATTTTTCTTTAGCCTTGCTTCCATTATTAGCCGTAACGTCAGAATTGCCTCTCTCGTCCCTTTACTTTTTCTAAAGCCAAACTGATCGTCACCTAGCGCATTCTCAATTTTCTTTTCCATTCTTCTGTATATTACTCTTGTAAGCAGCTTCGACGCATGAGCTGTTAAGCTGATTGTGCGATAATTCTCGCACTTGTCAGCTCTCGCCGTCTTCGGAATTGTGTGGATGATGCTTTTCCGAAAGTCAGATGGTATATCGCCAGACTCATATATTCTACACACCAACGTGAATAGTCGTTTTGTTGCCACTTCCCCCAATGATTTTAGAAATTCTGGTGGAATGTTATCTATCCCTTCTGCCTTATTTGACCGTAAGTCCTCCAAAACTCTTTTAAATTCCGATTCTAATACGGGATCCCCTATCTCTTCTAAATCGACTCCTGTTCCTTCTTCTATCACATCAGACAAATCTTCACCCTCATAGAGACTTTCAATGTATTCTTTCCACCTATCTGCTCTCTCCTCTGCATTTAACAGTGGAATCCCCGTTGCACTCTTAATGTTACCACCGTTGCTTTTATTGTCACCAAAGGTTGTTTTGACTTTCCTGTATGCTGAGTCTGTCCTTCCGACAATCATATCTTTTTCGATGTCTTCACATTTTTCCTGCAGCCATTTCGTCTTAGCTTCCCTGCACTTCCTATTTATTTCATTCCTCAGCGACTTGTATTTCTGTTTTCCTGATTTTCCCGGAACATGTTTGAACTTCCTCCTTTCATCAATCAACTGAACTATTTCTTCTGTTACCCATGGTTTCTTCGCAGCTACCTTCTTTGTACCTATGTTTTCCTTCCCAACTTCTGTGACGGCCCTTTTTAGAGATGTCCATTCCTCTTCAACTGTACTGCCTACTGCGCTATTCCTTATTGCTGTATCTACAGCGTTAGAGAACTTCAAACGTATCTCGTCATTCCTTAGTACTTCCGTATCCCACTTCTTTGCGTATTGATTCTTCCTGACTAATGTCTTGAACTTCAGCCTACTCTTCATCACTACTATATTGTGATCTGAGTCTATATCTGCTCCTGGGTACGCCTTACAATCCAGTATCTGATTTCGGAATCTCTGTCTGACCATGATGTAATCTAATTGAAATCTTCCCGTATCTCCCGGCCTTTTCCAAGTATACTTCTTTCTCTTATGATTCTTGAACAGGGTATTCGCTATTACTAGCTGAAACTTGTTACAGAACTCAATTAGTCTTTCTCCTCTATCATTCCTTGTCCCAAGCCCATATTCTCCTGTAACCTTTTCTTCTACTCCTTCCCCTACAACTGCATTCCAGTCGCCCATGACTATTAGATTTTCGTCCCCCTTTACATACTGTATTACCTTTTCAATATCCTCATACACTCTCTATCTGTTCATCTTCAGCTTGCGACGTCGGCATGTATACCTGAACTATCGTCGTCGGTGTTGGTCTGCTGTCGATTCTGATTAGAACAACCCGGTCACTGAACTGTTCACAGTAACACACCCTCTGCCCTACCGTCCTATTCATAACGAATCCTACACCTGTTATACCATTTGCTGCTGCTGTTGATATTTCCCAATACTCATCTGATCAGAAATCCTTGTCTTCCTTCCACTTCACTTCACTGACCCCTACTATATCTAAATTGAGCCTTTGCATTTCCCTTTTCAGATTTTATAGTTTCCCTACCACGTTCAAGCTTCTGACATTCCACGCCCCGACTCGTAGAACGTTATCCTTTCGTTAATTATTCAATCTTTTTCTCATGGTAACCTCCCCCCTTGGCAGTCCCCTCCCGGAGATCCTAATGGGGGACTATTCCGGAATCTTTTGCCAATGGAGAGATCATCATGACACTTCTAGAACTACCTAAATCTAACTAACCTAAGGACATCACACACATCCATGCTCGAGGCAGGATTCGAACCTGCGACCGTAGCAGTCACGCGGTTCCAGACTGAAGCGCCTAGAACGGCTCGGCCACCGCGGAAGGCCCCGAAGTAGACTTCTACCAATTATTTCATTCTTCTGTATGTACACTCACGTTCAGAAAAGGCAGAACACTACTGGAAAATGTGCCTGCGGCTCTCGTTGTCGCTATAAACCGAAGTTAATGGATCAGTGTGACTTGAGCAGACGTGCAGGATGCCTCGCAGACGTGTGCGCTAACCGTACTGTCAAATCAGCGAGTTTGAAAGAGGGCGCATTTTTGGCATGATAGAATGTGGTGCATCCATCGGGGAAATTACTAACGAAGTGCAACGGGTGTTTGCAGAATGGTTCACAGAAGGCGTGGTACACGACGAGATGGGTGAGATCGCATCACCTACACCACCCTCCGAGAAGATAGACATCTCATCCGAAAGCCATCGCAGGAGAAATTTGGGAGAGACTCGCGTTCTCTCCTCTACTCTGGCGCAACAGTGTAACAGTAGAACACATTGTACACTGTCAGGGGTGACTGTTCGTCGCCGTTTATTACGGCATGAGTTGCGTGTGCTTCGTTCACTTCTCCGCCTACCTTTGACGAATGTGCAGAAAAATGCTAGACGGCAATGGTGTATGGAACGATATCGCTGAGGACAGGTATGGCGTCAGGTGTTTTTGAACGAATCCAGGTTCTCTTTGTTTGAAAATGATGGCCGCATTTCCGTTCGCCGCAGAAAGAGGGAGTGGTATCACGGTGACTGCATTCGCAGAAGACGTACAGCGCCAGCTGAAACCCTTACGGTGAGGGGTGCTACTGAGTATAACCACAAACCACAGTTGGTGCATATCCAGGACACTGTAACCCGCGTGACCTAAGCGAATGACAGGTTCCGACCCATAGCCATACCCTTTCTGCGCAACACCCCAGACGCTATTTTTGACGTGTTGTTGCACGAACACTTGCCGTCTTATGTCACAGGAAGTCAGCCTTTTGCCCTGGCCCGCCATATCACCAGACTTGTCGCCAATCAAAACCATGTGGGATATGGTGAAATGACGGGTGAAGCAGACCTGTGACCCAATGCTAACCACCGCAGATGAACTTTGGAACCAGGTGGATGCAGCAAGGTTGGATATGCCACAGGACGCCCATCGCGCCTTCTGCTCGTCGATGGACCCTGTGCTTACTAGGCAACAGGATACACGCTGAACCGAGGTGAGTGAAATGCTAATCGTTTCTGTAGAACTTACTAATGTACATGTCCTGTGAATATGAACGTCCTATCTCTAGTCCTTCAAGATGTTCTGTTTTTTTTTTTTTTTTAAACATGAGTGTGATTCGTGTCAGTATGTTGCAACGATGTCTTGTTAAGCGAGTGAATCGGATGCACGCCTGCCTGTGTCTCCTTTCTTGGAGTAGGAATTATTGTATTACCAAAGTATAAGAGTTTTCTGTTGTCTGGTACATCTTGCACGCAAGGTAGAATAGTTGATCATGGCTGGCAACCCCAAGGATCTCAGTAATTCACAGGAATTGTCGTCTACTGTAGGGAACGTGATTTGACCTAGGCCTTTCAGAGCTCTGTCCTCTTAGCGACATCATATCCGCCACCTGATTTCATTTACTTCCTCTTCTCTTTCTACGAGGTTAGTCCGAAAATTTCCAACCTAATAAAGAGAGAAGACCTTTTTCGTTCAAATTTATATTCATTTCTCGACAGAATCACCTTGTAAGTCTACACTCTTATCCCAACGATGCTCACGTCTCTTTAACCCGGAAACTTCTCTGTTTAAATGGGTGCGTCTGTACCTAAACTGCGGAATGACTGAGAAGATGAAACTTCTACGTTATTTGATTCTGAAACATCTGTGTACAACTGAACATACTGAGCTTACTTTCTCTTTACTTTTTCTTATCACGTCAACACTGACCCACAATATTCTAGCGCAACGCAATCTGACTGCTCAAAAAAATTACAACCTGACTTCAAATCATTAATTCAAAGGAATGGCCTTGACTAAAAAGAAATCCTAACAATAACCTATACCTTTCATTAAGCACTTACCTCAAAAAAATCGTCATTACACGAACTATTGCAATACAGCGAGCGTCAATACTGCCAGCTAAATAAAAGATTCTAACTACTAAAGCCACTAACTACTAATAGGCATGTGGTTAGCAAAGGAAAGATTTTGTTGCAAACCAAATAATGTATTTTTTTACCTTAATAATGTGACATCGAGTTCAAACGCGAATGTAAATCGTCATTGACATCTGGTACAAAGGAATATAGTCATGAATAATATTCAATCTCCAAGTCGAACATTTAGAGATCGTTAGACTATGCTAACACTTCAGACCTCTACCCTCCAACAATGCCAACCTCTCACATCTAACATCCATTACTGCTGGCTGTTTGCCTCCAACTACCAAATAGCACTTCATCACTGCTGGCGACTAACTTCCAAATGCCCAACAGTACTAGGATTAACTTCCAACAACGAGTCCGACCAGACACAGAGCCTCTTCCAAAGGAAGTGCAGTCAGAGATCCAATGCAAAGCGCTACACAGCGCTGCCAACACAGAAGCAGCCCACTTACACCCGTCCAAATACTAGCGTATTTCTCTGTGAAATAGTTGTTTGCGAAGGTAATGGTCTCTTCATTCCACGTAAATTTCTATCCTTTCAGCTCAACCTTAGACGAAGGAAAAAAAGTCGTCGTTTTTTGAACTTGTGCAATTCTATAATCGGTGCTCGCAGTTTTTGGCCGTCCTGACATTCATTGTTACCTAAGCTGGTATAGACACATATAAATTCAGCTGGTCAAAGTTTCACGTTCGTGAATGATGGTGCAGGATCCCCATAAACGACGTCCAACTCTTGTTTAATTTTCGTAGACATATTGCCTTTCAGAAACAAAAATCTAATGACAGTTCGATACTCGATTTTGCCCATTTTCACAAAAATAGACGCATCAACTCACTAAGATGACTGTCAGACAACAGCTGCACGTCCAAAATGGCGGAAAGTTTGGTCAGTGCCCTACTAGGCATACGCAAACAAATTACCCAACTTTTGTTGACAAGTGCTGCAAACTTCACGCTGAAGTCGGAAACTTTTCAGATTACCAATGTATAATATTGACTTCAAGTTTGTCTCCCTTATGAATACAATATGTACCCCCTCCACCTTTCATCTCTGCCAGTTAGCAGAATTTATTTAGTAGTTAATAGAATATGCAAATGGTAGTTAATCCGTGGTCGTGCGGTAGCGTTCTCGCTTCCCGCGCCCGGGTTCCCGGGTTCGATTCCCGGCGGGGTCAGGGATTTTCTCTGCCTCGTGATGACTGGGTGTTGTGTGATTTTCTTAGGTTAGTTAGGTTTAAGTAGTTCTAAGTTCTAGGGGACTGATGACTACAGATGTTAAGTCCCATAGTGCTCAGAGCCATTTTTTTTTTTTTTTTTTTTTTTTTTTTTGGGAAGTTAATCTGGTTATGGGTTTGCTCTGAGTGCTGCACGACAACTTCCGCTGGAAGCTGTACGCCTAAGACAGGAGCGGCAACATTCTGCTTTTTGTGATCTCTAGCGGACGGCAGCTGCGCTATGAGAGCTACCGGCCACCTAAACACAGTTGCGGTGTGATCGCCGCGGGGATTTAAATGCTTGCCGCGATCAATGAATCCGTCAGTTCACCAGAAGACAGAAAGAGAATATGTGCCTTCCGAAACGTAGCGGGCACACTGCGCTGTCTGGGGCGGTGACTAACCCGAGAGTGTTTTACCATGTTTGGTAACTAAGTACATGGCGTTACACGTGTATGTATCTATTCCAATTTTCTATCAATCCAGCACATACTCCCCCATGCCACACTCTTTGTTCAGCTCCTTCACCGCTCCCACTCTCCCTACCTCCCCGCTATCAGTGCCCATCTCCTCTTTACCCTCGCTCTCTGTCCATACCCTCCTACTCCCTTCCCGTTATCACGCTCACCTCACCTCAACCTAAGACTACTGGTTGTTATCCTCACAATATTTCTTTCCAGATTGTAACTAATACGTGTAAAATTTGGTTGAAATCGCAACGTAGGCTTCCGCGACCGTTGTCACAGTCAATAAATTTTTTCTGGGTTTGAAGTCGCATTGTCGTCTATAAAATTCCGACGTTTCGGCGACTGTTGCAAGACACCTTTCTCAGGGTGTATTGCTAACTGCAGTGGTCTCATTCTCAATGACTTAAGAATGGGCGTTTGTGTGTCATGGGGTACACTGATTTTTCACCCCCTCCCCCCCCCCCCCCCACTCTTCGCCTTTGATAGGTAAACTATGTGATCAAAAGTGTCCGGACATATTTTTTCATATTAGGTGCATTGTGCTGCCACCTACGGCCAGGTACTCCATATCAGCGACCTCAGTAGTCCTTTGACATCATGAGAGAGCAGAATGGACCGCTCCGCGGAACACACGGACTTCGAACCTTGTTCAAATGGTTCAAATGGCTCTGAGCACCGTGGGACTTAACATCTGATGTCATCAGTCCCCTAGAACGAAGAACTACTTAAACCTAACTAACCTAAGGACATCACACACATCCATGCCCGAGGCAGGATTCGAACCTGCGACCGTAGCGCTCGCGTGGTTCCATACTGAAGTGCCTCGAACCACTCGATCACGCCGGCCGGCTTCGAACATGGTCAGGTGATTGGGTGTCACTTGTGTCATACGTCTGTACGCGATATTTCAACACTCCTAAACATCCCTAGGTCCACTGTTTCCGGTGTGATAGTGAAGTGGAAACGTGAAGGGACACGTACAGCACTAAAGCGCACAGGCCGATCTCGTCTGTTGATTGATAGAGACCGCCAACTGTTGAAGGAGGTCGTTATGTGTTAATAGAATTCCAAACGGTATGAGGATCCACTGCAAGTACTATGACAGTTAGGGGGGAGGTGAAAAAAACTTTGATTTCATGGTCGAGCGGCTGCTCATAAGCTGTACATCACGCCGGTAAGTACCAAACGACGCCTCGCTTGGTGTAAGGAGCGTAAACATTGGACAATTGAACAGTGGAAAAACGTTGTGTGGAGTGACGAATCACGGTACACAATGTGGTGATCCCATGGTAGGGTGTGGGTATAGCGAATGTCCGGTGAACGTCATCTGCCAGCGTGTGTAGTGTAAACAATAAATTCGGAGGCGGTGGTGTTATGAGGTGGTCTTGCTTCTCATGGAGGGGGCTAGCGCCCCTTGTTGGTTTGCGTAGCACTATCACAGCACAGGCCTACATTGATGTTTTAAGCACCTCCTTTCTTTCCACTGTTGAAGAGCAATTCGGTGAAGGCGACTGCATCTTTCAACACGATCGAGCACCTGTTCATAATGCACGACCCGTGGCGGAATGGTTACACGACAATAACACCCCTGTAACGGACTGGCCTGCACAGAGTCCTGACCTGAATCCTACAGAACACCTTTGGGATGTTTTGAAACGCCGACTTCGTGCCAGGCCTCACCGACCGGCATCGATACCTGTCCTCAGTGCAGCACTCCGTGAAGAAGAGGCTGTCATTCCCCAAGAAACGTTCCAGCACCAGCCAGAGAGAGTGGAAGCTGTCATCAAGGCTAAGGGTGAGCCAACACCCTATTGGAGGGCGCCACGAACTTTTAAGTCATTTTCAGCCAGGTGTCCGGATACTTTTGATCACTTAGTGTAGCTGGTTCTTCCACCAACAACGATGATTTACAGACAGTAAGTGATGCGTGTACCGAGTTTGGTTGACATTGGTCCATTGGTTTAGGAGGAGATGTGGGACATACATACATGCATATACACGTACCTCCATTTTTCGAGGGTTATTCAATAAGTAACGCAAGACAACGTTTCTCTGGGCCTATTTCGGTTGAAAAAATGCGGGATTTGTTGTGGGACATCGTGAAACATTCCCGCTTCAGCTTCTATAGTTGTTAAAGTTCCGGTAGTTAGTTGCACTATACACAGTCTTCAGAATTTCGTCTGTAACGGAGAAGCGTTCTAGGAAGAGAGCTCTCACTGAGTTTCTTTTGGCGGAAAACGAGGGCATCGCGGATATTCGTTGGCGATTGCTGAATGCCTACGGAGACCTGCCTGTCAACAAAAGCACGGGGATCACGGGTGAAGCGTCTTTCGTCTTCGAGAAAACCTGTCCACTCTCCAGCGTGTCTCAGCAGATTGAAGAAACGATTTCATCGCCATTAAAATGGAAACGAAGTTCCCCTTCCCAATGACAAACCAAGGCCTCACGCAAGCCTGCACTCCCCAAAAGGAGATCACAAAACTTCATTGGACTGTCCTTCCTCATCCACTCCACAACCGGGATCTCACGGTTTCCGACTTCAATTTTTTTGGCTCAATGAAGGATGCAGTTCGCAGGCAGCAGTACGTTGATCACCTAGAGGTTATTGATACAGCAAGACATTGGCTCCGACATTGGCCAGTAGGATAATACCATTTTGCCGGCCGCGGTGACCGTGCGGTTCTGGCGCTGCAGTCCGGCACCGCGGGACTGCTACGGTCGCAGGTTCGAATCCTGCCTCGGGCATGGATGTGTGTGTGATGTCCTTAGGTTAGTTAGGTTTAAGTAGTTCTAAGTTCTAGGGGACTTATGACCTAAGATGTTGAGTCCCATAGTGCACAGAGCCATTTGAACCATTTGATAATACCAATTTGGCATACAGGTTCTCCCAATAAGGTGGCTTAAGGCCGTCGCACTAAACGGAGATTATGATGAAAAATAGGAATTAGTAGTCAAAAGAATGGGGAATAATACGGCATAGAAATGCTGAATACAAAAAAAGAACGAAAAAAAAAGTTCCTTTACTTACTGAACTCCTCTCTTAAAACACCTAAGGATTTATAGTGTGTCGAAACTAGGACGGCTGGCCGGTGATTTCAGCCTTAGTCTTCCTGATTACTAATTAAGTACACTAAAAGTGGTGGACGTTGCTGTTTACGCGAAGGGAAACGGTGCCAGCGAGAACGCACGAGGTGTCTGTGGGCGCGGCCTGCGCTCCGCCGTAGCTCCCGCTTTCTCTGGCAGGGCGCGTCGCCAGCGCAGGACTTTCGGTTTCGGGTGCCGTAGGACCGCGCCAGGTACCGCCTTTCTCCGCCAGATGGCTCCGAGCCAAGCGGCTGTGTGAGTCACTACTGCTCCACGGTCCATGCAATAAATAGTGGCATTTCCGACACGAAGTCTATTTACATGCGTAGTTGCGTACACTACAGCTTCGTAGAAACCCACTAAATATGAGATTCACGCAACCTCTATAAATAAAACAGTTTAGTCGATATGTTTTAAAGAGGCGAACCGGGCAAACGATTACGTTTTTGTACACAACATGCAGACGATCAGCCCAGTTGTCATCCTCAGACGCTGCAAACAACTGCTCGTTACCTGGACTGAATTCGTACTATGTGGTTTACTTTTATATCTGCCACTCTTTGCCCCCGTAATGCGCAGTGTGTTAGGAAACACAGGGGGGAGATCAAAACGTGTCCATTTCAGGGCGTTGCTGCAGCGGATATCCAGCGTAGCGCGACTACGATGCGTGCATATACCCACCGGCATGTAGGCAAAGGATTAGCGAGTCATTCATGTCTTTCTGACGTGCGTGCGATAAAAGCGCAGAAGTAAACTATGGCGGTGTTACTACCAAACACGACCAACGTGCTGTTATTCTATTCTTGTCTGCCGAAGGAAAAACGCTGGCAGACATCCATCTGAGAAAGAAGAATGTATATGGGGAAGCTTGTCCGTCGTAAACCATCGTTGTGGACAAGGGATACTGCTGCTTCATGTAACGCTCGTCCTCGTATAACAAATACGTTAAATGTATTCGCGATTATCAATATGGACAAAAATTAGTTGTAGGATGGAATGACGACCATGAAAATTTGTGCCGCACCGGGACTCGAACTTGGATTTCTGCGGTCGCTTTACCATTTGGCTATCAATGAGCGACTCACAACCTTGCGTCTACAACCTGTACTCGTAAATTTTTATGTGAATTCCCGTACAGGTGAGACAATTTACTTGAAAGTCGCCTGCCCGGTGTCCACGGATAAATACAATAGTGTTCACGGATAATTACAATAGTGCAGTATCCATGTTATTTCGAATTAAAATGCAAAGTTCTTTTGGACTTGCATACATGTTCGAAGGAACTTTGCATGCACTAGCATATCATATTATAACACTGCAGCTGGATTTGCGTAGCCCGTGCAATCAAATACCAAATTTGCTTTATTACGTACATGCCCCAATAGAACAAATAGTCCTGTCACGGAAAATCCAGGTATAACACTACCGCCTGCTACTGCTATATCATAACCTTAAAGGTGGAAGCAGATCGTAAAATGGAACTATCTTGTTAAAACAATTATGGTATAAAGCAACAGAGCAGTGTTACCCTCTGACAGGAATTTTGTTGTGTTGACCGCGATTCACCTAACGGAGGTGGCTTATCGGAAGTGAAAGAATTACGTAAATATTTAAAGAGTAGTAACAAACAATATTTTGCATATCCACAGTGTCCAAATGATAATAAAGAAAACGATCGCCAGCCTAATTAGGCATGAGAATGATTAACATTCTTGTTCAAGAAGATAAGTATGACTAACTTTAACGGACAAACACAACCTGTACTTTGCCACACACGAGTGCAATGAACTCTGACACCTGCATATGTTAACGGTAAGGTTGTAGCTGACAGCTAGAGCAGTACAAACTATATGCATAAATATAACAGATAACGAAATACACTATTACCTTGAGGTCTTAGTCGAACTGAATGGTCTCAATAATTTTACTATTAATATTCACTGTAGAACCGTAAATTTTATATAGGTTCAATATTACTTTTGAAATATATTCCTATCTGACATGAAATATGGATATGGTTCACAGCAAAATTAGTTATTTTGCATAGATTAAGTCTCTCACTACTGAACACCTTTCTACTTAGAATGAAAATTAAACGGAATTCACTAACATTACTTTTCTCTGTCTTTTGAATAAAGATGTTACTGTTTTCATAGATAGTGGTATTTCTATTAATCGTTATCTAGCATGGGCATAATAGACAAACTGTGGACCTGTTACACCATTAATATGCACTTTTAATACACAAGAGGAACCCAATATTGTACAGAATTTGACTTGAATAGCAAGAGTAATTAAAACTTTCTATAATTAAGTAACTTTGTGCATTTGAACTACTTTCAATGGAGGGGGGCCCTTAGTCTTGACCACTGTAGCAGATCAAACTAAACACACTTTCAATACACTAGAGAAACAAGCCCTTAACAAGCATGAACATGTAACTTTCAACAGTAATAGTTCTCAACTTTTGCTGCAGTAGAACACAACTTGACGTCGTTATAAGACAATAACTCACTCTTGGGTGATCTTCAACAGACTGCACTGTGACCATTTAATTTGCAAAACTCTATAAGCCACAGGTTTGAGAAAATTCACTTTAGAAGTTGGCAACAAAGTTTTAATAGAAAAATTATTTTCAGCAAGCATCATTTACTATATTACTCAGTTCTGATACATTAACTTTAACTTGGTTTCTTCTTATTATCTTCAAGTGGCTTTAATTAGTAAAACACTGAGCTTTAATGTTCTTTCAATAAGGACACTCGGTAACCACTTTAGCATGGGAAGGATCCTAAGCGGAAATGTGATAGAGGATAAATCAAGGTAAGTCTTCATAAATAGTCATTTAGTTACCTTATTACTTAAACCAAATAAATCATCCACATGAGCTGATCCTTCACTGTACATTTTTATAATTCCATGGTTCCTTCTCAGTGATTGCGCAACGTGGTGGCGTTTGCATGTTGGTAGGTGGATTTGCAGATAGAATTCCTGGACTCCCTCATTTCTTGGAGACGACTATAAATACCAATTTCAGAACAGTTCCAGCTCTTTATCCATCCATCCGAGGCATTGGAAAGCGTCAGGAAAAGTCTCTCTCTCGGAACCATCACAATACACAACCTTTACATTAGCAGTTAATGGTTTGGTAGCTCGTTCCCGACTGACACTTAATACGCCTCTTCTACCTGTGCCAACCGCAATTTGAGCGCGCTACTAAGTTCCGTTCCGGAGGAGAACCACACAACCTTTGACATACAAAATAACTCAGAACCCTAAGTGAAGGTCAGCAATTTGCATAGCAGCAACCAAACATATTAAATAAAACAGAACATTTGCACATATTGACATTTCTACAAAAAATTATTCACCCAGATTCCAAATATATACAGCAGATTTGGTTTCCCTCCAAATGAGACAAAGAATTTAAATGATAGATACACTACATTGCATAGAATCAAACCGTGACATCAAAGCTTTTACAAAGAAAGGAGTATACAGTTTTGCGTTATCGATTCAATCAAACAATATTTAGCCGTGCGGTTCTAGACGCTGCAGTCTGGAACCGCGAGACCGCTACGGTCGCAGGTTCGAATCCTGCCTCGGGCATGGATGTGTGTGATGTCCTTAGGTTAGTTAGGTTTAATTAGTTCTAAGTTCTAGGGGACTAATGACCTCAGAAGTTGAGTCCCATAGTGCTCAGAACCAAACAATATTTACAAAAGCTCAACGATGGAATGTTGAACAAAACAGAAAACAAAATGAGTCAATAAAAGGTATGTAGTGTCTAAGCTATGGTGTTACAATATGACAAATATCGCGGTGCAGAAGCTACGCCCAGTCAAATGGGAAACACTCGAGCACCCGCCCAGTGGTTCTGATCTCTCCCGAAGCGACTATCACACCTTCGGTTGCTTACAAAAAGCCTTGGAGGGTCGATGATTCGTGTCGGATAGGGATGTGCAGCATGCAGTTATGGACTTCTTCTCACCGCAGTAGGGCAAACGGATATCTCCAACCTGGTGAGCACGTGGCATTATTGCCTCAATGCTCAGGAGATTTTGCCTGATCGGCATACTGATTCCGAAATGTACGGCTATCGAACGGAAACTTTTTGATCGTCTCTTATACAGGGTGTTACAAAAAGGTACGGCCAAACTTTCAGGAAACATTCCTCACACACAAATAAAGAAAAGATGTTATGTGGACATGTGTCCGGAAACGCTTAATTTCCATGTTAGAGCTCATTTTAGTTTCGTCAGTATGTACTGTACTTCCTCGATTCACCGCCAATTGGCCCAATTGAAGGAAGGTAATGTTGACTTCGGTGCTTTGTTGACATTGACATTTTCTGTGATCGTTTGGGCAGGCATTGTTGGTGATGTCTTGATTGGGCCCCATGTTCTTCCACCTACGCTCAATGGAGCACGTTATCATTTCATACGGGATACTCTACCTGTGCTGCTAGAACATGTGCCTTTACAAGTACGACACAACAAGTGTTTCATGTACGATGGAGCTCCTGCACATTTCAGTCGAAGTGTTCGTACGCTTCTCAACAACAGATTCGGTGACCGATGGATTGGTAGAGGCGGACCAATTCCATGGCCTCCACGCTCTCCTGACCTCAACCCTCTTGACTTTCATTTATGGGGGCATTTGAAAGCTCTTGTCTACGCAACCCCGGTACCAAATGGAGAGACTCTTCGTGCTCGTATTGTGGACGGCTGTGATACAATACGCCATTCTCCAGGGCTGCATCAGCGCATCAGGGATTCCATGCGATGGAGGGTGGATGCATGTATCCTCGCTAACGGAGGACATTTTGAACATTTCCTGTAACAAAGTGTTTGAAGTCACGCTGGTACGTTCTGCTGCTGTGTGTTTCCATTCCATGATTAATGTGGTTTGAAGAGAAGTAATAAAATGAGCTCTAACATGGAAAGTAAACGTTTCCGGACACATGTCCACATAACATATTTTCTTTCTTTGTGTGTGAGGAATGTTTCCTGAAAGTTTGGCCGTACCTTTTTGTAACACCCTGTATAACGGGTGTGTTTGTAATGTTGAAAGCGGTCGATGCCAATGAAAACTGAATATTTACTGGTTTCCTCTCAACGCAAATGGCATATCAAGCTGCAGAGAAAAGCGAAGTTTTTATCTGACTGAAGCTATGGAGACTCTAGATCGAGTGTTTAAAAAATAAAAAAAAATGTCACATATTCCTAATGTAGAGGATACTGGTCAAGACTAGAGAACAGCTTCTACAGTGATATATCTGGAAACTAGTACCTGCCAAGATATGGGCCGATCTCATTCCGCTGCGAGCAGTGACGCCACGGTTTGAGGCACCGTGTCACGGATTATGCGGCCCCTCCCACAGGAGGTTAGAATCCTCCATCGGGCGTGGGGGATGTGTGTTGTTCTTAGCATAAGTTAGTTTAAATTAGTTTAAGTGGTGTGTAAGTCTAAGGACCGATGACCTCAGCTGTTTGTTTCATTAGGAATTCACACTCATTTGGACATTTGAACCATCTCATTCCCGTCTCTCCGTTACGTAGATGTAGATACCGTAAGCAGCGGTGCATGTGGTTACCAAGCAGCCTGACACATTCTTCAGCCATTCTTCGTAGTGAATCACTTGTTCTGTCAAATACACCTGGCTCCATACGGACTGTGTCACACGAATTGGTCACACACTCCTGATGTATTTGACTAATACAACTGCCTTTAAATGTTATCACAGTCAGAAATCCAACGGATTCAGATAACAGGGAAGCGATGCTACCGGACAGCTTCGTCCAATCCATCTCCCACGAATTGTTGCGGAGAGCTGGTATAATCGCCCTACCGGTTAAGATGGTAAAAGGTTCGGATTTTCAGTGCTTCAGCACTTTACAGTTTGGTAAACTGAAGCGGAAGGGCTATTATATTGACAGTGTCTGGTGGCGAGAAAGTGCTATTTGATGTAGGTGGAAACAGTTGCAATACATTACCTTGGACGCCGTCGCTATTCTAACGAACTGATACCCAAGAGTGAATATTTACTTTTGAACATTGGCGTCGGATTTGGTTTAACTTTATGTGAAATCGGGTTTTGCATTGACTGTGCGACATGCACTAACGGCGACAAAAAGGCAGCCAGTCATTTTCATCACTTCGTTAGTAGCGACCAACGTTAAGTCTTGCCAGGCAGAAAGGGACTAGAGAGAACATGTAAATCTTTTCACAGGATCAGTTTCTATAGGTACTATGAACTAATATTAAGTAATTCATTCTTCATGTAACTCAACAGTTTAAGAAATAATAGACACCTTCGCATTTCGATATCATGGAGACACCACCGAAGAGATCAGAAACATTAGCCCTACAGAACAGACGCAGTCGCCTTCCTCTTCCAGAGAAGGAAGCACGTTACATTTCTTTTGTTTTAAACAGAAGCAAGAAGTAATGTTACCTGCTGTCATAATTTATAGTAGCGTCTACATTATCTCTCTACTGCGGAGGTGTACAGTGCCATGAATCTCTTTTATGGGGTATTACACAATCCATTGCCCATGAAACGCTACGGTGAGGTATTGTCGCACGAACCGTAGATTCGGGTTGTCGCTCCACTGTAGATAAACCACAGTCGTTGACTTTCTGCAAAGCTAATGTTATCCAATAGCGCTGATGATTCATCGCGCAGAAATCGGCGATATTCAGCAGCTGTCACTGTGTTTGGTGAAGTGTTTGGCCCTATGATACTGCCACTGACAGTTCTGCCCGTGTACTGATACTATGCGATCCTGATGCCTCACCTCCATCATTGTTCGAGGACTTTCATCTGCCTATTGTGGCTGTTTACTAAATCTCTTGTGAATTCTGCCAACACCATCGAGTACCACACATTACTCGTTACAAGTAAAACGGCCCATATCTCACCTGGTATTGGTTGCCGGACAAATAATTATAGAAACTTTTCTTCTGTTTTCCACCAGTGCTACGTCCTGTAGGTACAAGTGACACTGTTTTCAACCTCGGTGTATAAGGTTGTAGGAAAACCTAGTTATCATTCAAAGACAGTGGGGTGTTGTAGTTTCATGGAAAAGGTAACAGAACTCAGGTTTGTGCTTGTAGTCCAGGCAGCGAAACAAGTTAGACCATGCTTGCAATATTGGTAGTGGACTAGGTCACCGACATAGTGCTATTAAAAATGGGATCTTTTGGCCAGTTTTAAACATGAAACGTTACTGTTAGTCATTCGGAGAAGTCATAACTCACAATAAAGTATCTGGTGTGATGAACCACCTTTTAATGATGCATGATCTTCACTCCTTTCGTCTCACTGAAATCACCAACCACCTTCGTGTAAGATATGTCACCATCCTATTTTTTAGCTAAAATATTGATGAAAGTTACTGCATAACTCATATGACTGTGTTCCGTTTCCTTTGATACGTGAATACACTGAAATTTAAAAAAATATAAAATCCTGTAGCACTACATTATTTTATTGAAGAATGACTGTAACATCCACCACCGGCAACAAACTTTGGTCCATGTGGGGTGAGCAGTATGAAATGATTAATAAATGTCTGCTGAACTCGAACTATCATCTAGATTAAAAAATACGTGATTTTGGCAGTATATAGGGGGATTCAGCTGCGCCTATCTATGGGTTTTATGTATTGTATTGTATTGTATGGAACTGTGGACCTAGAAACAACAGAGAGGCTACGACCCCACTGTAGTCGTCAGTGGTACACAACTCCACAACAGGCTACAGCAGTCCACTCACCCCACCGCCGCCCCACACCGAACCCAGTGTTATTGTGCGGTTCGGCCCCCATTTGACCCCACTGGAAATGTTTCACAGAAAACGAGTGTAACCCCAGTGTTTGAGTGGTAGAGTAATTATGGCGTATGCGTATGTGGAGAAAGTCTTTGTGCAGCAATCGCCGACATATTGTAACTGAGGGGGAATAAGGGGAACCAGCCCACATTCACTGAGGCAGATGGGAAACCGCCTTAAAAACCATCCACAGACTGGCCGGCACACCGAACCTCGACACTAATCCGCCAGACGGATTCGTGCCGGGGACTGGCACGCCTTCCCGCCCGGAAAGCACAGCTAACCAGGCGGGCTGGGTTTTATGTAACTCGGAATGACTTCAGATGCCACGAGAAAGATTTTCATATCTTCTCCTGAGCTACACGGCTGTGTCCAAACTATTAGCACAGTAAGACATCGTGGTCTCCTGACCTTCATTGCCTACATATTCCGCCCTCACAATCATATTCCGCACATCAAGACACTTCATTCGAACCCAAACTCGATAAGATGAAGTCAATGTTGTATGAATTCATGTAAACGATATGCAAATAACTAGTAAATCGCAAGTGGGCACCGAGATTGAAATATTCAAGACACGACGGTCACAGGGGCTTTTAGTTTGGGAGAGGCAAACCACATGGCGCGGGGGGGGGGGAGGGGGGGGTCCCTTCAGACGTTGGCCGGCGACCACCCATAGAGCAGACAGCGTTTGCCTGAGTGAAAGGGAGAATGACCCCATGTTTGGCTTAAAACCGAATTCCGTTACATTGTGTGGCACCGCCCAGCCTACGCATTCTTTACAAACGTAGCACACAGTTTCACAGTTTCAGAGCTTTTCACAGGGAGACAGCAAACGCCAAACGCTGATGCTGCAGATTTCCGGATTGGTTGCCTTAAACGAAACATCATTCTCCCATTTCAGAAGAGCAATGCTGATTGGCAGACAATATTCCTGATGCCTTGAGCTAAAGGAGTACTGGAAGGGACCAAAAGATATACCCCTTCATGTCTGGCGTGGAGAGGGGCCGTTCCATTGTCGCTCTTGGAGCGAGAACACGCAACGAGAGAGTGTGCACTCGTACGTGTACTCAAAGAGTAAGGAACAAGTCTCCCCTCAGTACTTCACTGGGACAGCACCTCTGTCGAGAGTGAATCAGAGTGAGACTCTATATTGATTCCCTGCAATTAAGCATTGTTCACTGTGTTGGCTGCCACACTTATTCTGCGGTGTGAACGGACAGAGTTATAGTTAAATGCCTGCGAGCGAATTTTTTGAGTGGCATCGCAGTGGACTGCTTATCTGAGAGGTGTACCACGCCAATAGTCAGATTAGGGGCGAATAGGAGTCCTTGACTTCTTCAAGGTGTAGGGAGAGTTTGATTGGTGAAGGTCAATCGAGATAGAACGAGATTTATCTTATTTGTCAAGCAGCGAGCAGTGCAGACAGCAGTCATCGCAGCTTATGGTATTGTGCGCTACAGCTCTTGCGAGCCCACTATTTCCTCCACAACATTACACTTCACTGCATTTTACACGTGACAGCCTCAACCCTACCTAGCAACATTCTAACGGATAATTATTCAAGTTGAGTAGGTGCGGCTGTCAGCCATTCTCCCAAGTCAATAACAATCTTAAACTTTGTATAGAAACTCCATTAGCGAATCCTATCATTAAGAGGTAACTTCACATTCTGAAAAGAACCCAGAAATAACTTGTTCAGTTCATAACTAAATGTGCCATTGTGATTTCTCAAAGTATTAACAAAATAAATAATAATTTTTGTTAGTTTCATGTTTTTCTTACACTAACTAGCACTACTCCAGTACCCAAGTATCCCACTAGGTACATAAGAAATTTTGTAAATTGTTGTGTCATTCCCTTACAGTGGACGACTCCAGAATTGCATCTTGCAGGAGCCACAGGCTACATCTCAGATTAATCCATCAGAATGACAGAATAGCAACAACACGTTCACCACAGAAAATGGCGACCATGCCAGGATAGGTAAAATAGGTAAGCTACCAGGATAGGAAAGTGTCAGGTAGTTAGGTATGGCACGTCGCAGTAGTAGCACTTTGAAGAACTTTATTCCATATACTAAATAGCTATTTGCAAAGACTGTGATCAGAATAGATACAGGTAGTGAGGAAAGCAGATGCGTAGGGAAAAAGCGTGTGTTATTGTGTTGAAAAATTTTGCATTATTTTTTATGATTTTTGTGTAGCTGTTAGTGCATAAGATTTTCAGGTGATAGGCACAGACGCAGAGTGACGCACAGACGCAGTGTGACGCAGCAACATATAAGTTGGAATTAAGAAATAACATTTTTCTCCATTTGCAAGAGCACAGGTGGAGATTGGAGACTGTAGCAGAGCAGACAGAACATTCGCCGAGAAGTCACGACGTTGTTGTTGTTGTTGGTTCAACCAACTGGTAAGTGCTCATACAGTTTTATAGATAGGGTTGTGGTGTGTTGAAAGAATTTCTATGTTAACGAGAGCACAATCCAAAAGGTTACGTGAGAGACAGCAAGTAGACAAGATGGGGGAGAATCAACCAGATAGACAGGAAGTAAACGGGCTTATTGAGAATGGGACAGAAGGTGAACCTGAGAATAGGACAGACGGTGAATCAGAGAATAGGACAGTCGGGGAGCTGCAGAATCAGCAGGCTCAGTTAGACTGGGATAAAATTGAGACAGATCAGACAGATGGGAATCGAAGGGAAGAGAACATCGGATTTACAGAATATGAGAATCCAGGTAGGGCATATTCTGAGCCAGAAACAGACAGCTCACGTAGGAAATGGCAAAGATTAGAAGCGAAACGAGCACAGGAAACGCGTTTGTTTGCCGCATATTCAGGGACAGAATACGCGTCAATACAGTTAATGAACCAGCAGTTAGCTAACGTTCAAAGAGAAGTAGACAGTGAGGAAGAGGGGGGACATTTAGAATACGCCGAACCTATCGTACACATTCTAAATATTCCCCAACAATAGACACAGAATTTTGCGGAGTTACGAGCGCCACGAAAAGGTTCCGTAACATACGCAACTGTACCTGCAAACACAAGACATACACAACAGAGAGGGCAGAATGCAGAGTTATTTGCGCCACGTAATGGTTCAAGAACAAACGCAGCTAGTCCTCCACACAGACAGCAAGGGTTATTGCAGTTATCAAACTTAGAAACGCCACAGCATAGCCCAGTAAACGACGTAACTGACCGAGTAGAGAACAACAGATCGAGAAACAGAATACACAGATGACAAAAAAGTATCAGGAATTGAAACAGGAATTGAAACAGGATAATTAGGCTATCAAGACACATATCCAACAGGTTAAAATCCAGATGGAAAAAGGGATCGCCAGAATTGATAGCCAGATCACTCAGATAAACAACGACGCGAAAGAATCTAGAGAAAGACTTCAGGTACTAACACAAGGTCAGCAGCAATTACGCACTGAAGTGGACAAGGTCCAATTGGACATCATAAACGTTGACAAGAAGGTGGAACGTTTTACGAAAAAAGCCACTCGAATAGCAATACAAATTTCGGAAGAACAAGCAATTAAAAGCGAGGTCGCAAAGGTTGCACTGAAAAAATGTGATCATCGGATCAATAAAATAGAACTTAAAAACAAAGATCAGCTTGAAAAGCTTCGAACAGAGTTGATACAAACTACCGAAGAAAAGATCGAGACCGATTACACCCGTAGCGAAACAACTGACGCGTCAAGCATTAATTCGGTACACGAACACGCGCCGTCTAAGAAAGTTCAAGTAGAACCAAGGCTAGACGTAACACTCGCGCAGAAATCGAAACAGGAAACCCCGATTAAAGTAATACATGACATGCCACAGGACCAGGCACAGTATCTAGAAAAACGGAACACGTACATTCAGCCGATACCAAACGAAAGACAGGCAACTGAACCAGTAAATCCAGTGGCACAACATAATAGCAGCACAGGTACTATACCGCGAACGACGAGAGTAGAAACACACGAACAACACTTTTGTTCACCAATGATACGATATGACGCGGATATGAGGCAGGAAATTGAGAATAGGCAGACAGGCAGAGAATCAACACGACGACACAAGCAGTGGCAGATTATTTGAGTCCATGAATCAGCCACAAACCGGATTTATGAGTAGATATGATACAGACCGCTTCCTTACAGTTAGAAAATTTCAACATTTCAAGGAAGAAAGCAGTAGCTTGCATGCACGCACATTCATCGATCTGTTTCAAGTAGGCTTACCAAACCACTGGAGCGTAGCTCACAAACTTGACCTCATTCGTGCACACATGACAGGGACAGTAGCAGAGGTGATGCAAAAGATCGCGGCTACCTGTACGTCTTACCTACAGTTCAGAACAGCATTTCTCGAAATATATTGGTGTAAGGAGGCGCAAAACAAAATTAAATACGAGTTACTTCAGATGACACCATATGAAAACTCAGGAGAGAAAAGCGTGGTAAAATTCTTTGATACAATGGACAAAAAGATTCATTGCCTAGACAAACCATACAGTAACGGAGAGCTCTTACGTCTATGTAAAATGAAATTATCGGTAAAGTATCAACAGGCGACAGTAGGAAAAAATGAAAATACCGAAGAATTCAAAGAGGTTTAAAGGGAACTTGAATTTATGTTTAAAGAAGACGAGGTGAAAGAAAAAAGAAAGGAAAGGGAAGAGCAAAAGGAGAGGACTAGGAACGAATATTCCAATAATAATAATCGTGATCCTAACACAAATAATTTCAGGCAAATTAACAGACAAGGACAGTGGCACAATGGAGACAATTGGCATAGAAACGGTAACCAGAATGGTTGGTACCGAAATAGGAACGGTAATGGGCACTCTTACAGTGACGGATATGGGCTTAGGAATCAAAATGCCAACGGTCAAGGGTACTTTGAAATCAAATGGTTTAAATGGCTCTGAGCACTATGGGACTTAACATCTATGGTTATCAGTCCCCTAGAACTTAGAACTACTTAAACCTAACCAACCTAAGGACATCACACAACACCCAGTCATCACGAGGCAGAGAAAATCCCTGACCCCGCCGTGAATCGAACCCGGGAACCCGGGCGTGGGAAGCGAGAACGCTACCGCACGACCACGAGCTGCGGACGTACTTTGAAAGAGGTCACGATGTTAGAAACAGCAACTGGCGAGACCAGGGCGCGAATAATTACCGATGAAATTATGGTCCACAGAGACAAGAACAACACATCAAAGGGAAACCACAAGTAGAAATTAGGCCACCAAATCCTGAAAAACGTAAAGATCGACGGGAAAGAGGCAGAGGGGCAATCGCAAATCGTGTACTAACCACCAAATCAAAAAATAAATTAAGTATCAACAAAATAACACATTAATTAAAAGAAAAAGAGACAAAATACACACTAATAATCTCTTGTAGTATCAAACACACTACAAAATGCACACAAACAATAAATGGTAAACAACAATTAAAAGAATGAAGAAGTGGCAGGCTATAAAAATGATAGATATATGCTTTAATTAAATTATCATATGAGAAATAAATAATAGTCTTCTCCATTTTTATAAACGTTGCATTGTATAGAGTCAAAATTTCTTGTTGTTTGTGTAAAACAAAACATTGTAAAAAATTTCTCTACACGAAAAAAGGGATATCGCCACCAACACCAATCACCAGCTCCCTTAACACCAGATGCTTCGAGATACCTACAGAGAGTGTACAGACATATTGAGAAAGCACTTAGGGCAATAACAACAACATGAAGACCAAAGCCACACTGGAAATGTACAGGGCTATTACAAATGATTGAAGCGATTTCATAAATTCACTGTAACTCCATTCATTGACATATCGTCACGACACACTACCGATACGTAGAAAAACTCATAAAGTTTTGTTCGGCTGAAGCCGCACTTCAGGTTTCTGCCGCCAGAGCGCTCGAGAGCGCAGTGAGACAAAATGGCGACAGGAGCCGAGAAAGCGTATGTCGTGCTTGAAATGCACTCACATCATTCAGTCATAACAGTGCAACGACACTTCAGGACGAAGTTCAACAAAGATCCACCAACTGCTAACTCCATTCGGCGATGGTATGCGCAGTTTAATGCTTCTGGATGCCTCTGTAAGGGGAAGTCAACGGGTCGGTCTGCAGTGAGCGAAGAAACGGTTGAACGCGTGCGGGTAAGTTTCACGCGTAGCCCGCGGAAGTCGACGAGTAAAGCAAGCAGGGAGCTATACGTACCACAACCGACGGTTTGGAAAATCTTACGGGAATGGCTAAAGCAGAAGCCTTACCGTTTACAATTGCTACAAGCCCTGACACCCGATGACAAAGTCAAACGCTTTGAATTTTCGGCGCGGTTGCAACAGCTCATGGAAGAGGATGCGTTCAGTGCGAAACTTGTTTTCAGTGATGAAGCAATATTTTTTCTTAATGGTGAAGTGAACAGACACAATGTGCGAATCTGGGCGGTAGAGAATCCTCACGCATTCGTGCAGCAAATTCGCAATTCACCAAAAGTTAACATGTTTTGTGCAATCTCACGGTTTAAAGTTTACGGCCCCTTTTTCTTCTGCGAAAAAAACGTTACAGGACACGTGTATCTGGACATGCTGGAAAATTGGCTCATACCACAACTGGAGACTGACAGCGCCGACTTCATATTTCAACAGGATGGTGCTCCACCGCACTTCCATCATGATGTTCGGCATTTCTTAAACAGGAGATTGGAAAACCGATGGATCGGTCGTGGTGGAGATCATGATCAGCAATTCATGTCATGGCCTCCACGCTCTCCTGACTTAGCCCCATACGATTTCTTTCTGTGGGGTTATGTGAAAGATTCAGCGTTTAAACCTCCTCTACCAAGAAACGTGCCAGAACTGCGAGCTCGCATCAACGATGCTTTCAAACTCATTGATGGGGACATGCTGCGCCGAGTGTGGGAGAAACTTGATTATCGGCTTGATGTCTGCCGAATCAGTAAAAGGGGCACATATCGAACATTTGTGAATGCCTAAAAAAACTTTTTGAGTTTTTGTATGTGTGTGCAAAGCATTGTGAAAATATTCAAATAATAAAGTTATTGTAGAGCTGTGAAATCGCTTCCATCATTTGTAATAACCCTGTAGGTTGCAACCAGGTTGGACTTCAGGAGGACAACGCGGAGCACGGACATTTCATATGTCACGACACTGCTACACAACGGAAGAGCATGGGGAGAATCATAATACGAGACAACAATGAAGGTACAAAAAATTACTACGATCTACAAACTCATCAAGTAACATTTGGAAAGGCAGTCAGATCCTACAAATCCTATATCACTCCTACACTAAAATTCACATATTCCTAGCCCAAGAAGAACAGAAGAATACAAGAAAGAAGAGAAGAACAGAAGATGCAAGATGAAGAAAGGGAAGACCTTTCTCTCCTATCCTACAAAGCAAATTGCTACAAACGTCTTTCCATGAACTTTGAGGCATGGCAACTTCTACAACCACCTCTCCAAATATAGACCTTGAATCGTCAAACAAATACAAGCGAACGGCAAACGGAATATTAAGTAGTAAAAAGAATGGTTCAAATGGCTCTGAGCACTATGGGACTTAACATCTATGGTCATCAGTCCCCTAGAACTTAGAACTACTTAAACCTAAATAACCTAAGGACATCACACAACACCCAGTCATCACGAGGCAGAGAAAATCCCTGACCCCGCCGGTAATCGAACCCGGGCGCGGGAAGCGAGAACGCTACCGCACGACCACAAGCTGCGGACTATTAAGTAGTACCAACAAACATTATCTACAAATAGACTCAGCAAAATGAACAGTATTCTCCCTACCACATCATCAACATTGCCATACTGAACCAGGTGTGAAGTACCAAGATGTCACAGCACAATATTGGGTGACGATCGTCAGTAGTCAACTGCAATCATCGAACTGCCATACCGCCCCAGGTGTGACAGCAAAGGAATACCAAGACATCACTGTTTATGCAGTAAACCACAGTCATCATCGTCGGTTAAAAGTACCACACCATGATGACCATGTCAACAAGTAAGACTGGGCATCGCATGCTAGAGTGCTTCTCTCATGATTTGTGATGCCCATACAAATGAGTCTTCCAGTATTTCAGTGGGTATCGTCGAGCACAGAAACTGACACAGCACAAAACGAGAAGACAGATAAAATACAAATGTAGAGTTATGAAAATGATGTATTGGTAAAAATATTTTTTCCTTTTTTGTAAAAGTAATTATTTTATCATATATGTAAAGCCCATAATGTGATAGAGACCTTAAAATATTATGTAAAGAAAATTAATTAGTATAAGTAGACAATCTCAAAAATCCCTGTAAAGCCAAGTTAGTTTTTTATATAAAAAAGGTTTTGGTTATTCATAGATTAAAAGAGGATAGAATAAAGAAAAACACTTCTTCACTCTTAAAACAGTGACACAAAAAAAAGGAAAAATAATGCCTAAGTAAATAAAACAAAGTCACACAACAGAGCTTTTGCGAACATTCACGCGAAGCTTAACCAAACAAAAGATATAACGACACTAAAACATGATACACTGTACACTAACGAGTTTAGAAAAATTAATACTGTAATAACAATTATTGGAAATGAAAAAGAAAAACAGACACACGTACTGGCAATGACAAAGAATTACAAACTCTGTAAATTCTGTATTTGCCTAACAACAAAACATAAATTGTAGAATTAAAAAATAGAAACAATAGCTACAAAGAAATCATTATTGTTAAGAATGGCTGAGAAAAGTTTATTGGAAAATCTAAAAGAACAATTTTGCCTTTTCTCGGCATTGACAAACCCCAGACAAACATTTTGTCACAAGGAGGGAGGTATGTAAGACGTCGTGGTCTCCTGACCATCATTGCTTACATATTCCGCCCTCACAATCATACTCAGCACATCAAGACGCTTCATTCGGTCTCAGTAAGATAAAGTCAGTGTTGTATGAATTCATGTAAACGATATACAAATAACTAGTAAATCGCAAGTGGGCACCGAGATTGAAATACTCGAGGGTGGCGTACACACACACATTCAAGACATGACAGTCGCAGGGGTTTTAGTTCGGGAGAGGCAAACCACACGCCGGGGGGCCAGTCCCTTCAGAGGACGAGTCAACCTATCTACGTCGGCCGGCGACCGCCCACCGCCCGTAGAACAGACAGTGTTTGCCCGAGTAAAGGGAGAATGACCTCTTGTTCAGCTTAAAAGCAAATTCCGCTACACTGTGTTGGAGCGCCCAGCCTATGCATTCTTTACAGACATACTATGCAGTTTCAGAGTTTTTCACAGGGAGACAGCAAACGCCAAACGCCGATGTTACAGATTTCCAGATTGGTCGCCTTAAACGAAACGTCATTCTCCCGTTTTAGAAGAGCAATGCTGATTGGCAGATGATATTCCTTATGCCTTGAGCTGAATTAGTAATGGAAGGGACCCAAAGATATACCCTTTCACGTCTGGTGTGGAGAGGGGCGGTTCCATTGTTGCTCTTGGAGCGAGAACACGTAACGAGAGCATGTGCGCTCGTACGTGTACTCAAAGAGCGAGGAACAAATCTCTCCCCAGTACTTCACTAGGAGAGCAAAAAATGACTCTGAGCACTATGGGACTTAACTGCTGAGGTCATCAGTCCGCTAGAACTTAGAACTACTTAAACGTAACTAACGTAAGGGCATCACACACATCCATCCTGAGGCAGGATTCGAACCTGTACCATAGCGGTCTCGTGGTTCCAGACTGTAGCGCCTAGAACCGCTTGGCCACTCCGGCCGGCCACTGGGAGGGCATCTCTGTCGAGAGCGAATCGGAGTGCGATTCTTTATTGAGTCCTTGCACTTAAGCATTGTTCACTGTGTTGGTTGCCACACTTACTGTGCGGTGTGAACAGACAGAGTTATAGTTAAACGCCTGCGAGCGAATTTTTTGAGTGGCATCGCGGTGGACTGCTTATCTGAGCGGTGTAGCACTCCAATAGTTAGACTAGGGGCGAATAGAAGTTCTTGACTTCATCAAGGCCTAGGGAGAGTTTGATTGGCGAAGGTCAATCCACATAGAACGAGAGTTATCTTATTTGTCAGCAGAGAGCGGCGCAGACAGCAGTCATCGCAGCTTACGATATTGTGCGCTACAGCTCTTGCGAGCCCCATATTTCCTCCACAACAGTATACTTCACTGCATTTTCCACGCGACGGCCTCGACCCTACCTAGCAACATTCTCACGTATAATTATTCAAGTTGAGTAGGCGCGGCTGTCAGCCATTCTGCCAAGTCAATAACAACCTTAAACTTTGTATAGAAATTTCCTTAGCGAATCCTATCCTTAAGAGGTAACTTGACATTCCGAAAAGAACCCGGAAATAACTTTTTCGGTTCATAACTAAAAGTGTTATTGCGATTTCTCAGAGTTTTAACAAAATAAATAATAATTTTCGTTAGTTTCATGTTTTTCTTACATTAACTAGCACTACTCCAGCACCCAAGTATCCCACTAGTTACGTAAGAAATTCTGTGATTTTTGGTGTCATTTCCTTACAGCGGAGGACTCCAGAAAATATTTATTGCTGAAAGTTTTTCAGGCATTTCTCTTCAGAACGTTAGGAGCGTCTTTCTGACTTCTGTAGTAGTGTGGGGGTGGAAATTGCATCTTGCAGGAGCCACAGGGTAAAGGGTACATCTCAGATTAATCCGCTGCACAGAATGACAGAATAGCACCCACATGCTCACAGTACTACAGAAAATAAATTAACAAGACCTTTTCGTAGAAAATGTAATGTAGCTAAATCTTGCACTGGGATACGTTTTCGCTAAAAGCTTCAGTTTTCGAATTATTCGGGAAAACGTACAAAAGCGTCCTTCAAACGCTTTATTCTTGAATGACTCGAAAACTGTGGTCTTGAATGCAAACGTATCCCAGTGCAAAATGTAGCTGCTTGAATTTCCTACGAAAAGGTATTTCTAACTTTTATTCTGCATGACTAGTAGAGTGCATGGAACCAGCGAGAGCATATGAAAAGCTCGCCCGTGCTTTTTGAAGGCACTGTAGAGTGCGTGAAATCTTTGGATAGGGGCAGCTTAACCGCAATGTATTCCGAATGGTTCCAATTAAAGTGCAGTTACTCACAGGGGTCCAGTGCGGGCTGTAATCATGGAACAGCAGCGAATGTGTTAATGTGGAACCAATTTACGCTGGAAAAAAATTAGTTTCAATTTTGCCACCAGGTGCAAATGTGGCGCTGTAGAACATCTCGTCGACGTCTACTGTGCTTATATTGAAAACTGTGTAGGAGCTGGTTAATACTAACATCAACATTACGCCTTTCTTACTTATTACAAACGGAAACGTTTCTATAAATCTTTCTTGCATTCATAGCGCCAGATTTACATCTGTTGGCGAAAACTGGAACTAATCCTTTCGATCGTAAGTCGCAAACCTGCCGACCTTTACTGGGAATTTTAAAGAATTACGTGTACAGAACCCATGATGTAGACCTAGGTGATTGTAGACCCCTTCGATTATCTCTGATTACAGATGGCCTACTATCAGACGCAAGAGCAGCAGTGTAGCAGCTAAAGAGTAGCAGCGTAGCCTGGCTACAGGCGCCTGAAACTGTCGTCTCGGGTTCTGTCTGCCCAGTTACATTTCACAGGTGCACAACAAAGGCGGGTGGGGGGGGGACACAAAGTTTTGCGGAACTGGGGTCTGCTGCTTCAGATCACGTTCAGATTTCGTCGAATGGTCTTGAATTGGTCTTGAATGGTTGTTAGTTGTTCCAGTCTGTATACGCAAGCAGAATCTGCCCTCGCGTGGCGCTCCAAATTCGCGTGATCACTTTCGATGGTGTTGCAGCCCCAAAATGTCCTTAGAGAAGGTTTGATACGCTAGAGGGTGTCAGAAAAGTCAAATGTTGCTCCTCGCAATGCGAGCTGTCGTTTTAGATTGCGAAATCTGACAGATAGGTGTGGTTTCATTGGCGCCCTTTATGCCACCCCATGCGACCTTTTCGTGCCTATTATGAGCAGCGGCGTGTTTGGAATGTTTGCTTTGGCGGTCCTTCATAAGAAAACTGTGAGATTCAAGGCTATGCGTCGCGGTTCTAACCTCCATCGCAGAGGCTGCAAAACAAGGTATGAAATATAGGTGAGAGTGGCTGTGGCGATCTTTGTATCGCGTGGCATGTCATTAGTGGAGTTGGGCAGAATCTTGACGAAGATTGGTGAAAATGTGACATCATTAAACCACCCCATACGTCACACGGGCTTCTGAGCCGTGGCCTGTTTCTCGCACTGCGTCGCCACCTTGTTGTTTGAAGCAAGCCCGAGCGTGACGTCGCAGGGCGCCACACTTCTGCACTATTACACTGTACGCTTCTTTGAGCCAAATTTCAAATTTGTCGCAGAAGATGGGAATTACAGGGTCTCGAAAATGGTATCCTGTAATTCTGTTGCGCAGCGATTCCCCCCCCCCCCCCACACACACATACCCCTCTCAAATATATACGAAAGTGCAGGCCCTCATTCTGGCCCCCTTGTCGTAACCCTGAGACATTGAGCTTGTCCTTGCAGCTGCACATGACGTTGTCAGCTATTGAGTACTTCCGCAGCACTGCAACCACTGAGTGGCATCGCCTTGTAAGTACTAAGAAATGAAGTTAACCCTGCCGTCGTTGCAGTTTCTTCCACAACATTTAGCATGTGTTATTTAAGCATTTGTACAGTTCCTTATTTACACTTATGTGCTATTATTAATTTTGTGCATATAAAACACATGGCCAAGTGCCTCGATTTCTCTTAAACATTCTGGTGGCATACTTAATTAACTTTACGTTTATGAGTTAGTAAATTTTGATGATATTCCTCAATGTCTGCAATTGATATTGCCTATGTTTTCTGCTTTGGCATATGACAACTGTTTTATAGAGCAAATGAATCTCACATTGTATTACAAGTTTTTGTTACGAATGTATGCACTGATAATTTTTTTTATTTTTAATTGAATTAGAGTTCTGTATTTGAAGGGATATCTACGTTGTTTATGTTGTGATGTACGGTATAGATATATGTGAATGTTGATAAAGATAGTAAACTGTTCAAATAAGGAGTGAATGTGTCTTACGAATAATTGTTCGAACAGGAATGAAAGTGGATAATCAAGTGAGCCGTCATTGCAATGAGAGTGAAAATGACTCAAAATCAGCAATAAAATGTAAATTAGTAAAATATCTAAGTATGAATGTGGAAAATAATTAGAGAGTAACAATAAAGTTTCCTAAAGAGGACGAATAAATCTCGTAAGGTAGTGTTCCACGCATTATAATGCGTTCCCTGAAATAAAGTTCTCAACCATCTTATATCAGCATTTGGAATGAGTGGACATGGTGGCACTAGGATTGAGGGAATGCTGTGAGTAATAAGATGTATCCTTGGCTAACAACACGTTCCAGTCATCCCGACCAGCCCTTTCTATTGAGAGTAGGAAAGCCAAATGTCAAAAGCTTTCTTGATGTAGTCACACTAATATGAGTCTCAATGCAACTACATCTGCACATATTTGTGCCTGGGGGTAGTAGTGATGATATGTAGTTGTCCATTGACAGACTAGTACGTATCATGTGCAATTCCAAATTGTTAGGAATTTACTTTCATTAATTAATAAAATATTCAATGCTTGTAATTTACAGCGACAGTGACAGCCAGGACTAAGCCATTTACTTCTATGCTAATTTCTGCTTTTTCCTGTTTTACATGTAATTTTCTCCGTATTTCTGCTGGGTACATGATGAGCCAGGAGAGACACAATGAGCAGGCTGGTGACCAGATATTTGGACCACCCGCTGGGAACTGCAGCCTGCCTTTTCTCGGAAAGGCGCAAGATGAGCTGACTGCTAAGAGCAGGTACTGGACAGAAACAGCCATTGACAGGGATGACATCTGTGATGTGGCTTCCTGCAGTTTTCGCATAATTCAGCGCTTCCACCGCACGGGGTAGCCGTCCAGTTTGAGGCGCCTTGCCACGGTTCGCGCGGCTCTCCCCGTGGGTCGTGTGTGTGTGTGTGTGTGTGTGTGTGTTGTCCTTACCGTAAATTAGTTTGAGTTAATTAAATAAAGTGTAAGCCTAGGGGCCGATGACCTCAGCAGTTTGGTCCCATAGGAACTTAACACAAATTTCCAAATTTTCAGTGCGGCCTTTGCGATATGGCGGCCAGGGCCGCAGTCACAGGAGTAGTTAAAGCAGCTTGACAAACTCCTGCATTCGCGGAGAGTTTGAGATTGTTCATGGAGAGCCATCCGAACAAAATAGACTCCAAACAATTTTTTTTGCTCTGGAAAGTCGCCTTCTGGGATGCTATGGTGAGGAGGCAGTCAGCAATAGATAAAGATCATGGCAGTCCGTGAGAAGCAGCTGAGCTGTTTTGTGAGTTGAAATTCTTTTCTCTTTTTAACACACTGGGCTGACGTCTGGTCGCCGTTGTACGTGAAGTAAATAATCCTTGGCGTAAAAAGTTGTAAGAGGGCTCCTCATTGACTAACCTCATAGCAAGGTAGTAGATGTCAAAATGCCAGTTTTTGTAATGTGCGGATGTGGAGGTGATCGCGTTGCAAAAGCATCAAACTTGGCTGAGGAGTGGGAGACTAACTCAGAATTGTTTAAGGACTGCATGCCAAGGAGTATAATGAATGGTTAAGTTTTCAAAATCTCTGCAATGATGGGAGTTAGTTGTCTTGTTAGCAAAAAATGATTGGCCAGCACTCTGCAGAGTTGTTTTAATTGGCCGGGTACGAAAATATTAACATATACTGTTTGGATTACCCATATTTGGGAACCCAGTGCTCTTCGCGAGTCATTAAAACACTCTTTACGACTCAGTTAGAAATTGAAGTTGAATGAGTAGTTCGACAGTCTTCCGGCGGATTCGTGCAATCACTGCGCGACCACTGTGTGTTTTATTTTTCCATAATTCATGTGTAGATTACAGTCTTGTCCCATTCCCCTGAACCGTTCAATCATTGCTGAGATTTTCACATCTTAGATTAATATTGACCAATGTTAATAACTGATAATCTTCTTCTCTTTTGAATCTGATGTTATCAAAACACAACCTTTACTAATTTGTTGTACATGAATGCTAGCAGGGGTATTTGTAACGAACAGGGATTAATGTGGACCACTGTCTCATTCTGTAGGTGGATGAACACGCTTTTTGTTAACCTTGGTGAGGTACAACAGCGAAATATTGTGTGCTTGGCTCACCCAAGTCGTATTAGTTTTCTGTTGTAAGGCACCCTTTTCTTTAAATGCATGTGAGCAATCTGACTGTCATCCAGTCCAACCAATGTGGGTAACTCTGACATCCACAGGGGCATGTAAGCCCCTCAGCTGTATTAACTGAAGTACAATTGTATAATCGTCGGTTCGGCAGGTTTTCAGGAAGGTACTTCCCAACATGCTATTAGTTGCGACGTGCGTTAGGTTATCTGGCTAGAGATGTCTATAGATACAGGTACGGAGGTCTCACTAACATGGTCCTATGGTCCCACTGACCATTTAGCAACAAAATAATGTGCAAGTTTAAGCTAATCTGGCTCCCACAGTTCTGCCATATCACCTTCTTGTCTTACACTCTACAGTCGATGAGATTTGTCCCCTAGATTCTGGATGTAGCTTCAAATCCTCACTTTCCTCTTAATGCCCGTCTCATTATCACATAGATAATTGCTCACTCGTTTCACTACAACATACCAGAAAACACATTAACAATGTCGAAAATACTCAGTACTGCATTGCCTTGCAAAAACCCTTTCATGTTACATCTCTAACCACTTTCTTACATTCTACTGAACTGGCTACCTGATACTCATGTCCCATAGCATATATTTGTTGCTTCTTACTACTTTTTACTTCGGAATACGTTTTTATCATAGTTCTCCCATGTCGTGCCTAAAGATCTGGATTTCAAACGTCGCTTCCTTTACGTTGAATGGGTCTCCCTCGTCACAGCGGCACTATTTCTGTCAACAGCATCATCAGACACACGCATGCAAAAAGGCGTCAGTTCGCCTCTGGGTTCATGGATCTCTTGAATTCAGACTTCCTGTTAGCACAGGAACAAAAACTCGCTACGTCACCAGCTCAGTGCATTACTCGCAACTGGCTCCATTCATTCCTTCCTCTCACTACTCAAATGACGTGGCCTCAGAAACATCATCAGTAACCCTCATATTATCTCATTTATATACACCTTCAACGACGAAGGAATCTACGCACGATGAAGGAGATATCCGAATGGGACGGAAATCGGTAGATCTTTGTAAATGCACAGAAAAACAAATGATTACAACTGCAGAAACGTTGCAAGATTTGTTGAGAAGAAAGCTTTAAGAATTTAAGCAAGTCAATAAAGCGCTGGTCCACCTCTGACCCTTATGTAAGTAGTCATTCAGCTTAGCATTTATTGATTCAATTGTTGGATGTCCTGCTGTGGAACATCGTCCCGAATTCTTCCCATTTAACAAGTTCAATCGTCAGAATTCCGAGATGCTTGTACGGCACTGCCCAGAATGCTCCAAACGTTCTCATTTTGGGAGAGATCCAGCGACCTTGCTGATCAAGATAGGATTCGGCAGACAATAGAAACTCTCGCCATATGCAGGCAGGCATTATCTTGCTGAAAAGTAAGTCCAGGGTGGCCTGCCATGAAGGGCAACGAAACGCACCGTATAATATCGTCGACGTACCGCGGTATAGTAATGGTGCCGCGGATGACAACTAAACGGGTCCTGATATGAACTGAAATGCCACCCCAGACCATCACTCTCGGTTGTCGGGAAGTTCGACGAGCGAAGGTCGGGGTGGTATCCCAGCGCTGTCCGGCAAGTTCCCAGAACATGTCTTCGGCCTGAAATTGAATTGTCTTCAATGATGAGTCCCAATCCGAGCTGAACGCTAATGATCAGCGAAGACGTTTCTGGAGAAGCCCCGGACAGCGGCGAGATACCATCCCGAATGTCGCCCGCCATACGGACGGACAACCAGGAGTGCCATTTCTTTTCATAGCAGAACCCATTTGGTTGTCATCCGTGGCACATTTACAGCATAGAGGTATGTAGATGATATTCCAAGCCCCGTTTTGATGCCTTCAAGACAAGCCATCCTGAGCTTACTTTTCAACAAGTCTGGCTGCATATGGTGAGAATTTCTACTGCTTGTCTTCGTCTCAACAAAAGCGACCTTGGCCAGCAAGGTTTGCCAGATCTCTTCCCAATTGAGAATGATTGGAGCGTTATGGGCAAGGGCCTCCTACCATCTCGGAATTTTGACGATCTGTTCCGCAAATCTGACAGAATTTGGTACGATATCCTCCAGAACATCCAGCAAGTCTATCAATCAATAAATTTAAGAACATAGACATTCATAAATTTTGCCTAGAACAGCACATGGAAGCGTGTGCAACAGATGTAGAATTTCACAAAAAATCCTTCATAATATTAAGTGTATATCGAGCACCTGCAGGTAACTTTAATCTGTTTGTAAACCACCTTGAAGCTGTACTGGCCCATTTAACAACCAAAAACAAAGAAATAGTGGTTGCTGGTGATTTCAATGTAGATTTCCTTAAACACTCTCCCAGAAAGAACTTATTTGAGTTAGTAACACTATCATTCAACTTAATTCCCACTGTAAAGTTTCCCACTAGGGTAGCCAATTGCTCACAAACAGCCATTGATAATATCTTTATAGAAAAGTCCAACGAACAAAATTATATTACAAAACGAATAGTCAGTGGCCTCTCAGACCATGACATGCAGTTACTTCTGTTAAATGTAAATACTGCATAGGATATAAAATCTGCTAAATCTGAGCTCAAGAGGGTAATCGATAAGCCAAAAATTGGTTATTTTAGGACACTCCTCAGAGACATTCACTGGACCGATGTTTACAGTGCTCATGGCATGAATGAAAAATATAACACTTTTGTTGATAAAGTGCTTACCTTATTCGAACACTGTTTTCCCCGAAAACTTACCAAGGTTAGAGCAAAGTCTACAAAGAAGCCATGGATTACCCAAGGAATAGGGGTATCTTGTAAAACAAAAAGAAAACTGTATCTGTCAATCCGAAACAGATCCGATGTTGATGCTATAGCACATTACAAGAAATACTGCAAAATATTAAAGACTGTAATACGGACATCAAAGCAAATATATTACAAGGAAAAGATAGTCATATCAGATAGCAAAATAAATACTATATGGGATATAGTGAAGGAGGAGACTGGTAGAACCAGACATGAGGAGGGACAACTAGCATTAAGAGTAAATGATATATTGCTGACAGACATGTATAGTGTTGCAGAACTTTTTAACAAACATTTTATAGCTGTTACTGACAAGATGGGGTTGTCAGGTTCACAGATGCTGCTATGGAATACCCCAGACCAGACATTTGAAGTAACTTCCATAATATGGATTTGACCCTCACTACCCCAGCAAAAATAAAGTCCATCATAATATCTTTAAAATCAAAAATATCTAGTGGGTATGATGAAATATTAACAAAGTTAATTAAAGAATGTGATTCTGAGTTAAGTAACATGTTGAGCTATCTATGTAACCAGTCGTTTATCAGTGGAATATTTCCTGAATGGTTGAGATATGCTGAAGTTAAGCCACTGTTTAAGAAGGGAGATAAAGAAATAGCATCAAATTTCCGTCCAATTTCACTTTTGCCAGCATTCTCAAAAATTTTAGAAAAAGTAATGTACAATCGGATTTATAACCATCTTATCTCAAATAACATACTATCGAAGTCATAGTTCGGATTTCTTAAGGGTTCTGATATTGAGAAGGCTATCTACACTTACAGTGAAAATGTGCTTAACTCATTAGACAAAAAATTGCAGGCAACTGGTATATTTTGTGATCTGTCAAAAGCATTTGACTGTGTGAATCACAATATCCTTTTAAATAAATTAGAATATTATAGTGTAACAGGAAATGCTGCAAAATGGCTCAAATCTCATATCTCTGGCAGGAAACAAAGGGTGTTATTAGGAAAGAGACATGTATCAAGCTATCAGGCATCATCCAACTGGGAACTAATTACATGTGGGGTCCCACAAGGTTCCATTTTAGGGCCCTTACTTTTTCTTGTGTATATCAATGACATTTCATCAATAACATTACCAGAAGCCAAGTTCATTTTGTTTGCCAATGATACAAAAATAGCAATAAATAGCAAATCAAGTGTAGTCTTGGAAAGGTCAGCTAATAAAATATTTTTCGACATTAATCACTGGGTATTAGCCAATTCCTTGTCAGTAAACTTTGAAAAAACACACTACATGAAGTTCAGAGCTTGTAAGAGGTGTCCCACGAGTATATGCCTAACATACGATGACAAGCAGATAGAAGAAGTGGAAAGTGTTAAATTCTTGGGATTACAGCTTGATAATAAATTCAACTGGGCGGAGCACACCACAGAACTGCTGAAGCATCTTAACAAATCTCTATTTGCAATGCGAATTGTGTCTTACACATGGGATATAAAAATGAAAAAGCTGGCATACTATGCTTACTTTCATTCCATAATGTCATATGGGATTATTTTTTGGGGCAATTCATCAAGCCAAGCTAAAGTTTTCTGGGCACAAAAACGTGCAGTAAGAGTTATATGTGGTGTGAACACAAGAACATCTTGCAGAAGCCTGTTTAGGGAACTAGGGATACTAACTGCTGCTTCCCAATATATTTATTCCTTAATGAAATTTGTCGTTAAAAATATATCACTATTTCAAAACCAACAGCTCAATTCATGGAATCAATACTAGAAATAAGAATAATCTTCACAAGGATCTAAAGTCACTTAGTCTTGTACAAAAAGGTGTGCATCATTCAGGAACACACATTTTCAATAACTTGACAGCAGCCATAAAAAGCTTAACAACCAATGAAATTCAGTTTAAGAGAAGCCTAAAGGATTTATTGGTGGTCAACTCCTTCTACTTCATTGATGAATTTCTCAGTAGAACCAACTGATTTGTATATAAATATATATATAAACTTCTGCACAATTTCAGTGCAGTAATGTGTTCATTGTAAATAAGTATTTGTAAGTAAGTGTTATAGTAGCTGTATTACACTTTTATTACCTTATAAATACATAAAAAGATTTTCTTATTTTAAATTCAGTGCATTAGTATTGTAAAATGATTCTCTCATATAGATTTCATTAAAAAATGCTGATCATTCCACTTGGGACCTGTGGAATGGTACATTAACTTATTTGTTTGAGTTGTAAATATTTGTCATGTATTGTTGTTTTTCTGATATTTTCTACATCCTGGAGGACCTCCTCACTACAGATCAATTGAAATGAAAGTAAATCTAACCTAATCTAATCTGAGAAGCCGAATAACTGCTTGCATAATCGCCAGTGGCGGTCCAACGCACTACTGACTTGCTCAAGTTGTGTAGCTATTTCCTTGAACAAATCATCAATTTTTTTCTGAAACTGTAATCATTTGTTTACCTATACATGCACGTAACGTCTAACGATTTCCACCCCATTTTTTGTTTGTTTGTCTTGGAGGATATGTATAAAATCAGTATGCACGTACAAGTCATTTCACTTTGAATACTGACTTGCCATGAGTCGGCCAAACTATATCTAACAATTAGCTATAGCTAAAATTTGGCTCATACAGAAATCATACAGGTACGCTCACGATTACTATTAAAAGGGTAGTACTACACAAATTCTGTACAGATTTGTTCGTACATTACTATGAGCAGTTAGACGTGTTGCTGAATATCGACACTGCTCATACTTCTTAATGTACACGATACATCGTTTCTCTCTTGTTACGACTTCGTACTGTTTTAAGTTCGAAAGCGTTATCAGGTATTACTGCACTTACCCAGTAACGGACACAATAGGTATAAAAGAATTTATTATAGAGATTCCTACATTTCTTAGATAGCATCCTCAACCTCAAAAGTACCTTGTCCACAACAGCAAATTTAACCATCCAAATTAATTCTCACAACTACAATTTATCACATGGTCTCATCATCTCATCCCTTATACTCACTAAACCGATTGGACCAATACCCACATTCATTTTCTATATACACAATCATTAACGTTTTCTCATCTCATATAAACTGCCTAACGTTCAGTACATACACGATAAACACTCTTCTCTGTCACACCATCAATCTGTAAACTTCCTAGTACAGTACCCATTTAATCCGAACCTTCCTCAACAGATTACATTAAGGGTCGTATTCAGCGTCATTGCCCTATTCTTCATAGGAAATCTTATCGTCTGCATCTCCCTAAAAGGCAGCGCCAGATTTACCTCACTTATCCTCAACGTAAATTTTTCCTTTGGTCGTCCGCCATGTTCTCGTCGTTATCCGAATTGGTCCTGGGATTACTGTGCACGTTCTCGTCGGTTGTGACCAATAGTACATCAACAAATTCCCCCGGAGTGTAAATGTAAAAACATGGACCGCTGTCAACGACGTTGCACCACATGTATTCAATGTCTTCAGCTTCCTACTTAGTGGCGGCCATCTCTTCTCAGTCATTACCATCATCATCGTACCCACATTTGCCATTTGCCTTTTTCAATACGAGGTTCATTCCACAAGTCATGGCAACTATGGTATATCTTGCGATAATGTGTCAACATGGGAATTTCACGATGTGCATTCAACCGGTAAGACAATGTGTATCTGAATGCCAACATAATAGGGTTCCAGTAAAGAACGTTACAGGAAAAGATTAAATAAAACACACGCTTTGAAACTCTGTGTAGATTTATTGTGCACGAGTACAAAACAAAAAATATAATCAGAATCACCCACTATCCTTCAAATTAGTATTCCAGTGCGTCCACACCCAACCCCAGGAAAGGCAGTGAATGCCATTAGTGTGACTACCAATGTGTACCACTTGTCGTCGAAAAGCTGTGAGTATTTCCACACTGTTTGCGAAGTGCCTGCCACTTACTGGTTTTTCCAGTTGTTTAATGAGGTCGAAGTTGCGCGGACTGAACTCTGGTGATTAGGGTTGGTGGGAGAAGTTTTCCCACTCCCATTGCTGTACACAGTTATTGCTGACGCCTGCACTGTGAGCTGTAGCGTTATCATGGAGTATGATTCCATTACCCAGCAGTGGCGAACGTTTTCGCCAAAATGTTCATAGCAGATGGCACAGCAGGAACTTGCATTTGTATTGGATATTGAGATTGTGGGAGTCCTAAGAGTGTGACACTACAGAATACTGTGGCTGTCATACGCCACAATGACCATGACCTACGTGGGTGATACCCTGTCACCCACAGTTACTCGTAGTTCCGACTGACACAGAATAGCATTTCTACCAGCAAGAAATATGCTTTTCACATGAGCTCGCTGTTCCACTCTTCGTACATCCATCTTGTAGCACGACCAAACTCACGCTAACTGTTTCAAGAGCTGGTAACGAGCCATCTTCACATGCTGCCGAAATCTGTCGGCTAATTTCGATACTGCTGGCCACAGGCTTTCGAATGTATTTACTGTGATTATTGTAATTCCATACGCTGCACGGTATACCACAGTTGCCATGACTTATGAAATAACCCTCGCATTTACCCCTTTCAAATTACACCATTGATTAATGTAAATCTCTGAATAAATTATGCTTATCTTTTGGTTGTTAATTTTTTTCTGTACATGATTATCTTTCATTCCTAATTTTGCAGCTTAGTTTAAAGACTATCATTGAAAATACCTTAGAAAGTGAATAGAAAAACATTAAGTAAATATCATTTCTTTTCATTTTTTAAAATTTCTTTCGTACTTCCTTTTTGCCTTTTATTTCACCTTAGGATGAGGCTGCGAAACACTTATTTTGGGAAACTAAAATAACAAGTCGGGACTCTAAATTTTCTTTTTCAACGTTCACATCAAATTTGGTTCATATAAGAAACAGCCACACGTATTACACGGGTAGTCTACTTATCAGCGTGAGGGGGGGGGGGGGAGGAGGGGGAAATACTACTACTTTGACATCGCCACTACAGAATTAATCAAAGCTGAGCCTCTCAGACGTTACAATACTTTTTCCCAGTTGTTACGTTTATATGGAGACTCGCCGTATACATTCTGTAAGTGGGCACTATCACTATTCGCCTATCTGATTAATGGTTCCCTTAGGCACAATATTACTCAACTAAAGGGTTCAGTTCTTGCTTGCCAATGGGTAACAATGCGGTATCACGAGGCCAAACAGTTGCAGTGCTACTTATGTGTGCCTACCTTCCAAATTCAGCACAATGAGTCGTCTTTCGACCTCATAGCTACCAATAAACTACAAAAACCAATAAAACAGCTCTTCCTACTGGCGTGTTCGCAACGGCACAAGAGTTGTGGAACTGAATTGGAAACCAAGCCGGCTCCAAATAATTACCATTCAAATTTTTCAGACCAATTGGTGGTTTGTGATAAAATCGCTTTTCCTCTAAGTCGCTCTTGGATTCAAAGCGAATACATACTCCCTAACAGCTCTTCAACGCTGCACACGATCTTCCTCATAGAAGTTAGGCTACGGAAACAAGGTAAAACTTCACTAGACTTTATATTTATAGTAACTGAATCACGAAGACCAACAGTAAGTCAAAGTTTAGATTGAACTTACCGAAACAATAACCTTAGTTACAGACCGACTGAGCACAGAACGACATGTAATCGCGATCTGTCTGTACTCGTCTCTGTCCGGAATTGCACTGCCATTACAACCATATGAAACCACATTGGAACCATTAACACCAATAAACGAATGGCGTTAGACCACTTTTAACACCGTGTACATCATTAAATTCCGTCACCGTGACGTGGACTAGCAGCTCGCTAAACATGCGTGCGTTGTATCCTCGCCGCTTGTAGCGTGATTATGCAGGCATATCTGGTTCCACCAGACATGGCACCTTCTTGCTTCCTCTCGAATCTTCTTTTTTCTCTCTTCCTCTATGGCAATGTACATACAATACATATAACATCACGTTACATTACTCTATCATATCCGTACCTTCTTAGCTTACACGTGGCTGTAACTCTATTCGTAATGAGTTGAGACGACCCATGACCCGTAACGTATTGTGTAACATTATTTTGGCATGTTACAATTGCTATAACGGCAAGATTAATGTACGTTAGCAGGGAATTTTATAAGAAACAGGGAATAATGTGCTCCACTGTTTTATTTCGTAGTTATATGGACGTGCTGTTCGTTATCTTTTATAAGGTACAACACCTGTGTCCCATGTATGCTACGACCGCCCCTGTCACATTACTTGTTTGTTGCGCGACCTTTTTTTTCAATGCATAGGAGTCTATGGGCAGCGATCTATCGACCAGTCCAAACGATGCGGATCGTCTTCAGATCCACAGCGGCGTGTCAGAGGCGTAGCTCTACCGTCACATTGCTAACAGCACTAAACACGAACAACACTAATGCACTCCGGTGGCCGTTGTACTGCGGTGAGGCGGGGTCAGTGTCGTTCTTTCGTCTCCTTTGCTCTCTCTCTCTCTCTCTCTCTCTCTCTCTCTCTGTCACTTTCATCGAACAGTTCACCTTCCACTATATTTCTTCCTCCCTACGTCCCTTCACTCTGCAGTAGTAGATACACTGTAGGCAGTGTAAAGCAGCGTTGATGAAACCAATTCCTAATACCTACCACACAGAGGCCACATAAGTTGAAAATCAGTTCCTGTACGTTCATTTTCACAAACTACGGGCAGTAGGAGAAAGAAGTTTAATTGCAGTAAGCATTTGAAAATTTTATTAACGCCTTTTTGTTCATAAGGAAGCACATGAGATAGCTATGAAGTCCGTATTTAATGCTCTATCATTCCAAGTTCACTGTTTATCCAACATATTTTACGCGTAAGAGCAGCCAGAATTCCTGCAAGTCCGACCCTATTAATTTTGCGATCTAACAGTAACTGAACGAACACTATTAGCGAGTTGAACATTCGGTCGTTTCAGTGGTCTTCTATGTTAGATGTGCTCGCCGAGGTATTCCATAAAGACACGGAATATGCCACGCGGTATTGTCTCTATGACCAAAAGATGACACGCTTATACAACTTCAGCTAATTAGTTCCGAAACATCACACTTTCCTCAAAATGTTCGTAACTTAAACCACTTTAGTCACGACACGTTCTATCTGAAATGATCTCACTAGCTCTTAATTTTACATACTATTTTCGCGGAGACATCTAGCACGGTGTTATTCGGAAACATGTTAGTGAGCGACTATTTCGATGCTCCTCTCCTTACTACCTATCTATCTGCACGCGGGAACCGCTTAATTCTGATTGGCTATTGATCTGAATGACCAATCACAATGATCCTTCCAGATCATTCTCGCGGCAAAACGTGCCTTAGTCAACCACTAATCAGATAGTCATTTACGCCATTCAATTTCAGTTTCTAAAATATTGTTTAATAAAATAGAATGAACTTGAGAATATTCTTTAAATTAATACAGAAACTTTTTCCGCTTCAGACTTCTATTCTGGCTGCTCTTTTACAAAAGCAAGCACACATCGACATACGTGATCAGCATCGTGGTTGCAACACAACTTTCCCACCGTTCAGTTTTTTATTAGATTTTACATAAAATGACATTAAGTTTTAACGTATGCCCCGCATACACTCTCTCATTCATTCCCATATATTTACACAACAAAATAATAAGCAAATAACAATTTTGAATGATTTTTATACTACATAACGTAGAGTAATTGAAGTTTTTGAAAGAAAATTCCAATTAAGTGATTAGATATATTATGAGCTTTGTTATGACTTCAAATGATAATAAAAGACATTTGGTTATTGTTCCTAACTGAGTTTTGAAACATAAGTGTCGGTTTTAGGACATTTAAGTAATTTTCTCAATCTCCGTAACTGTAATAGATAAAAATGTGAAATTTTGACAGGATCCTTTCCTTAATATCAAAAGATTGTGTACCAACTTTGAACAAAATTGGATGATAATTACTGTGGTTTATTTAGAGTCGTAGGGGTATGAATTTGCGTACCGACTGAATGTTATATGAAACCGTTCTCACGGCTGGTAGCGTCAGCTGTACTGTGAGTCAGAGTGAAGAACAAACGCAGCCATCCTGAAGCCACCTTGCTGCACGGCTGCGTGCCTTAATGCATCGAATGTTATCTCGTAATAACTTGCTACGTTACACTACATGTCACAGAGAATTGTGACTGAAATCTTTTACATAACTTACTATGGTGTGCAGTTGTAATCCTAGGAAGTAATACTGATATCGGACCGTCCCTTATGGGCATTTCAGGTAGTATATTAACCATACAGGAGTAGTTACTCAGTACGTCTACAATTATGAGCCATATTAGATTGAGGAAGGCTCTGCAATAGTCAAGTGTTTCCTGTCTCATGGCTGTCTTGATGAGGCTATGGTGCGAAATTTTGTGAAGAAGCTGTCTGCAAGTTCAGTGTGCCTCGTAAGTGCACAGGCAAGATATTCAGAGTCTTTATCGATAATTATTAATACAGCTGATTCCTCAATTGCACACACTTAGAGGATGTGACACTTGTGACGTTCATGTTTGGGGAATGACGAAGCGGAAGCAGTTACAAGTGAAAGGCAATCTTTCCGATGAGGGAGGATTCCTTCTGGCAAGTTTTTGGTGGCTGGTAACTTGGGAGGACAGCCTTGACGAAACCAGCACAGAACGTGCTAAGTGTTTACTCGTGTTCTGAGAAACAACTGTCCTGGTTGCTACTACTGGAACGTTTGGCTCAGTGTCATGGGCTGACAAGTGAATCTGACAGCAGACGTCTGCTCCACTATTAAGCGTTGGGCGGTCGTTACGACGTTTAAAGCGGCAAAGGGAAGATTTTGCAATTCTGTAGGGCCTGTCACCCTAACAAAACTAACCTCTTGTCCAAATACAGAAATATGTCTATTAATCGCATGTAATCTTTATACTCTGATCTATCAGAGTGCGATAAACTAATAAAAATTTCCAAGTTATCTTTTTGGTTTCTAGCAAATTATTAGTTGCTCTTACGATATAATATGCACTTGTGCTAAAAGCAATTACTTTGTTGGTAGCAGTGTACCAGTATACCAATTTATTCTAACACGTAGTACTAGTACAAACGTTGAACGACCGTAGTAGCTCACTAGTAAACTGAATGTTCTCCGAAACCATTCGTTCAAATTAATACAGGAGGTAGAGAACATCAAAACAAATATATTTCGATAAGGTACATATGACCTCTGAAGTCAATGACACTTATCATTTTATTATTGGTGCTGACGTAAGCTGTTATGCTGGTACTGTTGAATGGTAACTGGGAGTGTGTACTGACATTCAAAACTGTGGAACATGTATTGCCAGAACTGCTGAAGATGTATCTCTGAATGTTAGATTTCTAGCACGATGGGGCGTCATAGCGTTTCGGAATTTCTGTGAAGGATCATCTATGGGCCACCTTCCGCAATTGATGGATCGGCCGAGGTGGCCCTGTGGCACCCCACCTGACATCACGTGTCCGGATTTCTTCCTCCGGGAGTATAAGAAGCAGCTGGTGTCTAAAGCCTTCGTGGAAACGGAAGAAGAGCTCGTCGTTAGAATTGCTGACAGCACGGTATCATTTTGGACAGGCCAGGAATCTTCGAACGAACACGACAGTCAATAGTCCGAAGACATACTGAGTACACATAGGCCAATGGTCGCGCTTGTGTTCATATATTTGGGGTCTTCAGAAACAGTCTGGAAAGCTTTTAAGTGTGTCATAGGGTAGTTCGTGCCGAGTAATGACTGTTAAGAAAAAATTAGATACGTTTTACGTTTCCGAGCTAATTAGCAGTGAAGTTAGCCGATCAGACCGTTGCGCACGCATACTGAGACGGCCTGCCAGAGAGGAGGTCACCAAATGTTTTCATCATTTGGTTTCCTAAGCCCAAACGAGACAGCATCCCAAAAATTGGACATGGACTGGTAGTAACGATCGAACCAGGCCCAAAGACTGAACAGTCTCGTGCGCCATCATCTACCCTATGGGAGCAACTGACACTTCATTGTAAGCAGTAGGCCACTTGAATTTGTGCGTGCAACGGCCTGATTGGCTAACTTCAGTGCTTATTAGCTCGGAAACGGTAAAACGTATCCAATTTTTTTTCTTAACAATCATTTCTCAGCACAAACTACCATGCAATACCATTACAAGCATTTCAGGTTGTTTCTGACTACCCTGTATAGCCTATTATATAAATAAAAAAAATTACGTTTAACTGCTAGTTGTGAATTCTGCTTTTCTCAGTAGAATGCGTATACTCTATCCAGCACAGGTCAAAGTTAACTAATAATCTTACGTATTAGAGACACTACCTGGATACGCACGTATAGTTATGTAGCTCAATAGGGGTGTGGAAATAACTATCCTATAAATAACTTCTCATAAGGCTATACTTTGCTTTAAATTGAGTACTTGCATCTCTTCTTTTGAAAATGTAATTATCTCGCTGTATACTTTTTTTCCTTTCTTCTTAAGAGTTTACGCAACCATAACTGTTACTAAGCTTACGCTTCGTCTTGAACCATTCAATATGTACAGTATATCAGTGAGTATACACTCGTATTGAATTAATATATTCTTCGTTTACGTATACTATTCTGAACTATTGACTAAAGGTTAATTGAATCTAATACACAAACCCAGAATTGTGTTTTCCCGTATTATCCCTTCCTCTTCGTATATGAAATTTACGCGTCCAGATAGCTTTTGTTCAGTAAAATTTCTGAAGACAGAAGCAAATATCTAACTGTTGGTTAAGTAAGTAAAGGGGTTTTCCTTTCCTAGAGATATTTCCTTTATTATTATGATTTTTTCTTTCGAATGGTTCAAATGGCTCTGAGCACTATGGGACTTAACTACTGTGGTCATCAGTCCCCTAGAACTTAGAACTACTTAAACCTAACTAACCTAAGGACATCACACACATCCATGCCCGAGGCAGGATTCGAACCTGCGACCGTAGCAGTCGCGCGGTTCCGGACTGCGCGCCTAGAACCGCTAGACCACCGCGGCCGGCCTTTCGAATGGCAACTTAGGACTAAATACTGCTTGACTCTAAAGAACAGTTCTATCTTTGCTACGCTGGGATCTCAAACTGCTCTTGACACAGAGTAAGATTCTATTTTCTTTATTTTTTCTGTACTTTTCGTTTAGAGGCATATAATTTGCTATTCTCACGGGAGAAACTGACTGGTCGGTAACTGTTTTGCCTACGGCAAAGAAAACGTTTTATTTAGGTAAAATTTCATATAGGGAGACGCCGCTGTGAACGAGTGCTGATGTGCCCCAACTACCTATAAATCTGGTCTGTGACAGTGCTACCGCCACTTTGACCATATCAGTTACGCAGCTGCTCAAAGCTCTTTCTGTTCGGGGGTGAACTGTTACACTACCGCTCTCCCCAAATGTTACTGTTGTTTGGACACTGGCCACAGATGAAACGTGACTCAAAGTAAAGGTTCTAATTAAAATTCGGGGAAAGATCTTGTCATTCAAAGCGTTAATAATGCTGTGTCGCAGCCCATGAGTTCTGGTATCAAACAACTAGTGCCTGCAAACAATAAGAAGCACATGAGTCTTGATCCGATGAAAAACTCTCCTGCCCACTAAACCCACGTTAAAGCATTTTGGAACTATAAAATATGAATAAACGATCAGCGTCAGCCCCACTTTTGACAGTGTATATTACAGGCAGTCGCCGTCTCTACGGCCAGCCGCGGCGTCACATGGAATGCCTCTCGGCTTGCAACTCATGCACCACCAGAATTGGAGCCTCCTTGTCTCCCCTCGTTTGCTCTTTCTTTCTCTCTCTCTCTCTCTCTCTCTCTCTCTCTCTCATTTTACTTACAAAAGCATATAAAACATAATAAAATACATCATCATAATATTGTTTTAGCCGTACATCCGGCTACAGATTGTACTGCAATACCTTGAGGAGACAAGTAGCTGCATAATGTTCACCCCAACACATTTTGGGGCATTAAAGACTCTATGGAATTAGTCTGTTTGGTTGTGAACTTGAAGTTAATTTAGGAGTTCTGGCTACTGAGGATCATAGTCGGTTTTTGCAGTTGCTGTGCTCTGGTAGATTATTGTGCGGCCCAAATACTGCTTATGATCAGTGGAAGTGCCCCATATAGAGAGATGTGGAGTTTCGTTAGGCTATGCACGATTGGTGTTGCTTCTAGTTCTGTGTGGCAGTTTTTCCCCTGAGCTGGTCTCAGTTGTTTTAATCATATCTGATCAGCTCTTAAAGTCCTTCAGCTGTTCATTTGAGACAGTACTGCCATATGCCATAGGGTGATGCGTCAGCTCGTCCACATGTGGAACGCGTCTTTATGAGTTGTATGCGTGATGCTGAGGTACTCCTGTGGACAACAAAACTCTCAGATCTGTTCCCTATAGAACATGTTTCTCACCAACTCGCATGCCAAGCCCGTCCCAATACCAGTATGAAGAATATAAAGGGTTAGTTACAACAGCTGTGGGCTATCTTCGCTCAGGAGGGGATACAATAGATTTGTGACACCCTTCCACCATCAAGTCAGTGCATACATTCAAGCCAGAGGGGGCGCGACGTCATACTGAAATTTGCGGTCATACTGTCAAGTTCTTTGAAAATTTGGATAGATTTTGAATGATATATTCTCTCAACCTAAGAAGTTTCATTTCGTTTCCTCCTCTAAGAATTTCGCAATTCTCGTCAGACAGTGTAGTTTACGTGTGACGTTAAGTTTGTCATTAGTTCTTGTAGATGTTGTTGGAATAGTGCTGAATTACCCACAGCTGCCTTTAGAGACTCTCCATGGAAGGGGATCTGTAAGTATGCATCTGTAAAGTCAATACTCGTATTTGAGAAGCACCTGCTGCTGGAGAGCCTGGGGCCTGTAATTGGATAAACACCAATAACTGCCACTTTAGCTAAAAGACGTAGTTTTAAATTTGACTTTTTATGATCATTAGTGTCGTTTCTTATTGACTGCAAGGTTTCATAACACCCTGATGCTGTAGTAGGTCTGACTCAGCTTTAACTGCTTGTTTCAATGTGAACGAAATGGAATGAGGCGGAAACGAATTGGGGCATCTAATGGCTTTAAAGTGATATGAGCTGCGTTGTTAGTTGTAGAACACAGTCTGGGTGAAATTATGGCAGAAAAACTAGGTTTATTATATCAGAGACAATAAGTCAAAAAGCTGGAAATGTTTCTACCATAAATACAATGTTTACCACTTGGTGGTCTTTGACCAGGATGTCCAAAGTCGAGTGATATTCTTGTAACCGACATTCGCCTAAAATTTTTTCTTGAGTGGGATTTGGTGGCTGCCTTATGTGACTACCTTGACTGCAGGTTTCGACAGTTCTAGGGACAGCATGTATAGGAAGGTACCCAGATTGACTAGCGTTGCAGACACGGCTGTTTCTACCTGAAAATGTACTCTATGGCTAAATAAACTTCACAGCATCAATAAATTTCAAGACAGATAACGGTGCACAGGAGTGTGTTTCGAACTTGTAATTTGCTAAGCGCTACTAGATTTGAGCGTGGTACATTCCTAAGTATAACAGATACATCATCCTCATCAAACAGATGTGACTCAGTTGCGTATGGCTTCCGATTTCTGTTGGACGAGGATGATTTATTCTCACCTTTTATAAGCTTGACCGTTAAGGTCGCAGATTCGAATCCTGCCTCGGGCATGGTTGTGTGTGTCGACCTTAGGTTAGTTAGGTTTAAGTAGCTCTAAGTTCTAGGTGACTGATGACTTCAGATGTTAAGTCCCATACTGCTCAGAGCCACGTGAACCATATAAACTTGAGAATGAAGCACGCTCGAAACTAGCAGTCGTCCACTACCGGGTGGTGGAACGTTGACTTTTTTCATGCCCTATGGCTGCTTATAGTTGAGTCCACGAACACTGTACTCGGGGTCCTTAGTAGGTCGCTTCCTCTCACCTTATGCTTTTTATATCCAAGCCTTTCAAACGGGTGATTGGCGAGCTTAAACGGGTGACACGCCACAGCAAAATGCTGCTCACAACCGCATTTTGACTAATTGCCTGGTAATGGGAACAGCTGGGTCGTCGGAGAGTTCTTAAACAGTATTCGTATGATGCGGCGATCGACGCCGATCTCTAATTCAAATGGTTCAAAAGGCTCTAAGAACTATGAGACTTAACATCTGAGGTCATCAGTCCACTAAACTGAGAACTACGATGATAAGGATGGAACCAGTAGCTGCTGCCTTCGTCGTGTGGTGGCTGCTTAAACTACTAATGTAGTATTTTGACTTACTATTGGTGCCGCTTTTCTTGAGCTGCTGATTGTTATTATAGCTATTGTTGCTATAATAGCTTAGCCAGAGCAAGGTCTATCTGCAAATCCTTATTTGTCGTCGCCAGTTTTCTATTTCCACAAGAAATTATGACACGCTCACCACATCATGCAGTAAAATCACATTCAGAGCCCAGTTGTGATCCGAAGACGAAACAAGGGGGAGTAATTACTGGTATGCAGAGTTTTTAAAGCCATCCAGAACAGAGACCGAGGGACAGAGAACGTTCTTTATTCCGAATTAATCCGTAAGTAGAGTCCAGGTCACAACGACGTCAAAGATTGTGTACGAAACTTCAGGCAGACGGAGCTTTGTGAGACTCAAACACGAATTGCCTCCAGATTGTCCTGGCTTGGTTCATTTGCAGCCATGGCCGAGCGGATAATCAGCTGCGGCCTCTCGGCTGTGTTCAGGGAACGTGGGAATTAACTTCAGGAAGGAGGTGTCTCCTGTGTTGTCTTCGGCAGCGTTCGTAAGCATCCCCACGTTTACATATGCCGGCTGTACACCTGTCTCGGCTGTACGCCCTCTCTGGCTCAGGCCATTTACCGAAATTAGCTCCATATTTTGGTATTTTATTTCTGGCCAGGAGGCAAGACTCATGAGTATATTAACGATGTGCAGTCAGGTACTGAAAAAATGTAGCTTCACAATTTTTAGCTTAAACAAGTTGGCTCTTGCGCCTGTAATTATTATATCTTACATAATGAGCAAAATTCTCCCTCCGAGTCTTCACTGCATTGGCATTAGTTACCCCTGACAACGTGTTTAGCCGAAATTCACTAACGCAATTAATAAACCGCAAATTCCAGCAACCTCTAAAACGCTCAGGATTACAAATTTCGCTTCGTTGTCACCGTAATTGGTTTTATGCCTCCAAGAATGCTACTTAGTTATGGAATTATAAAGAGCTTAATATGTCCTAACGAAGGGATACTATATATGTTACTTATAATAGAGTGTACTCACTATTTGCAGCTTCTGATTCGAATCCAAATAAACGCCACACATTTATTTCAGATTTATTTAGCGTCTAAGCTATCACTGCTTGGCTCTGTCAGTAGCTTAATTACATGCTTTGTATGGCTGTCAATCAGGCAATTCATTTATTTTCTGCATTGCTGCGCGTTAGCTATTTCATAATTTAACAGACTACTGAACTAATTCGTCAACAGTAACTGATTTAGAATTCTGTTGCAAAACATGCGAACACTGGCCACTCCTCACCACATTTGCATATTATGTATCACTGCACTCATTATTTGGCCATTGAACAAAATGGAAACATCATCACATTGAAAACATCAACTTAGGGTACAACTCGTAGTTTTTAATAAGTGTCGTCTAACAATGGGAGAAATTGTAGGAAATGGACGCCACAAATCGAAACTGATTTCGCAGTTACCAAACTTTTAATGTGTTTTAAAAACCAAGATGAAATCTTACTGCAATTTTGCTTTAAAAATCAAAAACACAGAAAAATAACGCAAATACCGGAGTTAATGATGTGGGACTTGATTTGAAATCGTTAAGAAGACTGAAAGAAGAAAACATATCGAGTTCCCTATCTGACCAGCTCGCAGTTGCAAATTAACAAGAGGTCTATGACAAAGAACTCTACATTCATGATGCACAAATGATTAAGTTAAATGCCAGCTGTTCAGGATACGGACTTTGAAATATAACGACTGATGCTGTACGCAATTCTGTGAAACTATACTTATATCTCAAAATTCCATAGTCAGTAAGGGAATGAAAGCCAGGAAGCGAATATGATTTTCTGCGTCGTTCTCAACTGAACGCATTGTCCAAACCCTTTTGGAGGAGCTACAGCATGCTCGTTGCCCATCTGACGACGTGAGTGTGCCTTGTAGGTTCATACTGAGGGGGATGCAGCTAAAATTTCTCTTTCCAGGCGGACAAATATGCATTTTACTGTTATTAGCTTATTGCTGAGAAGGAACCCCTCGAGTGCGAGACCGCAAGTTCAATCTTTAGTAAGGCTCATTTGAAAGTGTTGTGTTAACAATTATGACAGGAGGAATATCAGCTGCTAATGACTCACCATGTGCGTCAGAATGGCGACAAAATATGAGTGTATCGCAGGTGCAAAGATCAACCTTCTAAGGGATGTACACTTGACAGCAAAAAAAGTGGGCCATGCCTGAATTCCAACGTGTAGGCTGCACCTGAATGTATGCAACCAACATAGCATATCTGTGTTGCACAGTGTCGCAATCCTCCACAGTATAGTCGTAAGATACACAATGGGTACTGCTAGAGACTAATAGAGAACACCGGTCTTTATGACAGTCCGTCCAGGTGTAAAGTAACACCATGATAGTACAGAAGAGATCAGACACTCCTTAACGTTTGTAAACTAAACTTCATTACAATAAGTGACATTTCAAACGTTATGGGACAACTAATTTTGTCACACAAATTGTTCAGTAATCCTAAGGCGCAATTAAATATATGTGACAGTATGGATTTATAAAGTTGTATGGCAATTGGAAACAAGTTCTTTGCTGTCTAAAAGGCTTACCCAACACATGCTGAACGTCGTTCAACGTTCAACAGGGAGTGGTTTCACATCAACTTTATGTAATACTAAGCAGTTAAAAGAAAATGTGATTAACCCGGTGGCAAGCACTCTACGGAAATAACAACATTAACAGCGAATCACAAGTAATATCGTTGTTCACATTACTCGTCAGCAGTTACTTGTACACAAAGTTGTACTTTAAATGACATGACCAACGTCTTCGTTCTGGATCCGGATGCAAACCTAGAATGTAAAGCCATTGTTAACCAAGCAAAGTTTGTGCCTTATCGAGACTCCATCACTAGGCAGAAAGAGACGCCAAATATTGACGTTTGCAGCAGTATCAGTTATCAATTATATACTTGAACGTAAATGACGATAATGCTTGTATGAAACCAGGAACCCTAACATGACAATTACTATCTTGGTAATTAATCTCGAAAGATGTTGTACACTGTTGTATTGTCAAAGAACAAAGGATGCGCATGTTGAAAATTGAAATGCCATAATGTAATGGAAGGATGTAGGTTGCAGTAGGTACTGGGAGATGAAGAAGCTTGCACAGGATAGAGTAGCATGGAGAGCTGCATCAAACCAGTCTCAGGACTGAAGACCACAACAACAACAACAACAACATAATGTAATGCTGGTGACAAGGGTGCGAACCCAGCACCTAATCGGATTGTTGAATAAGTACGTAAAATCAGAATGTAGATATAACAGTTTGTCACCAGTAGTGAGGTTGGAGCCTTAAATGACGGCTGTCTGTCACCTGCTGGGGTTGGATTTATGCGAGAGTGGCGGGAATTCTTCACAGAATAGAAGGAACTCTGGACAGCGTGCAGTATGCCCACATATTGGAAAATGTGATGCTTGCATCAGTGCGAATGCTGTACGCAGAAGAGGACGTCACATCGCAAGAGGACCATTCTCCCATTCACAAGTCTGCATTCGTTCAGCAGCGGCTCCCCACGATTGGCGTCAACGTCATGTACTGGCCGCCGTGGACGGCTGATATGAACCCCATGGAAAACATGTGGGCTGAGGTCACCAGAACATTAACAGAGAACTGGCCACGAAACCAACCGACTACTGCGGACGCTCTTTGGGACTGCGTCCTGGAAGCCTGGGAGGAAGTTGCTTCTGCAGTGCAGGCTGTTACGGCCGACGGTTTATACATACTATGACAAGACGCATGATAAACGTGCAAAATAATGAAGGATTCTGGATAAAATATTAGAGTTCTTAAAATGTTTTGTTATGTCTTCTTTTTCGTCATTTTTCCTCATTGAGAGCTAGTGGAAGATCGCTTGGCAACAGAAAATATTCAATATGGGTTAATTTTCCTTTGAGTTGCCTTTTTAATTCAAGTGGATTTGTTTTGAATATACAGTTTGTTAAATATTCCTATTTTGATTTGATTTATACCCTGTCTAGATACTTACAAACCAATCAGCGTAGATGGACTCTGTCACAGTAGTTTTTGTTATTTCAAATACATCTCTCTCTTCCCTTCCATCCATGAAAACACCCTCCGTCCTCCACATAATACGCAAACAATTTCATATTATGTTTACTCGTTGTTAATATCTCCTCTATTCTCTCTCTCTCTCTCTCTCTCTCTCTCTCTCTCTCTCTCTCTCTGAGGCTATCGCTGCAAGTGCCCTTCTGTTTCATTCCCTCAAAACTTTATAAACAAATCTACCGGTTTCCATTGACGCTACATTTTCTCTTTTAATTGCTGCTGTCTTTGCTCTTTGTCATTCCTCTCAACACCGACGAAACCGTATTCTTTGATCTCCCCTTCCCTATAACCCACTCTTCGTTCTGAAAACAGTCCTTCCTTATCTCTCGTTCCTAAGATAAAACGAACTATGGCACACATCTAAGTAAGCAATACTTTGCAAGCATTTCTCGCTTACATTTTGCCCTTCTGCACTTCTATCCATTCCCAGATCCCGCCCTCCTTCCTGTTACCCGTCCTTTGACATCTGCATCTACACTCCTGGAAATTGAAATAAGAACACCGTGAATTCATTGTCCCAGGAAGGGGAAACTTTATTGACACATTCCTGGGGTCAGATACATCACATGATCACACTGACAGAACCACAGGCACATAGACACAGGCAACAGAGCATGCACAATGTCGGCACTAGTACAGTGTATATCCACCTTTCGCAGCAATGCAGGCTGCTATTCTCCCATGGAGACGATCGTAGAGATGCTGGATGTAGTCCTGTGGAACGGCTTGCCATGCCATTTCCACCTGGCGCCTCAGTTGGACCAGCGTTCGTGCTGGACGTGCAGACCGCGTGAGACGACGCTTCATCCAGTCCCAAACATGCTCAATGGGGGACAGATCCGGGGATCTTGCTGGCCAGGGTAGTTGACTTACACCTTCTAGAGCACGTTGGGTGGCACGGGATGCATGCGGACGTGCATTGTCCTGTTGGAACAGCAAGTTCCCTTGCCGGTCTAGGAATGGTAGAACGATGGGTTCGATGACGGTTTGGATGTACCGTGCACTATTCAGTGTCCCCTCGACGATCACCAGTGGTGTACGGCCAGTGTAGGAGATCGCTCCCCACACCATGATGCCGGGTGTTGGCCCTGTGTGCCTCGGTCGTATGCAGTCCTGATTGTGGCGCTCACCTGCACGGCGCCAAACACGCATACGACCATCATTGGCACCAAGGCAGAAGCGACTCTCATCGCTGAAGACGACACGTCTCCATTCGTCCCTCCATTCACGCCTGTCGCGACACCACTGGAGGCGGGCTGCACGATGTTGGGGCGTGAGCGGAAGACGGCCTAACGGTGTGTGGGACCGTAGCCCAGCTTCATGGAGACGGTTGCGAATGGTCCTCGCCGATACCCCAGGAGCAACAGTGTCCCTAATTTGCTGGGAAGTGGCGGTGCGGTCCCCTACGGCACTGCGTTGGATCCTACGGTCTTGGCGTGCATCCGTGCGTCGCTGCGGTCCGGTCCCAGGTCGACGGGCACGTGCACCTTCCGCCGACCACTGGCGACAACATCGATGTACTGTGGAGACCTCACGCCCCACGTGTTGAGCAATTCGGCGGTACGTCCACCCGGCCTCCCGCATGCCCACTATACGCCCTCGCTCAAAGTCCGTCAACTGCACATACGGTTCACGTCCACGCTGTCGCGGCATGCTACCAGTGTTAAAGACTGCGATGGAGCTCCGTATGCCACGGCAAACTGGCTGACACTGACGGCGGCGGTGCACAAATGCTGCGCAGCTAGCGCCATTCGACGGCCAACACCGCGGTTCCTGGTGTGTCCGCTGTGCCGTGCGTGTGATCGTTGCTTGTACAGCCCTCTCGCAGTGTCCGGAGCAAGTATGGTGGGTCTGACACACCGGTGCCAATGTGTTCTTTTTTCCATTTCCAGGAGTGTACATCTACATCTAAATGAATACTCTGCAATTCATAATTATGTGCTTGGCAGGGGGGTCTGTGGTCTGGTGGATTAATCTTGTCTTGATGTGTAAAACGTGTAGGTTCACTTCTCACGTCAGGCGTATATTTTTAACACGCACAAGTTACTCTCCTCCACCCCTAGTAACGCCAAGTGCAGAAGGCCAATAAGCTCCGTAGTTCAATATCCGCAGTAAAGATAACATCCCTTCGCTGCCGACTGGGGCAGTGCGGCATTCGATTGAGCTGTGACAGATGGAGAAACCCCGGAAGGCAGAGACTCTGCCACCAGCAAGCCGTCGAAAACTAGAAAACGTATTTCATTTAATGAATCAATGGCTATGTAAGTTCACAAGGCTGTTAATTTATCTGAAACTGAGACGTTGACAATTGTGGTGCTGGACTGGGATTCGAATTCGATTTCACTGTGTTCCCCATAATTGCAAACTCTACTAGGCCTCCTCGAAAGGCACCTATCTGGTTTCGAATCCTGATCAGCACAAAATATTCATTATTTCATTTCAAGCCCTAGCATGTGCACTCCGAACTACTAGTGAAATATAGTTGCATTTTCAACGTCTCTTCGTGGGTTGTCAGCTGTAACGTGTTCGTTTCAACTCACAGCCACATGATGAGCTTTTTATCGCAACATTACACGATCAAACGTTTCCTTACATCTTTTCAAGTTCAAACATTCCTCTACATCCTACTGGCGAAAACGGATTTGGGTTTGACGTTGTGTTAATTGTGATCACCAACGTTATATGTTGTGGATTCAATTTCTAGCCAGCAGAGTATTTTCCATCACATCATTGAAAGTACAAACATGCCACTCCTAGCTATTATTGGAAAAGAATTCTATAGTTAAAGTGTTTTCATGACCACGTGCGCGGCGTTTGAATTCCATTCATCACAGACCTTTTCGTCGCGTGATGTCTAGCTAAACATGCGCACGTCTCGCTACGGATGAACCAACAATAGCTATTTGTCGTCTGTTCCTGGCTAGAAAACGACGGCGCTAGATGCTGGGTTCGAATCACAGCGAGGCAAAAACAATTCTATCGTCATTTAAGGTTCCAGCGTCTTGCTATTGGTGAAAACATTTGATATTTAACTTTTGATTTTACGAACTTCATTAACAATCCGAATAGGTGCTGGGTTCGCATACCTGTCACAAGCTTTGCATGATGGCATTTCAGTTTTAAACATGAGCATACCTTGTTCCTTGTGAATGACACCATATTAAACGTCGTTGGGGGTAATTCCCAGGAAGGTAACTTATGACAGGATTCCCAGTTCATTACAAACATTTTCGTCATTTATTTTCAGGATCTGAATTGGTAACTGGTACTGGTGCAAACGTCTATACTTCACATCTCTTTATGCCTAGTGATCGGGTCTCAATAAGGCACAAACAAAGCTTAGCTTAGCTAGCAATGTCTTTAGGTGCTGGGTTTGAATCCAGGTCCAGAACGACGACTTTGGTCATGTCATTTAAAGTTGAAATTTGTGTACACGTAGCTGTTGATGTGTTACGAGAACAATGATATTACTGGTGATTCGCTTTTAATGTTGAGATTTCCGTAGAGTGCTTGTTGCCGTTAATTGCGTTTTTTTTACTGGTTCGTCCAATATCCAGTTTCCAGAGCCACTCGCCGTTGAGCGACCTTCAGCACGTGGATGGAAAACCTTTTCGAGGGCGTAAAACTATTTTCCAGTTGCCGTACAGCTTTGTAACTCCATATATATATATTAGATGGGTAGATCACATAACTAATGAGGAAGTATTGAATAGGATTGGGGAAAAGAGAAGTTTGTGGCACAACTTGACCAGAAGAAGGGATCGGTTGGTAGGACATGTTCTGAGGCATCAAGGGATCCCCAATTTAGTATTGGAGGGCAGCGTGGAGGGTAAAAATCGTAGGGGGAGATCAAGAGATGAATACACTAAGCAGATTCAGAAGGATGTAGGTTGCAGTAGGTACTGGGAGATGAAAAAGCTTGCACAGGATAGAGTAGCATGGAGAGCTGCATCAAACCAGTCTCAGGACTGAAGACCACAACAACAACAACATATTGTCTCAAGTATTTAATTTTGACTAAGGATTACTGTACGACATATGTAAAATAATCCGTTTTCTCAGAACTTTTGGAATGATACTTGTTGTAATTAAGGTCAGTTTATGAGTGGTATGGGGTGTCTCATCGCTAAGAACGTGTTTTCTAATATGTTTTGTATGACGATATTAGTTGACAGTTAGACTGACTGCCATAAAGACCTTTGGGCTCTAGTAGTCTCTTGCGGTACCCATTGTGTGTAGTCAAACGACTGTACCCCACGGGGTTTTGGTGTTTAGAGGACCTGCAACACAGCTACATTATGTTGGTTGTATTCTGCAGTGACCTACTTTTTTTGCTGTCAAGTGTACATATTAAACTTTACAAAACTGACATCTTCGGCCTTCAAGAAAGGTTCAAAACACAGTATTAACTTGTACCATGAACAAATGAAAAACGGAGCGCCACAGTGATCATAAGGGTTCGCACTATCACTATCGGAGGCGAACTGCTTGGGAGTTACAAGCCGTGCAAGACATTCACCTACGTATCCATACTTAAAAAATTCATATTGGTGTGAAGAGAAGATAAGAACTGATGGAACGTGATGCCATGCAATCGAATGCGAAACAGTCTGTCGTAGAGCTTATAGTGAAACTCGCTATCCTTTAGGGCACAGCTGCAGATGGTGCTGTAATATGTTTTATAGGCACAGAAAAACAAAAATCCAAAGGCTGAATTTTTCCAGTGGTTCCAGGTGGTATGAAATTCAACGTCACCTCTTTTCATGAGGGATAGTTTGCTCTAATGGAGTAGGATTTTAATACGCAGACCAGGAATCAAGCAAAAGAAAGTTACTTTGCCCAGCTATTGATCAAAATCAGCGCTCTTACCACACCTGTAGTTCTCTAACACCCATTTTCCTACTCTTGCTTGCTGTGACGTAAATATTCCCTTCTGCCCTTGCAGGATCACGCATACGAGAAAGAATCGTAGGGAGCAGTACACCTCCAACTTCTCGCACATAATAAATAACTTTCCAGCCAGTTTACCATCCTTATTAAGAGTAGCATAGCTGTATACGAATGCGTTAAGGCATTGATGTTAGGTGATCGTGATACAACTCCAGGCTTTTCTTTCATATGCATTTCCTCTTCAAATCCTGATCCGTTGGAGTTGAAAAAAAAATTCCTTACTGAGCGATGGGATAAGTTTATCTCATCAACAAATTTTCGGACTGATTACGCAGTTTGTTTTTGTTATGCACTACACGATCATACTGCTGTGGAATTATTCGAAATCTGTTCATAATTGCCTTTTTATTATGCTGCGGATATTCTTCCATGTGCGTAATTATGTTTAGTTCCCGCTCCTTGGACAACGTTTCTCCTTTACTACGTTTCGCTGGAGACGGTATTTGTAACTCCCTATTTGGCAAGGATGATATAACCTGCATGGCTCGATATCTGTTTCAATATCACTTTCACTTGTTAAGCCGTACAGTCATCATTTTACTCCTAATATACACTGTCCGCACAGACGAGCGTATATGACACCACATATCCTACTGACTCATCTTGCAGAACCGCTAATATTTTATCTGTCACTTCTTTATCACTCTGCAAAATTCCCTGGGCTCCTTTCTCACGAAACTTCAACTTCGGCACCAGTTGTTGTAGATATAATGCAATTTTGCTTTGTTTATCGTTTCCGTAGCTCGGCATTGTGACAACACCACTAGCACTGCATCAGTGTTGTGAATTACTCGTCGACTAGACAGTTCAGCTATGCTCCGTAGCATCATGCTGAGTTCGCCCTCTGTTGCCATTAACAGTCAATACTGCGGTTGTACAATAGACAATATGTGGGGGGTTGAATGCCGTAACATCATTGGCCTTTAGCGACCTCGCACTGAAACGGTTCCTCGTGATCCTGAAAAGCCTTTCGCTGTTGAGGGCACAGGTTGTCTAATAGGAGGGATAATACACTGGATCGGACGGACAGAAATTTTGTGTAGATGGTACGAATTTTCTCACTCTGCAAGGAAACGTACAGTTTCATCGAACAGAAATCCTTAAGTAGCATGTGTCATGCAAAATTATTCAAAATTAATCAATTTCGCCGTAATAAATTCACCAATAAACTGATCATTACAGCACACTTTCTTAAAAAGCGTACTCAGTTTGTGGTTCGTAGATAAATTCCAGGTACTTTGACACCTCCAAAGAGTTCGAAATAGCGGATGAAGTATCAGCAGATGCGGAAGGTTTTCAGGCAGAGACGAAAATACTCATTACTAATTTTGACCACCGGTATATAATTAAAACCGATCAAACCGCCTTCTAGTACAAATCTACGTACAATAGATCCTGTCGCAACAAGAAACGAAAACCGATATGAACAAGATTAATCGTTCCTTCACAACACAATATACCATAACTCCGTCAAGAAACATTTTCCCTTACGTTTTCTTAAGTATTCAAGAACCAAACATGAAATTTTGTTGCATTTCTCAGAACAGAGTTGAGGAGTTGACTCAAATTAAAAATTGTAAATGTGTCCTGCGACATACCACGAAAGTTCACGAAAATGATTTACGAGGGCCGGCCGAAGTGGCCGTGCGGTTAAAGGCGCTGCAGTCTGGAACCGCAAGACCGCTACGGTCGCAGGTTCGAATCCTGCCTCGGGCATGGATGTTTGTGATGTCCTTAGGTTAGTTAGGTTTAACTAGTTCTAAGTTCTAGGGGACTAATGACCTCAGCAGTTGAGTCCCATAGTGCTCAGAGCCATTTGAACCATTTTTTTGATTTACGAGGAGTTTGTACAGGCAGTTTAAATTTTCACGGAAGAAATTCAAAATGCTCCCGGATAGCCAACGACTAACATGGAAATAGCTGTTAAGGAAGATGCTATCAAAATATTTTCTTTAATTCTGGATCAATTTAGTGCATCTGCTTTACGCATTCCTTAAATCTGCATCAATTTAGTGCACCTGCTTTCACAGGGATGAATACGTGTGGTTCGCATCAAAACTGTTCGAAGAAGGAACAATCTTTTTGAAAATAAATGCGTTGTCTTTTACGATAATGCTTTAGAAAAATCTGTGAACCTGCAAGGCAGTGGTTTTCATTTAACGTGAATGGTGCTTAATGAAACAGTGTTTCGGGTACTTCTCCGACAAATACAACCCAGAATTCCGCTCTAGCATGGCAAGCGATGCAAGCATTAGCAAATGATACGATAAATGCGAGAAACTGACGCTCAGTGTTGTCATGTAAATGACCGACAGCTTCAGGATCACTTCAGATGTTTTAAATTAGCAAAATGTTGATTTTAGGCTATTTGAGTTTATTTTGTTTTCATTCGCATGTAATAAAAAGTGCCTTTTGATGAGTAAACTCGAAAAAATGCATGAAATTAGTAATTTTTGTCCAATTCGCAACTTCCAACACTAAATTATTTCGCTTATTGTTAAAGCATAGGCAGAGCTCAAATATGTATTCCGTATCTTTTTCAAGCAGAACTATCCACGACGGGTTCATTAGTGTAGCAGGCAGGAAATGCCTTGCGCTTCCGGTACCTACGGACTAACGAAATTTGAGTGAGACACGCAGTCGAGCGGAAGACAGCGGGTTTCAGTGATACAAAGGGTAATGGAGTAGTTTGGTGGAAACATGCTTGTAACGTCTAGTTGGACCCTGCGGCGTGAGACGGGAAGTGTGGTGAGATGCTTTGTAGTGGTGGAAGATTTGAGTACAAAGGAAATCAGCGTTTGCTCTTCACTCTCAGATAGTGTGTCACTGCACGGTTCGGAGTGGTAATTTCTGCAGTATTTTCGGAATTTTTGTGTGTGCTTTCTCTGTTGACATGCTAGGTTTGTTACTTTATAAAGCGAATGACATCCAACAGGGTTCCATTAACCCATCCAAATAATGGCTCTGAGCACTATGGGACTTAACTGCAGAGGTCATCAGTCCCCTAGAACTTAGAACTACTTAAACCTAACTAACCTAAGGACATCACACACATCCATGTCCGAGGCAGGATTCGAACCTGCGACCGTAGCGGTCGCGCGGTTCCAGACTGTAACGCCTAGAACCGCTCGGCCACCGCGGCCGGCTAACCCATCCAAATATTAGGGCGTTTAAGTTCTTCACATTCCCACACAATGAGCTTCTTTCAAAATTTTCTGAGACAGATTTTTTGTCATATGTTTCATATGTTGTGTCTTTTGTAGCACGTGCTTTAAGAAAAAATGTTATGTGCCATGGTGGCTTAACTATAGTGCATGATGCTTATCCAGATCATTATTTGTATCATAGCCGACAGCTTAGAAATCATTCTGTCCTTCCTCCTTGTTTTCCGGAGAAGACCTGAGCTTGTATTATTCGTTGCTCTTTCTTCCTGTTCTTGCCGTCGATTCCATGAACTTATTACTTCTTGTCAGATGCCACTGTCACTAGCAGTGCTACATTGAGACTTCCCTTTCTTCACAGCATGCAAAATAGCTTATCTCACGGCGATCGATTGTTCGTTGTGTTTTGGCATGCTTCTAATTGTCGCTACCAATAAACTGTCTGAATGGCTAAGTAACAATAGTTAATGACTACCGTATTACCAACGCAAATTACAAAATACTTTTGAGCTAAAGAAGTATATGCTTACATTGTTATTATGTGAACTTCCTTGTTTATTAAATATGTAACCACAACGACATGAAGCTCTTGATGGAGTACACAGTTACATGTGACAGCAAGCAAACAGTACTGACGACATAACACCGTAATAACAAATTACTTTTGAGCTCTACTGTAGTCTGAATTGCGCGCACACACACACACACACACACACACACACACACGTAGCTTACGAAATAAACAATATGATCGATAGCAGCAAAAACCATATAATTCAGTAATAACAGACACGGTACCAACTATTAGCCACTATAACCGCCATCATTACGGTCTGTGAGGAGGTAGATTTTTAGTGTCAAGCATGTGTTGCACCTCTTCCTGTGTAACTCGGACTGTTCAGGATAGCTCTTTTCTGGACACCGGTTCCGTAAGTGCATTACTACGTGGACTGACTACTCAGAGGTGATGCTCCAAAACTCAAATTACAAAGGTTCACGTATCAGTCTGTTTTTTCTTCCCTTAACTATAATTTTAATGACACTTTATGTGACTGTTGTTTGAAATGCTTTGTTCAATTGTATCTTACTTTCAATTACTGCATGTAATATTTCACATCCCCTTTATATAATGTATGTGTTTTGTGTGTCTGCAAGGTTTTATCTATATTTAGACTTTCTGTCACACTGCAAATTGATTTTCTCGAGAAGAAGACAAATTATTTGTTATAACATTGCTTTTGTTGCAGTATGATAAGTAAATTTGAACTTTGCACGGGACGGAATTTACTCTGCAATTCCAAACACTATCCCGGATACAATGAGAGAACAATGACTTAAGGATACGCCAAACTAATAGTCCAGAAAACATTGCGTGATATCTCTGAGAAATTAACATTTTCTCTGTTGATGTAACGAATAGTAGAGAGAATGTATAACGTTCAACTCGACACGCTCAATAGGTCATAGGTCAGTGGGTTACTGCACCAAGACAGAAGCGTTCGATTCTCGGTGCAGCGTACACTATTCACCAGTCACTAACCGCGTAGTAACTGGATGGGAAGAACAGATATGCTTCTCGAAAAGGCGACTGGCGTATAGAAAACATTTTTTGTAACACAGTTCAGTCATGAACTAATCATCTGTTTGCACCGAAGAGCACACAGTGATCACCTCTTAAGTCAGAATGAAATTGGAATTCCGCTGCAAAACCGAAACCAGCATTCGTCTCAGTTTACGCTCATGTCCTCCCGCCACATGTTAAGTTGGAGCTTCCCACAATAACGTTTTCCACTATATTGTTAAATTAATTTACTTCAATTTCTACCAATGAAATCTCGTTTTACGAACAAATGTTGGCTATTGAAGATCAAAATTGTCTCACAGAGACGAAATATGCGAGATTATCTCCAATCAAACAGCATATTTGCAGAATAAGGGCATAACCCTATGGACGACACAGTAATAATCACCCCTGGCATAGAGAAACGATGATGAAAGGTAACAGGCGTATACCATATTTCTATATTTCCTGAAATCATTTGACACGGTGTCCGTAGCAGGCTATTAGCTACGAGTGCCCCAAGGAAGTGTGATAAGACCGCTGTTTTTCTCTATATACTTAAATTATTTGGCGGAAAAGATGGGCAGCAATTTGCGGTTGTTTGCTGGCGATGCTGTGATGTACGTTAAGGTGTCGAAGTTGACTGTAGGAGGACACAAGATGACTTAGACCAAATTTCTTGAACGTGTGGTGAATGTCAGATAGCTCTAAGTGTAGGTAACTGTAAGTTAATGCGGATAACTAAGAAAAACAAACCCGTGAGGTTCCAATACACCATTAGTAGTGTCCTGATTGACAGAGTCACTTCGTTTAAATATTTGGGCGTAACGTTGCAAAGCGACATGAAATGGAACGAGCATGTGATAATTGTGATAGGTTCAAAAGGTTCAAATGGCTCTAAGCACTATGGGACTTAATAGCTTAGGTCATCAGTCCCCTAAACTTGGAACTACTTAAACCTAACTAACCTAAGGACATCACTCACATCCATGCCCGAGGCAGGATTGGAACCTGCGACGCAGCAGCCTCGTGGTTCCTGAATGAAGTACCTAGAACCGTTCGGGCACCGCGGTCGGCACTGTGGTAGGGAAGGGGAATGGTCGACTACGGTTTATTGGAATAATTTTAGGAAAGACTGATTCGCCTGTTTAGCAGACTGGTGCGACCTATTCCTGATTACTGTTTGAGTGTTTGTGATCCGTTCCAGGTCAGACTAAAAGAAGACATCTAAACAATTCAGAGGCGGACTGCTAGATTTGTTACCAGTAGGTTCGAACAACACGTAAGTGTTTCGGAGATGCTTGGGGAACTCAAATGGGAATCCCTGGAGAGAATGCGACTTGCTTGTCAAGAAACACTACTGAGAAAATTTAGAGAACCGGCATTTGAAGCTGACTGTAAAGTGATCCTTCTGCCACCAACATACATTGCGCGTAAGGACCAAGATGAGGAGATGCGAGAAATTAAGGCTCATAACGAGGCACATCGACAGTCTTTTTCCTCTCGCTCCATTTGCGAGTGGAACAGGAAAGGAAATGACTAGTACTGGTACAAGGTACCGTCCGCCACACACCGTAAGACTGCTTGCGGAGAATCTGTGTAGATGTCGATGTAGATGTAGATGAACCAGACTGATTATTCTATCTGTTATGTAGCCATCGATTTATTTAGTCAGTCGTGCCACACATTGGATAAGCAGTTTTTAATGGCCTATTCCAGTGACTCTTTAGATAGATATTTGGCGTTCAAATTAACGGCTGATTCTTTGTTACTAAACCAAATATGGAAACTTAAAGGTGACAGCAGCAGTTTCTACGTATAAAGAGATGAGGTGGACTAGCTGTAAGAATGTTGCCCACATAGACTATCATTTTTCATTTACCACAAATTAACGACGTTAAGCGACATATAACGACTTTCATGTTTGATCAGTTAAAGAACCAAAACTGTAGACACACAAATAAAACAAATTTTTGTAACTTGAATCTTTTTCGTAATAAATTACTTCTGATTAAATAATTCTTCTGTACTTGTGATCTCAAGTCTCTGTTTCTTGGTCTTGGTGTTGGAGAGTCACAGTTTTTGCGATGGAAGGCTGAATAATACTCGGGTTTACGAATTATTACATCTTCAGGTAGCTGATGGTAGTTTCTGCAGTCATGGACATGTGCCTTCCGCAAAGAAGGTGCTACACGCGAATGTCGAATGGTGAGCGGCCTTTGATGGTTCAGAAAATCTGGACTTAGAACCTTTTCGTACAAAAGTACACTCTTAGCCGCGTTAAGAGTGTCCGTGTCCGAAGTTCAGAGCCGTGACTGAAGCAGAAGTGTTCAACCATAAACCTCGAACACAAATGCTGTCACAAAAATCTAAGGCAGAAGTGACATGCTAAACAGCCTGTATGTGCCCTTGCATATCGCCAGAGAAGATGACAATCAACGTATGTTATCATAGAACAGATAATTTGTCTTTCATAGGCTAGTCACTATACAGGGCTATTACAAATGATTGAAGCGATTTCATAAATTCACTGTAACTCCATTCATTGACATATCGTCACGACACACTACCGATACGTAGAAAAACTCAAAGTTTTGTTCGGCTGAAGCCGCACTTCAGGTTTCTGCCGCCAGAGCGCTCGAGAGCGCAGTGAGACAAAATGGCGACAGGAGCCGAGAAAGCGTATGTCGTGCTTGAAATGCACTCACATCAGTCAGTCATAACAGTGCAACGACACTTCAGGACGAGGTTCAACAAAGATCCATCAACTGCTAACTCCATTCGGCGATAAATGGAAATGTCGTGTGGCTAGGGCCTCCCGTCGGGTAGACCGTTCGCCTGGTGCAGGTCTTTCGATTTGACGCCACTTCGGCGACCTGCACGTCGATGGGGATGAAATGATGATGATTAGGACAACACAACACCCAGTCCCTGAGGTACGCGCAGTTTAAAGCTTATGGATGCCACTGTAAGGGCAAATCAACGGGTCGGCCTGCAGTGAGCGAAGAAACGGTTGAACGCGTGCGGGCAAGTTTCACGCGTAGCCCGCGGAAGTCGGCGAATAAAGCAAGCAGGGAGCTAAACGTACCACAGCCGACAGTTTGGAAAATCTTACGGAAAAGGCTAAAGCAGAAGCCTTACCGTTTACAATTGCTAAAAGCCCTGACACCCGATGACAAAGTCAAACGCTTTGAATTTTCGGCGCGGTTGCAACAGCTCATGGAAGAGGATGCGTTCAGTGCGAAACTTGTTTTCAGTGATGGAGCAACATTTTTTCTTAAAGGTGAAGTGAACAGACACAATGTGCGATTCTGGGCGGTAGAGAATCCTCACGCATTCGTGCACCAAATTCGCAATTCACCAAAAGTTAACGTGCTTTGTGCAATCTGACGGTTTAAAGTTTACTGCCCCTTTTTCTTCTGCGAAAAAAGCGTTACAGGACACGTGTATCTGGACATGCCGGAAAATTGGCTCATGCCACAACTGGAGACCGACAGCGCCGACTTCATCTTTCAACAGGATGGTGCTCCACCGCACTTCCATCATGATGTTCGGCATTTCTTAAACAGGAGATTGGAAAACCGATGGATCGGTCGTGGTGGAGATCATGATCAGCAATTCATGTCATGGCCTCCACGCTCTCCCGACTTAACCCCATGCGATTTCTTTCTGTGGGGTTATGTGAAAGATTCAGTGTTTAAACCTCCTCTACCAAGAAACGTGCCAGAACTGCGAGCTCGCATCAACAATGCTTTCGAACTCATTGATGGGGACATGCTGCGCTGAGTGTGGGAGGAACTTGATTATCGGCTTGATGTCTGCCGAATCACTAAAGGGGCACATATCGAACATTTGTGAATGCCTAAAAAAACTTTTTGAGTTTTTGTATGTGTATGCAAAGCATTGTGAAAATATCTCAAATAATAAAGCTATTGTAGAGCTGTGAAATCGCTTCAATCATTTGTAATAACCCTGTAATTATTTATTTAAACTTGCCATCGCATTAGTCGGTATGCATTCTGCTTCTCTTCACATTCACCCAAAAAAGAAAAGAATGTTTCCTAAAAGCAACTCAGATACACTATTTCACCAATATGATGTCCAGCATTAGAGAACTTTCACATAGGCAGTGACTTCATGACATTTACAACAGCGTGCCTTCCATCTGCAGTTTGGTCCGACTAACATAATTTTTTGTATATAGACTGAAGCAGCGACTGAAAATTTGCACCAGGGCCAGTAATCGAACCTGGGTCTCCCTGTTAGTAAGCAGGTGCGTTAGCCACCTAGGCACAACAGTTCACACAACTGCTCAGATTACCGTGGGACACCTCGTTCCTGATCCAAATTCTCACTGCTGCCCCAATCTACCTGAAATTCTCGTTTACTCACGAACAGAATTGCCGAGAAAATCAGTTTTTACGAGGCTAGTAAAGTCTCTGAAACTGGGTCACTTCATTTGTATAAGAATCTGCACCTATGTTTCAGGCTGGATCCCCTGTTTACGATCTATGTTGACGTGCTATTCCAGAACATGGGCCGTGCGGGGTACCGCGCGGTGTTGGGCATCTTGTCACGGTCCGGCCGGCTGCCCCCGTCGAAGGTTCGAGTCCTCCCTCGGGCATGGGTGTGTGTGTGTGTGTGTGTGTGTGTGTGTGTGTGTGTGTGTGTGTGTGTGTGTGTGTGTGTGTGTGTGTGTCCCCTTATCGTAAGTTAGTTTAAGTCAGATTAACTAGCTTAGGGACCGATATGACCTCAGTAGTTTGATGCCATAAGACCTTACCACAGATTTCAATTTCCAGAACAGGGAGAGCGTCGGCAATTCTGTTCATGTGTAAGGGGGAACTTAAAGTACCCTGGGGCGGCAGTGAATTTTGGATCGAAGGAGGGAGGCTAGCTAGGATAATCCGTACAACTGTGTGAAGAGCTATACCAAGATGGCTTCGTGGCTGACGCACCTGCCATAGTAATCAAGAGACCCTGGTTCAATTCCTGGCGTGGGTGCAAATTTTCACTCGCTGCTTTAGTCTGTATATAAAAAATCATATCATATGATACCAGTAAAGTGTCTGAAATTGTGTTATTTCATTTGTATCCGCCGAATATAGTCCGTAACCTGTCTTCATTAGTGACGTAAGGGTCGAGTCTTATTCATCGTGTACTCTTGGGGCTATTTAAGTGGACAATCTATCATAGTGTAGCAATACAAGACTTTCTATCTTTTAGAACTCGTAAAGCAAATGCATTATGAGAAGAGCCTGTTAGGAGGGCTGAGAAGAATATAGGATTCAATAGACGAGAAGAATATAACCTAGTTACATGAATAGTGTTCGACCGTGGCGGCAAGCGGCTGCTTTTTGTGGCTGAGAGTACATTAGTTGTGGCTTTGAATAGTGCAGTGAATGCATAGTAAACATGGATGAAACGAGCTATTCCACGAACTATACACGCCTCGCTCTCAAAACAAAAGCAGTGCGCCACATTGCAGCGCATAGCTCAGTCCGAACTGGTACGCAGTGCCCCGCTAGTCGCAGCTGCGCTGCAACATATTTTGCCACTTTGCAAGTAAACAAAGCAGGTAGCTTGAATAATAACGGAGTTCCGCTCCACAGTGTTGTAGCTGGTGTATGCTCAGCTAAAAGCAAGCAGTAGTTTGCCGAACGTCACTGACTCTGCATTGCACTGCAGGTAATAAATAGAACTGGGTTCATTATGGACATCAGTGAAAATTCACACAACAGTCTCTCTCTTCTTTCCAATGCTCCATAATGTAGATTGTCACAATCCCTATCCAGCGAACAACATGGAGCAATGAAACTTCCTGCTTGATTAAAGCTGTGTGTTGGACCGGGACTCGAACCCGGAACCTTGTCTGCAGCGGGTGTTACCGATTGAGTTATCCAGCCACGATCCTATACACACTCGCACCGTTACTTCCGCATTCGTGCAAATGCTTCACTACAGTTAATGCGTCTAGCTCTCAAAATTCGCTTTTGCTATCATCGGTCGGGTGTTTCGTAGCAATTGTCAGTTATTCATTACCAGGAGTCAGTTGGTCGATATATGTTGTCAAGCAGTGTATTTTCATTTTCATTTCTTCAGTGAACCGTTTCGACAGAGTCTAGCTGTCGTCTTCGGATCTTCTGAAAATAATGTTACGGTGTACAAATCGCACAAACATGACGAGAGCACAGTCCACTTAGAAATCATGTGGAACTTATATAGCTATGTATTCCATTTAAAGCTGATGTCTGAGACGACCACGAATATTGCACTCGTCGTCGCGGGGAAGCAGACAGTCTCCGAATACAGTTTTGAGGAATTTCTTGCAATTTCTGAAACACCTGCTGTGTTAGTTCGTAAAGTTTGAAGGCCGGGGGCTGGCGTGAAATCAAAAGTCTTCTCACCCCCTTGACAGACGTGTTCTATGGGTTCTATAAACCAGAGGCCGGGCATGTCAGTTGGAGATCCGGGGATCCATCAAGCCGCTTATGGTGTGAACGACATCGTAAGATCTTGAATTATCTTACTGGAACGTACAATTCGGTACGCTAGTTATTTCAGCTATTATTTGTCTCTTCATTAGAGCCAGTAGGCCAGTTCTGTGCTCTTCTCGACCTATAGTCGTTCCGGCAGCACTTCTGCACACTGTTATCCTTGGTCCATCTTGTACCACTCATTCTGCAGCCGCCGCGCTACAACTAATTGCCTCTGTAATCTGTCGCTATGATGCATAAATCTCGTGCCGACGATTCGAACTGCCCCCAGATTCGAAGATGGTGATGAAGTTAACATGTAAGTCCTCTGCACATGCTGCGTTGTGAGCTCCCACTCAACCGTTTCAGTAACGTTAACGCACACCCAACTGACATCATGTACACACTTAATTTTTCAACTTTAGGTGTGGCTCTTATCTCCACTGAAGACACAGATAACAAGCTTGAAGAAAGCTGGTATTTTAATCGATAGAGCTCACAAATATGGAAAAACTGGAGTATCAGTTTGATAGCATTTATTGTGTAACATTTGCTATTTCCCTCTATTACACTGAAGCGCCAAAGAAACTGGTATAGACATGCAAACGGGCAGAGTACGGCGCTGCGGTCGGCAACGCCTATATAAGACACCAAGTCTATGGCGCAATTATTAGATCGGGTACTGCTGCTAAAATGGCAGATTATCAAGATTTAAGTGAGTTTGAAAGTGATGTTATAGTCGGCGTACGAGCGACGGGTCACAGCAACTCCGAGGTAGCGATGACGTGGGGATTTTCCCGTACGACCATTTCACGAGTGTAACGTGAATATAAGGACTACTGTAAAACATCAAATATCCGACATCGCTGCTGGCGGAAAAATATCCTGCAAGAACGGGACCAACGGCGACTGAAGAGAATTGTTCATCGTGACAGAAGTGCTACCCTTCCGCGCAAATTGCTGCAGATTTCTATGCTGGGCCATCAACAAGTGTCAGCGTGCGAGTCATTCAAAGAAACATCATCGATACGGGCTTTCGAAGCCGAAGGCCCCACTCGTGTACGCTTGATTACTGCACGACACAAACCTTTACGCCTCGCATGGGCCAGTCAACACCGACATTGGTATGTTGATGACTGGAAACAAGTTGCCTGGTCCGACGAGTCTCGTTTCGTTGTATCGAGTGGATGGACGTGTACTGGTATGGAGGCATTCTCATGAATCCATGCACCCTGCATGTCAGCAAGGGACTGTTCAAGCTGGTGGAGGATCTGTAATGGTGTGGGGCGTATGCAGTTTGAGTGATAAGGGACCCTTGATAGGTCTAGAAACAACTGACAGCTGGCATGTACGTGAGCATCCTGTCTGATCACCGGCATCTATTCATGTCTATTGTGGATTCCATCGGACTTGGGAAATTCCAGCAGGACAATGCGACATCCTACACGTCTATAATTCCTACAGCGTGGCTCAGCGAACACAGTCTTCTGAGTTTAAAAACTTCCGCTGACCCCAAACTCCCCAGACATGAACATTTTTGAGCATATCTGGGATGCCTTGCAACGTGCTGTTCAGAAGAGATGTCCACCCCCTCGTACTCTTACGGATTTACGGATAGCCTTGCAGGATTCGTGCTGTCAATTCCCTTCAGCACTCCTTCGAACGTTAGTGGAGTGCATGCCATGTCGTGTTGCAGCGCTTTTGTGTGCTCGTGGCGGCCCTCCACGATTTTAGGCAGGTGTAGCAATTTCTTTGGCTCTTCATTGTATTTCGTAAACGCGATATGAATCACTGTAGGCCAAAATAAATGATCTCGCAACCTAATTTTGTAAGCATTTTTCAAGCTCTTTTCCATCACCGTAGACTCACTACATTTTCTTTTTTAACAAGACTTTGTACGTCGCACAGCTTTCAGGTACAATTCGAGTAGTGTGTCGTATACAGTTAATCGTGCGTTTGGACTTGATTAGACATATCATACGAATTCTGAGAGCAAGGCCGTGTTTCATCGGTCGTAACGTATGACACTCTTTCGTTGCCAGTCGGAATGCTACACTCAGCCTATGCCTTTGCAGTATTCTCTCTTTACTTCTACACGAGGGCAGAGTCAGTGTGGTATTTCAGACTGCCTTTCACTTCCCTGACCACCAGAGTTCTTTTCTGCATGCTGGTATCAAACGCTGATGTACACTCACTCTTAGTGCAGCTACTTTTCTTCAACACATGCTTCGATGCTTCAGGTGATCCAGTTGGGTCTCCACATGACTGTCATCAGAGACAGATCGTAGTCTATAAGGCAGCCTGTGTAAGACAATGGAGAAGTTTTCATGAATCAAGACCACCGCGAAAATTAAAAGCTGATGGCAGCAGTCTACACAACAGGTTAATTTCGAATTACTAATAATGGCCAGCGAATGGGGAAGACGACGGCGAAGTCTCCTGCTAGTAAACACCAGAATATTCAACGGAATGATGTGGGAAAACCGTACACAATAAAAGTGAAGTACCTTCATCAGGTATCAGTCCTGAGCTCTTATACAAGAACGGTAACTCTTAACGCCAGTCGTTAGAGTAAGCAGCTGCAACATCGAGCACTGTTAAGTTGGTTTCTGGTATTCCTTCAGAGAACAAAGTTAGACCTAGACCCTATATGAAGAAACAAAGATAGAACTCGTGAACGTGGAGTTGAAATTACGCATTTTATCACTGATCGACTCAATTTTGTGCAGAAGCTTTATGAAAATGTGAGTTCAAGAGCAGCACACTCACTTTTGTGAGTGTTGGAAGAGGAAGTGCACCCCGACGATAAAAAGTATCTCTGTAACGTCTTCGTTGAAGCGATGTAGCCGTTTCTTATGCACAAATGCTTGTTGACGACCAGACTATCATCGGCGAACTTAGGTAGTGTGATATCAATGGAGTAATTCATAGCTTACTAAATACTGCCAATCGAGGAACTTGTGTGACTTAAAAACCCATCGTTTTCTGATATGAATGGCTCATGATGATCAGTACTGGGGATGGGATAATTGGGAGAGTAGAGAGGCACAAAAAAATATACTTTATGTCTGGATTGTTGTATCAAATTTAAATCAAGGAATTGTGATAATGTAATGCGTTAGCATATAATACGAAACTAGTAGGCAACTGTACGAACCATGCATCAATATTTGTCATGTGAAACGACAGCAAATTATTATGTATCCTCTTCAGTTCTTCTCCTAAAGACTTGCGATTGAAACAAATCGATTCCTTTCACGACCGTTTCCTCAAATCTTTATCTTGTTTTCAGTATAATGAAATTTTGAGTTATAATTTGGAGAAATAATTACGTCGATCGTGATAGTGACGGAGTAAGTTGAAGCACGTGAAATCAATCAATACATAGCAGGCCTTCTGCGCTTTCACTACAGACGACACGACCCTCGCTCTTTCATAACACTCTCCACCGTGACTTTCATGGCCTACGATACTTTATCTGTTCTGTTTTCAATCGTTTCACCTTGTCGTTACTCGTTACCATCTGGAGTTTTTCGCCCATCGCGTTCGAACACGTCGAAGCGAAAGCATTTGTTTAGATGGCACCTTGCTTTTGTTTTAGAATTTGTTGATAATAAACTTTATTTCGTAATTTCTAATTGTATTTTGATAAATGCCAAGAGCCGAAATACGTAACGTGGAATACAAAAAAAGTACGAAATAAAGTCGTAAGTGATCTATATGGTATCCATATACATTATAACCGCCCCATGAACCATGGACCTTGCCGTTGGTGGGGATGCTTACGTGTCTCAGCGATACAGATAGCCGTACCGTAGATGCAACGACAACGGAAAGGTATCTGTTGAGAGGCCAGACAAACGTGTGGTTCCGGAAGAGGGGCAGCAGCATTTTCAGTAGTTGCAGGGCCAAGAGTCTGGATGACTGACTAATCTGTCCTTGTAACATTAACCAAAACGACCTTGCTATGCAGGTAGCGCCAACGGCTGAAAACAATGGGGAACTACGGATGTAATTTTTTCCGAGGGCATGCAGCTCTACTGTATAGTTATATGATAACAGCTTCCTCTTGGGAAAAATATTCGGGTATCCTGGAGGGTACTACTCACGAGGGCGTCGTTATCAGGATAAAGAATACTGGCGTTCTATGGATCGGAGCCTGGAATGTCATATCCCTAAATCGGGCTGGTAGGTTAGAAAACTTAAAAAGGGAAATGGATAGGTTCAGCAGGTTCTGACGGGTGTGAAAATTTAGTAAGTCACGGCTGCAAAATACTAACACGCGTCCTTTAAAGAAGAATGGAAAAAAGTGCTAGAAGCTGACCTCGGAGAGGATCAGTTTGGATTTCGGAGAAATGGAGGAACACGCGAGGCAATACTACCTCTTCGACTTCTCATAGAAGAATTGTTAAAGAAAGGGAAATCTACGTTTATACATTTGTAGACTTAGAGAAAATTTTTGACAATGTTGACTGGAACACTATTTAAAATTCTAAAGGTGGCAGGGGTAAAACACAGGGGGCGAAAGGCTATTTACAACTTGTACAGATATCAGATCCCAGTTATATGCGTCGACGGGCATGAAAGGAAAGCTGTGGTTGAGAAGGGAGTAAGAGTTGTAACCTATCCCCGAAGTCATTCAATCTGAATACTGAGCAAGCAGTAAAGTAAACAAAAGAAAAATTTGGTGTAGGAATTAAGGTCCACGGAGAACAAAAACTATGAAGTTGGCCGATGACATTGTAATTGTGTCAGAGAAAAAAAATTGGAAATTTGTGGTAAGATATATGATACCAGACAGCTGAGGTCGCTGGTCCCTAAGCTTACACATTACTTAATCTAACTTAAACTAATTTGCGCTGAAGAAACTACAAACACCCATGCCCGAGGGGGGACTTGAACCTCCGACGGGGGGGGAGCCGCGCGAACCGTGACAACCTGTCAGACAGTAAAGATCTTGGAAGAGCAGTTGTACTGAATGGACAGTATCTTGAATGGAGGATATAAGATGAACATCACCAAAACCAAAACGAGAATAATGGAATGTAGTCAAATTAATTCAGGCAATGCTAAGCGAATTAGATTAGGAAATGAGACACTTAAAGTAGTAGATGAGTTTTGCTATTTGGGGAGCAAAATAACTGATGATGGTCGAAGTAGAGAAGATATAAAATGTAGACTGGCAATGACAAGAAAAGCGTTTCTGAAGAACAGATATTTGTTAGCATCGCGCATAGATTTAAGTCTCATGAAATCCGTCCTGCAAGTATTTTTATGGAATGTAGTCATTTATGGAAGTGAAATATGAATGATAAACTGTTTAGACAAGAAGAGAATAGAAGCGTTTGAAGTATGGTGCTACAGAAGAATGCTGAAGGTTAGATGGGTCGATCACAGCCTGGCTAAACGAAGGGATCGGTTGGCAGGACACATTCTGACGTATCAAGTGACCACCAATGTAATACTGAAGGGAAGCCTAGGGGGTGAAAATCGTACAGGAAGACCGTGGGATGAATGCAGTAAGCAGATTCAGAGAGATGTAGGTTGCAGTAGTAACTCGGAGATGAAGAGGATTGCAGGATAGAGTAGTTTGAAGAGCTGCTTCAAACAAGTCTTTGGAGTGAAGACCACAACAACAACAACGTATACCATAAAAATGATTCAAATGGCTCTGAGCACTATGGAACTTAACATCTGAGGTCATCAGTCCCCTAGAACTTAGAACTACTTAAACCTAACTAACCTAAGGACATCACACACAGCCATGCCCGAGGCAGGATTCGAACCTGCGACCGTAGCGGTCGCGCGGTACCAGAATGAAGCGCCTAAAACCGATCGGCCACTGCGGCCGGCCACGTATATCATAAAAGTTTTTGTAGAAGTATATATCTATGTGCGCATGTACTCCTACATCTACAACTAAAACACCAGGGAGGTTTCAACGAGACTCTATACACATACCCATTACACTCAGGCAACAATTGTTGCGGAGGTAAAAACCACCTATCGATCATAGTTCAGGAGTAATGACATCATAAACAATGAAATGCGTCAAAACTGCCGCAACTTGCATGAAGCTTAAATTTATTACTTATGTACTAGTAAATCTATTCGAAATAAATTTCGTAGACGGCATCCGCATATGGCGCTAAATTCATCTACAAAATTATAAAGCGGTACCACACATTGTTCAGAAGATATGACGTCATAAACAATGAGATTCGCTAGAAACTGCAGCATGTTGCGTGACGTTTGAATTTATTACATCTTTGCTACTAACTCTATTCACAACACTTTTTGCAGACATCATTCACACATGGTGCCGAATGTACTTACAAAATTAAATCATTGTATGTCAGTAGATCAGGAGATACGATGTCACAAACACAAAGATAGGAGAGTAAATGCTGCATCATACATGAAGTTTCAATACATTTATTGTTAACGACCAAGACATCCCTAAAGTCCAGTCAGCATAAGGAAATCGCTGACACGTGGCAGCGCTTTGTTTCTTGAGCTGCTACACAACACTGAAGTCTGTCTTCATTAACAATGTAAATGTAAAAGCAAAAATTTGTAGCCTAACTTCCTGTTAAGGTGATTACTGAAATTCTTCATTTCCAGCCAGAAACGTTGCTGAAAAAGTGGTTGTATCTCGTATTTGTGTTTTAAATCACACTTTTATTTAAGAACAGTAATTATACTGAAGCCAACGTGATTTCCTCTGAGGTGACTAAGGTCATGGGATAGCGGTATAAACGCATATAGATGATGGTAGTATGGTAAACACAAGGTATAAAAGGACAGTGCATCGGCAGAGCTGTCGTTTGCACTATGGTGATTCCTGTGGGAAGCTTTACGACGTAATTACGCCCACACGACGGGAATTAACCGACATTGAACGCGGATTGGTAGTTGCAGCTAGACGTACGGGACATTCTATTTCGGAAACCGCTAGGGAATTCAATAATCTGAGCTCCACAGTGTCAAGGGTGTGTCTAGGGTACGAAATTTCAGGCATTAGCTCTCAGCACGGATAACGCAGTAGCCGATGGCGTTCGCTTAACGAGCGAGAGTAGCGGCCTTCGTGTAGAGTTGTCAGTGTTAACAGACATTGCGTGAAATAATCACAGAAATCATTGTGGGACGTGAGCCGAAATTTGGCGTTAATGGGCTAGAGCAGTAGACTACTGTCGCGAGTGTCTTCGCTAACAGCGCAACATCGGCTGCAGCGCCCCTCCTGGACTCGTGGCCGTATCCATTGGACTCAAGACAACTAAAACCGTGGCCTGATCAGATGAGTAACGATTTCAGCTGATACGAGGCTGATGATAAGGTTCGAGTGTGGCGTTGTTTACACGGAATGGACTGAGTCATCTGGTCTATCTCAACTGATCACTGACTGGAAATACACTGAAGAGCCAAAGAAACTGGTGCATCTGTCTAATACCGTGTAGGGCCCCCATGAGCACGAAGAAGTGCCGCAACACGACGTGGTATGGACTCGACTAATGTCTGACGTAGTGCTGGAGGGAACTGACACTATGAATCCTGCAGAGCTGTCCATAAATCCGTAATAGTACGAGGGGCTGAAGATCTCTTCTGAACAGCACGTTGCACGGCATCTCAAATATGCTTAATAATGTTCATGAGTGGGAAGTCTGGTGGCCAGCGGAAGAGTGTTCCTGGAGCCACTCTGTAGCAAATTTGGACGTGTGGGGTGACGCATTGTCCTGCTGGAATTGCCCAAGTCTGTCGGAATGCACAATGGACATGACTTAATGCATGTGATCAAACAGGATGCTTACGTAAATGTCACCTGTCAGAGTCGTTTCTAGACGTATCAGGGGTCCCGTATCACTCCAACTGCACACGCCCCACACCATTACAGAGCTTCCACCAGCTTGAACAGTCCCCTGCTATCACACAGGATCCATGGATTCATGAGGTTGTACCCATATCTGTAAATGTGCATCCGCTTGACAATCCGTAACAGGACTCGCCCGACGAGGCAATATTTTTCATCAACAGCATAATATCGGTGTTGACGGACCCAGGCGAGGCATAAAACTTTGTATCGTGAAGCCATCAAGGGTACACAAGTGGGATTTCGACACCCGAAAGCCGGCCGGTGTGGCCGAGCGGTTTTAGGCGCTTCAGTCTGGAACTGCGCGACCGCTACGGTCGCAGGTTCGAATCCTGCTTTGGGCATGGATGTGTGTGATGTCCTTAGGTTGGTTAGGTTTAAGTAGTTCTAAGTTCTAGGGAAGTGATGACCTCAGATGTTAAGTCCGATAGTGCTCAGAGCCATTTGAACCATTTTTGACTCCCGAAAACCCAAATCGATGCTGTTTCGTTGAATGGTTCGCACGCTGACACTTGTTGATGGCACAGCATTGAAATAAGCAACAATTTGCAGAAGGGCTGCACTTCTGTCACGCTGAACGATTCTCTTCAGTCGTCGTTCGTCCCGTTCTTGCAGGATCTTTTTCCGGCCGCAGCGATGTCGATGACTTGATATTTTTTTCGGATTCCTGGTATTCACGGTACACTAGTGAAATGGTCGTACGGGAAAATCCCCACTTCATTGCTATCTCGGAAACGCTGTGTTCCATCGCTCGTGCGCCAACTCTGACACCACGTTCAAATTCACTTGAATCTTGATAACTTGCTATTGTACCAGCAGTAGCTGATCTAATAACTGCTGCAGACACATGTTTTATGTAGGCATTGCCGACCGCAGTGCTGTATTCTGTCTGTTTAAAAGGCTCTGTATTTGAATACAGATTCCTATACGAGTTTCTTTGGCGCTTTGGTGTGGTTTTATTCGGCTATTTGGATACCATTTTCAGCCATTCATGGAGTAATATTTCCAAACAACGATGAAAAAGTCATCGGGCCACAATTGTTCGCGACTGGTTTGCAGAACCTGGAAAATTCGAGTGAATGATTTGGTGACCAAGATCACCCCACATGAATCCCATTAAACATTTATAGGACATAGTCGACAGGCCAATTCATGTACTGACTCCTGCACTGGTAACGTATCCGCAATAATGGGCTGCTATAGAGGCAGCATGTCTCAACATTTCTGCAGGGAATTTCGAACGACTTGTTCAGTCCATGCCACGTGGAGTTGCTGCATTGCACTGGTCAACTGAATATCGGACACGACATTAAGAGGTATCCAACGATTTCTGTCACTTCATTGTATGACGATCCTCTCGACAATACAAAAGGCGGTGCGGGGTCCCTAACAGGGTTTGTGATTACCACGGACGGTAGTACATGCCCGGCGACGTGCTCCCTCGCTGGCCACAAGGATGGCCGTTTTAAGGCCCGAGCGGTACAAGCCGCCGCTTGGGGGCGACAAGCTGAGCAAAGGACAATTGCAGGATTTGTGCGTAGTGAGTATAAAAGGTAGCGGAAACTCACACAGATGACAGTGGTTGAGGGAAAAGAGGGGGAGGAGAATGCACCAAATAAGGCGCTTGTGCGAAAAATATTTGAGACGTTATTCTACTAGGAAATAGGGAAACAAATAGGAAGGACTGAACCCCTTTTGTTATCACTCGTTTTATTTAACGATCATATGAACAAATTCCTTTAAATAACAATATTTTAATCCAGATTACTTTAGGTAATAAGAATAGTATGACAGAAGAATTTGGTGAATCTGCTACCAATGTCCTTTTATGGAACAAAGTCTATCTCATATATAAGGAAATTTTAAAACCACTAACAATTATGCGCCTGACGGCTTACATAAATTCACAATTGTATGTTGCTCTTCAGACAAAGTTTAATAAATATACACTACTGGCCATTAAAATTGCTACACCAAGAAGAAATGCAGATGATTAACGGGTATTCGTTGGACAATTATATTATATTAGGAACTGACATGTGGTTACATATCCACGCAATTTGGATGCATAGATCCTGAGAAATCAGCACCCAGAACAACCACCTCTGGCCGTAATAACGGCCTTGTATGCCTGGGCATTGAGTCGAACAGAGCTTGGATGGCATGCATAGGTACAGATGGCCATACAGTTTCAACACTATACCACAGTTCATCAAGAGTAGTGACTTGCGTATTGTAACGAACCAGTTGCTCGGCCACCATTGACCAGACGTTTAAATTGGTGAGAGATCTGAAGAATGTGCTGGCCAGGGCAGCAGACGAACATTTTCTATATCCAGAAACGCCCGTACAGGACCTGCAACATGCAATCGTGCATTATCCTGCTGAAATATAGGGTTTCGCAGGGATAGAATGAAGGGTAGACCCACGGGTCGTAACACATCTGAAATGTAGCGTCCACTGTTCAAAGTCCCGTCAATGCGAACAAGGGGTGACCGAGACGTGTAACCAATGGCACCCCATATCATCACAGCGGGTGATACGCCAGTATGGCGATGTGGAATACACGCTTCCAATGTGCGTTCACCGACCGCGATGTCGCCAAACACGGATGCGACCATCATGATGCTGTAAACTGAACCTGGATTCATCCGAAAATTGACGTTTTGCCATTCGTGCACCCAGGTTCGTCGTTGAGTACACCACCACAGGCGCTCCTGTCTGTGATGCAGCGTCAATGGTAACCGCAGCAATGGTCTCCGAGCTTATAGTCCATGCTGCTGCAAAAGTCGTCGAACTGTGCGTGCAGATGGTTGTTGTCTTGCAAACGTCCCCATCTGCTGACTCAGGGACCGAGACATGGCTGCACAATTCGTTACAGCCATACGGATAAGATGCCTGACATCTCGACTGCTAGTGATACGAGGCCGTTGGGATCCAGCACGGCGTTCCGTATTACCCTCCTGAACCTACCGATTCCGTATTCTGCTAACAGTCATTGGATCTCGACCATCGCGAGCAGCAATGTCACAATACTATAAACCGCAATCGCGATAGGCTGCAATCCGACCTTTATCGAAGTCGGAAACGTGATGGTACGCATTTCTCCTCCTTACACGAGGCATCACAATAACGTTTCACCAGGCAACGCCGGTCAACTGCTGTTTGTGTATGAGAGATCCGTTGGAAACTTTCCTCATGTCAGCACGTTGTGGGTGTCGCCAACGGCGCCAGCCTTGTGTGAATGCTGTGAAAAGTTAATCATTTGCGTATCACAGCATATTCTTCCTGTCGGTTAAATTTCGCGTCTGTAGCAAATCATCTTCGTGGTGTAGCAATTTTAATGGCCAGTAGTGTAATAAATACCCAAGTGAACATAATTAGCACCAGAATTAATTAGTGAGGAGTGACGCCATGTCGCTCGAAGACAGGACGGAAACTTAATTAGGAGAAGCCAAAGCGGAAGGCGGAAGCCGGATGTTTTTACAAGACCGACTTCTCGAGCTTCGACCCGGAGTCACCTTCCCCTAACCAGGGTTTCACAGCCCCGGGACTCATAGGTGGACAGGTTGCGCCTACTCCGAAACACCGGCCAGCCAGCTGTAACTTTTAACAAGCGCACAGAACAGGTTCGAAGGGACAGTGTAAACAACTGCTAGAAGATATTAAATAACACTTCATGGCAGATTGAAACTGTGTGCCGGACCGAGACTCGAACTCGGGACCTTTACCTTTCGCGGGCAAGTGCTCTACCAACTGAGCTACCCAAGCACGACTCACGGCCCGTCCTCACAGTTTTACTTTGCCAGTACCTCGCCTCGTAACTTCTAAACTTTATAGAAGCTGTCCTGCGAAACTTGCAGAACTAGCCATCCTGAAAGAAAGGATATTGCGGAGACATGGCTTAGCCACAGCCTATGGGGTGTTTCCAGAATGAGATTTTCACACTGCAGAGGAGTGTTAGCTGATATGAATTTTCCTGGCAGATTAAAACTGTGTGTGGGACCGAGTTCGAACTCGGGACCTTTGCCTTTCGCGGCAGAAGTAAAGCTGTGAGGACGGGCCGTGAGTTGTGCTTGGGTAGCTCAGTTGGTAGAGCACTTGCCCGCGAAGGGCAAAGGTCCCGAGTTCGAGTCTCGGTCCGGCACACAGTTTTAATCTGTCAGGAAGTTTCATATCAGCCCACACTCACCTGCAGAGTGAAAATCTCATTCTGATATTAAATAAGAGGTTAAATTATTCAGTGATAAAACAGCACACTACCTTTGCCCCACTATGAATGAACTATACAGGCAAGGTGCAACCAACAGCGCAAATCTTATCAATAACCTTAAGGAAAATTGCCTACTATCAAGATATTAAAAAAAACAATTACTAGCAAGGCCGGCGGGCACTCCAGTCTTAGTCGCAATTAAAATACGGGAACTCTTGGGCCCCACTGTTCAGTGAAAACCGTAACGGGTACAACTCTGAAAATTTCATTATAAGTTTTACTGGGGCTCACTACGCTAAGGCTACCAAACACTCGAATGCAGTATATTTGATAGGCAGATTACGGCCTTTCAGTTGATTACGTATTACATCAAACAACAATTTCCCACGAGCTGGAAGAGGCACACTCGTGCATTATATTAATATTTAACACCTGTATTAAACACCATGAATTCTTTATAGGCACACCTTTACTTCCATGATAACACCCATGTTACCAGAAGTGAGGTAGCAGTCCTCAACACTTTCACACACATGCCCTGCGTACAATCCCACTTACCTTTTCGCTGGACGTCCGATATGGCTTGCGTCGGGTACAGCAGGCGGCAATAAGGCAGCGGACGACCGTAGACAGCCGTGTCCGGAACCAGCAGCACGCAGCCCAAGGCAGCAACAAGCCTCCCCACAGGCGGCAGGAAAGGCTCGCCACCAGGCTGCCCCATGCACGTGTGGTCGGTTCCCGCTCCACTACAAGCGCACTCCGGCCTCAGACAACATCGAACGCCAACTGTCCACGCTCTTCGCGAGAGCCTCCAGTTAACTCCTGCGACAGAGTTACGGCAACCAAGGCTCAGTGCGCGCCAGAAGCAAAGATAAGAGCGCGAAGGCGAGGTACTTAGAAGAACGCTGGCGCGCCAGTAAAACACCACGGCTCAGTATTCTCGAACCGGCCCTAGCCCCAATGAGTTCCTATGGTAGGATAACTGCTGGTTGGTCGTTGGTGCATGTGAACTTGCCGCAGTACGTCTCGACACCGCATCCCACAACGAGCTCAACGGGGCTTAAGTCGAGGGAACGGGCAGGCAATCCATTTACCGGATATCATCTCGTCCAAGAGCTCAATTCCGATGTTCTACGCGGTCCCGTATTGTCACCGATAAGAATGGAATCAGGGCCGAAAACATCCCTGGGAAGACGCACATGGGGAAGTAGTACAGTGTCACAATAATGCTGACATGTGAGTGTACCGTGTTCAAATATTCAGAGTTCAGTAGGCCCATGCAATATCATGCATCCGCACACCATAACTCTTGCAACACCAAAATTATCATGTTCTTTAATGTTCCTGGTTGCATTATGTTCCGAAAGGTGCGAACAGATCTAAAGATGACAAAGCCGATGTCATGTATCACAGAAATGAACGAAAATATACTGTCTAGGTTTATAGGCGAACAATACATAATAAAGGCACTTTTGCACAGACACTCATACCGCAGCTGTACGTGCGTTTGATGTGAAATTGCGTGTATGCATTCATTATTATCCCGGATGAGGGAATAGCTACTGTCGACAGAGATTTACACGCGCATCACGTTGATATCAGGGCTATTGGACGATCAGTCACAGATAAAGAGAATAAATTGTACGTAATTTTATGTCGGAGGCAACTACTGCAGAGCAGTAAACACGAGACATTTCACGTGGTGTAATTTTCCATTGTACAGTAGAGGATTAATGCATAGCCGCCGATAAAGCCGTACGAGCTATTGCACTTCAGTTTAGTAGTGTACGTTTCTACTCAATTTTAAGTCATGTTTAGTTTGTATGAGAAGAAACAGATGCCGGCCGGGGTGGCCGAGCGGTTCTAGGTGCTACAGTCTGGAACCGCCCGACCGCTACGGTCGCAGGTTCGAATCCTGCCTCGGGCATGGATGTGTGTGAAGTCCTTAGGTTAGTTAGGTTTAAGTAGTTCTAAGTTCTGGGGGACTGATGGCCTCAGAAGTTAAGTCCCATAGTGCTCAGAGCCATTTGAACCACTTGAAGAAACAGAGAAACTATGATTACGTTTCATTCGATGGAATAAAAGGGAAAAGAGTAAAGGGAATTAAAGAAAAAAAGGAAAATAGGCGATAGTTTTTCCTTGTACTGTCACTTGAAGTGTTTTCTTTTCAATGGGTAATAACATTCACTAAGAGGCATTTGTTCTTCTCTTACAAGTTTCTGCTACACGCATCACGCCATCGCTATCTTATTACCTAAGTGGTAAATCTGACGATAAAAGTAATTATCCAAGGGCATGCGTACAAAGTGTCCAAGCAAAAATGGTCAAACTTCAGGGGTAAGACAGGAACGACCATTCGAAGCAAAAAAGTCTAGTAAAGATGGGTTCTAAAATGCCTGTCTTCAGAGCTATTAGCACTTCACCTTCGATACTGCAAAACATATCTCTTCCACTGAGCAAGTGATCATCGGTCTTACGGTACGCGTTTTAGACCCATGATTAATAGACAACTTTTTTTGGTTCAAATGGCTCTGATCACTATGGGACTAAACTTCTGAGGTCATTAGTCCCATAGAACTTAGAACTAGTTAAACCTAACTAACCTAAAGACATCACACACATCCATGGCCGAGGCAGGATTCGAACCTGCGACCATAGCGGTCTCGCGGTTCCAGACTGCAGCGCCTGGAACTGCACGGCCACTTCAGCCGGCAACTTTTTTTTGGTTTTGGTCCACATTGCCACCTTCGAAAATTGGGAATGCAAAGGGCTTGCAGTAGAAGATAACTCTTTGCGGTATCGAAGATGAAGTAGTGCTTAAGCGTATCAGCGCCCATGTTCAGAAGACTTTTTTGCCTCGAATGATCGTTCCTGTCATATTGACCATTCCTGAATATTGACCATTCCTCTTGGGATATCCTGTAGCACCTGGTAACAGGTAACAGCATCTGGCAACAAACATACTTGTTTTAAATTACTGAGCAACCTGTTAAATGAAAGTACATATAAAATAATTTGGGTTAAAGTGAAGTAGCTATATAGTCTTCTGGCTGCTCTGTGGTAGCGTAGTGCTAAAGGTTAAACGATACGTAGCTAAAGCGTACAAGCAGTCCACAGCAAGATGCCGAATCTCTCGGTTCGTAATGATTCTATAAGATGTCGTTTTTGGTGATGTGATGCTAATGGCGACACTAGTGGAAAATTTGCGTTTCAGCTTGCTTAGTTTCTTCCAAAAGTAGCTTGCAGATCTGTATAGCTTTCACGTGAGAAAAATATGCGATTCAGATCACATACTGATGTTATGTAGCATATTAAAGTTGAGGAGAGTCAGACACATCATCATTATTTCTGAACTCCTTCCATGTCTGCTATATTTACTGCTCTGTGGGGACTTCAAACGATAGGCCACTGGCTAAAATATGGTCGGAGTAGTGCATTTTATGCGACAAACTTTACACGAGCACTGAATATTGGCAGAACCCTTCCAACAAATCTAAGAATTGCATTCAGTATCTCCAGTACATGGTTTACACGTTCGCCCCATTTCATATAGGTTCTTAAATTTTGAATTAAAGTGTTTGAACGATCTGAACAGATGCTGTCGAATTATTTTTGGTATGTACGGTAATGCTCAAAGGAGTCCGAATAACCTGAATTGCGTTCCGCCTGATTTTCATTTACTCCACATAACGAACTTTAATGCACATCCTCTAATCTATTTTCGGTGCAGTCGTTCAGCTTGTAAGAGCGCGGAAGTCGAGCACCCTAACATCTACATCTGCGTCTATACCGTACTCCGGAAGCCATCTAACGGTGCGTGGTGGAGGGTAGTTGTGGATCACTAACCGATCCCCCTTCCCTGTTCAATCCCCAGTGCCATAAGGGCATTCCGCGTCCGCTGATTCCACACGCGCAGGTCGTCGGCCGCGCATAGACATGGAATAACAGTGGATCTTTCCTATCGGCTGAGGATTCGTCCGCGCCACGTCCGCGCCGATATGCCGCCGAGGCGTTGATCGCTAGTGTGGTTGTATATATCATGTTATGTACTGATCACCTGCTCGCCCTGATGACCTCGCAGCCCACCACATGTCATCTTGGACCAGATCTTTTACAAAATGTCAGAAGTGGGATGGTCAGTGTCCCTTCACCCATCAACATTCCTGAGGAGAGAATAAAACCTACAGTCTTTTCCATAGGATGTAGTAGTAATCGGTATTATTCGCCATTCGTGTGTGGTATCCGTATGTGGAAGTACCGCAAGGCTGGTACGGACACCATTCTTCCATCGGAGCAGTTCTCTTCAGCGATGCAGCAGACAGAGACCTAGCACTGCAGGTAAGATTACTGCAGATACTGGCTTCGCTTGACGTGTATGCGAACGGCAGTAATGGCGAAATCTTTAATAACAGGAGTAAAGGGGTAATTAAAAATGACAGACGCAGAACGAGGTGTGGATATACAGACTGCCATATCGGAATTACCTTCAGAAATTCGGTAACTAAAAGGAGATGCAAAAGGTAGGAGGAACAAGGGTAAAGTAAGTAGCATGTCGGAATATGATGAATGAAAGTACGATAGACCTAGCGGTAGTTAAGAACTTTTCTTTGATCTTTACAGTTCCAGTCTTCCACAGGAGACCAGATACGTTCACGTGTATTTTAGTAAACTAGAAAAAGCAACACGTTTTGGAACTTTGACTGACTAGGACAAAGTAACTGCGGAAGAAATGCGAATCCAACATGATGCAATAGATATTATCATGTGCAACACCATGTGTAGCCCTCCAGCTACCTATGACGAATTCAGACAGACACTTGTGCAACGGTACAAGAGGAAAAACACAGCAAGGTTTTACAGGGAGTAACTCCACAGAATATGCATCTTGAACGGAGAATCCATACACTATTTTGCACATTACATTAGCAAAATTAATCCTAACATGTATCAGCTCTGTGAGAACGATTTACGCAACGAGACAAAATTCTTTTAAGCTGGACATGTGGCATTAAATATGATTTTGAAAGGGGCTACTGAGTGAAATTGGCGGAGCAATAAGATTGACAAGTTGCCAAATAGAAATTTGAGCTGTTTAACAGCTATGGAGACCTCATACTGACCGCAAACTGCATTGTCTTGTGTTCGAAGCCTAATCGGGAACCAGCTATCGTGAGAACAAGCTGCAAAGCACATCCCGTAAGATAAATATCCTTTATTTCACCTACGGAGTGAAGAGTAATATAGCGTGAAACTGTAAGGTAGTGAATGCAAGCTGGAGAGCTCTGGGTGGAATACATTAAACGTCAGGAGGAACCCAGAATGGTCGCCATTATTTCCGCCCCAAAGAAGCAGTAGTTTCTGCTAGCTCCCTTGATTATAGTTCCAAAGGTCTCCTCGTTAACACAATTTACAGTGGACAAAATGTTCCATTCCTAGTCGATACAGGGGCACAAATTTCTTTGATGTGATGTCCTACAGTTAAAGAAAAAAGTTGGTGGCAGCCAAGCTGTACAGTTAAGGCATTAACTTCGTGGTAGGTCAAGATGAATATGTGGGGGAAGTGTAAGTGAAAAGGAGCAGAAGAAAGCGCTATGAAGATTGACTCAGATTAGGTTTCCTGGCGGATAACCATGCAGAAAGAGAAATCAGATTCAGTCATAACGATTATGGTTGCAATGGGAACTATAAAGGTCAAACTGAAACCAATGTTAGTGCTGCTGAGGTACAATACAAACCTAATAGCGGCGCAATTGAGCTGATCTGAGTCGATGTACATTTAACTAAATGTGGGCACATCCACATCTGGGAACAGGATGTCACTGTGATGATACAAAATTGCAAGGAAAGCAGTGGGTGATGTAAGGGGGGGGGGGGCGGGGGGTGTCTTAGTGGGTTACTAGATACAAAGTATAGCTGGTATAAGTGCCGATGTTTCTGATAGTGCCTGAGTATAGTGTACTGAATAAGATTACATCTGACAAATGAAAAGTCATACATTTTTAATTTGGTTGGCACCTCCAGCTACATGTGGCAAGAGTGATACAGCACAATAAGGGTTGGAAAATGTCAAGGAAAAACACATAGAAGGTGGACACATATACTTCATCATTTACCATATCACTGCTTAACAACAGTTATTATGATTACAAATTAAAAACCTTGTCAAAAAAGTAAGAATGCTCACAATAATTTAAAGAACTATAACAGGATCAATTCATCAATAACAAACTTTAACAACTGGTACCATTACGTACAGAGCTTGAAATAAGGAATATACAGTCCCAAAATACAAGTAAAAAGTCACACATACTATATGAGCCCCAAGCCGATTCACCCGATTATGTTTTACCAGTAAAATGAATTGTGAATGACTGCCACTAAAGCTAGTAACAATTCCCAAGCATGGATAACACCCTCAACACATACCCACCCAACACACAGAAACGAAAATAAGTTACGCCACTGATGGTGGCGCTTGGAAAGTCCTTAAGAATCTACAAACCTTAATAAGAACCCTAAGCAATAAAATACACAGCCCCCCAAAAAAAGAAAAGCTGGTAAGGCAAACACTTTAAAATGTGACTCCTAACTGGTACATACCAGCAGAAACATTGAAAATAACCCTTAAATTAATAGTAAATCCCCCAAAATACAAGATAAGCTCACATATACAGCAGACGGCTATGACAGCCAACAGGCAACAAGCAGGGAAGTTTTACAACGAGTGGAGTTAGCTAATGACTGTGGATAAAAAATGGCAAATGTCAACTGTTCATACCCACAAGTAAAGGGACTTAAAATCTGACATGCTCCAGAACTAGCACAAGGGTGGAAGGTTTAAATAAGTAGTTAAAGACGGTATAATCATAAGGAACTTCGGGCTTGCAGAATATGTTTCAAAGCTTATGTGCTTGTTGAATGCACAATACTGCATAGATCAAGAATTCCAGATTAACTAGCGACACTCCACCATGGCACATATCAAATCATCAGATTTACTTAACTTGAGCCAACACGGGGCAGCTGGTAGGGGCGCCAGATCGCATGCCAACCTCGACATCGTGCGACGACCGAAGTGTCGCCGCACCAGAAAGAAATCACGTCTGTGCTCCGGCCTCAACGAACAAGAATGCGTCACCCGCTGCCAAAACTACTACTTCAAAACACATCAGGAGAGAACAGTAAAATGCCCAAATAACGCTACAGGTATAGCTCAGCACTCCTTATAACTAATTGAAAATTAACAAGATGAAATATCAGCACTTGCGAGTCCAATGATTAGGGCTTACTCCTATAAAATGTACCTTGCCGCTACACAGACTATGTTACAATTTCAATTTCATCAACTCAATTTATAACAGAGAATGCTCGTATACTTGCATGGAAGATGGCCAGGAACAACAAATTATCGTGAGTTACACTGACCAATGTCCACACACAGTCACTCAGAGGTTCAATTCCACATTAAGGTGGCCTTACAGTAATAAGGAACAATAAAAAACAACACTTAACTCCCCTCAGGTGTGAAGGAGCCTTGACTTGCAGGATTCCAAGCAAGGGTGTTATGGCCTCCAATCTCTGGAGGTGGTCTTCGAGGCGACGTAAAATATAATCTTGCAGAGTTGGCTGGTAAATTTCCGACCAGGTTGCATGTGGCGTCCACTGCTCTTCCCACATTCCCGCACCTCTCCGCTATCAATCCTTAATCCAGCCGGAAAGGCTTCCTCCGACCGATGTAAGCACCCGCGGCTTCTTGAGAAACAACCAAACAGCACGAGTCCCCCAAACCCACAGCTTGCAAGCCACGTGCCCTCCAGCTAACTGTTAGTACCCGCCAAAAACCAACAACACACGACTAGACTGAAGACACTAGCTCACGATATAGGATCAGGATCGATATCGATAGCCCAAGTAGTTGGCTCCATGGCCGCCAAAATTACAGCTGCATGACCCAAAAAGCAAGCTATTAATAGTTATTTTCCCTGGGCAGCAGGTCTGTACTTACAGCTATAGTACACTTAGTGGTGCAGTTAAAGCTTTGCAGAAAATAACATGTCATGAAGTTTTTCCCATGTTTGTGGGAATGCTGTTTACTCAGAGAAAAAACAACCAACGCACTAATGGGCATAGATATTAAACTTAAACTTGGTGTTCTGCCGTACCTCAGGTCTTGTCATGGGGGAAGCCTCGTCAGAGAGGTCCACCGCATGAGCGTCTAGGGAAGTGATTCCAGTGGTGGTTCCCCATGGCCTTCCACTGATGATGAGGAAATGATAATGAGGACAACACAACATCCAGTCCCTGAGCGGAGTAACTCTCCGACCCAGCCGGGAATCAAACCCGGGCCCCATGGCGCGACAGAGCGCCGTGCTGACCAATCAGCTGCCGGGGCAGACGCATAGATATTAAGGTACCACATATAAAAGTATCTGCAGTTGTACCCATTACGCCCTACACACACACACACACACACACACACACACACACACACACACACACACACACACTATATAATGTGTGTGTACTGAAATGTTGTTCTTAAATCTGGTAATGAGATGATGCCCTTTTTTTATTGTTTCACATGTACTGTGTGTATTAAATATGCTCAAGGTTCAATAAAGAGACTAGTTTTGACAAATATTATCGTGGCCTAGATGCTAAATGCTCAACCTAAATCCTCGCTCCACACCAAACCGGTAGCAGAGTGTGGTTTCGATCCACGGACCTCTGGGTTATGCTTCCACTTTGCCGGCAGTGAGCTCTCCTACCATCCCGTGTGGAGCAAGGATTTAGACTGAGGTGTAAGCGTCTGGGCTACGAAAATATTTAACAAAACTAAACAGTCTCTTTATTGATCCTTGAGAATATTTAATACACCCAACACATGTGAATCAATGAAAAAGAGCAACATCTCATTACCGAATTTAGCATTTCATAACAGGAAGAACACTCCTGCTGTTGCAAGAGGTGCCTAACAGATAGGTGCAGGTAGGCCGGTTTTTCGCCTGTGCAACCGTACGCATTGCCCGCACACTTGTGCGAGAAATTTTTGGGCTCAGCATTCTGTTCCCAGCAAGTGCTTTGAGATATTCCTTTCCCTAATAGCTGCACGTGGCTTTCAAGTCCCAAACGTCCACTGCAAGATTTACAGTTAAACGACCAAACTGCGTGCTTGTTCTCTACCCCAGAACCACAATAAAGATCCTGCATGCGTTAATAATGTACTTGCTTACATCAATACGTGCTCGTGCTGGTAACGTCCTGTCGTCTCACAAACTATATGTCTTAGTTAAAAAAGCAACATTAAATTGTATTCTTGAATATGGAGAGTAGTGAGATAGTGGCTCATCCTCTCTCAACCATCACGTCGTGTAAATCACAAGCGATACCGGGCGTGAGGGTACACAGGTTGCACGTAGCTGAGTCAGAGTGAAGTTTGCCCCTTGCAGCTAGCAGCACTACCATGGCTGTGCCCGCATTCTGCACGCAACTCCGCAGATAAACATTAACTGGTGCCGACAACAGATAACAGGAACGGGGCAGAGCCTCACTGTTTCGCTTCATAGGCCGACTCCTCGTGAGTTCCACAGCTCGCCGCTAGAAAAAGCCTTACCAAAATCCACTATTGATTAATAATGCTACTTGCCTCGGAAGCACGCAAGTAGCGGGTATTGGAGCTTAGATCAAAACGAGGATGACAGCATGAGAATGTCGATTCAGTTTTAAATATTTATGTAGAAACAGAAGTAAAACTTCAAACAGCCAAGATCGCTGTTATAGAGCATTTCCCGTGAAGACCCGCTTCAGAAAACTGTCTTACCATCATCAGACCTTCTGCAGTACATTTCACTGAATCTTGATCAAGTGCATATTATACCGTGTCATATCACGGAACGGTACTTCATGAGCATGAGAACAATAGTGTATCAGCAAGTCAGTCATAAAATAACTATATATAAGAATATACATACTGCACTTACACAAGCTTAGGTTCGTACGTTATCAGAATGAAGATTCCAGTATTTCTGTTTCTACATTAATCTAAATCGCCTGGTAAATTCATAATGTCAAGCATACATACCGAAATATTTAAATATACAATGTTTTTTGTAAATTAATGAGAAAACTTGTTATTGTTTAAATAATAATAGTGTATTCATACTTTCTATGTACGCCTTCGCAAATTTAGTAGAATGTTAGGTTTCATGTGCCCAGTGAGTGGGACATAAACATCCCTGGCTGGGATTGGAAATATAAGATCAGAGGGTGGGATGGTTTGATAGAGAGGGGACAAATCCCCCCTATCCTCCCTCCCCTGAAAGTCGCCCACTGAAGGGAAGGAGTCTTGTTCACAGAGCCATCAGTAATCGGTGACGCATTGCTATGAAACAGAAACTGTCAGTGACATTAAAGAAGGACCAAATTGGAAGCTCTTACAATTATGTCAATTGGTGGGCCATCTTTCAATAACAGCACTGCGCAAACTTGGCATCAGTTGGGCTGTTCATGAATTTAGCTGCACAGTTTTTAGCCCTATTTATCAGCTTTTGGCCTTACGTATAGGTTTTACTCTTGATAAATATAGGTTTACTAAGACTTTTGGCCTTCGGTGGCGCTTGTGACTCATGGTGGGCTTACGTCAGACACATTTCAATGGTGGTTTCAGTTCGATCACTTTTTCATGCTCCCTCTGATGAGCCCTGTACGACAGACGTATCTTTTAACTTAACCTGGATTTGTACATTTTGAACTGATTTTTGATAGGTTTAATGTTGTTTATATTTTTCTGCCCTATTTATTTTTACTAATTGTTGCATTTCATGAATCTTATAGCTCAGACAGTTGGTTTCATTTTAATTTACAATGGCACCTGAAAATGAAGCTGAGTCGCCGGCCAAAGTGGCCGAGCGGTTCTAGGCGCTTCAGTCTGGAACCGCGCGACCGCTACGGTCGCAGGTTCGAATCCTGCCTCGGGCATGGATGTGTGTGTCATCGTTAGGTTGGTTACGTTTAAGTAGTTCTAAGTTCTAGGGGACTGATGACCTCAGATCTTAAGTCCCATAATGCTCAGAGCCATTTGAACCATTTTTTTGAAGCTGAGTCCGCGAAACTGGATTGTGTAAGAGAATTCAGTAATAAAAATTAATGCTACGGTAGCGACATTTTCAATCATGAACAGTTTAAACTTCGCCCCTAATTCCTCTACGCCTGTCGTTTTGAAACTAAATGATGTCCATTCATTGTGTATGTGAGATGCTGCCAACTGCCTATCCGCTTTTTCTAGCATAAATCCTGTCCTAGCCGTCTTGATGGGTTTATTATACGTAGTTACCATCGCCACTGTGACATCATGGTCACTGATCCCTATCTCTATGCTGACACTGACACTGTCGACAAGTTCAGGGCTGTTTATAGCTGGAAGATATAAAAGATTTCAATTGCGTGTGGACTGTCGGACTAGATGTTCAGGCAGTTTTCGGAAAACTTGTTCTAAAATATTTCACAATACTGTGTGTCCGTATCACCTGCAGTGAATCCATAGACGTCCCCCTCTGTAATTGGTAGATTAAAGTCCTGTCCAGCAAATACCACATGATCCAGATATTTCCACAGTGCTGAAGACAGGCTTTCCTTGAATGAATTGACAACTGTTATGCTGGAATCAGGTGGCCGGTAAAAATATCCAGTAACTAATTTGAGTTCACCTACGCCTCTTTCTCTTGTCCAGATAACTTCACAGTCAGACTCAATTTAGACCTCGATAGACACAATACTTTTGTCGACAGTAATGAATATTCCCACTCCATCTTTTCGATGTACATTCCATGCTATGCTAACTACTTTAGAGCTTTCTACTTCAGGTTTGAGTGCGACAACTTTCCTGGAGGTCAGTAAATTCAAGAACTTTGTTACGAAAACCTCGACAATTCACTGTTAATATTTGGCAGCCGAAGTGTCTCTACTTTGTAAGCAACCTGATTTTGCTTTCTATGGATCGACTGCTGAGCATTCATCAAAGGCTCACAAACTAACGCCTAGCCTAAAATGGTTAGTTATTTAAGGAAAGATCACTGGAATGACACGTACGAACCACAGCAGAATCGCCAGAGAGCATGATGGTAGCAACCAGCTCATTGTTAAAGTTAAAACTGCTCAAAAGAACCTTCATGTAAATGAACTAGCCTTGTGTCCCTCTCAACTCTGTAACTGCATCGATGGCTCATGTTTACAACTCCCAAATGGCGTGAGCCTGGAAGACGGTGGCAGTAGTGCTTGGAAATTTTGAATGCAGCTCGATTTCTATACTCTGCTGTAAGAACGGGATATATCTGTCAGCAGTTCTCTGCAACAACGTGAAGCAACTGCTCTCTCCTCAACGTTCACCAGGTAGCAATTGGCCTCTGACTTCACTCTCTGAAACTTCGCAGGTTCTGCCAGCGTAGGAAGCTCGACAGCCAACTGCAGCAGACCATGCGATTTCTAACCAATAATAATTTTATGAATAACTTTAACAAGCTCTTTCTCTCGTGGTTTTCGTCATATTTAACCAATGGTGTTGTGGTCAGGATGGAAGGCAGAAAATCTCTCTCACTACATGACAGATTTCTAACCCCCGTCAACCAAAAGGCTTTCACTTACACATGCAAGAGAAAACGGGTCTTCTACCGAGATAATTATTGTGAGCAAATCACAGACCCTGTTAGACCGACTTAAACGGACATTTGAAACGTCCCCTCCGAAAAAATTAATCCGAAAGTTCGACTACTTTCAATTAGTTCATTATCAGAGAAAGTAGTCGAACTTTCGGATCAGCTAAATAATTTATCTATAAAGGTGGATGATGATCTGAATGACACAAGACCTGTAGCCTTCACTGACACAGAAGAGTATGAACAAATTAAGAAATTCAAACAAAATCAGAATCAAATTAAATTAATACGCAACACAAAAGAGAAATACGGGAAGTACAAGATCAGTCGGCACAAGAATTACATATTTCAGAGGACACTCGCGCTCCAATACGGGAAGAGGGACATAGAAATACGGAACAGCCACAAAATAATAACACAGGGCACTTCGGAAATTATGAAAGAAATTGGCAAGGTACACAGAATTTTGAGATGGAACCGCCGAAACGACGTAACAATGACCGACATGCGACTCGCCGACATGGTAATTTTGACTATAAGCTGTTCATTACTACACGTAAATTCAAAACATTTAAGAATTCTGGCAACGAAGATTTTTGTGAGGTAAGTGATTTGTGAAAGGTATAGTTTAATGTTAGTCAGGCCCATTCTTTTGTAGGGATTATTGAAAGTCAGATTGCGTTGCGCTAAAAATATTGTGTGTCAGTTCAGTGTTGATCAGAATAGGTAAAGAGCGAAATGTCTGAGTACGTGCAGTTCTGCTCAGCTGTTTGAAAATCAAATAATGTAAGAGGTTTATCAGCACAGTAATTCAATAATTTTTTCAAAGGGGACGTTTCACATTCTTTCGTTTTGTGGTCACAGACAATGGCTGATCCTACGTCCTCCTATTCTGAATGCTACACCTGGCTTTCGGTTATCAGGCAGCATTAAAGAAACGAATGTATTGACTATTGAGATGTGAATATTACATGGTAAAATAGTTTGCGTGACTGTATGACCATAGCCTACCACGTAACAGTACCGTAGTTGGGTTACAGTTAAAATGCAAGTTAAGGTAATATTTATCGCCTATAAAATGGATTGCGATTTAAATCTTTTAGTCCCACGGGCGATTGTAGAAATCGGTAAGGGGACGGTGGGCTAATGGCCGGGGGCAGGGGGGGTTGGGGGAATGAAATATCGTTTAACAAAAGGAGAGTTGTGGTCCTCCACCGACAAACTGGTAAAATTTGGTGTTGCTTTAAGTAGTTTTTGGTAACTGTTTTGGAGTCCAGGGTAAAAACGTGTCTACAGAATGTGTGTACCCGGGAAAATAATACGATTTGAACCAGTTGTGCGGCGATTTCGAAGTTTGTGTCTGGGGCTAGAAATTTAAGAGTTCGTTGCCATATCCGGCATATTTAGCTTTCTTTATTATTGTGAGTGGTACTCGTACATTAACAACCACCCAATGTCTATTAATAAATAATAAGACGCCCATTTTAAGTTAAATGATGTTTATTAGTTTAGATAGTAAGCTATTTGCCGCTCTTATTCTTTTGTTAAAATGTGTTTTTAATACATAGCAACCTATATTGTTACATAATTATAAAAAAGTGATTGAATCTATTGAAGTAGCACATACACTGGTTCCTGAAGTCATTTTACCCAGTATAATATGATACTCCATTGAGGGCTATAGCCCCCATAGCCCTCTTCACTTGCCACCGAACCTGTTTACTCCACAACAATCTTGTTAGATGTAAGTGGACATGGTTTGATTTTGTTTTTAATATACTGTGATCCGCCAAGTGCCTTTTTCATGTACTCCAAATATCCTAAGGCACTTTATATGCAGAAAGCAGATTGTCCGTAACTCCCATTCCCATAGATTCCACAAAGATGCATATTTATTTCAGTCAATATACTCGTTCAATTTGCGTTTAAGTAGAACAGACGAACTGTACAACCAAACGGTACAAGTAATAAGCACCAGTGATAATGATTTTAATTTAGTTCATGCTTTTGACAGTATTTAGAGTTCAAACTTTTTCCTGTCTGTGATATTTTTGACTTGTCTATTACGAAAGACGTATAACAAGTCGGTTTCGTGAGCGCTCTACCGTTTGCCACAGTGTTAGAATTCATACGGTAGAGACCTGTTCTTAAATGAGCCACTCTGATCTCTTTACTGGGGAAGTTGGTGTAAGAGCAAGGCAGCATGGTACCTGATGTTACGGCGTAGTCAGCGCCAGCACGCCAGTCGGGAATGAGAGAGAAGAGTTGACTGTGAGAAGGTCAGCCAATCGTACGCTGACCGAACTCCCTCCAGGACAACGCGACAGCAGCGGCCACTACGTGAAGACATAAGGCCTCGTCCGCCTGGTGGCATCCAACTTTGATAGCAGGGCCAACGTCAGCCACTTGGTTAGGAATCTCTGTATAGCACAGACTTGTGTTTGCCCATTCTGAACAAGACTGATTATTTGTATGTCGGCCTTTGCTTGCGACACACTCTCAAAGTTAAGAATTGTATTTGTCTTTTGTAGTAAGACTCATTAATACGAGTTGTCGTATTGTCTGTCTAGCGAACCGAGTATGCAGGATTCCTAGACACAGCACCTGAACGTTCATTCAACCCCTCCCTCCCCCTAAACACAGTACACGCATTCCCGTGTCCGCTGATTCCACATGCGGAGGTCGCCAGCCGCAAATGGAGCTGGCCAAGCAGAGTAAAAATCTGTGTTTTCTGTTGGTTGAAGGTGGTGATATCACCAGTTGCAGTCTGACTGCGCCTTGTTCGAGTCTGGAGGCTGCCAGTGCGTTAACCATTAGCGTATGTATGTATCGTGAGATTGGATTCCATTATGAAATTTCGTCATATTTAACCAACGACAACACAACAGTTATTGCAAACAAGCGAAACTCCAAATTTGAAACAGTCTTTTTTCTCCGCAGACATACTGAGTGCACATGGTTTTCTTTATGGCCCTAAACTCTATTTCCCTAAGACGCTCCCTAAGGTGCCTATCACTGGAGCTCCCGATAACTACCTGCCGCCGATGTGGTCGAGCGGTTCTAGGCGCTTCAGTCTGGAACCACGCAAGTTCGAATCCTGCATCGGGCATGGATGTATGTGATGTCCTTAGTTTAGTTAGGTTTAAGTAGTTCTAAGTTCTAGCGGACTGATGACCTCAGATGTTGAGTCGCATAGTGCTCAGAGCCATTTGAACCATTTTTGATAACTACCAAACCCCTCGCCTCTTATGCCTGCTTAGACCTTGCTGGAGGAGCGGCCACCTGTCCATTCGCAGGGTGAATGGGAGAGGTCAGAAGGCCAGCCGCCAATTTGGCTGTCCATCTCGAGAAATACGAATGCGTTACCACCCGCCACTCACCCTGCAATGAATGTGGGTTTACTGGAAGGTGCCTCGGCAGCAGAGTCCGTAGGCGAAACGAACAACACCCGAGGTTTCATAACAACGTGCCAGATACTCCGCCTACGCTACAAACCTAGAGAGCAACCTGGAGGCGAGTGATCATAGCCTGAAGCGCACTGAGGTGTTTGTGAACAGCGGCCAGCTCCTCCTGCGGCCGCACACAGAATGCGCGCAAATAAGACACAGAAAGTGGAAAATACACTACTGGCCATTAGAACTGCTACACTAAGAAGAAATGCAGAGGATAAAAGGGTATTATTTGGACAATTGTATTATACTAGAACTGACATGTCATTACATTTTCACGCAATTTGGGTGCATAGATCCTGAGAAATCAGTACCCAGAACAGCCACCTCTGGTCGTAATAACGCCCTTGATTCAAACAGAGCTTGGATGGCGTCTACAGGTACAGCTGCCCATGCAGCTTCAACACGATACCACAAAAAAGGCTCTGAGCACTATGGGACTTAACATCTTAGGTAGTCCGTCCCCTAGAACTTAGAACTACTTAAACCTAACTAACATAAGGACATCACACACATCCATGCCCCAGGCAGGATTCGAACCTGCGGCCGTAGCAGTCCCGCGGTTCCGGACTACAGCGCCTAGAACCGCACGGCCACCGGGGTCGGCACACGATACCACAGTTCATCAAGAGTAGTGACTGGCGTATTGTGACGAACCAGTTGCTCGGCCGCCATTGACCAGAAGTTTTCAGTCTGGAGAATGTGCTGGCCAGGGCAGCAGTCGAACATTTTCTGTAGCCAGAAAGGCCCGTACAGGACCTGCAACATGCAGTCGTGCATTATCCTGCTGAAATGTAGGGTTTCGCAGGGATCGAATGAAGGGTAGAACCACGGGTCGTAACACATCTGAAATGTAACGTCCACTGTTCAAAGTCCCGTCAATGCGAACAAGGGATGACCGAGACGTGTAACCAATGGCACCCCATACCATCACGGCGGGTGATACGCCAGTATGGCGATGTCGAATATACGCTTCCAATGTGCGTTCACCGACCGCGATGTCGCCAAACACGGATGCGACCATCATAATGCTGTAAACAGAACATGGATTCATCCGAAAATTGACGTTTTGCCATTCGTGCACCCAGGTTCGTCGTTGAGTACACCACCGCAGGCGCTCCTGTCTGTGATGCAGCGTCAATGGTAACCGCAGCCATGATCTCCGAGCTGATAGTCCATGCTGCTGCAAAAGTCGTCGAACTGTTCGTGCATATGGTTGTTGTCTTGCAAACGTCCCCATCTGCTGACTCAGGGACCGAGACATGGCTGCATGATCCGGTACAGCCATGCGGAAAATATGCCTATGATCTCGAATGCTAGTGATACGAGACCGTTGGGATCCAGCACGGCGTTCCGTATTACCCTCCTGAACCCACTGATTTCATATTCTGCTAACAGTCACTGGATCGCGACCATCGCGAGCAGCAATGTCGCGATACGATAAACCGCAATCGCGATAGGCTACAATCCGACCTTTATCAAAGTCGGAAACTTGATGGTGCGCATTTCTCTTCCTTACACGAAGTATCACAGCAACGAATTCACCAGGCAACGCCGGTCAACTGCTGTTTGTGTATGAGAAATCTACTGGAAAGTTTCCTCATGTAAGCACGTTGTAGGTGTCGCCACCGGCGCCAACCTTGTGTGAATGCTCTGAAAAGCTATTCATTTGCATATCACAGCATCTTCTCGTGGGTTAAATTTCGCGTCTGTAGCGCGTCATCTTCGTGGTGTCGCATTTTTAATGGCTAGCAGTGTACTAACTTGCTGCTCTGTAGATGTGTCGCAGTTGACAGGCGAAACCTTCCGTTTTGTACTGCCTTGAGAGCAGTGGGATCCCATCCTATGCAAACAGCTATGTCGCGTAATATAAACTGCATTCCCGAGAGGCCACAGTCTTGCCAAAGACTAGTCCCGATACAGCTGGTGGACTTTCCTTCTTACACGAGGCATAACACGAACTTCTCACAACAAACCAACATTTATTTAAGGAAAAAACACCGAAAAAACTAGTATGAACACCAATAGACTCGCCAATCTGCTTAATGGTAGCATCTAGCTCAGCGAAAATGAGCCCTGTTATAAATGAATAGTCATGTGTCTCCCTCAGCTCTGTACATGCATCGATGGCGCGTCCTTACCACTCCTAAATGGTGTAGCCTGGAAGCCGCTGACACTATTGTTCGGAAATTATGAATGCAACTTGATTTCTATATCCTGTCGTAAGATGGGGATATCTCTCTCTACAGTTCTCTGCAAATTGTATTGTTTATGAACGAGATATCAATTGAAGAATCTTTCCTTACATACGGAATGCAGAAGGTGTTACTTCCACATGCGTTGTGCGGTTGTTCCGAAATGCTGATCATGTGCATCCATGCACGTAGTACACTTATCGCAATTCCTACGTTCGTTGGATTCTGCGTTCGTGATGTTGCAGTATTAATGGCCAGCAGTGTACCCTTCCAATTGTTTTCCAGAGAATATACTATAAAATAGGACGTTTCCCATTTTTTGGGCAATTTGTTATCAGCTACAGGTACAGAACGGTAACCCACTTTTGTTAGGTGTCTGGAGTAGTTAGTGCTACGTGTGGGATGACATAGTGAGAGCCCAATTTCACGATTGGTGTAAGGCAAGATTGTTCATTCTCAAAATCAATTTTTAATTTGTATACTGCAGGTGGAGTAAGGGAAGCAAAGGTCTATCTAAATGTGAATTATTGGTCACGGACTGACAACCATCATGTAGCCGGTCGCTGATGACTCAGCAGTGGTCGCCGAAAGCTAACAGCAACTCAGTCGAGTGTTTAATGGAATGGAGTATATATTAGTAGATAGCTATACTATGCACAGAACATCAAGAAAACTAAGGCAATGGTAGAAATTATGGTTGGCTAAACATCAAACTTGTACAGGAGACTTTCCAGAAGGTGAACGAATTGTGAAACGCGATATAAGGAAGGATAGGAATACATCACTCAGTTGCAATCCCACTGATTTTTTATTACTCTTGCTTATTCAGATTTCAGTCATAAATACCCATTTTCAATTCATCTGAGAGTTATAATCCACTGAAATGCCCTGAAGATAGCTATTTACAGCTGAAATCTGGATATGCATGAGTAATAAAAGATCAACGGAATTGCGACTGGTTGCTGCATTCCTGCGCTTCCTTATAATGATATACAATCTCTACACACAAAGGTTCCACTTGGAGTCAAAGTTGGTGCATTTTGATGTCTCGGTACTAGAGTAGGTAAAGAATAGAGATACACGCAAGAAATAGCTGATTTGCACAAGAAAAAAGAGCTTTCTACATACATACAGCAACCAACTTTTGAAAATATTAACCTTGAAACCAATAAATGATTCATAGAAAGCTGTGTTTGAAACGTAGTTCTGTAAGGGTGCGAAACAAAAGTAACATCAGGAAGGCCTCGGAGAAAAGTATTAGCATCGCTCTGTTCTCTGTATCCATAAACCATCTGACGGCTAGGATGATCAGCAATCAGCGAATGTCTGCTGATGACGCAGTAGTGTGCTGGGAAGGGTCGTCGTTTAGTGAATGTAGCAGGATACACACGATGACTTAAACAGAATTTCTGTTCCGTGTGGTGAGTGGTAGGTGGCTCTAAATGTAGGAAAATGTAAGTTTACGTAGATGAGTAGGAGAAACAATGCTGTAATGTTCAGTTTTAGCGGTAAGCTGCTTGACACAGTAATGTCGATTAAATGTGTGGGCACAACGGGGCAAAGTGTCGTCAAATGGAATGAGTCTGGAACATCAGATGTAGGGAAGGCCAATGCTCGATTCCAGTTTATTGGGAGAATTTTACGATAGTGTAGCCTTAGAATTACATTTTTAAAATTTTCTAGCTTTCCTATCATATTGAAACTTCTGACACCCCCCGGCTCGCCTCATAGAACATTATCCTTACACTGATTATTTAGTGTTTTTCTCATGGTCAGCTACCGCTTTGTAGCCCGTTCCCGGAGTTCCCCATTCCGAAGTATTCCGGAATCTTTTGCCAACGGGAAGATCATCATGACATCTTTTCAATTACAGTCCACATGTCCTCTGGATATTTACATCTTCATCTACATTCATACTCCGCAAGCCACCTGACTGTGTGGCGGAGGGTACCTTAAGTATCTCTATCGGTTCTCCCTTCTATTCTAGTCTCGTATTGTTCGTGGAAAGAAAGATTCTCGGTATGCCTCTGTGTGGGCTCTAACCTCTCTGATTTTATCCTCATGGTCTCTTCGCGAGAGATACGTATGAGGGAGCAATATACTGCTTTACTCCTCGGTGCAGGTATGTTCTCGAAACTTCAACAAAAGCCCGTACCGAGCTACTGAGCGTCTCTCCTGCAGAGTCTTCCACTGGAGTTTATCTGTCATCTCCGTAACGCTTTCGCGATTACTAAATGATCCTGCAACCAAGCGCGCTGCTCTCCGTTGGATCTTCTCTATCTCTTCTATCAAACCTATCTGGTGCGGATCCTACACCGGTGAGCAGAATTCAAGCAGTGGGCGAACAAGTGTACTGTAACCTACTTCCTTTCTTTTCGGACTGCATTTCCTTAGGATTCTTCCAACGAAAATTAATATGGCATCTGCTTTACCGACGACTAATTTTACGTGGTCATTCCATTTTAAATCACTCCTAATGCCTACTCCAGGATAATTTATGGAATTAACTGCTTCCAGTTGCTGACCTGCTATATTGTAGCTAAATGATAAAGGATAAAGGATCTTTCTTTCTATGTATTTGCAGCACATTACACTTGTCTACATTGATATTCAATTGCCAGACCCTGCACCATGCGTCAATTCGCTGCAGATACTCCTGCATTTCATTACAATTTCCTATTGTTACAACCTCTCGATATACTACAGCATCATCCGCAAAAAGCCTCAGTGAACTTCCGATGGTATCCACAAGGTCATTTATATATATTGTGAATAGCAACGGTCCTACGACACTCCCCTGCGCCGCACCTGAAATCATTCTTACTTCGGAAGACTTTTCTCCATTTAGAATGACATGCTGCGTTCTGTTATCTAGGAACTCTTCAATCCAATCACATAGTTGGTCTGATAGTCCACATGGTCTTACTTGGTTCATTAAACGACTGTGGAGAACTGTATCAAACGCCTTACGGAAGTCAAGAAACACGACATCTACCTGGGAACCCGTGTCTATGGCCCTGTGAGTCTCGTGGACGAATAGCGCGAGCCGGGTTTCACACGATCGTCATTTTCGAAACCCATGCTGCTTCCTACAGAGTAGATTTCTAGTCTCCAGAAAAGTCATTATACTCGAACATAATGCGTGTTCCAAAATTCTACAACTGATAGACGTTAGAGATATAGGTCTATCTGCACATCTGTTCGATGTCCCTTCTTGAAAACGGGGACGACCTGTGCCCTTTTCCAATGGTTTGGAACGCTACGCTCTTCTATAGACCTACGGTACACCGCTGTAAGACACATACACATTATCTGTGTTTAATGCATATTGCCTTCTGCCTCCTCATCTCGTTGATCATTGCTGATTCTTCCTCCTTTAGGGTTAGTTTCCCACCGTAAGGGCAGGAGAGTGCTCCTAACCTCTGTCCGCTCCCCCGCCCTCTTTGACAAGGCCGCTGACTTCTCATTCCGGATGTTTTCGGCTGCCACTGCTGATGATGGGGTGTTCGAACCCGGGACTAAGGACCTTTTGATTACACATCAAGACGTTATCCCTAGACCACGTGTAATATTTCTCTAAATTTACTTAAGGCAAATACCGGGAACGTTCCTTGTAAACAGAAGACCGCTGTACTTCATCCGTCTATAATACAACCCGTGCTCCGTCTCTAATGACCTCCTTGTTGACGGGACGTTAAACACTATTCTCCTCCTCCTCCTGGAACGATCCTACTGCCACCAACGCACATTTCGCGTAAGTACCACGAAAGTGAGATCATAAATATCAGAACTCATATGGAGCCGTATAGACAGTCGTTGAAGGGAAATAACTAGTTGTGGTACAGCGTACCCTCCGCCTTGGACCGTAAGGGGCTTGCAGAGTATGTGTGTAGATGTAGATCTTGATGCAGATGAGTTCGAAACAGCCATAAAGTCATGAAGGGTCTCAGCGATTCTGCGCGAATAGCGCCCATCAGTACTGAAATTTTTCGCTTGATCGTGCGGGAAACAGACTTGTAAACAGCAAGACAATACCGCACACTATATAGTTATTGTTGTGGTATTTTATGGTTTTATAGACAAGATTAGAATGTATTCTCGGTTTTCAAATGGTGCATTGAAATGTCCATTGAAACTAAACTCGCCTTTTGTGTACTTTGTCGTATGGTAATATGTTACTAAAGAGCTGTGACATTACTTGTTGCGTACTCTTTAGTTCGTTGGAAGTAGCCAATCTCCCCAGGGTCTCTCCAATTTCACGTCGACAAAGTGTAGCTGAAACTTTCTTTGGCAATTAAAACCACTAGAAAGAATAATATTTACATTCGAGTATCACTTAATTATTTATCGGAGACGACCACTCGTTTATTTCTTCCCTGAACTCAACTTTTACTCTTACCACCAAGTTGTAATACGCATATTCACAATTAAACGCTCCTTTCGTCATCGAAATCATTACATTCAACAACAGAGATAACGCAATGATAATGTTCGTTTTTCTTACGCAAGGAGTAACGTCTTTGGCTCCTACACACAGTAAAATGTAGGAGACAAAGACGTTACTCCTTGCGTAAGAAAAACCTGGCTGATTTATTCCCGTAACAAATGTGATACTACAGCAGAAGGAATAGCTTCCAAATGACGATATACAAAAAATGTTTTTCGTATGAAAGTCGATATGTAATTAACGTTCTTGAAAACTGTGTAGTCAACTTTCGTAATAATTAGAAATTTTGCAAAATATTCCACTACTAGTAACTAATTTTGAAAATGAAGACCTTTATTACAACGTAAACAAACTTTCTTGCCACATACATCCATTTGTAATAAGGCTAGTTTATTTTGTAAAATAAGCTACACACAGTGTGCTGTCCGAGAATCTTCAACATCTAAATAAATAAAATATCTAAACATTCATTATTAGCCTAGTCTTTTGTATTTGTTTCATATTTTTAATTGTTATTTTACGTTTTACATTTTTTAGTTTACTCTTTCGCATATATGTATTTTGTTAATTGAAAATAATAAGCAACTGATTATTGTGGTAAAAATCATTACAATAACGATTATCTGTAAAGAAATGCTTAAATTATAACGGTTCTTACACCACGAACATAAAATGAACATAATTTCTTCACGTAATATGCTCGACAGAGAATAAATTATAAAACAAAATTCAGCGAGATACCAAAATGTAGCGGCTGATCCACTAAATATCCAAATCTTTTTTCAGGCATCTTTCAGCATATTGGTAGGCCTTGGCGAAGGGTAGTAGTGACTACACCTTGATTACACTGTTTCTCAAGTGGAGACTGATATCATAACCATTTAGCACATCTAGATCTGAAAATCTTTTCGCAAAGTTCTTCCAACATCGAAAGCCGCATACGTCCCACGGCTTTACCTGTGCCGTCGAGCGCTTTGTGATCACCAGGCGAACAAGTTTCTTGTCCTCAGGTATGACGATCAAAACGATTTTTTTCACTCTCCACCCGCTTTTTCGTAGTGCTAAGAGAAACTAATGGTGATTTTGGATCGAGATTCCGAGAATTTCTTTCTTGAGCGCCAAATGCTCTTGTGAAGGCATCGAAATCTGGTAAACAAATGTCTGAGCAGGTCAAAAGGTATTTGACAGATGTTCTCCATCCCAGTGAGATTCTGGGGGAGGTCAGTGTGAAAGAACCACCGAGAGCACCGTAGCTGAGGACTAGGTTCATCTGGTGATCCGAAAGGGCTCGACGGAACACACACAGCCAAGAGATGTAAACGGATTTCGATGTTGAAAGAAATTTGTGATAAGATTTTCAGTTCAAGCTTACTGCATGGCTACAATGTCAATCTCCACTTGAGGGGCAATATAATGAAGCAGTAGTCACTAGTATATAATCAGTTCTCTTCACCAGGTGTTACTAGTGTACTAAAATTTGCTTGATACAAATAGTATATTTAGAGGTTCGTGACAATTAGATATCCTGCTGAATTATGTTTTGTATTGTGTTCTGCGTCGTGTGCATTGTGTGAAGAAATTTCATTCATTTGATGTGTGCAGTGCAAAAAGCGTTATGTCTCTTGCATTTATTTACAGATTCTCATTACTGTAACGATTTTGAATCATAGTGATGAGTTACTTATTACTTTCAATTATAAACGATAAACTGAAAAACAAAATGAAAGAATCGTTGTAAAACGTAAAATAATAATTTAAAACATAAAACAAAAGTAAGTAAAAGAAACAGTTGGAATAATGAATATTTACATATTTTAGTTAGGTATAATGAATATACGGCGACAGCACATTGTGTACAGCTTATTTTCCAGAAATAGTAATTCAGGAAGTAGCTTTATTGCACATGGGTGCATGTGGCTTGATAGCTTTAATTTACATTGTAACAAAAGCTTTCATTTTTCAGAATTAATGGTGGTAAGGTATTTTGTAAAATTTAAAATTATTACAACAGCTGATTAAACAGTTTTCAAGAACTGTTTGTTACGTATCAACTTTTATATGAAAAACATTTTATTCTCTGTAAATCTAATATGCAAAATCACCTTCTGGAGTCTGTTTTACTCCTTAATAGTGAAATTGGCCCCAAACAGAAAAATACGTATTGCATTCTTTCGCCCCCTCTACACACCTGCCTAGTTTCAAGAAGGTCGTTTATTTACACTTGGGAACGTTCGCTCGGCAGTGAAGACATTCTGGGACTGATGGACTATGCCGTAGAATAGAAACCGCATGGCATGACGTCCTCGTATCTACAGGAGGAAGGTTAGCGACATCGCGGCAGTTCTATCTACTAAATTGCGTGTTCTATATACTTCCAGATACTACAAAATTCATTACGTACACTGAGTTCACATAAGTCATGGGATACTTACTAATCTCCTACAGGCGTAGTGCAACAACTCAAGTTGGCATAGACTTAACAAGTTGTTGGAAGTCCTCTGCAGAAATACTGAGCGATGGGTGCCTCTACAGGTGTCCATAATTGCGGAAGTGTTGTCGTTGCCTCTAGATTGTGCCCCATAAATGTTCTATAGGATTCATTTTGGGTGGTCTGAGTAGCCATATCATTCACTCGAACTATCCAGAATGTTCCTCAAACCAGTAGCGAACAACTGTAGCCCGGAGACATGGCGCATCGTCATCCATAAAATTCCATCGTTGTTTGGTAACATGAAGTCCATGAATGGCTGCAAATGGCCTCCAAGTAGCCGAACAAACATTTCCAATGAATGATCGGTTCATTGGAGCAGAGGACCAAGTGCATTTCATGTAAACACAGACCACACCATTATGAAGTCGTCACCAGCCTGCACAGTGCGTTGTTGACATCTTCGTAACGTCTGTGCCACATTCTAAATCTACTGTCAGTTCTTAGCAGCTAATATCTGTTCTGACTAGGCCACTCTTTTGTCGTCGTTTAGTGTCCAACAGATATTGTCTCGAACTCAGGAGACGTGCTTCACGCAATGTTGTGCAATTAGCAAAGGCACTCGCGTCGGTCGGCAGCTGCCGTATCCCATTAACGTCAAATTTAGCCACACTGTCCTACCGGATACGTTGGCCGTGGTCCGATTTCTATGTCTGTTAGCACTGCCAACGCTTCGTTAACACAGCTGCTCTCCGTCGTTCAGTGAAGGCCGTCGGCAACGGCGTGGGCAGTGGTGAGAGGTAATGGCTGAGATGAGGTATTCTGGGCACACTCTTGACACTGTGGATCTAGGAATATTGAATTCTCTAACGATTTCCGAAATGAAATGTCCCAATTGTTTAGCTCCAACTACCATTCCGCGTTCAGAGTCTTAATCTCCGTCGGTCGGCCAGAATTACTTCGAAAACAATTTCACATGAATCACTTGAGTACGAATGACAACACCGCCAAGGCGATGCCGTTTTATACCTCGTACGTAGGCGATACCACGTGTGCCATCATTACGACGTTATTGTCAAAATTTACGAAACTAGTGCGACAATATAAAAACAATCGTAATAATTAAAATATTGATAAAATCCATAAAGACGATGTGTTGTGCTTATTGCAGCAAAATATTGTAAAATTATATAGAAAAAGAACAATGAAAATTACTATTAACACGAAAACTATTTTAAAGATAATAAAGATAAAAATGAATAGACGAGGTAGAAAGAGAAAAAACTAACTACTCTTCGTCTTGTTCTTGACTGTAGAAGGACATCATTGACAGTCATTGATTCGTGATGAAAATGGTATGTGTTTGTTACTAATACTATAAGAAAAAGCATTCTTATGATGATGATGATGATGATGATAATTAAGTCTATGAATGTGTAAACTTGTATTTTCCTTTCAATAGCGTAGGGAAAGGCATCCCATAATTATTACTGAATAATTTGAAGTTTTCATATACTGAGCTGATTTTGTTTTAAAGACGCCATTACAGGCGAGAACATAATTTTAAGTACAATTTTGGTAAACATTTTTGGAAAACAGTGAAATCAGTTGACTGCGTAGCAGCGAGGAGAGCTCCGCCTACCATCCTAAGGGAGCCATGGGTCTGATGATGGTTTTGTAAAAAGAACCGAAACCGGTTATCTATATCATTAAAACATAAATGGTGTGATCAAGACTGAACTTTAGTCAAAATATAATAATTTTAAGTTTTTTCAGTACGCCACACGGCTTAAACACAGGAACTCACTCGCTGGGAATTATCTGCTTAAGTGTTTCACTTGAAAGTGAATTAATATTTCATTGCAGAAAGAGTTTTTATGTTAGGCTGGACCAGTCAGCACGAATCAGGTCTCACAAGATTCACTACATAAAAGTAATTGTAATTCAGATGTAAATAGAAAATACCTTTCAAGGAATTTTAATCAGTTCTATAACAAGATATCAATGCGAACCTCACAAAGCCCAGAGTCTCTTCTCATTAACAGAACAATGAAGCTGCTCGGATTTTAATGCGCGCGACATTTAACTTTGCTACATTTCATGTCAATATGTTAAACACCAACTTGCTAGTCTGCTTAAACTCGCAGTTGAAAAGAAATTAACATTACTCGCACAACAAAGACTCACGTAACCGTCAAGATTTTGGTGCGCCTTAACACAGCATTTCATCTTCTTGTTGCAGAGTGGCACTTCGCGTCTGCAAACGACGAAAGGTACGTGAGACATAAAATACTACTGGCCATTAAAATTGCTACACCAAGAAGAAATGCAGATGATAGACGGGTATTCATTGGTTCAATGGTTCAATGGTTCAATGGCTCTGAGCACTATGCGACTTAACTTCTGAGGTCATCAGTCACCTAGAACTTGGAACTAATTAAACCTAACTAACCTAAGGACATCACACACATCCATGCGCGAGGCAGCATTCGAACCTGCGACCGTAGCGGTAGCCCGGTTCCAGAATGTAGCCCCTAGAACCGCACGGCCACTACAGCTGGCTGAAGTGTGCAACCACGGGTCGTAACACATCTGAAATGTAACGTCCACTGTTCCAAGTGTCGTCAATGAGATCAAGAGGTGACCGAGACGTGTAACCAATGGCACCCCATACCATCACGCCGGGTGATACGCCAGTATGGCGATGATTACACGCTTCCAATGTGCGTTCACCGCGATGTCGCCTAACATGTATGCGGCCATCATGATGCTGTAAACAGAGCCTCGATTCACCCGAAAAAATTACGTTTTGTCATTCGTGCACCCAGGTTCGTCGTTGAGTACACCATCACAGGCGCTCCTGTCTGTGATGCAGCGTCAATGGTTACTGCAGCCATGGTCTCCGAGCTGATAGTCCATGCTGCTGCAAACGTCGTCGAACTGTTCGTGCAGATGGTTGTTGTCTTGCAAACGTCCCCATTTCTTGGCTCAGGGATCGAGACGTGGCTGCATGATCCGTTACAGCCATGCGGATAAGATGCCTGTCTTTTCGACTGTTCACTTCAGGCAAATGCCGGGATGGTTCCTTTGAAAGGGCACGGCCGATTTCCTTCCCCATCCTTCCCTAACCCGAGCTTGTGCTCCGTCTCTAATGACCTCGTTGTCGATGGGACGTTAAACACTAATCTCCTCCTCCTCCTTCTCCTTCTCGACTGTTAGTGATACGAGGCGTTGGGATCCAGCACGGCGCTCCGTATTACCCTCCTGAACCCACCGATTCCATATTCTGCTAACAGTCATTAGATCTCGACCAACGCGAGCAGCAATGTCGTGATCCGATAAACCGCAATCGCGATAGGCTACAATCCGACGTTTATCAATGTCGGAAACGTGATGGTAGGCATTTCTCCTCCTTACACGAGGCATCACAACAACGTTTCACGAGGCAACGCCGGTCAACTGCTGTTTGTGTATGAGAAATCGGTTGGAAGTTTTCCTCATGACAGCATGTTGTAGGTGTCGCCACCGGCGCCAACCTTGTGTGAACGCTATGAAAAACTGATCATTTGCATATCACAGCATCTTCTTCCTGTCGGTTAAATGTCGCGTCTGTAGCACGTCATCCTCGTGGTGTAGCAATTTTAATGGCCAGTAATGTATTCTAATAACGACAGGCCCTCAGAAATCTATAGTGTCTGGGGCCAAGGCACCCAAGGAAAAGTATATTTCTTTTTACTGAAAATAGCAAAGCTCCATTAAGCTGGCTTTAATGGTGTTGCACTTTCTAATTTGCAACGTATCACATTAGAGAACATCATTAAGTGTAAGTGGAACTGAGTATTCAGCATTTACAACTGCATTCTCATTGAAACTGAGAGTAAGTCGTGTTAAGTATTTCTTGTGCTACACGAACATTGACAGTTACATCATACAATATGGGTATTAGTATAACCGCCATCTGTATACGTGCATAAAGCTACCGCGTGACTTTCGCCGCCGGCCGCGGTGGTCTAGCGGTTCTAGGCGCGCAGTCCGGAACCGCGCGACTGCTACGGTCGCAGGTTCGAATCCTGCCTCGGGCATGGATGTGTGTGATGTCCTTAGGTTAGTTAGGTTTAAGTAGTTCTAAGTTCTAGGGGACTGATGACCACAGTAGTTAAGTCTCAGTGCTCAGAGCCATTTGAACCATTTTTTTTTTACTTTCGCCACCTCAGTATGTTCATCCTGCTATATTGTATAAATACATTACGTAAAATTTGCTACACCTCCCTGTGTTACAGTATTAACGGCTAGCAGTGTGTATATCTTTCAGATGACTACATTGAGAACTGTATTTTTGGCCCGTAAATAGATTGTCCGGCAGAGACGCTCTGTCTCACCTTGCCCTCGTTATGCTTGGAGGCATTCGCAACACGTTACTTGTGCCAGCTGGGGGTGGCACTTCGCGGGGCTGAGCCACGTAATCTGACGTGGCAGGTGGCGTCTTGTCTGCGCAGCCGCGCTCAGCGGACCGTGGCGCCGGCCCCCCGGGACGGCAGCAGCTAGCTGGTAGCCGCCGCCGGCGCAGGCTTCGGGCTCCAACCGGGCTTTTTGCGCGCACGGCCGGATTAAGCTCCGACGGCCAAGTTTGCAGCAGTCTCCGGGCTGGGCGAAGCTGTCTAATCGCGCCCCTGCCCCTTCCTCGCACTTTGCATAAGGGAAAACTTGGCGCCGGCGAGGAGGCGGCCTCGGTTAACATTCCAGGGGCGTCGAGCCGGGCACGCGCCCGACACCCGACTGCCGTTGCGTGGAGTCGCGGCCTGCCGCCACGGAGGGCTAATCTGCGGTTATGGGCTGCCTGCTGGATGAGGTTCGTGCTATTCGTACCTTCTTCCTGTAAAAGGGCTTACGCCATGTTGCTCTCAAAAAGACACTGAAAATTCAGTGCCAAAAACTTGTTGGTTCAAATGGCTCTGAGCACTATTGGACTTAACATCTGAGGTCATCAGTACCCTAGAACTTTGAACTACTTAAACCTAACTAACCTAAGGACATCACACATATCCATGCCCGAGGCGGGATTCGAACCTGCGACCGTAGCAGTCCCGCGGTTCCGGACTGCAACGCCAAAAACTTGTTCGAAAGTTCTGTCAGTTTTTCTGCAAGCAAAAGTATTGATGTTGCAGCTGCAAATGTAAGACTTCGCAAAGCGCCTCGACTGAGGCTCCCCGTATGAAATTTATAAAGTGAGTTTCTGCAGTGCTAGTGAAACTGGACATCTCTGCCGGTGGGAGAACGTTCAAATCCAGTCCGGCCGTCTTGATTTAAGTCTGTGAGTTTATTCTTAACCAGGTGAATGTCGCGATGGCGCTTTCTGAAAAATGACAGCTAATTCTTTTTCCACCCTTGTCCAGTGAGAAGCATTGAGGCCTCTGAGAGTAAGCGTGACCAGAAGTTAGTTTTAGCATGCCACAAAAAGGTGAAGCTGCACATTGGTTATTACATTATGTAGCGTTACACTAAATATGCTAACAGCAAAGATGGTCGATGGCTTAGAAATGTTAATTTATCACAAAATGCTTTAAATACCATAGACACCAATAAGAACTAACGCTGAAGTATTGCGACAAAAAAACGAACAGTGAGAAATATTAATAACTTTTAAAAGAAGAAAAACTGCATATTTAAGACATATGCAACACGAGTTATACAAGGTGGTCCACTCATCGTGACAGGCCCAATACCTCACGAAATAATCGTCAAACGAATAAACTACAAAGAATGAACCTTATCTAGCTTGGAAGGGGAAACCAGATGGTGCTATGGTTGGCCCGCTAGATGACGCTGCCATAGGTCAAACGAATATCAACTGCGTTTCTTAAAATAGGAACCCCCCTCTTTTATTACATATTCGTATATTAAGTAAAGAAATATGAATGTTTTACTTGGACCACTTTTTTCGCTTTGTAATAGATGGCGCTGTAATAGTCGCAAACATATGGCTCACAATTTTAGACGAACAGTTGGTAACAGGTAGGTTTTTTAAATTAAAATACAGAACGCATGTACGTTTGAACATTTTATTTCGGTTGTTCCAATGTGATACATGTACGTTTGTGAACTTATTTCTGAGAACGCATGCTGTTACAGTGTGATTACCTGTAAATATCACATTAATGCAATAAATGCTCAGAATGATGTCCGTCACCCTCCTCGCATTTGGCAATACTTGTAACGACATTCCTCTCAACAGCGAGTAGTTCGCCTTCCGCAATGTTCGCACATGCATTGACAATGCGCTGACGCATGTTGTTAGGCGTTGTCGGTGGATCACGATTGCAAACATCCTTCAACTTACCCCACAGAAAGAAATCCGGGGACGTCAGATCAGGTAAAAGTGCGGGCCATGGTTGAGGTGCTTCGACGACCAATCCACCTGTCATGAAATATGCTATTCAGTACCACTTCAACCGCACGCGAGCTATGTGCCGGACATCCACCATGTTGGAAGTACATCGTCATTCTGTCATGCGGTGAAACATCTTGTAGTAATATCGGTAGAACATTACGTAGGAAATCAGCATACATTCCACCATTTCGATTGCCATCGACAAAATGGGGGCCAATTATCCTTCCTCCCACAATGCCGCACCGTACGTTAACCCACCAAGGTCGCTGATGGTCCACTTAGTGCATATAATTCCTGGTGCATAGAAATATGGTACGGGTGCAATCGATGTTGATGTAGCATTCTCAACACCGACGTTTTTGAGATTCCCGATTATCGCTCAATTTGTCTGCTACTGATGTGCGGATTAGCCGCGACAGCAGCTAAAACACCTACTTGGGCATCATCCTTTGTTGCAGGTCGTGGTTGGCGTTTCACATGTGGCTGAACGCTTCCTGTTTCCTTAAATAACGTAACCATACAGCGAACGATACGGACACTTGGATGATGACGTCCAGGATACCGAGCAGCATACATAGCACACGCCTGTTGGGCATTTTGATCACAAAAGCCATACATCAACACGATATCGACCTTTTCCGCAATTGGTAAAAGGTCCATTTTAACACGGGTAATGTATCACGGAGCAAATACCATCCGCACTGGCGGAATGTTACGTGATACCACGTACTTATATGTTTGTGACCATTACAGCACCATCTATCACAAGGCGAAAAAAGTGGTCCAGCTAAAACATTCATATTTCTTTACGTACTACACGAATATGTAATAAAACATGGGTGTTCATATTTACAAAAAACTCTCAGTTGATATCCGTTTGACCTATGGCAGCGTCATCTAGCGGTCCAGCCATAGCGCCATCTGATTTCCCCGTCAAGCAAGACTAGTTTGGATTCTTTATGGTTTTTTTATGCTTATTTCGTGAGATATTTGGCCCGATCACTATCAATGGACCACCCTGTAAACTTCTACATTTGATAACAAAAGGATAGGTGGGGCATGAAAAGAAAAGAGGGCGAAGAAGAACATCTTGGTTGCACAACGTGAGAGAAGCTGAGAGCTCATGACAGTCGGGCATTGAAATAAATCTAATGGCGAAAAATGAAAATTTGTGCCATACGCTGCGTCCGAACTCTAGCGGGAATCAGGTGAAGCTCCGAGTAATGAGGACAATGGACAGTTGACGCTACGTATGTAGTGTGCCACAAGTTGAGAATCTAGTCTGGACGGAAAGTGTGCTCAGATAGCTGAAGCGCTTAGGATAACCGCTCGCTTAAATTGAGAAATCCGGGTTTGAGCCCCAGTCCGGCACAAATTTTCCCATGTTGACAATGGATTTATTTCAGTGACGCACTAAGTGAAATTTGCTACACCTCCCTGTGTTACAGTGTTAATGGCTAGCCGTGTATATCTACCTTAAAGGTGACTGCATCGTTAAGTGCATTTTTGGCCTGTACATACAGTGTCAGGTAGAGACGCTCTGTTTCATGTTAGCAGTGGATTGGATTTCCAACTGCAGATTATCTGCTGTACACTTCGGTTTAATTATGTATATGGAAGGTTGATGACAGTGAAAATGCAAGGTATAAAGAAAAATATAATTGCGTAAGCTTCCGTGGCCAGAATCAGTTAACATAAAAGTTTTCTGGGTATGGTACCGCGTCATATTGTATAAAACTACCGCTGGAAAAAGAAATCTAGTGATGATACAAATACACATGACACACACTGGAATGCCGACGAGGAAGTAAACGATAACTGAGTGAAACCTGGTAGTCAAGGAAGGCAGGATTCGGTTACGATTGTGGACGGGGCCGCAATCAGTTACTATTGGTTGGCCTTTCTTTTAATCACACACAATTTATTTAAAATCAACAACTAATTAAAATAATGGCAATAATTTAAGACTTGTTTCACGGCTGAAGGCCTTAAACGCCAAGAATGGCAATTATTAAAAATATTTTACAAACATACATAAAATACAGACACAACAAATAATGTTTTGAAAACAAGCAAATGTGGTCGCAATTAGAATTTTAAGGCAAGTAACCACAGTCACGGCTGAAGGCCTTTAACTCCAAGAATCGCAATAATTAAAAAAAATTAACAACATACAATACAACAGCAAATATAATAACAAAGATTAATTCAAAAGGACAAGCAATTGATCACCAAACAGGTGAGACAAATGATGGTAACTTGGTAGTACAATAATAAAATAATAATACAATAAAAAACACAAGGGCCAGTCACAGACAGCGCTCCAGGAATCAGCCTCTGAGTAGGTCAGGCCAAAAAGACTTTCGCAGGCGATGAGAAAGGCAGCCAAGAGTTGCATTTACACCACAAGATGGTAACTCAGATTAGTGGCAGTCTAACAAGTGACTAATGCTAATCTTAGTGAGGCTACCTGACGTCCAGTAAACCAAACGCAAAGATGTAAAAATACGCCAAAGCCGGAACCGGCGGTCTGGACTCCGCCAACAGTATGCTGTGCTTAGAGCGCCGGGAACACGGAAGGAATCACTACCACCAAGGTAGAAGAATCGCCAACCGACCTACAATCAAGAAAGCTGTCAAACTTACACACCTCAGCAGACAGCGGCGGCAAGGAGAGGAAACGAACACTGCTGCTACATACACCAACCCCCAAGCCTGGTAACTGGGGCGTCAGCGGCTACCAGGCAGAAAATACCGCAATTGAAACAAGCTGAAGGTAGTAAATAGTAATTAGAAGCCCAGGAAAACTAACCAGATCCGCCTTCCTCAAGCACTCCAGTCGCTGCTCTTTGCCTCAGTGATACTAAGAGCAGCAACACTAACCCTAGTCACTGGAGAATCGCGCGATTTCACAATGGTGGAGGTTTGTGTACTCGAATTGAAATACACTCAACTTAAAACTTGCAGGATCCGGTTTCGACGAGGTCGTTCACCCTCGTGACCGTAGCCCTTCGATCCGGCAGTCCATGGGCGCCGCGAGCAGTCCCGGCGTGTTCTCGCTCTGCGCAGACCTTGCTCCTCCTGCGTCCCCAACAGAACTGCTCAGTCACATGACACGGAAGAACGACGTCACCCCAAAGATAGTGCCACAGTTACTACATATCGATAACGCCGCTGCTGCCACTAGCGGACAGGCAACGCTTGCGAAACCAAGTGGCGCCAGTCAACACAAGAAGAAGACAAACAACCGCAACCATGCCAAATAAACAATACAGTCTGGCCTCCAACAGGGGACGGAAACCTACAACAGCACCAACGCGAGCCAGAGCACGGCTCACTGAGGATGCGACAGAGAAAGAAAAACAGGGTGCGTATATGAATGGGAATGTGTTAGTTGGTAAAGGTCAAGATTGAAGAACTGTTGGGAAAAATGATTTAGAGAAAAGGAATGTGCAAGGAGAACTCGTGGTGAACTTCAGAAATAAAATGGAATGAATAAATCGTAATTCAGTCTGTGAGCTGTGCATTCCCCGGTTCTCCCATATTCATAAAGTACCTTCTCTCTATTTTCTGGAAATACGAAAAGGACCCATGGCCAGACAGAAGGTGTATTATGCCTCTTGTCTCATTTATTGTAGCACGGTTTGCATCTGGTGTACGCTTGTCAACCTTTTTTTCCCTTATTTAGATTATTCCGTATACGTTGCCATTCCTTATCGTAAGTTTCCAAGTTTCTCCGTTAGGCGCTGCAGGCATCACAGTGATGCTATCCAGGCCCTCAGACTATCAACTAACGGAGCTGTTAGGTGCCTGCTAATAACCAACCGACAACTTGCAGGTACAACATTTTGATTACAGTTAAGATCGACGTTTCTAAAGACGCGGAGGAGACATGGACGTGAACCCTGCCTTCTCACACGTGAGCCCTTTGTGTCGTGGTCCAGCGTGTCCCTCACTAGAGCAGGAAGCTGCAGGGAGCGTGGGTACGCGGGACGGCCTGCATCTGCTCTCTGCGAAGGCGCATTATGCATGGAACGCAGCCGCGCCGGCAGTGGCAGCCTCGTCCGTCACGCCGACGTCATCGCGGTAGGGCACGGCGGCGCGCCAGCGGCAGCAAGCAGCGGCGAGCAGCCTCCACGGTCGCACCTGCTGCACGACAACACATTCTGGCTCCAGGCGTGGAGCTGCTGGTGCACGGAATGAACGCGAGCGTCGGACTTCGTCCGTGAGGCGGACAAAGTACAGTACGTTCATAAATTATTTTACAAATTAACACTTCAATAACTTTGAAACTACACTACTTGCCATTAAAATTGATGCACCACGAAGATGACGTGGTACAGACGCGACATTTAACCGACAGGAAGAAGATGCTGTGATATGCAAATGATCAGCTTTTCACAGCGTTCACACAAGGTTGGCGCCGGTGGCGACACCTACAACATGCTGTCATGAGGAAAATTTCCAACCGATTTCTCATACACAAACAGCAGTTGACCGGCGTTGCCTAGTGAAACGTTGTTGTGATGCCTCGAACAAGGAGGAGAAACGCGCACCATCACGTTTCCGACTTTGATAAAGGTCGGATTGTAGCCTATAGCGATTGCAGTTTATCGTATCGCGACATTGCTGCTCGTGTTGGTCGAAGTCCAATGACTGTTAGCAGAATATGGAATCTGTGGGTTCAGGAGGGTAATACGGAACGCCGTGCTGGATCCCAACGCCCTCGTATCACTAGCAGTCGAAATGACAGGCATCTTATCCGGATGGTTGTAACGGATCGTGCAGCCACTTCTCGATCCCTGAGTCAACAAAAAAATGGTTCAAATGGCTCTGAGCACTATGCGACTTAACTTCTGAGATCATCAGTCGACTAGAACTTGGAAGTAATTAAACCTAACTAACCTATGGACATCACACACATCCATGCCCGAGACAGGATTCGAACCTGCGAGCGTAGCGGTCGCTTGGCTCCAGACTGTAGCGCCTAGAACCGCACAGCCACTCCGGCCAGCCCGAGTCAACAGATGGGAACGTTTGCAAGACAACAACCATCTGCACGAACAATTCGATGACGTATGCAGCAGCATGAACTGTCAGCTCTGAGACCATGGCTGCGGTAACCCTTGACGCTGCATCACAGACAGGAACGCCTACGATGGTGTTATGAACGACGAACCTGGGTGCACGAATTCCAATTGGCGTACGTCGTTCAAGGGAACAGGTAGTATTCTCCATAAAAGAGGGCGAGTCGCTCATCTGTCTCAAATGTCAATGTAGGCAGGGTATGGCAGAAATTTGCAAGGTGTCGGTGCGTACGGCGGTCACAGAGCTGGAAATGAGACGATCAACAGTACACAATGTCGTGTATAAGAGGTTATAGATACATCCCTATAATGTGCAGCTGCTTCAGGTATTAAACCCTATAAAGGATATGGTGTGCCGATTCAGAGTTAGAGACCTACAGGACTTGAATGCACGCATTCACATTGCTCTTAAACATGACATCGTGGAGACCTTGAATAGTACGTGGAGAGAATTGAAATTCCGAATAGACATTACAAGTGCCACTAAGGATGCACACATTGATGTGTATGAATGAGGGGGGGAAAAAACTGAGTTATCTTACCACGTTTTCAAAGCCAGTTGTTAATATCCAGCATGGTTTTAAAACTATTAAAGTCTTAAGCTGTAACGATAATTTGTGGACACCCTGTATTTCGAGTGCCGTATGTTTACATACTATGACCAGGATACTGAGCCAAGATCCGTATCCGAAGTAAATAAAGAGGGATTTATGTTATAACGTAATACGAATGTTAAGGCTCTGATTTCACTGGATACATGATATGATGTACTGTGATAGTCTACAGTCCTCAGATGGTAGATAAATATTTCCCGGTTCACTGACAAATGTTGTTGCACTTCCCGCGTTATCCACTGGGAACTCGAGTTACTAACTGCATACCAAGTGAGAGTGAATAGCTAACCAAAACCATTCAGCTTGTACACACACTCGCTGTCCTAATTATACAGGAAAAATGTTACGCCGACTGCTATAATGTGAAGAACTCTTGTGTAATGGGTTTTTACTTATTGGGTGAATAGATGTCGTGTTACGCTTCTTTCTGAAAATAAGATTATAATAGGTACCACAAGAGTGCAATAAGGTTCTGTTTAACTATAGCTTACTTGTGCCACCAGTAAAACTGTCTTCTACTGATTTTTATGTATAACTAAAAGGCTGTAATTAAAGTTTTACAAGAAAAGAAGTCATCTGCAGTCTGATTAATGAAGTTGCTTGCATTCTATCATTCAAGTTAATTATCATGTATTCATTACTTATATTCTCTCGTAAATTTTTCAATGTTTAATGGTATTTCCTTCTTAAAGTCTTACAACAAAACCTTTGAGTCCATTATCTCCTGGGAGAAAGCGCATTTCACTTCTCCATTAAAGAAAACAAGAGTATTCGTAATAATAATGAAATACCTCGCCAGATCAAAGAATAATTATTGCTTTTAATAATTAAATCATTGCCGCTAATTTTTTTTTTAAAAAACCCTCTCTGGCGCTGCATAGGTTCTCTCATTTGTCCACAGACGTCTTCCCGTTTGTCTGTCGCTCTTTCCATTGTTTACGGCATGAAAAACGAAATAATACTCGCTGTAACTACTACTTCCTCTTTGTCCATCTAATTTAAAATATTCTGCTTAATTATACTCCGTTTGTGTGGTGCAAGAAATTATCGGCATTTCATGAGTACAAAAAATATCTCGATTGTGAACGAAATTCGCGTGAAATAATATACGAGAAAAAGTTTTATCTTACAAAACGTTTTCGTCGCGTCCTCGTGACGGTACAACTGTTTAAAATTTGCTTGCTTTCCTGCCACAGGAGCGTTTTAGTTTGATTGTTAATGTTCAAGACATAATTTGAACGATTTTGTTGTGGAAATTATGTGGAATGAGTCAGTTTGTAGGACATGTATACATCACTAGTTTTAATGGATGGCTACATTCTTCTCATCAACAATTTCCTAAATTCAGCAGGAACGAACGTAGATTCAGTCCCACTCGCGCAACCACACCTAATACTACTTTCCTTTCATTTTCTTGCAGGCCACCAGCTTTTAAATAAAATTCACCCATAGAATAAATTGAAATGTCCAAATGATATGTTTTACGGAAGGTAAAAGCTCAATTTTCTACCTGTGAGACATTTTATCTGATTGGACAAAACCTCAAACAATGTTGTTGATATATATTGATCTTTCTGAGCGACAGAATGTTATAACCGTCAGTAATAAAGGTCTTTTTTTAGTGTTATATATATTATATATGTAGCTATGGACATCGATATTCTTCTCAAATTGTGAGGAATTAATTATGACAAATTACGTGATCTAATAGTATCTCAAAGTCCTCGCAGCAAACGTGTAGGGGCGATAGGTCACGTAATGGAAAACAACGTTTGTTAGCGAAAAAATGTTTAGTGACGCTTCCTGGCGATACTCGGTGTATTTTGTAATTGATTCCGCCCTTGAGAGGCGACGAGACGTAGCCACTCTGACGTGTGTGTCCAGTGTTTATTACCTGTACTACAATAATCTGTTCCACGTGAAATGGGGTAGGCCGAGCTGCTAAAATATCTTTCTCCACTTAGAAATTCTCATTTTAAAGGTTCACTATCAACTTACTCGGTTAGCAGGATGCCGATGCGACACACCTTGTTAACAGACACTGCTGGCTCACTGAAATCTCGTTATTCCAGAAACTTTAATAAAAAGATGCGTAGCTTAATCGGAAAGTATCAAAGAACACTTTTTCTTTAACAAGTGGAATCTGATCTCTCACTCCGAAACGTTTCAGGCAACTTCTTTGAAACACCTGGTAAATATTGTGATGTACAGTTAATACGACTTACTGAAGAGACTACGAAATGACTGAATGAACACCACATATTACCGTTACTGATCGCTTTTATAGTAATAGTACTTTCTCTCTAAGTGATAAGCTACTTTGGAAGATTTTTCTATAAGACAGTATCGAATGGGAATATGCAAAATGTGTTGGGAGGTTTATCCGTCTGTTTCCAAGACTAGATATTACATGAAGAGCAGAAGTTGCTGAACTTAGTTGTTTGAGCATAACAGTAATTTGTTGCTTCTAGTTCACGCTTTCATAAATATGTCCATCCAAAAATTTGGAACTTTCTACGCTGTTTACTGACTTCATGTCATACGTCAGTTGACGGTACGACTGTTGCTTGTACAGGACTAAATACAGTGTGTTTTCTCAAAATTAAGGTAGAATCCAGTTTCAGTAAACCACTTGATAATTCCTTGAAAAACTTAAATACCAATTTCTTCTGTCACTTTCTTTATAAGGGCTTTATTGTGACACTAGTATCCTCTCCAAAGATCACCAATTCTCTTTGACAAATAAGTGGAAGATCATTTACATGTTCAGGTTGGTCAGAAACAGTCTGGAGAGCTTGTCAGGGAGTTGCTGAGTAAGTTGTGCTGAGAAATAGCCGTCAAGGAAAACGTTCGATACTTTGCGATGTTTCCGAGATAATTATCATTGATGTTAACCAATCAGGCCGTTGCGCGCGTAAATTCAAGCTACCTGCCAGATGTAATTAGTGTGTGTTGTCCTCATAGCTTAGATGACAGCGCACGAGACTACTCAGCCTTTGGCTCTGTTTCGATCATTACTACCGTTCCATATCCAATTTTTGTGTTGCTGTCTTGTTCGGTTTTAGGAAACCAAGCGAAGAAAAGGTTTGACGAAACTGTCTCTGGTGGCCAGCTTGTTTTTGGCATGTGTAGCATCCCGATTGGCTAGCTTCAATGATAATTAACTAGGAAACGGCGCGACATTTCGAATTTTTTTCTTAACAATTATTTCCCTGCACAACGTACGCTGCAACATGACTACATACTTTTCAGACTGTTTCTGACCAACCTGTATACGAAATGGGAGTGGACTCAATACTGAATCCTATGGGACTTCCTTCGTGATATCTCCCTAGTCACTGAAATTTCCTCTGCTTCCAACATTGGCTGAACTATTTGATACAAGGTTCCTAAGTTTTGTTTCTTATGTATGGTTGGTGGTATGTTGCTACACTTCACTTCTTTGTATCAAATTTTTTTCATTTCTGCTTATGTGGTGAATAATCAGAGATGTAGTATATTCAAGGGAACAAATAAAGATAACAAGTGGTTCAGATGGGAGCAACTAAAAATACTTGCGACACCGTGTAATCCACAAGAAAGAAATAGAATGAAGAATGAATTATAAAAAGTACTTAAAGTTTCTGTGTACGAAAACCAGTAACTGCTTAGTCATGACATTTGGGTGTAGCTTCGAACTGACAGATGCTCAATACTTACCGTGATTAGAGAGCAAATTGTGAATGCACAGTACATTCACTTAGATCAAGATACAAGTATTAGAAATCTTCGGTAAGAGGATACCTCCATTTATCTCGGTATGGAGAAAACTAATGAAACCGCAAAGAAGATTAAAGAAAGGAGTTCTCTGCAGGTACTTCAAGAGGGTAAAACGTGTGCTAAGAAGTGAGCTCAACATAAAGAAGCTGTTCTAGCTGGCAGTTCCCGTAAATCAATATTGTTCCCTTCTGGTAGACTGGACCAAATGAGAAACTTTTTCTGCAGACAATAGCATATGAAAAGTTTTTACCATGTATGACGTAGTTCCACCAGAGCTGACATTAACAGACATTATGTTTGTTAATGCGAACTCTGTTGTGAACTACACGTAAGGAAGTAGGGCGAGGACGGAGACAAAAATTGAAGCATATCGTAACGCAGCCATGTAGGTACGCACGTGATACATTAATCCGTAAAATAATGCACTCTTAAATGACAAATCGAAATAGAGTAATTACTGCTCAGGCTAAGAATGTTGCAAAAACTTTCTCACTGAATGCATTAGGTACCGACATTTACTCGCTTTTACAAAACAGCATCAAAATTTAAACTCATAATAATCTGAATCAAACATGAAGACAGAATCTCTGCCTGGTCTGTATTCAATTGACTTGGACCAAGATGTTGATAGAGATTCGACGCGCCTGTGGTTGAAGAGAGAAAGAATGATAACCGGATCTGAACAAGATTAGGCCTAGATGCCGAAGAGCTTCTTCAGAAAGAGCTGATTCAGAAAAAGTGGAAAAGACAAAACAATCTTCGGTGACATTAAAAGCAAAGGCGTCGACATTGAGTGCAAGAGAAATACTACTGCTAGCAGCAGAAGAGAGCAGATAAACGGCAAGAGTAAACTGGAGGTCCCAGCATGTGGGAGAATCTCTGAGAACGTGGGAGGAGAAGAAGAAATGGGAGCGATATGGGGGATTCAGCGGATGCTCCATTAGACTCAGAGTTTATGTGAACTTTGGAAGCCTTCAGATCAAATACGGCGGACAGTAATCTTAACATCCCTGCAGAATTGCTAAACTTAGAGGATGTGGCAACCGAGCGACAACTAAAACTGGTTTGTAGAATCTATGAACCAAGAGACATACTATAAGACTTTCGGAGAAATGCCGTTCACACAATTCCGAAGACAGCACCGGCAGATCACTGCGAGAATTGCTTTGATGCTGCCCGCCACGAATTCCTCTCCTGAGTGAAACTCTTCATCTCAGGGTAGCACTTGCAACCTACGTGCTCAGTTATTTGACGGACGCACTCCAATCTCTGTCTTCTTCCACATTTTTCACCGTTTACAGCTCCCCTAGTACCATGGAACTTATTTCCTGATCTCTTATCCTGTTCCTTCTTCTAGTCAGTGTTTCCCATGCATTCCTTCCCTCACCGATTCTGCGGAGAACCTCCACTTTTCTTACCTCATCAGTCAACCTAATTTTCAACATTCATGTATATCACAATATCTAAAATATTTCTATTCTCTTCTGTTCCGGTTTTCCCAGAGTCCATGTTTCACTACCATACACTGTCGCGCTCCAGACGTATTTTCTCAGAAATTTCTTCCCGAAATTTTTTCCTATATTTGATACAAGTAGACTTCTCTTGGGCACAAATGCCCTCTTAGTCAGTGCTCGTCTGCTTTCTGTGTCCTTGATCGGTCATAGTTTATTTCTCTCCCTAGGTAGCAGACTTCCTCAGCTTCATCTTCTTCGTGATTCCGAATCCTGATACTAAGTTTCTCGCTATTCTCACCCCTGACACTTATTACTTTCGCCTTTCTTCGATTTACTCTCATCCGCATTCCCTTCAGTAGATCCTGTAATTCTTCTTCGCTTTCACTGAGAATGGCAATGTAGACAGCGAATCTTCTCTTACCTTCATTTTAATCCACTCTTGAATATTTCTCGTATTTCCATTATTGCTTCTTCAATGTAAGATATGGATGCAGACTCTCACCTCTACTGTTCGATCTATACACCATCTTTAATCCGATCACATCATTCCTGGTCTTCCGCTCTTAGCGTTCCCTCTGGGTTCTTGTACATATTCCATATTACTGTTTTTACGTAGAGTTAAACCCTGTTTTCTCAGAATCTCTAACGTCTTGCACCATTTTACATTGTCGTATGCTTTCTGTAGGTCGATAAAGCCGATGAACGTGACTTTATTTTCCTTCAGTCTTGCTACCATCAGACACTGCAACGTCAGAATTGCGTCTCTGTTCCCGTTACATTTCCCAAATCCAAATTTATCGTGATTCACCTTGTTATCAATTTTCTTTTCCAATCTTGGATGCATGAGCTGTTAAGCAATAATTCTCACACTTGTCGCCACTTGATGTCTTCGGAATTGTGTGAATGATGTTTTTCAGACAATCTGATGGCATATCTCCAGTCTCATACATTCTACACAACAACGTGATAGTCGTTTTGTTGCCACTTTCTCCAGTGATTTTAAAGATTCTGATGTAATGTTATTTATCTCTTTGGCCTTTTAAATTATGAGTCTAATACTGGATCGCCTATCTCTTCCCTGTCGATTTTTCTTCTGTAATGTTATCCGACATGTCCTTCCCTTTCATAGAGGCCTTCAGTGTACTCTTTCCAACGATCAGCTCTCTCTTCTGCAATTAACAGCAATTAACAGTGGAATTCCGACACCCTTCCTTCTAATTTTCCCGAAGGTAGTTTTGACTTTTGTATATGCTGAACGTGTCCTTCCGACAATCATTCCTTTTCCGATTCCTTTACATTTTTCATGCAGCCATTTCCCCTCAGCTTCCCGGCACTTTCTGTTTATTTCATTTATAAGTCAATTGTACTTCTGTGCACTTTCGTGCTTACTTCTGTCACAGATCAACTGAAGTATTTGTTATGTTGCCCATGGTGTCTTCGCAGCTACCTTATTTGTACCTATGTTTTCGTTTCTAATTCCTGTGATTGCCTTTTTATAGGTGTCCATTCACTTTCAACTGAACTGCCTACTGAGCTACTCATTCCCGCAGTATCTACAGTCACAGAATGCTTCCAGCGTACCTCTCCATGCCTTAGTACGCCTAAATCTCCGTTCTTTGGGCATTGATTCTTCCTGACTAGTCTCTTAAACTTCAGACTATTTTTACTATTATAAATTGTGATTTGAGTAAATAAGTGTTCCTGGGTACATCTAACAATCCAGTGTATGATTTCGGAATCTCTCTGCCTTTTTTTGTTTTCTTTTTTTTTTGTCATCAGTCATCAGTCTTCTATCTGGTTTGATACGACCTGCCACGAATTCCTACTTGCAACCTACGTCCTCAATTATTTGCTGGATGTATTCCAATCCCTGTCTTCCTCTACAGTTTTTGCCCTCTACAGCTCGCTCTTTTACCATGGAAGTCATTCTCTGATGTCTTAAGATATGTTCTATCATCCTGCCCCATTCTCCTTCTACATCTACATGGATATTCTGCAAATCACATTTAAGTGCCTGGCACAGTTCTATCAGTATTTACCGCATATTCCTTTCCTCTCCGATTCTGCGCAGTATCCCCTCATTCTTTACCTTATCGGTCCACCTAATTTTCAGCATTCGTCTGTAGCACCACATCTGAAATGCTTAGATTCTCTACTGTTCCGGTATTCCCACAGTCAATGTTTCACTACAACGCAGTACTGTACTCCAGACGTACATTCTCAGAAATACCTTCCTCAAATGAAGGCCGATATTTTATATTAGTAGACTTCTCTTGGCCAGGAATGCCCTTTTTGACATTGCTAGTCTGCTTTTGATGTCCTCCTTGCTCCAACCGTCACTGGTTATTTTACTGCCTAGGTAGCAGAATTCCTTAACTTCATCTACTTCGTGACCGTCAATCCTGTCCGCCCCCGGTAACTTAGTGCTTAGCGCGACAGAATGTCAATCCTAAGGGCCCGGGTTCGATTCCCGTCCGGGTGGGAGATTTTCTCCCCTCAGGGACTGGATGTTGTGTTGTCTTAATCATCACCATTTCATTCTCATCCACGCGCAAGTCGCCGAAGTAGCGTCAAATCGAAAGACTTGCACCTGGCCCTAGTCACACGACATCTACATTTTACCATCAATCCTGATGATAAGTTTCTCGTTGTTCCCATTTCTGCTACTACCCGTTGGTTTCGTCTTTCTACGATTTACTCCTGGGCCATATATTGTGCTCATTATATTATTCATTCCATTCTGTATAACATGTAATTCTTCTTCACTTTCATTCCGGTAGCGATATCACGAGCGAATCTTATCACTGATACCGTCTCACCTTGAATTTCAGTTCCACTCCTGAATCTTTGTTATTTCCATCCACGGATCAAACAGTAGGGGGAAGACTACATCCCTGTCTTACACGCTTTTTATTCCGAGCGCTTCGTTCTTGGTCGTCCACTCTTATTATTCCCTCTTGGCTCTTGTGCATATTGCAATTTCCCGTCTCTCCCTGTGTCTTTCGCCTATTTTTCTCTGAATTTTATACATCTTACACCATTTTATATTGTCGAACGATTTTTCCAGGTCGACGGATCCTATGAACGTGTCTTGATTTTTCTTTACTCTTGCTTCCATTATCAACAGCAACATTAGAATTGCCTCTCTCGTGCCTCTACCTTTTTTAAAGCCATACTGATCGCCACCTAGCGTATCCCTAAGTTTCTTTTCCATTATTCTGTATGTGATTCTTATTAGTAACTTGGGTACATGAGCTGTTAAGCTGTTTCTGCGATAATTCTCGCACTTGTCAGCTCATGCAGTCTTCGGAATTGTGTGGATGATATTTTTCCGAAAGTTAAATGGTATGTCGCCAGACTCATACAGTCTACACACCAACGTGAATAGTCGTTTCGTTCCCTCTTCCCCCAATGATTTTAGTAATTCAGATGGAATGTTATCTATTCCTTCTGCCTTATTTTAAGTCCTCCAAAACTCTCTGAAATTCTGATTGTGATACCGGATCCTCTAACTCTTCTAAATCGACTCCCGTTTCTTCTTCTATCACATCAGACAAATCTTCCCGCTGATAGCAGCCTTGAGTGTATTCTTTCCATATATTCGCTCTCTCCTCTGCGTTTGACCGTGCAATTCCCGCTTCACTCTTAATGTTACCACCCTTGCCTTTAATTTTACTGAAGGTTGTTTGGACTTCCATCTATGCTGAGTCAGTCCTTCCGACAATCATTTCAGCACATTTCTCCTGCAGCCATTTCGTCTTAGGTCTCCTGCACTTCATTCCTCTGCGACTTTTATTTCTGTATTTCTGAATTTCCCTGAACATTTTAGTACTTCCTTCTTTCATCCATCAGCTGAACTATTTCTTCTGTTACCCAAGGTTTCTTCGCAGCTACCTTCTTTGTACCTATGTTTTTCTCTCCAACTTCTATGATTGCCCCTTCTATAGATGTCCATTCCTCTTCAACTCTAGTGCCTGCTGTGCTATTCCTTATTGCTGAATCTATACCCTTAGAGAACTTCACGCGTGTCTCCTCATACCTTAGTACTTCTGTATCCCACTTCTTTGCGTATTGATTCTTCCTGATTAGTATCTTGAACTTCAGCCTCCTCTTCAACACTAGTCTATTGCTATCCGGGCGTATGTCTGCTCCTGGGTATACCTTACAATGCAGTATATGATTTCGGAATGTCTGTTTGACCATGATGTAATCTAACTGAAATCTTCTCGTATCACCCATTCTTTTCCAAGTATAGCTCCTCGTCTTGCGATTCTGGAACAGAGTATTCGCTATCACTAGCTTAAATTTATTACTGAACTCAATTGGTCTTTCTGTTCTCTCATTCCTTGTCCCAAGCCCATATTCTCTTGTAACCTTTTCTTGTGTTACTTCCCTTAAAACTGCATCCAGTACCCAACGACTATTAGATTTTCATCTCCCTTTATGTAGTGTGTTACCTTTTCAATATCCTCATACTTTATCTCTTCATCTTCAGCTTGCGACGTCGGCATGTATACCTGAATTGCGTTCTCCCTGTTATTTTGCTGTCGACTCTGATAAGGGCCACCCAATCACTGGACTGTTTACTGTAACACACTCTGCCCTACCTTCCTATTCATAACGAATCCTACTCCCGTTATACCATTCTGCGTTGCTATTGATATTAGCCTACACTCATCTGACAAGAAATCCTTCTCTTCTTTCCATTTCACTTCACTGACACCTACTATATCTAGATTGAGGCTTTGCATTTCCCTTTTCAGATTTAATAGCTTCTCTGCTACATTCAAGCTTCTAAGATACCATGCCCCGAGTCGTAGAACGTTATCCTTTCGTTGATTATTCGATCTTTTTGTTACAGTCATCTCCTCCTCGGCTGCCGGCCACTGTGGCAGTTCTGGGCGCTTCAGTCCGGAACCGCGCGTCTGCTACGGTCGCTGGTTCGAACCCTGCCTCGGGCATGGATGTGTGTGATGTTCTTAGGTTAGTTACGTTTAAGTAGTTCTACGTTCTAGGGGACTTATGACCTCAGATGTTAAGTCCCATAGCGCTCGGAGCCATTTGCACCATCCTCCTCGGCTGTCCCCTCCCGGAGATCCATAAGGGGGACTATTCCCGATTCTTTTGCCAGTGGAGTGATCTTCATGACACTTTTTCTGCTACAGGCCTTATGTCCTGTGGATACACATTATGTGTCTTCAGTGCAGTGGTTTCCATTGCCTTCTACATCCGCAAGCTGTTGATCATTGTTGATTCTTCCGCCTTTAGGGGCAGTTTCCCACCCCAAGTACAAGAGAGTGCCCTGAACCTCTGTCTGCTCTTCCGCTCTCTTTGACAAGGTCGTTGACAAAACGATGGTGACTTATTATGTTCTTCGGCTGACATTATTGATGAATTTCATTCAATAATTAAACAGTGGCTAGTTTCTAACCTGGAACAGGAACGTTTTGATTAATAATCGCAGTTGCTACCGCTGAACCACAGGTCAGATTGAGAGCTAGAAAACTGTTACAGTGGAAAACAGTCAAGACGAACGATGATTACTTTGCTTCATACGCTTTGGAACTGCAGACGACTAACACCTTGGCTGAGATAAAGTACACCCATTGGCATAATGAGTTGCCCTCGTATCTGCATTGGCAAGTACACTGTCTGATCAAAGGTATCCAAACACACGTAATACGGAATTCATCACCAGATGTCAAGAGAGATTGGCCCACCAGTATAAAATGAGGGGAGGACTTTGTGGTGTGAGAAGAGACGCAGTAACAGCAGAATGAGTCGGTCATGAGACATCAGTAACTTCGCACACGGATTGGTCGTTGAGAATCACCCGAGCAACAAATCCATCTGGAACTTTAATTCTAAGGCTGCCAAATCAACTGTTGGTGATGTAATCCTGAAGCGAAAACGCGAAGGAACAGCGGCAGCTAAACCAAGGCTGGGCTTTATGTGGTGCAAAGAGCGACGTCACTCGACGGTGGAGTTATTGGGAGTGATAAATCACGCTTCAAGTATAACCTGCGGCAATACGAGGAATGGGTTTGGCTTTGGCGGATGTCTGGAGAACACAGCTTGCCATCATGTGCAATGCTAACAACGATGTACGACAGTTTTTAGCCATATACGATATGGGAAGTGGTAGGGAAGGGAGTGAGACAGGGTTGTAGCCTATCCCCGATTTTATTCAATCTGTATATTGAGCAAGCAGTAAAGGAAACAGAAGAACAATTCGGAGTAGGAATTAAAATCCATGGAGAAGAAATAAAATCTTTGAGGTTCGCCGAAGACATTGTAATTCTGTCAGAGACAGCAAAGGACTTGGAAGAGCAGTTGAACGGAATGGACAGTGTCTTGAAAGGAGGATATAAGAAGATCATCAACAAAAGCGAAACGAGGATAATGGAATGTAGTCGAATTAAATCGGGTGATGCTGCGGGAATTAGATTAGGAAATGAGGCACTTAAAGTAGTAAAGGAGTTTTGCTATTTGGGGAGCAAAATAACTGATGAAGGTCGAAGTAGAGAGGATATAAAATGCAGACTGGCAATGGCAAGGAAAGCATTTCTGAAGAGAAATTTGTTAACATCGTGTATACATTTAAATGTCAGGAAGTCGTTTCTGAAAGTATTTGTATGGAGTGTAGCCATGTATGGAAGTGAAACATGGACGATTAATAGTTTAGACAAGAAGAGAACAGAAGCTTTCGAAATGTGGTGCTACAGGAGAATGCTGAAGATTAGATGGGTAGATCACATAATTAATGAGAAGTTATTGAATAGAACTGGAGAGAAGAGAAATTGGTGGCACAACTTGACTAGAAGAAGGGATCGCTTGGTAGGGCGTATTCTGAGGCATCAAGGGATCACCAATTTAGTATTGGAAGGCAGCGTGGAGGATAAAATCGTAGAGGGAGACCAAGAGATGAATATACTAAACAGATTCAGAAGGATGTAGGTTGCAGTAGGTACTGGGAGACGAAGCTTGCACAGGATAGAGCCCGCCGGAGCGGCCGAGCGGTTCTAGGCGCTACAGTCTGGAACCGAGCGACCGCTACGGTCGCAGGTTCGAATCCTGCCTCGGGCATGGATGTGTGTGATGTCCTTAGGTTAGTTAGGTTTAATTAGTTCCAAGTTCTAGGGGTCTGATGACCTCAGAAGTTAAGTCGCATAGTGCTCAGAGCCATTTGAACCACAGGATAGAATAGCATGGAGAGCTGCATCAAACCAGTTTCTGGACTGAAGACCACAATAACATGATATGGGAGTGTTTTCCCTGGTTAGTGCTCGGTTCTTTTATTTGTATGATACCAACATATTTTGTAGTACTGAGTACTGTATGCATCAGAATACAGCTCGTGGAAGATGATTGCATCAGACATAATGTGCTCTGTCAAAGTGCGTTCTGTGAGGTAGTGGTGTCTGGACAGTAGTGTTACTGAAATGGACTGGAATGCACAGAGTCCCGACCTGAACCCAACAGAACACCTTTGGGATGCATTAGAGCGTCGGCTTCGCTCCAGAGCTCAGCCTCCAACATCGCTAAGCTCTTTGAATTCGTTTCTTGAGGAAGAAAGGGCTGCTAATCCTCCACAGACATTGACACTTCATGGCAAGTAATCCCAGCAGACTTCAAGTCGATATAAAGGTGAAAGTTGAACGCAAACTATGTTTATTTTCAGTAATAGATGTCCGGGTACTTTTGATCAGATATTCTATATAGAACTCTAAGAGTACCAGACGTCTCCAACTAATGGCAAGACCGCAGGCCCAACTCGGTCATGACTTTTGAGAATAACACTATCCAGTACGACCAAGAAGTACGTAGCGACCGAACTGTTGCAGTTAACAAGCCTAACATTGTCTTTTCAACATGAAACTAAACAGCAAACCAATTGCACATAAACGTTACGTACATTGCCCTAGGTTTCGGCAACTACTAGGGGTGTCTTCATCAGAATAAACAGTTGCTAAACCGTAAAACCTTGTCGTTCATTAGCCAGATAAAAGATAATACCTTTCAATAAATGAATCGATTCCTTCTGATGAGAACATTACTGATAATGTGGCTCAGACGAAATTGAAACACATGGACCTGATCGTCGACGTCGGTCGAATATGGAATAGCAAAACTGATGTCATTTCCGTCATCATTGGCGTCCTGCGGTCAGTGCCACATAATCCGAAGAGTGCTGTCTGGAATCCCAAAATACAGTAAATACAGTGTTATGATACAAGATATAGTACAGTTCGAAACCACCCGTTGCTTGCGTGAAATATGGAAGGTTATTGAAGTCATAAGGCGAATTTCTGAGGAAGCTGGGAATAGCTTGACTGTATTCTCAAGATAATCTCTGCCGTGAGAAATAAATATAATAATAGCGATAGATTGCAGAAACTTATTTGATTTGAAATGTTTTGACACCGGGGAACGAAGGGGGAAGGAGTCCGCTATGGCCTATTGCCAGAAAGCAAACCAATGAGAACTTGCAATGACTTGGGAAAGCAATGGAACACGGAATCAAAATAGTTTTCAGATGATCAATCATATCCTTTTTACGTGAGCAGTTTCTATAGTTTTAAATGCAATTAATGACTTACGCTATAACAGAACTGTTAAGCAGACGTAAGGCATTCGTAATGGAATATTATCGTGTCCATTCCATTCACTGAAGATAACACTCCCATGGCATAATTAAAAGGATTTATTTTTTACTATGAGGAGTGGAAGTGTGCGAGGAAACCCTTCATTATTAGTTAGTGAGATTTTGGTTCGTCACCAACAACCATGAGCTCTTGTGGAAGCGAGACATTGAGCTACAATGTGTGGAAGTGAAATTTCAGCTTTAAATGCGAATTTTTCCTGGTAATCAACCGAGGTAAGGTGGACGGGTTGGATACGTTGAAAAAATTCCATTAGCATGACGGATAGTCGCGCATGTAGATTTGTACGGAATTGGTCAATAAGTCCTTGTGTAACCACAAATGACCACAGTATGAGTAATTTTTTTTTCTTAAATGAGGAGGCAATAGAAGCTCGGGGAAAATCTCCCAAACAAAACTTAAAATGACGGATTTGGAGCTGTGAAGCCTTAGATTCGTGTGATTTATCGTGTAACTGAAACTTAACAGATTCCTTTTAGTACACATATGGATGAGCTCACAGCGTTCTTTATTTGTAGTCAATTGCCAATTTCGACCTTGAAGGGCGAAGCTGAGGAGAAGGGTTGACAGAGTATCAACGAACCCTGTTGCCAAGTAGCAGGGCAGTGTCACCTGCTAATTTCCCATCAACCAAATCCGCTGCCGTTAACTGGATTCTAACTGTGACTGGCTAGTCCTCCGACTCGATCTAACTCTATAGTTGCCATAATATACGAGAAGGTCTTTATAAGTAACGAGAAAATAAGGCAAATCTGTCAAAAAAGAGAACAAAATTTCAGCCACACTTGCGGCACTAGAGTCAGCATCTTGGTGCTAAAAATTCATCCTTCGTCAGACAGAGCCGTCACGTTTCCTCAGTGAGCAGCCAGCTCTTCTGGTGACTCACGAAGAAACTGAGGTGAAGGCCAGCAAGTGATCCGGACAAGCTGCGAAGCGTCGCTAGAAACCCACCTCTCCATTGATGTTTGCAAAGGCTAAAGCATAAAATTTTTCAGCGAGATAAGGGAGCGCTATGACTAGATTCAGACCCAGCGTACGTCGACAAAGCACCAGTTTACGGCAGGAAATCCGTCATACAATTTTACGCGTATGTACAGCATCTACACGGAAGGAAAAATCTCGCAGCACAAAAAAAAGTACAGTAATGAAATTTCTGGAATACATTTATCGAGGTAAAACATCTAAGGGATTAATATCGCAAAATCAGAAGTTAATGCAAGCGGGAGATAAGCCATCGCAAATGTGAAATGCTGGTACGTTAATATCTGGAGCAACCGCAAGAATGGTGGACACAAGCATGCAAACTTACATGGACTGTGTTGTACAGAACACGACATTTCTGCCAAATCTTTCGTCGAAGAAATATCCCAACATCTTGTAGTCCTATTGCACAACCTCGTCCAACTCGGTACAGTGTTGATAAGGGCGTCTAGTCGCCTTAAAAGCTTTCTTGGGTAACACCAACGCACAACATCCAGTTTGAAAGGTAACTAACACTCACAACCATTACAGCATGCGTTTAAAGCAAATCTGATTTGCATCCTCATAGTGACACTGCTGGCGCCACTCTTACGCGACTAGTGCGCAAATTGATAGACATCTTTCACTTATGTCGCACAACCCGTTCCTGGTGTTGCGATTTTATTTCGACAGTGTATTTCAATAAAATTCTTTTTCACTAACACGAGAAAAACGTCCTGTAAACATAAAAAAAATTTTCAGAAGTTTTAAATGATGCTGAGACACAGCCATACAATATCGTTTAAAAGAGTAAACTACGATCTGTGTATTACTATATTTATCTTTTGTAATATCTAGACTTCGGCTTTTATGCTATTATCAAGTACAATGCTAAAGTTTGATAGACAACTCTAACGATCTAACAACTCTGAGCATAGCTTAATAATGGCATCTTAGTACAAAAGAAATACAGTAATACACAGTCAAATAGCGGTTTATTCTTTTAAACTATAGTTTATGTTGATACATCGAACTCTGTTATCCGGTATTAGAGAAGTTCCTGTTTCCCTAAACCAAATTTAGTCCAAAGATACATCTTATTTTCATTGTTACTTTGGCCGGATCTTCGCAGTATCGGCATGGTAATTACGGATACGGAATGATTATCTTAAGGGGTGGCCGGACGCCCCTCTTGTCTGCCCCCACCCTCCTCCCTGGGACGAAATAAGAGAGACATTTCACAAATAATGCCCAGATTGGTGTTACTGTGGGTTATTTGACGCAACAACAATGAAAATTACGTCAGATGTACAGGGTGACAATTACTGATTTATATGAAATAAAATCATCATAACTTCTGAACGTTTTGCGTTGGGACGTTCAATCTGCTCTGTTGGCCGCGGGGCATGCCCACGCGCCTTGTAGCTGTCGGCCATCTGCACGTGAAAATGTCACGGTACAGCGTGCCCGAGCGCGTAGCGCTTGGGGAGACCTGCTATGCGAGCAATACCAGTCCAACTGCGGCTCAAAGGAAGTTTTCCACCGATTTCAAGCTGAAGACAACCGCTACAAGTGTGCTAACAATCAAGAACTTTATTTTCATGTTTCAGAGAACGGGTAGTGTTCGTGATGAAAGTGTTGGCAACGTCGGTCGTCCAAAAAGATTGAAAACGTCTGAAAACATAGAGAAGACATGCACTTTGTTTCAAACCAGCCCCAGGAAATCGATCAGACGCTGGACGATAGACACTGCGACAAACTGTTGTTGAAGATTTGCATCTCTTCCTATAAAAATTCAAACTCATCAGCTATTGAGCCCCAGGGCCCGGAACAGTGGTTGTGTTTCGCCAACACTATTATCCACAGAATTGATGAACAGGACTTTGCTGTGACTATGGTTGTTTTAGCAACGAAACCCATTTGTGTGCACGCCGTAGTTTTTAGCTAATTTCTTTTCGTGTAGTTCAATAATTGTCACCTTGTTGTTGGAAGGTTGAGGAAAAACTGTGTTTCCGTTCTTTTCTTTCCTTGTGTATTCTAACATAAAACTGACGAGGGATAAAAATGAACCCTACAGTGGCCTTGGGTTCTGTGACTGCTGGAGATCACAGATCGTGCATCAAGATCGAAATTTTACGCAGCAAGAACACAGCAGAAATTCACAGTGCGTTAATTAAAGTTTAGTGAGTTTACGGAGAACAGGAGTGCAGTTTCACCTTGGATTAATCCGTTTCATGGTGGCCGTATGACTACAGACGATAATCCAAGACCCAGAAGACCTTGAAGGTCAACAGATAAATGAAGTGTGAAACTTGTGACAGATGCCCTTGAAGAAGATCGCAGTGCGACTTGTGAGGAACGCTCTGAAGCCACGGAAATTCCTCCAACATCAGTATCCCGTAATCTGACAAATGATTTGAAGAAGACAAAAATTTTTGCAAGGTGGGTCCCACACTGTTTGAATGTTGCAGAAAGCCTGGACGTCTCAACCTTGCTCAAACAACGATTAGACCGTGAATATCAAGGACTGCTGTGTCGAATTGTTGCTGTTCATGAAACGGGGATTAGAGAATTTCAACCGGAGTTGAAATCACAGTCTGATGAGTGGAGAGCTTCAGATTCTCCACGTCCAAAAATATTTCTATGGGCTCAATCAAAGCTCAAGAAAATGACGACTTCTACTTATGATCACCAAGAATTATCATTAAAGGTAGTGTTCTATGTGTAACAAGTGGCACAGGCGTATATCAGCGTAACTTCATGCAAAATCTGTTCAGAAAAATGCCGGACCTTATTTGCTCGAATCTGCGTCACCCATTCTCTACGACAAGATTCTCACACATATCGGCAGTGTTGTTGCCCAAAAATCGCGCAAATACGTGTGGGAAGTGTTGCTGCATGCTGCCTACAGCCCGAACGTGAGTCCACCAGACCTCGACTGGTTCCCTAAGCAAAAAAATCCCATACATAGACATCCCGAGGAGATCACGAATGTAAAACTAGAGAGATTCGAGCGCTCACGGAGGCTTTCAGACAGTCGTTCTTCCCGCTAACCATACGCGACTGGAACAGAAAAGGGAGGTAATGACAGTGGCACGTAAAGTGCCCTCCGCCACACACCGTTGGGTGGCTTGCGGAGTATAAATTTAGATGTAGATGTTCCGAAATGTCGGGATTCAGTCATGGAGAAGCAGGGTGACTGTATTGAAGGACTGTTAAGAGATTTAAAAAAAGTATGACTAAAATAATAGTTTACATTATTTATGAAATGTCCCTCGTATGTGTACCACAACCGACTGCGTGTAGTGTTGTTCATGTAACAGTCTGCGGAAGTTTCCAAATGTTTGAGAACTGTGTAACAGGCGGGACTTGGGTACCAGGCAGGTATTCAGCTCGTGCGGTGTGGGAATCACATTCAGGACGTCCGCCACGCGGACCCTCTTCGTTAATCCGCCGCGTGGATTCGATTCGGCACCGGCGCACCTCCCCGCCCCGAAGCAGCGCATTAACACGCATGACTCTCCGGGTGGATGTTTACTGCAAACATGGAAGAGGTATTAGTATTGTGACCGTGACCAGAATATTTGCCTTTCGCAGCGTTTCTCTACCGACTGATTCAGCTGAACACAATATGATAACGAGAAAAGGATGGTGCTGAGACCCCTTCTGATTCAAAGTTGTTGTGAGCCTACTAAGACATCTGCAAAATTACAGCAGAGTAAAATTAAACTGTGATGATTTATTCCACATTATAATGGCGTGAAGAAGCAATAATGCTTATCCACATCAAACATTGTTACGAGTAATCTCGATTCTACGTTTATGGTCAATCCTAAGCGACGTCTGCATTATTTCGAACGAAGAATCACATCTTCACAAACGGAGAAATATCACGACTTTAGCCAAACATACATTATATGCATTGCGCAGACAATCAGTTCAAAGAAGGGTGGGCGGTATGGACCTGTCGATTTGAATGACGCTCTTAAATATACTGAGACTTTCTCATCGTTTGAAACAGCAAAATATCGGGTTGTGGAAGGACGAGAAGGAAATCGGCATTACTTTCCAAAGGAACAATCTCAGCATTCGTTTGAAGCTACTTAGGGAAGTTCAGGGAAGCCTAACTCTGGATAGGCGGACGATGATTTGAAACCCCGCCCTCCCCAATACGTATTGAGCGTGTTACTACTGTGCCACCTCACCAGAAGGTGGGCAAATTCAGGAAAGAATCTGATTAAAACTGCAGTAGTAGACTACATTGACAGAAGAAGTATTCTGCAGTTCTGCATGAAGGAGATCCCAGTCCAAATGAGGTAGAGCCCTAGCCAAAAGTAAGGATGTGACTTACCACACTTTATATTCGAAATGTACATTGAAAGTATTCTCACAAATGAAGGGAAATGGGATATTATTTAATGATAAAAGCATCAAATGACTGTTTTACACATGACTTTCCTTTATGGAAAAAGGTGAGCAACAGAAGCCGCTTCACTAGGACATCAGTATCTTCCTGACTACTATGAACTGATTCTTAAAGAATTACGTGTGGAACACGTGTACATACGGGTCGGAAATTTGAATACGAAGAAAGGCGGAAAAAATACTATAGACTCATTACGTGTGGTACTGGAGTATCATTTTGAGGATAATGTAGCAAGACAGCGTTTCAGACTTTTAGAACAACTGCAACAGCCAGATACTGCCCAAGTATAACTATTAAAAGCAAGCACAGTTCGAAAATTAACCTAATGTTCTCAGTTGGTATGCAGAGTTGGTTGAACACTGTCAAGATTCCGGTTGGAGTGGTCCGACAGTCTGTTGGTATAGCAACTTTTCGCATATAGCAGTAATAGAATCAGTTCCAAAGATGTCCAAAACCAAAGCCCAGAGGTGCGCGCAGTCATAGATGAAGAGCGGCAGTGAATGTTGCATTCGCAGTTCACCGCCAAGCGGCCGGTATCCGCTGCGCTGCCACACGGTCACGAGGGACTGCAGTCACGCGTCAGCGAGGACGTCACAACGGGTGCTGACGTCATCGAGGCTGCAACACCACCAGTGGCCAGGCTCTCTCTATGTCTGTGTCAATTTCGTGATGTAAGGCTATCAGCAACAAATATTAATTGTGAGCCACCACCTGATCTCATTGCAGATATTTGAGAGCTGTAATCACAGCAACGAGAAAGGAGGAACTTAGAGATGTGACTGAAAGCGATGACAACCAGTATCAACAATTATCTGTGTAAGCGCGGAAGAAACGAAATGCATCATAGCAAGTGCTCTGCGGCCACGCTAACAAGCTCAGACAACATAGACATGAACTGGTGTACATCAACTTAATAATGTTTGGCGATGTTTAGTCGAACATTAAGAAGAAGGCGGCGGGTCCTGGATAAACTGAAGAAATAGGACGGTGCTGAGAGTTTTAGAGGGAGCATTAGGCACTGTTTGACTAGAGCAGGGGAAGATAGAACAATAGAAGACAAGTGGGTAGCTTTGAGAAATGAAATAGTGAAGACAGCAGAGTATTTAAGAAAACAGATGCAAATTCTTGGATAACTAAGAACGTACAGAATTTAATTGACGAAAGAATAAAATATAAAAGTCTATCAAGCAATAGAAACGTGCAATGAGTGACTGAAAGAAAATGCAAAATGGCTACACACCAATGGCTAGTTGTACAAGATAAAAGACAGTAGAAGCAAGCGTGACTAGGGAAAAGACAAATGCCGACTTCAGAAAAATTTAGTAAATCTTCGGAGGAAAGCAGTATCAAGACTTCAGATGACAAGCCAGTACTAAGCAAAAAGGGATAACTGACAAGTGGATGAAATATATAGGAAGACCCATACAACAGCTGTAGGTATTCCAGCTGTAGGTATCAACGTCAAAATCTATTAACGTAGGTACATAGTAAGTAGTTGTGATGGGCTGGATGCGTCCAGCATTTATACCAATAACCGAGGCCAGCAGAGAGAACTACTGCTAGGATACATGAGTTGCCAGTATCGTAAATCTACTAGTTAGAATGAACTACGCGTTGGCATTAATTAAAATTACTTCGCATGGCAAAATGAGTGCCTGACAATAAAACAAACTGACATACAATATATGGAATTAGATCCATACTTAAAATCCACATAAAACGTGCAAATAGCTATAATGGGAAACTCCGAACCTGGCAAATTAAATAACACACAATTGTGTAAAATCTATAATTCGAAACTTTTCAGCACGACAGGACAATTAAACATAACTGAGCTGTGTCACGAATCGCCCTATCGCGCCAGGCTTTCGTGTGCGGTTATCTTTGGCTATAGCGTCCACTGGAGGCTTCCAAGAGGTTTGTGGCGAGCTGGCTCTCTTGCAGACAGTCCGCCGAGGAGGCAGGATGCGCCGTGCGGAGGAGCACCTGCTGGTCCGGTGTTGGTGGCTGTGCTTTCGCGGCGGGCGTGTGGGCCACGTTCCGCCGTAGTTAGTTTTATTGCGGGAGGAGCGGGCCTTTCCAACGCGGCGCAAGGACTGGTACTGCAAACAGTCCTCTGTGCCAGAGCTCTACTCTATGTGCTGCCGCGGGACCGCAAGTTGCATGTTTATGTCTCCTTTACTACCGGTGAGGAGCTTGTAGTTTTTGCTTACATTTAGCAGTGCAATAGTACTGTTGTAACTGCAATTACAATACGTTATACCAGCCGAGTGTCTTGCAAGGTGCGGTAACCTCAGCAATGCTCGTTAACTGGGCGGACATCTGAGAGAAGCCGATGCCCGCTAACCGCTAATTATCCTCTTCCTATTTAAATCATTTGATCTATCTGACGAAGTTCGACCTCTCGTTGTAAAACTTCCTTGTAATTACATGCTTACGAGGATTTGCTGTTGACAACGCGACATTAAATCGACTCTTTACATCTCATTTTGTATTACCATTTATTATTGCAGGTGTGGCAGCAATCCACTTATTCTTTCCACATAAAACTGTTTGTTGCGAACGGTTTGCAGTACCAAAAGATTGCTCCGAGTATTTTGTAAAAATTTTCAGTTTAAAATTTATTAATACATTAGTTGTACAGGACAAAGTTTCACCACCATATTTATTATTACAATTGTTGTATACGTCTTTTCTTAAGTCATTCATTAAATTGATTTAAATGTTACTAGATGTGCGCACTTAAGATTCAGCTGGGTGTTGCTGTGAAATTGTATACATTATTTTACGCACTGCTAAAACGTTTTGCCGGCCGTTGTGGCCGAGTGGTTCTAGGCGCTTCAGTCTGGAACCGCGCGACCTCTACGGTCGCAGGTTCGAATCCTGCCTTGGGCATGGGTGTGTGTGTGATGTCCTTAGGTTAGTTAGGTTTAAGCAGTTCTAAGTTCTAGGAGACTGATGACCGCGGATGTTAAGTCCCATAGTGCTCAGAGCCATTTGAACCAATAAAACGTTTTAAGAGTTGTTTGATGTTATTTAAAGCCTATACCGTCAATATTACGTAATTTTAGCCTCAAATGCTCATTTATGTAACGAATATTTGGTAAATTTCAATATAACTAAATCTTTGCCTTGCAGTGCTCTTAATTTGGAAATAGTAACAATACCCTTTGGTTTTGGGGGCCACCCTTTTATGTTTGCTGATTTATGTGGAATTTTGTAATCTTAATAAATTGTAGTTGAAATGTACATTAACGAATAATGTTCAGTCCCCATTCGTCCAGACCTTTCTTGGCCTTCCTTGTGGAGGCGTATTAAGGTCTCTCGGTAAAGTAATTAACAAACTGATGACAATTAACATCTCGAAAGCCAGACTTCATCAGTTAGTTTACTGCCCATGTGCCAAAACATATCTACTACTTCTGATGTCTTATTTCTTAATCTTAACTCCCTCAGCAGCACATGAGCTAATGCGCACACATTACATTACCCCTGTTCATTTTATAACATCTTTACAAGACCATCCGCTGAATTGCTCTTCCAGGTACCTTGCTGTTTCTGAGAGTATCTCCCATCATCAACTAACCAAAGAGTTCCAATTTCTTCTCCCTGAACTTTGCTCCCCTTTCTAAACTTCTCCAGGTACCTTCACTGATTTTTCAATGTACACGTTGAATAAAATGGAAGATAGCTACAATCCTGACTCACTTGTTAACTTCTGTTCTTTCTCATGTCTTCGACATTTATGACAGCAGTCTAGTTTCGGTGCAAATTGTAATTAATATTTGATTCCCTGCTAATTCAGCAATTCGAACAATGTACACTAATTTGACAAAAGTCATGGGATACTTCCTAATATTGTGTAGGAGCTCCTTTTCCCCGCCTTAGTACAGCAACTGGACGTGGTAGGACTCAACTCTTTTGTGACGGCTCCCAAACCCAAGGTCCTCGGCGGTACTTTCGGGGCAGCCACCACAAATTGTATAAAGCGTGGGTAGTGACCAGGATGTAGCTATGTCTGTTGGCCGAAAAAAATAATGACAAGAATTGCGCCAGCTAGAATGAAGAGATCTTATTTTTATTTCTGAGGAAACGTGCACCAACAATACAAATTCAAGTCATATCCAAGAGTAATCCGTGTACTGAGCCTAGTCGAATACAATAGCAAATATCACACTGCAATGGCTCCGCTATAAACTCCACGAAAGGATAGCAATAGACAATCGACAATAGACTGTCCGTCTCGGGGCCAGCGCTCCTCATATGCAAAAGGCAGAGGGCGCTGCGGACCCGAGCTCAGCCATGGCGCGAACTCTTCCGTCGGCGGTAACGCCCTGAGACGCCGACGGCCGCGACAGGAACTGTGGCCAGCGATGTCACGGTCAGGGCGCGCGTGCGCGAGTTGGTTGGTTGGGTCCGTGGATACAACAAACTCGTTGGAAGCTCTCTGCAGAAACCCTGATCCGTGCCGCCTCTATAGCAATCTATAATTCGAATGTGTTGTCGGTGCAGCAGTTTGTGCACGAAGTGACCTTTCGATTATGTCCCACTAATGTTGTATGGCATTCCTGTCGGGCGATCTGGGTGGCCAAATTGTTCGCTCGAATTGTCCAGAATGTACTTTAAACCAATGGCGATCAACTGTGGCATTGTACATTGTCATCCATAAAATTGCATGGTTGTTCGGGAATATGAATTCCTGAATGGTTTAAAGTTGTCTCAAAGTAGCCCAACAAGCATTTTCAGTCAACGATCGGTTCACTTGGACTGGGGACTCAGTGTATTCCAGCACACACCATTATGGAGACATCAGCTGGGACAGTGCCTTGCTGACAATCTGAAGCCATGGCTTCGTGGAGTCTGCACCACACTGGAACTCTACCATCAGCTCTTACCAACTGAATCATTTGACCAGGCCATAGCTTTCCAGTCGTCTAGTGTCCCTACGATAAGGTAAAGAGAAGAGTACAGGCGCTGCGGGCGATGTCGTGCCGTTACCAAACGCACTCGGGTACGTAGTCTGCTGCCGTAGCCCACTAACGCCGAAAGTCGAACTCACTGTCCTAACGCATACGTTCGTCGTCCGTCCCACATTGATTTCTATTGTTTCACGCACTGTTGCTTCTCTGTTAGCACTGGCAACGCCTATGCTATCCGTCTTTAAGTGAAGGCCGTCGCCCACTGCGTTGTTCGTGCTGAGCGGTAATGCCTGAAATTTGGTATTCTCGGCACATTCTTGAAGTTGTGTTTTCGGAATATCGAATTCCCTAACGATTTCCGAAACGGAATGTCCTATGCTTCTAGCTCCAAACACCATTCCGCATTCAAAGTCTGTTAATTATCATCGTGCAGCCATAACCACGTCGGAACGCTTTTCAGATGAATCCCCAGAGTATAAATAACAGCTCCAGCTTGTGTAAAAGGTAATACCGCCATCTCTAAATATGCACATCTAACGGCAGCCGCCGAGAGGACGCGCAGCAGAGCAGCAGCAGCACTTGTGTGATAAACTGTAAGTTAAGTTAGTCTTTGCTTTTTGTTCACGTTCTTCTGTAAAGAAGTGAACTGTACGTGTGTATTTTACTGTGTAAACTAGTGGTTAGAAAATTAAACATAGTTCTTGTTTTTGCGTAAGCCTTGAGAATATCCTTGTGTAGGGCAGCTTCCTAGTGTAAATTTTCCGTGTAGAGAAACTTACTTCTGTTTAATAGCTTGCGGTCTCAGAGTTCAGCGAGACAACTGTACACCTACTTTTAGTGTTACTTTCTTCTCCTTTGGTATATTTTCAAACGCAATACCGCTATTTGAGACCTTATATCTGTTTTATACACAGTACGATGTGGCTAGGGCCTGTGTTTGTTGTGAGCGGACACAAGGAGAGTTGGCTGGAAACAGCTGGAAGCTGCGTTGGCTATCGTCGACAAGCTTCTAGCTAATGCTCGAAGTTGCGGTAAAGTCAGGGCGCCAGTGATGAGACCTGCGACGCCTTTGGTGTCACTGGAATCCCCTGCTGGCCGCGGACGTCACTGCGGCATCCGATACGCAACATGTGACCGGTCCGTCCTCACTCCAGAGTGGGTGGCAGACAGTGGTGGGTTCGCGTGTCACTGCCCGGAAGACGAAAAAGGGAGCAGGCCATGCGGCTGGCTCCCTCCGTCTTAGAAACAGGTACTAGGAGCTTCCCAGTGTTGATGATAACTCCGAGCCAGCACGGGATGCTTCTCCTGTACGACCAGCGATCGATTTTCCTGCACATTCCGGACAAGTACGGAGGGTGGGTACGCTAGTCATTGGTAGTTCCAATGTTAGGAGGGTGATGGAGCCTCTCTGGGAGAGAGCAGGCAAGGCGAGAAAGAATTCCAGTGTGGATTCGGTATGTTTGCCGGGAGGTCTCACCCGTGATGTGGACGAGGCCCTGACGGCGCCTAACAAGCGCACTGGGTGCAACCGGCTGCATGTGGTGGCACATGTCGGCACGAATGACGCCTGCCGCTTGGGTTCTGAGGCCATCCTCGGCTCCTTTCGGCGGCTGGCTGACTTGCTGAAGGCAACTAGCTACGCACGCGGAGTGCAGGCTAAGCTGTTTATTTATAGCGTCGTCCTCGGGGTTCTCTGGTTTGGAGCAGAGTGCAAGGTCTAAACCAGAGGCTCAGACGGCTTTGCGACAGTATCGGATGCAAATTTCTCGACCTCCGCTACCTGGTGCAGAATTGTAGGGTTCCCTTAACAGGTCAGGCGTGCACTACACGCAGGCAGCGGCTACTAGGGTAGCGGAGTACGTGTGGCATGCACATAAGGCTTTTTAGGTTGGAGCATCCCTCCCTTGGGATCAAACACGATTTGCCTGTTAAATCAGCCACAGTGACCTCAGAGAACCTTGGTCCTCGCAGATCAGAGATAGAAAAGATTGATATGATTTTAGTAAACGGCAGGAGCATCCAAGGAAAGGTCCCACAATTAGTATCGCTACTTTGTCTAAAACTGACATGGTGAGACTGTGGTTGTGTACAATTAATATAGGTTAATTCTTACAATTAATAGTGGCTGGTTGCTGTCTTCTTTGTAAGAATTAACCTACATTATTAGTATCGCTTATTGAAGGTTATAATGCACAGATTGTATTGCGAACAGAAAGCTGATTGACGCCAGACGTCAATGGCAACGACATCCTAAATTCAAACTGGAATGTTTATCGTAAGGATAGATTAGTCGCGAGTGGTGGCGGTGTGTTTATTGCAGTAAAAAATTCGATGAAATCTAGCGAGGTTATCACGGATTCCAAATGTGATTTAATCTGGGTGTAATTGAGTATCAAAGAACGGTCAAAAATGATGATCGGATGCTTTTATAGACCACCTGGGTCAGGATCTGTAGTTGTAGAGCGCTTCAGACAGAGCTTGCAGAATATCATTAGTAATTTTCCTGATCATGCCGTTGTAATAGGAGGTGACTTCAACTTGCCAGGTATAGATTAGGAGTGTTATGCCATCAAAACTGGTGTCAGCGACAGGGAGTCGTGTGGCATTGTTGTGGTTGCCATGTCCGAATATTACCTTGAGCAGATAGATAGAGAACCAACTGGCGAGGGTAACGTTTTAGACCTCCTGGCAACAAACAGACCGGGACTTATCGAATCAGTTAACGTAGAGGAAGTTATCAGTCATCATAAGGCTGTGACAGCATCTATGACGACGGGTCCTACAAGGAATGCTAAGACAAATAGGAAGATATATCTGCTAACCGGTTATGAGTATAGCATTGCCTCCAGTAAAAAATAGAAATATGTTGCAGAAACTTAACAATGGAGAAGAGTTATCTTTGCTATCAGAATTACAAATATTATTATCTTAGTTTTTTTGCAGAAGAAGGATGAGTGGTTTTTGTATCATTGTCTTGTCGATTCTGCGGCCCTCACTGTCGGACGTTAAATTTTCACGGTCTGCAACTGGTACAATTATTCGTAGCAGGAATATAATTTTGTTGAATACATATGAGATTAATAATTGTAGTGAGTAATTTTGTGAGTAGCTAGTACCTATCCTGTATATGATTCTGTACGTAATAATTAAATGTTGCCCTATCCATTCCTGTGTCGGCTCATTGTGGTAGCGACGCCATTAATGGGAAAAATTATACAAGTTCTTCCAACAGTCATATAACACTAAAAGCATAAAAATAATTTTAATAATCTGAAAACGGATTTATGGAGTATTTTTAAATTCATATTAGGCCAAAGGTACAGTTTTATTAATAACAATATCAATAAATGCTTACGCTGTAATTGCACATAGGGAGCTATCCTGGAACAACCAGCCCCTCAGAAAAAATCAATAAGAATTGCTTAAATATACTACCGCGTAGTAGTTAAAAAGGATTTTAATCCGTCGTCGTGAGTAGGACGGATGTCTTCACGTTGGGATATGTATGCTGTTGGTGCTGGCACCCTGAGGAAAATCAGCCGTGGCTTTTAACATACATAAAAGAGGAAAGATTCATTATTACTATTTTTCAAAACTATTTCATACGATAAGAATAACGGCACGGTTATCGTTGCAAGAATTATTCAACCAATCATTTATTATCATTTAAAATTACATAATACCTGGCGCCAACGTTGGGCTCGAAGTTCCGGAAAATTTATGTATATGGAAAGAATATATTTTTAATATAAGAAAATTAATGCTTGTATATGTAATCTGTTTCATGTTGACGAAGATTATTACTGTCGATATTAAGAGAAACGGAAGACCTGGAGCGTAAGACAGATTTGAATAAGAATAAAGCCGACAATAAATCTGAGGTAAGGGCTTCTGAAAATATATCTTGCTTTCGGGTGTCGTATTGTTTGCTAATTTCATGGTTCGTACCGTCCGGTGTTGTTTTGCAAACAGTAACTGAAATAGGCAAAAAAATTTATATTTTTTTATAAACAGAAATTTTATATTGTATTATTTTTGTGGTGATTGCCATATGAAAATAATTGTGATAGTACAATGTCTCGTACAGAGGCAATGAGATTACGTAGTAAGACTAAGAGAGAAGTTGATACAGAAGCAGATTCACGAGAGGTTAGTAACAACAAGTTGGAGGAAATCCCATGGGATCTACATCCAATAGAAAAATATAGGAAAATATTACGGATCATGAAGTAGAAACTGCACATCAGCGCGCAGAAATTGAGCGTAGCGTTGATAGCAACATGTTGCCAACTGTTGTGGGTGAAACAGCTCCACCCGCAATTAACCGAACAGCTAAGTTACGTGCGCGGCGCCTGGTTACGACGCCGTAACTACAATTCTAACGAAGTTACATCAAGTCCAGAAGCAGCAGGAAGAGAGAAAGGGAGAGGGAAGAAAGGGAGACAGAGGGGGAAAACAGAATATATGAACAGCTTAAACGTTTAGAAGTGATGAGAGCAGATCTAGCTAGTTTGAAACAAGCATACCTTTAATTGCTAAATTTGGTAGCTACTTTAACAACAGACATACAAAATTTGCAACTAGAGCAGAACAGCATGCAGGAAAACGAAGTGGCCGCGCGGTTCTGGCGCTGCAGTCTGGAACCGCGAGACCGCTACGGTCGCAGGTTCGAATCCTGCCTCGGGCATGGATGTGTGTGATGTCCTTAGGTTAGTTAGGTTTAACTAGTTCTAAGTTCTAGGGGACTAATGACTTCAGCAGTTGAGTCCCATAGTGCTCAGAGCCATTTGAACCATGAAGGAAAACATTCGGAACAAACCCGAGAGGGTAGAAAATATAGAGATAGGAAATAAGAAAGAATACAGAACACACTAACACGGAATATACTAATAAAGTCGAAGATAAAGTAGAAAAATGGATTAATAACAGAGAGAAACAGACAGGCGATAAAATGCAAACAGAAGTGACATGCGCAATTCGCGCAGTTCACTCGACTAGTCAGATCAGTCAGACAAAACAGTAAAGAGTAAATAATTGAGAATGGAGGGCAGTACGTACCTGCTTCGCATGTTTCACACGAAAATACGCCGTTCCCTGCCACCTATAATTCAATTTGTGGGGTACACGCAGAAGCGTGTAATACTAAAGGTGCGTCCACACTACTCGTGTGGCTCGTGTACTTGTGAGACTTGCGAGCCTTCCGAATAATGTGGACGGAGGTAAGCTCCGAGGGCTCGCCGCGAAACAGGCTTGCGAGCCGCCCGAGCACATGGCTTGCCTGGCTCCGGCCTTCGTCGGTACATCAAAGGGATGCGCGGCGAGCTGCGCGAGTAGTGTGGACGGCTACAAGCACTGACCAGTTGGTCCGCTGCACTCGTACACCTTGGTCTTGGCGTTAATCTTTTTCTGTGTTGTGGACATCTGTTTTTCTTTTAAAATAGAGTGGACCGACGACTTTGCCATTAAATTCATAAATATTTATGAACAATATCCTGTGCTTTGAGACGCAATAAACTTCCAATATGAAATAAAATTTATAAAAGTGAAGCATGTGATTCGATCGCCACAGAACTTAGGGTGGATGTGGCCGAATTAAAAAAAAAAGAAAAAGCTTATTAGCCACTCACATTAAGTTCGCCAGAACAAAAATGAGCCTCGGTTGTCTGGCGCTGGGGTTGAGGAAGTGAACACTCCTAACTGGCTCGCTTTCAAAGCGTTTGAATTTCTGCAGTGGAAATATCAGCTGTGGAAGACAATCAACACAGATACAAGTAAAAAAAAAATATTTTTGGAAACGTATAAAAAACCTGTTAACAAACTTAATGGGGTTCGCTCCCTTTTGGGTTCTGTCTCCACAGCTACTTTTTGTCTTTCTCAGCTTACACTTCGGTCCCTGCTTATTTGTTATTTTGATATTTTTTGGTGTTATTCCCTTATATACTTTAATCATCTCATATTTTATATTAAGATATTTTTTCATATTTATTTTAGCTTACTGCCATTTCTATTAGGAACATACCGAACAACTGCTTATATTTTTGAAATTTAAAAATTAAAAAAGTTCTAATTTTGATAAAATTATAGTGCTTATGGCAAAATGGGCTCTGAACGTCACAGAGGAGAAAGTAGGAAATGGACTAACAGGATTTGAATACATACTGGGGCGACGCTGGGTACTCAGCTAGTAATAAATAGTAATAAATAACATTATTCTAACAATATATTAAAGGACATATACATTTATATATATTTTATTTGTATATTATGTTATTTGAGGAAATAAAAATAAAATAGGAATTAATGAAGGTAAAACTTCACATATATAGGCAGTTGAAATGTGTGCAGTCAGGCAGACAAGTACGTACGTAGCTAGTAGCCGAAAAAAAATTTAATATGTTATTGGTAATCATCTTGTCATGGCAATCTTCCCTCTTCGGAAACGAAATAAGTAGCGAATCCATCTTCAATGTCTTGGGCAGTCTGCGTTGATCGTCGTGGAATGATCACTAATCGTGTAAACGTTGTAGCAGGAGTGATCTCATTTCTCCAAGTTCCTGGCTTTAAATGCCCGTTCTCATGATCCACTGCTCCTACAGGGGTATAAATTTGTCTAGAAGCAGAACTTTTTCGTAAGAAATTATGGAGGTATATACAAGTCATAATAACACATTGGATTTTCTCAGGCTGTAGTGATACAGGCTTTCTTAGTGTCCGGAATATGGAAGAAAGTATTCCGAAAGCATTTTCCACAATCGGCCGTTCTCTTGAAAGTCTGTAGTTAAAATTACTTTTCATTTCCCTCAGAGGTTGTTGCCCAATATACGGCTTCATGATATTACTGTTCAGGGGAAACGCATCGTCTGCGACAGTAATATAGCGTACCTGGAAGGGTACAATCGTCCGAAAAAACGATATCATTACTCTTATTCTTAAAAAAAAGATGTAGTATCTGGAAAAACACCACCGTCTGAAATTCGACCTTGGCAGCCGACATCACCAAACATCATCCACCACCTGCGTTTTCTTGGGTCTTTGTAGCATCTTCTATCTTCTTCCTCAGCTAAAAGGCACATCACAAGGAAGCTGGCGCTTACTATAACCTCTTCGTTCATTTTTTTTTAAATTAGGAATGTGGCACTGGCCACAACTGCGAGTACGGTGCGGATTCTCACGAGCCAAGGCCTGGTAAGCAACTAGAGTAGTGTGGACGAAGATAGAAGATGATTCAAATGGCTTTGAGCACTATGGGACTTAACATCTGTGGTCATCAGTCCCCTAGAGCTTAGAACTACTTAAACCTAACTAACCTAAGGACATCACACACATCCATGCCCAAGGCAAGATTCGAACCGGCGACCGTAAAGGTCACGCGGTTCCAGACTGAAGTGCCTAGAACCGCACGGCCACATCGGCCAGCCGAAGATAGAAGAAGCACGAGCGCAAGTTGGTTGGTTTGGGGAAGGAGACCAGACAGCGTGGTCATCGGTCTCATCGGATTAGGGAAGGATGGGGAAGGAAGTCGTCCGTGCCCTTTCAGAGGAACCATCCCGGCATTTGCCTGGAGTGATTTAGGGAAATCACGGAAACCCTAAATCAGGATGGCCGGACGTGGGATTGAACCGTCCTCCTCCCGAATGCGAGTCCAGTGTCTAACCACTGCGCCACCTAGCTCGGTACGAGCGCAAGTAGACAAGTCTCCTGACAGACGAATATGGCGAGCACACGTCTGGAGAGCACGAGTAGTGTGAACGCACGTTAACAGTGAACCGTTGAGTGTTGCTGGGGCTGTGCCCACTGTATTTTCAATAATGGTGGAAGAGAGTTTAATTAAACACCGACAGTTCCAAACCTTCTCCACCGACAAGAAAAATATCCACCTAGTTATATTTATAAAGAGTTTTCGAAACGTACTGCCCAGAGCATGGACAGAGAAACAAAAGACACAGTTTATTGTTTCGCACGTAGGAGACGCTGCTCTATGGGCGACAGATGCAGCTGAAACCAGCCACACCTGTGAACAAATTGAGAAGGTATTTCTAAATGAATACTGGTCGTCTTGTATTCAGGAAAGACTTAGAAAAGAAGTATATAATCCAAAGGCATATAGTCCTGAACACGGAAGTCTAAGGAAGTATTTTGAAAAGTACATCAACAAAAGGTGATATTGGGACGAACCGATATCAAATCTTGGTATGATCAGGCTATTAAAGGCAAGAGTTCCGCCAAATATTAGAGAGAAATATTAGAGAGAAACATGTTCCAGCCAGACAATGATATGTATAACTTCTTGTCCTTCTTGGATTCAATAGATTTAATTCAGGAAGACAAAGTTGCAAAGTGCCAATGGAAATAGTTAAGATAATAAGATAAAATGGTTGGAATAATTGTCGGAATGGCTCTAATGGGCGAAACCACAATGTTAAACCTGTGAACGGAATCCAGTTGTTTAACGGCCATCCGAATCATGACAAAGGTAATAACAACAGACATGATTGGGGAAAAAGTTCACCCCAATACAGACGGAAACGAAGGTATGAGGAAAGGTTTGGCCCAGGAGGTGGCAATCAAAAGCAGATGCGAGACGCAGGGCCACAGTGGAAGAATAGATTTGAAATGGTATCCGAGACAGGATAGTCAGGATAACACAGAAAGATATCGGAACGACAGCAATAATAAGAACGAACATGGTCACGTAGGTACTTCAAACAACCCAGCTTGGCAGAATCAGGATCAAAGTGTGAGAATAGTTGATGTGACGAATAACAATCGTCCTTTATCAACCGATTCGACGAACTAAAGATGGCCGCAATTAGTCTCCATTGTCAGCCGTGGGACGGAGGGAGAGCACACAATAGAGTACGGAGAAACATGTTGTAGTGAATATTTGAAGAAATTGTAATGGTGTTGGATTAAAGGAGGAACTTTTATTGGAGAATAAGAGATGTAACCAAGTAGATAGTGAGTTGATACAGGCCGTGTTTCATGCTTAAGTTCTTAGTATACCAGTCAATATCATGATTGATGCAGTTATGATGTCTATAGGAAATTGTGCCAATTGCATAAAGTGCCAGTGTTGCCAGTTCAGAACTGCAAAGTGTCGGGTGCCATTGGTGCCCAAGCACAGATAGTGGAGAGCCAGGTACAGGTGGACGTATTTATGGGAAATGGAGCATTTAGTTTCACGTTCCTGGTTGTAAAGGGATTGAGAGTCGCCTGTATTCTGGGTTGGTAGTTTTTGAGGGAAAGGAATGCCTATATGGACCTCTACATCTACATCTACATCTGTACTCCGCGAGCCACCTTACGGTGTGTGGCGGAGGGTACTTATTGTACCACTATCTGATCCCCCCTTCCCTGTTCCATTCACGAATTGTGCGTGGGAAGAACGACTGCTTGTAAGTCTCCGTATTTGCTCTAATTTCTCGGATCTTTTCGTTGTGATCATTACGCGAGATATATGTGGGCGGTAGTAATATGTTGCCCATCTCTTCCCGGAATGTGCTCTCTCGTTATTTCGATAATAAACCTCTCCGTATTGCGTAACGCCTTTCTTGAAGTGTCCGCCACTGGAGCTTGTTCAGCATCTCCGTAACGCTCTCGCGCTGACAATGTCCCCATGACGAATCGCGCTGCTTTTCGCTGGATCATGTCTATCTCTTCTATTAATCCAACCTGGTAAGGGTCCCATACTGATGAGCAATACTCAAGAATCGGACGAACAAGCGTTTTGTAAGCTACTTCTTTCGTCGATGAGTCACATTTTCTTAGAATTCTTCCTATGAATCTCAACCTGGCGCCTGCTTTACCCACTATTTGTTTTATGTGATCATTCCACTTCAGATCGCTCCGGATAGTAACTCCTAAGTATTTTACGGTCGTTACCGCTTCCAATGATTTACCACCTATGGCATAATCGTACTGGAATGGATTTCTGCCCCTATGTATGCGCATTATATTACATTTATCTACGTTTAGGGAAAGCTGCCAGCTGTCGCACCATGCATTAATCCTCTGCAGGTCCTCCTGGAGTACGTACGAGTCTTCTGATGTTGCTACTTTCTTGTAGACAACCGTGTCATCTGCAAATAGCCTCACGGAGCTACCGATGTTGTCAACTAAGTCATTTATGTATATTGTAAACAATAAAGGTCCTATCACGCTTCCCTGCGGTACTCCCGAAATTACCTCTACATCTGCAGATTTTGAACCGTTAAGAGTGACATGTTGTGTTCTTTCTTCTAGGAAATCCTGAATCCAATCACAAACCTGGTCCGATATTCCGTAAGCTCGTATTTTTTTCACTAAACGTAAGTGCGGAACCGTATCAAATGCCTTCCTGAAGTCCAGGAATACGGCATCAATCTGCTCGCCAGTGTCTACGGCACTGTGAATTTCTTGGGCAAATAGGGCGAGCTGAGTTTCACATGATCTCTGTTTGCGGACTCCATGTTGGTTATGATGAAGGAGATTTGTATTATCTAAGAACGTCATAATACGAGAACACAAAACATGTTCCATTATTCTACAACAGATTGACGTAAGCGAAATAGGCCTATAATTATTCGCATCTGATTTATGACCCTTCTTGAAAATGGGAACGACCTGCGCTTTCTTCCAGTCGCTAGGTACTTTACGTTCTTCCAGCGATCTACGATAAATTGCTGATAGAAAGGGGGCAAGTTCTTTAGCATAATCACTGTAGAATCTTAAGGGTATCTCGTCTGGTCCGGATGCTTTTCCGCTACTAAGTGATAGCAGTTGTTTTTCAATTCCGATATCGTTTATTTCAATATTTTCCATTTTGGCGTCCGTGCGACGGCTGAAGTCAGGGACCGTGTTACGATTTTCCGCAGTGAAACAGTTTCGGAACACTGAATTCAGTATTTCTGCCTTTCTTCGGTCGTCCTCTGTTTCGGTGCCATCGTGGTCAACGAGTGACTGAATAGGGGATTTAGATCCGCTTACCGATTTTACATATGACCAAAACTTTTTAGGGTTCTTGTTTAGATTGTTTGCCAATGTTTTATGTTCGAATTCGTTGAATGCTTCTCTCATTGCTCTCTTTACGCTCTTTTTCGCTTCGTTCAGCTTTTCCTTATCAGCTATGATTCGACTACTCTTAAACCTATGATGAAACTTTGTTTCCGTAGTACCTTTCGTACATGATTGTTATACCACGGTGGATCTTTCCCCTCGCTTTGGACCTTAGTCGGTACGAACTTATCTAAGGCGTACTGGACGATGTTTCTGAATTTTTTCCATTTTTGTTCCACACCCTCTTCCTCAGAAATGAACGTTTGATGGTGGTCACTCAGATATTCTGCGATTTGTGCCCTATCACTCTTGTTAAGCAAATATATTTTCCTTCCTTTCTTGGCATTTCTTATTACACTTGTAGTCATTGATGCAACCACTGACTTATGATCACTGATACCCTCTTCTACATTCACGGAGTCGAAAAGTTCCGGTCTATTTGTTGCTATGAGGTCTAAAACGTTAGCTTCACGAGTTGGTTCTCTAACTATCTGCTCGAAGTAATTCTCGGACAAGGCAGTCAGGATAATGTCACAAGAGTCTCTGTCCCTGGCTCCAGTTCTGATTGTGTGACTATCCCATTCTATACCTGGTAGATTGAAGTCTCCCCCTATTACAATAGTATGATCACGAAACTTCTTCACGACGTTCTGCAGGTTCTCTCTGAGGCGCTCAACTACTACGGTTGCTGATGCAGGTGGTCTATAGAAGCATCCGACTATCATATCTGACCCACCTTTGATACTTAACTTAACCCAGATTATTTCACATTCGCATTCGCTAATAACTTCACTGGATATTATTGAATTCTTTACTGCTATAAATACTCCTCCACCATTGGCGTTTATCCTATCCTTGCGGTATATATTCCATTCTGTGTCTAGGATTTCGTTACTGTTCATTTCCGGTTTTAACCAACTTTCCGTTCCTAATACTATATGCGCACTATTTCCTTCAATAAGAGATACTAATTCAGGAACCTTGCCCCGGATACTCCTGCAGTTTACCAATATTACGTTAACTTTCCCTATTTTTGGTCTCTGAGGACGGACGTTCTTTATCAACGATGATAATGTCCTCTCTGGTAAGCCGTCAGGTATTTTATCGTTTCGCCCAAGGGGGGGTCCCTCTAACCTAATAAACCCCCGTGTGCACGCCACACGTACTCTGCTACCCTAGTAGCTGCTTCCGGTGTGTAGTGCACGCCTGACCTGTCTAGGGGGGCCCTACAGTTCTCCACCCAATAACGGGGGTCGATGAATTTGCAACCATTATAGTCGCAGAGTCGTCTGAGCCTCTGGTTTAGACCCTCCACACGGCTCCAAACCAGAGGACCGCGATCGACTCTGGGCACTATGCTGCAGATATTAAGCTCAGCTTGCACTCCGCGTGCGATGCTGGTTGTCTTCACCAAATCAGCCAGCCGCCGGAAGGAACCAAGGATGGCCTCAGAACCCAAGCGGCAGGCGTCATTCGTTCCGACATGTGCTACTATCTGCAGCCGGTCACACCCAGTGCGTTCAATAGCTGCCGGAAGGGCCTCCTCCACATTACGGACGAGACCCCCCGGCAAGCACACCGAGTGCACACTGGCATTCTTCCCCGACCTACCCGCTATTTTCCTGAGGGGCTCCATAACCCGCCTAACGTTGGAGCTCCCTATAACTAATAGGCCCGCCCTCTGTGACTGTCGGGACCTTGCCGGAGAATCGGCCACTGGCCCAACAGGCGAGGCATCCTGTGGTGGCTCGGAAACGATGTCATCACCACTAGGAAGCACCCCGTACCTGTTGGAAAGGGGTAAGGCAGCTGCCACGCGGCCAGATCCCACCTTCGCCTTTCGGCCAGGCACGCGCGAGCCCACCACTGTCCGCCATTCACCCTGGAGTGATGGCTGACCGGTAAGATGCTCACTGCCGGAAGACGCAGCGACATCAGGGGTTCCATGTGATTCCAAGGCCACCGAAGTAGGCATAGGTCTAACCACAGTTGCCCCAACGCCACTACGAGCCGACGCCTGCGCCTCGAGCTCGATGAGCCTAACAGACAAAGCCTCCACCTGCCCCCGAAGAGTGGCCAATTCTCCTTGCGTCCGCTCACAACAACCACAGTCCCTACACATGACTATGTTTACCCTACTCTATACGGTGACAAATTCCCAAGATAATCTTCTTATGAGCTACTCTGATAATCAAGAAACACTCACTGAAATACGAGACGCGAAAACTACGCTAGGTTTTCCCAGAAAAACTATTTAAAAGCTAAGCGCAGCAAATAAGTACAAAAACGCTTTATACAAACAGTACTCGCTGCTGCTGGTGCTCTCGCTCTGGCTGTCACAAGACAACTGCTGATTCAAGTGACTAGTGGCTAACGCCCGCGAAACAAACAAAAGACGGTTTTAGGGCGCTTTCTGTTCTAAACGATCAAGAAAACACTAAGAAATCTAACATGAAAACTACGTAAAGTTTTATCGAGAACTGTTAGTTACTATGCAGAGCAGATAAACACAAATAGAATCCCTTCCTTAGTGGAAGGTCGTAAACAAAATGCAAAATAAACGCTTTATACAAACAGTACTCGCTGCTGCTGGTGCTCTCGTTCTGGCTGTCACAAGACAACTGCTCAATGTATTTGCAATTTGGAGAATAGAGAAGTGAGAGTGAAACTGGAATTGCTGTGCACTAAAGCTATACATGGCAAGTATTGTTAGAATATTAAAGTGAAGTGTAACCTGCCAAAAATACTGCATATGCAGCAGTATTTTGGGGGGCGAGTTTATAGCCATCATGGTGGAGAGCATGTTAGTACCACAGAGTCCTGTCAATCAATAACCAATAAAGTACAAGAATTCGGGTATGTGACACGAGATCAACAACTAAAATTATTTCAGATATTAAAGGAACATATAGAGGTATTCTCTGAGAGACCAGGGATCACCAGAGGTTATATGTATAATATTGATATGATACCATACAACAAGACATTTTGTAACGCTACTTACTCCGTTACTTGATCAAAAAAGAAGGCAGTGAAACAAGAGATACGTAAGATGCTAAAATGGGGAATAATTGAGCCATCAATGTCACCTTACAGCAGCCCGTTACTAGTGGTTACAAAAAGTGGAAAAATACATCTGGTGTTAGACACTCGTGACATTAATAAGATTGTGCCAGTAAGGACCAGGCCAGATAATTTGGAGGAACAGTTGCAAAAGTTCTTTGGAGTGAAGTATCTTTCATCCATAGATTTGCAATATCCTACTGGCAGATACCTTTGATGGAGCAGTCGAGAAAGTATACAGCTTTCGTTTTCGCTGGTCTGAGTTACCAGTTTAAAGTGCTCCCATTCGGGTTAAATACGAGTTCTGGGGTATTCATAGCAGCTCTTGATTCGGTGTTAGGCCCAGAGTTGCTTGATGGAATCACCTTGTATGTGGATGACATTTTGATTGCGACTCCCAACCTGGGAAGAGCGTATTGAGATAATGAACAGAATACTGAACAAATCCGAACAGATGGGAGTCACTGCCAATTTAGATAAGTCAAAATTCGGTGGAAAAAAGATTAAATTTCTGGGACATGTCATTTCACCCTTACGGATTGTGCAAGATGAGAAGAAAATGCAAGCCATAGAGAATTTTCCATCGCCTAGAGCATAAAGGCAATTGGAAGTATTCTTCGGCTTAGTATCCTTTTTCCGGTGTTTTGTGGCCAATCGATCATTAAACAGCGATATGTTGTTAATTTTGCTCAAGAAAAATATAGTTTGGCAATGGAATTCAGCCTGTGAGAGAGTTCAATATAATAAAGCAAGCGTTAGTCAACATAGGTATTCTGGATCACCCCGAAATGGAGAAAGATTTCTGCATTGCTGCTGATGCTTTTTTTATAGGACTAGGAGCTTGTTTGTTCAAAGTGGATGAAACAGACGGCAAACACCAGATTAAAATGATTAGTTTTGCGAGTCGTGTGCTAACAGAATGTGAACGATCGTATTCAGAAACGGAACCTGAAGCCTTAGCTGTTATTTGGGCCCTCAAGAAATTTCATTTTTACGTTTACGATAAAAAGCTAAAGGTGTACTGTGAACACCAATCTTTAAGTTTCTTGTTAACATGTAAATTGTTACAGACATGCTTAGCGAGATGGGCTTTAGCGTTATACGAGTATCGCTTCACAATTGTATATATATTAATGGGAAAGATAACATCATTGCTGATGCTTTGTCCAGGATGCCACAGGGCATGTCTGAAAATGCAGAACTTATTGAACAGGTATCAGAGTACAAGGAATTGTTGATTAAAGATCAAAGATACCGATGTAATTTTTTAGATATGTGTAAATGTATGTCTGAATTGCAAACAGCTGACTAAGTGGAAAAAACATTGTGCAAATGATGACTGCGAATCCAAAATCTGAATTAGCCAAGCAATTTAAGATAACAGATGGAATTTTATAACGTAAACCTAAGAAAGAGGAAGAACAGTGGTGCATGTGCATACCGGAAAGTTGTTTGCAAGACTATCTGGTATACCAATAAAACTTGGGGGGTATTTTGGCATAAATAAAACTATTTGTAAGATTGAACGGTTTTGCTATTACCGAAATTTAGGCAGGTATGTTCATAGAATTTTGAGTACATGTCTCATATGTTAGAAAACGAAACCGAGCGACCGTTCAGCAAGAAACGAATTACATACAACCTCACGGACACACCCTTTACAGCTAGTTTCTTTGGATTTAACTGGACCACTTCCGACAAATGGTTCAAATGGCTCTGAGCACTATGGGACTTAACATCTATGATGATCAGTCCCCTAGAACTTAGAACTACTTAAACCTAACTAACCTAAGGACATCACACAACACCCAGTCATCACGAGGCAGAGAAACCACTCCCGACAGCACGAGGAGGGTGCAAGTACATACCGGCAGTTTAGATGTATTTTCCTAATATTTAAATATGTATCCGATCAAATGCTCTACAAATACAGCCATTATGAACGGGATAGACAAAGATTATATACCCATAATTGGTAAACCAGAAGCTATCATTTCTGACAATGTTTCGTATTTTACTGGTTACAAGTGAAGAAATTTTCTGAGAAACTGTAGTATAAACCAGACACTGATAGCTACGTTACATCTGGAAGCCAGTCGGGTGGAACGCATATTCGAAGAATTTAACCGTCATGCAGACATACACGCCAAATAAACATGCGAAATGGATTGAATATATAAACCTACTTGAGAACATATTTAAACCACATTCTGCAACCAGTAGACGCCAGCAGAATTAATGTTGTCTAAGGATGAAAATGACGAGTGGGTAACTCCATTGCCAAAGAAAGTGTCGGCAGCCGACTAGAGAAGAGAAGATCAGCAAAGCTTTGACCTCTCTTAAGAAATGTCCTGAAGTTAGGAAACTTAAGTATGATCAAGATTTAAGGAAAGTACAAGAGTTTGAAGTAGGAGAGATGGTGCTTCTAAAGAACCACCAGAAGGTTTCTCTTGCAAATAAAAGAAATAATAAATGGAAATTGTGTAATGGACCATATGTGATTCAAAACATACCATATGGATGTAGTTATGTGCTAATTAATCCTGAGAATAAGAAACCAGTGGGTTTATGCTCATAAGGATTTAAAGAAATTTTATAAATAATATGTGTGTATGTAATAGATGGAAGTTTAGGCTTAGTAATATTTCTTTCCATTAATGAATTTTTCAATTTATTTGTAGCCAAGATGAAAGTTTTATTGTAGTATGTAGTATAAGTTTAATGCAATTAACATCATGATAAACTTGTTAGAAATATGTAATGACAAATACAATGGTATATGTAGAATTTTAAAAATATTAAAGAATTTACTAAATGATCATGAGCGTAGTACACGTAACAGTACAATACATGAATCAACTGAATGAAAAAATTAGAGATCAATAGGTAGAAACTAGGTAGTTTTAGGTACCGAATTTATGAAGATAGAATGTCATTAAGATACGTTGGGATTTTGAGTAAACCGGACTGTCAAGTACAATGATTGTAAAAGTACCACGAAAGCAGAGACATATTCAGGAGTCCTGTATTCAGTGAATACGTTTTTATATGTATCTTAATATGTGACCAACTGAGTTATTGTGTAAACCAGACCAGTGTCAAAAAGTCCAAAAATCGCCTAATTGGCCAAGCATATGTACCTGGAAGGTACTACCAATATCTAATATAAATTGTAATGCGTTATAATGTGAATACGAATACATTGTGTATTTCGTCATGTAAGTAAAAGTTAAAGTTTTCATGAACGATTTAATGTGCCTCAAGGGACTGAGGAACAGTGACTGTGTGTGCATAGTTCCGAATGAATGTTGTGTCAATAAACTGGATTCAGTGTGACCAAACGTAACTTCATTTACGGGAAATAGTGAAATAAATAGTGTTCATGAAACATAAACGCTACAACGCCAGAGGCGTTGGTTTTATTATAATGTATTAAGGTTAAATGTAGTAGATAGATTATAGACCGTGGCAGACTGATAAGTGTGCTTCGGACGAGGATGTTACTTAACGCAGTCTAAGCACAGTTGATCTCAACGGGCATCAGAAAATCAATATCGCGTCAACTATTGGACTGGAATAAGTCAACAATGGAAATCCGCCCGCGCAAGCGCACAGAACAGCTGATCTGTGCAAGCGTGTGCGGAGATACCTATCTGTGACATTATAGACAGTGTGGTGTGTAACAGAAGTAGTGAGATTGTGTAAACAGCCTACTCTGGGGCACAGCAACTGTATGAAGCTGAAGAAAAGAAAACGTTAACGTGGGCCAAACTGAATTTGAACAGTGTCAGGAATAAGAAATCTAAGTATAAACTTCAACAAGAGTGTGACGAACTGTACTTAAACAGCGTCATACAGTGGACTTCGTATGTATTAACGAGTGGACGATTAATTCATACGCAATACGACATAAACTGGTGCTGGATAAAGCAATAAAACAGTATTAACAATCATGTGTTTTTCCCATCCGCAGGAATAAACAACTCTTTATCTATAATGAAATGATGCTGCTGCTGTTCTTGAATTTCATGAAATTTCGCTGTGGACCAGTGGCGGAGAACAACTGCAAGGAGGGCAGGAGAGAACGCACGTCCGGTAAGCGGATGTGTGCGGTTCGTCGCTGTCGCGCGTCAGCTGATCGCTCGCCTCGGTGACGTCACAATCTGCAGTACGCGCTGACGGGGGCGCAATCCGGCGCCCACTCCCTCATCACTTCAACTTACCACGAAAGTAAAATAACGATGAACATTCTATTTTATGTAAAAACCTTAACGACAAACCAAATTTAAGGTAACTAGGTCTGTATTTATGTATTTAAATGTTTAATAAGAGTACAGTCTTTTAGCTCTGCTCTGGTTTTCCCTCGGTTTCACAGTGGCTTTTACTCAAATGGGGGAGCATAAATCATTCCGAGGAGAAATAGTAAAAAACGCTGCTCTCAAAATCAGAGTACAAGCATCCGTGTGCAGGAATGGTAAGAAAGCAAATGTACTATCATAACTATTAAAATCACACGTGTCTTCAGTCACCTGTCTGGACGCAGGCAAACTTAAAACATTAATATAGTGATTAAGAAAACATGTATCTGTCGTCACATGTTTGGACGAAGACGAATTTAGTCAATAATAATAAAATAAATCATATTAATCTCTAGTCACCTGTTCGGACATAAACATAAAAATTAAATTATAAAGATTAAATCAGAAACGTTTATCATCACCTGTATTGACGTAGATAAATGACGAAAGGAAATATGCTATCGTGGAATGCCATTTACAAGACTGTATGTAACTGAGACGCCCGCTAAACTCACTGGGCATATCAGATAATAGGATTGTGGAAAGGGCCAAGGGTTGAGGTCCGTTTCTGCTTCTAATTGTCATTTACTGTAATTTAATAACCTTTACAACCAAAGCGGCACATAGCCGAATTTTTACCGAATGCAACTCTTTCACGGCTGAAGGCCTCCAACAAGAAATCTTAACAAGATAAAAATCCAATTAAGATAGCAATAAAATAATTTAAAGAAGCAACACATGCAAGGTGCAATACCAACGGCTGAGGGCCACAATTAAACTTCAAAATTTTTAATATATATTACCATGATCTTTAAAGGCAGAAGGCCGCAGTGTTTAAGCTTGAAAGAAATTTAAAAATTAATTTTGCAAAATTTTAAGATAAAACAAATAAACATATGCCTAAAATTTGAATAGCTGACAACATAATTAGACACCGCTGGCACCCAGAAAGCCTCCAGGGAGGTCGGTCTGCCCTCATTCACTTAGGTGAGACAGTTGGTGAGCCCAGCTACACTTGATCCGTCGGAACCCAACCAGGGGACAGCCACGGACAGACCGACAACGACTTGCTTCCCGTCAATCAATACATGAGAACTCAAACAGTCAATGTTACAAACGTGAAAGTCCACAATGGAGGATGTATTAGCTGTCAAAGTTACACACCATGTTTCCCGAAATTACGTTAGTGGCCAGGGCACTAACGGCCAAAGAAAGAAAATTCCACCGGTGCACTCGAATCGTAGTCGACCAATATAGTTATTTGCACCGCATGGTGGCTAAATCTCAGCAGTAGAACCACTCGGTGTTGCTCACCGGAAAACCTAGCCAACAGCAAACCACCGAAGCGAACCACCACAACATGAATAGACGTGGCTTGGGTAGTTGAAACCACTACTCAACCTTGACGTCCTGGGTCGGTGAACCACGAAGCTCGTAGCGATCGGACAGCTCCATACACGCTCCGACACTGCGCAGGGGCTACCATCGGTCCCAGTCGACTGCACCGCGCGGAGATAACTTGCCTCGTCCGTAACAACCAACCGAATCACTCCAGACCCTCTTGTCGAAAACTATATGCACCAAACCAAAGATGGTACACGGCGCAAATATCGATACACATCACTGCTGCCACACGTAGAAGGAAGAAGAACCATAACGTAACCGCGACATGGGCGGGAAACCAAACACAGATAGACAGCGAAGTTCACGAAAACGCATAGTTGGGAGAGAGCACGGTTCAGTAGCTATGCAAATGGCATTCCAGGAGGCTTTTATAGCACTGCCTCCGGTAAAAAATAGTAAAATTAAATTGCAGAGACTTAACAATGGAGAAGAGTTATCTGTGCTGTCAGAATTACAAATATTATTATCTGTGCTTTTTGTAGATGAAGGATGAGTGGTTTTTATATCATTGTCTTGTCGATTCTGCAGCCCTCACTGACGGACGTTAAATTTTCACGGTCTGTAACTGAAACAATTATTCGTAGTAGGAATATAATTTTGTTGAATACATATGAGATCAATAATTGTAGTGCATATTTTTGTGAGTAGCTAGTACCTACCATGTATATGATTCAGTAGCAATAATTAAATGTTGCCGTGGTCTTTTCTGTGTAGGCTCATTGTGGTAGCGACACCATTAATGACAAAAATTATACGAGTTCTTCCAACAGTCATATAATACTAAAAGTATAAAAAGAATAATTTTAATAATCCGAAAACGGCGTCCTGCAATATTTTTCGATTCATATTAGGCCAGAGGTACAGTTTTATTAATAACAATATCAATAAATGCTTACGCTGCCATTGCACATAGGCAGCTATCCTGGAACATCCAGCCCCTCAGAAAAAACAATTAAGAATTGTTTAAATGTATTATCGCATAGTAATTAAAAAGGATTTTAATCCGTCGTGAGTAGGACGGATGTCTTCACGTTGGGATATGTATGCTATTCTTAGTGAAAGCACCCTGAGAAAAATCAGCCGTGGCTTTTAACATACATCAAAGAGAAAAGATTTATTATTTCTATTTTTCTAAACTATTTCATACAATAAGAATAACGGCACGGTTATCATTGCATTAATTATTCAACCAATCATTTATTATCATTTAAAATTACGCGATATGAGGACGAAGATGTGGAGAACAAATGGAAAAAATTCAAAGGAATCGTTCTATATGCCCTACACAAACACGTTACAATTAAGGTATTAAGGTATGGGAAAGATCCACCATGGTTTAATAGCCGTGTTAGAGAAGCGCTATGTAAACAAAGAGAACTTCATCTCAGATTCAAGAGAAGTAAACAAAGAGAACTTCATCTCAGATTCAAGAGAAGTAAAAACCTAGCTGACACATAAAAGCTGAACGAAGCGAAAATGGGCGTAAGAAGAGCAATGAGAGAAGCATTCAATGATTTCGAACGTAAGACGTTGTCAACCGACCCTAAGAGACTTTGGTCGTATGTAAATTCAGTAAGTGGGTCAAAATCATCTATTCATTCTCTCAGCGACCACACCGGCACCGAAGCGGAAGATAACAGATAGAAGGCCGAAATACTGAATTCAGTCTTCCGAAGCTGTTTCACCGCGTAAGATCGTAACACTGTCCCTCCTTCCAATCGTCGTGCGAACATCGAAATGGCGGATACTGAGATAACCGATCGCGGAAGTGAAAAGCAGCTACAATGTCTTTGTAGTGGAAAGGCCTCAGGACCAGATGAGATACCTATAAGATACTATAGAGATTATGCGAAAGAACTTGCTCCCTTTCTAGCAGTAATTTATCGTAGATCACTTGAGCTACGAAAGGTACCTAATCACTGGAAAAATGTGCAGGTCATTCCCGTTTTTAAGAAAGGCCGTAAGACAGATCCACACAATTATAGACCTATATCGTTGACGTCAATCTCTTGTAGAAGTATGGAAGATTTTTTATGCTCAAGAATTGTGACGTCTTTAGAAAATGAACAACTCCTCTATAAAAATCGGCATGGATTCCGCAAACAGAGATCCTGCGAAACTCAGATCTCTCTGTCCCTCCATGAGATCCACAGCGCAGTGGACAACGGTGCTCAGGCTGATGCCGTGTTCCTTGATTTTAGCAAGGCATTTAACACCGTCTCGCATTGCCATTTAATGAAAAAAAATGCGAGCTTACGGAGTATAGGAGCAGACCTGCGACTCTATTCAAGACTTTCTTGCAGAGAGAACTCAACACGTCGCTCTTAACGGAACTAAATCGACAGAGGTAATGGTGATATCGGGAGTACCACAGGGAAGTGTGATAGAACCGTTGTTGTTCACAATATATATAAATGATCTAGTAGAAAGCGTCGGATGATCTGTAAGGCTATTCGCAAATGATTCAGTTGTTTATACCAAAGTAGCAACGCCAGAAGGCAGTAATAATTTGCAGAACGATCTGCAGAGAATTGATAAATGGTGCAGACTCTGGCAGTTGACACTGAACGTAAATAAATGAACTATGTTGCGTATACATAGGAAAAGAAATCCACTACTTTCACCAGCTACGACACAGTCGCGTATATGAACAGTGATCCAATACTGTCAAATATTTTTTATTCCAGTCTTTGATCACAATATCAATTCTTTTGACGATGACCGGTTTCAGTCAGTAATGACCATCCTCAGATCTACAATGTAAAAGTATATACACCTAGTGAACAGTGTGTCTTTCAACACAATACAGCATTACGTATCACAATATTTATCATACAACCAGGGAAATGTACAGATAAAATATGGTAGAACGTACCTTTTCTACAACATGTCCTAAAGTGATAGGGCCATAATACAATCGTAAAAAGATACAAATATACTCAACACAGCATCGTTACATAGATCTAAAATAAGGTGCAGAATAGGCCACAACGTCCTCACAGTCATCTTTGCAACTGGCTACTGGAGTACAGTAGCTACCAGAAATATGTTTGCCTACATCCTACATAGATGTCGATACTGAGGGCTTCGATGTAATCATCATTTACGTAAGAAACATAATCTGATAAAACACATTAGGTAAAACACATGTAGCAGATTTTTAAACATTGATAACTATTTTAGAAACCAATTGTGATACACTAAAAGACGAATACATTAACCATATAAAATTATGACAAGGAAATATATAAAGATAATACGTCTGATACTTTTATGGTGTATTTACGGTCAAAAATTAATATACGTAATGCATTGCCTGTAGCAAGCTATAAATTATCTTGTTGTTGTTGTTGTTGTTGTTGTGGTCTTCAGTCCTGAGACTGGTTTGATGCAGCTCTCCATGCTACTCATATATTTTTATTTATATAATATATATATAATATATAATATATATAACATATAAATTATCTACGAAAGATAAAATGTCTATATGACCGCTGAAGATAAGAGATCAATGATCAGCGCCCTCTTTTGGGTCGGCTGACCGTTCTTTTAAAATAAGATTCAGGGAGCATTTGCCGGCACGTAACAAATCTGCATTGGGAATGCATTTGGCAGAAACCGGCCACAGTGTAGGCAATATTGAGAGTTGTATGCCTGTTCTACACAGGACAGAGAAGGGTCGCGCTCTCGACCTGTAGGAGGAGTTGAAGATTTACGAGGCCAAAAAGCATGAGCCCACTAGAGTACTAAATGGACAAAGCGATTTTGTACCCAACGCCTGCTTTGCTTTGTTTAATAACATACTACGATAACAAATTTTTTTTGTGGTAGTGGTGCTGAAGTCTGAACAACTTCGTTGATTTTTACTTCTGTAGGGAATGGAAAGGGTAAAAATTTTCGCTTTATTTATTTATTCTGCTTTCAGCTTTAGTTTGGGCACACAGAAGGGTCCTTTAACTCGCTGCTTTTGGTGTGTGTATGAAAACATGGTTGTAGAAGTGCTAAAGGACTTTATGTCCTTAAATTATGTAGAATTACGTAGGGATAACATTTACAGAGGATCAAATACTATCGCCTTCGGTACTTTATATTTGTGGTTGCGTAAGGGTTCTACCGTACCTACTGTGGTGAGTTGTGGTGTACTGTCACGTATCATGTCCAACTTCCGGAATAGGGTTCGTGCCTTCTCCTTAACCTTGTCTGAGAGGTAAGATTCGCTTAAGGCTCGATGAATATCATGATTCCTGATCCACCATTGGGCTCCAGTGATCCATCGTAGGCATCTGCTTTGTACAACCTGTAACTTCTTGTAGTTAGTGGCACACGTAGTACCCCAAGAGGTCGATCCATACAAAATAGATGGTTCGACTGTGGCGTGGTACAACTGGAGTTTCGTGCGTTGGCTGAGGTACGAGCTCTTCAGAAATGGCAGGAGAGCTCCCAGCATTTTGAGGCCAGACGTCTTCTTCTCCATAACGTGATGAGTATACAGCAGTTTGGCGTCCAGATGCACTCCAAGGTATTTTACAGTTGTTGCCCAGGGGAGTGGCTGGTCTGATATCCGTAGGCGTTCATTGACGATGGGTCTCCGACGTGTGAAGACAATAACTTTGGTTTTCTCTGCATTGACCGTTATTTTGTTCCTGTGGATCCAGTGGTCCACTAAACTTAGTTGGCGCTGCATCCGTGTGACGAGGTGGTCCATTCTGGTGCCTGCAGTCAGGAGCGCTGTGTCGTCGGCATAGAAACTGGCAGTAACATGTGGTACGGTCGGGAGGTCGTTAATGTATAAATTAAACAGGAGTGGAGATATGACCGATCCTTGTGGAAGTCCTTCAAGGACAGGCCTTGTTGTTGAATTCTTGTCATCAATGCGAACATATAATCTGTGATCCTGAAGAAAATAATCGAGAACTTTTAAATAGCAGTTTGGTAGGGGAGTGGTACGTCGGAGCTTGACGATCAAGTTGCGTCGCCATACTTTATCGTAAGCCTTCTCTATATCGAGAAACATTTCAATGGTATGTTTTTTCTTGTTAAAATTGTCTTGGAGAGATTCCGTGATGCGTAGTAGTTGTAACTCAGCCGATAGCTTCGCCTGGAAGCCAAACTGCTCCGGTCGGATGATGTTGTGTGCCACAAGGATGTCCAGCATGCGTTTCAGTAGGACATCTTCCAGTACCTTTCCCAGCGTCGGCAGTAAGCTTATGGGCCTGTAGCTGTCAGGGTATGAGAGAGCCTTGCCCGGTTTTGGTATTGGCACTATTCTGGCAATCTTCCAAGCCTCTGGGAAGTATCCAGTCCTGAGGCAGCTGTTCACTATCCGGGTGAGAAGCACAATAGGCTTTCTCGGTAGGTGTTTCAATTCCGTATTACCGATTCTATCGGTTCCAGGCGAGGTGTGTTTGCTATACTTGATAATCCTCCGAATTTCCTCCGGCGTTGTCAGCCGGAGCATGGTATTAGTTGGGGCGTCCCGAATAGCTTCCAATTCCGCCGCTGTGTCCTTCTCTGCACGGTGGACTACATCATCTCCATCCTCCGTGGGGGGCGTAGTCATCTGTTGTTGGTGTATCCGCATTCAGCTCCGCCTGCGCCAGTGAGTCGTACAAGAGGCCTTGGGGTCCTCGAATGGCCCTTTTGGGGGGCTGTTGCTGTCTGAGACTTGTAACTATTCCCCATTCATCTTTGGTACGTAATAGAAAGTTGTCCATTCGGAGTTCCCACGTGTGTTGCTTCCAGTCCTGAACTTGCCGCCGGAGTTCTCAGGTTAATCTGTGAGTCTCCCGTCTATCATCTGGATGGCGGTAACGGACCTATCGTTTCCGAAATCGATTGCGCCTTGTCTTAAGTTCCTGCAATGGTGGTGGAAACTCGTCATAATTGACTTCTGGTTGCAGGTGCTCCGTGAGTGCTCGTTGTTTCGCACTGTTAATCTTCTTCGTGAATACTGCGACTGCCACATCAATCGCTTCTCTGGTATTGACAACCTGGGTTGGTCGCACATTGTTGTTGAGGTACGTTTGGAACTGCTGCCAGTCGTAAGTTCTTGTCGTCGGCAGTGGAAGTTGCAAAGTGGCACTCTCTATGAGTCCTAATATCGGTCTGTAGTCCGACGAAAGATAATCCAGCGTCCGCAGATGGAGATTCGTGTTGATGTTCTTGATTATGGCGATGTCTAGAACATCAGGGTCTTGTGTCTGGACGTAAGGTATCCTCGTCGGTTCCCGTGGGCCATGGACGGACACATGTAAATCCTCAGCCAGTGCAAACAACATATGTCCTTTTGGGTTAGTCTTACGGGAATTCCAGGCAACATGTTTACTATTAAAATTCCCTCCAAAGAGGATCTTGTCGTAACCCTCTGTAACGGCATAAAGATCTTTTGGGTGGAGAGGCTTCTTTGGGCTACGGTAAGCCGCAATACAGGCAATGTTTCCGAGCGTCGTGTGGATTGTTACTGCCGTGGCCTCTAAAGTCTGGGGAGGGCGACGGTTCAATCCCGCGTCCGGCCATCCTGATTTAGGTTTTCCGTGATTTCCCTAAAATCACTCCAGGCAAATGCCGGGATGGTTCCTCTGAAAGGGCACGGCCGACTTCCTTCCCCATCCTTCCCTAATGTGATGAGACCGATGACCACGCTGTCTGGTCTCCTTCCCCAAAAACAACCAATCTAAAGTCTGGAGTTGGGGTAAACGTTCTTGGTGGTGTCGAATACATTTTTGATCAGAACTGCGGTCCCTCCACCTCGTTGGTCCCGTCTGTCCGTGCGGTAGATGTGCATGTTCCTCAAGTGGAGGTCGGTTGACTCGCGCAGATGTGTTTCGGACACAAATGCTACGTCTATCCTGTGGCGATGTAAGAACGTGAATTCTGTTTTCTTCAGTTTCAGGCCGTTGGCATTCCAGATGCAGAAGTTAAGATTCCTCGTGTGATGTCGTCTATCCATTTAGGGTGTTTGAAAAGCTGTCAATACGCTTTCTACAAGCGAGAGGATAGGCGTCAGCTTCTGCTGGAGGGCGGTGAGTAGTTGAAGAATATCTGTTAACACTGGTGTAAAGGTGGTCGACCAGGAAGATGATGTCTCCGCTGGTGTTGGCGTCGGTGGATGGGCATGTATTGCTTCGGAGTAAGACACTGTTGTCTTCTCTGTCGTAGAGTCACTCTGGGCGCCGGCTGTGGTCGAGAAGCGATTGTGTCCACAGGGAGAGGTGCCGCTTGTTGTTGGGTGGCCGGAATCGCTGCCATGGCTGAGTTCTTAACAATTATAGGCCGTTGTGGGGTCGACTTCTTTGGTATCCTTCTAGTACATTTCCGTAGGAGTTCTTGAAATTTGGGGCAAGCACGGTAGGTCGCTAGACGTTCTTGTTCACTATTGGCGCACTTCGGGGGCGCCGTCATAGGATGGGTACAATTAGGTGATTTGTGGGAGCCACCGCAGCGGACGCAGCGGGCTGGCATACTGCAGTAGTTCGCTGTAAGCTCGAAACGTTGGCAATGTCGGCACTGGACTGGTCCTTCTTTACTGTTATAGGTTTCTATTATCACTCGGGTGTAGAGCAGGTACTTCACATCATATATTTTGTCACTGTCTTTTCCGGATGGGAGGGTGACTCAGTACACAGGTTGCGGTATTAGTTGTTTCGTCTTCTCGTCGCGTTCCTTAAATTGGTAGACTTGTTTCACTTTGAAACCTTTTTCCTTGAGGGCATAGTAAAGTTGTTCTTCGCTAACTTCCGCCGGAAAACGTTTGACAACTACTTTCAGTTCCTTGTCGTCTGGTGCTTGATGCGTAAAATATGAGAAGCTGTGGTTCGTGAAGAATTTTATTGCACGTCTTTGGTCTTCTAAGGACTCAAAGTGGTATTTGATGCGGTCCTTTTGGTATATAGCTTTAAGGTTGCTCTCTAGAAGTCCGTTGAGCGTTTCATTGAGGTGAACGTAGTCCTTTGTGTAATCAATAGTGACTGGGGCACTTTGCGAAGCACATTCTTGTCTCTGTCCACGGCTCCTGCGGCATTAGAAGTTTGTGCCTGTGGCTTGTTGGTGGGTGATGGAGGCGCATCTTGAGGTGTCAGTGGGGCGAATCGGTTCGTTGTGGGGATGGTCTCTGTTCGTCTCTTAGCCGGGTTGGCTAAGTCCTTGGCTAATGCGTTGCTTCTGTGCCGTTTGTTGTGTACGAGCGTAAAGTCCCCCTCTGTGTGTGGGGAGTCGTTGTCGTTTTCTGTTGGAAAGGCCGCTGCCATCTCCGCGTCGTCGACTGTTTGGTGGGAGTGCTGTGATTCGACATCTGAGTCCATAGATGGAGATGCCAGACAGGTGTCGTTATCCTGCTCTTGTGTTTCCCGTGAATAGCGGATAAGGCGTTGTATGTCCTTCAACGTTTCTTTGCCCTCCTCCCGACATATATCGAGTCTTCTGGCGTTGTTCTGGCGGTCGTCTTCATTGCTGCGTCCGTCGTGATGTGACGTATGGCCGACGTCCGAATACGGTTACGTCGTGTGGTGTGTAGTCTTCTGCGGTCGAATAGCGCCTGTCGATCGTCGTTCTTGACGTTCTATCCTGTCATGAACCGATGCCGTAGCCTGGGATCCGTCCTGTGTGGAGCGGCCGCTGGGTCGGCCGGCGGGCCAGGACCGACCAACCGACCGACCAGCGGCCGACTCCGGCGCGTCCGAGGCGGCTGCGTCGGCCGCGTGCGCATCGTCCTCGCTCATCGGCATCGCAAACTCGCTGGTGACTGACGATAACCTTCAATTTTTTTTCCTTTATTGTCATTTTGAAACCTGTATACAGGCAGGCCTGCAGCAGCATACTACGCCGCTCTTTGGTCGCAGAGAAACACAAAGATACAATGAAGACAATTAGAGAAAAAAGATGATGGACATATAAACGGAGACAAACACTTTTTAAAATACAAGGTTGCGTTCACGGGCGTAGAGTCCAAGATAAAATTGTTCAGACACTTGGACACAGACAGAAACGAAAATTGTCACATGTGAACATAGGTGCACAAAACGAATAACACTGAACCACTTAAGCACAAAACGACGGCACACACAGAGCACTAGGCGTTGATCTCCGGCGCGCGAAAGTTCACTAACTGTGTACGAGCCCGGGGACCTGCCAAGAGAGGAGGAGGGGGTGTGGGAGAGGAAGAGGGGAGAGCAGATACCATGCACAGGGGAGACAGGGGGAAGGGAGGAAGGGGGAGGGGAAGCCCTGGGGAAGAGGGGTGGAGGGAGGGGACGGGAAAAAGGAAAAGGAAGGGAGGGAGGGTGCCTAAAGGAAAGGACACAGGAAGTGGCGGGGAGGATCAAAGTTAATAGGAGGGGTAGATGGAGGGGAGGAGGACATCATCAGGGAGCCACCTTGGGAGAGGGTAAGGAGGGTGGAGAGATGGAGACCGGGTGGGACGTGGGAATACAGGCGCGGCAGCGGGCGGGGGTGGGAGATAATGGGTGAGACAAGCGGATGAGGAGGATTGAGTTTGCAGGAGGTGTACAGGATCCGTATCCTTTCAAGGAAAAGGAGGAGGTGGGGGAAGGGGATGCAATCGTACAGGATCCACGTGGGGGAGGGGGAGAACCAACTTTTTTTTTTCTTTATTGTGATTTTTATCACCTTAAACAAGGCGGGCTGTCAGCAGCTGAGTACACCGCTCTTCAGCATTGAGTTTTACAATAAGTAATACATAGAGAGGGCACAGAGAATACAATCAAAACAGCGGGCAAAACAATGTAGACACTAAAAAACAAAATAAATGGAGCCATTCACGCTGGACGAGAAAACATCACTGACACTAGTTGACACGGCGCACAAAACGTGGATGATGGCGACGGTACACGTGAACAGTGGCGGCGTGACGGCGAACAAACACTAAACACAAACGAAAGCACACACACGAGACACTGATGGCGATGACCTCCGGCGCGTGAATGTTCACTGTGCGTGTGTGAGTCCGGGGACCTGCCAAGAGAGGAGGAGGAGGAAGGGGAGTGGGAGAGCAAGAGGGGAGAGCAGAGATGCCACGGGAAGGGAAGATAGGGGGAGGGATGAACGGGGAGGGGAAGCCTGGGGGGAGAGGGTGGTGGGATGGGATGGGGGAAAAGGAAAGAGAAGGGAAGGGAAGAGAAGGGACGGAGGGTGCCTAAACGAAAGGACACCGGAAGTGGGGGGGGTGGGGCAGGGTCAAAGTTGATTGGAGGGGTAGATGGAGGGGAGGAGGACATCATCAGGGAGGGGGAGCTGGTGGAAGCCACCTTGGGAGAGGGTAAGGAGGGTTGAGAGATGGAGACCGGGTGGGACGTTGGAGTACAGGCCCGGAAGTGGGCGGGGGTGGGAGAGGATCGGGGAGACTAGCGGGTGAGGATGATCGAGTTTACGGGAGGTGTACAGGATCCGTATCCTTTCAAGGAAAAGGAGGGTGGGGGAAGGGGATGAGATCGTACAGGATCCACCTGGGGGAGGGGAGACAGATGCGATACGCAAGGTGGAGAGCATGGCGTTCAAGGATTTGTAGGGATTTGTAAAAGGTAGGGGGACAGAGATCCAAGATAGATGGGCAAAACAAGGGATAGGGCGGATGAAGGATTTATAGGTGTGGAGGGGTCCAGACCCCACGTATGGCTGGAGAAGATGTTGAGGAGACTGAGTCGGGAGCGTGTCTTGGCTTGGATTGCCCGGAGGTGGGGAGTCCAGGAGAGGCGACGGTCGAGGGTGACGCCAAGGTACTTAAGGTTGGGAGTGAGGGCGATAGGACGGCCATAGATGGTGAGATAGAAATCAAGGAGGCGGAAGAAAGGGGTGGTTTTGCCTACAATGATCGCCTGGGTTTTGGAGGGATTGACCTTGAGCAACCACTGGTTGCACCAAGCAGTGAACCGGTCGAGATGGGATTGGAGAAGGTGTTGGGAGCACTGCATGACGGGGGCAAGGGCAAGGAAGGCGGTGTCATCGGCAAACTAGAGAAGGTGGACGGGGGGGGGGGGGGGGGTGACGGCGGCGGCATTTCCGCCGTGTACAAAAGGTACAGAAGGGGGGAGAGGACGGAGCCTTGGGGCACACCGGTGGAGGGGAAAAAGGTGTAGGAATCTGTGTTATGGATGGTGACATAGGAAGGACGGCGGGAGTGAAAGGAGCCGATCTGACGGACGTAGTTAATGGGTAGGGCGAAGGTATGGAGCTTGAAGAGGAGACCAGAATACCATACGCGGTCATAAGCACATTCGAGGTCCAGGGAGAGGATGATTGTGGAGCGACTGGAATTAAGCTGGTCGGAAAGGAGATGAGTGAGGTGAAAGAGAAGGTCGTCGGAAGAGAAGGACGACCAAAAGCCACACTAGGTAGTGGGAAGGAGGCGGTGCTGGCGGAGATGCTGGTGGATGCGTCAGGTGAGGATAGATTCCAGGACATTGCTGAAGACCGAGGTAAGGCTGATGGGACAGTAGGAAGAGACAGCGGACGGCGGTTTGCCAGGTTTAAGGAACATGAGGATACGGGAGGTTTTCCACAGGTCGGGGTAGTAACCGGTGGACAGGACTACATTGTAGAGCCTGGCCAGGGTGGAGAGGAAAGAGACAGGAGCTTCACGAAGTTGGCGGTAGGTGACACGATCGTGACCAGGAGCAGTGTTGCGTTTGGTGCAGAGTGTAGCAATGAGATCCTGTGTAGTGATACGGGCATCGAGTTCTGTGTGTGCAATGTTGTCCAAGTACTGGAAACCAGGAGCGAGGGGAGGGACAGAGGTGTCAGTTTGACCGCGGATATCCGGGAAGAGGGAGTAATCGAACTGGGGATCATTGAGGATGGAAAATACATCGGACAGGTAGGAGGCAAAGTGATTGGCTTTACTAAGGGTGTTAGGGAAAGGGTGATCGTCACGGAGAAGAGGATAGTAGGGGGAGGGTTTAGTTCTGGTAAGGCGATGGAAGGCTGACCAGAACTTGGACGAGTTGATAGGTAGGGTAGCATTTAAGTGGGTGCATGTCTGTCAGCAGTCCCGGCGTCTCTTAGCCGCGAGCAAATTACGAATGTGTCGCTGGAGTTGCTGGTGGCATCGTAGTGTGTCCGGGTCACGCATGTGGAGGAAGGCACGATAGAGACGGCGGGATTCACGGAGGAGGAGGACGGCCTGTGGGGGTAAGGTAGGACGGTGGGGGTGGATGGCGACAGTAGGGAAGTGGGCCTCCACAGCCTCAGACAAGGTCTGCTGGAGAAAGGAGGCGGCATGGGTGACATCATCGGGGTGGTGGGTGGTAGGTGAAAGGGTGGCTATCGACCTTGGTGGAGAGGGTATCCCGGTAGGCATTCCAGTTGGCACGGGAATAGTCATGGACGTACTTAGGGGGAGAGTCATTACGAGGGTCGGGGTGGGGGCGACGACCATCTGAAATGGTGAGGAGAGAACCAACTAATGCCTCGCATATTTATGCCTAGCCTTGCTTGATGACTTATGTTGAGAACAGTAGGCATTTGCCTTACTTCCATACATTCGTCGCTCTATTCCTGCAACTGGTTATGTCCTACCTATTCATGGATTGTATGGCCAGACTAGATAATTTTATTTGTTGATTGTTAATATGCTGCTTAAACGTTTTCTGTGGGAGAAGTATCACGATGTATGTAAAGCCCTCTAGTGGTTAAGTTCTTACGATCAATGCGAGCCTACATAACGTCCTGGCGACCAATCCAACAGAGGATGCTGATCATTGATCAGTCTTTTTCTTCAGCTGTCATATAGACATTTTATCTTTAATAGGTAATTTCTAGGTTGCTATAGGCAATGTATTACGTATATTAATTTTTGAGCATAAATACACCATAAAAGCGTCAGACGTATTTTCTTTATATATTTCCTTGTAATAATTTTATATGGTAACTTTATTCATCTTTTACTGTATCACAATTGGTCTCTATAACAGTTATCAATGTTTAAAAGTCTGCGACATTCGAGGGTTGGATTCCCTCTCTTCCTCATCGAGGACTCGCACTTCCTGGACTACTCTCAGGGTGTATCTTCAACGTGGAAGAGCCCCAGCCGTGCCTCTCGTGTTGCTGCCCATCTGCACGCCGTCACTGCTGCCCGCCGCCGCCGCCGCCGCCGCCGCCGTCTGGTCGCCGTCGCCCAGTGCTTGCCGCCGCCGCCTGGTCGCCGTCTCTCGGTGCTCGCCGCTTCTGCTGCTGCCGCTGCCGCCGTCTCTCGGTGTTCGCTGCTGCCTGCAATCATGGACGCCCCAACTACCACCATCATCTACACATCCCCTTCCCCCGCCCCCACTGTAACGTCATGGAGTGCTTCCTCTGGGATTAATACGTCTCATCCACCTCTCCTACTCACAGTCTCCTCTCCTTCACTGTATCCCCACCTGTATGTCACTCCTGTTCCTACCCCTGCTACTGCACCTGCTGCTACTCCTGTTCCTGCCTCTGTCCCTGCTCCCACCCCCCTCCCACTCCTGTCGCCCGCCGAGACGACTTTCCCCCTCCCCCCTGCAACTACCACTGCTTCCCCTGCCTGAGGAAGGAGGAGGAGGAAGGGGAGTGGGAGAACAAGAGGGGAGAGCAGAGATACCATGGGAAGGGGAGATAGGGGGCGAGCGGAAGGGGGAGGGGAAGCTTGGGGGAAGAGGGGTGGTGGGATGGGATGGGGGAAAAGGAAAGAGAATGGAAGGGAAGAGAAGGGAGGGAGGGTGCCTAAAGGAAAGTCACTGGAAGTGGGGGTGGGGCAGGGTCAAAGTTGATTGGAGGGGTAGATGGAGGGGAGGAGGTCATCATCAGGGAGGGGGAGCTGGTGGAAGCCACCATGGGAGAGGGTAAGGAGGGTTGAGAGATGGAGACCGGGTGGGACGTGGGAGTACAGGCGCGGCAGCGGGCGGGGGTGGGAGAGGATCGGGGAGACTAGCGGGTGAGGAGGATCGAGTTTACGGGAGGTGTACAGGATCCATATCCTTTCAAGGAGAAGGAGGATGGGGAAAGGGGAAGGGCCGGCCAAAGTGGCCGTGCGGTTAAAGGCGCTGCAGTCTGGAACCGCAAGACCGCTACGGTCGCAGGTTCGAATCCTGCCTCGGGCATGGCTGTTTGTGATGTCCTTAGGTTAGTTAGGTTTAACTAGTTATAAGTTCTAGGGGACTAATGACCGCAGCAGTTGAGTCCCATAGTGCTCAGAGCCATTTGAACCATTTTTGAAGGGGATGAGATCGTACAGGATCCGCCTGGGGTAGGGGAGACGGATGCAATACGCGAGGTGGAGAGCATGGCGTTCAAGCATTTGGAGGGATTTGTAAAAGGTAGGGGGGCGGAGATCCAAGCTAGATGGGCAAAACAAAGGATAGGGCAGATGAGGGATTTATAGGTGTGGAGGGGACCAGACCCCACGTACGGCCGGAGAAGATGTTGAGGAGACTGAGTCGGGAGCGTGTCTTGGCTTGGATTGTCCGAAGGTGGGGAGTCCAGGAGAGGCGACGGTCGAAGGTGACGCCAAGGTACTTAAGGGTGGGAGTGAGGGCGATAGGACGGCCATAGATGGTGAGATAGAAATCAAGGAGGCGGAAGAAAGGGGTGGTTTTGCCTACAATGATCGCCTGGGTTTTGGAGGGATTGACCTTGAGCAACCACTGGTGCACCAAGCGGAGAAGCGGTCAAGATGGGATTGGAGAAGGTGTTGGGAGCGTTGCAGGGTGGGGGCAAGGGCAAGGAAGGCGGTGTCATCGGCAAACTAGAGAAGGTGGACGGGGGGGGGGGGTGACGGCGGCGGCATGTCCGCCGTGTACAAAAGGTACAGAAGGGGGGAGAGGACGGAGCCTTGGGGCACACCGGTGGAGGGGAAAAAGGTGTAGGAATCTGTGTTAGGAAGGATGGCGGGAGAGAAAGGAGCGGATCAGACGGACGTAGTTAATGGGTAGGGCGAAGGTATGGAGCTTGAAAAATGGTTCAAATGGCTCTGAGCACTATGGGACTCAACTGCTGAGGTCATTAGTCCCCTAGAACGTAGAACTAGTTAAACCTAACTAACCTAAGGACATCACAAACATCCATGCCTGAGGCAGGATTCGAACCTGCGACCGTAGCGGTCTTGCGGTTCCAGACTGCAGCGCCTTTAACCGCACGGCCACTTCGGCCGGCTATGGAGCTTGAAGAGGAGACCAGAATACCATACGCGGTCATAAGCACATTCGAGGTCCAGGGAGAGGATAATTGCGGATCGACTGGAATTAAGCTGGTTGGAAAGGAGATGAGTGAGGTGAAAGAGAAGGTCGTCGGAAGAGAAGGACGGCCGAAAGCCACACTAGGTAGTGGGAATTAGGCGGTGCTGGCGGAGATGCTGGTGGATGCGTCGGGTGAGGATAGATTCCAGGACCTTGCTGAAGACCGAGGTAAGGCTGATGGGACGGTGGGAGGAGACGGCGGACGGCGGTTTGCCAGGTTTAAGGAACATGAGGATACGGGAGGTTTTCCACAGGTCGGGGTAGTAACTGGTGGACAGGACTACATTGTAGAGCCTGGCCAGGGTGGAGAGGAAAGAGACAGGAGCTTCACGAAGGTGGCGGTAGGTGACACGATCGTGACCAGGAGTGGTGTTGCATTTGGTGCGGAGTGTAGCAATGAGATCCTGTGTAGTGATAGAGGCATTGAGTTCCGTGTGTGCAATGTCGTCCAAGTATTGGAAACCAGGGGCGAGGGGAGGGACAGAGGAGTCAGTTCGATTGCGGATATCCGGGAAGAGGGAGTAATCGAACTGGGCATCATTGAGGGTGGAAAATACATTGGACAGGTAGGAGGCAAAGTGATTGGCCTTACTAAGGGTGTCAGGGAAAGGGTGATCGTCATGGAGAAGAGGATAGTAGGGGGAGTGTTTAGTTCCGGTAAGGCGACAGAAGGCTGACCAGAACTTGGACGAGTTGATAGGTAGGGTAGCATTTAAATGGGTGCATGTCTGTCAGCAGTCCTGGCGTCTCTTAGCCGCGAGCAAATTACGAATGTGTCGCTGGAGTTGCTGGTGGCGTCGTAGTGTGTCCGGGTCACGCATGTGGAGGAAGGCACAGTAGAGACGGCGGGATTCACGGAGGAGGAGGACGGCCTGTGGGGGTAAGGTAGGACGGTGGGGGTGGATGGCGACAGTAGGGACGTGGGCCTCCACGGCCTCAGACAAGTTCTGCTGGAGAAAGGAGGCGGCATGGGTGACATCATCGGGGTGGTGGGTGGTAGGTGAAACTGTGGCTATCGACCTTGGTGGAGAGGGTGTCCCGGTAGGCATTCCAGTTGGCACGGGAATAGTCATGGACGTACATAAGGGGAGGGTCATTACGAGGGTCGGGGCGGGGGCGACGACCATCTGAGCTGGCCGAAGTGGCCGTGCGGTTAAAGGCGCTGCAGTCTGGAACCGCAAGACCGCTACGGTCGCAGGTTCGAATCGTGCCTCTGGCATGGCTGTTTGTGATGTCCTTAGGTTAGTTAGGTTTAACTAGTTCTAAGTTCTAGGGGACTAATGACCTCAGCAGTTGAGTCCCATAGTGCTCAGAGCCATTTGGACAATTTTTTTTTGACGACCACATGAAACGGTGAGGAGGAGAGAACCAACTAATGCCTTGCATATTTATACCTAGCCTTGCTTGATGATTTATGTTGAGAACAGTAGGCATTTGCCTTACTTCAATACATTCGTCGCTCTATTCCTGCAACTGGTTATGTCCTACCTATTCATGGATTGTATGGCCAGACTAGATAATTTTATTTGTTGATTGTTAATATGCTGCTTAAACTTTTTCTGTGGGAGACGTATCACGATGTATGTAAAGCCCTCTAGTGGTTAAGTTCTTACGATCAATGCGAGCCTACATAACGTCCTGGCGACCGATCCAACAGAGGGCGCTGATCATTGATCAGTCTTTTTCTTCAGCTGTCATATAGACATTTTATCTTTAATAGGTAATTTCTAGGTTGCTATAGGCAATGTATTACGTATATTAATTGTTGAGCATAAATACACCATAAAAGCGTCAGACGTAATTTCTTTATGTATTTCCTTGTAATAATTTTATATGGTAACTTTATTCATCTTTTACTGTATCACAATTGTTTTCTATAACAGTTATCAATGTTTAAAAGTCTGCGACATTCGAGGGTTGGATTCCCTCTCTTCCTCATCGAGGGCTCGCACTGCCTGGGCTTCTCTCAGGGTGTATCTTCGACGTGGAAGAGCCTCAGCCGTGCCTGTCGTGTTGTTGCCCATCGGCACGCCGTCACTGCTGCCTGCCGCCGCCGCCGCCGCCGCCGCCGCCGCCGCCACCGTCTGGTCGCCGTCGCCCAGTGCTTGGCGCCGCCGCCTGGTCGCCGTCTCGCGGTGCTCGCCGCATCTGCTGCTGCCGCTGCCGCCGTCTCTCGGTGTTCGCTGCTGCCTGCAATCATGGACGCCCCAACTACCACCATCATCTACACATCCCCTTCACCTGCCCCCACTGTAACGTCATGGGGTGCTTCTTCTGGGATTAACCCATCTCATCCACCTCCCCTACTCACAGTCTTCTCTCCTTCACTGTATCCCCACCTGTATGTCACTCCTGCTCCTACCCCTGCTAATGCACCTGCTGCTACTCCTGTTCCTGCCTCTGTCCCTGCTCCCACCCCCCTCCCACTCCTGTCGCCCGCCGAGACGACTTTCCATCTCCTCCCCCTGCGACTACCGCTGCTTCCCCTGCCTGAGTCACCGCCCGCTGCGCCACAGTCGCCGCCACAGAGCGCCCTACCCTCTCATCTGGTGCAACTGCCTCACAGGAGGGCCCTGCCTCCCACCACCTCCCCATCCATCCAGTCCCTCCTCCCTCCTCCCAGGCAACACACGCCAAAAAATCTTCCAAACGGCCCAGTGGCGACCTCTCCTCTACTCCCTCATCCAAAAAGCCCTTGTCCACCCCACATCCCGCGGACCCCGCTATGGATACCACCCCACCTCCCTCCTCTCCAGCCACCTCCCTGTATACCTTTGTCCTAACCAACCCTGATCCGAAATTCCTGGATGCCCGCACCCTCACCCTTGAAATCCGGAAGTACATCCCCAGTGCACCCATCACCCAACTTATCCCTCGCAGAGACTCTGTTCTCATTAAGTCTCTCTCTCCGTCCTTCCATACTGATCTCTTCTGGCGCCTTCCTCGCATCACCTTTGGGCCCCACGCATCCCTCACCCCATTCCTTACATCCTCCTCTCCTCGTCTGCCCCAACTGCCTCGTCGTCTGCCAACCCTCACTGCTGTCATCACAAAACTCAGCCCTGTGGTCACGGAGGCTGAGGTGTTGGCGGAACTGAATGCCCACCCTGCCCTGGAAGTCCGCTCCACCCGCCGTATTTACAACTCCTCTGGCCCTACTTTCCTAATGCGTATATTTTCAGTGTACACCTCCTCCATCGACCAACTCCTCACGCAGGGAGTCCTGATTTTCAACCGCCGCCACCCTGTTGACCCGTCCTATTCCCCTCCTCAATCCTACCGCTGCCAGCGTTGTCTTCTGTACAATGACCACCTTACCCAAAACTGCAAGTACCCACCCACCTGCCCCCATTGTAAAGCCTCCCTCTTCCTTAAACAGTGTCCCAACCTCGCCTCCCCCCTGTCCTGCAACACCTGCAATGAACCTCACCCCACCTATTCCTCCAAATGCAAAGCCAAGCCCCCTCCCACCAACCCTGAACTCACTGTCCCCGTTCTCCCCATTGACCCACACATCCACCCTAACAATTCCCTCCGCCCTCCCCCTACAGCAGAAGACATCATCCGGTTTCTGACCGTCGTCCTGCAGAACATCCACCCCTTCCAGCGCCCCCACACACTCCAGCAGATTTCCCTTGCCGCCCACTCTGTTTTCCACTTAAACACCTACGCCACATACTCCCACAACCAGGCCCACTTTACCTTCACCTGCCTAGACACCCTCATTTAAGCCCCTCTCTCCGCTTCCCGCACCCTTCCCACCACCAACCTCATGGCGCATCAACAATATCATCTCCTCTACCTCAACAATCGCTCCCTCCCTCCAATCAAATACCTCTTCATGCATACCCTCTCCTAGCACCAGGTTGACTCCTTCATCCTTAATGAAACCTTCCTCCAACCCCGCCATGTTGTCTGCACCTCCCCTTATCTCCTTCACCGCACTGACAATCCCCTTCCCCTAGCCCGAGGCAGGGTCGCTATAGGCCACCTCAGGCACCTCCCTGTCCGGCCACAACCCCTTCTCAATGACCCGGTCAGACACCTTCTCCTCAGCCTATTTTTTTCCCTCCCTCACCGTCACCTGTGCCACTATCTATATCCACCCCACAGCTCCTCTCCCCTTTGATTTCATTTACCATGTTGACCATACCTTCTCCACCTATGTGATTGCTGCTGACCTCAACATCCACAGCCGTGACCCTGTCACCCTTCGGCGGTGGCATCAGTTCCTTGCCACCCTCCATGGTGACCTTGTTCCTCTCCCACAGCACACCTGTCCTGAAAGTAACTCCACCTCCGATGTTATCCTCGCTTCCCCCAACCTCCTTGGTCGCATCGCCGTTGATGTCCTCGATCCCGTCGGTAGTGACCATCTACCTGTCCTTCTCACCATCTCCTCTACCCGTCCCACCACTGCAGCCACCCACCCAGCTGCCCCTCCAAAGTCTGTCCATGACTACCACTGTGCCAATTGGGATGCCTACTGGTAATCCATTGCCTTACAGGTCGAAAGCCACCCCCTCACCTTTCATCACCTGATGACATCACCCATGCCTCTTCCTTCCTTCAGAAGACCATCACTGACGCTGTGGAGGCTCATGTCCCTAACAAACTCATCCACCCTCACCGCCCTACGCTTCCTCCATAGGCCGTCCTTCTTCTGCATGAATCCCGCAGGCTCTACTGCTCCTTCCTCTGCACTCGTGACCGGGATACTCTCACCCACCACTGGCAATTACAGCGACATATCCGGAACCTCCTTACAGCAAAGAAATACCAGGACTGGCGCCAGACATGCACACGCCTCATTTCCACCCTCCTTGTCAACTCCTCCAAGTACTGGTCAGCCTTCCACCGCCTTACTGGTAGCCGTCCAACCCCGTATTACCCCATCCTCCATGACGATCGACCCTTTCCTGACAACCTCAGTAGGCTAACCATTTTGCTTCCCACCTATCCGAGGTCTTCTCCATTCCTGACGATCCCCATTTTGATTACTCCCTCTTCCCCACTGTCCTTGACCGCACTGACAACTCTGTGCCCCTGCTCGCCCCTAGCTTCCAGTACCTGGATTGGTTACCCCCCTCAGACATAAACACTCCCATCACCACACAAGACATCACACTCGTCCTCCGCTCCAAATGCAACACTGCCCCTGGTCATGATGGCGTCACCTACCATCACCTCAAGGAATCCCCTCCATCCTTCCTGTCTGCCCTTGCTACCTTGTACAATGTCCTCCTCTCAACTGGATTTTACCCTGACCTGTGGAAGACTTCCCGTGTCCTGTTGTTCCCTAAACCTAACAAACCCCCTCTGGTACCTCTTCCTATTGTCCAATCTGCCTCACCTCTGTGTTCAGTAAGGTCTTCAAGGCCATACTCTCTCGCCGTATTCACCGCCACCTTAACCAGCACCACCTCCTTCCTCTTACCCAATGTGGCTTCCGGCCTTGCTTCTCTGCCGACGACCAGTTCCTTAACCTTACCAATCTTCTTTCCCTCCAACTTAACTCCCGTCGCTCCACTATCTTTGTTTCCCTTGATCTCCAGAACGTGACTGTGTCTGGCATCCTGGGCTCCTCTTCAAACTCCAGACCTATGCTCTCCCCATCAACTTTCTACCCCTCTGCCGGCATGCCCCAAGGTTCTGTCCTTTCCCCTCTCCTCTATCACCTGTACACTGCTGATATGCCCAAACCTCCCCCTCCTGTTCATCTTCTCCAGTTTGCTGATGACACCGCCTTCCTAGCCCTTTATCCTACCCTTCAACGGTCCCAACGTACCCTCCAAACCCACCTTGACCAATTCACCGCTTGGTGCAACCAGTGGTTCCTCCGTGTTAATCCCTCCAAGACCCAGGCAATCATCATAGGCCGCACCACCCGCTCCTTCCGCCTTCATGATTTCTACCTCACCATTTATGGCCGTCCTATCCACCTCACTCCTACCCTCAAATACCTTGGCCTCACACTCGACCGCCACCTCACCTGGACTCCCCATCTCCTTATCATCCAAAACAAAGCTCACAACCGCCTCCGCCTCCTGAAACTCCTGTCTGGCTGGACGTGGGGTCTGCATCCTTCCACCATCCTTCACACCTACAAATCCATGATCCGCCCCATCCTTTGTTATGCCAGCATCGCTTGGATTTCCGCCCCTCCCCGGTTCTATAAAGCCCTACAAATCCTCGAACGCCATGTGCTCTGCCTGGCCTTCCGCATCTGCCTTCTGTCCCCCACGCGCATCCTCTATGACCTCATCCCCTTCCCCCACCTTCTCCTTTTCCTTGAACACATCCACACACTATATATTGTCCACCGCCTTGATCCCCCTCACCCCCCAGTGTCTCCCTTCCTCTCAACCCCCAACCAGCTGCCGCGCCTTTACCGTTCTGTCCCTCCCTCTCTCCATCTCCACACCCTCCATCTCCTTTCCCAACACAACTTCCACCATCTACTCGTCCCGGATGATGAGCTTCGCCCTGACATCTACCCTTCCTACCAACTCTAACCCCTCTTCCTGTCTCCTCCTCAGGGCTCCCTCTTCTTCCCCTCCCTGCTCCTGAGCATCTTCCCCCTCCTACTCCCCCTCCATTTTTGTGCCTCCTTTCAGTGTCTCTGCGCTCCCTCCTGCCCTGTCTTCCCTTTTCCTCTCCTGCCCCACGTGTCTCCTGCATCTTCATGAACCCACAGTTGCCCCTCCTCTCTTCATTCCGCCGCTTCCCCAGCTGCCCCATGCTCTCCCCTCCTTTTCCATCCTCTCTGACCTTTCCCTTGGCAGGTCCCACCTGGTAGTTTTATTCTTTGTCATGTGTGCTCCAGGTGGGTTTTAAGTGTGCTGTTTCGGAGTGTTTTTAATACTGTGGCCAACTTTTAATCTGTGCATGGGCATTCAGTGTCTTCTCTGTGTTTTAAGACTCGCCAACAGTGTTTTTTAACTTTCTGGTATTTTTACCTCCATTTTCTCCCCTTACTCTGTTTTATGTTCCCCTTTTTTATTTCCTTATATATGTATCATTTTATTCTTGTTTTAGTTGTTGTGTCACTCAGTTGAAGATCGGCGGATTGTGCCGCTGACAGCCCTCCCCTGCCCCATAGGGGCAGGGGAATGAAATCACAGTAAAGGAAAAAAAAATAAAAGTCTGCTACATGTGTTTTACCTAATGTGTTTTATCAGATTATGTTTCTTACGTAAATGATGACTACATCTATGTAGGATGTAGGCAAACATATTTCTGGTAGCTACTGTACTTCAGTAGCCAGTTGCAAAATTGGCTTTGAGAACGTTGTGGCCTATTCTACACCTTATTTCAGAAATATGTGACGATGCTGTGCTGAGTATATTGATATGTTTTCACGATGCCTTTATGGCCTTATCACTTTAGGACATGTTGTAGAAAAGGTACGTTCTACCATATTTTACCTGTAGATTTCCCTGGTTGTATGTTAATACACTCCTGGAAATGGAAAAAAGAACACATTGACACCGGTGTGTCAGACCCACCATACTTGCTCCGGACACTGCGAGAGGGCTGTACAAGCAATGATCACATGCACGGCACAGCGGACACACCAGGAACCGCGGTGTTGGCCGTCGGGGACCGTAGGGGACCGTACCGCCACTTCCCAGCAAATTAGGGACACTGTTGCTCCTGGGGTATCGGCGAGGACCATTCGCAACCGTCTCCATGAAGCTGGGCTACGGTCCCGCACACCGTTAGGCCGTCTTCCGCTCACGCCCCAACATTATGCAGCCCGCCTCCAGTGGTGTCGCGACAGGCGTGAATGGAGGGACGAATGGAGACATGTCGTCTTCAGCGATGAGAGTCGCTTCTGCCTTGGTGCCAATGATGGTCGTATGCGTGTTTGGCGCCGTGCAGGTGAGCGCCACAATCAGGACTGCATACGACCGAGGCACACAGGGCCAACACCCGGCATCATGGTGTGGGGAGCGATCTCCTACACTGCCCGTACACCACTGGTGATCGTCGAGGGGACACTGAATAGTGCACGGTACATCCAAACCGCCATCGAACCCATCGTTCTACCATTCCTAGACCGGCAAGGGAACTTGCTGTTCCAACAGGACAATGCACGTCCGCATGCATCCCGTGCCACCCAACGCGCTCTAGAAGGTGTAAGTCAACTACCCTGGCCAGCAAGATCCCCGGATCTGTCCCCCATTGAGCATGTTTGGGACTGGATGAAGCGTCGTCTCACGCGGTCTGCACGTCCAGCACGAACGCTGGTCCAACTGAGGCGCCAGGTGGAAATGGCATGGCAAGCCGTTCCACAGGACTACATCCAGCATCTCTACGATCGTCTCCATGGGAGAATAGCAGCCTGCATTGCTGCGAAAGGTGGATATACACTGTACTAGTGCCGACATTGTGCATGCTCTGTTGCCTGTGTCTATGTGCCTGTGGTTCTGTCAGTGTGATCATGTGATGTATCTGACCCCAGGAATGTGTCAATAAAGTTTCCCCTTCCTGGGACAATGAATTCACGGTGTTCTTATTTCAATTTCCAGGAGTGTATATTGTGATACGTAATGCTGTATTGTGTTGAAAGACACACTGTTCACTATGTGTATATATTTTTATATTGTAGATCCGAGGATGGTCCTTACTGACTGAAACCGGTCATCGTCAATGTGATCAAAGACTGTAATAAAACGCATTTGAAATCCACTACTGTACAGCTACACTATTGATCACAAACAGCTGGAGACAGCGTCTGCCGTAAAATATCCAAGCACAACTACCCAGAGTGACCTTAAGTGGAAGGACCATATAAAACAGATAGTGTGAAAAGCAGACACAAGACTCAGATTCATCGGAAGAATCCTAAAGAAATGTAACTCATCCACGAAAGACGTGGCTTATAAGGCGCTTGTTCACCAGACTTCATCTATCTGGGATACCTGTCAGGTAGGACTGATAGAGGAGGTAAAGAAGATCCAACGAGGAGCGGCGCGTTTCGTCACGGAATTGTTTAGTTACCGACAGAGCGTTACGGAGATGCCATACCAACTCCACTGGCAGACGTAAAAAGAGAGACGTTGTGCATCATGGAGAGATTTACTGCTGAAATTTCGGGACACCACTTTTCGGGAAGAGTCAGACTACATATTACTTCTCCCCACATACATCTCGCGTATTGACCACGACGGGAAAATACGAGAAATTAGAGCCACTGCAGAGGCTTACCGACAATCATTCTTCCCACGCATTATTCGCGAGTGGAACAGGTTTGGAGGGACCAGGTAGTGGTACCGAAAGTACCACCATCCGCCATACACCATTAGGTGGCTTGCGGAGTATGATGTAGATGTTGATCTCTATCCCAAGACTTTTGTCACCTCAGCGTATTCCAGTTATCAACAGCTTTCTCCAAATCTAAAAATTGTATAAACGTAGCTCTGCCGTTCTTCTGACTGTCCTCCAAGGTAAGTCAAAGAGTTAGTATTGTCTCGCACATTCTACGATTCTCCGGAATCCTAATTTATTTTCCCTTAACTCATTTCCTACAAGTTTTTTCCATTCTTCTACAAGTAATTCGAGTCAGTAAATTATAATCATGAATTATGAAACCAACAGTGAGCTAATATTCACACGTGGTCGCAAATAACTTCTTTGTACTTGGGATTGTTACATTATTCTTGGAATCTGAGATTACTTCGCTGTCTCATTTTGCAAACCAATTGGAACAGTTTTGTTAAGGCTGGCTCTCCCAACTATCTCAACAATTATAAGGGACTTGTGTCAAGCTATTTCGTTATATCTCATCCCTCACCTATATATAATTTCTATTTCCTTTCTTTAGTACTATTTTCAAGTTCATTTTGAGTTTTTAGCCCTCCTATATTTTTCTTCAACCTGTCAGCTTCCCCTGTGCTTGAGTGTGGCTTGCTGCGTGAGGTCTTGATATTCACAAAGCTACTTCTTTTCTTCTCCAAACGTCTCCTATATGTGGCTTTTATCTTTTCCTTGGTCACACACGATTTCTCAGCCCTGCATTTATGCTGTGGTCATGTTGCACTTTCAGTCGATCGCATTTTGTAGACATCTGTAATCATCTGTATTGTCTGCAGTCATTTAAAGCATTTCATCTCTCGCTGCAACCCATTCGTCGTCTGTTGTATTACTTTCCCTTCTTTCAGTCAACGGTGGCATGATACCCCTTTGGAACTCTCGACAGTCCGGGATTCTTTCGATTTATTCAGATCCAATCTCCTTAGTTACCTATCTTTCTGAGTTTCTTCACTTTAAATATGGAGTTCATAACCAATAAACTATGGTCCAAGTCCACACCTGACCCCGTAAATGTTTTGCAGCTCAATCTTACCGTGATATAATCTATGTGAAATCTGCTGGTTTATTAAAGTGTCTTCCACGTATGCAACCTTATTTTATAGTTCTGAAACCATGCCGGACGGTGTGGCCGTGCGGTTCTAGGCACTTCAGTCTGGAACCGCGTGACCGCTACGGTCGCAGGTTCGAATCCTGCTTCGGGCATGCATGTGTGTGATGTCGTTATGTTAGTTAGATTTAAGTAGTTCTAAGTTCTAGGGGACTGATGACCACAGATGTTAAGTCCCATAGTGCTCAGAGCCATTTGAACCATTTGGATCTGAAACCATGTGCTAGGAATTACTACACTAGCCACCTACTACAGAGAATCAAATAATATAATGGGTCATAAAGTTACCCTTAAATACATAATCAAGTTGGTAATCACAAACGTAATCTGTTGCTGAAACTATACAGGGTGGTCCATTGATAGTGACCGGCCCAAATATTGCACGAAATAAGCTTCAAACGAAAAAACTACAAAGAACGAAACTCGTCTAACTTGAAGGGGGAAACCAGATGGTGCTATGGTTGGCGAGCTAGATGGCGCTGCCATAGGTCAAACGGATATCATCTGCGTTTTTTTTTAAATAGGAACCCCCATTTTTATTACATATTCGTGTAATATGTAAAGAAATATGAATATTTTAGTTGGACCACTTTTTCGCTTTGTGATAGATGGCGCTGTAATACAAACGTATAAGTAAGTGGTATCAGGTAACATTCCGCCAGTGCGGACGGTATTTGTTTCGTGATACATTACCCGTGTTAAAATGGACCGTTTAATAATTGCGGAAAAAGTCGATATCGTGTTGATGTATGGCTATTGTGATCAAGACGCCCAAAGGGCGTGTGCTACGTATGCTGCTCGGTATTCTGGTCGACATTATCCGAGTGTCCGGACAGTTCGCCGGATAGTTACGTTATTTAAGGAAACAGGAAGTGTTCAGCCACATGTGAAACGTCAACCACGACCTGCAACAAATGATGATGCCCAAGTAGGTGTTTTAGCTGCTGTCGCGGCTAATCCGCACATCAGTAGCAGACAAATTGCGCGAGAATCGGGAATCTCAAAAACGTCGGTGTTGAAAATGCTGCATCAACATCGGTTGCACCCGTACCATATTGCTATGCACCAGGAATTGCATGACGACGACTTTGAAAGTCGTGTCCAGTTCTGCCACTGGGCATAAGAGAAGTTACGGGACGATGACAGAATGGGGACTGATGACCATAGATGTTAAGTCCCATAGTGCTCAGAGCCATTTGAACCATTTGATGACAGATTTTTTGCGCACGTTCTGTTTAGCGACGAAGCGTCCTTCCCCAATAGCGGTAACTTAAACCGGCATAATACGCACAATTGGGCAACGGAAAATCCACAATGGCTGCGACAAGTGGAACATCAGTGACCTTGGCGAGTTAATGTATGGTCTGTCATTATGGGAGGAAGGATAATTGGCCCCCATTTTATCGATGGCAGTCTAAATGGTGCAATGTATGCTGATTTCCTACGTATTGTTCTACCGATGTTACCACAAGATGTTTCGCCGCATGAAAGAATGGCGATGTACTTCCAACATGATGGATCTCCGGCACATATCTCCCGTGCGGTTGAAGCGGTATTGAATAGCATATTTCATGACAGGTGGATTGGTCGTCGAATCACCATAACATGGCCCGTACGTTCACCGGATCTGACATCCCCGGATTTCTTTCTGTGGGGAAAGTTGAAGGATATTTGCTATCGTGATCCACCGAAAACGCCTGAAACATGCGTCAGCGCATTGCCAATGCATGTGCGAACATTACGGAAGGCGAACTACTCGCTGTTGAGAGGAATGTTGTTACACGTATTGCCAAATGCATTGAGGTTGACGGACATCATTTTGAGCATTTATTGCATTAACGTTGTATTTACAGGTACTCACGCTGTAACAGCGTGCGTTCTCAGAAATGATAAGTTCACAAAGGTACATGTATCACATTGGAACAACCGAATTAAAATGTTCAAACGTACGTACGTTCTGTATTTTAATTTAAAAAACCTACCTGTCACCAACTGTTCGTCTAAAATTGTGAGCCATATGTTTGTGACTATTACAGCGCCATCCATCACAAAGCGAAAAAAGTGGTCCAACTAAAACATTCATATTTCTTTACGCACTACACGAATATGTAATAAAAATGGGGTTTCCTATTTGAAAAAACGCAGTTGATAAGCGTTTGACCTACGGCAGCTCCATCTAGCCGGCCAACCATAAGGCCATCTGGTTTCCCCCTTCAAGACAGACGAGCTTCGTTCTTTGTAGTTTTTTCGTTTGACGCTTATTTTGTGAGATATTTGGCCCAGTCACGATCAATGGACCACCCTGTATGTACAGTCGTAGACAAAACGAGCGAGACCCCTCGCCTTTTCGTTATGTTGATCCGCACAGCTTTAAAGTCTGCTACACAGCATAAGAGGCAAGGCGACGAAGGGGCAGGCGTGAAATTGAAAAAATATCCGAATTTTACAATGAAATGAATACCCTTAGCTGATATAGTTGATATAGTTGATATAAGTCAACGGGGACAGTTGAAAATGTGTGTCCCGACCAGATCTCGAACCCGGGATCTCCTGCTTACATGGCAGAAGCTCTATCCATCTCTCTTTTTTTTCTTTTTGTTCGATACAGTTCGTTGCGTTTGGTCTGGGTGGACGGCACAAGATATTCGTTCAAGTTGATCGTTGATTCCTTGACTCAGTTTTTTTACTACAGAGAGCACGCAGCTCTCTGACCGAACATGCTGAGTTACCGTGCCGGCAAATAGTGAATAAGACATGTCCGAAACAACAGATACCATCTTTATATATGTATAGTTAAGGCTCACCGGCCATTTGACCATCTTCTTCTCTCAGATGCACAAACAGTGCCCGAACTCTTACGGGAATCGACAGTAAAGCCGCGAGTAATGAGTATAATGGGCAAGGACACTATGAATATAGTGCGGAACCAGATGTAGTGAATGTGGGTCTCACGGGAGGCGGGCCAGAGATAAGTCCCTGCAGTCACACTATCTTCTGTGTCCTCGGTGGCTCACATGGATAGAGCATCTGCCATGTAAGCAGGAGATCCTGTGTTCGAGTTCCGGACGGGGCACAACTGTCCCCGTTGACTTCGGACATGTCCTAAACAACAGATACCATCTTCTACATCTACATCTACATCTACATTGATACTCCGCAAGCCACCCAACGGTGTGTGGCGGAGGGCACTTTACGTGCCACTGTCATTACCTCCCTTTCCTGTTCCAGTCGCGTATGGTTCGCGGGAAGAACGACTGTCTGAAAGCCTCCGTGCGCGCTCTAATCTCTCTAATTTTACATTCGTGATCTCCTCGGGAGGTATAAGAAACGCACCCTCTCGAAACCTGGCGAGCAAGTTACACCGCGATGCAGAGCGCCTCTCTTGCAGAGTCTGCCACTTGAGTTTATTTAACATCTCCGTAACGCTATCACGGTTACCAAATAACCCGGTAACGAAACGCGCCGCTCTTCTTTGGATCTTCTCAATCTCTTCCGTCAACCCGACCTGGTACGGATCCCACACTGATGAGCAATACTCAAGTATAGGTCGAACGAGTGTTTTGTAAGCCACCTCCTTTGTTGATGGACTACATTTTCTAAGCACTCTCCCAATGAATCTCAACCTGGTACCCGCCTTACCAACAATTAATTTTATATGATCATTCCACTTCAAATCGTTCCGCATGCATATATGCATCCGAACTTTGTCACACTGTTTTCAATTATAAGTAAGACTATATTAAATGCTGATTAGTGTGCCAAACACAACACGTAAATATAAGATATAAGTGAAAGAAGAAACGCTAATTAGTATGAACTGTACTAATGAAAATGAATTTCAGCTTATCCAAATAACATAACTATTTTAGTAAGACAAAGTACCCCAGATCGTTACGAATTAGCAAAATATCATGCGTATTCGGCCGCGAAACGGTCTGTGTCAATGTTCAGACTAGTCATACTGGATTACCTTTGCTGACCTATCATGAAAGTGTGCAAATTTAGCAATGCGCGAAGATTAAAAATCATTCAGTGCCACACTAAGTCAGTTCAATTATTGACAGAAGCGGAAAGAGTAGGCAGTAACAAGTATGAAATTCTACAAGATTTTCATATTTATATCCACAGGGCGCCGGTACAGAATAAAGGTAGCAATAAAACGTATTGGGGCGCGAGAATTTCTTAAAATTGCTTTACTGATAGTCTATCTGCTTCCATCAAGATTAGAACCGAAAACAAAGCAGACCTCCCTTGCGGTAGTAAACACCTTTCACTACGCTAGCAGACAAACCAGGAAAACCGCGCTCTATTATTACCCCAGACATGAATAAGCCGGCAATTTCACAATGAAAATGGCAAAATGATCTGCAGTTTTCGTTGCATAGAGCTTTCTGGACTCAGACACATGAACTTTCTACCTTTATGTCACCGCTTATGTGACAATAATTCTGGATGTTTTTTTAAAAAAAAAATTCTTTATTTCATATCATAATAATTATACAATAATGACCCACCACCTTAGTGATTAGTGGGTCCTATATTTCTAAATTTACAATAGCAGCTTTAATATTTTTCTTAACTACAGACAGTTCTACGATCTCTAGTAGGCAGACTACTTCTAGTTTACTAGCTAACATAATTTCTAGTTACTACGATTGGTTAATATTAACTGCCTGCAGCGTTACAAGTGTGCCAGTTTGATAATATAAACCTACTTAGATGCCTTGCTCATAGAGCTAATCCCTATGAGCAAACCCCTGCCACAGGGCAGGCAAGGGTTAATTATCGCTGCAGGTTCCTAACTTACTATCCTATTCTAATTAACTAAATCTAATTCTTATTCTATGTCATAATCGGTGCGTTTTCTTTATTCGGGATCGCCCCAGTCCCCCTGGTTCCGGTCGTGGCGGATTCCAACTGTAAAGTCGACCTATCCACGAACGGGCGGTACGGGATTGGGGCAGTGGTCGCGTTCAGTGTTGTCTACTTATTTAAGCTTGAAGGTCCCTCAGAAAAATTGTCAATACTTTTCGTGATACCACGTTTGCTAGCTTATTCAGTGTCTGAAATGTCTCTTCCCGTCTTAAAAGGTCATAGGTGTTTGTGCTTGGTAGTTGTCGTCTCAATGTCCCGGCTACATCATCGAAAAGGGGGCACTCGTAAACCACATGTTCGGGAGTACCCTCCGGTGCGCCACAGTCGCACGCAGGCGTCGCCCTTTTCCCAAACCGACAAAGATAAGTCGGATAGGGGCCATGACCGGTGAGAAAATGGAACAATCCCCGAGTTGGCTCGAAGTACTTCATTTTCAGTCTGTCCTTTACAACTGGTAGGAACTGAAAGGTTCTTCTACCAGTTTCATCCGACTCCCAAATTTCCTGCCACAGATCTACCCCTCTTTCCCTAATCTCCCCTTTTTCCCTGACTGGTGCCCCCATAATTTCCTCTACCTTGGTGATAACACCCTTTTTGGCCCAGTACCACGCAGCCTGTTCCCTGATCTTTATATCTAGGGGACAGAGCCCCATTATGATTAACAGGGCTCCCCATGGAGATGTTCTGTATGCTCCCACGGACCTTAATATCATGTTCCTTTGTACTCTTCTCACCGTCACAGCAGGCACCACCCTCGTGAGCCTGTGAGCCCAGACTCCCGAGCCGTAACCCACTATTGATGTCAGTATGCTGTTATGGTAGAGTTTGATTAAATGAGGCGGGAGGTGGAATCTCTTATGTCCTATGGAAATTAGATTGTTTAGTAATTGTAGTGCTTTCTGGGTTACGGTTTCTATGTGCCTTGCAAAGTTCCACCTTTCATCGATGATGATTCCCAAGTAGCGTGTTTCTCGTCTCCGAAGGACAGACGTACCGTCAATTCTCACTGTCGGGTTTCTTATTAACTGTCCTTTAAGTAGTAGGTAGGTCTACTTTGATGGTGAGACAGTCATTTTGGTCTTTCAGCACCATAGTTGTAATTTGTTTATTGCTCCCTCTATTTTCGGTTCTATGTCCTCGCGACTTCGGCCGCCGACCAGCAGGAGGAGGTCGTCAGCGTAGGCTATCACCTCTAGCACATATTCGCTCTGTTGCAGGCTATCCAGAAGAGGCTCCATGTGGATGTCCCAAAATAGGGGACCCAACACGGAGCCCTGGGGGCAACCCTTGGTGATAGTTTTCCGGACATATCCGCTAGGGGATGATAGCTGTACCTCCCGATCTTCACAATAGCTCCTCAAACACCCATATAGCAGCCCTGGGCACTCCTTCTCCCGAAGGCAGGAGAAGAATGGTTCAAATGGCTCTGAGCACTATGGGACTCAACTGCTGAGGTCATTAGTCCCCTCGAACTTAGAACTAGTTAAACCTAACTAACCTAAGGACATCACAAACATCCATGCCCGAGGCAGGATTCGAACCTGCGACCGTAGCGGTCTTGCGGTTCCAGACTGCAGCGCCTTTAACCGCACGGCCACTTCGGCCGGCGCAGGAGAAGAGCGAAGGCCACCACAGGTTGTCGAAGGCGCCACTGATATCCACCATGATGCCAACAACATACTTACACGGGGCTGAGCCACAGACCTCGGCCGCCAGGGCGATTGCATCAGATGCCGATCGCCCCGACCTGAAACAATTGCCTATCGCTCACCCCGTGCAGCACGCGGTGAGCAGTCAGTCTATCCGCTAACAACTTTTCCAGAATTTTGCCAAAGCCGTCCAGCAGGCAGATGGGCCTGTAGGATTTGGCCTCTGCAGGGTCCTTCTCGGGGCCTTTCTTGATAATCACCACGTTTGCAACTTTCCATATTTTTGGAAATTTGCCTTGCCTGAGGCATGCGTTGAAAATATGTGTAAGTGGTGCAACTAGCTGTGGGGCTAAGAACTGCACTACCTCCGCCACAATGCCGTCTGGCCCCGGGGCTTTTCCTTTCTTTAAAGTCTTGATATGAGCAGCAACTTCCTCCTCGGAGAAGGGGAGGACCGCCACGTCATTTGTATACCTATGAAGGTCTTCATCTCTTAGTTGGCGCTGCTCTTCGGTGTCGTCATTCCTATCATCGTCAGGCAACAGCGACCGGAGGAGGACCTCAGCAGTTTCCTGCCAGGATTCCGTCATCCCGTCCCCGTGCCTGAGCGATGATATCATTGTTTGGGAGCGGATCTTCTCCCTTACCAATCCATATGGGACGCCCCAAGGATCAAGGGCCAGCTGATTGGTTACAAAATTTTCCCAACTAGTTATTCTGGTCTTTTGTAATTCTTTTTGGAAGTTGTCTTTTGCCTCCCGGTATAACTGCAGCCATCTTTGCTTTTCCCACCAGACGACACTGCGCCGGTAGTGCTTCCTCAGTCTCCTGACAGACTGTCGTAGTTCTTGTAGTTCGGCTGACCATGGTGCCGGTGTGGCCGCCACGGCTCTCCTCCTGGTTGGTACGGCCGTCTTAATCGCCCTTGTTATTGCATGTACCGGCCCTTCGGCTCTGTCGTCCACGTTGAAGTCCTGTCGTTCGTCTCCTTCTGGTAATGGAGGAATGTCGCACTCTCTGGTTAGGCGCTCCCAATCCGTTTTTCTAAAATTCCATTGCACCTCCCACCCCATGGCCCAGCGGCGGCACTCTCCGTCTCCAACAATAAAGGTGATTAGATTGTGGTCGCTAGTGGTGGCATTGTCTTCCACTCTCCACTCTTGGAGTATGTTCACTGTGTTTGGCATGAGAAACGTCACGTCAATGTTGGTGCCCTGTCCTCCTCCAGCTACGTAGGTTGGGGGATTACCTGGTCTGTTTGCCACCACTAGTTGAAGAGCCATTATCATTTCTTCTGCTTTTGCACCATTTTCATCCCTTGTGCCACTGTACGATAGGGGGGATTTGGCGTTAATGTCAGCAGTTATAATGATTTTGCGCCCCCGCAACGCCGTGACCACACTCACTAGATGATCTATGTGTTGTTCGATTCTATCACCGTACTGGAAGTACATGTTAATAATGATAACAATCCCAGCAGGAGATTGTATCTCCACGACGTTGCAGTGACTGTTGGAGAACTGTGACAAGGGTGTTGCACGCAGTGCAGCGTTAGTTATCAGAATGGCCGCTCTGGGGATGTCCCCACTGCTAACAGTTTGCCATGTTGCGGCAGTGAACGCAACTTTTCCAGCCAGAGAGTATGGCTCCTGTAAACAGAGTATGTCCAGTCTCTTTTCCACCACTTCCTCTCGGACCTCCTGCATCACTAGTCGACTGTTGTGAGTGTCGAGTTGTCCGATTTTTATTCTGGTCGTCATGGAAAGTAGGTATGTATATGGTCATGTGGCCAGGTTTTATTCCAGTCATATGCCAGTCGTCCGTGTGCTATCACTGATTGATGATAAATGTCATCCAGGTCAAATTTCTCTCCTCGTCTTTCACTTTTTTGAGTAGGTCCCGCAGTGCTCCGAAGTCAGTGGGGAGGTTCACCGACTTTAATTGTATTCTGTCCACAGCCTCCATCACCGAGAAGGTTACCCTACGCCCGTACTCATGTCCTACTCGGACCACATGACGTAAGGCAGTGGTCAGGGTAGTCGGCTGCTCTAGTCTAGCTAATTGCATGGTGTACTCAAGGTTTGGGTACACCCTCACCGGGTCCACGGGTGGCAACCTAACCACCGGGCTATCTTTGGTGTTGGAATGTTTATCGAAAGAACAAAATACTGTTATTTGAAAGTAAATTTAGTAGCTTGTCGGCGCGGGTTAGCCGTGAGTTCAACAGCGTCATATCGCGGAACGCGCGGCTGCTTGCGGCATCTGTTCAAATCATTCCCCGGGCATGAATGTGTGTTAGGTTACGTAGGTTTAAGTAGTTCTAAGTCTAGGGGACTGATGACCTAAGCAGTTTGGTCGCATAGTTCTTAGAGCCATTTTTTGACCTTTCACGTAATTTTTTTTTACATAAACGGCCGTATCTTAACATTGCGTTGACATAGAAGTTCACTTTTTTACACCACCAAGGGACCGTATACCGCAGGAAGTGCGATACATTTCCGCTTATTATGTCTACCCGTACTCGAGGTAAACGGGTTGTAAGGGTTGGGTAGGCAGGCAGAAGAAAGTGAGAGTAGTAGGGTTCCATTTTTACCGATTTAAGTGACGAAATCCTAACAAAGAAAATAGCTACGACAGTTACTGAAGATGAGGGCCGCATAAATAATTCTCCCTACTGTTTATTCGAAATGATCCAGTTGCAGTCGATACATCAGCATATCACTCGTAGCTACGCTTTCGATCCAAATCACGTTTACAGGAATCCAAATAAAATCCATTTGCCTATACACGTGGTAATTCAGATCCCAGTATTAATGCCACTGCGTTTAAGAAGTGCGTGTATTCCCACTCCTAGCTAGCTTATGAAACTCTTCGGCTAATGAACGTTTTCTGACTGTGGCGAGTCTCATGGAGAATTCTAAACATTGTAGAATACGTTTGGTAGCTATGTAGCCATTTATTTCCTGGGGTGGTGCAGAATTGTCCTACTAAGTTTACTCGCTAATAACAGTATTTTGTTATTTCGACAAATATCCCGAATGATTAGCACATAAGCGGTGACATAAAGGTAGAAAATTCATGTTTCTCAGTCCAGAAAGCTCTATGCAACAGAAACTGCAGATCATTTTGCCATTTTCATTGTGAAATTGCCGGCTTATTCATGTCTGGGGTAATATTAGAGGGCTGTTTTCCTGGGTTGTCTGCTATCGTAGTGAAAGGTGTTTGCTACTGCAAGAGAGCTCTGGTTTCTTTTCGGTTCTAATCTTGATGGAGGCAGATAGACTATTCAGTGAAGCAATTTTAAGAAATTCTCGCGCCCCCAATACGTTCTATTGCTACCTTTATTCTGTACCGGCGCCCTGTGAATGTAAAAATGAAAATGTTGTAGAATTTCATACTTGTTACTGCCCACTTTTTCCACTTCTGTCAATAATTGAACTGACTTAAGTGCTGTACTGAATGATTTTTAACTGAATTTCGTTATGAATCTTCAGACATTGATAAATTTGCGCACTTTCGTGGTAGGTCAGCAACGGTAATCCAGTATGACTCGTCTGAACGTTGACACCAGACCGTTTCGCGGCCGAATGCGCATAATATTTTGCTAATTCGTGACGATCTGGGGTTCTTTGTCTTACTAAAACAGTTATGTTTTCTCGATAAGTTAAAAATTCATTTTCATTAGTACAGTTCATACTAATTAGCGTTTCTTCTTTCACTTATACCTTATATTTACATGTTGTGTTTAACACACTAATCGGCATTAATATAGTCTTGCACATGATTGAAAGCAGTGTGACAAAGTTCGGATAGTTTTTCAATTTCACGCCTGCGCATAGTATGTTGGTAGCTCTTTGTCGCCTTGCCTGTTATGCTGTGTAACAGACTTTACAGCTGTGTGGATCAGCATAACGAAAAGGCGAGGGGTCTCGCTCGTTTTGTGCACGACTGTACTTTATGTGGGTAACTGTGCCGCTCTCAAGACGCTTCATAGGGAGATATTATTATTAGAATTATTATTATTATTATACGAAACAATCCTAAAAGAAAATTTTACTAGATACAGAGATTTAGCTTGACGGTGTCCACTCCGCCTGAGATGCAAGCAAATACATTTTTTGTTAGAGGAATCTTTGTGTGCTTCGAAATATCACGAAATTAGACACTATTAGAACTGATGGGATTAAGAAGTTCGCTTCAATTGTGAGTGATTTTTTATTAGCACGAATAAACGTGCTACACAAACCTTACGATGTCTCCGGAACTAGCCATGCAAATAAAATATCATTTACAATTGATGCGGGTTTTTCAGCCTTATTAATACGATAAATGCTCAGTTGTGGTTGTATAGCAAAGCAGACTTTAAGTCACTATTAATTTCAGTCAACGTACGAAGACTATTTCGAGAAACAAATGTGGAAACAACAAGGAAATACGTATTTTGCACCTGTTTACTACTATAGAATGTTTAACTTTTATTCTTTTTAATATTCCCTCGTTCGTCATCAGTAATATCTTCTACACAGAGACAATTCAGTTTCGTGGTAAACATATAACTTTGCTATCGGCAAGCATTTCTGCAATATCAGTTTACTTCATATTATGTAATTTTTTCTACTGTGTAATATTGTTTTTCTTTGCATTTACCTTATCTTGTGCCCTACTGGTACTGACGATGATACTGTTCCACCTTCAGCACTGACACCGTTTTTAAGCCGCTTAGTGACTACGCCCTTCTAAGTATTTGAAATGATGCGATAAAGGTCACCGGATGTGCGATACCAACAGGCTGAATATATCTCGGCAGAAAAGAGGCCAATTATCTCCAAAGCCGATTTCCAGGGGAGACAGCGCCGCACAAAAGAGACGCAACTTGAGACCTACGGCAAGTTTTCTGATGAGGCAGCAAAGATTTGACTTTCAGGCTGAGCCCCTTGTAGCGAAAATACACTAGAAACTGATCTGCTAATTAGATGTCATCATTCCCTAAGAGAGGATTTAATGTTGTACGAGAAAAGATCAAATATGAAAGGGAACCAAAACAAAAATAAACTCACCTGGTTTTTCTACAGAATCTCCTGATTTCGCTACATATTTTTCTCATCGAACTGTCAACTTTTTGATGCCATCCTTGAAAAAAGCCACTTGCGCAAGAAATTCTCTGCTGCTGCGTTGTCATCTCAAACCGGAGTCCTCAGTACTTCTTTCAGTGGTCCAAACATGTGGTTATCGCAGGACGATGACTCTAGTCTGCATGTTGTTTTTGTGTTGTTGTTGTTGTTGTTGTGGTCTTAAGTCCAGAGACTGGTTTGATGCAGCTCTTCATGCTACTCTACCCTGTGCAAGTTTCATCATCTCCGAGTAACTAATGCAACCTACATCCTTCTGAATCTGTTCGGTGTATTCATGCCTTAGTCTCCCTCTACGATTTTTACCCACCGCGCTTTCCCCGAATGCTACATTGATGATCCCTTGATGTCTCGGAAAGTATCTTACCAACCGATCCCTTCTTGTAGTCAAGTTGTGCCACAAATTCCTCTTCCCCCCAAATCTATTCAGTACTTCCTCATTAGTTACGTGAACTACTCATATAATCTTCAACATTTTTCTGTAGCACCACATTTCGAAAGCTTCTATTCAATTCTTGTATAAACTATTTATCGTCCATGTTTCAGTTCCATACATGGCTACACTCCATACAAATACTTCCGGCAGGCCAGAGTGGCCGAGCGGTTCTAGGGGCTTCAGTCTGGAACCGCGCGGCCGCTACGGTCGCAGGTTCGAATCCTGCATCGGGCATGGATGTGTGTGATGTCCTTAGGTTAGTTAGGTTTAAGAAGTTCTAAGTTCTAGGGGACTGATGACCTCAGCTGTTAAATCCCATAGTGCTCAGAGCCATTTGAACCAAATACTTCCAGGAAAGACTTCCTGACACTTAAATCTATACTTGATATTAGCAGATATCTCTCCTTCAGAAACGCTTTCCTTGTCATTACCAGTCTACGTTTTATATTCTCTCTACTTCGAACAGCATTACTTATTTTTCTTCGCCGGCCGCGGTGGTCTCGCGGTTCTAGGCGCGCAGTCCGGAACCGTGCGACTGCTACGGTCGCAGGTTCGAATCCTGCCTCGGGCATGGATGTGTGTGATGTCTTTAGGTTAGTTAGGTTTAAGTAGTTCTAAGTTCTAGGGGACTGATAACCGCAGCAGTTGAGTCCCATAGTGCTCAGAGCCATTTTTTTTATTTTTCTCCCCAAATATCAAAACTGATCTACTACTTTAAGTGTCTCATTTCCTAATCTAATTCCCTCAGCATCACCTGATTTAATTCGACTACGTTCCATTATCCCATTTTGCTTTTGTTAATTTTCATCTTACATCCACCTTTGAAGACACTGTCCATTCCGTTCAGTTGCTCTTCCATGTCCTTTGCTGTATCTGACAGAATCACAATGTCATCGGCATACCTCAAAGTTTTTATTTCTTCTCTATAGATTTTAATTGCTACTCCAAATTTTTCTTTTGTTTCCTTTACTGCTTGCTCAATATACAGATTGAATAACACTCCTTTCCCAACCACTGCTTCCCTTTTTTTGCCTCTCGGCTCTTATAACTGCAATCTGGTTTCTGTACAAATTGCAGATAGTCTTTCACACCCTGTATTTAACCCCTGCCACCTTCAGTATTTGAAAGAGAGTGTTCCAGTCAACATTGTCAAAAATGCTTTCCCTAAGTCTACAAATGCTGCAAACGTAGGTTTACCTTCCCTTAATCTTTCCTCTAAGATAAGTCTTAGGGTCAGTTTTCCTCAAGTGTCCCAACATTCCTACGGAATCCAAACTGATCTTCCCCGAGGTCGGCTTCTACCAGGTTTTCCATTCGTCTGTAAGGAATTCGTGTTAGTATTTTGCAGCCGTGACTTACTAAATTGATAGTTCGGTCATTTTCACATCTGTCAACACCTGATTTCTTTAGGATTGGAATTAATATAGTCTTCTTGAAGTCTGAGGGTATTTTGCCTGTCTCGTACATCTTGCTCACCAGATGGTAGGATTTTGTCAGGGCTGTCTCCTCTTCTCCTACCAGTAGTTCTAATGGAATGTTGTCTACTCCGGGGGCCTTGTTTCGACTCAGGTCTTTCATTCCTCCGTCAAATTCTTCACTCAGTATGGTATCTCCCATGTCATCCTCATCTACGTCTTCTTCCGTTTCAATAATATTCAAGTACATCGTCCTTGTATAGACGCTCTATATACTCCTTCCACCTTTCTGCCTTCCCTTCTTTGCTTAGAACTGGTTTTCCATCCGAGCTCTTGATATTCATACCAATGGTTCTCTTTTCTCCAAAGGTCTGTTTTGCATAATTCTCTATCGAATGCTCTGAGATGTTGCGTGATTTAGTTGCATTATAAAAAGGCTACAATTACAAACATGATATGCACTTGCATTTCATGATACTGAGATTGCTAAGATACTGTATAGCTATATTGGATTGACGCATTGTGCTGTTTTTTATTCATGAAACACAGTGTTATATTTTTGAATCCTTTGGAAATGGCGTAACGCCGGAAAGCGTGAGGTGAAATGAAGTCAATAAAATGCAGTGGCCAAGATAATTACACAGAGAAACTAGTGAGTTGGACATTAGGATGAATCAAGGTCACCAAACTAGCTTCACTTGCATATGCTTCGACTCTTATAGCTGCAGTCTGGATTACTCAGAAGTAGGCTGGTTACTGAAAGGTTATAACAACAAGAAAATATTACAGAGATGATTCGGAGACTCAGATGGGAGTCGCTGGAGGGATGGTAACTATCTTTTTGAGGAACACTGTTGAGAAAATATAGAGATCGGGCATGTGAAGCTGACTGCAGAGTGATTCTACTGCCGCCAACGTACATTTCGGATAAAGACAACGAAGATAAGAGAACTTATTGCTCATGCGACGGCATATAAGAGCTGTTTTCCCCTCGCTCAGTTTGCGAATCAAACAGGAAAGGAATGATGGCAATGTTACAGGGTACCCTCCGTCATGCAGCGCACGGTGGCTTCCGGAGCGTGAATGTAGATGCAAAAGTTGTACATACCTTTCCTCTCTGTGAAATTTATCCCTGCTATCTTCAAATTTACAAAGAATATTTTCCAGTTGACATTACAAAAAAGTTTTCTCTAAGTCTACAAACGCCGTAAACAACAGTTGATCATTCTTCAACTTTTCTTCCAAGATAATTCTTAGTATCAATATTGTCTCGCGTGTGCCTACATTTCTGTGGAACGCAAATTGTACTCCCCAGAGGTCTTATCGACGTATTGCATTGAAACACGCCTTGGTCTGTCACAATCAGTCTCCGTACTATTGATATGTCTTTGGTACATGCATCTTCTTTTTCTTTGTAAGCCGGGAATGAGAGCTCATTTGTGTTGACGCTTTCGCCGGTTGAGCTTTTTTGTAAACTGACACTCTTCTGGTAGACTCTGCGATGGAAGCAGCTGTCTCGAGCATGATGAATCGGTGGTGTTCATTACTGTAGAGTTGATAACGAAAACAATATTTACTCTTATACTTGTTGCGAAGTACGTTTAGTCTACTTTCATTCCATAGAAAGATGTATATGTTGCGTTATGAACTACACTGACGGGAAAAGATCGCAACATAAAAAAATAATGTAGACTAATGAAATTCGGTTCAAAAAATGGGTCAAATGGCTCTAAGCACTATGGGACTTAACAACTGAGGTCATCAGTCTCCTAGACTTAAAACTACTTAAACCTAACTAACCTAAGGGCACCGTAGCAGCCGCGTAATTCCGTACTGAAGTGCCAAGAACCACTCGGCTACAGCGGCCAGCAATGAAATTCGGGGAAGACATCTACCTAGGTAACATATGCAAGTGATTAACATTGAAAGATCTCAGATTAATGTAAGCGCTAGATAAGTTATTGCAAATGTGAAATGCTAGAACATTAATTACCGGTGTAACCGCCAGAATATTGAATGCAACCATGCAGAAATGCATTTATTGCTTTACAGGTTCCGGATGTCACTTTGTGGGATTGAGTTCCAAGCCTGATCCACTTAGTCGGTCAACGCAGAGTTAATGCTGTTTGTGGATGACGCTGGAGTTGTCGTCTGGTTATGTCCCATATGTGCTCGATTGGAGACAGATCTGGTGATTTAACAGGCCAAGGCAACCAGTGACACTCTGTAGAGCATGTTGGTTTAAAACAGCGGTATGTAGGCGAGCTTTATCCTCTTGGAAAACGCCCCCTGGAAATCTATCCATGAATGGCAGCACTACCGACCGAATCACCAAACTGACATACAAATTTGCAGTCAGGGTGCATGAGATAACCGCGAGAGTGCTCCTGCTGTCATACGAATTTGCACCCCAGACCATACCTCCAGGTGTAGGTCGAGTCTGTCTGGCACACAGACAGGTTGGTGGCAGGCCCTCAGCTGGTGTCCCCGTAACACACACAGCCATCATTGGCACCGAGGCAGAACTAGCTTTCATCAGAAAACACGACAGATCCGCACCCTGCCCTGAAATGAGCTTTTGATTGACACCAAAGTGCTGTGGATTGGGGTTAGGGGTATGAATGCTTCGGGACGTATGGTTCGGAGCTGTCCGTCAAGTAACAGATTTTTAACAGTTCTTAGTGTCACTGTGATGCCAGCTGCTGCTCAAATTGCTGTTGCAGACCCAGCATGATGCGCAAGTTCCATATCCCGCACACGATGGTCTTCTCTCTTGGTAGAGCCACGTTGCCATCCGAAGTCCGGTATTCTTGTGACCGTACATTCCCGTGACTACCGGTTCCAGCAGTCATGTGCAGTCGCTACATTCCTGCCGTGACGTCTCTGTCGTCTTAAAGGCATTCTTGACTAACACCAACTCACGACGCCCAATATAAACGGTAACTAAACCTCACGACAGTTACAGCGTGTATTTAAAGCAAATGTGATTTGCATCCTCGTAGTGGCGCTGTTAGCGACTGACGCGAAGTTTGAAAGAAATCATCTTTCAACAGTAGAAACACAACTAACAACTTTCGTTTATTTCGCACATCTCCTTCTTGGTGTCTTGACATTTGTCCTTCAGTGTATATCGCTGGGGCTATATTACGGAGCTAGTATAAGTTTTATGAATCCAGTATCTTCTGTAACTACTTCCATTCCTAGTGATATCTACCGAGTGAAACTAAAGTAATAATTATGCCATGTTACGGTTGCGAGATTGCAGTTTGTTGGTTTTCGCGAATCCTGTTGTTGAATAGAAAATTACATAACCACCAGCTAGTAAGCCATCACGAGTTTATGCCCAGGACGATACCGCAGTTTTGGTATTCTTTCTTTAGAATGCTTAATATGTGCTCCACAGGTTTCGGTCGGTATATTTGGTAACTGCGATTAATGTATAATTTTGTGTTATGTGTGTCTCCGAAGCACGAGGTCACATACTGTGTGTCTTCATCTATTTGCCACGTATATTCACATCGACGTACATCACCGGAGCTAACAATATCGTTGAAGTTCTTTGTCATTTTTGTACATATACGCATTTAAAATGCTAGGTAGTGTTTCTGCAAAATCTATGTATAATTACCTGTAACTCCCGTACTATCATCACCATGACTACAGTCACGTTTTCGTGTAATTGCCTAAGCCATGCACACTACATATAGTGGTAAGTAAATGGTTCGTCGCAGTACGAGTCCTCGAGATGCAGTAGACATGCAGCATAGAATATCCGTTGCTCATAGTTTCACGTCAAACCTGCACGTCATCTCAGCTTCAGGGTGTAACTCACCGTTATTTAGATCATGTCAGAATTTAGTCTTTTGCTACCGATAAACACTTTAAGACAAACGTTCTCAACTCAGATTAAGGTCTGACTTTGGTTGAAACTCACACTCACAGCTGTGAAACAGTCTTCGCAAATTTAAGATCCAACCATAAATAAATAAGAGCACAAGCAAGAGAAACATCCATTTTAAAGAGGACATTGTCTTAGTATCATATGCTTCATGTGGCCATGAGATTCACTGATGAGCCAAATCACATGATTAAGTGTATTGGTTCCTCTCCGGAACGCCACACAGCAGCGATTCTGCGTGGCGTGGATACCACAAACCCTACGATGTTTCCAGAGGTAAGTGGCACTATGCGTATACACACTGGTCACACAATTTCCGCAACTCATAGGCCGGTGGCCTAGCTGTGGAACTGGCGCCTGATAGTGTTCCAGTTGTACCGAGTGATCAAAAAGTCAGTATAAATTTGAAAACTTAATAAACCACGGAATAATGTAGATAGAGAGGTAAAAATTGACACACATGCTTGGAATGACATGGTGTTTTATTAGAACAAAAAAAGCAAAGTTCGCAAAATGTCCTACAGATGGCACTGGACAGCAAAACGTAAATGCTACCGTGACGAGAGAGAGGTACGCCGATATGTTACAGAATCGCATCATCCCCAGCCTGGTTGATAAACACCTGCTGGAACGTACGATGTTTATGCAGGATGGCGCTCCACCCCATATTGCTAGACACGTGAAAGATCTCTTGCGCTCGTCGCTTGGCGATGATCGTGTGCTCAGCCGCCACTTTCGTCACGCTTGGCCTCCCACGTTCCCAGACCTCAGTCCGTGCGATTATTGGCTTTGGGGTTACCTGAAGTCGCAAGTTTATCGTGATCGACCGACATCTCTAGGGATGCTGAAAGACAACATCCTACGCCAATACCTCACCATAACTCCAGACATGCTTTACAGTGCTGTTCACAACATTATTCCTCGATTACAGCTATTGTTGAGGAGTGATGGTGGACATATTGAGCATTTCCTGTAAAGTACATCATCTTTGCTTTGTCTTACTTTTTTATGCTAATTATTGCTATTTTGATCAGATGAAGCGCCATCTGTCTGACATTTTTTGAACTTTTGTATTTTTTGGTTCTAATAAAATCCTATGTCATTCCAAGCATGTGTGTCAATTTGTACCTCTAAATCTATATTATTCCGTGATTTATTCAGTTTTCAAATTTATACTGACTTTTTGATCGCCCGGTACTCCACTGGATTCAGATTAAGCAAATTTGGTGGCCAGGACATCAACATGAGAGCACTATCATGCTCCTCAAATCAGTTTAGAACGTTTCTCGCTGGAAGATTCCATTGGGGTCGGAGCAGACAACAAACACAAAGGGATGCAGGTGGTCCATAACACTGATCACGCATTCCACACCTGTCATGACGCATTCGATTACGACCATTATGTGGTCAGGTCAACGTGGGAACACATAGAGGTCATCTGCTGCGGGCACAATGTTCAACAATGTTTTTTGAAAGGTGTGCTTGCACCTGCGTTGTACTTTGCCGTCATGTATGCCACATATCTAGTTTTGCTTTACGGAGTGTGCAAGACACTGACCTGTTGTGTGAAGGGGTGTGGACGTCCAACGTCTTATCATCTAGTGGTGATTTTAGCCCTTCATTTCCATAGATCCTGACGAAGGCAGCAGGCGAACAGCCGATCGGTTACGCAGTCTACAAAATGCTCGTTGCCAGGGCCCAGCCGGAACTATCTGCCCTTGCCACAGTCGCTTATGTCAGTAAATTTACCTGTTTTCCGTTACACTAATTACCCATTCGTTTCTGCTCGTTTTGTGTACTTTTTGTATCCCCAAGTGTCTTCAGCGCCATCAGACGCCATCCCATCCCGCGATGGGCAGTGGTAATAAGGTTTCAGCTGATCAGGTACCTACAATATATACAAGGTTCGTTCGATAAGTAATGCCCCACATATTTATTTCTCAGAAGATGTTTATTGTTAAGAGTTAGAATTTGGCGACAATATACATCAACATGTCTTGTCCATGTCCTATTTTTCTACGTAGTCTCCATCACATTCTACGCCCGTAGACCAACGTTGTGGAAGAGCATGTATTCCCTGCTGGTAAAATCTCGTGAGCACCTCTTTGAATATCCAAGAATCTCGATCATTGCATGGACCTCTGTTTCTGCATATTCTGAGGCTGTAGCTTTCTTTACTCATCGCCCAACTGTACTCTAATCAACTGCAGCATCGCCATACACTACACATAAACGGTTACGGATGTTCACCACGATTTCTTTTTCTAAACACAAGAATTAAATAACAGCACGCCGCTTGTAACGTGAATCGTATGTAGACGCCATTATGACATAGTACTACGTCTCTGCCATCTGTCAGAACGGTTCGAAATTTCAGCGGGGTACGGAATGAATATCAAATGTGAGGTTCCAGCAAGGACGTGTCTATGTATATTAATAGCTTTTTACTTATTGAACGACCTTCGTATAGGGCAAGATACAGCCTACAGAAAATTAAAGAGGCTTTTGGGGAAAAGATCTCAGAGGTAACCAGTCTTAAGCAACGAAGGGAAAGCTAAAAAGTGGAAAGAGTATATACAGTGTCTATACAAGGAAGTTGAAATTAAAAGCAATATTATAGAAAGGGAAGTGGACGTACATGAAGATGAGATGAGACATTTGATACTGCGGGAAGAATCTGACAAATGTGTGATGGATTTAAGTTGAATCAGGGCCCTGTGAGTAGACGATATTTCATCAGAACTATTGATACGCTTGGGAGAGGCAGCTACGACAAAGCTCTTCCATCTGGTGTGCAAGATGTATGAGACAGACGAAATACCCTCAGAATTCAAGAAGAATGCAGTAATTCCAATTCCAAAGAAAGCAGTTGCTGACAGGTGTCAAAATTACCGAACCATCAGTTTAATAAGTTATGGCTGGAAAATGCTAACATAAATTTTTTACAGAGGAATGGAAAAAACTGGTAAAAGTCGACCTCGAGGAAGATCGGTATGGATTCCGGAGAAATGTAAAAACACTCGAGGCAATACTGACCCAACGACTTATCTTCGAAGAATGGTTAAGGAAAGGCAGACATACATTTATAGTGTTTGTAGGCAGTGTTGACTGGAACAATCTCTTTGAAATTGTGAATGTAGCAACGGTAAAATACAGGGAGCGAAAGGCTATTTACAGCTTGTACGGAAACCAGACGGCCGTTGTAAGGGTCGTGGTGCATGAGTGGGAGGCGGTGGTTGAAAATTGAAAAAGCACTAAAGGAAACCAAAGAAAAGTTTGAAGCAGGAATTAAGGTTGAGGGAGAAGAACTAAAAGGTTCGAGACTTGCTGATGACATTGTAATTCTGTCAGTCAGCAAAAGCTTTGGAGGAGCTGTTGAACGAAATGGACAGTGTCTTGAAAGGACGGTATAAGATGAACATCATCAAAAGCAAAACAAGAATAATGGAATGTAGTCGAATTAATTCAGGTGATGCCAAGGGAATCAGATTAGGAAACGAGACACGTAAAGTAGAAGATGAGTTTTGCTGTTTGGGCAGCAAAGTAACTGATGATGACTGAAGTAGAGAGGATATAAAATGTAGACTGGCAATGGCAAGACAAGCATTCCTAAAGAAGAGAAATTTGTTAGCGTAAGCTATAGATTAAGTGTTAGGAAGTCTTTACTGAAGATGTTTGTCTGGAGTGTAGGCATGTAGGCATGTGGAACACGGACGATAAACAATTTACATAAAAAAGAATAGAAGATTTCGAAATGTGGTGCTATAGAAAAATGATGGAGATTAGATGGATCGATCACCTAACTAATAAAGAAGTACTGAATAGAATATGGGAGACAAGAAGTTGGTGGCACAACTTTAGAAAAAAGAAGGGATAGATTGATGGGACACATTCTGAGCCATCAAAGGATCGTCAATTTAATATTGGAGGGATGTGTGGGCGGTAAAAATCGTAGAGGGAGACCAAGACGTGAATAGAGTAAGGAGATTCAGAAAGATGCAGGTTGTAGTAGTTATTCGGAGGCTCGCACAGGATAGAGTAGCACGGAGAGCTGCATCATATCAGTCTTCGGACTGGAGACCAGAACAACAACATACAGTGGGATTCAAAATTTCTATTACGGGCTTGTAATGGTTGTAGAGGGGACTTGATACTGATGATTTGATAAGGAACCAATGTCCGGAAATATATCATTTGGATATAAAATGTTTGTAGAATGGATCGCTTCCAAATCACCAACTTTACGATATGTGCAAAAGCTGAGACGAAGGCACCGCCGTCATTCCATACCGTCATAATGACATCTTTTAATACCTTCGTTGACTACGACGGCAGTGAGGAATTGGTACGTTCGAAACTAGGAGGGTTGGCTGTGGTGCTCCTCGGACGCTATGCACTCTCTTCTTTGCAGAGGACGCCCTTCGTCACGTAGAAGAGAGCCCGAAGACGAGGACTGGAAACATTGCCAATGCCATGTGCTCCTACAGCACACAGTTCAGAGCTCACTGTCTCCGCTGTGTACGTCAGTGAAGCGGGGGATTTAAATGTGATCCGACCCTAAACTGATTTTACATCGAAGTCGTGTATTTCCGGACATAGGTTTCTTACCAGAACTGACCTACAAGGTCTACAGAAGCCTGTAATAGGAATTCCGTATCTCCGTGATGGTTGACTTGAGAACACTGTCACTCCGCAGAAACTATTACTGTTAACGCGTATCATAGAGAGCTACCACATGAGAACGGCATAATATGCCGAAATCGTGATTGTGAATAATTACACATTCAGATCAAAAATATTCGGCCACCTGTTAATGGGCATTAATATGGGATGCGTCGAACAGTTTTCTTTATCCTTTCTTAAATTCTGGTGGGAACACTTCCAATGAGGTGTCTGAGTGTCTGCGGTGGAATTCCCTCCAATTTTTTCCTCACGAGCCGAAGTCACGGAAAGCAATGATGATGGACGCTCGGTTCTGAACCGAAGTCGAAAATCTCATCACAAAGGTGTTCCATTAGGTTCACATCTGGCTTCACAGATGTTGCTTTGTGCAGGATGTATTATCACGCTGATGAAAACTACCATCGCCTCCGAACTGTTCCTGCACTATTCACAATGCTATAAAATACGTTAATATCCTTTCGCTTTCAACCTTCTCTTCAGAGCTGTAAGGGATCACACAGTAACGATGAAAAACACCGACAAAATATACACCACCTGCTTCGTACTTCACTGTTGGCGGTACACATGATGGCAGGTGGCGTTCTCCTGCCATTCGCCAAACACAAAACCTTACATCGAACTGCCATAAGGTTTAAGAAGATTTAGCACTCCAAATCACTCGTTTCCAGTAACCCACTGCTCAGTGCCGTCGCTCTGTATACTCTATCAAGTGTCGCAGTTACTACAGTAATGCCTGGCTTATACGACCGTTGTAAACCACTTCTTTTAACTCCCTACTCACAATCATAGTGCTAGCTGAATAACTGGTAGAACTTACGAATTCACGAGTGATTCCGTCTGCTGATTTCATGCGATTTTTTACGAACCAGTCAATGTATGAATAAAATGTTCTCGGGTTTCCAACCGCGTCAATTGGTTAAAACTACACGAGCTTTCGGCCAAGCACTCCTTGGCCATTGTCAAGTGTTATGACTGCCAGTGGGCTGTTGGTGCGCCCTTATATCGCTAGCTGCCGGCTGTGACGTCACTGGTGCCCGTGACATTGCCATATATGGGCATGTTTTGACTCGGCGTTCGATGTACCCTATTCAACCGCGCGATCGCTGGATCCCACGCAGCGCTGAGCTGTAAGCCACCGTCTCTGTTTAGGGTGTTTTTGGTAATTTTTATTTCAATAGCTTCCTGTATTAAACTGTCCCAGAAGCCGTTAGTGCGAGCCACGACAGAGGTATCGCCAAATTTTATGTGGTGACCGTTTTCTAACGCATGCTCAGATAACGCAGATTTCTCTGGATAGCGTAGGCGATAATACCTCTCATGTTCTTTTCTGCGTTGTTCCACAGTGCGCACTGTTTGTCCGATGTACATCTGGCCACACTCACAGCGTCTTTAACTGGTCTCAGTAATTGACGGATTTTCGTTGGAGGCCTGCTAGCGTATATAAGGGCGCACCAACAGCCCACTGGCAGTCATAACACTTGACAATGGCCAAGGAGTGCTTGGCCGAAAGCTCGTATAGTTTTAACCAATTGACGCGGTTGGAAACCAGAGAACATTTTATTCAATGTTATCGCCGCGAGACTCTGCATTCATACAGTCAATGCTATACTCGACAGTCTCTATACGTCACTGTATGAAGTCTGCCGGGTCTTGGTTTAGTTATCGCTGTTACTTGGCGTTTTCCTTGACAGCCACACGACCAACGCTTTAGAGTGTGTAAATGACACTGGTAAACTTGTTGCTCTGGTGACGTTCAATGAGTAGTAAAGGTTCGAAGTCGCTGAGCGCTCTTGAACGACCCATACCGCTTTTACTACTTCACTACTGACAACATGACAATTCTGCCCCTCCCCCCCCCCCTCCCTCCCTCCCCAACGCCTCTTCCACACTAGCGGCTGGGGTCCACATCTAGCCATTAATTCCGCAATGCAGAGGGGTTTCCGGATACTTTTAACCAGATAGTGTACATTTAACAACAGTCGAGGTGAAAATGTCATGTCTGATATATCTATCATTTTAGTTGGATTAGTTTTGTCATGGCTGCCCCTTTCCAGAATACTAGTTATTCTTTAGTAAGAAAGCTGATAGAATGAATGTAGAGACTTTAACAAGAGAAAAATTACAAATAAGTGGAGTGACAGTACAACTAACGTGGATTACATTTGAATATTTATCTTTCAACCTACATGTTGCGTAACAGTTCCACAAGAAGAGGATAAGCTGCCCGACAGCTCGGCCGGTATCGGGTAAATTAGAACCATCGCTAGAAAATATTAATGTTTAAGGACTTTTAGACTAGCGAACGAGATAATGCGGTACAGCATTGTGTTCAGCGGCTAACAAAAGAATTCACCCACGTGGCGTAGTACGGCAAGTTTACACTGAAACGCCAAGGAAACTGTTATAGGACTGCGTATTCAAATACAGAGAGATGAAAACAGGCAGAGTATGGCGCTGCGGTCGGCAATGCCTATATAAGACAAGTGTCGGCCACAGGTTTCAGATCGGCTACTGCTACTACAAAGGCAGGTTATCAAGATTTAAGTAAGTTTCAATGTGGTCTTTTAGTCGGCCCACGACCGATGGGGCACAGCAAAATGGTTCAAATGGCTCTGAGCACTATGGGACTTAACATCTAACGTCATCAGTCCCCTAGAGCTTAGAACTACTTAAAGCTAAGTAACCTAAGGACATCACACACATCCATGCCCGAGGCAGCATTCGAACCTGCGACGTAGCGGTCGCGTGGTGGCAGACTGAAGCGCCACAGCTCGGCCACAGCGGCCAGCGGGGCACAGCATCTCCGAGTTAGCTATGAAGTGGGGAATTTCCTGTACGACCATTTCAACCATTTCACAAGTGTACCGTGAATATCAGGAATCCGGTAAAATATCAAATCTCCGACATCGCTGTGGCAGGAAAACGATACTGCAAGAGCGGGACCAACGACGACTAAAGAGAACCGTTCAACGTGACAGAAGCGCAAGCTTTCCGCAAATTGCCGCAGATTTCAATGCTGGACCATCAACAAGTGTCAGCGCGCGAACCATTCAACGAAACATCAGCGATATGGGCTTTCGGGAGCCGAAAGCCCACTTGTGTACCCTTGATGGCTGCATGACACAAAGCTTTACGCCTCACCTGGACCCGTCAACAACGACATTGTTTAACACTGTTAAACACTGCATTCAGTCGGGAGAATCAATCGTGTGGGCAATTTGTTCCTTTTACGAAAGATTGCGAATTCCAGATGTGTACGAAGCCTTTTTGGACGATTTAACACAGACTCAGTGATTGCAGGCTCTCTTCGACACAGCTGAAACTTCCTCACTAATTACAGGGCCAACGTGATCATCAAATGATTCAGAAAAAACTCATTCGTTCATTCACTCCAGAACAAAAAATGTCACAAACCTTATTTATGAAGGAAATTGTGTATTAAATCCATCTCCATTACATGTCCAGATCTCCGGTAATTCCACGTCTTAATTATTTTCCGTTTACAGTCTCTTCCTCTTCAAACAAACCGCTAGCGGCACAAATGTTAATTGGCTCGCTTTAGCGAGAAGAAAAGCAGAATATGTATCTCTCAGAAACTCGTCAATCCCTCATCCGATACAGTCTCTTTCTCTTCAAACAAACCGCTAGCGGCACAAATGTTAATTGGCTCGCTTTAGCGAGAAGAAAAGCAGAATATGTATCTCTCAGAAACTCGTCAATCCCTCATCCGATACTCCAGAAGCTGTCCTAGTTACAATGCATATATGCATCTCTGTTATTTCAAAGAATAAACGCACTAGAAAATACTTTGGCGTCGTCGAGCTATCGCCGCATATGTTACGAGAAAATCAGATCAGATACTTTTCCAAAGTGAATGAATGTGAATGGTTTGATTGACAATGATTAATTGGTGCATGGTAGACTGTATTTTCTGTGGGGACATTACAATTGATTGTCACGGATTGTGCGGTCCCTATGTGTTTTTCCAGCATAAGATAGTTTAAGTTAGTTTAAGTAGTATGCAAGTCTAGGGACTGCTGACTTGGGCAGTTTGGTCCCATAGGAATTCACACATTCACACATACACACACCAACATTGGACTGTTGACTGGATGAATCTCGTTTCAAATTGTATCGAGAGGATGGACGTGTACGGGTATGGTGACAGCCTCATGAATCCGTGGAGCATTCTTTTCAGCAGGAGCTGGTGGAGGCTCTGTAGTGGTGTGGGGAGTGTGCAGTTGAACTGATATCGGGCCTCTGATACGTCTAGATACGATTCTGACAGGTGACACGTACGTAAGCATCCTGTCTCATCACCTGAATCGATTCATGTCCGTAGTGCATCCTGACGGACTTGGGCAATTCCAGCAGCACAATGCCACACCCCACTCGTCCAGAATTGCTACAGGGTGGCTCCAGGATCACTCTTCTGAGGTTAAATACTTCCGCTCCCCACCAGACTCCCCAGACGTGAATATTATTGAGCATATCTGGGATGCCTTGATACGTACTGTTCAGGTGAGATCTCCACCCCTTAGTACTCTTACGGATTTATGGACACCCTTGCAGGGTCCATGGTGTCAGTTCCCTCCAGCACTACTTCAGATATTAGTCGAGATCATGCACGTCGTGTTCCGGCACTTCTGCATGCCAGCAGGGGCCCTACGCGATATTAGGCAGGTGTACCAGTTTCATTGACTCTTCAGTGTGTAATCTCTTTCATCCACGCTGTGGTACCTGTTGTAACGGTTGTGTACGGCAGCCTAAATGAAGCGATATTGCGACCGGACGCCGGCTGTGGCGCAGGCTGCGTGCAAACAATGGGGAAAGTGGTGCGCGGCCTCGTGAGGAGCGCGGCTCGCGGAGCAGGTGGACCGGACCGGGGCCGGGACAGGCGCCACCCCGCGCCGCGCTGCGCGGGAAAGCTCGTTGCTCCGACAGAGGCGTGCGTCGCCAGCCTCCCAGCGACGAGGGCGACAGGTGAAAGTAGCAGCGGCCGCGGCGGCGGCGGCGGCGGCGCGCTAATTCCCGTGCGGGGGACGCTGCGCACCGTCGAACCGCAACAGCTGATCTACCTGCGCGTGCCATACGCTCCCTTCTGGCAGTCGTTCAAACTGTCAGCGTTTAGGAGCACTCAAAGCCAAGACCGCACCGAGACGGCTGCGGTGCCGACACAGGCAGCGCATGGTTATCCTGCGTAACCACCACTACTCCACAAAGAGCAAAACCAAGTATACCTTTTTTTTACTTCATGGAGTAGCTCAGGGCTAGTTCGAGAAAAATTTTTTTTTCCACACAAGCGACATGTTGTTTGGCGACCCCTGTTACGCAACCGTTCTTTTTTTTTTATCTCGTAAGATAAGTAAATCATAATGGAAAGGCATCTAAATCTACATCTACATTTATACTCCGCAAGACGTGCCTCTATCATTACCTCCCTTTCCTCTTCCAGTCTCGTGTCGCGTATGGTTCGAGGGAAGAACGATTGCCGGAAAGCCTCCGTGCGCGCTCGAATCTCCCTAATTTTACATTCGTGATCTCCTCGGGAGGTACAAGTAGGGGGAAGCAATATATTCGATACCTCATCCAGAAACGCACCCTCTCGAAACCTGGACAAGAAGCTACACCGCGATGCAGAGCGCCTCTCTCGCAGAGTCTGCCACTTGAGTTTGCTAAACATCTCTGTAACGCTATCACGCTTCCCAAATACCCCAGGACGAAACGCGCCTCTCTTCTTTTGATCTTCTCTATCACCCCTGTCAACCCGATCTCGTGCGCATCCCACACTGATGAGCAATACTCAAGTATAGGTCGAACGAGGGTTTTGTAAGCCACCTCCTTTGTCGATGGACTACATTTTCTAAGGACTCTCCCAATGAATCTCAACCTGGCACTCGCCTTACCAAAAATTAATTTTATATGATCATTCCACTTCAAATCGTTCCGTACGCATACTCCCAGATATTTTACAGAAGTAACCGCTACCAGTGTTTGTTCCGCTTTCATATAATCATACAATAAAGGATCCTTATTTCTATGAATTCGCAATACATTACATTTGTCTTTGTTAATGGTCAGTTGCCACTCCCTGCACCAAGTGCCTATCCGCAGCAGATCTTCCTGCATTTCGCTGCAATTTTCTAATGCTGTAACTTCTCTGTGTACTACAGCATCATCCGCAAAAAGCCGCATGGAACTTCCGACACTATCTACTAGGTCATTTATATATATTATGTCAATCAATGGTCTCATAACACTCCCCTGTGGCACCCCAGAGGTTAAAAAATGGTTCAAATGGCTCTGAGCACTATGGGACTTAACAGCTGAGGTCATGAGTCCCCTAGACTTAGAACTACTTAAACCTAACCAACCTAAGGACATCACACACATCCATGACCGAGGCAGGATTCGGACCTGCGACCGTAGCGGTCGCGCGGTTCCAGACTGAGCCAGAGGTTACTTTAACGTCTGTAGGCGTTTTTCCATTGAGAACAACATGCTGTGTTCTGTTTGCTAAAAACTCCTCAATCCAGCCACAGAGCTGATCTGATATTGCGTAGGCTCTTACATTGTTTATCAGGTGACAGTGCGGAACTGTATCGAACGCCTTCTGGAAGTCAAGGAAAATGTCATTTACCTGGTAGCCTGTATCTGATATTTTCTGGTTCTCATGAACAAATAAAGCGAGTTGGGTCTCACACGATCGCTGTTTCCGGAATTCATGTTGATTCCTACAGAGTAGATTCTGGGTTTCCAGAAATGACATGATACGCGAGCAAAAAACATGTTCTAAAATTCTACAACAGATCGATGTCAGAGATACAGGCATCTGCTCGACGACCCTTCTCGAAAACTGGAACTCCCTGTGCTCTTTTCCGATTATTTGGAACCTTCCGTTCCTCTAGAGACTTGCGGTACACGGCTGTTAGAGACACCTTAGATCGGTATTATAAATAGACACCGACAAATGTGGTACATAACAGTACTTGCGATTTTCGGTAGCTGACTAACGTAATTTAGTATCCTTTTCCGTTCTATTTGAATTGGCATATCTCATATAAGTGAGAGGACATTGACAAGAAGACTACGACGAGACGACAGCTCCGTGAAGTCACGTAGGCCACCACCCTGAGAGCAGTTCTCGAAAGGGAGTGGCGGGAGGCACACAGGTCAGTGTCTCGCAGGCTGCCGGTCAGTCTTCTGTATTGCCACCACTGTACGCCCAAAGCACCACAGGCAGAACACAGATAAGATCTCTTGTGGCGAAAGGGCCCTACTGCGACCACTCTTAGAATCCAGAAGTGGAATGAGAAGGTTTGCTGTTTTGTAGCAAAGTCCAAGGAGGCACTATTGTGCATGAACGTTGAAACCTGTATTTTATCCATAAAGTGCCAGATAAGAGTCCGTGCACAATATCTTGACCAGTAGATGCGGAGAAGGTAGGGGACGGGTGGGAGACCGGTAGTAGTGGGGCTGCGGGTAGGAGCTGTCGGGGAAGTGCCGAGTGCTGGAGGGGAAGTGACGTTCTAAACTGAAGCCCACATTCATATTTTTGATAAGTATGTAGCCGGGCGCCTCCACGCCCCTCTTGCATGGTGACCATTCAGAAATATGTCACCTGTGCTTTGGTTAGTATTTATAAGGAATTCTGTCGAAAATACAGCGATATACACTACTGGCCATTAAAATTGCTACACGTAGAAGAAATGCAGATGATAAACGGGTACTCATGGGACAAATATATTATACTATAACTGACATGTGATTACATTTTGACGCAATTTGGGTGCATAGATCCTGAGAAATCAGTACCCAGAACAACCACCTCTGGCCGAAATAACGGCCTTGATACGTCTGGGTATTGCGTCAAACATAGCTTGGATGGCGTGTATAGGTACAGCTGCCCATGCAGCTTCAACACGATACCACAGTTCATCAAGAGTAGTGACTGGCGTATTGTAATGAGCCAGTTACTCGGCCACCATCGACGAGACAATTTCAATTGGTGAGAGATCTGGAGAATGTGCTGGCCAGGGCAGCAGTCGAACATTTTCTGTATCCAGAAAGGCCCCTACAGGACCTGCAACATGCGGTCGTGCATTATCCTGCTGAAATGTAGGGTTTCGCAGGTATCGAATGAAGGGTAGAGCCACAGGTCGTAACACATCTGAAATGTAACGTCCACTGTTCGAAGTGCCGTCAATGAGTACAAGAGGTGACCGAGACGTTTAACCAATGGCAGCCCACGCCATAACGCCGGGTGATACGCCAGTATGGCGATGACGAATACACGCTTCCAATGTACGTTCACCGCGATGTCGCCATACACGGATGCGACCATCATGATGCTGTAAACAGAACCTGGATTCCAGAATGAGATTTTCACTCTGCAGCGGAGTGTGCGCTGATATGAAACTTCCTGGCAGATTAAAACTGTGTGCCCGACCGAGACTCGAACTCGGGACCTTTGCCTTTCGCGGGCAAGTGCTCTACCATCTGAGCTACCGAAGCACGACTCACGCCCGGTGCTCACAGCTTTACTTCTGCCAGTATCTCGTCTCCTACCTTAATCTGCCAGGAAGTTTCATATCAGCGCACACTCCGCTGCAGAGTTAAAATCTCATTCTGGAAACATCCCCCAGGCTGTGGCTAAGCCATGTCACCGCTATATCCTTTCTTTCAGGAGTGCTAGTTCTGCAAGGTTCGTAGGAGAGCTTCTGTAAAGTTTGGAAGGTAGGAGACGAGATACTGGCAGAAGTAAAGCTGTGAGCAGCGGGCGAGAGTCGTGCTTCGGTAGCTCAGATGGTAGAGCACTTGCCCGCCAAAGGCAAAGGTCCCGAGTTCGAGTCTCGGTCGGGCACACAGTTTTAATCTGCCAGGAAGTTTCAGAACCTGGATTCATCCGAAAAAATGACGTTTTGCCATTCGTGCACCCAGGTTCGTCGTTGAGTACACCATCGCAGGCGCTCCTGTCTGTGATGCAGCGTCAAGGGTAACCGCAGCCATGGTCTCCGAGTCTGTGCTGCTGCAAACGCCGTCGAACTGTTTGTGCAGATATTTGTTGTCTTGCAAACGTCCCAACTGTCGACTCAGTGATCGAGACGTGGCTGCACGATCCGTTACAGCCATGCGGATAAGATGCCTGTCATCTCGGCTGCTAGTGATACGAGGCCGTTGGGATCCAGCACGGCGTTCTGTATCACCCTTCTGAACCCACCGTTTGCATATTCTACTAACAGTCATTGGATCTCGACCAACGCGAGCAGCAATGTCGTGATACGATAAACCGCAATCACGATAGGCTACAATCCGACCTTTACCAAAGTCTGAAACGTGATGGTACGCATTTCTCCTCCTTACACGAGGCATCACAACTACGTTTCACCAGGCAACGCCGGTCAACTGCTGTTTGTGTATGAGAAATCGATTGGAAACTTTCCTCATGTCAGAACGTTGTAGGTGTCGCCACCGGCGCCAACCTTGTGTGAATGCTCTGAAAAGCTTATCATTTACATATCACAGCATCTTCTTCGTGTCGCTCAAATTACGTGTCTGTAGCATGTCACCTTCGTGGTGTACCAATTTTAATGGCCAGTAGTGTATTTTCGTCTCCCTTATTAACAACTTGTGGCTTTCAGAAAAGCATCAGAAATGGCGAATTTTGAGTAAAACTTACACATTTCTCTCCTTGCCACGTTGACATTTTCTTCTTTTGCCAAAACACAGCGTAGTTTACACAGTCTCATCTCACTAACATGTGGAGATGCAGTTGCGAGAGAATTCTGAAACAGTGATTTATTAAATTTATTCAGTGGGGAACTGAGGAAAAGTAAGGTCAGTAACTTACGAAAAAGGGTATCGTCGGTACAAAACAAGGGTTTAATGTCTTCACTTATGTTGCTCCAATACCCATAGCATTTCTCGTTTCACAAGTTATCGATGACCCTTAAAAATTACATTCTTTCATCGAAAAAGTCTGTAATTAGTGGAATAACACGGTAGATATTGAAATTTTCCATCTAATAACCATACCGAATAATACTCTCCTCTTTGCGTGCTATTTTTTCCAAAATTTCATTTCGATATCTAAAACCGTTTATGAAATATGAAGTACGTTGTGGCTTTATCGCTGGCCCGGCGCGATCGCAAATGAAACTGCTACTTCAGATCAATTTTCTCGAGTTTGGTGACAGATGTAGAGACCTCCACCCAAGTATAAACAAAAATTCAATATGTTAGCTAAATTTCACAAACATTTACATATTTTGCCCAAAACGCAAAATCATAGCAATTTTTCATTCCAAGCGTTTTCGTATTTCGCAGGCTCTTACTTCCACGAGAGTATCACAATAATTATGACCATTAACGAAATAATGGGCACACCATCTTGAACCTGACATATAAAGCTAAAAGTAATCCAAAAATTAATTTTTTTTTGCGAATATCTTCCGTAAAAGCCTTTGAGGAAGATTGTAGGGCGTGTTCCTCGATTCTGTCATCCTCGATCTACCGAAACGTGGCAGATAGTGCCGGCCATCCCTTCCGAACAAACGAATGAACTGACCAGCGCCCTGGACGAAAATTGGTCACTGCGCATCGGCCATCGTGCCCAGTCTCTCCTAGAGTTGCTATCTCGAAAATGGAGTGGGAACCCTCAGTTTCGGGATGCTTCGAAGGTGTGAGATACTGCTGGACGTCGACTTCACAAAAACCAAATGTTCAAGCAGATTTTAAGAACTGTCAGGATTGGCTAATAAGGGTGGGCTCGATTAGAGGAACTCGCATATAATAATACGGACTCACTTCAATGGCCACAGAGATGCTTTTTCATTGTTAAACGGCAGAACGCACATTGCTTGTTAACCGCTTAATACAGGGATTCCCAAATGGTGGGCCGGCCGTTGTGGCCGAGCGGTTCTAGGCGCTTCAGCCTGGAACCGCGCGACCGCTACGGTCGTAGGTTCGAATCCTGCCTCGGTCACGGATGTGTGTGATCTCTTTAGGTTAGTTAGGTTTAAGAAGTTCTAAAGTCTAAGGGACTGATGACCTCCGATGTTAAGTCCCATAGTGCTCAGAGCCATTTGAAACATTTTTGAACTCAAATGGTGGTACGCGTGCCACGGTCAAAGAAAATCGATTTATTGCACAATGTTTGTTTCGGAATTAATGCAGGACATATAAGGTTGGACTGTAACCTCTCGACCGCTTCATTCATTAGTCATCATTGCCTTAGCTGGGAGCGATTTATCTCATTTTGACATTGGACATTATCACCAAAGCAAACATAACATACATTGGTACCTGAGCAATATAGGAAAATACATGCATAATTAAAAACATTTCTCTCCAATAAAACAAGACATCTACATTATCACTTCCAGAGAACAGTACAATTAGAGTTCTGGCGTTAGAAAATAGGGTTTGAACTAAATCTGTACTTCTGCTAAATATCTTCTCGAAAATTACTCTTTTCTCAAAATTATGTAAGTCCGCTAATTCCAGAGAGCCGTCTCAGTTCTGCATCCACGTAACCTTGCTAATTTTTTGTTTGTATTCTTTATCCCAAACAGCAGTCACTGACCAGTGAAACATTTAAACTAGAAATTAAAAGGAAAGACGACATAACCTTAAAAAAACAACTGTTACTGGCCTATACTAAGAAGACTAAAAAAAATACAGAGCGCAACTTACCGAGGGAACACCTGTTCCCAGCTAGCGGAATCAGTATAACACAGATTTCACTAAGCAAGAATTGCGGTAACCGGCCACAAAGGAAACCAGTAAGATTAAACACTGAGGAAAAATATCGCAGCATTAAGCAAACGGCCATGACTGACGAAGGAACAGTTAAGTAAAATATTGCAACAAATAACCCAGCATTACACAAACGGCAGTTATTAACGAACGGCTAATCCACTTACACAACAGAGGTCGTAGTTTTACTGAGACAACGCCCATGAGCAATGGACAGTATGTGTACAAGTAAATATTCTTTAAGCAAGAAAGCCCGTAACTGACCAGTAAAACAAACAGTTACATTAAATATTTAATAGCAAAATCGCACAGCATTAAAAAAGTGGCCATGATTTTCCTGCAGCTAAATTACTTACATAATACAAAGCGTGATTTTACTGCAAGATCGCGAAAAAACAATTGTCAAGGTGATTATATGAATAGAGAAATATTTGTTAGGCAAGGGCGGCCGTAACTAACAGGTAAAAGAAAGCAGATTAAATATTAACAAGCAAAATAACACAGCATTAAACAAGCGGGCATTATTAACCAATATTTAAGCCTCTTATACAATACCAGGAATAATTTTATTGAGAAAACGCTCGTGACCAATTGGCGGTGTGTATATGTCAATAAGTAAGTTTACATAAACAGGGACGGTCGTGCCTGACCAGTAAAAAACCGTTATATCCAATTCATATAAGAAATGTAACTTATTATTGACCGAGCGGGCGTTTTTTAACCGACAGCTAAGCAGACTAACCTTACAAGGTGAAACGGCTCTGACTGGGCGATGGCAGACATTACTCTATTTAATGGAACTCCGAATGGAGTATTCTTTAAGCTACAAGAACGGCCACCATAATTCATGGGACTCCAGAAACGTTTAAAAGGTCTCATTTGTTCAACAACAAGTCCGTGCATAATCAAGGGAAAACCATAAACACACAGTAGTGACATTAAAGCCACTTTGTAGAAAATTATATCTTCATTGCGTTGCATTACATTCAGATTCAATGCACACCTTACTATCACCTCCGACCGCAGGTTCAACGCGTTTCCTTCTTTAGTGCTATCTGTCATCAAAACGATCGCGGTACAGCTTCGCGACTACAATTGTTTCATTTATGCGATTATTATAATCTTACCCCAGATCCTTTTATCAGATATGCTAAGGTTGTAACAGAGGAATATTGTAATTGCTTGGTAAGAGTTTTCTTTAATGGAACAAACGAAATTAATTGCTATTCTCGTTTGAGTTAGTAATCATTTAATTCCTAATTCATTATTTTGGATGGTGATCAATTAACGTACGTCAGATACAGGTCACAATTTCCACACCTCGAACTTTGAATCTTGCAACCATAAGCTGGCACCCGCTCTTCCGCTTTTCCTTCTCCCACTTTTACCTGTGTCAGTTTTCTCTGCTAATTTTGATAAAAATCTTGCACTTGGGCGCCCCTGTCGCCCCTCTCTGCTTGGCACCCAAAGCGGTGGCTTATGTCGCTTAGGCCTTAAACCGTCCCTGTGTTTGTTATGGGTTTATAGTGATGAATTTTTATGGTTCCGTAAGTCGATCGGTAAAAACGGAACACTTATAACGTCACTTTGTTGTCTGTCTGTCTTTCTTTCTTTCTTTCTTTCTCCCCAGCTGTTAAGACCCGTTGCACAGATATCTCTAAAATGGAAAGCAGTTGGAACTATTCACTAGTTTATCAGTGAGTTAAAATTGCTTCTAGAGTTAAACAGAGACAGTAAAAGAAACTACATCAATAATGAGGACAAAATACACTATGTGATCAAAATTATCCTGATGCCTGGCTGAAAATGACTTACAAGTTCGTGGCGGCCTCCATCGGCAATGCTGGAATTCAGTACGCTGTTGATGACAGCTTCCACTCTCGCAGGCATATGTTCTATCAGTGCTGGAAGGTTTCTTGGGGAATGGCAGCCCATACTGCGCGGAGTGCTGCATTGAGGAGAGGTGAGGCCTGGCAAGAAGCTGGCGTTCAGAACATCCCAAAGGTGTTCTATAGGATTCAGGTCAGGACTCTGTGAAGGACAGTCCATTACAGGGGTGTTATTGTCATCTAACAACTCCGCCACACGCCATACCTTATGAACAAGTGGTCGACCGTTTTGAAAGAGGCAATCGCCATCCCCGAACTGCTCTTCAACAGTGGGAAGCAAGAAGGTGCTTAAAACATAAGTGTATGACTCTGCTGTGATAGTGCCATGCAAAACAACAAGAGGTGCAAGCCCCCTCCATGAAAAACACGATCACACCATAACACCACCACCTCCGAATTTCCCTGTTGGCACTGCACACGTTGCCAGATGACGTTCACCGGGCATTAGCCATATCCACACCCTGCCATCGTATCGCCACATTGTGTACCGTGATTCGCCACTCCACACAACGTTTCTTGACTTTTCAGTCGTCCACTGTTTACGCTCCTTACACAAAGCGAGGCGTCGTCTGGCATTTACCGGCGTGATGTGTGGCTTATGAGCAGCCACTCAGTCATGAGATCCAAGCTTCCTCACCTCCCTCCTTTCTGTCATAATACTTGCAGTGGATCCTGGTGCAGTTTGTAATTCCTGTGTGATGGTCTGGATAGGTGTCTGCCTATTACACATTACGACCCTCTTCAACTGTCGGCGGTCTCTGTCAGTCAACAGACGAGGTCGGCCTGTACGTTTCTGTGCTGTACGTGTCCCTTCACGTTTCCACTTCACTATCATATCGGAAACAGTGGACCTAGGGATGCTTAGGAGTGTGAAAATCTCGCGTACAGACGTATGGCAAGTGACACCCAATCACCCAACCACGTTCGAAGTCCGGGAGTTCCACGGAGCGCCCCATTCCGCTCTCTCACGATGTCTAATGACTACTGAGGTCGCTGATATAGAATACCTGGCACTAGGTGGCCGCACAATACACGTGTGTTTTTTGGGATATCCGGATACTTTTGATCATATAGTGTATGTATATTTATTTCTATAATAGCAGGTTCCTCATTAAATATTTCTAACCTCCTAGGATCCTGATCTGATGTGTATTTCATGATGTATTTTCATGTATTAACAGTTTTAATCTATTTTGGGTCTTTTCTATTTCAACGAAAAAAAAGTTCAATACCGAAGTTCCGAATTTTTCCCGGAGAATCCAAATCCACCATAAAAATGGGGGTTCCTGTTTAATATTTCAAAGTTTCCTGCTGTAGTCCCTCGGGAGGTTCTACTTTGGTGTAATTGAATGTCCCACTTCGATACGAACAATTTCTATTAGAACCTTTCTTGAATACGATTTTGGCCATGCGCTTCTAGGCGCTCAGTCCGGAACCGCGCGACTGCTACGGTCGCAGGTTTGAATCCTGCCTCGGGCAAAGATGTGTGTGATGTCCTTAGGTTAGTTAGGTTTAAGTAATTCGAAGTTCTAGGGGACTGATGACCACAGATGTTAAGTCCCATAGTGCTCAGAGCCATTTGAACCATTTTTTTTAATACGATTTGTATTTTTCCAGATTTTTTTTAAAGTTTCAAGTGACTCACTTTGTATATGTCGGCCCTCGTGGTCGTTTTTTAATTAATAAAAAGAGAACAAGGTGGTCTAGTGGAAAAGCACGCGTCTGCGTACAGACAGGTCTTGGATCAAATCTCGGTCGGAGTAAGTAATTTCAGTCTTCGTTTTAACTTTATGTGCCGTTTTCCCGCTGGATAATAAAAAATGGTTCAAATGTCTCCGAGCACTATGGGACTCAACTTCTGAGGTCATTAGTCCCCTAGAACTTAGAACTAGTTAAACTTAACTAACCTAAGGACATCACACACATCCATGCCGAGGCAGGATTCGAACCTGCGACCGTAGCGGTCTCGCGGTTCCAGACTGCAGCGCCTAGAACCGCACGGCCACTTTGGCCGGCCCCGTTGGATAATAGGTTTGGTTAGAGAGATGCAAGTCGTCGAAGTGGTGTTCAGTTGAAAGAATACCGCCAGACTATTGAGCCACAAAATTATTACGAAACCCTTTTAGTAGTTGCACGTGTTTTTTTTTTAAGTAATGTCTCCTCCGAATTTTTATATGATCTCTGCATTTTTCTTTTGTACAGCATACATTGAATTCTTCTTCTTACAATATTTCACCCTAACACAAAAAAAACAAGTAAGACTCACTACGAAGGTTTCTCGGAATGGGACGATAGTCGATAAATGTGATGTACATGTACATATGATTACAGTTTCAGAAAAAAATTATTGGTTTGTTCAAGAGAAAAATCTTCACAGACTGAGCAAGTTAATAATGTGTTGATCGAATTCTGACCCTTAAAAGCAATTATTCGACTTGGCATTGACTGACACAGTTGCTGGATGTCATCCTGAGGGATGTCATGCCAAATGCTGTTCAAAGGATATGTTAGACCTTCAAAATTCCGAGCTGGTTGGAGGGCCCTGTCCTTAATGCTCCAAACATTCACATTTGAGGAGAGATCCGTCGACATTGCTGCCAAGACAAGCAGTACGAACTCTCGCCGCGCGCGGTCGGGTACTACCTTGCTGGAAGGATGCTATGCTGCAAGGGTGCCGCTGATGACTAGCAAAAGGGTCCTGCTATGAAAGGAAATGGCGCCCCAGATCATTACTCCCGGTTGTTGGACCATATGGTGGGTGATAGTCACACTGGTATCCCACCGCTGTCCAGGGCGTCTCCTGAAACGTCTTCGGCCGGGAATCTCACTGACTGAAATAGAATTCAGTGATGAGTCCTGTTTCGAAGCAAGTCCTAAAAACGAGTGAAGAACAGTCTGAAGACGCCCCGGAAAGAATACGATACCAACCTGACTTTTGCTGGTGTGGTGGTCTTTGGTGCCATATCGTTTCACTGCACACGTGATAGGTGAATTGGAGTGTCAATCATTAAAACAAAGGTGTTTTTCGTTGCGACGGGATCTTCTCATGAAATTTCAATCACCAGTTTTCTCCTCCGATTGCGAAAACATTCTGTTGGCACCCACCTACATAGGGAGAAATGATCATCACGATAAAATAATAGAAATGAGGGCTCGCATAGAAAAATTTAAGTGCTTGTTTTTCCCGTTTCGTGTTTTAACATGTTAGAGAACTGTGGAGAACGGATGCAAGACCTAAACGACACGAGCAACCTGTGAATCGGCAGATGACTCCGCAATTTGGCACACAAAATGAATAAATGGTCATGATGTGGAGGTGTGGTGAGTATTGAATACGAAATTTATTATTTTGATGTATTCAAATGAAAAGGGACAACGAATAGATTTCTTAATCAGTTGTAACATTATCTTATGAGAGCCAGATAATTCGTACACACTGATGGAAAAAAATCACAACACCACGAAGAAGCTGTGCGACATAAAAGAAACTTGGTAGGCATGTTTCCACGTCTGAAGGACGATGTGTATTTAAATTTCGCGCCAGCCGCATGAGACTGGCGCTGTTAGCGCCACTGTGAGGATGTAAATCAGATTTGCTTTCAGTACATGCTATGACGGTCGTACGCGTTAGTTACCTTTCAGTCTCGGCGTGGTTAGTTTATGTTTGTCAAGAATTCTTTTAAGGCGGCATAGACGCCGTTAGCAACACCTTGCTGAGATTGAACGTAGTCGTGTAATAGGGTTACGAGGAGCTGGATGTTTCCTCTGCGATACTGCACGAAGACTAGGTAGGAATGTAGCCATTGTGCATGATTCCTGGCAGCGGTGATCTTGAGAATGTACTGTCGTAAGAAGACCAGGCTCCGTCCACTTGGCACTGCCGTATTGAGCGTATGGCTCTGGCGCAACGTACTGCACCTGCAAAAGCAATTCGAGCAGCAGTTCGCAGCACTGTGGTACAACTGTCAACAATCGGTTACTCCAACGACAGTTCCGAGCCAGACGCACTGTAGCGTGCATTCCACTGACAGCAAACCAGAGCCTTTTGTAAAATATCATTGTGTCAAGCGAGAGCTCATGGGAGGGTAGGGGGGAAATCGGTTGCGTTTTCTGATGCCATCAAGGGCCGTGTGTTGGTTAGGATGAGTCCAATTAAGGGTCTGCACCCAATCTGCCTGCTTACTAGACACACGGGACCACTCCTGGAGTTATGGTGGAGGTGTGATTTCTTATGGCAGCAGGAGCACTCTCGTGGTTATCTCATAATTCTGACTGCAAATTTGCACATCAGTCTGATGATTCGGCATGTTGTGCTGCCATTAATGGGCAGCATTCCAGGTGACATTTTCCAACAGGATAACGCTCGCCCACATACCGCTGTTGTAATCCAAGATGCTCTACGATGTGTCGACGTGTTGCCTTAGCCTGCTCGATCACTAGATCTGTGACCATTAAGGCACATATGAGGCATCATCGCACGACATCTCCATCTCAACCGACGAAGTGCAACGGACATGGTACTCCAGCCCACAAACTGACATTCCTCACCTGTACAACACAATGCATGTACGTTTGCATGCTTGCATTCAACACTCTGGCGATTATACCGATTATTAATGTAGCAGCATTTCAGATTTGCGATAGCTTCTCTCGAGCATACATGAGCCTGTGATCATGCAGCGTCAGTCACTTACAAATGTATTCACAAAATTTCAAAAACTACACATTAATTATTTTTTGGTGCTGCGATTTTTTCCGTCGGTGTAATTAGTTATGTGTATTTGTTGTATTTCGACAGAGACGGCAATCGTATGATTTAAGGTAATTTTGAAATAATGTGAAAGTGAAGCTAAGGCCTTAGCAAAATTGGAGCCTGTCTTATTTTTTATATTTTATAAATTTTAACACAGAAAATCTCCAAAGGCAATTTTGGAGGGGGGATAAGTTTTATGCCACATCTCCACCTACATTTCATTACATTTTTATTCTTACGTTGTTATATTCAGTATAGAAAGATTCATGTCATTGTAAGGTAGCAATAAGCGTACTCGTTACATCACGTGAGAGATGGTCTCTGAATATGAGACCGGCGGATTTGTAAGAGCTGTATCGTGCTGGAACCTATATAGACAGCTGAGATTGGCCTGCGAGGCTTTGCGCGAGGAACCAGAATTTTCTTCATTTATATTTACTGTCTGAATTTTAATGTACATCCTCGACCATGCTTGTGACGTTACTTGCACTGACATCTTGTTAATAACAATTGTAATGATGTTCTATCCACATGTAAAAACTAAATAACTTCAGTTAAAGCTGACAGCCGTTACTGAGCTACAGATCAATCACAGGCTTGTCCTGAGTGAACAGGCGCTATAACGTTAGGATAGCTCACTAGGAGTTTGTGATCGTGTCCGGAGGAGACAGTATTTTAATCTGTGAATAAAATGTGATTTTCGCGTTAAGCTGGAATGGTGTACTATAAGTGCCTCAGTTGACGTTCTTTTATGAGCTCTCGTATGAATTCTAAGATCGTGTGGAGCTTTTTATTGTGGCTTTCGCTCTGGAAATAATTAGGATCCAAAAACTTTGACACGAAGAATAATAGCAGGCTGGTTTTCAGAACCTTTTTCTTGATTTTTTGGTTCTATAAATAGAAACATAGATCCAGTGGCATCCTAATATCATACAATTTTAATATTTCAATGCCACTTAATTCCTTCCGATTTTCCACTTCGTGATGCACTGTTTACTGCATCGGGCCAATGCAGAAGCAACCAACATTACAAAGTCTGTAGCGAAACAGAGCACGATCGTTACGTGAAACGCGCCATGCGGAACTTCCCTACACCGCTACTAACATTACACAATTTGTTACATTGTGAAATAAACATGACAAAGAATCGTGTGATAGTAGTTTTATAAAATGTAATTCCTTTCAGTAACAACCGAAAATCGCTATCGTCTGCACTGATAACGTGGCTTTTAACAGTTATGCGAGATATAGTCAATAATTAATGCAACACATTTCTCGGCCATTTTCGGTTAAATATGTGGAATTTGCTGTGGGACGTTGTGGAATGTTCCCGCTTCAGCCCATTAAGTTTCATATAGTTCCGATAGACGGCAGTGCTATACGTAGCCCTCAAAATGAGGTCTGTAATGGAGGTGCTTGCCAAGCAGAAAGCTGCCACTGAGTTTCTTTTGGCGTCGCAGATGTTCATAGGCGCCTGTAAAATGTCCACGGAGACCTGCCACTGTATAAAAGCACGGCGACTCGCTGGGTGAGGTGTCTGTTGTCTTCGCAACAAGGTCACACAAACCTATCCTATCTCCCTCGTGCTGGCGGGCGCACACACCTGTGGCTCCTGCAATGTCGGAACGTGCGGACACTCTCATTCGATACGATATTGCAGTGCTTGTGTTATTCCAAATACGATGCAAAGTTCCTTTGCATATACATGCATGTCGAAAGGAACCGGCACTGCAAATGTTTTCGCAGTTTCGAATACGGACAACCATCAGCTGCAGAATAGAATGACGACAATGAAAATTTACGCCTTATCCGCACTCGAACGCGGATTTCTCGCTCATCGCGAGCGGTAGCCTTACCATTTGGCTACCTATGCACGACTCACGGCCAGGCCCAATCTTCCATATGTCGTCAACCGTGAGTCGACAACCTGTGCTCGTAACTTCATTACGTATATCAGCGTACGAGTGAGACATCTTACTTGAAAACAGCTTGCCCTGTCTCGGCGGGTACATACGATATTGCAATGCCTGTGTTATTCTAATTTACGATGAAAATTTCCTTTAGACATGCATGCATCCCAGTCCGGCACAGGTTTTCACTGTCGTCATTCAATTTTACAGCTGACGGTTATCCATATTCGCAATTGCGAATACATTTAATGTAGTCTCCTTCGAGGTGATCGACGTATCGCAATCAGATACCTCGCTGGTGAACTGGATTGTTGGTATTGCTCACACACTCGTCCACCAATTGGAATACTCATAGGTGCGTGCTTGCTGAATTCCTTACCGCTTAACAGGAGACCATAAAGAGCAACAAAGGACCATCTGTGCGGAATTTGCATGCGCATTACGACTCTGATCTTGAGAATTTTTGTCGATCGTCATGAAACATGCTTTCGTCACTTGGAACCGGAATCAAAATGGCAATACATGCACAGGCGCCACACAACCTCTCCTTCGACGAAAAAGTTCAAACCGCACCCTCAGTCGGCAAAGTCAGATTTTAAAGAGATCATTCTGTTTGATATCCTCCCTCACAGTCCAACTATCAACTCTGAAGTATATTGAGCTACCCTCAGGAAATTGAAGAAACGCCTTCAACGCATTAGTGGCCACAAAAATCAAGTCAGGCCCCGTCCGCTTCCGCGCGGCTCCTATCAACTTTTACGATATGTTCTGATTTGTTTACATGGTCCTAATTCCGCTGTTTGTTCATGCTAATGTTGCGCTCTTCGTCGTTCGTGTTTAGGTTAGTTTTATTAGCACCGAATTTTATTTTTATTTTCTAGAATTAAGTGGATAAAAAGACGAGGGCTAGTAGAAATCCTTGGGTAAAGGAAGAAATATTGAATTTAATTGATGAAAGGAGAAAATATTAAAATGCAGTAAATGAAGCAGGCAAAAAGAAATACAAACGTCTCAAAAATGAGATCAACAGGAAGTGCAAAATGGCTAAGCAGGGATGGCAAGAGGACAAATGTAAGGATGTAGAGGCTTATTTCACTAGGGGTAAGATAGATACTGCCTACAGCAAATTAAAGAGACCTTTGGAGAAAAGAGAAACACTTGTTTGAATATCAAGAGCTCAGATGGAAACCCAGTCCTGAGCAAAGAAGGGAAATCAGAAAGGTGGAAGGAGTATATAGAGGGTCTAAACAAGGGCGGTGTACGTCAGGACAATATTATGGAAATGGAAGAGGATTTAGATGTAGATGAAATGGGAGATATGATACTGCTTGAGGAGTTTCACAGAGCACTGAAAGACCTGAGTCGAAACAAGGCTCCGGGAATAGACAACATTCCATTAGAACTACTGACAGCCTTGGGAGAGACACTCCTGACAAAACTCTACCATCTGGTGAGTAAGATGTATGAGACAGGCGAAATTCCCTCAGACTTCAAGAAGAATATAATAATTCCAATCCCAAAGAAAGAAGGTGTTGACAGATGTGAAAATTACCGAACTATCAGTTTAATAAGTCACGGCTGCAAAATACAGACAAGAATTCTGTACAGACGAATGGAAAAACTGGTAGAAGCCAACCTCGGGGAAGATCAGTTTGGATTCCGTAGAAATGTTGGAACACGTGAGGCAATACTGACCCTACGTCTTATCTTAGAAAATAGATTAAGGAAAGGCAAGCTTACGTTTCTAGCATTTGTAGACTTAGAGAAAGCTTTTGATAATGTTGACTGGAATACTCTCTTTCAAATTCTGAACGTGGCTGGGGTAAAATACAAGGAGCGAAAAGCTATTTACAATTTGTACTGAAACCAGATGGCAGTTATAAGAGTCGAGGGACATGAAAGGGAAGCAGTGGTTGGCAAGGGAGTGAAACAGGGTTGTAGCCTCTCCCCGATCATATTCAATCTGTATAATGAGCAAGCAGTAAAGGAAACAAAAGAAAAATTCGGAGTAGGTATTAAAATCCAAGGAGAAGAAATAAAAACTTTGAGGTTCGCCGATGACATTGTAATTCTGTCAGAGAACGCAAAGGACCTGGCAGAGTACCTGAACGGAATGTACAGTGTCTTGAAAGGAGGATATAAGATGAACATCAATAAAAGGAAAACGAGGATAATGGAATGTAGTCGAATGAAATCGGGTGATGCTGAGGGAATTAGATTAGGAAATGAGACACTTAAAGTAGTAAAGGAGTTTTGCTATGTGGGGAGCAAAATAACTGATGATGGTCAAAGTAGAGAGGATATAAAATGCAGACTGGCAATGGCAAGGAAAGCGTTTCAGAAGAAGAGATATTTGTTAACATCGAGTATAGATTTAAATGTCAGGAAGTCGCTTCTGAAAGTATTTGTATGGAGTGTAGCCATGTAAGGAAGTGAAAGGTGGACAATAAATAGTTTGGAAAAGAAGAGAATAGAAGCTATCGAAATGTGGTGCTACAAAAGAATGCTGAAGATTAGATGGGTAGATCATATAAGTAATGAGGAGGTATTGAATAGAATTTGGGAGAAGAGGAGTTTGTGGCACAACTTGACTAGAAGAAGGGATCGGTTGGTAGGACATGTTCTGAGGCATCAATGGATCACCAATTTAGTATTGGAGGGCAGCGTGGAGTTTAAAAATCGTAGAGGGAGACCAAGAGATGAATACACTAAACAGATTCAGAAGGATGTAGGTTGCAGTAGGTACTGGGAGATGAAGAAGCTTGCACAGGATGGAGTAGCATGGAGAGCTCCATGAAACCAGTCTCGGGCCTGAAAACCACAACAACAACAACAGGTCATTGCCGCTCCCATCATTTAAAAAAGGATTAAAAAAGAAAGATTTTTAAATTTTTACTTCCGCTTTCACCAGATGACGGTATATTGGTGGGGTGTGGCTACAGGGCAGTGTACAAACTTACTATGTTATAAATAGTGTATGTGAGTACTTTCTCATTTCATTAAAAAAACTGGCTATTTAAAGGTTTAATCTACACCTCTGAATTGAGGGATCGAATAGTTTATATTGTAAGTAGGCTGTTTATGTTTTCTCTATGTAAGTAGGCTGTTTATGTTTTCTCTATGTAAGTAGGCTGTTTATGTTTTCTTATTGGCAACGTTACGTAGCGCTCAATATGAAAATCACTGGCTGTGCTGTGTGCAGTCTGTGGCTAGTTTCCATTGTTGTCTGCCATTGTAGTGTTGGGCAGCGGCAGCTGGCTGTGAACAGCGCGTAGCGTTGCGCAGTTGGAGGTGAGCCGCCAGCAGTGGTGGATGTGGGGAGAGAGATGGCGGATGTTTGTAATTTGTCATGAACTGATATATATATTATGACTTGTGATGATATCAAGGTAAATACATTGTTCGTTCTCTATTAATATCTTTCATTTTCTATCAGTAGTTAGTGCCTTCCATAGTTTGAATCTTTTATTTAGCTGGCAGTAGTGGCGCTCGCTGTATTGCAGTAGCTTGAGCAGCGAAGATTTTTGTGAGGTAAGTGATTTGTGAAAGGTATAGTTAAATGTTAGTCAGGGCCATTGTTTTGTAGGGAATTTTGAAAGTCAGATTGCGTTGCGCTAAAAATATTGTGTGTCAGGTTAAGGACAGTCGTGTATAATTGTTCAAAGGGGAAGTTACATATGTCGACCCTTAGCCTAGGATACCTCACTGAAATCTTCTGATTTTTCTTGTAGTTTGTGTATTTAGTGTAGCTTTTGTTTATTGCTAGCGCGTAATTATAGAGAGAATTTCCTTGGTAGTTGTATTTTGTCATTGTTGTACAGTAAAACAGTTGTGGCATGCATATAGATTTGCACCAAGTATTTCGCAGCTGTAATTAACTAGATATTATTTTCAGTGTTATGTTAATGTGTTCTCTTATTTTTGCTCTTCAAATTGTGTTTTTCTGTGTTGTCGTGTGAAATACTGTGACAATAATGGCGTGTGAAAAACGTAATACTAGGCTCCAAAGTAAACTGAGAAATGACAGTGAAAATGAGAGCAGTGTGTTAGCGCCACCGAGTAATGAATTAACAGACATTCAAAGTAGTAATTTGGTAATTGTGCATAGGGAAATGGAGCGGGCGGCAAACAATGGCGTGGACAGTGAAACAATTAGTGAAGAGGGAAGCATTATCGATCGATCGGTCGGCAACAGCTCGCCTCAGGAATCCGAAATGACAGGACACAATTTCGCAAATACTGTAGATTCAGGTTTTGGGTCATCACCGTTTTCTCAAATAAGTCAAGACACATTTTCTGCTTGTCAAAATGTGAATGTTGTCGGTGCAAATGCACTGCCGAAAAGCGTAGAGAAACAGATTCCAGACACTAATACATTATTATTGCAATTAATGCAACAAATGGAACAAAATCAGAGACAAACACAGCAACAGTTAGACACAGTGGAACAAAATCTCAAAAAGTTAGACACAATGGAACAAAATCTTCAAAAGTTAGACACCACACTTGAACAAACACGTGAAGATTTAACTAGTGAGTTACATAACATTGAATCGAAATGTCAAAAAGTCTGTAATGACGTAAAATCACAAATTTGTGAGCATTTCCAACCTATTTTTTCGCGGCATGAAAATGCATTACAGAATCATGAAGCAGCCATAAAAGAACTGCAAACTATTTTTCATGAAAATCACAACACCTTGCAAGCTAAAATTGACTCAGTTGCATCTACCGATTCGGTTACACAACTTGCAAAAACTCAGGAAAACTTAAAGGTCACGGTAGAGACGATTGCAACACAAATGGACACTCTGAAACTTGGTTCAGAAAAACATACAGAGGAAATAATTTCACTATCGGATAAAGTAGCCGAACTTTCAGATCAGTTCACTAACTTATCTACAAAGGTAGATGATGATCTGAATGACACAACACCTGTAGCCTTCACTGACACAGAAGAGTATGAACAAATTAGAAAATTCAAACAAAATCAAAATCAAATCAATACACAGTACAAAAGAGAAATCCGGGAAGTGCAAGATCAGTTGGCACAAGTAGTACAAGAATTACGTATTTTAGAGGACACTCGCGCCCCAATACGGGAAGAGGGACATACAAATACGGAACAGACACAAAATAACAACACAGGGCACTTCGGAAATTGTGAAAGAAATTGGCAAGGCGCATTGGATTTTGAGATGGAACCGCCGAAACGAAGTAACAATGACCGACATGCGACTCGCCGACATGACGATTTTGACTATAAGCTGTTCATTACTACACGTAAATTCAAAACATTTAAGAATTCTGGCAACGACATTCATCCACAAGCATGGCTCCATCAAGTCTCTCATTGTTTTCCTCCCAACTGGTCGTTAGAACACAGATTAGAATTTATGTGTGGCTACTTGGAGAATGAACCAGCTGTAAGAATGCGATCGGTAATTCACGATTGCCACAGTGAAGGAGAGTTTTACCATGCCTTCCTCTCAGCATATTGGTCTCAAGCCACACAAGACCGTGTAAAACATAGCATCATAATGATGAAACGTTTCGAACAATCTGAATTTTCCAGTCTTATGAAATATTTTGAAGACATGTTGCATAAGAATCAGTATCTTTCAAACCCATACAGCCCCTCAGAACTCATCCGCATTTGCTTAATCAAACTGCCTGAACATTTACGACATATTATTTTGGCAGGACGTTGCAAAGACGACATTGAAGCATTTCAGGGACTCTTACAAGAATTAGAAATTGACACTGACAATCGCGGAACGCGAAACCAGGAACACAGCAATTACAGGTCACATCCGTCGCAATTCCGCGATGAAAGAAGTAATAACTTTACGCGACAAGGCTATTCTTACAACGCAAATCGTGACCAAAATAGACACCACCCGTACGACAACCGTTGGCAGAGTAATAATAGTTACAGAGAAAGATCGCATTTCCGTAGTAATGACTATCACAGAGACAATCAGAGAAACAGACAATATGGGAACCAAAACAATTATTATCAAGGGAGGCAGAATAACTTCAGACGCAACAGTTCAGCGCGCAGTTACGATTCAGGGAGAAATTCTCCACCACTTAACCGACAAGAAAGACTCTACAGAAACTACCGACAAAACGACAGACCTGAATTCCATCAGAACTGGCGGGATTTAAACAGGGCAGGGCCCTCTCGGCAAGGCGAATTTGTAGAAGTTAGGTCTCCTAATCCCAATAACGACGCGCGCCAACAAAGAAACAGACAATGACTCGCACCGCAGGCATCCGCGTGCGCCGGCTGGCTCGGCGAAAAATAACATAGACGCTAACTTTGAGAAAAATTCCAGTATTCTTTACCGACGTATACCGCGTGACAATTGCATTCAAGTTCAAACTCTGAGTACTATGAAAACAGACGTCACAGTGTTATTGTGTGTGTACATTCTTGCTTGTTAGTTGCACGATTATGGAACGACTATAAGGCTTACATACTTAGAACATTTACCAGTACTGCTAATGAGATTTTAATGCAACATTTTGGTTTACTTGATAATATATTCTGGATTTAAAGTACTTTCTGTGAGATACCAGATGACACAGTGGTTAGTTTATGTGACAGCTACACGATTTTATCACGACGCTACTAATGAGTGACAATATACAATGTTGCTTTTGCGGTGTTTCTGTTTTATATCTGCACAGTTTTTCTGTTTTATTGTGGAAAGTAAAACATGTTTTAGTAGTAACTTTTGTGGTATAGCTACAATGATACTGCCTTTTCCGTAGCACAACAATACGTTATGGCACAGTACTTTCTTCATCATGGCAATAAGCGCAATAACTACGATATCTATACATAAAGCATTTCACTTTTGTTTATCATGAGGTAAGTACATTGGCTTCTGCAGAACTTAGCTTTCAGAGGACAATAGCTACGACACTTCCACAGAGATTATCTTACAGCAAGACGCACATTAGCACTACAGGACACGTATTTTAGTGATTAATTTTGCACTTAAATCATTTATTTTTAAAGATATTTGAAGTACAATGATACAAAGGTTTTCAGTGATCATTTCATTTCATTGCTGTAATCTGTAACACCTGAGGGTATAATTACATTAATCCTCAGGGGGGTACATGCCTACTTTGTGTACCATGTGTGTGGCAACCACAAGGAACCCTAGCTAATATGGTATTTGCTTATACAACTTTACACATCGGTACCATATTTCTCTAACACACAAATTACACAGCTATCTGATCATTTAACTGAGAGAGACAAACATTTATTTTACTATATCAGTGACAGATGTTTACGTAATTACACAGTTGGATAACTTCACACTTATGAAACTGTATTTTGTCTGTACTTTGTAAACTGTTCATATTTTTTTTTGGAACCATTGTGATACTATGAGAGCTTTGAATGATGTATTTGGTATGGATTCATGATTTTTAAAGTACGTTTGAGGCAGCTGACACTTTTGACATGAGCAGAGAATTTTTTTAGGCTTGGAAATTATTGGAGGAAGTTACGACGATTTTGAGATTTGACTGAGGTGTTATGATGTTATTATTACGACGACGATGTGTATTATGTTGTTGAGGAATGTTTATTATGCTACGTATTTCTCATGATGAAATATTGAAGAAGTGTCGACGAATATGTTTATGTATAATGAGGTAAGGAATAATGAGTAGTGTTTAGGGACTCTGATTTGTGGAAAAGGTTGTTGGAAACCAAGAATCGTACTTTAAGAGTTATGAAATGTGCGTAAATGCGTGAATGTATTACAATGCAGACGAAAATTTTTTTTGGACACTGTTATATCAATAGCATTTTGTTTCTACAGATTTGTAACGCAAATTCTTGACCTGTGAAATATCTTTATATGCGACTGTCTCTGTAGCGGAAACGGCTGTCGTAAATATTTCCGTAAGAAAGTTAAAGGACCACCTACACATAATGCGTCGTGGGCACCCAGCTGTGTCAGACGCCTGGAGAAAAAGCCATTAGCGCGTGCCTTTCAGAGCACAGGAAAACACCTGGAGAACAAGCCATTAGGGTGTGCCTTTCATCGCTAATGCGACACCCTCGTTACTTGAAAACATATGATTACTCGCACTTTGTGCTAATTGCTGAAATGCTTATGAATTGATGGGAAATATTCGTACATCTGCAAACCTGATAATGACAAGTGTCTTTCTATGAGAGTTGAGAGCTACTGACTTACGAAATGCCACATGACTATTGAATGATGTTTTTATGCTTTGGTTTGCGTAATTGCTTATTTCACTTGATATCTGGTTTCCAGCTGTGTTGCAGCATTGCTTTTATAAAATGAAATGCATTTGCTAATGTGAACACTTTCTGTCAACAGATCTATTAAATAATTATTTTATGATCCACATTCTTTAAAAAAGGAGCACTTGGAAAGGAAAGAACAATAAGAAGGAACTAGTAACTGCATTCATAATTTTCTTTTCAAGTAATTGGTAACTTTTTGGTAGAATAACTTCTTGTGGTGCACCACTTTAATTACATAGACATTAAGATGTGAATATACATTTCCCTTATCTGCATTGTTGTTTTTACTGTAATATTTTTTCTTCTTGAGCTATGTCATGTTTAGATATAAGCTGCTGTTTGCCGGGCATAGTGCTACTGAACTTTAATTTGTGTTACTCTGCTAAGCCAATTTTACTACTCATTGATTTTTCATGTTGCTGCACATTGGCTCATATTAGTTGTAATTTTGCATTTTATCTGTTAATTTAGATTTACGGTAGCTTGCTTTGCAATTTTCCAATTTTTTGGTAATTGCTGTTTATATTAATTGTTATGTGATGCTGCATTGCCTCGTCCCTTAGTTTAGCATCTGAGCTCAGTAGATTTAAGTTAGCTTAAGAGGGGGTAGCCTCTAAGAGAATGAGTTGCGATGAATTGGAAGAAATGCATTGAGAAAACAGGTTTAGGTAGGATTTTCTTGGAAATAAATGTTGAGGTAAGAAATGTGTGAATATATAAATACAGAAAGCATGCTTAGATAGAATTTTTTTTGGTGGAAACAAAGGATGAAATAAGAGGAAAGATATATGAAGTTTTGGGTTGGACTGCAGTACCAAATGTTACACTGAAAACGAACCCTGTCCTTTCCTATTGGTGTTATTCCACTATGTGTTTGTGTACCCTTGAGTATTTGTTTTCTTCCTGTCTCTGTGTACTGTTTCATAGAATTTTTTTCTCTTCTAATACTAAGCTATATTCACTATGAGGAGGAATACTGTTATCCTCAAATATAAGTTGCATTAATAATATGTTATTTTCTTTGTAAAGTTGTTTACAATTCTGTTCTGTTTCAATGTTCATGTGTGAAATTAATGTTTCGAAATCTATTCTCATTATTTTATGTATGTACTTATGTCACTATTTTTGTAACACTCATGTATATGTTTATTTCTATTCTTTTGTAAAGCCTGTACTACAAATGTTATCTGTATTATTATGTTTTTAATTATGTATTTTGTACCTTTGTAATTGTATTCTTATGTTATAAAATTGTAATTGTCACCAGTTCATGACATTATTAACTTGTTAGTTACATTTCACTGCACACGTTTCTGTTGGTCATAGTATGTGGACAATATATGAGAAGTAGGGACTGTTAGTGTTTGCACGTGTGTTAATAACTCAGCAAGGGACTGGATAACAGCATTGCTGGTTCTAAGGACAATTTCAAAAACTTCGTGAGTGCACAAGTGGTGGTTTATGGACTTGCTATATTATCCGCAAGACTCTTCAATGGTAATTGTGCACCTGCACAGTCACAACAGATGGCTGCTGGCCATCTCTTCAAGGACTACAGTGGGTCTACATCTTTGATGATCCATCAATACCATTATTTCTACAAGGACTGCAGTGGGTCTGCACCTCTGGTGGCCCACCAATACCATACTCCCTACCAGGACTACAGTGGGTCCGCTCTGTGATGACTTACCTACCAATACTCTTCAAAACTTCGAATGACTCTGCTGTGGGTTTGCTCCTTTGTGGCCCATTACCTGTCAGCATGTCAAGAGCCAGCACTGTCTTTCCGTTGGAAGGACAACACTACTTCTTCAAGACTGCATGGAAATCCACTACTTCTGTGTGCATTTTCTTTTACTGCTTAGACTTTGAGAAAAACACTGCTATTTTACTGTGATGAATCAGGACTGTCTTTATGGACTGTGACAAAATTTTAGCTTTTGACCAACGTTGTATCAATAAGTGTGTGCATTTGATATCTTTGTTATTGTAATTATGAAAAATTTTTTTCAAATCTGTATTGGGCACTGCCCAAACCAATTTGTAAAAATTTTTGTGGGGAGCATGGGGGCTATGTAAGTAGGCTGTTTATGTTTTCTCTATGTAAGTAGGCTGTTTATGTTTTCTTATTGGCAACGTTACGTAGCGCTCAATATGAAAATCACTGGCTGTGCTGTGTGCGGTCTGTGGCTAGTTTGCATTGTTGTCTGCCATTGTAGTGTTGGGCAGCGGCAGCTGGCTGTGAACAGCGCGTAGCGTTGCGCAGTTGGAGGTGAGCCGCCAGCAGTGGTGGATGTGGGGAGAGAGATGGCGGAGGTTTGTAATTTGTCATGAACTGATATATATATTATGACTTCGTTACGTAGCGCTCAATATGAAAATCACTGGCTGTGCTGTGTGCAGTCTGTGGCTAGTTTGCATTGTTGTCTGCCATTGTAGTGTTGGGCAGCGGCAGCTGGCTGTGAATAGCGCGTAGCGTTGCGCAGTTGGAGGTGAGCCGCCAGCAGTGGTGGATGTGGGGAGAGAGATGGCGGAGGTTTGTAATTTGTCATGAACTGATATATATATTATGACTTGTGATGATATCAAGGTAAATACATTGTTCGTTCTCTATTAATATCTTTCATTTGCTAACTATCCCTATCAGTAGTTAGTGCCTTCCATAGTTTGAATCTTTTATTTAGCTGGCAGTAGTGGCGCTCGCTGTATTGCAGTAGCTTGAGCAGCGAAGATTTTTGTGAGGTAAGTGATTTGTGAAAGGTATAGTTAAATGTTAGTCAGGGCCATTGTTTTGTAGGGAATTTTGAAAGTCAGATTGCGTTGCGCTAAAAATATTGTGTGTCAGGTTAAGCACAGTCCTGTATAAATTGTTCAAAGGGGACGTTTCAATATGAGCTCTTATTATATTATTTTTTTGTACAGATTGCCTGAGGATGCACCGATAAGTGGTGCGAAACCAGCCGCAGATTTAATAAAAATCATTCATACAGCCAGTGCGGAACTTTCTTTGAAAAAATGTCGAACTGACTTCTCCTTCTCCATGACGACGCAAGGTCTCGCACAAGTCCGCGCACCTGATACGAGCTCACGAAACTGCATCGGTCCGTTGTTCCTTATCCACCCTCAGGCCCTCCCGGTAAGATGGAGTATGGCGTGGCATGGAAAGGAGGTTATGTTGAAAAGTAGGTTTCTGAAGCAAAAAATACAGTTCTGTATTGGAATCCTGAATAAAACCATCCTGATTTCAGAAAAAGTATTGCGTTACTTATAGAACGCTCCTCGTGCTTCGTGACTTAGCGTGCGTTATCGGTGAGCCTTCCATTCAAATATGTTTTAATGTTATGCTTCTTTTATGGCGACTGGGACACTGTCATATCGCGTCAACAATTCTAGCAGTAGCGAGCAAATAGGGTTAGAAGTTAACATCTGTGGGTAAAAGAAATGAATACGTGCAGGGTAAGGTGGAAGGTATGTAAACAGTTATATCGGGATGTGTATTATTTGATTTGTGAAGGTTAATAAAAAGATGTGAATAGGAGACACTTTCACGTTGCATAGAAATAAATTTACGGAACCAGATGTTAACTCATGGGAGTCTTGTGAATACTACTTGTTAATACTGACACAGGGACGCAGAATAATTTTGTAGGAGACCTAACTATTTTCATAATCAGATTCTTACGGAATCAACGTGTAGAAACTGTGGTTTCTGTGGAATAAAAGTATTTTGATTTGTGAATTATATTAGTGTGAAAGAGAGGAATACCGTCACGCGCATTCTGTCGTTTGAAAATTAATAAGCTAAGTCAGTGGACATCGTTTTTTCGTTTCAGAATCAGAAGATCTTTACCTTCAATAGTTATTAATTTTGTGTGCCATTTAACTACAGGCACGTCTCGAGGAGTAGGCACAAGGTTCCATCATTTGATCTCCATGTCTACTTGTCGAATTGTCTTCAAATGAAATGAACTGTAGTATTTACAAATAGGAGTATATATATATATATATATATATATATATATATATATATATATATATATATATATATATAGTAAGTTTTATAATGCTCTCTTCACAAATAGGAAGTTTATTGAATAAAACAATCCTGAGTAAAGACAATGTATCAATTATACAGATAGTAATGTTTCCATCGGTATATAAATAGGTTCATTTTAATACCATTAATGGTGGCAGGTTATGCAGTAATTATAGAAGCTAGTGTGTAAAGATAAGCTTCAAAACTTAAAATAAGATCAAATTCAATATGCTGAATACCATCATAAAACCTAACAATATAAATTATAGATATGAAAATTCTTTTGTTCCCAATACCGAAGTTGGTTGCCATAAGAGAGAAAGCGTACAGTTATATATAATGTGATGACAGATTCCCCTTGTGAACTTCTAAGAGAAGAAGCATATAACGTTTGCATGAGAGAAAAGGTATATATTCATCAAGGAAAGAAAAGTTAAAAGATGAAGAGACTGGCAGAATAGCTGGGACTGCGAAAGAAAGAAATGGAGAGTAATAAGAAAAGAAAAACTTCTTTCTTGAAACTCAATTTGCGAAGAATTAGATAAAGTCTGTGCAAATCAGAAAAAAAGTTATTTGAGGAAGTGATATAATTTTAACAAGTATGCAGTGGAATACATGAGGGTAGGAAAATGCGCTGGATGAGGACATCAGGCGAAAGAGTAACCTATAAACCTTGGACAGAGTCCACAACTAACATACAAATACCACAGAATACAAATAAATAAATAAATTAATTAATTAATTAAATAAAAATCTAAAAGTTGTGAAGTAATTTATATTTCGATTGGTTGTCATTTAGTAGGATAACGCTGAACACAATGTTTTACGAAAATAAGTTGTAATGCAAATATTATTTATTTTGCTGCTTGGGCTTGCTACATTTAATTACGAGTGAAGTATTCCCCAAGGTGGCGCAGTGATTAGCACACTGGACTCGCATTCGGGAGGACGACGGTTCAATCCCGCGTCCGGCCATCCTGATTTAGGTTTTCCGTGATTTCCCTAAATCGCTCTAGGCAAATGCCGGGATGGTTCCTCTGAAAGGGCACGGCCGACTTCCTTCCCCGTCCTTCCCTAATCCGATGAGACAGATGACCGATGACCGATGAAGTATTACCTTAACTAGACTTTTACAATGCTTGCAGACTAACTTCAGTTCGTACTACAGTCTATACTTGGAACAGATTTTTCTTCCGAAATGGTAGGAGAGTAAGAATTCCATTGACGAGTAGATGTTCCCCAACTGAGTTTTACATTCGTTAAACATGGTTTACAATAAAATCCCACGAAAAGCCTTTTCCGTGACAACAAAGGGAGACAAAAGAATGACAGAAATTTGTAAATTATTGTGCCTTCTTGCGTATGGTGTTTTAATCGTGTTCACTATTACCTGCACAGTAAGATGAGAAATGACTTTCAGATGTGACAACATTGAGGTAAGATGTGCTGTCATCTCGGTCTCTTCTCACTCAGTTTCCGTGTTTCCTCCTCCTCGTCTTCACCTCCATCTCACGTTGCTACTTTTCTCTCTCTTTTTCTCCCCACCTCTCTATTACTGTGTCTCTTCCTCTTCCCTGTCGCACCCGTTCCATTACCAGCGCCCTCAGGCTATGAAAAAAAGTAGGCCAAAAAGAGTGAATGAAAACAGAGAGAGCACAAAGCGGAGAGTAAGCACATTTCTGGTATAGCATTCATGAAGTCTCATAATTTATTAGCACGTTGCTCTTGTAACGATAAACCGATTGCGCCGCATTTGGTACACATTATGCAGTCTATTTGCATATCATGCGTTAATAATTGCGATTAGCCCATCCAGTAACACCAGTTTCGCCTTGATACCAGTTCGCTTTGATTCAGGTATCGATCCCTTTGCCCTGTGAACTGTTAGTAATTGAGTATGTTCCGAGCTACTAGGTGTGCAAAGAGCAGCCAAGCCAATCCGCAGCCGCTTGCTACTGCGCAAAAGCCACATAGATGCGTCATTCCAGCGGCCCCTACACAGTGTATTTGTTTACTTCCGTTTTAATGGCAGTTCTTCTTACAATATCACCACACTTGTTGCTGTAACCAAAAGAAGCTACTGATCTTCGCTACCGATTACAGTACACTTTTGGAGTATAACTCTGTTTGAAGCACCGTCACAGATCAGTTTCCTTTTATTTTACTTCACAACAATATCACTATTGAATGCATTCAGCGCAGATGTTGAAAGACGAAACAGGTTCTAATAAAAGATAAATTCGTATGGTCAAAGGGGATACGTAACTTCAAGGTGACGTCTAGTGTTGTTCAGTTCAAAACAAGCATATATTTTGGATTTAATGAATTCTACGATTGAACACCCATTTAACGATCATTCCCATATGACCTCGTAACAGAGTAAACTGGAGGGTCCGAAAATCGGTCATTCCCTTTTTCAGTGTCAAATTTACCGTAAAAACTACATGAGAAGGGCCCACTTTGCGATTTACCGGTTGTAAGTAGGCTGTTTAGGTTTTTATATTGGTAACGCCACGTAGTGCTCTGTATGAAAATCACTGGCTGTGCTGTGTGCAGTCTGTGGCTGGTTTGCATTGTTGTAATACTCGCCATTGCAGCGTTGGGCAGTTGGCTGTTAACAGCGCGTAGCGTTGCGCAGTTGGAGGTGAGCCGCCAGCAGTGTTGGATGTGGGGAGAGAAATGGCGGAGTTTTGAAATTTGTAAGATTGGAGGGCATGAACTGCTATATATATTATGACTATTAAGGTAAATACATTGTTTGTTCTCTATTAAACTCTTTCATTTGCTAACTATGCCTATCAGTAGTTAGTGCCTTCCGTAGTTTGAATCTTTTATTTAGCTGGCAGTAGTGGCGCTCGCTGTATTGCAGTAGTTCGAGTAACGAAGATTTTTGTGAGGTAAGTGATTTGTGAAACGTATAGGTTAATTTAGTCAGGGCCATTCTCTTGTAGGGATTACTGAAAGTCAGATTGCGTTGCGCTAAAAAAAATAGTGTGTGTCAGTTTAAGCACAGTCATGTATAAGTTTTCTAAGGGGACGTTTCATACGGTGAATAAACCAACATTAGCGGAAACCCATCGGCGAATTTTACTTTGAACACAGTAACAGCGTTCGACTTGGTACAAGGTTCTTTTCCCCTTACTTTGTTCTGTGTGGACAGCTAGTCTTCAATCACCTCGAGCATTTCTTTGGAGTTAGAGACAGTGAGAAAAAATTATTGGTGTCAGCAGGTGTGAGTTCAAACGTAAAGTGTGCTTTGGTGGCTGAAGTAAAGTACATGATAAACCGCCTCGAACAGCAAACATTTAGGTTGGAAAATTGCAGCTTCGGATCCAGGAGACTTTTTCGAGTATATCAACGACAACGTTTTATCATTCATTAGAAAATACATCATGCAAGAATCCCAAACAGGGCACTCTGCTGAACGTCCATAAAAGACTTATGACCGACAAAACTGCTATGAAGGATTCCCTTTGATGTTGTTTAAACCGCAGTTATATGCTTCTCATCTAACTTATACTGTAAACTTCACATCAAAGACTAGTACATTGAATGGGTTTTCAGCTGTGTTCGATTTTCTCATTCTTATAATTGGATGGTTGGTTGAAGCTTAAGAGACTAAAGAACGAGGTCATCAGTCTCTCGGTCAAGACGTAGTTCATCGGAATTCACTGAAGTCTGCCAGAAATCTGAACCGATTTTGAAAGTATGCAGAAGTAGTAAAAACCGAGGCATTGAAAGCAAAAGTCATGCCAGATCTGAGAAACAAATTACGAAGAATGAAAAGTATGCAGCTCAGGCCGAAGCACACTTAGTGCCGCATTTGACCCCTCGCCAACCCGACTGAAGATGAAGAAAGTTGCGGGGTAAAGATTGCCTTCTAGCCCAGAGTCTATTAATAGTAGAAGCGAGAATGCTAGAAAGGTAATGGACATCAGTTGGGCAGTCAACGGTATTAAACAAAGTGAGAGGAGTCAGTTCAGCTTGTGGGTGAAGCACGAGAGCACACGGGGCCTCTACACGCGGCGGAAGGCGTTTCACACTCAATCCGTTACAGTCAGAGCGTTAAAGAGGGGAACGGAGCCCATTATTCATCGGAGTGCTATACTTCAAGTAGAAAAAAAAGGTTGTGGCAGAAAAAGGGCCGATGACATCTGGAAGCAATTGAAAGTGGGATGACTGAGGCATTTGGCAAAGTAGGATCGAGGGTATCCCAGACCCAACATGCTGCAGAAAACGCCACAGCCCCTACCACCCTGAACCCCGCTCTCCAAAAGTAGTTTAAAATATTGCATCTGACAGTGAATATTATACGCCATTTGGACAGAAAATGGAGAATCAGCTCAACTGTCGCTGAGTCGACCACCAATATTACAGGTAAATAATCTGGAAGACGATGTTTAGCATGGAGAGTCAGAGGGAAAGGGAATCCCTCCAGGATGTGGGCAACTGTTTATATGGCTCCACTACCACAATGTGGGGTAAGTCGTTGCATAAAATAAACTATGTATCATTATGGTATGGGAAATATGACGATGGAGGCCTTCTGTGAGAAACGGAAAGAATAGCGCCGTGCAGTAGTAGTCTCCTAGATGGTGTGGAGTTTATTAGAGAGGGATGTAGCCCACCAGATTTTGCTCCATCTCTTAATGAGGAGAGGCCTTATTTTCACCCGAAAATAAAAAACTGGGATCGTCGAAGCGAATGTTTCGTGAATATTCGCTCCTGCGCTCAAACGGTAGGCAAGTTCATTATTCACTTGAACTGTCACCTAGAGAAAAACAACTGAAAGGTCAGAAGTGAAGTCATGAACACCAGATATCACAGGTTGACTAGAGTAATGTCTATCATTGGGCTGGAGACTGCTCATTAGGTCACTCTAAATTAAAACGCGGTCGAGGGAGATACGTTTAACAAAATGTAGCAGTCTGTCGATGGGTATCGGCAACGCCGTGAAAACACTACTAACCGCTCCCTGCAACAAATGTTTCTGACGGACCGGCTGCGCGGGATAGCAACGCCGCAACGCCCCCCCCCCCTCCCCTCCCCCGCCAGAGGTTCGAGTCCTCCCTCGGGCATGGGTGTGTGTGTGTGTGTGTGTGTGTGTGTGTGTGTGTGTGTGTGTGTGTTGTCCTTAGCGTAAGTTAGTTTAAGTTAGATTAAGTAGTGTGTAAGCCTAGGGACCGATGACCTCAGCAGTTTGGTCCCATAGGAATTTACCGCAAAAAATTTCTTACCGACGGGACAGGTAAAAACGTATACCGTCATACCTGTGGTTTTAGAGCCGTCAGTGTAAATGACGTAGTACCCTGACACTCCTGAGGAACAGACGCCGAAAAGTCATTGAAGCGATCCTAATTCGTGGTCCAAGGCGTGGTATGCAGGAAAACACGGGGAGCACATTCTAAGGAGGTTGGTCGAGGTCCAGGCAGAGGCCCTCGATTCGCATTTCAATTGGAAATCCCACCCACAGGCGTATAGGATGTTGTCAGACGGTGATTGTATAAGTGAGCAAGAGTTGGTACTATCGGAACTGAAGAGGGAAGATGGCTGCTGAAGTTAGGAGACTGCCTACGGTACTGGTCTGGAAGTTATCAGTAGCCGTCTTACTTCGAATTTGGCGGTGTTTCAAGCTTCCATCTCCAGATAGTCTTTCGTTTGGAGAGCCAAGTCAGTTTTTTTACCAAAACTCGCGATTGTGCAACAACGTCCAAGTGCTGGAACCCAAGTAGAACTCTCGAGAAGGATGGACGGTGATACGACGTCGGAAACACAGGACTAGCGTTTTCGCAAACTAGCATTGGAAACAATGTAAAAAATTTTCGGAAAAAACGCTGTCTTGGTTTTACGGGAAACAATAATTTCATTGACACGTGTCGTACTTCTGCGGCATCAATAGAAAATTTTCATATACGAAAGTTTCAATGTACCGTAAAATTTGCATTCGTCACATATTTGAGGACCGTCGCGTGTACCTTAAACATACAACAGGATCGGTTGCAAAAGCGTGCTTTCATAGGACCATACTTGGAGATTTTGAAACCACGTAGCACAATGTGTAAACTAAGTAATGACCCGTCGTAATCCGACTTACAAGTACGCATGTAAAACACAAGGTTCCCACAACGTTCCCCACAGGTGTGACGAATGTAAATTTTTCAGTATGTTAAATTCTTATGATGATGCCCCAGAAGAGCGAAACAAATTAATAAACGTATTATTTCCCCTGCAGCCATGACTGTTTTTGGTTCGGAATACTACCCATATTACTGTACCGCATATACCGTGGAGTAGGAGGAAGTTACCAAGAAAATGGGTCTCAGCGGAGACGCTTAGAATGATGCCTTGAAGGTGGCGTTCAGAAAAGGCTACAGGCCGGGAGCTATACCAAATCCAAGACTAGTCAACGAAGACGAGAAGTGTAACACTCAGCGCAGAGCCCTGCGGGACGCCGTTCTCTTGAAACCGTGGAGGGCTGTTGTATCAATTGCAACCCGAAATAACCCACGGGATGAAGATTTACGAATGAAAATCAGCAGGGAGCCTCGAAAGCTCTAGTCACGCAGGGTAACACCTGATGGTTCCAAATGGTGTCGCATGCGTTACGCAGGTCAAAAATGACTACAATGATGTGTTGGCGTTGAGCAAAAGTCTGTCTGATAGTTGATTGTGGATCTTCTCTCCCAGAAAAGACACTGATCGTGCGACAAAAGCCCTCGTGATTCGAGAACACAGCATAACCAGTGGGCTACAATCGTTTCAAGCAGTTTTCAGAGTACGTTGATGGCGCTAATCGCTAGGTAGCTGTCGACGAAAGTTGGCATTTTGTGTGGTGTAAATATTGGAACCATTGCATAGGGGGACAGATCACGTTCCTCGGTCACGTCTTTCACCACTGGAGGTAGAACATCAACTGAAATTGGTGCAGAATTCTTCAGCGCGTGGAGATCTGCGGCCTCTGGGGTCATTGTAGTAGCCTTCACCGATTCATCTTCTTCTCTTCTGTTTCACAACTCTGATACCTCTGACTAACATACGGATCTTAGATCATGTGATTATGAATAGCATCAGGACCCGAAGCTGTATTGTGCAACTAGTTAAGAGCCTGAAGCAGCTCCCAGTCAGTGAACTGTTCATCATACGATTCGGCTTGGCAGAGAAGGGGGTGACCGATACGAAGTCTTCAGCTTTTCGTTTATGCCTTAAAAATGCAGTTGGGTAAGAAAAAGGCGGCCTAAGGTTTTCGGCATAAGAAGTCAGCCTCATTCTGACAATGGCCCTGTCAAAAGAGGGCGGAGTCCCAGGGCACTCTCTTATTTATGGTGTGGGTATCTGCCCCTCAAGGCGGAAGAATCAGCAATGCATGTGGATGCAGAAGGCATGGAAACCACCGCATTAAAGAAAGATAATCTGTATCTACAGGACATATGGCCTGTAATTGAAAAAGTGTTATGATGATCCCTACATTGGCAAAAAGTTCCGGAATAGTCCCCCATTCGGAACTCCAGGAGCGGCTGCCAAGGGAAGGGGACCATGAGAAAAAGACTTAATAATCAACGAAAAGAAAACGTTCTACGTGTCGGGGCGTGCAATGTCAGGAGCTTGAACATGGTACCGAAGGTAAAAAATCTGCAAAGGGAGATGCAAAGGCTCTAGATATACTAGGAGACAGTGAAGTTAAACGGAAAGAAGACAAGGATTTCTAGTTTTTGAATGTCTATCCTTTTTGGAGGAGATACTTGTGACGACGGCCGCTAACCACTGTGAGAAAATAAAACGCCTACAGCCGTCCATATGATTTTATTTACTTTGTTGCAACCAGTTTCGGCACTTCAAAGCGCCATCTTCAGGCTGCAGTTGATGGTTGGTCTGCTGACAAGTAAGTTTTCAGATTATCTGCGTATCCAGTTACGCAGGCCACTGATGCGATATATGTAGCGAACGTATCAACGCGTTCCGCATAAACTACGGCCTAAAGATGGAGCATTGAAAAGCCAAAACTGGATCCATCACAATAAACAAAATCATAAGGACGGCTTTAGGCGTCTTATTTTCTCGCAGCAAGGATTTCTGGTCAGATGAGTATAGGGTAATATCAACAGCAGCAGAAAATAGTATAAAGAGAGCAGGATTGATTATGAATAAGAAGGTAGGACAGAGACTATGCCACTGTTAACAGTTCAGTGATAGGGTTGTACTTATCAGAATCGACAGCAAACCAACACCGACAGCGATAGTTCAAATATACATGTCGACGTCGCAAGCTGAAGATGAAGAGAAATAATATGAAGTTACTGAAAGGATAATACAGTATGTAAAGGGAGATGAAAATCTAATAGTGATGGGGGACTGGAAAGCAGTGTAAGAATCACAAGAGGAGGAGGTACACATGGGAAAGGCCAGGTGATATGGGAAGACTTCAGTTACATTACATGATGGTCAGACATTCTGGACTGTGATTCGTACCCGGGAGGAAATATAGACTCAGATCACAATATAGTTATATTGAAGAGTAGTATGGATTAGTCAGAAAGAATCAACACGCAAAGAATTGGGATACGGAGGTACTAAGGAATGGCGAGATACGCTCTAAGTACACTAAGGCTATAGACATAGCAATAAGGAATAGCTCAGTAGACAGTACAGTTGAAGAGGGATGGGCATGTTTAATGCGAACAATCACAGAGGTTGGAAAGAAAACCGTCGTTACAAAAAAGGTAACTTCAAAAAAACCATGGGTAGCTGAGCAGATACTTCAGTTGATCGACTGAAATATCTCTTCTGTTACTTCGAGGAAAGTCAAGAATATGGGAATACGAGTCATTCAGGAACAAAATGCATGGAAAGTGCAAGGAAGCTAAGACGAAATGGCTGCATGAAAAACGTGAAGAATTCGAAAAAGAAATGATTATCAGTAACTGATTCAGCATATAGGAAAGTCAATACAACCTACAGTGAAATTATAAGTAAGGGTGGTAACAATAAGATTGCAACGAAGATCCCACCGCTCAACGGAAACGACAGAGCGGATGGGCGGAAATTTTTCACTGAAGGAATGTATTAACGGTGTCTAATGTGATAGAAGAAGAAACAGTCGATTTACAAGAGACAGGGGCTCCATTATTAATGCCACAATTTAAGAGAGCTTTGGAGGACTTAAAATGAATTAAGACAGAAGGGATAGATAAAATTCCATTAGAATATCTAAAATCATTGGGGAAAGTGGCAACAAAATGAATTTTCACTCTGGTGAATAGAATGGATGAGTCTGTCAATATACCATCTGACTTTCGAAAAATATGTTCCACACAATTCCGAAGACTGCAAGAGCTGATAAGGGTAAAAACCATCGCACAGTCGACTTAACAGCTCATATATCCAAGTAGCTGACGAGAATATATGCAGAAAATGAAAAAGAAAATTGAATGACTATCAGTTTGGCAGTAGGAAAGGCACCAGAGAGGCAACTCTGACCTTTCGGTTGATAAAGGGAGCAAGACTAAAGAAAAATCAAGACACGTTTATGGGATTTCTCAACCTTTAAAAACATTCCACAATGCAAAATGGTGGAATATGTTCGAAATTCTGAGAAAAATAGAGGTAAGCTCTAGGGAGAACGGATAACATACAATATACACATGAGCCAAGAGGGAATAATAAAAGTTGATGACCAAGAACGAAGTGCTTGGATCAAAAAGTGTGTAAGAAGGGGACGTAGTCTTCCATCCCTACTATTCAGTCTGTACATCGAAGAAGCAATGATGGAAATAAAAGGAAGGTTCAGGAGTGGAATAAAAATTCAAGGTGAAAGGATACTAATGATACCATTAGCTGTTGACACTGCTATCCTGAGTGAAAGTGAAGAATATTTACATGACCTGCTGAATGGAATGAACAGTCCAATGAGTACAAAATATGGATTGAGAGTAAAAGACGAAAGTAATGAGAAGTATCAGAAGTGAGAACAGGGAGAGACTTAACATAGGGTTGATGGGCACGAAGTAGATAAAGTTAAGGAATTCTACTACCTAGGCAGCAAAATAACTAATAATGGACGGAGCAAGGTGGAAAACAAAAGGAGACTAGCACAGGCAAAAAGGACATTCCTGGCCAATAGGAGGCTACCAGTATCAGACATAGGATTTAATTTGAGGAAGAAATTTCTGAAAATGCACGTTTGGAGCACAGCATTGTATGGTAGTTAAACGTGAACTATGGGAAAACCGGAACAGAAGAGAATCGAAGCATTTGAGATATGGTGCTATAGACGAATGTTGAAAATTAGATGGACTGATAAGGTACGGAGTTAGGAGGCTATGCACAGAATTGAAAAGGAAAGGAATATGTGGAAAACACTGACAAAGAGAAGGGACAGCATTATAGGACATTTGTTAAGACATAAGGGAATGACTTTCATGGTACTAGAGGGATCTGTAGAGGGCAAAAACTATAGAGGAACAAAGGGATTCGAATACATCCAGGAAATAATTGTGGTCGTTGCTTGCTACTCTGAGATGAAGAAATTGGCACAGGAGAGAAATTCGTGGCGGGCCGCATCAAACCAATCAGAAGATTTGTAACACCGAAAATGCTGATAAAATACCTTCTGCACCATTCAAAATTTCTTGGCGTTTAGTATCCGTTAATACCTTGTACTATACTTCTGATTCTGAAAGCGTAAGCTTTATTGCAGAAACTATATTTTATATGTAATGGATGTAATAGTGTATTAATTTCTGAATGTATATAATTGATTGTGATTATAATGCAAATATTGTAAATTGGTGAGTGATAGCCGAGGGGACTTCGTTTTAATGTCTCGACAGCAACGACGAAATGCAATAGGTGTACAGTTGTTTGTCTTTGTGTATGGAGATTCTCTGTCGGGATGGGAGGAGAGAGGAAGCAGAGCAGCTTGTGATGAAACAGTGCGGAAATGTTCTTTAGGTGCTCCCGCAAACGTTGTGTGCAGCTATGATCGCGCCGGTGTAGGCGTACCTAATTCGTTACCCCGCGAGTATTGAGAACACGGTGGGAGTGGACAGGCAGAGGAAACTGCAGTTATAACTATTGCACGTCCCTAAATTATCCGTGGCTCAGGAGATGACTCGGGGTTCTCAACCAAAGCAGCAGCTCTGCGTTGTCGTCAGCTACATTCTTCGTCGTCCGCACAGCTTCAACATCATAAGAATGTTTGGTGAAAAAATTATGACCTTGTAGAAGCATTACCCAGCGGAACCTCTGTCACAGAGTATGACTAATTTGAATAATAACCTGCAACAGTTAAAACTTGTAGGGCACCTGTGTTACCATTATCCCAAGGCATTATTACCAAGAAGGGTCCCTTTCCTTTCACCGAGTGTCGTAAAAATTCGAAAATGGATGAACTATTTAGTGCCAGTTCTGTCTGTTTGCTGATTATCTATTTCACTTTAAATTTTACGCCTTATTAACTGTTCATTCTTGTATTGCATAACATAGACTTAACTAATTTGCAATTTTGAGTATTAACTTCATTCTGTGAAAGTAACGTAAAGTATCGCTGGCACAACTGATAATTAAAGGTACAGCACAAATTAAGAGTGCGCAATTTCATTTATTCTGTATTTAGCGTTGGCGAATAATTTCTGCTGACTTGATATGTGTTTGGTTATTCTTAGATTAAAAGTAAAATCAGTTGTCCATTTGCTTAAAGTAAATTCAATTCGATCTCTCAATAGCCAAGAATAAATTACTTGCCTTTTTCTAAATTTTTGCCTTACGTTACACTAAGTTTACCAAAAGTCGTGTTTTTACATAACCAAGTTTTAGATAAAATTAGTTATTTATTCAATCAGTAACTTCATCTAACTTTACTTTCAAAATTTAGTATTTCAGGATAAGTAACTGCAAACTCAGTGCTTTCTGATTCATTTATTTTCTCGTGAACTGTTGTGTTGTGGTAACACGTGACTACCTTCTGCTGCCACGCCAGTTATTTGCTTAAATTTCATTGCCTTTACCTTTCTTAAGATTCCGGATATTCGTTGCCCTAGTGGGCTGGCGATCGTTAAATTATCCTCTTTTTACCTGTTGAGTATTATTTTTGAATTATCAGTATTTTTCATATTAAATATTACGTGGTACCCTTTCCCCCCACTGTGTGGCTCGTGGGCGATTGCTATATATTCCACCCATTTTAAAATTATTATCAGTACTTAGATTAGGTTTAGAATAGATTCTTCCTTCAGAAGGGTCTGTTGCAAACTTTTCTCCTACCAACTGGTGTTATTTTCCTTCGGTAATGAGAGGCTGACTCACTGGAAAATTTCATTAGGCATACGCGACCACGGTCGATTATATCGCAATCAAATAGGCCGATTAGGAAGGGTAAGGTTATAGACTGATGACTCAAAAAGGGGGACGCCGATACCGATAGAAAATAGGTGACGACGCGAAGAGCCGATGCTTCGGTACAGATACCCTCCTGAAGCACGAAACGCAGAGGTGTTGTTTATCATTGGGAGCCCAGAAGCTTGGTCCACAGCTGGGGCGAAGAAGCGTACATTCCAAGGAGGAGACTTAGTGCTCCTAGCATTCCCTTTTACTTCTTCACTAGAAACAAGCCTTAGCATGTAATTACTTAAAAGTAAGGAGAGTGATCTGTGAGGAGTGTCGCTTGAGGAGACGCTACAGGGCCTTTCGACGATCCTGAATAGCTGTTGCAACGTATTTAGTTCCCATGGGACTGGCTGACAGCAGGGAGTAGCAGTTCCGTCAGTGTGGTGGTCTGGGGATGTATCCCACACCCTTGTCGATGCCACCTGCCAGATAGGGGTTGAAGACTGCAGAGATATGTAAATGGCAGTTGGCTCATCGAATCGTGGTAATTGATCCACTGACTGGTGACAAGGAAATTAAAAGATAAGCGGGAAATATGTCGTGGAACGAACAATGTATACAAGCCACGAAATTGGGGAAGATATCATAAAGTCTGTAACCATAAATGAGACATGGGTGGCATTGAAATGGTTAGGGTTACCGTGATACGGGAGGCACCCATCAAGATTGGAAACAAGCAGGCCAGACAGATGGTCGGTATCAGACGTTGTTACTTCCCAACAGGGAATGGTGTGCATTTAATATTCTAGTAGGAGAAAAATGTGCGAGAATTTTTAGATGAAGGTGGTCTTATCAAGGTATTAAACTGACCTGCCTGGAAGTCGTGGTGATCGATGGGGTCGACGAACCAACGTACAGATCCTTCTAGATGCCCTCTCAGGGCCAGGCTGCTTTCGAGAGAACGCACGGTAACCTCAAAGCACTGGGGAACGGCGTCAGTGAATTGTTCTTCTTGGAGAGGAAAGCAGATCGCAGAATAATTAGTTGTAGTTACGGCTGGTGACAGTAATATCGATTACAGTACCATTAGATCATCACGCTAGGGGTTGGGCGTGAAAGCGCTAGGGTGACCGTTCACCTTCCAGGTCGACTGTCTATCATCTAATGCAGGGGGAACACCAGTTAGTATTGGTTCAGGATTCTATAGCGAGGGGGGGGGGGGGAGGGAGGGGTAGGGGGATCTGGTGCCTTCGGGGTCACTGCAGTAGCTTCGTCCCGATTCTTCTTCTCCTTCTTCTTGTTCCTCTTCTGCTTCACCTCTTATGTAGAGTTTGGTGGCCAAGATTCTTGTGAGTGCTTATCCTCTGCGAGCGAGGGGGGCGAATGAAGAACGGGCAGCCCTGGTACCCTTTTTCAACCAGTAGCTGGTGTGTACTGATATGTGGGTTATCCGGGGACAGTTATTTGTATGTTTTCTATCTTTTACCACTGCAGAAATATTTCAAGATTCTATAGTAAAAGCGTTCCATTCAAAAATGGTTCAATTGGCTCTAAGCACTATGGGACTTAACATCTGAGGTCATCAATCCCAGAGACTTAGAATTACTTAAACCTAAGTAACCTAAGGACATCACACACATCCATGCCCGAGGCAGGATTCGAACCTGCGACCGTTGCAGCTGTGCGGTTCCGGACTGAAGAAAAGCGTTCCGTATTGTGGTATGCATATACTCCGAGTTTCCGGTTCCGTGGACCAACGAGATCTGAGAGTACTTCGTGGCGAGTGGTGGATGACTTGTCTGAAAGGCCGGCCGGGGTGGCCGAGCGGTTTTAGGCGCTATAGTCTGGAACCGCGCGACCGATACGGTCGCAGGTTCGCATCCTGCCTCGGGCATGGCTGTGTGATGTCCTTAGGTTAGTTAGGTTTAAGTAGTTCTAAGTTCTAGGGGACTGATGACCTCCGATATTAAGTCCCATAGTGCTCAGAGCCATTTGAACCATTTTTTTGTTTGAAAGATACAAAGCAATTTCTAGTTTGGTATGGTTGGTGTGCCTGTGTTGTTCGGTGTGAAGCTGCGGTATGGTAAGATGCTGTACGGTTGTGCAGTAGGTGAGCACATCGGCAATTCGAGTCTGTTAGTCATTCACAGATGTCATGTACATTACGTGTACCTATTTTCCTGGTTCGTATTGCAAGACTTGAAGAGGAGATTTTAAGGGACTCCAGAGAGTTTTTTCCTTGTTAATATGCTATAAATGTAACTTTGCGAAGAATGTGGTCCTCGAAACACGGTACAGAATCGGTTTTCTGGTAATCTATCCGAGTAGTAGAGCATTTAAACTCTTCATAACCCTAGCTAATTACCTTCGTTCAATATTTTTCGAAATGTAAAAATTTTCTCTTGTTTCAAGCTATTACGTGTTGTAGCCTTTTGAGCCACATTTTTTGAACACTAATCATGTGTGTGCGGTTGTGGGTTAACTATATATTTTGGGGAATAATTATATGTTTTCCATTCAAATATTTTAGAAATTATTAGAAATTTCTTGCTGTTATTTTCCTATTCTGGCAAATCCGCTAAGAGTTTCACTTTGCGAACAGCTCTTAGCCACTCAGCATAAAGTGGATTTTGTCATCAGTAAAGAGACCTATTTCCTCCTATGTTTCTAAAGTCAGTATTAAATTATGAGACATCCATCGTGAACGGTACTCACCGTCTTCCTGTGCATGCTTTTCAGAACAGGAGGTAAGTGAGGAAGTGACCGAACGGGCACAGTTGCAGTTCATCTTTTAATACGAATGTGACTGTTACCACTTGCGTTTGTGAGCGAGCACGCCATTCCCATTACACAAAACGGAGATATAAGCATCATTGTTTACACGTTTCTCGTGAACATTCTGATGTGAGTTACGACCAGCCAGGTTTCTGCGAACCAGTTAACTATTTGCTATGTCCATAATAAGTACGTTGCGCAAAGTGACTCTCTCCTCTTCAAGATCATATTTTCTAATTTTACAGGTACATCACGTTACTCTATAAATCCATGGGTCTAAAATGTATCCTTCTTTCTTCTTTTTTGTATGTTACTGCGTTTTCAACTTATCCTCCTTGGGGTTCGAAGGTCTTTCTCCAGGCACACAACTCAGAACTGCCTTTAGAATGATGGTATCGTCTATCATCTGACATATTGCACCAATCTGCGATTGAGTTCCCGAATACTGTTTTGGTGGCTTCTTTTTACTATTTTTAGTGTTACACTTACACTCAATTGTTTCCCCTTATTTATCATAACGTTCTCCAAAGGTATCTCATTTCACTCTCACGATTATTTTCTTCAGTTACGGTGGATAACCCTGCCGTCCATATTGCAATATAGGAGTTGCCACACAATTGTACTATTGTTGTTTAGGTTTCTGCCAAACATGCTTTATTGGACATATGATAAAATAAACTTGAAGCAGTCATAAATGTACGTTATCATTTGTATTTAACTAAACAAGCAGACAAAAATTCCCTTCATGCCTTCATTAAGTCTCCACTCCTCCCCAACTATGTAACAGTGGATCAGAACGGCCTTAATTCAGACATATAGTAATTAAGGTAAATGAGAGAGTTATACCGAGTAAATTAATATAACTTGGTATTGACGCCCCTTGTAACATAGAACAGGTCAGAACACTTGCAGAAGCAACGAAAAAAGGCCAAATTTTCAAGAACACGGAAACTCCAATTGGCAATGTTTCACTGTAACTCTAAACTTAACGCAGACATCAATGCGAGATGCTTTTAATGACTTCCGCAACGAAACTCTGTCTTGATACCTGGTAGAAAATCCAAAGATATTCTACTCGTATGTAAAGTACACCAGCGGCAAGACACAATGAAGGCCTTTACTGTGCGATACCTACGGTAACATTACCAATGACAGTACCATTAAAGCGGAGTTATGAACACTGAATAAATTTTCAGCTTCCAAGACCGCTAGAATCATTTACTCATGTAGATTACTGGTTTCGGCAATTCTCAAAATCCGAAGATGGCAACAGAATTGCCAAAACCGGTAATCTATATGAATAGATAGTTTAGCGATATTGGCAGTTGAAAATTTATTCAGTATTTATGATACTGCACATCGTCCCCACGCTGACGGTGTGGGAAGTATATAAAGCGGAGTTATTAAACACAGTTTCACGAAAATCCTCCACGAAAGAAGAACAAATAAATATTACAGAATTCATATAAAGAACAACTGCCAACATGAGTGACTTAGAAACAGATATCTCTCCAATCCGGAGAGCATGCAAATTAGGTTCCTATCGGAGTACGCTGTTGCAGTAGATCCGCACTTAGGAATTATGTACAACGTCTCGTTCGACGAAAGACCCGTACCAAAAGACTGGAAAGCTGCGTAAGTCACACCAATATTCAAAAATCGAAATAAGAGTAATCCGCAAAATTACAGATCCGTATCAGTGACGTCGATTTACAGTAGGATCTTGAAACACATACTGCGTCCGAACATAATGGATTACCTTGAAGATAACGCTCTATTGACGTATAGTGAGACGCATCCAGAGAATATCGATATCGTTCTTGTCTTCAGTCGCACGAAGTAATGTGTATACTGGCAGAGGATCGCAAATTGATTCCATATTTCTAGATTTCCAAAAGCCTGTTGACACCGTTTCTTACAAGAGATTTCTAATCAGATTCCGTACCTATGGAGTACGGTCTCAGTTCTGCTACTGGATATTTGTTTTCCTGTCAGAAAGGTGACAGTACAAAGTAAACGACGAAATGTCATCCGAAGTAATATCCGTCGTTCCCCAACCGGAAGTGTTACAGGCCCTTTGCTGTTCCTCGTCTGTATAAACGATTTAAGAGACACTCTGAGCAACCCTCTTAGATTGTTTGCAGATGACTTTCTCATTTAATGTCTGATATAGTCATTAGAAGCTCGAAATCAATTTCAAAACGACTTAGTCACGATATCTGTTTGTTGCGAAAAGTGGTAGTTGTCTATGCATAAAGAAGAGTGTGAGGTCATCCACACGAGTATACTGAAGTAAAAAAAAAACCTTGAAGGACTAGAGATAGGATGTTCATATTCACAGAATATGTACATTAGTACGTTCTGCGGAAATGATTAGCATTTTAATCACCTCAGTTCAGCATGTGAGCTGTTGCTTAATGGGCCCTGACAACTTGTTCCATGGGTGATGGCGCTGACGCGTGTAAGGTTGGAATGGCGCCCTGCTGCGCGGGGTAGCCGCGCGATCTCAGGCGCCTTGCCACAGTTCACGCGGCTCCCCTCGTCGGAGGTTTGAGTCCTCCTTCGGGCTTCGGTGCGTGTGTTGGCCCAATTAGTTTATGTTAGATTAAGTAGTGTGTAAGCATAGCGATTGATGACCTCAGCTGTTTGGTCCCATACGAACTTACCACCAATGGTGTCCTGTGGTTTAACCATCCATGCTACGTTCATCTGGTTCCACAGTGCATCTGTGGTGGTTGGAACATCCCACACATTTTCGATTGGTGACAAGCCTGGTGATCTATCGGGTCAGGATAAAAGGCTCACATCCTGTGACACCAAAAGAAGGCACGAGTAAGTGCAGCAACATGTGTTCGTGAATTGTCTTGCTGTAAAATAGCGTTTACGGTGTTGTGCAGAAAGGGTATTGTTACGGGTCGCAGGTTGTCATTAACGTAGGTCACGCAAGTCATAGTGACCTGGACACGCACCAACTGTGGTTTATGGTTGCACCCAATAGCACCCCACACCTGATGCCGTTCCTGTCCCCAGTGAGGTGGTTCCATATACCACTGCCGTCTAGCATGTTTCTGTTCATTTGTCAAAGGTAGGAGGAGGAGGACGACGCGCACGTAACCCATGCTGTAATAAATGGCGACGGATTGTCACCTCTTCCACTGTTGGGCAGAGCCGATGACGACCCAGGTGCCATTCGGATGAGGTGTCGATCTTCGCGGAGGGTGGTGCTGCACTACTTAATCTAATTTAAACTAACTTACTCTAAGGACAACACACACATCCATGCCCGTGGGGAGGACTCGAAGCTCCGACGGCTGGAGCCGCATGAACCGTAGCAAGGCGCCTGAGACCATGCGGCTACCCCACGACGCTGCTAATTGTTTCTGCAGAAAATACTGATGTACATGTTCATCTAAATGCCTAGGAATTACAATTATCAACAACTTAAATTGGAACTATAACACAGGTAATGTTGCGTGAAAGGCAAACCAAACGCCGGCCGCTGTGGCCTACGACATTGTGAGATCGTCAAGAACCCTAAATACAGACATTATTTTTCTAATTTTCTCTGGAGCGCATCCCATAACCCGCCTCGCAGCTGGATTATCCAGTACCTTTTATTAATGAAACTGAACAAACAACGGAAACAACACAGCGACGAGACGACAGTCATCGGAAAATCCACAGCGGGCTATAGCATGGAACATCCTTATGTCGCAACGGGACCATCTTTATTATTCCGGTTATGTCGCCGAAGAGGAAAGGCATTCTTTTATCCATTTGTGTAAAATAAATAAATAAAAATAAAAAAATAAAAAAGTGGCCAAGGTGACCAGCTGGGGAACTGTTGGCTCCGGTTCGATTGCCACTCCTGACAACACTCTTAAAAGGAAGCGGTTCTAGGCCCTTCAGTCCGAAACTGCGCGCCTGCTACGGTCGCATGTTCGAATTCTGCCTCGGGCATAGATGTGTGTAATGTCCTTCGGTTGGTTAAGTTTAAGTAGTTCAAAGTCTAGATGACTGATGTTAAGTTCCATAGTGCTTGGAGCCATTTGAACTTTTTGCAAACCAAACTCTACTTTTTACTATCAGAGTACTTCGAAGATGCAACTGATCTATTAAAGAGACTATCTACACTGCGCTTCCTCGTCCTTTGTTAGCGTATTGATGTGCAGTATGGGATCCTTAACAGATGGCATTGACGGAGAACGAGGAAGTCCAAAGAAGGACAGGTCGTTTTCTATACTCCAAAATTGGGTAGGAAGTGTCAAGGGCATGATAACATGGTATTCAGATATAGCACTTTGTTGGTGATGTAGGAGAAACAACAATCTAACAGACAGAGTTGAATTTTTCCATGTATTCCATCAGTCCTATCCATAAGGATCCCACATCGCGCAGCAGTATTCTCAAAGAGGACAATCAAGCGTAGTGTAGATAGGCTCTTTAGTAGATCCGTTATATTTTCTAAATGTCCTGCCAATAAAATGCAGCCTTTGGTTAGCCTTCCTCACAACATTTTCTGTGTTATTTCCAATTTAAGTTGTTCGTAGTTGTAATACCTAGGTGTTTGGTTGAATTTACGGCTTTTAGATTAGACTGATTTATCGCGTAACCGAATTTTAACGAGTTCCTTTTAGTACTCATGTGGATGACCTCACACTTTTCGTTATTTAGGATCAACTGCCACTTTTCGTACCATTCAGATATTTTTTCTAAATTGTTTTGCAGTTTGTTGTGATCTTCTGATGACTTTATTAGTCGATAAACGACACCGTCATCTGCAAACAACCAAAGACGGCTGCTCAGATGTCTCCCAAATTGTTTATACAGATAAAGAACAGCAAAGGGCCTATAACGCTACATTGGGAAACGCCTGAAATCGCTTCTGTTTTACTCGATGGCTTTCCGTCAATTACTACGAACTGTGACCTCTCTGAGAGGAAATCTCAAAGCCAGTCACATAACTGATACGATATTCCATAAGCACACAATTTCACTACGAGCCGCTTGTGTGGTACAGTGTCAAAAGGCTTCTGGAAATCCAGGAATACGGAGTCAATCTGAAATCCCTTGTCACTAGCGCTCAGAACTTCATGTGAATAAAGAGCTAGTTGTGTTTCGCAGGAACGGCGTTTTCTAAACCCGTGTTGACTGTGTGTCAATAGACCGTTTTCTTCGAGGTAATTCATAATGTTCGAACACAATATATGTTCTAAAATCCTGCTGCATATCGACGTTAACAAAATGGGCCTGTAATTTAGTGGATTACACCTATTACCTTTCTTGAATATTGCTGTGACCTGGGTCTTTGGGTACGGATCTTTCGTAGAGTGAACGGTTGTATATGATTGTTGAGTATGGAGCTAATGCATCTGCATATTCGGAAAGCAACCTAATTGGTATACAGTTTGGACCAGAAGACTTGCTTTTATTAACTGATTTGAGTTGCTTCACTGGTCCGAGGATATTTACTTCTGCGTTACTGACGTCGGCAGCTGTTCTCGATTCGAGTTCTGGAATATTTGCTTCATCTTCTTTTGTGAAGGCATTTCAGAAGCCTGTGTTTAGTAACTCTGCTTTCGCAGCTCTGTTTTCGATAGTATTTTCATTGTTATCGCCCAGAGAAGGCATTGATTGTTTCTTGTCGCTAACATACTTCACATAGGACCAGAATCTCTTTGGATTTTCTGCCAGGTTTCAAGACAAAGTTTCGTTGTGGAAACTTTTATAGGCGTCTCGCATTGAACTCCACGCTAAATTTAGAGCTAAAAGATCGCCAATCTTGGGGATTTTCCGTCTGTTTAAATTTGGCATATTTGTTTCGTTGTTTCTGCAACAGTGTTCTAACCCGTTTTGTGTACCAAGGAGGATCAGCTCCGTTATTTGTTAGTTTATTTGGTATAAATCACTCAATTGCTGCCGATACTATTTCTTTGAATTTAAGCCACATCTGGTCTACACTTATATTATTAATTTGGAATGAGTGGAGATTGTCTCTCAGGAAGGCGTCAAGTTAATTTTTATCTGCTTTTTTGAATAGTTATATTTTTCGCTAATTTTTTGAGGATTTGGGGATTACAATATTCAGTTTCGCTTCGACAATCCTGTGTCCACTAACCCCTATATCAGTTTTGATGCTCGTTCGTAACTCAGGATTATTTGTTGCTAAGACGTCAAGTGTGTTTTCACAACCGTTTACTCTTCGTGTGGGCTCATGAACTAATTGGTCGAAATAATTTTCAGAGAATGTGTTTAGCACAATTTCGGATATAATTTTATGCGTACCTTCGGAATTAAACATGTATTTTCGCCAAATTATCGAGGGTAAATTAAAGTCACCACTAACTATTATCGTATGAGTCGGATACGCTTTTGAAATTAAACTCAAGTTTTCTTTGAACCTTTCAGCAACTGTATCATCTGAACTGGGAGGTCGGTAAAAGGATCGAATTATTATTTTATTCCGGTTGCCAACAATGACCTCTGCCCATACTAATACACAGGAGGTATCCACTTCAATTTCGCGACAATTTAAACTACCTCTGACAGCAACAAACACGCCACCGCCAACATGTTCAGCCTATTTTTTCGGAACACCGTTAGGTTCTTCGCAAAAATTTCGGCTGAGCTTATATCCGGTTTAGCCAGCTTTCAGTGCCCATAACGATTTGAGCATCAGTGCTTTCTATTAGCGCTTGGAGCTCTGGTACTTTCCCGACACAGCTACGACAATTTACAACTGTAATACCAATGGTTCCTGTACCTACGTTCTTCCTGAGTTTAGCCTGCACTCTTTATGACTGAAGCCCTTCTTGTGTCTTCCCGAGACCCTCTAACCTAAAAAACCGCCCAGTCCATGCCACACAGCCCCTGCTACCTGTGTAGCCGCCTCCTACGTATAGTGGACACCTGACCTACTCAGCGGAACCCGAAACCCAACCACCCTTTGGCGCAAGTCGAGAAATCTGCAGCCTACACGGACGCAGAACCGTCTGAGCCTCTGATCAGACCCTCCACTCGCCTCTGTACCAGAGATCCGCAATGGGTCCTGTCGGCTATGCTGCAAATGGCCAGCTCTGCTTCCATCTTGCAAGCAAGGCTGGCAACCTTTACCACTTCTGTTAGCCGCTCGAAACCAGAGAGAATTTCTTCTGATCCAAAGTGACATACATCATTGGTACCGACGTGAGCAACCACCTGCAGCTGGCTGCACCATGTGCTCTTCGTGGCATCTGGGAGGACCCTTTCCACATCTGGAATGACTCCACCCGGTATGCACACGGAGTGCACATCGGTATTCTTACCCTCCTTGTCAGCCAAGTCCCTAAGGGGCCCCATAATGTGCCTAACGTTGGAACTCCCAACTACCAATAATCCCACCCACTGTGATTGCCCAGATCTTGCAGGCTGAGTGGTTTCCTCTGAAAGAGGACAGGCGACGGCATCTGGCTCAGCGACAGACAGCACCTGGAACCTGCTTGTCAGACAAACTGGCGAGGCCTTATGTTCGGCCGCCTGGGAAGTCTTTCGCCACCTGGTTCGCTCTGGGGCGACCTCCCACTCTACCACAGATGAGGGGTCAACCTCAGTGCGAGCAATAACTGGGTTGGCCACCGGTGAGGACCGATCGGAGGAATCTGACGTGCTGGACGCCCGTTGGATCCCCACGGCCGGCCCACAACAGTGGTGCCCATCCACTGCAGCCTCAAGCTCTGTAACCGAAGCCATCACAGCCTGAAGCTGAGAGCGAAGTGTCACCAACTCAGCTCGCATCCGCAAACAACAATCGCAGTCCCTGTCCATACTAAAGACCGTGGAATACTAAACTATTCAGATAAACGGACTATCGGCACGTGCTGCGCAACTCTACTGTAGACCCTGACGAAAACGCACGAACTGTGTCTATTAATACCCAGATATTCAAAAACCTAACTACCGAAGCACTCAAGTGAAACTAAATAATTTGACCTGATTAGGCACTTTTAATATATCATAAAATCCGTTTACATTTTGACGCAAACGAAAATGCGAGAACTGTGGTTATTAGATGTCAAATTTACACGCGGAAACTCAAGAAACTGAACTATTAAAGCACACAGATGATACAATAAAATTCACTCCTGGTTAGGAACTTGTAAATGAAACAAAAGCGGTTACTTCCCTGTTGCTGCATCTCTCTCGGTCGGCTACTGCTGCCTGACTGAGGATATATGGAAGGGAACGGGACCAGAACCAAGTACCAAGAGGAAGCATTAATAATAGAATACAGAAAGAGAAGTACTCGGATTATAAAGACCATGAGGCAGGAATGCAGTCCGTCTCCTCTTCTATACATTGAAGAAGCAGTTAAGAAAATGGAAGCATGATTTAGAAGAACTACAGCACGTGATGAATCGAATGAAATCTATCGAATATATATCTTGCATACAGGCTACACTAAACACTGAGGAAAGCATTTAGGACGAGTAGAAACGAGGTTTGCGAAAAACGCAGTAGAAAATTTTGAGAGTGTGTCGTAGTCGAAGCAAGGAAACTCTGCTGCCTTGAAAGCAAAACAGCGCAAGACGTCCGAGTAAAGCAGACTAATGCAGCCAGAGAAAGTATTCATCGCCACTCGAAGATTACCAGTACAGGACACAGGCCTTAGCTTGAAAATGAATGCATGCTTTCAGTACAGGATGGCACTAAAGTGGATAACTGGTGGTAGGAAAATCAGAAATGATGAAAATCGAATCGTTTGAGAAGTTTTTTTTATATATATGTTGAAAACTAACGGGACTAATAGGATAGTAAATGAGAATGTTCACTGAAAAATCAGTGAATCAAGGAATATATGGGAGAATAAGAAGGAATACGGCGACAGGAAACTTTCTAAGCCATAAGGCCATACGTGTGTGAACCCTTCAAATTTATTTATTTATCGCAATACATACATTATGAGTTTGTGATCCAAAAGAGTACCTGTATATACACAAAGATTACTAAACTTCTTGTCAACAATTCAATAAAGCTCCCAAGATTAATATAATACAAAAGACGACAGTTAAAGACGAATATCACGCCTTTTAAGCAGCGTATCACACCACTCGTCTCTGTCAGGAAATCTTCGAAATGACCCTTGCAAGCCCTTTCGGGTCATGTTGATAACATTCCGCACCACGATCCCAAGGTGGTGATGAAGATTTGTCAGCCGAGCGGTGTAATGCGCTGCAGTCATGGACTGTGCGGCTGATCCCGGTGGAGGTTCGAGTCCTCCCTTGGGCATGGGTTTGTGTGTGTTTGTCCTTAGAATAATTTAGGTTAAGTAGTGTGTAAGCTGAGGGACTGATGACCTTAGCAGTTAAGTCCCATATCATTTCACACACATCTGAACATATTTTTGAAGATTTGTCCCACTTGTGGAGAATGTCTACAAATCTTACATGGACCATTCGGATTCGCTTCACGACAGTCTAAATTGCTCAAGACAGGGATTTCTTCTGGAAGCAAAGAAGTTTCAGATTTTATGGAAGACGGTTTTGTTGCCAGCAGCGTTCCCATACATCATTGGCAATGAATTCAATTTCCGTAAGTGTCCTGGCTGTGATGATAGTGGAAAATGTCCACAGAGAGTATATTGTTCAATATTGGAAAGTTGATATTATCAGAAATATTCTGGTATTCACGTATAAGCGCGCTCTTCCGTCTGAAATCAGATGTGAATCAAGATACGTGATAGGTATGTGAGAGTAGACGGTATTGATAAATTAACAATGCACATGGCTTCATTAAGCTGTACGTCTATCTTTTTTACGTTTGGGCTATTAAGCACACAGGCGCACAGTACTCTGCTGTTGAGATCACCAATCCAAGTACTGATACTCGAAGAGTATCAACAACTATTGCCACACAGTTTGTGGAGAACATTATTTTTCTTTTGAGCTTAACAGATATTCGTGTCAAGTGCTCCTTAAAACAATGTGTCCTATCTAAAGTGATCCTAATGTATTGTAGATGCGTGTTATAAAGTTTGTCTCGCTCAAAATATACATCAAGAGAGTTTTACTTGTGTTTGGTCGTAACCTCTATTTATGATTATGATGTGTCATTCCTTTCGACACATCGAAATTAAACACATAACCAGTTTGTAGTTGCCATACACTTCTTTACTACAAACACCTGCCGTTAATGAAACCAACAGTAACAACGATTATAATAAAAGGCACCTGGCCTACAGAACTAGAAGGAGTACTCAGGTTAGAACATTAATGCATTTAAATGTGATAGACACAGATCTTTCCAAAATTTACCCAAACAATTTTCACTAATTGAAACAATGTTGATAAAACCCCATTAATCAAATTTAACTAACATAACTGAATGCTTCATGACTTGTACAGGAACTAGCTTCCATATCAAATTCTAAACCTGCTTCTGTGGACTGATTTTAAGCACTTGTAACAAATTAAAAGTATTATCAGATTAATGCACTCGACTAAGTTCCTCTTTAGTATTACTCACAGATACGAGGTTCAGATACATTTCATGGCCAGAATATGACAATAGCATATCAAATAGTCTTAACATGGAGCCGTTACAATTTTTACGTTCAAAATTAGTGATGGACGCGAGCAGACCGAAAGGTTTTACCAGATACAGGAGATTCACGGACGAAAAGGTAAAGTGGAACTATAATCAACTTTGGGCTACAATTAAGCTTCCAGAAAACCACAACGCTCCACCGGAAAGATGGAAAAGCAGAACACTAACAACGTAACCACAGACACAAATCCACGTCCTTAAATTTCCCTCTTCCACCGTTATACCACTATCGGAGTTCGCTCGCGCCGATCTCTGTCAATTATCTGAAACATAAACACATCAGTGGCAGACAACATTCTGGCGCATTGGTTACACAAACATATCTGCTCAACTGGTTATAAATAAGCCTTTAATTATACACGGCACAAATAAACCCGATCAGAACTAACCTAGGTGACCACTTGCCCAGTAACGGCTCTTAAAATTTGATTAGATAATTCTCTAGAACAAAGAAATAAAATAGGAAAAGGAAATAGGAAAAATTATTTCGGCCCTTCTTGAACGTCAGGCAGGGACATACATACTATTTGGCATGACCTCTAGCTACGCATTAAGCTCGGCTTCATGTATTTGTTGTGCGTAGCAAGCACTCCCTTAAATACCATCAACATATCAGGCGGCCAGACCAAATACAGTGACAAATAACTGAAACAACCAAGATGGTTAAGTCGCGAGCTCTATCTTCTTATCTCGTGTTTTCTACTGCAAATCTCGTGCTTGTGCTCTTGTTAGCTTTACTATTACAGAGATCGCCTCAACTTTTTTTTTTAATTTGGTCCTGCGCGCAACAGATAACTTACTTGGTCTTTCTGCTGCCACTGCTTGATCTGCTGCATTCCATTATTTAACAAAAACATAAAAAACCTATTATTCATGCTGAGTGCAATGCATGTTCTATATGGCGGCTCCTGCTGTTGCAGCAGCTGCTGATGCTGCTTACTACAACTAGATATAATTCAAGAGAAAGGGTTTGGTCAAATCTAAACTCGATAAATGATAACCCAAACAAGTAATTTCTTTTTTCAAAAACTATATTCTAAAAGCGATTCTTTCTCACTCAATTAATAAAACGCTAGAAGCTCTTTGGACAATTGCTTCGTATGTAAATCTGCCTCCAGTGGCATTAAAGCAATATTACAAATTAATCAAACTCTTGAGACAGACTAAAATACTTCTCAATTAAATACATAGTGAAACAATTCCCTGACAATTACAAAAGAAATCAATGACAAAAATCAATACTTAATCTATTCGCTTAACAATGGTTTCCCTTAAGAATTCAACTCCTATCATTATCAAAATTACTGTCTGCTACTACGCACATACACAAACCCTTTTCTTTAAATTAATAAGCGCGCTGAAAATTATAAAAAATATCAACTCAATACCAAATCCTGTGTCGCTGCTGGCGGACACGGCGGAATGGCAACTCGGCGACGACCCCTCGCCCAAGACACGTGCGCACCACAGCAGGCGGGCTCCTACACTGGCGTCCAAAATGCCACTAATTAATCCGTGCGCTGCGAAGTGCGACAACAATATCTTAGATTCCAGAGCTTTTGCATGCGCGCTGTAGCCAACCTTTACATCCTAAGAGAGTATTGCCATCTCTCATAACCCCCAACCTCATTTTTGAAAATTTTGTGGGGTGATTCTTGCCGAACATATTGGCAAGGAACAAACAGTAATTTTTTTTACAAAACGACGAAAAAATTAGGCAAAGAGAATAAATGTTACAATTTATATTGAATGACAAAGTATTTCTTGCTTAACATCTAAGTAAAATTTTTTTTTTACAAAACGACGAAAATTTTCTTGAATAGCATATAGTAAAGAGAAAAATGTTAAAATTTTATACAAAATGGCAGAAATGTTGCTTGCCTAATTTATTGGAAAGGAGAAAACATGGCTCCTCTTACAACAATAACCTAATAACCAGTAAAAAATAATATTTTATTTTGTGCATTTGGGCACTTACATTTCCATGACATTAATCGGTAGTGGTCTGACTACATGATATTTTATGTTTTTATGCTCGCAGTTCCCTCTCGTCAAAAGAAAACAGGTCTACATGTTTTAAGTGCAGCAGACTCAGGGACTTCATATCCACTGACAACCACACTAATATTCCAACATCAGTTAATTTACGGTGTAAGTAGACTCAGGGACTTTATATCCACTGACAACCACACCTGTTTCCATCATCAGTTAATTTAAGGTGTTGGCAGACTCAGGGACTTCACATCCAGCCAGCAGCGACACAGGATTTTCCTCTGGTGAGACAGTTTGACAACGTAGGCAGACTCAGGGACCTTGTGTCCACTGACAACCATACGTAACGTCCATTCTGCCAGGATGACACAGTTTGACAGTGTTGGCAGACTCAGGGACCTCGTGTCCACTGACAACACTGCTTTATTGCATAAGTACCTCCTCAAACTTATGTAGTACAAGTCTCGGTCGAGTATTTCTGAATACTGGAAACGTCATATTTTATATAAAATAGATTCTCCCTTTAAAATACGATATCTCTAACCTAACTACAGAAATTAAACAAGGAATAATATTATATCATATAACCAGGCATGTGAGCACTGAGCTCATTTAAATGTTTTCTTTAACTTTATTGCGACAGCAATTACAGATATGTGGCATATATCTCAAGTCACGGTGGGAAGTTAATTTTCTTACGATTAGTTTGGCCAATAACAGTGTCAAAGTTTTGATTCTGACCACAAATCATTACAAATGTGGCACCACACAAAAAATGTTATTTTAATTTCAAGGCTTAAATCCTGTGCCGTCAAACTCTCATTACCTACTATTTTTACATTATTATAGTTCAATTCTTTTACCTTGGCGGCTCGCGTATGCCCGCCCAGACGCGGGAGATTGCTGCGTTGCCAGTTGCAAACGACGCACGCGCCAAGAGAAGCAGCTCCATAGTATAGTATAGTTCCCAAACTTACGTTTAGGGGGGAGCGCGCAGTTTATGAAGTAAAGCCACCACGGCCACATTAACCCTTTCGCCGTTACAGAGACGTGCTCCCCGCATCCCGCACTGTGCGCGATTTTTGTCATCATTGCACTGCTGGCCTGTGGTGGAACATGGTGTTCCGACTGCTTTGCCACACTTATCATCCAATTCCACAAAAACTATTTGGCCCAAAAATTTGATTTTTACACATCATCTTGACTTAATTTTGTTTCGATGTTCAACGCAGTTATTGAGCAGCACTAAATGTAGTAAACCATTGCACGAAATTTTGAAGAGTTTGCAGAGGTAAAAGTCCATAGCGTATACTTTCCGTATGGTCGATTTTAGTTGCCACAATGTTGAGAATGAAAGTGGACAAGATACCTAAATTTCACATAAAATTTACTGTTTAACACTATCTCATTTAATTTAACTACGAGATAGGTGTCATATATAGTATTGAGAAATATTCCGTCTTTCACGACTGTAATAAAAGTTTTATTTATATCAGAGTCATTTCGCTTTTTTCTAGAAAGTTCTGATTAAAACAAAGTTGGAGAAGTACACAAAACTGAATTGTGGACGTAATAAAATATAGAAACTAAAATATATTGTCAGTGAGGCGCAATGCGCAAACAATTTGTGTTCGTCACAACGGACAGCAAACACTTGCCAAAACATAGATCAGTCGACGAAAACATTGAATATGATGATGTTACCAAGGCAGCAAAGCACAGAATTGCGTCAGACCATCAAGTAGCTCAGAAACGAACGAGCCGAAATTCTGCTCTAAATAATACACTCCTGGAAATTGAAATAAGAACACCGTGAATTCATTGTCCCAGGAAGGGAAAACTTTATTGACACATTCCTGGGGTCAGATACATCACATGATCACACTGACAGAATCACAGGCACATAGACACGGGCAACAGAGCATGCACAATGTCGGCATTAGTACAGTGTATATCCACCTTTCGCAGCAATGCAGGCTGCTATTCTCCCATGGAGACGATCGTAGAGATGCTGGATGTAGTCCTGTGGAACGGCTTGCCATGCCATTTCCACCTGGCGCCTCAGTTGGACCAGCGTTCGTGCTGGACGTGCAAACCGCGTGAGACGACGCTTCATCCAGTCCCAAACATGCTCAATGGGGGACAGATCCGGAGATCTTGCTGGCCAGGGTAGTTGACTTACACCTTCTAGAGCACGTTGGGTGGCACGGGATACATGCGGACGTGCATTGTCCTGTTGGAACAGCAAGTTCCCTTGCCGGTCTAGGAATGGTAGAACGATGGGTTCGATGACGGATTGGATGTACCGTGCACTATTCAGTGTCCCCTCGACGATCACCAGTGGTGTACGGCCAGTGTAGGAGATCGCTCCCCACACCATGATGCCGGGTGTTGGCCCTGTGTGCCTCGGTCGTATGCAGTCCTGATTGTGGCGCTCACCTGCACGGCGCCAAACACGCATACGACCATCATTGGCACCAAGGCAGAAGCGACTCTCATCGCTTAAGACGACACGTCTCCAGTCGTCCCTCCATTCACGCCTGTCGCGACACCACTGGTGGCGGGCTGCACGATGTTGGGGCGTGAGCGGAAGACGGCCTAACGGTGAGCGGGACCGTAGCCCAACTTCATGGAGACGGTTGCGAATGGTCCTCGCCGATACCCCAGGAGCAACAGTGACCCTAATTTGCTGGGAAGTGGCGGTGCGGTCCCCTACGGCACTGCGTAGGATCCTACGGTCTTGGCGTGCATCCGTGCGTCGCTGCGGTCCGGTCCCAGGTCGACGGGCACGTGCACCTTCCGCCGACCACTGGCGACAACATCGATGTACTGTGGAGACCTCACGCCCCACGTGTTGAGCAATTCGGCAGTACGTCCACCCGGCCTCCCGCATGCCCACTATACGCCCTCGCTCAAAGTCCGTCAACTGCACATACGGTTCACGTCCACGCTGTCGCGGCATGCTACCAGTGTTAAAGACTGCGATGGAGCTCCGTATACCACGGCAAACTGGCTGACACTGACGGCGGCGGTGCACAAATGCTGCGCAGCTAGCGCCATTCGACGGCCAACACCGCGGTTCCTGGTGTGTCCGCTGTGCCATGCGTGTGATCATTGCTTGTACAGCCCTCTCGCAGTGTCCGGAGCAAGTATGGTGGGTCTGACACACCGGTGTCAATGTGTTCTTTTTTCCATTTCCTGGAGTGTACTTTTAATACTGTCACAAAAGAATATATCTCAATATGAACAGCGACTGCAGAGGAGAAAATAAATAAACAAAACAGATAACATGAATATTATATGTGTGCCTTTTCATTGTTTTTAATTGCTGTGAACAGAAATATTGGAGGACAAAATTAGAAAAACCGAAAACTTATGATTATAGTAAAGAGGCAAAGCACTAGAAATTTCAAAAAATTACATTCAAATGAATAAAATTCATGAAGTACGACACTTCGATATTGTTTTTAAATAAAGAAAATATGAAGCATCGAACAAAGTTTAAACTTCGAATCTTTCGCTTAGCAGCCAAACACATTAAACATTATACTGACGCAGCTTGGTATTCATTAGAGCTCCTGGAAGACTGAGATATAAGGCAAAATACCGACAAGCACTGTTGGTATGACTATGAATTACTCAAGTTTCGTCGAAGTACAATAGGAAATAAACAATTACCGCTGTTCTTTATTGCGAAAAAGCGGTTTGTGAGAATGATACAAACATATTTACTTGCTATCGCCTGAATTAGGAGGCTTATTGCATGTTTGGTTTAATTAATTAATAGAATATGAAGCAATTGGTATAAAGAATGGTTTTTCCAAACTTTCTATAAAAGAAAGTATCCTAGTAAGCCATTGCCTCTGTTCAATTACTTTATTTATGACTGAACGTTTCTAAAACTGATGACACTCGCCCGTGCTCTGCACTGCAGTCGAGCTCTGGCAACGTCGTTCTCTGTTCACTGGCTGACTGTGTTTTATGACGTCAGATACACAGAACGAACCTAAACTCGGCCGCCGTCGTAAATGTCGCGCACTATAGTGATGCTGAAAGAGAATGTTATAATATGTGTTACAATAATTGTTATGTACATTTTGGTTATAAAATATTTAAATAATCCTACAAATAGAAAAGTAATTCCATAGAGATGCTATTATATGTTATTAAAGTTACAGAATAGTTTAGAAAAAGTCTAGCCAATGGCTTGTCAAATCAGTTCATGAATATGTACAAAATTTAGTGAATAATTACGTGACTTTGTGTCAGACTTTTTACACTCTAATTACTAAGTTATACCAAATTTATAATTATCAGTCTGTAATGACTGACAATATTTCTGATGTCAAACGTCAGTGTCTGTGGTATAGCATCTCAATCGTTTTTATATGGAGTCCTCATTGCCTCTGTTTGGAGGCCTTCATAGTCTTTGTATGAATCTGTGTGGCTATACCTTTGATGGTCACAAAGAACAAGCACATAATAAAAAAATAGATTATTCACAAAATACAACACACAAAACCCCTCCATTTATCCAGTAGAAACTGAAAGAAATGGTTTATTCATCAAGGTGACAAGAAATAAATTTATGATATGACAAGAGAAAAATCATCACCTTCCAATTAACCTCATGCTGGAATCAGCACTGCATCATTAAATGACAATCATGAAATAGAAAAACACAAGATAAATATTAAATTGACTTATTTTACGCTACTATTTACACATTCATGAAATATGGCAGATACTCTCGCCTCTTGGCGTAAGAGTCATTTCACTCTGGAAAGTGAAAAGAAATCGTTTAATGCACGAAATAATTATCTAGGTCATAGCTCAGTGTTTTTGTGTTACGGCCGACTGTTTCTGGAACGTCTTTCTTCTCGCGACCCTTAACGGTAAACGTGCTACGCTCCGATCTGAAAATGTCGTCTACTACACAAAATTACGTCACGTTAAGTGCTTTCGTTTCTGCAATGGAGAAAACTTCCGTTGATATCATGTTTCCTGTAAGAAATGCAATAATGTCAACCTTAACAACAATAAGAAGAGAAACAACAGTATCATTCTTACCATTCCACAATTTCACAGAGCAAAAATATTCTTGGCACTCATTCATCACATAATTCAACACTTTGCTGTGTATTTGTGTCAGAACTCCTTTCGTGACTCATAGCTATGTCTTAACTTTACTGTGACTTAGATTTTAGGTAAGTGTGTACTCTACCTTAACATTACCGTGGCTTAAATTTTACGCATATGTGTTCTCTTGTTCTATAGATGTCTGCAAGGTGCTTTCTCATTGTGTCACACTATACATGAGTGGTCCATAAATCCTAATACGCCTTACCTGGCAAACTAATAAACACGAAAAATCCACATAAATCATCACTTTTCAAACTACATAATGAATCAGAACAAGTGTCAGTTCGAAGGTTTCCTAATTATACTACTGCCCATCAAATATACCTTCTCAATCAGAGCCACTTATACACTATATTTTACCTGAAGATAATGTCAACAGTTTCTGTTATTTCATGTTATTTCTCCCTAAAAAACAGACATAGTTATTTCTTACATTTTCCTTCAAATAAGTCACGAAAATTTCATCGTTTCAGTGAAGAATCGCAAGATGTCAACAGCTGGTATAATCCTTTCATCAGAAATGTCCCTTTGCAAAGTTCTCATTCTCTCAAACAATACAAATCATTCATCTTGGTCTTTCACACAGGATAGAATGATAATAAAAGATTAATAGATAAACAGGTTAGTCAAAGATTATGAAACAGTACTGAAAATTAAAATCGGAAGAATATTGTATAACGGCTGGGGCACCTATGCTCGCCAAACATATATTTATTAAAGATCAGTAAACCCCCTAGGGCCTCATTCCTTGAAAATTTTAATGTGTGGTAAGTGACGAAGACCTCGCGATTTACGTGTTTGTATTGTCCCAAGTTCCACAGCGTTTGTGTGTGCAATGCGTCGTATACGGAAGGGTCCTTCATACACCAAGGAAAACTTCCTACTCAAATATTTTCCCTTATGAGATAGTCGATGCGATCTAAGCAATACTTTTTGACCTACGTGTAAATTTTTGATGTTGACTCGTTGATTATGCAGCTTCTTTCTTCTATCTGCAACTTTCTTTGTGTTCTGTAATGCTATACTTACCACTTCATGGTATCTTAAACGTCACTGTGCAGGGAAGGCCACTAATTGTTTTATCCTGTCTGGTGGTTGTTTATTTTTCAACACAAGCAGTGGAGGCAGGGTAGTGGAATCATTAGGTAGTTCATTAATAATGTTTTGGAAACCGGATAAATGTACATCCCAGTTTCTATGTTGGCGATGGCAGCACAATCTGCAAAGTTTATCTAACTCCTTCATGATACGTGCTGATGGGTTACATGATTGGCATAAAACGTGATATAAATACTGGTTTAATTTTCCTGCGTCGCAAGGTTTTCAGCCAACTGTTGGATCGGAATTGTGGGCCATTGCCAGAAATCACCTTGTCAACATGCCCTACTTCCTTCAAGAAATTCTTGACGAATGCTGTAGAAACTGATTTTGCTGTAGCTTTTCGTAAAGGTGTTAATGAGACAAATTTCGAAGCAAGCTCAACAGCTACGAAAACATATGAATGGTCTTGACTAGATCTTATTACTGGCTACAAGATGTCCACGACAGCCATCTCTTTTAATTTGACTGGGATAATCGGAAATAGTGGTGTTCTGTGTGTCACTGTTGGTGGTTTTGCTTTCTGACATAACTTGCATATTGCCAGGACTTTACGGATTCTCTTTTCCATATTGTAAAAATAACATGTGTCTTAATTTTTGAAAACATTTCTTCGCACCAAAGTCGGCGTAACTGAGATGTGTGTACCAAATGAGTTTACTTACAAGTTCGTCTGGTACCCATAAAAACCCAGAAGGACTGTCAGGACGTCTGCATCTGAATCAGATGTTATCACATATGTTATAAAACTGTCTTATAATAGGATGTGACTTATTCTCCCACTTCCTTTTTATATCCTTCCAAATCGAATCCTTTTCTTGTTCATGAGCAATGTCACTTAATGAGGATGAAACGAAGTTTTCAAACGCTACCTTCTGCATCTAAAGTAAGCTGTAATTATTTTCTAGCCAATCTTCCTCGTTACTTTGAGCTAAACCAACAGGTGCTCGTGAAAGCGCATCAGCAATGATGTTTTGTGATCCTGGAATATATAACAGTGAAGTTAAGTTCCTGAAGAAACAAAGCCCAACGTTTTAAACGGTCGTGATTTAATTTGGCTGATATGAGAAATTGTAACGTCCGATGGTCGGTGTATACTTTTGTGTGCTTGCCTTGCAGATAGTCATACTATGGCAATGCTTCCAGCTCCGTGAGTGAATAGCTGCGCTCTGATTTTGTTGATACTCGACTGGCAAAAGCTATACTTTTCTGAGTAAGAATTATATTTTTAACAACTTCTTGGAACAAATGGACACCAAGCCCAAATCTTGAGCTACCTGTCGAAAGGCAAAAATCAAGGGGTAAATCAGGATGTGACAATATAGGTGCATTCAGTAGTGCAGTTTTAAAATCGTGGTGCTCTGTTTGAGCAACATGATCCCAGTCCGAAACTGTGTTCTTACCTGCTAGTTGACATAATCTAGGTGTTGACAAGCTTTGTAGGCTAATAAAAGATAAAAATTTATTAGTCCCAAAAATCCTCTTAATTGTCGCTTGTTTGTTGGTAGGGACATTTCTTTGATCACATTTAATTTTTCTGGATTGGGTAGAATGCCTTTTGTTGTAACAATGTGGTCAAGAAATTTGATTTGTGCTCTACCAAAGCCCGATTTTTCTAAATTGACTGTAATGCCATGTTCCCGAAATGTTTGTAATAATTCACTTAATACTTGGTTGTGTTTTGTCCATGAATTTTCTGCAATCAAAATGTCGTCAACATAAGTGGTGATCCTGTCTTTTAAGTGTGTCGGTAATATTGTATTCAAACCATGGATAAATGCAGCTGACGAAACGTTGAGACCAAATGACAATTTTCGAAGTTGGTAACAGTTACCAAAACAGAGGAAAGCTGTGTATTTCCTACACCTTGGATTTAATTCTATTTGCCAAAAACTACTTTGCAAGTCCAAAGATGACATCACCTTCACTCCATTGAATTTTTGGAATAGTTCATCTAGTGTCTGTGGGCTATCGTTTTCATGTTGGATTACTGTGTTAATTTGTCTGGAATCAAGAACTAGTCTAATGGAATTAGCCCTTTTCTTAACCACGTGTTATATGAATTGCCGCGGACACGCAAATTACAATTCGGAACGCAGTGCTTATGCAGAATACAGAACATCGAGCCCACGCGATAATTATGGTCATAACAATTATGAGAACCAAAACAGTTATGTTATATGAACTCACAGCAGGTTCGATGATTCCCTGCTCTAAAATGGATTGTATTTCCTGTTTGACTGTCTCTGTATGTTAATGGGATGACGTATGGTGACCTTTAATTCATAAAGAAAGTTACGTATTGTTCCTGTCTTGTGAGGAAAAACTTCACAATTTGTTTGTAATATTTCAAATAACTCATCAATGCCTGCATTAGCTTCTACTTTGTCTCGCTAAACTGTCCTTTTAATTGTTCTGTACTAATGGAGTGTTCTGTTTCACAGTAAAACAGTGATGTTATCTGTGCAACTACTAGACAAATTCAGTGATTGTTGTGCCTCAAGCGGAAAGAGAAACGCAGATAATTCACTTCCTCATTCTCCTTTGTTAACCATCCTTGAAATTTAAGCGTGACTAGCATTTGATTTACTCGTAACATGACTTCAGCATTACAAAACTTTAACATTGCTTTATATTCACGTAGGAATTCCACACCCAAAATCATTTCTGTTGATAAAAGAGGGACTACTAAGAAATCTGCAGAAAACTCGTGTCCTCGACACCTGAAAACTAAAGTAGTCTGATTGCGTACATCTACACTCTTTCCTTGAATGACTCCCTTTAATTTGGTCTTTAATAATAGCAAGGTTGGACAAACAGATGCCTGTTCACACTTCTTAAACATTGTCTCGCTAATTACATTCACAGGGCTGCCAGAATCAAGTACAGCTGAAAGTAGAATATTTCCTATCGAGATTTTTATAATTGGATGAGTATACATAATTTCGCTGTTGTCATTTTCTTGTAAAAATGTGTCTCTAATGTCTTCTAGTCCAACAAAGTTAACATAATTTGTGTGTCAGCTTTCCGCCGCTACAAACGGTTCGTTTGTAGTCCTTGTTACTAGTCATTGTTGTGCCGGCTTGTGTTGCCGCGAAATATTGCTTGGGTTGGATGGTCTGATTTCTACATTGTCGCCACGCTCTAAATTGGAATTTCTGTGATGCTGCCAATTTTCATTTGTGCCCTCATCATAACTGTTTTGGTTCTCATAATTGTTATGACCATAATTATCGCGTGGGCTCGATGTTCTGTATTCTGCATAAGCACTGCGTTCCGAAATGTAATTTGCGTGTCCGCGCCAATTTCGGTTGTTTCTAACGCGACCATTTCTTCTAAAATAATTTTCATTTCCATTACGCCTTTGCTCTCACGGTCCGCGATCTCTATTACCGTACTGGGAGTTCCTATGATCATAAAAATCATTTCTCTGGCGTCTATGATCTGTGTTATACGGTTGATCTTCTTCCGCCCTGTACTCGTGAGGTTCGTCCGAGTTCCATACGCGTTTACGGTCACGCCGCGGATTATTATTTTCCCAATACTGATTACTATTATCTTTTTGTGTGTTTTCATAGTTGTCAAATTCTAATTCTTGCAAAAGAGCTTGGAATGCCTCCTAGTCATCTTTGCACCTACCTGCCAAAATTACGTGGCGTAATCTGATCGGCAGTTTTGTCAAACAGATACGAATTAATTCGGACTGACTGTACGGATTCGTTAAATATCTGTTCATGCGCATTATGTTTTCAAAATATTGCACTGGAGTTGAAAATTTCGACTGCTCATAACTTTGCATCATAATGATGTAATGTTTTACACGATCTTGTGTAGTCTCCGTCCAGTAAGCAGATAAGAATGCGTGATAAAAATCACCATATGTGTGACATTCACGTACTATTGAACGCATTGTTGTTGCAGGCTCTCCTTCAAGATAACTGCAAATGAATTCCAGTTTGTGGCCAATTGGGAATGTTGTTGGTAAAGAATAGTCTAACTGTTGTAACCACTCTCGAGGGTGGATTTCGTGACTAACAGTCCGAAAAGTTTTGAATGCTTATAGTCAAACTCGTCATTTTTCTTAGCGGATGAGTTTTCTTTTACAGCATGACTCACGTCATATTCACGAGAAAAGTGGGCAGCATTTCCATAATTAATGCACTCACTGTCGTTACCAATTTGGTAATTATCGAATCTACCAGTGTCATTGCTGCGATCGATCTTTTCTTCGATGCTGGCAAGCTGTTCCTGTATATTTTTCACTTCACGTTTGTGTTGCTAATTAATTGTCGTCTGCTCTTGTTTAACACGTTGCAGAGACTGAAATTCTTCGGTATCCGCGAACGGTACTGGCTGAGTGTCATCTGACCTCGTATCTAACCCGCTACTCAGTTCCATCATTTTCATGGATAGTTCATCTACCTCTTTAGCTACTGTCGTTAATTGAGTTTCTATCTTTGAAACTTCATTGGTGGTCTGTAATTGCAATGACTCGACATTTTTCGCTAATTCCTCTACTTGCAGTTCTTGTTGTGACGTCTGTCGTTTCACTTCAACAATATCAACATTTTGTACGTGATCACGTCGGGATACAAGATTATTAATATCTGATTTGAATACTTCACGTACCTGACTTTTCAACTGACTGGACATTTCTTCAAATGTGAGATTCTCGTTAATTTCGTTCTGAAGCAATTTGAAATTCTTTTCATTATTGTTGTTAAATTCAGTAAGTTTACTCTCCTGTCATTAAATTCAGTAAGTTTACTTAGTAATAATTGTAAATCATCATTACTGGGGGCAGGAAGTACAACGTTACTCTTTCCAGAATGAGATTTTCACTCTGCAGCGGAGTATGCGCTGATATGAAACTTCCTGGCAGATTAAAACTGTGTGCCCGACTGAGGCAAAGGTCCCGAGTTCGAGTCTCGGTCGGGCACACAGTTTTAATCTGCCAGGAAGTTTCAACGTTACTCTTGTCTATTAACACAGAAGCAGGACCTGTATTTCCACTAACAGAAGGAAAGGCAAAATTACTCCGCTCTATCGGAGTGGCAACGAGACCTGAATTTCCACCGAAAGTGGGGAAAACAAAATTACTCTGCACTTTTGAGGCGGAAGCAGTGCTGGAATTTCTCATGAGTTCGGTTTACGTCACTGCGTTGTCATGTCCTCCTAAGTTGCGTGTAGCACGCTCATCACGCATTGTTGGCAAATGGTGGCCTACATTCCGATTCTCCGCAGTATTGTTCGAAAATTCCTGGATCTCAAAATTCACAAAAGAATTTTCTACTCTCTTTTCCGAATTTTCGGAAACTGCGTTTGACACCGCTTCTACATTCATGTTCGGAACCGCATCTACGATCGCGTTTGCAGTAGCATCTGCATTCTTTACCATTTTCTTTTGTGCTCGCGTCATCATAGTCGCAATACGAACGAAAACATGTCACTAAAATACACCGCTATACCAAAAATACCACTGTTCAATTAACTATTACACAATGCACCAACAAATTCAAAGACAAAACTGCTGAAATAAAATTTTGGGTTAATACAAAGCAGTGCCCAAGCGATCAAAATGCTGTGCCGCCACAAATGATTACTGTTGCGTAAGCTTGCAGTTGGCAGTAGAAAGACGAAGCATATCTAACTACGACTCATCCAAAAAATAAAAAAACAAAAAACACGTATCCTGGCAGGCATGTCGACTGGCGAAAGTCGCGAGCTCTACTTTCTTACCTCGTGTCTTTTACTGAAAATCTCGTGCTTGTACTCTTTTTAACTTACCTATTACAGAGATCGCCTAAACTTTATTTTTTTTTAATTTGGTCCTGTGCGCAACAAATAACTTACTTGGTCTTTCTGCTGCCACTGCTTGATCTGCTGCATTCCCTTATTTAACAAAAACATTAAAAAACCTATTATTCATGCTGAGTGCAATGCATGTTCTGTAGGCGGCTCCTGCTGTTGCTGCGGCTGCTTACTACAACTACATATAATTCAAAAGAAAGTGTTTGGTCAAATCTAAACTCGATAAATGATATCCCAAACAAGTAATTCCTTTTTTCAAAAACTATATTCTGAAAGCGATTCTTTCCCATTCAATTAACAAAACGCTAGAAGCTCTTTCGAACAATCGCTTCGTATGTAAATCTGCCTCCAGTGGCGTTAAAGCAGTATTACAAATTAATCAAACTCTTGAGACAGACTGAAATACTTCTCATTTAAATACATAGTGAAACAATTCCCTGACAATTACAAAAGAAATCAGTGACAAAAATCAGTATTTAATCTATTCGCCTAACAATGGTTTCCCTTAAGAATTCAACTCCTATCATTATCAAAATTACCGTCTGCTGCTATGCACATACAAAAACCCTTTCCTTTAAATTAATAAGCGCGCTGCAAATTATAAAAAATATCAACTCAATACCAAATCCTGTGTCGCGGCTGGCGGACACGGCAGTACAGCAGCTCGGCGTCGACCCCTCGCCCAACACACCACAGAAGGCGGGCTCCTACACTGGCTTCCAAACTGCCACTAATTAATCCGTGCGCTGCGAAGCGCGACAACAATATCTTAGATTCCAGAGCTTGTGTATGAGCGCTGTAGCCAACCTTTAAATCCTAAGAGAGTATTGCCAACTCTCAAGTTTTCAGTAACATGAACAGAACCCACCAAGAAACAATTTCTCGACTCCAGTTCATTCACTTTGAGTAACATGTAACAGACGAGAAGGAAATCTGTCCTTCAAATCTTCAGGGAATCCCAATCACCGTCGCAACGGATCTGCATTCAAGCAGCGAAACACGCCGCAGCAGCTGCCCACGCTCCTTCGTCGTACCGACTCGGCCATTCGCCAGGGCCACACGTCACTGTCGCTCACACAGCTGATACCCGAACACAAGCCCCTGGAGAGAGCGCTCGCGGCAGTTAAATAGCCATCCGCCAAAGATGCGAAGAAGACAAGCAGGCATCGAAAATCGACTCACAACGATCGGGATGACAATCGATGGAGACTGGCGCCAGCAGCGCACCAGCTCAAGACATTTTGGCTTAAGACGTATAGATCAGAGGATAACACTTCTTCAGTTATTTCAAAGGTTTTGTGTTCTGAAGGTACTGACAAGTCGTTCGAATATCTGAACTTTTTCGACTGTGCTGGAGGAGTACCAGATATGTACATAAGTTACACGAGAGAGCAGTAAGGAAGTATATCGCCGGTAAGCCATTAGTCAATATTTTTGGATAGCTAGTGTTTTATCCTGTAGTTACAGTAAATGTGAGTGTTCATCCCTGGCCTGGGCGCAACGTCTTTGATAGTTATCAATGAAGAAATACAAGTCACTAAGGAATGAAATGAATGGGAAGTGTATGAAGCTAAGGCGAAATGACTGCAAAGGGCTCTGAGCACTATGGGACTTAACATCTGTGGTCATCAGTCCCCTAGAACTTAGAACTACTTAAACCTAACTAACCTAAGGACATCACACACATCCATGCCCGAGGCAGGATTCGAACCCGCGACCGTAGCGGTCACGCGGTTCCAGACTGAAGCGCCTAGAACCGCACGGCCATACCGGCCGGCTAAATGACTGCATGGAAACGTAAATAAATAGAAAATGAAATGATAGTCGGAAGGACTGCCTCTGCATACAGAAAAGTCAAAACAATCTTTGGCGAAATTAAAAACAAGGAAGGTAATATTAAGAGCGCAAGCGAAATTTCACTGGTAAATCCAGAGGGGAGAGCGGGTAGGTCGAAAGAGCATACAGAAGGCTTCTGTGAGAACATGCCTGATGACTTGATAGAAGGAACAGGTATCGGTGTAAAACAGATAATGGATCCAGTATTATAATCAGAATTTAAAAGAGCTTTCGAAGACTTGAGGTGAAATTAGTCAGAAGGGATAGATAACATCCCATCGGAATTTCTGAAATCTTTGGGGGAGGAGGTAACAAAACGGCTGTTTACGTTGTTGCCTAGAATGTACAAGACTGGCGACGTACCATCACACTTTCGGAAAACCATAAACTACACAGTTCCGAAGATATCAAGAGCCGAAAAGTGCGAGAATTATCGCACAATCTGCATAACAGCTCATACAGCCAAGTTGCTAACAAAAACAATATACAGAAGAATGGAAAAGAAAATTGAGGGTCTGTTAGAAGACGATCTGTTTGCCTGTAAAGGGACCAGACAGACTAAAGAAAAAGCAAGACATGTAAAATGGAGCAAGATTTTAACATTCTGAGAAAAAATAAGAGTAAGCTAAAATATGGAAAGACGGGTAATACACAATATGTACAGTAACCATAAAGGAGACTGCAAGAACGAAGTGCTCTTATTAAAAAGAGTGTAAGTCAGGGACATAGTCTTTCGTCCTTACTGTTCAATCTGTGCTTCGAAGAAGCAATAACGGAAATAAAAGAACAGCTTCAGAGTGAGATTAAAATTCAGAGTGAAAGGTTGTCAATGATAACATTCGCTGATGACATTACTGTCCGCAGTGAAATTGAAAAAAATTACAGGATCTGTTGATGGAATGATTAGTCTAGCGAGTACAGAACATGGACTGAGAGCAAACCGGAGAAAGACAAAAGTAATGAGAACTAGCAGAAATAAGAACTCCCGGAAATTAACATGGGAGGTGGGGATAAGGAAGTAAAAGAAGTTAAGAAATTCTGCTACGTAAGGAGCAAAATAACCCCTGATGGACGGAGCGAGGAGGACATGAAAAGCAGGCTAGCACTGGCAAAAAGGCATTACTGGCCAATAGAAAATGGCTCTGAGCACTATGGGACTTAACTGCTGGGGTCATCAGTCCCCTAAAACTTAGAACTACTTATACCTAACTAACCTAAGGACATCACACACATCCATGCCCGAGGCAGAATTCGAACCTACGACTGTAGCGGTTCCAGACTGTAGCGCCTAGAACCGCTCGGCCACTCCGGCCGGCTGGCCAATAGAAATCCACTAATATCGAACGCCAAATATAAGTTAATTATTGTCCTCTACCCTGTTTACAACGACTTCACCGTTTTCCTTATTCTTCATATTGTGTATGGTGAGCGTCAAAATCTCCGAGATATGTATCACAACCGGGAAACCTGAGTAGGCCAGGAGGCAGTTGCAGGTTTGTATATATTAATTACTGTTAGTTCTCCAATTTTTACGGTAACTTCATAGATTTCATTGAAATCCGGTACTGGCATAGATGTCGGTTCTCGAGTGACGATTGTACGTAGACTCTCATTCCACAAGCTAGTTGGCACGCTGCTCCTGATAAGTCAAAAACCAGGAATTTTTCCTCTCTTATTCATTTGATCTACATTTACAACATAGTTTTCCTGAACAGCGACAACGTCGATGTTATATTTTGATAAAATCTTCCGTAAGACTTGGCACTTTGATGAACTTATGCATTCAACAATAATTTAGCAGATTTTGATAACAGGTCCGATGGTTATAACTGAGTGCACCGTTTGAGTGCACGTCCAGTGTCAAATTCATATTAGCCAGGAAATCTTCGACATTATCTGGCTGCATATCCTTCTCGCTTTTAGATTTTTGAAGTGACTGTTCTTTAGCACCACCCACACGACACTTGTGACGTAAGGAATGTCACGACGCAAAACGTTTTCTCCACACATAATTGTTAGTATCTTTAGTGCAATTAATACTTCTTGCCTAAATGTGTTACCCCACAATATTATGGCGTAAGACATCAGTGGATGAAAATGTGCAAACTAAATTTGGGAATTATTCATAAAGCAAAAGTAGACGAATCTAAACGTTTTAGCAGGTCACTACACGGTTTTACATTCTTAGTTACATCAATGTGTGGACCTTGGAACTTACAGTTTTCTACCCAGTTTTTTTATTTGTTTGGGTATAGTGGTTTAATAGGTGGGACATTTTGATAATAAAACACTGGGTGTGTTATGGATATTTTTTCCGGTTTACAGCTATACTTTGTGCAAAACCAGTCAGTAAATTCTATAAATCGTTTTACGATTTGCTCTATTGACACTTCTTTTCTCAGCTTCACAAAATGCTTGTATCATCTGCAAATAGCACAAATTCTTCCTCTGCCTTCAAATGAGATGGCAGATCGTTAACATGAACCAAGAATAGTAGTCGGTCAATGTTCGAACGCTGTGGGAACCCCACTGTAATTTCTTCTCGTGCAGATGATGTAGCGTCCCTGAAAAGCGGCAATAGCTCGATGAAAAAGCGACTGACAATATAAAAGGAATATTTATTCAAATCTACAACAGGATTACCCAAAATTATTGGAAGTAAATGAACGTCACTGGAGTTAATTTTAGTCCTGTGTACATAGAATGGTCACGGTCCCTTTCAATAGTCAGTTTTCACCACCGAGTGAGCTTTTACTGTGATTAAGGTACCTTAACAGAATTCGGGAAGAAGAGGCCTCAATATTCCACCCTGATTACATGAAATGTATTCGCAGTTGCGAATAGGGACAACTATCAACTATATATTGAAATAACGACAGTGAAAATTTGTGCCTGACCGGCATTCGAATCCACATTTTCCGCTCGTGATAAGCGGGATATCCGGGTTCGAGTCCTGGTCTGCAATAAATTTTCACTGTCGTCATTTAATTATACAGCTGATGATTGTCCATATTCGTAACTGTGAATACATTTCATGTATTTCGTAACGGCTGCAGTCGCCGTAGTGCCACATATGTCCAAAGGAACTTGTCATCGTAATTCGGAGTAACACAGCAATATCCTGATTGAGTTACCTACTGTTTTCCTGCAAAACCTACTATTGATGTCATTGAAAAGGGCAAGGCCAAAATTTCCGTCCCCCCCCCCCCCCCCCCACTCCCCTTAACTCTTGTCCAACCTGAGCTTGTGCCCTATCTCTCACGACATTGTCGTCGTCGAGATCTTACGCTCTAGCCATCCTAGAATTACTTTGTGTCAGTACCCGTCACATTTGTCATGCTTATTTTCCGGCGACCCAAGAAGATGCTTCATAGACCGAAATCGACTGAACCAGTGAACTGTTTCAACGAACGTCCGTTTAGAAAGGAATTTATCCCCAGTTTAATTCTCAGACCACGCACAGATGATTGGCTTTGAGAAACAATCCGAAATTCATAAAACAGAAGAAAGCTGCAGGGTCCCATGAATTCCTGTCAAAATTTACACAGAAGTTGTGACTGACTTATCCCGTCTTTCGAACGTAATTTACCGTAGACCATCGAACCGGAAACTTTTCCCAGTAGTCGGAAGCAATCACAGGTCACCGTCTACTAGAAGGTGTGACGTCCCCTGCTGTTGATGTTGAGCCGCAACTGCTACAGCTCGGCCGGTGGAATGGAGACGCGACGCGCAGTGATGGTTGTCCCCGTCGGATAACGTGGAACAGCACCCGAAAATCTCTAAAGAAAGTTGTTCCTCGCGTAATGTATGAAAGTCCGTTTGCAAGTCCGCACAGTCTTCTCAGCGATGCGAACTGCTGATTTTAATTATCTGTTATGGTTTTATAATGATTTGCTTTGCCCGATTAGTTAGTTATTGCAGTATTGAGTGAATCATTCATCACCGGCGTCGTTTCACACCACCGAAGCGAGGAAAAATTCATTTGCGGTTCAGTATCAGTAGTTGTTACGTTGATAGGCAGAATTGATCACTGCGGCACGACGCAAATCCAGAGATAATCTATAATGCTATCTTGTTTTCGTGCGTCTCAATATTATTTCGGCAAAACACTCCTTTCAATGGTCAATGTTCATAAAGTCACTCTTTCAATTAAAATGTTCACAGTTAATTTTGATCATCAACTATCACACAGTTCAATTAATGATGGAGCCAACACGTGAGATTTCCATTTCTGACGAAAAAATTTTATTGTTCCTTCTTAGCAGTTAGTATATAATCATCACACCACACGCACACCGATGGATCAGATCAATTACGATTCTTTTCAGTTCGGTGATCGTGAAAATTACGACAACTTTTACAATCGGCGTATTTGTATTATCTTCGTGTGGTCGTATTAATGTTTCCTACTCAAGGCTTATCAGGTACTGCAGTCTTCGATACTATGTCCATTCTTCGTTGTAACTGTTCACTTTGTTGAAGGTTGAGTCCAACAATAATATCTCAAATAATTAAAGTTCACAATATCACTTCAGTTCAAGTTCTCGTCAGAATAACTGAGAACAAAGTCCGCGCATGTCTATCACGCAACAGTACTTTGTTTGGATAGAAACAATCTCGTAGCGTTCCGTCTGTAGTACTGTAACAAACGGTGCTCTCTCACGACTTGATAGCAAGCAAGCTAGCAAGTGACCAACATTTCCATGATCGAGCATTGTAGACGCATTGAATTTCCTTTTTGCCACGTTTACAAGTCTCTTTCACAATAAATTTTATCTCTGACCGACATATTACTTTGGACTTAACTTTTGTCGTACTGATTTGCAGTTATTACTGAGATATTTGATAGGTAATTAAAAATAACATTTCTTTCTTTCTGCCTTTATACCATGACATACTTAGTAATTATTAAAATTGGTGTTCATCCAAACTTTAAGGTGTTATATTATTGTCAAAGTTGTCGTACCTGGCAGGATAACAATGTTCCCTAGTTTAAATCATCATGACATTCTTATTAGGATTTTCGGATTTCTTGGGGTGTTACAAAGGCTAGCAGATGTGATCCACAAACCTAGCGTCCTTTATCAGTAACATCCAGCATATTACAAGCTCAAACATGTTGAGATACTCTAACAGAAAACCCTGCTCCAGGTCAAACGGCATCGTTTATGAAAACGCTGTTCATACGAAACCCCTCTTAAACATTTCTCAAATGACATTCTGAAAGTTATACATCAAGGCAGTCAGATAGAAGTTGCCGCCGTCATTAAAGCATACCACGCAAGGCAAAATGGTGCTATCCGAAAATGGTGCAGAGACAACTGTGGAGCACAGGGGTGAACAACGGCTGTGCAGACGCGTACCGACGAATATACATGCAACTGTTGAGCGATGAGAGCCTAACCGAGGGGATGGCACGGATGTCTCCTCAACGATCGTTCAAAAAACGTTGCTGCTTCTGGGTCTCCGCGGCAGGTGGCTAGTTTATGTACCCATGCAGACTGCTGTTCGTCGGCGCCGAAAGCTGGAATATTCATGACTATCCCGCAACTTGACGTTCAGTGAGTGGCGACACGAGGCCTTTTCAGATGAATCACGTATTGTGCTCCAGCGGACAGACTACTGTTGGCGTGTACAGCGTGAATCGTCTGAAAGCTACACCCTGCAACAGTTGAAACGTCCCCTTAGAAAAATTTATGAATGACTGAGCTGATAAATCTCTTACATTATTTGATTTTCAAACAGCTGAGCAGAACTGAACGTACTCAGACATTTCGCTCTTTACCTATTCTGATGAACACTAAACTGACACATAATATTTATAGCACAACGGAATCTGACTTTCAATAACCCCAACAAAAGAATGGCCCTGACTAACATTAACCTATACCTTTCACAAATCACTTACCTCACAAAATCTTCGCTCCTCGAACTACTGCAATACAGTGAGCGCCTGTACTGCCAGCTAAATAAAAGATTCAAACTGCTGAAGGAATTAACTACTGATAGGCATAGTTAGCTCTTAAAATTCTGCCATCTCTCTCCCCACATCCACCACTGCTGGCGGCTCACCTCCAACTGCGCAACGCTACGCGCTCTTCACATCCAGCTGCCCAACACTACAATAGCAAATTCCAACAATGCAAACCAGCCACAGACTGCACACAGACTTTTCATATAGAGCGCTACGTGGCGTTATCAACATAAAAACCTAAACAGCCTACTTACATAGTTTCCGTGCGTGGTATCCTTTTGTGGCATTCCTGGACGATGCCTTCATTCTCGAAGGCACATTGGATCAACACAAGTAAGCATCTATTCTTGGATTCCATGTCCACCAGTACAGGCAGTTTGTTTTCCCTCGGTAGAATGTACCAGCAGGGCAGCAAAACATATGAGACAGCTTGCATGGTTCTAAGAGCATCAGGATGAGTCTGATGAGTCTGCTGTACTCTCCTGCCCATCAAACTCCCAGAATTTCAACCCAATCGAGAATCTGTGGGACCAACTGGATCAGGCTGTTCGCACCGTGGATCCTCAACCGAGGAACCTAGCGCAGCTGGTCACGGCAGAGATCCGCATACTTGTCGATACCTCCCAGAACCCCATCGACACTCTTCATGTCGCAGCAGACCACACTGCAAAAGATTGTTATTCAGACACACCAGTGTGACTAGACAACGTGAAACCGTGAATAAATTTTCAAATAAAGGCTTTTAATCCTTTCAATTACAGCACATTCTCGTACTTCTCCGTAGCCTTTTTCTGACATTTTTAACCTATTTCTCACTGAAACTTAGCCCTAGTTCGTTTAAATACGAGTCTTGCTTCCACTGCCGGACGTGAGAAACACTTTCATTTGAACTCTGTCTTTCAGTTCACATGATAGCGCATACATTTTTAACATAAAGACGGGTCAGTCACGGTACTTTTTGTTGAGGAATCTTGTGTGTGATAGGAACGAGCAGTAGCAGCTATTGAAGCCTGTCGGCTCGGCTGAGGTGGTCTGGTGAGCGGAAGACGTCCCCAGGAGGCGAGCGGAGACGTCGCGTGGGACGTGAGAGCGATGCTGCCGCTACAGCCGCAGGCCGCACTTTCTCCAGTCGTGTAATCCAAGCCAGGATTACGGCCACCCGCTGTCATTGCCCACTTCCTCTTCCGAATGGCCGCAATGCGGCGCCTCCGCTTCCTCCTCGTCTCGTTCGCTCGCAGCGCGAATCTCGAGGCCGCGGCTGACCGCGGATCTCCAAGAACCCACCTGACGACTCTTAAACTTACTGCACCAGTTTTTCTGTTTCTTTTCCGATCTATTATCCTAGTCGTACAGCTCCGAACAAGTACACTATCTGAACAAAAATATCCGGACACTCCTATTTAAAGCGGAATTGGCCGCTGGATTTCACGAGAAGTGGAACCGCCAGAATAAAAAGAGGCGGAGAGTATTGTCAGTAAAAAAAATCGACAAGAGCACAATGGTTTGGCCAGAAGAGTTGAGTGGCTTCAAATACGCACTGGTCATAGGATTTTACCTGAGTAACAAATCCATCAGATACATTTCAAGCCTTCCGAAAAGCCCAAGTTGAGTGCTAAGGACAGTGGAAAGGCAAAGGATCAACAACAGCTAAATGAGAACCAGGCAATCCTCATGCTCGTAAATAAATTGCATAATACATGACTCGTGAGTTCAAAAGTGCTGCCCTCTATCGAGTTAGCACAACGAATTTGTCTGTGGAGTTAAAAAGAATGGGATGCAATGGTCGAGGTACTCATTGTTAACCGACACTTGAGATGGTGGCTGACATCATTCTAATGTACATCTGTAGAGCGTCTTTGTGCCCACGCTTTATAACGCTATTGGAGGACAAGGACACACACACACACACACACACACACACACACACGGAGAGAGAGAGAGAGAGAGAGAGAGAGAGAGAGAGAGAGAGACATTGTAAAACTCAACCCGTTTTTTTATCTGTCAGATCCAGACAGCCTACGTTGACGCAGTGTTCCTTGGCTTCCGACACAGTTGTTCACTGTCTTTTAGTGAAAAAAAAATATTAGACCGGGCTGGTGCATGGATCAGGACTGAACATTTTGTTCTTGCGGGAAAAATCTCGTTGGATTCAGACGTAATTTTGGGAGAATTTCGAGGGGGATTATTAGGGCTGTTGCTCTCTCCAGGTTAATAACTGGCAGAACAAAACATCTATGGCCAGACGTCTATAATATGCAGAGAGGAGCGAGATAAAACATGACGCTCTCGATCAGAGCTACACCTCGTCTCATTTTCGAAAGGAGTTTCCTAAGAGCGAGTTAAAGCCCTCGAACCTCAGCAAGTCCAACCTCACGATCTTCATGGATTCTTGCCATGTATAGTCTTCAGACTTTTATCCGTCCTGTTGTATTCAGAAAAACTCGACCAGTTTCAAGGCATTTCTATTTGCGCCGGCCGAAGTGGCCGAGCGGTTCTAGGCGCTACAGTCTGGAACCGCGCGACCGCTACGGTCGCAGGTTCGAATCCTGCCTCGGGCATGGATGTGTGTGATGCCCTTAGGTTAGTTAGGTTTAATTAGTTCAAAGTTCTAGTGGACTGATGACCTTAGAAGTTAAGTCCCACAGTGCTCAGAGCCATTTGAACCATTTCCATTTGCACACGAAATGAAATCAAAATGTAATGAGAAAGCACCCAAAATACAAAGGTTTTTCCTAGTAAAGAATATAAGTTAAACCTATCGAAAGAAGAAATCAACGTCCTTAACGTTTTGAAACAGAAAACGAAACCAAAAAAATCCGGTTTTCCTAGACAAGTAGATTAGTTTTGTTTGTATCCGTAAAGAAAAGACTGCGGTGCTTAATTCTGTCACAGACGTAAACTACCAAAGAAACGTCTGTCAGTGAGGTAAAAAACTAGCAGCGCCATCTGTTGGTTCTTTCGTGTACTACAAAACTAACAGCACATTTTATTGGTTGCTTGGTGTAGTACGCCGTTACGACTGTGTCACTGAGGCAAACATCCGAACTATTAAGCTCACCAGACGATTTTATACAAAACTTTAAATTACTAAACTTTTTTTCGTGATCTAAGTTTGATGAAATGAAGCTTGTCTGCTGCCCCAAACTACACTGAATTTAGCCGGGAAATCGCCATTAAAATTCGTCTAGTAGTTTTGGACATAGCGTGTTCGAGCGGAGAGATATGGGTTGGGGGTTGATTTGAGGGAGGAGACCAGACAGCGAGGTCATCGGTCTCATCCTTTCAAAGGAACCATCCCGGCATTTGCCTGGAGCGATTTAGGGGAATCACGGAACAACTAAATCAGCATGGCTGGACGCGGGATTGAACCGTCGTCCTCCCGAAAGCGAGGCCAGTGTGCTAACCACTGCACCACCTCGCTCGGTGGAGAGATATGAGGGTATTAAATAAAACTTTAAATCACGATGTCTTTCTTTTCGGTGTTCCCGTTTGGTAAAATAACGCCATGTATTGCCCCAAGCTACGCTCAAGTTACTTGCGAAAACTCCATGTAAATTAGTCAAGTGGTTTTGAAGGTTAGTATGTTCAAGCAGACAAACAGATATGACTGTTTTAGATAAAACATTAAATTACAAATTTTTTGTTTTTGTTTTACTATTTTGATGAAAAGAAACATATGTGTTTCCCGAAGCTACGTTCAAGTTACCTCTGAAAATCCCATGAAAATTTGTCCGATGGTTCTAGAGTTTACCGTGCATATGACAGACATACACGACGATTTTGGAGTTTTACTGTTAGTGTAGATTTAGTATATAACGCTGTTGGCTCCGTTAAGCTATTCGTGGCAAAGTATATTGCCTAAAGGAAGCCTACAGCGCCAGAAGATAAAAGAAAACCTACACAGAATCGTTATTTGTGCAGGTACTGGCAGTAGGCCAGTTGCTACTGAAATTAAGAAGTGCATCGTATTGCGCGTAAATAGGCAAAGAGATTACTGATTTTCGTTGACAATACGAGTGATCACTATGAAAGGCAAATGCCATAATAGACTCCTGGAAATTGAAATAAGAACACCGTGAATTCATTGTCCCAGGAAGGGGAAACTTTATTGACACATTCCTGGGGTCAGATACATCACATGATCACACTGACAGAACCACAGGCACATAGACACAGGCAACAGAGCATGCACAATGTCGGCACTAGTACAGTGTATATCCACCTTTCGCAGCAATGCAGGCTGCTATTCTCCCATGGGGACGATCGTAGAGATGCTGGATGTAGTCCTGTGGAACGCCTTGCCATGCCATTTCCACCTGGCGCCTCAGTTGGACCAGCGTTCGTGCTGGACGTGCAGACCGTGTGAGACGATGCTTCATCCAGTCCCAAACATGCTCAATGGGGGACAGAACCGGAGATCTTGCTGGCCAGGGTAGTTGACTTACACCTTCTAGAGCACGTTGGGTGGCACAGCATACATGCGGACGTGCATTGTCCTGTTGGAACAGCAAGTTTCCTTGCCGGTCTAGGAATGTTAGAACGATGGGTTCGATGGCGGTTTGGATGTACCGTGCACTATTCAGTGTCCCCTCGACGATCACCAGTGGTGTACGGCCAGTGTAGGAGATCGCTCCCCACACCATGATGCCGGGTGTTGGCCCTGTGTGCCTCGGTCGTATGCAGTCCTGATTGTGGCGCTCACCTGCACGGCGCCAAACACGCATACGACCATCATTGGCACCAAGGCAGAAGCGACTCTCATCGCTGAAGACGACACGTCTCCATTCGTCCCTCCATTCACGCCTGTCGCGACACCACTGGAGGCGGGCTGCACGATGTTGGGGCGTGAGCGGAAGACGGCCTAACGGTGTGCGGGACCGTAGCCCAGCTTCATGGAGACGGTTGCGAATGGTCCTCGCCGATACCCCAGGAGCAACAGTGTCCCTAATTTGCTGGGAAGTGGCGGTGCGGTCCCCTACGGCACTGCGTAGGATCCTACGGTCTTGGCGTGCATCCGTGCGTCACTGCGGTCCGGTCCCAGGTTGACGGGCACGTGCACCTTCCGCCGACCACTGGCGACAACATCGATGTACTGTGGAGACCTCACGCCCCACGTCTTGAGCAATTCGGCGGTACGTCCACCCGGCCTCCCGCATGCCCACTATACGTCCTCGCTCAAAGTCCGTCAACTGCACATACGGTTCACGTCCACGCTGTCGCGGCATGCTACCAGTGTTAAAGACTGCGATGGAGCTCCGTATGCCACGGCAAACTGGCTGACACTGACGGCGGCGGTGCACAAATGCTGCGCAGCTAGCGCCATTCGACGGCCAACACCGCGGTTCCTGGTGTGTCCGCTGTGCCGTGCGTGTGATCATTGCTTGTACAGCCCTCTCGCAGTGTCCGTAGCAAGTATGGTGGGTCTGACACACCGGTGTCAATGTGTTCTTTTTTCCATTTCCAGGAGTGTAAATGCAAATGCCATAATAACCACTGACGGACATAAAGCACGATGATCACGTAAGGAAAAGTTGTAGAAAAAGCAGATGGCTGGCTGAGATTCGTAGGGACAAGAAACGTAGCAAATTGAACGACGAAAGAAGTGGCTTACAAAATAGCTGTTAGATTATCATCAGCCTGCATTATTGAAAAGGATAGAGAAGTTCTAAAGAAGTACGAAATGGTTCGAAACGGGATCGGTTAGTAAGTACGAGGGCTTCATGAAGATGTTCAACGATCGTCAGTGGCGTACACTACAAGAGAGACGTGTACGTGTCGGTGTGATTTACTACTGGAACCTCGAGAGCGCTCATCCCAAGAACGGTCGGACAACATGTCACTTCCTCCCACATATGCCTTCAAAAATAAGGCATAATAATCTAGAAGAACCCACCGCCACGCACCGTAGAGTGGCTTGGTGGGTATTGAGCCGTAGTAAAAACTGCTGTTTTGAAGAGCGCGCCGCAGCGCGTTCGCGTTGTGTCAAGCAGTCGCCCTCCGTTTCTGGCGGTGGCGCCGCTGTGGCAATCGCAGATTTGGTGTCTCCCTCTGATGGGAAAGGGGGAAGGTTGCCTGTTGACGTGCATGTAAGGGGCGCTATGAGGTCGCCAGTTGGTCAGTCTGGGTGAGTCTGGAGTCAGTCTGGGGTCAGTCCCTCGTCCCCAGCTTGCTAGTCTGTCTCTCGTCCGAATTTGTGGCGCAGTGAGAGGACTCAACGAGTGGTAGCCAGGTCGGGGGCTTAGTTCCTGCATCTGAGTCTGCGCGTTAGGCCGCCAGTCTGCTCGAGTTTGCTCAGGCAACGGTCATTGGCGGTTGGATCGATGGGTTGGTCGGTCGCGCACTGTGACACAAGATGACTTGGACGCCTTGAGCGCCGGCGCATGTGAGGTCGCCACGTGAGTCCAGTGGGCCGCGCCATATAGCGAGGGGTAATGGCTTCGCGGCCGACACGAGAGCAACAGGAGTCAACCCACGACATCGGTCTGGCCGGTGCGAGCTGCGACGCCGTGAGACGGGAGATCGGCGCGTCTTCCTGCGTCCGTTGAAGCGGCTGGCAGCGGACGGTTCGGGAGAGCGATTTGGGGGTGCTCTGCCAGGTCTTCACCAGAAATCGCAGTTTTTTAGAAGTTAAGTGATTGGTGATATGTTGTTTCATTTACTTGTTAAATTCTACCTGTTTTCTTGGTGAGGTCACCAGCCGCTTTCTTTTGGGGTCGTCCCACCATTCTTCTCCGTTTGCCCACCCGCGGGTAAGTGGTTATTTATGATTTGGGTGGTCCGTTTTTTCCTTGCGGAGTAGGGTCGGGTTAGAGCAACCTGCGGTTCGGGTTGTTCGGTAATCTCCCTATCAATCTGCCGTACGTTAATGCAGACTCTGTCATGCCTCTGTCATGTTTGTGGGAACTGTAACGGCTTAATTCCTGAAATATGTTTTTATCTTGCCTATCATCTTGAGAGGCGGTATATGTGTACTGTAGAGCATGTTTGCCCAAGCTTGTAAAATTTTTTGTAAGATCGCATTTCATGGGTTTTTATTTAAATGGTCATTTTAGTATATAAAGTTGCCACCCGTCCACCGTAAGACTTTTCTTAGAAGTTAAAATCAAGTTGCACCTTCGGTGGCAAGTTAATCTTTCAATTTTATTGTTTTGTACCATTTCCATTCCTCCTACGGCGCGCATATTTTGTGTGCTTGTGTGAATTGTTAAAACTTTTACTTTAAGGTAATCTGGTGTGTTGCGGATTTGCACCTGTGTAGTCTTTCAGAGGTTGTTGTGAGCGGTCGTGACTACGGCCGTATCAAAAGTAAGCGGGAAGAGTCTCTTCTCATACACTCAGAAATTTGTTGCCTTATGCCTCTGAATAAATTGTAACTTGATATTTAGAGGGTGCTTTCTGCTTATAATTTTAAATCTGTTTCTTAAAAAAAAGGTTTTAGGAATAAAATTCCCATTTGTTAAAATCAATTTCATTTTGATTTCATCAGTTACTCCCTGGCAACTACTTCCACGCTCACATAGTGTAATTAAATGTGTTAATGTTCTTGATGAACCGCTAGTAAATAAAGCAAATTCTTAAGATAAAGTTTTGAAAGTAAATTCACAGTTCAGGTATAAACGTAGATGTAAATATGTGTGTGAAAGTGTATATTCAGTTGTGCCATGGCATCGGACACCCTTAGCAAATATTTTGTAATTAGCCTGTTACGCTGTTACGTGTGTTCCCATAATTTCTTTGCGATTAAGATCGGGCACTTTAGCGGGTCAGTCGAGGTGCGATATTGTGTCTCAGTGTTCGTCAAACCAGGATTGTATCCGTGCAGCCCCGTGAGTACAGCTGTCGTTATCTTGACAGATGGTAGTGTTCACAGTTTTCTCATCATGAAACTACACAAGAAATGACAACGTTTGGACACTGTGAATGTTGAAGTAAACGTCGTGGTTGATGTTCACAGTAACATGAGAGAGGGCCAAAGTCATGATACTAATATGACATGACCACCACCTGACCAGAATGACATCGTCTTCAACCAAGTGTTAAAAGCCTCAGTGGTCCAACGATGCACTAAAAGACTAGTATCATTTTAAGATGGGCAAAATCACGACCCGTCAGAACTCTAAACGCCTCCTATCAGATTGAATTTAACTGGATCAGAATTAATCGTGATTCAGACACACCCTTAGGATCCAATGCTGGAATACACGCACGCAACGGTGTGATTAACTATGAAAGGTCGTGGCCCTAGCAGTGAATTATAAAGCGAAGAATATTCATTTTATCATTGAAAAATATTAAGTAGATCATGGAGACAACAAATACTTGCACCAAAGCCATGATTTAAATGAACTGTTTAGTTTATTATAAAAAGGCACAAGAGACAATAAGCATCTAAGTAATTCATGAAATCACGAAAATTATAAACTTAATTAGCAACTATGAGAAACAGATAAGTGAACTAATGGTTGGAAAATTTACGTAGTGAGGGTCGGAATTAGCTCATAATCATATACCTTAGATTCTGAAATTTAGCTTCACCTGCCCACACATCAGTTAAAATGATTGTTTGTCTGACTGGATAAACGATGAAGCCCATTCGACTGAGAGTGAATCCGAATACGATTCTGAATGTCTAGATCGCAGTGGTCCTAACATGCTGAAGCTGTAAATTATACTCATCATTATCGTCAGTCCGGTATGAACAGATCTGTGACACCGTATCTGGCTGACATCAAGTACATCGCTAGAACCGTTCTGCCAAAGGCTCGAACATTGGACCCCACTCTGTTAATGGAGTCTGCTGTTCGAATTGAGAGTGAATCCTGTCGAGTTCCATGCATTCAGAGCCGAGTTTCGAGACAAATCCCTTAATTTCTAGTCGGTAAAGAAATAAATGCTCGCTTATTACCAACAGGCATCTCGACAAATAATTCTCTTAAAGTTATCCATACCGCCAATGGCGTAGCTGTTTACTCGTAAAAGAATCTACCGCCAGCAGAGGTGAAACGTTAAAAACAAATAATCCCGATTCCACTTTTGCTGAAAACTTCACGCTGTGTGCTATGTTTTTCCGACGTCACATAAATTTCGCCGATCGGTGCCTCCTCAAGCAGCAGCTAGCCTAGCATTACAGGCACTGGGAAAAGATAAAAAAAAAAAAAAAAAAAAACTGTGCTCGAGGCAGTCCGTAAACTTTGCAGTATCTTCCGAACCTGTAATATGTCAGAGCTAGTTTACCATGTTTTCTTTGGGGGGTGGGGGGAGGGAAGGGGAGGGACGGGAGAGGTTCATCACCTGAATGAACTTTCCTTGGCATGGTATGGACCCTCACCTCCCGCCCGGCAGGGATCCATCGTCCAGGATGAAAGCTTGTACTTCGGCCATCCGAAGTGGATACATGCTGTAAACTGCACAATAGGCTGGGCGCCAGTGTAACGCTAACCGAGGAGAACTTCCCCACAATGGGAGGGCTGCTTCTACCTGTGCATAACGAGCTACCAGTTCTGTAAAGGACGCATACCGTCGGCCCACAAGGGGTTGGTTTTGTGCGCCACTTTCACGATTCTCCTGCCCGATATTCCCAGCGCATCTGAATTCTAAAGCTCACCCTAAAAATCAATTGATATATCCCGCTCCAGATCAAATTAAGAATTTTGGAAAGAGATGATAGTGCATAGAACCGCTATAATCACATTAATTTGTATAAAAATTTATTATTCTCAGATCCTGTCTGGATCAATTCATGTACGGTGGAATTACTTATCAAATATGAATGAAAAGAGACGAGCCGAACGGCTTACTGCTTTTCACGCTACCGTCCAGTTTTTGCATTGGTTGGCCCAATAAAGACGTTCACTGACAGCACGTCCGTTGGGAAAGTGTAATTTTTGTTGTAATTTTTGCTGTGTTAGAAACCGAGTGACCTTGAGTCGAGATACTTGTCACATATGTCTGTCAGGATCATATTATCGCCACTGTTCTTATGCTGTGTTACATATCTACGAGTGGTACATCATTCCTTGAAGATACATTGGAGATCCCGTTTTGATACGCCAAAAAATCAGTCAGTTTCATTCATCGTTTGGTCATAGACATTTCTGAAGACGACAATTTCTTTCAGCCGTTCTGTCAGCTCTCCACGTTGACGCGTATTATTGTGCTGTTTCGATACTCACTGACATATACATACACTTCATTGCTGTGCCACGTCAGCACTGGATGGCTGTTTGACCACCTGGTATCATCTCTGTACCATTTACACCGCCTGTTCACAACGTTCCGAGATTGATTTTATTCCTGACATGTAACTGACATCAACGCTGTTGCTATGGTGGTATCTTGAACTACCATCTGTAATCAAGGCATGTGCATTCAAGCAGTCATGTGTGAGGAACCAGAGTTGAACAGTGGACGTGTGGTCGTAGTGAATCAACATTGTTGTATCACAAATCGGAATGGAGGAACATCTGCCAATGTAAGACCGTCTCCAAAATGTTTTCAGGAAGAGGAAAGTGTCTGCAAAATTTGTCCATAATACCTTTACTCTCAAACAAAAACGATGATGCGCGAATGCGTGCCATGAGCTGTTGAAATATGAAACGCGGACAATTCTTTCCTGGAAAAAATCGTCACGGATGACGATACTTGGTGTTATCAAACCAGCCCTAGCACAAAACGCCAAAGCGCATGAATTCACATAAATGTCAGTATTAATGAAATCCTCCAACAGCCGTGTAGATATTATTTTATTTTGACGACAACCAGTTTCGGCATTCCACTATGCCATCTTCAGGCGCCGGCCGGAGTGGCCGTGTGGTTCTAGGCGCTACAGTCTGGAGCCGGGCGACCGCTACGGTCGCAGGTTCGAATCCTGCCTCGGGCATGGATGTGTGCGATGTCCTTAGGTTACTTAGGTTTAATTAGTTCTAACTTCTAGGCAACTGATGACCTCAGAAGTTAAGTCGCATAGTGCTCAGAGCCATTTGAACCATCTTCAGGCCCCATATGCATCTCTCAAAATAAACAAAAATGCCCTAGAGTGACAGATATTCTTAGGTTTCGTGAGTTCAAACCGTTTCACAAGTGCTTCACTAGAAGACTTAATAGCAAGAGATACTGAGAGGTGCATATGAGGCCTGAAGATGGCATAGTGGAATGTCGAAACTGGTTGTCGGCAAATTAAAATAAAATGTATCGTAGGTACACGGCTGTTGGAGAATTTCATTAATACTGACAATTACTTAACCAGTTGATGTACACAGTCCATGATTTTTTTAATCTCATTTTTTTGTTCGCTTTCGTTCGTTGCATCTGCTCGGTGAGAAAGTCGTAAGACATCCGTTCAAGTTCGTTGTTGATCAATTAACTCAGTTTTTTTATTACAGAGGGCTGCTAACCCTCTGACCGAACACGCTGAGCTACCGTGCCGGCTGCTTACCAGATTTTTTTCTTCATTTTGTTAGATATAGTTCCTTGCGTTTATCTGGGCGGTCGTCACAAAACATCCGTTCAAGTTGATCGTTGATTCCTTGACTCAGTTTTTTTATTACAGAGAGCACACAGCCCTCTGACCGAACACGCTGAGCTACCGTGCTGGCTTTTTTGGTCGTTTTCGTTCGTTGCATCTGCTCGGGGCGGATGTCGCAAGACATCCGTTTCAGTTCGTCGTTGATCCATTAACTCAGTTTTTTTTGTTTTGTTTTATTACAGAAGGCGGCTACTCCTCTGACCGAACACGCTGAGATACCGTGCCGGCGACTTAAAATGGTCAGCGCTTTGACGACATAACTGAAATTGAGGCCAATGTGATGCGTAAGTTGTGCAGCGCCCCAAAGGACTTTTCTGAGAGTTTCACTTGGTTGTATGAACATTCTGTGCTTTTTACTCAAGTGAGAGGGAAGACACCTGAACCATAAAACATCTATTTTAATTTACTGTATTTTTGTAAATTCAGTCTCAAAACTTTTTGGACTGACTGTATAGATTGCTCTGAAGTGAACAATACTCTCTTTTAAGAGGAAGTCTAATATTTTGTCCATTGACATTATGAAATTTACATGACGCCCGTAACCACAAAGTCAAATGGCTCTGAGCACTATGCGACTCAACTTCTGAGGTCATCAGTCGCCTAGAACTTAGAACTAATGAAACCTAACTAACCTAAGGACATCTCACACATCCATGCCCGAGGCAGGATTCGAACCTGCGACCGTAGCGGTCACGCGGTTCCAGACTGAAGCGCCTTTAACCGCACGGCCACACCGGCCGGCCCACAAAGTCAGATATGCATAATCATCCATGGCTAACGCCTAGTTTCAACAGTTTGTGCTGACCCGCTAATATACAGATTAGCCGTTGGTAATATTTATTTTTTATTTATTTATTTATTGTTCCGTGGGACCAAATTAAGGAGAAGTCTCCATGGTCATGGAACGAGTCAATACATGAAATCATAACACGATATTAGAAACAGATAAAATGAAATATAAAATAACTGAGTGAAAGCTGCTAACTCTTGGGAATAGGCTAATATTGCTAACAACAAATGACATTAAATAAAATATATAATGTGAGGGCAATGTCAGAATTCCCAGACTATTGAATAGGGGTCGACAAGAGGTTCTCGAACTTACACCACATATAGCTCTAACAGTCCGTTTTTGAGCCAAAAATACCCTTTTTGAATCAGAAGAATTACCCCAGAAAATAATACCATACGACATAAGCGTATGAAAATATGCGAAGTAGACTACTTTTCGTGTTGAAGTGTCACTTATTTCAGATACTGTTCTAATGGTAAATAAAGCAGTATTTAATTTCTGAACAAGATCCTGGACATGGGCTTTCCACAACAGCTTACTATCTATCCGAACGCCTACGAACTTGAACTGTTCCGTCTCGCTTATAATATGCAAATTCTGTCTGATCAAAATATCGGTTCTTATTGAATTGTGAGTTAGAAACTGTAAAAACTGAATCTTACTGTGATTTAACATCAAATTATTTTCCACAAGCCACGAACTTATTTCATGAACTACATTATTTGATACTGTTTCAATATTACACACAAGATCCTTCACTATCAAGCTGGTGTCATCAGCAAACAGAAATATTTTTGAATCACCTGTAATACTAGAAGGCATATCATTTATATAAATAAGAAACAGCAGTGGCCCCAGCACCGACCCTTGGGGAATGCCCCACTTAACAGTGCCCCATTGGGACTGAACATCACTACCACTCTCAATATTGCGGAGAATTACCTTCTGCTTTCTGTTCTTAAAGTAAGAGGCGAACCAATTGTAAGCTACTCCCCTTACTCCATAATGGTCCAACTTCTGCAGTAATATTTTGTGGTCAACACAGTCAAAAGCCTTCGTTAAATCAAAGAAAACACCTAGCGTTCGCAATCTTTTATTTAATCCGTCCAAAACCTCACAGAGAAAAGAGAATATAGCATTTTCAGTTGTTAAACCATTTCTAAAACCAAACTGAACATTTGACAGCAAATTAGGTGAATTTAAATGCTCCAGTAACCTTGTATATACAACCTTTTCGATAACTTTAGCAAACACCGATGGCATAGAAATAGGTCCAAAATTGTCAACATTATCAATGTCCCTCTTTTTATAAAGTGGCTTCACTACCGAGTACTTTAATCGGTCAGGAAACCGACCACTCCTAAAGGAAAAGTTACAGATATGGCTAAGTGCTGCGCTAACATACATAGAACAATACTTCAGTATTCTGCTAGATACCCCGTCATATCCATGAGAGTTCTTGGTATTTAGTGATTTAATTATTAACTCAATCTCCCTCTTGTCAGTATCATGGAAACACTTTTTTCTAAGAGCGCTATATGATTTCCTGTTGGGACTAGGTTTCTATTTAGTTCACCTGCTATATTCAGAAAGTGATGATTAAATACTGTAGATATATGCGACTTATCAGTAACACAGGCATTCCCACTACGCACTGATTCTGTATCCTCGACCTGTCTCTGCAGACCAGCCACTTCCTTTACGACTGACCATATGGTTTTAATTTTATCCTGAGACTTAGCTATTCTATCTGCATACCACATACTTTTTGCCTTCCTAATAACATTTTTAAGCACCATACAATACTGTTTGTAATGGGCTGCTGCATTTAGATTTTGACTGTTTCTAACATTTTGATATAATTGCCACTTTGTTCTACAAGATATTCTTATCCCTCTAGTCAGCCACCCAGGCTGCCTGTTTGTGCTAGTACCCTGTTTTGAACGTTCTAACGGAAAGCAACTTTCAAAGAGCACGAGGAAAGTCTTGAGAAAAGCATTACATTTATCGTCTACTGTATCAGCGCTATAAATATCTTGCCACTCTTGTTCCTTGATAAGGTTTACAAAGGTCTCTACAGCAGCTGGATCAGCTTCCCTAAACAGCTGGTGACTATGTTTAACACGTGTTGCAGCACAAAAATCTTTTAGAGTTAAAATTTGTACATCATGATCTGAAAGGCCATTCACCTTTTTGCTAACAGAATCCCCTTCTAGTAATGAGGAATGAACAAAAATGTTGTCTATGGTTGATCTACTGTTCCCTTGCACTCTCGTTGGAAAGGATACGGTTTGCATAAGATTATGTGAATTAAGGAGGTCTACCAGCATCCTCTTACTTGGACAATCACTTATACAATTAGTATTGAAGTCACCACATATAACTAACTTTTTGTATTTCCTATAAAGTGAACCAAGAACCTCCTGTAGCTTTAGCAAAAATGTTGTGAAATCGGAGTCTGGGGATCTATAAATAACAACAGTTAGAAGTTTAGCTCCGTTAAATTTAACCACACTTGCACAACATTCAAATACCTTTTCAGTGCAGTACTTTGAAACATCAATTGACGCAAATGGGATGCCGTTTTTCACATACATGGCTACTCCCCCACACCGCAAAGAGCTCCTAGAAAAGCTGCCAGCCAACCTGTATCCTGGTAAAGGAAGCCTCTGAATTATTTCCTTATTTGAGAAGTGTTCAGATATACCAATAATTTCAGAGTCAACGTCTATAAGCAGTTCACTAACTTTATCTCTAATACTTCGTATATTTTGATGAAATATACTAATTCCCTCATTACTCTGATACCTAAGCTTTGTCAAAAGCGGTTCCTGTGTTAGAGAGACTTCCCTTAAGCAGGAATACCTATCAGCTGACTTCAATCTAAAAAAGGTGCAGCTCTAACACCCACTACTGCAGGAATTTTCTCATGAGTGATCCCACCAACCCCACCGATGCTGTCACCTATAAGCTTTGCCAACTTCCCCTTCCCATACCTGTTGAGGTGCAGGCCATGTCTAGTGAAACCCGTCCTGCTGATAGACTCCACCGACACCACTGAAATGTGACCCATGCTTTCTGTCATCAGCGCACCCCCAAGTCTCATGTTATTACGCCTGACGGCTGTGTCAAGATGAGGCCGATCGTGATTCTGAAACAGTTCCACGAAATGCACATTCGTGTTGCCAGTCTGAGTGGCTATCTTTCCGAGGTTACCATCTATGTCATACTCCCCATCCCTATCAATACTATTACCAGCCCCACGTACAATCACCACCTGATCCTCTTTAGTAAAATCCCCACATAAACACCCCCCCCCCTTATGTTAACAGTCACCTGAGCCAATCCTGCATTAGGCTTCACAATGCTGGTGACCTGGTACTCACTGCCCAGCATTTCCTGCAACTGCTGGCCTACACCTCTGCCATGAGAACTACCTAACAGCAGCACCTTCTTCTTCCTCTTCGACTTTGCAACTGTTCTAGCCACCGTAACTACTGAGGTCTGCTGCATACTTCCTACCTCTACAGCTACTAGAGATTCCTCTCGACTAGACTCTGACAGTTGGTCATATCTGTTGTAAACACCAATAGTGAAACTATAAATCTTCTTCTCCTAGAAGATCTCTTGCCAACAGCCAGCTCCCATTCCCCAACCCCCTTCTCCCTCCTCATCCTATCTAGCTCCTCCTGTGCGTTTTTCAATTGCACCTGAAGGGCAGAGATCTTACGCTCCTGCTCCTCTATCAACTTACTCTTGCTACATAACCTGCAGTTCCAGGAGAGGATCTCAGCAGAATGCCCACTGGCTTCCCCACTGCATTCCCCCCAGTGAAAATACTTCGAACAAGTCTCACACCGCAATCCACTACTCACGAACCTACGGCAAAGCCCACACTTCTCACTCATGGAAAAATTTTACTTTTTCTAAGTTCCGCTACTACAATAAGAATATGTTAAAAACCTGACTACAATAATCACAAACTTACTCTACAAGGGAAGTAACTACTATTATTAACAGTATTAATAAACAACAAATGTGAATATAACAAAAGACTAATACAGAGAGAGAATCAAACGTCTAATGACACAGTAACGAAGCTGAAAACATTTCCCAAAAGGTTCTTCTGAAATTATTTCACCAGAAAACACAAAAAACTCCGGTAGAAGGCTACTAAAGTTCCTAAATAAACCACTATACACAAACAATTAATTAGTACTTAGCTTTCGATGCGCCGCTAAAGCTGCAACTGGTCAGAGCGGAATGTATCACATACAGTGGGTTTCTATTCAATATCATTACGCAATTACATAACGCATTTGCGTAGTTTGTACCCGTGGTCTAGCGATAGAGTCTTTCATTAGTAATCAAAACGCCCGCGGTCTTGGTTTGAAAGCCCCCAGCGCTTAAATTTTGATTAATAAGATGCATTGGCGGCCAAAGACTTACGGCATAAGAAATACTCATTCTGCCAAAGGCATTGTCGAAGATGACGGAGGAGCGGACAGAGGTTCTAACATTCTGCGTGGTGTCTGTTTGTTCTATATCGTGTCTCCCTACCACTTTCGCGCAACGACGCTCTGAGCGTGTTTTTTAGGGAATTGACTAGTTTGAACCTGGGACCTGTTGCTGGTAAGGAGACGTCAGACCACACATGACATGTAGAGTTCAGAAGAGTTCAGTGAGACTAGCGATGATATAACCAAATGCTTAATGATTTCAGCGTCAGCTCCACTGCACTCCCTGTAAAAGAATCTTAATACTAACTAAATTTAGTGGAAGGGGTTCAAGGCTTTCCTATTTTTGGTTAGCTGGTAAAATAACGTCGAAAAAGCAGTTAAGTTTACCATTGGAAAATCTATTCTACTCACAAAACATTCTTTATAAATTGCACTATTGATAAAATGAAATGTTTTAATACAGGATGGTAAAAACCAACTGTGTTCAACAAAAATGTGAAAGAATATTCCCTGAATGGGTTTCCAAGTTCTACAATGGATCGAAGGATGACCTATGCCATATCACATCTATAATCTAGGTTTAAATTAAGTTTCACAAGAGAGAAAACTATCAAAATGGTCTACAGTGACCCTCAATTATCTTTAATTACTTATTTAACTTGTCGTAAATTACAGTGGCTGATGTGGCTTCTCAATAACTATATAATAGAAAAATCATCGCGTTTCAGATTTTTACTTCAAGTGGAAAATCTGAACACCATGAGCTTTAATTGACGATCAACACTAGTATTACGCAAAAAGGGGGTGTAACAGATGAGACTTCTGCAGTTCTGAGTGAAGCTTTATGAGCTGTTATGCGGCATCGCGTGCGTTCATTACCTTGTCGGTGTTCGTCAGGGGGCGGCAGGCAGCACAGCTCCGCTCACCTCGCCGTCTCTCCTAACTTCTCCTTACTACAATTTACCAAAGTTGGTTTAAAAAAACTATCTGGCTGTGTTTTCATCTGACCAATCAGGGTCTCAATGTTAACCTTAAGCTCCGCCTACAAAAATTCTGTCTATCCAATGAGAAACGTTATACTTTTCGTGGTAGGGCAATGTTTTTAAAGTTTGCAACGTAACAGAGACGCGAAAAAGTCTCACGCTAAAACTTGCAGTTGGTGTGGTCCTTTTAGTGTTATCGTAAGATCTATACTGTTCTTCTGGAGGGCTCTATCTGTTAACATGGGCTGGGGGGTGGTCCTGACGTAACAGAGACGCGAAAAAGTCTCACGCTAAAACTTGCGGCTGGGTGTGGCCCTTTTTGTGTTATCGTAAAATCTATACTGTTCTTCTGGAGGGCTCTAGCATTTAACATGGGCTGGGGGGGTGGTCCTAGCGGTTAGCTGGCGACGTGGGTGTCCGTCCCTTATCGTAGGGCCTTCCAACTTAACACGGTTCTGCTCTCGGCTTCTGTTCTCGTTTCTCCCCTCGGAACTGCGTCTGTCTCACGGTGGGAAGGTATGACACGCATTTAGGCATTCTTGTGTTAGTCTGTGGTATTCCATTTGCTCACTCGTTACTCATATTACTTTGGTTAATTTAATGTCACGATTTATTCGGAGCTATGTGACATACTACTGGATTTGCTTATCATGTCAGGGTTTTCATGGAAGGTGTTGGATTTGCCTGACACCTTACAAGGTGCAGAGCACTCTCTTGTTCTTGGGGTGGGAAACTGCCCCTTAAGGCGGAAGAATCACCACGATCAAAGGCATAAGGCAATGGAAACCACTGCATTTAATACACATAGCGTGTATCCACAGGGTATGTGGCCTGTGGCACGTGATTGAAAAAGTGTTATGATGAGCTTTCCATTGGCAAAAATTCCGGAATAGTACCCCTTTCAGATCTCCGGGAGGGGACTCCCAAGGGGGAGGTGACCATGAGAAAAAGATTGAATAGCCAACGAAATAATTATGTTCTACAAGTCGGGGTGTGGAATGTCTAGAAAATCTGGGAAGGGAAATGCAGAGGCTCGGTTTGGATATAGAAGGGGCCTGTGAGTGAAATGGAAAGAAGACACGAATTTCAAGGCACAAGAGTACAGGGTAATACCAACAGCAGCAGAAAACAGATAACGGGAGTAGGATTCATTATGAGCAGGAAGGTGGGGCAGAGAATGTGTTGCTGTGAACACTTCAGTGATAAGGTTGTTCTTATCAGAATCGACAGCAAACTAAAGCTGACGACGATAGTTCATGTGTACACGCCGACGTCGCAAGCCGAACATGAAGGCATAGAGAAAGTATATGAGGACATGGAAAGATTAATACACTACGTAAAGGGAGATGAAAATCTAATAGTCATGGGGCACTGGTATGCAGTTGCAGGGGAAGGCGTAGAAGAAAATCTCTAATAAACTTCAGCAAGTAACAGCGAATACTTTGTTCAATAATCACAAGAGGAATTGGTATACTTGGAAAAGGACAGATGATATGGAAAGATTTCAGTTAGATTAAGTCATGGTCAAACAGAGTTTCCGATATCAGATACTGGATTGTAAGGCGTACCCAGGAGCAGATGTAGTAGTGATGAGGAGTAGACTGAAATTTAAGAGATTAGTCTAGAAAAATCAATAAGCGAAGAAGTGCGATACAAAAGTATTAAGAAATGACGAGATACGCTTGTTGTTATCTAATGCTGTAGATACAGTAATGAAGTATAGCCCAGTAGGCAGTAGGTTCAAGAGAAATGTACGTCTCTAAAAAGGCCAATCACAGAAAATGGAATGAAAAACATAGGTACAAAGACGGTAACTGCGAAGAAGCCATGCGGAACAGAAGAACTACTTCATTGATCGATGAAAGAAGAAAGTACAAAAATTTTAAGGGAAATTCAGGAATAAGGGAAAGCAAGTCGCTGAGGAATGAAATTAATAGGAAGTGTAGGAAAGCTATGACGAAATGGCTGATGAGAAATGTGAAGATATCGAAAGACAAATGATTGTCGGAAGAACTGACTCATGATATAGGAAAGTCAAAACAACCTACAGTGAACTTAAAAGCAAGGGTGGTAATACTATGAGTCCAATGGGAATTCCACGGTTAAATACAAAGAGGAGAGCTGACAGATGGAAAGAGAACATTGAAGGTCTCTATGTGGGGTGAAATTTGTCTGATGTGATAGAAGATGCACAGGAGTCGATTAAGAAGAGATAGGGGATCCAGTATTAGAATCAGAATTTAAGAGAGCTTTGGAGGACTTAAAGTAAGGCAGAGGGGATGGATAACATTCCATCAGAATTTCTAAAATCATTGGGGCTAATAGCAACAAAACGACTATTCACATTTGTGTAGAATGTATGAGTCTGGCGACATACCATCTGACTAACGGAAAAATAACATCCACACAATTCCGAAGACTGCAGGGGCTGACAAGAGCGAGAATTATCGCACAATCAGCTTAACAGCTCATGCATCGAAGTTGCTGACAAGAATAACATACAAAAGAGTGGGAAAGAAAGCTGAGAATGTGTCAGATGATAAGTTCGGCTTTAGGGAAGTTAAAGGCAGCAGTGAGGCAATTCTGATGTGGTTGATAAGGGAGGCAAGACTAAAGAAAAATCAAGACGCGTTCATAAGATTTGTTGACCTGGAAAAAGGTTTCGACAATGTAAATTGATGGAAGATGTTCGAAATTCTGAGAAAATAGGGGTAACCTGTAGCGAGAGGCGGGAAATATACAATATGCAGAAACGCCAAGAGTAAATAATAAGAGTGGACGACCAAGAAAGAAGTGCTCGGATTAAAAAGGACTTAAGACAGGTATGTAGTCTTTCGTCCCTACTGTTCAATCTGTACATCGAAAAAGCGATAATGGGAATAACAGAATAGTTCAGGAGTGGAATTAAATTTCAAGGTGAAAGAATATTAAAAGTTACGATTCGCTGACGACATTACTATCCTGAGTGAAAGTGAAAAAGAATTACATGATCTGCTGAATGGAATGAACAATCTATTGAGTACAGAATATGGATTGAGAGTACATCGCACAACGACAGTAATGAGAAGTAGCAGAAATGAGAACAGCGTGAAACTTATCAGGATTGATGGTCACGAAGTAGACGGAATTAAGGAATTCTCCTACATAGGCATCAAAATAACCAGCGACACACGGAGCAAGGAGGACATCAAAATCAGACTAGCCCTGGCAAGAAGGGTATCTCTGTCCAAAAGAAGTCTATTAGTATCAAACATAGGCCTTAATTCAAGGAAGAAATTTCTGAGGATGTGCGTTTGGAGCACAGCATTATGTGGTGGTCAAACATGGACTGTGGGAAAATCGGAACAGAATCGAAGCATTTGGGAGTTGGTGCTACAAACGAATGTTGAAAATGAATTGGGATGACAAGATAAGGAATGAGGAGTTCTGTGCAGAATCGGAGAGGAAAGGAATATGTGGGAAACACCAACAAGAAGAAGGCACATGATGAGTTAAGACATCAGGGAATGACTTCTATGGTACTAGAGGGAGTTGAAAGGCAAGAACTGTAGAGAAAGACAGAGATTGTAATACATCCAGGAAATAATTGTGGTCGTTGCTTGCAAGTGCTACTCTGGGCTGAAAAGATTGGCACAGGATAGGAATTCGTGGCGGACCGCATCAGACTAGTCAGAAGGTTGATGACTCAAAGAAAAGAACTGATTGAAACTATGTGCCGGACCGAGTCTCGAACTCGGGACCTTTGCCGTTCACGGGCAAGTGCTCTACAACCTGAGCTACCCAAGCCCGACTCACACCCCCTCCTCACTGCTTCAGTTCTGTCGGTATCTCGTCTCCTACCTTCCAAACTTCACATTTCATTCTGAAGACCAAAACAGTTAAAAGAAACTTCAAGTTTTGGTGTTTAAGGTACTGTTACAGAATATCAAAGGGAAGAATCCAAGAACGACAACTTCTTCACTTGAAGTACGTGAGGTGGAATATTTTCTTTGATATTAATTCTTCGTTGTAGATTTAGTTACGTTGCCGAATTAAAACGGTGATGTTCTGTTTAATGTCTCTGTCCAGATGCCTCCAATCATTCATCATTTGTTGATACGATTTGGTATCCATATACCATGATTCACTCGCTTAATTGCAATCTTCTCAGTACATAGGCAACAGAATTTCTCTTTTGCAGGACAGGATTTCTTTCTTTTGCTGTTTCTACGTCAGGCATGACCATCGTATTTCCTAGTACCGAATTCCTAACAAAACCACGATAAACATAGAATCACTTCAGAGAAAAGCAGAACCCCTTGAAGGACTAGAGATAGGAGGTCCAATTCACAGGACATGTAAATTAGTATGTTCTGCAGAAATGATTAGCATTTCAGTCACCTCGGTTCAGCATGTGTCCTGTTGCCTAGAAGGCACAGAGTCTGCCATGGGACCTGACAACTTGCTTCCTATATGATGGCATCGACGCATGTAAGGCACGAATGGCGTCCTTGTTGTAGATATCCGTACTGCATTCACCTGTTTCGAAAGTTCGTCTGCGGTGGTTGGCACTGTGTGACAGTGCTGTCCGTCGTTTCCCCATGTCCCGTACATTTTCGATTGGTGAAAGTCTGGTGATCTAGTGAGCCAGGGCAAAAGGCTGACATCCTGTTACAACAAGAAGGCACATCATCGTGCAGCAATATGTGGTCCTGCATTGCCTTGCTGAAATGTGGTGTCTGCGGTGTTGTGCAGAAACAGTATGGCTACGGGACGCAGGATGCCATTCACGTAGCCCACACTGGTCACAGTGCCCTGGACATTGACCAACTGTGATTTGTGGTTGTGTCCAGTAGCACACCGCACCGTAAGGCCTTGAATTTGCGCGGTTTGTCTTGTGCGAATACAGTCGCTGTGGTCCCGCTCACCCTGTCTGCGACGAACCAAAATACGACCATCTTCTTCAAACAAACAGAACCTGGATTCGTCCGGAAACACTGTCTGATGCCATTCCTTTCCCAAGTGACGTCGTTTAATACACCTTTGCCGTCTAGCATGTTTCTGCACATTCGTCAAAGGTAGGCGGAGAAGTGTACGGCGCGCACGTAACCTGTGGCGTACGAAAGGTGATGGACTGTCACCCCTGACAGTGTACGATGTGTTCCACTGTTGCGCCAGAGCCGAGGAGGACCCAGATCTGATCTGCAGTGCCGTTCGGCTGAGGTGTCGATCTTCTCGGATGGTGGTGTGGGTGATGTTACCTGACCCATCGCGTCCTGTTCTACGGCCTTTCATGAACCATTCTACACACACCCGTTGCAGTGCCGATATGCTTCGTCCCACACGAACAGCAATTTCCCAGATGGATGCATCACGTTCTCTCAATGCAAAAATGCGCCCTCTTTCAAACTGACTGGTTTGACGGTACGGTTCGCGCATATGTTGGTGAGGCATCCTGGACATCTGCTTAAGTCACACTGGTCCATTACCTTCGGTTTATAGCGACAACGAGAGCTGCAGGCACATTTTATCGGTAGATGGTGATCCGCCGTGATATCGATGTTGACCTTGAAACATGAGCCGACATCGTTGAAATGGTAATCATTTCTGCAGAACGTACTAATGTACATGTTCTGTGAATATGAACGTCCTGTCACTGACCGTTCAAGAAGTTCTGTTTCTTCGGAGCATGAGTGTACTAACTGTTCAAGATAAGAGAGATTTAATTGTTTGCACCAAAGTTGCTAATTAATTATTTGCTGACTAGTTTTGGACTTCGTCCATTTTCACAAACCACCTATTACAGAGAGCAAAGGTTTTCATGACTGGATGCATTCGAATGTGGATAATAAAAATATTAGTAAACCTATGGTCCAGATGGTAACTACTTACGTATTTTGTATAGGAAATAAACTCCGTGTGGACAGTTCTGTTTGTTATCACACCTTAAATGTAGCTCAGGTATCTGTTAATATATGTCGCAATTGTAGCTACATCTGTTGTAGCATATCATTGTAAAAGCGGAACATACATTTGTTTTAATTGTATAATCTTCAGTATGAAGCATGATCTGATCCACGTGACAACGATATTCCGCATAAAATGAAGAAATTGTTGTCACTGAAGTTCACTGTGTGCCACGGTGCCTTATTTTCTCAGCTGGTATCGTAATGTAGACAGATGTTGATGCAAAGAATTTTATTACTTGGTCTCAAATTATCTCTGATATATTCAATTTACTCTGTGGTTGTATTAATGCATTAATCTCTGAAATATTCAAATTATTCCGATTGCGCTAATGCGAACACAGAGTTAATTCTAGTGTCCGATACCACCCGTCGTCTTTGACCAATGACGTAATGTGTGATGTTATTTTATTTGTGCCGCAGATTGCTGTCGATGAACGTTAAATGATTTCTCTGGATTTCCTCGTTACGCGCGTATATTAAAAATTCGATGTAGAATGTTTTGTTTTCATCTCGTAATTTGTTTTCGGCATCTTTTGTTAATGAAAGTAGTCGTGATTTATAAGTAGTCGTGAATTATAAGTAGTCGTGATCTATAAGGTCTTGACTTCTGACGCTGTTCGTTATGCATGAGTCAGTTGTTTTTACTGCGAAAATTCTGCTTCAGAAAATGAGTGACCGTAAATCAACTATAAAATTTTTGCAATCATTGGGCGTCATTGCTGAATTTTGTAAGTGCGGTGTCTGTGGAAATTAATGGTTTTGACGAAGGTTTTGTCATCACGAACTTCCGACGAATTCATGTGGAGGTGCAGAAAAAATATGGCTGAGCGTTCTAGGCGCTTCAGTCTGGAACCGCGCTGCTGCGACGGCCGCAGGTTCGAATCCTGCCTCGGGCATGGATGTGTGTGATGTCCTCAGGTTAGTTAGATTTAAGTAGTTCTAAATTTAGGTGACTGATGACGTCAGATGTTAAGTGCCATAGTGCTTAGAGCCATTTGAACCATTTTGCAGTAAAAATAACAGGGAAGGAGGATTTCTGTGTTGCAAGGCCTTTTAGATGAATACTGTTGGAGGAAGAGTATTCCTAAAGTTTACTGTTTATTTCTTGCATTTATGAAAGTAGTCAGCAAAATGTACAAGCCACGTTTTGTTAGTTAGGTGTTCGTGGGTCTGAAACTTTTTCTTGTTTTACGTTGCGTTTTTTTATGTTACTGTTTTGTGCCAGTGCTACTTTTTTTGTTTCTCGGGAGGGAGGTTTTTCTGTCGTTTTAATATTTTCTGGTTACAATGGTGGGCCGAGGGGCATTGTTGTGCCTTTGCCGTAGGGTTTATTTTATAGACTCGTGGTTTCATTTTTTTTTTATTTTAAAATTTTGCGTCTGATTGAGGGCGGGCGGTACGGAAGAAATTATTTGGGTAGTACCTCATTCGTGCCTAGTAGTTTGTGTTTCTTATTATTTTGTTTCATTAGTTATTCTGGATTTTGCTTCTTTCGTTACAGTTTGACCTTCTAACATTGTTATTTCTTGTTATGTCTTTATTTCGTTCTTGTCAGCTTCGATCTTTGAATCGTTTGGAAGTTCATATGCGGTAAGTTTCTTTTTCTGTAGTGTGACTTTCGTGTAGTATAGTTATCGGTTGCTAGGTTTGGTCATTTTTGCATTTCATTTCTTTGCGTGTGCAGTAGTGTGTGTAAGGCTTTTCATTTTTTGAAAGTCTAGTTGTGTTCTGTAGTTCACTAACAAGATCATTTTTAAGCACGTTTCTGATATGTTATAAGATTTTTGTGCAACAAACAGTAATATTGTTATCAGTAACTAGAAATGATCTCCTACATAGGTTGCTTCTAGTTACCGATTCCAACTATTCGACGGTTCATTATTTAGATCGTTTTTGCAGTATTGCAGTACGTGTGGAAATTGTAATATAATATATCCACTCGTAATTGCTCTCGTGTTGTTATTTATTTCAGTCATCTTCAACTCGTTTAAATGAAATTCACTCCTGCTGCATTTTTTGTGTTGTTCCTCTTCCTATAAATGTCAGTTTGCGGTTTTTTTCCACATTTTTTGTGTCGGTGTTTTTTTTAGTATTTGACAGCTGCAAGGAGCGACATATTAAAGACCTACTATTACGTATGCAGACTTTCAAAATTTGATAGAGGCAACTATCGCTCGATCCGCACATGTGTAGGAAACTCTTTCTTTCAGTGTTCGTGCAGATACTGTTCGCAAGTGTGTAAGAGGTCTCGTAGAAAGTGATTGTACAGTATCTTGCCAACTCTCTAGGGCGACAAGCTTACGCTGGGCAATAGACACCTCAGCACCATGCAAGGCAACTGCAGCACAACAGGTCGAATCACCGTGACACACATTTTGCATACATACGTTATCATGCGAAATTGCAACCCTGGTCGTAACACCAGGTTTATGTTCAGTGTGTCGGTACTAACCGATTCACGGCCATCACTGGCACTGAGGCAGAACCAGCTTTCATTTTAAACAACATACCTCCATTCTGCCCACCACTGAGCTCTCGTTTGATGCCTCGTAAGTCACAAATGGCGGTGGTTTGGGCTCAGTGGACTGCACCCCACAAGGCATCTGGCACGGAGCTGTCCTTGAAGTAACCGATATCTAACAGATTTTTGTGTCATTCTGATGCCAACTGCTGCTCAAATTGCTGCTGCGGGTGCAGTAGGATGCGCCAGAGCCATAGGCCAAAGACGATTGTCGTTCCTCCCGTGAGTGCAATGTGGACGACCGTAGCCTGGTCTGCTTGCTACCATTCACTGTCTTGACCACTGCTGCTAACAATCATGTACAGTGTCTTCATTCCTGCCAAGTCTTTCTGTAATATCACAGAAAGTAAATTCACCTACTTGTAGACTCCTTACATGACCCCATTGAGACTCAGTCCTTGTCGCCTTAGAGGCATTCTTGACTAACATCAACTCTCCACGTCCAGTATCAAAGTTGACTAACGCTCACGACCATTACAGTGTGTATTTGAAGCAAACCTGATTTGCATCCTCATAGTGGCGACACTAGCGCCACTCTTATGCTGTTGGCTTGAAATCTGAATAGACTTCATCTTTCAGATGTAGAAACACGCCTATCAACTTTCTTTTACGACGGCTTTCTTCTTGGTGTTGCGATTTTTTCCTCTCAGTATATCTAGATTCTCTAGCCGTTTCCCCTATTATTGTTCTGTTGCCTATGTTTCACAATCGGAAAACTTCACAATCTAAAAGCATGATAACATGGCTTATTTTCTTGTTTGCAGACGAGTTCTTTCTTGAATTAAATGCTGTTTTTACTCACAGTCACTTTTTATCTTGCTTCACAAATAATCTCTTCAAACTTGTAACATCCAATAGTCATGCTTCCGCTACATATTTTGGTTCTAGTTTAATTATGCGATATCACAGCGGTTACATAAAATCCTTTCCGTTGTAATGAGTACTTTCCGTACACCTTCTTTCATCGATGTAACAACACAACAATATCTTCTTATAGGAGTTGAATGTTATCCGCATCCCTTTGTATTTAAACCGGTTTTTGCAGCACTGTGAACATCTATTGCTAGATAACACCATCAAATGGCTTTTCCAGCTCTACATCACGCACGTCGGCGTATTTACCTGTACTTATTTTTAATAAAAAGCCTCACAGCAATGATCGGCTTTCTCGTTCCTAATCCTCTACTGAATCAGAACTGATTCACACTCAACATGCGCTCCACGATTTCAACACGGCCACAATAATTTGATATATCCCTGATGTGGGGCTTAACGTTCAGTATTGTAAGCATTTTGTAGTTGGCATCTTGTACGGTATGCATACTGTGATGGTGTCTCTCAAGTGTTGTAAGTGGAACAAACCAGTTTCAACAGCATCATTTTCAAGCTAGCACCTGAATTTTTGATTATTTCTGCATAAAATTCGTGAATAATGGTTGTTTAGCTCTCCTGTAAGTTTTTGAGAGCACGGTGAAATTCTAACTGCGTATTGTCTTTTGCATTGCCGTATCTTCTTTCTCTATTACATTCTCCGATAAACGGGCTCCCTTGCTGTTTCATACCATGTTCTTTCCAGCTCTTCATCATCGCAGCATATTTCACTCTTTGTCTTCTGTCATGTGTCTCCTGGACCCAGCTCCTCCTTAGTTCCTCAGTTTTCAGGTTTTCATTTTCCAGTTCCGTTTTACGTTCTTTACAAACACTTCAAACTGAGTAACTTCCTATCTTTTCCAAGTTGTAATCATTGGTTCTGTCTGCACGTGGAGAGCTCTTGCAGTCCTTGGTTTTTAAAACGTGATTGCACCGACATATAGTAAACCTATCGCTCCTTAAATCGCCTGATGCCTTCCTGGGGCATCTTTTCCCGTTAACGATGTTGGAAACACTCATTCACAACAAATATGTTTCAGTTATTCGGACTCTTCATCTACTTTTCTTCCAACTCCTAATCGCCCACAGACCTTTCGTCTGGTTCTTGACCCACATTTACTTTCTAGTTCACTTCTTTAAAAAAATTAATTTACTTTAGCGTGTCTTTCGCATTACGTATTTCTACATGAATATCCACATGTACAACCCATCATCTTTGGACGTCATTAGCTTCAAATTTACCATCAAAGTGTTCTTTGGTTTAGTTTCAAGTTTGCTAGTAATATTTAAAAATGTGTAGGGAACAGAAATTGGAATATGTCCAAGAAATAATAGATGACGTAGGGAGCAAGTGCACGTAAGGAGGTTAGCCGAAGAGCCGAATTCTTGGCGGGCCCCGTCAAACCAGTCAGAAGACTCATAACTAAAAAAAAATATTATTCTAGAGCTATACAGCTAATATGCTTCTATTCCAGAGCCGACGTTCTCTCTTAAACAACTTCAGCACCCAGTCTGCCTTCGCCATCGTGTATAATATTCTGTAATGTACACTGAGATGACAAAGGTTGTGGGATGGCGATGTGTACATACACAGATAGCGCTAGTATCACCGACACAGGGTATAAAAGAACAGTGCATTGGCGAAGCTGTCATTTGTACTCAGGTAATTCATGCTAAAAGATATCCAATGTGATCACGGCTGCATGATGGGAATTGACAGACTTACGATGCGGAGCTAGACGCATGGACATTCCATTTCGGAAATCGTTAGGGTTCAACGTTCTGCGATCCACAGTGCAAAGAATATACCGAGAATACCGTGTTTCAGATATTAATTTTACTTTTAACCACGAAGAACGCAGTGGCCGACGGCCCCGCTTAACGACCGAGGGCAGCGGGGTTTGCGTAGAGGTATCAACGCTAATAGACTAGCAACACTGCGTGAAACAGCCACAGAAATCAATGTGGGGGAACATATCCGTTAGGACAATGCGGCGAAATATGGCGTTAATGGGCTGTGGCAGCAGACAACCGACGGGAGTTCCTCTGCTAAGAGCACGATAGCGCCTGCAGTGCCACTCTCGGGTGCGTTACCATATCGATTGGACCGTAGACGACCAAAAAATGAATTGCCTGATCAGATGAGTCGCGATTTCAGTTGGTAAGAGCTGATGGTGGGGTTCGAGTGTGGCGCAGACCCCACGAAGCCATGGACGCAAGTTGTTAACAGAGCGTCGAAAGCCGGTTGTGCCTCCATAGTGTTGCCAGCTGTGTTTACGTGGAATGGGCTGGGCCCCTTGGATGTTTGGCTGCTTGCAGATCATTGTATGATATTACGCCATGTCACAGGACCACAATTCTTCGCGGTTGTTTTGAGGAACTTTCTGGACAATTCGAGCGAATGGTTTGGTCACCCGTATCACCCGAGTGAATCCCACCCAACATTTATGGGACGTAATCAAGAGGTCAGTTCGTGCACCAAATCCTACACCGCTAAACACTTTCGCAATTATGGACGGCAATAGAGACAACATGGCCTTGTTGCGACCATGTCACGTTGGGCGAAAGGAGGCCGACACAATATTAGGAGGTATCGCATGACTTTCGTAATCTCTATGTTCAAGCTCGAAATCTTTTCTTCTGATAAGAGTACCGATTTCACGTTGTTTTGTAGAATCTGAAAGCATAAAATATTTTTTTTTTAAATATCAAGCACACAGTCCCGTAGATAGCAGGGGCGGATAAGTGCGATAACTATTGCCCTATCAAATTAAAAGTTCATGCATCCAAGCCGCTGACATGAATAATATATAGAAAAAATTGAAAAAATGGAGGATCTGTTAGATGACAATCAGTTTGGTTTAAATGGCTCTAAGCACTATGGTATTTAACATCTGAGGTCATCAGTCCCCTAGACTTAGAACTACTTAGACCTAACTAATCTAAGGACATCACACACATCCATGACCGAGGCAGGATTCGAACCTGCGACCGTAGCAGCAGTGCGGTTCCTGACTGAATCGCCTAGAACGCTCGGTCACAGCGGCCAGCACGATCAGTTTGTCTTTAAGAAAGTACAGAGAGGGAGTCCGAACGTTGTGCTTGATAATGGAAGCAAGACTGAAGAGAAATAAAGGCACGTTCATAGCATTTCCCAACCTGGAAAAAGCGTTTGACAATGTAAAATGGTGCACGGTTTTCGAAATTCTGAGAAAAATATGAATAAGCTATATGAAAATACGGGCAATATACGTTAGCCTATGTACAAGAACCAACAGCGAACAATAAGACTGAGAGACCAAGAAGGAATTTCTCTGGTTTCAAAGAGGTGTACGACGGGGATGCAGTCTTTCGCCCCTACTGTTCAATTTATGCTTCGAAGAAGCAATGGCGGAAACAAGAGTTGGATTAAAATTCAGGGTGAAAGAATAACAGTGACACCCTGGAAGCAAAATAACGCATGATGGGCGAAGCAAGGAGGACATGAAAAGCAGACTAGCACAGGAAAAGAGGTCGTTCCTGTCCAAAAGAATTCTGCCAGTATCAAAGATCAGCCTTAATGTGAGGTAGAAATTTCTGGGTATGTCCGTTTGGAGCACAGCATTGTATGGAAGTGAACCATGTACTGTGGAGAAAAGGAATAAGAAGAGAATCGAAGCGTTTGAGGTGTGGTGCTATAGAGGAATGTTGACAATTAGGTGGATCATTGGGTAAGAAATGACGAGTTTCTTCTCAGAATATGTGATGAAAGAAACATACGAAAAACAATGATAAGAAAACGGGACAGGATGATAGGACATGTGCTAAGACATCAAGGAATAACTTCTCTGATACTAGAGGGAACTGTGGTGGGTAAGAACTGTAGACGAAGACAGAGCTTGGAATAGATTCAAGAAATAATTAAGGACGTATGATGGAAGTGCTACTCTGAGATGGAAAGAATGGCACAGTACAAGGCATTAAACCGTCAGGAGACAGACGTTATAACATAATTTGTCAGCGCTGGACTTGTGACCTTTCAAGAGCAGCTGCACCCCGGCTGGCTGTGTAGCGACAGACTACTAGTGGGGAGTTCCTCCACGGCTGACGCCCATCCGCTCTGTCCTGTGAGACACTGTGATTTATGACTGGTTTCTCTGCCACTGTCCAGATCTGCGGCTACAACAGCAATTTGACTAATGGGGGAAAAAGATTCGAGAAGGCACGATGCTGCCGATTCGTTCACTAAAATTATATGAGGTATGTGTAAGGAGAAATGGGAGCGGTATAGATGAATCTCTGCAACATTAAAGGAACGTCAGTATCATTGTAACCACCGGTACGGCCTGGAAAATCCATATACACTCCTGGAAATGGAAAAAAGATGACATTGACACCGGTGTGTCAGACCCACCATACTTGCTCCGGACACTGCGAGAGGGCTGTACAAGCAATGATCACACGCACGGCACAGCGGACACACCAGGAACCGCGGTGTTGGCCGTCGAATGGCGCTAGCTGCGCAGCATTTGTGCACCGCCGCCGTCAGTGTCAGCCAGTTTGCCATGGCATACGGAGCTCCATCGCAGTCTTTAACACTGGTAGCATGCCGCGACAGCGTGGACGTGAACCGTATGTGCAGTTGACGGACTTTGAGCGAGGGCGTATAGCGGGCATGTGGGAGGCCGGGTGGACGTACCGCCGAATTGCTCAACACGTGGGGCGTGAGGTCTCCACAGTACATCGATGTTGTCGCCAGTGGTCGGCGGAAGGTGCACATGCCCGTCGACCTGGGACCGGACCGCAGCGACGCACGGATGCACGCCAAGACCGTAGGATCCTACGCAGTGCCGTAGGGGACCGCACCGCCACTTCCCAGCAAATTAGGGACACTGTTGCTCCTGGGGTATCGGCGAGGACCATTCGCAACCGTCTCCATGAAGCTGGGCTACGGTCCCGCACACCGTTAGGCCGTCTTCCGCTCACGCCCCAACATCGTGCAGCCCGCCTCCAGTGGTGTCGCGACAGGCGTGAATGGAGGGACGAATGGAGACGTGTCGTCTTCAGCGATGAGAGTCGCTTCTGCCTTGGTGCCAATGATGGTCGTATGCGTGTTTGGCGCCGTGCAGGTGAGCGCCACAATCAGGACTGCATACGACCGAGGCACACAGGGCCAACACCCGGCATCATGGTGTGAGGAGCGATCTCCTACACTGGCCGTACACCACTGGTGATCGTCGAGGGGACACTGAATAGTGCACGGTACATCCAAACCGTCATCGAACCCATCGTTCTACCATTCCTAGACCGGCAAGGGAACTTGCTGTTCCAACAGGACAATGCACGTCCGCATGTATCCTGTGCCACCCAACGTACTCTAGAAGGTGTAAGTCAACTACCCTGGCCAGCAAGATCTGTCCCCCATTGAGCATGTTTGGGACTGGAGGAAGCGTCGTCTCACGCGGTCTGCACGTCCAGCACGAACGCTGGTCCAACTGAGGCGCCAGGTGGAAATGGCATGGCAAGCCGTTCCATAGGACTACATCCAGCATCTCTACGATCGTCTCCATGGGAGAATAGCAGCCTGCATTGCTGCGAAAGGTGGATATACACTGTACTAGTGCCGACATTGTGCATGCTCTGTTGCCTGTGTCTATGTGCCTGTGGTTCTGTCAGTGTGATCATGTGATGTATCTGACCCCAGGAATGTGTCAATAAAGTTTCCCCTTCCTGGGACAATGAATTCACGGTGTTCTTATTTCAATTTCCAGGAGTGTATGTAAATTTAGTATCCTTTTATTTGCGGAACGTGCGCCCACACAAGATATATGCAGACTGTATTGCGGTTCTTAGGCGAAGATCTAACGCGCAATACATGATTTGCACAAGATGGAATGAATACACTTCAAAATCTGTTGCATTACTAGAGCTTTTCGGTTACCGCAGAAGTGTCTAATGGTTGAGTTTGAAAAAACATCCTCAGAAGTTCACATTCTACATTTATCAAGTGATAGAAAGAAACAACTGTTTTTTTACGATAATCGGGATGACCATGGATTTGAGAAATTAGTAAATTCTTTCAATTCAGATGAACGATTGTCAAAAAGTTAATTTTATAAAAAGGATTGTTATTAAAAGATTTTTTTTGAAACATTTACATGGGACTTGATATAACAATAATAAAAATTTGGTTATAAAAAATTAAATATGCGCACGGCTGTTTTTTACCTTATACTACAACGCTCAGGCACCGCCATCCTCCCCACGACCGGTCCCACCAACTCCATACACCAGACTGCTAGTTACAACTTATACTTCTACTAACACTGCTCTTAGTGCAGCCAACACTGCTTTCTGGTCTGAGATTCTCTTATAGCTTGCATATCGCAGGCAGCGCGTGAGCAATCAATCGAAATTACATGTGCTCGAGTGCGCTAGCAATAAATTCCTTAGTCATGGACCTCTTACATAACCCTCCACTGGGGGAGGGGGAGGGGGGAGGGAAATTTGGCAGCGATGGTGAGTCAATTGGACTTGCCATGAGCAACAAATTTTTCCAAAATCTATTTAGTTTACTAAGTCTACAGTCACAGAGTATATACATACATATATAACATTACTGATAAGTACATAACATATTAAGAAATGACATGAAGCGCACACACGACGAGTACATAGCATTTTAAGCAATGCAATAGAGTGCACACGGACTGTATGCATCTTTAGCATTTTTACAAGAACTGTACACATTAAGAAATGAAATAAAGTGCACACGCACTGCATAAGTCTTCAGAACTGAACATACTGAGTAATGAAATAAAATGTACATGCACTGTCGAAGTCTATAGCATCTTTACATAAACTGATCACATTAAGAGATGAAATAAAGTGCATACACACTGTATAAGTCTTTAGCATTTTATAAGAACTAGGAAAGGAATGGAAGGATAGCATCATGGTTGCAGCATAGTGGGTTGCACATAGCTGCACTAAAAGTCCATATCTTTCTACAGAAGCACAACACCAAGTGAGACAATCTGAAATTCTCTTCCCTGAAGAATTTATCAGTGTAGCAAAGACACTGAGTTGTTTTATTAATATTGTATGTTATCACTTTGGTAGTACAGTAGGTACAACGAACAGTAGGTCCACAATAACATCTCCATCGTTCAAGGTGGTGGACAGCTTGATATATGAACACCACATTCTTGTAGAATCCATACTCTTACATCAACGTAGAATTAGTGCAAAAACCAAAAATAGTGCTCCATGATCATGAGGATGGACAGGACATACGGATATCGCAGTAATTGGTGGTAATTAGGTCAGAAAGTGAAGGATACATTAAGTCTTATACTAGTCATCATTCAGAATAACACTAGTGTATCAACCGATTTGAATAATTATTTGCACTCATTGGCTAGTTACAAAACATTTATGGAGTGTGTATGGAGTATTACTAAACATCATTCATAAGTCATATCATTGCAGTAATAACTGGCATTCATTTATGACGTATAACAAAATATTATTAAGAACTCATGTCACTGCAGTAATTATTGGCACTCATTGGCGAGTTACAAAACATTTATGGAGTGTGTATGGAGTATTACAAAACATCATTCATAAGCCATCTCATTCCAGTAATCATTGGCATTCATTTATAGAGTATAACAAAACATTATTAAGAAGTCATGTCATTGCAGTAATTATTGGCATGTTATTTATAGAGTAAAACAAAACATCATTAAGAAGTCATGTCATTGCAGTAATTATTGGCATTCATTTATAGAGTATAACAAAATGTTATTAAGAACTCATGTCATTGCAGTAGTTATTGGCACTCATTGGCTACTTACAAAGCATTTATGTAGTATGTATGGAGTATTACACAACATCATTCATAAGCCATCTCATTACAGTAATTATTGGCATTCATTGGTCAGTTATTAAACATTTATGTAGTGTGTATGGAGTATTACAGAACATTATTCATAAGTCATCTCATTAGAGTAATCATTGGCACTCCTTGGCTATATACAAAGCATTTATTATGCATTATTCAGAAGTCATCATTCAAAACAGGAGTTATAGTGTGGCGCATTAAGCTGCTAGTGTTTATATATGATATCATGCAAGTGACATACGACATATTTAAAATGTAATACATTGGAACCAGTACTCAAGGTGTTTAGTCCAATAATACATAGACATAATGGAATCAATACATCAGAAAAATTTGCATTATGTTTAGGACTAGAAATATATCTTAAACTGGTAGCATTATTTAGTAGTATACTGGTAATAGTTGGGACTGGCAATAATTTTTTTGTGCTAGCAATGCATTGCATTGGGATCGTTAGTCAATTGCTGGGGAATGTAAATATTAGTTCTTGGACTTATTGCTGGAAATAAGGATTATTAATGTCATTCATCATGAGTCAGGTCTAGCAAAGTTATCAAACAAGTAGAGTATAGATGATCACATTCATATATGATAGACACAACTGGGTAAAAAAGTGAAATTATTAGAACAGGTTTAATAATGTGTACTTAATATGTATGTATTCTAGCCTTCTTTCCCCACAATATTCAGTCATTATACTACGCGAGATATGACATACTGTCAAAAAGAACTTCAACAAATACTTAAATAACTACATAGCATCTCTCAATTAATAGAAAATATATAAACTTCATCATTATCATCATCTGCAAAGAAAAACTTCATTATTCATATTACCATATTCTTCATATGACTATTCATTATCTCTTATTATCATCTGCAAAAAACAGACACTTCATTATTCATTATTCATATTATCATTTTCTTCATACAACTATTCATTATCGTTTATTATTTCATATATTACAGAGTTTCTTACTTCTAACATGTTTCATCACTACAGTTAACAAGTGTCTTTTTGTCTGACAATCTGCCACCACAATCGCCTCGTATTCTGAAAGAAAAATAATTAGTCAAGACTGCTATCATACAAAGTGTATAGTATATTCTTGTTAATTCTTGTTAATTCTGATCTGTTTACTCCTCACGACAAAGTATTGCATTTCCTTTCGTTCATTCTGATGGTGAAATTTCCATTTCATAGTAAACCACTGGGGTTTGTTTAATTTATTTCTTTTACAAGTTACTGCTCTCTGAAAATGATGAATATGGATTAATGTCTTGCATTTAAATCGTATACCCATTAAATGAATACTTGTTTCTAGTGATATGACTAAACATACTGCATAGCATGACAGAAAACGTAATTAGGTCAACAACATAGACAGCTTTCACGTGCGAAAATGTACACAAAATATCATAACGTAGTAGCAAAATTTAAAAAAATCTAGAATAGTCAAGATATTGAGATATCATAAGACAAAATGTCAAAGTCAACTGGTGTTTGTTATATATTAAAGGTATCATAGTGCATACAGACAAAATTCTACTTTCGATAGGAAAACAATCATACATACACAAAAAATGGAAAACGTGCACGGTCTGATATATAAAAACAAGAAAAGCGACCTGCTAACCTTACCTTGCCGGGCAGTTGCCATATAAATATCTGCAAATGGCATTACAGTGTGATAAATCATGAAGTATGTTTATTCAATAAAGGGTTTAATATTGGAAATATCGTGATTGCCCTTGCTTTTTTTGTTTCTCCAAGTTTCGACATGTACCACATTGGGGTGAGGAATGCTGCGAATTCTATATGAACCTACGTATAGAAGCTCAAATTTACTGCATCTACTCTTCCCTCTGTTGGATAAATAATGTGTGCGTACTAACATCTTCTGTCCTATGTGAAAGTCACGGCTGGTACAAACCTGTTTTTGCTGTCTTCTCCGGCGCTCTGCGGCACGGTTGATGTCGAGCGTAATGTCAATTATTTCATGGTGGCGTAGTCGACGAGATGTAGAAAAAGATACTATTTTTTTAATTTTGTTGGGTGGTTCAACATTTTTCAATATCAGTCGGTGATAGCATAGTAGATTCATTTGGTATGGAGTTAATTGCATCCTGGAATGAGAGTATGTGTGTATCCCAATCAATGTCTTTTATGGCAGTATATTCTACATAGTTTACCAATTTCTTTCATCAATCGTTCAGAAGGGTTAGAAGATGCGTGATACCTGGATATATAGAGATCGGAAAAATGTTTCTAGCTCGTAACATACGTGTCCATACCGCAGATCGAAATTGTTGTCCATTCTCGGAAATTACTTTCAATACATGCCCTACATGAAATAAAAAATGTTTTACAAATGCATTCGAAATAGATTTAGCAGTAGCTTTGCGTAACGGAGTGAAGGTAACAAATTTCGAAGTGAGTTCAACAGCTAGAAAGACGTAACAAAAACCTCTATTGGATCTGGGAATCGGACCAAACATGTCTACAGCGGCCATATGTCTCAATTTAAGCGGTACAATGGGATGTAACGGTGGAATATGTGAAGTCGTGTCTGATTTAGCTTTCTGGCAGATTTTACATGACGCTAAAACTCGTCGAATACGTTTCTCCATGTTGGCAAAATAACAGTTCTGTCTCAGTGTAAGAAAACATTTTCTGGCTCAATAATGTGCGTAACTTAAATGAGTATACCAAATTAATTTGTTAACAAGCTCGTTAGGAATACATAATAACCAGTTGTTGCTGTCAGGGTGAGAGCGGCGAAACTGAACGTTATTGCGTACAGTATAATGGTTTCTAATGGTAACGTTATTCCTATCTTCCCAAAGGTGTTTAATTTCTTTCCAAACATTGGTTTTGCTCTGCTCTTGTGCTATGTCTCGTAATGACGACGAAATGAAATTTTAAAATGCAACTTGTTGAATATACATGAGGCTAAAGTTGGCTTCGCAGAAGTTGGTTGCGATGTCTTGCTGATTCTTGCCGAGAGAACGTAATAGTGCGTCTGCTACAATATTTTGTGTACCGGGAATGTTATCAATTGTAAAATTAAATTCCTGTAAATAATGTTTCCATCTGCTTAACCTGTCATGTGTAAATTTAGCGGAAAGTAAAAACTGTATAGCTCTATGATCTGTGTAAACGGTAGTATGTCTTCCATAAAGAAAATGCCTAAATCAGGAAAATGTCCATACAACACATAATGTTTCAAGTTCTGTAACAGAATAATTGCATTCAGCAGGTGACAGAATGCGACTTTCAAAAGTGATGTTTTCAATTACTGTAGTACCATCTTCTTCAATTTCCTGAAAAATGTGTACGCCTAAAGCGATGTTTGAACTGTCGGTGGCAATGGAAAAATTTCTAGTAGGATCTGGGTGTGATAAAAGTGGTGCGTTCAGCAAGGCATGTTTCAGATTAACAAATTCAGAAGCAGGACCAAATATCGTTTTTACCCGTCAACAGGCATAATCTAGGGGTATCCAAAGCAGAGTAATGAATAAATTTACGGAAAAGTTAATTAATTCCAGAAATCTGCGTAGTTGTTTCTTCGTCGTTGGACCAGTAATGTCACGTAAAGCTTGAAGTTTTTCCGGGTCAGGCGCAATGTCTTCTGCTGAAATTACATGTCCAAGAACTTTTATAGAAGTTTTTCCAAAGTGTGATTTGCTAAGATTAACTGTGAGTCCTTGTGCACGAAAAGTTTGCAACAGTTGTTCAAGAATCAGATTGTGTTCAGACCAGTTAGCTTCTGCGATAAGGATGTCGTCTACATATGTTGTGATTCTGTCTTTCAGTTCTGTCGGCAGCATACTATTCAAACCGCGAATAAATGCTGCTGAAGAAATTGTTAAACTGAACGGTAATTTGTAAAATTGATAACAATTACTAAAACAGAGAAATGCTGTGTACTTTCTGCAGTTCGGATGGAGCTGAATTTGCCAAAATCCCAATTTTAAATCTAATGTTGAATAAATAGCAGTACCATAAAATTTTTGTAAAAGTTCTTCTAGCGTCTGTGGGCGATCTGTTTCAGTAATAATAATGTCGTTGACATGACGCGAATCAAGTACGAGGCGAAGTGAGCCATTCTTTTTCTTAACAATATGGAGCTGGTTTATGTACGGACTTACTGCCAGTTCAATAATTCCTTGGTTCAAGCATAGCTTGCAATTCTTTCTTGACTTGTTCTCTGTGAACATATGGAATGGGATAATGTTTGGCTTTAAATGTGTCATGCTGTTTAGCTTGAAATTCATACATGAAACCGGACATAGTACCAGGGATGTTGTCAAAAACTGGAGCTTGTTGTAAAGGAATTTTGCGTAGCTGAGTACGTTCGTCATCCGTATTTGCGTTGCTCTATTTTACTTTATCTGAAATCATTTGCATAACGTCATAGTCGGCTTCGTCTGGTGTATTGTAGTTGTGCACATACGTATCTGTGAACAATGTGGAATGACAGTCTGTGTTACGTGATGTAGAAATGACCGCTGTTGGATTAATTGCCTGTTCTTCTGCAGATAAAGCGTGCTGAAATTCTAATGCCAGTTGTACCTTCTCATCTTTTAACATCAAATAGGAATTCTGAAAGTCAATAATTGCGTCGTGTTGTACCAACAAATGCGTACCTAAAATAACGTCTGTTGTCAATAAGGGAACAATCCAAAAATTGGAGTGGAACATATGACCTGCGATACAAAATGATAAGTGTGTCTGTAATTTTGCGTCTACTCCTTTACCAGATACTGCTCCTTTTACTTTAGTTTTGCCTAATAGTAACGTAGGATAAATATTCTCTTTGTTACATTCGTTGAAAGTTTCTTCATTTATAACTAACATAGGTGATTCAGAATCGATTACTGCTGAAAATGTGGATGACCCAATCTTTACTTCAATAACAGGGTGGGAAATGGCTTTTTGTATAACTGGTTTTTCATGTAAACGTGTGTCTCGGATGTCGTCAAAAGTAATACCATTTTCGTGAACAAGATTCTGTGTGTCAGAAGTATTGCTTACTGCTGGAAGATGCAACCTGTACTATATCTAGTCAAATTCGTTCTGACGTGCTGTTATTTGCAGGAGGATGCTGTGGCATTTCCACTATTTGTTCTGTTCTATTACTTCGTCCTGACGTATTAGGTTGGGGATGATACCGACTGTCTGGTTCATTCACGATAATCTGTTGTTGTGGCTGATACTGCTGCTGAAAAGATCGACTGTTATTAAATGTACGCTGAAAACTGTTCTCATTACTTTTACGTCTGTCGTGATAGTAATTATTATACGACGCGTTGCGATAGGAGTTGAAATGATGTATTTTCTGTACGTAGTGATTTCCTTGTTTCTGTGCGTTACTATTTGGTGGAGCCGACGCTATACGTGTAGGCGGAGAAATATTAAAGCTTGTTTGACCTTGCACATTATACTGTTGGTTAGGTATGCTAACACGCTGGTTTTGTTGCTGTTGTGGGGAAAAGTCTCTATTGTTCCCAAAATGTGTTTGCTGTTGCTGATAATTATGAGGATACTGCTGATTAAAATTTTGTCTGTTATTAAAGTTCTGGTGATCGTCATTTTCATGGACTGTCTATAACCTTTGCTATTAAAATAGCGTGACTGATTGTAATTACTCTATGCTTGTTGGCCTTGGTTATGTTGTGAAAAATTTTTGTTTATGAAGGAATAGTCTGATTTCTGAACTTCCAAATGCTGTAGCAGATCTGTAAATGCCGATATATTTTCTTTCTGATGTCCTGTTAAAAGAGACACTCTTAACGATCGTGGTAATTTTGAAATACATAATTGGATAAGTGCTGACTCACTGTATGACTCACATAAATATTGGTTTTTTTGAACCATACGTTCAAAAAATTGCGTGACAGTGGGAAAATTTGAGTTCTCATAATTCGGTAAGCTAATTAACTGATCCTTCATTCCGCGCTGTGTCGTTTTCGACCAATACGCTTACAGAAAAGCATTCTGAAAGTCTTCTATCGAATAACATTGTCTCGTGATCGGTCTCATACGAGTTGCCGGTTCGGCTTCCAAAAAACTGCAAATAAATTCAAGTTTGTGGGTTACGGGCCATGCTGGTGGAAAAGCAAAGCAAAATTGTTGTATTTAATCCACGGGGTGAATCTGTGTTCTATCATTCTTAAATACCTTAAATTTATAATCAAAATTATCGTCTCTTTATGTTTGAGCAGGTTCAGGATTGCATGAGAATCTATTTGTCTGTGTCTGTTCGGAATCTAAGTCACATACTCTCTGTAAATTACCTAAATTATACTGGCTGTGTGGGTATGACAAATGTTCAGGATGTGGCATATTCAATGACGTGTCAGAGGCTGAAACATTTTTCATTTCTGTCACTTCTTGCTGTAAAGATGACAATTTTCTACGCAATGTATTGTTGGGCGAACCTATCTCACTGATTGTCTGCTGTAAATTTTGGAATTCAGGTGTTTGATTGAACGAAACTAGTGATGTATCGTCTGATTTGGTGTCATTGTTATTTTCGATAACGTCAATACGACTGGCCAATTCATAAAATTTTTCAGTCAGTGCTTTTACCTGATCGTCATTTTTAGTGTCACAAGCATTAATCTGTTTTTACATTTTACGTGTGGTTTTGTTTAATTTCTTAACGTCTGCTTTAATGGTATCGGGATCCTGTATTAATTCCAAATGTTCAAGTCTGCTGGTCACTGTCTGAATGTCTACTGTATGTGTGTCTGTTTTTGTTTCAAGATCGGAGATTTCACCATGCAGATCTGTGTTCAACTGTTTGATAGTATTGATTTCGTCTGATACTGTAGCAATGTTTGTGTCTACGTATGTTTTTGCTTTCGCAAACAACTTACGTTTCTCTTCCTGTCTCCGAGCAGTAATTGTTTCCATGACTTGTTTATTTACTTTGTTCTGTTCCTGTATGAACTTACGGTAATGCGTTTCACTGTTTTGTAGGTGGTGATTAAAACGTTCGTCAATTTGGCCGTTTTGTTGTTCAAATTTCTTGTCGACTTTCGCGTCCAGAGTGCGTGAAACTTCTGCTGACATTAATTTAAACTCGTCGCGTAACTGTGTTGCGTTTTCTGAACATTGTTTGCCAACTGCACTAATTTCATCTCTAAGTGATTTTGTTGTGGCTGCATGTGTATTACATATTTCTTGTGCAGCGGATTTAATTTCTTCACTGCTATTCCTAGCAGGAGCCTTAATTTCCTCACGTAACTGTTTTTTAGTTTCATTACATTGCTCGGCAACTGCTATAATCTGTTCAGTAATCTGTTCGATGTAGGTATCAAGTTTTTCATTAATCTGTGTGAAGTTTTCATTAGTTTGTTTCATCGAGCTATCGTGTTTTTCATTAAGTTGTTTGTTCGACTCATTAAGTTGTAGCAATACTGCCATAACTTGATCCATGCCAAAATTAGCGACTCTCTTCTCTGTGCTGCATAATGGTGTATCTGCATTTGTCACGTATTGTGTAACCATTTGGTCATTGTCTGATTCATGAAAAGGTTTGCTAATTGGATGTGCACTGTTGGTCATTAAACCGGAATCAAATAAATCTAACGTATTTTGTGTACATTGTTCATCGTCATTAGAAACATTTATCTGTTCACTGTGTAAATTTTGCAAATCAGGTGTATCAAACTGCGCAGCATTCATTGTAGCGGAAAGTGCCGCGTCATCAATTGACGTTAAATTTACTGTGAACATAATTGAATCTGTTTGTTCATCATTTGAATTAAAATCATTACTGGTGGTGGGCCGCACTGATTATCTGTAATTGGAGAATTATCATTATGATACTGAGTGTCGCTAATAGCCACGCGGGATTAGCCGAGCGGTCTAAGGCGCTGCAGTCATAGACTGTGCGGCTGATCCCGGTGGAGGTGCGGGTACCCCCTCGGGCATGTGTGTGTGTGTTTGTCCTTAGGATAATTTAGGTTAAGTAGTGTGTAAGCTTAGGGACTGATGACCTTAGCAGTTAAGTCCCATAAGATTTCACACACATTTGAGCATTTTTTGTCGCTAATATTATCAGTCAAATTATTCAAGTCGGGTTTTTCACTGATTACGCATCGCGATGTACTGTTGGCAGTTTTTCGCGGCATTTTCACAAGTCAAAAGTGGGCACAAAATCAAACAAAGACAAAGCAAAAATGGAACAAATACAATAACAACAATAACCTGCAATAACCTGCCGATGATCTGTGAAAGGAGGAGTGACAAATTAGTAAATGCGTTGCGCCAGATGCAAACTGCATTTAACATTAGGTAAATAAGAGCAGATATATAACTGACTACTTCTCAGAAATTCACAAAAAAATACGATCCTGGCTGACTGTCGCCAAGTGTAACCTCCCCACAAAAAAATATGTATGTAGCATTCACAGTCACTGTAACCCCGCAACAAGAAAAAATAATATGTATATCATTCACATTCAATGTAACCTCCCAAAGGGAAAAATATTAACATTCACATTCAGTGTAACCTCCCAACAGTTTATTACTCCGTATCCTCGCAATAATAACGTGACTAACCTCTCAATAAAACTGTGGCTCACTAATAACCTTTCAATAACTGTGAATTTAAATTGGTAAATTTTGCACGTCAGCAATGCTGCGTCATGGCCCTGAAAATTCATTCTCAATAAACTGAAAAATATTACCTCAATGAAGTCGCCGTATAACGCGTATATATCTGCTGCTATAAGAAAATTTTCTGGCACAGTCCTGTGCAATGATTGCCACTAGATCTGTCATGTGTAGAAAGAAACAACTGATTTTTCTTTACGATAATCGCGATGACCATGGATTGGAGAAATTAGTAAATTCTTTAAATTCAGATGAATGATTGTCAAAAAGTTAATTTTATAATAGGGATTGTTATTAAAAGATTTTTTAAAGATTTACATGGGACTTGATATAATAATAACACAAATTTGGTTATAATAAATTAAATATGCGCGCGGCTCTTTTTCATCTGATACTACATCGCTCAGGCACCGCCATCGCTCCCCATGACCGGTCCCGCCAACTCCATACACCAGACTGCTAGCTACAACTTACTCCTACTAACACTGCTCTTAGTGCAGCCAACTCAGCTCTCTGGTCTGAGATTCTCTTATAGCTTACATATAGCAGGCAGCGCGTGAGCAAGCCATCGAAATTACATGTGCTCGAGTGCGCCAGCAATAAATTTCTTAGTCATGAACCTCTTAAAATATCTATATATTTTGCACAACATTTCATAATAGCAAAAACATCCAATGTCTAATTTTTGCAGACAGGCAGTCACGTTAACATTTCTGAGCACGGTGTATACGTATATTCTACAGAAAATTTCATAACAGCAAAAACTTCCAGTGTGTAATTTGTGTTTTGCTTTCAGACGTAGACAGGCAGTTACGTTAAGATTTCTGAACACAGGGAAAACAACTCAGTCACTGGCATTTTTCAAGAACTGCAGCAATGACTTTTGAGACAGTCCTTCAGTACTCTTAGAAAACAATAGCTTAAGAAAAAAAGAATAAAGAAATTGGGTATAGGTGAACATGAATCTGTTACCTTTCCTTTCGCAACTCGAAAACTCATGATGCTACCAACAGCGCTACAGCTTCGATGTAGTAACAAAGTCTCAGTACATAATAAACACCATCCAAAGTCTGTACCTACAAACGTCATTATCTCATATTTAACACGGAAATTGATCGAAAAGAACGCGCTTTGGATATATTATCATTCTGCCGTAGCACTGAAACCGAATACTTTGATAGCATACAACTTATAACATCAAAAACGTAAATTGCATGAAGCTTTTAGCTACTGATACATGGTTTACTGATATTTTATTATAACCAACCGTAGCTAAAATGACGCGTTTTCAAGGGATCTACAATTTACTGATGCTTTCAATCTGCTTGTATTCATACAACCTACTCTACGAGACAGAAACGCCATCAAATATGATGTTTAACGCCGTACAATATGGCGGCTCTTATGTTCTATTTGTGACGTAAATCGATGTCGCTTCTCGTTGGCCACATGCCTCTTACGAGCCAAACATCTGACATGCCAGATTACTTACTTCACGCTCCGTCCGTGTAGTGGAACGCGGAGTTCCAGCTCCTTGCCCACGTGCGTTTTCACGCCCCATGAAAGGGGCTTAACAGAAATAAAATGTGGACGCTCAAAAACTCAAGGAATAATAAACTGGAAGCACATGAAACAAAATTTAAAATATTGAAAACTAAGTGTACAGATGAAATACGGCACTGGGAAGTAGTAAAAAGAATAGATGAAGAAAGGTTTGTGACAGACCCTTAGTACAAAATGAGACACATCAGTGTGTCCTCTGCTACGGCACTTTGAAGTAAAATAAGATGCTGCAAGGAGGAGGGGAAGTGAAAATAGAGTGGCAGACGCAGACTACAATTTGCGAAACCGATTACTGAGAATACTGTAGAGCTACAGAGATTAGTACGAGATAGGGAAAGTTGGAGGAAAGCATCAAACTGCTCAAAATACTTTTTCAAGAAGAAAGGGGAAGTGTCTAGACCTAGAGAATAACCTACCGAGGGAACCACAATAATTCCAAGAGCAAAAGCGGAATATCTGTCGTTAGAATCGTAGTTGCCGAGCGGTTCTAGGCGCCTCAGTCAGGAACAGCGCGACCGCTACGGTCGCAGGTGCGAATCCTGCATTGGGCATAGATGTCCTTAGGTTAGCTAGGTTTAAGTAGTTCTTAGTTCTAGGAGACTGATGACCTCCGATGTTAAGTCCCATAGTGCTCAGAGCCATTTGAACAATTCTGTAGTTAGACTGTCGATGGCATACAAACCTCGAACTGCCTGTCTGTCACAAGACAGCCCATTTCACAGGGCAAGGCGGATCGCAGGCACTGCGAGCCAACGTCCGCGCTTGGGGCAGCCTCTTCCTATATTCCGGACCACTTTCGCGCCTAGTGGCATGTCGATGGCATCTGTGACAATCATTTCAATATCGCTGTTTGGCGGTGATTCAGAACATACAGTCGACGACTACCCGCGGCACCGACCCATTTTTGAGTACAACAGTCGAACCAAAAGAAGGCGACTACACATGCATCGGTTTTCACGGTACACGATTGACAAAATAAGAAGCCCTGTACATGAACAACTCTTTTTTAATGAAACCAGTCTTTAGTAACAAACAAAGGAAAACAATCTTTAATAGTCGATGTAGGGTTTTGACTGTTGGAGATATTAATTTCAGTGGAACCCAGAGCTGGTTCGAGAATGGTTTTCTGCACAAGCAACTTATCACTAAGTGCCTCTTGTTACCTCCGCCCCCAACACCCCCCTCCCGTCCCCAGCCTCTCCCTTTAGTCCTCGAACATTTTCATTGGTGTCACTTTTAGCTAGCAACTATGATACTTAGGGTATACAAACTTTGCACTCAACTTGACACCTCAAGCGGCCACTACAAAGTGTGACACGTCCTGTACAGAAACATTACGGCTGCGGTGCCTCTCCTCCGCCCTTCAGCCTGCCCTGGTATAATCAGTGTGTGGCAGCAACCTGACGAAAACAGTTAACGCAGTCCGGCGGATTCAGTTACGACCGGAAACATTCGAAATTTCTGCCATTATTGTCCATTGTACTCTGTTATTGAACTTCGTCTCTGTTATTGCCGTCCTGAAATTTGCTTTTCGTTGAGTGCCAATGAGTAAGTTTTAATTCAGTTATATATGACAACGCGGTTTCTTAGAAACGAACTTCGTGTCTCGATCAGAAGTGGAAACGCTCAATTTCCTGAGAATGGAAGAAGTCACACGATCCGATAAAAAGTGATCTTTAAGAAAGCTCCCATGTAAATACAGTACCTGCAAGGATGTTTCATATTTTGAAACTATAAAGGACGATCAAAAACTTTCCTTTCGAAGGCCATACGGACCACAATCGGTATGTCAATGAGGCAAAATCACCGTGAACATTGACACAATCATCCCACCTACGTACATGTTTGAAGATAACCATTTGCTAAAATTCCGCGACCTACTGCGTTAAAAACCCCACATCTCTCTGCTGCATATCCTTTTCCGATAGATATCGTCGACCCTCCAAAGCCTTTTTCTAGGGACCGAGCTAGTGATAATCGCAGGAGGAGAGATCAGGACTATAGGGTGGCTGGTCGAGTGTGTCCCAGTTGAGTTGGCATTAAATTCTGCGTTATGACATTCACGATATGGGAACTTGCATTTTCATAAAGTACCAGCACGTCTCATCTCGTACCAATCCACGACAGTGGCTTCGACAGATATGCTGCCGCGTATACATTCTTCACTATCCGATGGATCTTTACCAGTGTTTGTCCTTCTGCACTTTAGAAAAGAGCATCAACACTTGGTACTGTTTGGTAATAACTTTGCCATAATTCACATTTCCACATTTACCGCAAGCAGTCAGTCGCTGTGGCCGAGCGGTTCTAGGTGCTTCAGACCGGAACCACGTGGCTGCTACTGTCGCAGGTTCGAATCCTGCCTCGGGCTTGGATGTGTGTGATGTCCTTAGGTTAGTAAGGTTTATGTAATTCTAGGGGACTGATGACCTCAGATCTTAAGTCCCATAGTGCTTAGAGCCATTTTAACCATTTACCGCAAATATTTCAGAAAGACGGGAATGCCACACTAATCGTGTACCCACGTGACAGTGCTTATATACCTGGATGGGAGTCAATCTATGTTGCGTGTACGCTGCAGCAACGCCCTCGAAGAAAAATTTGTCCCACCTTACATATAAATTAAAGAAATTCAACGGAAATTCTTTCTTTCTTTCTTTTGCTAGTGCCTTGTCCTGCGGTTTCGCAGGGTCGGCATGGTTAGAACAGATTTGGCAAGGGTAATTTTAAGGGGTAGCCGGATGCCCTTCCTGCCACTACCCTGTATCCTCCAGGACAGAATTAGTGGACCCTAGCTGTCTGCATCTAGTGTAATCCATGGAATAGTGGGAATGTGTTCAGATGTCTGCGAGTCGTTTAACTGAGACGGAACGTGGGGACCAGTCCGGTATTCACACAGCGGGATGTGGAAAACAGCCTAAAAACCACATCCAGGCTGGCTGCCACACCGGCCGACGTCGGTAATCCGCCGGGCGTTTTCGATCAGTGGCTGGCGCGCCTACCCGAGTCCAGCAAGCAGCGCATAAGCGCTCTCGGCTAACCTGGCGGCTAAAGGAATTCAAGGGAAATTAAATTATGGTAAATATTTCTCGAAAGAAACTTACCTCTGAAAAGTGACAGTATATGCTTCGAAAGCATTAAATCACCAAACAATTCAAAAAAATGAATCTTATCTGCTTTCTGTGCACGTCACCTCAGCATTTACCGAAATAATGTAACCAGTGATGGGTGCACACCAGTGGCAAGAGAGAAGAAGCTTCAAAAATTTAAATAAAGAAGTAAATGTTTATTTATTCAAACATAAATCCATAATCTAGCATTCGTTGTTAACTATTTGAGACCAACCAAAAATCAACATTTAATGGTAGAAGTACGAAAACTTAAGTAAATAAAATGTCTTTTATTCACCTCTAGTTGAAATAAGGCATGTTAATTTTAATTTTAATAATCAACAGCCTCAGTTGCACCGTTTACCTAGAATTTACCTTCTTCAGAATAACAGTAACTACCGTTTGTCCATAGTGGACATTGTCAAGCTAAAACTACTCGTGGCTGCCGCGAATTGGGGCCGAGGCAGTTTCAGATAAGTTTTTACAGTCTGACGATAATTTATGGATTTGTGGTTTTAGCCTGATGATGTCCACTATGGACAAACGGTAGTTACTGTTATTCTGAAGACGGTTCGGTTATCCCGACTGAAACCTAGGTAATTTCTAGGTAAATGTAGCAACTGAGGCTGTTGAGAATTAAAATTAATATTTATACAGTTGCTGACAGGGCCGCTAAATGTTGAAGATATTTGTTACTTGTCTCTAAAAAGGTTGGCAATCTTCGTCATGATTCATGTACAGATACAGCGCAGGAACTTTCTAATTAAAACAAATTGTCGTGTTAATAGGGCCTCCCGTCGGGTAGACCGTTCGCCGGCTGCAAGTCTTTCGATTTGACGCCACTTCGGGGACTTACTCGTCGATAGGGATGAAATTATGATGATTAGGAGTACACTACACCCAGTCCCTGAGCCGATAAAATCTCCGACCCAGCAGGGAATCGAACCTGGGCCTTAAGGACTGACATTTTGTCGCGCTGACCACTCAGCTACCGGGGGCGGACAAAACAAATGATGCAACCGAAAGTATTCGAGATATCAACTTTATTCTCTTTTCCTTACATAAAGGTACATTTAAAGTTTTCCTTCATCAGATTTTGACAGTAGCAGCACAAAAATTGTTCCTTAGCTAACGCAGTGTCCTTGGAAGGTTGGTATACACCAAGGTTTTAAGGTACCCCCATAAGAAAAAGTCGCAGGAGGCTGAATCTGGCAAGCCTACTGGCCACTGAAGGTGCCCCTTAAAGACATGTTCTTTGTGCAGTGGCTGCTCATGAAGTCCTCTGGGGTTCGTGCCACTCCATTATCGCATGTTTTGTTTATTTACGCATGCACACAAATGAAAACATGCTCGTCGCTGGAGAAAACAAAGCTGTCTTCAGGCAGCTTTTCCATAAAGGCTTCACATACATTTTTATTTCTTGAAACTAAATCGCATGGATTAAGTGCATGCCCCACTGCCGTTTGTATGGATAAATTTCAAGTCTTCATGAAAGAAATCATGTCGTTGTGCGATCAAAAATTGAAAGAGCGGCTTCATGTCGGTGTACATATCGCTTGGGATAGTTGAAAATCACCAGTCTTACTTTCTTCGCGTTTTCTGGTGGACTTGAATGTATCGCTTCTTTTTCTGCACACTAACAGCATCCATAAACGTGTTCACCCACATAATAATCGATTTTCGATCAACAACACGACCTGCAAGGGTGATATTAAACTGTTCCCTGAATGCAAGCCGGTTTGTGATGGCTGAATGTCCATTGGAAAAGTAAGTAGTCACGGCGAACGCGCGCTCTTGTATCGTTCACTGCATGATCGCTACTAAACTAATGTTTATTAACAAAATTGAAAAAGTCAGATCTCGCCCTTTCGAACGCGTTACGTGCATACAACGATGATTAACGGTCGCTATGTAGCTCATGTTTCAAATAAGGAAGTTGTTTTGCCGAACCTGCAAATAACCGAAAAGGCTGAAAAAATATGTGGATAAAATCGCTGAAACCCGGAGACTGGGTAAAAACATTCACGTAACTGCCCTAACGGTCAGAGACTGGTTCATTTGGTTGCCTCACGTTCAGTGAAACCACGCAAGTCTGAAAACATTCACATAGCTGGCATGGTCGCAGGAACTAATTTCCTTCGTTGTTTCATATGACTGCGCTCTACTGTTATACCTACCACCAGGACAACGCCTATCCTACCGCCACGTCATTCATTCACTGTGGTGAGAGGACCGCTCTCTTTCCAACACAGTGGTTCTCTACCACACATTTTCCCATGCGTATATACAAAACGTCGCGTAATTAGCACCCCTGTTGTGTCGTATTTATTTATTCATTTAGTTTAATTTGCGCTAGAACATTCCGGATAATCAGCTTTTCACTCATTGCTGCCGTGCTGAAAGTCAATGATGAAACATATCCAGTTTATCTCCTCGATTGTGTAAGCCTCCCTACTATTTTGTTGCTGTTCGTTGAATATAGGTGATTAATACTTGATGTAGTCGGCCTGACTAGAAAAATTAGGCATCGGACATCAGTAAGTAGCTAGTTACGGAGGACGGACTTACTCTCAAAGTACATGCACCTATAACTAAGGTCCTGACCGTGAGCCAACGACGCTTGCCCTATCTTTTCTCTGACGCTGCTCTATTATTCTGTTCCTTCCAAACATTCTGTTAACAATGAACAGGCTTTAACATGCGAACACTTTTGTGAGATACCGTTATTGCATTTCACTTTAAATTCAATAAATTGACCCTACTTGGTCAGATTGTAGTCACTCATTTATGACGCGCTTCTGACAGTTTATCATTACTGGTTTATTACAGTACGATTACGTTTTCTTTATGTAGTAGCTCTCCCGGATATGAAATGTAATTCTGTGCTTCAAAAATTTAAACTTATCTCACACACATGCGCATTCTATCGCGTTTTAACTCCGGTTCGAGTATCAATAATATCTTTGACTTGTATGCTTGAGAAGCGTAGGCATCTGCCCTGTAAGCATGTTCCTGTTCGCCTAACAGTATCCCACAATATCACAAAACTAATTCACTTTTTTAGCCTCAATGCAAGCAGCAAGAGCTCCCTGCAATATAATATCAAAAAAAATTGTTGCCCCATTTTAAACGATCTTATAAAATGAATTTCTGCGCGCAGCCACTTTCAAATACAGAGCACAGGCACCAGTAAAATTGTGATTTTCCACTTTAGCCAAATCGCGAATGCCCTAGAGGCTCGGTAAAACTAACCCGAGCCCCAGGTACTAGATTAGAGGGGGGAGGGGGGGGGGGGAGGAGATTGAGCTGTGGCGCGGTTGGATCTGATTCTGGCTTCGATCAGGTATTATTGCTATATGTATGTTTTTCCCGGTCGCCGCGTGAACCCGGGGGGCGCGGCAGCAAGTGCATACCTTCTGCCGATCGCGGCTGCACAATGGGAGTAGGCTGCTTGCCGTTTAGGACACCGGGCCGGCAATTGATGCATGGAATTATTGTTTGGAGGATTAAATGGAAGGTCTGGTCCAAGTCACCCCTGAGTGCGCTGAACCTTACGTGACTGTTCATCCATGGTCGCTGCCAGGAGGGTGCTTTGGACGATTATATGCTGGACTCTGCCACCAAAAATGAAACTGGTGACCATCTGCCTCTGGGAAAATCTTGCGACCGTGTTCAGACCCGAGTGTTCTTATAATGCTCCTCGCCGTGCTTTAACATTTATTTCCTCCTTACTAGTTTGCTTCTCCAGTGAAACAGTGTGTACATTTGAAATCTGGCAAGTAATTAGTTAACTCTGACTGTTCTATAGCAACACCTCCAGCAGTCAGCTTCTAAATTCGCGTTCTGCTTCAGCTACCTTTTAATGTAAGTTGTACAGGAAATTTTGAAATAAAAACGCCTTTTCTTGCTGCACTGTGTTTTGTTTTCTCAGACACGTTTCGCATTTTCCCCCTTTACGGCATTATCAGCGGGATATATAATTGCAGTTATGATGAACTTTTGTTTTGTTTTCGTATATTATATTTTTGTCGATCATAAAACAGTGGTTAAAATTCGAAATTTTTATTTACAAACGAAATATTTCTACGCTTGCTGCAGAGGATGGTCATGCAAACAAATCGTTATTTACGCCATTCCACGTATTTCCATGTGGTCTATGCCGTAAATTCAGAAGACTTCACCTGAACGTTCATAAAATCTTACAACACACAGAATTCAACACCATAAGCTAACGTAATGACCTCGTACCTGAATATATCAATGTAAAAATAAAGAATACTTCAGGCAGTGTTCAAAGCAGTATTGCATGAAGATTAGAAAATGTGGTTAAAATTCGAAATCAAATCCCTATACTCTACAAATCAAGAGCTACTTTACGAGTTATAGAAGATGCATTTGCAACCTGCAAACACCATTAATAATATGGCAGTGTTCTCCCATCTGGTCGAAGAGGTCGCAAGTCAGACAAAAACTGCTGTATAAAGAGTAGAAACAGTTCATAGAAGAAAGATTAGTCAACTCAAAGCACTTCAGTTACAACACAGTAGCTCTACACACCATTAACAGAAACACACATACAAATTCTGCGAAAGATTAGTAAGCCTTACAGACATACAAATAAACAGTAAAGAAAGACAACTCTTGGAAAAAGGATTAAAATACATTGTCGATTTAGAAATAGATAAGAACCAGAAAGTGTACTGATAAGGGAAGGTAGGAGAGAAAACAGCAGTTTCAATATTGTATTAGCCAGAGAACTAGTAAATAAAGAAATGCATAATATAATAACCAGTATGACATCCTCTACTTGATAGATGAACCACAAACAAAAATTGAAAAATTAGGTGCTGACATGAACAAGGTACATAAAAACATAAAATTCACAATTGAAAGAGAACAGAGAAACCAAATTAATTTTCTGGATATAAAAAGCAAAACAATAAAGATATGGTTGAAATTTATCGTAAAATCCATAGCAACTGACATTATCATCCCCCAATCCTCGAAACACTCACACTCACAAAAGAAAGTAGCACTTTGACACATGCGTCATAGACTCAACATTGTCCCATTCAACAAAGAAAATTACCAAAAAGAACTGAACGTAATAATGCATATAGCCCAAAACAATCAGTAAAGTAGTTACATTGTCGCGAAACTGAACAACAAAATTAAAAGTAAAATTTACAAAATCACAACAGAACCTATCACAATCACTCAGTACCATAACTATACAAAATAATCAGGAAAACATAAAACACAAGATGGCACTCAATGGCATACAAACACACTCACACATAAGTATCAAATTCTCTCAAAAAAACATGGAATAAACGTGGCATGCACAACTGAAAATTCTATCCAAAATACACACCAAAACTGACAAGAAACGTTTTACCAGAAAACAGGTGAACATCAATTACAGTGTAACGCTTGTGATGGCCGACACATAGGACAAACAAACAGAAGAATTTATTTCAGATACAAAGAAGACATGAGAGTCTAGAAGTATTGGACAAACTCCAATTTGCAGAACACCTAAGAGAACAGAATCACAAACCAACCACTAGAGAAGACACGAAAATAATTAGTATCAACAACAGAAACACCTCCCACCCTTGCAAGAAAATACCACATACAGAAAACCAACGAGAAAAAAAAATGTTGAATGATCAAGTACGTGTACCAAACAAATCATCACTTACACTAACAGATAAAATAACAGAGTAACACTACAACAGATGACTATAATAATAATAGTAATAATAATAATAATATTTTCCAATCCCCTTTCCACTCATTTTCCCATGAAGCTCTCCACGAAACACTTAAACAAAAACTCAAATGAAATGGAAAAAAAAATCCATGCATGTATACACACACACACACACACACACACACACACACACACACACACACACAAACATAAACATTACAGAAATGAAAAGAAGAATAGAAGGTAGTTTTCAGCATGTACTTCATTAGGTTGGCAACATGTACGAGTATTTAAACAAACCAAACAGGATGAGATACACCGAACTCAAAGTAGTGATGTCCGTATCAGTTTTACACTCCTGGAAATGGAAAAAAGAACACATTGACACCGGTGTGTCAGACCCACCATACTTGCTCCGGACACTGCGAGAGGGCTGTACAAGCAATGATCACACGCACGGCACAGCGGACACACCAGGAACCGCGGTGTTGGCCGTCGAATGGCGCTAGCTGCGCAGCATTTGTGCACCGCCGCCGTCAGTGTCAGCCAGTTTGCCGTGGCATACGGAGCTCCATCGCAGTCTTTAACACTGGTAGCATGCCGCGACAGCGTGGACGTGAACCGTATGTGCAGTTGACGGACTTTGAGCGAGGGCGTACAGTGGGCATGCGGGAGGCCGGGTGGACGTACCGCCGAATTGCTCAACACGTGGGGCGTGAGGTCTCCACAGTACATCGATGTTGTCGCCAGTGGTCGGCGGAAGGTGCACGTGCCCGTCGACCTGGGACCGGACCGCAGCGACGCACGGATGCACGCCAAGACTGTAGGATCCTACGCAGTGCCGTAGGGGACCGCACCGCCACTTCCCAGCAAATTAGGGACACTGTTGCTCCTGGGGTATCGGCGAGGACCATTCGCAACCGTCTCCATGAAGCTGGGCTACGGTCCCGCACACCGTTAGGCCGTCTTCCGCTCACGCCCCAACATCGTGCAGCCCGCCTCCAGTGGTGTCGCGACAGGCGTGAATGGAGGGACGAATGGAGACGTGTCGTCTTCAGCGATGAGAGTCGCTTCTGCCTTGGTGCCAATGATGGTCGTATGCGTGTTTGGCGCCGTGCAGGTGAGCGCCACAATCAGGACTGCATACGACCGAGGCACACAGGGCCAACACCCGGCATCATGGTGTGGGGAGCGATCTCCTACACTGGCCGTACACCACTGGTGATCGTCGAGGGGACACTGAGTAGTGCACGGTACATCCAAACCGTCATCGAACCCATCGTTCTACCATTCCTAGACCGGCAAGGGAACTTGCTGTTCCAACAGGACAATGCACGTCCGCATGTATCCCGTGCCACCCAACGTGCTCTAGAAGGTGTAAGTCAACTACCCTGGCAAGCAAGATCTCCGGATCTGTCCCCCATTGAGCATGTTTGGGACTGGATGAAGCGTCGTCTCACGCGGTCTGCACGTTCAGCACGAACGCTGGTCCAACTGAGGCGCCAGGTGGAAATGGGATGGCAAGCCGTTCCACAGGACTACATCCAGCATCTCTACGATCGTCTCCATGGGAGAATAGCAGCCTGCATTGCTGCGAAAGGTGGATATACACTGTACTAGTGCCGACATTGTGCATCCGCTGTTGCCTGTGCCTATGTGCCTGTGGTTCTGTCAGTGTGATCATGTGATGTATCTGACCCCAGGAATGTGGTCAATAAAGTTTCCCCTTCCTGGGACAATGAATTCACGGTGTTCTTATTTCAATTGCCAGGAGGGTATTTCCATATTAGTGACAGAAAACACAACAAGTGCAAACAAAATGAAAAGTCGGAAGAAAAAAGTTCAAAGCACAAGGACCTGCTCATATTTCGTAAATAGAGTGGTAGTGCGACCTCCTCGTGACACCGGTGCCAACTAAAAACAGTCATAATCGTTTGTGTGTGTGTGTGTGTGTGTGTGTGTGTGTGTGTGACTTACGGGCCCTAGACTTACACACGACGTAAACTAACTTAGACTAACTTATGCTAACCTATGCCAGAGGGAGGACTTGAACCTTCGGTGGGAGGGGCCACGCAATCCGTGACACGGTGCCCAACCACGCGGCCACTCCGCGCGGCAGTAAGAATCGTAAGTAATCACTTATTTACATAACAAGCGAGAAGTCATCTGTACTATAATCTACGAATAGTACATATCAAAACGGAAGTGTATCATAATTGTATCATTATAGATCCCACTGATGATGCCTTAAAATGGATAAAGGCGACATGCGTCTGGGAAAATAGAAAATGGTTCAAATGGCTCTGAGCACTATGGGACTCAACTTCTGAGGTCATTAGTCCCCTAGAACTTAGAACTAGTTAAACCTAACTAACCTAAGGACATCACAAACATCCATGCCCGAGGCAGGATTCGAACCTGCGACCGTAGCGGTCTTGCGGTTCCAGACTGCAGCGCCTTTAACCGCACGGCCACTTCGGCCGGCTGGGAAAATAGAACACAGTGCAGCAAGAGAAGGCGTTTTTTTATCTACAAAACAAATGAATATTGAAAGATTCACTACAGTCCATTTGCGTTAAAACAGTAACTTTGTTCTTTCTCTAGTTTTAGCTGCACCCCTTAGTTACAAATTAAGAGAAAGACAGTAATATCTGAGCTCAGTATGTTGATATAGTGATTTAACAGTGGTGATGAAGAGTTGATTTCATATAAGGGTTTTCTAATTGCAACAAATGTCTCTTTTTTTTCAAAAAAAGGGAGCGAAGAATCATAATGACTCGGAGAAATAAATGTGTTACAGTTTAACAAAAAAATTTTACACTGATAACTCAAAACGTTGTGGCTACAGCTCGCCGCAGCGTTGGATAGCGCCTGGTGCCGTTGTGGGTACGTGACGCGGATACAAAAGTATGTATGCGGATCAGACACGGACGGGCGATCACCCTACAGAATATATGGGCTGGAGATTGGGAAATCCGTTGACACAAGCGACTCGGCCAAAGGGCAGATTATTATTACGCAGAGCCTGTGAACGAGAATCTCGAAAACGTTGAAGCTGGTCAAATGTTCACGTCCTTCTGTAGTGAGCATCTACGGAAACACTTAGGACACTGAAACTAACAGTTGGTGCTAAATGGTTGGACGTCCACGACTCTTCGCAGGACTTGGGGTTTGGAGGCTTGCCTGCTTTGTAAAGTAGGGTAGATGGTGATCGTGGCATATCTGCCGAAAGAGCACAAAGCTGGCGCACGCACAGCGCCTCAGCAGACCACCCCTAGGCGTTTACATGTTGACTCGACGACGTCGTCTGTGACGACTGCAGTGGGCACGGGACCATCGGGATTAGACGATCGATCAATGTACACGGACCGGTTCAAAAATGGCTCTGAGCACTATGGGACTTAACTGCTGTGGTCATCAGTCCCCTAGAACTTAGAACTACTTAAACCTAACTAACCTAAGGACATCACACACATCCATGCCCGAGGCAGGATTCGAACCTGCGACCGTAGCGGTTGCGCGGTTCCAGACTGTAGCGCCTAGAACCGCTCGGCCACTCCGGCCGGCCACACGGACCGGTTCCTCGGGTGAATCACATTTTTGCTGCACTGGGTCGGTGGTCGTCTTCACAGCCGTCTTCATCGTGGTGAACGACGGTTCGAAACGTGCAGCGCGCCCGGGACGCGGGCTGGTGGGAGCCGCATTATACTATGGCAGACATTCTCCAGCACTTGCGTGGGACCTGTGGTAGTACCCGGAGACACAATGTGAGCTGCGAACCACCTGAATCCCTTGATGCTTCATGTCTCCCCCGACTGCGTTGTCATCTTTCAGCAGGATAATTATCCGTGTCTCGGAACCAGAACCGTGCTACAGTGTTTCGAGGAGCATTATAATGAACTGACAATGATGTCTCGGTGACCAAATTCACTTGATATAAATCGTATGGAATCCATATGGGTCTGGTCTGGTGTCATCACCACGTACGCAGATCAGCGGCCCGTCATTTACGCGAATTAAGTGACCTGTGCGTCGACATCTAATGCCACATACCTCCACAAATCTAAAAACAAACTGTCGGATCCCTGATACACAGAATCAATGGTGTATTCCGTTTCGAAGATGGACAAAGAAGCTATTATTAAGCACATGGTCATAATGTTTTGCTCATCAGTATATTTTCTGGGTAATTAGCCCTTGCCACTTCCCTGTCCATGCTTATGCAAACCATTTCATTTCCGTTCAATCTAATTTTTTTTCTCATGACGTTTCCCACTGCGTAAATAATATGCTGTTAAAATTTGCCATTCTGAGCAGTGGATCTCTTTCTACAGCGTTTCGTAAGCTGGAACTTTAATTATGGATGCCTTGTATTATTCATGAGCTTTGTATCCACATTCTGAACAATACGAAAAGTTACATTCTGCTTTATATAATTTCTGTTTCGTATGGAATTAGCTTTAATTCTTCTACTCATTATTTTAAAAGCTTCTCGTGCATTCACTTGAACTTTTTTCATAAGATAAACACGTTCGTTCGAGTACAGTATATTCAAACATGAGAACACATCAGCTGCCTTCAGCAGAGATATTATTTCCTATTCTAATGAAATTTTTGGCTAACAAGGAAGTTTGCTTCCATAAGAGGTGACTGAACAGTTTCCGTTTGAGGGATTTGCTGTATCACATATGCAACGCAGCGCGACTTCCATCCGCGTGTACAAGCACCGACATGTAGACAAAGGATCACTGTGGCGTTCGTGTCTTTCTTACTTTGAAGGTCAGAAAAACTTTGAAACACGTATCTACGAGGCGTGTTTTTTCAGTAAGATCCGTTTTGTTGTAGACACTAGTAGTTCGCGGGCATACCACAACGAGTGCGTGCGTCGTGTGGCGGCGTGCCTCGGGAACAAGTGTGCTCAGTTTCAGCTCTGTAGCTATCCTGTACGGTTCTGTTCTGTGCTTTCAAAATGTTGAAGACTATCAACTCGCCCGCCGCATCTGAGGTTCGCTCAGTGATACGGTTTTTTTCAGCAAGGAACCTGTCTGCTGCAGAAATTCATCGACAGATTTGTGAAGTGTACGGTGAAACTATTGTGAGAGAAAGCAAAGTGCGTTAGTGGGTACGAGAATTCAAAGATGGCCATGACAACGTCCATAATGAGGACCGCTCCGGTCGCCTTCTTTGATTAGGGACGATTTGGTGGCTTCAGATGAAGCAAGGATTCGTGAGAACAAGTGCTTCACAATAACAGGTCTCTCAAACGAATTTCCTGACGTGTCGAGATTAGTGCTTTACAACACTGTTTATGAACACCTAAAGTTTAGGAAACTGTGCTCCCCTTGGGTCCCGGAACTCCTAACAGAAGACAATAAAAACCAAAGATTTGAGTTTGCGATGAAGTTCTTGACTCGTTATCGCGAAGGAGGTGACTGCTTCGTAACTGGAGGCGAAACATGGGTTTCGCATATCACACCCGAATCAAAGCAACAGAGCATGGAATGGAGTCACACACACACTCGCCTCTAAAGGTGAAGGCCAAACAGTCTCTGTCCCAGTGCAAAATCATGGCGTCGGTGTTTTGGGATAGGCATGGTGTTTTCTTGGTCGACTTCATGCAACGAAGAACCACAATGTTGTAAAGCGCATGCTGGATGCTGGTAAAGTGCTGTCAAAGTGTAAACTAATATAGTTCGTGTGAAAGTGTTCTGGACATCAAAATGGAGACAGATAGATACGAAAAAAGCCGCCTATACTGTCGCAAACCAGCACCCAGCATTATGCTACTACCAATAATGATGTAACTTCCCGGATTCTCCCGAAACCATCTGAAGATGAACCTGAAAAGGTTCGAAAACCGGTTCATGTAATAAAGCATTATTATTGAAAAAAGTGACTGGTTGCAGTTGTGTATAACTTATTTACATTCTTTGAAATAAAATTGAAAAATTTAGTCGATTTTGAAAAAAAAAGTACACAAGCAATATTCGAACACGGTACCTCCAGTGCGACAACCGTGAACCTTTACCTGCGCTACGCTGACTTGCTCGAAAAATCTAACGTTACGGATATACAAAATCCGCAATGAACTTCAAAATCGATTTTCTCAAAAACGAAGGCCGGTCGCTAAAAAACTGGATAGCCCGGTACTCAGGGTAAGTGCCTGCACAACATATTTGAAGAGCATCAAAATTCCTGATTTACAGTATGGAAGGTCCCCTTGTTAGAATTTCGACAGCGGATCGGCTCACTTGTCATATCCTAGAATACTGACCATTCCTCCTGGGACGCCCTGCATAGCATCACTCAAATCTGAGGTTTCACCCACGATTGCAATTTTTCCTTGCATTTTATTGTATCTCTTTGGCGGCCAAATTGTTATTCTGTATTTTTAAAGTTCACAGTAGTCTTTTGACTCCAACTTTCTATTTGGACTGAAAGAAAGCCGAGCTGCGGACGTTCGGAGCTAAACTCGCAAAGTACACCTCCACATATTCGAGCAGTTTACTTTCGGCCCGTGTGAAATCGCGAACCGCGCTGGCAGTGGTGCAGTGTAAGACACGCTCACTTGCGCCTCTTCCAGTAAGGAAAAGCGTTTTCCCCGCTGCACTCTCTGTGGCGGGCCGCGCGGGAACCAGGTCGTCCGGTTCCCGGACCACGCTTGCTTCACCGCCGACCCCAATTCCACTAGACTTCACCATGCCATCGGTCCTTCTGGGAAAATCCTCGACAGTCAACCATCAAATAATGAAATGCACATTCTATCTGGAATGTGACTGGAAAGAGGTTACAAGGTTGCGGAAATTGCTGCATTCAGATAGAAATTCAATGCTAGCAATTACAATTCAAATTATCGTACGGATGTCGAAATGGTAGATACTGAGATAACCGATCGCGGTACAGAAAAGCAACCACAGTCTCTTAGTAGTGGAAAAGCACCAGGGCCAAATGAGGTTCCTGTAAGATTCTACAAAGATCATGCGAAAGAACTAGCTTCCTTCCTGGCAGCAGTTTACCGTAGATCGCTGGAGGAAAGGAAGTTCCGTATCGACTGGAAAAGAGGGGAGATCATTCTCTTCTTCAAGGATGGTCATAGGAAAGATGCACATAATTATAGGCCTGTATCGTTGACATCGGTATGTCATACAGTCATTATAAAACATTTTTAATGCTAAAGAATTGTGACGTTTTTGGAGACCGAAAATCTCCTCTGTAAAAATCAACATGGATTCCGCAAACGGAGATCTCGCGAAACAGCTCGCTCTGTTCCACATAGCGTTGTAGACAACGGCGCTTAGGTTGTTGCCGTTTCCTTGACTTCAGAAAGGCATTTGGCTCTATCCCATAATGTCGTTCAGCGCAAAAAACACAAGTTTACTTAGTATCGGACCAGATTTGTGATTGGGTTTAGTACTTCCTTGCAGATAGAACTCAACATGTTGCTGTTAGCGGTACAAAGTCGACAGATGTAAAAGAAATTTCCGGAGTACCCCGAGAAGTGTGAGACGACAGTTACTGTTTACAATGTTTATAAATGATCCAGTAGAAAGCGTTGGAAGCTCTTTAAGACTGTTCGCAGATGACGGTGTTGTTTACAAGAAGGCAGCAATATCGGAAGGCAGTACCGATTTGCAGAATGAACTGCGCATTGTTCATTAACGGTGCAGCCTCTGGCAGTTGAACATTAACGTAAATAAATGTAACATTTTTCACGTATATAGGAAAAGAAATCCACTACTGTACAACTACGCTATTGATCACAAATTGCTAGAAACAATATCTACCGTAAAATATCTAGGAGTAACCACCCCAAGCGATCTTAAGTGAAATGATCAAATAAAATAAATGGTAAGAAAAGCAGATCTCAGACTGGGATTCATAGGAAGAATCTTAAAGAAACCCAATTCATCAACAAAAGGGCGGCTTACAAGGCGCTTGTTCGACCAATTCCTTAATATTGTTCATCAATCTAGGACCTTACCAGGAGTGGTGGAAGAGATAGAGGAGATTCAACGAACAGCAGCGCGTTTCGTGACGGGATTCTTTGATCAGCACGAGAGCATTACACAGATGCTCAACAAACTCTGGTGGCAGACGGTACAAGAGAAGCGCAGTTCATCGTGAAGAGATTTACTACCGAAATTTTAAGAGAGTACTCTCCGGGAAGACATACGAAACATATTACTTCCTCCCACATACCTCCCGCGAAATGACCTCCCCTCCACCACACACAAACACACACACACACACACACACACACACACATACACACACACACACACACACACACAAAATTATAGGCTCACCGACAATCGTTCTTCCACGCATTTTGGGTGGGGGGGCGGACCAATTAGTGTTACCATAAGCATTATCCGCCAAACACCGTTAGGTAGATTGCAGAGGGTGATGTAGAAGATGTTCGACGACTGTAAAATATCTGTTCACCTTATTCTCTCGAAAATAACTGTATTGACAACAGATACGGTAATAGTCAATGGTTGTGTTCAAGACACTGCTGGATAAATTGAACTCATACATAACAACGTAATTGTTAATAATTTGTTATAGATTTATTTACTATTAATTGTTACTCAGTTTCTCGTTAGCAGACCTTCTTTCATAAATTGATTAAAATATGCAGTGCAGTGGCTTCAGTTTCACCACAGGAGTAATTTTAGCCAGAAGGTATTATGAAGAGAACAATTAAGTAGGATCGCCAAAGTTTTAAGGCGCCGCGAGCTGTTACTTAAGTTGCCGGAGACGGGCGAGCGTTGTCGGCCGCCTCCGGCTGCAGGACTGCAAAGTGCATCGCGCCTCCGTGTGTAGGGCGGGTGCTCTGCCGTCCCTCAGGAGGTGCGGCAGCGCAAGAGGCGCAAAGCCGATTGCGGCGGCTCCCCAGGGATGACGTCAGGACGCGTAGCGGGGAAGTCCAGGCCAAGAGTGGCCACGGCAACCTAAGCGGCTTCACTCGGCTTTCTGTTCAAGAAATGACGAAACACGTCGGGACACACCAGCACCGAAGGCACACAAACTTCTGCACGCGTCTGCAGTGCATTAGCAGGCAAATGTCAGTGCTGTCTGACCGAGATAGAGCCCCAGGTGAATCGAGGCACAATAATGTAATTCGGAAAGTCTCCTCCTGTATGTCAAGAGCATATTTGTTTGTTGATCTACTCTTTTCTGGAGATGAGTAAGATATATTACTGGGAAACGAACACCCTGACAAATTTGTCCCATGCGTATGTCGTAATATACAAAAATGCTCACGGAATCAGATATTAGTCATTGCAACTGTAAAAGGATATTAGCTTCTTTAGAGCGACAAGGGTCTCATGAGGAATGCCCTAGGGAAATGTGATAGGACCACTGTTTTTTCCTATGTACATTGTATAGTATCGTATGTTAACCGGGGGCCTAGAAACGACGGAAAGGCTCCGTCCCCGCCGCAGCCGCAGTCGTCCACAACCCCACGACGACTACCGCAGTCCACTTCACCCCTCCGCGCCTCCACACCGAACCACTCTTTCAGGGTTATTGTGCGTTTCGACCCCCGGTGGATCCGCCCAGGGAACGTCTCACGCCAGAGGACTGTAGCCCCTATGTTTGCGTGGTAGAGTAATGGTGGTGTACGCCTGCATGGAGAACTTGTTTGCGCAGCAATCGCCGACATAGTGTAGCTGGGGCGGAATAAGGGGAACCAGCCTGCATTCGTTGAGGCAGATGTAAAACCGCCTAAAAACCATCCACAGACTGGCCGGGCGGATTCGTGCCGGGGACCAGGCGCTCCTTCCCACTCCGGAAAGCCGTGCGTTAGACCGCACGGCTAACCGGGCGGGCTTCCTATATACATAAATCAGGGCATGCCAAGGTGCGCCACACTTCAAACTTGCAGCTTGTGCGGGGTAATGAGTTTTGTTCTGTTTAAAGTTGTTGTGGTGGCGTGTACGTGTTATTGTAAAGCGTATGAAAATGTAGTAGCCAGAATAACAGTGTTATTTGAAAGAAAGAAATAGTCATGGGTAATTCTCATTCAAGTGTAGCTGAGCCCGATTATAATGAATTATTTTGTCATCCCTTATCACTACAAATAAATACTGAAATGCTGTTTCACTAATTCAGTAAGTGACATTAAGATGCACCAAATAATTAATATATTACACCACAACCTCTTCCCATAACATTGGTGTAAATATTTTTATTTAGTCACTGATAAATTACTCTGAGAAAAATTAATATTACACACGAGCCACAAAAATTATTTCATTTACGTAAAGTCTAAGATCGTTCTACTGAATGTTATTTTCACTGTTAAAGTACAAAAATAATAAATTCCTGTGAGTGCTTGTCCTCCGTTGGCGCGAAAATACAGTAGACTTAGCTTCAAATGTTGTGAGTGCACCTGAGCTTTTATTTGTGATAGATTATTAGAACGATCGTAACATTGACAATACAGCACACATTTAACAACATTTTAAGAGGTAATAAGTGTCGTACTCATCGGATCTTGTGGGACTCTCGCAGTCAAAAGGCTATATTTTGAGGTCGACATGTAGTCAAGTCAGATAGTCATATATTCTGACAGAATGTAACTTTCGCCGTGTTACTTGAAAATGGCAATTGTAATAATAAATATTTCATACAGTCAACGGCGACTGTGATGTCTTTTAAAAAATGCTTATAACAGTTTCCACAACCAAACTTTATCTCGAAACCTGGCAGAAAATCGAAAGAGATTCTGGTCCTATGTGAAGTATGTTAGAAGAATGAATCAATCAATGCTTTCTCTGCGCGAAGCAATGGAGATACTGTCGAAGACAGTACTGCAAAAGTAGAGTTACAGCCTTCTGAAATGCCGTCACAAAAGAAGACGAAGTAAATATCCCAGAATTCGAGAGAAGAAGAGCTGCCAACAAGTGTAACGTAGAGGTAAATGTCCTCGGAGTAGTGAAGCAACCTAAATCACATAATAAAAGCAAGTCTTCTGGACCATACTGTATACCAATTAGATTCCTTTTAGATTATGGTCCAAATGGCTCTGAGCACTATGCGACTTAACTTCTGAGGTCATCAGACGCCTAGAACTTAGAAATAATTAAACCTAACTAACCTAAGGACATCACACACATCCATGCCCGAGGCAGGATTCGAACCTGCGACCGTAGCGGTCGCTCGGCTCCAGACTGCAGCGCCTAGAACCGCACGGCCACTCCGGCCGGCCTTTTAGATTATGCTGATGCATTAGCTCCATACTTAACAATCATATAGGCCTACAACCGATCGCTCGACGAAAGATCCATACCCAAAGACTGGAAAGTTGCACAGGTAACACCAATATTCAAGAAAGGTAGTAGGAGTAATGCACTTAATTAGAGGCCCATATCATTAAGTCGATATGCAGCAGGATTCTGGAACATATGTTGTGTTCGAACATAATAAATTACCTCGAAGAAAACGGTCTATTGACACACAGTCAACAAGGGTTTAGAAAACATCGTTCTTGTGAAACACAACTAGCTCTTTATTCACATGAAGTTGTTGTTGTTGTGGTCTTCAGTCCTGAGACTGGTTTGATGCAGCTCTCCATGCTACTCTATCCTGTGCAAGCTTCTTCATCTCCCAGTACCTACTGCAACCTACATCCTTCTGAATCTGCTTAGTGTATTCATCTCTTGGTCTCCGTCTACGATTTTTACCCTCCACGCTGCCCTCCAATGCTAAATTTGTGATCCCTTGATGCCTCAAAACATGTCCTACCAACTGATCCCTTCTTCTAGTCAAGTTGTGCCACAAACTTCTCTTCTCCCCAATCCTATTCAATACCTCCTCATTAGTTACGTGATCTACCCACCTTATCTTCAGCATTCTTCTGTAGCACCACATTTCGAAAGCTTCTATTCTCTTCTTGTCCAAACTAGTTATCGTCCATGTTTCACTTCCATACATGGCTACACTCCATACAAATACTTTCAGAAACGACTTCCTGACACTTAAATCTATACTCGATGTTAACAAATTTCCTTGCTATTGCCAGTCTACATTTTATATCCTCTCTACTTCGACCATCATCGGTTATTTTACTCCCTAAATAGCAGAACTCCTTTACTACTTTAAGTGTCTCATTTCCTAATCTAATTCCCTCAGCATCACCCGACTTAATTTGACTACATTCCATTATCCTCGTTTTGCTTTTGTTGATGTTCATCTTATATCCTCCTTTCAAGACACCGTCCATTCCGTTCAACTGCTCCTCCAAGTCCTTTGCTGTCTCTGACAGAATTACAATGTCATCGGCGAACCTCAAAGTTTTTACTTCTTCTCCATGAATTTTAATACCTACTCCGATTTTTTCTTTTCTTTCCTTTACTGCTTGCTCAATAGACAGATTGAATAACATCGGGGAGAGGCTACAACCCTGTCTCACTCCTTTCCCAACCACTGCTTCCCTTTCATGCCCCTCGACTCTTATAACTGCCATCTGGTTTCTGTACAAATTGTAAATAGCCTTTCGCTCCCTGTATTTTACCCCTGCCACCTTCACAATTTGAAAGAGAGTATTCCAGTTAACATTGTCAAAAGCTTTCTCTAAGTCTACAAATGCTAGAAACGTAGGTTTGCCTTTTCTTAATCTTTCTTCTAAGATAAGTCGTAAGGTCAGTATTGCCTCACGTGTTCCAACATTTCTACGGAATCCAAACTGATCTTCCCCGAGGTCGGCTTCTACCAGTTTTTCCATTCGTCTGTAAAGAATTCGCGTTAGTATTTTGCAGCTGTGACTTATTAAACTGATAGTTCGGTAATTTTCACATCTGTCAACACCTGCTTTCTTTGGGATTGGAATTATTATATTCTTCTTGAAGTCTGAGGGTATTTCGCCAGTCTCATACATCGTGCTCACCAGATGGTAGAGTTTTGTCAGGACTGGCTCTCCCGAGGCCATCAGTAGTTCTAATGGAATGATGTCTACTCCCGGGGCCTTGTTTCGACTCAGGTCGTTCAGTGCTATGTCAAACTCTTCACGCAGTATCTTATCTCCCATTTCGTCTTCATCTACATCCTCTTCCATTTCCATAATATTGTTCTCAAGTACATCGCCCTTGTATAAACCCTCTATATACTCCTTCCACCTTTCTGCCTTCCCTTCTTTGCTTAAAACTGGGTTGCCATCTGAGCTCTTGATATTCATACAAGTGGTTCTCTTTTCTCCAAAGGTCTTTTTAATTTTCCTGTAGGCAGTATCTATCTTACCCCTAGTGAGACAAGCCTCTACATCCTTACATTTGTCCTCTAGCCATCCCTGCTTAGCCATTTTGCACTTCCTGTCGATGTCATTTTTGAGACGGTTGTATTCCTTTTTGCCTGCTTCATTTACTGCATTCTTATATTTTCTCCTTTCATCAATTAAATTCAATATTTCTTCTGTTACCCAAGGATTTCTATTAGCCCTCATCTTTTTACCTACTTGATCGTCTGCTGCCTTCACTACTTCATCCCTCAGAGCTGCCCACTCTTCTTCTACTGTATTTCTTTCCCCCATTCCTGTCAATTGCTCTCCCTCAAACTCTCTACAACCTCTGGTTCTTTCAGTTTATCCAGGTCCCATCTGCTTAACTTCCCACCTTTTTGCAGTTTCTTCAGTTTCAATCTGCAGTTCATAACCAATAGATTGTGGTCAGAATCCACATCTGCCCCTGGAAATGTCTTACAATTTAAAACCTGGTTCCTAAATCTCTGTCTTACCATTATTGTGGTCAGAATCCACATCTGCCCCTGGAAATGTCTTACAATTTAAAACCTGGTTCCTAAATCTCTGTCTTACCATTATATAATCTATCTGATACCTTTTAGTATCTCCAGGATTCTTCCAGGTATACAACCTTCTTTTATGATTCTTGAACCAAGTGTTAGCTATGATTAAGTTATGCTCTGTGCAAAATTCTACAAGGCGGCTTCCTCTTTCATTCCTTTCCCCCAATCCATATTCACCTACTATGTTTCCTTCTCTCCCTTTTCCTACTGACGAATTCCAGTCACCCATGACTATTAAATTTTCGTCTCCCTTCACTACCTGAATAATTTCTTTTATCTCGTCATACATTTCATCTATTTCTTCATCATCTGCAGAGCTAGTTGGCATATAAACTTGTACTACTGTAGTAGGCATGGGCTTTGTATCTATCTTGGCCACAATAATGCGTTCACTATGCTGTTTGTAGTAGCTAACCCGCACTCCTATTTTTTTATTCATTATTAAACCTACTCCTGCATTACCCCTATTTGACTTTGTATTTATAACCCTGTAATCACCTGACCAAAAGTCTTGTTCCTCCTGCCACCGAACTTCACTAATTCCCACTATATCTAACTTTAACCTATCCATTTCCCTTTTTAAATTTTCTAACCTACCTGCCCGATTAAGGGATCTGACATTCCACGCTCCGATCCGTAGAACGCCAGTTTTCTTTCTCCTGATAACGACGTCCTCCTCAGTAGTCCCCGCCCGGAGATCCGAATGGGGGGCTATTTTACCTCCGGAATATTTTACCCAAGAGGACGCCATCATCATTTAATCATACAGTAGAGCTGCATGTCCTCGGGAAAAATTACGGCTGTAGTTTCCCCTTGCTTTCAGCCGTTCGCAGTACCAGCACAGCAAGGCCGTTTTGGTTAATGTTACAAGGCCAGATCAGTCAATCATCCAGACTGTTGCCCCTGTAACTACTGAAAAGGCTGCTGCCCCTCTTCAGGAACCACATGTTTGTCTGACCTCTCAACAGATACCCCTCCGTTGTGGTTGCACCTACGGTACGGCCATCAGTATCGCTGAGGCACGCAAGCCTCCCCACCAACGGCAAGGTCCATGGTTCATGGGGGTCACATGAAGTGGTGAGCGCTATTGACAAGGGATTTCAGATCGATTCCGTATTTGTAGATTTCCGGAAGGCTTTTGACACTGTACCACACAAGCGGCTTGTAGTGAAATTCCGTGCGTACGGAATATCGTCTCAGTTGTTTGACTGGATTTGTGACTTCCTGTCAGAGAGGTCATAGTTCGTAGTAATTCGCGGAAAGTCATTGAGAAAAACAGAAGTGATTCCTGGTGTTCCCCAAGGTAGTGTTACAGGCCCTTTGCGGTTCCTTATCAATATAAACGATCTAGAAGATAATATGAGTAGCCATCTTAAGTTGTTTGCAGATGACGCTGTCGTTTATTGACTAATAAAGTCATCAGAAGATGAAAACAAATTGCTAAACGATTTAGAAAAGATATCTGAATGGTGAGAAAGTTGGCAATGGACCCTAAATAACGAAAAGTGTGAGGTCATCCACATGAGTGCTAAAAAGAATTCGTTAAACTTCGATTACATGTTTAATCATTCAAATCTAAAGGCCGTAAATTCAACTAAATACAATTATCAACAACTTAAATTGGAAGGAACACACAGAAAATGTTGTGGGGAAGGCTAACCAAAGACTGCGTTTTATTAACAGGACACTTAAAAAATTTGACAGATCTTCTAAGGAGACTGCCTACACTATGCTTGTCTGCCCTCTTTGAGAATACTGTTGCGAGATGTAGGATCCTTACCATATAGGACTGACGGAATACATCGAAAAAGTTCAAAGAAAGGTAGCACGTTTTGTATTATTGCGAAATATGGGAGAGAGTGTCACAGAAATGATAAAGGATTTGGGCTGGAAATCATTAAAAGAAAGGCGTTTTTGGTTGCGACGGAATCTTCTCACGAAATTTGAATCACCAACTTTCTCCTCCGAATGAGAAAATATTTTGTTGACACCGACCTACATAGGGAGGAACGATCACCATGATAAAATAAGGGAAATCAGAGCTCGTACGGAAAGATATACGTGTTCGTTCTTTCCGCGCGCTATACGAGATTGGTATAACAGATAATTTTGAAGGTGGTTCGATAAACCCTCTGCCAAGTATTTAAACGTGATTAGCAGAGATTTCTTGTAGATGCAGATGATTACTTGGCAACTTTAGTGTGTCAAATTGTTTTCTTCTGTCCATGCCGACAGTTTGTACAAGGTAAAAATTATATCTTCCAAAAGTAATTAAATAATTCTGAAAATTTGTTTTGTTTGTAATCTATGTTGTTGAGAAATGTGAAATGTAAAACTAAGTCGTATGCATGCAGTGCGACCGCACTACCGTTTAAATGCGGCGCGTTCGTAGTTTTCCCCTCTTCCCCCTCCTCACGAAAAGGCTGCGTTGTGTGGAGGTGGGGGGAATGTGTAGCGAGGCTGAGTACTTCGCATTTGTGCCTGGGCATGACCTGTGAGCCGAAACTTTAGCCGCCACTGACATAAATGACAGGGTCCTCAGCAGTCTGCAGCTATTTACTAAAGGTGCGTAGTGTATGGGAAGATGCCGTCGTTGAGTGACTTTAGGGGGATAGAAAATGACAAAGACAAATGGTCTAGTTGGTGTGAATAAAGCATTAGAAGTGTGTTGCTTGCTGCTTGACATTGCTGCCTAAGTATCTAGGCGTAATGTTACAAAGTGATATGAAGTGGAACACGTATGTGAGGGAAGGCGAATGATCGACTTCGGTTTATTGGCAGTATTTTAGGAAAGTGTGGTTCATGTTTAAAGGACACCAGATATAGAACACCTGTGAAATCCTTTATTGAGTGCTGCTCGAGAATCTGGAACACACAGCCGGTAGCATTAGACAAAGCTATCGAAGCAATACAGAGATAGACTGCGATATTTGTTGCTGGTAGGTTCTAACAACATGCAGCTGTTGAAAAGATGCTTTGAGGACTGAAATGCGAATTCTTGGAGGGAAGGCGACGTACTTTTCAAGGAACACTCAGAAAATTTGGATTATAACCACTTTAAACTGACTGCATTACAGTTCTACTGCCACCAACATACATTTCACGAAAGGACCACGAATGAAAGGTTAAAGAAATTAGGGCTCGTGTGGAGGCATACTGGTAATCATTTTTCCCTCGCTGCATGTGAGAGTACAACAAGAAAGGAAATGATTAGTGGTGGTACAGGGTACCCTGTGCCACACAATGTATGGTGGTTTGCAGGGTTTGTATGTAGATGTATATCTAGATGTAGATGTAAATAGTGAAAAAATGCTCATGTGATCCTCCACAGCTGACGTAAGTCATGACAGTGAAGTATGTTTCAGTCAGCCTTAAATTATCACGGTAACATAGGTCGATATGGAGACAGAGTGACAGAAGGGTGCTATCATGTTTGTACGTGCACATGACCGTATCAAGCGTGAAGTTACCACATTAGTTTGGTTTATCAAAGCGTACCGTCCAACGTGTCTACAAGGAACGGTGTACCAATCGCACCAGTGAAAAATTGCTTAAGAACTGGTCGTAAAACGATACTACCGAAATCTCCTGACGAGGTTACTGGAAGCTGCCAACACGAAGTGTCGCTGCAAGCCGAGCAAGGGAGTGTTCTTCCTCCACGATAATGCCCCAGGTCATTCTACATAGGAACAATCACAGACGCTGCTGCGTTTGGGTTACTAGATTTTGCCTCGCCTCTAGCATTCTTCGAATGTGGCACTGAAAGACGTTCTTTTTTCCTGGAATGAAGAAACCAATGTGCGCCAGACATTTCCAGAATGAATATGCGGTGATTTTCGCGTTGGGACGTTTCCTGAACCGCCAAAATGTGGAGTGGCACCGCTAAGTCTTCGGAAAGGAATCCATTGTTGGGAAAATTTTGAAAATTTTGCAATGTTGCAGGCTAACTATGTAGAAGATTAACATCACAATCATGTTTGATGGTCCAAGCTTGAATTTTTCTCTACGTGATAACTAAAACTAGACGAGTAATTACTGCTGTGGTCAGCATTTGTTCAGCAGCAGTTGCTCGTCTCATAAGAAGTTCCAGATGCACTGACGGGAAAAAATTCCAACACCAAAAAGGAGTTGTGCGACGTGAACGAAAGTTGATAGGCGTGTTTCTACATCTGAAAGATGATGTCTAAACAAATTTGACGCCAGCTGCTTTAGAGTGGCGCTTGTAGCTCCACTTTGAGAATGCAAATTAGGTTTGCTTTAAACAAACGCTATAACATTTCTGAGTGTTAGTACACTTTGAGATAAATATGGAAATGCCGTGTGGCTAGGGCGTCCCATCGGGTAGACGATTCGCCTAGTGCAAGTCTTTCGATTTGACGCCACTTCGGTGACTTGCGTGTCGATGGGGATGAAATGATGATGATAAGGAAAACGCAACACCCTGTCCCTGAGCGGAGAAAATCTCCGACCCAGCCGGGAATCGAACCCGGGCCGTTAGGTATGACATTCCACTCCGCTGACCACTCAGCTACAAGGGGCCCGACAGTCTTTGAGATTGGACATGGTAAATTGACGTTAACCAAGAATACCTTTAGAGATCTAAATGATTAATGGAAAATCTCATATAAGATGTGAAACAAATACTAACAAAGAGATAGAGGGGCTGGCCAGTACTTACCTCAGCTCAGTACAGCCGATAGATACACATAAAACAGAACTGAAAATTTTCAGTTCTGTTTTATGTGTATCTATCGGCTGTACTGAGCTGAGGTAAGTACTGGCCAGCCCCTCTATCTCTTTGTTAGTATTTGTTTCAATACCTTTAGAGAGACAAAGATGTCATTATCAACACCTCACTGAGTCTGAACGAGGTCGTGTAATAGGACAATGAGAAGATAGGTGTTCCTACTGCGATACTGCTGAAACACGTGGTAATAATGTAGCCAATGTACGTGATTGTTGGCGGCGGTGGTAACGAGAATGTACAATCGCAAGGAGACAGCGCTCCGAAAGGTCACGTGGCACTACCGAGAGGGCGTATGGGTCTAGCGCCTCGTACTGCATCTGCAGCAACAATATGATCAGCATTTGGCATCACAGTGATACCAAAAACTGTTAGATTTCAGTTACTTCAAGGACAGCTCCGAGTCAGATGCCCTGTAGCGTTCATTCCATTGACCGCAAACCACCGCCATTTGCGACTTCAGTGGAGTCAAGTGAGAGCTTAATGGAGGACATGGTGGAGGTCTGTTGTGGTTTCTGATGAAATCTGATTCTACCTCGATGCTAGTGATGGCCATGTGTTGGTTAAGAGGAGGCAAGACGAGGGCCTGTAACTAGCGTATCTGCGTGCTAGACACACTGAACCTACATCTGGAATTACGTCTGGGGTGCTGACAGCGAGAACACTCGCGTGGTTGTCCTACGTACCCTGACTGCAAATTTGTACGTCATTCTGGTGATTCGACCTGTGATGCTGCCAGTCCACAGGGTGTTTACCAACAACATAACGGTCGCCCGCATACCGCTGTTGTAACCCAACAAGCTTTACACAGTGTCAACATGTTACATTAGCATGCTCGATCACCAGATCTAACTCCAATCTAGCCCTTATGGGATATCATCGGATGCAACTCTAGCGTCATCCACAAACATCCTTTTGCTTACCCACCAAGTGAAACAGGAATGGATCTGCAGCCCAGAAACTGTCATCCGACAGCTTTACAATACAACGCCTGCACTTTTGCATGCTTCCTGCAAACATTCTGGGGACTCTTCTATTTTTAGACATAAGTGTTCTGGCTGGTTTGATGCAGCCCGCAGCGAATTCCTCTCCTGTGTCACTTGTTCGTCTCAGAGTAGCACTTGCAGTCTATGTGCTCAGTTATTTGCAGGCTGTATTCCAATCCCTCTCTTCATCTGCAGTTCACACCCTCTACTGCTCCCTCTACTGCCATGAAGGTTATTCCATGACGTCTTAACTGATGTCATACCATCCTGACCCTTCTTATTGTCATTGTTTTCCACATATTCTACAAAGAACAAACTCATAGCATACCTTACCAGTCTACCTAATTTTCAACAGTCTTCTGTAGCACCACATCAAAAATTCTTCTATTCTGGTCCGTTTTTCCCACATTCCATGTTACACTAATGTACCAGCATTCCACATTTGCAATCTGGCTCTTACATTACCTGTGATCTTACAATGTTTGCCACTTAAATACACTCCTGGAAATTGAAATAAGAACACCGTAAATTCATTGTCCCAGGAAGGGGAAACTTTATTGACACATTCCTGGGGTCAGATACATCACATGATCACACTGACAGAACCACAGGCACATAGACACAGGCAACAGAACATGCACAATGTCGGCACTAGTACAGTGTATATCCACCTTTCGCAGCAATGCAGGCTGCTATTCTCCCATGGAGACGATCGTAGAGATGCTGGATGTAGTCCTGTGGAACGCCTTGCCATGCCATTTCCACCTGGCGCCTCAGTTGGACCAGCGTTCGTGCTGGACGTGCAGACCGCGTGAGACGACGCTTCATCCAGTCCCAAACATGCTCAATGGGGGACAGATCCGGAGATCTTGCTGGCCAGGGTAGTTGACTTACACCTTCTAGAGCACGTTGGGTGGCACGGGATACATGCGGACGTGCATTGTCCTGTTGGAACAGCAAGTTCCCTTGCCGGTCTAGGAATGGTAGAACGATGGGTTCGATGACGGTTTGGATGTACCGTGCACTATTCAGTGTCCCCTCGACGATCACCAGTGGTGTACGGCCAGTGTAGGAGATCGCTCCCCACACCATGATGCCGGGTGTTGGCCCTGTGTGCCTCGGTCGTATGCAGTCCTGATTGTGGCGCTCACTGCACGGCGCCAAACACGCATACGACCATCATTGGCACCAAGGCAGAAGCGACTCTCATCGCTGAAGACGACACGTCTCCATTCGTCCCTCCATTCACGCCTGTCGCGACACCACTGGAGGCGGGCTGCACGATGTTGGGGCGTGAGCGGAAGACGGCCTAACGGTGTGCGGGACCGTAGCCCAGCTTCATGGAGACGGTTGCGAATGGTCCTCGCCGATACCCCAGGAGCAACAGTGTCCCTAATTTGCTGGGAAGTGGCGGTGCGGTCCCCTACGGCACTGCGTAGGATCCTACGGTCTTGGCGTGCATCCGTGCGTCGCTGCGGTCCGGTCCCAGGTCGACGGGCACGTGCACCTTCCGCCGACCACTGGCGACAACATCGATGTACTGTGGAGGCCTCACGCCCCACGTGTTGAGCAATTCGGCGGTACGTCCACCCGGCCTCCCGCATGCCCACTATACGCCCTCGCTCAAAGTCCGTCAACTGCACATACGGTTCACGTCCACGCTGTCGCGGCATGCTATCAGTGTTAAAGACTGCGATGGAGCTCCGTATGCCACGGCAAACTGGCTGACACTGACGGCGGCGGTGCACAAATGCTGCGCAGCTAGCGCCATTCGACGGCCAACACCGCGGTTCCTGGTGTGTCCGCTGTGCCGTGCGTGTGGTCATTGCTTGTACAGCCCTCTCGCAGTGTCCGGAGCAAGTATGGTGGGTCTGACACACCGGTGGCAATGTGTTCTTTTTTCCATTTCCAGGAGTGTACATTACCTCGACAATTGCATTCCCGAAATTTCATTACTCTACATTTATTACTTTTTGGTGTCGCAACATTTTCCCGTCATTGTATAATTCCCATTGGGAACAGGAACTATGAACAAATGCACCCTGAGCTATGGCGGCTTTAATTTTGGCGGCATGGTACTCCGCTTTCGCCACCCTACTTGGATTTCCGATGTCCACCTTATAATGTCGGAAGCTAGAGTTTTTGGTCGAGGCGTGCATTGTTGGTTTGGTGGGTCCTGGTGCTGGCAGTTGGCTGGAGGGCACGTGACTAGCAAATTGTCACTTTTGGAGGCCTCCGGCTGTTCGGTACGGGCCTCGAGAAACTGGGAGTGGTTAAATCTGTCGGAGGAAAGCCTTGCCGGCTCGCTTAAGGATTGGTAGCGGCGAATTGCGGGAAAAGCAGCCGACGTCGCGAGCGGCCTCGTCAACTAATTGCCAGCCTAATCTGCAATCTTAAATTTTACGGCACATCAAAGACCGCCTGTACGGATTGAAGGCAGTTACAACCCCCGCTTGGAATCCTAGAAGTCACGGCTCCTTCAAATACGAATGGAATTAAGTGTTGTTTTCTTATCTTTTAGGTACTTGGTATAGCAAGGCCACGCTCCTGAGTGATTGTCTGCATCATCATCAGTAAGTATAATTGATCGAATTCGTTTTTCCAGTCCATAATCCGCTCAAGTGTACGAGTATTGTCTGTTATAAATCGACTCTTCGAAATTAAATTTGTAACATAATCTGGGTCGGAGGCAAAGCACCATAGGAAGATGAGAATGTTTAATCATTGTATCAGCAGGGGCTGATATTTCGTCTTCTAACTTACAAGTAATTTTAAGAAGTGCTAATCCTGTAATTTCTATGTGTAGTCGCTTTCACGATTAGTTCAGATTTCCTACATCTTAGGCATTCTCGTCTGTAGCCTTATTTGCACATATTACTGTTCCCTTCTTTATGTGATGGCAGGGTAGCTTTGGCAGCGGATGACGCGTTCCTGTTCCCTGGGCTTGGAGAAGAGACGTGTTTGCTTTCTGCTGCGACGGCACTTCCATGGCTCAAGTTGATCGTTTGACGCTCGGCACAGCGCAGTATCGCCGATTAACTGTAAATCATTAGTTTGTCCTGTTTGGTGAATTCAGTGAGTTCATGAAGTTTAAAGCGTGTTCTACAAGCCTGAAGTTCTCCCTCGCTACACCTGCTCTTTAACTACTCTTTTAAACCGTGCACACTTATTAGGCCTTTTACTTATCAATAGAAATGTGGTGCTACAGAAGAATGCTGAAGATTAGATAGGTAGATCACATAACTAATGAGGAAGTATTGAATAGGATTGAGGAGAAGAGAAGTTTGTGGCACAACTTGACTAGAAGAAGGGATCGGTTGGTAGGAGATGTTCTGAGGCATCAAGGGCTCACCAGTTTAGTATTGGAGGGCAACGTGGAGGGTAAAAACCGTAGAGGGAGACCAAGAGACGAATACACTAAGCAGATTTAGAAGGATGTAGGTTGCAGTAGGTACTGGGAGATGAAGAAGCTTGCACAGGATAGGGTAGCATGGAGAGCTGCATCAAACCATTCTCAGGACTGAAGACCACAACAACAACAACAACATAATCTGTCGAACCTTTCCTTTCATCCACCGTCATTAGCTAACTCGACTTATTGTGAAACTTGCCTGTTTGATCCTTGTTAGCCGTGATAGTTGTCTGTTATAGTTCTCAGCTTACCTTGTATTTTGTGCAATTGTGTATTTATTAACGGTCGTTGCTAACGTGTCTACTGGTGTGTACCAGTTAGGAGTCACATTTAAATCGTATTTCGTCGCTGCTTTGCCTGTATTTTGGGGCATTGTGTGCTTAAGGGGTTTGTTATTAAGGCTTACACACTGTTAAGGGCTTTCAAAGAGCCTGGCGTGACCCTTTCTGGATTTTGGATAGGCGTTGTTCACTTGCGTAACGTGTTACCCATGCTTGAAAATTGTTAGTACAATTAGAGCCTCTCATTGTAACTCATTTAACTGATAAAGTTGTTTACTGAACCCGCTTTCGGCCATGCGAAGCTGGTGTGACTTCTTTCTTGTACTTGGGAACTGTATACCCCTGATTTCAAGCCCGCTCTTAATGGTATAAATTGTTAAAGCTTGTTGTTAATGAATTGAGAATGTTCAACTTTTTAAAATAATTGTGAGCGTTGTTATTCTTCTGAAAAGGTGTTTAAAATTGTAATTAAAATATTGTTGTTAAGCAACAAAGTGTATTCCATGAAACAACGAATGACGAAATATGTGGGGCCACCTTCTGTGTGTTTTCCCTTAATGTTATCCCAACCCTAGTTGTGAGGTATCACGTCCCTTTGGTCACTGACGTAATATGATTACGTCAGAACGGGCCATGATAGTAATATTACATATAATAAAGTCAACAAGTACGAGGAAATGGGAAGATGGTAGGACTGTAGGTAAATAGGTACAATCCTGCTATAATAGATAGATTAATCCATACAACAAAATTAAACCAAACAATTGCTGAACAACTGCCCACGATCAAGAAGACCACATTTATAGGCCTGCCTTTCCTATGGAAGATTTATCACCAAATTGATACGCCCTTCAAGACATACAACATAAAAATAAGCTTTTTCACCAACAATAAATACTGAATAACATCATTCACAGTACCAAATAAACCATACAACAGTAACAAAACAACAAAATTTAAGGGGAGTTGGAACACCCATCCCGACTACGTTATATTTAGTGACTTCGCTTCCCTGTATTTCAGGAACCACTGTAGCCACTGACATCAAACTTTTACAGCACATTAAACTATATGTTCTGAGTCTACTAAACTAGAATAATTGAATTTCAGCCACTGATCTCGGTAATACAATTTTTTAATTACACAGTTAAAATTTTGTGTATTTCTTTCCTACATTATCGTAAATAATTTTAAGTATGCATAACATAATGTTCTTCTTGTAGTTTAGTAACTCAGGATATGCATGTCATTACTCCCTGAAAATTTGAATACTCTACTCGAAGTGGTTTCTGAGATTAAGGGAAAAGTGCAACAAAAATGTAAATTTTCAGGAACGGCTTCTAAAGTTTCAAAAGACTTAATTTATGCTTAATTTTTTTATTTTTATTCAATCAGAAGCACCCTACACCATATTGTATATCATCCTCCTGATCTTTTTACAAGTTTTTTTCTTCTTTTCTTCTTTCTGGACTCCTTAGTGACCAACTCTGCTGCATACTCAGCTTTATCAATAGGAACCTTGTCCATCTGTTCAAGTTCTCTGATGCAGTTTGCTCCAGGATTAATTCCCATATGCTGTAGCACTTACACCCTACCAATTTTGCCATCATTAAAAGCAATAACAGCATCACTGACCGCCCACTTTAGTGTCTTCATTCCAACAAAGCATTTATTGTTAAGCGAGTCCTTATAAGATTACTGAACGATTCATTGGGATTTTGAGTCTGACCATGCAGACACTTCTTCAGTAATTCAGGATTTACCAGGTTCCTGTAAATAGGTTTTATGATATCCTTTACTGGCGCTGGGATGGAATGTTTATGGCTGTACGAAGTTTGAGTACTGGGAATTGCAGTAATTGCACCATGAATCAGGTCCAGGAAGGTAAAGGTGGTGTACTGGTTTTTCATCAGTTGACAGTTTGAGGAAGAAGGTAGCCCGTACTGCTTGCTTCATTTTCAGCATATCCTCAGTATTGTTTCTAATAGTCATCCGATAATATTGCTGTAGTTCATCAATCATTTTGTCTGTCAGCGTGCCTCTTATGGTTTTAACATAAGAAAGTTTCTTGTGTCTCAAACTTCGTTTCAACTTCCTCAACCTGGTGTTTCGAAAATTGCAAACTTTATGATGAGATAAAATTCCGAAAACGTGAAAAAAATTTGTCATTTCTAACTCCCCTTAAAGAGAACATGGGTGCACTACATCTTAACAATCTGAACAAATCCTTTTCCTCACATCTTTCCCAAGACAATCATTCTTCAAACAACATTCACTGAAGAGCTGAAGAAACTGGTACATGTGTAGGGCCCCCGTGAGCACACAGAAGTGCAGCAACAAGACGTGGCATGGACTCGACTAATGTCTGAATTAGTGCTGGAGGAAACTGACACCATGAATCCTGCAAGACTGTCCATAAATCCATGAGAGTACGAGGACGTGGAGGTCTCTTCTGAACAGCACGTTACAAGGCATCCCACATACGTACAATAATGTTCATGTCTGGGATTCTGGTGGCTAGCGGAAGTGTTGAAGCTTACAAGAATGTTTATGGAGCCACTCTGTAGCAATTTTGGACGTGTAGGATGTCGCATTGTCCTGCTGGAATTTCCCTAGTGCTTCGGAATGCACAATGGACATGAATGGATGCAAGTGATCCGACAGTATTCTTTGTTATGCTACAATACGATAGCTGGAGGCAGCCAGCACGAGCCATCTAGCGGCAAAACGGTGACGCTAAGTGGAAGTATTAACATAAAATAAAGTCGAGAGAGGGCAGCAGGGAATGGAGACAGCCAGCGAGAAACATCTAGCGCCTTAAAAAAAGAAACGGTAGTGCTAGCCTTACCTGGGGGCAGTACTCCCCCTTTGAAAATGTAAATAGTGTGTAAGGAGAATATATAATAATGAGTAAAAATAATAATTGAGTTGTACTGATGGAAGAAGAATAGGTAAAAATATATAGACTATAAGTAAATGAACCAGTAATTTTACAAGAATAACAAAGGGAGTTTCTCCCCCCCCCCCCCCCCCCCAAGGTTATGCAGATGGAACAGCGTAGCCGGCAGGCAAGAAAAAGAACAATGAGCAGAGTCAAGTCGTGGTGGCTTACGGCAGCGGAAGTTTCGCACGTGAACTGGCGAGGCCTAAGTACGCAGTGCACTACCTTTTGTTAATTATTATAACAGACAGTGCCGAAAGGACGTCATGTGGAGTGGAGCAGTGGCATATACATGTTAAAAAGGTTGCAGAACGAGGAGAAGTATATTTCACTGAAAAGGGCGTTATTGTGCAATACGGCAATGACGATGGCAACCTGGTATACCCACGGCTTTGGACTCCGCTATGGGATATACAGAGGCAACGGTAAAGAAGAAAGTTGTTAAGTGCACTGTGTTGGGCCGAGCTCATGAATATAAGACGCTCCCAACACTGCGTGCGGTTGTAAGTGCGAAACCGCGCCGTAGAGCAAAGATCAAAAACAAACAAAAAAGTATTTGTTTTTCCAGTGTAAAAGAAGTATATGTATATATGTCTATTGCGCTACGAGTGAAAGAATATTAAATAAGTGTTTACCCCAAATAGTGGTCCTATTGAATGTTATTTGATTGTTAACCTGTGTCCTTCACCACCTGGTACATGGCTTCGGTACAAGTCATGGAGTACACAAGAGGTCGACAGGAGCATTGGCAGTCGCACTGAAGCAGAGAATTTCGCTGGTGATAGTTACTCAGAATTGAAACAATAGATGTCAACGAGCTGGAGGGGTCAGAAGACACTATAAAGTACTGTACTTGCAAGTTCCAGATGCTACGCTGTGGGTGAAGAAAAGTGAGCAGAGTAACTGCGTGAAAGTTTCAAGTGATCCAAATTGAAGCATTAAGGATAATTGCCGTGATTAAATCCAGAAAGATCACCACAGATTAGTAGCCTTATCAGTAGTTATTGTAAAGATATTAGTAGATTAGTAGATGTAATATTCTAGTAATAATCCTTGTATTGTGTAGGGGAAGGTATGTGATGGGGTAGAAAGCCGGCCGGGGTGGCCAAGTGGTTCTAGGCGCTACAGTTGGAACCACGCGACCTCTCCTGTCGCAGGTTCGAATCCTGCCTCGGGCATAGATGTGTGTGATGTCCTTAGGTTAGTTAGGTTTAAGTGGTTCTAAGTTCTAGGGGACTGATGACCACAGCAGTTAAGTCCCATAGTGCTCAGAGCCATTTGAACCATTTTTAGGATAGAAAAAGCGAGGGTCTTTACTGAAGGATATGTGTGTCTGGATAAGGGAAGATTAAATAAAATTGAATACCACAAAGGGAATCAACCCAAGAGTTACTGCGTGAAGTGTTTCCGATTATTCCCCATTATAAAATTCTTCTGTAATATAAATAGAGCGTGAGGATTGTCAACTACAGGCGCCACAAAGTAGGTCGTGGAGGGCAATCTGTCAGGCAAGTGTGCAGTCGCGCCAAACGAAGTCTGATGGAAGAATCCTGGGGAGGGCACGACCACCACATCTTACATTAAGTGTCACCTGTCAGAGTCGTATCTAGACATATCATGGGTCCCATGTCACTCCAACTGCACGCACCCTACACCATTACAGAACCTCCACCAGCTTGAACAGACCCCTGCTGACATCCAGGACCCATGGATTCATGAGGTTGTCTCCAAACCCATACACCTCCATCCACTTGATACAATTTGATAAAGAGAGTCGTCGGATCAGGCAACATGTTGCCAGTCATCAACAGTCTAATGTCCTTGTCGACGGGCCGAGGTTAGGCGTAAAACTTTGTGTCGTGCAGTCATCAAGGGTACTCGAGTGACCCTTCGGCTCCGGAAACACATATCGATGATGATTCATTGAATGGTGCGCAAGCTGACACATATTGATGGCCCATCATTGGAATCTGCAGAAATTTGCGGAAGACTTTCACTTATATCATTTTGAACTACTCTCTTCCGTTGTCATTTGTCACGTTCTCTCAGGATATTTTTGCAGCCGCTGTGATGTCGGAGATTTGATGTTTTACCGAATTCCTGATATTCACGGTACTCTCGTGAAACGGTCGTAAGGGAAAATCCCCATTTCATTGCTACCTCGGAGATGCTGTGTCCCAGCGATCATTCACCGACTATAACACCACGTTCAAACTCACTCAATTCTTGATAATCTGCCATTGTAGCAGCAGTAGCCAATCTAACAACTGCGCAAACTCTCTTATGTAGGCGCTGCTGACCGCAGCGCTGTATTCTGCCTTTTTTATATATCTCCGTATATGAATCGCATGCTCATACCAGTTTCTTTGGCGCTTCAGTGTAGAACAGAACCTCCAAATACTTAATCTTGCCAACAAAAGCATGATACTTAACCTTTTTGAAGAAATAGAAATTTTTACCAACACAAATTCAGCACCTGACCACCTACTCAATGACCAAACTGAACTGAGAAGTAAATCTTTCCTTCAGACTTTCGAAGGCTTACTATTTCAAAACAGGTAATCAGTCAACCAACCATGCTCCCCACCCAACACCCCAATACCCCCGCCCTCCCTCCTCCAATGCCCTCTTCTGTCCCACTCTTTACATCCTACCTTCTTTAATGTCAACATAAACATCATACCACAGAATAAATCCTGCACTGTATGTCTGAGCCGTGGCGGGGTTGCTGGCATCACCTTTCGAATTCCTGGCGCCACTAGCTCGATCTTCCATGTGATGTCCCTCTGGTTTGAGGATACTATGATCTTTGCTCGAGATTGTTGATGGCGACAGGGCATGTTGTGAGTTGGGGAGTGGTAATGGAGCGAGGAGGACGGTGTGGTATGCCTGCCTGGAGGATAAGGCGAGCACTTGCGCAAGCGTCTTGGGCACGGAGTCCAGCGAGTGGTTGCTGGGCATATTTGTGGGCCGATTCGAATCTGTGGTTTACTTCGAGTGCCATCTTCATGCATAGCCTGGCCAGCAAGCTCTGGGGCCTGGCGCACCAATGAGAGAGTTGAAGCCAGTTTCGCTGGGCTGTAGTCTGTATTGAGGTCTAAGCTGTTATTAGTGAAGGCTTGCCAGTTTGCTATTTGGTTTTTACTTATCTGAAGCTGCCTTTTCTATTTGCTAATATTACTTAACAGAAGCTCTTATTATTGAAGGCTTGCCTGTTTCCTTTTTGGCAATTCTACTTAACTGAAGCTGTTACCACTGGAGGCCTGCCTGTTTTCCATTTGGTAATTTTACTTAACTGAAGCTGATATTACTGAAGGCTCACCTGTTCCCTTTTAATTAATTTGAGAGGTATTTCGGTCCGCAGCTCGTGGTCGTGCGGTAGCGTTCTCGCTTCCCATGCCCAGGTTCCCGGGTTCGATTCCTGGCGGGGTCAGGGATTTTCTCTGCCTCGTGATGACTGGGTGTTGTGTGATGTCCTTAGGTTACTTAGGTTTAAGTAGTTCTAAGTTCTAGGGGACTGATGACCATAGATGTTAAGTCCCATAGTGCTCAGATCCATTTGAACCATTTTAAGAGGTATTTCATAATTTGGATTAGCTGAAAGTCTTCTTAATCAAGGCCTACCTATTTTATTGCCCTATTATTGAGATGTAATATCTTACTCAATCTGTATTGTAATTAACTGAAATTGTGATTGCTAAAGGCCTACCGGTTTCAGAGGTATTTATGTTAATAAGCTAGTAACACGAAATGTATCATGATGGTACATTGGCTCTAACCTTTCGCCTTAAATCCCTTAATCCATAATTGTAGGTTTCAATGTTTAAATGGCCAAACCCTCTACCGTTAAAAAAATAAAATAAAAATGAAAATAAATCAATGTTTTTGTACATGCTACCTGTAGCCAAAGGAAACAGAATCTGCCTTTACTAATTTTCCAAAGGATGTTAATGTAAGAACATAAGTCAGAAGTTAATTTGAAGTTTTGTTCTTGTTGTTTTTGAAGCAAAGGTCATGGTCATACAAACAGCTTCAGTTCATTGTAAATACTGTAACCTTGTATTACTCTATTACTGGGCATTCATGTTAGTGTCAGTCTTGATTAAAATATTTGCCCATAAAGTGACTGTATTATATATTAATATAAGCATAGAAAGAAGACACCAAATCATTTGAAGTATTTTCTTGTAGTAATTAATTTATTTATTATATTTTGCCAGAAATAAGTCCCTGCCGTCACACTAGCATCTGTGTCCTTGGTGGCTCAGTCAGTCAGCCTTCAGCGGCGCAGCGGTTTGCACGGTGTTTACATCCCTGCCGCACGCGTGTGTTCACGTTAAGTGTGTAGCACTGTGCTGCATTAATACATAGAACGAGTCATGGCCTGAGGGAGTTATGGCACCTACAATGCACGACAACGATGGAACGCTAGGGGACTGGTCAGAAGACCCACCGCCATGGGGAACAGATGATGCTAGAGGAACTGCTACCACACACTCTCCCGGTGTAAGAATGGAAGAGTGCACAGAATAACAGCAAACAATATGAGGGGACGGCAGGGGACGTTAGAAAGAAAGCAGCCTGTGTACAGAAGACTTAGCGACCGTAAGGTGCCCTATCTATCTTGATGACCATGTAACAAGGTTATCGGATAGGGTCTGTTAACATCAATAGCATTGGGACACCAGTAAAAGCCAAGATGCTCAGTGTCATGATAAAGGCTGCAGATTTAGACATAGCGCTATTACGGAATTTTACGGTTACAATATTTACTGTTTCCCGTGTGCCGAGAGAGGTGTTGGCAATGCGGTACTATTGAAGGAAGGGATACGTGCAGATGAAGTAGAGTATTTGCCTTCTAACCGAGGTATGGTCATGACTATAGGTGGAACACGTCTGATCAATATATACGCACTGTGAGGCTCAGATAAGTGAAGGGACAGAGCCAACTTTTACGCCCATGAGGTTACACCGTTGTTCCGGGGACGATAGGATGCTTGCATACTCGGTGGAGATTTTAATTGTGTGCTCGACAGAAAGGACCAACATCCTAACCATACTCCTAGCCAAGAACTTCGGGAGCTGGTCAATGGGATGGAATTAGTCAGTACATGGGACCTGAAGTATTGCAACCAACCAGGATATACATTTTTTATGAGTCATTCTGTGAGTCGTTTGGATCGGATCTACGTTTCAAGGGCGTTAACGGTGTCGATGGTGGACGCAGAAATCAGACCGACTGCGTTTACAAACCATAAGGCATATATATATATATATATATATATATATATATATACTAAGATGGTATCTGTTCTTTCGGACAGATTTAGACATAGCGCTATTACAGGAATTTTACGGTTACGATATTTACTGTTTCCCGTGTGACGAGAGAGGTGTTGGCACACATTTTTATCTGTCCCCGTTGACTTATATCAACGCCTGTAAGCAGCTAAGGGTGTTCATTTCATTGTAATAAGGCGATGTCTGAAAGAACAGATACCATCAGTGACCATGCAGCTCGTTAGAATGAAATTACAATGAAATGAACACCCTTAGCTGCTTACAGGCGTTGACATACGTCAACGGGGACAGATGAAAATGTGTGCCCCGACCGGGACTCGAACCTGGGATCTCCTGCTTACATGCCAGATGCTCTATCCATCTGAGCCACCGAGGGCACAGAGGATAGCGCGACTGCAGGGATTTATCTCATGCTGCATGGTCACCCATGGTATCTGTTCTTTCGGACATGTCTGAAAGAACAGATACCATTTTGACCATCTTCTTCTTCTGTGCGAATGCACAAGCAGTGCCCGAACTCTTACAGGATTCGGCAACCCGCCGCGAGTAATGAGTATAAAGGGCGGGCTCACTACGAATGTAGTGTGGGACAATATGTTGAGAATGTGGGTTTGGCGGGTGGCGTGCCAGAGATAAATTCCTGCAGTCGCGCTATCCTCTATGTCCTCGGTGGCTCAGATGGATAGAGCATCTCCCATGTAAGTAGTCGATCCCGGGTTCAAGTCCCGGTCGGGGCACACATTTTCATCTCTCCCCGTTGACGTATGTCAACGCCTGTAAGCAGCTAAGGGTGTTCATTTCATTGTAATAAGGCATATATTTGTACGGTTAACCTTGATAGACAGCAGGTATGGAGGCGGAGGAGTAATTGGAAGATGAACGTCACCCACTTGTTTGATGCAGAATGCCGGCGCATGGTGGAGGATGCATGGCATGGTTGCTTCCGTAGACAAAATTCTTACGGTTCTGTGCTATAGTGGTGGATTAAGTGCGCGAAGCGAGCTTTACGGAGGATGTTAATAGGTTATGGGAAGGAGGTTTCTCAATGGCAGCGCAAGACCACTGACTTGTACTTCACTTCCCTCCGGGAACTGTTCACTCAACCATCTACGCCAGATGGCCGTCCATCAAGTCAAGGCAAAGCTGGTTCAACTTGCGTCGCTAAGGATGGCGGGTACGATGACGCGAGGTCACAAGATTGCCTGCCCAATGAGGTTCCCTCGATGCATTACGAGATGAAGGAAAGAAGAAGACGAAGGACGTTAATTCACGAGATCGATCTCGGCAATGGCTGTCATTTTTCAACACAAAGAAGAATAGCACAGGCGTTCATGGATCATTTTAGCAGATTCTTCAGAGCGACGGGGAGGGCCAGAGGGAGCTGGAGAATGTCCTGGAGATCCCAGACGCAACGTGTGTGAATGCGGAAGCGGACATGTTATCTGAAATTACGTCTGAGGAGCTGAAGGAAGCGATTACACAAGGTACCTCTAACAAGTGGCTAGGTTCAGACAGATTCCTGTTGGAATTTTACCGCTCGTTTGTGACTATTATGACACCGATGTGGTTATGCATGTTTAATGAGCTTCTGCGGCAAGAAGTACTGTCTAACATTAAATTCACAGAAGGGCTCATGATCCCGATACCCAAGTCCCATGGTGACAAACGGCCTTGTGATCATCGCCCCTTCACCCTCCTTAATATGAACTACAAGGTCTTAATGCACATACTGGGCAGCCGTATCATAACGTCGCTGGCGTGTCGAATACATGCCGATCAGACTTGTCTTGGTGGCATCAGTAATATCCACACAGCCTTGGGAGACTATCGTGACATCGTCGCCCTCACGGATGCATTCAGTCTCTGGGGGGCTCTGGTTGCTGTAGATTTCGATCATGCTTTTGATCGCGTGGATCATGTGTACCTCACGGCGGTGACAAATAGGATGGGTATCTCATCATTATTGACTACTGCAGTGATTCTGCTTTTTCAGCTGCCAGATAAGCGATGGTAATCAACGGAGGGAGAACAGAGTATTTTAAGATCTTAAGGTCAGACAGGGTTGCCCTTTGTCGATCCTCCTATATGTAATCGCTTTAGAACCGTGCCTCGCAGTCCTTCACCGCCGTCTTACCAGGATCTCCTGCGGCATCTATCATTCAAATGTAGAGCATACACGGATGACGTTTTGTTCCTCGTCCGGAATGAGGGGGAGACTCGATCAGCACTGGATTGGCTACAGATGTATGGGATGGCAGCTGGCAGCGAGGTCAACTTCCGAAAATCACAATTCATGCGTGTGGGGTGTGGACTAAAACCAGGAACGGAAGGACACTTACCTGTGTTGCAAACCATCCGATGTTTGGGTATCATCTTTCATAAGGAGACGGCGGGAAAGGCTGCAGACAACTACCGACGGCTGTTGCTCAGAGTCCGCACGTCAGTACGACTAAACGCCCTACAGTCGATGGATATGCTGCAGCGAGTGTGACTCGTCAACTTTTATCGTAACTCCCATGATGTGCCACGTGCACACCTTCTCCCCTTGACGCGTAAGATGGCTATGAGGATTCACGCGGCTTTTGGGTACTATGTAAGCCTAGGACAGCTCTTTAAGGTAGAGTACAACACACTGACCCTCCCAGCGCGAGAAGGGGGAGTTGGTTTGGTGAACGTGCACGAGAAGGCGCGTCCCATGCATAATAATACTATGCTAAAACGGTGGCTCAACAGGAATCACTCGCTTACGGGGACTATCATCGAAGAACTAGTGCCAACATCGCATTTTCTCCCTGTCAGTGTTGGCCATATATCGACCCCGTTCACATATGTGCGCACGTTCATCGTTGAACAGTTACATTTGAGAGAGTTTACCAATGTCTCGACAGTCGACATCGAAGGACGTGTACGATCTGCTTCTTCGACAGATCGCTCAGAACAGGGTGGAACGGAAACATCCAGCCGGTAATTGGCACTTGATGTGGCGCTCGGTACACCACCCCCACCTACCTACAACAGTCAGGTCAATATGGTACATTGTAGTGAACCGGAAATACCCAACGAATGACAAAAAGTACGTAATACATTTGACCGATTCTCCCATGTGTCAGCAATGCAGCACGCTGCTTACGAACGACCACCGATTGTTCTGTGGGGAGGCATTGGCTGTCTGGACTCTAGCAAGTAAGATACTAGCGTTCATGCGGCGCACTATGTATACAGCAATATCTTACGACATAGTATTTTTTCCAGAGGAAAAGTATTTTCCGCGTCGTAAGAAGAACGCAGTGGCGTGGATCACAGGTATGACGGTCCATTACATATACAGGGTGGTCCATTGATCGTGACCGGGCCAAATATCTCACGAAATAAGCGTCAAACGAAAAAACTACAACGAACGAAACTTGTCTAACTTGAAGGGGGAAAGCAGATGGCGCTAAGGTTGGCCCGCTAGATGGCGCTGCCATAGGTCAAACGGATATCACTGCGTTCCTTCAAATAGGAAACCCCATTTTTTATTACATATTGGTGTAGTACGTAAAGAAATATGAATTTTTTAGTTGGACCACCTTCTTCGCTTTGTGATATGTGGCGCTCTAATAGTCAAACATATGGCTGACAATTTTAGACGCACAGTTGGTAACAGATAGGTTTTTAAATTAAAATACAGAACGTAGATACGTTTGAACATTTTATTTCGGTTGTTCTAATGTGATATATGTACCTTTGTGAGCTTATCATTTCTGAGAACACATGCTGTTACAGCGTGATTACCTGTAAATACTACATTAATACAATACATGCTTAAAATGATATCCGTCAACCTCAATGCATTTGGCAATACGTGTAACGAAATTCCTCTCAACAGCGAGTAGTTCGCCTTCCGTAATGTTCGCACATGCATTGACAATGCGCTGACGCATATTGTCAGGCGTTGTCGGTGGATCACGATAGCAAATATCCTTCAACTTTTCCCACAGAAAGAAATCCGGGGACGTCAGATCCGGTGAACGTTCGGGGCATTGTATGGTGCTTCGACGATCAATCCACCTGTCATGAAATATGCTATTCAATACCTCTTCAACCACACGCGAGCTATGTGCCGGACTTCCATCATGTTGGAAGCACATCGCCATTTTGTCATGCCTTGAAACATCTTGTAGTAACATCGGTAGAGCATTAAGTAGGAAATCAGCATACAGTGCACCATTTAGATTGCCATTGATAAAATGGCGGCCAATTATGCCGCACCAAAAATTAAGCCGCCAAGGTCGCTGATGTTCCACTTGTCGCAGCCATCGTGGATTTTTCGTTGCCCAATAGTGCATATTATGCCGGTTTACGTTACCGCTGTTGGTGAATGACGCTTCGTCGCTAAATAGAACGCGTGCAAAAAATCTGTCATCGTTCCGTAATTTCTCTTGTGTCCAGTGGCAGAACTATACACGACGTTCAAAGTCGTCGCCATGCAATTCCTGGTGCATAGAAATATGGTACGGGTGCAATCGATGTTGATGTAGCATTCTCAACACCGACGTTTTTGAGATTTCCGATTTTCGCGCAATTTGTCTGCTACCGATGTGCGGGTTAGCCGCAACAGCAGCTAGAACACCTACTTGGGCATCATCATTTGTTGCAGGTCGTGGTTGACGTTTCACATGTGACTGCGGGTTAGCCGCAACAGCAGCTAGAACACCTACTTGGGCATCATCATTTGTTGCAGGTCGTGGTTGACGTTTCCTTAAATAACGTAACTATCCGGCGAACGATCCGGACACTTGGATGATGTCGTCCAGGATACCGAGCAGCATACATAGCACTCGTCCGTTGGGCATTTCGATTTCAATAGCCATACATCAACACGATATCGACGTTTTCCGCAATTAGTAAACGGTCTATTTTAACATGGGTAATGCATCACGAAGCAAATACTGACCGCACTGGCGGAATGTTACGTGATACCACGTACTTATAGGTTTGTGACTTTTACAGCGCCATCTATCACAAAGCGAAAAAAGTGGTCGAACTAAAACACACAAAGCGAAAAAAGTGGTCGAACTAAAACAGTCATATTTCTTTATGTACCACACGAATATGTAATAAAAAATGGGGGTTCCTATTTAAAAGAACGCAGTTGATATTCGTTTGACCCATGGCAGCGCCATCTAGCGGGCTAACCATAGCGCCATCTGGTTTCTCCCTTCAAGCTAGACGAGTTTCGTTCTTTGTAGTTTTTTTGTTTGATGCTTATTTCGTGTGATATTTGGCCCGGTCACTATCAATGGACCACCCTGTATAGACACACACGTCTGACCGTACTGAACGTACTGTGTTACTGGCAATACTTGCAAGAGGGACACACAAAACTATTACGGGTGCGATAGTACAATTCCCTAGGAACTGTTTTTGCAGACCCGCCATATACCTAGGGTGTGCCGCGTGCGCGAGAAAAGAGTTATGTCAGTGCAGCGTGCATTCAGAAACAAAATTATGGAAAAGACCCACCATGTAAACGTTGGTATTTGACATTTTAGGAACATTTGTTGTCTCTATAAACAGAAAAAAACCGGTCGGTCGACCAAGTGTCACAGATGCAACATTAGAGAGGGCAATGGGAAGTTTACTACACAGTCCAAATAAATCGCTCTGCCGCACAAACCATGTGTTCCATTTCAGATTTTTTTTTTTTTTTCGCTTTGAGTGATTAGTCTCTAACTGATTTCATGCGGCCCGCCATGAATCCCTCTTTCGTGGCAACCCCTCTTCTCGCCCTTGCAACCTACGTTCTCAACTATTTGCAGGATGTAATCTAACTTCTGTCCTACAACTCCCTCCAGTACCATGGAAATTATTCTCTGATGTCTTAAAAGGTGTCCTGTCATTCTGTCCCTTCTTCTCGTCAGTGTTTTCCACATATTCCTTTCCTGGCCGATTCTGTGAGGAACCTCTTTAATACACCGTTTGCCGTGCCTGGTTGCTTTGGGATCGAAAGGAGTGTACCAAAGAGGTGCTGAACATCATTCGTGGCGCTAAAATGTTTTACAGTACATTTATTTAACATAAATCAATCAAGTCAGTTAAAACACTAGGCTTTACTCCACAATGATTATAATGATTGACACAATACGGATCTCAAATATGGAAGGATGGAAGTGTGTTTCACATCCGATCACAAATCCAGTTCTTTGGTCGAACACAATTATTAAAGGAAAATTATTCAAAATGTTAAAATTTGAGTGAGCAGCTAGTGTTATTGACATTTCCTTCAGGAAAATCACTGAAAACGTTAGTATTCAAAAGAAGTTATCGAACTTAGCAAAGAACATAGCAAAAACAAGAAAAATATGTACAAAAGAAAACTCTGTTTGTGAGTTATTTACTGAATGGCTAATAACATGCCCCCACTTCACCCAAAACTTTCGGGATGTCTTACAAACAGTCATCCCCAATATCCAGGCTCCCCCTCTCTAGAACGTAAGTACCAACAGATCACGTACATGAACATTTAAAGTCACTGCGTGCGAGACACGTCATGAGGTCCAAATAGTTCTGACAGTAAGAAATGAAAACTCAAAATTCGACAAGTTTTCTAAGAAAACCGGAAGACCGGAAGAAAACAAATATTTCCTTCCTAAATAATGTGTCGCAGATATTTACAACGACAAGGCTATGACTCTAAACGTTACAGGACCGCGCAATGACAGAATTAACATAACACTAATACGTAATAAAGGCCAAACAGAATAGTGACAATTTCATAATGCAATAACTCATGACACAAAGGCGGGCTTAAAGAACGATTCCACGTACGCCCGACACCACGGCATTAATATTATCTTGAGCCTGGGTACGGAGCAGTTTGTTTCCCAATTTTAACAGCTAAGAATTGCTCTACTGGTCAGAAACCGTTATTAATTCTTAATGGAGACATAAGCGATGCCATTCCAACAAGGCAACACAATGAAATAGTTCACTTAAAACCTTAAAGCATCTTTTAACTACTTGTACAAATCCACGTAAGGCGGTCAAACTGTTGCAAAACTTGGGCTCTGGCGCGAGAGAACAGAACTCGAGTATCCTTACGCAGCTCGTAGTTAATACCAAACCTCGTCTGCGGTGCCGTTACCAAAATGTAATTGCCAGTAATATCTCACAATACTTAAGGCACACAGGAAACACCCCTTGAGATCAAACAGTCGGTCAAAATACACAATCCACGTATTAACAGTTCATCTTTTGTTAAAAGTAACCCTAAAACCAGTCCCTTGAAATCTTCTGAATTGTATGAATGATGTTTTTCCGAAGGTCTGATGGTATATCGCCAGTCTCATAGATTCTACACATCAACGTGAATAGTCATTTTGTTACGATTCTCCTCAATGATTTTAGAAATTCCAATGGTCCCTCCTGCCTTATTTTATTGTAAGTCTCCCAAAGCTCTTTTAAATTCTGATACTAACACTAGATCCTATATCTGTTCTATATCGACTGCTGTTCCTTCTTCTATCAAACAAATGGGGGACTAGTGCGGAATTTTTGCCAATGGTGAGATCATCACGACACTTTTTCAGTTACGGGTCATATATTCGTCTTTAATATGGTGGTTTCCATTGCCTTCTGCATCCTCATGCCCTTGGTCGTTGCTGGTTCTTCCAGCTTTTGGGGCAGTTTTCCATTACAAGGGTAAGAGAGTGCTCTGAACCTTTGTCCGCTCCTCTGCTCCCTTTGACGAGGTTGTTGGCAGAATGAGGGTGACTTGTTACGCCGGGAGTCTTCGGCTGCCAGTTGCTGATGATTTTTATTCAAAATTTAAGCAGTGTTTTTTTCTGATGAGACTAAGCGCCTATTCGGTATTTTCCTTAAGCGGTCACCTTGAACGCTTTTTTCGCAATAAACGGTTTTTTTTTTCATTTGTGTTGCCGTACTGTTGGTAGTTGCTTTATGCTTACTGGGGATATCTTTGTTCAATCGTTACATGGGAAAAACATGCAGTTTCTTGTAGTTCTAACGACGGCACAAAAATACCCTTAGGAATCATTTTTAATTCTTGTGTTTACAAAAAAGAATGTACAGCGGAGAGCGTACAACAGGCTCATACATTATGTGTGATCATCACCAAAATAAATAACAATTATATTCAAAGAGAATGCCCTCCAGGCGAAAAATTATGATGAGCAATTAGCATAAATAACAAACGAAACATTAATGGAGGTAAAAAACCCTCTCCCGGTGAAACAAACAACATGGCATACACGCGCCGCCATGTTGTGGGTTAGTGCACACAGAATCCCAAATCAATCAGATATATTCTGGACATGTCTTTTCAAATAATATGCAGTATTACCGGTGCACTGCACCTAATCACAGTGAAATAACCTTCTCATACCTGGGACATCCCGGCTGTGGGGGTCCAAGAAAGCACTACCCAAAAAGTTAGCCTGGTATTGACGGTATGCCGGAGAAAGAAGAAAGAGATCGATATGCCTTTTATCCAATCCACTGCGTTGTTCTTCGTACATGGTGAACAACGCTGAGAAGTATATAATAAGTAATAATGAGGTTAGTTGGTGTTTAATTGATTCTGCTTGTGAGAGTGTGGATTAAAGTGTTATTAACGTAGTTGATCTATGGGGCCGAGTGGAGGAAGAGGAGAAGATTACTGCTTAACGTCCCGTCGACAACGGGGTGATTAGAGACGGAGCAGAAGCTCCGATTAGGTAAGGATGGAGAATGGAACCGCACGTGCCCTTTCAAAGGAACCAGCCAGGCATTTGCTTGAAGCGATCAGGGGAAAGCACGGAATACCTAAATCAGGATGGCCGGACGCGGGTTTAAACCATCGTCCTCCTGAATGTGAGTCCTGTGTGCTGACCAGTGCGCCACCTCGTTCGGTGGAGCCGAATGTTACGGCTACTGTAAAAAGATGTGGCGCTTTGACGGCCTCGATATGATTGTTCTATAACTAATTATCTGAATAAGTCTGACGAAGCTTAATCACCTGATTTCTCTTGGATTGTGAATCTGCGGACTTCTGTGATGTGCAAGGTTTGCTGTGAGTCTGAATTATGTAGTCGGATGGACAGACGATTCCGGAAATGGTATCGTGAAAAGAGCTGGGTTTGGTCGTTATTGAGCGGCGTCTGACTTGTTTGTTTGGTTTCAAACTCTAATTTCCTACACATATAACGTCTTATGTGGCGGATATTCCTTGTGGTGCTTTAGCAAAAGTAGTTTTACTAACCCTTGCCTAATTTAGTAGTGCCGCATCACTGTAGTTAGATGTTTAAGCCAAGTCGTAGATTGACCTTAATTATTATTTTGGGTATGGTCGCTTTCGAAGTGTTCAACCCGCAACACACACTTGTTCCGATTATTCGAAAGCACTCAACAATTAACGGAAGCCGTACACAGGTAATCTTATTACGAAGCAAGGTAGTCCTTTAGGGCGGCAAACCTTCCTCTTACTGTAAATACCTACACTAGTAGTTATTCCTCTATAATTCGTTGACGAAGTTGTTGTTGCAGCTTTAATTAGGCTGACTAGTTTTATTAACCTTTTTTATGATGGGCCTGTTGCATTTCAGATCTTGGAGGGAACTCTTTTAACGTTTTTGCACCTTTAAGAATTTTTGATTTTTGGTTTTAAGCGGGTTGCACAGTCTAATTAGGTATAGGAGCCAATCGTTTTCAGACAAGGATTTTGTTGATCTTAATAAGCTTACAAAACTGCCATTTGTGGTGTTCCTATTGTTACGATGTGTATCAGGGTCTGGTCTAAGGTATTGTCAAGACTTTGGTGGTGATTTGTGGTGAAACGAGGATTGTTCGGAAAGTAAGGAACGATCGGTTGTGAAATGGAAACCACAGTTTTCTTTGCACATTTAGCTACACCTTCCAGGTACTTCTCTACATAGTCACATCTCCGACTTAGATATTTGTCGGAACGTTATACCAAATTTCCAATACCATCGTCATAGAAGGCAGCCGCCTGTGCTTTCTGATAATTCTATACGCTGGTCTATAGGGCGTAGCCCGCGCCCAACTGTTGTCTTCGTATCCAACGTTTCATGTGAACAGAGATGATATTCAGGACGAGTCAATTAGGGCTGTGCTATGGGTGATCGAACACTTCACATTGAAAAGGCTGCAGGAGCGTCTTCACTGTCCCTGCAGAGTGCCGCTGAGAATTGCCATGAAGAAGAAAGTGCATGGCAGTTGTGGTAGGTGGGCTGCATTCATTAAGGCGAAGCCTCTCAGCGAGCCCTCCTTCTTGGTGGGAGACATTGTTGTTCTAGGCATCCTTACTCTCTCACAGAGCGCTCACAGACTGAAAAAGAGCGTCTTGATGCCATCGACGGGCATATTAGAGACACTGCCCAAAATATCTGTGAAAAGCCTCGTCGGATTTTTACAGTGGTTTCCATTTCGCGACCGATCGTTCCTCAGTTTCCGAATAGCCATCGTACTTTCAGGTATCCAGGAGCAATACCCTGAGGTTTTCGCCATGCCCTTTCCGCTGAAGCAAGCCGGCTCGAGATGCTTTCTGCTCACAGAGAGATAGGGGGACACTCACTAACCCGTCATCCTACAGAGCTTCAACAATTCCTGTCCAGATCTGAAATTAATAAATTAGAATTAAATCAACCTCATCAGAATTAATATCCAGCCCTCCACTCACATCGCATAATCATAACCTGAGTAAATTGGCTAGGCAGTTTCTGGCACAGCATCCATTCTGTACAAATTAATGCAAGATGTCAGATCCAAGAAGGTGGCACTGACATCATGGTGGGAATTTTAAATGTTGAAGGGAAATAGGGCATTTGCGCTGCCTCCGCTAACGTACCTCCCCAACCCCTCCACGCCCACTCCTATGATGTCACCCCCTGCACCCTTTCCCGCCGCTTGTGAATTGGTAGGAAAAGACTCAGTTTGCTGAGCTGCAGGAGAGGAAGCACGTAAGGTATTTATCCCTTAACTACAGTTGTATGGTTCCTAGGACCGTACTGTCACACTGCTTTCCACAATCCTGTTTCTGGGTATGCTAGTGATCTTGGAGAGATAAGCTGCCGTGTAGTTTCCACATTCTCAGTCTGCTTCCTGTTGCACAAGCAGTCATTGTTAGAAGTGCTTTGTTTCGTTTCGTTTCGTTGAAACGACGTCCAGGGGACCGCATGGCTGTGTTGGTGTAAGTCAGTGTCTTACTGAATATTTTTCTTGTTCGTTGAGTTTGTTTGTTTTGTTCTTTGTATCTCTTGGTGACAGTAACTGGACCATTTCAAGCAACCCTGGTCCACTGTATGTAAGAACAGACGATCCATTTTTTGAAGAAAAGCTTTCAAGAATTATAGGTGAAGTGTGGAGTGACATACGCAACTCCAATTTTTCTGATGTGGAGGAGGGTGATTTTATACAAAGCAAACATGATTCGGAAACCAGTGTGTCTGGACACAGTGAAAATGGCGAGGAAAGGGCTGAAGGAGAATCAGAAAGAGAAGTTGATGAGGAACGTGCTACGAAATACATCTATGGCAGAAATAAGTTTAAATGGCCGACAGTAGAACCAAACAGGAATGTCAGAAATTCAACTCATAATATATTGAAGATACCAGCACTTCAACACAGTCTCAGGAGACAATCACCGCTTAGAGCTACATTTTCAGTTATGGTAAACGAAATACGCATATGGACAAATGAAAACTTTGAAAAAAATTTGGGAAAATACATGAATGTGGAGAGAACAGAAGTTAGACCTTTTACAACGTGTAAAACAAGGAGTTTCATCGCCCTTCTAATCTACGATTATGTATTCAAATCGAATAACGAAGACAAACGTTCTCTCTTTTGTACTGATGGGACAGGTCGTATTATTTGTCGAATCGCTATGTCATCAGTAAGATTTGCTGTAAATCTCAGCTCCTGAGATTTGAAAACCCTAATGACAGCGTGTTACGTAAGATTCCTGATCCAGCAGCTGCTATAATAACATTCTCCATAAATTCAATGAAAATTCGCTGCGGTCCTATGTTCTTGGGTAATGCTACAGTTGATGAAATGAAAATAGGCTTTTCATGACGCTTTAAGTTCAAAATGTATATCCATCTAAAACGGTGAAGTACTACCTGAAGCTTCAATGCCTCGCCGATTCCAGGTTTTCATCACCTATCTCTCTCGTGGAAAAGACATCGATGGAGCAGGATTTCCCCAGACTAGAAGAAATACGCCATTCCCACTCATGCTATCTTCAGATTCTGTAACCCAATGGCACATATAACCGAAACACTGCCATTGACAACTGTTATGTGTCAATCGAACTTCCAGACGTGCTGCGGAAAATTGGTCTAACCGTAGTGGGAAGAAAGTGAAAGATCCGAAAGGAAATTCTGGCATCTTTCTTGCCTTCCCGTGGACGTGAAGTTGGAACAACGCATTATGAATTTACCAAACACATCACGCTGATTTCTCGCGTGCTTATTTTTTTAAGAGAGGAAGAGTAGTAGTTCTTACATAAACAATACATCAGCCCCTAGACGATGATGTCGAAAGTGAAAAATCTGATTATAGCTCACCGTAATAACACAAAGTGTGGTGTTGATACATGAAAAGACTGCTAAACATTGTTCAAGCCGCCGTACACAACGCTGCATCCTGGCTGTGTTTTTCCGTATTCTTGAAATGAGTGTTATCAGTGGATATATTGGTCATCCGTCATTTAAGGAAAGAACTGTACTTACCAGGATGAAGTTTATGAAAGCTTTGGCGAAAGAACTAAACGAACTTTCATTGCGCGAAAGAATAATAAATACCTTCCACGAGAATTGAGATTTTCTGTCGGTCGAGTTCTAGGAGTGGAGGTACATCTCCATGAAGACTTGGAAAAGGAGAAAAAACTATCTGGGGATGGAAGGAAGATTGTCGCATTTTTCCACCAAAACAGAAGAGGAAGACAAATTATTTGCGTCGCAAATGCTAGGTCCCAGTTTGTTTGGAATGCAAGTAAGGTATGTCCGCAGTGCGTGTAAGGTGACGCGAAATTTGGCCACTTTCAAACGAGTAGCTTCTTTCTGCGTAATTCACCGTCAAGAATACTCATGTACATTAATACTGATGGTGCCTGTTAACATTAACCTGCAACAATCAAGTTTCAAGTAAAGAACTACAGTTAAATATTTCGATATGTGTCCATTACTGTAAATTTCGATGAGATCCATACAAATGAATTTGAGCCTGATATATTCTTCTGCTTTAGCTCACTCACTTATCAGTTCCTAGACCTTGGATTGCTTTCTAAAGGATTCCAGCAAATGAATCTGAACCCAGCATATGCATTCTACCTCAGCTCGCTCCAGATGCTTGGCATTTTACCGCAGCTAACCCTTCCGATGACACTGTGCGGGGTTTCTAGTCGTATTATTTTGGGACAAAAAAATGAAATGATCATATGACATTGTTGGGCGGGAGGCCCCGTGCGGGGAAGTTCGGCCGCCGTATTGCAAATCCTTTTTAGGTGACGCCACTTCGGCGACTTGCGAGTCAATGATGATGAAATGATGATGAAGAACACACAACACCCAGTCATCACGAGGCAGAGAAAATCCCTGACCCCACCGGGAATCGAACCCGGGATCCCCTGCGCTGGAAGGATCAGTGTGAGTGCGTAAGATTGGGATAGAAGGGTATCCATACTACTGGTGTGATGGTCCTCCAATTATGCACTGTACAGCCGCTTGCAGTGCATACGTTTTAGATGCAGGATGTTCGTAGGTGATGGAGCTGTCTGCAAGTAGGAGGGAAGACCTGTGATGGAGATGGTTTCTGACCTGAATGCACTTAAGTCTGTTCCAAAATGAATTCAGGTCAAAAACCATCTCCATCACAGGTCTTCCCTCCTACTTGCAGACAGCTCCATCACCTACGAACATCCTGCATCTAAAACGTATGCACTGCAAGCAGCTGTACAGTGCATAATTGGAGGTACATCACACCAGTATTATGGATACACTTCTATCCCAATCTTACACACTCACACTGATCGACTAAATGCATCCATACATACCCTAATCAAATTCTATGATTCCAGGAGAAATACATCTTTCCCAGAGCTTTTTTTTTTGTCGCATATTCAAATGGAATACACCAACCTATGCGATCCTAGCAGCATTCTTATAATGCTTTTGCTTAAAAAATCAGTCACATGATACAAACAGATGTGGGCACGTAGAATATGTAGACGGTGTCCACGCAGTATCAGGCTGTTGTATCCATGATACAGTTCATCAGGATGCATCATGTAACCGCAATTTGGTCTAGGTGTGTTAATGTACTGATAGCAGGTGACAACGTCCCCAAAGTTAATAGTGTAAATTGAGAATGTATAGTGAGGTGCGAAGCTGGGGCTCATTCAAGCAGAGTGTGGGTAGCTGTGCGGCAAACTAACATATATATTCAGGGTCAGTTGACAGTTAAGGACGACACATTCTGTCTCGGAATTCCCGTCCTCGACAGCAGCAGTTAGTGCAGTGATTATTCGCTGTGCTTGGTGTTGCTACGTCTCGAGACCCATCACAGGACGTATTTCTAAAGAAACAGAGTGCCGTGAAGCATATGATCTGCAGGAAGTGGTATGTGATGCAGTGCAGCGAGAGTAGATCTGTGGTATTGTTTTGCTTGAGACAGCGGTAGCGTTGAGATGGAAATGTGCTGTTCAAGATTTCGGTCACTCAATCATTCTAAGATCAAAGAATGGTCATTGCATGGTGGTGTACCTACTCCAACTAGCGTTCCATGTGATGAATGTGGTATCCAAATTAATCAAAAAAAGCTATTAGCGAAATACTGTTGGATAGTTAGCAATCGTCAGTCAGTACCATTTACGTACTGTGATGTAATGCGTGCTGTTCCCTCTAACCAGTAACAAATGTTCTATTAGTACTAGAGTCTTCCATGACGTATACATGCATGTAGACTCAATCCTGATTTCGATATATAATACGCTTATGACGAAAATACAGGCCATCCAGTGAATCTACCGAATCAGTTGCCTGTAACATAGTTACCAAACATCTGCCTGGGAATTTTAAGTCAAGTGTTGCTATGTGTTATACTCCCTCCCACTATTAACAAATGTGCATTAATATTACAGTCTTCCATGCCAATACGTAGAAAGAAATACCGAGTAATCCTGCGGTGCACTGGAATCAATTGCGTGTAACATAGGTCCCAAAAGACTGTCAGAGCTACTTACGTACATTCATGTCTTCCATAATTAATTAGTGTTCCATTAAATCTACCGTCTTCCGAACCTTATACACCCATACATATTTTTGAAATGTACTTCCGCAATGCTAGCATTTAGACGATACCAAACCCGAACAGTACATATCCATCGTTTTTAGTCAGAGCTGCAAAACCAGATTCTTTTAATAGCAGTTGTCTTCCTATCAGTTTCCTACAGAAGCCAGAACGATCCAATAAAAGGAAACTGGCTTGTAAGCTCTGATTTAAAACTGTGAAATGGACTGTCCGAATTTGATACTGTCTACATGCTAGCTGTGAGGAAGTACATTTGAAAAATCGGTATGGGTGTATATGGTTAGGAAGACTGTAGCTTTAATGGCACGTTTATTAATTATGGAAGGCGTCACTGTATTTAAATAGCCCTGACAGTCGTTTGGGACCTATATTACAAGCAAGTGATCCCAGTGCACCGCAGGATTGCTGGATGTTATTTTCTTCTAGGCAAATTACATTTCGAAATTAGAATAGAGTCTATATGCATGTGTATGACACAGAAGACACTTGTTTTAATGGATCATTTATTAATGGCGGCAGAGAGTACCACAAGTAGCATCATTGTACTTAAACGGGCCTGACAGACATTTGGAGATCAAGTTACAGGTATCTCATTCCATTGCACTACTCGATAACTAGGTACTATTTCTTCTCCTCCTAAGCAAATTTCATTTCGTGTGCACGTATATGGAATGCAAGACTGAAATTGTACTGGAACATTTGTTATCGGTTGGAGAGAATACCACGTGTAGCATCATAGTACTTAAATGGCACTGACTGACGATTGCAAACTATCCGACAGTATTTTGCTAATGACTTTTATTGTATACTTTGAATACCACACTTACTGAATGCAGTACCTGTTGGAGTAGATACACCATCTTGCAATGAATCTTCGTTGATCTTAAAATGACTGAGTGACCGAAATCACGGACAGCACATCTCCAGCTCAATGCTCTAGTTATCTTGAGCGGAACAATGACACAAACCTACTCTCGCTCCACTGTAGCGTATACCACTTCCTGCAGACCATGTGTGTTCTCGGAGCTTTGTTGCTTTAGAAATACGTGCTGTGATGGCTCTCGAGCTGTTACTTTTAACGTAGCAACACCAAGCACAGTGAGTAATTGCTGCATAATACTGCAGCTCCTGAAGACGGGAATACCGAGACAGAATGTCAGTTTGCCGCTTTGCTTCCCCCACTTTATTTGAATGAGGCCCACCTTCGTACTTCGCAATACATTCTGAATATTCACAACTTTGAGGATATTGTCAGCTGCTATCCCTATATTAACACTCTTAGACCCAATTGTGGTTAAATCATATGTACTGGTGAAAAGTAATATCCATACGACAGCTCGACACTGCATAGTCGCTGTCTACCAATCCTGTGAGCCTACATCTGTTTGTGTTACGTGAATGATCTATGAAGCAAAAGCATCATATAGACGCTGCTAGGTTCGCACAGGTTAGCATAGTTCAATCGAATATTTGACGGAAAAAAATCTCTGGGGAAGACGACGTACTTCTCCTGGAAACATAGGGATGGAAGTATATTAGTAATTTGTTAGTCGATCAGGGTGAGAGACTGGCATGGAAGAGCAATCTGTAATCCTGGTGTGATGTACCCTCCACCATGCCCAGTACAGCCGCCTGTAGTGTACTTGTTTCATATGTGGGATGTTCGTAGGTGATGGAGTTCTCTGCAAGTTCTCTCTTCAGTCACCAGTCTTCTGACTGGTTTGATGCTGCCCGCTACGAATTCCTTTCATGTGCTCCTTTGCCAACCACGTACATCCCAGAGTAGCAATGCAATCACGGTCTTCATTTATTTGCTGGGTGTATTCCAGTCCCTGTTTCCCTCCACAGTTCTTATCTTCTACATGTCCCTCTAGCATCATAGAAGTTATTTCCTGATGTCTTCAAGAAGTCCTACGATCCTGTCCCATCTTCATGTTAGTGTTTTCGACACATTCGTTTTCTCACCGATTCTCCAGAGAATCTCATCGTTCCTTATCAGCCCACCTAATTTTCAACATTCTTCTCTTCCACTGCATCTCAAATGGTTCGATTCTTTTTTCTTCTGGTTTTCCCACGGACCATGTTTTACTACCACACAATGATGTGCGCCAAATGTACATTCTCAGAAATTTCTTCCTCAAATTAAAGTCTATGTTTGATACTAGTAGACTTCTCTTGGCTAGCAACCTACTTCTTCCAAGCGTGATTAGTTTTTATGTTGTCCTTGCTCCGTCCATCATGGATCATTTTGCTGCTTAGGTAGCACAGTTCCTTAACATCATCCATTTCGTGATCACCAACCCTGATATAATGTTTTCTGTGCTCTTATTTCTGCTACTTCTTATTACTTTCGTCTTTCTTGAATTTACTCTCAGTCCATATTCTGTACTCATTATACCGTTACATTCCATTCAGCAGATGCTGTAATTCTCTTCACTAACACTGAGGATAGCAATGTCATCAGCGAATCTTGTCACTGATGTCCTTTCACCTTGACCTTTAATTCCACTCTTGAATTTTTCTTTTATTTCCACAATTGCTTCTTCTAAGCGTCAATTGAACAGTCGTAGCGGCAGCCTACATCCCTTTCTTACACTATTTTTAACCCGAGCGCTTCGATCTTCGTCTTCCACTCTTATTATTCCCTCTTGGTTCTTGTACATATAATATATTATCCACCTTTTCCTACAGCTTACCCGTATTTTTCTGAGTATTTAGAACATCTTGCATCATTTTTACATTGTCGAACGGTGTTTCCAGGTTGATGAAACCTACGAACGTGACCTAATTTTTCTTCAGTCTTGCATCCATTATCAACTGGAATGTTAGAATTGTCATTCTGGTGCCATAATCTCTCCTAAGGAAAAAGTGATAGTCATCTAACACATCCTCAATTTTCTTTTCCATTGCAGGAGAGCTTCTGTGAAGTTTGGAAGGTAGGAGACGAGGTACTGGCAGAAGTTGTGTGGACAGTTCGTGAGTCGTGCTTGGGTAGCTCAGTCACGTTGTCGCCTTTCGGCACGCAAGCGGCACGGACGTCTTGTTTACGTCCTCGCCGCGCAGCTCGCTCGCGGAGTTGTTTACGTGATTCTGCCGTCTTAGCGCGCTATATTTCCTTGGACAGAGAATGGCTTATGCCCGCAGAAAATCGACGCTGAAGATTAGCTTTGCACCTGAATATGCCCGAACAAAAATACTGGAAATCGAACATTTTATCAGAGATGAAGTCAGGGTTGATAGCAACGATCTTGTTGGCGTCCACCTGTCTATAGTGAGCAGTGTGGTATACTTGAAATTAGTTAACGAAGACATATGTGACAAAATTCTAAGTGCAACTCGAAGTGGTCTTAAGTTCCGTCACTCTGATGGACACATCGGTGACGTAACTGTGGAACATGTGGGACTTGGACGGCGGACGATACATGTATTTGAACTCCCTTTAGAGGTGCCTTCAGAGGTAGTGGTATCTGCATTCCGCCCATTTGGGAAGGTGATTAGTCATACAGCTGAAAAGTTGGTTCAGTTCACTAAATACCTGGTTCTCAATGGAGTACGACAAATCCACATAGAGCTAACCAAACATGTGCCGTCCTACTTATATATTGGTGGCTGCCGTGCAATTATTATTTATGGTGGCCAGCCGAAAACATGCTCGGGATGTGGCAAAGAAGGATACCTCCGTTCCAGTTGTCTGCAAAGCAGAATCACACAGTTACTTCCTGGGGACCTGCCGGCCACGACCGCTCCGACGACGCTACCGCTGACGTTTGTCGAAGTTCTCCATAACGACCCCCGACTGCGATCACCACTGGCTCCTACTACTGCCACATCGTCGTCCCTGGTAATGCCTCAGGCTGTTGCGGAAGGAGCGGCGCCTTAGCCTCCTCCTCCCGGCATGTGCATTGGTGACGGCCCTTGACTCCATGGTCGTGCCTACCGATGCTTTTGTGCCCGAACATCCGGATTCCCAGGCGTCTTCGGACACTGAAGATCACGTGCGCAAGCAAATGTTGCCGAAGAGACGTCGGAAACGGCTGATCGCCCCGTCTGACACCTGCAGGACACAGTCTCGAGACGATGAGGATCACACCTATCAAGATGTTGCCCCTATGAACGATTCCGTCTTAGAAGCACCAGTCTTCACCCCGTCGGAGGTGCAACCATCTTTGCATGCACCAGACGCTGTACCTATGGACGTTGAACAGCAGCTGAGCCAGCACCATTCTTCCACCGCCGATGTGACGCCGCCTTCAGACTCCACAAGTACTCCACCGGACACACACCATTCACGCACCTTTGCGTGGTCTGACGATGTAGACGACGAAACACCCTCCGTTGAGACAGCAGCGAATGCTGCTGCTCCAACCCACGACTGCTAATCGACAGGGTTGCTGGATGAGGATGTGCAGCCTACTGGGACAACATTCCTGTTCGCTGCTGCTCTTCGTGCCTCCATGAGCGCACCATTAGTCCCAATTCCACGACAAGCTTACAGGATTGGTTCCATCAATGTCAACACCATTGCCACCCCTGTCAAACTACAATTGCTCCGCGAAATGTTGAGGGCGTAGGACCTCGATGTTACCCTTTTGCAGGAAGTTCGCCTGGCGACGTTTCCAAATATCTATGACTATGTGTCCTACCTCATGCCGTGTGCTGACGGCGCCAGTGGGACAGCTATTCTTTTAAAGGAAGGCATTGAGGTAGACGACGTGATTTACCTACCATCGGCTTGGAGTCTTTCTGTGACTTTCCACGGTGTCCGAGTCATCAATGACCCGCTCCGTTGGGCACGGCCAAGCGACGGGAACAGTCGCGATTCTATGCAGAACAGGTCGCTCCTTTGTTTGTAGGCCGCTACGACCATATTATTCTTGACGGAGACTTCAATTGTGTGTTATCCCAGAAGGACCAACATCCCCATTTCACCACATGCCAGGAACTCAAGCTGCTCGTGCACGAACTGAACCTCACCGATACTTGGGACCGCGTGCATGATGATTGGCCTGAATGTACGTACGTCACCAGCCATTCAGCAAGTCGTCTTGACCGTGACTACGTTTCCCAAGGACTCGTAACTGCCACGCTCGACGCTTAGTTATAGCCTACCGTCTTTTCCGGCCATATCGCCTACATTTGCACTTTTTCGATCCAGAGGCAGAAAGTGTGGCGCGGTCGAGGCCTGTAGAAGCTGAATGTCGCCCATCTCAAGGATACGGAATGCAGGCAGGTCGTAGAAACGACGTGGAACAACTGTGTGAGACGCCTTCCAGCGTACCTTTCAACACTCTGGTGGTGGCTCGACTGCACCAAGCCTGTTTTACGTCGTTCGACGATGAATTACGGTCGTGACAAAATGCTGTGGCAACGACATACCATGAAATACTATTTCACAATTCTCCGGGAACTTTCAAACCATGTCCCCTCTGTTCAACGACAGGTTGAAATTTAACTTATTAAGGCGAAGATAATTTCTCTTATGCGTCACCGCCTAGAAGACACAATAGTACACTCAAGTTGTCACGATTGTGTACTAGGAGAGCCCCCGTCCATGCATCATATTATCCGAGAGAAGCAACGGTTTCGGGAAAAGCTGGTCAACGCCCTCGATGTGCCAGATGGTAGTTGATTGACGTCCCTGAATGACATTCCCCTCCCACCCGAATTCGTAGAAGGCTTGCTTATCCCGGTCCCCAAGTCATCGGGAGATCGGGGAGTTGAGCATTATCGGCCGTTGACCATGTTAAATTGTGACTTCAAGATTTTTACCCGGATTCTTGTCGCTCGCCTTCGGCGTGTCATTTCTTAAGTCATTTCTCTGGATCAAACGTGATTTGGTGGTGACAGTAACATTCAGACGGCACTCAGCGATTACCGTGACGTCATAGCACTGGACACGACCTGCCGCCGTCGCGGTGCCTTAGTGACAGTGGACTTCGACCGCGCCTTTGATAGAGTGAATCATGCCTTTCTAGAAAACGTACTCAGACGGATGGCCTTTCCCACAGGTTTATACACATAGTTTTGCGGCTCCTCCGAGGTGCCACGTCGAGAGTGCTGGTCAATGGCCGTGTGACGGGCCCTATTAATGTCATGCGGTTGGTCCGTCAAGGCTGTCCGCTGTCGATGCTGCTTTTTGCCATCGTCCTTGAGCCACTGTTACACGGTCTGAGGAGCCGGCTCACAGGGATAACAATGAAGGGGAATGCTTTCATCTGCCACGACTATGCAGATGACGTGGTGTTCCTGGTTCTATCGGAGGATGAAGTGCGAAAGCCACTGGCATGAATCAACCAGTACGGGACGGCTGCCGGCAGCCGTGTGAACCTGACGAAATCTAGTGCTATGTCCGTCGGTAGAGGTCTTCCAGCAGAGAGTGTGGCTCCATTACCATTAGTGGAGAAGCTCAAATGTTTGGGGATCACCTTCACGTGTGATATACAGCGCACGGTCTCATTTAACTATAAACGCCTGCTTCAAGCTATCCGCGTGAACGTTCGTGGCAACCTCCTGAGAGCAATGGACATGTTACAAAGGGTGGATTTTGTTAACAGTCATCTAGTTTCGCGACTGCCCCATCTAGCACAGATTTCACCGATGCCAAAGGTAATGGCACACAGATTTCAGGCGGCCTTCGGCTACTTTGTAAGCGCGGGTCTTATTTTCAAGGTGCACTACGACACGCTGGCACTTCCTCCTCGAGATGGCGGCCTCGGCATTGTCAACGTCCAAGCCAGAGCAGCTGCCCTTTATGTAAGTACGATGGTTAAATCGTGGACTCGCCGCCGAACCGGATTTCTGGAAGCCTGACTGACGAACTGGCCTCTCCCTCTCGAGTGGCACCTGTTGCAGTAGCCCATATTTCTTCCTCGCTCTCACATGTCAGGACCTTTTTCATCGAATACAGTGATGTCCATGCCGACGTGCCTAGTACCAGAAACCCTGCCGCACGTGATGTTTACCGCCTAACGACGGGAAATCATATTAGTAATGTTGTGGAAAGCCGATATCCTACGATCGCATGGCCCGTGGTTTGGCGTTCTGTGCACCACGTCCTCCTCGACACGAGCGCTCGTGCGACCTGGTATCTGGTCGTTAATAGAAAATACACGGCACAACTTCGTCTACATGCCATAAAAATGACAGATTCGCCGCTGTGTCCTCGTTGTCACACGCTGGATACGAACATCAACTGATGTGTGGGTCTTCTGCAGAGGTGTGGCAGCTGATTCAGAAGATCCTTGCCTTTTCTCTACGTACGGCTCCCCATGCCATTACACGGCAATCTCTTCTGTTCCCAGATGACACATAGTTCCCACGTAGGAAGACCAACGCTGTGATCTGGATAAAAGGCCTCTCAATCTCTTATTTGTTCCATGAAGGTGATAAGAGTGTTCTTGATTTTTTGACGTTCCTGCAAGATCGCTTTACTTTTCTCGTGGTCCATCCGCGATACCGTCAGTACTGTGCCAACTTTTTGGGTAGTGCCTTCTTCGATCCCCCCCTGCAGCTGGGGTGTCCCAGGTATGAGAAGGTTATTTCAGTGAGATTGTGTAATATCAGGACTCGGTCCAATATATCGGCAAATGCAATATTCTTCGTGAAGACGTGCCTGGAACGTGCCTGGCTGCCTTGGGATTCAGTGTGCGTCTACCCACAAGCAGGCGGGACGCGGATGCCATTTTGTCTGTTCTGTCAGGAGGACGTTTTCTTTAAATTCTATAATTCCCTTTTTATTTTGTTTGTTATTGATGGTAATTACACATAATTGTTTTTCGCCTGGAGGGCGTCCTATGTGATCTCAAGAAATAAAAAAAGTCAGTAGAACACTTGCCCGCGAAAGGCAAAGGTCCCAGTCCGGCACACAGTTTTAATCTGCCAGGAAGTTTCATATCACCGCACACTCCGCTGCAGAGTGAAAATTTCATCCTAGGTACTTGGCTATTTTTGGCAAGTCAGGCATGTTACGGTTTGCAGAAAGCATTTCCCCTCAGCGCTCAGGGACATCAATGATGTGCATGAGGTATTCTAAACAAGAATTTTGTTTATAAATAACTATTTGGTTTCGGCAAGTATTACCTCTCTCTATCTCTCTCTCTCTTTCTCTCTCTCTCACTGCTGCAGATGCTGAGAAAGCTTCTAGTATTAAAGACTGAATGTTCCTGAAACAGTCGAAATAGCCGTATTATTGGAGACTGCTGTTGAATGTTTTGACAATGAGCAGATTAGAGAGCTGCATATCAGGAAGTAGTTTGTCTGTGGAAACGATCGACGTAGTCCATTATTTATGAACACAGACGACCGTGGGCCACACACACACACACACACAAACACACACACACATATATATATATATATATATATATATATATATATATATATATATATATATATATATATATATATATATATATAATCACACACGTGTTGTCAAAGTAAAGTATTGTTCTAGATTGGCGACAACTTTTGATTGCTCTCGTCCATCTATACACTTGAATTCCTGAATGAACACTTGCATTTAGATCCTGCAGACTGGACCACATCACTCTTGTGAAATCATAACACGACTCACCATGCCACCTTACGAGCCAATTGAGGCTATGCCAGCCGGCCGCCGCTGCAGATTCGGGCCCGCCAGCTCTGCATGCGTCCGCTGTGAAATCTTTGCGCATGATCTGTAAGCGCGTAGGAAGGATTTTCGATTGACTTCCGAGGTCAAATTGCTGTGAACTGGGTTATAGAGGTATCAGCATTCCCGTCAATTTTTTCGACAATGGTATTGTGCACATCTAAATCTAACGAACGACAGATGACAGAAGTCTCCGGTGAGTGTAGGTATGAAGTTTTCAGCAGTGGAAGCTTAGACAAACTAGCTAACTGAAAGCAAGTTACAGTTCAGACAAATTGTTCTGGAAAAACTTTAACATAGAGTAATACTCAATTAATGCGATTAATGCGTCATACTAAAGCTTACGAATGGGAATATGCACTGAAGACCATATTTCAGTGCTAAATGTTTCCGGTAGGTATAGGTATGAAGGTATTAGCAGTGAGAAGTGCCAAAGTGTAGCTTTGAACAGCGCAATGTTTTTCCTACAGGAGCTTGATTTTACTGAACCGAGGACCACTTACAGATAGTGCCGAAGACATCCAGATCTTAGAAAGCACACCGATGCTGACCGTCCCGTTCTTCATCCACGACGAATTGTCAGGTATTTCGCTATTGTTCCATGGTGGGGAGGCAGTCTTTCCAACGTTTAACAGGTTGAAGGAAGCGTCGTGCTCTTGAGTCTTTTGTCCACCTGTGACTGATTTCTTCACATCGGAAACAGAAACCTCTTGTTCGACCGTGAGGTGATGTGATCAGTAACATCACACTACATTGTTGGAGGCCTTAGTAAGACAAGTCTCTTTCTCTTTGTATGTCATTAGTCCGGCAGGTACGAAAATTCCAGAAGGATCTTGTTCGACTGTGAGGTATACTGGCATTCTACACATTTCCTATCATTATTTGGTTGAGAGGTCATCGATTGTGATGTGTTGCATGAATTGAGATGGTAAAACACCGTTGGGAGATATATTTTCTGTTTCTCTAGACATTAGAAGCACATATGATTATGAGTATTGAAACCTCAGTCGACTTTGCGTAGTACAAGGATGATGTGGTATCTGTTTAATCATTGACATCGTCATTCATGAAAAAAATACGAGCGGAACTACCAGTTTCTTCTGTTCTAGAGTTTTAACATAAAAATCTTCACAGACGAGGTAAGTTTCGAATTACTCAGCGGCTTGCAGCATATCCCACGTAATGACCTCTGTCAAGTTTCGGCTCTCTAAACATATAATTATACTGTGCAGGCAATCGCTAACCAACTGCTATGCGGTTGATATCGAGAACAGTAGCGTAAATGGTATGTTACTCTGGCAAACCATGTGAAAATACATGAAATCCTGAAACTTTTCATATTCTCCTCGATGTTCTCAGCATAAAGGTTTCACGAACACCTTCGTTTTTTGGCGTGTAAAATGGAAGATCGGTTTCGAGATCGGTAAATTAATTCCCGAATGACGAAGCATTTCTCATCGACAAAGCAGAGAACGTAAATATTCCTGTCATCCCAGAGTCTGTAGATGGTCCCAACTCTTGTAAAAACTACGGCAGGAAGCAGGCCAGACCGGAAATAGTACCGTTAGTGCAGGAGCAGCCCACCCTTTGGCCACTAGTTTGTAGAGTGACTGCTGTTAGTGGAAGCGTCCTGATCATGCATCAGGTTAGCATATGCGGGAGCGGTGGCTTCATGACCGTTGGCCACCATAGATGGCCGAATAACTTCCTGGGGCATATCTAGCACTGCGACTATACACAGTGCATGTGTGGGAGTTGTGTGTCTTCGCATTATATGTAGAAGTGTTTACTTTTTTTATTTATTTACACGTCAAGTTCCGTAGGACCAAATTGAGGAGCAAATCTCCAAGTTCGTGAAACGTGTCAGTACATTAAATTACAACATAAAAGTAACAACAGATAAAAATAAATGTTTATGAACCCGAAAAAAGTCAGTCCATAAGTTTAAGTAAACGCAATCAACAATACAATAAGAATCAACTTAATTTTTCAAGGTGGTCGATAGCTATATGCAGAATTGATGATTTTGTATGGTGCAGGATACTAATTGTGTTTACTATAGCGATGTGATATGGTGGTACAATCGTTTTCACAAGAATAGCTATCGACTATAATTCTTGTCATCGGTCCATCTGTAGACAGTTGCAGCCAATGCTCCCACACAAACAGCAGAATTTTGGTGGATAAATTCCATAAGAACTAATCAGATCGCTTTAAGTAAACGCAGTCAACAATACACTAAGAATCAACTTAATTTTTCAAGGTGGTCGATAGCTATATGCAGAATTGATGATTTTGTATGGTGCAGGATACTAATTGTGTTTACTGTAGCCATGTGATATGGTGGTACAATCGTTTTCACAAGAATAGTTTTGGACTATAATTCTTGTAATCGGTCCATCTGCAGACAGTTGCGGCCAATGCTCCCACACAAACAGCAGCATTTTGGTGGATAAATTCCATAAGAACCAATTAGATCGCTCCATTCACAGGGAGATCCACGATGTCAGAGTGTAACAACATCTCCTTTGTCGAGGGCATAGGAGTCTCTACAGACTGGTTCGAACAAGACAGAGGCAGAACAATGTATCAATGGAAAGTTCTGTGACATCAGAGTGTCACGTGATATCTTCTTTGTTCGTGTTTCATACGCAAGTCCAGGCAAACAACACTCCTCTGATGCGCATCTTCATACTTTCGCTGTGCAAAGACTGTTCCATAAAATTTCGGGCGTGCATCTGCATAAATTCGACGCCTTCTAATACTCTGGCTGAATACCATCCAGCCATTTTCAGAGTGAACTGAGTCTCACTCTGAAGAAGACTGGACGGTATTCAGCCGAAATATTAGGAGAAGAAGTCGAATTTATCGGACTGCACACCCGAAATTTTGTGGAACAACGCTCCTCTGATTCGGACATGTGGGATGCTGTCCCCCACTCACCACTGTGGCTTTACATCATCTTCAGACCAACAGTTGCAGGACACCGAATATTCATTGAAAATTCCAGCCATTTTCCTCATCTGTAGGAAGTGCTTCGAAATCTAGGACAATCTTTTGTGTCTATATTTTTCCGCGATCTACTGTGTGTTTAGAAATGTCATGAACTTTTCGAAATCCAGTTATTCTGATTTTCTCGTCTGTTTGTAGGTAACAGTGTGGCTTTCTCATTATAGAACTGCAATTTGAGAAGTGAGGAAAATAAAAACAAGCGTTGTAACATCCCTGACTCAGCGTTTCAGAAAAGTGAACACCATAGTGAGAGTAGAACTCAGAAATGTTTTTCTCTCTGACAATGCCTCCAAACATGCACCTGAAAGTTGAAAGGGAGGGGGGCAGAAAGTGGGAGGTGGCTGTAGGATAGTTTCAAGCACTCTCTGGTGGTGGTATTGTGCGCTAGGGCAGACTGTCTTCAAACTCCAAGGTGAACAAACACACATGTGATAAGAAAAAGTGGGTGTATAGGGTGTTGCAAAGTGGCAGCAGGGGGCACTGTAGCATGAAGAATAATCTACCAGTAGGACAACACCAGTATGAACACATTTTCCGCTAAAATAAGTAAATGCATCCTTACTTCCTTCCACTAATGCAGTTCAGCACATACTAAGTCTTTTCCCGCCAATTCACAAGGGGGGGGGGGTGAGGATGGAGTGGGTGTGTGGCTTCATAGGCAGGAGGGCGCCTGGTGGGGGAGTTAGGTTAGTACAGGTTCCTCAATTGCCTTATTTGCCACCAAAATTTTACTTTTGTACCATGATCTCAGTGTGATGTTGCTACATCTATGGCTGCCATCTTGAATCCGCCACTTTGGATAAATTTGGCAACAACAGAAGCTGTACCAGAAACAGCCCAGCACCACTACTATCCTGGTTCGTAGGAGGGCTTTTATTTTATGTGTAGACATCCTGTAAAATATAAAACTATTAAAGAGCGACCTCTTTGTTCACTTTAAGTCGTTGGGATGCTAGATCCATTGAAAGCTTGCACCCTGTAGAGTGAGTACACAGGGTGCCGCAGGAGGAATATTCAGTATTCAGGGATATGACGGGAATGATCATTCGAACCAAAAAGTTTAGTGAACATGACCTCAAACATGCATTACTTAAGAGCTTCAGCCACTTGTTCATCTTCGCTAACTCGACAAACATTACTTTTACTGAACTAGCGCTCACAGCTCTTAAGGTAAGTATTTTAGAACCGATGGTTACTAGACAGCTCTTTCCTGTTTTGGTTCATAGTACCTTTTGAAAACTATTGAAATGTTCACAGCTTTAAGGAACGGTTTGTCTTTTAAAGCCCACGTTTACTAGAGCTTTTGCTTCGAATCATCATTCCTGTCATTCACCTGAACATTGACCATTCCTCTTTGGACATGCCGTGTGCCTTCTTAGGCAGAATCTACTATTTGCAGATGGTTTGAAATGTATCAATATCGACATAAGTGGTACAACTTCTGCTTTTGTAGTGAGTGTATCAACTTTTATCGCGTGATCACATAATCATAACTCACTAACTTTAAGAGTTTTCTTATGACTGCTGGTGCCATGCTTTTATGATAGTACTATGTTTAAAGTGATTTTAACAAGCACACGTTGCTCCAATATTTGCATTCTGCTCTACCATCCGAGGAAAGGTGTTATGTTTGTATTTTCTTACAGTTGATTCAGTCGCCCTGCAGTGTAATGATTAGGTTTTCTGATGAACCACTTAGCAGAGATACGATTAGACTTTTTAATTTATTAATCGTATGGGGAATATTTCTGTATTTTCTTAATATTGCCTATTCTGGAATCGAGCCAACTGGAACTGTATTAAATGTAGCAGATGTTACGTCTTATATTAATTTATGCGTGAGTTTGTTCTAATAATCATTGTAATAAAGCAGAAGTTTATTTAATTTTCCAGTTTCTTTACCTCGACGCGACTAATGCTCCCAGCTCATGCTTTTTCAAAATAATAATCAATAAATATTTTTTCTGTTAATGCTAGTATACTGTTAACTTTTACTGCGTCATTGCGATATCTATGTGGAGTCAGTTGAATGTTACGCTTAATTATATAAAATTAAGGTAATTCATACTAACGAAAGAAGAAGTTACGACGGCCAACTTCTTATCTCATTCTTTTCAGGTAGGATAGCGTTGTCAGTCCGTCTATCAGTAATTGTATCTGCGATATAATTATTTTCTTCTCATATCTAAGGATAGGAACTGACCTGTAGTTGCCTATGGAGGTTGTTTATTAACCGAACCACATCAGAACATCTCTCAAGCATGACAGGCTGCACCGTTGCCCAGTACACGTATTGGTCTGTCGAATCGTGCTTGGGTTTAGTCAGATGCTCATCATCGCTATAGGTTTTATTTTAATTTTATGCCGTATATTTTGTCGGAGGTATTCATCCTTGATATCATGCATGAGCAACCTTTGGTTACCTGCGAGTCTGATTCACATATTACCTGCGGACCACCTTGTCAGGTGACGTGACAGCAGCGCTTCTAGCAAATTAACTCAAAACTAGTGCGTCTGTGATGTTAATGCTACGGCGTAACACATCGGTGTGAGTGGCATCCCTTTCCCGACATGCCACGCCAACAAATTTTGCTTCAAAAACACGTGATTTTGAGGTTTTCATTTTATGTGTACATCACCTTGAAGTTTACACTTATTTGTGGTTCGCGAACACAATGTATTTTATTACGACGTTTTGCAACAGCTGTTTTCGTTGCGGAATTCTGGATCGAGGATAGTAGACAATGTTCAACACGCGTAAATAAATGTCAGCATCTGACGCCGGGTACTCAGGCGTATTGCAGTGTCATCATGGAAAAATAAACGCCTAAACGGCAGGTGGTTCATTATAAATTAATTCAGAAAAACAAACGTCTGCAATTAGATAGGCAATCCCGGTCGACATGCAGTTAGGAATAACTCCCGTTTTTCGCCATAGGCAGGACATTCATATACTGGAAATTTAGTGTGTTAGTACCCACAAACAGTATCCTTTTTAAAATGTTTGTCGAAGAATACTTTTGATGACTGGCATGTGTTCTTTCTGCATCACTAAACAAAGCCATACTTTTTATTCGTATTAAAAAGTTTGAAAGTCTAAATGGGTTGAATTTAGCACATATCGGCTGTATTATAGGAAAGACAAAATGGAAAAATGCGGGCAATAGAACGGTGAACTGTCAAAACGATAAATCTTGCCCTCAGAGACACAGTACATATTGTTAATAGAAATAATATTTCGATCGGCGTCTGCACAGTTCATAGTCATTACACAGGCATATCGACAGTAATACTGAACGTGTGAGTGGCCCTTAAATTCCGTGTGACGTCCCTACCATTGCAGGTGATAGGTGCGAATCGTACGTTGTTAGCGCTGCACGAAATGACCGAAACTGCTCTAGCCCACGACAGAAAAGCGCACTAAAACGTGTACAGACTATGGACAATAAGAAAGCATTGCCGTTGTAGGGCGCCAAAGGTCGGCAAAAATATCCAAAAATGATTCCTGCCTATCTCCTTCTTCTCTCTCTCTCTCTCTCTCTCTCTCTCTCTCTCTCATCTGCTCCTACGTGTGTGTGTGTTTTATGCAACCCATAATGTTTTCAGAAACAAAGTGTGAGATTTTCATATTGTCTCACTTGCTAACTGCAAGTTTTCAGTCCTGAAGGAAAAATGAACAAGACCTTTATGTAGGAGATTTAAAGTAGCTAAATTTTGTACTGTGATACGATTTCGCTAGAAGCCATAGTTTTCGAGTTATTTAACAGAAACGTTCAAAAGTGACCTTCAGTAGTGCTTTTCTTGAATAAAACCGTGGCCTTCAGAGAAAACATGTAGTTGTTGTGGTCTTCAGTCCTGAGACTGGTTTGTTGCAGTTCTTCATGCTACTCTATCCTGTGCAAGCTTCTTCATCTCCCAGTACCTACTGCAACCTACATCCTTCTGAATCTGCTTAGTGTATTCATCTCTTGGTCTCCCTCTACGGCTTTTACACTCCACTCTGCCCTCCAATACTAAATTGGTGATCTCTTGATGCCTCAGAACATGTCCTACCAACCGATACCCTCTTCTAATCAAGTTGTGCCACAAACTCCTCTTCTCCCCAATTCTATTCAATACCTCCTCATTAGTTATGTGTTCCACCCATCTAATCTTCAGCATTCTTCTGTAGCACCGCATTGCGAAAGCTTCTATTCTTATTCTCTTCTTGACCAAACTATTTATCGTCCACCTTTCACTTCCATACATGGCTACACTCAATAAAAATAATTTCAGAAACGACTTCCTCACACTTAAATCTATACTCGATGTTAACAAATTTCTCTTCTTCAGAAACGCTTTGCCTGCCATTGCCAGTCTACATTTTATATCCTCTCTACTTCGATCATCATCAGTTATTTTGCTCCCCAAATAGCAAAACTCCTTCACTACTTTAAGTGTCTAATTTCCTAATCTAATTCCCTCAGCAACACCCGACTTAATTCGACTGCATTCCATTATCCTTGTTTTGTTTTTGTTGATGTTCTTCTTATACCCTCCTTTCAAGACACTGTCCATTCCGTTCAGCTGCTCTTTCAGGTCCTTTGCTGTCTCTGACAGAATTACAATTACATAGGTGATTACTGCTTGCTCAATATACAGATTGAATAACACTGGGGCGAGGCTACAACCCTGTCTCATTCCCTTCCCAACCACTGCTTCTCCTTCATGCCCCTAGACTCTTATAACTGCTATCTGGTTTCTGTAAATATTGTAAATAGCCTTTCGGTCCCTGTATTTTACCCAGTCCACCTTGTCAAAAGCTTTCTCTAAGTCTAGAAATCCTAGAAACGTAGGTTTGCCTTTCCTTAATCCATTCTAAGATAAGTCGTAGGATCAGTACTGCCTCACGTATTCATACATTTCCACGGAATCCAAACTGATCTTCCCCGAGGTCGGTTTCTACCAGTTTTTCGATTCGTCTGTAATGAATTCGCGTTAGTATTTTGCAGCCGTGAGTTATTAAATTAATAGTTCGGTAATTTTCACATCTGTCAACACCTGAATTTTTTGGGATTGGAATCCCAGTAAAAATTTAGGTACATTAAATTTCCTACAAAAAGGTGCTGTTATTTTTTCTGTAGGACTAATAGATTGCACGTAGACAGTGGGAGAATATGAAAATCTCGCGTGTGGATTTTGAAGGCGTTGCGGGTTGCATAAGACCCACAGGTAGAGGCACCTGTATCACTGTGTATGTAAGAGCGATAAGAAAATGTCGCGTGTCTTGTGCCATTCCGGCCTGCGATCTTTCCCCGCTCGCCTGTAGCTGGTGCGACTGCTTCGGCGTCGGCGCGGCCAGGAAGTTGGGCGGTTTCGGTGGACCGTGTAGCACCTGCGTGCGCCGCATTTCCCGACGACGGCGGCACATCAAACGGCGCCCACGCGGCAGCCTGCGCAGCCTTGCGTCCTTCGCCGTGGGTGGCGCGCGGGTGGCTGGCACAGCCGGAGAGGCCGCCGCATCGCTGATCCCACATCTCACCGCCGCCTCTCATACCCGCGGGCACACTTGCGTAATAAGTTCGCCTATCAAGAAATTAGCTTCCAGTCGCGACGAAAGTAAGAGCTCTTTCATGCTACTTCCAGTCTTTCTTGCTCTGCCGTGTCTCACTGCACTCTGACAGTATGACGAGGCCCGTGACACTAGCGACCTTTCATCCCGTCTACAAGTAATGTAGAAGGCGCGAAAAGTTTTGCATTCAGGAAAATGAGCTCTCGTCTGAACACCTCACTAAAATCAATATTCCGCCACCAAGAGAGTCATATGAACACAGTTAATTATCTGCAACGTGCCGTATCCAGCCGTAAAGCTCTTTGCACCCGAGCAATTGCGAGCTCGCAGCGTTAATTTTTCGCACGTTTTGGCAGTGCATGTGAAGCAATGGAGACGCGCACAATACGGCGGCGACGCTGCGAAGTCACCGCGTACTGCTAAACAGCACATCCAGCTAAGACTATCATCATGGGATTAAGAACAGAGCCGGGTCGATTCAAGTACGTGTAAAGTTTTTGAGGGCTTCGCTGCCAAAGAGAATCAGGATAGAGATGCTATAAGCAAATATAACTGTTAAACTACTTTGTGAATGAGTTCTACGGATGGCGTTTTTGCTCGAATGTGGCCTTCTAAAATATGAAATATCGCTAAGCAGCAAATGCTTTCCTTCCTGGCAAGAACCCTTTGATCTTCAGTTCACAATAGCACATGAAAATAAATTCTATTGTACTACAGCCATAAAATACATAATTGCTTACATTTCAAGAATTCAGTGTACACTTCTATTTTGACCGACCGTATATAGATACTTTTGTCTTGCCTGTGATGTCACCGCCAGACACCACACTTGCTAGGTGGTAGCCTTTTAAATCGGCCGCGGTCCGGTAGTATACGTCGGACCCGCGTGTCGCCACTGTCAGTGATAGCAGACCGAGCGCCAGCACACGGCAGGTCTAGAGAGACGTACTAGCACTCGCTCCAGTTGTACAGCCGACGTAGCTAGCTACAGTTCACTGACCAATTCGCTCTCATTTGCCGAGACGATAGTTAGCATAGCCTTCAGCTAAGTCATTGCCTACGACCTAGCAAGGCGCCATAGCTTTGATAATTAATATTGTGAAGCATGTATCATCAAGAGCGATGTGCTACAAATATGGATTAAAGTTAAGTATTACAAGATTTTCGTACTTTATTGCAATTCTCAAGACATTGTCCTGTTCCAGACCTCACGCCAATCTGCGTGAGCTTAACGCGTGCCTTTCGGCTACTTCCGAGTGGCGTGGCTGTCTTGCTACGCCACTACATTGCCATAGTACGTCTCCAGCATTTTCTACAAAGTAATCAGCGAACACATATCTCCTACTCTTACGTGACTTCCTCCTTTGGTTGATCAGTTTTTATTGTCCAGGTTACGTAGCACGCTTTTCAGATCACCTGGCATTCCTCAGCCAGCTTTTCTCTATGAACATAGATATCTGCTCTATGTGCAAGACTTCCCACACAGATTTAGAAACTTCCCTTACTATTCTACAAAGTATTGTGAAATGATAATTAAATCAAGACCCTACGCTGTCGACAGGCGTTGATATACGTCAATGAGGCCGGCCGCGGTGACCGTGCGGTTCTGGCGCTGCAGTCCGGAACCGCGGGACTGCTACGGTCGCAGGTTCGAATCCTGCCTCGGGCATGGGTGTGTGTGATGTCCTTAGGTTGGTTAGGTTTAAGTAGTTCTAAGTTCTAGGGGACTTATGACCTAAGATGTTGAGTCCCATAGTGCTCAGAGCCATTTGAACCATTTTTGAACGTCAATGAGGACAGCTGAAAATATATGCCCTGACCGGGACTCGAATCTGGGATCTCCTGCTTTCATGGGAGACGCTCTATCCATCTGAGCCACCGAGGGCACAGAGGTTAGTGCGACTGCAGGGATTTATCCCTTGCACACTCCCCATGAGACCCACATTGCCAACTTAGTGTCCACACACTACATTCGTAGTGCGGCTGCCCATTACACTGATTACTCGCGGCAGACAATCTTACCGAGTCCCGTAACGGTTCGGGAAATAAGTGTGCATCCGCACAGAAACAAATGTTCAAATGTGTGTGAAATCTTATGGGACTTAACTGCTAAGGTCATCAGTCCCTAAGCTTACACACTACTTAATCTAAATTATCCTAAGGACAAACACACACACCCATGCCCGAGGAAGGATTCGAACCTCCGCCGGGACCAGCCGCACAGTCCATGACTCCACACAGAAGAAGAAGGTCAATGGCCGGTTAGCCTTAAGTATATGAAGATGTTATCTGTTCTTTCGGACATGTCTGAAAGAACAGATAACATCTTCATAAAGTACTGTGTGTCTGCATAGATAATGCAGATTATAGTGCAGCCCCTGCTCAGATATCTGGAAAAGATGAACAGTTCACGGTGCAGCTGCTTTTATACTGTTAATTCATCAAACAACAGTACATTCATTCAAAACTACAGAATTTGCTTTCATCTGCTCTTAATCCCGTAAACAGTATCGTGAACGCTATTTTCGCCAGCTGTGAACTAACCAGTGGGTGACTCAAAATCTCCTGTTGCGTTTCGGAACATATTCGTAAACGAAATAAGCAAACACTGCTTGCGTTTTGCGTCATACGTGCATACTGATTGGACTCCAATCTAGTGCTGCTGAGCGACTATCGCTGCGAAGCCGTGTGTGCACTGAAACGATTTCTAACCCCGCAATATCACTGCGAGCGCGCGCAGCCACGAGTATTACTCGCTCGTGTGCATCCAGCCAGAGTGAATGGGGCATTGCAAGTGTGCTGCGAACTCCAGCAACAGCTGCCGTCAAGCACTTTGATGTGGCCGATTTGAATGTGGAATTCGTTAACTGAAGAAATGAAGAAATACCCTGAAATAAGGGGCACATCTCGCAAGGAGTATCATGATGGGATTAAGAAGAGAGCCGCTAGTTTCAAATGTTAGAATGAAAAGTATTGTTCAAAAACCAGATCACGTGAAAAATTATGTTTAACTGTATAAATGTTTTTTAGTTTTTTTGTGTGTGTTTGCATTCTATTGGTGGCATTTTTGCTCGTGTGTGGCCATCGAAAACTTGAAATAGCGCTAACCAGCAAATGCTTTGCTCCCTGGCTATAATCCTTTCAAATGAATGAACAAATCTTTTGGTAACAATAACAGTTTAAAATAAATTCTGTTCAAAACTTCAGTGTGATCAATGCTTTATTGTGCTAAGGCACAAAATACATGATTACACGTATTTCAATACCGACCTAAATAGAACAGTCTTTCACGTTGAGCAATAAATTAATTCAGTGTTAACTGCCACTGTTACCAACCAAGTTTATACACTTTTCTCTTGTTATAATACTTTGCCAGCGCTGTCTACAATCACTGAAAATATTACTTCTACTGTCAAATGAACTTCTTCCTTGAGGTCATACGATTTCATTGTCCAGATTACACAGCATGTGTGTACACAAGGGGTCTTCAAAGTTAAAACGATCTTTGAAACGGCAACAGTTGTGAAGGACACAGCACCATTTGATAATGCTAACAGCAAAAGTCAGATTAACATTGATAGGTCTGTGAGATAGTCTCTATTTATATGTCAGACTTACAAACACGCACTGCGCATATTTCCGACCACGAATTGTTAAAGAACCGTTTCTTGTTAGAAAGGAAAGTTCCGGTGTTCGGTATCACTACAAAATTAGACAGATTAGATTAGGTGATACTGAAAAACTCATCGCAAAGTCTTTGCTATTTATTGGTGATTGTAGTTTTACTGTTAATTCATTAATACACTGAACATCCATTCAGAAATAATTAAAGAATTTATTACTTTCATCTTGTCTCAAATTTATAAATAATGACAAGAACGCTCCTCTCAGTAGCCGTGAACTAACGAGTGCGTGAGTACAAAACCTGACGTTGCATTTGTTAATACACTACTGGCCATTAAAATTGCTACACCACGAGGATGACGTGCTACAGACGCGAATTTTAACCGACAGGAAGAAGATGCTGTGACATGTAAATGATTAGCTTTTCAGAGCATTCACACAAGGTTGGCGCCGGTGGCGACACCTACAACGAGCTGACACGAGGAAAGATCCCAACGGATGTCTCATACACAAACAGCAGTTGACCGGCGTTGCCTGGTGAAACGTTGTTGTGATGCCTCGTGTAAGGAGGAGAAATACGTACCATCACGTTTCCGACTTTGATAAAGGTCGGATTGTAGCCTATCTCGATTGCGGTTTATCGTATCGCGACATTGCTGCTCACGTTGGTCAAGATCCAATGACTGTTAGCAGAATATGGAATCGGTGAGTTCAGGAGGGTAATACGGAACACCGAGCTGGATCCCAAGGGCCTCGTATCATTATCAGTCGAGATGACAGGCATCTTATCCGCATGGCTGTAACGGATCGTGCAGCCACGTCTCGATCCCTGAGTCAACAGATGGGGACGTTTGCAAGACAACAACCATCTGCACGAACAGTTCGACGGCATGGACTATCAGCTCGGAGACCATGGCTGCGGTTACCCTTGACGCTGCATCACAGACAGAAGCGCCTGCGATGGTGTAGTCAACGACGAACCTGGGTGCACGAATGGCAAAACATCATTTTTACGGATGAATCAACGTTCTGTTTACAGCATCATGATGGTCGCATCCGTGTTTGGCGACATCGCGGTGAACGCACATTGGAAGCGTGTATTCGTCATCGCCATACTGGCGTATCACCTGGCGCGATGTTACGGGCTGCCATTGGTTACACGTCTCGGTCACCTCTTGTTCGCATTGACGGCACTTTGAATAGTGGACGTTACATTTCAGATGTGTTACGACACGTGGCTCTACCCTTCATTCGATCCCTGCGAAACCCTACATTTCAGCAGGATAATGCACGACCGCATGTTGCAGGCCCTGTACGGGCCTTCCTGGATACAGAAAATGTTCGACTGCTGCCCAGGCTAGCACATTCTCGAGATCTCTCACCAATTGAAAACGTCTCGTCGGTAGTGGCCGAGCATCTGGCTCGTCACAATACGCCAGTCACTGCTCTTGATGAACTGTGGTATCGTGTTGAAGCTTCATGGACATCTGCACCTGTACACGCCATCCAAGCTCTGTTTGAATCCATGCCCAGTCGTATCAAGGCCGTTATTACGGTCAGAGGTGGTGGTTCTGGGTACTAATTTCTAAGGATCTATGCACCCAAATTGCGTGAAAATTTAATCACTTGTCAGTTCTAGTATAATATATTTGTCCAATGAATATCCGTGTATCATCTGCATTTCTTCTTGATGTAGCAATTTTAATGGCCAGTAGTGTATATTCAGAAACGAAATAAGAAGACAGCTCCAGCTTTTTTCTGCCTACATTCTTATTGGTTCACTTTCAATCCAGCACTGCTGTGCCATCATCGCTGCGATGCCGGCGTGTGTGGACTGAAACGAATTCTCACGCCGCGATCTCGATGCGAGCACGCGCGACTTAAATCGCTCGCGTGCATCGAGACTACAACGATGAACGTCCCCTAACTAAAAATAGATAGAAACTTTATTTCAGTTGATTTGTACACAGTTGGTTTCCATACACCACGCACATGATAGAAAAGATAACGTTCTACTTAAAAAATTGTAACTCGTTGCTGTAAATCACTGGAAAACAACTAAATAAACTATGCCCTTAACTCTGCAGAAAGAGAAACGTTTCCTAAATTTAGCTTTGTAAATACATATTACTTTCACTGATTATTTTGAAAGTTACGGAGAAAATTAACTCATCTGAGACGCCCAGGACAGAATTAGATTAGGTCTCACTGAAAAGAGCATTGCAAAGTCTTTCCTTTTGATGGGTGATTGTAGTTTTAACTCATTAAAATACTGAAAACCCATTGGAAAATAGTAAAGTAATTTACTTTCATCTTGTCTCAAATCTATAAATAGTGACAAGTACCCGTGAACTAACGAGTGCGTGATTACAAAGGCATGTCTGCAAGTTCTTGTAACGTGCCACGCTCCATCTTCAGCATTGAAACATTACGTGCAAATATCCTATACCAGACGTTGGGTTTTAATGTATCATCCGTAATGTAGATGTGAAAGAGGCGTTAATTTTTGTGAAACATCAGTGGTTTATAAGCATGCATTTCTCATATTAATTTACGGCTACTGCTCACGTACCTCCAAGAATTCTGTATAGGTCTTCTGCCGTCTATATGATTTTGATCTTAAATTAATAAACAGCTATTATAGCTGCAGATACAACTCCGAGAGCCATTTATAGTGTGGCGTTTTGTTTGTGAAAGTTTCTGTTGTTGTGGTTTGTAGTGGTTGAATAGGAGATGTATGTACTGCTCTACCAATCACTTTAGCTGGGGGGAAAAAAATCTTCCATTTCTGACCAGGCGACCATGAGACCTGTTAATCACGAATTTTCATGAGTCTTGGGTAAGTTGTAGAGGAACTTGTCATGAGTAACAGGAGTGTGCCGTTTCATGCGACGACCCCTAATTTCCGAGAAAATCGGTGTTGAAGTTTTATGTCTACCTACTATACCCGAGAAAATAGACATGTTTTGACCAACCGAGTGTAGCGCAGTGGTTAATGTTCACGCTGTCATACGGTATGACTTCATGTCCTGCCCATGTACGTGGTTCTTTTTTTAATGCAATCGCACAGAGTATCATTAAATAGCATATCTCAGGCAAAATTGTTAAAAAATAGTGATTTCCATTGTAGACATTTCATTAATAAATTAGTAATTACTGCAAACTTACGTCAAGTGTGTGTTTTATTTGTTACAGAATAGATTAGAGACTCGCCTTGCTCACTATCACTTGCAGTGCTACAACAGAATTCCGCATGGTATTTGTCGTAGAAACAACCAAACAGAAATTCGTAGAGCACACGCACATTTAATGAAAAATACTGCCTTTCGGGCATACGCACATTTCTGAAGCGATACCGGAAAACACAATTCGTTTAAATCCAAAAAGCCTATTCTTCGATCAGCACCGATGCGATGATCATCTTGTTGAAGCAGGTGCACTAAATTGATGCAGATCTAAAGAATGTATGTATTTTTTTGTCCCTTCGAAGAGATTTCTCTACTACTCTATCTCAAGTCGGGAGCATTTCTAATTTTTTTCCTTCACAAGGTAGGCAAAGTGCAGTACATCATGGCGGGGCACTATCCAAATTATTTTACGTGACTTACACCACACTGAAGCGCTAAGGAAACGTGTATAGTCATGGGTATTCAAATACAGAGATACGTAAACGTGCAGAATATGATGCTGCGCTCAGCAACGCCAATGTGAGACAACAAGTGTCTGGCGCAGTTGTTAGATCGGTTACTGCCGCTATAGTGCCAGGTTATGAATATGTGAGTGAGTTTGGACATGGTGTTGTAGTCGGCGCACGACCGATGAGACACAGCATCTCCAGGGTAGCGATGAAGCAGGAATTTTCTCGTACCACCATTTCACGAGTGTACACTGTATATCAGGAATCCTGTAAAACATCAAATCTCCGACATCGCTGCGGCCGGAAAAAGATCCTGCAGGAACGGGACCAAGGACGGCTGATGGGAATCGCTCAACGTGACAGAAGTGCAAACCTTCCGCGGAATGCTGCAGATTTCAGTGCTGGGCCATGAAAAGTGTCAGCGTGCGAAACATTCAACGAAACATCTTCGATATGGGCTTTCGGAGCCGAAAGCCCACTCATATACCCTTGATGACTGCACAACACAAAGCTTTACACCTCGCCTGGATCCGTCAGCACCGACATTGGATTGTTGATGACTGGAAACATGTTACCTGGTCGGCGAATCTCGTTTCAGTTGTATCGAGCGGATGGGCTTGTACAGGTATAGATGGAACTCCATGAATCCATGGAACCTGTATGTTAACAGAGGACTGTTCAAGTTGTAGGAGGCTATGTAATGGTGTGGGGTGTGTGCAGTTGGAGTGATAAGGGACGTCTAGATACGGCTCAGACAGGTGACACGTAGGTAACCATCCTGTCTGATCACCTGCATCCTTTCATGCCCATTCTGCGTTCCGACGGACCTTGGCATTTCCTACAGGACAATGCGACACGCCACAGGTCCAGGATTGCTACAGAGCTGCTCCAGGGACACTCTTCTGAGTTTAAACATTTCCACCGGCCATCAAACTCCCCAGACATGGACATTATTAAGCATATCTGGGACACCTGGCAACGTTATGTTCAGAACAGATCTCCATCCCTCGTACTCTTATGGATTTATGGACAGCCCTGTAGGATTCATGATGTCATTTCCCTCCAGTACCACTTCAGATATTAGTCGAGACCATGCCACGTCGTGTTGCGGCACTTGTGCTTACTCGCGGGGGCCTTACACGATATTAGGCACGTATATCAGTTTCTTTGGCTCTTCGGTGTATTTCATGATACTATAATATGAAGCTTAAAAAAAGAAATACTTGGGCTGGATTTGAAATTATACCACCAGCCTGACAGCCGTGAGCCTTGGCCAGCGCGTTACGTTCAACGTCTCTGGTATAGCTGGTATGCATAAAACTTCAACGCCGATTTTCTGGGAAACAGGGGACTGTCGCTTGAAAATCCACTAACCAGCTACTCAGAACATATCCCTCTGCCGGCCGCGGTGGTCTAGCGGTTCTAGGCGCGCAGTCTGGAACCGCGCGACTGCTACGGTCGCAGGTTCGAATCCTGCCTCGGGCATGGATGTGTGTGATGTCCTTAGGTTAGTTAGGTTTAAGTAGTTCTAAGTTCTAGGGGACTGATGACCACAGATGTTAAGTCCCATGGTGCTCAGAACCATTTTTGACATATCCCTCTACAACGTACCTAAGACTCACTGAAACCCGCAATTAACAGGTCTTATGACCCATTGTACCCTAACTAATGAACGTATAAACTTCTCATTCTTTTACTAAAAAAAAATTCTTGAAAAAAATTTTTAGGTGGAGAGCGAATTTTACAGCTAAGCAGTGACATAATCGTATTTCACTTGCACATCGTTTATCTCCTTTCTTGTTTCTGAGCTATTTTACATACACAAACACACACACACACACACACTCATACACGCACACACACACACACACACACACACACACACACACACACACACACACACACACTCAAACACACACACCAATTTAGTTTCAAGACTACAGTCTTAAGTTGCAATGAAGGTTTTAAAATTTAAAAAACAGTGCTTGCTGTAGTTTCAACTCAACCTAGCGGTGAAAATAAATATCGGGAACGTCATGCCCCGAAGTCTGGTGGGCACGATTGCTATGGAACTTACTCGATCGCAGATAAAAGCCACAGCAGTCTATAAAGGGACTAGCTTGTGGACGCATATTAACAGTAATTTCACGCATATCTGTAGCGCGTGTAACGAGACAGTGTGTGTTCGTATTGTAGACTACCGTGCTACCATTTCCACGGCAGTGACAAAAAGACACCTCGTACACTGCATGTATTATGGGGAGTATTATCAATACGGAATCACATAGATGAAATGCTGATACCTGACTTCAAGACTACTAAATACTGTACAGAGGAGTAAACAGAGAATTTCGTTAGCATGGTGGTGTGTTCAGTTATTCCAGTGTATCAAAATAAGTCATAAAGAAGCGGAATCTCTTCTTGCCCAGCGATCACAACGACAAAACTTACTGCATGACATCAATAGCGGCCATTCGTAGTCGAGTTATGAACGGAGACAACGAAAGGAATTTCACTAACGAGACATATGGACTACAGTGGGCGAATATAAATTGTCACAGGCGTCTTACAGGTCGGGAAACCAGTTTATGAGCAGGCTAATCACTTTCTGGTTCTACGTAAATGATGCGCACCAACATGTTCATCGTACAAATGCAAAGGTATATTTTCTTGGCGAGGCGTTGATAGCCTTAGGTAATAACTGGTTTTCTTGACGTGGTCATGTCTTATTGAATCTCATAGAGTGATTCCATGCATGAAGTGAAATACTTGAAAGTCTCAAAACACACATAAAAACTTCCCTTAACTTCTTCATTCGAGTAAAATCGTTTTCCAAACTAAATTTTATAGTGGTGTAGGGAAAGTCGGTAACAAAGCGTTTCAGGATGTTTGGTCCATGAAGTCGTACTTGAAATGTCATTGACAAGTGCCCTATATCGCGCTGCCAAACGAAATTATGATTATTATTATTTTCTTGGTGATTTCGTTCGTGTATGAAACTAAATAAAAGGCTACTTCTTTTCATACCATACACATTTCGTTTCCTTTCATTTACGAAGACTCCTCAGTGTGTATGTTTGTATAATATATGTGCTACATAATGTTTCCAAATAGGTTACTATATTACAGTTTTTCTTTGTTCTCTTATCGTTCGGCTAGAGACATCTTTTAGGAGCGTAATTTAATCTAATTAAATTCATGTTTGGATCTGACTATTTTCGCGAGATCACTTATGCGTCGTCCTTTTCAAATGCATTTCACTTGAAAACTTCACTTTCACTTTTTTTCTTTCAAAAACGGGTGACATATTCTTTTGTTTACTGTTTATTCCATCGCTTTGAATTTTTGTAACTTCTTTTGTTTCCCCTTAGTGTCCTAGTGTCTGTATGCAGTTCAATATGTGGATTTCTTTTACGTAGCTGCGAGTGTTATTGCTTGGTGGGACATGCTCTGAGAAACGAGGGAATTCGTGTGTGTGTGTGTGTGTGTGTGTGTGTGTGTGTGTGTGTGTGTGTGTGTGTGTGTATGTGTGTGTATGTGTGTGTCTGTGTGTGTGTATATGTCTGTGTATGTTGGTGAGAGGGAGGGGGGCAGAAAAATATTAGGGCTTTGCGTATGTATGTTCTTTTAATGTGATGAAGAGACTTAGCTTACTGCTTAGCCTGGCTACGTGCTACATTCGCTTTCCCATTATTTTAGATTCATTTACATGCGAATGGAGATAACACCGAAATCATAACTGAACAACTGACACATTAAATTTTTATCACACCTGTACTGCACCACAGAGCTGATGCAAAACTATCTGCATACATCCCAAACAGAGTGTGTTCTCCATCTCAACAGACAACGAGTTACATCTTGCTGAGCTCCACATAACAGTAATGGGTGCAACAGATAACGCCTGACTTAGATTTCGTCGGCCTCCTCGTCCCTCCACCCACAACACTCCCACATACCAGAACAGCCATTCTATTATCACAACAGTGCACAAAATTGTATCGGTAGTACCTATGATATAATTTATATAATTCGACATTAAATAACGTATATGATTCTTCATATACAAGCCTGGAGATGAACAGATCAAGCTAGAAACGCATAGCGTTATGGTAAATTAAATGGAAAATGAAATTAAATGTAACTGCTAGCTGTATAACACAGGAAATTATTCTACACGCTGACGGTCTCTACACTTAGCCGCCATGTCCAAAATTAAAAACATACTTTTATTTACAAGAATTTGATTTGCAACACAGTAAAAGTTTTACAACAGGTCCTTTAGAAGGAGCCGCCGTCTCCTAGTGCGGTACACAGCCATCTCTTTCTGCTCAATGCTTTGGTCGCAGCCTCATCCATAGTAACAAATCTAGAAAAAATTGCTTGGTTTCTGCTGGAAACGATCGAAGATTGATGAGAGATAGGTTTCTGTATTTGCTTTCTGTCAGCAATTGACTAAATGCAGTATACGTCTTAGAGCTTTATCATTCTTAATTTTTTCGGATAAAAATGTACCGTGCTCTTGCTTATGACATCGCTATGATGAGGCCCATTTCATTGCCAAACGTCCAATGCCATACTTTAAACGTTCACCATGTTTTCATCTACTGTTGCATTTTTGGAACGGCTATGATGTTGATCGTCTTCAAGTCAAGTACGGTGTCACTTGAACCAGTTATAACTTTATCTGATGAAAGTAAACAAGCCAGCTCATTATAAACCTTGAATTTCTGTTGGTGATGAAGAGCTGTAAAGAAAGAATTTTATGACCAGCCAAGAGCCCTTTTTGTTCGCATGAACAAAAAGCATATTTGCACTCTGCTGTAAATTTACCCTTGTTGCGGCTAATCATAAGCTTGTGGATGCACAGCACGTTTGGTCAAGTATAGAATTTCTCAGTAGCCGAGGAACATGTTACGCACATTAATGGCACATCCCACGAGTCCTCTTGTGAGCTGCGCCTTATATTTCTGTTTGTATGCATCATCAACCAGCATTTTCCCTGAGACTTCGCTTGTGAATGTGTTCCACACATACATTACATACATCTAGTTCTCCCTCCTCCCTGTGCTCATTTCCCCAATCTCATCTTTCCACCCCTAAGTATCTCCTCATGCCCTCTTTTGCCCATCTTCTTTATTCCATTTCGCTGATCGTATCTTCCTTGCACCTCCCTCTGTATCTTTCTCCTCTCTTTGTAAAACTCCTCCTCATCCTCCCTTTTGCTATCTCCTCCTCCGCTCCCTCCCTGTCTGTCTTCTCCTCCCCATCACTCGCCTCCTTTCCACATCACCCTCCATCTCCTCCTGCCCCTTCTCTCATCTCCTTTTACCACCGCTCTCTCCTATCTCCACTGTCTACCTCAAACTTCACCCAACTGTGCCCATACACATGTGTACACTGCCCTGCAAAACAACACAAGTATCATGCTAGGCAGCCTTACTCCCAAGATGTAGGTTACACCGCAAATCATGCTACAGAAGAATGCTGAAGATTAGATGGGTAGATCACATAACTAATGAGGAAGTATTGAACAGGATTGGGGAGAAGAGAAGTTTGTGGCACATCGTGACCAGAAGACGGGATCGGTTGGTAGGACATGTTCTGAGGCATCAAGGGATCACTAATTTAGTATTGGAGGGCAGCGTGGAGGATAAAAATCGTAGAGGGAGACCAAGAGATGAATACACTAAGCAGATTCAGAAGGATGTAGATTGCAGTAGGTACTGGGAGATGAAGAAGCTTGCACAGAATAGAGTAGCATGGAGAGCTGCATCAAACCAGTCTCAGGACTGAAGACCACAACAACAACAAACTGCAAATCAGTTAGATTAGCCATGCTACATGCCTGTCATACAGGGCAGCCTATATGGCAGGGGCTGAAAGAACATGTTTCCCATACCTCCAGTCCTATTGTGGCTAGATTATTATAAACCCTGCAGTGCTGATACTCACGAGGCCTGCTCTGCCACGACAAATTTGGTTGAATTCGATCAAGTTGTTTGTGAGGAGATCCTGGACATACGCAAATACAAATATATACTTTGCTTTACGTATAGGCATTAAAGAAACTCATGAAGTGTGCAGTTGTTGGTTCTCTTCACAATAGTGGAAGATGACAATTAACATTAATATTCCACATTAGCCTGATCTATGGCACAGAGACTATCAACAGCAGACTTTTAATTGTAAGAGAAATTCAGGAACTGTTGGTTATTTCAGTCTCTAACCCATAGATGAGAGAAAGGAATACACAAAGGTTAGCAAGGTGCTCCTGTGCTATCCACTGCTTCAAAACGGAATTAACAGAGAAAAACAAAATTAATGCGTTAAACATGAAACACTACATCAAGCTAAAGGACAGTTCTTTGGTATCAAATAATTAATTATTCTTAGTTGTAGAATCTGTCAGATATATAAACATTAATTATCTTATACATTTTTATCAGACAACAATTGTATAACTCGAAAGTTCATTGCAGTGGCCAGCATATTGTATGGCCAAAATCATATCATAAACTGATTATCTGTGAAAAAACTTACAGCAGCTTTCGTTGGTTCCACAATGCCATTTTCTGAAGGTATGGACGTAGTTTATACACCCTTAAGTTTAGGAAACAATTATACTACTTACAAGTCAATTAAATCTAATTTTGGAGAAGTCGCAAGCAAAGTTCGTAACCTGAAAATTCCAGATGCAAGATGTCTAATATGCAAAAAAGAAAGAACTGGTCAATGGGAGTAGTTTGAAAGAATATACTTCGTAGAAGATACGTCTCCAGTGTGGCTGGAAAAAGTGAACCAAATGGCGAATGGGGCAAAAGTATGATCGTATAATTAATTGCTTCGGTGGAAGTTCTTGACAACTTGGAGGGACTAAATTCTTTGAAATTCTGAAGGTGGCAGGATAGAATATAGGGAATGGAAAGCTATCTACAACTTGAACAGAAACCAGACTGTTGCTATAAGAGTAAAACTAAAGCAGTACTAATGTTTTAGTCTCATCCCGATGTTTAATTCGGAGCACTGAGCTAGAAATAAAGTAAATGAAAGAGAAATTAGGAAATAGAACGTTCAGAGAGAAAAAAATGAAAACTTTGAGATTTCCTGTTGACATTGTAGTTCTGTCAGAGGAGGAAAAGGACTTACAAGAGCAGTTGAAGGTTTTAGTGTCTTGAAAAGAGGGTGTAAGATGACTATCAACAAAAAGAAAGAAAGGGTAATGAAATGCCAACTGGGCAGTAAAATAAAAGAAGATTGCCGAAATAGAGAGGATATAAAATTCAGACACGCAGTATCTAGAAAATAGTTTGTGTAAAAGAGAGTTCTGTTAACATTTGTGCACATTTAAATCTTAGAAAGCGATTGCTGAAGGTGTGTGTGGAGTTTTACCATAGACGGAGGTGAAACGTGAAAAATAAGCACTTCATACAAGAACAGAACAGATGTTTGTGAAATGTGGTGCTGCAGAAGAATGTCGGAAATTACGTGGGTAGATCGAATAACTAATGAGGAGGTACTTAATCGAATTAGGGAAGAAAGTAATTTATGATACAACTTGACTAAAAGAAAGGATTAGTTAATAGCACAGACCCTGAGGCGTCAATGAATCGTCAATCTACTAACGGAAAGCGTGTGGTAACATTTATAGAGGGAGACCAATGTCTAGAGACAGTAAGCTTGCTGCGGTGAATGTAGGTTGCGAAGGTGCAGTGTTGTACAGGACAAGATGGCTGAAGAGCTGCATCAAATCAGTCTTCAGACTGCAGAACCAGTCTTCGGACTGAAGACAACAAAAAGAACAACAACACCGTGGCTGACTGGAGTGATCCAGCAGCTGGTAAAGAGTCTTATACAATCATTAAATGACTAAACTTGCAACATCAAACCAGATGTTGACAAGAAACCTCGACGATACTAAACTGGTGAACAGCCATTGTATCATAACTGCTTCCTCCATACGAGCACAGAAGTCATATACTTGCTTACGAACTAGAGCCCAACGCCATCACAGACATGGGCGCAAAAAAAAAACACCACTGAGCAGTCGAAGCATAAATAAACGTCAGTGGGACTAATTGGTTGTGTTATGCGTCAGTGGGTATGAACACCTAAAACCTAAGATGAGGAGATACATTTGATTTGTCATCACAGCGCCATTCAGGGGGTGGTAAAAGTTATTTTCTGTAAGTCAGTGTCACAGCAGGCAAGCTAGTACCTTACGAATCCTGCAGCCAGGGCTGGAATACTGTTGACGCAGCGTTGTTGATGCACCATTGTGCAATCCAGTCCACCGCAGAGGTGACCTGAATCACATCCTGGGGGTGGCCCTGCGCTGCGCCATTTCTCGCGTCCAAATGATCAAAAGTGATCCCTGTCATAAAAGTGGCCGAACAATTATAAGTGCTCATCACCCAAGCCTAGTACTATCATGTCTTCGACTGCTCCTGATGCCAAGATCTACTCAAAGCCAATTGACAGTCTCATGTGAGCCAGAGCTTTGGCTACGTCTAGCTGTCTCACCCACTACCTGTTGCTCTACGAGTGCCTGCTAGATCTGAGGCTTCTAAAAATCGAGCTGAACATATCGACGTAAGGGAAGAGGGGGGGCGAGGTTTCATCTCCATGATGATTTCATCCAGTATCTGGGCGTCTACCAGGGGTGCTGGGTTTGGGTCCTGAGCACTTGTGCACTGCATTCTGGCTGACTGTGGGAACGGCCGGTGTTCTACACCCACACCAGTGGCGTGCAAGGTATCCGACGTAGCTGTTACACCAGCAAAGCCACTGCCGTTGCTATCCTGCTAAGACAGTACATCGCCGCCTCATCTTGCTCTCTTTGCCACGTGCCGAGCGAACTGCTAACTGGCTTGCTATCGCTGCCCCTGTTACCACAGAGCCAACACAAGCCATCGAGTCCGTGCCAACAGTCCGAGGGAGTCATTGAATAGAGAAGCTATTGACTAATGGAGCATTTCTAATTCCATGACCACCGACTTGCTGGTGTTACGTAAACCACCATCCTGAGTTGAAAGATGGCTATCCCGGTCAATAACAGCGTCTACAACCTGACACAATGACACGAGGAAGGCTTACTTGCTAAGACATGCGGCCCACGACACGCCATCGTCTCACACGAAAGAACCATAGAAATACTTACTGTCCGATCATGTGCACCAAACTTTCAGTGATATTAAAGTCACACCTGCGTCAAGCCAAGAAATATTCTTTGTGTCTTTGTAGACCTTAGGAAAGTTTTTTATGATTACTGCAGTCACGGGAGATGCAAACTTGATTATTTTCTTCTTTGGTCTTCAGCCGTCAGTTTGGTTAGCAGCGGGTCGACATGCATTTCTGTCTTCGGCTTTCGTCATGAGAGTGGTATAGGTGGTGGATCCACTCTTCATGCTCTGGTTGATATATTCTAGTCTCTGCCTCCTTCCTACATTCTTCACTTCTACTGTCCCTTCAGTGGTACTTTTGGTGATACTATCATGGCCCAGCAGATGGCCGACCCATGTGTGCCTCATGTTTAATAAACCGCTCCACTCTGTGGAGCACCTCCTAGTCCGATATCTTGTCTACGCAGGAAAATCTAAGCATTCTGTGGTGGCACCACATCTCGAAGACTGCTATTTTATATTTTCTTTAGCTTCTTCGAAGTTCATGTTTCACTTCCGTAAGGAACCACACTCCCAGCATTCGTCTTTAAGACCCTGATGAGGTTGTCTCTGCTGCTAGATGTTAAAAGCAAATTTTGCCTGCCGGATTCGGCTTGCAATATCCTTCATCTCTAAAATAATGGAGAGACTAGGAAATGTCATCTTACTTCTAGGCCTGCTTAGAGGAAAATCCTTTTGCTCACCTCCCCGTCATAGAGACAAACGGCTAACAAGCACACAGCCGAATGATTCCCGGGATAAGGAATCTCACTCTACCAGGTGCCAAGGGCCACTTCGATGGGAGAAGAGCCGGTAGAGATTTAGGGCGCCCTCTAGCCCTTGTAAGGAGAAATCCCTTCTAAAAGTGGATGCTTCATAACATTGTATGACTTCGTACGAGCATTTTAATTATACGAGAATGGATGATATTACATACATTTTGTATTTTAACAGCTCATCTTGTTCAAGACAATTAGGTATGGCCGACTGCTGATTATCTCAGCGAAGGCAGTAACATTGCTTGACGTATCGTCTAAAGCGATCATATCCATGCCTACCGGACTCCATATCATGAGAATTCAGCCACTTTCACACATTCAGGAGTGGCGCTGAGATCTTCATTCGCCCTAATCTTGATCTAACGTTGGCTTGCCGAGACAGTTAATGTGAATGGTGACACAGCGCACGGCCGCTTTCTCACTCATCACAACTGGGCTGCCAGCCGCGGTGGCCGTGCGATTCTAGGCACTACAGTCTGGAACCGCGGGACCGCTACGGTCGCAGGATCGAATCCTGCCTCGGGCATGGATGTGTGTGATGTCGTTAGGTTAGTTAGGTTTAAGTAGTTCTAAGTTCTAGGGGACTGATGACCTCAGAAGCTAAGTCCCATAGTGCTCAGAGCCATTTTGAACAACTGGGCTAGTGCTCCCCCTCTTTGTGCCTCGCTGTTTTTGTGCCGTTGACTGAATAGTTCTCTACGTAGCAGGAGCAATGGAAAAAGCCTACCAATTCTGCCTGCGACAATAGCGCAATGGGCTATCTGAACGCTAAGGCCGTTGGCACACGGACCGTGCCTTCGAATGTCAACGTTTCTAATATCATACCGTGGAAAAATCACGTTTGCTAGGTACATATAGAGACACCGCGTACGTATACATGTAACATTCCTGTATTGAATTATATTGAACTGGGGACCTAGAAACGACGGAGAGAAATGCTCCCCCCCCCCCCTTCCCACACACACACACACACACACACCTCAGTGGTTCACAACTCCACAACAGGCTACAGCAGTCCACTCACCACACCGCCGCCCCACATCGAGCCCAGGGTTATTGTGCAGTTTGGCCCTTGGTCCCCAGAGGAGCCTCCCCCCCCCCCCCCCCCCTCCGGGAACGTCTCACACAAAACGAGTGTAACCCCAAATTGTTATGGTGTACAAATACGTGGAGACAGTGTTTGCGCATCAATCACCGACATGGTGTAACTGAGGTGGAATAAGGGGAACCAGCCCGCATTCGCCGAGGCAGATGGAAAACAGCCTTAAAAACCATCCACAGGCGGCCGGCACACCGGACCTCGACACTAATCCGCCGGGCGGATTCATACCGGCGACCGGCACGCCTTCACGCCCGGAAAACAGTGCGTTACACCGCACGGTTAACCGGGCAATATTTCTGTATACTTGACAGCCAAACGTGATTCCTTCATTGTGGATGCGCACCAGATTCCTGGGGATACAGGTCAAGCTGCAAGAGACGGTACATGCACAGGGACGCCGCACTGTCGTATGACGAGTTGGGAATTTTTGTTGGGCGAGAAGCGTGTCTGGATGGCCGAGGCGGTTAAAGCAACCGTTCTAGAAAAGCGCAGCATCCGGTTTCGAGTCCCGCTCCGGCACAAATTTTCAACTCGCGTCGTTGATTAATTTCAAATCTCTGATGTGGCCGCTGTCGGGAGAAAGTTCCATGAACGTCGAGGAGTCTTTCCGAAAGTGCAGAGCAATATCTAGCATGGCAGATAGTCTGAACGTGCATTTGAACGTTGACCAAAGAGATGCCAGAGCGCCACTTGCGTGACAGCAAGTAGCAACAACAGCCAGCTAAATAAAAGAATTCTAACTGTTATAGACTCTAACTATTAGGAGGCAAATGGTTAGCGAAAGAAAGGTTTTGTTGTAGAGCAAACAATGTATTTAGAAAATTTTACCTTATTCATGCGACATCCAGTTTCAAAAATTATGTAGTTGTCAATAATTCCACTACCCTCACACTATCAACCATACATCCATTATCATACCTTTTTTATGTATATTTTCTTATAAGCAATTACATCTCACTTTACATTGCGTGTACTACCAACACAGAGTCTCCACTAAAAAAAAACATGTCGATACACTTCTCTATTCACTCGCTCACTCGCCGACTGCTAGTCCGTCCAACCATAGAATCTCTTGCTGAGGGCGCAGAGCGCTGTCAGCGAAATTAACGCAGTGTACAGCGCTGCCAACATACAAACAAGCTACTTACATAGCCTCTCTGCTCCCCTCAAAAAGTTTTACAGAGTGTTTTGGGCAATGGACAAGACTAAGTTGTTAAAATTTTTTATATTAACAATATCAATTAGAGCAGATGCACACAAAGATTAAGTAATATGTTGTTGGTCAATAAAGAAAAAATTCTCCTCACAGTTACTAACGAGAGTCCTTATAAATCTTCAGAAGAGAAGTCTACGCAAGTTCTACGCACAAATGCTGAACGGTATATGAAAATGCACAAGTAAGTAGTGAACAACCATGCAGTCTTGAAGAAGTAGTGTTTTCCTACCCACGGAAACACATTGCTGGCTATTGATATGAAGATCTCAGTTGGTATCGTAAGACTGGTAATGGGCCACAATAGAGCAGACCGAAAGCAGTATCAGTCAGTCTTGAAGAATGTTGGCAGAATTTGTGGGTCACCACAGAGCAGACCCACTGTAGTATCAATCGAAGTCTTGAAGAATATTGGTAGTATTAGAGAATTTCTACTGACTTATGAAATGCAACATGGCTATTGAATGATGTTTTTATGCTTTGCTTTGTACATATTTGCTTATTTTATTTGATATATGGTGTCTAGCTGAGCTGCAGCATTGGATTTATGAAATAAAATTTAATACGTACCGGTATGTTAATGTGAGCACTTTCTGTCAACAGATCCATTAAATAAGAACTTTATGATCCACATTCTTCAAAAAGAGCACTAGGAAAGGAAAGAGCAATAAGAAGGAGAAGGGACTAATAACAGGAAATGCGTGCATAATTATCTTTTCAAGAACTTCGTAACTTTTTTGGTAGAATACGTTGCTGTGGTGCACCACTTTAGTGTTAAGGTGTGACACAGAATCATCGTATTTCATGTATGAGATAGGATAGATCTTGTTCCTTGTGCTGGCACTTTGCATAGTTTTGATGATCACAGATGCACACATGCTATTGTTAGCTTACACATATATTTCCCTTATCTGCATTGTAGTCTTAACGGTAATATTTTCTTCTGCTTGTGCTTTGTGATGTTTAGGTATAAGTTATTGCATTTGCTGCTGCTATTTGTCAGGCAATGTCCTACTGAATTTTGCTTTGTTTTACTGCGCTAAGCCAGTTTTACCACTGATTTAATTGTTCTTGTTTCTTACATATTACCTTACATTAGTTGTAATGTTGCATTTGCTTTACTAATTTAGATATGCTGCTGCTTGCTGTGCCAATCTGCGTTTTTGTCATTGTTGTTTGTGTTAATTTAGTATGCTGCTGCATAGCCTCGTTCTCTAGTTTATGTATCTGAGCTCAGTAGATTTAAGTTAGCTTAAGACTGGGTGTGCTATATAAGAAAATGAGTTGCGATGGCTTGAGAAGCTATAAGGAAAAGGTTTGGCCAAAGAGTATTGTATAATGAGGAACAATTATTTTGAAAGAGGAAATGAACAGATATAACTAAGGTATAGTGACAACAGGTTAGCTAGGATCTTGTACTGTTTCTCCTGGGTGAACTTTGGCTTAAAAAAAAGAAATGTAAACTAAATATTACGATAAATTTTTTTAATAACCGACAAGAAGAAGAGATACAACTACAATGGACATGTTATTCCATGGACTCTTGCGCTTCTATGCATGAACTATCTTTCCTTTGTCATTCGCTTATCTTATCTGCTTGAATTCGGACCTAAGAGGACGTTCTTGTGTAAAGCTCATCTTGCTGTACCAGCTGATAATGTGAATTGTACTTAAAACCTGAAAAATATAATGGTTATTTTGTCAAAAGAATTTGTGTATGTGGTCAATCTGTTGTGAGTCTGATACCTAGACTGCCTTAAGTAGATATGCTCTAGATATGGGCCTTAAAAGAATTTAAATTGTTAGGCTCCATCTTAGAAAAATCTTTAACATTTTTCATTTGCTCAACTACGAGACGTGCCGTCGGTTAGGACAATTAACTTTATTTCAGATTCCACGAGACCGGAGGCAGCTACTAATAATTTAACAATTTTATTTACAGATTTTCTTTATATAACGAGATAACATCCCAGGCAGTAAAGGTCTGGTCACAGGATTCCAGTTCCATTATAGGATTTCATTTGCAGATGCTACTCTTGTTATATTGGGGAATCGAGAAGAAACCACGATAAGTTACGTATTAAAGTAGTATTCATAGAACAGACTCGGCAAATATTCTCTGGTGCAATAAGCACACGACTTATCACGAATCTGGAATAATATCCATAGAGTTTGGAAATGAGAAAAGGACAATTAATTATCGACGATTACGTAACTATCCTGAGAACTGAGCTAGTTACTGAGTGCTTATACACGTCGGGCTGAATTAAGCAACATATTACACTGTTGATAATATTCCTACATTAGTTATTTCTCTTTTATGCTGAGCCGTTGCATTAATGTGTGTTTCTTTTTTATATAAATCACGGCTCATATTTTATTTTATTACGTTACACTAATAGTCAACAAATAAATAAAAATTTTATTTTATTACATTACAGTCTTCTTGGAAACGAATGATGAGGTAAGAAAAATATGGAAGCATAATCACTGGTTGAAAGTATAAATACAGATAGCATGCTTAGATAGGATTTTTGTCGAAACAAATGTTGAAGCAGGGAGGTCTGCAAGAGTTAAATAAAGTTTTGACTGTAAATGAAGTAGTTTTGGTTGAAACAGAGGTATAAAATGCATACCTCAAGTACTGCAGTGTCAGTTGTTACACTTACACTTTGACACATTTACACTTGAAGACAGATCCTGTCCTTTCCTTTGTGTTATTCGGATATGTTTATATGTACCCTTGTGTCTCTGTTTTCTTCCTATCTCTTTGTGTTTACATCGTAAGCTAAATTCTCTTGCCGAGGGCGCAGAGCGCTGTCAGCCATATCAACACAGTCTATGGCGCTGCCAACATACAAAGAAACGTAGCAGTCTTCATCCCCGGAATTTGGAACGAACATTGAATGGCTTCAGCTGGGTATAAAATTACAGAAGGAACTTGTGTATTCTCTTCCTCGCGGGATTAAGGCCTTTATCAAGACTACTGGAGGTGTTACATGGTATTAGGGTGTGATCTCCTGAGGTGACTACTCTTCTTCAGGTGCGCTTTTCAAATGCATATTTGGGTGAATATGTTGCGTTTTCCTCAGTCATTTCGGTACATGAGAATTTGAGAATTAATACACCGCTAAAAAGAATTTGGGGAACATGACTTGGGCATCTGCAATACTCCATTGAGCAATAATTGGGCGCTGAGTACAGCACCAAATTACCTGCCAGGGTAGCTGAGAGCGTTAATGCGCTGCTTCCTGGACTCAGGTTGGCGCGCCGGTCACGGATCGAATCCGCCCAGCCAGCATGGATGTGGTTTTTAGGCGGTTTTCCACATCCCGCTAGGTGAATACCGGGCTGGTCCCCACGTTCCGCCTCAGTTACACGACTCAGAGACATCTGAAAAACGTTCGCACCATTACACTCGACGCAGACAGCTGGGGTACACTACTTCCGTTCAAAGTGGTTCAAATGGCTCTGAGGACATCACATACATCCATGCCCGAGGCAGGATTCGAACCTGCGACCGTAGCTGTTGCGCGGTTCCAGACTCTAGCGCCTAGAACCGCTCGACCACCCCGGCTGGCCACTACTTCCGTCCCCGGGGGTTCGGCGTGGCGGCAGGAAGGGCATCCGGCCACCCTCTGCCACTAACATTGCCAAACAATAACAAGGCCGAGCCCGGGTTGGGGCGGGACACAGGCCCGAGAAAGAAAGAAAGAAAGTACGTCACCAAATTATATCTTTATCTTTCGCAAATTAAGTACACAACAAAATATCATTACATCCTCGATTTTTTATATAAAAGGAACTGAAATGGCTGACAGGTGTCGAAAACAAAATGGAAACGTTCAAACATCCTGCCATCCTTGGTGCTTTTGATTGGACGCTGCGAGCTTCAACAACATGTATGCCTTCCGCGAGCCTGACAGCAGCATGGAATGTTCCGTGTAAGCATACGGATGTCACTCTGTGACAGTCGATCTCACTCTTTAGAGAGAGTCCATGAGAGTTCCGGGAGAAGCTGTGGCGGAACAAGACGACCACGAACACGTCTGTGAAGCATGTCCCACACATGCACAATGGGGCTTATGTTGGGACTTCCCACCAGCCATTCCATTACTTCAGTGCACAGGCTACGCAAGACATACCTGCCGATACCCGCCACATGAGTCCTGGCATTAGAAGGAATTCGGCACAACCACCGTATGCAGCAGCCACCACATGCTCTGTTCGATGTACTGCCTGGCGGTAAGGCGAACATGGACAACGACAAAATCCATATTGTTGTCAACACTGAAGCCTCCCCTAACAGCACAGAACCTTGGAAATCTGGCTATTTCCTGGACAATATTTGACAGGTACCACTCTCCATAGATCCCCTCACACAAACACGGTCGTCAGCTTGCATCAGAGAATATCAGGACTCGTCTGTGAATAATACGTTTCGTCAGTGACGAAGGTGCCAGTTGATATGGGGACGGTAGAACTGAAGGCAAGCTGCGCGACGTTGTCGTCTCAAAAGGTAGTTTCTCGAAACCTGTTCATTACAGTGAGATCAGACACAGCTCCTGTAGTGGCCCTTCTGAGATCGTCTTGCAGTGTTCTGGCGGAATGTGTGCGAGGCCGCTAGGCAGAGATGGTCAGATATCAGACTTTACATGGGATTGTACGGCATTAGTGACCTTGTCCAACTCTCCTTGTGCACTAACCTGTTTCCCTGTAAAGTGTCCACAACCTGTGGATGGCACATGGAGAGGCATTGGCATCTGCAGCAACACGACGGAAAGTCCCTTCTTTTCTGGATCTTATAGGCTGCCCTTAGAACTTGCACTGCATGTTGCAGGTGCTTGATTGAATACAACGTCCACAGATGACAAATGCGATCTATGTACCTCACTAGCAAACACTGCGACACTGGTACTAATTTCGTCCTGAGAGAACACCTGACGCTGTGATGTGTAACACCGCAAATTATGGCGAATGATTCCAATTGATGCCAGTACTGAAAGCGAAGATCTGTACCCATGCAGGTATCGGCTGCATCCAAGTAGATTTAACATACTGGATGTTCATAGACATGTTCGCCGGCCGCTGTGACCGAGCGGTTCTATGCGCTTCAGTCTGGAACCGCGATGCTGCTATGGTCGCAGGTTCTAATCCTGCCTCGGGCATGGATGTGTGTGATGTCCTTAGGTCAGTTAGGTTTAAGTAGTTCTAAGTCTACGGGACTGATGACCCAAAGTGCTTAGACCCATTTGAACCATTTGAGCCATATACATGTTCCCCTGATTATTTTTGTCGTACAAAACGACGAGAAATAAAAAGCATAAGGCAGTCAGGCTGAAAAAGGGAGCATGGCGGGCAGACAGTGTCCAGACAGCGCCCACGCGAGTCCGTCTGGGTGGAAAGTGTGTCGGCGAAAGGCGGCGTTGCTGGCTGCTGGCGAGGCTAGCCGCTTGTCGTGACGTAACGGCGCCCGCGTGGCCACTACCTGCAGGCACGGCCGTTTCTGGACGCTAACGAAACGACCGCTAAACTGTCCTGCAGGCTCACTCACTCCTCTAGAACCTGTGACTAATCCTATTTTCTTCTGTTTCACGACTCCCTCAGTTAAGCGCGCTTGCCTTTCATTTACAATAACAAAGTAAATTAACTGAAATTTCTATCGGTGCTTGGCAAAACATGATAATGATATTAATAAGAAAAACGCTTTCTAATGTTCTGGAAAATTATATTTATTTGTTCACGAACAAATTTTCGGCTTCTCAGGCCATCTTCAGGTGACAACTGAACGTCGCAAACACATAAACATGAGCCGGCGGGAGTGGCCGTGCGGTTCTGGGCGCTACAGTCTGGAGCCGGGCGACCGCTACGGTCGCAGGTTCGAATCCTGCCTCGGGCATGGATGTGTGTGATGTCCTTAGGTTAGTTAGGTTTAATTAGTTCTAAGTTCTAAGCGGCTGATGACCTCAGAAGTTAAGTCGCATAGTGCTCAGAGCCATTTTGAGCCCACATAAACATGATGCGCGGCGCACAAAGGTCTTATTTGCACAGAAGATGAAAAACGACACACAGTGTGTAAATAGAAAAACATTTAAGAAAACATTACATTTTTGATCACATAGAAATATTACATAACCTAAAAAAAGGGAGAAACAATGTTTTTATGTGGAGATACCTCTTAAAAACTGACGAGGAATAAGATTAATTTACAGTTTGAAACTAGTATTTGTAACGAAAATTTACTTTAACAAATAGGAAGTATAAAATTGAGTTTAGTCATTTAATAGTGCGATGAAATTCCGTGTCAAGTGTGTGTTTATCTCCAGTATTTCCAGCAGGTCATCTTTCTGCATTTCTTAGCAGACTATAAAACTTCACATGCTACATCATATGAAGGGCTTATTTCAATAGTGGTACAAGTCAAATTTTGTTCATTTTGAGATACAGAGTGCTAAAGTGAAATGAGCGCTGAAAAATCTGCAGCTGAGATACCAGGAATATTCAAGCATATGGCTTCTTGCTATAGATGAACCTTTCTTTCTGTTTGTTTGGATCAATAATTTCAGAAGCATTATAGACAGAAAAGTGGAGGTAATGGACTTGTACCACTACTGAAATAAGCCCTTCGTATGGATGTGCATTTTGGTCACTCATGCTGAGCTGTGGCAGGTACACTGTCTGAACATGAGGGAAACTACAAATTAAGGAAGAAAGATTCCACCTCTACTGACCATCGTTTAACAGAAAGCCGCTCTTATTATGTGGTATGTAGAGTTTTACCTACGGTTAAAAAAGTCCGCCTGCTTAGTTGCGTGGCAACGTGCTCGCCTCCCATGCAAGCGGGCTCGGGTTCGATTTTCTCCGCTCGGGTACCGGGTGTTGTGTTGTCCTCATCATCATTTCATCCTCATCACCGGCGCTCAAGTCGCCCAATGTGGCGTCGAATGAAATACGACTTGCACTTGGCGGCCGAACTTCCCCGTATAGGGGCCTTCCGGCCAACGATGCCATACGCTCATTTCCATTTTATTCCTGTTAAGGAAAGCAGAAAGGCTACCCTGCTTGAAGTACTGGAAATCAACAGACTCTTGACACAGAATGCCACCTTAGTATTAAATGATCACAGTTCCCTTCTTCCCCTCCGTTAACTTAAGTTTTCGTTACGAATACTGGATTCAAACTGTAAATTCAACTTATTTCTCATCAATTGTAAACTGTATCTCCACATAAAAAACTATTTCTTCCCCTTTTCGTTTATTTAATTATTTGTATGTGACAAATATATAATATTTTCTACAATGTCTTCCTATTTAAATACTGTCTCATTTCTGTATCTTCTGTACAAATGATACCTACGTACATCGCACATCATGATGACTTAATATGCAACTTAAAAGGCAGGAATTTGTTGGTAACCTTGTTTAAGAGCCCAGAGCAGGACACAACTAGCGGAAGAACGGATCAGTGCTTGGCATGCCGTGAATAGTTAAATCTCCAAGTATGGAGGCACGCGTGGCGAGTTTGCAAACCATTTTCCGATAACTTTAGATTGTATGACTAGATGCAATTTATTTTTAATGTTCACAGTGTTTAGAGAGTCAGCTTTACCAAAGCTGATATCAAACGGCTCAAATGTTTCCCTGGAATCAGACGTAGATGGTTCTATTGTGCAGTCAGGAGAGAAGTCATTATTTCAGATTTGTGTGATGAGATTATATGTTGTAAAAAGGCAACGAGACATAGTTGATTGGCTTTTCGTTCGTCAATGATTTCACTTTGAGTTGCATAAGTAGTCTCTTTCAGTGCAGCAAAGTTCGCTGTATTTTTCGGACATTTTGTAACTATACTTCGTGAGTGAGTGGCCTGGACAAAAATCGACATATTTTAGATTACAACCTTGACTGTAGTGTTTTTGTAGAAAGTTACTCTGCTTGCTAAGAAGCTATTCCGCGTGTCGGAAACGGAGCACAACTGACTAGTATTAGTTTTGTTTATTAGCAGCTATAGTAATGGTTCAAATGGCTCTGAGCACTATGGGACTTAACATCTATGGTCATCAGTCCCCTAGAAGTTAGAACTACTTAAACCTAACTAACCTAAGGACATCACACAACACCCAGCCATCACGAGGCAGAGAAAATCCCTGACCCCGCCGGGAATCGAACCCGGGAACCCGGGCGTGGGAAGCGAGAACGCTACCGCACGACCACGAGATGCGGGCAGCTATAGTAAGCTATGTTTCTCGGACGAGCGTCATCATCGACAAGTGAAATTTACTGATTCGGAATTCGTATGCTGTTTGACTCTTACACAAATGATGACCAATAATGAGTGTGCAGGGGTTGATTTATCGAGAGATTTTATGAGGAACACCGAAAATTAATGGAACCATTTCAGTGCAGTTTCATATTTCAGTCGAATATATAGACTGGCAACTAACGTTTTGAGTGACCTGTATGCATCACGTGTAACATTCACGTACAGTTAAGAAGACTGCAGAGGTGTAACTGTCAGACGAAAAAAATTAAGGCTCTCTGGTTTAGCATCTTTTCTGTCTGGCAGAGTTAACAATATTTGTTGTTAGGTATCACACATTAAACGTTGCCCTGGATCACCCAGTTGTAGTGTGGAGGAAGTCTGATAAGCAAAGTGAACGTCCAAACAACAACGCAGTCACTCGGCCCACCAGAAACTTACGCTGTCAAACAAGCCCGTCCTTGTTAAAAAGTAGCTCTTTGGTTTATGACCTAAGCAGCTAATATTTTTAGAGTGGCTTTCTGTGATGTTATTGGGAAACATAGTAATGCAAAAATACGATGGAAAGGGGAAAGAAAGATGTAGGAAGTCCGGGAATATTTTGTCGCTAAGAGCACTACATCATATGTTAAGGTAAAATTACCTATGACGTAATTATCTTAATAATTTTATATAGGAGCTCATAAAACTCGCAATTAGATGTCAGCCTGTGAAGCTGAAAACATCAATCTACTTATGTTGCTTTTGTGAAGTTCGCTATTTTGTTTCTCACTGAGAGAAAGTCTGTACTGTAATTGCTATTAGTCACCACATCAAGCTCTTTGGGTATGAGCCAAGCTTCCAGTGTGTTTGTCCTGTCTTCTGTACTAAACACGCAATACACAACTGTCCCGTGCTCCCAAAGCTGTTTCTTGCAAAAATACTTTCAAGAAATCTTTATCCTGTGGCTAGAACTTTGTCCGACACTGTGACGTTGACCGTGCAATAATTCTGTCAGGGACTTCCCGTCACTTGGTAAGGGTTGGTAGGAGGAAAGCAAAATCTTTAAGGCTTACTCCTGTGTGTGTGTTGGAGGAATGTAGGATCTACATCTACATGGATACTCAGATAATCACATTTAAGTGCCTGGCAGAGAGTTTATCGAACCACCTTCACAATTATCTATTATTCCAATTTCGTATAGTGCGCGTGAATAATGAACACCTATATCTTTCCGTACGAGCTCTGATTTCCCTTATTTTGTCTTCCTCCCTCTATAAGTCGGTGTCAACAAAATATTTTCGCATTCGGAGGAGAAAGTTGGTGATTGGAATTTCGTGAGAAGATTCCGTCTCAACGAAAAACGCCTTTCTTTTAATGATTTCAGCCCAAAACCTGTCGCAGTGGTTAGACACTGGACTCGCATTCGGTAGGACGACGGTTCAATCCCGCGTCCGGCCATCCTGATTTAGGTTTTCCGTGATTTCCCTAAATCGCTCCAGGCAAATGCCGGGATGGTTCCTTTCAAAGGGCACGGTCGACTTCCTTCTCCGTCCTTCCCTAATCCGATGAGACCGATGACCTCGCTGTCTGGTCTCCTTCCCCGAAACAACCAACCAACCAACCAAAACCTGTATCATTTATGTGACACTCTCTCCCATATTTCGCCATAATACAAAACGTGCTGCCTTTCTTTGAACTTTTTCGATGTACTTAATCAGTCCTATATCGTAAGGATCCCACACCGCGCAACAGTATTCTAAAAGAAGACGGACAAGCGTAGTGTAGGCATCTCCTTAGTAGGTCTGTACATTTTCTAAGTGTCCTGCCAATAAAACGCAGTCTTTGGTTAGCCTTCCCCCAACATTTTCTGTATGTTCCTTCCAATTTAAATTGTTCGTAATTCTAATACCTAGGTGTTTAGTTGAATTTACGGCTTTTAGATTAGACTGATTTATCGTGTAACTGAAGTTTAACGAGGACTCAAGTTATTTAAGATCAACTGCCACTTTTCGCACCATTACGATATTTCTTCTAAATCGTTTTGCAGTTTGTTTTGATCTTCTGATGACTTTATTAGTCGATAAATGACAGCGTCATCTGCAAACAACCGAAGACGGCTGCTCAGATTGTCTCCCAAATCGTTTATATAGATAAGGAACAGCAAAAGGCCTATAACAGTACCTTGGGGAACGCCAGAAATCACTTCTGTTTTACTCGATGACTTTCCGTCAATTACAACGAACTGTAACTACCTTTCTTGAATATTGGTGTGACCTGTGCAACTTTCCAGACTTTGGGTACGGATCTTTCGTCCAGGGAACGGTTGTATATGATTGTTAAGTATGGAGTCAATCCATCAGCATACTCCGAAAGGAACTGAATTGGTATACAGTCTGGACCAGAAGACTTGCTTTGATTTAAGTTGCTTCACTACTCCGAGGATATTTACCTCTTCGTTACTCATGTTGGCAGCTGTTCTCGATTCGAATTCTAGAATATTTACTTCGTCTTCCTTTGTGAAGCCATTTCGGAAGGCTGTGTTTAGTAACTCTGCTTTGGCAGCACTTTCTTCGATAGTATCTCCATTGCTATGGTGCAGAGAAGGCATTGATTGTTTCTTGCCACTAACATACTTCACATACGACCAGAATCGCTTTGGATTTTCTGCCAGGTTTCGAGACAAAGTTTCGTTGTGGAAACTGTTATAAGCATCTCGCATTGAAGTCCGCACTAAATTTCGAGCTTCTGTAAAAGATCGACAATCTTGGGGATTTTGCATCTGTTTAAATTTGGCACGTTAGTTTCGTTGTTTCTGCAACAGTGTTCTAACCCGTTTTGTGTACCAAGGATGATCAGCTCCGTCGTTTGTTAATTTATTTAGTATAAATTTCTCAATCGCTGCCGATACTATTTCTTTGAATTTAAGACACATCTGGTCTACACTTATATAATTAATTTGGAAAGAGTGGACATTGACTCTTAGGAAGGCGTCAAGTGAATTTTTATCTCCTTTTTTGAACAGGTATATTTCTCGGTTATTTTTCGAGGATTTGGGGATTTCAGTATTCAATCTCGCTACGACAGTCCTGTGTTCAATAATCCCTATATCGGTTTTGATGCTGGTTACTAACTCAGGATTATTTGTTGCTAAGAGGTCAAGTGAGTTTTCACAACCGTTCACTATTCGCGTGGGCTCATGAACTAATAGCTCGAGATAATTTTCAGAGTATGCGTTTAGCACAATTTCGGATGATATTTTATGCGTACCTCCGGAATTAAACATGTATTTTCGCCAGCATATCGAGGGTAAATTAAAGTCACCACCAACTATTCTCTTATGAGTCGGGTACGTGTTTGAAATCAAACTCAAGTCTTCTTTGAACCTTTCAGCAATTGTACCATCTGAATTGGGAGGTCGGTAAAAGGATCCAATTATTATTTTGTCCCGGTTGCCAACAATGACCTCTGCCCATACTAACTCACAGAAAGTATCTACTTCAATTTCGCGACAAGTTAAACTTCTTCTGACAGCAACAAACACGCCTCCGCCAAACCGTGTTTAGCCTATCCTTTCGGAACACTGTTCGGTTCTTCGCAAAATTTCGGCTGAGCTTAAATCCGGTTTTAGCCCATAGCGATTTGAGCTTCAGTGCGTTCTATTAGAGTTTGGAGCTCTGGTACTTTGCCGACACAGCTACGACAATTTACAACTGTTGTACCAGTGGTTTCTGTATCTACGTTTTTCCTGTGTTCAGCCTGCACACTTTGTGACTGAAGGCCTTCTTGTGTTTTCCCAAGACCCTCTCACCTAAAAAACCACCCAGTCCACGCCACACAGCCCCTGCTATCCGTGTAGCCAACTGACCTATTCAGCGCAACCCGAAACCCAAACACCCTTTGGCACAAGTCGAGGAATCTGCAGCCTACACGGTCGCAGAACCGTCTGAGCCTCTGATTCAGACCCTCCACTCGGCTCTGTACCAAAGGTCCGCAATCGGTACTGTCGACTATGCTGCAAATGGTCAGCTCTGCTTTCATCTTGCAAGCAAGACTGGCAGCCTTTACCCCTTCTGTTAGCCGCTCGAAACCAGAGAGAATCTCTTCTGATCCAAAGTGACACAGATCATTTGTACCGACGTGAGCAACAGGACCCTACCCACATCTGGAATGACTTCAACCGGTATGCACACGGAGTGCACACTGGATTTCTTACCCTTCTTGTCAGCCAAGTCCCTAAGGGGCCCCATAACGCGCCTAACGTTGGAGCTTCCAACTACCAATAATCCCACCCACTGTGATTGCCCGGATCTTGCAGGCTGAGTGGTTTCCTCTGAAACAGGACAGGCGACAGCGTCTGGCTCAGCGACAGTGTCAGCCGCAGACAGCACCTGGAACCTGTTTGTCAGATAAACCGGGGAGGCCTTATGTGCGGAAGCCCGGGAAGTCTTTCGCCACCTGGTTCGCCCTGGGGCGACCTCCCACTCGACCACAGGTGAGGGGTCAACCTCAGTGCGAGCAATAACTGGGTTGGCCACCGGTGAGGACCGATCGGAGGACTCTGACGTGCTGGACGTCTGTTGGATCCCCACGGCCGGCCCACAACAGTGGTGCCTATTCACTGCAGCCTCTAGCTGTGTAACCGAAGCCATTACAGCCTGAAGCTGAGAGCGAAGTGTCACCAACTCGGCTCACATCCGCGCACAACTATCGCAGTCCCTGTCCATACTAAAGATCGTGGAAAACTAAACTATGCAGATAAACGGACTATCGGCACGTGCTGCGCAGATCCACTGTAGAACCTGCCGAAAACGCACGAGCTGTGTCTAGTAATACGCAGATATTCAAAAACCTACCTAACTACCGAAACTAAATGATTTGACCCTGATTTGGAACTTGTAATATGTCTCAATATCGGTTTACTTTCTGATGCAAACGAAAACGCGAGAACTGTGGATATTATATATTAAATTTAGACGCAGAAACTCAAGAAACTAAACTATTAAAGCACATAGACGATATAATAAAATTCGCTTCTGGTTAGGAACTCGTAAATGACAAATGCGGTTACTTGTCTGTTGCTGCGTCTGTCGCGGTCGGCTACGGCTGCCTGACTCATGGATCTCCATGTGACTTGGACGTTCAAAAAATCTATTCAGCTTTGCCGTTAGACTAATGGGCCAAAACTTTTGGAATTTGGCTGACGTGAACTGTGGCCCATTGTCTAAGACAAAGACCTTAGGATACGGTCGAGACACAAAATGGAAGAGCAAGCTGATACAGTTCCAGCAGTGGTAGCAGATATGTTGGGGACTAAAAAAGGAAATTTACTGTACTCGTCTACCGCCAACAACCATCATGTGTTACAAAAATGATTTGTGAAATCAATGTGGAGGCATTGCCACAGTCAGGGCAGATACGGCCACAGTAAATGGCTCTGGGCACAGCAGACTGATGTTTTGCACAGACATTGCAACAAGAGGTCTTTTTTGCTGAATCTGTACATCCATGCCGTGCCAAGTAAAACAATATCTTGAGAATTGTTTTGTGCGAACTATGCCCCAGTGACCTTGATGCAACAAAGACAAAACTTCCAGTTGTAGGCAATGAGGGACCACAACCCATGCACCGTCATTCTCTGTATGTAGCAGCAGAACACCTGACCATGCTGGTAGTACGTTCCATTTTGAAAACTAGCTATGCTCAACGCGGTGAGAACTTCTTTCAAACAACGTGGAGCACATATCAGGAAACTACCCGAAGAATTGGGTCGCAAGAAGTTTTGCAACACTGACAGTCAATAGCAAAATTTTGAAGAATTTGAAAATCTTGAGTGCAATTTGATAACACGGTTTCTCAGTGAATCAAACGCTGTCTATGTACAGACCAGTAACCGAGAAAACAAGTCAGCGTTCGCACGTTGTGCGTCTGTAAAGCACCTCGTATTGATAATTAAACAATTCTTATCATAGCAATGATGCACGATGGGACAGGCTTGGAAAGATTGAACAAAGCCGTTGTTGTTGTTTGTTGTTGTGGTCTTCAGTCCTGAGACTGGTTTGATGCAGCTCTCCATGCTACTCTATCCTGTGCAAGCTTTTTCATCTCCCAGTACCTACTGCAACCTACATCCTTCTGAATCTGCTTAGTGTATTCATCTCTTGGTCTCCCTCTACGATTTTTACCCTCCACGCTGCCCTCCAATACTAAATTGGTGATCCCTTGATGCCTCAGAACATGTCCTACCAACAGATCCCTTCTTCTGGTCAAGTTGTGCGACAAACTTCTCTTCTCCCCAATCCTATTCAATACTTCCTCATTAGTTATGTGATCTACCCATCTAATCTTCAGCATTCTTCTGTAGCACCACATTTCGAAAGCTTCTATTCTCTTCTTGTCCAAACTATTTATCGTCTGTGTTCCACTTCCATACATGGCTACACTCCATACGAATACTTTCAGAAATGACTTCCTGACACTTAAATCAATACTGGATGTTAACAAATTTCTCTTTTTCAGAAACGCTTTCCTTGCCATTGCCAGCCTACATTTTATATCCTCTCTACTTCGACCATCATCAGTTATTTTGCTCCCCAAATAGCAAAACTCCTTTACTACTTTAAGTGCCTCATTTCCTAATCTAATTCCCTCAGCATCACCCGACTTAATTAGACTATATTCCATTATCCTTGTTTTGCTTTTGTTGATGTTCATCTTATATCCTCCTTTCAAGACACTGTCCATTCCATTCAACTGCTCTTCCAAGTCCTTTGCTGTCTCTGACAGAATTACAATGTCATCGGCGAACCTCAAAGTTTTTATTTCTTCTCCATGAATTTTAATACCTACTCCTAATTTTTCTGTTGTTTCCTTTACTGCTTGCTCAATATACAGATTGAACAACATCGGGGAGAGGCTACAACCCTGTCTTACTCCCTTCCCAACCACTGCTTCCCTTTCATGTCCCTCGACTCTTATAACTGCCATCTGGTTTCTGTACCAATTGTAAATAGCCTTTCGCTCCCTGTATTTTACCCCTGCCACCTTTAGAATTTGAAAGAGAGTATTCCAGTCAACATTGTCAAAAGATTTCTCTAAGTCTACAAATGCTAGAAACGTAGGTTTGCCTTTCCTTCATCTTTCTTCTAAGATAAGTCGTAAGGTCAGTATTGCCTCACGTGTTCCATTGTTTCTACGGAATCCAAACTGATCTTCCCCGAGGTTGGCTTCTACTAGTTTTTCCATTCGCCTGTAAAGAATTCGTGTTAGTATTTTGCAGCTGTGACTTATTAAGCTGATAGTTCGGTAATTTTCACATCTGTCAACACCTGCTTTCTTTGGGATTGGAATTATTATATTCTTCTTGAAGTCTGAGGGTATTTCACCTGTTTCATACATCTTGCTCACCAGATGGTAGAGTTTTGTCAGGACTGGCTCTCCCACGGCCGTCAGTAGTTCCAATGGAATGTTGTCTACTCCGGGAGCCTTGTTTCGACTCAGGTCTTTCAGTGCTCTGTCAAACTCTTCACGCAGTATCATATCTCCCATTTCATCTTCATCTACATCCTCTTCCATTTCCATAATATTGTCCTCAAGTACATCGCCCTTGTATAGACCCTCTATATACTCCTTCCACCTTTCTGCTTTCCCTTCTTTGCTTAGAACTGGGTTTCCATCTGAGCTCTTGATATTCATACAAGTCGTTCTCTTACCTCCAAAGGTCTCTTTAATTCTCCTGTAGGCGGTATCTATCTTACCCCTAGTGAGATAGGCCTCTACATCCTTACATTTGTCCTCTAGCCATCCCTGCTTAGCCATTTTGCACTTCCTGTCGATTTCATTTTTGAGACGTTTGTATTCCTTTTTGCCTGTTTCACTTACTGCATTTTTATATTTTCTCCTTTCATCAATTAAATTCAGTATTTCTTCTGTTACCCAAGGATTTCTACTAGCCCTCGTCTTTTTACCTACTTGATCCTCTGCTGCCTTCACTACTTCATCCCTCAAAGCTACCCATTCTTCTTCCACTGTATTTATTTCCCCCATTCCTGTCAATTGCTCCCTTATGCTCTCCCTGAATCTCTGTACAACCTCTGGTTCTTTTAGTTTATCCAGGTCCCATCTCCTTAAATTCCCACCTTTTTGCAGTTTCTTCAGTTTTAATCTACAGGTCATAACCAATAGATTGTGGTCAGAGTCCACATCTGCCCCTGGATATGTCTTACAATTTAAAACCTGGTTCCTAAATCTCTGTCTTACCATTGTATAATCTATCTGATACCTTTTAGTATCTCCAGGGTTCTTCCATGTATACAACCTTCTTTCATGATTCTTAAGCCAAGTGTTAGTTATGATTATGTTGTGCTCTGTGCAAAATTCTACAAGGCGGTTTCCTCTTTCATTTCTGTCCCCCAATCCATATTCACCTACTATGTTTCCTTCTCTCCCTTTTCATACACTCGAATTCCAGTCACCCATGACTATTAAATTTTCGTCTCCCTTCACAATCTGTATAACTTCTTTTATTTCATCATACATTTCTTCAATTTCTTCGTCATCTGCAGAGCTAGTTGGCATATAAACTTGTACTACTGTAGTAGGTGTGGGCTTCGTATTTATCTTGGCCACAATAATGCGTTCACTATGCTGTTTGTAGTAGCTTACCCGCATTCCTATTTTCCTATTCATTATTAAACCTACTCCTGCATTACCCCTATTTGATTTTGTGTTTATAACCCTGTAGTCACCTGACCAGAAGTCTTGTTCCTCCTGCCACCGAACTTCACTAATTCCCACTACATCTAACTTCAACCTATCCATTTCCCTTTTTAAATTTTCTAACCTACCTGCCCGATTAAGGGATCTGACATTCCACGCTCCGATCCGTAGAACGCCAGTTTTCTTTCTCCTGATAACGACATCCTCTTGAGTAGTCCCCGCCCGGAGATCCGAATGGGGGACTATTTTACCTCCGGAATATTTTACCCAAGAGGACGCCATCATCATGTAATCATACAGTAAAGCTGCATGCCCTCGGGAAAAATTACGGCTGTAGTTTCCCCTTGCTTTCAGCCATTCGCAGTACCAGCACAGCAAGGCCGTTTTGGTTATTGTTACAAGGCCAGATCAGTCAATCATCCAGACTGTTGCCCTTGCAACTACTGAAAAGGCTGCTGCCCCTCTTCAGGAACCACACGTTTGTCTGGCCTCTCAACAGATACCCCTCCGTTGTGGTTGCACCTACGGTACGGCTATCTGTATCGCTGAGGCACGCAAGCCTCCCCACCAACGGCAAGGTCCATGGTTCATGGGGGGCCGTTAAAGGCAGATAATCTGTAACCAAAAAGATCTTTCGACCAAAGGAATATTGGTAACGCTGTAGACAATGGCGAGTGCCTCATTTTCGAGTTGACTACAGCTACACTGTGGGTTGAGAATTTTCAAAGCAAATGCAATAAGCCTGTCAGATCAACTAATTCTACGGGAGAGCACACCTCAAATCCGATAAGAATTTGTGTCCGTAGCTAACACAACAGGCTTAGCTGGATGAAAATCAGACAATGACGACTTAACAAAGCGTCCTTTAACTGCTGAAATGTGTCCTGACATTCTTGGAACCAAACAATGGTAATATCTTTCCGGTGCAGACGGTTCAGCGAAGCAGCAACTTGTCATTATCAATAAACTTACCAAAGTACGTGAATTTTCCCAAGATGGCCAGTAACTCCTCATTGTTGCGGGGTGCCAGCAATTTCTAATTGCAGACAAATGCGAATGAGCATGATGCGTACCCTGTGTATGACACGTTCTAAATATTCAGGTCCTTCGTGAAAGAGGAGCACCCTTCCTTGTTACACTTTAAGCCAGCCTCAGCGAGCACTTGAAATAAACGCTCTAAATTTGGCAAATGTTCAGCAGCTATAAGTCCTACAACAACGAGATCATCCAGATAGTTCATAAATGAAGGGATTTTCGCTGTTAATTCTCCAGGAAACGTTAAAAACTAGGAGGAGCTAAAGTGAATTGTAGTCTTTCAGTAAAGAACAATCCCAGGTGAGTATTGGTCACAAAATGTTGCCTGAACTGCTCATGCAGCGGTAAATGTAAATATGCCTCACATAAATCAATCTGCTCTGTTATCAGTTGAAGAATAAAGTCTGTAAATGGGTGTTCGATCATGTTATGGCATTTTATTTTTAAAAGTCTATCTTATTCATATTAGCCGTACAGTTCACAATTACTGATATTGGCCATCACCATCTCCAGATCATAAGAATATGCTGATCTAGGTATCAACCTCAAAATCTACACAACTAGGTACGCAGTAAGCACTAGTACATGATAATCACATGCTATATACCTTGTTGTATAGATATTGACATTAGCACTTATATCAGAATATTTTTATGATCTGAAGATGACACTGTCTAAAACCGATAATTGTGACTTGTATAACGTATGTGATCAAGACGGACCTTTACAAAAAAATCTACCCTGTTCCGGTCTGTCCACTAACACCTCTGGCCATGGGAGAGGAAATGAATCTACAACAATTTATTAGTTTACCATGGCTTTGAAATCAGCACTTGGATAGGCGAGGGTGGAATTCTATTCACGCTTGAACCCTTATAAGGCCACAATCGTCGCAATTTTTATGTGTCATAGAAAGTCTATATGACAGTTCGGTTGTTTTATTTCTCGAGGAGGTCGAGCGGATACTACAACGCATATGAAGATTATTAATTCAGTTTGGTAAAATTCGTTAATACATGATGCTTAACGTGGATGCAGTACATGTTTACATGAATGACAATGCATATTTAGTGCTGTGGCAGAACACAACGATAATTTTTATTACTCTGAATGGTACTGAATGACATCAAATATTAACAGTGGTACAAAGTTCTGACTAATGATAATATCTCGCTCCTGCATCTGAATTAAGTTGACACTGCTATAAGGATCGGGTATCAAGGAGTGGGGCGAGCTACGCTGTAGTCTGACTCAAAGACTTAACGGTAGCGGCATCGTACGAAACATCTTGAAACGTCTCATCGTCGACGTCCATATTCATGGCTGCGTCTGACAGCGAATGATTTTAGCTTGTGGTTCCGTCGTGAGAAACCGTTTTTACTAAGGGACCTGACTCTTCGGACGATACCGCAGGCCCAAATACACACAAGTACACGCTGCGAAGACACTCACTCTGCTCATTTAACAACCTATCCGAGCTCGTCAGAAACATTCATATAGCTGCTTTGCGGATCAGTGGGCATAAACTGTACACATTCGTTGATTTATCGCATTTCAGACCCCAGGTGAGTCGAATGCACCCTGAGTTTTTATTTTCGTGCTCCCAGCAAAGAAACTGAAAGCGTCTGATCGTTGCGCCACTACAAAACCTGTCACAATGTGCACAATTAATAATCGGCAGGTTATTCGTACTTTCTACTTATGTTGCTTACGTTTGACACAATCTCTGTTCAGTGTGACCTTTCTCTTCCCATCTGATTGTTGTTTTTGACGGATATCACCTCCTAACTCCTACCAAGCTAACGTTTTCATTGTTCTTAATATTTTACGAGCCCCTTAAGGATCTTATCCGCAACCTGTCACGATATGTTTCCAAATATTAACACCAGAAATTGCGTTTTCATGGCTGAACAATAGCACACAACCTGGTATGTTTATTGGCATCTGACTGTTAAAACGCAGGTGTAGAAATTGGCGGATTCAAGAGGCACAAAAAGTTCTGATCTTCCAGTGGAGGCTTCAGGACTCGCAGGCTGACTTAGTCATGTTTTACCAGCCAATAGGAGAAACACTGCGTTGACTGTAACGTGGGGCGAACACGTAAGTTCAGGAGTGCGTAAAGCAAACACCCGATTTACTTTTATTGTAACGAAAAACATCACTTCTCTATTTCGTAGTTTGTCCATTTCAGGGTAGTTGCGTCATTTTTCTTGTAGGCTACTTCTTGATTTGCCACGGCAAGAACAGTACCCTTCAGGGTTGCTTCTGACATGTAAATGGGTCACTCAAGAAGAGCGGGACACTTTTCCTTTATGATGTAAGTTGAATACTGATTACCAGAGTGTCTGCATCTTACATTAGAGTGTCCTTCGCAAATGCATGCCTGTCGGAAGGAACAGACACTTTTTTGTCGATTACGAAATTTCATGCGTTACAGCGTACAAGAGAAAAATGGAAATTACTACTACAAAGAAATTTCATACTGAATCCCTTTCCTCGGCGATAAGAATTCCAACTTTAAATAAGCCCATATATGACTACTTTCTTGTAAATTGTGTCTTATAATTATACCTAATTGATGTCCCTTATAAAATTGTATTAATTTTCATAAATTATAATTTCACATTGTGTGTTTTTCTAACAGAACCATTTCAATTTTTCTTTTCATTTTTTATTCTAAGTTAATAATTAATTTTGCCTGATGGAGGTTCAAATGTCGTATTATATTGTATATATATTATATATATTGAGATGGAAAAGTTGGAAAAGTGTTATACGAAGGATCATAAAAAAAAGTTTTTAGGAGAGTAGGAAAAGTGATACAACTCGAAGAACTAATAAATAATTACCTGATACCACCTCACATTCGACGACATCAGAACTAAATGTTCATGTTACTGTTGTATAGAACGTAATGGAATTCTTACAAAAAATACTTGCTTGAAATTTAAACTAAGCTTATAATATTTCAGTGTTAATTCTATAGAATTCTTTAAGTAGATATTACTCAAGTGTTGCATTTTTTAGTTGTGTGACTGTTCTTGCTGGGGCGCGATATGTTACAGAAACACCGATACATCTGAAATGGCATCAGCTCAATAGAAGATCGTAATATTTTGTGATTAACTACACAGTAAGTTTCATCTAGTCTTGATCACGGAGTTACTATTTTTATTATTGTTCGTAGGATTAATGAAGAAATATCCTATAGCTCTCTAAACATTGTTCTCGTAAGAACAGGGAAGCTAGATTACAATAACGCTTGGTATCACACTACTGAATTAGCCATTTTCGCAACGCTTCATTAGTGAATCTCACGTATCGCCGCATCGTGCAGGGTTGCGCTGTGCTACGACATCGTGGGTTTATTAATAGACGCGACTCATACGCTGAAGTATACCTACACTATATAAGCCAGGAAATACCTTTTCCTTATAGCACAATTCCTTATTACTTTCGTAAGCGGGAGACATGAGGTTGCGGTTCGGGCTAAATAGTGGTACGTATGCAAATACAAAAGATAAATGGGTGTGAGAAATCAAACGAAATGCAGATATTCTGTAACGGGATACCAGCGACCATGAGTCCCTTTGTTACACTTCTTTGTTGTTGTTTACATGTATTCTGCAGCTAAGCTGTTTGAGTGTGCTCCCTGCCGCCGTTGGATAAGCAGCTGCAGCAGCAAGTCGTATACCCCTAGCTTACTTATTTGTTACATGGTTTAATTCTTAATGTCTTTGCGTGTTTTTGGGTACTTGCATTGTTTAATTCATAAATTTCGGGCGTATTATAGTATTTAAGAGTTTTAGCATCGCGCTTTAGTGTTTACTTCGTAGATTCTTACTTAAATTGCGTGTGAGTTTCGTATAGGTGGAGTAATTTCGAGTTTTAGTTACTGTAATCGTAAATTCAGGAAGATTGTAGCGCAGTCGTTAGGCATTTGTACAGGTTAGTTAATACATTCTTTGCGTGTTTCCCTTGCGTTATCTAGGCACGGACTCGTGTTTCAGTAACTGTTGTTCAACATCGATTAGAATGGACAGGGACTGTGATTGCTGTGTTCGGATGAGGGCTGAGTTGGCATCCCTTCGCACACAGCTGCAAGCGGCGCTGACTTCGGTCGCGCATCTTGAGGCTGTTGCCAATGGGCATCACTGTGGGGAGCCGGACTTGGGTATCACGGGGATGTCAATCAGATCGGCCTGCCGCTGTGGTTGCCCCGGTTGCTGCCCGCAGTGGGGCTGAGCCCTCGCCTGTGGTTGATTGGGAGGTCGTTCCAAGGCGTGGCAGGTAGCGAAAGACCTCCCCGGAGGCTGATCAGAAAGCCCGGGGATGTCAATCAGATCGGCCTGCCGCTGTGGTTCCCCGGTTGCTGCCCGCAGTGGGGCTGAGCCCTCGCCTGTGGTTGATTGGGAGGTCGTTCCAAGGCGTGGCAGGTAGCGAAAGACCGCCCCGGAGGCTGATCAGAAAGCCTCCCCGGTGCGTCTGACCAGATGCAGCTGGCTGCCCTGTTTCAGAGGATGATTCTCAGCCTCCAAGGTCCGGGAAATCACAGAGGGTGGGCTTATTGGTAGCTGGGAGCTCCAATGTTAGGCGCGTAATGGGGCCCCCTAGAGATGTGGTGGCTAAGGAGGGGAAGAAATCCAGTGTGCACTCCGTGTGCATTCCGGGTGGAGTCATTCCTGATGTGGAAAGGGTCCTTCCGGATGCTATGAAGAGCACAGGGTGCAGCCAGCTGCAGGTGGTGGCACATGTCGGCACTAATGACGTGTGTCGCTTTGGATCTGAGGAAATTCTCTCTGGATTCCAGCGGCTATCTGATTTGCTGAAGGCTGCCGGTTCTGCTTACGAGATGAAGGCAGAGCTCACCATCTGCAGCATCGTTGACAGAACCGACTGCGGACCTTTGGTGCAGAGCCGGGTGGAGGGTCTGAATCAGAGGCTCAGACGGTTCTGCGACCGTGTTGGCTGCATATTCCTTGACTTGCGCCATAGGATGGTGGGGTTTCGGGTTCCGCTGAATAGGTCAAGAGTTCACTACACTCAGCTGGCGGCTACACTGGTAGCAGAGGCTGTGTGGCGTGGACTAGGCGGTTTTTTAGGTTAGAAGGCCTCGGGAAAGTACGGGGTGGGCTGCAATCTCAAAGGGTGCATGGCAAATACAGATCGTGCTTGGTTCAAGGAACAGTCGGAATTGTAGTTGTAAATTGTTGTAGTTGTGCTGGGAAAGTCCTTGAGCTTCAAGCGCTAATAGAAAGCACAGAAGCTGAAATCGTTATAGGTACAGAAAGCTGGCTAAAGCCTGAAATAAGTTCTGCAGAAATTTTTACGAAGTCTCAGACGGTGTTCAGGAAAGATAGATTAGGCAGAATTGGTGGTGGAGTGTTTGTGTCTATCAGTAGTGGTTTATCCTGTAGTGAAGTCGAAGTAGATACTCCGTGCAAATTGATATGGGTGGAGGTTACACTTAACAGCCGAACTAAGTTAATAATTGGCTCCTTCTACCGACCCCCAGACTCCGATGATATAGTTGCGGATCAGTTCAGAGAAAATTTGAGTCTCTCTCGTAACAAATAAATACCTCACGCATGCGGTTATAGTTGGTGGGGACTTCAACCTTCCCTCGATATGTTGGCAAAAATACTTGTTCAAAACCGGTGGTAGGCAGAAAACATCTTCCGAGATTGTCCTAAATGCTTTCTCCGAAAATTATTTCGAGCAGTTAGTCCACGAACCCACGCGAATTGTAAATGGTTGCGAAAACACAGAATTGTAAATGGTTGCGAAAACACAGTTGACCTCTTAGCCACAAACAATCCAGAGCTGATAGAGAGCATCATGACTGATACAGGGATTAGTGATCACAAGGTCGTTGTAGCTAGGCTCAATACCGTTTCTTCCAAATCCACCAGAAACAAACGCAAAATAATTTTATTTAAAAAAGCGGATAAAGTGTCACTAGAAACCTTCCTTCCGAACTGACTATGCAAATGTAGACGAGATGTGGCTCAAATTCAAAGATATAGTAGCAACAGCAACTGAGAGATTCATACCTCATAAATTGGTAAGAGATGGAACTGATCCCCCATGGTACACAAAACAGGTCCGAACGCTGTTGCAGAGGCAACGGAAAAAGCATGCGAAGTTCAGAAGAACGCGAAATCCCGAAGATTGGCTAAAATTTACAGACGCACGAAATTTGGCGCGGACTTCAATGCGAGATGCATTTAACAGGTTCCACAACGAAACATTGTCTCGAAATTTGGTAGAAAATCCGAAGAAATTCTGGTCGTATGTAAAGTACACAAGCGGCAAGACGGAGTCAATACCTTCACTGCGCAGTGCCGATGGTACTGTTACCGACGATTGTGCCGCTAAAGCGGAGTTATTGAACGCAGTTTTCCGAAATTCCTTCACCAGGAAAGACGAATGGAATATTCCAGAATTTGAAACACGAACAGCTGCTAGCATGAGTTTCTTAGAAGTAGATACCTTAGGGGTTGCGAAGCAACTCAAATCGCTTGATACGGGCAAGTCTTCAGTTCCAGATTGTACACCGATTAGGTTCCTTTCAGATTACGCTGATACAATAGCTCCCTACTTAGCACTCATATACAACCTCTCGCTCACCGATAGATCTGTACCTACAGATTGGAAAATTGCGCAGGTCGCACCAGTGTTTAAGAAGGGTAGTAGGAGTAATCCATTTAATTACAGACCTATATCATTGACGTCGGTTTGCAGTAGGGTTTTGGAGCATATACTGTATTGAAACATTATGAATCACCTCGAAGTGAACGATCTATTGATAAGTAATCAGCATGGTTTCAGAAAACATCGTTCTTGTGCAACGCAGCTAGCTCTTTATTTTCACGAAGTAATGGCCGCTATCGACAGGGGATCTCAAGTTGATTCCGTATTTCTAGATTTCCGGAAAGCTTTTGACACCGTTCCTCACAAGCGACTTCTAATCAAGCTGCGGGCCTGTGGGGTATCGTCTCAGTTGTGCGACTGGATTAGTGATTTCCTGTCAGGAAGGTCGCAGTTCGTAGTAATAGACGGCAAATCATCGAGTAAAACTGAAGTGATATCGGGTGTTCCCCAGGGATGCGTCCTGGGACCTCTGCTGTTCCTGATCTATATAAATGACCTGGGTGACAATCTGAGCAGTTCTCTTAGGTTGTTCGCAGATGATGCTGTAATTTACCGTCTATTAAGGTCATCCGAAGACCAGTATCAGTTGCAAAACGATTTAGAAAAGATTGCTGTATGGTGTGACAGGTGGCAGTTGACGCTAAATAACGAAGAGTGTGAGATGATCCACATGAGTTCCAAAAGAAATCCGTTGAAATTCGATTACTCGATGAATAGTACAATTCTCAAGGCTGTCAATTCAACTAAGTACCCGGGTGTTAAAATTACGAACAACTTCAGTTGGAAAGACCACATAGATAATATTGTGAGGAAGGCGACCCAAAGGTTGCGTTTCATTGGCAGGACACTTAGAAGATGCAACAAGTCCATTAAAGAGACAGCTTACAGTACACTCGTTCGTCCTCTGATAGAATACTGCTGCGCGGTGTGGGATCCTTACCAGGTGGGATTGACGGAGGACATCGAAAGGGTGCAAAAAAGGGCAGCTCGTTTTGTATTATCACGTAATAGGGGAGAGAGTGTGGCAGCTATGATACGCGAATTGGGATGGAAGTCATTACAGCAAAGACGTTTTTCGTCACGGCGAGATCTATTTACGAAATTTCAGTCACCAACTTTCTCTTTCGAATGCGCAAATATTTTGTTGAACCCATTCTACATAGGTAGGAATGATCATCAAAATAAAATAAGATAAATAAGAGCTCGAACAGAAAGGTTTAGGTGTTCGTTTTTCCCGCGCGCTGTTCGGGAGTGGAATGGTAGAGAGATAGTATGATTGTGGTTCGATGAACCCTCTGCCAAGCACTTAAATGTGAATTGCAGAGTAGTCATGTAGAAGTAGATGTAGCCCTCAGTCCCCTGAATGATTTGATGCGGTCCACAACGAATTCCTCTCCTGTAATTTGCCACTGTATTCGTCTTAGAGTAGCACCTACAACATATATCACCTTTATTTTGTATATTCTAACTTCTGTCTTCCCCTACAGTTTTTATTCTCTTTCTAGTAGCATGGAAGTCATCCCCTGATGTGCTAAAACATGTCCCATCGTCCAATCTCTTCCTCCTGTCAATGTTGCCCGCATGCTGCCCTTTCTTTGCTCACTCTGCTGGGAACCACCTGATTTCTCATCTTAGCGGTACACCTAATTTTCAGCCTCCTTCTGCAGTACCCTATATCATACGCATCGATTTCCTTTTTTTCTTGCTTTCCCGCAGTCCATCACTCATAATTATAGAATGCTGTGTGCCAGACGTACATTCTCAGTAATTTCTTTCTCAAATCAACGCCAATGTTTGATACTAGGAGACTTCTTTCGGTAATAAACACCGTCTTGTTCTGTGCCAGTCTGATTTTATGTCCTTGCTTTGTCCCTCATTCGTCATGACGCTAGCAGAATTATTTACCTTATTGGTCACCAATTCTGACGTTGTTTCGCAATTCTCTTTCCTGCTGCTCCTCATTAATTTTTGATTTCGTCGATTTACTCTCCTTAGAGAATGCACTACGTTCGTCAGGTCCAGCGAACATCACCCACTTTCACTGATAATAGCAATATCGTCAATGAATCTTATCATTACTATCTTTTAATCCCGAATTCTGATCCCACTCCCGCATCTATTTTTATTTGCACAATTGCTTCTTCGATGTGTAGATTCAATATTAAGGATTGCATCCCTGCCATGCACACTTAGTGGTCCAAGTATATCGTTCTTCATCTTCCGTTCCTATTGTTCCTTCTTGGTTCTTGTATTCATTGTATGTTTCTCTGTTTTCCCTATAGCTTACTGTTATTTTTCTCGGAATGCCGATTATCTTGCATCGTTTGCATTATCGGTCGCTGTGTCTAGTTCCACAAATCCAATAATCTGTCTTTATTTTTGTTCTAACAGAGTTTCAGTTTTCTATTCCATTCTTCTGTGTAGTGTTCTTGTCAGGAACTTTGATACATGAGACGTTGAGCTGATTTTGCCTAACTCTCGCATTTACCTGCGCTTAGTGTCTTCGGAATTGTGTGTCTGATACTTTTCCGAAAGCCTGACGGTATGTCTCCAGTCTCAAAGATTCTATGCACCTACCTGAATGATCGTGTGGCTGTTACTTCTTCCAATGGTTTTGGAAATTCCAAAGGAATTTTAACTGTCCACTCTGCCTTATTTGACCTCAAGGTCCCCAATACTTTGTTAAATGCCGACTCTAATACTGACATTGCATATCGACTCACTCTTCAGAAATGTCTTCCCCCTTGTAGAGGCCTTCAATCACCCATCCTGTTTTTGCATTAGTATCCGCTTTCTCCTCCAACACTGGAATTTCCACTCCACTTTCAATGTTGGCGCCCTTGATTTTAATTTCGCCTAAGGTTGTTTCGACTTTGTTGTTCTACCGACCAATTTTAGATTTCTTTTTAATATTTTGCTTGCAGCCTCTTCACCTTACCTTACATACATTTCCTGTTTGTTTCATTGATAGGTGACTTACATACCTGCATTAATTTCTCTGTGAATGTTTTTTAGTTGATGTTGATCAGCTGAAGAATTTCTTTTGTGAACCCTAGGTTACTTCGCAGTTACGTTCCTTATAAGTATATTTGTCTGTCCAACTTCGGTGATTGTCCGTTTAGAGAAGTTCATTCCTCTTCAACTCTACTATCTGCTATGGTATTCATTAGCGCGCTATGTACTGCATCAGAAAACATCAAATGCGCCTTAATATTCCTCGCTTCTTCAGACTCCCACTTCTTTCTAATGAATTTTTCAGGCGATTCCCTTGAATTTCAATTTACTCATTATGATCCTAGTATATGATCCTGGATACTACGCCTCGCAATCCAATATTTGATTTCAGAATCTCTGTCTGATCATGATATAATCTTCTCATGTCTCCGGTATTTTTCTAAATGTGCCTCCCCCTCTTGCGATTCTTGAACAGTATACCATATTACTAAATGAAATTTATTGCACATCCTCCTGCAACTCTTTCTTCTATCCCTTCTGTTAAAATCACGTTACAATCCGCCATTACTATTAGATTATCTGCATCCTTCACATTCTGAATTACACGCTCAATATCCTCAACATCTGCTTGTGATGTCCGAATGTATACCTGAACTATTGTTGTTGGCGTTGGCCTGGTGTCGATTCTGGTGGTAGTAATTCTATCACCGAATTATACAAGATAACTCACACTCTGTTCTACCTTTCTATTTATTATATATTTATCCTTCTTCAGTTGTTGTGCCATTTTCTGTTAATATAGCTATTACCCTGTATTCGTCTGGCCAGATAGCTTCTATTTCACTTCATTGATTCCCACTACATCTAGAATGGGTCTTTATATTTCCGTTTTAAGATTTTCTAGCTTGCCTACCACGCTAAAACTTCTTACATTCTACGCTCAGACATGCAGAATGTTACCCTTGAATTGATTGATTGTCGAGGTGAACACCCCTTGGCAGCCCCCTCCCGCAGATCCGAATGAGGGACTAATCGGTAATCTTTTGCCCGTGGAACGACCTTTATGAAACTTTTTATTTACGGGTCACATGATCTGCAGACAAATATTAAGCATTTTTAATGCGGTTGTTTCCGTCACCTACCACATGCTATCGATCATTAGCAGTTTTTCCGGATTTTTAATGCAGTTTCACATCTCAGTGGCAAGACGTTTCCCTGTAACCTTCTGCTCATCAGCCCTCTTTGATGGTAGGCACTCCGAGAGTGTCTCCTTATACCTGAAGTTTTTGGCTGACATTGTTAGTACTTTTTACTCAGAATTTAACCAGGGAGCGAGGGCGTTTTGATTACTGGTCAGAAACGCTACACCTAACTCATTTTTAACTACACTGATTAGCCAAAATACACTGACCACTGCCCACCGCTACGTTGTATGCCACCTGGTGGCCTTCCGGGCACGTCACGTAGTAGCAGACACGGTCAGGAGGTCATCCTGTCGAAGATATGGGCTTCAAATGGGGAAATCCATTGAGATAAGCAACTCTGACAACCTTCATAGTTACAATTAAAAGAACAATCTTTTAGGCCTTAGTAAAAATTATTACTCGGAGCCTGTGAACGAGTTTCTTGACCAGCGAAGCTGGTTGAGTGTTACATGCTACTGTCGTGAGTATCTACGGAAAGATGTAGGAGGACAGTGAAACTGCCAATAGGCGCTAAATTGTTGGACATCCACTACTTCAAATGACTCTAAGCGCTATGGGACTTAACATCTGAGGTCATCAGTCCCCTAGACTTATAACTACTTAAACCTTAGTATTGGAGGGCAGCGTGGAGGGTAAAAATCGTAGAGGGAGACCAAGAGATGAATACACTAAACAGATTCAGAAGGATGTTGGATGCAGTAGGTGGTGGGAGATGAAGAAGCTTGCACAGGATAGAGTAGCATGGAGAGCTGCATCAAACCAGTCTCTGGACTGAAGACCACAACAACAACAACAACAAACATAACGACATCAGACACATCCATGCCCGAGGCAAATTCGAACCTGCGACCGTAGCAGCAGCGCGGTTCCGGACTGAAACGCCTAGAACCGCTCGGCCACAGCGGATTGCCAGAACGTGTGGCTCGGAGGCTTGTCTGCTCTGTAAAGTAGGATAGCTGGTGGTCTGTGGCTTCTCTGCCGAAGAAGCACAATACTGGTGCATATGAAAGTGTTTCCGACCACACCGTTCATCGTACATTACTGAACATGGAGTTCCGCAGCAGACCAGCACTAAGTGTTCACATGTTGCCCCAACGACGTCGTCAATTACGATTGCAGTGGGCACGGGACCATAGGGATTCGACCGTCGGTCAATGAAATCGTGTTGGCTCTTCGGGTGAATCACGTTTTCGCTACACTAGGTCGAAGGTCGTCTCCACAAACGCCGTCATCGAGGTGAACTGCGGCTCGTAGAGTGCAGCGTGCCACGGACGCAGGCTGGTGGGAGCAGTATTATGCTTCAGGAGACATTCTCCTGCGCTTGCATGGGACCTATGGTAGTAACCGAAGACACGCTGACAGCTGCGAATCTCTTGCATCCCTTCATGATTGATGTCTTTCCCAAGGCTGATGTCATTTTTGAGCAGTAGAACTGTCAGTGTCGCGGAGCCAAAACAGTGCTACAGTGGTTTGAGGAGAATTATAGTGAACTCATTTTGATGTCTCAGCCACCAAATTCGCCTGATGTAAATCCTATGCAACCCATCTTGGTCGCTATCGGGTGCCCTCACCGCGTACGAATGTCAGCGGCTCGTTATTTACGCGATTTATATGACCTCAACTAATCTTCCAACAAACTGTCAGGTCACTGATACGCAGAGTCAGGGTGTATTTCGTTCCAAAGACGGACAAACAAACTATTAAGAAGGTGGTCTTAATCAAATGGTTCGAATGGCTCTGAGCACTAAGGGACTTAACATTTGAGGTCATCAGTCCCTTAGACTTAGAACTACCTAAACCTAACTAACCTAAGGACATCACACTCATCCATGCCCGAGGCAGAATTCGAACCTGCGACCGAAGCGGTCGCGCGGTTCCAGACTGAAGCGCCTAGAACCGTTCGGCCACGACGGCCGGCTGGTGGTCATAATGTTTCGGGTTATTAGTGCATATCTATTATTTGTCTGAAATACAGGTATTACGATGTTTCACAAATTTTGGTGCTTAGGTACACCACTGTAACTATATTCTTCAAATCATTTATATTACACAGGTATATTCCTTACGCCATGTTATATATTATTTGAAATACTTTTATATTTAAATCAGACATATTAAACAGCAGAATTGCAAGAATCACCACAGGGTCTAAGTTTTTTCATAAAACAAAAATTTTCGTGTATTACAAGAAAGTGAAGAAGGGGTATTTGTGTTAATGATATGCCTGATTTATTTAAATATTTTGTAGATGTAACTGATCTAACCAATTTTTGTTAACTGTAACGGATTACATGCGAAATTAGACGTGAGATACAAAATATATAATTTCCCTCTGTTACACTTGTAATAACATCAAAATTACGACAAACAATGAGTTGCCTCTTTTCATTGTGGTCTCAAAGCGTTCATCATTTTACTTTCGTACATCTGTAATATATTTCGGGTGGGAAGTGGGATAGAAGCTGATCGGTATACGAGAATTAATGGTAACACGTTCAGCCGCGTATTTAAATCTCATTCAAACGCGATTGGTTTCTATGGCGCACTGCACCATCAGGCCATTCTTGTGGCAAAAACTGGACTTACACACATCTTACTATGCTTCCATAATAAGAGATAAAAGTCAAACTCGGCTTCCGCAGAACTCCTCGTTGATGAAGTGTCTGCTACACGCTTAGAACAACTACTTTTTATCCCCTGTTGTGGCAGTACTGACAGTCCAATTTTGGTAATAGAGTGGCCTGAGATTCAAAACCACGGCTGATGCTGTTACAATTAACTCCCAATGACTCCGTTGTAAGTCTATTTTGCTTGTCACTGAAGATGATTTTCCCATGTCTTGTTCCATCAGGTGATTGGTTACTCACTAATGCCTACTCTTAATCGTCATTTTCCTTTTCTAAAATTTATTGAGAATCTCCCGAGGATAATTGTGAGCTGTCGGTCCGTACCGGGTCCTAGATGGGATTGAAGACTCCATCGGTGCAATGAGGATTAGTCGATAGGTACTGTATATCAATGCCCTTGAATCTTGTGGAAAAAAGTATTAAGTGGCCGACAAGCCGGCCAAGTGTTTAGACTGAGGGAAAAAATGCCCAATCTGGTAGCAAAGCATGGTAGACGTTTATCATACACTCCTGGAAATTGAAATAAGAACACCGTGAATTCATTGTCCCAGGAAGGGGAAACTTTATTGACACATTCCTGGGGTCAGAAACATCACATGATCACACTGACAGAACCACAGGCACATAGACACAGGCAACAGAGCATGCACAATGTCGGCACTAGTACAGTGTATATCCACCTTTCGCAGCAATGCAGGCTGCTATTCTCCCATGGAGACGATCGTAGAGATGCTGGATGTAGTCCTGTGGAACGGCTTGCCATGCCATTTCCACCTGGCGCCTCAGTTGGACCAGCGTTCGTGCTGGACGTGCAGACCGCGTGAGACGACGCTTCATCCAGTCCCAAACATGCTCAATAGGGGACAGATCCGGAGATCTTGCTGGAAAGGGTAGTTGACTTACACCTTCTAGAGCACGTTGGGTGGCACGGGATACATGCGGACGTGCATTGTCCTGTTGGAACAGCAAGTTCCCTTGCCGGTCTAGAAATGGTAGAACGATGGGTTCGATGACGGTTTGGATGTACCGTGCACTATTCAGTGTCCCCTCGACGATCACCAGTGGTGTACGGCCAGTGTAGGAGATCGCTCCCCACACCATGATGCCGGGTGTTGGCCCTGTGTGCCTCGGTCGTATGCAGTCCTGATTGTGGCGCTCACCTGCACGGCGCCAAACACGCATACGACCATCATTGGCACCAAGGCAGAAGCGACTCTCATCGCTGAAGACGACACGTCTCCATTCGTCCCTCCATTCACGCCTGTCGCGACACCACTGGAGGCGGGCTGCATGATGTTGGGGCGTGAGCGGAAGACGGCCTAACGGTGTGCGGGACCGTAGCCCAGCTTCATGGAGACGGTTGCGAATGGTCCTCGCCGATACCCCAGGAGCAACAGTGTCCCTAATTTGCTGGGAAGTGGTGGTGCGGTCCCCTACGGCACTGCGTAGGATCCTACGGTCTTGGCGTGCATCCGTACGTCGCTGCGGTCCGGTCCCAGGTCGACGGGCACGTGCACCTTCCGCCGACCACAGGCGACAACATCGATGTACTGTGGAGACCTCACGCCCCACGTGTTGAGCAATTCGGCGGTACGTCCACCCGGCCTCCCGCATGCCCACTATACGCCCTCGCTCAAAGTCCGTCAACTGCACATACGGTTCACGTCCACGCTGTCGCGGCATGCTACCAGTGTTAAAGACTGCGATGGAGCTCCGTATGCCACGGCAAACTGGCTGACACTGACGGCGGCGGTGCACAAATGCTGCGCAGCTAGCGCCATTCGACGGCCAACACCGCGGTTCCTGGTGTGTCCGCTGTGCCGTGCGTGTGATCATTGCTTGTACAGCCCTCTCGCAGTGTCCGGAGCAAGTATGGTGGGTCTGACACACCGGTGTCAATGTGTTCTTTTTTCCATTTCCAGGAGTGTATTTATGGCAGTTCTCGTGATAATAGAGACCTTGTTCCTCAAGCAGTTCCAAATGTCAGTCGTTTCCTTGTATAGATGTATGGGTTCCATGTTCATTTGAACACTTCACGATTCACGTAAGGCCGAGGGGATACATTTTATTCCATATTTTTTAGAAACAGTTGGGTGGATTTCGGCGATGACTTCAAAATACGTAGTTCTAATATTTGTGGGTAAAATCCTTCCCGTAAATTTCTCCAAAATTGTGACCAAATTTTATGCGGATATTTTATGGCCCTAACGTACCTAGGAGCGCTTTGAATTAATATTTAGTTGGCTCTTGCTGAAGAATACTTGAGTGTATCCTCTCCTACGTGGCATGTTTCTGTATAGTAGATAACTGCAAATTTTGCATTCTGGATCAGTATAAATCGGCAGCCTTAAATAGGACGGTCGAAACATTTGGAAGATCTATTCTGTGATGCTTCTCTGAATAACTTGCGCATATATATCAGGACTACTGTCGTGCAATGCTTATACGGACTTCTTAGCCGCAATCTGTTGTCGATACATGGCGTAACTATGTGAGGTAGTTTGATCAAATTGAATCACCAGACGTGCCCTGCCGCCACGGAATTATTTGTCTCGCATATTTTTCGGGTATAGGTAGAACTGCAGATACATGACGACCTTGGATAATTAAGGGGGGCGGGGCAGGGGCAAAAGTCTGCATAATATGCCTATGAAAGTCGAACAGTGTGAGGAATCATAATGATGTCTGATATGGGGTTTCTGTAGGAGGGGGCGCAGCTTATAAGAGCTATGGCGATAGAGGCCGCAATCTTGAAATCCGCCATCTTTGATTTTGGTTACGTGTTTCAAATGGGAACGGTGTCATGTGGCACTTCATCTTAAACTGCCTCTTTCGCAGTAATACACATGTGAAATCTGTTTTAGGATATCTTTGCGTACAAGCTATGATCTGCTAAAGTCTGAAATTGCACTGAGATGATATTTTCTCGATTTTGTTGCAGGTGATCCACAATGGCAGTTACAGAGCAGCAATACATTGAAATTTTGTTAATGAGTGGTGGCCGAGGTACCAAAGTGATCGCTGCTGACTTCAATACCTGGCATCCTGAGGAAAATGACATTTCACACATGACAGCATCCAATTTATTGGACATATTGCGTGCAACAGATTCTGTGGTGGACAAGCCAAGCCATGAACGTTCACGAACAGCTACCGACGAGGAGACTGAAACAACAATTCTGACATCGTTTGTAAAACGTCCATATCGCAGTACGCGCCGGTTATCAGCAACAACGGTGTCACCCAACGTTCAATTCTGCATGTGTTGCATACACATCAGTGGCACCTGTACAAGCTACGGTTGCAATATCATCTCTCGGAGTATGATCCTGATCAGCGGTTGCAGTTTGCAGAATGGGCTCTGGATCAATGTAACAGGAATTCAGACTTCATACGACAGGTACTGTTCCGTAACGAAACTATTTTTTATATGCAAGGAGAACCAAACGAACAGAATCATCGTCACTGGTCAGATGCAAACCCCTCGTGGATGGATCCTTGTAAAGTGCAGGTGGTAAAATGTGATGGTTTGGGGTGTGATTTGAGACAAGAATCGTGGGACCGGTGTTCATTGATGGAATCTTTAATGGGGAGAAGTATTTTAACATGCTCTGTGATTATGACTTTCCAACGCAGTTGAATCTGCTGTGACATCCCAACCTTCTTCCAACAAGACGGTGCACGTCCCAACTACGCTACTGAAGTCAAACAATTTCTGGATGAACAGTTTGGAGGTCACAGGATAGGTAGAAAGGGTCCTAGCGAGTGGCCACCACAGTCCCCTGATCTCACACCACTTGACTTTTATCAGTGGGAACATTTTAAATCAATTGTGTATGAGGTCAAAATCAACAAAGTAGCTCATCTTTGCCGCTGTACTCAGGAGGCGTGTGCCTCTGTTGGTCCACAGATCTTGTGAAATGTCCAGGTCATAGCTCCCGCACAGAAAATATACCTTAAACAGATTTGAGATGTGTATTCCTGAGAAAGTCCAACGGCCTTGCCGCCGTGGTAGCACCGGTTCCCGTCGAAGTTAAGCGCTGTCGTGCTGGGCTTGCACTTGGATGGGTGACCATACGGTCTACCGAACGCTGTTGGCAAGCGGAGTGCACTCAGCCATTGTGAGGCAAACTGAGGAGCTACTTGATTGAGAAGTAGCGGCTCCGGTTGTCGGAAAATGATATACGGCCAGGAGAGCGGTGTGCTGCCCACATTCCCCTCCATATCCGCATCCAGTGACGCCTGTGGGCTGAGAATGACACGATAGGCGGTCGGTACCGTTGGGTGGTGTGTGTGAAATCTTACGGGACTTAACTGCTAAGGTCATCAGTCCCTAAGCTTACACACTACTTAGCCTAAATTATCCTAAGGACAAACACACACACCCATGCCCGAGGGAGGACTCGAAGCTCCGCCGGGACCAGCCGCACAGTCCATGACTGCAGCGCCCCAGACCGCTCGGCTAATCCCACGCGGCGGTACCGTTGAGCCTTCATGGTCTGTTCGGAAGGAGTTTTTTTTTTTTTTTTTAGTTTATTCCTGAGAAAGAGGCAGTTCAAAATGATGTGCCATACGACCCCGTTCCCATTTGAAACACGTAACCCAGATCCAAGCTGGCGGATTTCAAGATGGCCGACGCTGTCACCAAAGCTCCTTCAAGTTGCGCCCCCACCTACAGACACCCCATATGAGACGCCTTTATGATTCCTCACACCATTCGACTTTTATATGGGTGTATCCAGACTTTTGCCTCACCCTGTATATAAGCAATGATGTAACAAGCCATTTATACTCGCTGTACTAGTATACCCATTTTACTAGTAGTTATTCTTCCTTGTACCAAAATCTCTTCCTTCTCGCAGATAGAAATGTCTTGCATAGTTCGCTTACTCCTTAAAAACGATTTTAGAATGTATGACACCCACTCACGCTAATCGACTATACGAGAATTTGCCGAATCCCGTAAGGTAGATGTATCCTCAGTTTAGCCACCTACGTAAGGCACCAAACTGTACCTGCAGAGAACAGCACATCTGTGTACACTATCCCGGGGCACAAAATCAAATTTCAGTTGCAGGTTGCCTACCTAACGGCTTCTAGGGGCAAAGAAAGTTTGATTTTCAATATTTCATAGTAGCAGCGACCGAATTGGAAAACTTTAAATACTGTTATAAGAGATGTAATGTTATGTGAAAGGTTCATCACTATAGGATGTTTATTAATTATAAATGTGTTTTTCGACTAAGGCATAGCAAATCACTGTGAGCAAATAATCAGCCAATATCCATCCAGGATTTGAGAATAGGACTATTAGTGACTTGCAACAAACTTTTGAGAACACCTTTTTCTGCTGACATACCCCTACACTCCCCACATAATGATGAAAGGAAAGACGTTTATCTTACTACATTTTCGCTGTCCGTGCAGCAAAACTGCGGGATCAGGCATAACGTTTTAATTTACCACTTCTTTATTACCAACTCTACTCGCAGCACGTTTTTCAGAAAATATTCAGAAGAACATTAGAAAGTACGTAAAAAATTTGAACGATACATGGTTCAGGAGATACGACCTCAAACACTGATATCCGTGAAAGATTACCTTTCCTTAAAATGAAGCGCATAGTACCCAGAATGTACTCATCCTGTTTGATGATGAGAATACACAGCGAGTTACAACTAATTTTAAACATAATCGAACTCCTTTTAGATATTATCTCGTTTACATTATTAACATCAGATACTTAACACGCTAACTCACATGTAAAGTAATGAGAAATATGTTGCTGGTTTATACATGAGAATTAGATTCGTTAAAGCTTCGGGGTGCACTGATTTCTTATTCATTTGGGCTACATTATGTGAATATGAATGTGGCAGGTTTAAGTAGTAAAGTAAGTCAGAGATCTTATTTAATATGTTTATTACCTTTAAAATATTTTAGCTATACTACACGTATACTTCATGGCACTTATCATTACAAATCTATTCCAAACCCTATCATCGGAACCGTGTGTTGTGACAGCTTTAAGATGTAGGAGCCTACCGACGGCAGTTTGCGAATGTGTGGAACTGTGCAACATCGATCTCCTTCGTGTTGCATGGAGCCACGTAATTCATTTACATTGGTGAGCCAAAACATTATGACTGTTTGTTTAATAGGTTGCTTGTCCGTTTTTTTTTTTTTTTGTGGTAAACTTCTATGGGACCAAACTGCTGAGGTCATCGGTCCCTAGACTTACACACTACTTAGTTTAACTTAAACTAACTTACGCTAGGGACGACACAAACATCCATGCCTGAGGGAGGACTCGAACCTCCGACGGGGGGAGCCACACGTTCCGTGACAAATCGCCTCAGACCGCGCGGGGTCTTTGGAACGAAATACATCACTGATTCTGCCGAACCGACAATTTCTTGGTTGGTTTTTGGAGGTATGTGGCATTAGATGTCGACGCAGAGGTCATTCAGTTCGCGTAAATAAGGGGCAGCTAATTTGCGTGCGTGGTGATAAATTCCAAAACTCTTTCATCGAATAATACTCACGTCTTAGCTACGCTAGTTAGTCTTTCACCCGTGGTCTAGGTAGCGGACACGGTAGCTCAGCGTGTTCGGTCAGAGATTTATCTGCCGTCTGCAATAAAAAACAGTGACTGGATCCACAATGAACTCCAATTGGTGTCATGGGACATCCGCCCCGAACCACTGAAACGAACAACAACGAACAAAATGAGATAAAAAAGGCATAGGGTCTTTGATCAGTAATCTAAACGCCCTCGGTCTGGGGTTCTAAATCCAACACCGATTAATTTTTGATTATTAATAAGCTTTGTGGCCGAAGACTTTCGGCATAAGAAGTCACCGTCATACTGTCAACGCCCTTGTCACAGATACGGAGAAGCGGACAGATGTTCAGGCCACTCTCTTGTTCTTGGGGTGAGCAAATGCAGGTAAAGGCGGAAGAATCAGCAGCGATCAATGGCATAAGGATACAAAAGGCAATGGCAACCAGTGCATTAAAATCACATAACGAAAATCCACAGTACATGCGACCTGTAACTTAAAGTGTTATGATGAGCTCTCCATTGGAAAAAGATTCCAGAATAATCCCCCATTCGTATCTCCGGGAGGGCACTGCGCAGGGGGAGGTGACCATGAGAAAAAGATTAAATAATCAACTAAAGGATAACGTTCTACGAGTCGGGGCATGGAATGTCAGAAGCTAAAACGTGGTACGGAAACTATAAAATCTGAAAAGGGAAGTACAAAGGCTCAATTTAGACGCAGTAGGGGACAGTGAAGTTAAATGGAAAGAAGACAAGGGTTTCTAATCAGAGAAGTATAGGGTAATATCAACAGCAGCAGAAATGGTATAACGGAAAGAGGATTCGTTCTGAATAGGAAGGTAGAGCAGAGAGTGTGTTACTGTGAACATTCAGTGATAGGATTATTCTTATCAGAATCGACAGCAAACCGACAGCTCTCCTGCGATCCTTGCAGAGCTTCTGTGAAGTTTGGAATGTAGGAGACGAGGTACTGGCGGAATTAAAGCCGTGAGGACCTGGCATGAGTCGTGATTGGGTAACTCAGTTGGTAGAGCAATTGCCCGCGAAAGGCAAATGTCCCGAGTTCGAGTCTCGGTTCAGCACACAGTTTTAATCTGCCAGGAAGTTTCATATCAGCGCACACTCCGCTGTAGAGTGAAAATTTCATTCGAGAAACATCCCCCAGGCTGTGGCTAAGTCATGTCTCCGCAATATACCTTCTTCCAGGAGTGCCATTCTGCAAGGCTCGCAGGAGAGCTTCTGTGAAGTTTGGAAGGTAGGAGACGAGGTACTGGCGGAATTAAAGCTATGAGGACGTGGCGTGAGTCGTGCGTGGGTACCTCAGTTGTTAGAGCACTTGCCCGCGAAAGGCAAAGGTCAAGAATTCGCGTCTCGGTCCGGCACACAGTTTTAATCTGCCAGGAAATTTCAAAACAGAAATGATAGTCGGAGAGACATTAAAAGCAAGGGTGGTAACATTAAGAGTGTACCGGGAATTCCAGAGGAGAGAGTGGAAAGAATACATTTAAAGCTTCTATGAAGCGGAAGATTTGTCTAATGTGATAGAAGGAGTCTGTTTAGAAGAGATATGGGATCCAGCATTTGAATCAGAATTTAAAAGAGCTCTGGAGGACTTAAGATTAAATAAAGCAGAAGGTGTGGAAAACATTCCATCAGAATTTCTAAAATCATTGGGAAAACGGTAGCAAAACGACTATTTACATTGGTGTGTAGAATGAATCGGTCCACCGACATACCATCTGACTTTCGAAAAAATATCATCCACACAACTCCGAAGACTGCAAGAGCAGGCAAGTACGAGAATTGTCGGATAATCAACTTAACAGCTCATGCATCCAACTTACTGAAAGGATAATATATAGAAGAATGGAAAAGAAAATTGAAGATGTGCTATATGACGGTCAGTTTGGCTTTAGAAAAGGTTCAAAAGGTAAAGGCACGAGAGAGGCAATTCTGACGTTTCGGTTGATAATGGAAGCAAGAGTAAACAAAAATCAGGACACGTTCATGGGATTTGTCGAACTGAAAAAAAAGCCTTCGACAATGTAAAATGGTGCTAGAGGTTCTAAATTCTGAGAAAAATAGGCGTAACCTATAGGGAGAGACGGGACATATTCAATATATACAAGAACCATGATGGAATAATAAGAGTAGACCATCAAGAACAAGGTGCTCGGATTAAATATAGTATAAGTCAGGGATTTGGTCTTTCGCCCCTATTGGTCAATCTGTACATCGAAGAAACAATGATGGAAATAAAATAAAGTTTCAGGAGTGAAATTAAAATTCAAGGAGAAAGAATATCACTGATACGATTCGCTGATGGCATTGCTATCCTCAGTGAAAATAAAGAAGAATTACATGATCTGCTGAATGGAATGAACACTCTGATGAGTACAGTATATGGACTGAGAGTAAATCGAAGAAAGACGAAAGTAATGAGCAGTAGCAGAAATGAGAACAGCGAGAAACCTACCAGGATTGATGGTCACGAAGTAGATGAAGTTAAGGAATTCTGCTACCTAAGCAGTAAAATAACCAATGGCGGATGGAGCAAGTAGGATATCAAAAGCAGACTAGCAATGCATTTCTTGCCAAGAGAAATCTACTAGTATCAAACACAGGCCTTAATTCGATGAAGAAATTTCTGATAATTAACGTTTGGTATACATCATTGTATGGAAGTGAAACAAGGATTGTGGCAAAACCGGAACAGAAGAGAATCGAAGCATTTAAGATGTAGCACTACAGACGAATGTTGAAATTAGGTGGACTGATAAAGTAAGGAATGAGGAAGTTCCACGAGAAATCGGAGAGGAAAGCAATATTCGTAAAACACTAATAACGAGAAAGGACAGGATGATAGAACATCTGTGAAGACGTGAGGGAATGACTTCCACGGTACTAGAGGGAGCTATAGAATGCAAAAAACTGTAGAGAGAGATTGGAATAAATCCAGCAAATAATTGAGGACGTAGGTTGCAAGTGCTACTCTGAGATGAAGAGATTGGCACAGGAGAGGAATTCGTGGCGGGCCACATCAAAGAAGACTGATGACCCCCAAAAAAGGTGCTCTCCACTTCACAAAATTCCTCCTCACCTTGAAAAGTGAACTACTTGCTCTGTTCTCGAGCTCCTCAGCTAAACCAACCAATCTCTGTCTTTAACATGTTGTCCAAGACTCGCCTATGATTTGTCCTCGTGCTCCTGCCGTTCTAGCTACCATTCCCTATTTTTATGAATACCTGACAGTGAGCCATATGGGCTCCTCGACGACGGCGTCTGTGGAGCCGACACGTTTTCGTCAATTGACGGTCGAATCGCAATGGTCCTGTGCCCACTGAAATCGAAACTGAAGTCGTTGGGTCAACATGTGGACACAAAGGGGTGATCCATATGCATCTACATCCATACTCCGCGAGCGACCTGACGGTGTGTGGCGATGAACGGCGTCCTTTGAAACACTATATGTGCACGACCATTGTGCTTTTCGGGCTGGATGTCACAGATACCATTTATCCTACTATACAGAGCAGACAAGCCACCAAAGCCCATGTTCTGAGAAGACGTGAACGTCCAAATGTTTAACGCCTAGTGGTGTTTTCACTGTCCTACCTCTTTCCGTAGGTTCTCAACACAGTAGCACGCGATCGTTCGACCAGCTACTCCGTTTACAAGCAACTCGTTCACAAGCTCCGATTAATAACAACCCTCTCTTTGTCAAAGTCGCTTATCTCAATGTATTTCTCCATTTGCAGTCTATATCTTCGCTAAGGTTATGACCAGTGTGTGTGCTCCGCTTACATACTTGATGTTACCATGTCACGTGCCCGCAACGTCACCAAACAGCATCCAACGCCGCGGCGGGCAGTGGTCATAATGTTTTGGCTTATCAGTGTAAGCCGTAATTGACAAGCAACAGATGTCAATATCGATGCACAGAAGCTGCTCATTGAAACTTTTAACGTTATTTCTTGGGTCAGATGGCGGAGAATCAGATCCAACCAGCGCCACCTGTCACCACCAGTGTTGGGACATGTAAAGAGTGCAGTGTTGTAGATGGCAGGGCGCCGCTCGTAATACATTTGCAGTCTGAGCCCTGCCATAACCAAGAAGTGCAGAGGTGTAGTATTACAGCCCCTAATGCATCATGTTGTGAGCCTTGCAGTATGGAACAGTAACATGTGACCTCCGAGCTCAGCCACTCCACAGCGTCCTAGCACTGATAGAAAGTGAGAAGTCAAGGAGAATTGATAATAACTGAGACACTATGATGGGTATATGTCCTCCAACACCTTAGAATAATGAGTAAATGTCTGCAACACCATGCACCATGACGTTACATCCAGCTTAAATATGACTGTTTCAGGAGTCTTCCTGTTAAGTGTCTGATCATCCTGACAGCATCGCTGATTCCGATGGAATAACAGACCTGTTAGTTACAGGATAACTGGGTTGGAGAATTTTGATGTGCCGCGTGCTGCCAAGAGAAGATTCCACCTTCGAGACCACAGCCTGCCGGTTTTAGTAGAACTTCGCCGCTGCAAGCTGACAGTGCTCTCTGATCACTGCCATGACTGAAGAAGACGTGTATAAGCCTGGTCCTTCCCAAAGTGACCGCAAACTACTGCTGCTGTTACCTGGGTGCCACCTCCTTGGCTCTACACTGAATTGCTAATTCGCATCCTGGGCATCCGCCTTCACGACACCCAGTGTCCACGATACGCTGCTGGCACCTCCTTAAGAGCTCGTCATCTTCGAGAATACTGAAGCTGACCACACTAGCTGCCTGTGAGCCACAGTAGGCTTGCACCTGCAGACTCCTGTTCCGGCTATCTACACAACGTTATTGCTGGTTCCTGACATGCACAGTGACCACATCCGAGTATGCGATGCCTTTACATTCCTTGCCACACTCAAGAGTGAGAATCAGCATGCCTTCTGCCAAACCAGAGAAAAAATGCTTTCTGTAAAATCACAGGGCACATGACAGCCTTCCACACGAACTCCCGAGTTTGGCCTCTTGCACCGTTAACACCACCACCTCATCTGCACAGCCTCGAACCCCCTAATAATCCGCATCCGAGGAGTGACCGCTACAACTGGTAATCAGAACTGGGCCTCACACTGACGCCGAACCAAACTAGCGTCAGAAGTGCCTTGCCACTGCGGCATCTGGTGACCTCAAGTGCGTCTCACGCTACTACTGATACAACTGACGCAGCTACAACTGGTGACTGTTTCCGACGTCGCCTCTACCACCACAGCTGCTTCGTTCATCTTGCAGTCAATGATACGCACAATGCTGGACTGTGAGTGAGAAGCATTTTGGTTGCCTTGTAACTGACCTTTTTCATTGTATCATGGCCATGATGGATCGGAGGGACGTTCATATTAAACTGAAGATAACTCTGCCAAGCGCGGCTGGCTAGTGTTCATACCATTTATTGTTTGTCATCTTGTTTTACGGTACTGTCGCTTTGTTTTCTTATTCCATTTACTGGCGTCGCTAACTTCTGCCTTACTTGCCCGTGAGTGGCAGCAGCAGCGCTTGTCGATAAGTGCACAGTCGTACCATCTCTGGAGCGACCGATGGTATTTCCGGGTCGTCGTGTGTCTGGAAGTGAGTTGGAGACGGACCAGGAGTGCAGTAGGGCACGGTGCAGGGTCGGGGACGGAGCGCCAGTGAGGTGCTGACAGACAGTACTTGCCGACCGCTGCACTGTCCGACGGAAGGAGACTGGAGAGGGAACGACCTTTGGTTGGTCGTACGGTCCGTCGTCTCATCGGCCAAAGTGTATTTGGTCTTTCGACCGTTTCCGTGTGTGTGGCTGTCTGTCGGTTGGTGAAGAACAGCAAGGAGGTCCCCGTTGCGTGGAGTCGAGCCGGAGCTGCTGGGGACCTGCACGCGCGGTTGGAGTTGTGAGGCGCTTCTTGCTGGGGTTACGAAGTTCGTCGCCCACTGATCTTGGACTCTAAAGTTCAGTGCTCACTTAGCCTACTATCAAGCGTCAACCGCTATCACTTCTCTTCGTTTGATCCTGGTTGTTGCTTTCTGATAGATTCCCGCGAGCAACAGAGCGTGGGCATTGAAGATGGCTAGAATTGCAGCCGTTTTCTTGGATGGGGCTTAACTTAATTTAATTAACTCCTTTATTAGTGAAGTTCACCAGCGGTATCTCCTGCCTTGAGGCCGTTAACGTTCCGGTTACCTGCCCTGGAAATTGACGTAGTTTTTGGCAGTGTATTTTCCTCGTCGTGTTTTTGCTGTCCAGCATGGCGTGTAGTTCGACTGCTAAGGTGTGTTGGTAGTTTTGGGAGTTTATTGTGACTTGGCTGGATTGGGCACCAGTATCCAGAACGTTGAGTTATTGACGTCTTGTTGTCGTTTTGATCGTCGGGTGGAGCAGAACTGATTTGATTCGTTGGTTTGTCGGCTGGCCTTCGGTTGTGATGCCTTCCGAGTAAGAGATTGTCGGTCTGGCTGCCTGTCTCACCTAAACATGCGTTAGTGTTACTTCCCAGGCCGACGCTTGGAACCTTCTGAGTGCCGCTCCTTGTGTTTTATACAGTGGTTTCCTTTTAATCTTAAGTACTCTGTGTGGCCTTCGGCCGAGTTTTAGCTTATTAAAATTGTAAGTTTTTTTCTCTTTTGGCATTAAGCCATGAAATTGTTTTCTCCATGGTGTGTGGCCTTCAGACGAGTTTTAAACTCTCTTAAACTGAAAATTTAAAATCTTGCTCTTGTCATTAAGTCACAACGTTGTTATTTTTTTTTTTTTGGATATGAGGCCTTCAGCCGAGTTTGCATGAAATGTTTGAAGCTAAGGCCCTCAACCTTTTCGGATTGAAAGCTCTTCTTCCTAGGCCTTAAGCTGTAAAATTGTTTTGACATGGAGTGTGGCATTCGGCCTAGTTTTAATATCTTTTAAAATAAAATTCAAAATTTTGTTCTTGCCCTTAGGTCATAAGATTGGTATTCTTTAGTATGTGGCCTTCACGAGTTTAATCTCTCTTAAATTGAAAATTCAAAATCTGTCTTGCCCTTAAGTCATAAGATTGTTATTCTGTGGTATGTGGCCTTCAGCCGCGTTTTAATCTCTCTTAAACTAAAAATTTAAAATCTTGGTCTTCCCGTAAGTCATTTTATTATTTTGAGGTTTTCCTCATTACAGAGGCTTATCTCCAACATAATAATTTACCTGGAAATGACAATACAAACAATAAACGTTCTTAAACTATACTCTCAAAATATTTCTCCAGGTGTTTCGATCTTGCGTGTCCTCTTCCTCTGCGCCCATTCTCCTCATTGTGTGCTGTACATTTTGGAGCCAGGTGGTCACAGGTCGTCCTCTTCTTCTTCTCCCCTCCGGTTCCCACTCCAGTATCAATTTTGGTACTCTGGCTTCCTCCATTCGTCGTACATGCCCGTACCACTGTAATTTCTTCCTATCCATTACGTCATATATTCTTTCTTTTATTTCCATTCTCCTTATTACTTCGGTGTTCCTTATCTTTTCTTTCCTGGAGATTCTTGCCGATCTTCTCCAAAAGTCCATCTCTGGAGCTTGTAATTTTTTAATGTGCTTCATGTTAATTGTCCAGGTCTCCGTTCCATACAGAACCACACTCTCTAATATGGATTTGTATATTAATTTTTTAGTTCTGCTCATTACATTCCTGCTCCATAAGACTGAGTTAAGCATCCCAATGACCCTCCGTCCGCTACTAATTCTTTTATTGATTTCTGAGTCTGATTTTCCCTCGATTTCTAAAATGGATCCCAAATAACAGAAAGTGTTTATCTTTTTGATTTTCTTTCCTTCAATGTAAAGCTCATCTGAATCATTAGTCAAGTATTCTGTTTTTTGGTAATTAATCTTCAAACCCCAAGTTTTGTATGCTACTGCTAGTTGATTGCACATATAGTTAGCATCCTCCCCATCTTGAGCTACGACTACTTGATCATCAGCAAATAATAAATGATGCAGGTAAGCTCCATCTCTTATTTCTAATGCCATACTATTACATTTACGAGACCATGTTCTAAGGCTAATATCTATATAGATTTTAAATAATGATGGTGACATGGGACAGCCCTGTAAAAGGCCTTAGCTTGTTCTAAATTTCTGTGAAAGTTTATTACCAACTTTCACTTGGCAAATGTTATCTTTATACATCTGTCGTATTATTTTAATCAAGGAAGGGTTTATGTTTGCCATATGTAGTGCTCTCCAAAGTAATTTTCTTGGAACAGTATCATACGCTTTTTCTAGATCTATGAAAATTAATCCTATACTTTTTGATTTTTCCCTATGTTTTTCCAAAATCTGTCGTAATGTGAAAATATGGTCTACACATGATCTCCCAGCCGTGAATCCACATTGTTCTTCTTGGGTTCTAAAATTTTTTTCCAGTTTGTTTTTAATTACTTTCGCAAAAATTCTCATTAATGTGTTTGTAACACAAATTCCTCGATAGTTTGAACAAATTTTGCGATCCCCTTTCTTAAATATTGTATTAATGTAACCTAGCTTCATTTCGTTGGATATTGAATCTCCATGTATCATTTTGTTGAAGAGCTGTGTTATCAGTTTCACAATTTTGTCACCACCATATTTCAGACACTCCAGATTGATATTGCCTGGTCCCGGTGATTTACCATTCTTTCCTGTTCTCAACGCCTGAAGTACTTCACTTTCTAAAATATGGATCTCATCATCTTCATGTCCTTTATCTTCCCCTGTTCCTTCTTCTAGATATTCTTCTCTGTCCTCATTTAATAATTTTTGGAAATACTCTTCCCATTCCTTTTGTGTTATCAGTTGGAGATTAGTTTTGCTTTTTGTATCCTGTCGAAGCCCTTTCAATACTGACCATGTTTCTTTTGCTCTCCCAAATCCTAATTTGCTATTCACCTTGGCACATGTTCTTTCCCATGCTTCATTTTTTGCCATCCTTATTTTTTTCGTCACTTCATTCTTCTTTTCCTTGTATATTGACCTTGTTTCTTCTGTTTTATCATTCAACCACTGAAGGAACGCATTTCGTTTTTCTCTAATGAGGACCTCTAGTTCCTCTGACCACTACTCTGCTGCACGGTTGTGGTTGCTATCTTTTTTACCCAACACCTCTGTTGCTATGATTTTCACATTAGCTTTTATATAGTCATATATTTCCTCTGTACTTCCTTCAAATGATTCAACTAGTTTCCTTTCCATCCTGGCCGCAAAGAGTGTTCTGATACTTTCGTCTTGTAGGCTGTCAATATTAAAAGGTAGATTTTCATCTTTCTCAGTCTGGTTCGTTTTATTTATGTTACTTGTATCACTCCTTGCATTCTTCCATGGCTAGAAAGACTTCATTTTAACTAGATAGTGGTCTGATCCACACTGGGCTCCTCTATAAGATCTGACGTCTACTGCCTTGAAACTACTTGTTTGCCTAATCATAATATAATCTATTATAGAACGAAGTTCTTTGGTGTTCTGTTGCCAAGTATATTTATGAATGTCCTTATGTTTGAAAAATGTGTTGGTAATTTTTAGATCAAATTGTTCACAAATTGCAATCAATCGTTCTCCATTGTCATTATATTCGTCCTCTCCATGTTTTCCTACTATTCTACAAGATTCTCTAATTCCTACCCTTCCATTCAGATCTCCCATGATAATCAGTTCCTTTCTTCTTGGGATTTTTTCAATAGTCTCCCTGAGGGTGTCCCAAAATGTATCTTTCTCCTTATCTTTTGTGTCGTTCGTGGGTGCATATACGCCAATAATCACAACTTCCCTAGCAAATAATGTCATTTCAACAGTTATTATACGTTGATTGATGAATGTCTAATTTGTGATTCTTTCTTTCCATGATTTTTTTATCATAATGGAGACTCCTGCTTTGGCTCTTACTGCTTTTGATACCCCACTCCAGATATGTACATAATTATCCAGTTCTTCTTCTCCTTGGCCTTTCTTCTTTGTTTCAGAGAGTACGACAACATCCATGTTGAACATGTCAAGTTCTGCGGGGAGTAAATGTATTTTAGTGGAAATACCTTGCACATTCCAGCATCCAAACATAATTTTCCGTTTCTCATTGCCAGTTCGTCGTCCAAAGTTCCAATTTTTCCGAGGCATATTATTAGGTTTTTTAGCATTTTTATGTTTTTATGTGAGTGAGGAGCTGGCCCACTGCACAACCCCCAACCTGGAGGACCAGGTAATTTTTACTCAAGGTTTTCTTCCTTTAGCCTTTGATAAGCCAATAACATACTACAAGGCAGCAGTTGCTAGTTTTGGTCCACCCCGGGTATTTTATTTCCCCGGTACCCACCATATCTGGTGAGCATTCCCCTATCCGCCACCTGGGGAGGCGCCCGATGAGAGACCAGCAAACTCCACACTCCTGTAAGTCATAATATTGTTATTCTTTAGTATGAGGCCTTCAGACGAGCTTGCATTAAATGTTTAAGCTAAGGCCCTCAGCCTGTAAAATTAAGCCCTTCTTCCTAGGCTTTAAGTCGTTAAATTGTTTGGTTGATATGAGGTCTTCAGCCAGGTTTCAGCCAATTTAGAATTACACTGCCAAATCTTTGTTTTGGCCTTAAGCCGTAACATTGTTCTTGCTTAATGTGTGACCTTCAGTCTATTTTTATTGAAGTTGAAAAAAAAGTTTGAAAGAAGTGAAACTTCCAGAAGAACTCCTGGACCTCAATTCCTTGCTTAGGCCTTGGGCCCTGGATTTTCGTATGTGGCTTTCAGCCGATTTAAACCAAAGCAAAGGAGCTTTTTCGTTAAAACCCTGAGAGTTTTTTATTATTGCCTATGTTATTGTGTGTTTTAACTAATAAAATTTATATGTTGAGTGTAACTGACAGCAACTTATTTTGGCCCCTTTCCACAAATGTAACCTCACGCACTTTGTCCTGCTAGTCCAGGGATTTCAATAACTCTTGTACAACCGTATGAACCTTCTGACTTATCTGCTTTCAAGGGTAACTGTTGTGAGACACATTTAACACTTATCAGGTGATCATTTTGCAGTCATTCTGGGCACGAGTCGTTGTGCACGAAGGCCGTGGAAGACAAATGTTTCACTTGTCGACATTGGAGTAATTTGGCATGAGACTTTAGTGAATGGAGTTAAGCGTTGATACTCTGTAAGATCCAGGATTACTCAATGTGTATTGTGAGCTCTGTTGTGTCAAACTAGTGGCATTTCCTTTTGTATTGTGTACTTCTTTATTGTTTTAGTAGCTACCGAAAACGCACGATGCCGGTAAAAACACGCACCGCGATTACGGGTAATTCAATTGCCGCTTTGCGGGAGGGGATCGTTAGGATACAAGCAGAGCGTAGAGGAATTACAGCATCAGAAGGAGCAGGCAGAGGTACTAGATACCGAGAAGCAACAAGTACTAGGAAATCTCCAGCAAGTAAAGATTAATATTATTCTATCCTTTCTTCTATCGATCCTACGATAGCAAACTTGATCCTGCGTCTTTCTGACAAGACAACAGAGGACATAGCTGTGTTTCTCAATGAGGTCCCAGCTGCAGCTGGGTTGCGTATTTGGTCTTACGATAGTTTCCTTCGTATGGCCAATTTGCAGTTGACTGGAGAGGCTACGTTATACGTTGCTTACCGTTAAGACCTTGCGGTATCCGCCGGCCAGAGTGGCCGAGCGGTTCCAGGCGCTTCAGTCTGGAACCGCGCGACCGCTACGGTCGCAGGTTCGAATCCTGCCTCGGACATGGATGTGTGTGATGTCCTTAGGTTATTTAGGTTTAAGTGGTTCTAAGTTCTAGGGGACTGATGACCTCAGATGTTAAGTCCCATAGTGCTCAGAACCATTTTGAACCTTGCGGTATCCGCAAACACTCAAAGAGCCCCCTGACGGGTTACGACACCCATATCGCAAGCAGAACAGCACTGGCTTCTTCAGGGAGAAACTAAACCCGTGGATGCAGAAGCATAACGAGTCCATTGAATCGTTCCCGAATAGCTTCTGTGTTAACCCGTACGTTTGGACCTACGGCTTAAGATAGAACGAGGAAGTAAATACAGCGCTACGCTAGAAGCCAAAAATAGGGTTCCCGGCGGGGCAGGGATTTTCTCTGCCTCTTAATGACTGGGTGTTGTGTGATGTCCGTAGGTTAGTTAGGTTTAAGTAGTTCTAAGTTCTAGGAGACTGATGACCATAGATGTTAAGTCCCATAGGGCTCAGAGCCAAGAATAGGGCTCTCCACGTATTTTTGTGTGGCATTCTCACTCAAATGTCGTACAAGAATGTGATGGATCCATCTGATTTAGCCGCAGCTATTAGGATAGTGCCTAGTGGCCGTGATGATCGTGGTATTTTGCTTCAGTAATAAAATGTCACACGCGTGGACGTGATGGCCTTGTCATCATCTGGAATGCTACGAGTGGGCCACTGGAATTTTAAATCATGACGTCTATTTTTTGCTGATTTTTGGCAGCGACGGGTACATGGGATGCAGCGTATGAAATATCCCAGTTGGTGAATGCCCCTTGTCAGAACTTTAAAAACACTGCGCATTGTCCTTTTTAAGGCATGTGATGCACTCCAGTGCAAACCAAACGGGATCAGGCCTACAGTAACATCATGAACATGCCAGAATATACACTACACCTCCATCACGTCCACGATCCCGTTTGGTTTGCGTAGGAGTTCGCCACATGCCGTAATAAGAAAACTGCACAGTGTATTTAAAGCTTTGACAAGGGGAGTTTACCTACTTGAATATTTTATGCTCTGTATCTCGTGTACCCGTTGCTACCACATATCAATCAGTCCGAAGATGCCTAAATAAAAATGAAACGTGTCACTGGGTAATTATAAAAAAAATTTAACACTGCAACCAAGACTGCTTGTTTCTTCATATCATACATACTGATTGCATTACCAACCCCACCATAAACTACAAAATGATTTAACCTCTGTACAGCGCTCCAAGCTACGCTCAGTTCCCTGTGAGAACCCTATGACAATGCTTCTGGTAGTTTTTGAGAAGCGTGTTCAAACCGACACATACGACAGTGTTATAGATTTATTATTGGTATAGATTCAGTTTTACGTGTAATATCATACAGTGAACGTTTTACGCATACCCCGTAATTCACGGTTTTTAACGTGTCACAATGGCACATTTGGAACCGAACTTACTCGAATACATGGCGAACCGGAACGTCGCTGACAAAATTTCGGAGGTTGTTCGGCGATATTTTGATTATCAGTTTTGTATAATCGACCCTCGGTTCCTGGTGGCCCGTTACACGGTAACTGTATTTCGTTTGATTTCTGAACCCCACATCTGTTTCGCACTGAGTGTATTTATCCAACAGTGCCAATGGTATGTGCTGAGTACCTCTGTTTTCCTTTTTCCTTCTTTTTAGACAAATTCTTACTATAACTACCGGTGCTTGCGGTTACCAAGAGCAGTACCCACTTTGCTGCTCGATTCTGTTTCGGGTTTGTTTCACCTGTAAAGAAAGTTAAGGGTTAAAAGTGATACACATGATTATGGATGGGTTATGCGATTACTGACTAAGAGTTGGCCGCTGTGCACCTCGTGTATGTATTCATTGAATGCAGTGGAACAGTGGCACAATGATCATATGCCGACCTGTTCACTTAGCGACAGCAATCACAAAATGGTTCAAATGGCTCTGAGCACTATGGGACTTAACATCTGTGGTCATCAGTCCCATAGAACTTAGAACTACTTAAACCTAACTAACCTAAGGACATCATACACATCCATGCCCGAGGCAGGATTCGAACCTGCGACCGTAGCGATCGCGCGGTTCCGGACTGAGCGCCTAGAACCGCTAGACCACCGCGGCCGGCACAGCAATCACATCACAGTACTTGAACACCTACTATTTTTGTACCTCTTAATCAGTAAGCCTAAACATATTGCTGTGTAGTACTGTCAACATGCCAGTAATACTGCTGGAAAAACAAACATAAGACATAGTTGTGAAGGAATGAATGCAACCTTGAGGGTGAAGAGCAAAACGGGCGTTACAATCGTCAACGCAAGTAACATAAGTGAGTGGAACATGTTTGTTTCCAGACAAGAAACACGTCGCATACAGTAGACATTTACAATGTTGTGTAGACATTTTCAGTGGATGACATACACAAAGCCACATTTCACAGCTAAATCGCTTCTCGCTGTTATTGAATTTTACTTAGAGGAGTACGACCGGTTTCGTAATATCAAATCACATTCTCAGGTGAACAAACGTCAGTAAAATATTAAAGCCATAATATGGAAAAGTGGACCAGTATGGCGAAGCGGTTGGAGGGATGCTGTCCGCCGCTTGTTATGATGTTTATCTGGTTTTAACATGTCAGTTTGAAAGGTTCTTGTAAGGAGAAAGGCACATACTTTGCATGATCTGGGAACATTTTACAAACCAATTTGACGTACATTACAGAAGTATCTTAATGAAACAAGTAGTCTCCTACTTAGATCATGAAGAAGTTTTGTTCATAAAAATAGTTTGACGACTGTTTTTGTAATGTATCAATTTACTGAGGAACCATTTTTCATGGTATCAGTTATCAGTCACTTGTATTGCAGACGATTGCAGAGACTTTAACTTTCATAGAGACGTCTGTAATGTTTGATCCCATGGAAGGATACACTGTTTTTGAATATTAAGAAAAGCATTGTTGAATAAAATAGCGGAATGTAGGCAGAACAGCAGTAGCAGGAAGAGCCAATCACAGGCGAGTGTTGGGTGACATGTGACAGTGATTGGTTGGCTTGGATGAGGAGCTCTGGATCAGAGAAAGTGGTTCCCTTTTGAAGGTTAGGACAGTGGAGAACAGTTAAGCATTGAGGACTATTGGACGAAACATTATTAGAAAATGGTTCAAATGGCTCTGAGCACTATGGGACTCAACTGCCGTGGTCATTAGTCCCCTAGAACTTAGAACTAGTTAAACCTAACTAACCTAAGGACATCACAAACATCCATGCCCGAGGCAGGATTCGAACCTGCGACCGTAGCGGTCTTGCGGTTCCAGACTGCAGCGCCTTTAACCGCACGGCCACTTCGGCCGGCGAAACATTATTAGAATTTGATTTTGGCGCAGAAACTACGCAACAACGGAAAAGTATTTGTCGCATTGCTTGGCGTGCATTTAGCAATTATTGTAGTTTGGTAATTTTCATTGTCAATTGATTTCATGTGTAAGGTAAAGAAGACGATTTATCGGGCATATGCCCGAGGTATTATCAGGATCCATCCATTTCTGTCAATTAAAGACATATTTTGATTTAATAATTAAAAGTGAAACTGGCGATAATTTTATTTTTCAGTAATGCTTATTGTCTATGATAGGATTAAAAAGAATGAGGAATTTTATTACAAATTTATTTGAGAAAATTATATAAGTTCTGATTTCTTTTTATTTTTCATTTATAGTCATCCTCCCCCTTTTCTTAAATGAAATAAATTTTGAATATAATGAATACTAAGAGGATTGTTAGAAAATGAATGGAACGACGACTGAACAAGTTGTTGTCTTTCTTGACAAATGGTAAATTATAGTACGCATTGTTTATTGTCTTTGGTAGCTACTACGATGAAGAAAAGAACCGAGCGTCGGTTCCAAGAAAGACATTATCAGGACATAATAACAGAATTCATTTGGGTCGGGATTTCCTTATTGCGAGCAGTGAAATAAATTAGACGTGAACACGTTCTCGACACGTAATGTACAGACACTGTGAGTGAGCCTTCCCGCAACAAGGTTAGTTTCATTCAATTCTATCAATGTTCAAAGATCCTTTCATTAGAAATTTCCAAATTAAAAAAAATTGTTTTATTACATATTTTCCGCAATTTCCCATGATTAGGCATTTTTAATTAGATAACTTCAAGTTTTTACAACGGGTAAATCCCTCTCCTTCCAGTTGTTTCGCTGACGTATGTACATCTGAGGATGTGATTTGATATCACGAAACCGGTTGTGGTCCTGTAAAGCAAATACAGGTGGAAGCAGTTTATTTGTGAAATATGAATTACTTTTGCTGCAACTGCTCACAGCACAAAATTATTTATAACAGACATGAAGTTAAATGAGGGTAAGAAAGCAAGCGCAGCGCACTTAGGCTGTGACGAATCACTGGGAACCAGGAGTCACCTACACCAAAACGCTTGACTAATATCCCTGAACAGCTTCCGAAATTTTGTCAGTGGAGTTCGTGCTTACCCATCTGACTTTCTGCAGACTGCTTTTATGGAAAGTGCCTTCCCTCCCGAGAACCTCGTCCATCTGCCCATTTCACTCTGCGGCTGGACGCGTCTCCTGAGAGGGGAAGCCAGTGTGCGCTGGCAGTGACAGCTTACAGGGCCGTCGCACGTGGTGCAGGCATTCCCTGGACGGCGGCCCATTCGCTGCCTTAAACTGCGGGTCATTAGGGCTTCTTCGGCGCCGTATTTGTAAGGACACTCTGTCCCCGCTGCCAGCTGTCAGCCGCCGTCGCCTCGACCTCGCTCGCTGCGCTGGCACTGACGTCTCCAAATAAAGGATTAGGAAGAGCAGACGCAGAGCGCCTAAAACACGCGGCGACTCTGCCAGTCAGCGACGTTCCTGCAGCTGCCTCGCTCCTTTACATTCCTGCTTTATCCGTGCACCACTGAGTCGTCCACGTTGGCTAAAACACTTGGCGTACACTACACTATATTGTCATTCACAGGTACGGACGATGCTTTTGTTTCAACAGAAGCAATCGACATCATTTACAATTTGTGATTTCTGAAGTACTCTCAGCTTAATACACTGAAGAGCCAAAGAAATTGATATAGGCATGCGTATTCAAATACACAGATACTTAAAAGTGCAGAATACTGCGCTGTGGTCGGCAATGCCTATGTAAGACAACTAGAGTCTGGTGCAGTGGTTAGATCGGTAACTGCTGATAACTGAGTCGGAACGTGGTGTTATAGTCGGCACACGAGCGATGGGACACAGCACCTCCGAGGTAGCGATGAAATGGGGACTTAAGCGTACCATTTCACGAGTGTACCATAAATATCAGGAATCAGTAAAACATCTAATCTCCGAAATCGCTGCGGCCGAAAAAAGATCCTGTAACAATGGGACTAACGACGACCGAAGAGAATCGTTCAACGTGACAGTAGTGCAACCTTTCCTAAAATTGCTGCAGATATCAATGCTGGGCCATCAACAAGTGTCAGCGTGCGAACCATTCAACGAAATATCATTGATATGGGCTTTCGGAGCCCAAGGCCCACTCGTGTACCCTTGATGACTGAATAACACAATGCTTTACGCCTGGCCTGTGCCCTTCAGCACCGAAAATGGACTGTTTATGACTGGTAACATGTTGCCTCCTCGGACGAGTCTCTTTTCACATTATATCGAGCAGACGGACGTGTACTTTATAAATAAATTGACTCTACATGTCAGCACGGGACTGTTCAAGCAAGTGGAGGTCCTGTCATGGTGTGCAGTTTGAGTGATATGGGTCCCTGATACGTCTAGATAAGACTGACAGGTGACACATACATAAGCATCCCATTCATGTCCATTGTGCATTCCGAAGGGGTTGGACAATTCTAGCAGGACAATGAGACACACCTTATCTCCATAATTTCTACAGAGTGTTTCCAGGAGCTCTCTTCTGAGTTTAAACACTTTCCCTGGTCATAGAATTTCCCCAGGCATGAACATTATTGAGCATATCTAGGATGCCTTGCAACGTGCTATTCAGAAGAGATTGCGGGCTTTCAGATAGAAAATGAATGATACGAGGTGGCCCTCAACTACATACCCTCTGGATCAGATGTGCAATATTAAAAGTTTCGGTTGTTTTCATTGTCTAGAGGCTGGGACACGTAGTTGCCGCATTACAGGCCAAATACTGCTGAGTCTACAGTATACGATAAGAATACACACACGAATCTAATGGTCGAAGGTTTCTATCACCCGGCAATTGCGAATTATGAAATAACATATAACTTTATAAATGAAAGATTGCAATTAAATAAAATTTGCAGGTAATATCTTAACGACTTTAAATGATGAGTACGATAGTAGAAGTACTTTTGAGAATGCAGTATATTTCTGCAAAACACTTATTGTTGTCGATGGTCCAGCAATTAAATAAAATATAAGTTGAATAACAGGGAAACAATAGATTCCTACTTCACATAATTAGTTATGGACAACAGCATAGCTCGCGAGATATTCACTTCTGAATGCATACTACATCTTCACTGCAGAAGCCACGGAAATCACACAAGAGCACAGGTCGGCACTCTGAAATATTTCTATCCTCCGCGACCACGCGCAAACTGCTTTACTATCCAAATCTTTCCACCGACCGTGCGTCCGTCGCGCCGTACCGTCCTGGACTTCCCACGTCCTGTGCCATCTCCTGGCACTGCCGCACCGCTAGAACTGCCTCGTGTCCTCTGCGGAAACGATGCTCCTGCCCAACCTCCATACGTCTCTCTTAGTAACGAGCGCTGTGAATGCCTAGAGCGCTCCCTTCAAGTCTCCAAGCCAGAAACATATTGAAACACATACCAAATACTGGATTTACATTTAAATAAGTTGAAATTAAATAAATATTCCCACGGCTGGACCATAAACACGCTCTAACACATATTGTTAAATACATAAACAAACTAAATAAACATATGTCAAAGGAATAGAATAAAAGATAGGCCGGTAGCCTAATGTCTCTGTGCTTTCTAAAACACAGTAAATATTTAACCAATTTCTTCATGAATAGTATATATCGGATATAAACAAAGACACAGATGAATAAATATATTTATAAGCATGCTGCTACCGTTTTTTCGTGTAACTTTGGAGTACTTATGGCTTGATGCGATCGATAGTAATCGGCCACTTTCACCTCCAATAACTCATGTACTATTCAAGTTACTTGCCCGTAATTCCACACCAACTTAGGTTTACACTAATAGCTTTCTAAAGACACGGCGAACGACAAAATCGGATGAAACGTTTATATTTTGGAAATTAGTTGCTGGGTGTTCCTTGTATAATTTACCGTCAGATACTAAACTTTAAACTAAAAAAGATATCGAAAATCTGATTACACCAGCAGAATCGTCGTGCAAATAATAGTAATGTACATGTTTCTTTTTACTTCTACTTTCTGGCTACTATTCATTTCTATACAAACTGTGAAATGTCTACCATGATGGTTTCACAAAGTCCGCCATCTTTGGCGCCCTCGCCATACAAGTCTCTTTCATTGACACAGCATCACTAAGCAATTCCCAGCCACGTGCTCGGCCTGGACCATGCGCTGGGGCTACCCCTTTTGTCCGGCTAACGTTCGGCACCACGTGTTCGGCCATCCTAGCGGCCCGCGCCCGCCGACCGGCTCGAGCGGCCACGCTTCCTCCGAACTTAAAATATTTTCTGGGCTCGACCACTCGTTACGCTACAACATCTCCACCCTGTCATACTCTTACGGATTTATCGACAGTCCTGCTGGATTCATGGTATCAATTTCGTCCAGCATTACTTCAGAAGTTTGCACATCTGCGTGCTCGTGGGGGCCCTACACGATGTCAGGCAGGTGTACCAGTTTCTTTGGCTCTTCAGCTCTTCAGTGTATGTCTTTGGATGACAACTGCTTTGCTGAGCACAATATAAGGAGTGTTCAAACGAAAATGTACGAAATGTAGTAACAGTGAGACCGGCTGAAAGTAGTGTACGCCGCATCGGAGTAAGTAGTGAGACATCTAGGCAATGGAAACACGCGTCATCACTCCCCGCCCCCCCCCCCAAAAAAAAATCTAAGCTGTGTCTTCAGCAGGCAAGGTGATGCTGACCGCCTTCTTCTCCGTTCGAGGTATGTTACTCTTCGAATTCCTCGGGTGCGGAAAAACCATTAACAGTGACGTGCAACAGTGACGTGCATCCATGCATGGATGTGTGTGACGTCCTTAGGTTTAAGTAGTTCTAAGTTCTAGGGGCTGATAACCTCAGATGTTAAGTCCCATAGTGATCAGAGCCATTCGAATCACTTGAACCGTAGCCTACACAAGTCCATCAAGAGGAAACAGCCCGAGCTGCTTACGAGGGAGTGATTCTGCTTCACAGTAAAGCGCGTCCACACGTCTTCGGGGTCACACGAAGTGTAATGGTCAAGTTCAAGTGCGACCAGCTTGAGCACCCGCCCTACAGCTCTGACATGTCGCCCTGTGATTTCCAAGCATCTGGTCCGCTAAAAAGGTGAAATCCTAGTAGCAAGTATACATTAGACAAGTGCTTGCTGTGCTTAATACAGGTGACTAGTTTTGTGGTCTGAAATTTGTGCTCAGAAATGAGAATCATCATATCGGATTGACACCCGAAAACATTTAAGTTGTTTTCAGGTGGTGATAATTTACAGATTTTACATATTTTTGACAGGTAATGATAGCTGTATGTTTCTTCACTAAAAATAGCAGTTTCGGTCTGACAACGGACCATCCTCAGCCATAAAGAACGGCACTTGTTACAGGACACACGTCAGAACTTCATCATTTGTATGTAGATTGATGTTATACATATCTTATCTGCTTGAAACTTTTAGAATAAAGGAAAGATCAACGTTTGTACAGTAGGCAATACATTGTCAGCGCGAAATCTAGTCTGGCCTTGTCCCTCGCCCTCGCAACATACCGCCTAACGCTCAAATGGTGACCTTTCCTTCATCCAATGTTTGAAGCAAATAAAAAATGATAACTTCAATGTAGATACAAATGATCACGTTTGGACGCATGTTCTGCCACAAGTGCCTTTCTTTGTGGCTGAGGATGGTCTCCTGTCTGACCGTAACTTCACCCAAAAATTGGTGAAGTAAACTTTTGTTTAAATAAAGAACCGAAATCAATTAATTCATGGACTGAAAAAAACATATTAATTAAACAATCCGACACTGATCGTCAGCTGGTAATAATAGTTACAATCGAAAGATGTTTGTGATGTGATTCCAATTATCTGCTCATTTTTCATCCATGATTGATCCACAGCGTACAGAATCTCGGTAATTGTCTCCTGTAGACTAGAATGTCTGTGGGTCATAACCAGAAATTTCGTAATATTCCAGTAAAACTGTGATTGCACTAAACGTAATTCTGACAACAACGTAATTTAGATTGTAATTTTACGATCTATATGATACCAGACGCACTCATTGTATTAAGTCGTGTGGATACCTGTAGCTGAATCCAGTACACATCCAGTTAACAGTTTTGTGTAAACATCAAGTGATACATTTAATAGAGGTCTGGACTGAAAGCTAATATTTAGTAATATACTGAGTTTGTAGAGGACTGCTTAACAAACCAGATCCATGACAAGTGATATGATGTTATCTGAACAGAACACAGTGCATTGTTTTGGTTACATCTTGTATCAGAGTGATTGTGCTGTCGCACACGACGTAGGACAAGCGACTAGCTCAACAGGCAGTCTGCTGCAAACTGTGTTCTATGTTTTAGAATGTGAATTAACTTACAAACTTCCACCAGCTAAAGACTTTAGTGCAAATAACGACTTCACACAAAAATACGAGTAAATGACATGTATCACCAAGTCATTTCCACAAAATTAAATTTCAAGAGAGAAGTGGTTAATGTCATTCTAAATGTGACCTATACTGCGTTTTTGCAAGCCGAGTTGACTCAAATAATTACAAAACGTGACGGTATCTGTGGAGATATCGTTTTTCTTGTGCTTTCTTCTTTCCTTGGATTCTGTTTTTTTTTCTTTTTTTGCTACATTGGAAGATTTATTATAGCATTGAATTTGCTAGGGTGTCCTTCCTGCAACTTTATTTGCGTTTACATCATGGAATTATTATGCTTGGATTTGCTGTTTTCGTTTTTCCTGATGTTGAGTTTGCACTTTTATTATTATACTATTTAAAATTTTTTTGCGTTACCGTTTATAATGTGAAGTTGTATTTCTGTATGAAATTGTAAATCGTTGTATTCGATGTAATGCGAAGTGAGATGTGCTGAAATGTAGAAATTAAAGTCGAGACAACAGTGATTCCCAACCTTTCTGACACCATTAGCCATGAGTGCAATCAGATATTAGCTAGTACCTCCCCCCCCCCCCGCCCCCAACCCTCACCCCTTCTCTCCAATGCCGTCAACAACAGTTCCTAATTAAACACCAGAAAAGAATTTTCTTTCGACAGTTTCATTTTTTAAATGACGAACGATAAGTGATACTTAGTTTTTGTAGATGTTTTATTGAACTCTATACTAATGAGTCAATGAGGCGTTATTAAACTAAACTCCATCGGACAGGTCTAGGCCCAACAGTACCGACCGACCGCAGTGTCAGCTTCAGCCCACAGGCAGATACGGAGGGACATGTGGTCAGCACACCTCCGTTGTCAGTTATCGTGCCCGGAGCCGCTACTTCCCCATCAGTTAGCTCCTCAGTTGGACTCTCTAGGGCTGAGTGCATCCTGTGCACCAATCCTCTCGTTAATGACACTTGCTTGACCTTCACCATTCATCCCCATTCAGAATCAATCAGTGAAAACGTGTGTAATACTCTTACTCATTGTAAATTACTTGATTGTAGGACTTCTACTTCGTAACTGAGACAAATTACGGACTTTATACACACAATGCTTTGTCTGGCCCATGCCACTAATGAAAATAATAATAATAATTATTATTATTATAAAACAACGTAGATCCTATAGCAGTGTAGTAGCCATTACTTAGTTACTTCTACACTGAAGCGCTAAAGAAATTGATATAGCCATGCGTATTCCAGTATAGAGATATGTAAACAGCAGACTACGGCGATGACGTCGGAAACACCTATGTAAGACAACACGTTTCTCGTGCAGTCCTTAGGTCGGTTACTACATTCGCACGTTATCAAGATTTAAGTGTGTATGAACTTTGTGTTCTAGTCGGAGCGCAAGCGATGGGGCACAACATATCCGAGGTAGCGATGAAGTGGGTATTTTCCCATACGACCACTTCTCGAGCGTACGGTGAGTATCAGGAACCCGGTAAAACATCAAATCTCCGACATCGCTGCGGCCGGGAAAAGATCCTGCAAGAACGAGACCAACGGTGACTGAAGAGAATCGTTCGACGTGGCAGAAGTGCAACCCTTCTCCAAATTTCTGCAGAATTCAATACTGGGTCATCAACAAGTGTCCACGTGGGAACCATTCAACGAAACATCATCGATAAGGGCTTTCGAAGCCGAAGGCCCACTTTGGTACCCTTTCTGACTGCACGGCACAAAGCTTTACGTCTCACCTGGGCCCCTCAACACCGATATTGGACTGTTGATGACTATAAACATGTTGCCTGGTCGGACGAGTCCCGTTTCAAATTTTATTTAGCGGATGGACGTGTACGGGTATTGACAGAACCTGACGAATCCATCTACCCTGCATATCAACACTGGACTGTGCAAGCTAGTGAAAGCTCTGTAATGATGTGTGTGACACGTACATAAGCATAGTGTTTCATCACCTGCATCCATTCATGTCCATTGGGCATTCCCATGGACTTGAGCAATTCCAGCAGAACAATGCGACACCCTACACGTCCGGAATTGCCACAGAATGGCTCCAGGGACACTCTTCCGAGTTTAAACACTCCACTGGCCACCAAACTCCCCAGACATGAACATTATTGAACATATCTGGAATGCCTTGCAACGTGCTGTTCAGATGAAACCTCCACTCCCTCGTACTCTTATGGATTTATGGGCAGCCCTGCAAGATTCATGGCGTCAGTTGCCTCCAGCATTACTTCAGACATTAGTCGAGTCCATGCGACGTCGTGTTGGGGCACTTCTGCGTGCTTGCGGGGGCCCTACACGATATTAGGCAGGTGTACCAGTTTCTTTGGCTCTTCAGTGTATGTCGTGCTTACTTCATTTATTGTTGCGCACTGAATAATGAAACAATTTCTGATCTATTTCGGGAACTACCTATAACTCGGAGAAGGCCTTTCCGTGAGATATTTACGCATATGTCGCATGTAAGTCTCAATGACACTGTCACATTTGCGTGATACAAACTACAATGTACGTATTCTGAGGGTGGGTTATGTGAAGAAGATGTTCATACATTCATTTCGCACCCTGAAACCCACACCGCATTGTGTCACGCGTTAATGGTGGCTTTGAAAACAAAAATTGTCGTTACTGGTTAACTTAAGTAATCATTACGAATCTTACGAAGTAATGATAACCATAATAGTGATTTGGGCAACGGCCTTGCCGCAGTGGATACACCGGTTCATGTGAGATAACCGAAGTTAAGCGCTGTCGGGCGTGGTTGGCATTTGGATGGGTGACCATCCAGGCCGCCATGCGCTGTTGCCATTTTTCGGGGTGCACTCAGCCTCGTGATGCCAATTGAGGAGCTACTTGACCGAATAGTAGCGGCTTCGGTCAAGAATACCATCATAACGACCGGGAGAGCGGTGTGCTGACCCCACGCCCCTCCTATCCGCATCCTCCACTGAGAATGACACGGCGGTCGGATGGTCCCCGTAGGCCACTCGTGGCCTGAAGACCGAGTGCTTTTTTTATGATAGTGTTTTAAAAACAAATCATTTTCACAATCGAAGCACAACTGAACACTTTCGGTTTTATCCCTCAGAAAATTACATTTTGGCTCTTGGGGGGGCCACCGGTTGGGAATCACTGCGATAGAAGGACACCAATAAACAGTCAGACAGAAAGACGAAGGTGACTGCCGTGCCGTTGTAGTCTTGGGAGACGTTAAAAAACTGTTTTAACGGTGATACACGTTTTGATTTTGGTGTATGCCATGGCAAAAGAAACTAATAACCGTTCATGTCGTATTGTTTCTCATTGTGAGCTAATATTCAGGACATTAATCTTAACTGCAATGTGCACGTCGCCATGCCGTGTGAATGCTACAATTTCGCGGGATCTATTGTCAACCACGCGAGTTGTGTAGTGCGTACCGTAGACTGTCAAAGAGAATTGGATATACGTTAATGCAATTTCTCCCGGAAAACTGAGATTAAGAAAATCGATCTGGAATGTACGATGTGCTGATCGCGACTGCTGTTAGCGTACTTACCGTACGCTACTGCTGCTTCAATGGCGGGTTATCAAGTAACACTGCTAACAGTAAGGACTGTTTGGCGCGTTCAATCAAATTGCAAATACAGTGACGGAAAAAAATCAGTACACCTAGAAGGAGTTGTGCGCCATGAAAGAAAATTGGTAGCCGAGTTTCTACATCTGAAAGATGATGTCTATTCAATTTTCGCGGCAGTGAAATAAGACGATGCGAATCAGGTTTGCTTCTAATACACGCTTCAACGGTCGTGCCTGTTAACTACCTTAGAGACCAGAGGCTATGAGTTGATGTTACCCAAGAATGCCCTTAAGGCGACAAACACACCGTTCAGCTTGAACGAGGACGTATAATAGGGCTACGAGGAGATGGGTGTTTGTTCTTCGATAACGCGTAAGGACTTAGCAGGAATGTAGCCACTGTACATGACTGCTGGCGGCGGTGGTCAAGAGAATGTACGGTCGCAAGAAGACCAAGCCGCGGACGGCCGTCTGGCACTGCCGAAAGGGACAATCATGGTGTTCGGCGTATGACTCTCGTACTGCACTTGCGGCAGCAATCTGAGTAGCAGCTGGCACAATAGTACCACCTCGAAGAACTGTTACAAGTCGGTACTTCAAGCACGGCTCCGAGCCAGATGCCCTGTGGCGTGCGTTCCACTGACCCCGAATCACCACCATTTGCGAGTTCAGTGGTGTCAAGCGAGAGCTCATTGGAGGGCAGGACGAATGTTTGTTGTGTTTTCTGACGAAACCTGGTTCTGCCTTGGTGCCAGTAATGGCCGTGTGATGGTTATCAGGAGGCCATTGGGGGCCTCTAGCCAGCCTGTCTGCGTGCTAGACACACTTGACCTACACCTGGAGCTAAGGTGTGGAGAGCGACTTCGTATTACAGCAGGATCAATCTCGTCGTTATCCCACACACCCAAACTGGTGATTTGTACGTCAGTCTTGTGATTCAATCTGTTATGCCATTCATCATCTGCATTCTAGGGGGTGTTTCCAACAAGATAACGCTCACCCACATACCGCTGTCGTAACCCAACAGATCTGACTCTAATAGAGCACATATGAAATATGATCGGAAATATTCATCAGTCTGGTGTATGCCGTGGGATATGAAACTAATAACTGTACATGTCATATTGTTTCTTATTGTGAGCTGATTTTAAGGACATTAATCTAAACTACAATGTGCACGTCTCCATGCCGTGTACCAGCATTTCGCACTTGCAATGGCTTGTCTCGCGCTTGCATGAACCTGTTATCTTGCGAAGTTAATCAGACGTGTTACCTAGACAAATGTATTCGCGAAATTTCATTATTGTACAGCAATTACTTTAAAACAGTGGCTCTAAGCAGCTAACAAATGTTGTGGTGTCGGGATACGTCACGTATTAATTGAATGTAGCATGTCTCGTTCATGTCGCCCTTTCCAAATGCGTTAATTGAGAGGATTCTACAAACATTGTGCGGTCCTGGTACATCCACGAACAGGCGGCTATGATCAAGTGGATTAGTACGGCGACGATAATTAGTGGACAACACGCTCCTCGATTAGTGTCTAACACGGACGACGAAGGCGGGCCGACGGCACAGCTAATTGGAGATTCTCGTTGCAAATGTTAAAGAATTTCAACCCTCGCGAACTATTACTGGAAAGCGTTTTGTATTAAAAATATAATTTGGCTCATTCTGTTTTAGCCTCTCGTTATCACCGCCTTTCTCGTAACTTGAATCTGCTTCAAGATAACCAACATTTTTAGGAGCTTTCGGTTTAAAAATAAAATTAATTTCATTCATTCTCTAAGGTCGCACTAAAGATTTTACAGTGTGCCAGGCACTTTTTTTTTCGACACTGCCCTCATTATTCCAAACAGCTGCTATTATTATTAGCGGTACTTAAGTCCTCAGCCTTTATTTTCATTCGCTTTTGATGTCTGTCTGTGTTGTTTGCCTGTGTTACTTTCTTAATTTGCATGTTGCCTAGGTTTTGTATTAATTTTGTAATGTTTTCGTCTGTTGAGAAACTATGCGCGTTGTGCAGTATCCGCCATTATGTTAGCAGGGAGCAGCCAATCACAAATAGTCAATGCTTCGCATTATTACAGTACTTTGGTAAGGGGAATGTTTTAATTTAGCTATATGTGCGATGATTTACGTTTGTTCAAACCTCACTGCTTAACATGCTATAGATTTCTAAGACAAAATTAGGCCTTAAATAGGTGATTTGTGAGAATTAGTAGTTATTTCAATCTGTGTGGATGTAACATTCAATTATTTCTGAGAAATGTTAAATATCCTTGATTTAAGTTACCTCCAAACTTACCTACTTGAGATATTCGACATATGTCAGGGGAGAAGTTTCGGGGTTCCTCCATTTTTATTACAGGACCACGGAGCTTTGTACTTGTATTAAGATTCGAAGGAGAGGTCCTATTTCGACACATATACCAAAAAGACTCACATTCTGCGAAGTGTCCTGTTAACATTGCAACCTATTTATTTATATTTGAATCCAGTTTTCAGAAGAAAATAATGTATTAAATGTCTTTCTACTGACAAATGAAGACGTTGCTAATCTTGTTTTTAAGCCGTATACCGTCAAACAGAAGAGTCCGTTGATGCTATCTTCGCATGTGAACAAAAACTGTGTCTGCTGTCGCCGTCCGCTAAGTGGTGTTTCTATACGAAATAATGAAATAAATTGCAAAAAACCATGGAAGTTGCGATATTACTTTTCTTTACTGCTTGATGACTAATGGTTCAAATGACTCTGAGCACTATGGGACTTAACATCTGTGGTCATCAGTCCCCTAGAACTTAGAACTACTTAAACCTAACTAACCTAAGGACATCACACACATCCATGCCCGAGGCAGGATTCGAACCTGCGACCGTAGCAGTCGCGCGGTGCTTGATGACTAGAGTCTATATATATTAATGAGCTGACATTTAAGAAATTATTAATTTTCAAATACCTGACTTACGAACTTTCAACTCCGAACTACGCAGTTAAGTATCTTTACTACTGAAATTCCTTGAAGTGACGTTTGCCTGTTATGTGTCGGAAGTCATGAACGTCAGATATTCTGAAATATTTTTGTTCGTGGAGAGTTTGGTTATTAGCTCACCATTGCAAATGGAGGAAATATAATGCAGAAGTTACAAAGAGCGACAGGAATAAACCAGCGGAAAAATGCACATATTAAAGCACAAAACAGATGAATACGCTCCTGTTTAAACGACTCTGACTGAAGAGTGGGATACCAGCTGCGTCATTCTACCCTCCTCAGCTCCTTAAAAATTTTCCCAAATATTATTTTGGCATACGAACATATTCGCAGTCTTTCCAACATGCAACTCACCTCTCACTCGCAGAGGCTCCCGTACCTTTAACTCCCTTACACCCACTGGTGTATCGCCGTAAGTAGTTCATGCCCATCCACTCCTAACAGCCCAGTCTCTCTCACACTTTCGGCCCAACTCATTGTCATTATCTCTGTGTCTCTCCGTCACTGCTGCCTCACAGCCACATCGCCTTCACTCTGCCCTACCATCACTGTATTATTTCACTGTCACTATCTCTCTCTTGCTTTCTCTTAATGCTACTATCTCATTTATTCCTTCCTTCCCAGTGCTCACTGTCACTATCTCCCTCTTTATCTTTGTCGTTGTCATAGACTGTCTCATTACTACTGGCTCTCACCCACTTCTACTTTCTCTTTATGGCTCTCTCATTATCACTTCCTTCCTCACTCTTTTCGTAGTACTGTTCTGTCATTGTCAACTATGTCCCACTGCCACAGCGTCCTCTTTATCTCCCACTGCTCCCACTGTCGTTATCTCCTTCCCTCTTCCTATACCACAACCACCGTCTACCATCTTCCAGAATATACAGTATATAGTACTTTCCTTCTCTTCCCTATTGTCACTGTCTCCTCCTCTCTCGGCATAACGAAGTGCGAGTCTGTTTGCCAGCCAATTCTTTTGCAAACGCTTTTAAGGTGTTGAGGAAGATAGAATGAAACAGCTTTACCCCACTTTTTAATTATAAACTTTTAATACACAGGAGCATCTTCCCCTTTTTTCGTACTCCGATGGAGCATTTATTCGTTGGTTCCCTTCTTTTTCCTGCCACAACAAAGCATGTCGCTCATATCAAAAGAACATGATGGTTAGTAAAATGTAGATAGTTTACTAATGGGTAATTGAAATAACGTAAAACTAATTTTGTACCTCAGTCCGGATTTTACGTGCACGGAAATTCTGCATTTGCTTCAGTAATACAACGTGGTGTTCCCAGAACTCTTCCCATGATAACAGAGACACGTTAACCACATTTCTTAGTATATATTATTTTAGAAACTACGTTTTTACCTCATACCGCATTTTACATGCATATTTTTTACTTCCACTATTTAGATAACCCTGAACCTCTGTAACTCTGAAACGGATAAAGGTACGTAGAAATTATAAAGGTTGTTTGAGACCGGAATGTTAGGCATATATCGCAAAAATTACTGTAATTTACCGTGTATAACCACCTTGGAATCAGCAACTATGGTTTGGTCCGCTGCTGACGGCGAAAAACGATTTTTGGGGTTTCTTCAGGACCACCCCACGAATTTACTCCAACGCATCATTCATTCTACATCTACATCTACGTCCATACTCCGCAAGCCACCTGACGGTGTGTGGCGGAGGGTACCTTCAGTACCTCTATCGGTTCTCCCTTCTATTCCAGTCTCGTATTGTTCGTGGAAAGAAGGACTGTCGGTATGCCTCTGTGTGGGCTCTAATCTCTCTGGTTTTATCCTCATGGTCTCTTCGCGAGATATACGTAGGAGGGAGCGATATACTGCTTGACTCTTCGGTGAAGGTATGTTCTCGAAACTTCAATAAAAGCCCGTACCGAGCTACTGAGCGTCTCTCCTGCAGAGTCTTCCACTGGAGTTTATCTATCATCTCCGTAACGCTTTCGCGATTACTAAATGATCCTGTAACGAAGCGCGCTGCTCTCCGTTGGATCTTCTCTATCTCTTCTATCAACCCTATCTGGTACGGATCCCACACTGCTGAGCAGTATTCAAGCAGTGGGCGAACAAGCGTACTGTAACCTACTTCCTTTGTTTTCGGATTGCATTTCCTTAGGATTCTTCCAATGAATCTCAGTCTGGCATCTGCTTTACCGACGATCAACATTATATGATCATTCCATTTTAAATCACTCCTAATGCGTACTCCCAGATAATTTATGGTATTAACTGCTTCCAGTTGCTGACCTGCTATTTTGTAGCTAAATGATAAAGGATCTATCTTTCTGTATATTCGCAGCACATTACACTTGTCTACATTGAGATTCAATTGCCATTCCCTGCACCATGCGTCAATTCGCTGCAGATCCTCCTGCATTTCAATACAATTTTCCATTGTTACAACCTCTCGGTACACCACAGCATCATCTGCAAAAAGCCTCAGTGAACTTCCGATGTCATCCACCAGGTCATTTATGTATATTGTGAATAGCAACGGTCCTATGACACTCCCCTGCGGCACACCTGAAATCACTCTTACTTCGGAAGACTTCTCTCCATTGAGAATAACATGCTGCGTCCTGTTATCTAGGAACTCCTCAATCCAATCACACAATTGGTCTGATAGTCCATATGCTCTTACTTCGTTCACTAAACGACTGTGGGGAACTGTATCAATCGCCTTGCGGAAGTCAAGAAACACGGCATCTACCTGTGAACCCGTGTCTATGGCCCTCTGAGTCTCGTGGACGAATAGCGCGAGCTGGGTTTCACATGACCGTCTTTTTCGAAACCCATGCTGATTCCTACAGAGTAGATTTCTAGTCTCCAGAAAAGTCATTATACTCGAACACAATACGTGTTCCAAAATTCTGCAACTGATCGACGTTAGAGATATAGGTCTATAGTTCTGCACATCTGTTCGACGTCCCTTCTTGAAAACGGGGATGACCTGTGCCCTTTTCCAATCCTTTGGAACGCTACGCTCTTCTAGAGACCTACGGTACCTGGGCGTACCCGTCAGTTTAATTTACTCATGGGCTTATCTCGGGTACTCTCGCCATCAGTCACTTTATTTAATTTTTACCTGCCTATTTTACGCCTATGACTAAGAACCTTTGAAATTCTGTGTCTGGATAAGGCATAAAGATGCCATGAAAATTTTCAAAGCTGTTCGAGATCGGGATCTTGGGAATATATCGAAAAAATTTCAGCCGTTTGCTGTCCATAGCCATCTTGGAATCCTCGGGTGTTGTTTGCTTCTTTAGCAATATAGCAAAAACCACTTTTCTGCAGTTTCCTAAGAAACTGCCCATGAGCTAATAGAGCCAAAATAAGTCCCATCAAGCCCACCATAGACCATATCAAATGCAAAAGGAACCAAACGATTTGCTCCATTTGCCTAAGTAGGAGAGTGTGTGTAATATTCATACTTTGTACTGTAAGGTAGTGACACTAAAACGATCTTTCTGCCGGTAAAAAAATCGCCCCTAGCCCAAGTTATCCAAAATACTTGACCCTACCTTTTGTCACCAATAAAACCCGAGGTATAAGCACCGGAAAATCCCGTTTCTATGTGCGACGTTTTGGAACATATTGGTAAGAATGCTGTCGCATAGGTACCGATAGATCAGGCATGCAAGTAGAAGGCAATGAGATAAAGTATATGAGAATATGGAATGGGTAATTCAGAACCTAAAGATAATGAAGACCCACTTAGTTTACAGGAGGGCCAGGGTTATAACTAAATGCTGACAGAGCGTAATGTTTAAGCTTTTCTCAGGCTTGAGCGGGTGGGTACCCCCAAGCCCACCTCAGTTCGCGACATTTCATGTTACTTTTTCTCCAATATTATGTTTTCTCAGTCAGTTTACTTAATTTTGAAACTGTGTCGTGATTTTACGTATTTCGTCTTGTTTCCCTCCATTTTGCGTATTTCCTATCAATTTGTTGTAATTATACCAATTTTCCTCGATTTGTACCAATGTTACCTCATTTTTCATATTTTTTCGATACAATGTTCTATTGCAAGAAGTGGAATGAATGGTTAAAATTTTGATGCATATAATTTTTAGCTTTTTATCTGCTATGGAAGTTACAAAATAACTATGAGGGGTGCTCTCAAAAGTACTAAATGACTGTGTAGATGCTGATCTGTACCGGTATTTCATGCACCTGAAATGAATGTAAGCATTCGTGCATGACAGTTTGTAATTTGAACTCATGGAATGCTCTCAAACTACACTGATTTCACTTATAAAACTAATAGAAGTCGGCTGTATCTATTTCTGTGGTAACATGGCTGTTTTTATTATTATTGTCACGAGTGTATGTTTAAGAATAGGTATTATTGCAAGTCCTGTGTTATTTAATACTTCATAACCTTTAACTATAAAACAAACACTCCTTGAATTATAGCTCTTTGTGGAACCTAGAAATGATAGTGTTTTCCCAACATGTGAGTGGATTATGTGAAACAGGCTGTTCTGTGATGATCAAATTGCTCATGAAACTAGAACGCAAGAATCAGCTATAATTGTGAATGATTGTCTGCTGGATTACAAAAATTTTACACAGCGGTTGGTAGAGGGGAGCTATGGAGCAAAAAGTGTAAAATATAAGCATGCATACGGTATATTTTTATTTATTTATTTATTTATTTATTATGCATCGGAAGAATATTATAGGGTCCTCTACCAGGTGACATTAGGAGGTTCTGTAACAACACATGCCCTCACGATTTGTTTCGTATACGCCAGTGCAGTATAGCATTGCATTGGTAAAACAGGACCTGTCAGTGCACAAAACAACAATGTTCTCTTGAATTAGAGCTTGTTGTTGTCGAATGTAAAATAACTGTGTTTTTCCACATGTGAGCAAATGGCATGAAAGACTGTTCTGTGAGGTTGTTTCACATATCTGAATACACAAGTGCAGTTTGCAATATACAAGTGCAGGACAGTTTATTTACAGACACTGACCTGAACGTGATGGATGCTCACAAACCATGTAATTTTGTCCATCAAACTGGAAAAAATCGCTCTGAACTCTACAGTTTGGTCTCTTGTAATTGGCGGAAATGCCTTTTTTTTTCATTTCTCTAGATGTCCAGAATAATGGGAGGCGGGGAGCGGGGGAGGGAGGATAGGAGGAGAGATGCGAATTTTATCCTGTAGTCGAACATTAAAACTATACCGGTTCTGCTCATAAAATTAAATCAAAATGGACTGTGCCTACTTTCGAAGAAAGAAGATATTAATTTTCATGACTTTTCTTTTTTTAAATAGATCCTCACACATAAGAGGTGCATTGACATTAAATACATGTGTTCTCCATTGCAGAACATCATGCGGTTGAGGGTGGGGGTTTCCAATGTATGTGTGGTTGTCCAAGGCAGCTGTGTTCCGCCCAGGGTGCAGTTACATTTTAGACAAACAACCAAGCTGTACTCGGGGTGACCGTCATTTTTCTCGCTTTGGTCAGGGGGTATTGTGGCTTCTTGTGTTAGTGCAGAGCCACCGCCTTGACCACCTGCTCTCATGCTCCAGTAGTTGAAGACTCTGCCACTGTGGCAGCTGCCCAGGTGAGGACATCAAGCAGGAGGCTGGTATGCTGGAAAGCAGGGTGCAACACACGGAACAGGTAGCAGCTGGCCATTTGAATAATCCTGTAGCCCCACAGTAGGTGGAGGGAGGGAGGGAGATGTAGGGATGAGGGAAGGGAAGACTACCTCTAATTTCGGCATTTCATGACTATATATTGAGGCGAATATATGTTCAAATGTTGCCCTCTCTCCTGGTGCAATCTCTTGGGACGACGATTTTCCCTAGTCCCCCATGCATGTGCTGCATTGTGACTCATTGATTATGAGTGCTGGTTTTCTTCACCATAATTTCGATGTGTAATTAGAACAGTGAAGTATTTTCCATCAGTTGTGACAGCTTTCCTGAATTTCGATTTCCTGAGCTGCAGGGTGATTGTCAACCAATGCAGCAAAAGGTGTCTATAGAGAACTCTGACAACAAGCAGCGATAGATACAGTCCTCAACTGTATGCTTACAGGTAATACATTCCTTAAACTCCTCACCACACCAGCATCTCGTCAGCTGAACACAATTCCTGACAAAAAGTAAAGATAGTACCTTCCACTCCAGTCTTCTTCCCACCAGTTTGTAGATGAATGGTAGAATTGGAATGCATCTGCTATTAGTGTTGAGTGGTATTGTGAAATTCTTTCCTGGCAGGATAACACCAGTTGTATGACAGTGTCAATTTTTGAGCTGTATTGCAATTTATGCGCTCCTTGTGTAGTGCTATGCATATAGTTGTGTAATTAGGATCGATCTTTATGGTTAATTATGTAATTAGGACCGATATTTACTTAGCTTTCCAAACCAAAATAAATACAATAACCTAGCCTTCCTCTTCTCCATCTGGACAGTATCCTATGTGTTGGGGTGTGCACTTGCGCTTTCTGTATAGAAGGAGCAGCATTTGAGTCCCAGAAAGAGCACCACTATTTTAAATTCCCGTCTGATTCCAGGATGATGAGTGAGTTGGGACGTCAGCACAGCCCCGGGAGAAAGAAATTCCCTCCAAAATTTGAAGTTCCCGCCATAATTCAAAATTCCAGCCACAATTATAAAGTCCTGCAAATTGTATAGTTGGAGGTGGCGGTGGGTAGGGGTGGGGACAGTGAGGGGTGGGGAGGAGTAGAGGGTGAGGACTCATGTGCCAGCTGTGGAAAACATATGCCATCATCTGCAAGTGGGAGTATGAGTGGGGTGGGAGTGGGGTAATTAATTGATCAATTTAATTAATTTGTGTATCTATTTCATATAAGAGTTGCACCAGAAGCCCCATTACCCTACTTCTATCGTAGAATTCAGGGTGGGACTAAGTACACTACAGCAGCCACTGCGAGAATCACTTCATGCTGGGCAATGGCTGCCCTTCCAGCCGACAAACTGCCCAGCGCCAGAGCCGCTCACATCTTCTTCTCTATGTACAGATCTTCATATGACTCGACAGGCGTCAACAAGAATTCAACACGAGGCTGAATGAGCTACAGGCAGTCTGACGCGCAAGAACGACGACTGTAAACATGGAGAATAAATTTCTGAACTCTAACAATGTTTTACTAGCATCGAAAACGCTTCACAGATTCCCAACAGCTGTCCAGACTTGAAGCAGATGTATCTACGTTCGACCCTCTGTACACTAAAAGTTTACTCCAGTGGTTCAGCTGGGTGCGGAGCTGCTCGTGCAAATCATCTGCACATCTTCTGATGCTCGTCTCCTATTGGCGTTGCACACTGTTGGCGGCTCATCTTAAACCTCAGATCCGACATGCCTAAACCGGCCTGGTGTGTCTCCTTATATATCTCCTGTTCTTCCGACAGAAATTCGCATTGCCGGCAGGATTTGTTGGCTCGCTCTTTGTAGTGGCCAGCTCTGTAGAAATATCCTGTGGAGAAGCCCGACGAGATGGTGAGTGCCTCTTTGTTACTTCAGACTGCAGTGGTGTGTTGCGGCAAGCAGTGTGTTAGGTGGCACACGCAAAGATAGAGACGAGTCATTTAAATGATGAACACCACACCGAACAGCTATACATTTTATGTGTCTTGGCTGCGTCTTTTGGTGTCGCTTATCGTACACAGTATTGGCCTTATCTATTATATATACAACTATTCACCGTACACTAATCAGACATCCGTGATATTGCATCAAATATTTCATGCACACATAGTACGAGTTCTGTTCCTTCACGTTTGTGGTTTTGAAATGAAATAATTCAGTGAAACCATATAACAGAACCCAGGTTGACGAGGTGTACTTAATGATTTAGAACTGGAACGGTCAGCACTCCAATTACGTAACGAATACCCGTAAACAGCTGTATGTAAGATCCTTTGGAGCCACCATCGATTTTATTGCGTAAAGCCATGTGAGTATCTGAATCAAAAGGGAAATATTATACCAATGTCAAATAACAGCAATGCTCACACAATTCACATAATATGAGACACAAATGTGGTGATGGATAGAAGAACAAACATTAACTGCCTGGATAATAGTAATAGGCCAAGTGAATGTACTGTCAAATTGTAAACAGGGTGAAGGGTGGCGTCAACATTACCGAAAACTAGCTGGAACCTACGACACAATCAAAACGAATACGAATCTTACGGAATGTACCCACAAAAACAGGTCCCACGTGTTTACGAACTTATCAAAATTCAGGAACAAGCTCCCATCGTACCTTATTAGCTCCAGCAGCGACATATTAGTACTGAGACTGCAGGAACAAACAGCAAGCTATTGTACCGTGGAGCCCGTGTGCTGGCCAGGGACACGCTGTGCTGCCTCGGTATATGGCAAGAACCACGCTTTAGCCTGACTGCTCGTGTCCCGACAGAAAAAGTTGAGCAACTTCTTTACAAAACCAAAACCCGTATATCAATAAGCGACAACAACCCAACGTTACGTAGTTGTCAATGGACTCCATTTCACGCACCACTGCTGTTCAATCTATACATTGAAAGCAATGCCGGAAATAAAAGAAAGGATCAACAGGGTTATTAAAATTCAGTGTGAAAGGGTGTTAGTGTTACTATTCACTGATGAAGTAGCTATCCACAGTAATATTGAAGAATTACAGTTTCTGTTGAATGGAATGAACAGTCTAATGAGTAAAGAATATGGATTGAGAGCAAGCAGAAAAAAAGGTAAAGGTAATGAGAAGTAGCAGAAATAAGATGAACCGGAAATTTAAAGTCATAATTATGGCCCACGAAGTAAATGAAGTTACGGAAGCAAAATAATCGAAGATGGAGGAGCAAGGAGGACATAAAAGCAGACTAGCACAGACGAAAATGGCATTCCTGACCAAGAGAAGTCTTTTAGTATCAAACACAGCCCTTCATTTGACGAATAAATTACTGATAATGAACATTTGGAGCACAGCGTTTTACGGTAATGTATCGTGTGCAGTGGGAAAACCGGAACAGAAGAGAATCGAAGCGCTTGAGATGTTACAGGAGTATGTTAAAAATCAGGTGATAAGGAAGAGGAGCTTCTCCACAGAATCGTTGAAGAAAGGCATATATGGAAAGCCATTCACAAGACTGGTGACTCAGAAATGTGTCGTTAACCAAAAGTCGCAGGAAGAAATCACGTGACATGAGATCTGATGACCTAAGGGTCCATGACAAGAGGGGAACGTCACCCAGACCAGCGATATTGTTGTTCCTTGTTGAAAAAGCCGCAGACAATACCGTGCTCCACTGAGGTGCAGCCCCATCCTGTTGAAAGACGAAAGTCAAGGAGTTAGCTGTCAGTTGTGGCAATGACCACAACATCCACATATTGAGATACATGGGATCTATCCCGTTCGTATCGATATAATATTAAGTAAGCCATCGGCGGCCCTTTGTCTTGCCAAGCCGCTAGAACAATTTCCTTCTGGATGGGTAATGTGGAGAAGCCGCTCAAGCACGAAAGTGGTCTGGGTTCAAATGGTTCAAATGGCTCTAAGCACTAAACATCTGAGGTCATCAGTCCCCTAGACGTAGAACTACTTAAACCTAACTAACCTAAGGACCTCACACACATCCATGCCCGGGGCAGGATTCGAACCTGCGACCGTAGCAGCAGCGCGGTTCCGAACTGAAGCACCTAGAACCGTTCGGCCACAGTCAAGTCTGGGGCTTGGCAGGACGCTTGCAGTCCTTTCCCTAGCAGCCAGAACACACGAAGGTTGTCCTGGACTGTCGAGAGTGTTGATGTAGAAGGGGAACAAGCTTTTATCTTTAGGGTTGGGTACGTGATGGGTATTCACAGCCTGAGTTTTTATTTCCTTCGTGGCCTCTCCGTCACTGGTATGGAACATTCAAGGCAAGGTTATATTTCCTCACGAAGGTGCTGCTGCGGGATGGTGAGCTCCTGGCTGCTATACTGGATAAGGGGCCATCAAAATGTTTCCGTTCGAAGGCCGCGCAGACCAGAAGTAGTATTCCAATAAGGCTTCAAAGTTATTAAGTTTCTCTTATGTACATTACAGTTCCGCTATAGCACCCTTCTGTGGCAATCATCTGAAGGACACAGCCGTATCTGTTATTAATTTTATGTTGTAATTTCATGTACTGACACGTTCCATTACCTTGGAGATTCGCTCCTCTGTTTCGTCCTAGGGAACTGGACGTATAAAAAAATAAAAAAGTAATAAAAATGAATATGAAAAGCAAATAGGGTGTGAAGTAACAGAAAAGAGTAAATTACAGCAACATTTCAAGAAATAAATGAGAGGGGGTGTAATTTATAATGGGAACATAGTCAAGTGTAGCGGTCATCGCTAGATGGCGCAGGATACTTGTAGTTCCATGTTAGTTTATCTTGGCTTCGGACCTCCATGTGCTATTGAATGCTGCAGACGTTCATGCAGGGAACGGAACGACGCACTGCTCTGTGCACCGTGTGTCCACATACACTGATCAGCCAGCATATTATGATCACCGGTCGACTATAGATATAAACCAGTCACGCAATAGCAGCGTTACCTCGTGAGGTATGACTCATAGACACATGAACGGTGCATGTAATATCAGTGACAGTGCTGCCCGTGTGTAGAATGGGAAGCCACGCCATCTATCTGCGTTTGTCCGGGAACAAATTGTGATGGCCCAGAGATTCGGAGCGAGAATTTCGGAAACTGAACGGCATGTCTGGTGTTCGAGGAGTGCTGTGGAGAGTGTCTCAACACGTTGCGAATCCCAGGTGAAAGCATGTCCAGACGTCGTGGTGTTGGGCGGTCACCCCACATTACAGATGTCCGACGTCGTAGGCTGAGCAGAGTGGTAAAACAGGACAGGCGGCCACCTGTGGCTGAACTAACGTCAGACTTTAATGCTGGGAAGAATACAAGTGTGTCTCAACACACAATGCACCGAACACTCCTAACTATGGACCTCTGCAGCTGATGACTCATGCACGTGCCAGCATTAACACCAGAACATCCACAACTACAATTGAGATGGGCACGTGACCATTGGTATTGGACGCTGGCACAGTGGCAGAGCGTTGCATGGTCTGATAATTACCGATACCTTCTTCATCATGCCGATGGGAGGCCGCGAATCCGTGGTCTTCCAGGGGAACAGCTCCTTGACACCTGTTGACACCTCTACTGTGGGAAGGAGATAAGGTGGCGGCGGCTCCATTATGCTGCTGAAACCAAATAACGTATCTGGGATGTGATTGGCATCAGAGATCATCGCCCTCCCCCGAATTTACAAGAATTAGATGACTTGTGTGTGAAGATGTGGTGCCAACTCCTGCCAGCGATCTACCAAGGCCTCATTGCTTCCATTTCACTATGTGTCGCTGCTGTTATCCGTGCCAAAGGTGGACATACCAGCGATTACGTGGGTGGTCATAATGATCTGGCTGATCAGTGCTGAGCCGTAGGTGACAGTGGCACTGTCAATCTCTACAAGCATTCAACAGCACAGGATGGAAATCCACACTAGAAACTCAGATGTGTAAAAAATAAGTTACTCGAAGATTTCGAATTATACGTTTCGGTTGAAACCACTTTTCTTCCAGGACATGACCATGATGCTGTACCTCACTGTCAGAAATTTCAAGTTCCTTCAAAATACTATCTGCTTTTAGGAGCGGAGTGCACATTTTTAAGATTATGTCTGTCATTCTGCGTTTTTCACTTCTTACATAATCACCAAATGCTGTTTTATTGCAGGCATGTGTGCTTTCTAAATCTGCTTTCGAACGAACATTCCTCTGCCCAATATAAAAGCAATAACAGTCATTACTTGTACTTTTATAAAACCCTTGAGTTAGAAAATATTCTAGACTTTTGGGAAATTTTATGGCGAAGTCACAATTGTCGTTTGGAAGCCGACTTCTACGTTGCATTGCTTCTTCTATACAGGGTGGTCCATTAATAGTGACCTGGCCAAATATCTCACGAAATAAGCATAAAACGAAGAAACTACAAAGAACGACACTAGTCTAGCTTTAAGGGGAAACCAGATAGCGCTATGATTGGCCCGCTAGATGGCGCTGCCATATCAAACGGATATCAACCGCGTTTTTTAAAATAGGAACCCCCACTTTTATTACATATTCGTGCAGTGCGTAAAGAAATATGAATGTTTTAGTTGGACCACTTTTTTCGCTTTGTGACAGATGGCGCTGTAATAGTCACAAACGTATAAGTACGTGGTATCACGTAACATTCCGTCAGTGCGGACGGTATTCGCTTCGTGATACATTACTCGTGTTAAAATGGACCGTTTACCAATTACGGAAAAGGTCGATATCGTGTTGATGTGACCAAAATACCCAACGGGCGTGTTATATGTATGCTGCTCGGTATCCTGGACGACATCATCCAAATGTCCGGACCGTTCACCGGATAGTTACGTTATTTAGGGAAACAGGAAGCCACATGTGAAACGTCAACCAAACCTGCAACCAATGATGATGCCCAAGTAGGTGCTTTAGCTGCTGTCACGGCTAATCCGCACATCAGTAGCAGACAAATTGCACTAGAGTCGGGAATCTCAAAAAGTCGGTGTTGAGAATGCTACAACATCATCGATTGCACCCGTACCATATTTCTATGCAGCAGGAATTGCATGGCGATGACTCTGAACGTCGTGTACAGTTCTGTCACTGGGCACAAGAGAAATTACGGTACGATGACAGATTTTTAGCACGCCTTCTACTTGGCTACGAAGCGTCATTCACCAACAGCGGTAACGTAAACCGGCATAATATGCACTATTGGGCAACGGAAAATCCACGATAGCTGCGACAAGTCGACCATCAGCGACCTTGGCAAGATAATTTTTGGTGCGGCATTATGGGAGGATGAATAATTGGCCCCCATTTTATCGATAGCATTCTAAATGGTTCAATGTATGCTGATTTCCTACGTAATGTTCTATCTATGTTACTACAAGATGTTTCACTGGATGACAGAATTGCGATGTACTTCCAACATGATGGATGTCCGACACACAGCTCGCATGCGGTTGAAGTGGTACTGAATAGCATATTTCATGAAAGGTGGATTGGTCATCGAAGCACTATACCATGACCCGCACGTACACCGGATCTGACGTCCCCGGATTTCTTTCTGTGGGGAAAGTTGAAGGATATTTGCCATCATGATCCACCGACAATGCCTGACAAATTGCGTCAGCGCATTGTCAATGCATGTGAGAACATTACGGAAGGCGAACTATTCGCTGATGAGACGAATGTCGTCACACATATTGCCAAATGCATTGAGGTTGACGGACATCATTTTGAGCATTTGTCGCATTAATGTGGTATTTACAGGTAATCACGCTGTAACAGCATGCGTTCTCAGAAATGATAACACTTTGGAACAACCAAACTAAAATGTTCAAACGTACCTACGTTCTGTATTTTAATTTAAAAAACCTACCTGTTACCAACTGCTCGTCTAAAATTGTGAGCTATATGTTTGTGACTATTATAGCGTCATCTATCACAAAGCGAAAAAAGTGGTCCAACTAAAACATTCATATTTCTTTACGTACTACACGAATATGTAAAAAAATGAGGGTTCCTATTTAAAAAAAACGCAGTTGATATCCGTTTGACCTATTGCAACGCCATCTAGCGGGCTAACCATAGCGCCATCTGGTTTCCCCTTCAAGCTAGACAAGTTTCGTTCTTTGTAGTTTTTTCGTTTGACGCTTATTTCGTGAGATATTTGGCCCAGTCACGATCAATGGACCACCCTGTCTATCCTGAAGATGGCTACTGCATAGCAGAAACAGGTAGTCTTGTTTAAAAAGAGTTTGCAATCAAGACAAAATTATCTAAATTTAATGTCAGATTTAATACAGCATTTGCTTCGATTATTATGCTTTAAGAAATTCAGAACTAGCGCATGTTCCTCTGTATCAATCCCTCCAAGACCCAGGCGATCACCATAGGCTGCACCACCCGCTCCTTCCGCCTTCTTGATTTCTACCTCACCATTTATGGCCGTCCTATCCACCTCACTCCTACCCTCAAATACCTTGGCCTCACACTCGACCGCCACCTCACCTGGACTCCCCATCTCCTTACCATCCAACACAAAGCTCACAACCGCCTCCTCCTCCTGAAACTCCTGTCCGGCCGGACGCGGGGTCTGCATCCTTCCACCATCCTTCACACCTACAAATCCTTGATCCGCCCCTTCCTCTGTTATGCCAGCGTAGCTTGGATTTCCGCCCCTCCCCGGTTCTATGAAGCCCTCCTAACCCTGCAACGCCTTGCTCTCCACCTCCCCTTCTGCATCTGCCTTCTGTCCCCCATGCGCATCCTCTACGACCTCATCCCCTTCCCCCACCTTCTCCTTTTCCTTGAACACATCCACACACTATATATTGTCCGCCGCCTTGATCCCCCTCACCCCCTGGTGTCTCCCTTCCTCTCCACCCACAAGCAGTTGCCGCCCCTTTACCGTTGTGTCCCATCCTCTCTCCATCTCCACACCCTCCATCTCCTTTCCCAACACAACTTCCGCCATCTAACCCTCCTGGATGATGAGCTTCGCCCTGACATCTACCCTTCCTACCAACTCTAACCCCATCTTACTGCCTCCTCCTCAGGGCTCCTCCCCCTCCCTCCTCTGGAGCGGCTTCCCCCTCCTACTCCCCCTCCCTCTCTTGTGCCCCCTTTCAGTGCCTCTGCACTCCCTCCTGCCTTGTCTTCCCTCTTCCATCTCCCTCCCCACGTAAATCCTGCTTCTTAGTGTACCCGCCAACGCCCCTACTCTCTTCATACTGCCACTTCCCCTGCTGCCCCTTGCGCTGCCCTCCTTTTCCATCCTCTCTGACTTTTCCCTCGGCGGGTCCCACCTGGCAGTTTTATTTTTCGTTGTGTGTGCTCCAAGTGGGTTTTAAGTGTGTTGTTCCGGAGTATTTTAATACTGTGGCCGACTTTTAACCTGTGCATGCGCATTCAATGTCTTCTCGTCTTCTCTGTGTTTTAAGAATCGCCAACTGCGTTTTTTAACTTTCTGGTGACTTTTTTAACTGTTCCCCATGAACGTCTCCATGTCAGTGTACTTATATCTCAATTTTCTCCCCTTACTCTGTTTTATGTTCCTCTTCTTTTATCGCCGTATATATATGTATCATTTTATTCTTATTTTGGTTGTTGTGTCACTCGGCTGAAGAGCGGCGGATTGTGCTGGTGACAGCCCTCCCCTGCCCATATAGGGCAGGGGAATGAAATCACAATAAAGGGAAAAAAAACTAGTGCATTACATCCACAGGCAATAGGACAAAGTGACAAGGAACCCCTTGCGTGCGAGGCCGCAAGTTCAGTCTTTAGTAAGGCTTATTTGAAACTGCTGTTATAACAGTTATGGCAAGAAAAATATCAGTTGCTAATGACTCACGTTGTCCGTCAGGAGGGCGACAGAAAGTGAGCATCTGGGTGGTGTAAAAATGGCTCTGAGCACTATGGGACTTAACATCTATGGTCATCAGTCCCCTAGAACTTAGAACTACTTAAACCTAACTAACCTAAGGACATCACACGACACCCAGTCATCACGAGGCAGAGAAAATCCCTGACCCCGCCGGGAATCGAACCCAGGAGGTGTAAAGATCAACATTCTATGGGAAGTATGTACTACACTTCACAAAATGGACATTGTCGCCATTCAAGAAACGGTTAAAAAAAAAAGAAAAAAGAAACATTAACTTGCACCATGAACACAGAATGAAAACTGGAGCGCCACAGTGATCACAAAGGTTCACACTACGAAGACTGAAGGTGAACTCCCTAGGAGCTACAAACGGTACAGGACGTTCAGCTAGGTATTCGCTTTTAAAGTATGCATATATAAGAATCATATCTGTGCAACGGATTGAGGAGAGCAGATGGAATATGGTTGCATGTAACCACATTCAAAACAAATGGCTCTGAGCACTATGCGACTTAACTTCTGAGGTCATCAGTCGCCTAGAACTTAGAACTAATTAAACCTAACTAACCTAACGACATCACACACATCCATGCCCGAGGCAGCATTCGAACCTGCGACCGTAGCGGTCGCTCGGTTCCAGACTGTAGCGCCTAGAATCTCACGGCCCCTCCGGCCGGCCACATTCAAAACAGCCTGTCGTGGAGCTTATCGTGAAACTGGCTATCTTGTAAGGCGTAGCTGCGGATAGTGCGATAATATGGTTTATAGACACGGAAACGATAAACCTCCAGGGGCTGAATTTATCCAGTGGTTGCAGGTTGTATGAACTACACTGTCACACACTTTTCAGGAGGGATAGTTTGCAGTAAATACGATTTTTTGTACGAGGACCAGAAATGAAGCAAAAGCAAGCTATTTTGATTAGCTATTGTCCAAAAACAATGCTCATACCACAGTTGCAGTTCTGGTATGCCCAGTTTCCTACTCTTTTTTGCTGTGACGTAAATATTCCCTCAGAGCCCTTGAAAGATCACCCACACGAGAAAGTCTCTAAGGGGGCAGGGCAACTCCAACTTCTCGCAGCACAATAAATAACTTCCTGCCAATTTACCATCCAGGTTAACAGTCGACCTAAGAGTTCACGAATACGTTAAAGCACTGATGTTAGCTGATCTTGATACAACTCTCTTGCTAGCTCTTATTTCCAGGGTTCCTTTCATATGCATTTCCTTTTCAAAGGAATTTGAAAACAATTCCTTACTGAACGATGGAATAAGGTTGTTTATCTCATCAACAGTTTTCCGGGCCGATTCTGAAGTTTGCTGTGCATCGTCAAGTTGACGCTTTGTTTTTAAATTCGTTATCTTACGTCTTCCAATTCTGTAGCTCTGTTTGAAGACAAGCAACCACTGAAATCACTGTAATTTACCTCGAGTGCAATTTGATGTGCGTAACACATTAGGTCCCTATGATGCACATCCTGTATATTGTATGGAGCGTCCTTCAAACAAAAAAACACGAATTTTTGTAACAAGCGCACCTTTCCCTCCCTTGAATATCCACAGTTTTCTTATTCGTTACACTGTCACATTGCTACGGATTAGTTCTAAATCTGTTCATAATAGTTTTTTGCTATACTGCAGACAATCTTCCATGTACGTAATTATGAATTCCTGGTATTCCTTTCTGACAAAATGTCAACTTCAGCAACTATTATTGCAGATATGACGAAATTTTTATTATGTTTATCGTTGCCAATGCCCTGTTTTGTATCAACACCACTAGCAGTGTAGTACTGTTGTGAGTTGCTCGTTGACTATGCTCTGTAGCGTCGCGCTGTGCTCACCTTTGGATACCTACAGTCCCGCACCCTGTTGACATTAGCAACCAATATTGTGGTTGCATTGTAGACAATATGTAAGGCTTCGAATGCCATAAACATTATTGGCCTTTCCCGACCTCTCACTAAAGTGGATTCTTGTGAGAGGGTTCACCACACAACAGGAAAAATATTGAGCTATTACGTTAACAGAGACTTAAACAACTATGACTGCCCTCCTCCCTTATTCAGCAGAATCTAAATTTCAGGCTTACTTCCATCTCCTTTTGGACTATTTCACCTCCTTCAGGAAAATCTATATCAACCAGCTGAAGCAAAGAGGTTCCCAAATTCCGTTCTGTTCAACTTTCAACATAAGGGTTCATACCAGTAATTTCGGAACCAGCGAGAATCAGATTGACAAAAGACAGAGACTGTCACGAATCAAAAACTAAGTGTCTGTGCCAGAGACAAGGACAACAGAAAATGAAGTGAAATTAGTGTAAAAGAACAAGTTACACCGTGGGGAAGTAGACCACAAAGTACGTGTAATTGTAAATGTGTCAGTGCTGATGTTGCAGCCACGTCACAACAGGAATCCGAGGGCCATATTTTCTTAGGGGGAAGGGAAGGTAATGGCCAAGGTCACGGCCATACCAAAGATATCTAGGACTTTAGTTGCCATCAGCCACTGTCATTGACCTGTCAAGGCAGCAACCAGTAGGAGTGATCCGCTACCACAGTTGCCCCCACTGCCAGGTAGCAGCACCCGGGCTTAGGGTATTGGCTCCTGTTCGAGACACTTCCACGTGACACAGAACCTTGACTTCTTCAACCCCCGACAGCTGCATTTAAATCCCCTGGGGCTAGTCTGTCATTATCGGACGGCTGGGATGCCCTATGATATCCAGACAATGTCATACCAATGACGCAGGCGCCGCCACAATCGCCGGAACCGAGCCTTCAATCACCGCCTGACCAGCAGGCTGCTTCGGCAGCTAAGCACTCACCCATGTTCACAGGTCTACAACCACAGACCCACCCATCTCATAATCTGTCACGGTTCAAATTGGGGATTCCTTCGAATTGTGCCTCAGGGGCGAGATGCAGTCTGCCATATTCTCGGTGACAGTAGTCAATGCCTCACTGGCCAGCTGTGGGCTGGTAGAGGGAGACATCCCTTGACACAGCAGCACCGACGGCAGCAACAGCAGGTGCAGCACACAGCCTACACTATTGCTGACAAGGCAAAAGACTGGGAGGCACCTTGTCGATGTATTTGCCAAACTTGCAAGGGATCAACACCAGTAGAATCGGAGACTCAATCACTGTAAACGAAGAGCAACAAAGGACTTCTTGATCCACGAGCCGCCTTCTCCTGCTACACCGACGTCCACCACCAGTACAGAGTCACTGCCCACACTATGCCACGCTAGACACACCATTATAAATGAGGACACACTCTGATTTAAGAGTTACAAACTAATAATAAAACAATAATAACAATAATGATAATTATAATGTTAGGTTGAAATATAAATAAAATTCAGTTCTTTTAAGAATAATGTAAAAAGAGGGTAGGATAGAGGAGAGATTTGTTATTGCTGTCACCAGTTGTGACTGGCAGTCGATACCTCGGAATAGTTTCTTCGAGCTATTGACTGCCACGGACATAAAGGTATTACAGACATTGGCTGCCTCATAGGCTGTGCACCCCACCTCCAACAGTCGTCTGACTGTCACGACACACAAATACTTCATAAAGACGGAAGGAATGTTATGTATGCTTTTCACCTTAAATGATCGCAAATCATCCAAAGCTCTGTTACATTCTGATTCTAATACCGTATCACTTACGTCTCCATATTGACTCTTTTTCTGTGACATCATAAGACAGTCCTCCCTTTCGTGGAGCACTTCCGTGGAGCCTTTTCCCTCTCTTCTCTGTTGTTAAGAGTGGAATTACTCTCGAACTTTTAACTTGACACCTGTGCGTTTAACTGAGTGAAATAAAATATGGGGAAACAAAGCGAAGGGATGTGTGGGAATTTGCGAGTTCTTGCCGCACAGGGGCACTGTCGAAATGCAATGGCGAAAGCTCAAAATTTGTGCCGGACTGGGACTCGAACGCATATCTGCCGCTTCTCATGAACGGTTGCCTTAACCGTTTTGACCATCCGGGCACGATCCCTAACCCACTCAAATTTCCAACTTATGGCACGCTGCAATACAACATCCATTAATCCACTATTCGCCAATAATTGACTCCCGTATGAGCTCGGACGATATTAGCGCGTCTCGCTGTTACAGAAACGGATATGCATTTAATTCCATTGAATTTAAATTTCAGCGAAGGTTGATTTCAGTGTCCATTGAGACCAACATATCTTCTTAGATTTATACGATTGCTTAACAATTCATAGTGTACCTTTTTTTTCAAATACAGGTGTTAAAAGTATTAAAATGAGCTTGAAAAAAATGTCCAGTGGTCCGCTGTGGCTGTATTCGCTCAGGTCGATTATAAACCTACACAATCGGTTTCACAACTTTTAAATTGCATCTTCTGGTGCAAATTTCTGAACTAAATAGTTTTTTTAAATTAATGCTTCGACAATGAGGAACTGCAGTTGTCTGAGATATCTTAAGATACTGAATGACTAGGCCTAAACACGGGAGAAAATATTACGCATCTAGCTAATGAACTGATGTGGACCACATACGCCCCGGAAGAACGGCCTCATATATATTTAATATATAGGATTTGTGAGTTTGTACCAAAAGAAAGTTATTTAGAAATATTATGTGATAGGTTACAGAATGCCACAGAGTAACAGTTGGTGTGGCTAGGTAAAGATCGCAGCCCTCCTCAACTGATAAAAAACCATCAATTGATAAATAACGATCGTCAGTGATGAATGTCATGTACGAGTATAAAAACGAGAGAATACAATTAGGAATCAGAACGGACAATTAACTAAATAAGAGTAAAACAGTAGTGAAAAGTAGATGGGGACCATCCCCATGTGACGTCGATCAACTGCCAACAAAGGAACTGACCTATGGTAAGTCGCGAAATGTACACTTTCCGATTAAAATATGCTCTTTTCAGTCTACGTCAAACAACAGAATGTCCCTCGTAGATGTTATTCAGGGGCCGGCCAGGGTGGCCGACGGCTCTAAATGGCTTCAAATGGCTCTGAGAACTATGGGACTTAACTGCTGTGGTCATCAGTCCCCTAGAACTTAGAACTACTTAAACCTAACTAACCTAAGGACATCACACACATCCATGCCCGAGGCAGGATTCGAACCTGCGACCGTAGCGGTCACGCGGTTCCAGACTGTAGCGCCTAGAACCGCACGGCCACTACGACCGGCGCCGACGGTTCAAGGCGCTACAGACTGGATCCGCGTGACCACTACGGTCGCAGGTTAGAATCCTGCCTCGGGCACGGATGTGTGTGATCTCCTTAGGTTAGTTAGGTTTAAGTAGTTCAAAATTCTAGGGAACTGACGACCTTAGAGCTTAAGTCCCATAGTGCTCAGAGCAATTTGAACCATTTTTTGTTATTGGCTCTGAGCACTATGCGACCTAACTTCTGTGGTCATAAGTCGCCTAGAACTTAAAACTAATTAAACCTAACTAACCTAAGGACACCACACACATCCATGCCCGAGGCAGGATTCGAACCTCCAACCGTAGCGGTCGCTCGGCTGCAGACTGTAGCGCCTGGAACCGCACGGCCACTCCGTTTTGTTATTCAGGGAAGTACTTGCCTGTACTGAATGAAGTATAAACTAAACTTAATGTACTTAATGATGAAAACTAGTACATTTAATGCACTGAAATCTATTGAAAATTATTGTTAACTGTTTTATGGGGGAGGGGGACGGGGGTGGCATCGTGGCATCAGTGACCGTAAGGAAAAACCGACACGCTCACATATCTTTATCACCAACGTAGCACCTGACAACATAAGCTACGAGCGCCCCGTGTGTTGTGGAAGCGTGTCCTGTGGCTGCCGTCCGTGCACTGAGGCGGCGACAGAAACTGAACTAACACAGGCAACACGGAAAATATGCGCGACTTTAGTTTTCCACAGAGAACTTACGGTCACTACTCAAACAACACTGAAGCGGCAAAGAAACTGGTATAGGTGTGGGTATTCAAATAGAGAGATATGTAAACAGGCAGAATACGGCGTTCGGGTCGGTAACGCCTGTATAAGACAACATGTGTCTCGAGCGGTAGTAGATTAGTTACTGCTGCTGCAATGGCAGGTTATCAAGATTTAAGTAAATTTGAACGTAGTGTTATAGTCGGCGCACAAGCGGTGTGACACAGCATCTCCGGGGTAGCGATGAAGTGGGGATTTTCCTGTACGACCATTTCACGAGAGTACCGTGAATATCAGGAATGCGGAAAAAGATCCTGCAGGAACGGGACCAAAGACGACTGAAGAGAGTCGTTCAACGTGACAGAAGTGCAACCCTTCTAAAATTGCTGCAGATTTCAATCAACAAGTGTCGGCGTGCGAACCATTCAAGGAAACTGTTGTATTCTCCTTAGCCGCTTTTATGTCGTCTCGCTGTGTCTGTAGAGCTGTACCATTGGAAGCAAGGAGAGGATGTTGGTTGGTGGCCGGTTTTTAGGATGATTGCAGGTTCTGTTTACAGCATCATGATGGTCACAACCGTGTTTGGCGACATCACGGGGAATCTACATTGGAAGCGTGTATTCGTCATCGCCATACTGGCATATCACCCGGCGTGACGGTATGGGATGCCATTTGTTACATTTCTCGGTCACCTCTTGTTCGCATTGACGGCACTTTGAACAGTGGACGTTACAATTCAGATGTGTTACGACCCGTGGCTCTACCTTTTATTCGATCCCTGCGAAACCCTGCATTTCAGCAGGATAATGCATGACCACGTGTTGCAGGTCCTGTACGGGCCTTTCTGGATACAGAAAATGTTCGACTGCTGCCCTGGCCAGCACATTCTCCAGATTTCTCACCAACTGGAAACGTCTGGTCAATGGTGGCCGAGCAACTGGCTCGTCACAATACGTCAGTCACTACTCTTGATGAATTGTGGTATCGTGATGAAGCCGCATGGGTAGCTGTACCTGTAGACCCATCCAAGCTGTGTTTGACTCAATGCCCAGGCGTATCAAGGGCGTTATTACGACCAGAGGTGGTTGTTCTGGGTACGGATTTCTCAGGATCTATGCACCCCAATTGCGTGAAAATGTAATCACATGTCAGTTCTAGTATAATATATTTGTCCAATGAATACCTGTTTAATATCTGCAGTTCTTCTTGGTGTAGCAATTTAATGGCCACTAGTGTATATTTGTCGAGTCCATGCCACGTCATGACGTAGCACTTTTGCATCCTTGCGGGGGCCCTACAATATATTAGGCAGATGTGCCAGTTTGTTTCGTTCTTCAGTGTATTACACTCAGCTAACTGTGTTACATAAAAGTGAACCTGCATAATGTCAAATATGACAATGTTGTTAAGATGAACTAGTTATTTCTGAATCGTTAAAACAGTGTAGGCATTAACAGAGCAGATTAACTCCAAGTGGATCAACAGTGGGGGTAAACATGAATGTTAACATAAAAAAGCTGTAATAAGCGAACGAACTGATTACATGTTGAGACGCCTAACTTCAAATATTTACATAGTTAAAATTGGCTAATAGAGCTCGGTGCCTTAACTTCGTTTGTTTGTGGAAAGTCTTGTGGATTTTATTATATATCTCTCCTGAAGGACGTTTAAAACAATGTTATTTCTCTTTTTATGCAGTATCTCCAAGTTGTATAAAATAGAATGTTGATTATCACGGATTTCTAACTGCTCTCGTTGAGTAGTTCTTTAAAGCGGCTATCGAAACCTCTACCCGTTTTCTCAATATGCTTATGAGAACAGTCATTACAGGAAATTGAATAATCCCCTGTGTTCTTATGCAGGTTGCTGGTTGCTCCCTGTGTCTATACTTGGAACCTACATTCTGAGGAATGAAAAACACTGAATTTTTGTTATTCCTTTTTAAATGTTTAATTATTCTTTTTGAAAAGGGGCCAATGGTTGTTCTTGTTGTCCTGCCTACCATGCCATAAAGAGATAGAAAATGTGGAGTGGTTATTGGCAGAACATGTCTTGTTCAATACTTCCTTATTAATAAAGTGAACAAAATTTATATCGCTAGTGAAATACTTTGTGTAACCTGGTACTTCCGGTCGAAAGCTGCTGGTGGCGGGGGGTGGGGGGGGGGGGAGGGCGGGGGGGTGGCGGGGGGCGGGGGGGGGTGTTATAAAGACTCGCTGGAGGCGGTAAAGAAGTGAACGTATGATAGCCTTTTTGTGTTTCAAGAGATCATTAGTAGAACGATGCGCACGGTGTCATCGGTTGACGATTTCCGGTAAATATAAAAAATGAAAGTGCTCTTTACTAATGTGATTAAGTGGTCAAGGTAAGGAATTGTCCCAGCAACAGTGTGTTCTATTATAAATTGAATACCAGGCTGCTGCGAATTGATCCACGAGGGAACCGCAAAACTCATTGCGACCTTTATACAGCAAGAGAACGTCATTAACGCAACGAAACCAACCAAGTTTATCTACACCAAAAGATGGGTGTTTTTGCACAAATTCGTGTACAAACTTAAGGCAGAAATATGTTAGACAGGCAGCAACACTAACGAGAATCCATTGCTAGTCCCCGTTTTCGAATGAAAAAACAGTCACCAAACTAGAAGTATTTATAATTAAGAACAATTGTTAACTTCAACATTGGACGACATGTATAAATACGCAGATTTTCAGCAATAATATTATGTACTTGGTCTATAGGTACGTTGGTATGCTTATTTTTTATGCCTAAAAGTTTTAAAGTTGTTTAGAATGGAAATTAGACGTGCACGGTTGCATAACGAAAAACTAGATGGGTATAAATGCTTGTTATTATAGTTGGCTAATAACTTTTCTGCCTGGTAGCCAACACCATTTCTAGAGTTGACGATTGGTCATGCCGGAAGAACTGTTTTATTTAAGATTCATAGGTATGAGAGATCTCTTTTGAAAAGCGGTGGACAAAGATGGATTTTATGTGTTTCTTAAATTGGGCCAAAAACTTTGCTGTAATATCAAACTACAGCGAGGAATTTGTGTTCTTGGAAGAAATCCTGAACTCTGGCTACGTACTCATCGTCCTTGATAATAATACTAGTTTTATCCTTATGTGCCCTCATTATGGTCGCTGTGATCATATAGCTTTTTCATTAATGGTGCTAAGAGCTGCGTTTTCCGAGATTTAATACCCATGTAGACCGATCCCTTGATGCTGAACGTGTCCCCGTGTTACTTCATCAGTTTTAAGTGCCGTTTCGTTTCTCTGGGCAGTTGAAACAACAACGCCATCCACGGCGGCTGAGAAGGAATAATCAATCTGGTGTCGGGATAACGGCGTAGTAGTGTTGTGTGATAAGCCTTTCTCAAGTAGCAGTGTTTCACTGGCATTGAACCTAATCTCAGTTAGGATGCAAACACGGGGGCACATTTAAACGCACTTTGAGGAGTACTAGGAGAATGAGGTTCTCTACTTCTATAACGTAATTTCTCTAGTTTCTTCTGACGAACCGAAGACACCCTATCCCTTAATCTATTGGCACACTGACTCACATGCTCACGTACTGCATCAAAGTTCTTCATGCTGATCATATTTGCTAACTTCAAGTTCAAATGGTTCAAATGGCTCTGAGCACTGTGGGACTTAACATCGGAGGTCATCAGTCTCCTCGACTTAGAACTACTTAAACATAACTAACCTAAGGACATCACACACATCCATGCCCGAGGAAGGATTCGAACCTGCGACCGTAGCAGCAGCGCGGTTCTGGACTGAAGGGCCTAGAACCGCTCGGCCACAACGGCCGGCTAACTTCAACTGCGTCATAAACAGCGCCTTATTAGTTCTGTATTTTCTCGTATAAAACTGGCAGATATCTACACGTAAACAAAAATCCATTATGCGCTTGGGTGAACCTTGTGACATATGAGAACGGCTATTCAGTCTGTTCACAGAATAATTTGGAAAAATATGCTCCACTAAACATGAACTGTTGAATCAAATATTCATAACTGTTTACTTTATCATCTCACAAAAATTTAAAAACTCGTAAAATGCCCTTCTAGCCATGCTTGGCAAGTTGCTACAGATAATGTACTTCCCATTTGTTTCATTCGTAAGTGACTTATCTTGCAGTAATCCTACTTTCTTATGCTTCCTTCTTTCGACAATGAATTTAAGTAAATAGTACTCATTGTTTCTTTCCCATTACGTGTCTTGTATCTTCATTTGTCTGTTCTACTTCTCTGGCTGCCCTTTTTAGAAATTTTCATGAATTCTAATTGAACTACCTACTGTGGCAAATATTACCGCAGCATATATAGCCTCAGAGAGCTTCAGATGCATCTTACCATTCCTTTGTACCTCACTATCCCACTTTTTTTTTTTTGCAAATTATGTCTTTCGGATGTGTCTCTTAAACTTCAGCCTGCGCTTCGTCATTACTAAATTCTGATGGGAGTCTATATCTTGCTCTTGGGGGTGCCTTACAATCCAATATTTAGTTTCGGAATCTCCGTGATACATGTATTGCAGCTAGAATCTTCCGGTCTCGGGGTCCTTTCCAAGTATACAGCATCCTCCAGGACTTTTGGAAAGTGTACTCGCTAGTACTAGTAGAAATCTACCGCAGCAGAACTCGTCTTTCCTCTCTCATTCCTACTACCCTACTAGTGAGCACCTATTTTACCGCAATGATATAATGACTATAATAAATTATCCGGTTTTACTTACTGAATTGTATGTTCCGTATCCTCATACATTTTCTACCACTTTAATCTCTGCTTGTTACGTGGGCATGTATTCCTCAAGTTTTGTCATTGGCTCTGGTTTGCTTTCGTTCGTTACGAGAATAGTTCTGTTGCAAAATTGTTCACAACAGCTCGCTCTTTACCCCCCCCCTCCCTTCCTTATCCTGTCGAACCAGTTTTCGTTACACTACACTGACCACCACACACGACAGTAGAACCTACAGAAACCTTACCTGATGTGACAACTCTCAGTGGAAGACGCCGGGCGGCTCTGCATGTGACGATGACGCGGCCTTGAGTTCGGTTTTTCCTTGAAGACGAACGCGGTGCCCTGTTGCAGCAACAGCTTGGGCCCACTGCGGTTTACGACACAGCTCATAGCCAGCGTGCCTGACTACTGAAGTGAGTCCTTATGCACGCGGAGCAGCCACCATCAGCAGTGACCGAAAGTTCAGGAATCTTGGAGAAATTTAATTTGTTTGTTTCCACGTCAAAACTACAGCTTTGAGCCATCGGCTTTTTCTGCCTTACAATTTGGTGGTTTCATGTTCCAAATAGTCTAGTTTGTGTATGATATCCTGGGAATTATAGTGATTTCGGATGTCGTTTGAGATTTGCAATATTTTTATCGCCATCAGAAACGGTCCCGGACGAAAAATTTCCTTTCGTTTTAATTTACATCAAGCTGTAATATACTTTATAAAATAAGGAGCACGTAGGTTATTTCCAATGATAGAACATATCTTCCTCTGAATGAGCGCTACAGCGCAACGACAAGGAGAGAAATCAGATATTTGAATCAAGTCTCGTCGAGGAACCACTGAAGGCCGTTCAGCAGAATGCTCAGAAAATAATACGGACTTTCTCCTCTCAAATTTGAGTAAGTAATCCCAGTCAGGTTCTCACCTCTCTTCAAGGAGGAAGGGAAAGAAAATTAAAAATAGGTCGAACTCACGTTAATACTAAAGGGGTGTCTCAAAACTGACTCAGTTTCAGAATTCGACCAGATAACTCGTGAACAATTGATTTGTAAGTTTCGGTTGATCTGATAATAATCTTTCGATATATGCAAGTCATCGTTAAGAAGCCCAAACTCCAGTGTCTACGAGAAAATTTCGAGCCTGTTTACCCATATTTGCTATTTATTTTGGTATAATGGGCTCGATACAGAGTAAAAATGTAATTTTTATAAATTCATTTACGTACCGCCATTTCCTTCGCTTCTGTGAAAATACTTTCACAGTAGAGAAAGAGTCTGTAATGTGCCATCAGCAAAACGTGTAACAGAAATACAGAGTAATGCAACAAGGCTCAGACGGAACACTGCACTGGGGTGTGATTGCTGTCGCTGTGTGAACAATTCGGCAGACAGTGAACCCAACTCTTTATTTGTAACCCGCATCCACAGTGTAATACACGTTCAACACTGCCGAAGAAACAAACCAGAGGCACAATCCAACGTTGCTGGATGCAAGCTTGAGAGCGAAGAGTAAGCAAACTATAAAGGCACATTTGCATGCCGAGCGTGAGTTTCCGCGGAAACGCGAAATACTAATTAAATAAATGATCAGTGACAAATAAATAAAGCCTATGGCACACAACTGCAGCGCTGTGTCGCTGATAAAACAAAAAGCACAATTACGTTACTCTTATGTTTGATTAAAAAAGGAGAGCTCTGGTTGAAGTGGGGCGAGAAGCACGTATTTTATTTTATTGTCTGGCACACCGCCATATTTCATGTTATAGAAGAATACTGCGAGTTGCAACCACACTAGGCACTCGATTCTGTAAAGAATTTATATTTATAAAAGTAAGTAGGATTATGAACTGTAGGCTTATTCATTGAATATATCTGATTTAACTAACTGTGTAACTTTTTTATGTTTAGTAGACAATCACCTCTGTACGACGTATTGGCATGGCTGGCAAATTATTGTAATATTGAGATTTAGATTATGAGTCCGCACCTACCGCAGCAGTCTTTGGAAACGATTTAATTACGAAGTCCGATTATTCAGTTTTATTTCACGGTCAACTACGAGTAACATTGCCTTTATGAAAAAGCCATTGTCAAGCGTCTGATACCGAATAATTAAACGTCCACGTTCCAGATAAGCAAATACAATTGCAATCACAATCACCATCATACAGATAGAATAATTAACATATTTAAAATAACATTTTTTATTTATTTTATTTATTTTATATTGGCGACCGTGACAGGACGTTGTTCAATTTGTCATTTGTTACATTGTTCTCTTTGTTTCATGTAAAAAATCAACTTTCTGGACCTGGACGTCAATGTATGAGAGATAACAAAATCTGAAGATATTTTCCAATTCTGAAATTTTGCGGGAAGACGCAATGAAACTTCCAGCAAACTAAGGTAAGACGCAGCATCTTTGCATTGGTAGGCTTGACCAGACGTATAATTCAGTGCATTAGCTTTTCACTAAATTCTGTAGTGTTTCTTTTCTGCATAACAGTTTCAGTGATAAATTTCATTCTCAGTACTTTTCCCTAAACAATAACGTATGCAACAATACCAATACACGAGTGTACAATATGGCCGACTTCTGTACGATATCATGTAACATGGCCAGCAGCCATTACCAATAATCTCAAATTCAGTTTATATTTTTAAATTAACAGACAGCCATTGTTGCTACGAGCGATTCATGCTCAACTACATTTTATTTTAAAATCAGTGTCAAAAATTTTCTTGAAACATATATCACGTGTGGCATGGTAATAACTAGAAAACAATACGCAAAAATGGAACAGCAAGGACGTACTATTCAGACGCAATCCGACTCGGACGTGAGACAAGTGTTAGAAAATGACTTTACGACAGCAACCGGTAGTGACGATTCATCAAACATTGACGCAAGTGTTGACGAAAATTTTGACGATAGGCCGTCCACTACAAAAATTTCAAAATCTCAATCAGAGCCCATGTTAATGCATGACGTCACGTCTAATGACGCGGCGGGGGCAGAGACCTTGCAAACGGTAAACATTGCCGACATGTTACAAATGCTAATGAAACAAAATGCCGAAAACATGGCAACCTTAAAGGCACAATTAGAGACACAAAATGAACAGTTAAAAACACAAAATGACGAAATCAAATCTGATCTCATAGCAATCAAGATAGGTAATGACACTTTATGTAAGCGTGTGGAACTTATAGACGCCACACTGACCAAACAGATGACCGAACTCAGTACTAAATTTTCCCAGCTCAATACGAGACAAGAAAAGACTACAACTGACGTAGCACTTTTACAGACACAAGTAAAAAACCTTAATGTCACGTGTGAAGTTCTTACTGAACAAATTCAAACATATCCTTCAGTACATGACAATCTTGAAAAACGAATTACTGACGTACAGAATAAATTTGACAATGTTGAACAACACCTGACTGACATCTTACAATCAGATGCCACAGCTCATTTTCAAAATATTAATAAAGAATTTCATGATTGGGTTGAGAACAAAGACAAACATTTTGTTAGATGCTTACGTGAAAATTTACCAACAATTGTGCACGACTCCGTAGCGCAATACATTACTAATAACAAACAGCTGATCAGTGACGCAGTACAATCCGTCACTGCACCCATGAGACAATTCACCGATCAACTACAGTCTGAATGTAACGAAAATATCAGTCAAAATGTACAGTTCAGAAACCAATATACATTCGAGTATGATACACACATTCCGCACACGACAAATACACAAGAACAAAACACCCCACGACTACAACACATACCACGATGTGGAAACACAAACACAAGCTATTATCATGGTAAACCACAGCAACATTATCGTAATTACTCGCCAGCTGAACATACCAGTAATTACAGTGGAATAAATCCATATCACAATGCGAAGGAAGATGAAAGCTTAATGAAACACAGGCAATTTCAGATTTTTATCCCAGAAAAACGAACCATTCATCCGGTGATTTTTCTTAAATCTTTTAGTAACGCATTTCCACGCACTTGGAGTGACCGGAAAAAGATTTCATATATTGTCGGTTACATCCAAGGCGATGCAGCTGTCTGGGCATACAGTCAAGCTGACGTATGTACCACGTACAGTGAGTTTGAGCGTGCTTTTCTGAACAAATTCTGGTCGCAATCCGTCCAGGAGCGACTCAGAAGACAAATTTTAGAACCTGAAACTTTTAACAGTAAAAATGGTAACTTACGCAGATATTTTGAAAAATACTTGAACATGGGACATTTTTTAGACGAACCAGTCGCAACGCGTGATATACTCCGAGCGTTGAAGGCCAAATTGCCTTTCAACATTAAGGAAAAACTTCTACATATCCCGGATGACGATTCAGATTATTTTTTAACAGCTTTAGATTCGGTTGAGATGTTACTTGAAGATCAGCGCTTCGCGCGGCAAAACAGCAGCCACAATGTTTACACTAGTGGTATGAAAAACATGCAGGCTTGCCAACACAATTCTGGCGCGCCCACAGTTGGATACGCGGTACAACAAAAACAGCAAACTCACATGCCGTCTCAGTACGGAAATCAAAATCAACACGCGTATTCCAATACAAACAATAGTTACAACAGTAATAACATTTCATGCGGCAATCCATACAAAAGGCACCGCGGTAATAACTACAACGGTAACAACGGATACAAAGGTAATAACAAAAACACAAACAGAAATAGAAATAATAATAACTACGAGCCAAGACAGCATCAAGGTTGGACTCGTAACGATCAGTACTTTCATTCAAACTCTGCTTTACCACAGCAGCCACCAGGACAACATTGGAGCATACCTTACGACCGACAGGTAAGTTATAATGCGCAACAGCAACAACAACCGCAAAAGTTTGGAGATCATAATAGGCAATATCCGAATGTGAATATAATAGAAATGACACCTGATGCACAACCTCAATCTGTGTCAGTACCTAGTACAAATGATAATCCAACAAACTAGAAACAGTCACTACTTTGCCCCAGGTCGTGGCTGAAGAATTCTTGGGGGGCGACTTCAATGTTAATCAGTTATTTGACACCACACTTGAACAACAGAATAATGATATGCCGAGTAATTCTAAACAAAAACTACCTGTTTTATTTATAAGATACAACCACAATAACAATATATCAGATGAACTTTTACAAGACAGTACACAATGTCGTTTAAACACAAATGAAATTGTTTTAGCATCTACTACTGGTGTAGTAGGTGGGATTCCAACTACTATTATCCTAGATACAGGTGCAGCTGTGAGCGTTTTGTCTTTTAATTTCTATAAAAAGATGTGTGAATTGGAACCTGTGCCTGAGTTTCCTGCCCAAAACTGTAAAATAACTACTGCACTAGGTAATAAGTCATGTAAGGTTACGAAGCAAGTTTTTGTAAACGTTAAAATAGGTAATGGAACCGTACAATGGCCATTCCTGGTTGTACAAAACCTTGTGACAAATTGCATATTAGGAATAGATATTATGAGCGAGAAGGACTGCATTATAGACTTCTCCAAAGGTAAATGTATTTTAAATGATAAAGGCAGTGTAATTATTATTGATTTGGACAGGAGAACTCTAAAGCATGACAAACACTGTACAGGGTACAAGGTTCAGTTAGTACTTGACAATGACATTCAAGACATGCAAACACACTCATCTGACACAGAGCTAATGGACTTGAAAACATTGCTTGATCATAAGATAAGTGAAGCTACAGCTCTCAGTGTACATGAACGTATGAAACTACAGGAAGTGTTATCCAAATATTTACAAGTTTTTACCAAACGATTATGTGTTATCAACACGTATGTGTACAAGATTGAAGTTAAGCCTCACAAGATCTTCTACCATAAGACATATAACGTACCGTTATCTCAACGACCTGCTGTGTGGCAAGAATTAAAACAAATGTTAGACTGGAAGGTCATTGAACCATCCACCTCACCTTATTGTAGTCCTCTACTTGTTGTCAAAAAATCAAATGAAAGCATTAGGTTAGTGTTAGACGCACGAGCTATTAATGAAATAATTTTACCGGTTCACACAAAACCTGAAAATTTAGAAGAGCAATTACAGAAATTTCTAGATGCAAAATATTTTTCCACAATAGATCTCGCTAATTCGTTTTGGCAGGTGGGTATCACTCCTGATTCTCGGAAATACACTGCATTTATGTTCGGGGCGCGAACCTATCAGTTTTGTGTTCTACCCTTCGGACTGAATGTCAGCTCTGGGGTATTCATTACAGCCCTGGATACCGTGCTTGGCGACGATTTAGTTGAGACAGTCACACACTATGTAGATGATATACTGATAGCTACACAATCTTGGAATGAACACGTTGACACTCTTCAAAGAATTTTAGAAAAATTTGCACAAGCTGGAGTCACAGCCAACCTAAGAAAATCAAAATTTGGTTGCAGCGAGATAGAGTATTTAGGACATATCATTAATTCACAGGGCATACGTCCGGATCCCAGTAAATTAGATGCTATCAGAAACTTTCCTAGCCCTCGAACTAAAAAGCAGTTAAAATCATTCCTTGGGCTATGTTCATTTTTCAGACGTTTTTTGCCACAACCACTTTTGAACAGTAAACATCTGCTAAATCTACTCAGAAAGAATCAAGTTTGGATCTGGTCGGAACAGTGCCAGAATGACTTTAATACAATTAAACATGCTTTAGTGAATGCTAACATATTGAGCCATCCAGATTTCAATTTAGATTTTTGTATGACTTGTGACGCTTCACGTACTGGCTTAGGCTGTTGCTTATTTCAAGTTGTAAAGAATAAAGAGGAGGAACAGATAAGAATTATTGGGTTTGCGAGTCGCACTCTAACTGAATGTGAGCGTACATACTCCACTACTGAGTTAGAAACACTTTCCATAGTATGGGCATTCAAGAAATTCAATTATTATTTATTTGGAAAACATACGGTAATTTACACCGATCACCAGGCCCTGACATTTTTGTTAACTTGTAAACTTGTACATCCTAGACTATCACGATGGGCAGTTACACTTCAGAACTACTCTTTTGAAATTAAGTACATAAGAGGTAAGGACAACACCATTGCAGACACTTTGTCTAGACTTCCACAAGGTATGAATGATACCAACAGTGACTTAGAAAATATAAATGACTACAGGATTCTCTTAATGCAAGACAAGCAGTATCACCAATATTATATTGATATGTGCAGAAACATGGCTGAATTACAAAAATCTGATCCTCACTGGTATAAGATAATAACATTACTGGTAGAAAAACACAATCATCCTTTGACTAAGTAATACAAGTTACACAATGATGTGTTATTTTACCGCCGACATCCAAATGCTACTAACTGGTGTGTATGCATTCCCAGAGAGTCTGAACGTAATCTAATTTGGCACACACACTTAGTTTGGGGTCATTATGGGACGAAAAAGTGTTTGGCAAAGCTCAGTACATACTGTTATTTTAGCAATATGAGAAGAAAAATTTACAGGGAACTAAAAACATGTGTCATATGTCAAAAATCAAAACCTCAGAATTTATCCACAAAAACAGATTTACATTCTATTTTACCTAGTAAACCCCTGGAAATTCTGTGTACTGACATCAGTGGACCGCATCCAGCAAGCTCTGGAGGCGTCAAATATATCTTAGCTTTTTACGATATATTATCTAAACATGTAAAACTTTATGCTTTAAAATCCGCCACTGCAAATGCTATAATACGAAGATTCTCAAGTGATTACCTGACGCACGTGGGAAAACCTAAAGCAATTCTATCAGATAATGCAGCATACTACTCTGGGTACAAATGGAGAAATTTCTTGAAGGACAATAACATTAAAAGTATATTTATTTCGAGGTTTAGTCCACAATGTAACGTGACTGAGAGACTTTTCCGAGAATTAAACCGTTTCATGAGGACCTATATTTCATCAAAACATACTAATTGGGTGTCCTACCTAAGTCTTTTCGAAGACGTACACAATAACTTAAATATTTACGATACGAATTACACACCTAACGAGATCATGTTCAATCGCAAACAGAACGATCAGTGGATAGAACCATTACCTAAGTTGTCAGACAAGGAAATCACACCTGAACAGAAAATAAAAGAAGTATTGACTACATTGACACATCACGCACAAATACGAAACAAACATCACACAAACATAATAAAAAGAAAACAAAAATTCGAGGTAGGAATGCTTGTACTACTTCGTACTCATCATAAATCTGTAGCACTCAAACGACGCAACGCTAAGTGGCGTCTGCTATATGAAGGACCTTATATAATTGTTAACATACCGCATCCTGGTGCGTATCTGTTACAACATCCTAGAACTAACAAAATTATTGGGCTATACGCACACCGAGATCTTAGAGCATTTCATGCTGAATAATGTCAAAGTCATACCCATCAAAATATTGCTAAGCAACTCGAAAAACTCTGTTGTTACAACACAGATAATAAGTAGTATAGAAATTTTCATTTCAGCGGTTCCAGTGACGCAGTTGAAGACAGAAGAACTCTTCTTTCAGCGCGCGCCTCCACCTGAAAGACGGAATATTAAAGTAAAATTTATGATTACGTAGCAGTGGATGACATATTAATTTTTCACGGAACATTTGTTACTGAAGGTACCACTGACTTGGTGTGACACCTGACGAACTGACAGACGTCATCTGTGAAGCGATCTTTTACTTTGAGAAATAGATTAGACGCACATCTCTCAACACGAAAAGCATCTATCAGTAGTCAAGGCCACACAGACACTCTACACACACGCACAAAACGCGGGGAATCGAACATTTTCTCTCTCTTACTATTTTGAATATTTATTGAGTAGTGAAAACGCCTGGTCTTGCCTACTGATGTAATGAATGTTGTGTCTAACCTATCTTAATTTCAGATGACATCACAAAAAACATCGATAATATCCCAGCAAAACCGCTAAAGAGGATGTAAATATCTGCAATTCATGTAATCAAATGTGACACAATGTAATAACCTATAGCGATGTAATGATGATGTAAACATGTTTATGTGCAACTATATTATGTTTATGCTAAGAAAATATGTGACGTGTGTATGTATAATTACTTATTTTCTTAACTGATGTATAGTGTAACTGTTACTATGTAAAAATTTGAACAAAACGAGTGCCAAAAAGACATTGCATAGTGAACCACTGTTCACGGACATTAACGAACATTACTAACTCTGCAACTACGCGGAAACCTATGTGAAAGAAACTGTTAATGCCATTCATTATGCAGCGTATCTATGTGAACGCGATGAACGATTTCCTTGATTAATAACTACGAACATTTAGGTGAGCTATATTCAGCAAAAAACTGAAAATGTGAAGTGCATAATTCGTGCATCGTCTAGTGATATTACTACAGTACCCATCTTCAAGATGTTAACTGGATTAAATGGACACAAAGTGCCTGTCCAGAAAACAACACGACGGGTGGAAGAATTTTGGTTGGAACTTCAGGGAATGAAATGTTCTCGAAATGTGACGGACACTCTTACCTGGACAGTCCAAGGATCGACGCCAGCTATGTGCCGTCCGAGTTTCTGCAACCAAGCTTCCACGGAATGTAAAAAAAACGAACTGCACGTGGACCAATTACTCGACGGGTCACGTCTGATCTGTAATAAGCAATGCTTTTAGTCACAACGAACTGCATCACTACGACTATAATGGAAATGAGAAATGGACACGCTTATGTATTAATCACGTTGTTATACAACGATGTCACTGTGATCAAAAAACTTTACCACGACGATACTAACCTGTAAAAAATTATTGTGCAGCGGATGAATATGAACTGTAATAACGACACGATGTGTATAGGTCAACGCACCTGAAAAATACGGACATTTTTCTTTGAAGTATTTCAAAACAATACTATGTAACTAAGAACATTCAACAATCTAAGTTGTATTGTGTTACAACAAATATTGTAAATTTAAAACTAAGTTACCTGTCATAGAATGTAGTCTTCATATGTAATCTTGGTTGAATATTTTCTTTGTGCAACGACTGAAAAACGCGCGCACACGAACAATATGATCTGCAATACTGTGCCGCGTGATCTAACTGTACGATATAACGGCAGTGCCGCAGTTACACAGACGCTTCTGCGCATGCGCGCACTCTATCTGCCAACATAAGAACTTTTACGGCGCACCCGCGTCATTCAAATTTTGTATATAATGTGTATAATGTGTAATGTAAGTCATGTAAATAGTTGTAGATAACTTAGATTTTCTTGTGCCTTTAGGTGAATTGCTCGCCTGCAGGTGTGTCCTTTCGCCTCGCAATTCAGGGGGCAATATAAAGGCACATTTGCATGCCGAGCGTGAGTTTCCGCGGAAACGCGAAATACTAATTAAATAAATGATCAGTGACAAATAAATAAAGCCTATGGCACACAACTGCAGCGCTGTGTCGCTGATAAAACAAAAAGCACAATTACGTTACTCTTATGTTTGATTAAAAAAGGAGAGCTCTGGTTGAAGTGGGGCGAGAAGCACGTATTTTATTTTATTGTCTGGCACACCGCCATATTTCATGTTATAGAAGAATACTGCGAGTTGCAACCACACTAGGCACTCGATTCTGTAAAGAATTTATATTTATAAAAGTAAGTAGGATTATGAACTGTAGGCTTATTCATTGAATATATCTGATTTAACTAACTGTGTAACTTTTTTATGTTTAGTAGACAATCACCTCTGTACGACGTATTGGCATGGCTGGCAAATTATTGTAATATTGAGATTTAGATTATGAGTCCGCACCTACCGCAGCAGCCTTTGGAAACGATTTAATTACGAAGTCCGATTATTCAGTTTTATTTCACGGTCAACTACGAGTAACATTGCCTTTACGAAAAAGCCATTGTCAAGCGTCTGATACCGAATAATTAAACGTCCACGTTCCAGATAAGCAAATACAATTGCAATCACAATCACCATCATACAGATAGAATAATTAACATATTTAAAATAACATTTTTTATTTATTTTATTTATTTTATAAAACATCGCTCTTGTCAACAGCAGTTACTGCGAATTAATGGAACAAGTGTGTTTACAAACAAGATACAGATGGCATATTATTGACATTTGCACTGTCGTGCAAATATTTTCAATCCAATACCGATAAAGGCAGCTAAATATGGAGGGGGGAGAGGGAGGGAAAATCAAACTAATTGCAATTAATTTGTAACTAGCCATAAAAATCCCTAATCAAACAATGAAATGTTGTCTGTGGAGATCGTGTAGACTCTGTAGATTTAATATATTGTCTGTACTGGTTATGACTGTTACGATGTTACGTGACTGTTTCTAAAATATCAGAATGAGAGTTTCACTCTGCAGAGGAGTGTTCGCTGATATGAAACTTTCCTGGCAGATTAAAAAAGCAATGCCGGTCCGAGACTCGAACTCGGGACCTTTGCCTTTGGCGGGCAAGTGTTCTACCAAATAAATGTATGCTGCCTAAACTGTTTTACGGCATTTCGTCGGCACGGAGCCAACAAATAAATTTAACATTTTGCACATAAATTCACAGAGAGAGCCGCCAATCTACGATTACACTTTCGTAAAATAATGACATGAAGTAATCACATATATTAACCATCTACGAGCTCGCGTACGGAGAGATGTAAAGCGCAACGACCCCACGAAATTAATCGCTGGTAACGCAGACGCCAAACTCAGCTTGACTGGAAGAATCCCCAGTAAGCGCAGTCCACCCACAAAGGAGTTGATGATGAGGTCCCATGCTCCGAGGAGCGTAGGGTACGAGGCGGGAGACCCGCACGGCAAGGTCCTAGCGGAGGTGGTTTGCCATTGCCCACCCACAAAGGAGGTAGCCTGCAAAACCCTCGTCGAGCTAACCCATTAGTATTAACGTGTGTCTGGGATGCGTTCCAGAAAGGATCGATAAAGGGAATAGACAAGATCCAAAGAATACCAGGGCGTTCTGTTACAGGTTCTTTCAGCAATCGCTAAAGTGTCACAAAGGTGCTCAGCCAACTCCATTGACAGACGCTACAAGAGAAACGTTGTGCTTCAGAATGTGATTTATTGTTGAAATACCGAGAAAATACGTCCCTATTCTGTACTGCTTCCTCCCACACAGATCTCATGAAAAGGCACGATAGTAAAACTAGAGAGTTCCGACTTCACACAGTGGCTGACCAACAGTAGTACTTCTAGTGAACCATTCGTGAGTGGTACAGGAAATGGGGTAATTCACAGTCGTATACAAAGTACTCTCCGTCATAACTCATAATACGGTTTGCGGTGCATATACAGTGTGTTTGTTTTAACTTGAGGCAACTAAAATCTTGAAAACGACGTATCGAACAAAAGAATGTTCTAGGTGAAAAGTTAATATTGATACAGGGGACTTATTCTGTCTGTGCTACAAGAGGCCACCACTAACCACCTCTTCCACGTGGTCGGGGTGAATTTTGCAGTTTCAAAAGCCCCTCCCCCCATTTTTATTGCATATTTGGACTCTACGCCAAAACAGTGCGTACAGTTCATTCACACCAATGTTTGTAATTCGTGCTAGATGGCGCTGTAATCGACAAACATAAAGAGTGCCTGGTTTTGCCACTGAGGACCGACGCATTTTATTCTACATTTCATTTAAGGTGGAAAATGTAAGCCTTTGTGTTCTAATGGTTGATAGTGAGGTTCAGACGTTACGTGAATGTTGCAAATGTGTTTGTACACTACAAATAATTTTACTAGACATTGACATTTCTGCCAAATAAGCTACTCGTAACGTAGTTTGGTAGATGCCCTCAAATCTCAAAACAGGGGGATGAACTATGTGTGTGTGTCTCCATCCAACTGCCGTAACTCTCACGCTGATCGCTACGCGACTACCGGCAGTATATAAATCACAACCATATCGTGAAACTGATAGACGCACGTGCCATGGATATTCACCGAAATGGAGCACAACTGCGAGAGGCAAAGGGACTCACCAACATCAAGCATCACTATGGGAACAGAACACTATTACACCAATGTCGTTGTTCCTGGATCACGCTAAATGTAGTTTTCAACCAGACAATGAAACAGCTAACCATGATGTAAAATCAAATTTTCAACAATAAAGTAAATTTCGAACATAAATATCAACTGTCAGAACAAAAATGTTTACAACTACATAAAAACGCTGCACGAACAGTCCATGAAGGCCCAACATTACCGACAGGCCGCCGTGTCACCCTCTGCCTACAGGCGTCACTGGATGCAGATATGGAGGGGCGTGCGGTCAGCACACGGCTCTCCCGGCCGAATGTCAGTTTCCGAGACTGGAACCGCTACTTCTCAATCAAGTAGCTCCTCAGTTTACCTCACAAGGGCTGAGTGCGGCCTCCTTGCCAACAGCGCTGGGCAGACCGGATGGTCACCCATCCAAGCGCTAGCGCAGCCCGACAGCGCTTAACTTCTTGCGTTCTGAAGGTAACCGGTGTTACCAGCGCGGCAAAGCAGTTGACCTTTACATTTACGTCGTAAATAAAAATATGTAGAATCAAATGCGTCGCCTCTTAATAGCACAAAAGTCAGTCCTGATATCTGGGGTTGCAGCGCCGTCTACCGCGGATAGAAAACAATGATTCGTGTAAGCAATATGTTTTCTTTTGGCGTAGAATACGAATAAGCAATAAAATTGGGTTTAGAATTTGAAAATACAAATCTGACCCAGCCTATGCAGGAGTGGTTAGGAGGTGACCATATTTAGTACAGATAGATGTCCCGTTTTCTAATATTAGCGTTCCCGTAGAAACTTTTTTTTTGTTTACGAAGCGTTGTTTTCGATAGCCTTAGTTGCCTCAAGTTAAAACAAATAACCTGTATAGGTAGGTTTGGATGTGTGAGGGGCGATCCAAAGTTTCCGTTCGAAGGCCGCACAGTCCAGAATCGGCATGGCAATCAGCAAACTCGTCGGAGCATTCGGGCTATCGTCCCACCAGGTTGAAGACAGTCATTTGATAAAACACCATGTTCTGCTGTTAGTTGCACATCCTCGTCCGACAGGAATCTTCGACCCGTCAAGGACTTTTTTAAGCATCCGAAGACCCGATAGTAGCATGAAGGCTGATTAGGACTACATGACAGGTGTGTATCCCACTTGAGTTGGCGTAACTTTTATGTTTACATCTACATCTACATCTGCATCTACATACATACTCCGCAATCCACCGTACGGTGCGTGGCCGAGGGGACGTCGTACCACAACTAGCATCTTCTGTCTCTGTTCCACTCCCAAACAGAATGAGGGAAATATGACTGCCTATATGCCTCTGTACGAGCCCTAATCTCTCTTATCTTATCTTTGTTGTCTTTCCGCGAAAGCCACAAATGCTGGTTCTCTAAATTTCCTGAGTAGCGATTCACGAAAAGAACGCCCCCTTTCCTCCAGAGACTCCCACCCGAGTTCCTGAAGCATTTCCGTAACACTCGCGTGATGATAAAACCTACCAGCAACAAACCTAGCAGCCCGCCTCTGAATTGCTTCTATGTCCTCCCTCAATCCGGCCATCAGGGATCCCAAACGCTCGAGCAGTTACGACATTTATGGTTGGGGACGTGTGTTATCACTCAACCGGTATTAGTTCTTCGGCTGCCAAGAATAACATAACAGCCCGTTGGTCCTATTTGGTCACATAACGTCGTCATAGCTCACGTTCCCGCGTTTACCGCACGTACGTCTAAAAGACCCGAATGCCACCGTAATCCCTTGCCTACATGGCGTCCTTTGTATCACAGCCTCGGAGTCGCGCTAAGTGGCATTTACTCTGCAACAACACTCTTAAATAGAAACTTTTTGGTCATCCCTTTGAACGTTGCTTTGTTACGTATTATACCGGTTGCTTCTGCGTTGGATCTGAATGGTTCCTGCAGGCAGAACGTCGTACTTGTTCACCCGCTCTGCTTCTCCACGTTGCAACGGCATCGTGATCAGCTCCACTTCGCGCCAGTCGCCAGTCACCACGCCGCCACACGAAATCAGGCCTTGATAACTGACCCTAAACACCTGAAGGCCGAGCCGTGGAACGACGATACGCTCACTGCGCGATTTCTCCGGCTGCGCGGTCCAGCTATCCCTCCGACGCTTTGTTATTGTAATGGACCTCGATTAGAAAGGAGGCGATCCGGAGAATCCGCCAGCGCCGGAGAAAATCGTAAGCCTTTTGTACGGGAGGTTCTTAGGAGCCGGCGCGTGCTGTGGGGCAATCAACAGTCCGGCTCCAGACCAGCGGCCTAGTGGCGAGTGTGGCGGAGAAAGTACCGGCCGCTGCTACCTGCTGCTGCAGTCTGCAGCCGCGCCGATCAGCCTACTTGTGCAAATACGGCAGCACGGCGGACGCAGTGGGTCGAAGAGAGCGTCGGCGCTGCTTTAAAAATACTGGCGCTGTTACGTCAGTACCTCACCTTCAGTAACGAAGGGCGCGGGCTGTACGCATAGTGCAAAAGATTATATTACTGGCACGTACAGGTGCATACGGGACCAACTTTACCGAAGTTCTTTTGATAATATTAGGAATAAGCCCCTTAGACCTAGTACCAAAAAATATGGGAGCAAGGTAGTAGTTAAGAAGATGTAACGCTGAAAAAGTGTCAGAAATATTAGAGCAAAGAACAAATACTCTTTAAACGCACGAAGTGTTGGGTGCTATTGACACGAGATTGATTCCGTATTCTTGGATTTCCGGAAGGCTTTTGACATTGTACGGCTTGTAGGGAAATTGTTTACTTATGGAATATCGTCTCAGTTATGTGACTGGATTTGTGATTTCCTCTCAGAGAGGTCACAGTTCCTAGTAATTGACGGAAAGTCATAGAGTAAAACAGAAGTGATTTCTGGCGTTCCGCAAGGTAGTGTTATAGGCCTTTTGCTCTTCCTTATCTATATAAACGATTTGGGAGACAATCTGAGAAGCCGTCTTCGGTTGTTTGCAGATGACGCTGTCGTTTATCGATTAGTTGAGTCATCAGAAGATCAAAACAAATTGCAAAACATATTAGAAAAGATACATGTATAGGGCGAAAATTGGCAGTTGACCCTAAAAACGAAAAGTGTGAGGTCATCCACATAAGTGCTAAAAGGAATCCGTTAAACTTCGGTTACGCGAAAAATCTGTCAAATCTAAAGGCCGTAAATTCAACTAAATATCTAGGAATTACAATTACGAACAACTAACCAATTACGAACAGCTAACCAAAGACTGCATTTTATTGGCAGGACACTTAGAAATTGTAACATATCTACGAAAGAGACTGCCTACACTACGGTTGTGCGTCCTCTTTTAGAATACTGCTGCGCAGAGTGAGATCCTTACCATATAGGATTGACTGAGTGCATCCAGAAAGTTCAAAGAAGGGGAGTACGTTTTGTATTATCATGAAATCGGGGCAGAGTATCACTGAAATGATACATTATTTGGCGTGGACGTCATTCAGACAAAGCCGTTTATCGTTGGGCGGAACGTTCTCACGAAATGTCAATCACCAACTTTCTCCTACGAATGCGAAAATATTTTGTTGACGCCAGCCTACATAGGGAGAAACGATCATCATAATAAAATGAGGAAAATCAAAGTGCGCACAGAAAGATATAGGTGTTCGTTTTTTGCGCGCGCTAAACGAGAGTGGAATAATAGAGGATTGTGAAGGTGGTTCGATGAACCATCTGTCAGGCACTTAAATGTGATTTGCATAGTATCCATGTAAATGTAAGAAATCACTGTGTTTAATGCGAGAATTGCTGGAGGATTGGGATGCAGGAACAACAGGACGATGCGTCTCAGTTTTTTCACATTGTGCGAGAAAGACTTCAAAGGAAGTGCGTGCTACACATGAGAGGCATGATCCGTTTTCTTAAAGGACATGTATCTTGCCGTACGTATTTCAACAGAAGTACATCGACTGAACGGTGACTGAGAAGAGATTTGGGCAACGGCTCATATTGTTCGGCACTCTGTTCTTTCATACAGACCGCCTAATACGAAAGAGCTAAACTAGAGTATGAAACAGTACACAACATCGTACGGAACGACTTAAAGTGACAAGAGCTAAACTAGAGTATGAAACAGTACACAACATCGTACGGAACGACTTAAAGTGACAAACGTAAAAGAAAAAATAACCGAGAAGCTATCGAGGAAACACCTGGAGACTTATTTTCAAAGACAGCAGGAGATTAAAAGTAGTTCAAAAATGGTTCAAATGGCTCTGAGCACTAAGGGACTTAACTTCTGAAGTAATCAGACCTCTAGAACATAGAACTACTTAAACCTAATTAACCTAAGGACATCAGACACATCCATGCCCGAGGCAGGATTCCAATCTGCGACCGTAGCGGTCGCGCGGTTCCAGACCGTAGCGCCTAGAACCGCTCGACCACCCCGGCCGGTTAAAAGTAGTTAATCTTAAAGAAATAATTGTAAGTGAAGATCATGACAAAGACTTGTGTTGACCTGCATGTGGCCAGGACAATCGTCAATGTAATGTTGTACAGCGACGAGAGAAAATCAGAAGACTGTAGATTTGCGTTTTGTCGCAGAACATGTCCTTAGTGGAGTCACTGAGACAACTTCACTTAGGAGGATTTGTGTGGTAATGATAGCGGCAAAAAGTGGTAAACCTCTCCGAGATTCCAAAAACACTATGTTGATGCCTGAGGCTATAATCGTAGTGGTATATCTTTTTGAAGTAAGTGCAAATGCGGAAGATCCGAGATCTTAATTATCAATGAATAAGTAGTCAGTATGTTACTAAATTTAGTTAATAAGTACTGTTATCTTAGTAAGTAAAGCTTGAACTGAAAATTATTTCATTAAAATACCTACCAAATGAAGTTGTAGTGTAATAGAAATACCCTAAAAAGCTACAGTATGCTTTAATTTCAGACCTATATGTAAACCAGAAAAAAATAAATAAATAAACGAGCACCACGAGTGGTTTGTCACAGGCAGTCCCTTGCTTTCCTCACAACTACAACGTATTTTTTCACTCCAATCGAACAATTGTCTATCTTACTCTGTTCTGTCATGAATGGTGCACTGTAAACGAAACGCCTTAATCGCTTTAATTTCGGGAAGATGTGTCTCACAGTTTGTTAATATCTGAAAAAATATACGACGTTTACCAATAAAAACTGCTGACTAAATAAAGACGGAAAGTAGATGATGATATTACGCATTTGCATAAACAAAGTTGGGCGGGTACCACCTAGGTTACTGTCGAACTGGTGGTTTTTAGAGGGACTCTTTGCCATTTTATTCACACACATGTCAGTGCCACATCCCCCCGTAATCACGCCTCAGGATTGCGAGAAACAGGAGGGCTGAAAAAGCGCCAACACCCTTTGCTGCTTCGGATCGCGTTCAGAATTAGTCGAATGGTTTTGAGTGGTCGCTAGTTGTTCCACCCTGTACACCAGAGCAAAAATTACGGTCGCGCTACATTCCAGAGGAAGCGATCACGATCATTGTGCTTACTGAACCACGATGTCCTTCGAGAAGGACTGAGTCGTCCTAGGGGTGTCAGTAGTGTCAAAGGTTGTAACGAACGTTGTGCTGTTGCTCATTATACTGCGGACGTCGTTTTCTGCCTCGAAATATGTGGGAATCTAGGCTCCAACGGAGGAAGCGGATTCCTTGACGCTCATTGCGTCACCCCCTGAGGCCGTTTCGTGTCGATTCTGAGCGTGAGTGTGTATGAAATGCTTTCCTCGGCGACCCATAAGAAAACCGCCCGATTTCAACGATGCCATTACAGAGGCGTCGAAAGGAAGGGCGCTGTGACGACCCTCCCATCGCATGGGACGTCAGCGGTGTCGTTGGATATAATTTTGGTGACATTTGGTGCCAAAGTGACATCATGAACCCACCTTACACTTCACATGAACTTCTGAGGTGTGACCTTTTCTAGGCAAATATCGACACATTGCTATTTGAAACGTCGCCGAGGCTGACGTGGTCTAGCTTTGGCACCGTTACGCAGGAAGGCTGTGGGCGCCTTTTGAGCCAAATTTCAAACTCATATGTCGCAAAGGGAGACAATTAGGGCGATTCAGAAAAGGGGTCCTTTGTGTTGCGCAATGTAGAATCACCATGTGAAGACAACCGTAGGAAAAACACATGCCAGGCTGGAGATATTGGAGGAACCTTAAGGAAATTTAATTCATCCACGAAAGATGTAGCTTACGAAACGCTTGTAAGAAATTCTTCAGTATTGCTCATCGTTAGTTTGAGACATTTATCAGGATAGATTAATATAAGAGAGATAAGATCCAGCAATGAGTGGTACATTTCGTCATAGGATGGTTTAGTATGCCCGAGAACGTTACGGAAACGCTCAGCAAAGAAGCTACGAAAGAAGCGTTATGCGTCACGGAGATGTTTGAAATTCCGAGCGCGTACATATGAAGAACAGTGTTTTTATAAAACACAGGTAAAGCACACAAATGCATATATATGTCAGTGTTACTTTCCATTATGTTTTATTTATTGTTTTTAAGCTGTAGACATTCTGCTAGCGTATTTATGTTGTTCCCATTTTTTTGCTGCAGATCTGAACATGGTCATTATAGACCGAAACCGGTAATCTGTGAACAAAAGGTTTGTAATTATAGTCATAAATTAAAGGAAATCTGTTCCATATACGCGTCACTGTTTTATTAGCGACAATGTCGCAGCTTGTGAAAGGAAGGAGGAGGTTCTACGCAGAATCTGAGAGGAAAGGAAAATGTGGAAAACACTGGTAAGGAGAAGCGACAGGATGATAGGACATCTGTTAAGACATGAGGGAATGATTTCCATGGTCCTAGAGGGAGCTGTAGACGGCACAAAGTGTAGAGGAAGACAAGGATTGGAATACATCCAGCAAATAATTGCTGACGTGTGTTGCAAATGCTACTCTGAGATGAAGAGGTTAGCACAGGAGAGGAATTCGTGGAGGGCCGCATCAGACCATTCAGAAGACCGATGATCAAAAAAAAAAAGCACGGAAAGTAAGATAGTTTCTCGCAAGTAGCGTGAACATAACAATGAATTACTGCTACCATTCATCTGGACACCAAAGCTTAGGAAATTAAACAGTCCTCTTTCAATATGCTACAAGATTTTTTGACATTTATGACTGTTTCCATGTGCCTTTATGACTATGTTCGTAATCGTCTACTCTTTACATTTTGCTTTTCAAAATAAAAATATATTTCACCTATTTTTGTGTGTAATACTAAAAGAAAAAAGACCAGCATTGACATCGTCGCGGTAGACTGTCGCATATTGCTGCGTCAGCCACATCGGCATTAACATTCCCTGGAGCAACTTTCGTCCGCTGAGGTGTCAACAGCCACAGGCAGCGTAACTGATGACACACAAATGGTAGGCAGTGGACTGTATTTTTATGCATGTAATGGCTCTGTTTACTTAGAAAATACCAGTGTGGATTATGCGCTTCTTAAGTAGGAACCATTGGGGAATTCCATCTCTTTGGAGGAACGCAGATGTAGATGTAGTCGCTGCTGCTAACACTGGGAACAAGTACCCACTGAAGTTCGAACATTTCTCACGCATTATTTGTAAACTGAAGGCGGATCACTGCTGTTAGCTGCAGCGGGAAATGAAGCGGAACCAGTGGCGACGAACGAAAATGTGTACCAGACCGAGATTCGAAACCTGCTTACTAGACGGGTGCTGTAACCACTGCGCCATCCCGGACGCAGCGTAATCACAACTGCACGGAAGATTTCGGCACGCCTCACGGCCGATCCTCACTCTGCTTCTGAACAACAGATCAAGGAAGGGAAGGCATCCATTCTTTTCCACCTCCATAATGAACTGAATATTCGGGTGGATTGGATTCAGGTGTTCCGAAAAACGGTTTAAATTCTCACTACCGTGAGGCCAAACAACAAAAGTATCGTCTACATATCTTAAAAAACACGCAGGTTTCAAGGTCGCTGACTCCAATGCCCGTTCCTCAAAGTCCTCCATAAACAAATTGGCCACAATAGGTGACAAAGAGCTTCCCATTGCAACTCCATCAGTCTGTTCGTAGTACTGATCATTGAATAAAAAGTAAGTGGAAGTCAACACATGTCGAAACAAATTTGTTAAGTCGACACCAAACTTAACCTCAATTAGCTGCAACGAATCAGAGAGAGAAACGCGAGTGAAAAGAGAAACCACAGCAAAACTGACTAAAACATCAGTCATTCAAAAGTAATCCTCGCAATCGACGTAAGAAATCTGCAGAGTTCTTAATGTGGTGTTCACACCTACCTACTAGTGGGCTCAACAAACTAGCAAGATGTTTAGCTACATGATATGTCGGAGCACCAATATTAGAAACAATAGGCCTCAACGGGACAGCCTCTTTATGGACCTTAGGGAGGCCATATAATCTAGGTGGTACAGCACAGTAAGAATTAAGACTCTTGATAGTCTCATGTGACAAAGAACTTTTCTTCAGGGGTTTATTAGTCTTTCTCTCAACACTTTTATTCAATGGTCAGTACTACGAACAGACTGATGGAGTTGCAATCGGAAGCCCGTTGTCACCTACTGTGGCCAATTTGTTTATGGAGGACTTTGAGGAACTTGCACTGGAGTCAGCGACCTTGAAACCTGCGTGTTTTTTCAGATATGTAGACGATACTTTTGTTGTTTGGCCTCACGGTAGTGAGAATTTAAACCGGTTTTGGAACATTTGAATTCAATCCACCCGAATATTCAGTTCACTATGGAGGTGGAAAAGAATGGATGCCTTCCCTTCTTTGATGTGTTGGTCAGAAGGAGGACATGGTACGTTGGGACATTCTGTTTATGGGAAGCCTACTCACACTGACTTGTATCTGCGAACTGATAGTTGTCACCATCCAGCTCAGTGTGAAGGAGTACTTCGTACCTTGGTTCACAGGGCCCACTTTATCTCAGACCCTGAAAGTTTGGCAGCTGAGCTATCACATCTCGAAGTCATCTTTCGTCAGAATGGTTATAGTGAGAGGCAGATCAAACGTGCGTTACGCTATTAGCCTTCTGTGCAACGGGTGAGTGATGTTAGCAACGAAGTGGCACCTAAGTCTACGGCCTTTTTGCCTTACGCAGGAAGCATTTCCAACAAGATTGGCCGTATTTTGCGTAAACATAATGTGAAATGTGTTTTTCGACCACCTTCTAAGATTCAGGCCCTGTTGGCATCCGTAAAAGATGATCTTGGTTTGCGTAAGGCTCGTGTCTATCGTATTCCTTGCAGTTGTGGCATGTCATATATTGGTCAATCAGGACTGTGGAAGACCGGTGTATTGAACACAAGCGTCACATACGCTTACAACAGCGGAGCAAATCCGCTATTGCAGAACATTGCCTTGACACCGCTCATCCTATGGAGAGCGGTTCTAGGCGCTTCAGTCTGGAACCGCGCGACCGCTACGGTCACGGGTTCGAATCCTGCCTCGGGCATGGATGTGTGTGATGTCCTTAGGTTGGTTAGGTTTAAGTAGTTCTACGTTCTAGGGGACTGATGACCTCAGATGTTAAGTCCCATTGTGCTCAGAGCCATTTGAACCCTCCTATGGAATACAACACGGAGATTCTGGCTTGCACGGCCAGCTATTGGGATAGTGTTATTAAGGAAGCTGTTGAAATCAAACTATCAAGCAACGTTATATACAGAGATGGTGGATTTTGTTTAAATGCTGCTTGGAATCCGGCTCTGTCTCTCATCAAAAACAGATGGACAGAATTAGTGCTACCTCACCTGTTGATTAGTTGTCACTATCGATTTTTCTGATGTTGGTTTTCTTTGTGTGTTGAGTCTGCGGTTACGTGTTCTGTGTGTGATATCTTCCTTGTTTTTTCCGTGTGAACCGAGGTCTTAAATTTCCTTGCACATTGCTTCCTCCTTGCAGTTGTGCCTTTAGAATGGCAGGGTGTGCTCCTGTCGAAATATTGGCGGTGGTCGACGACTACACCCGGCAGCAAACCCAAAAGTTATTTGAACATTCAATTCGCCGGGAAAAGTTAAGGTCTCACATTGTAACTAGCTTTTTTTCTGCATCTATATCTACACTTAAATTTACACTCTGCAATCCATCCTGCGGTGTGTGCGGAGGATACATTGTGTACCAATATCATCGCCTCCTCCACCCCCAGCCCCCACCCCCGTATTTTTTGTTCCAGTCGCGGATTATGTGCAGGAAGAACGACCGCGAGTAAACCTGTCTGTGAGCTCGAATCTCTAAAATTTAGTTTTCACATACGTAGAAGGCAGAAATACAACTACTAGGAATTACCGTTCACGGGATTTAAACAGCAAATCGTGCCTTGATGTACAACGCCTCTCTTGTAGCGCTTGCCGCGGGAGTTGGCTGAACGTCTCTATAACACTTACGCAGATACTAAACGTGACGAAGCTGTGTACTTCGTGGGCGGACTAGGTTCCTGAGAATTCTTACAGTGAATCTCAGTGTAGCATCTGTCTTTGGTATTATTTATTGTTGTGTACATGTGCTTGTAAATACGTCATGGATGTGACTTTCGTTTTCTTCCATAGAGTAGTTTAGTTTGTGTTGCCTAGTTAGGGAATTTTTTATTTTGTTTTTGTAATTCCTTAGTATTTTCAGCCTTTAAACGCTATTAGCTGTACATTGTAAAAGAGGATGATTTAACTTTTATGGTGTACTCTTCTTACACTGTATTCAAGGTAACACGTTTAAGACTATCAGATTACGGTGTTAATTAATAGCATATCGAGTAAATACCTAACGTCTGATCAGTCTTGACCATAGACAGGAATGAAGTACACAGTTATGGCCCTTCGAAAATTTCTTCTTTTTGTGGCCATAGTATCTGTAAATTTTTACATTAAAAGTATCTAAAATTAGTTACAAAAACGGATTTTCAAATGCCTTTCATAACGTTTCGATTTTTCCCGTTACATGGCAATTTCTGGCAGACAGTAGTAATGTTTTGAAATACAGATAGAAACGACTTCCCCAAGCACCTCCTTCAATATCACAAGTGAATTCCTGAGGAGCTGTGACTAGTAACATAACAGTCACATCTACATTTCTAGGGTTAGCGTTTTTTTACTAATATTCAAAACGTCCTGGGTCGCGTGTTCGAAACCAGCCACTGCTTAAATTTCGAATTAAGCCACCAGCAATGGCAGCCAGAGACTACTGGCGTAAAAAGTCACGCTCGTTCTACCAATGGCCTTGGCAAAGAGAGCGGAGAAGCGAACAGAGGTTCACAGCAGTCTCTGGCACTTGCTGTGGGAACCTGCCCTAAAAGGCGGAGAAATCTGCAATGATCAATGGCATGAGGATGCAGGAGGCAATCAAACCACTGCATTAAAGACACATAACTTGTATGCACAAGACATGTGGCCTGAAATGGAAAAAGTATCGTGATGATCCCTCCAGGGCAAAAGATTCGGGACTAGTCCCCCAATCGGAACTCCGGGAGGAGATTTCAAAGGAGTAAGTGACGTAAGAAAAAAGTTGAATAACCAACGAAATGATAACGTTCTACTGTTCAGGGTGTGGAATGTCAGAAGTTTGAACGTGGTAGGAAAACTAGAAAATCTGAATTTCGGAATACTAGATGCAGTGGGGGTCAATGAGGCGAAATGGGAAGAAGAAAAGAACTTCTGGTTCGACGAATGTAGGGTAGTACCAACAGCAGTAGATAATCGTATAACGGGAGTAGGATTCGTTATGCACTGAAAAGTAGGGCAGAGAGTGAGCTACTACGAACAGTTCAGTGTTAGGGCTGTTCTCATCAGACTCGGTAGCAAACGAACGCCGACAACGATAGTTCACGTATATAAGCTGACGTCGCAAGCAGAAGATGAAACACAGAAAGTATATGAAAATGTTGAACGAATAATTGAATATGGAAACGTAAATTAAAATATAATCATCAAGGGAGGTTGGAAAGTGGTAGTAGGGAAAGGACTAGAAGAAAGGGTTACGGGAGAATATTGGTTTGGCAGAAGAAGTGAGAAAGACTAACTGAGTTCTGCAATAAATTTTATATTGTAACACAAGAATCACAAGAGAAGAAGGAAGTATACCTGGAAAAGTCCTGGAGACCCGGGAAGATTCCAGATGGATTACCTCCATGCTCAGGCAGAGATTTCGAAATCAGATATTGGATTGTAAGGCGTACCCAGGAGGAAATAGACTCAGATCCCAATTGAATAATGATGAAGAATGACTGAAGTTTAAGAGAACGATCAGAAAAAATCAGTGTGGAAGGAAGTGGAATAATGAAATACTGAGGAATGATGAGAAGCTTTTGAAACTCGATAAGTATGTGGATACTGTGATAAGGAACACGTACGTTCGCAGCTCAGTCGAAGAAGGGTGAACATCTCTAGAAAGGGCAACCACAGGTGTTGGATAGGAAATGCTCAGGGAAAGACAGGAATACAGCATGCCGGCCGCGGTGGTCTAGCGGTTCAGGCGCTCAGTCCGGAACCGCGGGACTGCTACGGTCGCAGGTTCGAATCCTGCCTCGGGCATGGATGTGTGTGATGTCCTTAGGTTAGTTAGGTTTAAGTAGTTCTAAGTTCTAGGGGACTGATGACCACAGATGTTAAGTCCCATAGTGCTCAGAATCATTTGAACCATTTTTTGAATACAGCAATGTAAATCCCATAGGAATGAAATAAACACCAGATGCAGAGCAGCCAAGGTGAAATGGTCGGAGGAAAGATCTAAAAAAACAATGGGTGTCGAATGGGTGTCGGTAAAACTGATATTGCATTCAGAAAAGTCAAAACACCCTTTGGTGAAATTAAACGCAAGGGTGAAATGGAAATTCCATTGTTAAACGCAGAGAGAAGAGCAGGTAGATGGAAAGAATACACTGAATGTCTCATGAGGAGGAGAACGTATGATGACACGTAGAAGGCCACAGAGATGACATAGAGGATCCAATAATAGACTCAAAATTTAAAAGAACTCTAGAAAACTTAATATCAAATAATACGGAAGAGATGGATAACATTCCATCAAATATGCAAAATCAGTGGGAGAAATGGCAGCTAAACAACTATTCGAGTTGGTGTGTGAAATCTATGAGATTGGTGACGTACCACCACGCTTTCGGAAATTATGAAGACAGCATGGGCAGATCAATACGAAAACTATTCCACAGTCAGCTTAACATCTTACACAGCAATTCCAATGGAGGCTGACGTGATCGTGAGACTGGGAAGGCATAAAAAAGTCAATGAGGCAGTCTACACCTGTCACCAGATGCCACTGACTTATTTCCTGAACCGGCTATATCCTTTGTGTCTGAGGGTCTGGCAAGAGCTAGGTCCTCAGCAGATGCCAGAACCTTCACCTCATCCTCAGACACAGAGCTTGTAGGCAGTGGTCGTGTGGGTGACACCACAGTTTGCATGGTCTTGGGGGTCTTCTTTCTGGATTTCCCTAGCTGATCCTTGGGTTTCTCTGGCTGTGAGAGCTTCACTGATTAAGTATCTGGGACTGAAGACGATCGTGAAGCCCTACAACCAGCTGCTTTTGGGCACTTCAGCCACTGGCAGGTACCATATTTCCCACTAGCAGAAACCTGGGAAGGGAGTGACCCAAGGGACCCCTTTGTAGCGAGAGGAGCCGAAGAAGATTTAAGCTTTTCCAGCTGAGAAGTGGGGACTGGTGTCCTCGATGGTTGGGGGGACAGTGCTCCCGAGGTAGGTGGTGCCAGAGCAACAGGAAGGGAAGTGCCCCTTACATCAAGGGGGCAGATGTAGTCTTCTGGCTCTGAGAGCCGACTGGAACTCGCGGTACTGAGGGGACTACACCTGTTCTCGTAGTGGTGGCATAAGAGAAGGTCATATATGGCTCTGAGCACTATGGGACTTAACTTATAAGGTCATCAGTCCCCTAGAACTTAGAACTACTAAAACCTAACTAACCCAAGGACATCACACACATCCATGCCCGAGGCAGGGTTCGAACCTGCGACCGTAGCGGTCGCGCGGTTCCAGACTGTAGCACCTAGAACCGCTCGGCCGCCCCAGCCAGCGATGCTCTCCGCAAGCGACACAGATGGGAAGTGGGGCATATTGAGTATTGGGATGGGATGGACATCCGCAATCTCGACATGTGATGCTGGAAGTACAGTGGATAGACATATGGCTGAACTTCCAGCACTTCAAGCACTGCATTAGGGGAGGGATATATGGCCTTACGTCACAGAAGTAGACAATCACCTTGATCTTCTCGGGCAATGTGTCACCATCGAAGGCCAACATGAAGGCATTGGTGGCAACGTGATTATCCCTCAGACCCTGATGGACACGCCAGACAAAATGAACTCCTCGTCGCTCTAAGTTGGCATGCAGCTTGTCGTCAGACCGCAAAAGAAGATCCCTGTGGAATATAATACCCTGGACCACATTTTAGCTCTTATGAGGCAGAGGATGTCGTTTTTACCAAGACTGACCCTGACCGCGTTTTGGACAAGCCCTCCACCCCTCTGCGCTGATGCCACCCACTCCAAACAGGGGCCCTCCCCACTGGCCCACCCAGGCGCAGCAATGGCCACTTGGCTCAGGATGACGGGCATTTACTCCTTGGCACATGTGGGGAGTTAATAGCGCAGGCATCAGCAGAGTGATCCCTGTGTAGTCAGGAGTTCACAGCGAACGGGTACATGATGGCCCCACAACAACGGACTGACTAACGTGCTCATGTGAGGTGCGAAGAATTTCATGGTCATCGTCGGCATATGAAACGACACTGCATAGCGGGTGGAGGAAAACGCACAAAGGAAGATGTCCTCGCCCAAGAGATGGAGGATGAGGGGGACTGCAGTGCCACGACGAGAAAGTGGGCTAAATATCTCAATGCACATTGGACACGATGCACCATGTAAGGCGCCCTTCCCCAATTGGCTCGCTCTTAGGGAAAATTTTGAAGAGACTCCTTTTAGACGTCTCCTGGGACAGGCCTCGGGACCTGTTCTAACCCCCGGGCTTGCAGGGGGGAAATTCTATGAGTCTGTAAAGTTTTGACTCATATAAACCTTAATTAAGCACACACAACGTAAGGTTCACACAAAATCGTTTGCTTTACATTTTCTTCTGAATACTTGGCTCATTGATCGTAATTCATTGAAAACAGCTGGCTTATGATTTGCATCTATAAAGAGCAGAAATCTTATTAGAAATAGTTTATTAAATTGGCACTCTTTCCAATTTTATGTAATTTTTGGTAGTCATTTTAAGTTATTTTCAGGAATTTAAAAACCTTTTTAGCCCATTTCTATCACAGTACCACTTCGGGCATATTTTACAGACGTCAAGTGTCCATTACACAGGGAGAATGCATCTTAAAGTTTTCTTGGTAAAAAAAAAGCTGACTAAAAGCAGGTTGTTCATTGAGAACCCTTGCAATGACCCTAGAAACCTTGTCATATGTTCGTTACGTCAGTCAAAATTACATTTAAGCCCCAGAACGGAAATTACTTGCGAATTTTGCGTCACAACATACGGTAACTTTGAACCACTGGACCACCGTAGCGGATGAGTATCGAAAAGTTTCAGTGTCCCCCAATAAATCGTCTTAAGAAGGCATGGTAAAAATATGGATAATTTCCCACGAATAGAAATCATAGAAGTGGCTGTCTCGATAATTAGTACCTTGCCTACCGAAAGATCTACATCTAAATCTACATTTATACTCCGCAAGCCACCCAAGCCGGGTGCGCGCTCGAATCTCTCTAATTTTACATTCGTGATCTCCTCGGGAGGTATAAGTAGGGGGAAGCAATATATTCGATACCTCATCCAGAAACGCACCCTCTCGAACCCTGGACAGCAAGCTACACCGCGATGCAGAGCGCCTCTCTTGCAGAGTCTGCCACTTGAGTTTGCTAAACATCTCCGTAACGCTATCAGGCTTACCAAATAACCCGGTGACGAAACGCGCCGCTCTGCTTAGGATCTTCTCTATCTCCTCTGTCAACCCGATCTGGTACGGATCCCACACTGATGAGCAATACCCAAGTATAAGTCGAACGAATGTTTTGTAAGTCACTTCCTTTGTTGATGGACTACATTTTCTAAGAACTCTCCCAATGAATCTCAACTTGGCACCTGCCTTACCAACAATTAATTTTATATGATCATTCCACTTCAAATAGTTTCGTACGCATACTCCCAGATGTTTTACAGAAGTAACTGCTACCAGTGTTTGTTCCGCTATCATATAATCATAGAATAAAGGATCCTTCTTTCTATGTATTCGCAATACATTGCATTTATCTATGTTAAGGGTCAGTTTCTAAACATTCTGTGTGGTGTCTGTTTGTTCTATATCTTGTCTCCCTACCACTTTCGCGCAACGACGCTCTGAGCGTGTTTTTTAGGGAATGAACTAGTTTGAACCTGGGACCTGTTGCTAGTAAGGAGACGCCACACCACACATGACATGTAGAATTCAGAAGAGTTCAGTGAGACTAGCGATGATATAACCAAATACTTAATGATTTCAGCGTCAGCTCCACTGCACTCCCTGTAAAAGAATCTTAATACTAACTAAATTTAGTGGAAGGGGTTCAAGGCTTTCCTATTTTTAGTTAGCTGGTAAAATAACGTCGAAAAAGCAGTTAAGTTTACCATTGGAAATTTTATTCTACTCACAAAACATCGTTTATAAATTGCACTATTGATAAAAGGAAATGTTTTAATACAGGATGGTAAAAACCAACTGCGTTCAATAAAAATGTGAACGAATATTCCCTGAATGGGTTTCCAAGTTCTACAATGGATCGAAGGATGACCTATGCCATATCACATCTATAATCTAGGTTTAAATTAAGTTTCACAAGAGACAATACTATCAAAATGGTCTACAGTGACCCTAAATTATCTTCAATTACTTATCTAACTTGTCGTAAATTACAGTGGCTGATGTGGCTTCTCAATAACTATATAACAGAAAAATCATCGCGTTTCAGATTTTTACTTCAGGTGGAAAATGTGAACGCCATGAGCTTTAATTGACGATCAACACTAGTATTACGCAAAAAGGGGGTGTAACAGATGAGACTTCTGCAGTTATGAGTGAAGCTTTATGCGCTGTTATGCGGCATCACGTGCGTTCATTACATTGTCGGTGTTCGTCATGGGGCTGCGGGCAGCACAGCTCCTCTCACCTCGCCGTCTCGGAAGCAACTCTGTCCTAACTTCTCCTTACTACAATTTACCGAAGTTGGTTTTAGAAAAGCTATCTGGCTGTGTTTTCAACTGACCAATCAGGGTCTCAATGTTAACCTTAAGCTCCGCCTACAAAAATTCTGTCTATCCAGTGAGAAACTTTATACTTTTCGTGGTGGGGCAATGTTTTTAACGTTTGCAACGTAACAAAGACGCGAAAAAGTCTCACGCTAAAACTTGCAGCTGGTGTGGTCCTTTTAGCGTTATCGTAAGATCTATACTGTTCTTCTGGAGGGCTCTATCTTTCAACATGGGCTGGGGGGTGGTCCTAACGTAACAGAGACGCGAAAAAGTCTCACGCTGAAAACTTGCGGGTGGTGTAGTCCTAGCTGTTAGCTGGCGACGTGGGTGTCCGTCCCTTATCGTAGGGCCTTCTCCCTTAACACGGTTCTGCTCTCGGCTTCTGTTCTCGTTTCTCCCCTCGGAACTGCGTCTGTCGCACGGTGGGAAGGTATGACATGCATTTAGGCATTCTTGTGTTAGTCTGTGGTATTCCATTTGCTCATTCGTTACTCGTATTAAGTTGGTTAATTTAATGTCACGATTTATTCGGAGCTATGTGACATACTACTGGATTTGCTTATCATGTCAGGGTTTTCATGGAAGGTGTTGGATTTGCCTGACACCTTCCAGGTTGCCACTCCCTGCACCAAGTGCGTATCCGTTGCAGATCTTCCTGCATTTCGCAGCTATTTTCTAATGCTGCAACTTCTCTGTATACTACAGCATCATCCGCAAAAAGCCGCATGGAACTTCCGACACTATCTACGAGGTCATTTATACATATTGTGAAAAGCAATGGTCCCAGAACACTCCCCTGTGCCACGTCAGAGGTTACTGTGACGTCTGTAGACGTCTCTTCATTGAGGCCAACATGCTGTGTTCTGTTTGCTAAAAACTCTTCACTCCAGCCACACAGCTGGTCTGATATTCCATAGGCTCTTACTTTGTTTATCAGATGACAGTGCGGAACTGTATCGAACGCTTTCCGGAAGTCTCTCAGGAACTGCCAATGAAAAATGTTGCTTTTATAAGCCATCTGAGTTCCACCCTGGACTACACCTGATGCAAAAGGACTAACCGATTTGCTCATTTCTCCTGGGCTGTAGGAGTTGCGTAATGTTTAAATTTGGACCCTGTATTGTTATATAGTTACAATATTCCCCGTCTTCCGATAGGTATACAAATAGTCTCTGAGCCAAGGGCTATCTCTGTGACATGACCCCCTGAAAATTTGGGTTTTCGCTCGCATATTTTTGGAACATATTGGTACGCGCACGGACCGATATCCAGAGAGTACAGTAATCTCAGGTCCAAGAGATCAGTCCACTACAGGCTGTGCCCATAGAACCAATGTCCTCTCACTGGCTTAGTTTACGTTCCTCGTGCACAGAAAAGCTCAGTTTTTCGGAGCTCCGTCTGCACCGCCGTACTGTCATACTGTTCGGCGTACTCCACTGTCGCAGTGTGCGCGTCGCCTTTGGGCGGTATTTAAATTGCCCCTTCTTGCAGCGGTATACCGTAGGTGTCTAGAAGAGCGTAGCGTCCCAAAAGACTGGAAAAGGGCACAGGTTATCCCCGTTTTCAAGAAGGGACGTCAAACAGATGTGCAGAACTGTAGACCTATATCTCTAACGTCGATCATTTGTACAATTTTGGAACACGTTCGATTATAATGACTTTTCTGGAGACTAGAAATCTACTCTGTAGGAATCAGCATGGGTTTGGAAAAGGACGATCGTGTGAAACCTAGCTCGCGCCATTCGTCCACGAGACTCAGAGGGCCATAGACACGGATTCCCAGGTAGATGCCGTGTTTCTTGACTTTCGCAAGGCGATTGATACAGTTCCCCACAGTCGTTTAGTGAACGAAGTAAGAGCATATGGACCATCAGACCAATTGTGTCATTGGATTGAAGAGTTCCTAGATAACAGAACGCAGCATGTTATTCTCAATGGAGAGAAGTCTTCCGGAGTAAGAGTGATGTCAGGTGTACCACAGGGGTGTGTCGTAGGACCGTTGCTATTCACAATATATGTAAATGACCTTGTGGATAACATCGGAAGTTCACTGAGGCTTTTTGCGGATGATGCTGTAGTATATCGAAAGGTTGTAACAAAGGAAAATTGTACTGAAATGCAGGAGGATCTGCAACGAATTGACGCATGGTGCAGGAAATGGCAATTGAATCTCAGTGTAGACAAATGTAATGAGCTGCGAATACGTAGAAAGAAAGATCCTTCATCATTTAGCTACAATACAGCAGGTCAGCCACTGGAAGCAGTTAATTCCATAAATTATCTAGGAGTAGGCATTAGGAGTGATTTAAAATGGAATGACCATATAAAATTAATCTCACCAACTGCGACATGGTCGGTAAAGCAGATGCCAGACTGAGATTCATTGGAAGAATCCTAAGGAAATGCAGTCCGAAAACAAAGGAAGTAGGTTAGTACACTTGTTCGTCCACTGCTTGAATACTGCTCACCGGTGTGGCATCCGTACCAGATAGGGTTGATAGAAGAGATAGAGAAGATCCAACGGAGAGCAGCACGCTTCGTTACAGGATCATTTAGTAATCGCGAAAGCGTTACGGAGATGATAGATAAGCTCCAGTGGAAGACTCTGCAAGAGAGACGCTCAGTAACTCGGTACGGGCTTTTGCTGAAGTTTCGAGAACATACATTCACCGAGGAGTCAAACAGTATATTGCTCCCTCCTACGTATATCTCGCGAAGAGATAATGACTATAAAACCGGAGAGATTAGAACCCAAACAGAGGCATACCGACAATCTTTCTTTCCACGAACGAGACTGGAATAGAAGGAAGAACCGATAGAGGTACTCAAGGAACCCTCCGCCACACACCGTCAGGCGGCTTGCGGAGTGTGGATGTAGATGTAGATGTAGATGCAGAGGTCTCGCCGGCCGGTGTGGCCGTGCGGTTCTAGGCGCTTCAGTTTGGAACCGCGCGACCTCTACGGTCGCAGGTTCGAATCCTGCCTCGGGCATGGATGTATGTGATGTCCTTAGGTTAGTTAGGTTTAACTAGTTCTAAGTTCTAGGGGACTAATGACCTCAGCAGTTGAGTCCCATAGTGCTCAGAGCCATTCGAACCATTTTTGCTAAGTCCCATAGTGCTCAGAACCATTTGAACCATTTGTAGATGTCTCGTGACAGCAAATGACTCATATTAATATATCCCTGTTTGCCTACATACAACATCAATTTATCCACGTACGACAACGTTTTAGCTCCTATGAGGCTGTACGTGGGGTAACTTACATGATTGCTTCAGACGCTGGCGGCCTGATTTGTCCCTTGGAAGTACGCTGAATCAGTGGTGCAGTGTGACACGTATGTTCCTCCTGAGTGGTTGAGTGGCGTTCCGATGTCATTTCCGCGCCACTCCAGCCCAACGCGGGAGAAAGCCGGCCCTGCGCGGTCGCCCCATGTGTCACGGCGCCGCCGGCTCGTTAGCTGACAGCAGAGCCGGCGGGGCAGGCGCGCTCGCCTTCCTGGGTGCGCCGGGCTGTGCTCTTCCCTGGGCTGCTGGTCTCGGCTGGCGCAGAGAGAGCGAACCTGGGAGCCGGGAACCGGCCGTCTCTCTGGGTCAAGGGCGGGCCACACTTTCTGCTGCATAGCGGCCGCGGTGGGCGTGCCCGCGCTCATATCGCCTGCTGCCGCACCCTACGTTCTGCCAGCGCTCCCGCGGGCTTCTTCTTCATCTTCTTCTATGTTTCCACCTATGTATATCAAAGCTATTATTGTATGGTACTCCAGCTTTTGAAATCCGCCGCCGTAGAAAACTGCCGCCTGGGAGAGGCGGCTTGTCCTGCCTTCAATTGTTCAGTGAACCCCTGGAAAAATGCTGATTGTGCAAATTATAAACGTATATATTTAAACATAATTCTAGCTTTCTTTCTTGTATTACAGCATTTCATTTGAATTTTTAAAGTATTTTCATCACACGAAAAACTTAAGTCGCTCAGACGGCATGCATACAGGCCAAAGCGTTGCCCTGGCACTTCCGGTGTTCAGTTGCTCCTCTGAACTCCGTGACTAAGGGAGAGAAGGGAAACAGGAAACGTCGCTAGTAATAGGACCATCTCAGACGTGAGTGGGGTTCTGAAGGAAAGGCACGAATCGACCCGAAGAGGTAGTCTGCAGCCCTCAACTCATGCGGTTAGCAGGTGTACCTTCATCGTAATCGACTGAATTTCTTACAATTGCTTAAAAGTGTCACAAGCTGCGACATCTACGCGAAAAACACAGTGACCCGTATATGTAATAAGTTTCTTTAATTTACGTCTATGGTCACAATCTTTTTTATTTAACAGATTACCGGTTTCGGTCTTTAATGGCCATCATCAGATCTGTTTCATAAAAACAAAGTCCTAATGTACTGCAGCCATAGTGGCCTTTGTTTTTATGAAACAGATCTGATGATGATCATTAAAGACCGACACCGGTAATCTGTTAAATAAAAAAGATTGTGACCATAGACGTAAATTAAAGGAGCTTAACAGTGTATTCATTTATTTATTGTGCTTCAGTGATCATATGCGTATTCATCTGCTCTTGGAGTTTATTTTCAAAGAAGGATGAACAGCGTTCAGTATTGTTTAGAAAAAGATTTCTCAGCTTCAAACTATAAAATGCTTACCTGAGCTATGGACACTTGTTCAGCAGAGGTGTTTCACAATACTGAGGATGGACATGTGCTCATAGCTCTTAAGGTATGCATCTTTTTAGAGCCCATGTTTACTAGAGATTCTTTCTTGTTTTGCTCCATAATATCACCTCTGAAAGCTGCATACCCTACATTGTTAGCAACAACGGGAGTTATACACGCATTCCACTGTCAGAGATGTCAGACTGATACATTTATCCCTCTCCATCATCCTAGAAAGTTTGTAACATCATCACGGAATCATATAGATACACTGATCAGCCAGTACATTATGAGAATCAACCTCATAGACGGTATGTCCACCTTTTGCACGGCCAATAGCGGAGACCGGTCGTGGCAGGGAAGCAATGAGGCCTCGGTAGGTCTCTGGAAGGAGTTGGCACAACATCTACACACACAAGTCACCTGATTCCCGTAAATTCCGGGTAAGAGGGCGATGAGCTCTGACTCCACTTTGTGAGATCCCCATGACGTTATTGTGAAAATTTACGGAACTAGTGCGACGATATAAGAACAATCGTAATAACGAAAATATTGACAAAAGCCATAAAGACGATGTGTTGTGATTATTGCAGTGCAATATTGTAAAATAATATAGAAAAAGAACAATGAAAATTACTATTAATACGAAAACTATGTATTTCGAGGATAATCTGTGAACAAAGTTAAAAATGAATAGACAGTCCTCTAACGAGGAAGAAAGAGAAAAAACTAACTACTCTTCGTTTTCCTCTTGATTGTAGCAAGACGCCATTGACGATTCGTGATGAGAATGGTATGCGTTTGTTACTAATACTGTAAGAAAAAGCATTATTATGAAAATAATTAATCCTACAAATGTCTAAACTTGTGTTTTCCTTTCAATAGTGTAGGGGAAGGCATCCCATAATTATTAATGAATGGTTCAAATGGCTCTGACCACTATGGGACTTAACATCTGAGGTCATCAGTCCCCGAGAACTTACAACTACTTAAACCTAACTAACCTAAGGACATCACACACATCCATGCCCGAAGCAGGATTCGAACCTGCGACCGTAGCGGTCGCGCGGTTCCGGACTGAAGCGCCTAGAATCGCGTGGCCACCGCGGCCGGCTATTAGTGAATAATTTGCAGTTTTCATATACTGAGCTGATTTTGTTTCAAAGACGCCATTACGAGCGAGAACATAATTTTAAGTTTTTTATTGCGCCACATGGCTTAAAAATAGGAACTCACTCGCTGATAAATATCTGCTTAAGTGTTTCACTTGAAACTGAATTACTATTTCATTGCAGAAACAGTTTTTGTGTTAGCCTGGACCAGTCAGCGCGGATCAGGTCTTACACGATTCACTACATAAAAAATAATTGTAATTCAAATGTAAATAGAAAATAGCTTTCAAACATTTTTAATCAGTTCTATAACAAGATTTCAATGCGAACCTCACAGAAATCCCAGAGTCTCTTCTCATGAACAGAACAATGAAGCTGGTCGGATTTTAATGTGCGCGACATTTAGCTTTGCTACATTTCCTGTCTAATACGTTAAACACAAACATGCTAGATCGCTTAAACTCGCAGTTAAGAAATTAACCTTACTCGCGCAACAATCAAAGCCTTCAACATACCATCAAAATTTTGGTGCACTTTAGCACAGCATTTCAGCTTCATGTTGCACAGCGGCACTGCGCGTCTGCAAACGACGTAAGGTACGTGAAACATAATATTCTAATAACGACAGGCCCTCAGAAAACTAAAGTGTGTGAGGCCAAGGCGCCCAGGAGAAGTACATTTCTTTTCTTTGAAAGTAGCAAAGCTCCATTAAAGTGGCTTTAATGGTGTTGCACTTTCTAATTTGCAAGCTTTCATATCAGAGAACAACATTACATGTTAGTATAATTGAGTATTCTGCATTTACAACTGCATTTACCATTGATACTAAGTCATCTAAATTATTTCTTGTGCTACACGAACAATGACAACAACATCATACAGTTCGGATATTAGTACAACTTTCATCCCAGATATGTGCGATCGGGTTATCGGGTTCAATCTGGCGAATGTATGGGGAGAGAGAGAGAGAGAGAGGGGGGGGGGGGGGGGGGGGGGAACACATCAATTGCAACTCGCCACTGTGTTCCTCGAACCACTCCGTCACACTCCTGGCCTTGTGACGTAGCGCATTATCATGCTGAAAAGTGTGGGAAACAACTAGGTCATGAAGGGATGTACGTGATGTGAAAACGTCATAGTGCCTTGCACGAGTTCCATTGGCCTCGGAAGCCCACGTGAATGTTCCCCAGAGTATAATGAAGCCACCGCCACACGGCTGAAGTGGCCGTGCGGTTAAAGGCGCTGCAGTCTGGAACCGCAAGACCGCTACGGTCGCAGGCTCGAATCCTGCCTCGGGCATGGATGTTTGTGATGTCCTTAGGTTAGTTAGGTTTAAGTAGTTCTAAGTTCTAGGGGACTGATGTCCTCAGCAGTTGAGTCCCACAGTGCTCAGAGCCATTTGAACCATTTGAGCCACCGCCACCGCCTCCGCCCCACCGTACAGATGTCAATGAGCTCTTCCCCTGGAAGACAACAGATTCGCACCCTCCCATCTGCAAGATGAAGAAGGTATCGAGATTCATCAGACCATGCAACGCTCTGCCACTGCGCCAACGTTTAGGGCCGATTGTCACGTGCCCAAATGTGCCGTAGTTGCAGATGTCGTGATGTTTTTACATTAACACGTGCATGGGTCGTCGGCTGCGGAGGCGAATCGTTATACTTATACTCTGCTTAGCATTAAAGTCTGATGTTACTTCCGCCACAGTTCGCCGCCTATTCTGTTTTAACTGTCTGCCCAGCCTACAACGGACAACATTTGTAATGAGGTGTGGCTGTCCAACTCCACGGCGTCTGGAGGTGGTTTCTCCTTGGTTTCACCACATGCGGAAGATACCACAGCACTCCTCGAACACCCGACAAGTCGTGTAGTTTCCGAGATGCTTGGGCCCAGCCTATGGGCCATCACAATCTGCCCTCGGTCAAACTGAGACAAGTTGTGCGCCTTCCGCTTTCTGCATATGGACAGCACACTCTCTGATATATGCATCGTGTGTGTGTGTCAGATTAGCAGTCATTCCTCTTCAGGTGAACTGCTATCACCTGGACGGGTTCACATCGGTAGCAGGTCGGTAGTCATAATGTTTTTGCTGATCAGTGTCCATTTATAGGCGCCGGTGTCTGTAACTTCGAGGCTCTGTGGCATCGCTGGATGACATTTCTGGACAAGGATTCCTTTTCAAAATATTATGTACTCATTCCTCTCTTAAAGTCCTAGAAGTCTGTAAAAGGAACTTCCGAACACACTGTACATAACTTGACTGTTGGGAAACACGGTATTACAATGCCAACACTTAATGTATGTCACTCTTTTCATTTATCAGCGCTGAAGAGGTACTTCACTTTCTGGAGGAGAGTGATTTCAGTCTGTTATTGAGCTGTCCTACTGTGTTGCAAGTGTGTCACTAGTTACGTGAAAGTGATGGCCAAGTGCTCTAAAAAATATAGGTCAAATATTAGAACAAAAAATTGCCTGTTACACTGTTTAACAATTTTACTGACTTAACTATTGTTAATCGTTGGATTATTTACGAAAGATCTTAAACAAGAGAATAGAAGTACCAAAATCTAACAGGTGTATCCTAATGAACTTCAGACAGTTTTCTTAATGAGCCGATGAAGTCTCTTCATGAGAAAAGTTCCGTACAGCTTTCCAGAGAAATATCTGAGAATGAATGGGAGAGCTCTGACACTCCTGGCTCTCATTCTGATACACCAAGGAGAAGAAACGTAGACACCCAGCTAAGAAATCTAAATCGATATGACTAAGATCACCACCTTCCCCAGTACATAGAGACGAAGAATGTGTCTAAGTGTAGCTATGAAGGGCACTGAACAGTATGCAAGAAGTATAATATTTGTGTTTACCTAAACACAGCTGCTTTTGAAAATTCCACTAACAAAAGTCTTAATATACGCTATAAAAATATTTTCCTGTACTGGTTGAGACCCTAAGTACACAAATGTGACAGTACAAAAATGACACGAATCAAAAATCTTCGTTTTGGAGTTGTTACAATGACAGAGTTGAGAAATGGTACTTTAACAATCATCAAAAGTGTGTTTCCGTAATGTCATAATTTGGTCGTTAGGGAGCAGTTACGTCGCTTGAATTGTATGGAGTAGGAACGTGTTCCTGAAAATAAACGCGTTGGATTGTTAGTCTAGCAATGAAATCCGTATCGAATAGATTGTTGTTGAAAAGAAGAAAACTGTGTAGCTTTGAGTTGTGTCGTTCTTTGGATTAAGGTCACAACAAGAGCGTCATATTTCTATTTGTGTCACTTTCACCAACCAAAGTAGGGGTAGAACTCTTACATAATATGGATTACGACAGTTCTGAAGAATCATTTTAGGGAATTTTGTATTACGTCAGTTTTAATGAACAGACTGAAATGTTTGCTTTCTGTGCTTTTGTCAAACGAAGTTCGTTATTTCCTAATTTAACCATTTTCAGCCTTTCAAAGCAAACGGGATATCCCTTGTTTATTGTGTAAACTGTATTAACTACGCACCGGGCGAGGTGGCGCAGTGACTAGCACACTGGACTCGCACTCGGGAGGGCGACGATTCAATCCCGCGTCCGGCCATCCTGATTTAGGTTTTCCGTGATTTCCCCAAATCGCTCCAGGCAAATGCCGGGATGGTTCCTTTGAAAGGACACGGCCGACTTCAATCCCCGTCCTTCCATAATCCCATGAGACCGGTGACCTCGCTGTCTGGTCTCCTCTCCTAAAAAACCCAACTCAACCCTATTAATTGCGATTATGTGTTGTTATTTTGATCATTTTGAATTACTTCTCTATAGAAGAATTATTTTTAATGGTGTCAGTTGTGTCGGTTTTGAGGAAGTGGATTAGGATATTTTCAGCTTCCTCATTTTTCGAGAATATACTCAACTTTTTGTGTTCCTTTTTAATGTAGCATTATGATGATGTCATCAGAGCGTTCACCTGTCATATTGCGGGATAATATGGAGGCTAGACAATCAACTAATCTGTAAAGAAGCCCGTGAAACAAATCCAAAATGTAAGAACGTAATAAAATACTTCGTGGAATATATTTTCATAGAAATGTATAATCCGTAATGGAATTCTTTAATGAAATAGGACCAATTATTGTTACTACCAGTTCTGATGGGGACTGAAATGACATTTATACCGTAGCTTGTAGGTTAGAAAGCAGATTGTTTACATCGTACTCTTACCAGTTTCTCTGTCTCTTAACAAGAAGAAGCATATTCAACAGCTCTACAAAAATATAATTCCAAATAATTGTTGTAATTCATATTACAAAGACATTTTCAGTATTAGTTGACTATTTGAACTGTTCATTATCATTACACCATTTTAGTGCCGATAACAGACTTGTACACTGCTAAATACTACTGTCATTTGAGTTATATTTCTGAGTTTCTGAAAGCTTTTGTTGAACACATGTCATTCCCATAAATGTCATGTGTTTACAGGACCGGACACCAAAAGCCTATTACTCAAAATCTATCCTATAAATTTGCGACTTAATTAAAAATAAAACATTTCTAATAAGCACAAACAAAACATCAAAAGTGACATCTGATTATGTTTCATTCTAGCGAAATGCCCGAACTCTAAATAATCAATAACTATACCTCTGATAAAGACGCTAAAAGTTACATAACTAATATGTTAACATTCGATGCCGATATTATGTCCATTCTCGTTAGTGCTGATAAATTTGCTTGTCTTAATAATGTTTCGTTATTGCCAGAAACGTTAAATCCTGATTTATGGAAAACCTGGCAGTTTAAGGTCTGTCAATTTTGTAGCAAGAGTGCGATACGTGTATCTTAACTGTTTTAGAAAATATAAGAGGTAAAAATTAAAACAGAGTAATTTATAGTGTAACTATGTGTAAAAATAATAAAACAACTGAGCCGTGGCGATCTGGTACCAGTGTTATTTTGTTCATGTATCGTTGAGATCGATTGTGGTTGAGCTAAGCTATCTTTGCTTTTCGCGTGTCTTGTCTTCCGGGTTGGCGGGCGAAGTGACTTGGTTGTTAGCCTTCGACGGGTAACCCTCAACATTTCGTTACATGTTGTGGTGTGAAATTGGGCGGGCGTTTTGGCGACATGGGTAGCTTGGAGATACGAGTTCTGTGACTTCGCTGGGAAGAAAATTTGAAGTGAAGCGGTGAAGCTGTGCAACCCGCTCCTTCGTAATGTGTATGTGATATGAAGTAAGTGGTCGTAATTGTGTTTTGTTGAGCCACGCACTCAGAGGCATTTAAATTTTATTATTATGGTGAGAATTTCATAGTCGAACTTTAAGATGGTGTGGAAGAGTTCAATTGGCCTAGTTAAATGGTGGCCGTTATTTGAAAGTTTTCTCAGAAGTTTTACTAGTGCTCTGTCTTTCTTGTAATGAAATGATTTTATGTTGGTGTTTCCAAAGCCTGCACTCTATTAATACAGTTGTCCATGTGTAAAATGCTTAAGGTCAAAATTGCGAATTTGTCTGTAGTGTAACGTCTTCCTCTACACGCTTACCCTAATATCCAGTCAAAGGTTCTGCCGAGTGTTTCTATGTTTCACAGTTATTGGAATGTCTTTGTGATACGCGCAAAAACCTTTGATTGCGCCAGCGTCTTGGCGGGGAGTGAAATGCCATCAGAGGTCTAGGCCTGGCAGTGTTTAAGAACCTGGCCACTACCGGAAGTTGTTCACATACAACCTTCCAAAGTTTAGTATATCTTCCTTCCGCCAAGGCGGGTTAAGCTGGCAGATATATAAATATATATTGTATGTAACCTGTTCCTATATGAACCTGTTTCCTTAAATATTAGCGACTTTCAACTGGCTAAACTTTAAATTGCATAGCTTCTGCTGAGTTCCTTGCGCAGCACTTTCTAGCACGTCTGAGCACGTGAACTTTCATTTTTAAAGATCAGTGTTTCTTCTGTAGTTTTTTATGTAAGTGGTTCTATCATGTTACGTGATTGGATCTTAGCTTGGCACTAGTGTTGAAGTTTCATTAAGTCACCCTTTATTGGTAACTGTTTTCATTATATGTACTTTGAGGGAAATCCTATATGGGAGTTTGAATCTCGGAAGTTTGTCGGTAATTCTGTTTTCTTAATAAGGGGAAACAAAGCGAGGGGTATTAATGTCCGGCCACGTTAAGTTTGTAATCCACCTTTTAACAAGTGCTTCTTTAACGGATTGAAATAATAAGTAGATAAGGGTGTTTTAGTGAAGCATGTTAAGTGTAGCCATCTTACTGTAATAACTGGTTTAAGGAGTTTGATGAAGTTGCTACGTGAAGTAATTGATAATTGCTATGCTTAAGGTTTCTGTAAATGCCTGGCACATTAACTATTTTCTAAATTTCTCTTAAGGGACTGTTTATTTGAGTACTGAATACACTGGGTTTCTAACTGTATTTGCAAAGCTTTATCTAGTGGCTCGTCCACAATTTGTAATTTCTTAAAAGGCGTAATGTCAATAAACTGTCTTAAATATAAATTGTGGCTACCAACCATGATTCCGTCCCGCTTCCTCTTTTATAGTATCTAAGACATTGTGGGGAAGTGTGGTACGAAAAGGGAACCACGTACCAATAACACTTTTCTTCACTTATTTTCTCACCTGGACTGAAGAGGTTAAGAACACGCCTCATGTGTTACGTGTTGTAAGCCAATATTTCCCTTCGTAGCATGGAGGTACAACATCAAAGCGTTTCTTTCCAGTCGTCCTCGGATCTTCTGCGGCGCTGCGTTTTAAGTCCCACGCGCAGCCGCGGCCCCAGTCCGTGTTTTGTACTCTCGGCTACGAGCGGTGGAGCGGCCGAGCGGCGCCGCTCACGTTTACGTTTCTGAACTGAACGGAAATATGGGAGCAGCCGGCCGGGATAAGTACGAGTCTCCGGGAAAAACATTTTGCTGGTTCGTCTCCACAACTCACCCTAGATCCCTACGTTAGAAAGTGGTATGGAGAGCACCCCAATAACAATTCTCCTGCTTACTTATTTTCAGTTAAGACTTCTACTCGTACTACAATATTCCTTTGTTTCTATCTTACGCTTTATTTACCTTTATAACACTTTACAAGGAACAAGTTACTGCCTCTATAATAACCCAAGTTACAAAAAAAAGTACCTTAGTTCATCCTGCAGAAACTCCTTCGATTCAACTGGTGGGGACTTTACTTCAGACTTGTTCGCCTTTCAATACATGCTTTTCGTCTTGATCTTGTAGTTTTCAGCACGTTTCTCTTCTTAAAAGGATTTACAGTGATGTAGACAATCTCGGGGTAATGAAAAGACTGGGAGTATCCTCCGGAATCCTCGCATTCAGGAGCCTCTTTGACGATGATCCACCATTCAGTCTGGACCTTCTGCGGGCCTGGATGTTTTCTCATCCACTTGGTGACCCAACCTTTTCGTGGTAGAAGTCTCTGCACCTGATTTGGCCATCGGTTTCATCATTGCTGGCAACCTCACTTGACTCAGCGTCGCATTCGCTCTCTGAATTTGGCCTGGCCCTCAACCATCATCGTCAGGGGCTGGTTCTTCCTCTTGGCCATCCTCGGTAGCCTCGTCCTCTTCCTCCACTCTTTGCTGTAGCTCCATCAGCTCCGCTGTTTCCTATTTGTATTACAACATCTGTAATATAATACAATACATTAATTGTAATACACTATAACACAATAATTATAATAGAATACACAAAAACTAGCAGCCCAGATATAAGCAACAAATCTTATTTATATCTGAGATTATTTTAATACTGCAACAACATATTGCGGTTGGTTGATTTGTGCGCAGGGACAAAAAAACGAAGTCATTGGTCCCATCGGAGTAGGGAAGGATGGGGAAGAAACTCAGCCGTGCCCTTTCAAAGGAACCGTTCCGGAATTTTCGTGAAGCAGTTTAAGGAAATCACGGAAAACCTAATTTAGGATGGCCGGACGCGAGTGTAAAAACCAAGCCCCACTTACGACGGGTGAAAAACCACACGCTTAGAAAGGTGGGTTGTGGTTAAGCCCATTACAAGAACAAGCACGAAAAGGTGGGGTAGAGTAAATCCCAACGGAGATGGTACAGATGTTTACCAGTGAAGCTCTAGCGCACGAATGAGGCACCTGGTAACTCCATTGATAGCTATTCAGAACCTCAGCAGTACCAGTGGCTCCATGTAGGTGTTGTATACGAAAGTGAGACCAATGCATTGCACTAGAGCCCATATTTCTAACGGAGGGTTAATTTTCGCTTACCGCTCATAGTATTTTCCAGTTGTTTAGAAGTTCTCGTGCAGTAAGATGACAAAGGAGAAAACTGACAGACCTCGAGTGTGAGACTTCTACCTTGGATATTCAGTTCAGAGATGAAGCAGCTTGCACAGGATAGAGTAGCATGGAGAGCTGCATCAAACCAGTCTCAGGACTGAAGACCACAACAACAACAACATTCAGTTCAGGACATGTATGTGCAATGACAGACTTTTAATTTCAATAATGCTGTTGTGACAAAGAAACTGTGGGAGGAAATAGGAAATACAATAAATTGGTAAGATAAGATTTACTCATTACGATAAGAAATCTCATAAAAGCACTTTCATCCCTGAACGAAAATTTTTTTCATGATTGCCAACCAGATCTGGACAAAATATAGTTCAACTAATAACTAGTAAAAATATTATTGCACCCTTAAAATATGTTTCCAATAATTACCAAAGAATGAAGCATGTGCATTAAAATAGGCCATTAATTTATTCCTTATTTCTATTCCTTCTGCGGTTCGCCTTCGATACTGATTTGGAACAGGATTCGATTAACTTCTCAATTTAGTCGCGGTCTCTTCACGAAGAAATGACATGTAGTCTGCACCGTTGATGCCATATTTGTCTCTGATAATACTATACGTAAAATCCCAAAAGTAAATTCAATGATTTTCTAGCTTTTGATAGATTTAGTGTTGAAATTTTCTTGATTTTCCGTCATATCTTTTGGTGGAAATGGACGCAGAAGGTATGGTTTCAACGCGATGGCTTCACATGAAATGCAAACGTGTGGCGCTGAAATCTTATTTGTAAGCTTTTTAGCAAAGGTACGTTGAATTCGTTGTTTTCCAGCCCTCGAAACAATTTGCTGGCGGCAAAAACTCCGCCATCACACTGTTTTCCTCTAGCATTTACATTGGTAACCAAAAGCTTTTTATTGGCATCAGCAACACTCATTAGAAGTACAGGAAAGCACTTCATTTAGTTGAAATAATTCGATGGACATTTAAGTTCAATTTGTTTCCCATCTATTACTCCTATACAGTTGCGAAATTTCCATAACTGGAAATATCTTTCTGCTACGTTTCTGAGGTTTTCTTCAGAGGGTCGCTGCGTTACTTCAGGTCCTAACTGTAGCACAATAACTGAACATGTGTCAAAACTATCAAGCTAACAGTACACATTCGAATGCTCGATGTCTAAAAGGGGCCCCTGTCACCAAAACCCGTAAACAAAAGACGATAGAATATTTTGGTACCAAGTAATTTAATTAGTCAAAACTAATTAACAATTGTATACTTACAGATATAGTTAATATTTCACTTATAATGGAAATACTGAATTAAACAGGTCTGGCACTTACTAACAATGTTTATGTCTTTTCGTTTAAAACAATTAAAATATACCTGAAATGTATTATTTTGTTTGTACATTTAAGTACAGTTATCACCAATAATTATTTGTGTTTTAACAAAGATAAATTCTCTTTGTTCTAAGGAACGAAGGTAGAAAGAAATCGCATGAACATAAATGATGATACGCAAACTTCAGAATCTAAATCTGTTTCTGCCTCCAGTCTTCGACACAAAAAGTGAAATTTGCAACACTCGTGGAGTTCATCCGAGACGTTGTTCTTCTGAGCCCAATGGTAGGAAACGATGGTAGGAAACCTTTAAGTGTACTTCCACATCTGAGTCATTTGAACTACCTGGAAAAGCTCGAACTCCGCTCTGAAATTCAAAATTTCTTATTGGGAGCTGTAAGAACTTAAAACGAAGAAAGCAAAACAGCTCTTCCACACTTTGTCATCAACTGCCAGTAGTTTCACTGAATTAGAAGACACCTTCAGGAACGAAACCATCTCATCAACGAAATGAAAATTTCATATGTTTAAGTATCCAATAAAATAAATTCAACATTTTCTGTGTTTAGTTTGGAAATCTATATGCTATTTGTAAAATAAGGTCAACTATTTGTCAACTTGAAAGCAATTATTATACAATGTACATTGGAAAGAAATTGCTTATTTTTTGATTATTACTTTTTACACAATTTTTAAGCAAAGTGTAATTTAGTAAATGAATTTTTTACATACCGCAGAACTACGAGTTTCTCTTCTGATGTCATTTGCAGTCGAAGGTCTGTTTTCTTCAAGCGAGGAATTAGATTCTAGAGCATCTAATCTAATGTTCGGATAGGTATTCTTATGTCCATTATAATTATCCGGGTTGTTATGCCGTGGTCGGTTGATGAATTTTGTCTCAATACCCAACGCTAGCGAGCCAGTGGGTGTGTTGGACCTTTCATCGACCTACGGACCCCCTTGAAGATGTCTCCCGCAGTCGGAGACGAAACGTTGGTAATTGAGACAAAATTCATCAACCGACCACGGCATAACAGCCCGGATAATTATAATGGACATGATATTTCCGGCCGTGAAAGTCTACATTTTAGTACAGGTATTTTTGTATAAGCACAAAACATAGTTTCGTCATTTCTTCAATCACGAAACAGATGGTGGTACTCTCCATAGACTTTTCTACTTCTATTAATGGGAAGAAGTCCATAATTCCCACTCTCGTTCACTAATTTCACGCGATGACTTCATGTGAGGAACCGATGTAAAATGCCCCTCTCCCGCTCTTACAGTAGCCGGCGCCCTCCCACACTGCTCTACTCCTCTGCCGCTCCACCGCCTGCTACTCTGCGCTCTAACGCCCACATCGTAGCCGAGGCCAAAGGCGTCGTCCTGCGTGAGCGGAATGTTGCGAATGCGGCGTGATATGGCGACTACGCGAAAATATCAGACAGTCGCGAGCGGCTGAACTGCCCTGCGCGAGCGCACAGGCATCATGTGACGTTCACTGCAACGAAGCGAACGCTATCAGTTGGTTTGATGTTTTCAAGCGAAGAAGACGCGATTTGCGGTTGATGTCTCAAGCTGAAATATCTCAAATTTTAATCAGTGCTGTTCAAGTAGTTGTGTACATCTACACCTACGCCCTGTAAACCACTGTGAAGTGCATGGCAGAGGGTATGTCCCAGTGTACAAGTTATTAGACCTTTTTTCCGATCCCCGCCTCGTAATTTGTGAAGGGTAGCATTTTCTGCCGACTCCACGTATCACACATTCATACGCAGGGCGATTATAATGGCACTATGAAACAATATTCACTCGTCTGTCCTGGCTATATCACACATTCATACGCAGGCCGATTATAATGGCACTATGAAACAATATTCACTCGTCTGTCTTGGCTATATCACACATTCATACGCAGGCCGATTATAATGGCACTATGAAACAATATTCACTCGTCTGTCCTGGCTATATCATACATTCATACGCAGGCCGATTATAATGGCACTATGAAACAATATTCACTCGTCTGTCCTGGCTATACAGGTCAATCAAATGGATATTCTTTATTTTCCAGTCAAGTTGCGAATCTAGCGCTGTAACATTATAGTTAAAGTCGATCTGTTAAAGCTACTTGTTTTCCTAATTAACTACTCATCCTCATTCAGTCGGAGGGAACACACATAGCACACTGTATTGTTCCACTGTATTGAATTCTGAACATGGTGCCAGGTAATTATACCTAGTACGTCACAATATAAAGAAAATTGAAGAAGAGTGCCAGACACGTAATACAAGTATATTTCAGTAGCGCTGCTGGAGAGACCATTTGACAAGCTAATAATACTCGTAATTACGTGTGACTGAGCACTATGGGACTTAACATTTATGATCATCAGTCCCCTAGAACTTAGAACTACTTAAACCTAACTAACCTAAGGACATCACACAACACCCAGTCATCACGAGGCAGAGAAAATCCTTGACCCCGCCGGGAATCGAACCCGGGAACCCGGGAAGCGAGAACGCTACCGCACGACCACGAGCTGCGGACAGATACTTAGCGGTTCCATCTTGTGACCGATTTCAGTTAAAGTGTAACAACGGGGACAATGAACAGTCAATAACTATTCAAATTATCATAAAAACTGTAACATTTTTCAAAAGCTGCACAGCTGTAAGACGATGCTTCATTGAACCATCGGTTTCACGTCAGTATAGACGCATCTTCAGGCTTATAGCGGCTATATTTCCATAATGTAGATGGACAATTACGGAACTCCAGCTTTCAGGAAGTTTTCCATGAAAGCTGATACTCCGTAAGTATCCATCTATAGTATGGAAAGGTAACTGCTATAAACCTAAAGACGCGTCTGTACTGACGTGAAACAGGTAGTTGCGAATAAAGCACTTTCTTACAGCTGTGCAGCGTTTGCAAATACATCATCATTCTTGACTCTAATTGTTATAATGTTTGTGATATGTTGAATGCTTATTGACCGTTAAATAATGCCTGAAGGGCTGATTCCATCAAAAAATAGCATACTGCAACCATTAACGTCTGATGGGCTGATTTTAAGAAATAGTAAAAATTGGTTCAAATGGCTCTGAGCACTATGCGACTTCTGAGGTCATCAGTCGCCTAGAACTTAGAACTAACTAAACCTAACTAACCTAAGGACATCATACACATCTATGCTCGAGGCAGGATTCGAACCTGCGACCGTAGCGGTCTTGCGGTTCCAGACAGCAGCGCCTTTAACCGCACGGCCGCCGTTACTGAGAGATACAATAACAACAGAAATGAGAACCTAAACTGAAATATGATGGTCCCATGTTAATATGTTGCCGCCGCAAGGAAACATTTTGTTACTGAAATACAAGTTCGCGGCCCCAGCTACCAATTAAACAAACATACGTAGACACCAACACGCCAGACAAATCGTACGCAACAAACAGTCTCTCCGTGAAGTTGTTAAAGAAACAGAGCATAAAATATCTTAATATAGGGAGTGGCAGATTGAGCCGACACAGATCAGATCAATAAGTAGTCAGGCAATTCAAATTCCGTAACTACTAACTAGACGGCTGTCGACAGCTGAAGAATCTTGAGGAGGTGGCACACACTTTCGGAGTGGTCTGCAGGAGCAAATAATAATTATGCTCACCGTAAAAAAAATGGCTCTGAGCACTATGGGACTTAACATCTATGGTCATCAGTCCCATAGAACTTAGAACTACGTAAACCTAACTAACCTAAGGACATCACACAACACCCAGTCATCACGAGGCAGAGAATATGGTCACCGTAGCATCAGGCTGCTGATTTCAACGCAGATATAGCAAAACCGGAACGGATAGCCTCAAACAAACCTCGCCTGCGCGACTCACACAAACACCGAGGCCGTCATTCCATAATTCATTACGGGTTACAACTAGCACGTTGCACCGTGCCAACAGCCGCCCTGAAACTTCCACTATCAGCGGCGCACGGCGTGCTCGTCTCCCTCCAGCAAGGCTTGGCGTGTTTACTTCCTCATACAGGACACTACGTTCCGCTAAAAGCATACACCGTGCAACCTGCACGCTATCACGAGCCAAGCAGATGCAAAACTCAACGCAAGACCGTTCGCATTAAAACTCCAGCGTCGAGGGTCGGTGCAACTTGCTCCACGGAGTCCGTCCACCGTTATGGAGTCAGAAGATGGTTCTTAAATAGAATCTAAACCGGTCACTCCAATAAAAATAATCAAAACTGTTTTTAACATTTAAATTTTAATTTTAAAGATCGCTGATAATGTTTTCAAAAATTTTCACCGTTCGCATTGACAGCTAAGGCTCTACTCTCCCCCTGCCCTCACTAACCTCTCTGACAAAGATCACTAGCCGTAAATAGGAAAGATAAACTAGCCGATCGCAGACGGCGATCAGGGATCCGGCTCACACATGACTCATGTTGCACATGCATTGCTTGTGACCCTTCCGTAAACATGCAAACTGTTGCCTCAAGAAAAGAGGTCGATATCAATCTGCTCTCAACTTTAAATATAATTTCGATATTTTAGCTACATTTCATTTGCAGCAATGTATTACCTAAAATGAACTGTTGATAACGTCCATGTAATGCATTTTTATCTCTCCAAAACCTTAATGTCTCGTGGACCGATTTACTGGATTTCACGCAGTACAGTAACTGTGATGAATAACGAAAGGATATTCGGTCCTTTAGCGTGCAAAGAGAGTAGGCCACCACGCTGTAAATTGAGAAAAACCGAATTTTTTCAGCATCTAGTTTTCTTAACCCTCCAGTGGGTGCGTGTATTCTTCTTAACGTTATTGAGCACACGGCATACTTCGTACTCTGTACTAATCTACCTCACATCCATCACTTTAGTGGAGTTGCATTTAAGAATTTCTTCACTTATCAGTATTTTACTATTAGTTCAACTTGTGTAGTTGGATATCTTTGCTACAGATGCCATTCTTCTAGTACAAAGGGTCCAAAAACGTCTGCCACTTTTATGAGATATAGTATTTATGTCTTATTATTTTAATGAAATGGTTTCTTTTTGTTAAGTATCGCAATTTCTAACTTTATAACAACAACCAAAAATGTATTCACGCTGTTTTTTGTTCAGTTTTGCTTTTACTGTCATTTCCGATTTTCTTTCATTTACTCTGTTTGTCTCTTCCTTTGAAAAACATCCCGTTTGTAACCCCATATCCCCTCCATCTGAAAGTTCTATTTCAGCATTGGAATTCACATTGGATAGCTCGTAAAATCTGTCAGTTGTGACTTTTTACGCAGCCTGAACGAGAATAAGGTCTTTTATACTTTACAAACCACTTGCATACAAAATCAGAAACAGAACAGTGGCTGTAGTAGTGTAAGCAGGAAAAGTGAACAAGAACAATTTTACTTGCAACACCAGGCGCGCAGTATGTTTTGCACCCCAAATGTGACACATCCACTTCTAAAATTCCCACAGACGCTCTACATGTTTTCGACCATGGCCAAAACCTGTGAGCGCGGTAGACGAGACAATAATGGAGGAAATGCTGTCTGTCCAGACGCAACAAACTATGTAAATTCGCTAAGATTAAACTTAATTCGCATTTGGTGTACTTTATACGCCAGAACGCTCGCTGGAGCTTAAAATCGAATGATAAGTGTTGCATAGCGCCCATCGCGTCTACTCTACCGCTTTTGCCGACAATCAGTGTAAAATATAGCTGCGCTGCAGACGTAGGACAGACGGAATGAATCGCACCGCTTGGCACTGAATGAATGGAGCTCGGAAGCCGTGTTGGCATCAGATAGTTCACGTAGGGCGGGGTACTAGCGACGTACGACGCGTAACACAAATTTCGCAACGTACTGTTCGACAGGCATATTCGGAGACGTTTACTGACGAACCTGGATCAGTTCTCTACACTGGACACCTGTAACAAAAGCCTCATTTTAACCTGATAGACAAGCGCAAAAAAATGTTGGTTTCTCCGTGTTTGGAGAACGCTGCTGCTCCGTAACTTGTGCCGAATTAATGGATAACCGCTCTAGTTACTAAAATATTGTTTATTTTACTCCAAGACTGGTTCTGCGTTTGTAACGAGACCAGTGAAACCTGAAAAATGTGCAGTCGTGAAGCAACGTCAAACGATGATTTTGCACAGTATTCAGGTTGCACTTGAAATCTTTCGTAGAATAAAATAAAGAACTATTTAGCAACTGAAGCGTTTATTGAATTTATATCTACAGTTACATGATTACAATTTGCGATTAAGTGGCTAGCAGAGAGTTTTTCGAACCACCAAGCTATTTCTCTTCCTTTCCAATGTCGCGGGAAAAATGAACACTTAAATCTTTTCGTGTGAGCTCTGATTTCTCTTATTTTATTATGATGATCATTTCTCCCCATGTAAGTGGGCGCCAACAAAATGTTTTCACACTCTGAGGACAAAGCTGGTGACGCAAATTTCCGAAAATCGCTTGTGCTTTAATAATTACTATCTCAATTCGCGTATCACATCCATGGCAATCTCTCCTCTATTTCGCGATAGTAAAAGAAAAAGTTGCCCTTCTTTCAACTTTTTCCATGTCCTCCGTCAATCCCATATGACGCGGATCCCGCACCACAAAGCAATACTCCAAATAGGGTGGACAAGCATGGTGTAAGTAGTCTTTTAGTAGACCTCTTGCATTTTGTAAGTGTTCTGCCAATAAATCTAAGTGTTTGGTTTGCTTTCCCTACAATACTGTCTACGTGATCGTTCCAGTTTAAGTTATTCGTAATTGCAATCCTTAAATATACAACTTTTGGATTTGTGTGATTCATCGTGTAATCGAAATTTATCAGTTCGCACCATACATACCTTATCTAAATCGTTGTCCTTTTTTTGTCATCTGATGACTTTATAAGACGGTAAACGATACAAACATCTGCAAACAATTTAAGAGGGCTGCTTAAATTATCTCCTAAATCGTTTATGTTGATATGGAAAGCAGAGCGCCTGTAACACGTTCTCGGGGAACGCCAGATATTACTTCTGTTTCGCTTGATGACTTTCCGTCAGTTACTGTAGACTGTGACCTTTCTTGTCAGGAACACTCAAATCCAGTTGCACAACTAAGACAATACTCCATAGGTAACCGATCAGAAGACGTTGGTGAGGAAAGGTGTCAAAAGCCTTCTGTCAATCTAAAAATATGAAAATAATTGACCTCCCATGTCGCTGTCACTCATTTTTTGTGAGAACAAAGGACTAGTTGTGTTTCACAAGAATGATATTTCCGAAATCCGGATTGGCTCTTCGTCAATAAATCGTTTTTTTTTTCGAGGTAACCCATAATATTCGAACAGAGTAGACGTTCCAAGATTCTACTACTTATCGATACGAGTCTGTAATTCAGTGTGTAACCCCCCCTCACTTATCGACCTCAATGACAGTGAAAAATTAAACCGCGTGTACCTAATGGAAATTAGGGAAAAAGCAATCGTCACCGAAGTTAATCTGTCGGTAAAGAGGGAGGAAAGGGTTACATCTAAATAAAAGGAAAAATGCAAATGAAACTGGTGGAAATTAATTTTGAAAAGGGGTAAAGTTAATGTAGAAAGTAAACGTGCGGCCGTTACGTTAACAATTAACTAGCGGTGATTAGATATTTGAGATTTGGGGGAAATTACGGTCGCCTGTCCTATGGACAATTACTATAGTAACTGAAAAAGAAAGGTTATTACACACATAATTAGCACTAGAAGCGTGGCAACTGAAGGTTGACACGTGTAGTGTGAAAACTGAAAGTTTGTCAGAAGTAATAAATTTCGCTACACTCTGACTTAATTTAGCAAAAGAATTAATGAAACCGGAAAATTGAAAGTTAATTTAGTGACTGAAATTAATAGTGAGCTTTGTTTCTGAAGCTCATCGAAATTCGGTAAAATACGGTTAGTCTTGGGCTACCTCAACAATCATTTCAAAAGCTACTTGAATCTACGCAATTTAGAAATAAGAGATTTAACTTTGAACTTGAATTAAATGATTCTAACAATTCAAAAAAATGGCTCTCAGCACTATGGGACTTAACTGCTGAGGTCATCAGTCCCCTAGAACTTAGAACTACTTAAACCTAACTAACCTAAGGACATCACACACATCCATGCCCGAGGCAGGATTCGAACCTGCTACCGTAGCGATCGCGCGGTTCCAGACTGTAGCGCCCAGAACCGCTCGGCCACACCGGCCGGCTTCTGAACAATTAACAATAGTAAAATTTACTACGTACCAAGCTGAGCTGCAATCACAGGTAAGCTAAAATACGGTAACAAAACTCGCACTCTTAATTTGTGCTTGTGTAATCTAAATATTGTAGCCAGCTATGAATACCTTAACTTTGAAATTAAAGCAGTGAAATCGAATGATATTACTTTAATGCTGGCGTCTGAATTTCAACGACACTCGGGTTCATTCCGGAAAAGGAAGGGACCCTGCTTGGTAATGCAATTGGGACAATGAGCAACAAAGGTTCATGCTACGTTGCTGTAATTTAGTGAGAAAAATTTAACAGTTTGAAAAGCTGAGGTCTGCCATTCAGTTCTAAAACTTTACGTGCTACCAGTCTTCCTTGTTGGTTGATTGAAGGTTTGAAGTCGTCGATCGAGGAGGAGGCCACAGTCACTCATTGTCGGCCGTCGCTGTTGCAGCAGCTGGATGTTGGCGCGCCTTCTTCTCGACACGGTCTCCAGCCGAAACGGGCTCTTGATGTGTACCAGCTAACGCTTTCCGTCCGCGACACCGTGTCAGAAACTATTATAGCAAGTCGAGCGCAATTACATGCTACCAAACCCCGAAAGCGCGGCAACTCGCAGGAGCGTCACACAACACACCTGCCCCACCGCCATACTCCAGCCAGACTCTCCTCGGCCCGCGCTCCATGCGGCAAAGTTAACACTACCAAAGATCCTAAACACTTTGGTTCTCCACACGACCTATCGATGTAATCGTTCGATAGCATAGTTTTCCCTAGGCCAGACCCAGCGTAAAATACAAATAATATTTACAAAACGAATCAATTATACATCAACATAAATGCATAAATACATATATATAAATGGTAAAACAATTACAATACATAAAGACACGGAAATGTCATATCCTCAGGTAACAAAATAAGGAAAAAAATTTATAGTACAATAGATGGAAATAGGAGGATATGCATTTCCGGCGTTACAAGGGTTTTATTCCTATTTCCTTTCTTGGGTGTAAGTGGGACTCGTGCAACTTTCCAGTCTTTAGGTGGAGATTTTCCGACGAGCGGACGATTGTTATTCATTAAATGAAAGTATAAAATTACTAGTACTCCTATACCACTGATACGTTACTTGTAGTAATTTAACTACTTTCATAAACATTCCCAGATATTACCTAAATAATTAGCGATTACAGCTACAACCAACTTAATTTGGAACCATTGTATTTTATCGGGAGAATACTTAAGAGCAATAAATGTACTAAAGTGACTGCCTACACCATGCTTGTCCACCCCTTTCTGGAGTATTACTGTGTGATATGGGATCCTTGAGAGGATATCCCAGCATTTATACATCTTTGCCCAAGGAATGTCGGAATGTAACTGTCTGCTTCGTAAGCTAACTGGATCTGGATGTGATGTTCATCCTCGAACAATGTGGCGTTACTTCTGTTCGGAGATTTATTTTTTTCTTTATTGTATTTCAATTCCCCATCAGGGCGGGCTGGCAGCAGCATGTGCGCTGCTCTTCAGCCAAAAGATATAGAACAAACACTAGAAGACAGTGAAAAATATACAAAGGAGAGAATATAGTGAACATAGATACAAAAAAGGGGGAACATCATGGAAGGCAATAGACATAAAAAAGGGGGGCGGCTGTAAAATGCACACAAAAAACTAAAAAAGTAGCGCACACAAAAAGCCACACACTACGACAATTAAAAGAACACAAGGCACAGTATGACCAGAGCATAAAAAGCATCGACGGATGGTGTATCACATAACAAACACTGACAGCGAACCTCAAGGCAGTACACAATTAAAATCACACCTCTTGACACACACGAGAAACAGCACTAAACACAACACTGACATGGCACACTGACAATGATCAAAATGGAGGATCTGCCAGGCGCAAGGAGATGAGGGAGACTGGAAGAAGGGAGGGAGGGGAAGCGAAAGGGGAGATGGGTGGGGGCGCGCTGAAGAGGGCCAGGTATGGATGGATGTGGGAAGGAAAGACGCAAGTATGTTGTGCCAGGTCAGCGGGGGGGGGGGGGGGGGGGAGGAAAACCCGCTCTGGGAGAAGGAGGGGAGAGGAAAAAGAGGGCCCTGGGGAGGGGGGGGAACAAGGCCAGGTCATAGTTGGAAGGAAGGGTAGATGTCATGGCGAAGTTCGTCATCCGGGAGGGCGACGCGCTGGAAACTGCCCTGATGAAGGAGATGGAGGGTGTGGAGGTGGAGAGAGGGATGGATACAGCGATAGGGGCGCGGCAACGAGCGGGGGGTGGAGAGGAGGGAGGAAACCAGAGGGTGGGGGGGGGGATCAAGCCTGCGGACAATGTAAAGGATGTGGAGATGTTGGAGGAACAGGAGGAGGTGGGGGAAAGGGATCAGTTCATACAGGAGCCGTGTGGGGGAAGGAAGGCGGATACGGAAGGCAAGGTGGAACGCATGGTGTTCAAGAATTTGGAGGGCCTTGTAAAAGTGGGTGGGGGCGGAGATCCAGGCAATGTTGGCATAACAGAGGATAGGATGGATGAGGGATTTGTGGGTGTGGAGGATTGTAGAAGGATGCAATCCCCATGTCTGGCCAGACAGGAGTTTCATAAGGCTTTCTGCAGGATGAGGGGTCCAGGTGAGGTCAAGGTATCTCAGGGTGGGGGTGAGCTGGATGGGACGACCATAAAGGGTGAGGTAGAAATCATGGAGACGAAAGGAGCGAGTGGTGTGGCCTATGATGATTGCCTGGGTTTTGGAGCGGTTGAGATGGAGGAACCACTGGTTTCACCAAGTGGTGAACTGGTTAAGGTGGGTTTGGAGGATACGTTGGGACCGTTGAATGGTAGGATAGAGAGCCAGAAAGGTGGTATCATCAGCATACTGGAGAAGGTGGATTGGTGGGGGTGGTTTGGGCATATCAGCCGTATACAAGAGATAAAGGAGAGGGTAGAGGACAGAGCCCTGGGGGACACCAGCCGTGGGTCAAAAGATATGGGAGTTAGTGTTGTGGAGGGTGACATAGGAAGGACAGTGCGAGAGGAAGGAAGTGCCCAGACGAACAAAATTGATAGGCATGGCGTAGGTTTGGAGTTTAAAGAGTAGACCGGGATGCCATACACAGTCATAAGCATTTTGGAGGTTAAGGGAAACAAAAATGGCGGAGCGACGGGAGTTAAGCTGGGGGGGACAGAAGGTGAACGAGGTTTGGGAGTTGGTCTTCAGCAGAGAAGGAGGGTCGGAAGCCACACTGGGTAAGGGGGAGGAGGTGGTGTTGAGTAAGGTGCTGATGGATACGGTGGGAGAGGATGGATTCGAAGACCTTACTGAAGTCGGAGGTGAGGCAGATGGGATGATAGGGAGAGGTGGCAGAAGGGGGTTTGTTGGGTTTGAGGAATAAGAGGACGCGGGAGGCCTTCCACAGGTCAGAGAGGATGATGTTACAGAGATAAGCGATGTCAGTCAGGAAGGAATAGGGGCTTTCACGAAGGTGGCGGTAGGTGACACAGTCGTGACCAGGGGCCGTGTTGCGTTTGGACCGGAGGATAAGTTTAATGTCTTGTGCAGTAATGGGAGTGTTGATGTCGAGGGGGGCAACTGCCCCAAGTATTGGAGACTAGGAGCAAGTGGAGCTACCGAGGTATTGGCATGTTCCATGATGGTGGGGAAAAGAGAATAATCAAAGGTGATCATCTGGGATGGAGAAGATCTCGGAAAGGTGGGAAGCGAAGTGGTTGGTCTTACTGAGGTTATCAGGAAGTGGGCGATCGTTACGAAGAAGGGGGGAGTGGGGAGCGGAAGGGGAACCAGTAAGGCGATGGAAGGTGGACCAGTACTTGGAGGAGTTGATAGGGAGGGTGGCGTTGAGTCATGTGCAGGTCTGGCGCCAGTCTCGGCGTTTCGTTGCTGTAATAAGGTTCTGTACGTGTTGCTGTATTCGCCGGTGCGTTGGAGTGTATCCCCGTCACGAGTGTGCAGGAAGGAGCGATAGAGGCGGCGGGATTCACGGAGGAGGAGGACAGCCCACAAAGGGAGATTGGGACGGTGTGGGTGGATGGTTTTAGTAGGAACATGGGCCTCCACGGTGTCAGTAATTACCTTCTGAAGGAAGGACGAGGCATGGATGATGTCGTCAGGATGGCGATAGGTAAGAGGATGGCTTTCGACCTGGGTGGAGATGGAGTCCCAGTAGGCATCCCAGTTGGCACGGAGGTAGTCATGGACGACCTTGGGAGGGGGTGCACGGAGCAGAGGCGGAGGGGGGTGGTGAGCAGCGTTATGGTGAGAAGGACAGAGAGGTGATCGCTACCTGTGGTGTCAAGGACGGCGACGGCGACGGCGATGCGCCCAAAGAGGTTGGCTGAGGCAATGACAACGTTGGGGGTGGTGTCACTTTTGGGTCGGGTGTGCTGGGCAAGGGGAACAAGGTCACCCTGAATCGTGGAGAGGAACTGATGCCACCGACAAAGGGTGGCAGTAGTGCAGCTATGGCTGTTGAGGTCGTTGGCAATCACATAGGTGTAGAAGGTGTGGTCAATGTGCAAGATGAAGTCATAAGGAAGAGTAGCAGTGGAGCGGGCATAGATGGTGGCACAGGTAATGGTGAGGGAGGGGAAGAAGACGCTGAGGATAAGGTGTTCAGTGGGGTCATTGAGGAGAGGTTGTGGCCAGATGGGGATATGCCTAAGGTGGCCAAAAGTGACTCCACACTGCGCACGAGGACCAGGAGCATCAGTGCGGTGGAGGATATAGGGAGAGGTGCAGATAGAATGGTGTGGCTCGAGAAAGGTTTCATTCAAGAGGAAGGTATTGACCTGATGGTGGGAGAGGGTGTGCATGAGGAGGTATTTGTTGGAGCGGAAGGAGCGAATGTTCTGGAAGAGGATGTGATACTCGTGCTGCGCCATGGCGGGAAGGTGGGGGGGAGAGAGGGAATGGAAGAGGCTTAAACTAGGGTGTCGAGGCGGGTCAAGGTGGAGTGGGCTTGGTTGTGGGAGTAAGTGGCGAAGGTGTTCAGGTGGAAAACGGAGTGAGTGGCAAGGGAGATTAATTGGGAGGTGTGAGGGCACTGAAAAGGGTGAATGTTTTGGAGTACAGCGGTAAGGGACCGGATGATGTCCTCAGCTCAGCCAGGGGGGGGGGGGGGGTGGACGGAGGGAATTGTTGGGATGGATAGGGGGATCAATGGGATGAACAGGGACTGTAAGCTCAGGGGTGGCTGGAGGGGGTTTAGCTTTACACTTGTGGGAGTATGTGGGATGTGGGCCATTCCAGGTGTTACAGGAAGGAGGAGTAGCGAGGTTGGGGCAGTTCTTAAGAAAGTGGGAGGCCTGGCAATGGGGACAGGTGGAGGGGTTTTTGGAGTTGGGAGTCAGGTGGTCATTGTACATCAGGCACTGCTGGCAACAGTAGGATTGGGAGGGGGATTTGGAGGATTCAACAGGGTGGTGACGGTGGTGTATCAGGCCACCCTGGGTGAGGAGATGGTCAATGAAGGGGGCGGATTCAGAGAAGACCTACATGAGATAGGTGGGACCAGAGGCATTGTGGATATGGTGGACAGAGTGGATTTCCAGGTCCAGGTAGGAGTTCAGTTCTGCCAACACTTCATCCTCCATGATCACCGGGCTGAGCTCAGTGATCACAGCGTTTAGGTGACGGGGGGGGGGGGGGGGGGGGCGACGGGGAGGCTGGGGCTGATGCAGAGTGCAAGTGGAAAGGTAGGGTGTCAGAGATGTGTGGGGGCCAAACATAATTTGTGGGAATTTATGGAGGAGGTCTGTGTGAAAGGATGGGGACGGAGACTCGATAAGGACTGAGTCCCTGCGGGGAATGAGTTGGGCGATGGGAGCACCAGGGAAGTACTTTCGTATCTCCACGGTGAGGGTACGAGCATCGAGGAACTTAGGATTGGGAGTTGACAGGACAAAGGTTTGGTGGGTGGGGGCCGGGGTATGGGTGGCTGGAGGAGGGGTGGTGTCCATGGAGACGACAGGATGAGGAGGAGGTGGTGTTGACTTTTTGTGGGGAGTGGTGGGAGCAGAGTCGGTAATGACGCGCTTTTGGGGTTTTTTAGAGAGTGGAGGCTGGGAGGAGGGAAGAGGGATGGGGAGGAGAGGGAGGTGGCAGGTGGCAGATCCCTGTGGCGTAGTGGAGGTGCCAGGAGAAGCAGCCATTTCAGTGGTGGCGCCTGGTGGCTCGGCACGACGTGATGCATGCGGGAGACGCAGGTGACAAAGCAATGGGGTGGGTGAGAGAGGGGACGCCGACCACCTGAGGGGTGGCAGCAGAGGTGGCAACAGAGGTGTATGTGAGGGCGGGGGTAGTAGTGGGAGCTGTTGAGGGTGTGGAGGCTGGAGAAAGGGTGTAGAGGTGTGGGTATACGGCAGGGGAGGAGATAGGGGGATGGGTAAGTGGGGGAAGGGGAGGAGAGGTGTAAGGAGGAAGGCCAGGGGCGGCACTCCAGGAAGTGACTGTGGGAGAGAGGGAGAGGGAGGTGTAGATGACAGTGGAGGTGGGAGGACTCATGGCAGACGAACGGCGATGGACGGACGGACGGGCAACAGGCAGCGGCGGCTATGGACGGCGACGAATAGACGGACGGACAGCAGGCAGCGGAGGCGACGGCGGCGACGACGACGACGATGGACGGCGAGCAGGCAGGCGGACGGACGAACAGCTACACAAGCAAGCGGCGGGCGGGCAGACAGACAGACACAAAGTCGGAGATTCCACCCTGAGAGTAGCCCAGGCTTTGCAATCTGACGCTTTCGAAGGAGGGGATCCAACCCTCTAGACGTCGGGAGATGTTTTTTTTTCTTTATTGTTATTTTAAACCTGCTTACAGGCAGGCCAGCAGCAGCATACTACGCCGCTCTTTGGCCATAGAGAAACACAAAAGAGACAAATGAAGACAATTAGAGAAAAACATGGTGGGCATATAAACGGAGACAAACACTTTTTAAAATACATGGAGCCATTCACGGGCGTAGAGTCGAAGATAAAATTTGTTCAGACACTTGGACACATACATAGACGAAAATTGTCACACGCGAACGTAGGTGCACAAAACGAATAACACTGAACCACTTAAGCACAAACGATGGCACACACAGAAACACGAGGCATTGGTCTCTGGTGCGCAAATGTTCACTAAGTGTGTACGAGTCCGGGGACCTGCCAAGAGAGGAGGATGGGGGGTGGGAGAGGGAGCGGGGAGATCAGAGATGCCATGGGCAGGGGAGATAGGGGAGAGGGAGGAAGGGGGAGGGAAAGCCCGGGGGAAGAGGGGTGGAGGAAGGGGGTATGGGGAGAAAAGGAGAGAGAAGGGAGGAAAAGGCATAGGATGTGGGTGGGGAGGATCAAAGTTGGTAGGAGGGGTAGATGGAGGGGAGGAGGACATCATCAGGGAGGGGGAGCTGGCGTAAGCCACATTGGGAGAGGGTAAGGAGGGTGGAGAGATGGAGACCGGGTGGGACGTTGGAATATAGGCACGGCAGTGGGTGGGGGTGGGAGCGGATGGGCGAGACAAGCGGGTGAGGAGGATCGAGTTTACGGGAGGGGTACAGGATCCGTATCCTTTCAAGGAAAAGGAGGAGGTGGGGGAACGGAATGAGATCATACAGGAGCCGTGTGGGGGAGAGGAGATGGATGTGATAGGCAAGGCGAAGAGCATGGCGTTCAAGGATTTGAAGGGATTTATAAAAGGTAGGGGGGGGGGGCGGAAATCCAGGCCGGATGAGCGTAACAAAGGATAGGGTGGATGAGGGATTTATAGGTGTGGAGTATGATGGAGGGGTCCAGACCCCACGTACGGCCAGAAAGGAGCTTGAGGAGAGGGAGACAGGAGATGATGAAGAACTTGTTTTTAAAGTCTATTTGATGAAACTACCGGTCTTGAACGCTCAAAGAATACTAAATTCTCATTCAAATGAGATCAGCCACAACATCCGCCTAATATTAAATCCCAGTACTTGCACAACGGTTTAATATACAGGGTGGTCCACTGATTGTGACTGGGCCAAATATCTCACGAAATAAGCCTCAAACGAAAAAACTACAAAGCAGGAAACTTGTCTAGGTTGAAGAGGAAACCAAATGGCGCTATGGCTGGCCCGCTAGATGGCGCTGCCGTAGGTCAAGCGGATATCAACTGCGTTTTTTAAAATAGGAACCCCCTTTTTTATTACATATTCGTGTAGTACGTAAAGAAATATGAATGTTTTACTTGGACCACTTTTTTCGCTTTTTGACAGACGAACAGTTGGTAACAGGTAGGTTTTTCAAATTAAATACAGAACGTTGGTACGTTTGAACATTTTATTTCGGTTGTTCTAATGTAATACATGTACCTTTCTGAGAACACATGCTGTTACAGCGTGATTACCTGTAAATACCACATTAATGCAATAAATGCTCTAAATGATCTCCGTCAACCTCAATGCATTTGGCAATACGTGTAACGACATTCCTCTCAACAGCGAATAGTTCGCCTTCCGTAATGTTCTCACATGCATTGACAATACGCTGACGCATGTTGTCAGGCATTGTCGGTGGATCACGATGGCAAATATCCTTCAACTTTCCCCACAGAAGGAAATCCGGGGACGTCACATCCGGTGAACGTGCGAGCCATGGTATGGTGCTTCGACGACCAATTCACCTGTCATGAAATATGCTATTCAATACCGCTTCAACCGCACGCGAGCTATGTACCGGACATCCATCATGTTGGAAGTACATCGCAATTCTGTCATGCAGTGAAACATCTTGTAGTAACATCGGTAGAACATTACGTAGGAAATCAGCATACATTGCACCATTTAGATTGCCATCGATAAAATGAGGGCCAATTATCCTTCTCCCATAATGCCGCACCATACATTACCCGCCAAGGTCGCTGATGTTCCACTTGTCGCAGCCATCGTGGATTTTCCGTTGCCCAATAGTGCATATTATGCCGGTTTACGTTACCACTGTTGGTGAATGACACTTCGTCGCTAAATAGAACGCGTGCAACAAAATCTGTCATCGTCCCGTAATTTGTCTTGTGCCCAGTGGCAGAACTGTTCACGACGTTCAAAGTCGTCGCCATGCAATTCCTGGTGCATAGAAATATGGTACGGGTGCAATCGATGTTGATGTAGCATTCTCAACACCGACGTTTTTGAGATTCCCGATTCTCGCTCAGTTCGTCTGCTACTGATGTGCGGACTACTTGGGCATCATCATTTGTTGCAGGCCGTGGTTGACGTTTCACATGTGGCTGAACACTTCCTGTTTCCTTAAATAACTATCCGGCGAACGGTCCGGACACTTCGATGATGTTGTCTAGGATACCGAGCAGCATACATAGCACACGCCCGATGGGCACTTTGATCACAGTATCCATACATCAACACGATATCGACCTTTTCCGCAGTTGGTAAACGGTCCATTTAACACGGGTAATGTATCACGAAGCAAATACCGTCCGCACTGACGGAATGTTACGTGATATCACGTACTTATACGTTTGTGACTATTACAGTGCAATCTATCACAAAGCGAAAAAAGTGGTCCAACTAAAATATTCATATTTCTTTACGTACTACACGAGTATGTAATAAAAAATGGGCGTTCCTATTTTAAAAAATGCAGTTGATATCCGTTTGACCTTTGGCAGCGCCATCTAGTGGGCCAACCATAGCGCCATCTAGTTTCCCCCTTCAAGCTAGACGAGTTTCGTTGTTTGTAGTTTTTTCGTTTGATGCTTATCTGGTGAGTTATTTGGCCCGGTCACTATCAATGGACCACCCTGTATAAGAATGTTAATACTGCGTTGTAGTTAGAGTTCTTCCCTACACGAATTCTGAAGTTCAAGCTCTCACAGAGATTTTATTAATTTCGAAGGGTCAATATTCCTCTCATTCCTCGTAATACTATCCTTCATGTAAAATATTGTACATGAAACTATTCTTCAAACAAATATCACTGAGTCCCGCTGGAAACTGTTTCAGCGGGACTCAGCAGTAGCAGCAGCAGCGTCTTCTGGATCGCCGAATATTGAATAAAGTTGATTTCAGGATCTGGCAGCAAACCCGAGGAGACTTCCAAGAAATATCACAGTCACTTACTTTCACACAACCAACAAATAGGAATCATAAAGAGGATAAATGTTGTAAGGCAAGTCCCATATATTTTTGAAGAGGAAAATACAAGCACTGCCTCTCGGAGTTCCCTGTCTATTCTTTAAATATTTCAGTTCAATTCTAGTTCAACATTAGACGCAATAATAGCTTGGCCTGGAGCAACATAATAGTATTACGTCACTCAATCAATTCTACAAACGCAAGACTGACTATACAGAGTTTAATTGTATTTTGCTTTTATAAGTATTCATCATCATGTAGTCTACAGATACAGAAAAACCCCAGAATATCGTGAAATAACTATTTATTTTTTGATTATATGTAAACTGCCACGGGTAAATAGATACCTGTTAAAAACGTTAAAGCCAAAGATAAACAGGGAAACGTAACTAAGTTTCTTCACTCACTATCGGTAGTTTGGGCTTCTCACACCTTTATAGCAGAAGCAGTGTCTTGTCGCATGCTGTTCTCATTCTTACATATATTTATGGGCTCCATTAGAATTTAGTTTATACATTTTGAAAGAATCACGTTTTATTATTATTATTAATTATGATATTAATATTTTTCATTTGGAAAATCTGTTGATATTTCTTACTAACGTTAGAACCTTTGTTAGCTTATGTAGTGCGTTGCTTAAAATGTTAGTTATATTCCAGTTCCAAGCGATTTGTATAAAATGTTAGAATTTCAATCATTTATAAAGGATACAGCTCTTCAGAATCACGCGCGTGCGCGCGCGCGCGCACGCATATGTTTGTGTGTGTGTGTGTGTGTGTGTGTGTGTGTGTGTGTGAGCTTGGCGGGAGGGAGGGGGGGGGGGCGGGGGTGATTTCGCCACACATGGCTTGGCTTGATCACACGTGCAGGTTCTAGGCACTGATCCACTTTCCAATGACCCCTCCGGCCCACAATACGCATTTACTTATGACAATTGATCAAGATAACAAGATAATTGTAATAGGAAGTCATTGAAATAACGATGTCATTTTGAAGTTTATTTTGGAGAAAACACAACAAATCTGTTGCCTTACCTAACGATGTTGTGAGTGATATAATTATCGCCCACAATCGAATCCGGGCAGCTTAGAATAATTGCAGTTACTTTTGCGTAATATTACAGAAGAGCAAATTTCCTTCTTGTCTATACCACAAGATGGCTATCAACCAAGAGGTCTTTCTTTTCCTTTCTTTCCGAGAATATCTCGGAACTCTAAGTACATCGTGTGGTTGCAGGCAGCGCAGGTAATTTGTTATCTCCGGCGCAAAGCGTGCGCTTCCTTCACAGAATATAAAACGATATACTACGCCGTCGCCGCCTGCGCAGTCGTGGTCTGGTCGTATATCTCCCCCAGCACTTCCAGATACTGCATTACGCGTCAAATGTCCTTCCTGTTACAGTTTTGTAACAATCTTGCACAAGATGAATCCTGTACCTGTTATTTCGTCCTGCCGCTCAGCAATATATGCCATAGACTCTCCTATCTTTATTCACGAGATGCGACATATTCGGAATAACTTTTCACAGCGATCCACGAAACATTTCTTTTGTTCTAAGTTCAGTCACGGATCACAAAAGTTTTATTAACCAGGTAATTAATTTCTGTCAGCTATGATCATCTTCATACATAAAAAATAACATATAAATGTAGCTTGATTTACAATGTCTCCAAAATACAGAATCAGAAATCAACTTTATTAGTAAACGCGAACGAAACGTTAACTGACACTAACTCTAAAGTTAAATTCACGGGAGAAATTTCTGGTCCATTTAATATAAAGACTGGTGTTAGACAGGGAGATGGACTCTCCCCATTACTGTTTAACTGCGTTTTGGCAAAGGTGATTACAGAAACCGAGAGCAAATGTCGAGTCAAAATATAGATCAATCAATCACGGTAGGTAGAGGTAATAATACATTAGATTGCCTCACCGTTGTTGATGATCTGGAAATTTTCATTGGTGATATTACCACAGCTCAAATGCTAATTGAAATTCTTAAAGAAGTTGGGGAAAAAGACTACAAGTATCATTCGAAAAAACGGAATATATGACATGTAACAAATAAGCACCAAAGCTTTTGAAAGCAAAACGTGGAAAAATAAAAAGGGTTGCTCAGTTTAAATACTTAGGGGAAATCATACAAGAAAACCTTCTGGAAAAAGTTGCTAACGAAGACGGCTGTCAAAAAATGGCAACTACATTCAGATTAACATAAAATGTTTGTAATACGAAATCACTTTCTAAAACCAGTAAGCTTAGACATCAGAGCACTGTAGTGAAACCTGAATGTCTTTATGGAGCATAAACTTTAATTTTACATAGAAAGATGGATACTGAAGAAATTCAAACGAAAGAAAGAAAGATTATTAGGAAATATTACTCCCCAAAATTACTGATGGAGAAACTTACAGACTGAGAAGCAATAAGGAAATAGAAGAATACACGAACATACAAGGCAACATGAGAAAACTATGACTTAAATTTTATGGGCACATTAAAAGAATGGCTCCTCAATAGGATGACAAAACAAATAGTAGAATTCTACGAAAACAACAGTAAGGCCAAAAGTGAGCCAATTAAATGGATCGCTGCCATTAAGGAGGATCTTAAAGCATCCAGTATAACTGCGGCAGACTTTACAGATAGAAAAACATTCAGACAAAAGATTTTGATTAGAGAGTTGGTCAGAGAGAAATTAGAAAACTTACTGGATCATCGTGGTCTGATGAGAGAAAGATACTTCATTCTGAAAGGATGAATAAATTTGTACACAACCATCAGCAGTGACATTGATGAATTGTACCTCGCATGATCCTTTTGGGCCCATACGTGAATAATAATAATGACATGACAATATTTCCCCAGTTGAGTGCATCCAGAACATTTCACAACGTGTCATTGCGTATATAGACGGTACAGTCACACTGATGAGCCACACAACCTTCGTCACAAAATGTAACAATTTTTCTGAGTACCATGGACGCAAATGCATCACACATGTTTACACTTAACAAATGGTTCAAATGGCTGTGAGCACTACGAGACTTAACTTCTGAAGTCATCAGTCCCCTAGAACTTAGAACTACTTAAACCTAACTAACCTAAGGACATTACACACATCCATGCCCGAGGCAGGATTCGAACCTGCGACCGTAGCGGTCGCGCGGTTCCAGACTGTAGCGCCTAGAACCACTCGGCCACTCAGGCTGGCTAACACTTAACAGACAAGAGGTATAGTGTCGTGCACTGACGAGTGACGTTCTTCGATGATGGCTCGCAAGATGTCGCTGCTACACATCAGTTCACATACTTTTTAAGTAATTGTCCAAAATATTTTCTACAGACTGTCGAAAATAAATCTCAAAATGCAGTTTACTTTACTTACGTGTTATAAAATAAGCTATCATAATGGAAGAGGCTTTATAAAAAATACTAGCTGCGTTACAAATTACTCAGCGTCGTTAAAGTGAAATCCTCTTCCTCCGAGCGCGCGCATCGCGCCCGCACAATCTATCCACCAAAACTGATCCTACAAACCGGTTCTCAGACATATGCACAGTATCCAACATAACGACAGTAAGCGCTAATGTCCCACTGAATTTACTCCTGAGCTGCAGCAAAAAAATTGTAACAAAGGAAGTTTTATTACATTATAATTCTATGTTACAAAACAAATGCACTACCATAGTACAAGGGGCGTTCAGAAAGTTTTGCACAGTCGTCGTTAATTTTTTTATTTTTGCAGGAGGGGAATGAAATTTTTTGTGAACATACTTGGGACATTTAGCTATATGTTGGTATATAAAAGTATTTTATTTACAGGTGAGCCGTAATGGACCGTGAATTAGACGTCAGGTTGCGACGACGGTCGGTGAAGGAGTGCCTCTTCAAGACAGGCGATGACTCTGCCACATCGATTCACAGGAAGCTGCTCCCTGTTTATGGGGAGGACACAGTTGATCGCAGCAGAATCCAGCGGTGGTTGCAGAGGCTTAAAGAAGGTGATTTCTCTCTACTGGACAATCCACGATGTGGTATAACATCAACGGCAGTGGGTGATGTGAATAAGGAGACCATTGATCAAATCATCCAAAATGACAGATGTGTGACGACACGACAGCTTGCTGAAATGACTCGTTTGTTATTAGGTAGTGTGGTATTACTGGTACAGTCACTAGGGCACAGTCGGCCGGGGTGGCCGAGCGGTTCTAGGCGCTACAGTCTGGAACCGCGCGAGCGCTACGGTCGCAGGTTCGAATCCTGCCTCCGGCATGGGTGTGTGTGATGTCCTTAGGTTAGTTGGGTTTAAGTAGTTCTAAGTTCTAGGGGACTGATGACCTTAGAAATTAAGTCCTATGTCTCCGGCATGGGTGTGTGTGATGTCCTTAGGTTAGTTAGGTTTAAGTAGTTCTAAGTTCTAGGGGACTGATGACCTTAGAAGTTAAGTCCCATAGTGCTCAGAGCCATTTGAACCATTTGAACTAGGGTACAGAAAAATCTGTGCACGTTGGGTGCCTAGGTTATTGACAAGACAAATGAAAACGATGAGGAAGAATGTGTGGGAGGGTCTCACGAACACCTTTACTGAAGAGTGGAAACAGTGTTTTGGCGGCGTCATTGTTGTTGTTGTTGTGGTCTTCAGTCCTGAGACTGGTTTGATGCAGCTCTCCGTGCTACCCTATCCTGTGCAAGCTTCTTCATCTCCCAGTACTTACTGCAACCTACATCCTTCTGAATCTGCTTAGAGAATTCTTCTCTTGGTCTCCCTCTACGATTTTTACTACTTCAACCTAACTAACCTATGGTCCTCACTCACATACATGCCCGAGGTAGGATTCGAACCTGCGACAGTAGCAGTTGCGGCTTCAGGGTCAGCTCATCAGACTACACCATGACAATGCCACACCCATACAGCCTTTATGACGCAGGAGAAAATCAGGAAAACTGGTTGGAAAATTGTTCCTCATCTTCCCTGCAGTCCGGATTTGGCTCCGTCTGATTTTTACCTCTTTGGTCGCCTTAAGGCCCACCTGCGCGGTAAAACATTTGATAGTGAGAAAGACCTTATTTCCTGTGTCAAGCGGTGGTGTGAAAGTCAATCCCCAGAATTTTACCAAAGTGCATTTACATCATGGAAAGAACGTTGGGCGAGATGCGGTACAGCTGATGGAGGCTATTCCCCCTTTTTTTTTTTAAAAAAAAAAAAAAAAAAAAAAAAAAAAAGATTAGAGACGACTGTGCAAAACTTTTTGAACGCCCTTTTTTTTACGCATTCAAATCATGGAAACGACAGATGTGCAGCTCAACAATTAAACACAACTAAGATTTTTATAAATGGACAAACTAGGTCCTCACAATTCACCCAGTCTGGGGTGCACAAAAGCCGGTTCAGTTACACATTTATAAGAAGAGTAAAATTAACTGCTAAGACGGACTGCAAGTATTAATTGGTGAATTTACTAGTTTTTGTCGCGCAAAAAACTGCTTATGGCAGTGATTTGTACAACCCTTCCTACCTAGTACGCGATAGGTCGTGACAAGAGAGCGTAGCGCCTTATAGTGTTAATATCTACTGTGACACTAGCGAATTTGAAGCACCTAAACCGCACAAAAAATGTCATGTATCATTAATGTTTTGAATGGGAGGCAGTTAGTATTGACAGCTACATTGTTGGATATGTAATTCTTACAAAGGTGACTAGGAGAGGAGAACTATAAATCAAGGCAGTGAATGTCGTTACATTACAGACGACTTTCATCATCGTGTCTTTAATTAGTTCAAATGAAACATTTCTTAAACATATATAATTTTATTATAATTCCTATAGTACAGTTCTTATGATAATTTTTTAATAATATATATCTTAGTAACAATGAAACAGTTCTTTGTTTATTCCCACAGTCGTCGCAATAAAGCGAAGTGTCAATTGAATGACGAAAACAAACATTTTCCTTACGCCAAGCACACATGAGGAAAAAAAATTTATGCATTCACGCACGTCATAGTAGTTACTAGTTTTGTATGGTCGTAACTGCAATGTAGTGAGAGAAATGGTTCAGGCCATTTCTCTGCTTATTGTGCTGCATACCTAGAATAAATACATTAAGCAACTGGAAAAATGTGTCCATGCAGAAAGATCTACATCTACATATATACTCCGCTAGCCACCAAGCGGTGTGTGGCGGAAGACACAATTCGCCCCAAAGTCATATTAGCCCCCCCCCCTCCCCCCTCTGTTCCACTCGCGGATCGCGCGAGGGAAAAACGACTGAACGCCTCAGTACCAGCTCTTATTTCCCTTATCTTTGAATGATGATCATTAAGCAATTTGAAAGTTGGTGGTAATAATACATGCTCTACATCCTCGGTGAAGATTGGATTTCGGAATTTAGTGAGCAGCCGCTTCTGTTTAGCGCCTCGTCTATCTGCAAGTGTGTCCCACTTCAAACTTTCTATGAGATCTGTAACGCTCTCGCTATGGCTAAATGTACCAGTCACGAATCTTGCCGCTCTTCTTTGGACCTTCTCAATGTCTTGAATCTGACCCAACTGGTAAGGGTCCCATACAGACGAACAATACTCTAAGACTGGACGAACTAACGTATTGTAAGCTATTTCCTTTGTTGAAGGACTGCATCGCTTCAGGATTCCACCAATAAACCGAAATCTAGAGTTCGTCTTACCCGTTACTTGTGTAATCTGATCATTCTATTTGAGATCATTTCGAATAGTCACACCCAGATACTTGACTGATCTTACCGCTTCCAAAGACTGATCATTTATTTTGTACTCAAACATTAATGGGGATTTTCGCCTTTTATACGCAGTAGGTTACACTTACTAATACTGAGAAATAACTGCCTGTCATTACATCACGCATTTATTTTCTGCAAATTCTCATTGATTTGTTCACAACTTTCGTGTGATACTGCTTCCCTGTAGACTTCAGCATCATCGGAAAACAGTCTAAGGTCGCTGTCAATACCATCAACCAGATCGCTTACGTAAATAGTGAAACGCAGAGGACCTATTACGCTGCCCTGGGGAACACCTGAAGCTACTCTTGTTTCTGTTGAAGTCACCCGTTCAGGACGACATACTGCTCCCTGTCTGTTAGACAACTTTCTATCCAACCCCATATGTCATTGGATAGACCGTAAGCGCGTACTTTTTGTAGCAAGCGACAGTGCGGAACTGAGTCGAACGCCTTTCGAAAGTCGAGAAATTTGACATCAACCTGGAAGCCGGTACCTAGAGCCTGTTGTATATCATGCACAAAGAGAGCCAGCTGTGTCTCGCATGACCGCAGTTTCCTAAAACCGTGCTGGCTTCTGCAGATGAGCTTCTCAGAGTCTAGAAAGGTCATTACGTCTGAACACAAAATATGTTCCGTGATTCTACAACAAATCGATGTCTATGAAATTGGCCGGTAATTATGTGCATCCTATTTTCTACCCTTTTTATAAATTGCTATGAGCTGGGCCTTCTTCCAGTCCCGTGGAACTTTCCGCCGTTCCAAGAATCTCTGATAGATGACGAATAAGAATGGTGCTATATTTGTAGACAAGATAAAGCGCAAATTACTGAATTATAGGGATATTGTTTCCGTCATAAATCTCAGATGACACGAAAACACCGGAAATTATATTGTCCGACAATGTCTTAAAATACATTGCACAGTCTATCGAGAGTCACACTCGTTGTTCTGTGTTGAATGTGAATTATGTAAAATCTTTTCATCGTCCTCCTGAAAGTCAGAGGTATCATTATGTCGAAGCCATGAGTCCAACAAAAATAATGAATTAATTTCTGCAACTGTTTAGAAACCTCGTCGAATGAAATGTCAAAAATTATTCTCTACTGTTTTTCCAGATCTTGATAGGTCGATTATAAGATTTTTGCCATTAAAAAGCCCTTTTATTATTTTTCTTCTAACCTGCCTTGAGATCTCTGAAATTCTGGAAACAGTAATCCACTTATGCTTATCACTATCATTGTTGTATATGAAAGTGTCATATCATTAATCTATTACAAAGCAGAGTCTCTTTTTCACCCAGAAATGATAAAGTACGATTTGTTCGCAGTTCTTTCACGAAATCTGACTGACTGGCGTTAGATACAGCAGATGCGGGAATAACAGTAAGCTTTATCTTCGCATCACCTGCGAACTAATAGCATCTCCTTTACACCTTTACTTGAAGTAAACTTCGTTGTTTTGCAACTTTCTACACTGTATGATTTCTTGAATCTGCTTAAGTCGTCCAAGAAGACTTGAAATCATCAGTATTTATCTCAACTGCGATTTGGAGGGCATACCCTTGTAGATCTCTATTGTGTCTCTCGAGCAGTTCTACATGGTTTACTTCTCTAAAGAACTGTTTTTTACGTTCAGAAAAATGGCTCTTAGCACTATGGGACTTAACATCTCAGGTCATCTGTCCCCTAGAACTTAGAACTACTTAAACCTAACTAACCTAAGGACATCACACACATCCAGGCCCGGGGCAGGATTCGAACCTCCGACCGTAGCGGTCGCGCGGTTCAAGACTAAAGCGCCTAGAACCGCTCGGCCACCAGCTTCCGGCGTTGTTTACTTTATTTATTCAAGTTTAAGGGTCTATGCTGGTTATTAATGGAAGGTAACTGGGCTTTGTGGCCACTCTGTTGAGTTAAACTTTCAGACAGTTTCTCTTTCATAGTTCTGTGAGTTTCATTTTGTCACATATTTATCACTTCGTGTTAAGTTGCTTGGTTGATTCGGGAAGGGGACCAAACAGCAAGGTCATCGGTCTCATCGGGTTAGGGAACCTTTCAAGGAAATCATTCAGGAATTGGCCTGAAGCGACTTAGGGAAATTATAGCGTCCCCAGTGCCATATTACGAAAAGACAATATTTATAAAGAAGACATTCATAATTTGGAAGAGATTTTTTTTTTCTCATGTAGCCTTAAAATAATAATTTCTCTGTGTAGGTTTAGATTGCAAAGAAATAATTTATGACAGAATGATCTAAAGAGACGCCCAGTTACACTCTTTTGTTAATTTTTTAGTCGACCTTTACTTCTTCGCTTGTCTTGAATGTGTCTAGAGGGACATCTTGTGTGTGCTGACAAATGTAAGCATATTTGTATGAGTTAAACATATAATATAACTATTCAATATTATTGTGCACTTTTAATTTGTAAGAGGTGATCCCGATTTCATGTCCGCCTTCCTTGAATTAACCTGCATTCAAGTAATTTACAGCTCAACAATCGCAGCGGCCGATGCAGCCAACGACGCCATTACATGGCGATATTAACTTATGAAAAATTAGCGGAAGCGGAAAACTCGCCCGCTATTAGCATAATATTAATTTTTCTCCACAGCCGCACGAAGTTGCAGAAATACTTAGTTTTAAGATTCTTATTTTCAGTAGCATAGCCGAGACCCAGAGCCAGGACTCTGACTACAATACAATGGTCAACGGAGGTAAGAAAAATACTCTCGCGCGTGTGTGGGCCGCAATTGTAATTAATAACTAAAGATCTTTTGCTTTAACGTCAACTGACTAGCCGAGGAAATTTATATGAAAAGTTTATTACATTGTTCAACTTAAATATCATTTTTATGAAGGCCCGCCACGTAAGTCGGCAACAATCAAAAAATAATAATAACAATAATAATATATTAAATTACGACGGCCGACGGACGCGAGATTGGCGCCGCAACTTTGGGGCCCGATTAATATGATTCTATTGTAATGAATGTAATTATGTATGTGTCTAATTGTTGTAAAATATTAATGCTTGTATGAATTCTTTTACATGTACAACAACAAAACCACACCCTGAGGAGATCTGGAGAGGAAAAAGTGTAGAAAAGAAAAAGGATTGCGAGAAAAAAAAATAAGTAAGGTAAGGCCTATTGTGCAAGCATCCTGTGTAGCTCTGTGCGGAATATCGAACCCATGTGCACATGAGATACCTTCGGTGTTTTGTGTATTTATGTGTTTATTTTTGGAGGGGATAATTATTCGTTTTGTGTATTTATGTGTTTATTTTTGGAGGGGATAATTAATCGTGTGTGTATCAGTGTTAAAGATTCGTCAGTGGCTTAAAGTGAATTTAGTATGGGTAAGATAGGACAACCTAAAGCATCCGTACCAGAAGAACAAAATTCTGTTAATATGGAAAGTGAGGATCATTTGCAATACGTAAACGAATCCCAAGCCACCACCTCGGATAACATAATTTCCGGAGTGGGGGGCGAAGATCTGTGGTCGGTGAATGACGCTCCACAGCAGAATGGGAATAGAGTAACAACTCCACTGCCTGGGCAGGGGGGCCAATCGAGTGCTAGATTAAGCGGGGCACCAGTATGCTCACCGATTGCAGACCCATTTGCAGAATTTCTGCGCAGGTTAGAAGAAAGAGATAGGGAAAGAGATCAGAAACTGGCTCAGATGCTCCATGAGCAAGAGCAACAAAGAGAACTGAAAGAAAGGGAAAAGGAAAGAATGTCAGAACAGAGGGAAAAACAAAGAGACGAAAAACTGGCTCAGATGCTACGTGAGCAAGAGCAGCGCAATGAAGCGAAACTAGATAGGATCCAAAGCGAACTAGCCGAGATGCGGGATGCGTGCAAAGAGATCCCCGATCTTGTGCAAAGCTTAGCCGGAGAGATGCAAAAATTACAGATATCGCAGGCTAGGCTTGAAGACAATGTCCAGACTTTAACCAACCGCGTGGATAATGTGGAGATAGATGCACGGAAAAGTATTGACGCATATTTGGAAGTGCAAGCTCAAAAAGTAGAAAAAGAATTAAATGAATGGCTAGAAGTAAAGGATCGCGAGATATCTGCATAGATTGAAAGCGACGTAAAAACAGCTGTAGAACAAGCGACTGCGGCCGCGAGTGTAAATATTGACGCCAGCGCTGCCGCACTACATGCCGAATTAACACAGATTAAGTCCCGTGTGACTGCGGAGTTGCCAAATTGGCAACAGGAGGTCGCGCGGAGACTGTCTGCGTTGGAAAGCAATGTAAACAGTGGCGGACAGATCATGAATCAGACTCCGCGTACTGATTACTATAATAACGCTGACGGTAGCCAGGGTGCGAGTGCGCAACCGCAACCTAATGCGAATTATGAGCACGAACAACATGCGATACCGTGCAGCGCACATCACGAAGTGATGAATGTCCCAGAATGTAGCAATCAGATATACAAAAAAGAGGACAATGTAATAAAACACAGGACATTCCAACCCTTCAATAGCGAAAAACGAAATGTCCACCCTGTTGTATTTATTAAGAGCTTCAGGAATGTGTTTCCCAGGACATGGACGGAAAGACAAAGAATACAGTTCGTGGTCTCCTTCATTCAAGGTGACGCGGCACTGTGGGCCACCGACGTGTCCGAAAAATGTCTAACGATGCAACAGTTTGAAGGTGCATTCTTGCAAAAATTCTGGTCCGATAGCGTCCAAGAAAGACTACGAAAGGAGTTGTACAGTCCAGAAATGTACAATCCTAAGATGGGAACGTTACGCAAATATTTCGAAAAGTATATAAACAAAACCAGGTACTGGGACGAGCCAATGTCCGATCGTGACATAATCAGATTAATAAAAATGAAGTTGCCCAGTGAAATTAAAAGATATTTCATCAATGTGCCGGAATACGATATAGAACAATTCATGGAAATAGTGGATTCTGTTGACCTATTGATCGAAGATATGAAAACCGAAAACAAGTGGAACCATGCAGGCTATAATCAACACAAAGCCGATTACAATAGCAGCCACAGTAATGGTAGTAACTTAGTACCAAATGGTAACGGGAATAGGCAAGAGCACCGGCAACAGAATCAAGGCACAAACAATGGCAATGGTTATAACGGCAACGGTTATAATCGTGAAAATCGAAAGAGACATCATGATGGACGCATGAGTAATGGATATAATGGTAACGGCAATCCGCAATGGCGGAACAACCGAAACCAGTGGCGTGGTCGTAACGAACCGACACCACAGTGGCAACAAAACACAGCGCCACAATGGAACGCCAACCCAGGTCCATCACAGAACACGTCAGGAAGTTACAACCGACCACCGCAAAACCAGAGCCATACACAATATCAAAATACACCATCGGGGAGGCAGGGCGGCCAACCCAACAGTAGCAACAACAACAACCAGAACCACAATGTGAGGTTAGTGGAAGTGACAGACAACTGTCAACCCACTAATGCTCATCCGTTAAACTAAAGACAGCCACAATACGCTCTCCGTTGTTGGCTGCAGGATGGTGTAGTGAGGGCACATTCACGGATGACAGCCATAAACTTTGTATGCTGAGATACAATGAAGGAACAAAAATAGAAAAGGAACTTGTAGACATACCGCAGACATGTAACCGAACTGACAAAAGTGTTGTGCAGGCTATATTGCAAGCAGATATGTATGGAGCACCAATACACATAATAGTCGATACCGGTGCGTCAACCAATGTCATGAGTGCAAATTTTTACAAGTACTTGAGTCAAAATAATAGAATACCAGTATTGCCAGTGAAGAATTGTCGTGTAACAGGTGCAATAGGTGCACAATCTCATATCATAAAGCACCAGGTGCAAGTCGAGTTTACGGTAGGAAATGAAGCAATGAAAAGCTCGTTCCTAGTAGTTAAGGGATTAGGTGTTGCTTGCATCCTGGGGATGGAATTTTTACGCCAGAGGGACGCAAAAATCGACCTCTTGTGCGGGGAAGTAAGCCTTATAAATGAGGATAGACGTGTAATTTTGCCGTTGTTGAGGACACGGGAAGTGCACGGTAAATATTGCCGGAGCTTTCAAACGAGATTCGAAGGAATACAGGTAATGAATTTATATTCTGACTTAAGTACAAGACAAGTATATTTTAAAGATTTTATTACTGAAGACAAAGAGGAAAAAAGGAAACTGATAGCCATGAAAGTTAGGGAGTCAGAACATTTGACTGAAGCACAACAAAACGAATTGACTCAGCTACTTACAGATTATGAGAATGTGTTTTCGGAAAAACCTGATGTTATCGAGGGCTACACCTATAACATCGAAGTGGTACCTCACGATACTTTCTGTCACACAAACTACACCATCCCGTGGTCAAAGGAGGAGGCAATTACGAAGGAAACAAGAAAAATACTTACAAAGACTTAAAGAAGTTTGCTCAGTAGAGCAACGTTTACATATATGAGTAGTAGGTTAAGTTTATAGTGTATTTTTTTCTGTGTGTAAATGTTCCGATTTTAGTGTAATACACTCCTGGAAATGGAAAAAAGAACACATTGACACCGGTGTGTCAGACCCACCATACTTGCTCCGGACACTGCGAGAGGGCTGTACAAGCAATGATCACACGCACGGCACAGCGGACACACTAGGAACCGCGGTGTTGGCCGTCGAATGGCGCTAGCCGCGCAGCATTTGTGCACCGCCGCCGTCAGTGTCAGCCAGTTTGCCGTGGCATACGGAGCTCCATCGCAGTCTTTAACACTGGTAGCATGCCGCGACAGCGTGGACGTGAACCGTATGTGCAGTTGACGGACTTTGAGCGAGGGCATATAGTGGGCATGCGGGAGGCCGGGTGGACGTACCGCCGAATTGCTCAACACGTGGGGCGTGAGGTCTCCACAGTACATCGATGTTGTCGCCAGTGGTCGGCGGAAGGTGCACGTGCCCGTCGACCTGGGACCGGACCGCAGCGACGCACGGATGCACGCCAAGACCGTAGGATCCTATGCAGTGCCGTAGGGGACCGCACCGCCACTTCCCAGCAAATTAGGGACACTGTTGCTCCTGGGGTATCGGCTAGGACCATTCGCAACCGTCTCCATGAAGCTGGGCTACGGTCCCGCACACTGTTAGGCCGTCTTCCGCTCACGCCCCAACATCGTGCAGCCCGCCTCCAGTGGTGTCGCGACAGGCGTGAATGGAGGGACGAATGGAGACGTGTCGTCTTCAGCGATGAGAGTCGCTTCTGCCTTGGTGCCAATGATGGTCGTATGCGTGTTTGGCGCCGTGCAGGTGAGCGCCACAATCAGGACTGCATACGACCGAGGCACACAGGGCCAACACCCGGCATCATGGTGTGGGGAGCGATCTCCTACACTGGCCGTACACCACTGGCGATCGTCGAGGGGACACTGAATAGTGCACGGTACATCCAAACCGTCTCGAACCCATCGTTCTACCATTCCTAGACCGGCAAGGGAACTTGCTGTTCCAACAGGACAATGCACGTCCGCATGTATCCCGTGCCACCCAACGTGCTCTAGAAGGTGTAAGCCAACTACCCTGGCCAGCAAGATCTCCGGATCTGTCCCCCATTGAGCATGTTTGGGACTGGATGAAGCGTCGTCTCACGCGGTCTGCACGTCCAGCACGAACGCTGGTCCAACTGAGGCGCCAGGTGGAAATGGCATGGCAAGCCGTTCCACAGGACTATATCCAGCATCTCTACGATCGTCTCCATGGGAGAATAGCAGCCTGTATTGCTGCGAAAGGTGGATATACACTGTACTAGTGCCGACATTGTGCATGCTCTGTTGCCTGTGTCTATGTGCCTGTGGTTCTGTCAGTGTGATCATGTGATGTATCTGACCCCAGGAATGTGCCAATAAAGTTTCCCCTTCCTGGGACAATGAATTCACGGTGTTCTTATTTCAATTTCCAGGAGTGTATTTAAAGACAATGAGGCGCACAAGATTAGTGCGATTCAATTTTGTAGATGTTAAGGAATAATAGTATTTTTAAGCAATTGCATTTTGAAGAAAAAAAAATGAACGTAGGTTTAAGAATATGTTAAAAATTTCATGTTGAAAAATGCTTTAAAAATATTTAAAAAAAATCAACAACATGTAATGATGAAAGAATTTTTCATTAGTGTGTCATGAATATTTTTGAACTGTAGTAGTAATGCAACTTATGAAATTCAATATTATAGTGTATAAGTCGTTTCATGTATTTATGTCTATACCGATCTTGAAATATGCTCAAGCATAATTTACTTAATAATGTGAGTGCAGGGTGTACATCACCCAAGGTACCTCATGTGTTGTGTACAAGGTACAAAGCAAATCAGTAAACGCGACTACCGCTTAGCAGTGTTAAAATATATTGCCATCTGCTAAGGCAGAGATTTGCACGAATTTGTAGTGCAAACAAAAGTCACAAATCTAACATTAATCTAGGAACTTGCACGCTAGGCCTAGATTATAAAATGTCTACAATAATGCGAGAGGCAAAGTTTTGTAAAGTCGAGCCTGGCTCTGGAGAGCAAGTACGCAATGAGTGGGCAGACATGACATGGGGACTTACCTCAGATGAGACGGAAATACAATTGTATAGTCAAAAAATCTGAAGGCAAGTACGACTCTAAGTGGAAAATAAAAAGAGATAATTAGTGCGAGAGACTGGTAAAATCCAGCACTAGCCAAAATCCAGTTCAGACTGAATGAAATACATTAGTGTTTGTGAACTAATCGAAACAGTTACTTTAAGCAGTGTGAAAAACTGTGAAGGTGAAACTGTGATATGGACAGTGAAGTGCTAGTATTGAACGTTCAACAGCGGTTAAGACGCCAAACGCCAATATTACGCACGAAAAACTGTGAATTTACTATAAATGTGAACTGTTAACGTGAAGTGAACCCACAGTCAATATTTTTGGGACAGACTGTAGTTTCAGTGAGCACAATAATGCGAGATTGGAATGCGATGCGTGGACTGTTGCAAAACAGCGACCGCAGAAACGGCGAATGTTTGTGCTAAGCTCGTATTGGGACACTCACCAGTGCCTGCGAGTGCGGCGAAAACATAAATAATTTTATCAAGACAAAAACTGACGTGTAATGGAAACAGTATTGCATCAAAACTGCATTCACGGGAGAAGGTCCATGTCATGTATTCTGCAAGACAGTGCTAGCTTGACACTCGGAAACTGGCGAAAACTTAACAACAACTGCCGCACTAATAAATGCTCCTTTCCCACTAGCGTAACCATCTGCAGCGGGAAACAAATATTACGTTGGTTGTGTGTGTGTTTCATGTACTACGTCGGAGATGCGTAGCAGAGCTGACTCCTGCCAACAAGAGCGGGGGGCGGATATCATCCCACTCCGCCACACCCGGCCGAGACAGAAGCGCATCGCCAACGGTGCAGCCGATCAGCTGATTCTGACGTTCCGCGACGGCGAGACACACGCTGGCGTCGAGCGGGCGTTGACCTCTCCGCAGCCGCCGCGAACGCCGAGCACCGAACACACCAACCGACGCCGTCGCGAGCCAAACGTCGCGGCGTAGATCATCAACGACACCGCAATCAATTGTTTTAATGACTTCATTTTTTGCATAGTGCAACAAAAATATTTGTATGCACATTCTGTACTCCAATGACATTCCAGGAACAATTAAGTGAAAGTGACCAAAGCAGTTAGTCTGTCGCTCCGCCGAGGTTTTCCCCAGGTTTCCCTACGGCCGCGCCAAATGGGGAGCGAACAGTTGGCACCCCTGGGACTTCAAGTTTATGGACTAACTCGTGATTGTATACCTTTGAACACTGCAAAAGTTGCAACCCTAAGAAGAAGCAACCAAAATAAAACTAGTTGTATTCTATGTCCTTTTGTACATGACTGCATACGTAACCAATTGTATATTATATTGTTATGTAGATAACGTCATCTGTATTACACTTTGTGTGCAACACACCTCAGTAATTACAACATACGATGTGACATATATAGACTATGAAAGAAAACTCTGCGTGTGGACACTGTGGACATGAAAGTGGAAATATTTATGTCAAAAAACACGAACATTTTTTATGACATAAACATTTCGGGGGGCAATATAGCGTCCCCAGTGCCATATTACGAAAAGACAATATTTATAAAGAAGACATTCATAATTTGTAAGAGATTTTTTTTTCTCATGTAGCCTTAAAATAATAATTTCTCTGTGTAGGTTTAGATTGCAAAGAAATAATTTATGACAGAATGATCTAAAGAGACGCCCAGTTACACTCTTTTGTTAATTTTTTAGTCGACCTTTACTTCTTCGCTTGTCTTGAATGTGTCTAGAGGGACATCTTGTGTGTGCTGACAAATGTAAGCATATTTGTATGAGTTAAACATATAATATAACTATTCAATATTATTGTGCACTTTTAATTTGTAAGAGGTGATCCCGATTTCATGTCCGCCTTCCTTGAATTAACCTGCATTCAAGTAATTTACAGCTCAACAATCGCAGCGGCCGATGCAGCCAACGACGCCATTACATGGCGATATTAATTTATGAAAAATTAGCGGAAGCGGAAAACTCGCCCGCTATTAGCATAATATTAATTTTTCTCCACAGCCGCACGAAGTTGCAGAAATACTTAGCTTTAAGATTCTTATTTTCAGTAGCATAGCCGAGACCCAGAGCCAGGACTCTGACTACAATACAATGGTCAACGGAGGTAAGAAAAATACTCTCGCGCGTGTGTGGGCCGCAATTGTAATTAATAACTAAAGATCTTTTGCTTTAACGTCAACTGACTAGCCGAGGAAATTTATATGAAAAGTTTATTACATTGTTCAACTTAAATATCATTTTTATGAAGGCCCGCCACGTACGTCGGCAACAATCAAAAAATAATAATAACAATAATAATATATTAAATTACGACGGCCGACGGACGCGAGAAAATCATGGTAAACCTAAACCAGGATGGCTGGATGCGGGTTTGAACCGTCATCCTCCCGAATGCGAGTCCAGTGTCCTAACCACTGCACCACCTCGCTCGGTTTCTTCTGTTTACACAGTTCAAAGTCAGATTTTATGAAGCAAAGCCTGGTTTGCAAATTGCATAACATTAAGCGTTAAACCCAATGAATATTAATTTATTTTTATCTCCATTATTAACATGCAACTGCAAAAGCAACTGGTAAATACTATTGATGTTAAATGAGTTGCAAATTTGAGTGAACAGTAACTGCTGGCAACTGTTTCAGAGAAAATATCAACGAAAACTAAAATTCGTTTTACAAATTACTATCGTTCAGAGTCGTGTTAGCTGTTTATTGACACGCTGTCAACCTGGGATATGTGCCTGCCATGGTGCGCATACGCAGTCCGCCACAGCTCCGGTATTTATTTCCCCAGCTGTTTGTCGAGCTACGAATTTGGCAATTTTAAACATTTTTTCAAATTCTTGCTGTGCGTGTTAGTAGCTTAAATTCTGACAGGGTCTTTCGTTCGGTGTATCCTTCCCATACAAAAAATTTCAGGACAAGGTTTGACATATCGGATTAGAACCTTCCCTTGCAAGAACCCAAAGTCTGAATCGCGGAGTAATCGTATAGACGCGTGCATCTCCTCCTACTAGCTGCTTGTCTTGCGATCTGATGCTATGCGTCTGCAGCTCTTGCCTAGGTAACAAAAAAAAATTGATTAATTAGGATTCTATATCAATATACAAAAGTACACTTACAAGAATTCCACAATGGGAAAAAATGACGTTGTGGATGATGAAGGACCATGCCTTCCTAACTTTAAATGGGAAATTCACCAGCTGGGAAGCCAGCTAAACAATCTCCACCCACAACCTACTTAGGAAGATTAAGGAAGAATTGACTAAAATAATTATGCAGATGCTGGTATGGTTAGAGAGAAGTCAGCTAAAATGCTAAGAACCAAATGTGTTGTAGGAACATTCAACAAAGGAAAACTGGCACTTCTAAGAGTTATTGGTGGATGGAAGAGTGTTGTAGAAGAGCAATAAATGCTGCAGAAAAAGTAGTATCATGAGATAGTTGCGAAACTGAAATACGATAATTTAGATGCTAGATTTAGACCAGTCCCAGATTTGGGAGCTCTGAACAAGGCGCAGAATAATAACAGATGAAAAAGGTGATTGGATACAGTAAATGGAAAACAAGGCAAAAAGGCAGAACAGTCCTAAAACAAACATTATGACTACGAGGAACAAATTAGGTCAATGAGTATACCGTGAAGTAAACGATAAGGAAGACTGAAAGCTACTATTTGAAACTCAGAACGTTTTGCATAACGCAAAGAACAGATTCCTAGGTATTGACGAAATAGTAACGGAACTGCTACATCACGTCAAAGGAAGGAGAAAGACTTATACAAGTTCATGAATGAAATTTCAGTAACCAGTGAAACTCCGTCAGACATTGACCAATAACGTACCTATGCAACTTCCGGAAGAGCAAGGTCAGACACACGTGAAAACCGCCGCGCAGTTAATCTAGTACCACAAGCGTTAAAAATCAAAGGAAAAACTGAAACTATAGGGTGCGACAAAAGTCATTTATCCGGAAATGCAGTACAGTAACTTCATTGTTTTATGCAAAGTAATAAGTCTTACTGAAATAGTTCTTCGTGTCCTCCAGGGCTATCTACACATTTAACACTTCGTTTAAACACTGTATTACATATGTTGTCTCGCAACTGCCCAATATCGCTAGCAATGTTTTCAAATTCTTGCCCTGTACGCTTATTGGGATTGTTGCAAAAATATTGTCTTTCAATATTCCCCACATTGAAAAATCACACGTTGTGAGGTCCGTTGATTTAACAAACTAATGGACTTCACCCCTGCCTTTCTCTCCACTCCTGAAAATTGTCATCCAAAAATGCAGAAACGTGTAGTCCGTAGTGCGATGGAGCACCGTCTTGCTGCCATACGAGGTTGTTTCGTCGCTTCAAGTACGGGGGTACTGTCTAACACAATAATAATTTATAACAAGATACCTTTCCGCATCACGGCTCCTTGGAAAGTACTTTATAAGGACCCATCACTCATTTGCTGCATATACCAAAACTCTACGAACATTTTAACTCCTCCTGAAGGACAAACTGTAGGTTTTCAGGACACCAGAACACGCAGCTGGGTGTCATAATCCTTAAATTAAAACTTGCTTCATCAGACTACAGGACTGATCATATACCACTGACATTACTCACGTCTTCGACCATGATTATCCTCGTTTAGGGTCTGTAGTAGTGTGGGCGTATAAGGCTTTAGATGTAATGTCTTTAACAATCTCCTTAGCTATTTGGTGCCGTTGTCCATTGCAGTGACAGCTGTTAGTGTCGCTTCTTTGGTGTGTTTAATTGATCCTGGGGCTGATAATGCACACAGGGCACAGCACCAGTAGGGAGTATCCACAGGAGTGGACTGCGTTCATTTGCAGTCTCAGGACTGATTAAGGACACCGAAGAAGCGACAGGAACAGCTGCCCACTGCAGTGGACACCTGCACCACAGGGTTGAATTTCTGCCAGGATATTATAGCGCCATACAAACTTTTCTTGTAGCTTTCTTAGTTAATTGCGCGAATGTGTGTGCAAACAGCCACAAATCTTCTTCAGTAGATAATAATTGTGGGGGAGGAGGGGAAAACTGCGTGATAAGTCAACTACAAAAGTTTTCACCGCGAGCCTTCGATTTAATTTGCAGAAAGCAAGCTACACGGTGGCTGTATATGGGTGTTCTTTGCAGTGAAAGATTGTCTTACCTCTTCATAGTTTCGATCTAATTTCCACCACGTCTGTAAAGCAAACAGGCGCTGTTCTGTAGATGATTTTATGTTCGCAATGTGCACGTCTCACGCTTACAGTGAATGCACAGATGGCACAAAGACTCGGACTATCACTTGTCACAGACCAATCACCAGTTCTGCCATCACTATTTAAACAAATTGCCCTGCGCGCAGGTTTCGCGATTTTTCAATGTGGGGTATATCAGTTAATTAACTAGCTAAAAGCTGACCATGATTGAAATCCACAGCGGTTAAATAACTTACGCCGCAACCGGTATAATAGGGGAAGACCAGTGTGGTTTTAGAGGACGCATGAAGACTGGATGAATGATTTTAGCTCTTGTAACATAGAAAATGCAGATAAAATACCTTCTGCACCATCTAAAATTTTTCGTCGTTTAATATCTGGCGATGAATTCTAATTTACTGCTGATTCTGAGTATGTAGCCTTTATTACAGGAACTAAACTCATGCTCATAAATTAAGGGTAATTGGAGAATGTGGTGCCACACAACGTGGCACTACACAAAACTGGCGCTAATAGCATAGACACATAGGGAACACACACGACACAGGTCTGTAAGTCCACGGTATTGGTGATAAGTTGAGAAAACCGATCCGAAACACATGAGCTACAAAACGCCACTGTTACCTGAACATGTACCCCGACATCAATATGGGATATGATCACCATGCACACCTACACAGGCCGCACAACGGGTTGGCATACTCTGGATCAGGTGGTTGAACAACTGCTGGGATATAGCCTCCCATTCTTGCAGCAGTGCCTGTCGGAGCTCCTGAAGTGTCGTAGTGGTTTGAAGACTTGCAGCGATGCGTCGACTTTTACTTTTTCTTTAATAGGATTGACAATTGTCGTGAATAATTCCTGTACTTTCTTTGTGTCTTCACCGGGCAAGGGTCTCAAAAAGACTGCCATGTCATCATCCTTCAGAAGGAGGGTGGGTCCCACTGCACCCCTGAAAAGGCGGAAATACTTTTGCAAAATAACGCCCCGATACACCTGACCTGTTACAGTTCCTCTGTCAAAGATCTGAGGTGGTGTTCTGGCACCAATCATAATCCCACACCATTAAACCAAGACCTCCATACAGGTCCTTTTCAAGGACATTAAGGGGTTGGTATTCGGTTCCTGGTTCACGCCAGATGAAAACCCGGCGAGAATCAATGTTTACACTATAGCTTGACTCGTCCGTGACCATAACCTGGGACCACTGTTCCAATGACCATATACTGTGTTCTTGACACCAGGCTTTACGGACTCTCCTCTGACCAGGTGTCAGTGGAATGCACCTTGCAGGTCTCCGGGTGAATAAACTATGTCTGTTCAGTTGTCTGTAGACTGTGTGTCTGGAAACAACTGTTCCAGTGACTGCGATAAGGTCCCGAGCAAGGCTACCTGCAGTAGTCCGTGGCCGTCTGTGGGCACTGATGCTGAGATATCGGTCTTCATGTGGTGTTGTACACTGTGGACGTCCCGCACTGTAGCGCCCGGACACGTTTCGCGTCTGCTGGAATCGTTGCCATAATCCTGAAATCACACTTTGTGGCACACGGAGGGCCGTGCTACGGCCTGCTGTGTTCGACCAGCTTACAGTCGCTCTAGTATTCTACACCTCATAACGTCATCACTATGTGTTATTTGAGCCATTTTCAACACACATTCACCATTAGCACGTCTGAAATCGTCTGCACACGTACTTGCCGCACCGTAATCTGACACGCACCAGCACACCTCTGCATATGTGGACTGCTGCCAGCACCACCGTGCGACGACCACAGGTCAAATGCACAGCAAGGTCATACCCCGAGGTGATTTAAACCCGCAAACTGCCCACCACAGCGTTGTTTCACCATGTATCAGCATTATCCTTAATTTATGTATGTGGTTATTTAATATGTAATGGATGTATTAGAATATATATACAAGGTGATTCAAAAAGAATACCACAACTTTAGGAATTTAAAACTCTGCAACGACAAAAGGCAGAGCTAAGCACTATCTGTCGGCGAATTAAGGGAGCTATAAAGTTTCATTTAGTTGTACATTTGTTCGCTTGAGGCACTGTTGACTAGGCGTCAGCGTCAGTTGATGCTAAGATGGCGACCGCTCAACGGGAAAGTCAACCGTCACAATGTCTGCAAATGGGGCACTGAGAATCCGCGGGAAACAACTCAGTATGAACGTGACTCGCCTAAGGTGAACGTTTTCTGTGCCATTTCAGCCAATAAAGTTTTTGGTCCCTTTTTCTTCGAAGGTGCTACTGTAACTGGACTACAGTATCTGGAGATGTTAGAGAATTGGCTGTTCCCTCAGCTCGAACAAGAAGCACAACAATTCATATTTCAGCAGGATGGAGCGCCACCACATTGGCACTTATCTGTCCGTAACTACCTGAACGTCAACTACCCGAGGCGATGGATCGGCCGCCAGGCAGCCCGTGACAGAGCACTTCATCACTGGCCTCCAAGAAGCCCTGATCTTACCCCCTGCGATTTTTTCTTATGGGGGTATGTTAAGGATATGGTGTTTCGGCCACCTCTCCCAGCCACCATTGATGATTTGAAACGAGAAATAGCAGCAGCTATCCAAACTGTTACGCCTGATATGCTACAGAGAGTGTGGAACGAGTTGGAGTATCGGGTTGATATTGCTCGAGTGTCTGGAGGGGGCCATATTGAACATCTCTGAACTTGTTTTTGAGTGAAAAAAAACCTTTTTAAATGCTCTTTGTAATTATGTATAACAGAAGGTTATATTATGTTTCTTTCATTAAATACACATTTTTAAAGTTGTGGTATTCTTTTTGAATCACCCTGTATATATATAAGTGCCGTGATTGTAAATATAATGTAAATATTTTAAATTGCTGGGTAATCGCCAAGGGAATTTTATTTAAATATATCGATAGGAACGGCTAAGTGGCAGTAGCTGTGCCATTGTTTATCTTTGCGTATGGAGAGTCTGTGTCGTGCTGTGAGTGGAGAGGAGGCAGAGCACCTTGAGTCCTGAAAGAGTGCGGAAGTGTTTGTTGGGCGCTCCGGCAGACGCGGTGTCCAGCTATGGTCTAGCCAGTGCAGGCCCACCTACTTCGTTAACACGCGAGTATTGAGAGTACGGTCGGAGTGGACAGGCGGAAGAAGCTGCAGTTCTAACTATTCCCTGTCTCACAATTATCCGTGGCTCTGGATCTGACTCGTCGTTCGCAGCCAACAGCAGCTCATCACTGTCTTCGGCTACACCCTCCATTGTCCGCACAGCTACAACATCGTAAGGCTCTTAACTGACAAAGTACAGCTAAGACTGTACGGGCATTACTCAGTGGCATTTCTTTCACAAACTTTAATAACTAACTTTCTTGAATAATAACCTGCAATAGTTACAACTTGTAGGGTACCTGTGTTGTCATTGTTCTCAGACATTATTACCAAATGGGGTCTCTTTCCTTTCCATGAAATCACATAGTGTTGTAAAAATATAAAAAATTACTAACTATTTACTACCAGTTTTATTTGTTTGCTATGGCCAGTTTCCGTCTAAATTTTGCTGTCTCAGTAACTGTTCATTCTTGTATTCCATAACAGAGGGTTAACTAATTTGCAATTTTCAGTATTAACTTCACTCACTTAAAGAAATTTAAAAGTTCGCTAGCAAAACTAATAACTAAAGATACAGCACAAATTAAGAACAATTTCATTTATTCTGTATTTAGCTCAATTCAGTCTTTCAATAATTAAAAGTAAATTGCTTGCCCTTTTCCAAATTTTGTTTTACGGTACGCTGAGGTTACTGAAAGTCATTTTTTACGTAACAAACTTTTAGTTACAGTCAGTCCTTTTTCTAACCAGCTACTTAATTTCACTTTGCTTTCAAAATTTAGTATTTCAGAACTGCAAACTCAGGGATTTCTGATTCATTTACTTTCTCGTTAACTGCTGTGGTATAGAAAAGCGTGACAAACTTCTGTTGCACACCAGTGATTATTTGCTTAAATTTCTTTAGCATTATCTTTCCTATGATTTTGGATAATCATTGTCCTAGTGGGCTGGCGACCGTTTAATTATCCTTTTCTTTTGGCAATCAGTATTTTTCGTATTAAATACTACGTGGTACCTTCTCCGCACCCTCCCCCCCCCCCTTCCGTGTGGTTCGTGAGCGACTGCACTAAATTTCATCCATTTCAAAATAATTATCATTAGTTGGAACAGATTCTTCCTTCAGGTGAATCTGCTGTACTTTTTCTCCTACTAACCGGCATTATTTTCCTTCGCTAACGACAGCCTTACTCACTGTAAAATGTCTTTAGTCATGCGCGACCACGGTCATTTGTATCTCAATCCAAAATGCTATGAAGAAGGGGGCGTTGCACTCTACGTTGAATAATAGAATGCACATACTTAGAGAACTTGATGGAACACTTGGTATTTGTACACTACTGGCCATTAAAGTTGCTACACCAAGAAGAAATGCAGATGATAAACGGGTATACACTGGACAAATATATTATACTAGAACTGACATGTGATTACATTTTCACGCAGTTTGGGTGCATAGATCCTGAGAAATCAGTACCCAGAACAACCACCTCTGGTCGTAATAACGGAATTGGTACGCCTGGGCATAGAGTCAAACAGAGCTTGGATGGCGTCTACAGGTACAGCTGCCCATGCAGCTTCAACAAGATAGCACAGTTCATCAAGAGTAGTGACTGGCGTATTGTGACGAGCCAGTTGCTCGGCCACCATTGACCAGACGTTTTCAGTTGGTGAGAGATCTGGAGAATGTGCTGGCTAGGGCAGCAGTCGAACATTTTCTGTATCCACAAAGGGCCGTACAAGACCTGCAACATGCGGTCGTGCATTATCCTGCTGAAATGTAGGGTTTCACAGAGACCGAATGAAGGGTAGAGCCACGGGTCGTAAGACATCTGAAATATAACGTCCACTGTTCAAACTGCCGTCAGTGCGAACAAGAGATGACTAAGACGTGTAACCAATGGCACCCCATACCATCACGCCGGGTGATACGCCAGTATGGCGATGACGGATACACGCTTCCAGTGTGCGTTCTCCGCGATGTCACCATACACGGATGCGACCATCATGACGATGTAAACAGAACCTGGATTCATCCGGAAAAATGTTCTGCCATTCGTGCACCCAGGTTCGTCGTTGAGTACACCATCGCAGGCGCTCCTGTCTGTGATGCTGCGTCAAGGGTAACAGCAGCCATGATCTCCGAGCTGATAGTCCATGCTGCTCCAAACGTCGTCGAACTGTTCGTGCAGATGGTTGTTGTCTTGCAAACGTCCCCATCTGTTGACTCAGGGATCGAGACGTGGCTGCACGATCCGTTACAAACAAGCGGATAAGATACCTGTCATCTCGACTGCTAGTGATACGAGGCCGTTGGGATCCAGCACGACGTTCCGTATTACCCTCCTGGACCCACCGATTCCATATTCTGCTAACAGTCATTGGATCTCGACCAACGCGAGCAGCAATGTCGGGATACGATAAACCGCAATCGCGATAGGCTATAATTCGACCTTTATCAAAGTCGGAAACGTGATGGTACGCATTTCTCCTCCTTGCACGAGGCATCACAACAACGTTTCACCAGTCAACGCCGGTCAACTGCTGTTTGTGCATGAGAAATCGGTTGGAAACATTCCTCGTGTCAACGCGTTTAGGTGTCGCCACCGGCTCCAACCTTGTGTGAATGCCCTGAGAAACTAATCATTTGCATATCGCAGCGTATTCTTCCTATAAGTTAAATCTGTAGCACGTCAGCAATTTTAATGGCCAGCAGTGTATATTCTCACTTATTTACTGGCTGTATCCCAATCTCTGTCTTTCTCTATAGATTTTTGACCTCAATAGGTCCGTGCAGTATCATAGAATTTATTCCCTGATGTCTAAATAAATGTACTGTCGTTCTGATCGAAGAGTGCAAGGGTGTACTGCCAGTTCATAGTGTCCTATAGGCATAATATTTCGGCTATCACACATGTCGCCATCGTCAGGTGCGCTGACGAACTGAGCTTCTGAAGGCAGACGATTACCTTATATCCCCTCCCCTCACGGGCCGTTCCCTCCGCAGTTCGCGCCCGCGGACGCGCGTCGGCAGTCGCCAAGACGCACGGATCGGCATTTGTGGCAGCGTCGGAGAAGTTGCTATGTCCTCCCAACTCGCCAGATCGTTTTCGTGGTCACCAACTACGATGTGAAGTTTCTCGTACTTCTCACTACTTGCGTCTTCCCCCGATTCACTCTCTGTCCAAATTGTGTACTCATTAGACTGTTCAATTGGTTCAAATGCCTCTGAGCACTATGGGACTTAACAGCTGTGGTCATCAGTCCCATAGAACTGAGAACTACTTAAACCTAACTAACCTAAGGACATCACACACATCCATGCTCGAGGCAGGATTCGAACCTGCGACCGTAGCAGTCGCGCGGTTCCGAACTGAGCGCCTAGAACCGCTCGGCCACCACGGCCGGCGTTAGACTGTTCATTCCATTCAAAAAATTCTGTAATTCTTCTTCAATTTCACTGAGGATTGCAATGCCATCAGCGAATCTTAACAATGAAATCTCCTCACCTTGAATTTTAATCCCACACTCGACCCTTCTTTTATTACCGTCATTGCTTCTTCCACGTATAAATTGAACAACGGTGGCGACAGACTACATCCATGTCTTACACACTTTTTAATCCGTACACTTCCTTGTTGCTTTTCCATTCTTATTGTTTCCTCTTGGTTCTTGTAGGTATTGTGTACTACCCACCTTTCCCTGTAGCGTACCCCTGTTTTTTCTCAGAATTCCGAAGATATTGCACCATTTGACAATGTCGAATGCTTTTTCCGGGTCTATAAATCGTTTGAAGGTGTCTTGAGTTTTCTTTAGTTTTGTTTCCATTATCAACCACAATGTCAAAATTGCCCCTCTGGTGCCTTTATCTTTCCTAAAGTCAAACTGCTCGCATCTAACGCATCCTCAAATTTCTGTATATTATTCTTCCTAGAAACTTGGATGTAAGAGCTGTTAAACTGATTGTGCAATAATTCTCGCACTTGTCAGCTCATGCTATCTTCGAAATTTAGTCTCATACATTCTACACAACAACTTGAACAGTCCTTTTGTTGCTACTTCTCGTGATGATTTTAGAAATTCCGAAACATTGTTATCTGTCCCTTCTGCCGTATTTGATTTTTAAGTCTTCCGAAAGCCTCAATTTCTAATACTGGATCCCGTATCTCTTCTGCAATGACTCCTGTTTCTTCCTCTGTCACGTCGTCAGACATGTCCTTCCCTCACAGTGGCTTTCACTGTACTCTTTCTATCTATCCGCTCTCTCCACTGCATTGAACAGTGGAATTCCCACTACACTCATTATGTTACCGCCTTTGCTTTTAATGTCACCGAAGGTTGTTTTGACGTTACTGTATGGTGAATCACTCCATCCGTCAATCATTTCTTTTTTCGACTTATTCACATTATTCATGCAGCCATTCCATCTTAGCTTCCCTGCAATCCCTATTTGCTTCGTTCCTAAGTGACTTATTTCCGCATTCTTGAATATCATTTTTTGTATTTCCTTTCTTTCGCCGATCACCTGAAGTATTTCTTCTCTCATCCATAGTTTCCTCGCGGTCACCTTCCTTGCACCCAATGTTTTCTTTCCAACTTCTGTGACTGCACTTTTTAGAGACATCCATTCTTCTTCAACTGTAACTGTAACTGTAACTATTCACTATCGCAGTATCTATACCATTAGACAGCCTCAAGTGAATCTCTTTATTTCATAATATTTCCGTATCCCACTTCTTTGCGCATTGATTTTTCCTGACTAATCTGTTAAACTTCGGCCTGCTCTTCATCATTACTAAACTGTGATCTGAGTCTATATCTACTTCTGGGTAAGCATTACTATCCAGTATCTGATTTGGGAAATCTTCCCGTATATCCTGGCCTTTTCTAAGAATACTTTCTCTTCTTGTGACTCTTGAATAGAGTATTCGCTATTACTAACTGAAATTTATTGCAGAACTCAATTAGTCTCTCTTCTCCCATTCCTAACACAAAGCCTATAATCCCCTGTAACCCTTTCTTCTACCCCTTCCCCTACAACCGCATTCTAGTCCCCTACGACTACTAGGTTACTGTCTTCCTTTACGTACTGAATTACCCCTTCAATATCTTCATATACTTTCTCTCCCTCTTCATCTTCTGCTTGTAACGTCGGAACGCATACCTGAACTATTGTTGTTGGTGTTGGTTTCCTGGCGATTCTGATGAAAACAAATCCATCACTAAACTGTTTACTGTAATCCTCTCTTTCTGCCCTACCGTCCTATTCATAATGAATCCTATTCCCATTACACCATTTTCAACTACTGTTGATATTACGCTATACTCGTCTGACCAAGAGTCCTTCTCTTTTTCCATTTCATTTCACTGACCGCTACAATATCAAAACTGAATCTTTGTGTTGTCTACCTTTACCACGTTTAGACTTCTGACTTTGCATGCTACAGCTTGTAGAACGTTATCCCGCCGTTGACTGTTCAGTCGTTTTCTCATAGACACGTCCTCCTTGCCAGTCGTCCCTCGGACATCCGAACGAGGGACCAATCTGGAATCTTTTTAGAATGGAGAGATCATCATCAAACTTTATGAGTTACAGATCACATTTCCTGCCGATACACATTACGTGTCTTTAATGCAGCGTTTTACACTGCCTTCTGTATCCTCACGATGTTGATTATTGCTGATTTTTCTGTCGTTTATGGCCGTTTTCCTACTCAGGGGCAAGAAAGTGCCGTGAAACTGTCCAATCCTCTGCTATATTTGGAAATTTGGGGTAAGGTCTAATGGGACCAAACTGCAGAGGTCATCGGTCCCTAAGCTTACACTCTACTTAATCTAACTTACTTACACTAAGGACGACACACACATCCATGCCCGTGGGAGGACTCGAACCTCCGACAGGGGGGAGCCACATGAACCGTGACAAGCCACTTCAGACCGCGAGGCTACCCCATGCGGCTCAACCATCTTTGACAAGGCTGTTGGTAGAACCAGGGTGCTTTCTTATGCCGGAAGTCTTCGGCCACATTTGTTGATGATGTTTATTCAAAATTTTAGCAGGAGCTGCATTCTGACATGAGAGCCAGGACATTTTGACTACAAGTTAAAGATGCCCCCCTCCCACCAACCCCACCTTCTTTCCCTCTGTTTGTAATGACCGTAGAAAGTTTTAATTTTTATTCTTACTTTTGTGACCATAATAAGAGTGCAGGCTCCATAGGCAAACAGCCAGTCGACATTAAGAAATAGTCCACCAGGACGTAGTGACAAGATAAGCGGCGGAGGCCCCCAAGTGTACTTGTTTCTTATATGTACTGGCAATTTGCTTTGAAGTAGCAAGTCCAAATAAATAGACTGAATCTTACTGAGGGGTTTATGATCCAACACCTCACATAAGTATATCTGAGAATAAACTCGATAAAAACTAACCAATCTTTTCTGCCTATTGTAATCCTGTAACCTATTTTCAGTAAACTTATTTGCTTCAAACCAAGCGGATTCTCTCCTTCTCATCTCCGATATAAAGGTTGACAGCAATTTATAACCAACCCATTGTCGTTAACGTCCCGATTGCGCTACGCAGTTCGCACTTACTTCATTCTGGTATAGTGAGGTTGTGCCGGGACGTGACATGTTTTTCTTTTTTTTTTATTATTATTTTGTTCGTCATTGCTCTCGTAATTTGTACTGGGCTGATGTCACGGGACACCTCTTCAAACTCATCGTTGAACACATTATCCAGTATTTTTTGTTACACAGAGCAGCCAGCTCTCTGACGAAACACGCTGAGCTACTGTGCCAGCTACCTACATTATAGGTGCCATCTAATCAGATAGTGTACAATAATTCAACCTTACGACTGAGATTGAAACAAAAGAATGGCGTAGACGCTTATGCAATCCGCGGTGATCTTCGGCTTCGTAATTCAGTAGATGGATACCACCTACAATCTCTACGTCAGGGTGCCGAGACCCGGAACTGACGGTGTGTCGGCCAGCGGCGCCGCTGCGATAGCGGCTACCCGCTACACAGCGGACGGCAGCCTGCAGCGCAGCCCCTCCCACGGGGTGACAAGCGCAGTCCCGCTTATCGCTGCGTCGCAGGAAGCGCCAGTATCGGCGCTGCAGGACGTTCACCGCAAAATGTCGGCCCGGCCCCGCCAGCCACACGTCCAGCCCGACAGAGCGTAAACACGCCGCTGGCCGAACGAGAACAAAGTGACTCGAAGTGCTGGCTTTTCACGTGCAAACAGAGGCAGTTTACCCGTATGTTGACATCAAAAAAAGTTTTGTAGTGCCTCAGAAACGTTTTATATCACATATCTGTATCTCTTACACATCCTCCATGACGTAAGTGGACATGATTCGAAGCAAATTGTACTTTGAACTGTCTAAACACGTAAACAAACTTGTGTATTGTCAAGCATATTCATTTCATTGACCGTCAGTGACACAGTTATATCTACGTCTAAGGTCATACTCTGCGAAACACTGTGAAGTGCGCCGGCCGCTGGTAGCCGAGCGGTTCTAGGCGCTTCAGTCTGGAACCGCGCGACGCTACGGTCGCAGGTTCGAATCCTGCCTCGGGCATGGATGTGTGTGATGTCCTTAGGTTAGTTAGGTTTAAGTAGTTCTAAGTTCTAGGGGACTGGTGACCTCGGATGTTAAGTCGCATTGTGCTCAGAGCCATTTGAACCATTTTGAACTGTGAAGTGCATCGCAGAGGGTAGGTCCCATGGTACATTTGGACTTTTTCCCGTTCCCTTCATGTATGGAACGCGAGCAGAATGACTGTTTAAATGCCTCTGTGCATTCAGTAATTACTCTAATCTTGTCATCACGATCTCTACGGTAGCAATATTTTCTTTTTTTTTTTTTTGGGGGGGGGGGGGGGCTACTATATACCTCGAGTCATCATTTAAAGTTGGTACTTGAAACTTCCATTTGACTGAACAATTCATACTTTTATTTATTTTCGACCCAATGAGCTGTATCTTCCGAAAACACAGTTAATAAGGTTTGATATCATGGAAAGCAGTTGTGTCCAGCGACAGTAGTTACTTCAAGTAGTAAAAGGTTGCAGAAGTCAGTCACAAATAATGTTCATTGCATTTCCAGATTTCGGTCAGTGTGTGGCCCTTTTCATTGCTAAAGAACATACAAAGAACCTGTTACAGTAAGGTAACATGCATGCCTTATTCAAATGTACCGTTGTGTAAGTTGTAAATGAGAACCAATCATAAAAACATGTCCGTAAACGTTGGTTAAAACATTAAAACACTACATATAAAAATGGACTATTCATATCGAAGGTTCAGTTCTCTCTGAGGTCGCTATTTACAATTAAAACACAGGTGGCTTTAGTGGACGTTATATCAATCTTAAATATATAATGCACTGATAATATTTATTAAATTTATTTTGTAATTCGCATGTTTCATCATTTTATACTTTTTCAACTCATGAGAGGGCGTTTTAAAGCAGAAAGATTTTTCGCTCTTTTCATATACCACTGCTCATACGGTAACACTCTTGACTGTTCCAATTTTGTATTCTTTAAAACTATGTTCGGTTACAAAGTGTGCAGAAATAAGGAATGTCACTGGTTAGTTCACACAATTTCAACTATGTTTAACTGTAAGACATTAGTCAGTGTTTTTAGTTACAATCGCCTAATTTGTTTTATGTACGTAAGTTTTTAAAAAGTATAAATTAATAAATAAAATTTAAAAAAATTGAATTGAGAAATAAAATTAAAACATGTTATTAACGCACCATACACGTAAATAGGGCGCTGTAGATTGGTGCGATGAATCCAGTTATGTTCTAACTATAAATAGCGACGTCAGTGAGCATTCCATTTGGAGCTGTCACTATATGTAAACGTTTTAATGTTGTGACTTACATTTACTGATATGTATTTTATCATAGAGTCACATTTAAAGCTTACACGGCTAAACTTTTACTAAGGCATGCTCACTGTCATATTGGTTCTTTATGCGTCTTTAGCACTAAAGAAAGCCATTCACTCACCCTTTTGTACTTGACACCTAGTTGTTGCCTATATTTTGCTATTTTAAAGCTGTGTGGAAGTTTAAGTAAAGCATTCTCGACGTTGTACAGTGAGAGGATAGGCATATTCCCTCACCTTATCTATTTAGTGTAGGGACTCAGCATTTTGCACTATTTAATACTTTCGTGTGGCAGCAAAAAACCGGACTGTGAATGGGTACGACACTGAATTTGTATCGAGAGAAGAGTAATTCAGATCTCCTTCTAGTAATCCAGTTTGGACTTTTCCTTCCTTTATACGTCTCACTTACCGGTGAATCGTGTAGTCTCACACACTGTTTGTTATCCTGCACTGATATTCTGATGTCAAGTGAATTGGTTCTTATATCGCTGTGTTTCCTGATTTAATAATATGTTTTTGCCTACCCGGAAAAATATTCTTTTTCATTTTTCTGCTTTTCGTTGATACTGTCTCAATCTTTTTCATTCGTGTAGTAATCTTTTGATATCTGTTTAGGTACTATGCTCAATATCCTTCTGAAAATATGCCGTTTATTCTAGTGTTTGACTCCCATAATACACTCCTGGAAATGGAAAAAAGAACACATTGACACCGGTGTGTCAGAGCCATCATACTTGCTCCGGACACTGCGAGAGGGCTGTACAAGCAATGATCACACGCACGGCCCAGCGGACACACCAGGAACCGCGGTGTTGGCCGTCGAATGGCGCTAGGTGCGCAGAATTGGTGCACCGCCGCCGTCAGTGTCAGCCAGTTTGCCGTGGCATACGGAGCTCCATCGCAGTCTTTAACACTGGTAGCATGCCGCGACAGCGTGGACGTGAACCGTATGTGCAGTTGACGGACTTTGAGCGAGGACGTATAGTGGGCATGCGGGAGGCCGGGTGGACGTACCGCTGAATTGCTCAACACGTGGGGCGTGAGGCCTCCACAGTACATCGATGTTGTCGCCAGTGGTCGGCGAAAGGTGCACGTGCCCGTCGACCTGGGACCGGACCGCAGCGACGCACGGATGCACGCCAAGACCGTAGGATCCTACGCAGTGCCGTAGGGGACCACACCGCCACTTCCCAGCAAATTAGGGACACTGTTGCTCCTGGGATATCGGCGAGGACCATTCGCAACCGTCTCCATGAAGCTGGGCTACGGTCCCGCACACCGTTAGGCCGTCTTCCGCTCACGCCCCAACATCGTGCAGCCCGCCTCCAGTGGTGTCGCGACAGGCGTGAATGGAGGGACGAATGGAGACGTGTCGTCTTCAGCGATGAGAGTCGCTTCTGCCTTGGTGTCAATGATGGTCGTATGCGTGTTTGGCGCCGTGCAGGTGAGCGCCACAATCAGGACTGCATACGACCGAGGCACACAGGGCCAACACCCGGCACCATGGTGTGGGGAGCGATCTCCTACACTGGCCGTACACCACTGGTGATCGTCGAGGGGACACTGAATAGTGCACGGTACATCCAAACCGTCATCGAACCCATCGTTCTACCATTCCTAGACCGGCAAGGGAACTTGCTGTTCCAACAGGACAATGCACGTCCGCATGTATCCCGTGCCACCCAACGTGCTCTAGAAGGTGTAAGTCAACTACCCTGGCCAGCAAGATCTCCGGATCTGTCCCCCATTGAGCATGTTTGGGACTGGATGAAGCGTCGTCTCACGCGGTCTGCACGTCCAGCACGAACGCTGGTCCAACTTAGGCGCCAGGTGGAAATGGCATGGCAAGCCGTTGCACAGGACTACATCCAGCATCTCTACGATCGTCTCCATGGGAGAATAGCAGCCTGCATTGCTGCGAAAGGTGGATATACACTGTACTAGTGCCGACATTGTGCATGCTCTGTTGCCTGTGTCTATGTGCCTGTGGTTCTGTCAGTGTGATCATGTGATGTATCTGACCCCAGGAATGTGTCAATAAAGTTTCCCCTTCCTGGGAAAATGAATTCACGGTGTTCTTATTTCAATTTCCAGGAGTGTATTTTTCCCCTGTTCTACACCGTTAAGTTTCAAGTTAACTTTCTCCAAATGCAGTAGCAGACGTTTTAGTGCTCTTGCATTTCGTATTATACCTATCCAATAAATTTTAACATCCTCCGATAGTAACATATAGCAAATACGTTCAGTTTCTTCTTCATTTATATATAATGTTGCGTTCCACAAGTACACTGTCAGAACTTTAGTATTCACGTGTGCACGTGTCTGACAGCGGTTCCAAGAATTCTCTGTTCACGCAAGAGCATTTCTGGTTTTGGTAGATGTAGGGTAAAAATAAATTCATATGAGGGTGATTCTTTTTTTGTGTGATATGATTCCATACACTGGCGGAGAAAATGTGAGCAATTCATCTGATAATAACAAGTTCTGAAAAACAAAAAACGTACCGCCACATCAAGAAAAGGTAACCCTGAAAAGGCCCGTTAGCTGTTAGTCGCCAGATGGCTTGAAAAAAAAAAAATGCCGCTTTCGTTGCACAAAGTCTAGGCCGTCCACTAGGACACAGGAAACGTCCACCCCTGGAGAACCACTTCGGCACAGCATAACAACTACCGGTACATCATTGACGCGACCAGAAAATAAAGAGTCATTGGGAATCTGCTCATCATGAGATAATTTATAGTATTTTAGCAGAAGTTGAAAATATCGCTTCAGTTGTAAGGTCCTTTTTATTCTTGAATACCTAAAACACTGCCGTTTCTGGCTCTTACATCCTCATTATCAGATGTTATACTGAAACTAAACAAAAGACCGGAGCTAATGATAGTTTTTACACGCAGAAGTTCAGTGCAAAAAAGAAGTTCCATATAACAGTTTAGAAAACAGCGGTCGGGCTAGGCACGGTAAAACATCAATCAATGGCCAAGTGACACCAGACATTACTACGGATAGTCGCCTGGCTAAATAAATGTGCAATGAACACCAGGACACTTCACTTTGTGCTGTGACCCGGAGCCCCGCGGTGGACCATTACAGGATGCAGTGTATCACCAGCGAGTGCAGAACACGGAGTAGCGTACATGAAGTGGAAAGCAAACTGGTAAATCATTGTGGAAAAAGTACCGCCATCTAATGACGGGAAGAACAACACAGGGCCAACTAGTATGGCCATTCACGATTTTAATGAGTTATTTACATTCAAAAGGAGGAAAAATACAAGTAAGTTCCATGAAAAGCCTTAAGAGTACTTTATGAATAGTGAAGGAACATACTGAACAGGCTCAGTACAGAACAGTGGTAAAAGTAACTGGAAGCCGACGACATAGAATTTATGTATAGATCGTAAAAAACAAGGAAAAGTTTTCCCTGTTCGCGAGTGACATCCAATTTTTAGTTAAGTGAGGACACATATGGCGACGTGGAATAACGCGCCACAGTCATGAGTATACAGATAATGGCGCACAATAATGCGCCGTAGTCATAGCATAAAAAATTTAAAATATACAGACTTCTATTAAAAGAGGACATTTTACAGCTAATCCGGCAGGAATGTTTATAGTATTTTGGTCATTCCTTTGCAACAATACAGTTTTCAGTTTTCGAGAACAGACATAGACAATGTGAGACCTGAGTTTCTCCTGGCGTATAATACTTTCAAATAACTTCCGGGAATTCAGCCAGGTAACACTTTCAGCGACCGCCGATATTTCGGCGGGAGATCACCCCGCCATTTTCAAGGCACAAATAACTTCCGGGAATTCAGCCAGGTAACACTTTCAGCGACCGCCGATATTTCGGCGGGAGAACACACAGCCATTTTCAAGGTCGCTGCAAGTGTTACCTGGCTGAATTCCTGGAAGTTATTTGAAAGACATAGACAATGTAAATAAGAACATTTTTGCTCAGGAAATACGAATATGAATGATGATAGAAGTAAGGAATACGTCAGAAATAGATTTGCACAGGCGAAGCTTAGCTGCTGTAATGAAAATTCTCTACTGTGTAATAACTCGCCCTCCGTTGAATATGAAACTGTTATGCTTGACAAGAATACTCTAATTAAATAAAGTACAAATTATAGAACAAGCAGTATTTCCAGGATTTGTTTATCCTTGGTTGGTTCAACTAATTCCCCTAGCTCGCAGCCAGGCTGGTCATTACAAGTCAGATAAAATCTCTGATGGCGGCGTCTTCTGGGGTCCAATATTCAAGCTCTCAGTTGCCTGACCGTAGAGCTGAACTTCAGACTAGGGAGCAAAGCTGTCTCCAGTCTGTTCGCGTTAAATTGAAGATTACGGTAAGTGTCGCTCACAGCTATGGCATATTAAGAAAATCGAAAGTACTGCAGTTCAAATTCAAGGTGGGTTTCACTGTCAGATATTAGGCAGTGCTTCCTCCAGCCTTTGGTGTTCTGGATTCTTGTTGGAGACAAACAGTGACTGAAATGACCATAGTGCAGATCCGTTCATAGTGTCAGACGCGTTATTATTAAGCAACTCCACCAGCAACTCCACCTCATTCATTAATCATGCCACCTCAGAGCTTTAGTTAGCAATTTTCATAGGAAAGTATATCTTTGCAAAATTTAAATTCCTGTAATTATTTTTAATGCTTTACAACTCCAACTCTCTTTTGTAATAAACCATAGAGTAAACTTAAATCTTGACTTTGTCACAGTCATTCCGTTTCAATGATAAAGAGTATGTCAGTTTGCTCGTCTTCAAATTCACTGCTAGGGTCGAAATAAATGATAGCGTTGGTAAATCAGTTGCATACGTTAAATTTAGCACTGAATCGGAAGGGTGTGCCTGCTTCATGGTTAATTCAGATACATTTAAATTTCACTTTCACACAGCTGGTCGGAGTGGCCGAGCGGTTCTAGGCGCTACGGTCTGGAACAGCGCGACCGCTACGGTCGCAAGTTCGAATCCCGCCTCGGGCATGGATGTCCTTAGGTTAGTTAGGTTTAAGTAGTTCTACGTTCTAGGGGACTGATGATCTCAGAAGTTAAGTCCCATAGTGCTCAGAGCCATTTGAACCATTTTTCACATTCACACAGGCAGAGTTTTACAACCTTACATACGAATCATTGACTGAAAGAAAAGAAATATGTAGCAGCTGCTGAAAGATTCTCGTCGTCATTTACCTGACAGACCCTATGATGGCCAGGTTCACATTTCCTAGTTATGTCTGTGGTAAACCGGCAGTTATTCTGCCATGCCGCAATAGTTTTCCAGGAATGGGCGTTTCCTATCTCCTAGTGTAAGGTAAAGTCCTAGCACATCAGGTCTTAGAAAGCGGCATGCCCATCCTTCTGCCGTCTAATAGCTAATGGCACGTTCTCGGGTTAACCTTTCCTTGACGCAGCGCTGTGCTTTGAGTTTGCAGCGCCCGCTGTTGTGAGCTGAAACGCACACATTCCCTCCGTCAATGTACGAAACCATATCGTACGCAAATAGAATCACCCCCATATGAATTCATTTCCATCCCACTAGAGGCACAACATACACGCAATCCTGTCGTGGGAACGGAGAATGCCTTCAACTGCTATCAGATATTGGTACAGACATACGAAACTCTGGATGTGAACGTCTGGAGTGCTATACTGTATATAAATGAAGAAGTAACTGAAAACATCTGATGTGTGTTGCAATAAGAGGATGTTGAAAGTAAGTGGACAGTTAAAATACGAAATGCAGGACTACAATAACGTCTGCTACGGCATTCCGCTGTATCTACAATGAAGCTAGAAGCTGAAGTACAGGCGAGAGATGTTGCAGGACAGAGAGGGCACAGATTCTAAAGAGTGTTGGACATAGTAGTTATGTGGATCCGAACGATTACTGCTCCACTCCTTTTCACGTTTGACAGACATCAGCAAAAACACCCTGTGAGTGCATTAACGTTGCTAGAATCAGTGACTGGGATTAGGAGTGGACCCTTATTCTAGGACGGAGCATACTGGTGTTAAGGTGTAATACTGGTTTATTCCTATTTTGTTGTTAAAGAAGCACACTAGTGTACATAGATTGTGACATGACACCTACAGGACAGTTGTCAAGATAACGCATTACGTCCTGATAAGCAGAAATAACCCTGAACACAACAATATCACATTGAAATATACGGTTCTCTACAAGATGTTCTTATTACTACGCCGTGAAGTTAGCTAATATTACGACAAATCAACCGATTCTGGCTCTAAGTTCGGTACTATTTAGGATCACAATCAAGTCTACAGAGGACGGTTAGTTTTTGTGACAAGATGAGCAAAAGGTTACTCAAGGTTGCTCGAGTTCACAGTGGACGCAAGCTGGTGAACCAACAAGTTTACACCTCTGCCAGCGGAAATTACCTTTTAGCTGCGATGTGTTGTCGGCTGCATGGCTGCTCTCGCCCTCTGAAAATCCTACAAAAAGCTAATCAAAATCCTTACTGATTTTGTCAGCTGAAACTGTTCTATGTTTTTCGTTAGGCGAGAAAACATGCAGTCATGTCTAATCTGGAAAATATGGCAACATACACGTGCGTAGAAGGGGCAGCGTGTATACTTCAATGCCCTCTCAGTTCTTGCGAGAACAATTAAATATGTGGCTGTTTCGTTTCTCCGCTATAGGAGCTCAACGACATTCGGATATTTCTAGCTGAATGTCAGCCAAAGGGAACGCAGTGTTCACACAAAAATTCCTCTTTTGGCGTAGTATAGAGCGTGATGCATCCTGTTCTACACTTGACGCTGGTTCAGAGGAGAGTCCTTGAAGATTTCTGTCTTGTGTCTTTTGTAGCAAACTGTCCCACAGCTGCGTCCTTTCGTGCTTCACGTCATTCCTTTCATCTTGTAGAAACTACCTCTGCCAATCACAAAGGGCCTACATTTAAACTGCATCGAAATATTGTCCTTTATACTCCTTCCGAGTTTATTTCAGCCAATAGGACATTTTGTGCCCGCTCCTGACACCTAAAAGTTACACACGTACATCATGAGTGTACCATGGGCATTTCACGTGTTCAACTGCATTGCAGGTCTGTTTGTATCCATCTGGAAATTCTCCATTGCAGTATTCTAAAGAATTTCTCCATAGCAAGCAGAACTGCGCCGCTACCTGCTCCCCTCGATGTATCGCCTGGCGTGTTCGTTGTCCCTGTCACCGCGAGTCACCAATCCCATTTTAGAAGCGTGCCATTGTACTTGGGCCATGACAGCTCAACTCGTGTATGCCCCCAAACGAAAACTTTTCCTCCAGCAGCTTTTTTCACCTTTTGCTCACTGACGTGCAGGATTTGGGTTCGATGTGTTACTACCATCGAGTTGAGTGTCATCCCTTTGCATTACATACTATACATTTTGATAGGCAAATCTGCTCATTATCGCTGAACTATGTCAGGTGACATATTCATCTTCTGGTTACAACGTGTAATCCCTCATGTTAGGTGCGAAATTGTTATTAATTAAAGCTGCCACCTTACACTACAAGATGAGAAAAAAATAGAGGTGGTATAAAACACGACAAATTGCAAAAGAATTGAAAAGGGTATTTTCAAGAATGGCTTTAAGCACTGTGGGACTTAAAATTTGAAGTTATCAGTCCACTAGACTTAGAACTACTTAAACCTAACTAACCTAAGGACATCACACACATCCATGCCCGAGACATGATTCAATCCTGCGACCATATCAGGAGCGCAGTGCTGGACTGAAGTGCCTAGAACCACTCAGCCACCGTGGCTGGCAGAATATTTTCCAAGGAGACAAAAACATATTGGTAAATCAGGAAACACAGAAACTTTTTCATTTAGAGAGGGCCCATACAGAATCATAAATAGTGTGTTAGATTTTAGGCCATTCAGCCTAAGTGAGCCATCGAAATAAAAGAGAACTTTAATCAGGGGAACTAAACCGAAATTTGCATTGCTCCTCTTTTGAGCAGGCCGGAGTGGCCGAGCGGTTGGAGGCGCTACAGTCTGGAATCGCGCGACCGCTACGGTCGTAGGTTCGAATCCTACCTCGGGCATGGAGGTGTGTGATGTCCTTAGGTTAGTTAGGTTTAAGTAGTTCTAAGTTCTAGGGACTGATGACCTTAGAAGTTGAGTCCCATAATGCTCAGAGCCATTTGATCCATTTTTCCTCTTTTGATACAAATTCACTGTCTTATCCTTTCACTGTCCGGTTTTTTTGCAACTAAATAAAAATATTGAACACATAGTACGAAATCCTGAGGCCCTGTCATGAATAGATATGTTAAGGAGATATATTTACAACAAAAAAAAATCTTCAAAAGAAAGGAGCAGCTGCTGCTGCACGAACTTGAGCGTATGAGAACTAGTTTGCTTGCTGAATCTGTGGACTATACATGATATAAGGGATAACATAAAAATACGTCCCACAGACTGCCAAACTCGTTTGCAGAATGAGCCTTTGTCTATACAGCAGTTTTTATGGGTTACTGTAACCTTCTGCGCACTATCCCCTGTTATCTTTAACGTATACATTGTAGAGGCGCTGAAAAAAGTAAGGGAAAATTCACAGACAGGTGTAGTAATTCATGACCAACGAATAGATATGATAAGATATGCCGATGATATAGCTGTCCTGGCTGAAAGTGAAGAAGATCTTGTAGTCCTACTGAATAGAATGGATAAAGTTATGAGTGAAGAATATAATATGAGAATTAATAAAGCAAAAACAAAAGTAATGGCATGCGACAAAGAAGATCAAGTGAAAGTCCAAGTTCATGTAGGCAATGAACTGCTTGAACAAGTTGATAAATTTACTTATCTGGGCAGTAATATTACCAGGGATGGAAGGAGCAAGGCAGAAGTGAGAAGTAGAATAGCTCAAGCAAAGACTGCTTTTAACAAGAAGAAAAACATATTAACATCTAAGAGCATCAGTCTTGAAATCAGGAAAAGATTTTTGAAGTCATATGTGTGGAGTGTGGCATGCTATGGGTGTGAAACATGGACTCTCGGGACAGAGGAAGATCAGAAGCTAAATTCTTTTGAAATGTGGTGCTATAGACGCATGCTCAAAATAAAATGGATCGACAAGGTCACAAACGAAGTGATTCTGGAAAGAGCAGTTGAGAAGAGAAGCTTCTGGAGTTTCATTGTTAAAAGAAAAGTGCAATTTACAGGCCATCTGATAAGACATAAAGGACTCCTGAACACAATCATAGAATGATATGGCGAGGGAAAAAGACCAAGAGGAAGACCACGACTGAGGTACATGGATCAAATCGTGAAAGATGTGGGATGTAACACCTATAAAGAAATGAAGAGAAAAGCTGAAAGACGCACAGAATGGAGACAAGCTGCTATTGTAGCTGTTGCAAACCAATCCTTGGATTGACCACTATAGAAGAAGAAAGAAACCTTCTGACTGATCTAAATGAGGAGAATATGAGCAAGAAAAAAGGAGAACAGACAACATAGCTCCATTCAATATACCTCTTCTGCTCAAAAATAAAGGAAGCTATAAAGAAAACCGCAACTGCTTAGTCAAACGGAATATTAAGCCCTTCTGAGGCAGATATGAAGGTGATGTGGTATTGAAGATAGTGACTTCATAAAATACACAAAACAGGGTATCAACAGTAGCTCTATGACCACAGATGTTAAGTCCCATAGTGCTCAGAGCCATTTGAACCATTTTTTTTTTTTTTGACGTTGGCTCGTCTGTGAATAGAGTCTCTTTAGAAAAACTCAATGTACCTCACAAAAAATTAACTTATTGGCCTTGTCATCCATTGAAAGGCTTTGGTGTGCATGCCGGCGCTACTGGTGAATATTTGATTCTTTCAAAATGCGAAGCACTGTGCGGCGTGAGATTTGTAACTCCTTAGCGAGCGTCCTTGCAGGATGTGTAGACTTGGTGTATCACATCCAACGCATGCCATCGTATCGATTTTACACAGGCCTGCTTCGCTGGCGTTTCCCCGGGAGGAAATCCCGAGTGTCTCAAGCTCGTTGTACTATAGCCCGAAACGTCTCTGAGCAAGGATGTTTCCCTTCTCGTTGCGAATATCTTTCAGCGCACGCCCGAGTTGCCTCCCTAACAAACTCATTACCCACGCCTAAAGAAATAAAATTCGTAGTACAGAATCTTATCAGAAGATCCACTACAGTAACAATGATTAAACAGAATGCTTACAAATGAAAATCTTAGCAGCACTTACCCATTACCAAAATCGTAGCTCGTATTTCTGAAGATGTGTACACGTATTCTGCAGAGCGACGTGGTGGGTAGTGAACTGAGATGCGTTCGCTACCAGCTCTGGAGTCTTGTTGCCCTTGTAATAATTGTAAACACTTGTTCGCCACGTCTTCTTTGTCCGACTTGCCACATCTCGTGTGCCCCCATGCCGCACACTGTCTGCTACCGCCATGCAGCAGCGCCACTCCGCCGCTGCTGTAGCGCTGGTTACTCCTCGTGTTTTCAAATGGTTCAAATGGCTCTGAGCACTATGGGACTTAACATCTGAGGTCATCAGTCCCCTAGAACTTAGAACTACTTAAACCTAACTAACCTAAGGACATCACACACATCCATGCCCGAGACAGGATTCGAACCTGCGACCGCAGCTCTTCGTGTTTTCAAAAATGGTTCAAATGGATCTAAACACTATGGGACTTAACATCTGAGGTCATGAGTATCCCTAGACTTAGAACTACTTAAACCTAACTAACCTAAGGACATCATACACATCGATGCCGGAGGCAGATTCGTACCGGCGACCGTCGCAGCAGCGCTGTTCCGGACTGAAGCGTCTAGAACCGCTCGGCCACAGTGGCCGGCCTTCGTGTTTTACTGACCCTTTTAATACACATTGATAAATCCAAGCCGCGTGGTATTAACCGAGTGGTTTAAGGCGTTGCAGTCATGGACTGTGATGCTGGTCCCGGCGGAGGTTCGAGTCCTCCCTCGGGCATGGGTGTGTGAGTTTGCGCTTAGGACAATTTAGGTTAATTAGTGTGTAAGCTTAGGGACTGATGACCTTAGCAGTTAAGTCCCATACGATTTCACATGCATTTGAGCATTTGATAAATTCAATATCAAACTAGGCTAATTTGGAAGCGCACTATGGACTGGAAACCTTAAATTTTACTTTGAGGCGCATTCTGTTTTTGACGGGAGGAAAACCTCTATTTTCCGTTGACACTAGACGTCGCAGGAAAGTGGTGATGGGCGATATTTGTTTGGGCTTACTCCAGTTACACGTTGCAAGAAGCAAATTGCAAACTTCGCTAAAACACCAGAGGAAATGGGCCTGACCTCTCTCTTAGAGATTATATTGTACCGTTAGTTAATGTAAGTAGTCAACCCAAATTCCCGTTATTGATAGAGACGGTAGGACGAGAGTATAACCCAAGGTTCACCCACAGCGTCCATTTTATTAAATATGCATATAAAACAGTTTATCCATTCAAAAACACAATTATCCCTCCAAAATTAACACACATTTATTCTTCAGAATAAGAAGTCGTTAATCAGAAAATACCAAACCAAGAAGGTCTTAACATGAGTGTAACTTACGATTCACAGATATGGTCCAATATTTCTGATAACACGTATCTTACCCAAATTCGGGAAATCTTCCCACAACGTCCTAACAACCTTAAAACAATTTCCCTCAACTGTTAATTAAAGTAAAATCCCAAAATAAGTCATAAAACGACAGTCAAAAGACATTATGTAAAACTGTTAAACATTAGACAAAGCTTGTGAAATAAAATACAGCACCATTCTATAGACGAATTACACTGATGGGTAAAAAAAGTCGCAACACTAAGGAGTTGTGCGACATAAACAAAAGTTGGTAGGCGCCAGTCGCTTGATACTGGCACTATTACCGCCGGTATGCGGATGCCAACCAGGTTTGCTCTAAATACGAGCTATAATGGCTGTGAGCTTTTGTTACCTTTGAAAAAGGATGTGGTGAGCTGATGTCAGTCAAGAGTGCCTTAAAAGCGACAAAGACTCCATTATAAACACCTCAGTGAGTTTGAATGAGGTTGTATAATAGGGTTACGAGAAGCTGGATGTTCAGGAATGTATCCACTGTACATTACTGCTGACAGCAGTGGTCACGAGAATGTATGGTCGCAAGAAGACAGGGCTTCCGACGGCCACGTGGCACTACCGAGCAGGAGGACCACCTTTTTTGGCGTATGGTCATGCAAATGTACAGCATCTCCAGCGGAAGTCTGAGCGGCAATTGGCACCGTAGTGACACAACAAACTACCATAAATCGGCTACTTTAATGACAGTTACGAGCCAGACTCCCTGTAGCGTGCATTCCACTGATCCCAAACAAATGACTCTGAGCACTATGGGACTTAACTGCTGTGGTCATCAGTCCCCTAGAACGTAGAACTTTGTAAACCTAACTAACCTAAGGACATCACACACATCCATGCCCGAGGCAGGATTAGAACCTGCGACCGTAGGGGTCGCGCGGCTCCAGACTGTAGCGCCTAGAACCGCTCGGGGATCCCAAACAACCACCATTTACGACTTCAGAGGTGTCAAGAAAGAGCTCGTTGAAGGACAAGGGTGGAGGTCTGTTGTGTTCTCTGATGAAAGCTGGTTCAGTCTCGGTACCAATGATGGCCGTCTGTTGGTTAGAATGAGGCCAGTTGGCGCCCTGCAACCAACTTGTCTATGTGCTAGACGTACTGGACCCACACCTGGAGTAATATCTGGGGTGCTACTTTGTATGACAGCAGGACCACTCTCGTGGTTAACCCCCGTTTACCCTGACTGAAAATCTGTAAGGCAGTCTGGTGATTCGACCTGTTGTGCTGCCATTTATGAACAGCTTTGCGGGGGGGAGGGGGGGTTCCAACAGGATAACGCTCGCCCCACATACCGCTGTTGTTGAAGCCCAACATGCTCTACAGAGAGCCGACATATCGCTATAGCCTGCTCGGTCACCAGATCTGTCTCCGTATTAATGTACCAGCATTTTACATTTTTAATAGCTTATCTTGCACTTACATTAAAGTGTAATCTTGAATCTTAATCACCTAAGTATGGTACCTACACAAAGGTATTCACGAAAATTCATTATTCCACCTTAGTTCTTTTTTGGTGTTGCAGTTTCTTCCTCCTCGGTCTATAAAGTTTACAAAAAATGGCAGGCAGAGTGGAAGGTAGCTTCATCTGTCGAAATTACCGCAATCTTCTCGTCGTATATTCGACATATGCCGGACATTTCTTAAAGACCGTTTTCATTACAACATAAACCAGTTTCAGGGTATACCTCTGAATATAATGCAGTCTGTTTCCTGAAACAATCATAGTTTAATCAGGATAACGGTAGATCACACACAAGCAAGACGCTGACAGCAATGCTTGCTGCTCGACGATGACCCTTTTAAATCTCGTCCAGAAAAATGACATCAGTTTTTCAATGCTCATCTCAATAGTTCCAATAAATCATCATAAGGGCCAGTGAGACATGGAAACCACTTCTAACCCCACCTAAAAAATACGAAGCGAAACCTCTGCTATAACACAAGCCTTACGTTTACTTGACAAGCTTTACACTGGTCGCAACAGTAGAAATCATAGAACAAAATTTTACTTCGTACACAAGACAGATTAATAATCAGTAATATTGATCAAGACAAGCACCACAATATTCTCGAAATCAAGTCAGAGGAACCACTGTAATCCTTGTATATCTTAAATCAAGCAGAAATACTTACTATTCCGATTACATTTGTAAAGGCTGCATCAACCCTTTGACTAGACGAGCTAACGCAATCCTACACAGTAAATGTCAGTGATGCGTGACCACAAGGTATCGTGAAACAGCGTCCAAACCAAAGTACCATCATCGCAACGTCATGCAATTCAAAGGTGACCCGACAAGAACCAAACGTGGGCGACCATTCGCCGCTGTCCCAGCGTAGCACGGCTTCTCGAGTGTGGCTGTTACTTCCTTGTGAACACACACGCACAGGCGCGCTCCGCTGTACGCCATAATGCGTGTCTGAAAAGGCTTGCTTCCACTCGGGAAGCATTCGTGTAGTACAACAACACCGGCGAGCGAATATTAACCAGGAGTCCGTGCAGCTAAACACGGTAGTGTTCGACGGTGCAGAAACCATGCGTCATTCCCCGAGAGATAACAGCCTACACTCGGCACCATTTCCATCTAAGCGACTCCTAAACACAATACTGTAGCTAAAATCGAAACGTCGACCAAAGTTCACTGTCTGCTCGTTATTCCCCACTCTTCACGTAATGTCGCAGGATCGCCTGACCCTGCAATGTCTTTGAAACGGTCGCGGTCGTCTGCAACAGTGCCAACCGCCACCACAATATACAGTATACTAATTTGGTAGAGAAGTTCATAGTGTTTTTTGTTTTGTTTTGCATGTTGGTGTTCGATTGCTATGGGTTTATTTATTGATTGACTTATTGACTTTGTTTTATTTGTAGTTCACTTTTGCCATCTGAGTTTACATATTGTCATTTTGTAATCTGCAAATAGTCAGTGCAGCTGTGGACACTGGAAAATGGACTGCCAAGTGGAGAAATCGGAACATTTCCTACGTATTCTTCTGTCTGGCTTCAATAGAGGGTTGACAGTTGCGGAGGCAACCAGAAACATTTGCGCCGTGTATAAGAATAATGCCACTGGACAGAGTACGGCAAGAAAAACCATTTTCTCCGTTCTAGGCGCTACAGTCTGGGACCATGCGACCGCTACGGTCGCAGGTTCGAATCCTGCCTCGGGCATGGATGTGTGTGATGTCCTTAGGTTAGTTAGGTTTAAGTAGTTCTAAGTTCTAGGGGACTGATGACCTCAGAAGTTAAGTCCCATAGTGCTCAGAGCCATTTTTGAACCATTTTCTCGTTTTAAGGAGAATCGTTTCAACATTAGTTGCACTCCACGTTCAGCGAGATCTTCAAGATTTAATGAAGATCGCTTAAACGCATTAATCCACAATCATTCACGACACGTCAGTATACGAGAGTAGAACTGAGAAAAGTGATCAATCCACCACTACTTGTAATGGGGAAGGTTCAAAAATCGGGTTTATGGATACCTATGATCCAACCCAAAATCACACGAATCAGCAGGTGACCATCAGTGCATGTCTGCTTGCTCGTCATCAATTGGCTCGTCAAGAACTCCGAAAAAATGTTCAAATACATGTGAGGACCTAAGGGGCCAAACTGCTGAGGTCATCGGTCCCTAGACTTACACACTACTTAAACTAACTTACACTAACTTGTGCTAGTAACACACACACACCCATTCCCGAGGGAGGACTCGAACCTCTGGCGGGAAGGGCGGCGCAATCCGTGACATGGCGCCTCAAACCACGCGGCTACTCCCAGCGGCGAAGAACTCCGACCATTCATATCCTGTATCATTACTGGTGGCGATAAATGGTGTCTCTATGCTAACAAAAGGAAAAGAAAGGAGGGTGAGCAAAAACAAAGAAATAACTCCCCGTACAAAGATTTGCGTGCATCCATAATACAGGGTGTTTCAAAAATGACAGGTATATTTGAAACGGCAATAAAAACTAAACGAGCAGCGATAGAAATACACCGTTTGTTGCAATATGCTTGGGACAACAGTACATTTTCAGGCAGACAAACTTTCGAAATTACAGTAGTTACAATTTTCAACAACAGATGGCGCTGCGGTCTGGGAAACTCTATAGTACGATATTTTCCACATATCCACCATGCGTAGCAATAATATGGTGTAGTCTCTGAATGAAATTACCCGAAACCTTTGACAACGTGTCTGGCGGAATGGCTTCACATGCAGATGAGATGTACTGCTTCAGCTGTTCAGTTGTTTCTGGATTCTGGCGGTACACCTGGTCTTTCAAGTGTCCCCACAGAAAGAAGTCACAAGGGTTCATGTGTGGCGGATAGGGAGGCCAATCCACGCCGCCTCCTGTATGTTTCGGATAGCCCAAAGGAATCACACGATCATCGAAATATTCATTCAGGAAATTAAAGACGTCGGCCGTGCGATGTGGCCGGGCACCATCTTGCATAAACCACGAGGTGTTCGCAGTGTCGTCTAAGGCAGTTTGTACCGCCACAAATTCACGAAGAATGTCCAGATAGCGTGATGCAGTAATCGTTTCGGATCTGAAAAATGGGCCAATGATTCCTTTGGAAGAAATGGCGGCCCAGACCAGTACTTTTTGAGGATGCAGGGACGATGGGACTGCAACATGGGGCTTTTCGGTTCCCCATATGCGCCAGTTCTGTTTGCTGACGAAGCCGTCCAGGTAAAAATAAGCTTCGTCAGTAAACCAAATGCCGCCCACATGCATATCGCAGTCATCAATCCTGTGCACTATATCGTTAGCAAATGTCTCTCGTGCAGCAATGGTAGCGGCGCTGAGGGGTTGCCGCGTTTGAATGTTGTATGGATAGAGGTGTAAACTCTGGCGCATCAGACGATACGTGGAGGTTGGCGTCATTTGGACCGCAGCTGCAACACGGCGAACGGAAACCCGAGGCCGCTGTTGGATCACCTGCTGCACTAGCTGCGCGTTGCCCTCTGTGGTTGCCGTACGCGGTCGCCCTACCTTTCCAGCACGTTCATCCATCACGTTCGCAGTCCGTTGAAATTTTTCAAACAGATCCTTTATTGTATCGCTTTTCGGTCCTTTGGTTACATTAAACCTCCGTTGAAAACTTCGTCTTGTTGCAACAACACCAGAAAAATCCTCTGTTCTAAGGAATAAACCATGTTGTCTACAGCATACTTGCACGTTAAGAACAGCACACGCTTACAGCAGAAAGACGACGTACAGAATGGCGCACCCACAGACTGTGTTGTCTTCTATATCTTTCACATCACTTGCAGCGCCATCTGTTGTTGAAAATTGTTACTACTGTAATTTCGAAAGTTTGTCCGCATGAAAATGTACTGTTGTCCCAAGCATATTGCAACAAACGATGTATTTCTATCGCTGCTCGTTTAGTTTTTATTGCCGTTTCAAATATGCCGGTCATTTTTTAAACACCCTGTATATAATGTTGTGCATCTTCCGGAACAGCGATGGTGTGGTGTACTACGAATTGCTTATTCAAGATGGAACTATCACTACTGACATTTATGGTCAACAACTGAGTCATCTTGCAGATGCAATGCGAAGAACAACGACCTGAAAGACTGCATGAAGTGATGCTTCTCCACGATAACGACCGATCGCATTCTGCTGACAAAAAACGCTATGCAGGAGCTGCGTTGGGAAGTTATTCCGCACCCATCTTATTCACTTGATCTTTCGCTCTCGGATTTTTACCTTGTCTCCTCTCTACCGAACAGCTTTCGAGAATCTTCCTTTTCGGATGAATATGCGCTCCGAACTCGGCTCGACAGTTCTTCGCCTCAAAATCACGTGATTTGTACAGTCGACGAATCGAAAATTACCCCAACGTTGGCACGCTTTTGTAAATAGCGAAGGAGAATGTATTATTGATGACTAAACTCTCTGTTATGTGTATTTGTTAGGTTTATTAAACTTATGAAAAAACGCTAGGAACTTATGCACCAATCCAGTACAATCGTAAGAAAGAAAAGAATGATAACTCGACTAAATATTATAATTCAGTATTTTGTTTCTCATAGACAGCCGATATCAAAACTTTAATTTGTCTCTAAACCAATGAAAATATGAAAGCAATTCATCATTGTCATTTACACTGTCACTTGTCAAAGGCAAAGGTTAGTACCACAAATTCTTCTAGAATACAGCCTTTTGTTAATATTCATTGTATTTTGCATCTGAGATTGTTGAATGATATTTGTTTCAGAAAGCGGCTCAAAAATTTTGATTCACGCTGCGTTGTTGAGTCTGTAACTACACATTTTTTGTTATTTGCCTTCAGTGCGGACATTTTTCTTAACTTCTTATAATCTGGCTACTGTCGACCCCTTATACAATCTGAATCATTTAACACATATATCCAGTCTAAAACTGCTTTGAACCTGGATTCATATAAAATAAATTTTAAGAAGATTTGATGCTGCAGGTGTTCCACATAGTCTCCCTCACTTGAATACAACGTTCAAAATATTAACAAAACCATGTAAAACTAACAGAGAAGCTCTTATTTTGGATGCTTGTCAACTCACGCGTCACAGTGGTTTGAATGTCGGTTGTTTAGTCAATGCGTTGACGCTTCATGTGAATTTCTGCACTTCGTAGTTTTGCGGTAAGTTTGTATTTATAACACCAAGTCTCATCACACGTGATGATTTTTTTTTCAGGAAAGAACTGTCTGTGCCTTGCTTTTCAATCAAGTCGCTGCTGTCATTCATATATGGTTATTTTTATTCGGAAGTCAAGATGAGCGGAACAAACTATGCACACACTTTTTGTAACACAGCTTTAAGTGGAAGGGCTGGGGGTGAGGAGGTAGGCGTAATACAACAGTTCTAAGCATAATTTTATTGCAAATAACCATCCAGTAAAATCCACTGATACTCTTAAAACCATACTTTTAAAAACAACACGGAATAATTCATTTAAAACAATATGTCAAAAAAAAAAAACTTTACAATGAAACGTTTAATTTAATTTAATGTAGTACCTTGGTCCAGAAAAACTTTACAACCAGAAGTGAATATGACACACGCGCTCATCCTATCAAAATTACTGAAGTTCCTCATTCGTCTATGTTTGCTCAATGCAAACAGTTACCAAAGAAAACACAACTCTCAGAATTTGTCTCTGGGACACGAAAATAACCATCTGAATACGGTACATATAAGTAGCATGACATGTTTTCGGACTCCCCCTCCCGCAGAGTTCTCTTAGTTATACGGCACAGCGGAGCCACATAGAACACGCCCGGTATATCAGACCCCTGGGCGACGACCATTCCAATCACCACAGCTCACTAGTACTCAAAAAGGTTAATGATCGGTTCCATCTATGGTGTCATCGATACCGACCAAAGGCATCTTCTGTCCGGAAAACGTCGTGTAGCAGGTTGACGCAGTCCGCGGCTCCGCTCTTCCGTCTTTCTCCCTGATCGCAATCGTTCCCCGGCCGTCCCCCGTGGCAGTCGGCAGAGGGCGACAGCTGGTCGCGCCACACTGCAGTACCGGCGCAGGAAGGCTGCGCGCGGCTTTCAAAGGTGTCGGATATGTGGTGATGATACCATCGACACACTTTTCTCTTCTGCAAAACGTCTTGGCGGATTTCTTCATTTTGAGACGTTGCTCCTTTGCGATTTTTGACACGACATTTTGACAAGCAAGTGCCGCACGTCCAACGCGAAACACTGTCTGCTCACAACTGATTGGTCGACATCTGTTGTTTACAGTTGCTAGTTCAAGCCGCCGCCGTACTACTGCACTGACATTGCTTATAATCCGCGAATAAAATGAATCTCGGAACTTCTTTGACGGTTAGGACAAGTCATCAGTGTCGGCGTCAATGTGTTGTTTAATTTGAATATTGCATCTGCTGGAATAGCGATGGCGTGTTGTACTACGAATTGTTTCCCCGAGATGTAACTATAACTACTGACATTTATTGTCAACAGCTCAATCGTCTTGCAGGCGCAATGCAAGAACAAAGACCAGGAAGACTACGTGAAGTGATGCTACTTCACGTTAACCATCCGTTCGCATTCTGCTAAACTGACAAAAAACGCTATACAATCTGAACATCTGAGAGCCCAGCCATGACCAAAACTCTTCCATCTCGTGTGCAAGATGTATGACACAGGCGAAACACCCTCAGATTTCAAAAATAATGCAATAATTTAAATTCCAAAAGAAAGCATGTGTTGACAGCTATGAATATTACTGGGCTATCAGTTTAGTAAGCAATGGCTGCAAAATACTAACGCGAATTCTTTACAGAAGAACGGCAAGATCAGTTTGGATTCCGGAGAAATGTAGGAACACCCGAGGCAATACTGACCCTACGACTTATCTTAGAACATAGGGTAAGGAACGGTAAACCTACATCTATAGCATTTGTAGTCTTAGAGAACTTGAGTAGTTTCTTTGAAATTCTGAAGGTTGTAGGGAACGAAAGACTATTTACAGCTTGTACAGAAACCAGATAGCAGTTATAAGAGTCAAGGGGCAATAAAGGGAAGCACTGATTCGGAAGGGACTGAGACAGGGCTGTAGCCTAGCCCAGATGTTATGGCCGGCCGGAGTGGCCGAGCGGTTCTAGGCGCTACAGTCTGGAACCGCGCGACCGCTACGATCGCAGGTTCGAATCCTGCCTCGGGCATGGATGTGTGTGATGTCCTTAGGTTAATTAGGTTTACATAGTTCTAAGTTCTAGGGTACTGATGACCTCAGAAGTCAAGTCCCATAGTGCTCAGAGCCATTTGAACCCGATGTTATGCATTGAGCAAGGGTAACAAAAGAAAAATTTGCAGTAGGTATTACAGTTCAGAGGGAAGAAATGAAAACTTTGAGGTTGCCGATGATACTGCAATTGCGTCAGAGACAACAAGAGACTAGGGGGAGCAGTTGAACGGAATGGACACCGTCTTGAAAGGAGGATATTAGAGACCATCAATAAACGCAAAACTAGGATAATGGAATGTAGTCGAATTAAATCAGGTGAAACTGGTGGAAATAGATTGAGAACCGAGACGCTTAAAGTACTGATGAGTTTTCTTGGTTGGACAGCAAAATAACTGGTAATGGCCAAAGAAGAGAGGATATAAAATGGAGACTGGCAATGGCAAGAAAAGCTTTTCTGAAGCATACAAATTTCTTAAAATCAGATATAGATTTAACTGATGGAAGCATTGTCTGGAAGTATTTGTCTGGAGAGTAGCCATATAAGGAAGTGAAACTTGGACGATAAACCGTTTAGACAACCAGAGCACGGAAGGTTTCGAAATGTAGTCCTACACAAGAATGCTGAAAATTATGTGAGTAGATTACGTAAGTAATGAGGAGGCACTGAATACAATTTGGGAGAAAAGAAATAAGTGGCACAACCTGACTGGAAGAAGGGCTCGATTGAAAGGCACACATTTTGAGACATCAATGGATGACCAATTTAGCTTTGGAGGGAAGTGTGGTGGGGGTAAAATTTGTAGAAGGAGACCTAGAGATGAATACGGTAAGCAGATTCAGGAGGATATATCTTGTAATACATAGTTATTTGGAGATGAAGAGGCTTGTGCAGGATAGAATAGCATGTAGAGCTGCATCAAACCACAACAACACACATACGACGCCATGGAGTGCAATTCACTGACATACTTAACACGATTTCACAACGTTCAGAGTGTATAGCTGTTACATATCACCACTAATCTATTCGTATTAGTGGATTAAGCTCGTCTGAAGATGATAATCATTAAGCGATGTCAATTTAATAAAGTATTGTATGAGACATGGCTGCACTGAAGGCTAAATAAAAAATGCAAAATTAAAAAAAAACTTTAACTTTGACAAGTACCGTGTTAGAGAGTGGTATCACTTTCTTTCGCCGATGTAACACAGATATTGGAATACATTCAGCAAATAATTGAGGACGTAGGTTGTAAGAGCTACTCTGAAATGAAGAGGTTGACGTAGGAAATAAATTCGTGGCGGACCACATCAAACCAGTCAGAAGACTGATGACCCCAAAAAAAGAAAAAAAAAAAACACTGCACAGAACTTTAAAATTACGGTAAATGCTGGAATTAGACAGTTCAATGGAATTAATGCCACAAAACTAGCATTGCCTTCATAGCAAATTTCCTTAAGTAGCGAGTAATATTCAAATAACGACGGAACACTTACATCGAAGTGAATACACAAACAGTGACACAATAGTTTGTTAAACGATAAAGAAAGAAGAATTTCAGGCACGTTTCTATGCTGTTGCTTTCTTTCAAGTAGAGTAATGTTTACTTCGGGCATGGCATGTATTTTCACAGTCGCTAACAGCTAAATTCAGTCCAGAAAACATGCGCTAGCAGCCTCAACTCAAGACAGACAGGCGAGGCAGAGGAACTCTTAGCCATTGAAACGTCGTGCAGAAACCAGCAAGAAGAATTACAAAATACAAGCTAAATTCTTGTCAGCAAATGCACAGCACTACCTATAGTCAGCGGCCCGTTACCAGTACGAGGTAAATCAACCACATTTTCTTACCGCATAAACGCTTAGCGGTATGAGCCAGGTGCACTTCCTATTAGATGTGAAAAACCAGAGTAGACAACGTTTTGCTAATGCTGTGACATTGCACCATTTATCCCATTTTCGCTTAATTCACTCCGTAATAGTTCAGTCTGTATTATCAAAAAGTCCTTTATCTCATCTATTATAGATAGATCAGCCATTTGCGTAGTGAACCTCCAAGCACGGACTAGAAATGAGCAAGACTTTCGTATTTCCTTTTGTTTGTTGCTGATAGGAAACAGCAGTATACAACGAGAGTATGTTGTATATAATTTCAAATTAACTCACGTATCTTTTTTTCGTTTTATGTGGATACAAACCGATAGTAAACGATAACTAAGCAGTAAGAACGGAAGATTATGCGTCCTGTCCACTTCAAGATCATTAAAGACTTATCAGGAGCTGGAGAAACGGGTAGGAAACCAGTTCTTCAGAAATTTTCCTAGTATTCATCTTAGGCGATTTAAGAAAACATTTAAAAAAAGCCGTGAAGAAGCTGAATAAGGATCGCCAGGTGGTAACGTGAATACCTCTCCTCCTTATAAGGGGTCCAGTCTTTCAAGCATCCCGCTATGATAATTAATTGTGCGCAGCAGTGTCCCTGCTTTGACTATCCTTTGAAATGCCCTTTGGGTCGTCGTGTCTTTCATACTTCTGCGGAAGGTAATGTACAGTTTTTGTCTTGAAAAGTTTACTCTGAAACAAACAGATTGCCCTTCCCCATTCATGCACGTTGATCGATACATGGAACCAGCGCTCTTTGCTCGTGATTAATTGCCGACGTGCTTTACGCTGAAAATGAAACGCTGTCCGCTTGCCGTAACTTTCGAAGCCGAAATTTTCTCTTAGCGGCATGATGCAATCTATACATTACTTGATGCAGAACGTTTGCTCTTTGTCCTTTTATTCATTTACTGTATTCTGCTTTTCATTGTTTCCTGCTATAGAGTGTATAAACTAATTAGGGTGGCATTATAGTTTTATTATTACCTAAAGGAATAAACTTACATAATGAATTTTTTGTTTGCTTTAAGCACATGTCGGCCAACTTGCTACACTGTGAAATGTCCCGCCGCGGTACCATGTCACAAAGGTAGGGGAGCCAAATAAATGGTGCATTTTGGGGGGTAGACTAGGGTGACGTTCGATTTTGGAACCCATATTCATGATAACTAACACATAACAAAAATGACTTTACGCCTTCATTGTATACACTTACGACAGTATTACGTATTCTTTTAAATAAAAAACTCTACACCATCTGACAAAGGGCCTCCGCGGAGTGCGAGGGCGACTCTAAACGCCACAATTTTCAACCTGGGACAAAATTTCAAAAACTGCTTAGAAACTAGTGATACTCGTATTGTCTGACGTAGTATGTAGGGTATTTTAAAAATGCTTTTTTTAACAAAATGGTGGTACTTTGAAATAAAATCCAATTTTTTGGACAAAAAAGTCCTTCTAAAGATGTGCAACAAAAATCGAAATAAAAATATATCGTAAAAATCTACTACATCAGATAAAACGCTGAGTTATAACTTACAAAAAAATTGTAATGTAATTGCACGTATATTTTATGAGCTATAGCTCCCTCCAACTTGAATGTTTTTATTTGGAAGAAACAATTGGTTAAAGATACAACCTGTGGTTTTTAACACTGACGCTGAACAAAACTTCAATCGGCAATGCCAGCACAATACAGTTGGCCTTTCTTTCGCCGATGTCGAAACCCATTTTGACGAAATTACATCGATTAACTGGTTTCCGTTTACCAATCGCAGCGTTTTTTCCACGATCGGTATTACTTTTCGAGCTTTTCTATCCGCATAATCACGTTTGTTTGTCATTTTCAGGGTCTCATGTTTTACTTCATATAAAAAGCAATCGGAGTGACAAGTAAGTAGACGCGAGACAAGCACATGCTTTCAGACTATATACCGGTTGCATTCCAGCGCTCAGATAGCCAGACCCCCCCGCAATGGATCGCTGTTTAAACATACATTAACATTTATAGCACACTTTATATGAATGAATCTTAAAAATAGACTCTCTAAGGAACATTTTAAGCCAATAAAATGTTCCAATGTGTGTGAAATCTTATGGGATTTAACTGCTAAGGTCATCAGTCCCTAAGCTTACACACTACTTAACCTAAATTAACGTAAGGACAAACACACACACCCATGCCCGAGGGAGGACTCGAACCTCTGTCGGGACCAGCCGCACAGTCCATGACTGCAGCGCCTAAGACCACTCGGCTAATCCCGAGCGGCAGCCAATAAAAATTAGGCTAAAAAATTTCTACCCTGATCTCCTTGAAAGCAAACAAGGGTGCAACAAACCTTGGTAATTAGGTGTACGTCAACGGCGACAACGCACCACCATATGACACAGTGGTTAGATGACGCAAATGCTTGCAATGTGGACAGATATACCTGAATGACAAAGAACTAAGAGTCAGAACATTCCTGCGTGAAGAACCAAGAAACGTAAGAGGACGCCCTGATTCTAGAAAATCGCTGTATATCAGCTGCGAGAGTGGAAAAAGTGAAAAATAAGCACGGATCAGTTATCAACGTATTGAACGACATTTTGAACATGCTGCTGGCAGGCTTCTGAGGCTTCCCATGTCCATTCAAGGAAGGCAGCAGCGAAAATGTTGCATCTCTGTGTCTCCAATCCAGTATCATCTAATCAACATGGATTAGAGCTAGATTTATCACTATGACCTCAGGACAAAGGAGGAAAGTAAGCTGTGGAAGCACGTAGATGCGTCATCGTAAAAAACAAGGCCAAGATCCAACATCAAAGGCTAAATTGATGCTGTCTTAACCCATTAACTGCCAATTTGTTTCTTCAGTACACTTATTTTTTAATTGCCTGATAGAGAGACATAGAAAAGTAATGTGAAATAAATTAAAAAAAACCAACGAAATAACCTTGATATATACGATATATCTTAAACGATCACCGGATGAGGATCATGGCATATGCCACTCTCTTTTTACATTTCCTAATATTTTTGTTGTTCAAGATGACAGATCATTCAATATGGAGTTCCACATTGTACATAGGGCACTGCTTCCTTGCATTTTTCTTGAAATTCTACATTTTCTTTGCTTCTCCGACGTCGTGCGTTCAGTAACGCGTCCGGTTCCAAAAGGCTTGGTTCAACTGGATGTGAAGTGGAAGTCTTCGAGTACGATGGACGTCCTGCGTCTAATGCGATGGTGAACAATGGAAAGTATCATTTCTTATCTCGAAATCTCACACGGTATTTCTATACATTCCAGTCCAATTTGTCCACACCTCCCATATACTTGTTGCAGTCTGCTATAATTCCTGACTGTGGAACTTGTACTGCCTGATTCTCAGCTTTGCTCCGTCTCTTTCCTTCGTTTATTGAATGCACTGTCTCGGAGTTTAACATAATTTTACACAACTGTTTGTTCCCACGTTAATGCCATTATCTCGGTTCTTTGTCAAATCTATAGTTACAGTTCCTCTTTGTTTTCCATGCTGTTCTCAGTAAGGTACACTTATTCATTAGGTGCATTGGGGCGATTACAGTCATCCCTTCATTTCTGTGAAACGGAAACTGGTAAAAAAGTTGTCAAAATAAGTTTGCCAAGTTCAGGTGAGTGCAGAATAGAAATCGTTTTCAGTAAAACTGATCCGCCAAGTATCAAAACCAAAACATTTGAACCGTTCGATTTTCTTTCATAAACACGATTTGACAAACGTTAAAGCTTTAGGAACAGCACAAGGTCCGCTATTTGAAGCCCAATCTCTATGGTTTCCCGTGAATGAACTGTTTTCGGTAATGGTGTCCGTAATATCGAATCATTTTCTCGTCAGTGCTCAGGCAATCAGCCAAAACCTTGAAATTTCATGAAATTACTATTCAACAAGTCCAAAACTCCGTTAAGGGAAGAATTTGAAAAATTTTGTCCCTTTCGTCATCAGAGATTCTGTTCAGATGTGTGTTATCACTGAAGTGAAGGTGGTGCTCGATTTCTAGATATCTGTTGCGGGTCGTAAACTTTCATACGCACCTCGTCTTTATTCCGATAGAACTTTTCCTGTGGCAGAATAGTTAAGAGCAGTATACCTAATAACTTCCTTATGCTTTCACCTGTTATCCCAAAACTGCGATTATTCTTGTGTGTAGCATATCAGACACCCTCAACTTCAGTTTTTATTCATCAAAAAATTCTGAAAAGCACTCACCTGCAGACTTTTCTTTCAGTGCTGCTGCCAGTTGTATTTGCGCTGTTCAGTTTACGTTAGATCGGGGTAGATTTCACTGTAAGTTACATCATCTGTTGTCTAAATAGAAGCGATATTAGCTTTCATCTTTTACTTGCGATGGCCAGCATTTTTCTCGTTTTCCCTTTTTCCATTAGTAAGAACATCGAAGGTACCTGATACATCAGGTGGAAGAGTATCTTCCAGAACCTTTTCCTGGATATTATCAGAGTTAGACGCCTCATCTACGGGATCTGGAGGGAGCTCGACAATATCTACGGTCTCATTCACTTCACCATCGTCAGAAGAAGCCATGAAATTGCATCGTTCACTATTTCTTTGGTTTGTCTTATAGAAAGTGCTTTATAGCGATTCATTGTGCCTGGGAGAAAAAACAAAAAGCAAAATGTTGTTTTGAAAGTAATCTGTCATGGGTCCCAAATGGGGCGAAATTTAGAGAACCCTCATGGGATAATAAAATAAGACTTGGAAATAAATAATATAACTTACACTGCTTTGAAAGTGCTCACTGTGGCAACTTTGAAAACCTGTACCTCATCACACACACAAGAAATCCTGTGCAGTTCACTCGTTTAACAATAACAAGACCGACAAACGTTTAGACAACAGTGCACAGTAGTAACAACTGGTGCCAAATAATTGAGGGGTTGAGAGTACAAATGGTACAAGTGCCTGCTGAATCAAACAGTGTAAATGACTGGCAAAGTTGAATGGCTGTTTATAAATTATGTGAGTTATTAGCGAACCACCAGAAATGTTTTCCCTACTTCTATTCCTAGCATCTTAAAACTTTTTGGAGTAAAACGGATGGAAGAGCGAAAAAATTTTATATATTGTTTTATGATTTGAAGATCATTTGGTACAACGCAACATGACATACATAGAACAATACATGTTCACTGTAAGGTAAGGATTAAACCGATATTAATATAACAAACTGCAAAGCAGTAGATAAATATCAAAGAAAATTAAAATACCAAATCGAAAACATGTTTCAATGCATACGAGTGATTATTTACCAGAAATTATTCATAGTCAGTTTCTACAAACCTCTCATAGTGTCTACAGAATCATAATAATTTCCTTCTGGTGTATCTCTTGAAGAATGTCCTTCCTGGGAAACACTTGTGGTGCTTCACCATAGTTTTGTGCATTTTTCAGGCTTCCTCGTCCCCTTTGTCTTTGACGACGTTCTCTTCTTTCTTCACTCTCTCTTCTTACACCCATGGTAACTGCTGCCTGCGAATGGCCTGTACTGTTGTAGAACTCACGATAAAGTGGAGGGATTTAGTTACTCATCTCCTGAAGATTTTTCCATTTCTCAAATTTTACTTCAAACTTCTTTCGATAAAAAGGCAGCAGAAGAGGTCTTCATGGGGACCAATATTGTCTCTCGTAACGTCTACTTCTATAAACTCATGATTACGATTTAGTGAATGCTTGAACCTCATTTTTAACGTGGTTTATTTGATGTTTCACATCCACCTGGTATTCCTCGTTGTATTTTGTTTCCTTCTGTGTCTTAGAAACTATATAATTTGCTATGGCATTCATGGCCTTGACTGAAAATTATTTGTTTTTCTTTCGACTACAGAAAACTTTCTGCTGACCTGCATCCCTGATTTCACATTGTCATGTGGACCAAACACCCGTTTGAAGTGTTCCTTTGCGATTTCAGATAGATAAAAATCTTTGTCATATTCCATATACAGTACGTATGGCCATGTTAAAGGACGTTATGATCTGTTGTGTCAGTATGCTTATTTTGGCTCAAGATGTCCAAACGGTATTTGGAAATGTGGCTTATTTAAGCATGCAGTAGATATTACTAAAAGTACAGTATCATTAAAAGCGTACACTTTACGCTACATCAGGCTATTGCTTTCATATATACACCTGAACCTCCTTTAAGAGTTCATCCTCCTCAGTCACCCCATAAAATAAGCGACTTTTACGATTTTTATTTTCTATTTTTATTTTATTTTATTTTATTTATTTATTTTTTTTTTTTGATCGGGATCGTCCGCTAGGAGTAATAGAATAATTTTTTATCTTCATTTATTTATTAGTTATCATAAACACGTAACCAAAACACACAAAAGTGCATCTTTGTTTCAAGCGTCCGCTATTCTATTATTTTGTAAGTTTTCAAAACTGTGCTATTTCTTCGTGCGAAATATCCTGTAGATTAACTGCAATACTTGTCAATAACACACCTCATTTTGGACTGACTGACCACCCCTCGGATGGAGTGGTTAGTAACGACTGAATTCCTTAAGAAAGAAAATGTTGTGCAAGAATGAATAAACCGTGTGCAAAACGATTTACCTTGATTACTTAGTTTACCAAAAAAATCGTAAAAAATGGTTCAAATGGCTCTGAGCACTGTGGGACTTAACTGGTGACGTCATCAGTCCCCTAGAGCTTAGAACTACTTAAGCCTAGCTAACCTAAGGACATCACACACATCCATGCCCGAGACAGAATTCGAACCTGCGACCGCGTGGTTCCAGACTGTAGCGCCTAGAACCGCTTGGCCACTCCGGCAGGCAAAAAATCGTAAAAGTCCCCATTTTTATAGGCTGACTGCGGAGAATGGATCCCTCCTTCTGTCTGTCATTTCACTTGTACTGGTTGGATTTCAAATGCAGTCCCTGCCCTGGCTTAGGGTTTTAACTTCATCATCACATTGTGAGGCATTAAGCAAGGAGTAACTTGTACTTCTTTTACGCAGAAGAGATCTACACCTTAGCTTACCAAAAGTGCATTTAGATCGTTTTCTCGTGAAATGTCACTTGCACCGCTTGTACTCTCATCCCCTCTAATACAAACACAAAATTTCCATTACGAAGACATATCCCTAAACGGGGATTACGGCAGTTAATAGGGTAATGATCTCCTCGCAGGTGAATATGCGTGTCCGAGCACACACGCACGCACACACACACACACACACACACACACACACACATACACACACACACACACACACACACACACACACACACACACAAACAAACAAACACACGTGGTTGTTTGTGATTTGTGCAGTGGCGACGGCAGACTTGGTGGCGACTCATCTTATCAGCGGCTGGTCCCGGTGCGGCCGTTCCTTCCGCCACTTTGTTGCGCAGCATCCGGCGCGGGACCGCAGCTTCCGGCGGCCTGCGACGCCACTCTGTCTGACTGCGCCGGCGACACCGTCTCCGTCAGCGTCAGCGTCGGCGTCTGCTAGCGGCGCGCGCGCCGCCGCTACCCGGACTGCGCTGCACCGGAATCCGAAACCTGCGTGGACGGCCGTTTCCTGCAACCAAGGTAAAAAGCGACCGCTCTGTTCCAGCCCTGGAGACTCTTATCAGGCCAGCTTGCTCTTTTCCACATTCCACTTTGAACTCTACGTCCTGCAGTGCAAGAAGCCGGGTCAGCAGATTCATTGGTCGATCCTGGGGAAGGTGATATCTTCGAAGGGTTGGTACAGGTGCGTTTAAATGAGCCATAGTTTGCGACAGTATTTGGGTGCAATAGCATTGTCGACAACATTGCTGAAATATCACTGCAATAAACGGCAATATACTGTATGGCTGGGCAATACTGCTAATGCTGCAGGCTGTTGCAAATAGTTGCCGGCTGAGCAATACTGCTAATGTTGCAGGCTGTTGCAGGTAGCTGCCGAGGGGTTGCCGTTATTTCGTAATGCAGGATAATATCTGTCCTGTCATTCTCTGTAAATGCTTCTTTCTCGCTCTCAGCGCTGTTTCCTACTTGTTTCATCGACATACACTCACTTGTCTGAACGGAGACCACAACTGTTAGATTTTGTTCGAAAGCTTGCACGCGTTTTATAGAAACATTTTGTCACGAACGGCTATAATTTCATATTATGTGCAGATCGAACCTGCCCTTACGCTTCTTTGCTGCAGCGTAGCGGCGTCGATGCTGGGGATGCCTCGCAGTTCTAGAAGTGAGATATTGGCGCCTGGAATTTGGTTGGCGGGTTAAGAGTGAGTCAGCCGAGCCTGAGCAAGCCTCCAGGGATATCCCTGGTGTTCACACTTACCGCGATCGCACATAAAAGTGACATATTTTGTGGAACTATTAGAGGCGGGTCAGAGCCATCACGCGATTACGTCGCATATGTGAGCAAAGTGAGAACTTTAAGCTCAGGATTAATTTTTTTTATCGGTAGAACTGTTATGCAATTTAACAGCGTTCGGCAATAGTAACTCGCGTAAGCACTTGGTAGGTGAGTGACCATAATTGTAGTGTGATTTCGATCAGAAGCCGCGCGATTAGAGGCGCCATGTCACAGATTGCGAGGCCCCTCCCGCCGGAGGTTCGAGTCCTCCCTCGGGCACGGGTATGTGCCTGGTTCTTAGCATAAGCTAGTTTAAGTGGTCTGTAAGTCTAGGGACCGATGACCTCTGCAGTTTGGTCCCTTATGAATTTACTCACATTTGAACATTTTTCGATCAGAACAAACTAGGGCCGTGATACTTAATTTTAAAGTGGAATAATGTAGCTTTGTCGTACAGAAGTGCTCACATATTATGGTAACCTCTTCATTATTATCAGAATATTTTGGAAGGAAATGAAGTATAGGACATTGTGGGGGAATAGATAGGGCATGCGCCGTAGGCTCACAGTCACCTTCGGACTAAGATCGCCCTCCAAAACTGACTTAATTTTCCAACCAGCCAGACTGTGGTACAGAATCAGTACACACACAGCTTGTGGCTCACAATGTTTTTCATCTTAATATTTAATTTTAGTTTTCATCTAGATGATTATATAAGGGGAGATCAAAAGTTTCTGTTTGAGGTAGTCACTGCAGAGTATAAGCAACGTAACGCGAATCCGATGCAGATATTTAAGCTGCAACATGCAGCCAAAGAAATTGTGTGGCATTCGTGTCTTTCCGACGTGCTCGTGAAAAGTGTGGAAACGTGAACTACGGCGACGTTATTACCGAATGCAACCAAACAGGACCGGTGTGCTGTTATTATTTTCTTGGCTGCCGAAGGATAAATGCTGGTAAACTTCCATCGCAAGATTAAGAATTTCTCTGGGGCAGCACGTCTGTGGAAAACCAGCGTTGCGGAATGGTGCGACAAGGGGTCCTGCTCATTGATGAAAACGCACGTCCCCATAACGCAGAAGTTACGTCAACTCAACTGGCAGACACTCAACCACCCGTGCTATAGTATCGATATCACGCCTTCAATATACGATTCCTGTCGGAAGAGGATGTGCAGCAGGCACTTACGGATTTCTTCGCACAGCAGGACACGATGTTTTACCAAACTGTTATCTTTAAACTGGTGCGTCAGTGGGATGGTTGCCTGACTTCTGTGGCCGAGCGGCTCTAGGCGCTTCAGTCCGGAACCACGCTGCTGCTACGGTCACAGGTTCTAATCCTGCCTCGGGCATGGATGTGTATGATGTCCTTAGGTTAGTTAGGTTTAATTAGTTCTAAGTTCTAGGGGACTGATGACCTCAGATGTTAAGTCTCATAGTGCTCAGAGCCAATTGAAACATTTTTCGCCTGACTGATCACGGCGATTTTGCCTGTTTGGTATACCGATTCTGACTGTAGGCCCTTCAAACGGAAACTTTTTGATTGCCCCTTATATCAGTGTATTTACGACTAACTTGTAAGTCTTGAAAGTCACCTTTAAAAAAATGGAGGTGGTCAGTTGGTGGATAGCACCTAGAACCAGATAAATAAATAAAATATATCGCGATGTGGTCAAATGAGAGATCTATGAATTTTATAAATGCGATTCATCTACAACGAGATCTGTTCGACTTCGAAATTATACAAAGATAGCACACTAAAAAAAGTTAGCAAACTGTTGCCGATGAGCTTGGAACCAGATTGATGAAGAGTACAAAAAAACTCCGAAGTCCAAATCTATGCGAAAGGCGAGACAAAGAAGTTTCATAGAAACAGTGGGAGAACAGGCGGCTCTTTGTCCGCATGGTTTGCTTTTTATGCCATGAGTTTAATATTACCTTGAGACTTACTTCAAGCAGGAATTGGTAGTGTAAACTGTGGTATGTGCTGGTGAACAAAAATGAAAATTTTATCCTTGTTTCACACCTCCTCTAATCCTATAACCACCAATCAAGGGCAAAAATTGCCAGTGCCTTTTTCTTTTATTAAAAAAATCGCAAGAAAAATCCTATGTTTATAGGCTTTTTTCTATTTATTTTTCAGTTAATAAAGTACTATACTGTATATTTATGTGTTTAGAACATAAAAAATTCGAAACGAAAAATACAGTTTTTATGCTCAAGGGCAAAATTTGCCCTGTTTTGGTACTAGCTGTGACCATAATTCAAACTGCGTGTAAATTACGTTTAGCAACCTTGGAATACAGTAACTGCAGCGATGTGTTCAGAAAACTGCTGTTTCTTCAAGTAAATTTATGGTTACTTATTTATCATCTTTACGTACACATTCGATCTCCATTTGTTTATTCATACACACAAACTTATCTGGCTGTGCGGTTTGACGCCATCTGTGTAAGAGTCATTCAGAATCAACCTTTTTGTGCACAGGGGGTAAATGTCATCTGTAAATGACAGAATTCTCTCCAATTGAAGAGTGTTTCTTGAAAGCTTTGAGTATACCGTAATCTGTGGGATAAGTTTTGTTTATGATTTTTTGAAACTTTTCGTCAAGGACAAAAATGTATTATTCAGTTATTAGATCAAAGAGTGAACAGAAGATTTGGGCCGCCAGTCTATTCAAGAAAGGACTTTATAAAAGCTTTCACTGTCCAAGCTTTGACCGCTGTTGCTTGGATGTTAACTTACGCATTTTTGGACACCCTGTATGTTCCAACCACTGCGTTTTTTGTTATAATGTCGCTGAGCATTTTTAAACTGACCTCACAACCAAAACACAATCATTTAAAGAAACACGTATTACAATATCTATAGCCTATTGAAACACAGCCAACTTTTGTCCTGTCCATGTAATCTAAAATAACGTGGTTTTCCTAGGGTGAATGAAATCTTTCGGTCCGTGTGCCAAGGCATTGCGTACTTCTAATGTAAAGAGATGCATTAAACTTCCGTACGGATCACCAGTACTTGAAAACCAAAGAATGATTGCCAGTCTGGTTGTATTTGTAACGGTTTTACCATTTCTCGGAATTTGCTTGTACCAGATATTCGAAATCGTGTTGCGACATTCTGGTAAAGTTCTGAAACAGGTGTGCATCCATCAACAGTTCACTAGTAATTTCTTTTAAGCGTTTAGATTACTTAAAAAAATAACGCATACATAAAGCCCGATTTTCCCTTGTTCTTTCTAACTTGATTCCTTGCATGATGTAACAAGCAGTACGACTGCACTCACTTCCACTGGCTCGCGTTTTCCATTTTGTGTCAATTGTATCTTCTTTTGTGATTTCTTCCAGCCCAAAAATACACTCCTGGAAATGGAAAAAAGAACACATTGACACCGGTGTGTCAGACCCACCATACTTGCTCCGGACACTGCGAGAGGGCTGTACAAGCAATGATCACACGCACGGCACAGCGGACACACCAGGAACCGCGGTGTTGGCCGTCGAATGGCGCTAGCTGCGCAGCATTTGTGCACCGCCGCCGTCAGTGTCAGCCAGTTTGCCGTGGCGTACGGAGCTCCATCGCAGTCTTTAACACTGGTAGCATGCCGCGACAGCGTGGACGTGAACCGTATGTGCAGTTGACGGACTTTGAGCGAGGGCGTATAGTGGGCATGCGGGAGGCCGGGTGGACGTACCGCCGAATTGCTCAACACGTGGGGCGTGAGGTCTCCACAGTACATCGATGTTGTCGCCAGTGGTCGGCGGAAGGTGCACGTGCCCGTCGACCTGGGACCGGACCGCAGCGACGCACGGATGCACGCCAAGACCGTAGGAGCCTACGCAGTGCCGTAGGGGACCGCAGCTCCACTTCCCAGCAAATAAGGGACACTGTTGCTCCTGGGGTATCGGCGAGAACCGTTCGCAACCGTCTCCATGAAGCTGGGCTACGGTCCCGCACGCCGTTAGGCCGTCTTCCGCTCACGCCCCAACATCGTGCAGCCCGCCTCCAGTGGTGTCGCGACAGGCGTGAATGGAGGGACGAATGGAGACGTGTCGTCTTCAGCGATGAGAGTCGCTTCTGCCTTGGTGCCAATGATGGTCGTATGCGTGTTTGGCGTCGTGCAGGTGAGCGCCACAATGAGGACTGCATATGATCGAGGCACACAGGGCCAACAGCCGGCATCATGGTGTGGGGAGCGATCTCCTACACTGGCCGTACACCACTGGTGATCGTCGACGGGACACTGAATAGTGCACGCTACATCCAAACCGTCGTCGAACCCATCGTTCTACCATTCCTAGACCGGCAAGGGAACTTGCTGTTCCAACAGGACAATGCACGTCCGCATGTATCCCGTGCCACCCAACGTGCTCTAGAAGGTGTAAGTCAACTACCCTGGCCAGCAAGATCTCCGGAACTGTCCCCCATTGAGCATGTTTGGGACTGGATGAAGCGTCGTCTCACGCGGTCTGCACGTCCAGCACGAACGCTGGTCCAACTGAGGCGCCAGGTGGAAATGGCATGGCAAGCCGTTCCACAGGACTACATCCAGCATCTCTACGATCGTCTCCATGGGAGAATAGCAGCCTGCATTGCTGCGAAAGGTGGATATACACTGTACTAGTGCCGACATTGTGCATGCTCTGTTGCCTGTGTCTATGTGCCTGTGGTTCTGTCAGTGTGATCATGTGATGTATCTGACCCCAGGAATGTGTCAATAAAGTTTCCCCTTCCTGGGACAATGAATTCACGGTGTTCTTATTTCAATTTCCAGGAGTGTATATCGCCGCTAACTCTGGAGGGCAATAGTGGCTCTGAGCACTATGGGACTCAACTGCTGTGGTCATAAGTCCCCTAGAACTTAGAACTACTTAAACCTAACTAACCTAAGGACATCACACACATCCAAGCCCGAGGCAGGATTCGAACCTGCGAACGTAGCGGTCGTGCGGTTCCAGACTGTAGCGCCTTTAACCGCTCGGCCACTCCTGCCGGCAGGGCAATAGTGGCCTGTACTGTTACAGTACGTGTGGTTGCGATTCGTTTAGCCGCAATGTTGCAGGACAACGTTCTCGGGATGTATGCCACTTTTATGCCCACATAAACGCATCTTATGGTACTGCCTTGCACGGAAGTCTAGCTGGTGATTATTCTGACGGATGACGGAAGAATTGCCGACAATGATGATGAGCATCCTGTCCGAATAAACAGACCCCTGTCGAGAAGTATGGTCCTTCTCTGAATTAACTTCCCATTAACTCAGATATAAACTCTTAATGACATCGTTCCCGTGGGACTCTTGGTAAAAAGAAAGCGTCAGCTAGTAATATCGAGTTCGAGCATAAGCGCGTTCTCAAGTAGTCCATGAAAGAGGACACGTCATCTACATCTATAGCCTACAAGCCACTTTTAGATGTGTGGCGGAGAGTATTTGTGGTACCATTATACTTTTCTCACTTACCCAGTTCTACTCGTGATTGGCGGTCGGGAAGAATGATTCTCGATAACCATTTCAAAATACGTTATCATTCTGCGATTATACATTGACGTCAGCTGCTTGTGACACTTTAAGATCTGTGCCAGACAGGGACTCGGTCCCGGATTTCCTAATATCACGATCGGTCACAGTAGCCACTATCGCAGCTCACCTCCAGGACCACTCCAAATTTCCATATGTCAAGTAGCCATAACCCCTATGCTCGTACAATTTGTGAGTCCCGCACAGCGAGACAAATATTATATCGTCATTTTAGCCGTCGAGGCTGCTGTCGTCAGTATTGTTATCGTGTGGTTCTGGATTTCTTCGCTTACTTGTGCGCACTAACTTATATTTATTTGGGTACATCGTCAACTGCCAGTCCCTGCAAGAATCTTCAGTCCTCTGTTGGTTTCCGTGCAATTCGTTAGAGACTCCCGATGCTGGTACTGTCATATAGACAACCGCATCATTATTGAACAGCCTTATGAAGCCTCCCATGTTATCCAATAGATAATTTTGAGTTCCGCCTGCACAAATCTGGTCCGAAACTTGAGAATTTCGTATTTTGTTCACTAAACAAAACTGCGAAACTGTATGAAACGCCTTCCTGAAGTCAAACAACACGGCGGTAGCCTGATCGCTGATGTCTAGCACGCTCTGGACCTGATGGACGAGCTGGAAAAGGCTGAGTTTTGGTAAAGATAGTGTTTCCCCAAGGATGTGTTTTTCAAAAGTTAGTGTTATAGGGCACCTGCTGTTCCTTATTTATATAAACGATTTAGGAGACTACCTGAGCAGCCGTTAAAGTTGTTTGCACATTATGCTCTCGTTTATCGGCTAGTAAAGTCATCAGAAGCTCAAAACAAATTGCAAAATGATTTAGAAAAGGTATCTATATGGTGCGAAAATTGGCATTTGATCCCAAATAATGAAAAATGTGAGATTATCCACCTGAGTGTTAACCGAAATCCGTCAAACATCGGCTACAGGTTAAATCAGTCAAATCTAAAGACCATAAATTCAACTAAATACCAAGTAATTACAATTACAAACAACTTAACTTTGGAAATAACACATAGAAAATGTTGTTGGGAGGGCTATTTCAAAATGTTTAAATGTGTGTGAAATCCTATGGGACATAACTGGTAAGGTCATCAGTCCCTAAGCTTACACACTACTTAACCTAAATTATCCTAACGACAAACACACAAACCCATGCCCGAGAGAGGACTCGACCCTCCGCCGGGACCAGCCGCACAGTCCACGACTGCAGCGCCTCTGACCGCTCGGCTAATCCCGCGCGGCGGCGATTTATTGCCAGAGCACTCAGAAGATGCAGCAGATCTATTAAACAGATTGCCTACAATACACTTGTCCGTTCTCTTTTGGACTACTGCTGCGAAGTGTTGAATCCTTACCAGACAGGATTAACGGAGTACACCGAGAGAGTTCAAAGAACAACAACACATTTTATATTATCGAGAAATAGAGGAGAAAGTAGCACGGAGATGATACGGCATTTGGGGTGGACATAATTAAAACAAAGGTGTTTCTTGATGCGGCGGAATCTTCTTACGAAATTTCAGTCACCATCTTTCTGCTTCGAATGAGAAAATTTTTGTTGAGGCCGAACTGTATAGGGAGAAACTATGATCAAGATAAAGAAAGGAAAATCAGAGGTCATAGTACGTCAGGATAAAAACAGAGTGTAGGAACGTGTAGAAGCATATGAAAATTCAGTTCAGAGAACGACAATTTAAAGGCGCATAACGGGATATAGGTGGCGAAGAGAAAAAGGAATCTGGATTCCCAAGGGGAAGAAAGTGTTTCTGTAACCTGAATCAGCACGAGATTATCTCATACAGACGTAGAATAAAGTTCTAATGGCACTCAAGGCCGCGCCGCACACGAAAGACAAAGTACAAGAGATTTGCGACAATAAGCGATTTCATTTTCAGCTAGTCGGAGCGACAGACATGCAAAACATGCTGCAGTTACATATTACCTTGTAGACTAAGTACAAGGGATCGCAGTGGACCCATTAGGGAAACACCGCGTATAGGGTGACTCGGAGGTGCCAATTCTGACAAGACCAAAAAGGTCCAAATTATCTATAGGCAATACAGCCAATACACTGGATCGCCCATCAACGGGAAACCAGTGCTACAAGATTCGTAGTTCTCGAAAGGGTATGTAACTTCTGGTGATATCAAAGTGGAGGACGATACGTTCAGCCCACACTCAGTTGGATAGTGAACGACTTTAATCACATATTGTCACGTTAGCATTTGTACATCAGATGTAAGTATGGTGGGGTAAAAGTAGATTCCGCGAGTCTACCAGCTTTCGTGGCCATCGTCACTGAAGATAGAATCTTGTAGGATGTTAGGCCGCATCATATTTGAACACAGTCGACGTTCCGACCCATATTCTGTGGTCTTCTTCGGGAGCTTCTGATGTTCACGGTTACCTGAACACAGCGAAATACCAGGTTCACGTTCACTTATAAAAGGGATTTTCCCCGAGCCTATGCGGAAGAAGTGGGGTCCTCTGGTAAACTTCCTGTTCCTATTGATGGGCCACCGTCATTGGACACAAACGGAACAGGCAGATCGAAAGAAGAGTAATATTTATCAAAATATTATTGTAGTACGGCAGAGGTAGCTTCCTTTGCATTCCTGTGCAACCCAGTTGCGTGTTTAATACACTCCTGGAAATTGAAATAAGAACACCGTGAATTCATTGTCCCAGGAAGGGGAAACTTTATTGACACATTCCTGGGGTCAGATACATCACATGATCACACTGACAGAACCACAGGCACATAGACACAGGCAACAGAGCATGCACAATGTCGGCACTAGTACAGTGTATATCCACCTTTCGCAGCAATGCAGGCTGCTATTCTCCCATGGAGACGATCGTAAAGATGCTGGATGTAGTCCTGTGGAACGGCTTGCCATGCCATTTCCACCTGGCGCCTCAGTTGGACCAGCGTTCGTACTGGACGTGCAGACCGCGTGAGACGACGCTTCATCCAGTCCCAAACATGCTCAATGGGGGACAGATCCGGAGATCTTGCTGGCCAGGGTAGTTGACTTACACCTTCTAGAGCACGTTGGGTGGCACGGGATACATGCGGACGTGCATTGTCCTGTTGGAACAGCAAGTTCCCTTGCCGGTCTAGGAATGGTAGAACGATGGGTTCGATGACGGTTTGGATGTACCGTACACTATTCAGTGTCCCCTCGACGATCACCAGTGGTGTACGGCCAGTGTAGGAGATCGCTCCCCACACCATGATGCCGGGTGTTGGCCCTGTGTGCCTCGGTCGTATGCAGTCCTGATTGTGGCGCTCACCTGCACGGCGCCAAACACGCATACGACCATCATTGGCACCAAGGCAGAAGCGACTCTCATCGCTGAAGACGACACGTCTCCATTCGTCCCTCCATTCACGCCTGTCGCGACACCACTGGAGGCGGGCTGCACGATGTTGGGGCGTGAGCGGAAGACGGCCTAACGGTGTGCGGGACCGTAGCCCAGCTTCATGGAGACGGTTGCGAATGGTCCTTGCCGATACCCCAGGAGCAACAGTGTCCCTAATTTGCTGGGAAGTGGCGGTGCGGTCCCCTACGGCACTGCGTAGGATCCTACGGTCTTGGCGTGCATCCGTGCGTCGCTGCGGTCCGGTCCCAGGTCGACGGGCACGTGCACCTTCCGCCGACCACTGGCGACAACATCGATGTACTGTGGAGACCTCACGCCCCACGTGTTGAGCAATTCGGCGGTACGTCCACCCGGCCTCCCGCATGCCCACTATACGCCCTCGCCCAAAGTCCGTCAACTGCACATACGGTTCACGTCCACGCTGTCGCGGCATGCTACCAGTGTTAAAGACTGCGATGGAGCTCCGTATGCCACGGCAAACTGGCTGACACTGACGGCGGCGGTGCACAAATGCTGCGCAGCTAGCGCCATTCGACGGCCAACACCGCGGTTCCTGGTGTGTCCGCTGTGCCGTGCGTGTGATCATTGCTTGTACAGCCCTCTCGCAGTGTCCGGAGCAAGTATGGTGGGTCTGACACACCGGTGTCAATGTGTTCTTTTTTTAATTTCCAGGAGTGTACTTTGATAGGGGGAAGCCAAGAAGCGGGAAGTGTATAGAGTCATTCTCTATTCAACCTACTTTCGTTCTTGGGAACCTCAATCGCTTCTCCGACTTCCCTTCTATAAACGTTGATTTCGTCGCAGCATAAGCACCTTGTTGAAATGAGGTCTTGGCCGCAGCACTCCCGATGTTACGCTACCGCAGATTCCACATTTTATTTTAACGGTGTGTGACGTTCGTGCTATTTAATACGTTCCTTTACTGTCCTTCCCGTTTCGCCTATAAACACTTTGCCATAGCCACACGTACTTCGTGAACTCCTGCAGTGCGGAATTAATCAGGTGCGGCCGATTTTCGTTGGAAAAATTGTATTTTGTTCAGAAAAATGTGGTCTTCATACCATTTTTCGGTAGAATTTTACTGATGTGGTCCGTAAATCTACAAACGAATGGTAAGCTGACAGTGAGAAAGCGGTTCCTCGTCGTCCTTATTACCTTAGTTACTATTTCGTAATCGTTGGCCTTTATTGCCTTCCTTAAGAAATTAATTTTAATTTTAATAATGAGCAGCCTCAGTTGCACCGTTTACCCATAATTTACCTAGGTTTCAGTCGGTATAACCCAACCTTCTTCAGAATAACAATATCTATCGTTTGCCCATAGTGGACATCGTCAAGCTAAAACTACAAATCCATAAATTATCGTCAGACTGTAAAACTGGATTTGTAGTTTTAGCTTGACGATGTCCACTGTGGGCAAACGTAGATATTGTTATTCTGAAGAAGGTTGGGTTATCCCGTCTGAAACCTAGGTAAATTCTAGGTAAACGGTGCAACTGAGGCTGCTCATTATTAAAATTAATATTTATACAGCTGCTGACAGGGTCGCGAAATGTTGAAGATATTTAATTTCCTTAGGAAACCTAACATCGATTCCAAGCAGTCATTGTCACTGCTATGGAAAACATGTGAAGACATTGTTGAGCACTGCTTGCTTCTGGGCTGTGTGACTGTGTGTAGTGACATCTAAGTACCTATTTGTGTTTGTAGCCTTTGCCCTAGGGGATTGTCTGATCTTCTGTATACCTAAACATCCAGGAACAGGAAGCCGGTTTCACTCCCCACCTCCAAAATGAAAGTGATTTTATGTGAACGTCATTTAAGCCATTATGCAATCCGTGAGGCTTTTCTTTACTGCGTGGCCAAATTACTAACGTGTTATCTACATAGCGGAGCAACAAGACAGCATTAGTAGCGAATTACTAATGCTTTTAGTTCAAAATCTTCCATAAAAATGTCAGCTTCTGCTGACGACAAGGGTAACCCGATAACAACACCGTCAGAGTGTTCATAAAACATTCCTTCATATTTAAAATAGCTCGATCGTAGACATAATTCGATCAGGTCACACACATCTGCAGCAACTCTATCCGCCTTGACTCCATAGTATCTCCTTCTGTGACGTCAGTAAATAACGATTTCAAGTCTAAGCTTACATCTACGTCTACATCTACATTCATACTTCGCAAGCCACCGTATGATGAATGACGGATGGTACCTTGTACCACTGCTAGTGATTTCCTTTCCTGTTCCACTCGCAAATAGTGCCAGGGGGAAACGACTGGCTGTATACCTCCCCATGAACCATAATTTCTTTTATGTTATATTTATGCTTCTTACCCGAAATGTGCGCTAGTGACAGTAGGATCGTTCTGTATCCAGCTTCAAATGCCGGTTCTCTAAATTTTCTAGATACTGCTTCTCGAAAAGAATGTAGCCTCCCCTCTAGTGATTCCCATCTGGGGTGTCGAAGCATCTCCATAGTTCTTGCTTGTCAATTGAAGCTACTGGTTATAAATCTGGCAGTACCCTTCTGAATGGCTTCGATTCTTCCTTTAATCCACCCTGGTGGGGATCCCAAATACTCAAGCAGTACTGAAGAACGGGTCGCACTAGTGTTCTATGAGAGTATGCGAATTCCTAAGGTACCAAATAGTGTTGTATGTGCGCAGTCTACAGATGAATCACGTTTCCCTAAAATTTTCCCGTTAAACCGAAACTGACCATTCGCTTTTCGTACTGTCATCCCTACTTGTTCATTGCATTTCAAATTTCTTCGCAATGATACGTCTAGCTATTTGATGGACGTGACTGTGCCAAGCAGCACACTGCTAATACTGTATTCAAATATTATGGGGCTGTTTTCCCCACTTACCTGTATTAATTTCCATTTATCTATATTTAGAGCAAGCTGTGTCCTCCAACAGTCACCCCTCCTACAGTCTCCCCTTGCACCACGGTATCATCAGCAAACAGCCGCGGACTGCTGCTACCCCTGCCCGTCAGATTATGTACACACACACACACACACACACACACACACACACACACACACACACACACACGAGCGCGCTCGCGCGAGCTCGTGTGCGGAAAGAGAAAGAGAGAGAGAGAGAGAGAGAGAGAGAGAGAGAGAATGGGAGCTGTCCTATCCCACATGCCTGTGGTATTGCGGACGATACCCTTGTCTCTGATGCACACTCACCGCATAGGGCAACGTACTGGATGCTAAGTCCTCGAGCCACTCACATATCTGGGCACCCATTCAGTACGCTCGCACTTCCGTCAATAGTCTGCAGTGAGGCTTACAAGTACCTCACTCGCCGATATCTTCATTAAACATGTTTTGCTCAACACAACTGCAATGCTTTGTGCAGATACTAAATTAGTGCTTGACATGTACAATAAGCTTGTGTTTCAATATTTAATGGTCTCTGTGGTGAAATTGACTGCCGCAGGAACATGTCGTGTAGCAACAAATCCTGTAGTTTAATTGCTCCTTCGTATCCTTAAAATCGTCAGATCACAATTTTAATATATTACTGCCATTGCTTTAATTTTTTCACCATTTGAGGAACCTTTCATGTTAGCGAATATTCGTTTTCGTGCAGACTTCATATGATTGACCAATTTACGCTTACCAGTTAACCTTCTGTGATACTTAAAAAAGCCTTCCGAGAGGGGTGAATGCAGAAAAATAGCTGACACGTCGTTTCACATCTCGAAGATTCCTTTACATTACCTGTAGTAGCTGTATCAGTTCATAATTTGATATTATAAGTTAAAACATCAACAAGGACGTTATGATGCATTCGCGTTTATGCCGGTGATTTGGTTTACATGTATACAGCGTCCCATAAGTTTACAATCAAAATTACATGGGCGTAGAGTATCTTAAAATGAATAACTCGAGATCAGAACCGGTGATAGGAAATGAGCATTCTGGGTGAGCGAGGTCTTGATTGACTAAGTAGGTTTGTGTTGATATTTGTGGCGTTAGTATGTGGAATAAAACACAATTATCCATGATGTATCTATCGTATATATTTTGCTCTTGGGTTATACAAAGGCGTTACCCTAAAAAATTCCTGCAGAAATTACTGGATAAAGTGATTGATACTTGTCTCTGTGTCCTATGGGCAGCAGTATACTTGAGACAGAGTGACAAAATTTTATGTTTGCATTAAGACTAGTGACTGGCACGTTGAGCACTTGGGGTGAGTTTGCGCTATAAGATATAAACTGTTCAGGTCAATACTTAGTTAGTTAGTTAGTTTCACGTTCCATGGATCATTTTGGACGATAAATCGTAATCATACATAACAGTTCATTTGACATTCACATAGTAATTTAATATGTAAATATGGCTACATGAGGAAAATTTGTAAGATTTTTTTAAATATAGAGATTTCAATTAGTCAATTGTACCCACCAACTTTTACATTTTACAATAACATAAATTCTTCTAAGGAATAAAAGCAGTTTTCAAGGGTAAACTTTTTCAGTTTGTTTTCAAATTTTACTTTTACGTTTGTCAGACATTTTATATTACTGGTTAAGTCATCAAAAATCTTCGTTGTAGGATTGTATACCCCTATTTGTGCTGAAGACAACCTTTGTGGGGTAATGAATGTCATTTTTCCTCCTGGTATTGTAATTATGCACATCATTGTTCCTTTTGAACTGCAGTGGGTAATGTGTAACAAAATTCGTGAGGGCATAAATGTGTGTGAAGCAGTAATCAAAATGCCCAACTTCTTAAATAGATATCTAGGCCTACAAGGTGATCTAGGGTGAGCACCATATATTATTCTTACAGTACGTTTTTGAGCGCTATAGACTTTCCTTATTAAAGATGGGCTACCCAGCACATTATACCATACCACACTACTGAGTGAAAATCTGCAAAATGTCTCAACTTACTGATCTGTCTCTCCCAAAAATGTGCAATGATTCTAGGGGCAAATGTGGCTGAATTGTTTTAGGAGTTTCAAAACGTGCTTTTTCCAGTTTACATTCTCATCAATATCGACACCTAAGAATTTTGAAGCTTTCACTCTATTTATTATTTCCTCAGCATGTGTTACACTTATCACTGGTGTAGTACCCCTTGATTAATGATACTTTTAAGAACTTTGTTTACCATTTCTTCTGTTTCGGCATGTATGCTTGGATTGATTACAATACGAATGTCATCTGCAAAACGAACTAATTCTGCTTGTTGTATATTAGATGGAAGATCATTTACATGTATGAGGAACAGTAATGGATCTGAGACTTGTGACGGAACACCACATAAATTGACATTTTGAGAAAAATTAAAAGGGTTTTTTGTATAAGAAATATGAAAGACTACGTCCGTATGCGTGATGAATATCAAATACTAAAAAAGTATAATTCATTATCTCTAAAGCTCGCAAACAGCGATGCGCTTAACAAATAGCCTTTTTGTATATAGTATCTGTGTAAAGTAGATGAAGAAGAACAGAGAATGGTTTTTTGGAGTTAGACTTTTGTTTTTGCTCTAGCTTATTTTTCGTCTAGTGAAAGGCCGCCATTGTACCAAGTCTGATGTTTAAAAACTTCGTGTTGCGAGGAGCTCTCTTTGCGTAGCAGCATTCGGTCGGCCATTACGCTGACGTTAGCTTTTTAGTTAGAAATTCAGTCTGTAATATTAAATGTAAATGCGCGAGACTTCTCTATCTTGATCTTTTAATAGTTTGAAAGCTAGTAAAGTAATGACAAATTCCATTCTTTAATGTTTTCGTACTAAATGAGTTCAGTATGTTTAAGATTGGCCGCTTAACGGCAGATGAGATTCTCCACAGTTTTTGCCTTGCATATAACGAACAGTAAATACAGAAAAACATTCCTTTTAATAAGCATAAAAAAATCTCAGTTTCTTTGTGAAAGTTGGTACATAAATGACCAGTAGCCCCTGAGAACCAATTTAATCATTACAGTTTGCGTAAAAGCAAACATATTTTCTCTCCATAATATCAGCGCTCACGCTAACTATCTGTGAGTCGAGCGCTGTGTATAGAATATTATTTCGTGCGTAGTTCGGAATATCCGATGTCCGTGCTTATGTTATTGTGGTATTGGATTATTTCAGAGTTTCATGCTAGCCCACAATATTTAACAGAGTAAATAATATTGCAGTATTCAGTATTTATTTTTTGATTAATCACTGCATATATAGAATTTAAGAAAACTATTTGCAGTATTCAGTATTTAGTTTTTTGATTGATCACTGCATATATAGAATTTAGCAAAACTACCAATCCCGAGAACCGCAATAGACTGAGCCTTGGGGAATGCCATAAGCGTTTTCTCCCCAGCCAGAAAAATGTCCTCGGACGACAGTGGTAGAATTGCCAAGTACATCTTTCTACAGAAACTTCCTGGTAGATTAAAGCTGTGTGCCTGACCGAGACTCGAACTCGGGACCTTTGCCTTTCGCGGGCAAGTGCTCTACCAACTGAGCCACCCAATCACGACTCATACCCCGTCCTCACAGCTTTACTTCTGCCAGTACCTCGACTCCTACCTTCAAAAGACGAGGTACTGGCAGAAGTAAAGCTGTGGGGACGGGGCGCCTACCGACTTTTATTTAAGTCGCACAACTCTTTCTTGGTGTTGCGATCTTTTTTCCGTCAGCATATTTTCCGGCGTGATGTAATCAAAAATGAAAAATTTTCTGATTTTTTTTCTTTACTTCTACTGTGGAACCTTGCTTCCTGGGCAAATTTCAGGATTATAGGGAACGAGAAGTGCGCTGTTCGTTGTACCCTATAGGTTTTGACGAGTGGGTTTGCAAGTATCAAAATATGTGACATAGATGGCCATACCTCTGGATTGCATTGGTCTAGAGGCTTTAACGTTTTACACCTTCTAGGGAGAATAGACCTTAGTATATGACAATTTCAACTTGGTACGTATACCCGTTCCTGCGAAAAAAAGAAGGACAGATGGGCGACAAAGTGATCCTATAAGTATTCCGTTTTTAAAGATTGACGCACGGAACCCTAAATAAAGTGATATTTGCAAATCTACAGCATAATGGACCCCATAGCAGGCTGGATTAACGCAAAGAAGAAAATTATTTGACGGTATTCATTATATTGTTTTCATCGTGTATCTAAGTCGCTATACATGTCGTTCACGCATATCTATGGAACTTATCCGGCTGCTTAATATGAGAGTAAACACTGAATGCTGTCTTTGCTAGCCTGTCCGTACTGTTTCTGCCTGAGGTCGGGTTGAGAAACAAACTCAGAATGTGCGGCGACTCATCTTAATATCATAGTTTCCGTGTGCCATTCTGCAGTGCGCCTTACACTGCAATCCCACCTCTTTGCTTCATTACAAATGGTTCAAATGGCTCTGAGCACTATGGGACTTAACATCTGAGGTCATCAGTCCCCTAGAACTTAGAACTACTTAAACCTAACCAACCTAGGGACATCACACACATCCATACCCGAGGCAGGATTCGAACCTGCGACCGTAGCGGTCGCGCGGTTCCAGACTGAAGCGCCTAGAACCGCTCGGCCACAACGGCCGACGGTTCAATACAGGAACACCCCAAGATAGGTCGCTCTTTGCTCAGCGTAATTGCATCACGTCGAAGTGCTTAAGAGAAGTTAGGCTTGGGAACGATAACAGAACCAAATATGGTGTAAGGCTCGCCGGCCTCTAAAGCTGTGGCATGACAATACAATTGACATCACCACGTCGACGTGATTTGTTCAGGCACCATATAGCAACGCGTAAAACCTTACAATCAGAACACGCTTTCCGTAAGAAATTTACTTGAAACTATGGAACACATGTAGAATTTGACTTTGCAAGCAATGAGAGCATAAACTAGATCGTACCGCTAACACTCTGTACAGATTTCTGTCGCGCGTGGTTGGTTGTTTTGGGGAAGGAGATCAGACAGCGTGGTCATCGATCTCATCGGATTAGGGAAGGAAGTCGGCCGTGCCCTTTCAGAGGAACCATCCTGGCATTTGCCTGGAATGATTTAGGGAAATCACGGAAAACCTAAATCAGGATGGCCGGACGCGTGATTGAACCGTCGTCCTCCCGAATGCGATGTCGCGCGTGTCTTGAAATGTTAGACAAGTGTATCCACAACGAAAAGGTTCACCACACAACTTTACCGCGTGGAGATAATATTAAACATCCTCAGCGTGCACTATAACGTGACCTCCATTCGGTAAGCAGCGGTAAAAACAATGAGACTGAAAAACGAAACGACGTAAGCTAAGCCAAAGCGTAGATGTGCTTACTCAGTTGATCAGGATAGAAACGAAGTCTTCTGTGCACAGTTCCATTTCCAGCCACGTTATTCAGTCTTTAAACAAAACTTAACTCCTGAAATGAATGTGAATGCTAACTGTTGTTCGTCGTTTTCACTTTGATAATCACACGACGCGCACTCTAAAATAAGTGCCGCTTAATCTTCGCTGGCGATCCACCATGATGTCTGCCCACGTGCGCTCCTGAGTGATTCGTGACGCTCCCCTCGCACCTCGGAACATCCACCGTTACGTCTCCTATCAGTCCGCATTATCACGTCAGGCAGAGATCTCTCTCAACTAAGGTTAACAGTGGAAAAAAGTGTACTGATAGTTCATTTGTCAGTTCTGAACTGTTATTAGCCAATAATTCTATAAGTTCTATTCCACCCCCAGCCGAGTCCATCCTCTTAGCTGACACGTATATTTGTTCGTCCATTGTATCTTACAACTCCTGTGAACCTGAAGCTCATTTATCCGGAATGTTCTAGAACGTTCTCGAAATCTGAATAGACCTTCCACTTGGCCACTGTGAGGTCATGCGTTGACAGCATGCCTTTCCCATCTTCAGGTATGAGCCTCTTACGTCATATTCTGGACTCTTGTCCCACTGCTGGAGAAGAGGGCAAAACCCCTTCCCACATGCTTCCTTACGTTATGACGTATTGTATATTTACTTTGAGTTGGATCTTATACTTCTTTCGTTATACATATTAATGAATTCATTCATAAGAAGCATATGAATTGTTGCAGTTATTACTTTAGATTCAATATTAAGTCAATACCATCCGCTGGACACAGAGCAGAGTGCGGATACTAAGATTCTGGGAAAGGCCAACTTGTGAAAAGATTTAACGCTATTGATTTTGGAAAGAAAGTGTATCGATAGTTCATTTGTCAGTTCTAGACTGTTATTAGCCAGTAGATCCACAAATGCCAAAAGAAATGTTGTTGATTACTTCTTCTCCAAGTTTATCGAGTGTAATGTTACAAAATTAATAGCCTCTAAGGAAGAAACCATTCTCGTGTAAGACATTGTTACCGAGCTAGAGCAATGATTCATAACTTGTGTGCATAATCTGTGGTCTCTGTACATGCTCTTATCTGTGCTACTGTTTATTTGTGTGTTTATATTCTTTTACAATAGTTATATGTATTTTTCTCGTACCTATATACCACACAGGCGCCGTTCTCGTTTCTGAATTGTAATCTGTGTACAAGCCTAGTTCTTTTTCCTGACCTGTGGCACACAGATATAAGTGGAACGCTTCTCAGTTTATTTATTTGATTTATCTGAATAGTTTTGTCTTAAGAACGAAAGAGACCACGGAAACACTAACAGTTTAATCTTAATTTAATGTAAAAATACCTGATGATGGTGTCATACCCTTAAAATGTACAATGACGAACAAAACCACACGAATAAAAAGTAACGTTTATCTTGAAAACATTTTCTCATGAACATAAAGAGCATTAAGCGTTAAACGTATTTCAAATTTCTTCTGAGTTAGTTTCATCAATACAACTTACATAACTGCATTGAACCTGTGGTGTATATTTTGGAAATAATGGTCTCGCAGAATTTTTTCGCCTCATTAACGAAGTCATGAAGCTACTTTTTTTCAGAGATTTCTGTTTGAGACGAGAACAAAAAGTGCATGTTAGCTGAAGCCATTCATTTCACCTGAATGATTGGTACAAAGAAATGGGATTGTTTCAACATTTACATTTCTAGAACGTTTTTATCGCTTCTTTCTACCTCTGACGGAGAGCTGGTTTATGTACAACATTATTAACTGCAAAATTTTAATTCGCCTTGTACGAGTTGGTTCAGATTCATGTGCAGGTTCTGGTTAAATGCAACATTATATCCGCTCCTGCTCCAAAAAATGAAGAAACTCTCTAACTTATTTCTCCTCGATACGTGGCACTCAGCTCACATACCACCGAATTAAAAAGTGCTTATCTCGTAATATTCTTCCCCTGTAGATAATATATTCGCATGGAATAATGAGTTATTCTCACTTAACAGAGCCCTTTGCTGTTGTTAAAAGATTCAACGAAGTTTATCCGGTAGATGGTGATGAATGAGAATGTTGCCAAAAGACGTGAATTAAAATGTTGTCCAGAAACAATATTTTTGTTATAAGTCAAAGAGCATCGGGCAACCTATAAAGAGTTGTTAACAGAATGGTGCGTAGAACGTTACACCAAGAGCAGTATCACTGGAGCTTTTAGCGCACACGTTGATAGAAATCAGTAAGGTTAATGTCTGTAGTTTCAGTTTTTTTGTTTTTTTTTTTTTTTACAATGAATATTACTTACGTGTGTTTCCCCTTTTATCTTATTTTAACTTCAAGCATGTGCAGAGAATCTACTTTTATCATACCAACTTGTGAACGGTTACCGATACACATTTCAACAATAAAATCAAAATTTAAACATGTTCTAAAAATATTTTTCGTTGCAGAAAACTTATATTGACTTAGCGTCACTGGAAAAACTCAAATGAAGCTTGCAGCAATGCGTTATCTTTACATCAATTTCTTCTGACTTACTGCTGAAATTTAGAATGGGAGACTCACAGATTAATTAGTGAATAATTTCTGACACCTAGCCTTGGTTTTTACTTTTCACTTAACTTTTTCAACTAGACTGTGAAAACAATCTGTCAGTAAATTTGCTAGTGTCTGCTTACAACATCCAAATTAAACTGAATTTCATGGCTAATCGTCTTTCTTTTTATCATAGATAAGGCGAAGAGACGGAAAACAGCGTACATTCATTGCTGTCTTAACCATTCTTTCCGCTCATAATTTACTTATTATTCACAACCTGAACTTCAAGAACTTCCTTTGGCTGTAGGATTTCTTCCATGTTTGCCTCACCGTAAATACAAAATCTCTCCCTTATTATAAGAGTACATAATTTTTAACTTATTATCTTGATTCTCTAAATTGTTTCTTTTTCACAGTTGTGTTAATAGATAAGTTTGTCTCTACGGCATTCCAAGCTGAATTACTTTTTGTTGTACGAGAACTGCGAAGGACAGAAAGAAGAGACTTACGAACAGTGTGAATAACGAATTTATCTTATAGAGGACTCTTTCTTGGATCTGTAGGCAATTGTCTTAACTTCTTTCAAATACAAATAGGCGTACGTAACTTAAACTTTTAGCCCTCAGCTACTCAACTTTCGGAATAAACAACAAAGTTTATACCGCTAACGAAAGAACGTACAAATATTCCGACATTGGTAAAATAATGCGGTGTCTAATCATCGTTCACTATACACTGAGATTTAGAAAACGTATTTCACAAACCTGTATCAAATATAGCTTAGTATCTAGTATCCACTAGGAGGTGAAGGTCTACGCTCTCCGTCGCAAAGCCTCACATGTTCTCGTTGTTATTCATACTGCGGCTACCACACAATTCGTCCGCAGACCCGTGGAATTATGATATCCTCTGAGATGCTATCTCGTTCCATGTTGTTACTGGCGGACGGCAAGGATTCGCTGCCATGCGATCCACATCTGTGCATCTTCGTAGGCCTGTGATCTGTTTTTGTTGAAGTACGCCTTTGAAACGCACATTTAAGGAGATTTCATTCCTTTGCTCTGCCTACTGACACTGATACATCATTGGTGTAAGGAGAACCATAGTTCCAGGTTTTTTTAAACAATAACTATATTGGCGTTGATGTTTTTCATTCTTTTGTTTGTGATTTTCGGAGTTTATTAACTTCTGAAAAAAACTGCGTCTTAAAATATCACCTCGTATGTACAGTAGAATATACAATACGATCTATCGCATCACTTCTAATAACTACACTCATTAATACTTTTTTTTAGCAGTAGTGACCCAATCCTAGAATCTTCCTAAACGTGAATTACGAGGAATTTTTAAACTGCAAATTAGTATATAATATTGTTACTCGTTTATCTACGTTAGCAGTTTTGGATTAAATTAATAGCTTATGTATTTCGTTTCAAATGCTATACCCAACAACGTCTGTAATCTCTTTTGACTAGTCGTCGCCTCCTTCTTTAGTGCTTTCCGTCTAGTGGTCAATTTAGCACCACGTTAACTATTTCCGGATATCCCAGTAGCTTGACCGTTCTTTTGGTAATGGATTACTATAACGTAAGTCTTTCATTATTTCTATTTATTTTTCATGGTCCATGTTTCACAAACGTACAATACTGTCTTCCAAATTACACTTCCAAGAATCTTTTCCTTAATTCCACAAAGCCTACGCCAATGCGCAAAAGGTCTGCGGAAGGAGTCGAGATAAACACACGTGTGCCTGTTACGTAGCCACTGGTCTGTGATAACGAAACTGGTCTGCTCAGACTACTTGTCTGTTGGGTAGAAGGATACTGGTTCCTATTTGAGACAGTTAGGTTTAATATGCAAGTCTCACCCTTCACGAAAGAAAGATACCACAGTGTGCGGAAGACAAAGAAAGCCTTCTAATTATGAGGGTGATTTGATGAAGAATCCTGACGTAACCAAAAGGTAAACGACGACAAGAAAACTTTCCGGGTAATTATGCCAACAACGGAGATGATATAATTGAAATTTTGTTTCATTTACGTTGGTGAATTTTATATACATATGTGAATCGAGTAACAATGTGATTTGTAAAAAATATTTTTTTGTACGGCTTTCTAAAGAAGTGGTGTTTCTCTGTTTAGAACAAATGAATAGACCGAAACACTGTGCCATAATCAACGGAAATTATATGTAAGTCTTTGAAGCCTGAAAGGAGTTTATTCATACACTTTCTTAAGAAACGGGAAGTTGAATACAGGCGTTTCAGTACTTGTTTTGAAAATGATTCCCGTGAAGGACACCCAAAAGTGCAATTCGTAGACTAAACCACAGAAAAATTAAATATGATATTTCACGATGATGATAAAAAAAAGTGTGGAGTATCTGACGCCAAAAACATATCGCTAGTAAAAACGACTGTACAATAGTCCTAGGTTCTAAGCAGTCCAGAATTGGCAATTACATGATAAACAAAAGGCACAAAGAAAAGTACGGTACATTACACATGAAGAATTGACTATGAATGAGATTTGTGCAGGATGGATGCTGCATTTCTTGAACGCTGATCAACATTCTAAAGCCGTTTAGAGGATATTTCTGTTGTATGTAGAGGCTGCAATTCCGTAAAACTGTAGCAAAATGCAGGAAGAACTGTGAAAGATTCAGCGTTTGATGTAAGAACTGACAGTTAATTCTCAACATTAAGTTTTAATTATAAACAAGTGGAAACACATTATTATTCGAGTACACAATTGCAAAAGAAGGATCACATAAAACAAGTTGTTGCAAAGTAGATGCCAGATTAAGTTTCATTGCAAGAAAGCTAAAGATATCTAACACACCTTAGAAACAAGATACATGTTCTTTAGTATCGCTGGTCAGTGTGAGACCATTGCAAGGAAAAATAAATAGGGGAACAAAGAATATCCAAAGAAGAGCAGCTCATTTCGTCACGGATTCGTTAGCAGGCGAGAGAGCGTTACGGAGCTGCTAAAAAAAAAAAAAAAAAAAAAAAAATACTAATAGACGCTGTATGAGAGGTACTCTCTTCTCCTTGTAGTGGAGCATTGCCCCTTAGAGGCGAAATAATTAGCAGTGATTAACGACTCGAGGCTGCAGTAGGCAATGTACATCCACAAGAGTTGTGGTCTGTAATCGAGAAAAGTGTCATGATGAGCTCTCCATTGGCAAAAGATTCCGAACCAGTCCACCATTCGGATTTCTGGAAGGGGACTGACAAGGAGGAGGCGACCATGAGAAAAAGATTGGATAAGCAACTAAAGAGTAACGTTCTACAAGTTGGAGCTTGGAGTGTCAAAAGTTTGAACATGGTAGCGAAACTAGAAACTGTGAAAAGGGAAATGCAGTGTCTCGGTCTAGATATAGTGGGGGTCATTGAAGTGGAATGCAAAGAAGACAACGATTTCTGGGCAGACGAGTAAAGAGTAACAACAACAGCAGCAGAAAATGGTATAAAGGGAGTAGGATTCGTTATGAACAGGAAGGTGGGGCAGAGAGTAAGTTACTGTGAACAGTTCAGTGACAACAACTGTACAGGTGGAGGATTGTAATGCGGCTGTAGGGGATGAAATAAAAGAAAGGATTATGGAAGAATGTGGGCTTGGTAATAGGAATGAGAGAGGAGAAAATCTACTTGAGTTATGCAGTAAATATCACTTAGTGATAGCAAATACTCTGTTCAAGAAACCCAAGGGGAGGAGGTGCACTTGGAAAAGGCTGGGAGGTACGGGATGATTGCAGTTAGATTACATCATGATCAGTCAGAGATTCCGAAATCAGATATTATATGGTAAGGGGGCCCAGGAGTAGATATAGACTCAGATCACAATCAAGTAATGATGAAGAGTAGGCTGAAGAGATGATTCAGGAGGAACCAATGCGCAAAAACGTGGGATGTGGAAATACTAATTAATGAAGAGACATTCTTGAAGTTCTCTGAGGCTATAGATACAATGATAATGACCACCTCAGTAGACAGTTCATTTGAAGAAAAATGGGCACCTCTGCAAAGGGCAACCACAGAAAACTGAAAGAAATCTGTAAGTACAAAGAAGGAAACTCCAAAGTAATCGTGGGTAACTGAAGAAATTCTTGAATTGATGTACGAAAGAAGTCAATGCAAAAACGTTCAAGAAAACTCAAGAATGCAAAAATACAAGTCACTTAGGAGCTAAACACATAGGAAGCGCAAGGACGATGGTTCAAATGGCTCTAAGCACTATGGGACTCAACATCTGAAGTCATCAGTCCCCTAGAACTTAGAACTACTTAAACCTAACTAACCTAAGGACATCACACACATCCATGCCCGAGGCAGGATTCGAGCCTTCAGTCGCACGGTACCGGACTGAAGCGCCTAGAACGGCTCGGCCGCCGCGCCGGCAGTGCCAGGAAGCTAAGGCGAAATGGCTACATGAAAAATGTGAAGAAATGGAAAAGAAATGATTTTCGGACTCAGTGTATAGAAAAGGCAAAAGAACTGTCGGTGGGCCGGCTTCTGTGGCCAAGCGGTTCTGGGCGCTTCAGTGCGGAACCGCGTGACTGCTACGGTCGCAGGTTAGAATCCTGCCTCGGGCATGGATGTGTGTGGTGTACATAGGTTAGGTTTAAGTAGTTCTAAATTCTAAGGGACAGATGACCTCAGATGTTAATTCCCATAGTGCTCAGAGCCATTTGAACTATTTTTGAACTGTCGGTGGAATTGAAAGCAAGGGCTGCTACATTAAGAGTGTAATGGGAATTCCATTGTTAAACGCAGAGAAGAGAGCGGATGGGTGGAAAGAGTAAACTGAAGGCCTCTACGATACGAGGAGAAGACTGTTTTGACGACGTGATAGAAGATCAACAGGAGTCAACAGGGTAGAGATCCAGTATTAGAATTAGAACTTAAAACATCTCTGAAAGACTTAAGATCGAATAAGGGAGAAGCGATAGACGACATTCCATCACTAGGGAAAGTGGCAACAAAACGACTATTCGTGTTGGTGTGTAGAATGTATGAGTCTGGCGATAACCACCAGACTTTCAGAAAAACATCGTCCAAACAATTCCGAAGATACCAATAGTTGAAAGCTGCGAGAATTATCACACCATCAGCTTAATCGGTAATGCACCCAAGTTGCTGACAAGAATAATATACAAAAGAACGGAAAAGAAAATTGAGGATCTGTTAGATGACGATCAGTTTGGCTTTAGGAAAGGTAAAGGCACCAGAAAGAAAGTTCTCATGTTGGTTTTGATAATGGAAGCCAGACTGAAGGAAAACCAAGACACGTTCACCGCATTCTAAGAAAAATAGGGGTACTCTATAGGGAAAGACGGGTAATACACAATATGTACAACAGGGGCGGCCACGATTTTAGTTCGCTGGCCTTGCCCAGGCGTGAGTGCCTTAGCACTCAGCCTCGCTTCATATCTCCACTACCACCACGCCAGGCTCTCTGAGCATGTGTACGGAGAAGAGGGGTAAAATGCGAACGCGTCACATTTAAATGGCAGTGCTGTCTACTGCATATGACTTGGTTTTATATTTCAAATTTCTCTACAACATAGACCATTAACAAAAGAAAGTTTCACTTTTATTTATTTTTGGAGTGCTGAAGACATAATTTAATTTTTATCTCGTACAAACTGTCGGCATGTGGACAGACGCAGGCAATATCACAGATTTTTGCTCTGAAGCTGTCGTGTATTCGTGATTTATTTAGTTTCATAATCGAAATAGACCTTTCCCAAAATATGTCGATAGAAATATTGCACCACTTTTACAACCTCGTTATCGAGACCCGGAAACTACCTAAGGAAAACAATGTAGACGTTCTCGACAGTTTTAACGTAAAAGGGTTTGTCATTAAAAAGAAATTACCTTGCACGACAATCGGCTGCATCTGCACTTGAACAATGGCGCTTGGAACTGAAACGGCAAACTGTCTCCAAACCGGTACGAAAACATACGTAAGATTGAAAGTGTCCTCATAATGTTTAGGAAACCATCCTTCTAATTCTTTCGTGGGCACAATGAATTCTTCAGACCTCGGGGTTTCCTTAACGGCAGTGTGGTTAGGAAATTGGATTGTGCTTCTCAGAATATGTCCTTTCTAAAATGCGATTTTGTTTTTAAATGCGTCCCCATGAAATCAGAAATAAGTTGTTTATCACCTTGCAGTATCTTACTACGGGTAGCGCGCTGTCAAATCGACTTAAAATGCGAGGTCTGCAGTCCAACCCGGAGTTCTAATTTTCGTTCCTGCACTCCTCTTTCCTTCATAAATTCTACTATTTCAAGTCTGAAATCGAAAAATCGTTCAGGTATGCCCCCTGGCTTACCCAACGTACTTTCCAGTAATAAATAAAGCATCCAGACTCTTCGTTCAATTCCATTGATAACTGAACGACTTCAGAAATTTTACTGATCACACCACTTATTTCTTCACGTGCTGCATGTTTACAAATTTAACAAAAAATGCTTTTTTATGTACTAAACAATGAATCCGATCTGTCGACCGTTGCAATGTTTTGGTCTTTCAATGTCAGCTCTTTAAATTCTTTCAGCATAATGTTTTAATATCGTTTCACAGCAAAATCTCCAGTACTCGTCCCATGTGCGTCTGCAGAATATGTACTGAGAACTCTCATCCCTCTCTTCTGTCATTCACATTTGATTTTAAAGGCTTGTGATGATAAATCGGCAGACTGCCTCTTTTTGCACAAATACTCACTGGACCTCTTAACGTCCTTCATACCACTAATTAATAGAAAAGTTTTAACAGCGCTGACACCACGATTCTGCCGCACTGAAGAGATTTGTGCCTACCGAAAACTGAAAAAAAAAAAAACGGTTCAAGATTGTGATTGATGTTTAGGGTGGAAGGATATCAAGGGTAAGATTCGCTGATGAGATTGCTATCCACAGTGAAAGTGAAGAAGTATTACAGTTTTTGTTGAACTGAATGAACAATCTAATGACTAGACAATATAGACTGAGATTAAATACAAGAAAGACAAAGTTAATGACAAATAACAGAAATGACAACAGCGAGAAGCTTAACATTAGAATTGGGGGTCACGTAGTAAATGAAGGTATTCGGTTACCTAGGCAGGAAAATAACAAATGACTAATGGAACAAGGAGGACATAAAAATCAGACTTATACTGACAAAAAAGGCATTCCTGGCCAAGCGAAGACTGTTAGTATCAAACGTGAGTCTCTGAGGAAGAAATTTCCGAGAATGTGTGCTTGGAGAACAGTATTGTATGGCAGTGAAACATAGTCCGTGGGCGGAACAGAACAGAAGCCTTTGAGAGGTGATGGTGCAGAAGTATGCTGAAAATTAGGTGGACAGATAAGGTAAGGAATGAGGAGGTTCTCCACAGAATCTTCGAGCAAAGGAATAATGGCAAACGGTGACAAGAAGAAGGGACAGGATGATAGGACATCTCTTGAGACATCACAAAATATGTTCCATAGTACTATAGGGAGCTGTAGAGTGTAAAAACTGTAGCGGAAGTCAGAAATTAAAATACATCCAGCAAATAATTGAGGACGTAGGTTGCTCATGAAATTCGTCCTCATTCAGGTACATCCGATATCGTGCTCCTGACCGCAAACATTTTTCCTAGATCAGTGGGATGGTTGCTCCGGAATTGACACGATTGATTTCATTCGTCATCCAGCGCCTTCCTGAGCTAGTGTTCCTCCTCTAATAACTCCAGCGTCTACGGAACTCTAATTTTCTTTCTTCGTTTTTCTGCCACACACCGTAAGTACCAGAAAACTTTGCCAAGTGCGAATAGGTCTCGCGCTCTGAGGGTACCGTACATAGTTAATTATGTGTATAGTACCTCGACGACTTTTTCCTGTTTTCGATATTGACAAGATATTGGCCTCGTGAATTCCAAGACTTTAGTTTCAATTCAACAGTTTTTCGGATTTTTCTTTGACCTGTACTGTAAAACTATGATTCTTGCCAAACTCATGATTCTAGTTCAAAGCGAAGAACCCTGGGCGTGACGTAAGTTGCCGTATCGTTTTATTTCATTGACATACAAGCTTAAATGTTTTACACCGCCGGCGGACTATAGACCGTAGTATGTGACATAAATTTGAACTTCATACGTGTACCCGTTCCTGAGGATAAGAGTTCTTAACGGACAAACAGTTCGACAGACAGATGGATACAGTGATTCTATAAGCATTCCGCTTTCACAGGATGAGGTGCGGAACACAAAAAAGAAAAAAAAAGGTATTGTACAGTTCTTCAGAACTTACTGGATAGCCTCTTCTCATACAAGACGCCATAAGTGTATTAGAAGTTTTACCTTTCTTCTGGACAAAGATGTTTTCGCCCTGTTGCCCACTAAAGGTTCTTTGGCAATGGGGAAATCGAGATTTGGAATACTAATTGTAAGAATATCCACTCTATTCACCACATGTGGCGGCCACTGACTTACAGATCTGAAGTCTGAAGAAATTTTTGGTTTCTAAATGTTTTGGGTTCAGTGGAGAGTATATAAATGGTTCAAAAGGCTCTGAGCAGTATGGGACTGAACATCTGTGGTCATCAGTCCCCTAGAACTTAGAACTACTTAAACCTAACTAACCTAAGGACATCACACACATCCATGCCCGAGGCAGGATTCGAACCTGCGATCGTAGCGGTCACGCGGTTCCAGACTGAAGCGCCTAGAACCGCACGGCTACACAGGCCGGCGGAGAGTATATAACCTTAGATGCTGCTCACTGGAGAAATGTTGAACATTGCATATTGCCATAAACTCATTTGGTGTAAAAGTGATCGAACCCTCCTTTTTCCGGAAAAACTGAACAGTGCGTGTTCTTTTACCCTGATCCCTGCTTTGCATAGATCTGTGTTGAAAGATGAGCCGCGTGGTGTTGTTGGTTGTGAATCCTGATGAATGAATTAAGCCACCTAATTGTAAAGTCTATGGTTGTGTCCTATGTCTATCTCAAACAAGGATCCGTAGTGGAACTCATACTACAGAAATTACGTGACAACGATAACGTAAGAGGACTGGTAGCATGTGCATATGACCTGGTGTGCGTCGTTTTCACTATTCGAAACAAGTGTGATTCTACACTTCATGAAGGATGGTAACTAAGTGTCAAACTATAACTAGCACCTCGCAAAACTACATACGTCGTGCTTAATCCGAATCTAGTAAGAAATCTATATTATAAAAATGGATGTACATGTGTCTGTATGTTCCACATTTCCTAAACCACTCATTCGATTTCAATCTAATTTGCCACACAGGTCACTTACTGTCTGGACAGAACCGCTGTGGAGCCCTTTCAAAGGGGCGGGGCTGAAAAAGCTGTGTAGCCCACAACGTGCGAACACACATATTCGACCAGTATTGGAGAATGAGAGCACTTAGTTGCTCGAAACAAACATTACACGTAATTTCAACCCTTTACGAATCTTTTTTCTCTCTCAGAATCCACACAAAATGATGAAAAGAGTAACGTTTATCCCTTACTCCATTTTGGCTGCTAATACAATGGTTCAAAATGGCTCTGAGCACTATGGAACTTAACTTCTGAGGTCATCAGTCCCTTAGAACTTAGAACTACTTAAACCTAACTAACCTAAGGACATCGCACGCATAAATTCCAGAGGTAGGATTCGAACCTGCGACCGTAGCGGTCGCGCGGCTCCAGACTGTAGCGCCTAGAAGCGCTCGGCCACTCCGGCCAGCACAGGGAGAGGAGAGAGAAAGAGTTGGAGAGAGAGAGGGAGAGAAAGAAATGGAGCGAGAAGGAGGAGGAGATTATTACATATTACTTGGTCGACTTCCCATCTTCCCTGATGTAAGTTACAAGCTTATACCGCTAGAGTGTTCCCAATTGCAGCGTGCAACGCGGCGGCGGACAAGGTACGTATGTCAGCGTGTGAGTACCCCTCAGAAAACTGAAAGCACGAATACGAACGTGCACAAATGGAGCAGCCTTTAGCGTGACAGTCCCAGGGCACACATGAGCGCTGCGACATCTGCAACAACCTGACGCCTTGGGTTCACCGTCAACGATATTCCCCGTAGAGTCCTGACTTGGCCCCATCAGATTTTCATCTGTTTCCAAAACTTATTGTGATGAAGCCTTGCAAGCAGAGGTGGGTTTGAAGCTCTGTCTGAGAGGTCAGACAATGTACAGTGTTGGTATCAAAAAACTGATCGCTCGTTGGGAAAAAATTGTTCGTCGCCAGGGTGACTGTCTTGAGAAATAAACACGTAGACAGGAAGAATAAAGATGTATAATGTTAATAAAGTTTGTTTTATTGTAAATTGTTTTAGAGTTTTCACATAAAATAATTCGGCGGCATTACTTTTAGCATACCTTCGTATATTAACGTCAGTTGTAGGATATGGTGTGAGAATACGGGCCCCTACTATAGCTTGTGAAGTCAGCTTCATTTCTCACAAATATTAACGAGATGTCCCTCTGATGTTAACAGCCGCCTACTGTGCCGTCCCGAATCACGCGGTCTTAGTAATTCTACATCAAAGTTCTATCTGTTCTCCGTGAACTTTAACTGCTACTCCAAATTTCTCTGTGATTTCCTTTACTGTTTGTTCAGTGTGCTTAATGAATCACATCGGGGTAGGCCAGAACCCTGTCTCATTTCCTTCTCAATAACTAATTCCCTTTCATGCCCCTCGACTCTTAATAGCGCAGTCTGGTTTCGCTCCCTGTATGTTATCCCTGGTACTTTCAGAATTCCAAACAGAGTACTCCAGTCAACAGCGGGCAAGCTTTCTCTCTCTACAAATGCTATAAACATTGTATGGTTGCATGATTAGGACTAAAAATAATTCTGTGTTCATTAGTGTTAATACACGTGTACATATCTTTAAAGTGTCTCGTTCCACATCATTTCTATTTTTTAAAAAAATCGTTCAAATGACCTGTGGGACATGTAACTAAGTAACTTATTTATAATCTTAAAGTAATATTGTCTACATAATTATTCTTTTTCGAGGTCAACAACCCCAGTGAACATGTCTTGAGTTTTCATTAGTTTTGCTTCCACTGTCAACCTCAGCGTCTGAACTGGCTTTCATATGGCTTTACCTTTCCTAAAGCCAGATTTATCCTCATCTAACAGATAACAATTTTCTTTTTCATTCTTCTGTACTTTATTATTTTGTGTAAAGAAAACTTAACGTTCAAAGGGAACTTTATTGAGAAGGAAAGTGAAAGCCCTTCGGTGTGAGCATACGTGGCAAAGTACGGTATCGGTACAGACTGCGAGACAGATCTGCAGTGCAGCGGCAAGGCTCCTGGTGAACGCACTCTGGGCTGCCGGCAGCCAACTGGTTCTGCCATATGAGAGCGGCATTCCCACTGTGCACCACAGTTGTCTGGGGACATGACACATTTTTATGCTTCCCTGCATTTTTGTCAAATGTTCAAAATTGTTTAAAAAAAGAGGTTCAAATGGCTCTGAGTATAGTACTCAGTAACATCTGAGATCATCAGTCCCCTAGAACCTAGAACTACTTAAACCTAACTAACCTAAGGACATCACACACATCCATGCCTGAGGCAGGATTCGAACCTGCGACCGTAGCAGCCGCGTGGTTCCGGGCTAAAGCGCCTAGAACCTCTCGGCCACTCCCGCCGGCAGAATTGTTTCGTATCACTCGTCTTACTGTTTTGTTTCTTGCTGTCCTGCCCCAAATTCCTCTTGTAACGAAAGAAGATTTTTGAGTTTTTAACGTCTTCTTCGAGCTTGTGATAGAACACGTGCATTTATTTTAATAGCAGTCTCGATAGTAACGAAAGGTAGGGGGCAAGACAAATACCAGAAGTCTATGACTAACTTCTAGGTATTAACTTTACAGTCGAGAAAGCTATCGATTTTAAATGGTTTTCATAGTGTATACCGTATATTGGACTCAGAAATTAAAACAATCCGTTGTATATACAAATTATTTTAAAATAGTATGAGACAGGTTATCGGAATAATGAATGAAGTAAACGCTGTTGTTAGCTGTACTCCAGTAGCAGATGAAAGCCACACTAAGGGCTGGACCCAGTTCTTGCGAAATATAGTCCTGTAAACGTAACGACTGCAGCTGAAAGTTCGGCTAGCTACAAGATGGCCGTGTGTTATCATTTTCCTTTAAGCAACGATCTAAAGGACACTACACGTCCTATAAAGCTGAAACGGGGATCATTTTGAGCTGAAAATCTCGATCAAGCACACTATCATGAAATGTTTTTGTGTCACATTGTAGCTCCAGATGATGTCAGAAGAGTTTCAGATTATCAACTCTTGACATCCAAACAACTTCCGATTTAAATACAGCCAGTTAAAAATTTTAATAGTAACTTCTATATTTTTGTCCCTTTATTCTCCCCTTCAGATTTTGTTTATTAACACCTTTAAATATTGCAGTAATTAACCTGTTACTGCGTAACCGTTAGTAAACCCCAGGAGACCGCACAAATCACTAGTTTTCAGTACGTTTCCTATAACTTGCTATCTGTGACGTTTTCTTACCCGTTTTAAACGAATTTTGCTAACGACGTTTCACATTGTCTGTTATGAAATCGTAGTACAACTTACTGTATTACTGTATCAGTAAGGAGATTAAATTGCCACAACTGCCAAAATGTGTGATAAATTTAACACATGTTTCGGGAAGAAATGATCCCATTATCAGTTTCTTAAAAGTATTATGCACGACGGCTTGTTTTTTGACGCTGCCTAATGGTATACTAATTTTAGAACTTCTTAATGGGATCATATGTTCCTGAAACGTGTTCTATCGAATAAATCCCACAATCGGACAACAGGTGCATTTCCATATTAATATTTCACATCGTCGACAAGCCTTGTTCTATAACAGATATTTTGTATTTTATTATGTACTAGCTGTTACCAACAGCTGTGCTCGCATATCAGTAGTCTTGTTATGATGAGTTATGAGTGATGGTGAGTAAGTAAGCTGTTTTAGCCAGCCCGGTTGGCCGTGCGGTCTAACGCACTGCTTTCCAGGCGGGAAGGAGCGCCTGGTCCCCGGCACGAATACACCCGGCGGATTTGTGTCGAGTAACGGTGAACCGGCCAGTCTGTGGATGGTTTTTAGGAGGTTTTCCATCTGACTCGGCGGATGCGGGCTGGTTCCCCTTATTCCGCCTCAGCTACACTATGTCGGCGATTGCTGCCCAAATAAGTTCTCTACGTACGCGTACACCACCATTACTCTACAACGCAAACATAGGGGTTACACTCGTCTGGTGTGAGACGTTACCGGGGGGCCGAACAGCACAATAACCTTGGGTTCTGCGGTAGTCGTCGTGGGGTTCCGAACCACTGCGGCTGCGTCGGGTACGGAGCCTCTCCGTCGCTTCTAGGTCTCCGGTTAACATACAGTACATACAAGCTGTTTTATGTGCAACATCGGCAGTTGCTCTCACTTGTCTAACTGTTCGCGTAAGCAATGCTCGTGACGTGCGCCCGCCAACTGCCCCAGTGCAGGACACAGCGTCAGGCTGCTGTGTGGTGCATGCGTAGGGACGTGGGCAGGAACACAAATTTGTGCTACTGCTACTGAAGTAGCTAAACATAAGACGACAACTACATTGCATTGTCTATTGTGTTTTGAATCAGGGACTTAGAAACGTCGGAGAGGCTTCATCCCGCCGTAGCCCTGAGTGGATACAGTAGCCCATCCACCATACCGCCGCCCCACACCGAACCCAAGGGTTATTGAGCGGTTCGGCACCCCAGTGGACCCCCTTCCCCCCCCCCCCCCCCCCCCCCTGGGAACGGCGAGTGGAACCCCAAATTTCATCGTGGAGTAATTATGGTGTACGCGTACGTGGAGACAATGTTTGCGTAGCAATCGCCGACATAGTGTAACTGAGGCGGAATAAAGGGAACCAGCCCGCATTCGCCGAGGCAGATGGTTCAAATGGTTCAAATGGCTCTGAGCACTATGCGACTTAACTTCTGAGGTCATCAGTCCTCTAGAACTTAGAACTACTTAAAACTAACTAACCTAAGGACATCACACACATCCATGCCCGATTCAGGATTCGAACCTGCGACCGTAGCGGTCCCTCGGTTCCAGACTGTAGCGCCTAGAACCGCACGGCAATTCCGACCGGCGAGGCAGATGGAAAACCGCCTTAAAAACCATCAACAGGCTGGCCGGCACGCCGGACCTCGGCCCTAATCCGCGGGGCAGCCATCCGGGCGGTCACGTCTACATTATGCAATAAATTTACTAATTTTTTAACGTGGTTTATGTTCACTGACGTAAAAATGACATTCCATCCCCTATTTCACCCTCTTTAGGGTCGGAAATTAAGTGTGGATGAAACACTTTGTGGATTGTAGAAGCATTGTATCCACGTCGTTGAATCGTAGGACATAGTACGTATGTACAAGTAAAAGTATTTTCACAAATATGACGGAATTCAAAAGTCAAAATGTAAATAGCTTTTTCAAAGAGTGAATATGTTTCCCTAATGCTTAAAATCAATAAGTCTCTTGCACTATATATTTTCTAACGTAACGCATGTTCTTCGTCAGCGTTAAGTATCAAATTTCATCAGAATAGGTTCGGCCTTTTAGTCGTGAAAAGGAAACAGACAAACACACTTCCTCAAACATGATAGTATGAATTATATTATACTAGGTGTTCTGTGAATGTGCCGACACCACTATCCTGATGCTAATTACTGCACCTCTCTAATCTCTTACCGAGCTCAGGTACTTCGTTGCTAAATTCTGTTCTACTGGGGTCTATTTCGTGTTGTTTTATCGAGAGGGGACCTACTTATCTAAATAAATAGACGAAATGTGATTGGAGTCACACTGATAGACTATAAGAAACCTCATTAGGTTTGCAACAGAGCACATTAGTTAATGGGGAGTGGGGGAATTGATTAATTATTTCATATACTCTCAGACAAGTGTGACACCAGTCGTTTTCCTCTTAGTCCAGCTCCACCAGCTGGAATGCCAAAGGAAACTTTCTAACTAGCCTGCAGTCATGGTTTGACTGGATTTTCCTTCTCTAATCAAAAATATTGGAGTTAAACATAACATTAATGTCATTCTTCCGGCACAGTCTATTTACGACACCCCTACATGAACAAAAAGATTCGAACTGAACCATTCAATTACTACTTCACACGTGCCACTTCACGTGCTACAAACGATAGTCATTCCGAACGCTTTTAATTGAGTGATGAACTTACTCAACAAATACCACTACATTTTTATCACTGCCATATGTCCGTGAACACTGGAAGATCTGGAATCGAATCTGGATCAGTGACGTCGGGCTGTCGTAATCGACGACAGCAAGATTTTTTATTCTGAAGAGCATAGCAGCTCGTCTCAGACACGCGGGTTCAGCAGGGAGACTGGTCAGTCATGTTTTGGGTCTGTGTCAGGGTTCAAAATTCGATTATATCACTATCGAGGGTAATTTGATGTCTGTGCAGTATCGGTACGGGCTATAACAAACATACTGTCCGTCCCTATAGTCAACATTTCGGCGCTGGGTTCGTGTTTCAACACAATGCATGAGCACATGAAAACCGCCCTACGGTTCGCGGCTCTCAAACAGATGGATTGCCCTGCAGTATCTGCTACAATAACTCGGACTGTGCATGCTTAGTTCAAGTGGAAACTTACGTTGTGTCAGAGCAGGAAATCACCTCACACACTGTATGACCTCAGTATGCTCGCTTGACCTTGGCGTTCTCAACTACCTAGTCGACAGCGCAGTGGATCAATACGATTTTGAATGTTATCCATTGGTGGATTTTTATATTACAGCTGTGCGAAAATGGGGACTGTCTAACAGACTGTTTTAATTTCATTGCTGTTTTTTTTTATTTCACATTTATGTTTTTCTTTCGTTTCAGAGGCTTATGATTTCGTTACCTGCTTCCCTTGAATCTAAACCCCATACACGATCGATAATTTGCAATTGCTGCAAAGAAGGAGCAATTTATTTTTGTTAATATGCTGATTGAACAGATTTGTAACTTTTGTACAAGATTTCCTTAATGGTATGAATAATCTTTAATCTACATTTGAAAACACTTTTGCCCTCAGTTAGATAGTTTATTTAAATGCTTAGATTGTCAGAGATGTTTACAGCTGTGTTTTTGTCTTCTTTCTGTGACGTTCACTTAAAAATCTTTAACCAGATTCTTATTTCTTGTTGCACTCTGTATTAATAGGAGGAAGTGCAATTTTGACAAATCCGAACTGGGTAGCTGTTTTTCCGCTCGTTTTTGCTCAATTTATACTTACTTAGGTGGCATGATAACGATACTTACTTCGTCTGGAAGAAACTCTACTTCTGCCTGCTGATTAAATTGTACATCACGAACATAGAGCAAGAATAGTAGACACAGCATGATTGAATTCCCGTAACAACTAAACAATGAATCGCCATATCAGTCTTCAGATAAGGATTACTGCTCACGGCTCATTTTGGCTATGGTATAAATTCAGCTGTAGGAGAGTCTAGGCAATGACAGTTACGTCGCTCTTGCTTGATATTCAAAATCTACTTGAGTTCATTCGATAATCTTCGAATAAGGCCTATAATTAGCCCCCCTGCTCCTCTACCAGCTTACGAAGTCCTCTGACCTGTTAAATCCGCCGCCGTCACTCAAAATCCACACCAATCTCAAGTTTCGCTAGCTGCTCGATATCACACGGCTACTGACGTAAACTGCTCAGAAACAGGGTTGGCTAATGGCGTTATTATCCGAGCCATGCTGTAGTTCGCCGCAGGTCGACATAAGCTGTCAGGTTCAAGACTCTGGAGAATGAGCGGTGAAGTCAGAACAGGTTACGTATTACCTAACCACCTGTCAACTATACTAGTGTCAAGAGTTGTACGACGGATGACATAGGAGTATACGAAAAAAGTAGTTATTAGTGCCAGTACATCAAGACTTTCTTTTAAAAGTCACCAAGCTGTCATTCTTCCTCCGTAAATTACCTCCTGTTGTCGGTTCCTGTTCAGAAAATTGTAGCACCTGTTCATCCCTTTGCAAGTTTTATATTTTTTTTCTTTCTACTGTTCCATCTAGTGACTAGACTGTGCTAAAAGTTCTCTAACCAATGTGTGCCTTCGTTGGTAGACTGCTTTCTATACCGTTCCTTTCCACCACCACTTCATTTCGTAATTCTCGTGTCCATTTTATTTTTAAGACTTTTCTGTAGTACACCAATTTCTACTTCGGCTGCTTTTCTAAGTTACGCATTTCATTTTTTTCAATTCTGCGACGAATACATTTAGTTTCTTTTCTTCTCCAGTTCCAAGTTATGTAATACTGCTAGGCGTGTTGAAAACACAACCTTTGTGCTTAGAAATTAAAAAAAAAAAATAAAAGTAGACATAAAGAAAACTCAACCTTCATAATATCTATGGAACTATAGGAAACCTTCATTCCTTTCGTATCCTTGGTATAGGGGTGGCGTCCTTGATTAGCATTCACAACCTCCTCGGTCCCAGGTTCGAAGCTCGCCACCGCCGAAATTTCGAATAAAAATTGTCACCAACGGCTGCCCAAGACTTCTCGCACAAGAAGTCACCCTCATTCTGCCAACGGCCTTGTCAAAGAGGGCGGAGGAGCGGACAGAGCTTCAGGGCATTCTCTCACTCTTGGTGTGGGAAAAAGCCCTTACAAGGTGGAACAATCAGCAATAATCAACGGCATGAGAATGCAGAAGGCAATGGAAACCTCTGCATCAACGACACATACCGTGTATACACGGGCCATGTGATCTATAATTGAAATAGTGTCAAGATAATCTCTCAATTGACAATAGATTCCGAACTAATCTCCCCTTCGTATCTCTGGGAGGGGGTTGCCCAGTGTGGGGTGACGGAAGAAAGAAAGATCGAATAACCAAAGAAAGAGAACTGTCTACGACTCGGGGAGAGGAGTGTCAGAAGTTTGATCGTGACAGGGGAGCTAAAAAATGTGACAAGAGAAACGCTAAGGCTCAATATAGATATAGAGGGCACCAGTGAATGAGATCTCGTCAGATGAGTATCAGGTAATATCAATAGCAGCAGAATTGGATTCATTATGAAGGTAGGACAGATAATGAGTTACTGTGAGTAGCTCAGTGATAAGGTTGTCCTCATCAGAATCGATAGCAAACTAGCACCGACAACGATAGTTTCTGGTATACATGCCAACGTCGCAAGCTGAAGATGAATAAACAGAGAGATTATATGGGATCATTGAATGGGTGATTCAGTACGTAAAGGGAGATGAAAATATTATTGTGATGCAGGACTAGAATGCGGTTATAGAGGAAGGAATAGAAGAAAGAGTTACGGCAGAATATGGGCTTGGTACTAGGAATGAGAGAAGATAAGTGCTAATAGAGTTCTGCAATAAATTTGAGCTAGTAATAGCGAACACTCATTCAAGAATCACAAGAGGAGGAGTTATACTTGGAAAAGGCCGGAAGGTACAGGTACGGGTAAATTTCAGTTAGATTACATCATGGTCGGGCAGAGATTCCGAAATCAGATACTGGATTGTAAGACATACCCAAGGACGTACCCAGGAGCATATATAAAGACAGATCACTAGTTAGCGGTGTTGAAGAGCAGGCTGAAGTTTCAGACACCAGTCAGAAAGAAACAATGTGCAAAGAAGTGTGATGCGCAAGTACTATGAAGGTATGAAGAGATACGTATGAAGTTCTCTGAGGCTATAAATGCTGCGATAAGTAATACCTCAGTGGGCATTTCAGTCGAAGAGCAATGGACATCTCTAAATGGGATCGTCACAGAAGTTGGAAAGAAAAATATAGGTACAAAGAATGTAACCACGAAGAAACCATGGGTAACAGGAGAAGTGCTACAGTTGATCGATGAAAGAAAGAAGTAATAAATGCTTAGGGAGATCTAGAAATATAATAATAAACAATAATAAACATCACTTAGCAATGAAATAAATAGGAAAGGCAGTAAAGAAGCTAAGGCAAAATGGCCACATGGGGAAGGTGAAGAACTGGAAAAAGAAGTGACTGTCGGAAGGACTGACACGGCATGCAACCTTCGATGAAATTACAAGCAAGGGTGTTAACATGAAGTGTGAAATGGGAATTCCACACTGATTGACGAAGGAACAGGAGTCGATACGAAAGAGATAGAGAATCCAGTATAGTAATCATAATTTAAAAGAGCTTTAGAAGGCTTAAGATCAAATAATGCAGAAGTGATAGATAACATTCCGTCAAAATATCCAAAATCGTATGAGGGAGGTGCAACAAAACGATTATTCAAGTTGGTGTGTAGAATGTTCGAGACTGCTGATATGCCATGAGACTTTCAGGAAGCATCAACCACACAGTTCCGAAGATTGCAAGAGTCAAGTGCGACATACTAATTGTAATGCCTCCAAGCTGCTGACAGAAATATTATACAGCAGAACGGACAAGATAAATGAGGAATTGTTAGATGTCGATCAGTTTGGCTTTAGGAGAAATAAAGGCAACAGAGAGGCAGTTCTGACGTTGAGGTTGGGAATGAAAGCAAAACTGAAGAAAAATCAAGACACGTTCATAGAATTTGACGACCTAGAAAAAGTGTTTTCGACAATATAAAATACTGAGAAAAATACGGTAAGCTATAGAGAAAGACGCGTAATATAAAACATGTACAATAGCCAAGAGGAAACAAGAAGAGTGGAAGACCAAGAACGAAGTGTTAGGATTGAAAAGGGTGCAAGACACGTAGTCTCTTGGCCCTGTTACCCAATATATACATGGAAGAAGCAATGAAGAAAATAAAAGATTCACGAGTGGAATTTGAATTCAAGGTGAAAAGATATCAATGATAAGATTCGCTGATTACATTGCTATCATCAGTAAAAATGACGGAGAATTATAGGATCTGTTGAATGTAGAGAACAGTCTACTGAATACAGAATATGAATTGAGAGTAAATGGAAGACAGACGAAAGTAATGAGAAGTAGCAGAAGTGGGAGCAGGGGGAGACTTAACATCAGAATTGGTGATCACGAAGTATGCGAAGTTAAGGATATCTGCTACTTAGGCAGCAAAATAGTCTATCACGGACGAAGCAATAGGACATTTAAAAAAATTAAAAAAAAAACAGAAAAACGCTGGCGAGAAGGGCATTTCTGCCAAAAGAAATCTAATATCAAACGAAAGCCTTCGATTGAGGAATAGTTTCTGAGAACGTATGTTTAGAACACAGCATTGAGACATGGACTGTGGCAAAACCGAAGCAGAAGGGAACAGAAGAATTCGAGATGTGTTAATTGAGAATAATGTTGAAAATTAGGTGGACCGATGACGTAAGGAATGAGGAGATTCTCCGGAGAATTGCTGAGGAAAGAAAAATATGGAAAACACTGACAATAAGAAGGGACAGGATGATAGGGCATCTGTTATGACGTCAGAGAATAACTTCCATGTTACTAGAGGGAGCTCTATGGGGGTAAAACACGCAGAGGAAGGCAGAAGTTGGGACACATCTAGCAAATAACTGAGGGTCTGGGACTGCACTGGCTACTGTGAGATGAAGAGTTTGGCAGAGATGAGGCAGAGAAGAATAATTGGTGGCGGTTTGCCTCAAACCAGTCAGAAGACTGATAGCAAAGAAAGAAAGTAACGAGAAACGTCTAACAGAACGTATCGATATTCGTGGTTGCTAAATAGTGGGCTATCGAGTTTGTGACATTTCTGCTGGCTGTGGTTGTGATCTCCCGACTGTCATGCGAGTGTGGAACCTATGGATTCAGGGGGCATACTCAACGGAATGAGCATCACAAAGGCTCCACACAACTGGCACTCGGGAGGATAGATGTATTCTTCGCTCGGACGGACAGGTTCATACAGTCATGCCACATACTTTGAGTTAGAAAATGGGCTTAATTAATGCAACACTCATGTCTACACGGGAATGCGAGTAACGCCTGAAGCATCACGGACTGTCAACACGGCGGACCCCTTGATGCGACAGCAGAGAGGGGCAGAATGGCAGTGATGCTTCAACTGCAACACTTGGCTTAGACGTGGCACCAAGAGTCCCAGTTCCGCAAACGTATCCATGTAAGGAAGCCCCGAAAATATCGAAAGTCGCCAGAATGCATTCATCATCATCAGGGGTCCATCACCAGGAATGATAGTCACTTGCAGCCTACGTCCTCACTTCTTTGCTGGATGTACACCAATCTCTGTCTTCCTCTACCATATCTGCCGTCTACAGCTCCCTCTAGAACCACGGAAGTCATTCCCTCATGTCTTAACAGATGATCTATCATCCTGTCCCTTCACCTTGTCAGTGTTTTCCACATATCCCTTTCCTCTCCGATTCTGAGCAAAATCTCCTCGTTCCTTACCTTATCAGTGCACCAAATTTTCAACATTCGTCTGTAGCACCACATCTCAAATGCTTAGACACTCTTGTGTGCCGGTTTTCTCACAGTATATGTTTCAGTACCATACAATGCTGTGCTCCAAACATACATTCTCAGAAATTTCTTCCTCAAATTAAGGCCTATGTTTGATAATAGTAGACTTCTGTTGGCCATGAATGCCCTTTGTGCTAGTCTGATTTTGATGGCCTCCTTGCTCCGTCCGTTATTGGTTATTTTGCTGCCTAGGCAGTAGAATTCCTTAGCTTCATCTACTTCGTGACAATCAATCCTGATGTTAAGTCTCTCGCTCTTCTAATTTCTGCTACTACTCATTACTTTCGATTTTCTTCGATTTACTCCCAATCCATATTCTGTACTGGTTACACTGTTCATTCCATTCAGCAGGTCACGTAACCCTTTTTTATTTTCACTGAGTATAGCAATGTCAACAGCGAATCGTATCATTGATATCTTTTCACCTTGAATCCTTCCACTACTGAACCTCTCTTTTAGTTTCATTGCTTCTTCAATGTACAGATTGAACAGTAGGGGTGAAATACTACATCCTTCTTTTACACCCTTTTTAATCCGAGCAGTTCGTTCTTTATCGTCCGCTCTTATTATTCCCTCTTGGCTCTTGTACATGTTGAGTATTACGCATCTCTCGTTAGAGCTCACCCATATTTTTTCTAAGAATTTCGAATATCTTGCACCACTTTACGCTGTCGAACGCTTTTTCCGGGTCGACAAATCCGATGAACGTATTTTTATTTTTCTTTAGCCTTGCTTCCGTTATCAACAGCAGTGTCAGAATTCCCTCTGGTGACATTACCTTTACTAAAGCAAAACTGATCGTTATCCAACAAATCCTCAGTTTCCTTTTCCTTTGTTCTGCATATTATTCTTGTCAGCAATTTGGATGCATGAGCTGTTAAGCTGATTGTGCGATAATTCTCGCTCTCGTCAGCTCTTGCTATCTTCGGAATTGTGTCAATGATATTTTTTTTTTTCGAAAGTCAGATGGTACGGCGCCAGACCCCTATATTCTACAGACCAACATTAATAGTCGTTTTGTTGGCAATTTTTCCAATGGTTTTAGAAATTCTGATGGATTGTTATCTATCCCTTCTTCCTTATTTGATCTTAAGTCCTCTAAAGCTCTCTTAAATTCTGATTTTAATACTGGATCCACAATCTCTTCTAAATCGACTCCTGTTTCTTCTTCTAACACATGAGACAAATCTTACCCCTCATAGATTCCTTCAATGTACTCTTTCCACTTATCCGCTCTCTCTTCTGCATTTAACAGTGTAATTCCCGTTGCACTCTTAATGTTATTACCCTTGCTTTTAATTTCACCGCATGTTATTTTAACATTCTGTATGCTGAGTTAGCCCTTCCGACAATCTTTTCTTTTTCGATAACTTCATATTTTTCATGCAGCCATTTAGTCTTAGCTTCCTTGCACTTTCTATTTATTTAATTTCTCAGCGACTTGAATTTCTGTATTCCTGAATTTTACTCAACATTTTTGGACTTCCTCCTTTCATCGATCAACTGAAGTGTATCTTCTGCTACCTATGGTTTCTTCGCAGTTACGTTCTTTGTAACTATATTTTTCTTTCGATCTTCCATGATTTCCCTTTTTAGAGATGTCCATTCCACTGCAACAGTACTGCATACACCGCTAATCCTTATTGCTGTATCTACAGCCGTAGAGAACTTCAAGCACATCTCGTGATTCCTTAGTGTTTCTGTATCCCACTTCTTTGCTTGTTGACTCCTTCTGACTAATCTCTTAGACTTCAGCCTACTCTTCGTTACATGTGAGTCTAAATCTAACCCTGTATCTGATTTCGTAATCCGTGTCGGACCATGATGAAATCTAACTCAAATCTCCCGTATCACACAGCCTTTTCCAAGTATACCTCCTCGTCTTGTGATTCTTGATCTGAGTTTACGCTATTACTAGCTGAAGTTTGTTACATAACTCAATTAGTCTTTCTCCTGTCTCTCATCCCTTGTTCCAAGCCCATATTTTCCTGCAACCTCTTTTTCTAATTCTTACCGTACAACTGCATTCCAGTCCCCCATGACTATCACGTTTTTATCAAGCTTACGTTCTGTATTACTCTTTCACTATCCTCATATACTCTCTATCTCTTCATTTCGGCTTGCGACCGACGCCGGCATGTATACCTGAACTATCGTTGTTGTCGTTAGTTTGCTGTCTTCCACTTGTAGATGGTCGTTTGTTATGGAGTCAGGGTGCAAGCGGTTTCGCGATAATGAATCGCATCTTCAGGTTACATCTAAAATAACATACAAACGCATTAGAAGCCGTTAAATGAAAAAAACTAATAGTGGCTACTATTAAGGAGACAGAAAAAATATTCGCTTGACTAGATTTCATTAAGTCATTAATTCAATACGATCTCCCAACGTTCTACAAGGCACACACCATGGCATCGTCAAATGCAATGGATGTTGAAAGATTATTCAATAATCTTAGATAATTATCGTCAACGAGGGGCATTCTAATTTGGACCGGAAAACCAGTGGGGACAAGCGACAGAACACGAAAGTGTGGCGTTATAATCCCTTTTATATAGTACTGTAACAGCTTATATGTGCTGAGCTCCTGGTAGAAAAACAGCTATCTCAGATGGGATGAAGAGATGATAACATCGTATGCAAACGCTGACACTAGTAAATCGTAATGGAAACTGGCACTGGCAGATGGCCGTATATACCGCACGAATGCTAGCAGATGTCTTGAGAGCTGTATAAGACCGTAATAATTTCACTTTTCAAAGGTTGGCTGTCGTTTTTCAAATGAAACTGAGCATTGAAAATAAATAACACAATAACGATGGGTTTACTTGTCGTTGGTACCTTTACCAGCGCTTTTAACGCAACGGAATAAACCTGTGTTGTCTGCGTCCTTTTGTTAGATTTTGTCTAAATCCCACTAATCAAAAATTAAAATTGATTAAAGTATCAGTTATTAAAATTGACTTACGATGGCAGGAACAACTAGGATTAATTAACTACGCGCCAGTGACCATCTGTCCGATGGAGTATAAAAGTTAATTCATCTGAAAAAGCCACATGCCGCCATTCAGTGGGCGTCAAATTGCCTTATTGGCGTACAAAGTCCAGCCTTCGTCGCCAATGGACAGCAGTCAGCATTGCTGTATGAACCATGCGCCTGCTTTGGAGGCCCATAAGCAGCAAAGTTTGCCGGACGGTTGTTGAGGAGACACTGTCGGTAAACCTTCGATTCATGTGGGTGGTCAGTTTCTCAACAGTTGCACGTCTTTTCGCCCGTACACATCTCTACAACCATCTTTCATTCCTGTCATGTACGACCCGTGGTGCCACATAGTTGCCTCAGCGCCATTTTTGGCTAGCGTCCTTGTGCCATCGACGGTATACTTTAACCACAGCGCCACGCGAAGAGTTTGCAGACTTAGCCGTTTCGGAAATTCCTTCCAGCCTTCGTTCGAAAGCCAGTGATCATGCCCTTTCGGAAGTCAGACAGATCGCTTCGTTTCTGCATTAGGACAACAATTGCCCCGTTTGCTGATTCCAACCCCCGCCCCACACCCTCCCTACCTCTTTCGCTTTATATGCCCTCCACTGTTAATGCTGCCACCTGCCGTCTGAGAGTAGTTGTTGCTCATTTATGTCGAACATCGACGGTGGTGTCATTAACTTTTAATTGTTAACGTGAGGTCCGACAGATGCGAAGCACATTTAGCTTATCTAAACTTATATGAACAAAGTTGGCAACACTGCCTGCTATGTAGCAGTCCTCTCCCACATCTGTTTATTTGTGGTTACCAATTTTTTCCTGTGCTGCTCATTGTTATTATCATTTGACAGTTATTTAGTAATTGGGGAGTTACTAGACCCGCACGTTAACACTTTCGATACAAGCTAGAGCCGAAAAAGTAGGTGTAAATTCGCGTACTTATGCTTAAAATAGCGAGGAAGGATTTTCTTCTGGAACAAAACCAGCTAAAGAAGAGGGCAATATTGGAGTGCTTACGCAGAGAAGTTCGCCCAAGGGCAGCAAACGTGAGTGGATCAAAAAGGGTTCAAATGGCTCTGAGCACTATGGGACTTAACATCTGAGGTCATCAGTCCCCTAGAACTTAGAACTACTTAAACCTGACTAACCTAAGGACATCACACACACATCCATGCCCAAGGCAGGATTCGAACATGCGACCGTAGCGGTTGCGCGGTTCCAGACTGAGGCGCCTAGAACCGCTCGGCCACAGCGGCCGGCTGAGTGGATCAACATCTGCTGTTAATGACAGAGCAGCACAAGAAGTAGTGCCAGCTGCGAAAAGGACTTGAATCACCTGGCCTAGAAATAATAATGTAAAAACTCAAATAACTTTCCTTCAGTGTGGAAAAGTCATTAATGAATCATTTCCTTACAGTCTGTGATCAATGTCTAAATGCTAATTGCAATGAGTCATCAGAAGAAGACTGTTGGATCACTGAATATTCAGTTTATATTTTTTAAACATAACTGTAGGTTTTATCTTTCATCTAATGTAGTAAACTGCATAATTTCCTCAAATAAGGGTTAATTTATTCAATTTCGTAGTTAATATGTCTGCCTCTACATTAACTTGCATTAAATAACCACGTTATTAACATTATAAGTACACTGTGTGATGAAAAGTATTCGGACATCTGGCTGAAAATTACTTGCAAGTTCGTGGCAGCCTCCATCGGTAAAGCTGGAATTCAATATGGTGGTGGCCCATCCTTAGCCTTGATGACAGCTTCGAATCTCATAGACACACGTTCAATAAGGTGTTGGAAGGCTTCTTGTGGAATGGCAGCTCGTTCTTCACCGAGTGCTGCTCTAAGGAGAGGTATCGATGTCGGTCGGAGAGGCCTGGCACGAAGTCGGCGTTCCAAAACACCCCAAAGGTGTTGTATAGGATTCAGGTCAGAACTTTGTGCAGGCCAGTCCATTACAGGGATGTTATCGTCGTGTAACCACTCCGCGACATACCATGCTATATGAACAGGTGCTCGATGGTGCTGAAAGATGCAATCGCCATCCCCAAATTGCTCTTCAACAATGGGAAGCAAGAAGGAGCTTAAAACCTCAATGTAGGTCTGTGGTGTGGTAGTCCCACGCAAAACAATAAGGGGTGCAAACCCCCTCCATGAAAAACACGACCAGCCGAGCGGTTCTAGGCGCTTCAGTCTGGAACCGCGCTGCTGCTACGGTCGCAGGTTCGAATCCTGTCTCGGGTATGGATGTGTGTAATGTCCTTAGGTTAGTTAGGTTTAAGCAGTTCTAAGTCTAGGGGACTGATGACCTCAGATGTTAAGTCCCATAGTGCTCAGAGCCATTTTGAAAAAACACGACCACACCATAACACCACCGCCTCGGAATTTTACTGTTAGCACAACACAAGCTGGCATTCTCCATAACAACATCCTGCCATCGGATCGCCACATTGTGTAGCGTGATTCGTCACTCCACACAATGGTCCTCGACTGTTCAATGGTCCAGTGTTTACGCTCGTTACACCAAGCCAGGTGTCGTTTGGCATTTACCGGCGAGATATGTGGCTCATGAGCAACCACTCGACCATGAAATCCAAGTTTTCTCACCTCCCGTCTAACTTCATAGTACCTGCAGTGGATCCTGATGCAGTTTGGAATTCCTCTATGTTGGTCTGGATAGATGTCTGCCTATTACACACTACGACCCCCTTCAACTTTCGGCGGGCTCTGTCAATGAACAGATGAGGTCGGCCTGTACGCTTTCGTGCTGTAAGTGTCCCTTCACGTTTCCACTTCGCTATCACATCGGAAACAGTGGACCTAGATATGGTTAGTAGTGTGGAAATCTCGCTTACAGATGTGACACAAGTGACACCCAATCACCTGACCACATTGGAAGTCCGTGAGTTCCGCGGAGCACTCCATTCTGCTCCCTCACGATGTCTGATGGCTACGAGGTCGCTGATACGGTGTACCTGGCAGTAGGTGGCAGCACAATGCACCTAATATGAAAAACGTATGTCTTTGGGTGTGTCCGGATATTTTTTATCACATGGTGTACAGCCTTGACAAAATCGTCTTTTGACGTTCTCATGACCGAACCGTGAATGAAGTCGTCCTTGGCGCATCACTGAAGACTGACCCACACGTCACAAAGGAATGGTGCGCACTAACAGCCACGTAACACTGCGCCAGAGCAGTGGTCGTATAAAGATTAAGCGAATGCTTTGGGTATGTTCTGTGAACTTAGATGATAATCCATGGAGGGAAGAAGATGTTCTTTTCGTGAAAATTTGTTGAGATACTTTAGAGACCCGGCATTCGTGTGTGCAGAACGATTCTACTAACGAACATTTCGTGGAAGGAGCGCGAAGAAAAGAGAAATCAAAGCTCACGCGGAACCACATGAACAATCGTGTTTCCCTCGTTAGATTTGCGAGCGGAACAGCAGATGGAATGTGCGTCTTTATGTTTTCGCGGAACTTTGACTGGTCCTTTAAATTTCGGGCGTCTTTTGGCTCACTCTGAAGATGGCTGAACGATAGGGCCTACACAGGTGAAATATTGGAAGGAGAAGCGGAATTTGTGCTGCTGCACACCCAAAATTTAATGTATCAGCACAGTGAATGGCTAACAGTACTACAAGAGGTTCTTGCGGGAGTCCGGATACTTTTGATCACATAGTGTATGTAACAACATTAACATATAAGGGAACCATTGGACTCCACGTGACCATTTGTGTAAAATAATACAACGTTAACAAAAGAAGGTTAATGCGACTGGATACCGTATAATCATGTATTCCTTCTACTACGCAGTACATGCACAGCACGTAAATTTCATTAGTTTTGTCCTTCATGCTGTTGCCGTTTCTATTGCCATGTGTGTGTAACTTTTGCACAGTTTCCGTCAATTGAATAATTTGCTGCAGTGAAAGCCCGTCTCTACCGGCTCGAAAGTGATTCGTTACAACTTTTAACTCAGCCTAAGCTCGTGGCCGCGAAAGGAACGACTTTTACCACAAGCAGTCCTGTAGGGCGTGTGTTGGGTGGCAGTGGCGTTCGGCAGGGGCGGCAGGCTGACCCGCTCGCCACGTCGTAGATCAAAGTTCAGAAGGTGTGAGGCGAGGCGAGGCGAGGCGCAGCGCCGCACACATCGACCGGCCGGCGCGCCACGTGGACACGCCCGCCAGCGGGCCGCACCACGCCACAGGGGTGAGGGGCGCACACACACCACCCGCCGCTCGCACATAAACCGCGTAGTGAGCCGTCGCAGGTACAACTAAAGGTCTCTGCAAACACTTCTTAAGTGCTACATGAACATTTTTTAACACTGACAAGTATTATAAGGCTATTTTCAGTATAAATAGTAATGCAAATGACCAATGGAATTATAGAACGTCATAATTAACGCCATGTCTTAGGAACCGTGACTGTTTTGTTATCTTAAATAAACAAACACCGTCTGCACCACACCGTTTTATTTACAGAGAATCAGTTTCATTCAGCGCTACAGATCTTCTTCAGGTCTAGGTTGGAATAAAAAGGTAATTAACAGCAATGTTTTTACAGAAGTGCGGTATTACCAACACTTGCCCCATGATAATAGAAATAAGGACTAAACAAGAAAATATTATGAAGAGGTATGTGTGAGTTCGCTATATTTTCTTCTTATTTCTACTATCCATGGAACAAGTGTTAGTGATATTACACGCTCGTAAAATCATTATCGTTATTGCGTTTTTATTCCAACCTAGACCTCGAGATGATCTGCAGAACAAACTGAAAACGCTTGTCGGTATATAAATAGTTGTGATCCAGACTGTGGTCGTTTATCTAGGAATTATAGTAGTTATATCCTTGGGAGAGCCAGGCCTAACAAAACTGTACCATCTGGTGAGCAAGATGAATGAGACTGGCGAAATACCCTCAGACTTCACGAAGAATATAATAATTCCAATCCCAAAGAAAGCAGGTGTTGACACATGTGAAAATTACCGAACTAACAGTTTAATGAGTCACGGCTGCAAAATACTAAAGCGAATTCTTTACAGACGAATGGAAAAACAGGTAGAAGCCGACATCGGGGTAGATCAGTTTGATTTCCGTAGAAATGTTGGAACACACGAGGCAATACTGACTCTGCGACTTATCTTAGAAGATAGATTAAGGAAAGGTAAACTGCCGTTTCTAGAATTTGTAGACTTAGAGAAAGCTTTTGATAATATTGACTGGAATACTCTCTTTCAAATTCTGAAGGTTGCAGGAGTAAAATATAGGGAGCGAAAGGCTATTTACAAATTTTACAGAAACCAGATGACAGGTATAAGAGCCGAGTGGAATGAAAGGTGAGCAATGGATGTAAAGTGAGTGAGACACGGTTTTAGATTATCCCCGATGTAGTTCAATCTGTATATTGAGCAAGTAATAAAGGAAACAACAGAAAAAGTCGGAGTAGGAATTAAAATCCATGGAGAAGAAATAAAAACTTTGGTTTCGCAGATGACATCGTAATTCTATCAGAGACATTAAAGGACCTGGAAGAGAAGTTCAACGGAGTGGACAATGTCTTGAAAGGAGGGTATAAGATGAACATCAACAAAAGCAAAACGAGGATAATGGAATGTAATCGAGTTAATTCCGGTGATGCTGAGAGAATTAGATTAGGAAATGAGACACTTAAAGTAGTAAAGGAGTTTTGCTATTTGGGGAGCAAAATAACTGATGATGGTCGAAGTGGAGAGGACATAAAATGTAGACTGACAATTTCAAGGAAAGCGTTTCTGAAGAAGAGAAATTTGTTAACATCGAGTATAGATTTAAGTGTCAGGAAGTCGATCCTGAAAGTATTTGTATGGAGTATAGCAATGCATGGAAGTGAAACATGGACGATAAATAGTTTGGACAGTAAGAGAATAGAAGCTTTCGAAATGTGGTGCTACAGAACAATGCTGAAGATTATGTGGGTAGATCACATAACTAATGAGGAGGTATTGAATAGAATTGGGGAGAAGAGAAATCTGTGGCACAACTTGTATCGGAGGGCAGCGTAGAGGGTAAAAATCGTAGAGGGAGACCAAGAGATGAATACACTAAGCAGATTCAGAAGGATGTAGGTTGCAGTAAGCACTGGGGGATGAAGAAGCTTGCACAGGATAGAGTAGCATGGAGAGCTGCATCAAACCAGTCTCTGGACTGAAGACCACAACAACAACAAGGATTTTAAATATGCTGTGTCCTTCAGGTGTGAGTATTAGCTTAAAGATGACGCCTCGTTTCAGTGTGCGCTCCCGAAAACTCAATGTTGCCACATCGAGTTCTACCAGTCTACCATCGCTACCACTATTTATTTAGTTACAAAGCTGACATTCCACTAATATTTGCGGAAGATTCGACCATTCTTTTATCGATTCGTTTGGTCAAAACAAACAAAAGATCGTGATCAAGGATACACTTCGTTTTCGTTTACGAACTGCAACTGATAAACTAAATCCAGAAATTTATGTAGATTTTCTTCAGTCATCCAGAGATGCTTTCACGGCAAGAAAATTGGAACATTCTTTTATACATAAGGGGGTGCATAAGTGGGGATCAAACAGTGTCCATTCGAAGGCTGTCTTGTGCAGAATCGATATGAATATCAACTATAACAGCCTTGAGCACTGACACAGTCAACCCACTGGCGCAACAGGTGAAGTTCACCGTTGGGTAAAACACCGTATCCTGCTGCGTGAAGAAGTCCGTAACTGCCTGCTGCACATTCTCGTCCAACGGGAAATATCGGCCCTTGAATTAATTCTTTATGGTACGGAAAGCGTGATAATCCCACGGCGAAAGATCAGGAATATATGGCGTTCCTTCCACTTATGCCTAACGGGTGAGGTTGGCTTCCCAGATCGACCGGCGGCTTGTGTCCGATCGGAAACAGCAAGGAACTTTGCGCACCATTCCACAACGACGGTTTTCGACAGGCGTACTACCCTAAACAGAATCCTCGTTCTTCGATGGATGTCGACGGATGTTTGTCCTTCGGCAGCCAAGAAAATATCAGCAAGTGTATGCTGTTTGGATGCATTTAGTAACAACGTCGCCACAGTTCACGTCAAAGCATTTACCGCACGGACGTGGGAAAGACACAAATGCCACACTAATCCATTGCCTACATTTCGGTGACCCGCGTCAGAGTGACGCTACATTGCGTATATGCTGGTGCAACGCTATCAAACGGATGCTTCTTGGCCGCCCGTTATGCACTTATCAGCCACATCCGCTTAGTGTGAATCACTTGTTAACGCGTCCTCCGTAAACCTCAGACACTCTGCGATCATCGCACCCATCTCTTGCATTTTACGAACCATACCTTTAGGTGTACCACAAAAAATAGATGTATGTAAAGCACTGACATGAAGAACGGACAGGATGATAGGATTTGTTTCAAGACATCAGGAAACATCACGAATAATCGAGGACATAGATTGCAAGTGCTACTCTGATATGAAAAAATTGGCATAGGTAAGGAATTCGCGGCGGGCCGCCCCAAACCAGTCACAATACTCAATACTATAAAGGAGAAAGATCATGGTCAGTGGCTAAACCTTTGTGGAATCAAAATTGACACTGACTCAAAATATTAATAAAGGAAATAAATTTCCTGTATGAGTCCGCAGTGATCGTAAATATTTGAATTTAATACTGCCTAGACCGCTTAATAAGTTCTCTTACGTATTACTCCATTTCGGCTATTGCCACCATCAGATATTAAAAAATTTAAAATTTGCAACACAACGTTATGTGTTAGTATTACAGGCAGTGTCCCCATATATGGAGGTATCCTCAACAATTCTTAACCATATTACCTTTTATGAGGGTGTAAGGTGGCGTTATTTTAGATTTTACATCCAGTACCACAGAAGTAAACCCCCTCGATGATAGAAAAGACAGGTTTGTACTGGTTCATTAAAAACATGTATGTGACTGACATCGCCTAGTACACTGTATTTATTGTAGTATGTCTGCAAGTTGGGTGACTAGGGAACAAGCAGAGCTGTGAAACACGTGGTAGAACGAAAGGACACAGGGAGATCACTTATTCCATCGGACAATAGGACGGAGCAGCCGGCCGCTGTAGCCGAGCGGCTCTAGGCGCTTCAGTCCGGAACCGCGCTACTGCTACGGTCGCAGGTTCGAATCTCACCTCGGGCATGGATGTGTGTGATGTCCTTACATTAGTTAGGTTTAAGTAGTTCTAAGTCCAGGGGACTGATGATCTCAGATGTTAAGCCCCGTAGTACGTAGAGACATTTGAACCATTTTGGACGGAGCAGCCGCTTCCGGTGCTAAGCTCGGGATGAGATACACGGGAGCCGGACCACCTGCAAAACGGGAACACGTGTCCGGCGGGCAGGCGTGAGAAGGCAGCGGGTCCGCCAAAAACATGTGGCAACAAGTATTCGCGGACTTTCCTGCGGACGTAGAAAGAACTTCCAGAAACTTCAAATGGTTCAAATGGCTCTGAGCACTATGGGACTCAACTGCTGAGGTCATTAGTCCCCTAGAACTTAGAACTAGTTAAACCTAACTAACCAAAGACATCACACACATCCATGCCCGAGGCAGGATTCGAACCTGCGACCGTAGCGGTCTCGCGGTTCCAGACTGCAGCGCCAGAACCGCGCGGCCACTTCGGCCGGCCCAGAAACTTCGGTCTGCATTCTAAACTGAGACTGGTCGGCGTTCAGAAACGAGTGACTCCCGGAAACATAATTCGCCACCCAAATTTAAGGGGGTAGAAAAGACTTTGAGTGGGGAAAAAGTGAGTGGAGGAAAGCGAGAGGTCTGTCGTTCCTGGGGCGTGGAGCTGAGAAGTCGTTCCTTGGGCGTGGAGCTGCAGAGTCGTTGCCGGGTCGTGGAGCTAGAGGGCCGTCTTGGGTCCACGGCAGTCGACGGACGTCTTCGGCTGTAATTTTGTTCAAGTAAAATTTTACTATTATCTCTCTGAGGCGAGAAGTTCTGCGGCTGTAGCGTCTGATCACTACGGTGATCTTGCTTATGCATTGGCGTGTAGGAAAGTAAATTTACATTGCTGAGTCAAGTGTTCTACTCCGTTCTGCACTGAGATTTCACACTGTTCATTGAGATAGTAGTTCTTCTTGCTATTTAGTTCAACGCGGGACGTGAGTTACACCGCGTCTAATCACAGATCACGAGTGCAGTATAGGGCAAAGCCAGACAGTTTAAGGGCCAATATTAATTCAGGGACAACCTGAGAGTTATAATTATTGCTTAGTGTCTTTGAATTGTGTTTATGATGAATAAATATGTTAAAATCACGGCATTTATCCTTTAGTAGATAGTATTTTCCTGTGCTAATTAATCTTGTCACTTGTGTACATTTTATACATGTTTTAACTTATTCGTTAAAAGAGAACCGGATTTTGTCGGCTTATCCTGACATTCTGTCACATCCACAGAATACGATTTGGAATCAGTTAGCCTATCACAAGACAATTGACTTAACTAATGATAACGCACTCCTACTGTGGAACGTATAAGTGTCAGGACGACTCCAGTCACGTTAAAATATCCTTTGGTCTCCACCACCAATAGCCAGTAGTAGAAGAGGTAGAGGTACGTTAGAAGAGAAAATAGTAATCGAGTCTAGAATCATTTTTGTCTGTCCTAATACTTCTCTTACAAGGATTTCTCACAATGGCGTAGTTTGATCTATATAGATACGCTATCAGCTCAAAAGCATCTGGGCCGGAGAGGCGGACCCACCTGTAAAAAAGTAAGCGGAGAGTATTGAATTGTCAGTAGACACTCATTAATAGTAGAATGAGTCGGTCAGGAGAGCTCAGCGACTTCGAACTTGGACTACTCAGTAGACGTCAGCTGATAAGCAAACCCACCACCGACACTTCAACCCTTGTAAACCTCCCCACGTCGACTGTTGGTTATCTGACTGCGAAGTGGAAACGCGTGGGAACAGCCACACCTAGACCAATACCAGGCAGAGCTCGTGTACTGAAAGGCAGGGACCGTCGAGCATTGTAGAAGGTGGCTGTAAAAAGTAGCTTGTGATAAGCAGATAGAACTACTCGTGAGATTCAGAGTGCTACCAGCCCAGGTAGCACAGTTACTGTGCGTAGAGAGTTAAAAATAATGTGATACGATGGTGCAGCAGTCCTCATAAACCACACGTTCTTGCAGCCAATGCTAAAACGGCGCTTAAGGTGTTGTAGAGAGCTACGCCAGTGAGAATGTATGACTGTAAACGAGTGATGTGGAGTGATGGTTCACGCTATACCCTGTGGCAATCTGATGGAAGAGTTTGGGGTTAGCGATTGAATGGAGAACGTTACCCGCCATCATGTGTAGTGCCAACAGAACAGAGGAGATGGTGTTACGTTTGTAGGAGTTTTACGTTGTTAGGTTCTGGTCCTGTTATTGCACTGTGGAAGAATATGAACACACTATTCAGCACTGTGTACTGCGTACAGTAGACGGACTGCCAATGAGGAGGTGACCACGAGAAAAGACTGAATAACCAACGAAATGACAACGTTCTACAAGTCGGGACGTGGAACTTTGGAGGCCTGAACGTGGTAGGAAAGCTAGAAAATCTGAAGACGGAAATGCTAAGGCTCAATCTACACCCACTCTCATAAATTAAGGATAATTGCAGAATGTGGTGCCAGACAACGCGGCACTCACAAAACTGGTGCTAATAGCATAGGCATATAGGGAACACACACGACACAGATCTGTAAGTCCACGGTGTTGGTGATAAGTTGAGAAAACCGTCCCGAAACACATGTGCTACAAAACGCCACTGTTTCCTATGTATGTACCCCGACATCAGTATGGGATATTATCACCATGCACACGTACACAGGCTGCACTACGGGTTGGCGTACTCTGGATCAGGTGGTCGAGCACCTTCTAGGGTATAGCCTCCCATTCTTGCACCAGTGCCTATCGGAGCTCCTGAAGTGTCGTAGGGGTTTGAAGACGTGCAGCGATACGTCGATTGAGAGCATCCCAGACGTACTCGATGGGATTTAGGTCTGCAGGGCACTCCATTCGCCTGATACCTTCTTTTTAAAGATACTCCTTCACGATGGCAGCTCGGTGGGGCCGTGCGTTATCGTCCATCAGGAGGAAGGTGAGACCGACTGGAACCCTGAAAAGGCGGACATACTGATGCAAAATGACCTCCCGATACACCTGATCCATTACAGTTCCTCTGTCAAAGACATGCAGGGATGTATGTGCACCAATCATAATCCCACCCCACACCTTCAAACCACGACCCCCATACAGGTCCCATTCAAGGACATTAAGGGGTTGGTATCTGGTTCCTGGTTCACGCCAGATGAAAACCCGGCGAGAATCACTGTTCAGACTATACCTGGACTCGTCTGTGTACATAACCTGGGACCACCGCTCCAATGACCACGTACTGTGTTCTTGACACCAGTCTTTGCGGGCTCTCTTGTGACCAGGGGTCAGTGGAATGCACCTTGCCGGTCTCCGAGCGAATAAACCATGTCTGTTCAGGGGACAACTGTTCTAGTGGCTGCGGTGTTAGGTCCCGAGCAAGGCTACCTGCCGTACGCCGTGGTCGTCTGCGGGCACTAATGGTGAGTTATCGGTCTTCTTGTGGTATTGTACACTGTGGACGTCCCGTACTGTAGCGCCTGGACACATCTGCTGGTATCGTTGCCATTATCTTGAGATCACACTTTGTGGCACACGGAGGGCACGTGCTGCGACCTGCTGTGTTTGACCAGCCTCAAGTCGCCCTAGTATTCTACCCCTCATAACGTCATCAATATGTATTCTTTGAGCCATTTTCAACACACAATCACCATTAGAACGTCTGAAAACGTCTGCACACCTAGTCGCTGCACCATACTCTGACATGCACCAACACACCTCTGCGTATATGGACTGCTGCCAGCGCCGCCGTGCGAAAACCGCACATCAGATGCATCGCATGGTCATACCCTCAGGTGATTTAAAACCGCAAACCGCCCACCAGAGCGTTGTTCCACTATGTATCAGCATTATCCTTAATTTATGAGCATGAGTGTGGTTCAAATGGTTCAAATGGCTCTGAGCACTATGGGACTCAACTGCTGAGGTCATTAGTCCCCTAGAACTTAGAACTAGTTAAACCTAACTAACCTAAGGACATCACACACATCCATGCCCGAGGCAGGACTCGAACCTGCGACCGTAGCGGTCTCGCGGTTCCAGACTGCAGCGCCAGAACCGCGCGGCCACTTCGGCTGGCACTGAGCATGAGTGTATACAGGGTGAGTCACCTAACGTTACCGCTGGATATATTTCGTAAACCATATCAAATACTGACGAATCGATTCCACAGACCGAACGGTAGGAGAGGGGCTAGTGTAATTGGTTAATACAAACCATAAAAAAATGCACGGAAGTATGTTTTTTAACACAAACCTACGTTTTTTTAAATGGAACCCCGTTAGTTTTGTTAGCACATCTGAACATATAAACAAATACGTAATCAGTGCCGTTTGTTGCATTGGAAAATGTTAATTACATCCGGAGATATTGTAACCTAAAGTTGACGCTTGAGTACCACTCCTCCGCTGTTCGATCGTGTGTATCGGAGAGCACCGAATTACGTAGGGATCCAAAGGGAACAGTGATAGACCTTAGGTACAGAAGAGACTGGAACAGCACATTACGTCCACATGGTAACACCTTTTTATTGGTCTTTTTCACTGACGCACATGTACATTACCATGAGGGGCGAAGTAAACGTACACATGTGGTTTCCGTTTTCAATTACGAAGTGGAATAGAGTGTGTCCCACTGGAAATGCGTCGACGTATGTGGTATCAGCACGATGGTGCACCTGCACATTCCTCAATTAACACTAGGCTGACACTTGACAGGATGTCCGACGGGCGTTTCATAGGACGTGGAGGACGCATAAATTGGCCAGCCCGTTCTCCTGATCTTACACCTCTGGACTTCTTTCTGCGGGGTACGATAAAGGAGAATGTGTACCGTGATGTGCCTACAACCCCAGAGGATATCAAACAACGTATTGTGGCAGCCTGCGGCGACATTACACCAGATGTACTGTGGCATGTACGACATTCATTTCGCCAGAGATTGCAATTGTGTGCAGCAAATGATGGCCACCACACTGAACATCTATTGGCCTGACATGTCAGGACACACTCTATTCCACTCCGTAATTGAAAACGGAAACCACGTGTGTACGTGTACCTCACCCCTCATGGTAATGTACATGTGCGTCAGTGAAAAAGACCAATAAAAAGGTATTAGCATGTGGGCGTAATGTACTGTTCCAGTCTCTTCTGTACCTAAGGTCCATCACCGTTCCCTTTGGATCCCTACGTAATTCGGTGCTCTCCGATTCACACGATCGAACAGCGGAGGAGTGGTACTCAAGCGACAACTTTGGGTTACAATATCTCCGGATATAATTAACATTTTCCAATGCAACAAACGGCACTGATTACGTATTTTTTATATGTTCAGATGTGCTAACAAAACTAACGGTGTTCCATTTAAAAAAACGTAGGTTTGTGTTAAAAACATACTTCCGTGCATTTTTCTATGGTTTGTATTAACCAATTACAGTAGCCCCTCTCCTCACGTTCGGTCTGTGGAATCGATTCGTTAGTATTTGATGTGGTTTACGAAATATATCCAGCGGTAATGTTAGGTGACTCACCCTGTATATAGTAGGGCACAGTGAAGTGAAACGAAAAGAAGACAGGTATTTCTGATCAGATGAGTACAGGGTAATATCAACAGTAATAGAAAATGGTATAACCGGAGTAGGATTCGTTCTGAATAGCAAGGTAGGGCAGGGAGTGTGTTAATGTAAACAGTTCAGTGATGCGGTTATTCTTATTAGAACTGACGACAAACCAACACCGACAACGATAGTTCAGTTATACATGCCGATGTCGCAAGCTGAAGATGAAGAGCTACAGAAAGTATACGAAAATATTGAAAGGGTAATACAGTACATCAAGGGAGATGAAAACCTAATAGTCATGGAGGACTGCAATACAGTTGTAGGGGAACGAATAGAAGAAAAGGTAACAAGAGAATATAGGCTTGGGACAAGAAAGGAGAGAGGAGGAAAACTAATTGCGTTCTATAATAAATTTCAGCAAGTAATAGCGAATACTCTGTTCAAGAATCACAAGTGGAAGAGGTGTACTTGGAAAAGGCTGGGTGAAACGGGAAGATTTCAGCTAGATTACATCATGGATAGACAGAGATTCCGAAATTGGATACCGTATTGTAAGGCGTACCCGGGAGCAGATATAGACTCAGATCATAATGTAGTAGTGACGAAGAGTAGACTGAAGTTTAAGAGATTACTCACGAAGAACCATTGCTCAGAGAAGTACTAAAATCCTAAGGAATGTCGGGCATACGGTTGAACTTCTCTAAGGCTATAGATACAGCAATAAGGAATAGCTCAGTGGGCAGTGCAGTTGAAGAGGAATGGATATCTCTAAAAAGGGAAATCACAGAATTTGGAAAGAAAAATATAGGGCACAAAGAAGGTAACTGCGAAGAATCCATAGTTAACAGAAGAAACACTTCAGTTGATCAATGAAAGACGAAAGTACAAAAATGTTCGGGGAAATTCAGAAATACAGAAATAGAAGTCGCTGAGGAACGAAATAAATAGGAAGTTCAGGGAGGGTAAGACGAAATGGCTGCATGAAAAATATGAAGATATCGAAAAAGAAATGACTGTCAGAAGGACTGACTCATTATACAGTAAAGTGAAAACTACCGATTACCTCGCTGTTTGGTCCCCACCTCCAAATCAACCAACCTGATACTTCTGATGGGGTAGTGCAGACACTTCGTGAAGTAGATAGGCCAAGAGAAGAGGTGGTGGCGTAAAGTTTTTGATCAACAGTTTTTGCGTTAATAATATTGACTGAATTCCAAGCTTCTGGGCGACGTTTCATTTACTGAGCACATGTGTCAATGCAGATGGTGGTCCGTCGTTGCATAGGGTTAATTTATCATCATATATTTGAATGCACGAGGTGTAGGGTGAGTACGTTGAGGATATCTATCAGCGTACAGGTCTGTAGCTCTCACTGAATTTCGTTGGCATTCTCCGAAAATGAGAAGCATATCGACTTCTTCGAAGGATTACATCTTCACATTCGCTTGATTCGATGATCTAGTCTTACCGTTCCTAATGGTACGTTAGATTCGGCGAATATTTACTATTCGCACGATATACGAAAGACAATTGTCCGAGCATGTACTTCGATAAATGCCGAAGTGATAAGGGATAGCACTCAATCCAGATTAGAATATTGCAGCACTGCATTGATACCAATGGTCCTCATTTCGAACACCTGTAAATGGACTTTCATGCCATCTTTTTGACCTTCGTTGACCTTCAAAGACCTTACTGTTACACATCACTGGATTTGTTTCGATAGCAGCTATCAGAAAATAAGCACCAAACTATAGCATTCCATTCAAAAAAACAAGTTGACCATATCTCTGACGCGACCTCACCTAGCAACGGAATCCGAACGTCATATTATGGCCCCTGCTGTCCCATGGAACATTTGTCCCACAAACTTTTCAGCTCCTATCATACTTTCTGAGTTATTCTAGGTGGCAATAGTTAGTGAATTACTCTGTGTTTATACACACACACACACACACACACACACACACACACACACACACACACACACACACACACGCACACACACGCATTAGAATAATTTTAACTCGAAAAATATACTCATGTACCTCGGAGTCTCCCTACCAACAACTTAATTTTTTTTAATTTAATTTTGATTCTCTACTCTCAGAAGCACCAAGAGTATGAGTAATGTAAAAATAATGTGTGATTGCATTACGAGAGTTTCGTGAAATGAAGGAAAGGGTAGCATGTAGTTCCAGCACATAGAGTATCACTAGCGCAGCATCAAGATGATTTAAGGTCCACAGCCCCCAACCCCTGCGGTGGCGGTAGTCTTTCCGTCGAGGTTCCCGAATAATTACATCACTACGTTGTTATATTTTTACGAACTCTTTGGGAATGTATGATGCTGCAGGCTGGTTTCCATTACTTACCACCTTATAGACATGAAAGGAAAGTGACACTGAAAGTCACTTCTCTTAGCTCAACTGCTAGGAACGAACATTTGAGTATTTGCAGATTTTTGTAACGTAGCCCTAGTTAGTTAGTTAGTTTTATATTCCATGAATCATTTGCACGATAAATAGCGATGATGTGGAACGAGTCATTTTACATTCGCATTGCAAATTAATTTGTGAATACGGTTATATGCTGAATATTTACAAGTTTATTTTTTTAATTTTTTAATGCACATGTGAATTAGTAATTCTTACCCAGCACTTTTTACACATTGCAAAAATAGAAATTCTTTTACGGAATATAAGGGATTGTAAGGAGAATTTTTTTCAGTTTGTTTTCAAATTTTACTTTGATGTCTGTTAGATATTTAATATCACTGGGTTAAGTGATGAGAAATTTTAGTTGGAGAATTGTACACCCTTTTTTGTGCTTACAAACAAGTTTAATGTGGAGTACTGAATGTCTTCCTTTCTTCTGGTACTCTAAGTATCTACGTCGTTGATCCTTTTAAAACTGCCGCGGATTATTTATAACGAACTCCATGAGGGAATAAATATACTGTGAAGCAGCAGTCAGAATGCCCGACTCCTTAGACAGAGGTATACGAGATGATCGTTGGGCAGCACCACGGCACGTTTCTGGACTACGAAAACTTTCTTGCTTAAAAATTAGTTACCTAAGAAATGATCGTTAATATACTTGCTACCTGTTACTCATTATTTACAGCACTTACATTCAGTTTACAAGTGATGTTATCCTGTTCTTTGGGCGGTTGTCCTGTCTTTCGTTTCACTTCATTCCATACAGTCTTCATTCTGCTGTCGGAATTACTGATGTGTGATATTAAGTTCATTTTCCTTGGTATTTTAATAATTTTTCTTTCTGCTTTTAATTGGTTTTTGTATTGCGCAATTACTGTAAGACCACTACTTGTCTTTGCGAACAGATACATTTCCGTTTTTCTTCCACAAGATACTTTAGCAAACTGCATTTGCGTTGCATCAACAGACGTTAAATAATCCGGTGAGTGTATTTTTAAATGACAGTGAATTCTGTGTTCGTTATTTCAGTATGTAATGTTTGAATTTGTTGTTGTAGTATCCTTTGTGCGCGATTCATGCCAGAGACCCTTAAATACACCACATAAAAGCATACAGGTCGAATGAAGAGAACGACAAAGAGGGACAAGAGAAATTACAGTGGCTTATCGTCTTCCGACGGAGGGATCACCATGTATCAATCACATGTTCTCAGTTTGCGAGAGACTGCAAAATTTATTATTTAACTCAAGATATTGGCACAAAGGCAGGAACTTCACCTCTCGTCTTATTTCTCGTCTCATAGTGTTCGGAACAGAAGTCATAAAGACAATCAAAATTATGTTGATTATGCTCTTCCTTTATTTGATGGATGTTAATGAGAAGCGAAGAGCTGACGCACTTCTAAGAAATGATGAATGAGCAGGCAGTATTTCCCTAAGCAAGAGATCAGTGCTTTAGCATCTTGTTCAGTAAAACTGCGTAGACACAGCTCTGTGTAACAGCCCTAGAGTTCGGCCAGCGAACTGCCACCGCCCACGTCCGCACTTCGTTAGGGACATCTGTCTCCGCTAGTGCGCAGCACCTGTTGCTCTAACGACAGCAGGCTTCCTATACAGCACCACTGAATTTCATCGACCGCGTAATGCAGTTCGAGGATAGTATGAGTTGCAAACCACTCCCACCTCCCACTCGCCCCCCTTGTATATTCATAATGACAAATTTTGAATATACAGAACATGCTTCGGCATTCTAATTTCACTTTTCTGTTTCAGAACTGAAAATGTGTGAATAACGAACAGTCGTTGCTAAAGGCCATAGTAGTCAAAATTGTAAACGCTGGAACCAATTACATAGTATTATTTTCAAAACGTCAAAAATGTAGGGTCAATATAGAGTGTTCTTCAAAAGACAATGATACATTTATTTCATGAGTTTTCATTGCTAAAGCTCTGGTTGTAACAATTTAAGCTATTTGGTCAGGTCCAAGCCAAAGAGCAGTTCGAATTCGAAAGAAATCATTAATTTCACGGTAATTTTCAAACGGCGAGTGTTATAAATTTACATTTCCTCCATTAGATTTTCTCACAAATTTGTCGCCCTATAAATCTCTACTTTGTCCACCAGAGGCGTTTTGTACGTTTAATGAATAAAGTTCTGTACAGGGAAAGTCTGGGTGGGTTTCCTGCTGCTTCCAGTTTGGATCCTATCGTGTCACTGCTCATAAATTGGTCGCTAGAGTATATGTAGCACCTTGTATTAAAGAAGTGAGCTCAACTAACTCAGTTATTACAGAAGAAGAGCACTAACAACGAAATGAAAGCCTCAAACCCTCAGCAACAAAAACTTTAAGTAAACCCTAGTTTCGATCTGTCATTTAGTCATTTATTAATAAAGAGTGTGGTAGAATACACAGTTCCTGTCACGGAAAGTGCTCAACTGCCTAGTATTGTCGTACCTGTCTTTAACTGGCTCCTCTCAAATCATCAGTAAAGAAAGATGAGCAATACTAGGACGGAAATCACTGCTTTCACGGAGAAAATTCGAAGTTGTAGGACTAAAAATTTTGTAGCAGCTTTCATCAATGAAATTTAAAAGAAACTAGCTAAAATCTGTTAATACCATAGAAAACGTGCTCTTAGAGCATCATGGCTTCTTTAAGAGATCAGATCAAAGTTTTCCTCCTACAAGGTTTCTTATAGGAGTGTTTTCGTTAGCTTCTGTTTATTATCGATACAAACTCACAGTATGTTATAAATTACGTGTGTTAGTAATGTTGTTTTATTTTTGTCAAGCAATTTTTACTGAAGCAAGGTATTGTAAAAAACACTAATCCGATAGCAATTATGAGCATGCAATGAACAATTTCCTCTGTATGGGTGTATCGCTCGAGCATGAGGCGATCATAATATACTACTTTGATCGACAGCTGCCCAAATGTGCATGTCTCGACCACAATGCAACTGACACATGAGTGAGTCACATGCGAGTATAACATCATATATGCTCTTAACTTTCTGTAAAAAACATACGACATTTTCTGCTGTTCATATTGTACCGAATATTTTGTCGCATATTTGCTTAGTCTGTAGCATAAAAGCAACAATGAGGCAAAAAGGATTAGAATAATATGCTATACCTTTCTAACTACATTTGCGTATCTTTCTCGCTTTTATTACCTTCTTAACGATACACTAAACTCATGTAAGCGAATGAGGAAAGAAATGTTGTATCGAGGCTACTGTGCAAATAGTATGTGTTCGGATAAAGATATAGAAAACTGATTTATTTGCTAATAAGTTCATGATGTTATGGTGAGCCCATTATGATATTTTCTCGGCTGCAGTGTTCTTTCTTAAATGATAAACATCTCAAAATAAGGAAAATGTGCACAAGCGTACATAGTACACTACGCGCAGCAAGAGTTTAGTAGCCGGGTTGAATACAGGTATACTTTCAAGACAGACGCGAGTAAGGTAAAGTACACTGGACTCAACTTTGCCCACTGAGAGCACTGTTGCATTACCTTACGTAGTCGAAAGACAGATAAATTTTTAACACGGGTGTAGTTTTTCCTCCGTGTTAACAGCTGAAAATCTACTCGATTCTAAGTTGGTATGTTCATCTCTGAGAAAATAACTGTCAGATAGAAACTAGCTGCAAACGTCACCTCTGCCGTACACACGGACTTAGTGGTGCAACGCCTGATTCACAATCCAAACACACACAGCACAGTAAAGGATGCAGTACTCCATTTCGCAATTCATTTATTTGTCCTTTCAACCTCAAAGAGCGCAGACAGTTTGAAAATTTGGGCAATATATCGGCGAAGTTGTAGGAAATGATGGAAGCTGATGAACGTCGTTTATTGAAATTTCTACATCTACATATCCATAGATATCCCGCAAGCCATCGTACGGTGGGTGGCAGAGGGTACCCTGTACCACTACTAGTCATTTCCTTTCCTGTTCAACTCACAAATAGAGTGAGGGAAAAACTACTGTCTATATGCCTCCGTATGAGGCCTAATTTCTCCTATCTTATCTTTGTGGTCCTTACGCGCAGTGTATGTTGCGGCAGTGGAATAGTTCTGCAGCCACCTTCAAATGCCGGTTCTCTAAATTCTCTCAACAGTGTTTCTCGAAAAAAACGTCGCCTTCCCTCCTGGTATTCGCATTTGAGTTCCCGAAGCATCTCCGTAATACTTAGGTGTTGTTCGAGCGACCGGTAAAAAATCCAGCAGCCGGCCTCTGAATTGCTTCGATGTCTTCCTTCAGTCAGGCCTCTTACCGATCCCAAATACTCGAGCAGTACTCAAGAATAGGTTGCACCAGCGCCCTATATCCCGTCTCTTTTACAGGTGAATCACTCTTTCCTAAAATTATTCCAATGAACCGAAATCGACCATTCGCCTTCAGATGCTCGTTCCATGTCATATCGCTTTGCAAAGTCACACCCAGATATTTTAACGAGTCTTTTGTGTCAAGCAGGACACCAGTAATTCTGTATGCGATCTTTACAGGTTTGATCTTCCTAAACTCGTCAGCATTTACTTATATGTTTCCCACATCTAGAGTTATCTGCCATTCATCACACAAACTGGTAATTTTCTCTAAGTCGTCTTGTATCTTCAGATGGTTGAAATGGCTCTGAGCACTATGGGACTTAGGAGCGGAGGTCATCAGTTCCCTAGAACTTAGAGCTACGTAAACCTAACTAACCTAAGGACATCACACACATCCATGCCCGAGGCAAGATTCGAACCTGCGACCGTAGCGGTCGCGCGGTTCCAAACTGAAGCGCCTAGAACCGCTCGGCCACTCCGGCTGGCTCTTGTATCTTCCTACAGTCACTAAACATCGACACCTTACCGTACAACACGGCATTATCAGAAAAAACAGCAAATATCTACCCACCCCGTCCGCCAAATCATTTACGTATATAGAGAACAACAGCCGTCATATCACACTTCCCTGGGGCATTCCCGATGATACCCTTACCTTTGATGAAAACTCGCCGTCGCGGACAGCACGCTGGATTCTATTATTCAAGTACACTTCGAACCACTCACATATCACTGAACTTATTCCATATGGTCGTACCTTCGTTAACAGCCTGCAATGGGGCTAGGCTAAATCCCTATTTGCTTAGATAAATCCCTATTGCTCCTAGTAAAACTATTTCTTTATTTCTAACTGCAGACTAGAATAAGATTAGACTCTTACCTGCATAATACGCTTTGTATCTGCAACCATTAATTATATGCGAAAACAGCGGGAGGCAGTGTAGGGTTCACTAAGTAACTTATGTTCATTATTATTATATATTCGTAAAAAAAGGCAATGAGTTTGTCGAGCTTTGCTCTGTCCGCTGATTGCCTGATGTGTTGCAGACAATTTGTCGATCAGTCTATCCCAGTAGCGGTTCTTTCGTTTGTTAAAACTAAAGAACGTAATGTCTCTTCTCCCGCGTAAAAAATCGTTTTTTTACAGGTAGTATGACAATGTGGCGAATCACGAAAGCGCGGTAAAATGCTTGAAGAAGAAATCCTGCAACTTCGTTAGCTATTACCTTGACGTAAATAGACGCGACTGTGCAACGCGTGACGTCACACATACAAGTTATACGACCCTGGCGGCTCACCTTGACCGCGCCGTTTCTTCCTGCCTGGTGACAGAGTCCAGTCTGAGACCGTACATTGTCGTTGATTTCTTATCAGCGAGACATTAAACTGCAGCATTCAGTTTTTAGCTTTACAAGGTCATGCTGCGATTAGAAAACAAGAAAATGAAATCATACGATAACAGATCAGATACAAAAAACAGGCGACGTTTCCACATGAAGTGGGAAGAGAAGAAGTGACGTCTAGGGTTCGTCAACGACGAGATCATTAGAGGTGTAGCATAGGCTCGAATATTGGGTGTTTGAGTATTATTAGCCGAGCGGTCTAGGGCGCTGCAGTCATGGACTGTGCGGCTGATCCCGCGCGGAGGTTCGAGTCCTCCCTCGGGCATGGGTGTGTGTGTTTGTCCTTAGGATAATTTAGTTTAAGTAGTGTGTAAGCTTAGGGACTGATGACCTTAGCAGTTAAGTCCCATAAGATTTCACATACATTTGAAAATTTTGAGTATTAAAAGCACAAACGAAATGGGCTAGTAGAGAAAAGAGAAACAAGCAAATAATCACAACAAACACAGGTCCCGACTCTAATGGTTTACCCTAAACGAGATATTCACAAGTGCAGTCATGACCGTTTGTTTCTTCTTTTTTATCAGTCTTCTGACGGATTTGATGCGGCCCACCACGATTTCCCCAATTATTTGCTGGATGCATTCCAATCTCCGTCTTCTTTGCAAGTGCCCTATCAACCTGTCCCTTCTTCTTGTCATTGTTTACCATATATCCCTTTCCTCGCCGGTCGGAGTGGCCGTGCGGTTCTAGGCGCTACAGTCTGGAACCGAGCGACCGCTACGGTCGCAGGTTCGAATCCTGCCTCGGGCATGGACGTGTGTGATGTCCTTAGGTTAGTAAGGTTTAATTAGTTCTAAGTTCTAGGCGACTGATGACCTCAGAAGTTAAGTCGCACAGTGTTCAGAGCCATCCCTTTCCTCGCCGATTCTGCAGGAAACCTTTTCATTCTCTACCTTGTCATTCCATTTTTATTACTCTTCTGTGGCACCACATCTCAAATGCTTTGGTTCTCTTCGGTTGCGGTTTTCTAACGCCCATTTTTCGCTAACATACAATACTGTGCTCCAGACATACATTCTCAGCAATTTCTTTCTCAAATTACGGCCTATTTTTGATTCCAGTAGAACGCCCTTTTTGCCAGTGCTTATCTACTGATAATGTCGTCTTTGCTTCGTCCTTCATGGGTTAATTTGCTGCCTACGTAGTAGAATTCCATAATTTTGTCTACTTAGTGAAAACCAATTCAGATGTTAAGCTCTCATTTATGATACTTCTAATTACTTTTGTCTTCTTCACACTTTTTGGTCTGAGAATTTCATTCTCGGCCTTCCACTCTTAATTTTCCATCTTGGTTCTTGAGTGTATTGTATACTAGCCGTCTTTCCCTGTAACTTACCCTTACTTTTCCGAGGTTTTCGAACATGTTGTACTATTTGACACTGTCGACCGTTTTTTTTTCCTAGGGAGAGATATCCTATGAACGTGTCTTGATTTTTCTTCAGTCTTGCTTCCATTATCATCCGCAATGTCAGAACTGCCTCTCTGGTACCTTCACCTTTCTGAAAGCCAAAGTGATTGTCGTCTAACAGATCTTCAGTTTTCTTTTCCATTATTTTGTATTTTAATCTTATCAGCTACTCGGATGCATGAGCTGTTCCGCGGACTGTGTGATAATTCTCGCACTTGTCCGCTCATGCTATCTTACAAAGCTCTTTTAAATTCTGATTCTAATGCTGGATCCCTTATCTCTTCTATACCGTCTTCTGTTTCGTCTTGAAACACATCATCAGACAATTCCTCCACTTCATGTAGGCTTTCATTGTACTCTTTCCACCTGTTCGCTGCCACGTCTACATTGAATAGTGAGATTCCTATTGTGCTCTTAATATTAATACTGTTGCTTTTAATTTCACCGAAGGTTGTTTTGCCTTGTCTATACGCTGACTAAGTCCTTCCGACAAACATTTCTTTCTCTATTTCTTCACATTGTTCGTACAGCTATTTCGCCTTAGTTCCCAGACACTTCCTATTTGTTTCATTCCTAAGTGATATGTATTTCTGTATTCCTGAATTTCCGTGAATATTTTCGTACTTGCTTCTTTCGTCGATAAACTGAAGTATTCGTCCTGTTACTCATGGATTCTTAGCAATTGCCTTTAATGTACCTACGGTTTTCTTTCCAACTTCTGTGATTGCACTTTTCAGAGATGCCCATTCCTCTTGAGTTGAAATGCCTATTGAGCTACTCATTATCGCAGTATCTATAGCCACAGAAAACTCCAAGTGTAACTCTTCATTCCTTATAACAGCCGTATCCCGCCTTTTCGCGCATTTATTCTTCCTAACTAGTCTCTTAAACTTCAGCCTTATCTTTATCATTAATAAATTGTGATCTGAGTCTATATGTACCACTGCTTACGCCTTGCGGTCCAATGTATCATTTCGGGATCTCTGCTGACAATGATGTAAAAAAACTAGAAACATCCCGTATCCCACGGCCTTTTTCAAATATGTCTCATCTCCTTGTGATTCTTGAACCGAGTATTAGCTATTAATATCTGCAATCTGTTCCAGAACTCTACGCAGCTGGAGCATCACGGGTAATGTTGTTGTTGTTGTCTTCAGTCCTGAGACTGGTTTGATGCAACTCTCCATGCTACTCTATACTGTGCAAGCTTCTTCATCTCCCAGTACCTACTGCAGCGTACATCCTTCTGAATCTGCTTAGTGTACTCATCTCTTGGTCTCCCTCTACGACTTTTGCCCTCCACGCTGCCCTCCAAAGCTAAATTTGTGATCCCTTGATGCCTCAGAATATGTCCTACCAATCGGTCCCTTCTTCTTATCAAGTTGTGCCACAAACTCCTCTTCTCCCCAATTCTATTCAATACATCCTCATTAGTTATGTGATCTACTCATCTAATCTTCAGCATTCTTCTGTAGCACCACATCTCGAAAGCTTCTATTCTCTTACTGCCCAAACTATTTATCGTTCATGTTTCATTTCCATACATGGCTACACTCCATACAAATACTATCAGAAACAAATTTCTCTTCTTCAGAAACGCTTTCCTTGCCATTGCCAGTCTACAATTTATATCCTCTCTACTTCGACCAACATCAGTTATTTTGCTCCCTAAGTAGCAAAACTCCTTTACTATCTTAAATGTCTCATTTCCTAATCTAATTCCCTCAGCATCACCCGACTTAATTCGACTACATTCCATTATCCTCGTTTTGCTTCTGTTGATGTTCATCTTATATCCTCCTTTCAAGACGGTGTCCATTCCGTTCAACTGCTCTTCCTAGTCCTTTGCTGTCTCCGAGAGAATTACAATGTCATCGGCGAACCTTAAAGTTTTTGTTTCTTCTCCATGGATTTTGATACCTACTCCGAATTTTTTTGTTTCCTTTACTGCTTGCTCAATATACAGATTGAATAACATCGGGGACAGGCTACAACCCTGTCTCACTTCCTTCCCAACCGCTGCTTCCCTTTCAGGCCCCTCGACTCTTATAACTGCCATCTGGTTTCTGTACAAATTGTAAATAGCCTTTCGCTCCCTGTATTTTACCCTTGCCACTTTTAGAATTTGAAAGAGAGTATTCCAGTCAACATTGTCTAAAGCTTTCTCTAAGTCTACAAATGCTAGAAACGTAGGTTTGCCTTTCCTTAATCTATTTTCTAAGATACGTCGTAGGGTCAGTATTGCCTCACGTGTTCCAACATTTCTGTGGAATCCAAACTGATCTTCCCCGAGGTCGGCTTCTACCAGTTTTTCCATTCGTCTGTAAAGAATTCGCGTTAGTATTTTGCAGCTGTGACTTATTAAACTGATAATTCGGTAATTTTCACATCTGTCAACACCTGCTTTCTTTGGGATTGGAATTATTATATTCTTCTTGAAGTCTGAGGGTATTTCACCTGTCTCATACATCTTGCTCACCAGATGGTAGAGTTTTGTCGGGACTGGCTCTCCCAAGGCCGTCAGTAGTTCCAATGGAATGTTGTCTACTCCCGGGGCCTTGTTTCGACTCAGGTCTTTCAGTGCTTTGTCAAACTCTTCACGCAGTATCATATCTCCCATTTCATCTTCATCCACATCCTCTTCCATTTCCATAATAATGTCCTCAAGAACATCGCCCATGTGTAGACCCTCTATATACTCCTTCCACCTTTCTGCTTTCCCTTCTTTGCTTAGAACTGGGTTTCCATCTGAACTCTTGATATTCATGCATGTGGTTCTCTTTTCTCCAAAGGTCTCTTTAATTTTTCTGTAGGCAGTATCTATCTTATCCCTCGTGAGATAAGCCTCTACATCCATACATTTGTCCTCTACCCATCCCTGCTTAGCCATTTTGCACTTCCTGTCGCTCTCATTTTTGAGACGTTTGTATTTCTTTCTGCCTGCTTCATTTTGCATTTTCTCCTTTCATCAATTAAATTCAATATTTCTTCTGTTACCCATGGATGTCTACTAGCCCTCGCCTTTTTACCTATTTGATCCTCTGCTGCCTTCACTATTTCATCCCTCAATGCTACCCATTCTTCTTCTACTGTATTTCTTTCCCCCATTCCTGTCAATTGTTCCCTTATGCTCTCCCTGAAACTCTGTACAACCTCTGGTTCTTTCAATTTATCCAGGTCCCATCTCCTTAAATTCCCACCTTTTTGCAGTTTCTTCAGTTTTAATCTACAGTTCATAACCAATAGATTGCGGTCAGAGTCCACATCTGCCCCTGGAAATGTCTTACAATTTGAAACCTGGTTCCTAAATCTCTGTCTTACCATTATATAGTCTATCTGATACCTTCTAGTATCGCAAGGATTCATCCATGTATACAACCTTCTTTTGTGATTCTTGACCCAAGTGTTAGCTATGATTAAGTTATGCTCTGCGCAAAATTCTACCAGACGTCTTCCTCTTTCATTTCTCTCCCCCAATCCATAATTACCCACTATGTTTCCTTCTCTCCCTTTTCCTACTCTAGAATTCCAGTCACCCATGACTATTAAATTTTCGTCTCCCTTCACTACCTGAATAATTTATTTTATCTCATCATACATTTCATCTATTTCTTCATCATCTGCAGAGCTAGTACTACTGTACTACTGTAGTAGGCATGGGCTTCTTATCTATCTTGGCCATAATAATGCGTTCACTATGCTGTTGGTAGTAGCTTACTCGCACTCCTATTTTTTTATTCATTATTAAACCTACTCCTGCATTACCCCTATTTGATTTTGTATTTATAACCCTGTATTCACCTGACCAAAAGTCTTGTTCCTCCTGCCACCGAACTTCACTAATTCCCACTATATCTAACTTCAACCTATCCATTTCCCTTTTTAAATTTTCTAACCTACCTGCCCGATTAAGGGACCTGACATTCCACGCTCCGATCCGTAGAACGCCCGATTTCTTTCTCCTGATAACGACGTCCTCTTGAGTAGTCCCAGGCCGGAGATCCGAATGGGGGATTATTTTACCTCCGGAATATTTTGCCCAAGAGGACGCCATCATCATTTAACCATACAGTAAAGCTGCATGCCCTAGAGAAAAATTACGGCTGTAGTTTCCCCTTGCTTTCAGCCGTTCGCAGTACCAACACAGCAAGGCCGTTTTGGTTAGTGTTACAAGGCCAGATCAGTCAATCATCCAGACAGTTGCCCCTGCAACTACTGAAAAGGCTGCTGCCCCTCTTCAGGAACCACACGTTTGTCTGGCCTCTCAACAGATACCCGTCAGTTGTGGTTGCACCTACGGTATGGCCATCTGAATCGCTGAGGCACACAAGCCTCCCCACCAACGGCAAGGTCCATGGTTCATGGGGGTAGGGTAAAAGAGGATGAAATTATAAGACGATGATAGAACACAACACGGTGCAACGTGGGATCTATCTTGGTCATTGCGACAAGTCATGCCTGGATGATGCAGCAGATGGAGAGTTTCGTCGGCACCCCTCGCACTGTGTAGCAGTATTTGCCCCTTTTCCTCATTTTGTCTCCAGTGCGAAAGGTTCTTCGCAGTTTTTGTTTCCCATCCGTTGCAAGATGTAGTAACGGTAAATAGTGGTACGAATTCCACTCTCAGCTTTTATTTAATGGCTTCCTTAGCCTCACACTTTGTTCTCATTCTTTTTGCCCTTTGCTGTAACTGTAAGTATGTTTATAGTTATGTGCGTCACCAATTCGACGCTACGAGTGTACCTGCTAGTTACAGTTACTTACTGCTTAAAAACAAATTAATTAATTAAGTAAAAACAAGTAAACAAATTAAAATAACTGAAATAACAAACAAAAAGAACATTCAAAACAATAAAACCATTGCATCCCTTGTTCCACATCCCCAGGAATGTGAGATAATTAAACCTGATAAATTCTTACCTCAGCAAAACTGCATCTATATCTGCTCTTATTTTTCGGCACAGCTCCGTGCAATGCTGGCCCATAATTAATTTTGATTCTTGGAGGGAATGCATAGGAAGTAATATTTAAGTTGAAATGAATCTTTTTCTTTAAAACTGTTACTTTATAAGAAAATTATTATTGGGGCAATTCTTGAACAAATTAATTACAACTAACATATGTTATTAGCTGAGCGCAATGCTGCTTCATTACCTTCTATAACAATATACCTCGTCCCGAACCGTGACCAGAGATGCCAGGAGAGCACGCCGACGTCGCATGCCGACGGCCGCTCAGTACAACCGTCCACTCGCTACACACTACTTCCGACTGACTACTACTGCAGACAGAGTGCAACTCGCAACTGAACCGGACTACTACTGCCGACAGAGTGCAACTCGCAACTGACAACTCCCTCTGCCGACTCGCGACACACTACTACCGTCGTCTCGCGCGGTCAAGCGCAGACTAGCAACGATAAATAACTCTCTGGTCAGAGATTCTGTCATGCCTCGCCATCGCTGGTAATGAACACATACGTGTTTAAATTGAATAACCAATGAAAGGATAATTTTCTACGAGTCGCGGCGTGGAATGTCAGGTGTCTAAACGTGGTAAGGAAGCAAGAAAATCTGTAACGGGAAATACTAAGGCTCAGTCTGCAGAAAGTGAGAGTAAGTAAAGTGAAATGGATAGACGACAAGGATTTCTGGCTAGATTTGTATAATGTAATATCAACAGTAGCAGGAAATGGTATAACGGGAAGAGATTTCGTAGGTAGGGCAAAGAGTGTGTTACTATGAACAGTTCAGTGATAGCGTTGTTCTTATCAGAATCGACATCAAACTAACACCGAAAAAGATAGTTCTGGTGTACATGCCGACGTTGTAAGTTGAAGAAGAAGAGATAGCTAAAGTATATGACGATATTAAGAAGTTAACACAGTACGTAAAGGGAGATGAAACTGTAACAGTCATGGAGGATTGCAACGCAACTGTAGGGGAAGGATTGGAACAAAAGGTTACAGAAGCAAATGGGCAACGAATGAGAGATGAGAAAGATTAATTGCGTTCTGTTGTAAATTTCAGCTAGTAATAGCGAACACTCTGGTCAAGAATCACAATAGGAGGAGGTATTCTTGGAAAAGGCCTGGATATACGGGAATATTTCACTTCCATTACATCATGGTCGGACAGAGGTTCCGAAATCAGATACTGGATTCTAAGGCGTACCCAGGAGCAGATATAGACTCAGATCACAATGTATTAATAGCGATGAGTAGGCTGAAGTTCAAGAGACTAGTTAGGAGAAATCAAAACCCAAAGAAATGGAATACCGAAGGACTAAGGAATGACGACATACACTTGAAGTTCTCTAAGCCTATAGATAGATCAATAAGGAATAGCTCAGTAGGCAGTACAGTTGGAAAAGAATGGACTGATCTAAAAAGGACAATCACACAAGTTGGAAAGAACAATATAGGCACGAGGAAGGTAACTGTGACGATGTTATGGTCAACAAAAGAACTACTTCATTTGATCGATGAAAAACGAAAGTACACAATTGTTCAGGAAATTCAGGAATACAGAAATACAAGTCGCTGAGGAATGAGATAAATAGGAAGTGCAGGGAAGCTAAGACAAAATGGCTGGATGAAAATTGTGAAGAAATCGAAAAAGAAGTGATTGTGGGAAGGACTGACTTATCATATAGAAAAGTCGGTGAAATTAAAAGCAAGGGTGGCCACATCAAGAATGCAACGGGAAATCGACTATTGAATGCAGAGGAGAGAGCGGATATGTGGAAAGAGTACACTGAAGACCTGTGTGAGGAGGAACATTTGTCTGATGTAATAGAAGAAAAAAGAGAGGTTGATTTAGAAGAGATAGGGGATCCAGTGTTAGAATTTAAAAGAACTTTGGAAGACTTAATGCAGAAGGGATAGATATCAGTGTATCAGAATTTCTAAAATCATTGGGGGAAGTAGCAATAAAACGGGTATTTCCGTTGGCGTGTAGAATGTTTAAGTCTGCGAGAGGAATCCTGATACCCCAAAAGAAACATGTACATTACCATTATTTGCACGATGATTCTGATGGTGTAATCGGATTTTCAATATCTTTATTAGTTTAATATTTAGTGACCGACAGTAAATTATACAAGTAACACCCAGCAACGAATTTCAAAATCTAAGCGGTTCATCCGATTTTGTCGATCGGTGTGTCTTTAGAAAGATATTAGTGTAAACCTAAAATGATATCAATTACAGGCATGTAACTTTAATATTACATGAGTTATTGGAGGTCAAAGTGGCCGATTACTACTGATCGCATCAGGCCATAAGTACTACACAGTTACACGAAAAAACGGTAGCAGCATGCTTATAAAGATATTTATTCCTCTTTTCTTTGTTTATATCCGATATGTACTACTCATGAAGAAATTGGTCAAATATTTAGTGTGTTTTAGAAAGCACGGAGACATTAGGCTTCTGGCCTTCTTTTGTATCTATTCCTTTGATATATGTTTATTTGATTTGTTTATGTATTTAATAATGTGTGTTAGAGCGTGTTTATGGTCCAGCCGTAGGAATAATTATTTAATTTCAAGTTATTTAAACGTAACTCCAGTATTTCGTATGTGTTTCAATATGTTTGTGAGTGTGCGTTGTCTTGGAGACATTGCGGGAGCGCTCTAGCCAATCACAGCCCTCGTGAATGGAGTACGGAACTGGACGGCGCGACGATCGGGTCGCACAGAGGACATGAGAGGGAGTATTGGACGGCCATTCGCAGAAAATACTTGTAGAATGGAGTTTGCGCGTGGTCGTGTACTTGTGAGATTTCTGTGGCTTCTGCAGTGAAGACGTAGTACGTGTTTAGAAGTGAATATTTCGCGAGCTATGTTGTTGTTCATAACTAATTGTGTGAAGTAGGAATCTATTGTTTCCCTGTTATTCAACTTGTATTTATTTGCTGGACCATCAACACCAGCAAGTGTTTTGCAGTAATAAGCAGCATTCTTAAAGTTATTTCTGCTATTGTACTCATCATTTAAAGTCGTTAAAAATAGTACCTTCGGATTTTATTTAATTGCAATCTTTCATTTATAAATTTCTATGCAACATTCAAATGTTCGGTCATCAGTCCCTAAGCTTACAGATACTCAACCTAAATTACCCTAAGGGCAAACACACACACCCAAGCCCGAGGGAGGACTCGAACCTCCGCCGGGACTATGTAACATTCAAAATTCGCAATTGCGAGTGATAGGAGCCTTTGACCACTCGATTCATCTGTATATTCATATTGTCTACCGTAGACTCAGCAATATTTGGCTTGTAAGGCAGCAACTACGTATCCCAGCCCCTAGACAACGAAACCAGCCAAAACTTTTAATATTTCAACTCTGAGTCTGAGGGTATGTAGTTCATGGCCACCACTCATCACATTTTATATTAGAAAGCCAGCACAGTTCTGTGAAATCGTCGAGCAAATGACATGGTGTTGTACTGTATTGCTATTGTGGCTACAGGCACCGAAACATTGGTAAGTCCAACTTGCCCCATCTGGCGTACCACACATCACGATTACTGCTACTGCCATGCAGCAGCGCTGTTCTGCTGCTGCTGGAATATTGGTTATCTTTCGTGTTTTGCTGACCCTCTTGTAAGTAGGCTGTTTATGTTTTCTTTATGTAAGTAGGCTGTTTAGGTTTTTTTATTGGTAACGCCACCTCTGTATGAAAATCACTGGCTGTGCTGTGTGCAGTCTATGGCTGCTTTGCATTGTTGTAATACTCGCCATTGTAGTGTTAGGCAGCTGGCTGTGAACAGCGCGTAGCGTTGCGCAGTTGGAGGTGAGACGCCAGCAGTGGTGGATGTGGGGAGAGAGATGGCGGAGATTTGTAATTTGTCATGAACTGATATATATATTATGACTTGTGATGATATTAAGGTAAATACATTGTTTGTTCTCTATTAATATCTTTCATTTGCTAACTATCCCTATCAGTAGTTAGTGCCTTTAGTAGTTTGAATCTTTTATTTAGCTGGCAGTAGTGGCGCTCGCTGTATTGCAGTAGCTTGAGCAGCGAAGATTTTTGTGAGGTAAGTGATTTGTGAAAGGTATAGGTTAATGTTAGTCAGGGCCCATTCTTTTGTACGAATTATTGAAAGTCAGATTGCGTTGCGCTAACAAAATATTGTGTGTCAGGTTAAGCACAGTCCTGTAGAAATGTTCAAAGCTTTGTGAGTGCACAAGTTGTGGTTTATGGACTTGCTATATTCTCCGCAAGACTCTTCGATGGTGAATGTGCACCTGCACAATCACAACAGATGGCTGCTGGCCATCTCTACAAGGACTACAGTGGGTCTGCACCTCTGGTGGCCCACCAATACCACAATCTCTACCAGGACTACAGTGGGTCTGCTCTGTGATGACCTACCTACCAATATTCTTCCAAACTTCGAATGACTCTGCTGAGGGTTTGCTCTGTTGTGACCCAATACTTGTCTGCATGTCGAGAGTCAGCACTGTCTTTCCGTTGGAAGGACAACGCTACTTCTTCAAGACTGCATGGAAATCCACTACTTCCGTGTGCATTTTCTTCTACTGCTCAGACTTCGAGAAAAACACTACTATTTTACCGTGATGAATGATCAGGACTGTCTTTATGGACTGTGAGAAAATTTTAGCTTTTGACCAACATTGTATCAATAAGTGTGTGCATTTGATATGTTTGTTATTGTAATTATGAAAAATTTTATCAAATCATTATTGGCCACTGCCCAAAAATATTTTGTAAAATTTTTTGTGGGGAACATGGGGGCTATGTAAGTAGGCTGTTTATGTTTTCTTTATGTAAGTAGGCTGTTTAGGTTTTTTTATTGGTAACGCCACCTCTGTATGAAAATCACTGGCTGTGCTGTGTGCAGTCTGTGGCTGCTTTGCATTGTTGTAATACTCGCCATTGTAGTGTTAGGCAGCTGGCTGTGAACAGCGCGTAGCGTTGCGCAGTTGGAGGTGAGCCGCCAGCAGTGGTGGATGTGGGGAGAGAGATGGCGGAGATTTGTAATTTGTCATGAACTGATATATATATTATGACTTGTGATGATATTAAGGTAAATACATTGTTTGTTCTCTATTAATATCTTTCATTTGCTAACTATCCCTATCAGTAGTTAGTGCCTTCAGTAGTTTGAATCTTTTATTTAGCTGGCAGTAGTGGCGCTCGCTGTATTTCAGTAGCTTGAGCAGCGAAGATTTTTGTGAGGTAAGTGATTTGTGAAAGGTATAGGTTAATGTTAGTCAGGGCCCATTCTTTTGTACGAATTATTGAAAGTCAGATTGCGTTGCGCTAACAAAATATTGTGTGTCAGGTTAAGCACAGTCATGTAGAAATGTTCAAAGGGGAAGTTTCACTCTTAATATACATAAATAAATCGAATATCACACTAGACTAATTTCGGGCATCTCTATCGAATGGGCTCGTTAAGTTCCATTTTAAAATTATTTTGTTTGTAACGGGAAACAAACCGACGTTATCCGTTGACTCTAGATGACTAAGAGTTTAGTGATGGACAGCATGTGCTTGGGCTGACTCCAGCAAAACTGAAATTACAAATCTCTGCCGATGCTGAAACACCAAAGAAAATGTGCCTGACAACCCACAGGAGAGATAATATCAATGTACATATATAGGGTGTCCCAAAAAATGTCATCCAACGACGCTCAGACCACCGCAGTTATAGGCGGCGGCGCTGGCGGCTACCACTAGGTCACCCATTGGCAGCAAACGTGACTTTGTACGCTGTCGGTCCGTACGAGGAAAGTCTGACATGGTATTTGTTATGCAGTGACAGCATCTGATTGCCTCGATCGGCGGTGGAGAAGGTGGAGTGGAGCTAGCTGCTGCATGGAAAAGTCTCCTATGAATGCGATGCTCTGTTGCCTTGAGGATGACGATTTCAGACGTCTGTTTCCATGTCCTGTTTATTTTTCACCTGTTCACGGAAAAATATTGGAGATTTTTGTAGGGTTCTAGGAGAAAAATAAACTGGGGGTGGAAACCCGTTTCCGAAAGCGTCATCCACTGGGCGACAGAGCATCTCATTCATAGGAGAAAAGACCTTTCTATACAGCAGGTATCTCCACCTTCTTCACTGACGATCGCGGCAATCAGCCACAATCATTAAATAGGAAGCAACACTACGAGACGTTCAGCCTACGATCCCTCAGCGTACAAAGTCGCGTTTGCTGACGAAGGATTGGCCTAGTGGCAGGCGCCGGCACCTAAGACTTCGACGCTGTGTAGCTTCGTTCGATGACGCTTCCGGACATGGGTTCCTATCCTCCCTACTCTCAATTTGTTCCTTAAGACACCCTCTACACGACCCCCCCCCCCCCCCCACACACACCGGACTAGTTTGTGGCAACATTTCTAGGAAACACCCTATATATATACTATCGGGAAAAAATCGCTACACCAAGGATTTGTGCGACATAAACGAAAGTTGGTAGGTGTGCTTCTACATCTGAAAGATGACGTCTGTTGAGACTCGCGCCGGTGCGTAAGAGTGGCGCTAGTAGAGCCACTATGACGTTATAAGTCAGGTTTGCTTTAAATAAACGCTGTAACAGTCGTGATGGTTAATTACCTTTGAGATAGGACGTTGTGAGTTCTTAGAGAAGAACGCTTTCAAGGCGACAAAGACGCAATTAACAAAAACTCACTGAGTTTGAACGAGATCGTTTAATTTGGGTACAAGAAGGTGGATGTTCCTTTTTCGCGAAATTGCGGAGAGACTTGGAAGAAATGTAGCCACTGTGCGTGGTTGCTAGCAGCGGTACAGGGAAAGGTACGGTCGCAAGAAGACCGGGCTCCAGACAGCCACGTGGCACTGCCGAGACGGAAGACCGTCGTGTTCGGCGGAAGTCTCTGGCCACTCGTGCCGCATCTGCAGCAGCAATCTGAGCAGCTGATGACAGCACAGTGACACAACGAACTGCTACAAGGACAGCTCCGAGCCAGACGCCCAGTAACGTGCATTCCACTGACGCCACACCACCGTCACTTGCGACTTCAGTGGTGTCCAGCGAGAGCTCATTGGAGCGAAAGGTGGGGGTCTATTGTGTTTTCTGATGAAAGCTGGTTCTGCCTCGGTGCCAGTGATGGCTGTGCGCTGGTTAGAAGGAGGCTAGTTGAGGACCTGGTACATATCTGTCTGGGTGCTATAAGCACACGACCTGTATCCGTAGTTATTGTCTGAGATGCGATTTCGTATGACGGCAGGAACACTGCCGTGGTTATCCCACGAACCTGAGTGTAAATTAGACGCCATCGTGCTGCCATTCGTGGACAGCATTCCAGGGGTGTTTTCCAACAGGATAAAGCTCGCCCACGTACTGCTGTTGTAACCCTACGTGTTGACGTGTTGCCTTGGGCTGCTCGATCGCCAGACCTGTCTCCAATTGAACACATATGGGTCGCAATCGGACGACAACTGCAGCATCATTTACAAACAGCATTAACTGTCGCTATATTGACCAAGTGCAATAGACATAAAACTCCATCCCACGTACTGACATTCGCCACCTGTAACACAAATCACGCACGTTTGCGTACTTAACTTCCATTGACCATTCTATCGTACATATATACAGGGTGTAAACGGTACAAGGCGCCAAAATTATACAGATGGTACATCTCGGTGTGCTTGACAAAAAAGTCTAATGACATTTTCTTGTATCATGTACTTTATTTTTGTTTTATTAAAACTTAATGTTCGTAGGATAGATAGGATACGCATTACTGTTTACGTAGTCAACCGACGGTATACGGCGTACCGAGCTTATTGCCTACAATGACGGGGCGGCCAGAGAAAGGCAACGAGCCGACCAGAGGATTGAAATCATTAGACGTGTACAACGGCGTGGTGTGATAATCAGGTGGTACCGAAAAAAGGAATGTAAACGGTTTTTGGGTTGTCAAGAATGTGGAATTTGCTTTACGTGAATTGAATACAAACGGTCTATTTCTCAACAAGTCAATAACGAAGGTCGTAGTAGTAATGACAATGTATTTCCATTAGTACAAATTCAGTCATTCACCAAGTAGATAGTTGTGCATTAATTACAATCAACTGTTTCACCTATTTACGGCAATGCCATAACGAATAATAAATTCACATTATTTTCCTTCTGTACAACAACATCGTAACGAAAAGAAAACCCATTACTTCGTTTCCTCTTACACCAATACTACAATAAATGTTCGAAATGACCACCATTCGCTTCTACACATGCTTCATTACGGCGAACCCAGTTTCGTCGCACTCGTTCACACACATGCACATTGGCCTTTGTGGTATTGGCAGCATCTAAAATCTCCTGCGTCAATTCGTCCACAATATTTACTGGCTCAGCATAAACAAGTTCCTTCATATGGCCCCAAAAGTAAAAATCCAGTGGATTTAAATCAGGGCTGCTTGCTGGCCATCGACGTGGACCCGAACGCCCGATCCATCGTCTTGGAAAGCGACTAACCAAAAATCTACGTACTGTGTGACCAATGTGGGGTGGAGCACTATCGTGGAGGTACCACATGTTATGACTTATGCCTAACGGAATGTCTTCTAACAACATTGGTAACAATGTTTCCTCTAGAAACGTTCGGTAATAGTTACCAGTCAAACGTGCAGCTAAAACATAGGGCCCAATAATGTAATTATCGAGCATACCCGCCCACACATTTACGGAAAATCGTCGCTGAAAATGTGTTGCCACTACGTGGCGAGGATTGTGAACACTCCACGTGTGCATGTTATGGAAATTAGTTATTCCGTCGCGAGTGAAACACGCTTCATCTGCGACGATTATTTTGTTGACAAAATCATGCTGCGCACTGTGCAACAAAAACCACTCTGAGAATTCACGTCGTGGAGGGAAATCTAGTTCTTCCAATGCTTGTACGCGTTGAATGTGGTAAGGCCGAAGATGCTCCTCTTGCAAAGTGCGATGAACGACAGTGTGCGATGTACCCACGTGGCGGGTGATGCTTCTAGTACTCTGAGAAGGATCCTCCTGGATGCGGTCCAGAATTCTTTCCTTAGCTTCCAATGTACCATCGGCGCGTTGTGGGCCTCTGCCTTCTGCGTGGGGCAGTAAAGAGCCAGTATCTCTCAATTAAGGAAATTAAATACGTACTCGTCAGTTGTATTCTGACATGATGTAACAAAAACGGAAAGCATATCAGAACAGAAGATACGTTTCGCATACGGCCGAAAATTTACAAAGGTGCAGATAACTACTGTACTTTATTAAGACGTAAATGCATAACAATCGCATACAAGTAGAGAATTACAATGACACAAACCTTTGGTGCACAGCAGCAAATGTCTTTCGTGCAGGAAGTCGTCGTTGTGGGAAGCGTTCTCAATAAATTCGTACAGCTGCTCTCGCAACACCTTTTGCCTCGCCATAAATTAAATACATATCGCATAGTTCAGCTATAGTAAATCTCCTTTCCATCCTAACAGTTAACAGAGTTGCAGTAACATCTGCACAGGTTACTCGCCTACTGTCGTCGCTCGGTGTATTACAATGACGCAGCCACTCAGGCCGCAGTTGCCTATGTGTTTACGATTTACGCTCGCGATGTCAATACGCGCAGCGGGCAATAACAGGAACCGATTGCTTACGTACGTGCGCGGCCAAGTATCTACTTTTCCAAACCCATTATCCTGAGACGAACTGTTTTTTTCTGGGACAACCGTAGGAAATACGCAAACATGTTACTAGCCTTTTTTGTCAAGCATTGCGAGATGTGTCATCTGTATAATTTTGGCGCCTTATACCGTTTACGTCCTGTATATATATATATATATATATATATATATATATATATATATATATATATATATATATATATATATATATATATATATATTCGCGCAAATCCGCAGCAATATGACCATGCAGTGCATAAGAAAGACAAACTGCGGAATCGTCCCGAAATATTATAGATGAGGTAAACAAACTTATCCCACCGCTCCATAAGGAATTTGTTTTCAGCTCCAACCAATCGGGATTTGAAGAGGAAGTGCATATGAGAGAAGCCCTGGAAATTAAAGGTACCAAGAGAGTTGTAAGGAGATCAGCTAACATCAATGCATTAATGAATTCGTATACAATTATACCGACTGTTAATGTGGATGGTAAATTGGTTGGAAAGTTATTTGTTGTGTTACGATAAGTTGGAGGCGCTCTGCCTCGTACGATTCTATCTCGTGTGAGCACTGCTTTTGGACGATAGCTGGACAAAATAACTTTTGTTTGATTCCTGTTATGCATATAAGTATCATACTCCTTTGAAGCAAACTATCCCTCCTGTAAAGAGTGTGACATTGCAATTCATACCATCAGGAACCACTGGACAAATTCAGCCTCTGCATGTTTGTTTTTTCCGTATCTATAAAACTACCTACAATTACACCTTATAGCCAGTTTCACGATCAGCTCCATGACAGACTGTCTTGCATTCGGTTGTATACCGTTACATCAGTTATAATCACGCTGGAACACCAACATGATTTTTTATGCATTCTTTAAGAATGTATACCTAACTGAACCTCCTTCACGGTGTGTAACGTCCAAGGAGTTTGTCTTCGATCTTGATAGTGCGAACCTTTGTGATCCCTGAGGCGCGCTATTTTTCATTCGGTGTTCATGGTGCAAGTTACTGGTTAATTTTCAACATTTCTTGAATGTCGACGATGTCCATTTTGTGAAATGTAACACATACATCCTATAGAAGTTTGATCTCGGCAAGAGTCGTTGGCAACTTGTGCTTTCCCTGTCATGATTATTAGCACAACACTTTCAAATTAACCGTACTAAAAAGTGAAATTGCGGCCTCGCAATCAAGGAATTCCTTTTGAGTCAAGTAGATCACTTGCTCCACATCTGTTGCAGGTCTTGCTACTTCCACGCTATCTGCGTATTTGCATTCCAGTCACATCTGCGAAACAATCTTTACATAACTCCCGATAATATGTTACCTTGCAAGATAATGACGTCACATTTTCAATTCTTATTCGGAATTTGTTTCATTTTACTTTGTATGTCAGTCCTTTACTTGTGTCGTTCATATCTTTTATATTGTCGTCTTATGATAATGGCGAGGAGTGATAGATGTTATTCATTACGTTTCGCAGGATGAAAAATTAGCTAGCAGATACTAAAGATGTCCTCTAAGCCAACAGAATGAAAAGTATGTGACAAAATACGTTAACCAAGAAAGTAATCACCGTCCGTATTGCTAAAAACATATATTGCAAGTAAGACATGCTGAACTTAGAGTAAGAAATGTTTATATTCTTCGTTCTGAGTTCGATGAAGAAGTCGTGGCATTCGTAGCTGCGTATTTTGTGGACTTTCAAGTGTGGCATCCACTCAACGGAAAAACACTGAACAAAATGCCTTGATCAAACATGATACTACGCCTATAAATTACTGTATTTCCGACTTTAAAATTTTTCTCAGGTTTGCGAAAAACATTTCTCTATCCTTCCACGAAGTGAGGATATTACTTTAATGTCGTGGCCATTGCAGTCTCGGACTTTAATCTTATTAATGCATTAAAGGCTTCAACTTTCGCTGGTACTTCGAAAGCATGCGGAAAAGTAATGCCTCCGAATTTTATACGTGAAAACTCTTAAAGCTTTAAAAATGTTATTAATATTCTACAACTTCATTCTTCATGTCTGCATATTTATTTATCAATGTAGTCATGTTGGCGACGAACACGTTTCTCCCAACGAGAGACCAGTTTGGTGATACCGTCACTATAAAATGTTTGGCTTTGTTGACCGTGTCACAATCTCACCTCTGCTTGCACCGCTTAATAACTGTTCAAATGGTTCAAATGGCTCTGAGCACTATGGGACTTAACATCTTAGGTCATCAGTCCCCTAGAACTTAGAACTACTTAAACCTAACTAACCTAAGGACATCACACACATCCATGCCCGAGGCAGGATTCGAACCTGCGACCGTAGAAGTCCCGCGATTCCGGACTGCAGCGCCTAGAACCGCACGGCCACTCCGGCCGGCTTAATATCTGTCAAAGAGAATTTCTCGAAGGTGTTCTTTAAGTTTTGGAAACAAATGACAGTCGGACGGGCCCAAGTCGGGACTGTATGGAGGATGATCCAAGACAGTGAAGCCAAGGCGTTGGTTTCTTACATATGTCGCAGCGCCCGTGTGTGGTCTGGCATTGTCATGTTGAGGGAAGGTGTGTTCCATGTGTGGGCGAGCCCTTAGGACTCGAAACTCGATTACAGCACTCTGTTTCTCACGCAGCAACATACGCATAGTTGCGTTACACACCGACATGTTACACGCTACAATTCGGAGCCTCTAGTGGCGGAGGGCTAGAAACATGTAGATATGAAGAATAATTATGTAGACTGTTAATAATGATTGTTTTGTATAAAATCTTTACGAGTTTTCACAAAAAAATCGGGGGCATTACTTTTCAGCAATGCCTCGTAGCTGGAGTATGCATTTACAAAGTGTCTCTGAGTAACTCCTTATAAACATCTCGACATCCACACAGAGGTGAGCGTTTTGATCATTTGCATTACCGGTTGTGTTATCAATCGGCGATTGTAGCTTCTTCGTTTGATCCTTAACTATTATATATTGCTGCAAAACTGTACTGTCTGGTCATAAGAAAGAAAATAATTACAGAGCATCTGTTTTAGTATCGAAAAGTACATTCTATTTTTATATCAGAGCTAGTTCTCATCTTTAAACAAAATATTATTTCTCGTTTAACTTAACTCGTGCTCCCACCTACAGGCGATGCTGACCTGTGGTTCCCTTTTCCGCATTGCGAAGTTCCTTATTCCTGTGTGGCGTAACATCCTACAAACTCTACTTCCCCCTCCCCTCCCCTACTGTTTCATCACATCTCAGCTCGCTGAACTGAATATTTACGAGCAGTGCATTCGATGTTGTTAACTTTCTTCGATATTCTGCAGTTGCTCGTACCTATCGAACAGGATTGAATTTCTGCTATGCTCACTACCTCGGGTATAACAATAGCTGTGACAGTGACCCTTCAAATTCTGTCACGCGTTTTTATCCCCTTCAAATAACATACTATTTCCAGTCACATTTGTGTCAAAAATGTATGTAAATTTTTGTGAGTGTTCAGTAATGTTACGGTTCGTTACAGATCGCTTTCCAAATTGTTATAGGATAGTCAACAAAATTTAATTATTATAGTCTCTTTATCGATTGGTGTTCTAAAAAGTGTTTCAGTAATATTAATCTCGCAGTTGTTAAGATTTTTTGTACGTGTAAGTCTGTCAATTATAACTGCCTTATTACACTACTGGCCATTAAAATTGCTACACCAAGAAGAAATGCAGATGATATACGGGTATTCATTGAACAAATATATTATACTATAACTGACATGTGATTACATTTTCAAGCAATTTGGGTGCATAGATCCTGAGAGATCAGCACCCACAACAACCACCTCTGGCCGTAATAACGGCCTTCACACGCCTGGGCATTGAGCCAAACAGAGCTTGGATGGCGTGTACAGGTACAGCTGCCCATGCAGCTTCAACACGATATCACAGTTCATCAAGAGTGGTGACTGGCATATTGTGACGAGCCTGTTGCTCGGCCAACATTGACCAGACGTTTTCAATTGGTGAGAGATCTGGAGAATGTGCTGGCCAGGGCAGCAGTCGAACATTTTCTGTATCCAGAAAGGCCCGTACAGGGCCTGCAACATGCTGTCGTGCATTTTCCTGCTGAAATATAGGATTTCGCAGGGATCGAATGAAGGGTAGAGCCACGGGTCGTAACACGTCTGAAATGTAACGTCCACTGTTCAAAGTGCCGTCAGTGCGACCAAGAGGTGACCGAGACGTGTAACCAATGGCACCCGATACCATCACGCCGGGTGATAGGCCAGTATGGCGATGACGAATACACGCTTTCAATGTGCGTTCACAGCGATGTCGCCAAACACGGATGCGACCATCATGATGCTGTAAACAGAACCTGGATTCATCCGAAAAATTACGTTTTGCCATTCGTGCACCCAGGTTCGTCGTTGAGTACAGCATCGCAGGCGCTCCTGTCTCTGATGCAGCGTCAAGGGTATCCGCAGCCATGGTCTCCGAGCTGATAGTCCATGCTGCTGCAAACGTCGTCGAACTGTTCGTGCAGATGGTTGTTGTCTTGCAAACGTCACCATCTGTTGATTCAGGGATCGAGACGTGGCTGCACGATCAGTTACAGCCATGCGGATAAGATGCCTGTCATCTCGACTGCTATTAATTCGAGGCCGTTGGGATCCAGCACGGCGTTCTGTATTACCCTCCTGAACCCACCGATTCCATATTCTGCTAACAGTCACTGGATCTCGACCAACACGAGCAGCAGTGTCGCGATACGATAAACCGCAATCGCAATAGGCTACAATCCGACCTTTATCAAAGTCGGAAACGTGATCGTACGCATTTCTCCTCCTTACACGAGGCATCACAACAACGTTTCACCAGGCAACGCCAGTCAACTGCTGTTTGTGTATGAGAAATCGTTTGGAAACTTTCTTCATGTCAGCACGTTGTAGGTATCGCCACCTGCGCCAACCTTGTGTGAATGCTCTGAAAAGCTAATCATTTGCATATCACAGCATCTTCTTCCTGTCCGTTAAATTTCGCGTCTGTAGCACGTCATCTTTGTGGTGTAGCAATTTTAATGGCCAGTAGTGTATTATAGTGCCTAATACGAAATTCACTGTCAGAAACGGGAATAAAGCTAGTGATGTAGTGGATTTCTATGTACGTAGCAAATTTAAAAAGTAAATTCTGCCGTTAATGCAAATATTCAGGGCGAGTCAGCAGGAAAGGTACGTGCTTTGAAGAGTGGTAGTGTTAGCGTGTCTGAACAAAAGAACTTCATACGTACATAGGCCCTATTCCGAATTATTTCCAAGATAGAATATATTTAATATAAATTTCGTACGTTTTTCTTGAAAAACTCGGATATCACACCGCCCCTCCCCCCCCCCCTACACACACACACACACACACACACACACACACACACAGCGAGAATGTGTTCCAGTATAAAACCATGTTAAATTTCCTACAAAAAAGTTCGTATTCATTTTTCCTCTAGGACTAATCGCTTACGCTAAGAGATCGCGAAACTATAGAACATGTCGCGGAACGTGCGTCGCTGTAGTTTAGGCAGTTTTTATAGGCCAGTTTGAGGTAGTTTCCCGACTTGATGGACTACAAGTGTCGCGTGTCAAATTATTTTTCTCAACTTCCTCTACACCACTGTGATACATTGTAAACGATGAAAATGTTTGAATAATAAGGAAAATAAATAACAATGTACATCAAATGTGTTCTATCTCAAGAACCTTTCGGAGTAGGGCATGTTCATGTTGGGATTTACTAATACTATCATCCCCAAAAGCATGTACCATCCTCCAAAACATGTACCTTTCTCCCGAATTCACTCTGCATTTACGAATTTGAAGAGAATGACACAGTTTACCAAGTACAGCAGTTTTTGTACAGTAGAAAATTTAGCATTTGAGCATTAAATTATCAACAAAAATACATAATGATCTGTGCAGTCCACAGTGGATACATTATTATCACATTAGTTACCTCTGACGATAGATACTGAATGGACAGAAATTTTTATCTCCTCCTACACTCTATCTTGTCTTCCTGCTGTCGATGAAAGAAATCCATGTACTTCGAATAAGAAGTACAAACTGGCAAAGAAATTATAGATACGTATAGATGAAATTATCGCAAAAATGCACTAGTTCCAGTACCAAAGCACAAAAATTATAAAACGCTAAATAAAATTACTGTAAGTGCAGAACACGTGACAAAAGTACATTTTCTACTCGAATTTAGAACACGTTTGATGTTTAGAAAATTAATAGTGCTGTTTGGTATACCCCAGGAACCGTTAGCAAGTTATGGGATTAACCCGAGCAGCAGTGATGTACCGGCAGGAATTTGTGATTTTTTTTTTCAGAAGATTTACTCTGAGCTCCATGCGACAAGAATGCGATGCTTCTTGGTAACCTCTTCTCAGACGGCGAAGATCTGTGGACAATGACAGCGAACAGCAGCATACCCTCAGAACACGTCACAAACCGGCTGATTGGTAAGCAGATCTTTTGGGATTCAGATCGGCTGTGAAAGCATACATACCTCTATCATGATATTAATACGGAGATTACGACGCACCATTTGTTCAAATATGTGCTTTATTTAATTTGAAAACAGCAAAATATTCCGGGAAGACAAGATCGCATTATCAATTTCTTAAATGTGTTACGCCATTATGGACAGCCAAAACTAAGCAAGCAGCAAGCATGCGCTCTCAACCCTAGAAGACTCTTCATCAAACATATCATCATATAACTATCGTAATTACTGTCAGCAAACACTTACTTGTGCCAACCAGTAAATCTGTAGTGCTTACGACTTGTGTGGTTGATTATTAAAATGTGTGGCGTGTATTGGAATGCCAGACAGCGAAGACTCAGAACAATAATTACTACAACAGCCTAGACGGGAAGTACTCCCTGATTCGTCGAACTGGAAACTGTCATCTCGGTTGAGCTCCTTGTCCAGAGTTTCCTTGACCATTGATTCGCTATACGCTGAGTTTGTGGCCAGTATCTCAACTTGCCCGTAATCCGTGGGATGACTGATGGAAATACAATGTTCAGCCACTGCAGAGTTATTGAGGTGCAGAAGGTGGGCTTGTCTCTGATGTTCGATGCAACGTTCTGCACAGTGCGACTTGTTTGTCCTATGTAACATTTATCACTCTGTCTGGGAATTTCATAAATACCAACAGTTCTTCAAAGCAGATTATTTTTCACAGATCTCAGAAGAGCTGCTAATTTGACCAGTGGGTGGAAGATGACATTCACTTTATGCTTCTTCGTTGTTCGGCAATTTTTGAAGTTACGTTTCCCACATACGGTAGAAAGGAAGTTGGCTACTTCTCGCTCCTCTTGCTCTTCCTTCGCTTCGTCTGGCGTTTTCGCTTTAAGCTCTTCTTTACTGTGATGTTTCGTATATCCATTTTTACTAAATACCTGTCCCAAGTGTGCTTGATCGTCCTGCAGGTTGCCAGTGTCGAACACTACAAGGACAGTTGGACACCTGCAAGTATGAATCAGTACGGATGGGCTGATGGTACACGAAATGCTCTCAACGTCGAACGAATACATCCGATAACGGTAGACAAACATTCATCTCCTGCCCTATGATGAACCTCATATTCTTATGAATGGAGTTAAGATGTTCAACAGACTCCACGAAGTTATCTTCACCGCGCAGCTCAACTACGAATGAGTCATCAGCATATCGTCAGCTTCATTTTTCATTGGTCTCTCTCTTGAATGTTCTCGTGGGCTGATGGGTTTCTACATCGTGCCGTGAACTGTTGTACATTCGTCTTTTAAAATTGAACTAAAAACAGTGTTGACTACAAGACTGTATTTATTGGCAACACCACGATACACGAGCAGTTTCCAATAACCTCTACTCCCTGTATTCATGCCAGTACATTTTAACGCCAGTCACTGTCGGAGCTCTGTAAGCGTCTTCCGCTGGATGGTGCATATCGATACTTCCATGCCATCTCCATGGGTACCAGCCACGTCACTCAAGCTCTGTCTTTGTTTGCATACGATCTACGAGCTTTCTGTAAATAACCCCAAATGGCAGTTTACATTCTCACCGCCGGTTATCATTAATGTTTTCAAGCATAGGAAGTATACAGACAACCGGTTGCAAATAACTGTTTGGCACAATTGACCGAGATTTCCACACCTACGAAGGGTTTCTTTATCTGAATGAAATTTTGAGGAACTTTATAAAATAATACAAAGAAAAGAAAGTATGACAAAAAACACGTTAACAAAGACGAGAGATGTCATGACGTACAAAGGTTACTTACGTAAAATTACACTGTGAGAAAGCAATGGTCAGAATATAGAGGAAAGCAATGGTCAGAATAAAGAGCAGCTATGCTCAATTCAAAAATAAAACACGTTCCACGTATACCTAGCTCGGAATAACATCTGACAGATCGGCCCTGTAGCCTGTGTTGCTACCACGAAAACAATACAAATAGCGCCGCATATAGGGCGCTGACGGTGACACGTCTCCAATTGAAACATTGTAACAGAAATAATTGAAAAAACGACAGTTAATTATAAAAACAATTACAAGGGAAGAGAGCTTAATGTATTTTTGCAATTACGGAGCAGTCGAGCAGATGAAGCATAGGAGCCATCTATTAGGCTTTACAGAAATTACTATTACATAAAGGACAGAACAATATAGAAAATATATACAAACAGCTGTACAGTCCAAAAAATATCTGCATGAAGGTGACCGTAGTTGTACACATCAGTGACAGTCTAAGAAAATGTTTCGGAGATAGAGGCAGAAAAATACAGAAAAATAGAGGAATAAAAATTCTGCGAGTAGTGGATTAAAAGCATTGAAAAAAATTTTATTACTTAATTGTAACTATTTATTGAAGATGAGGGCATCGTCCTTAGAAGTATGCTTGATAATCTCCAGCTCTTCGAGTACGTCCAGTATATGACATTTCTTTTCTCCATGTGAAAACGAAATTTCTTCAACACTTTTCGGTTTGTGACCGGAAATTAACATATGGTCAGCAAAATTGGAATTATGTACCTTAGTGCCTCTTTTTCCCAATAAATGTTCTTTAATCTTTGGCTATAACAACGTTTCATCAAAGGACGTTGTCTCAGAAGTAATGTAGCGTAGTTCCAATCCCTCGGTTCCGACCAAGGTTTTCAGGATGTTTCCCTTGGTTTTAAGGTGTGTGCCACAACTGGTATACCCTTCCTCTTTGTTCTCAATTGGGATTCCCGATTTGCGCCTCTAATAGCTTGTCCGATACTTGGCTGAAGAGAACCACAAAAAAGTAATCCCTCTTCAGCAGCTGACGTTCATGCATTCATGATATCTGCTCCATTCTATACTTACATTTCAGTGTGTATGGCTTGAAGATGGTCACATTTTGACTGAAATCGATTATTATTGCCAATCAATTTTAAAACATTTCATCAGGGCCACTGATATTTTCTACGAGAAATGTTCTCGAGAATTGTACGTTCGTTTCCCCCAGTATTGGCCACCGCCAGATTGATTGGTGGTGAAATACACGAGAGGCTGGGAGGAGAGCACTAAAAGTGCTCGAGGCGCCGCCACCGTTCATCGACAGGAAGCCACGGTGGAGCGGAAGCAGATGAGAATCAACCAGAAGTTTGGAGGGCGAGGGCGCCTCCGGAAGAGGCGAAGCAGGAAGCGGGTGCCCGGGCTGCGAGTCAGCCTGGAGGACGGTCGGCCGAGGCTGGAAGGCGCTTGCTGTCAACACCGGGCATCGTTCTGTTGTCCGCCTTCTTAGCTGGGTGGTTACGTGCTTGCCTCCCATGCAACTGGCCGGCCTTCGATTCCCTGCAGGAATGCGGATTTTCTTCGATTGTGGACTGGGTGTTGTGTTGTTCTCATCATAATTTCATCCATATCACCGGCACGCAAGTTGACCGACGTGGCGTCGACTGAAATAAGACTTGCACTCGGCTGCCGCATGGGGCCTCCCGGCCAACAGTGCCATACGCTCATTTCATTTTATCGTTCGGCTGCAGCAGCGAACGTTACTGAGTTTAGCGAATCTAATGGTCGAAGTAGAGAGGATATAAAATGTAGACTGGCAATGGCAAAGAAAGCGTTTCTGAAGAAGAAAAATTTGTTAACATCGAGTATAGATTTAAATGTCAGGAAGTCGTTTCTGAAAGTTTTTGTATGCAGTGTAGCCATGTATGGAAGTGAAGTATGGGCGATAAATAGTTTAGACAAGAAGAGAACAGAAGCTTTCGAAATGTGGTGCTACAGAAGAATGCTGAAGATTAGATGGGTCGATCACGTAACTAATGAAGACGTATTGAATAGAATCGGGGAGGAGTTGTGGCACAACTTGACTAGAAGTAGGTAGGACATCTTCTGAGGCATCAAGGGATCACCAATTTAGTATTGGAGGGCAGCATTAAAGGTAAAAGTCGTAGAGGGGACCAAGAGATGAATACACTAAGCAGATTCAGAAGGATGTAGGTTGCAGTAAATACTGGGAGATGAAGAAGCTCGTACAGGATAGAGTAGCATGGAGAGCTGCATCAAACCAGTTTCAGGACTGAAGACCACAAAAACAATGACAAGGAATACGGCGTAGCCGGAAGTGAAGAGCTGGCTACAGTGGCATTTTATTATTTTTGTATGCACGGCAGTTACATCAGTGTGTGTAGCTGTGGTAAGTGCTGCCTGCAAAGCGAAGTAGGCAGACGGAGCTGGCCTATTTGAGTAATCTATGGATTATAATGTGGAACACAAGGAGGCCGCTGTTGGGCCTCGTATACCAACTGAAGAAAACGTGCCTAGTCAGAATTATATTGCTGTTGCTGTTGGATTTCATTGCTTTATCTTTCTGATATTCTGTAGGCCGCGGAATTTATACATCATTGGCTCAATCGTAAATGTTGTCTCTCTTGTTTCGTCTGTTTAGTATTAAGTTATGTTGGTACTTTTGTCTTTTCTTTTTGTGGTAAGATCTGGTATTGAATGTCTCGTTTTCTTTCACTGTGCGCGATGTTATTTGTGTATTTTTATTCATGCTCTTGTGTTGTAATCTGACAAGCTCAGAGCGTCTGATTACTGATACTATGTCTGTTAGGAAACTGAAATTTGTGGTAAGGTTTTATGGGACCGAACTGCTGAGGTCGTCGGTCCCTAGGCCTACACATTATTTAATCTAACTTACTCTATGGACAACACACACACCCACTCCCGAGGTAGGACTCGAACCTCCGACGGGGGGTGCCACACGGACCGTGACAAGTCGGTCAGGCAAATGTCGGGATGATTCCTAAGAAAGGGCACGGGCGACTTCCCCTTCCTTAATCCGATAGGACCGATAACCTCTTGTTTGGTCCCCTCCCCTCAAATCAACCAACCAACCATTCATTTCTGCTCCTTCGTTGTAGCGTTGTTTGATTATATAAGAGTTAATTAATCAAAAGATTTTTAACAGCATTAGTTCGTAAGTAACACATGTTTTCCTGAGCGCCGAGTTATTTCGTCGTTGCTTATGGTGTATCCGATCTTAATTGTTTATGATTGCATTTTCCCACGATGTTACGCCAAGCCAACCCCGAGCCACGCCCAGTAACTCCTGTTCCACAACGTACACTGATGTACTAAACTTAAAGACGAAAGTAAGTTACACGAGATGTGCTGCTGCGAAGTAAAAAGATCTGCTAGAGTATAGCACTGAAGATAACTGGAACAAATACGCAGTGAGACGAACAGAACTCACACTTCAAAGCAGTAACCGCACTGTCACCGCGGTTTGTTATTATTTCTTAAACATTAAAAATGGCGGGAAATGGTTATTAACAGGATGTGTGACCACCAAGGGAAGCAATGCATTTTTTCCAACATACTCTCAAGCTGGCCACAAGGTTGGTAAAGAGATGTTGTGTTAAGACGTCCGCCGGCCGCTGTGGCCGAGCGGTTCTAGGCGCTTCAATCCGGAACCACGCGGATGCTACAGTCGCAGGTTCGAATCCTCCCTCGGGCATGGATGTATGTGATGTCTTTAGGTTAGTTAGGTTTAAGTAGTTCTAAGTTCTAGGGGACTGATGACCTCAGATGTTAAGTCCCATAGCGCTTAGAGTCATTTGAACCATTTTTTGCTAAGACGTCCCATTCCTGCCCCCCACAGCGCTTGACAAATTCTGGGTGGTCGTTGGTGCATGTGGAGATGCTCCATATATCTCCCCAAGGGATTCCATACATGCTACGTGGAATTTAAGTCAGGGGAACGGGTGGGCCAGTCCATTCGCCGGCTATTCTCTCGTTCCAAACAAGAGCTCCTCCAAGAGCACTGTTCGACGTGGTCACGCACCAACATCCATGAGAATGAAGTCAGGCTCAAGTACCCCTGAAAAAGACGCGAACGGTGAAGGAGTACACTTTCGAATAGCGTTAACCAGTGATTGTACCTGACATGGAAGGTATTATGTTCTCCCACATGATAACATCTGAACCACCAAACCTATAAATTTCGACTATCTTCCGGGTTGCATTATATGTTCCCTCTTCTCGCCATAAGAAAGCATGTTGAGAACACGACTCAGACTGAATCTGCACTCATACAAGAAGAGTATGAGACCCCACTTTTCTTTGGTTTGGGCCATGTGCTCTTGGGACCATTGCAAATGGTGCCCCTGGTATAGGGGTATCAAAGGAACACAACACATTTGTCATCGGGCAGAGAGAACACCAGCATACAGTCGTCGTCTCAGTGTGGAATGCCAGATTGCGTTCATTGCAATCATGTTAACTGTGGTTGCAATTGCACCTTCTTGGCTCTTGTACATTGTATCAGTCATCTCTTGCTGTAGTTGGCCATGGTCGGCCAGTTCGTGCTCTTCGGGCAGCAGCTCCTGTGGTTCAGAGCCCTCCCCAACTACTCCTGGGATTCACTCGTCGCACTCTGTCCTTCTTCCAGTTTCCCAGTGGTTCTCCACCTTGTGAACTCACCCAAATTTTGCGTCTAGGCCATGTTGTAGTGAAGAACACCACCACAGCCGATCATAAGTCCTCGCTGACTGACACACACCGTCTCATACGTTCCTTCAACTGCCTCGTGTCACGGGGCAAGCCATTAGTCTTCTAACTGGTTTGATGCGGCCGGCCACGAATTCCTCTCCTGTGTTACCTCTTAATCTCTGAGTAGCACTTGCAACCTACGTTCTCAATTATTTGCTGGATGTATTCCAATCTCTGTCTTCCACTACAGGTTCTGCCCTCAACAGCTCCCTCTAGAACCATTGAAATCATTCCCTCATGTCTTAACAGATGTTCTATTATCCTGTCCCTTCTCCTTGTCAGTGACTTCCACATATTCCTTTCCTCACCGATTCTGCGTAGAATCTCCCCATTCCTTACTTTATCAGTCCATCTAATTTTCAACATTGTTCTGTAGCACCACATTTCAAGTGCTTCGGTTTTCCCACAGTCCATGTCTCACTACCATACAAAGCTGACTCCAGACGTACATTCTCAGAAATTTCTTCTTCAAATTAAGGCCGGTATTTGATATTAGTAGCCATATTTGAAGCTATAGTCACGCTGACCCTCACGCCATGTGACGTCCAAATTCCTGTGCACGATTAGGAGTCCACTGGCATCATGTTTCCACACTGTCCTTCAGTTCCACAGAGTAGTTAAAATATTTCGATACTTTATATATATTCCTTAAATTTTGCAGAGAAGTATATATGTTCAGTTCTCTGTTTAGCAACGACCAAATCACTGTAGTTTTCAGTCGCACTACTCTGGTGTCAACAAATTCAACCTTCGTGTTAATTTCAGTGTTTGTTTCGTGGAAACATGCATATTTCGTGAAAGGGTAGCGATGTAATAACGGCTGGTAGTTGAGGACAGATGTGTACCAGCTAGCAACAGTGGCTGCGCAGACCTGGTTCCCCGGGCTGTCACCGCGTAGGGCGGCTCCCACAAGCGGCGTTTCCCTTTCCATTGTCTTGCAGACGCGCCGTGAAAGGAATGTGAACCGGGCGCACGGCCCAGTGAAAACGCATCACTTTCGGAAGAGAGCAATAGGCTCTTACTGCGCGCGCCTCTCACGGCCGGAATTCACTTTATGGCCACGCGCAAGGTCGTCCCGAATCTGCCCCGACCGCCTTCCGAGGAACCTGTTCCATTCAGCGTCGGTCCGCTGTGGTGATGAACGACGAATCCAACTGTACGGCCAGTTTCATTGGTTTCCCTCTCTCTCTCTCTCTCTCTCTCTCTCTCTCTCTCTCTAGCTCTTAGGTGCTGCTGTCGGTTGATGCATTTGTACACCAACGGAAAAATGCTCCTGTCGGAGCACAAAAAAGGCGAATATGCTCCTGTCTAAAAGACTGAAAAGTGGGGTACCAACTACCTCACTCCGCCTCCCTCACCATCTTTAAAATTTTTTAAAAATTTCTCTTTCAAAAATTCAGTCTTGATCACACCACGTATGCTTCAAGAACATAGGTGACCGGTTTCGGTCATATCACATGACCATCATCAAACCCATGGCAACCTTCGAAGATGGTAGGTGGAGCACGGTTCTCAGCTGCACCAGCTGATATCACAGCAGCTGAGAAGCGTGCTCCACCTACCATCTTCGAAGGTTGCCATGGGTTTGATGATGGTCATGTGATATGACCGAAACCGGTCACCTATGTTCTTGAAGCATACGTGGTGTGATCAAGACTGAATTTTTGAAAGAAAAATTTTTAAAAATTTTTGACCACTGTTCCAAAAATGTTTATTAAGATTTAAAAATTTTACCAAAAATTTTGGCTTGTGAACATATTCGTGCACTTTTTGACATGCAGCTCACCTCTCATTTCCACAAGCTCACCTGACTGTATCCAGAATGAAGTCTTTACTCTGCAGCGGAGGTACGCTCATATAAAACGTCCTGGCAGATTAAAACTGTGTGCCGGACCAATACTCGAATAGGGACGTTTTCCTTTCATGCTGGAAACATCCCCAGGCTGTGGCAACGCCATGTCCCTGTAATATACTTCCTTCCAGGAGTGCTAGTTCTGCAACTTTCGCAGAAGAGCTTCTGTGAAGTTTGGAAGGTAGGAGACGAGGTATTGGTCGAAGTGAGGCTGTGAAGAGGGGTCATGAGTCGTGCTCGGGTAGCTCAGTCGGTCGAGCACTTGCCGGCGGAAGGCAAAGGTCCCCAGTTCGAGTCTCTGTCTGGCACGCAGTTTTAATCTTCTAGGAAGTTTCCCCTACTGTAACTCACACACCTAATAGGCCATCGCTGTATGGCGCTCATACCTATCCACTCCCACTTGCCCATTCTCATTCACTCATGCAGCAGTCGTAATCTATTTGCGTCTGTTGCTGACTCCTGTCTCACGGCCATAGTCTTCTTGGTTCTGGTCCAAATGGTTCAAATGGCTCTGAGCACTATGCGACTTAACTTCTGAGGTCATCAGTCGCCTAGAACTTAGAACTAATTAAACCTAACTAACCTAAGGACATCACACACATCCATGCTCGAGGCAGGATTCGAACCTGCGACCGCAGCGGTCACGCGGTTCCAGACTGAAGCGCCTGTAACCGCACGGCCACACCGGCCGGCTTCTTGGTTCTGTCCTGTTCTACTACTGTCTCGTCTCAGTGTCACTGTCACTCTCTTGCTCTCTCTTACTACTACTATCACGTTGATTCCCACCCACTGATGCTGTATCTTCTCACTGTCACTATTCTCTCTTACTCGTTGTCATTGCCATAGTCTCTGTCTCTTATCCCATTATGAATGGCTCTCACCCACTTCTACTTTCACCTTTTCTTTATTCCTTTCCCACTGGCGCTGTCTACTTCACTCTTTTGCTAGCACTGTTCTGTCCCTGTCAACTATGCTCCACTACTACAGCGTCCCTCTCTTTCTCTCATACTGTCATTGTCTCTTTTGCTCTTTCTGCACAACTACTATCTTCCAATATGTATTATTTTTCCGTCTCTCTCAGCATAACGAAGTGCGAATATATTCGCATACCAAAATTTCTGGAAAAAATTTTAAAGGTATGAGGAACGCAGAATGAGGCAGCTGGTACCCTACTTTTCAGTCAGAGTCTTTTAAATCAGGAGTATATTAGCTTTTTATGTGTTCCGATAGGAGCATTTTTTCGCTGGTTCCATTCTTTTCTCTGGCACAGCGAGGTATGTCACTCATATGAAAAGAACTTAACGGGTCAGTATAATTTTCATAGTTCAGATACACGAAACGGAAATAAGGCGAAGCTAATTTCACACCTCAGACCGGATTCTAAGAGCATAAAAATTTTGCATATGCTTCAGTACCATAATATGGGGTTCACAGAACTTTTCTGATGATAATGGAGACACTTTACAGCATTTCTCAGTGCTACGTCACTTTTTAAAATACATTTTCGCTTCACAATGTACTTTACGTGTCTGTTTTACGTGTACAAGTAGGGTAAATTTGAACATCTGTATTCCGGAAACGGATAAAGATATCAAGAAAATGTTCAAAGTTTCTTGAGATTTTTGTCTTGGAAATACATCATAAGTTGCACCCACTTGCTGCGCATAGCCGTCTTGGAATCCGCTGCTCGGTTTTGGTACCCAAAAAGCATGTTTTTGGGATTTCTCTCGATAACGGATGCAGATTCTTGAAAATGGAAAGGTAGCACTTCTAGACAATTTCTACAAAATGTATTTAAAATCCAAGCAATTTGCTGTGATTAGTTTGATACGTCCCCTTAAAAAAATTATTGAATTACTGTGCTGATAAATCTCTTACATTATTTGATTTTCAAACATCTGAGCAAAACTGAACGTACTCAGACATTTTGCTCTTTACCTATTCTGATCAACACTACACTGACACACAATATTTTTTAGCGCAACGCAATCTGACTTTCAATAATCCCTACAAAAGAATGGCTCTGACTAACATTAACCTATACCTTTCACAAATCACTTATCCCGTAAAAATCTTCGTTACTCAAGCTACTGCAATACAGCGAGCGCCACGACTGCCAGCTAAATAAAAGACTCAAACTACTGAAGGCACTAACTACTGATAGGCGTAGTTAGCAAATGAAAGATTTTGATAAAGAACAAACAATGTATTTACCTTAAAAGTGTTCAAAAGTCATAATATATATAGCAGTTCATGACATCCAGTCTTACAAATGTACTGTTTCTGATGGACACACGTGCAGATCATCTGCTCTCAAAAACCCGCCATCTCACTTCCCCACATCCACCACTGCTGGCGGCTCACCTCCAACTGTGCAACGCTACGCGCTGTTAACATCCAGCTGCCCAACACTACAATGGCAGACAACAATGAAAACTAGCCACAGACTGCACACAGCACAGCCAGTGATTTTCATACAGAGCGCTAAGTGGCGTTTCCAATAAGAAAACCTAAACAGCCTACATACATAGCCCCCATGCTCCCCATAAAAATTTTTTTCAAATTGTTTTGGGCACTGGCCAATACATATTTGTTAAAAAATTTTCACGATTACAATAACAAAGAAACCAAATGCACACACTTATTGATACAATGTTGGTCAAAAGCTGAAATTTTCTCACAGTCCATAAAGACAGTCCTGATCGTTCATCACAGTAAAATTGCAGTGTTTTTTTTTTCTCAAAGTCTGAGCAGTAAAAGAGAATGCACACAGAAGTAGTGGATTTCCATGCAGTCTTGAAGAAGTAGTGTTGTCCTTTCAACAGAAAGACAGTACTGACTCTTGACATGCAGGCAGCTAATGGGCCACAACAGAGCAAACCCACAGAAGAGTCAGTCGAAGTAGAAGAATATTGGTAGGTAGGTCATCACAGAGCAGAACCACTGTGGTCCTGGTAGAGTGTATGGTATTGGTGGGCCACCAGAGGTGCAGACCCACAGCAGTCCTTGTAGAAATAATGGTATTGGTGGGCCATCAAAGATGCAGACCCACTGCAGTCCTTGTAGAGACGGCCAGCAGCCATCTGTTGCGACTGTGCAGGTGCACAATCACCATTGCAGAGTCTTGCGGAGAATATAGCAAGTCCATAAACCACTCACAAACCACTCACAAAGTTTTTGGAATTGTCCTTAGAACCAGCAATGCTGTTAACCAGTCCCTTGCTGAATTATTAACACACGTGCAAACACTAACAGTCCCAACTTCTCACATATTGTGCATATACTATGACCATCAGAAATATGTGCATTGAAATGAATGCTTACAACTTAAAACTTACTTAATTTGATGAACTGGTGTCAATTACAATTTTATGACATGAGAATACAATAACAAAGGTACAAAATACATCATTAAAGAACATAACAGTACAGATAACATTTGTAGTAACACAGACTTTACAAAAGAATAGAAATAAACATATACATCAGTGTTACAGGAATTATGAAATAAGTAAATATATAAAATAATGAGAATAGTTTTCGAAACATTAATTTCACACATGAGCATTGAAACAAAACACAATTAATAATGTCTAAACATCTTTACAAAGTAAATAACATAGTATTTGAAAATTTTTACAACATGACTCTTATTAGATAAGCACATAAAGACAGGAAAAACACAAATTCACACAGTGTAATAACACAAAAATACAGGATAGTGTGACATTTGGTACTGCAGTCCAACCCAAAACTTCATTCTGTAGATTTTTCCTCTTATTTCAACATTTGTTTCCACTAAAAAAAATCCTATCCAAGCATGCTTTCTGTATTCTGTTCACATCCTCTTTCAAAAATAGTTTTTCTCCACTGTACACTACTTTTTTGGCCAAACCATTTTCTTATAGCTTCTCAATGCATTTCTTCCAATTCATCATAACTCATTCTCTTATGTCGTCTACCCCCTCTTAAGCTAACTTAAATCTACTGAGTTCAGATGCTAAGCTAAGGGATGAGGCAATGCAGCAGCACAAAACAATTAATACAAACAGCAATGAAAAAAATGCAAATTGGCAAAGCTAGCAGCAGCAAATGTAATAACTTATATCTAAACATGACAAACCCACAAGCAGAAAAAATAGTACACTAAAGACAACAACGCAGATAAGGGAAATGTATGTTCACATCTTAATGTCTAGCCGGCCACGGTGGTCTCGCGGTTCTAGGCATGCAGTCCGGAACCGCGCAACTGCTATGGTCGCAGGTTCGAATCCTGCCTCGGACATGGATGTGTGTGATGTCCTTAGGTTAGTTAGGTTTAAGTGGTTCTAAGTTCTAGGGGACTGATGACCACAGCTGTTAAGTCCCATAGTGCTCAGAGCCATTTGAACCATCTTAATGTCTATGTAATTAAAGTGGTGCATCAAAAGAAGTTATTCTACCAAAAAAATTACCAAGTACTTGAAAAGAAAATTATGTATGCAGTAAGTGTTATTAATCCCTTCTTATTGTTCTTTCCTTTCCAAGTGCTCCTTTTTTGAAGAATGTGGATCATGAAATTATTATTTAATAGATCTGTTGACAGAAAGTGTTCACATTAGCAAATGCATTTTATTTTATTTTATAAAACCAATGTTGCAACACAGCTGGAAACCAGATATCAAATGAAATAAGTAACTATGTACAAAGTAAAGCATAAAAATATCATTCAATAGTCATGTGGCATTTCATAAGTTAGTAGAAATTCTCTCAACTCTCGTAGAAAGACACTTGTCATAAGCAGGCGTGCAGATGTAAGTATCTTTCCAAGTAATGAGCGTGTCGTCTTTGCGATGCTTTCTAGAAAGTAATGTCAATAGCGAGGTTAATGGCCACTCCTTTTTTCCACCTGTGCCTCTGGAAGGCACACACTAATGGCTTTTTTCCAGGTGACTGTGGCGCAGCTGGGTGCTTATAGTGACCTACCTTCCTTACCGAAATATTTACGACATCAGTTTCCGCTTTGATACAAATAAAATTTCACAGGTCGAAATATTGCCTTACCTTATTACATATATACATATTCGTCGACACTTCTTCAATATTTCATCATAATAAATACATAGCATAATCAAATTCCTCATATAGCATCAGCTTCTTGATCATAAACATACCTCAGCTGCATAATACACATCGTCATCGTAATAATAACATTATAAAAGATCAATCACATCTCAAAATCGTCTCAGCTACTTTCAATAATTTCAAGATCTTCAATAAAGTCATCTACCTCAAACGTACTTTAAAAATCATGATCCCATACCAAATACATCATTCAAAGCTCTCATAGTATCACAATGGTTCCGAAAAAATATGAACAGTTCACAAAGTACAGACAAAATAGAGTTTCATAAGTGTGAAGGTATCCAACTGTGTAATTGTGTAAACATGTGTCACTGATGTAGTAAAAAGATGTTTGTTTATCTGTCAAATAATCAGATAGCTGTGTAATTCTGTTTTAGAGGAATACGGTAACGATGTGTAAAGTTGTATAAGCAAATACCATATTAGCTAGGGCTCCTTGTGTTTGCCACACACATGGTACACAAAGTAAGCGTGTACCCCCCTAAGGATTAATGTAATTATACCCTCAGGTGTTACAGATTACAGCAATGGAATGAAATGTATCAGGCAAAACCTTTGTATCATTGTAATTCAAAAATCTTTAAAAATAAATGTTTTAAATACAAAATTAATCACTCAAATACGTGTACTGTAGCGCTAAACTGTGCGTCTTGTTGTAAGATAATCTCTGTGGAAGTGTCGTAGTTATCGTCCTCCAAAATCGAAGTTCTGCAGAAGTCAATGTACTTACCTCATCATAAACAAAAGTGAAATGCTATATGTATAGATATCGTATTAATTACGTACATTACCGTGATCAAGAAAGTACTACACTGTAACGTATTGTTGTGCTACAAAAAAAGCTGTCTCATTGTAGCTATACCACAAATGTTACTACTAAAACATGTTTTACTTTCCAGAAGAATTCAGAAAAACTGAGCAGATACAGTACAAAAGCAACAATGTAAATTGTGTCACACATTAGTAGCGTCGTGATATAATCGTGTAGCTGTCAAAGAAACCAAATACTAAGTCATCTTTAATCTCACAAAAACTACTTCAAATAAGGAATGTCTTTTCAAGTACACCAAAATGTTGCATTAAAATCTCATTAGCAGTATATATTCTAAGTATGTAAGCCTTATAGTCGTTACGTAATCGTGCAACTAACAAGCAAGAATGTACACACACAGTAACACTGTGTCCTCTGTTCACTATCACAATGCAGTGGTAATTACTTTCTAAATATGTTCCCTAGGTTCTAGACTGGATAGTTAACTTCAAAACATTGTTGCAAGATAACAGTTTCAAAGTGTGACAACGCATACTAGTAACGTGAAGTGAAAAGTTTTATGGCAAAGACAAAGTTAAAAAGCAGATTATCTTTCAATAAACGGTTTTACATGTGAAATGTGGTGTAAGCCTTTACTCTTCCTAGTACGCAGAGTTTCAACTTTAACGCAATTATCAGATGGTATACGTCGGATTCTGTAAGGTCCATTGTAAATCAGAAAGAATTTGTTTTTTCTTATGTGATAATGAATGAGCTTTAATGAGAACTTTCTGACCAATATATAATTTCTTTGCATTTGATTTACCGTGTAGTTTTCTCCTTTTGCCTGCTGCAGAATTTATATTTTTAATAACCAAATCAGTTATTCTTTGTGTCGAAGTTTACGTCTATTCGGAAAAGGTACAAGCTCTCTGATTCTGTTCGGTGGTTCTTCATTCTTCAGTACAAGAATAGGTGGTAAAGCAGTGGAGTCATGAGGCATTTCATTCAGCACGTTTTGAAATAAGTGTAAATATCTGTCCCAATGCTGATGCTTTCTGTGACAATAAAGTCTGCAAAGCTTATTGATTTCTTTCATAATCCGTTCAGACGGGTTACAATGTGGTGAGTACAATGAAATAAAAACAGGTTTGATTTTATGGTTCCGAAGCATGCGTGACCAAACACCAGATCTGAATTGCGGTCCGTTATCTGAAATGACTTTACTAACGTGTCCAACTTCACGTAAGAAATTTTTAACAAAGGCGTTGGATACAACCGTCCAGTGGCTTTACGTAACAGAGTGAAAGAAACAAATTTTGAAGTAAGTTCAACAGCGACTAGAACGTACGAAAATCCATTAGATTTTCTGACAAGGGGTCCCAAGAGATCAACAGCAGCAAATTCTTTTAATTTAGAAGGAATGATAGGAAACAACGGAGCACGATGTGAGATAGTAGATGGTTTCGCCTTTTGACAAAGTTTACATATAGACAAGACTCTTCGAATTCTCTTTTCCACATTGTTAAAATAACAAGTCGTTCGAAGAATATGATAACATTTTTGTGGACCAAAATGTGCTCAACTGAAATGAATGTACCAAATGAGCTTATTAACAAAGTCATCTGGAATGCAAAGTACCCATAGCTTGTCATCAACAGTGCAGCGTTTGAAGAGTATGTTGTTTCTAACCAGATAATAATGCCGAATATGAGTGTGCGGCTTTTCATGCCATTTACTTTTGATGTCTTTCCAAATCGGATCTTTATCTTGTTTATGAGCAATGTCCTTTAAAGGTGTGGTGATGAAGTTTTCAAAGGCGATTTTCTGAATGTAAAGAATACTGAAATTTTTCTCGAGGTTGCCTTCTGTGTTACTTTTCTCAAGCCCAGCCGGTGCGCATGACAGTGCGTCCGCAACAATGTTCTTGCCGGGAATGTAGACTACTGTGAAGTGGAATTCTTGCAGAAACAATGCCCAACGTTTTAACCTCTCATGATTTAATTTTGAAGACGTAAGAAATTGTAATGCACGCTGATCACTGTATACTTTTACGTGCTTACCAGAAAGAAAGAAACGGAAATTGTTAAATGCCCAAACGATAGCTAAAGCTTCTAATTCAGTAACGGAATAATTTTTTTCACATTTTGTTAGCACTCGGCTAGCAAAATCAATGGTTTTCTGAACAGCAGTGTCATTTTCTATGGCTTCTTGAAATAAATGGTCACCAAGACCGACTTTAGAAGAATCTGTGCTAAGGGAAAAATCTTGTGACAGATCTGGATGAGCTAGTATTGGAGCGTTAAGTAGCGATTCTTTCAAAGAATTGAATTCCAACTGTGCTTGTTCGTCCCAGTTGCAAATAGTATTTTTTCCAGTGAGAGAACAAAGTTTTGGTGTAACTAGAATTTGCATATTCAGAAAACGACGGTAAAAATTTACGAGACCTAGAAAACTGCGGACTTGTCTTTTTGTGGATGGAACTGGAATGGCTCTGATTGCTTCTAACTTTTCAGGATCCAGCTGAATGCCTTCAAAAGAAATAATACGTCCCAAAAACTTCACCTTTGTCCTACCGAATTCAGACTTTTCCAAGTTAACTGTAATTCCAGATTCTGCAAAAATACGTAACAAACTGTTAAGGATGCGATTATGTTGTTCCCATGAGGCTTCTGCTATTAGAATATGATCCACATATAAGGTGATGTGACGTTTTAAGAAATCAGGTAATATGGAATCTAGCCCACGAATGAACGCTGCCGAAGAAATGTTCAAACCAAAAGGAAGTTTCCGAAATTGATAACAAACGCCGAAACAAAGAAAAACTGTGTATTTTCTACATTCTGGATGAAGTTCGATCTGATAAAAGCTGGATCTGAGATCAATAGAAGACAACACTTTTACATCATTAAAATTTTGAAGAAGTTCTTCCATCGTTTGCGGCCTGTCTGTTTCAGGAATGATGATAGTATTGATTTGTCTCGAATCTAAGACAAGCCTGTTCGATCCATTTTTCTTCTCAACAACATGTAATGGATTGTTGTATGAGCTTACTGCAGGTTCAATAATGCCCTCGTCAAGCATAGATTGTATTTCTGTTCTAACACGGTCCCTATAATGTGCTGAAATTACGTATGATCTAACACAAAATTTAGTATGCTCACGAACACGAAATTGGTATTGAAATCCCTTGATTGTTCCTGTTTTGTGAGTAGAAACTGTGGAATGTGCTTGTAAAATCTCAAAAAGGTCCTGCCTATCAGTGTCCTTACAATTCTCAATTCTTTGAATATTATTCTGAATTAACTCATTAGTATCAAATATGCCGTCGATATCATCCCTGTCAGTACTTGCAGAGTGATTGTTAGTGTATAGTTCCGTAGAAAATTCCGAACTGTTGTCTAACAGAAGGTAAAGCCGATTAATTTCATCGTGATGGTTTGAGAGCCAATCCTCAAATTTCAAAACTATTGATTACCTCCTTTCTCTAAACTTATTTCAGCATCGTGGAAGTTTAAGATTGCTTTGTATTCATTCAAAAAGTTTACTCCCAATATAATTTCCGTCGACAATAATGGAACAATAAGAAAGTTTATAGAGAAGCTGTGGCTTTGACAAAAGAATTCTAAGTTGGTTTGTTGGCGTACGTCTACACTTTTTCCAAAGATTGCACCTTGTAATTTAATCTTACGTAACGGAAGTGTGGGACAATCGTTCGATTTGTTGCATTTGCTAAAGGCTGTTTCACTAATTACTGAAATGGGACTGCCAGAGTCAAGTACTGCCGTAAATTTTGCGTCATTTACTGTAATGTGAATCACAGGATATGCAATGTTGTTATGTTTTACGTCGTGTTCCTGGAGTAAGATGTCCCTAATGTCTTCCATTTTTACGTAATTACTAGCTACGGCAGCTGCGTCGTCAGTTTCATACGTACGTTTTGTGCCTCCCAGCGGTATGAGTCATTGCCTATTGTCTCTTTGTTGGCGCGCGTCGTTATTGGGATTAGGAGACCTAACTTCTACAAATTCATCTTGTCGAGAGGGCCCTGTCCTGTTTGAATCCCGCCAGTTCTGATGCAATTCAGGTCTGTCGTTACGATCATATCGTCTGTCGGCATGTCGGTAGATTCCATAGTTTCTTTCTTGTCGGTCACGTGGTGGAGAATTTCTCCCTGAATCGTAACTGCGCGCTGGTCCGTTGCGTCTAAAGTTATTCTGTCTCCCTTGATAATATTTATTTTGGTTGCCATATTGTCTGCTTCTCTGATTGTCTCTGTGATAGTCATTACCACGGAGAGCTGATCTTTCCCTTAATTATTACTACTCTACCAACTGTTGTCATACGGGTGGTGTCTGTTTTGGTCACGATTTATGTTGTGAGAATAGCCTTGTTGTGTCCAGTTATTATTTCTTTCATCGCGGGATTGCGACGGATGTGACGTGTAATTGGTTTGTTCCTGTTTTCGCGTTCTTGTCAGTGTCAGTTTCTAATTCTTGTAAGAGTCCCTGAAAAGCTTCAATGTCGTCTTTTCAACGTCCTGCCAAAATAATATGCTGTAAATGTTCAGGTAATTTGATTAAGCAAATGGGGATGAGTTCTGAGGGGCTGTATGGGTTTGACAGGTCCTGAGTCTTGTGCAACATGTCTTCAAAATATTTCACAAGACTGGAAAATTCAGATTGTTCGAAATGTTTCATCATTATGATGCTATGTTTTACTCGGTCTTGTGTGGCTTGAGACCAATATGCTGAGAGGAAGGCATGGTAAAATTCTCCTTCACTGTGGCAATCGTGAATGACTGATCGCATTCTTACAGCTGGTTCATTCTTTAAGTAGCCACACATAAATTCTAATCTGTGCTCTAATGATCAGTTGGGAGGAAAACAATGAGAGAATTGATGGAGCCATGCTTGTGGATGAATGTCGTTGCCAGTATTCTTAAATGTTTTGAATTTACGTGTAGTAATGAACAGCTTATAGTCAGAATCATCATGTCGGCGTGTCGCATGTCAGTCATTGTTACGTCGTTCGGCGGTTCCATCTCAAAATTCGATGTACCTTGCCAATTTCTTTCATAATTTCCGAAGTGCCCTGTGTTATTATTTTGTGGCTGTTCCGTATTTCTATGTCCCTCTTCCCGTATTGGAGCGCGAGTGTCCTCTGAAATACGTAATTCTTGTATTACCTGTGTCAGCTGATCTTGTACTTCCCGGATTTCTCTTTGGTGTCGCGTATTAATTTGATTCTGATTTTGTTTGAATTCCCTAATTTGTTCGCACTCTTCTGTGTCATTAAATACTACCGGTTTTGTGTCATTCAGATTATCATCTACCTTCGTAGATAAATTATTTAGCTGATCCGAAAGTTCAGCTACTTTCTCTGATAATGAACTAATTTCCTCCATGTGTCTTTCTGAACCAATTTTCAGAGTATCTACTGTGTCCTTCAAGTTTTCCTGAGTTTTTGCAAGTTGCGTAAGCGAATCGGTAGATGCAACTAAGTCAATTTTAGCTTGCAAGGTCTCATGATTTTCATGAACAATTTTATGACTGCTTCGTGATTCTGCAATGCATTTTCATGCCGCGAAAAAATAGGTTGAAAATGCTCACAAATTTGTATTTTTACGTCATTACAGACTTTTTGACATTTCGATTCAATGTTATGTAACTCAGTGGTTAAATCTTCACGTATTTGTTCAAGTGTGGTGTCTAACTTTTAAAGATTTTGTTCCATTATGTCTAACTTTTGAAGCTTTTGCTGCGTTTGTCTCTGATTCTGTTCCATTGTGTCTAACTGTTGCTGTGTTTGTCTCTGATTTTGTTCCATTGTGTCTAACTTTTGAAGCTTTTGCTGTGTTTGTCTCTGATTTTGTTGCATTAATTGCAATAATAATGTATTAGTGTCTAGAATCTGTTTCTCTATGCTTTTTGGCAGTCCATTTTCACCGGCAACATTCACATTTTGACAAGCAGAAAATGTGTCTTGACTCATTTGAGAAAACGGTGAGGACCCAAAACCTGAGTCTACAGTATTTGCAATATTGTGTTCTGTCATTTCGGATTCCTGAGGCGAGCTGTTGCCGACCGATCGATCGATAATGCTTCCCTGTTCACTAATTGGTGCAAATCTACATGCATGCCACAACTGTTTTACTGTACAACAATGAAAAACTGCTACTACAAAGGAAATTCTCTCTATAATTACGCGCTAGAAATAAACAAAAGCTACACTAATTAAACAGACTACAAGAAAAAATCAGAAGATTCCAGGGAAGTATCCTCAGCTAAGGGTCGACATATGAAACGTCCCCTTAAAAAAATTGTGTATGACTGTGCTGAAACTGACACACAATATTTTTTAGCGCAACGCAATCTGACTTTCAATAATCTCTAGAAAAGAGTGGCTCTGACTAACATTAACCTATAACTTTCACAAATCACTTACCTCACAAAAATCTTCGTTACTCAGGCTACTGCAATACAGCGAGCGCCACTACTGCCAGCTAAATAAAAGACTCGAACTACTGAAGTCACTAACTACTGATAGGCATAGTTAGCAAATGAAAGATTTTGATAGAGAACAAACAATGTATTTACCTTAAAAGTGTTCAAAAGTCATAATATACAGGGTGATTCAAAAAGAATACCACAACTTTAGGAATTTAAAACTCTGCAACGACAAAAGGCAGAGCTAAGCACTATCTGTCGGCGAATTAAGGGAGCTATAAAGTTTCATTTAGTTGTACATTTGTTCGCTTGAGGCGCCGACGACTAGGCGTCAGCGTCAGTTGATGCTAAGATGGCGACCGCTCAACAGAAAGCTTTTTGTGTTTTTGAGTACGGCAGAAGTGAATCGACGACAGTTGTTCAACGTGCATTTCGAACGAAGTATGGTGTTGAACCTCCTGATAGGTGGTGTATTAAACGTCCGTAACTACCTGAACGTCAACTACCCGAGGCGATGGATCGGCCGCCAGGCAGCCCGTGACAGAGCACTTCATCACTGGCCTCCAAGAAGCCCTGATCTTACCCCCTGCGATTTTTTCTTATGGGGGTATGTTAAGGATATGGTGTTTCGGCCACCTCTCCCAGCCACCATTGATGATTTGAAACGAGAAATAACAGCAGCTATCCAAACTGTTACGCCTGATATGCTACAGAGAGTGTGGAACGAGTTGGAGTATCGGGTTGATATTGCTCGTGTGTCTGGAGGGGGCCATATTGAACATCTCTGAACTTTTTTTGAGTGAAAAAAACCCTTTTTAAATACTCTTTGTAATTATGTATAACAGAAGGTTATATTATGTTTCTTTCATTAAATACACATTTTTAAAGTTGTGGTATTCTTTTTGAATCACCCTGTATATAGCAGTTCATGACATCCAGTCTTACAAATTTACTGTCTCTGTCCAGATCATCCGCTATCAGAACTCCGCCATCTCTCTCCTCACATCCACCACTGCTGGCGGTTCACCTCCAACTGTGCAACGCTACGCGCTGTTAACATACAGCTGCCCAACATTACAATGGCAGACAACAATGAAAACTAACCACAGACTGCACACAGCACAGCCAGTGATTTTCATACAGAGCGCTAAGTGGCGTTTCCAATAAGAAAACCTAAACAGCCTACTTACAAGTTATTTAGATACCCGTTGCTGATGGCGAGAAAGTGGTAAAAACGCTGTTTTCAGGTTTTGTCAGAAACTGCCCATTAACTTAGTGGTGCCTCCATAATCCCGTTACGGCCCACCATAGACTACATCCAATGCAAAAAGAATTAAGCGACTGGCTCCATCTGCTTAAGCTAGAAGAAGAGTCTAATATTCAAAATTGACGCCGTACTGTAGTATAGTTACAGTAAGATGATCCTTCTGTTGAGTATATAAAAGGTTCCTAGCCCCAGGGCAATCAAAAACACTTGACCTACTGTATCTTTTGATCACCAACAGAAACCGAGGTACAAGCCCCGAAAAATTCCGCCTTTATGCGTGGCGTCTTTGATCATATTTTTAATGCATGCTGTCGCATGCGTACCAATTTATGTTTTATTTCTGGTAATCTCGCAAATTTTCTCGCCGCACAAGAACCATTTAATAGATGGCAGGCTGTTGGCGAACATTGGTTAGTTATATTGGCAGCTGTGTTTGTTGTGGTCCACGCTAGACCATCCAGAGGAATTCTTTTCAATACTGTATTAGTGCTGTGCTGCTTGACACAGTCGCGTCAATTAAATATCTAATGTTGTAAAATGATACGATATTGGATGAGACGTAAAGCCAGTAGCAGGGAAGGCGAGTGTGCGGCTTCGGGTTATTGAGAGAATTTTAGGAAAATATTGCTCATCTTTAAAGGAGACCGAGGCTTGCACCAGTGGCCAAGGGGCTTCCATATGGACGACCATCGCACAGGAGCTGATGCCTCCGATGACAGTGGTCCCTAACAGCTTTCTCAATGGCATCATCACACCATTCACAAATTGCACGGACGATCGAGAGTCCATGATTAACGACCAGTCACGTTGCTCAACAGCGGTATGAAAATATTTACACGGCTTCTGGCGTTGCGACTCAAGAAGTTCGCGTGTTGTATCACATCCTGCGACCAGATTTCCCTTTTCCATTACAGAGACATGATAGCATTTGCTAGTTACCAACGTCTCCCTGGTGCTTTGGCTTCACTGGACTTTAGCCAGGCCTTTGACCGTGTGGACCACTCTTTTTCTGTGGATAGTTCTTTAGCATATGGGTCCCTCTAGCGGTACTGTCTCAGTGGTTTTGCACCTTTTGAGGGGTGAGACCTCCAGAATCATGTACAACGGTCGCCCCACGCCTTCCCAGATCATAGCACGATCTGTCCAGCAAGGCTGCCTCCTTTCCACGAGTTTATATGCTTTCGCTTTTGAACCCCCGCTCCAGGGACTGCGCCAATGTCTGGAAGGTATGATGTTGCACAGGCATCATTTCTGTTGCATGGCCTAAGCAGAGGATCTTGTCCTTGATCTGCGCAGTGAGGATGAAGTTCGAGCATTCCTCACATGGGTGGCGATTTACGGCGAAGCTTTGGGCAGCTCTCTCACTGTATTCAAATCCAAGGTTTTTTTCATTGTGAGGGCCTACCGGAGAGAAGCTTCGGCCCCCTTAGTATCGCCACCGTCGTTCAATGTCTTGGCATTGAATTTACAGCCCATCTCCGTCGCTCATCGGCTATCAACGGTAGGCGTCCGCAACAGGTGGAGCAAGCCTTGCAAGTCAAATGCTACGAGCCACAACATTATCCAATGATCCAATGAGCGTAATATGTGAACATTTATCATGCCTCCCGGGTACCACAAACGGCTCAGGTACTACCACCACCAACTCTCCTGATCCGACGTCTGTTGTCATTGGGCACTTTCGTCATCTTAGGGATGTTATTGAAAGTGCAATATGACTCCCTTGCACTCCCATGGGACCGTTGCGGGGTGGGACTAAAACATATGCCGATCAGAGTCACAGCCCTGTACATCAGCTCCCAATTCAAACTCTGGCATCGTTGCCCGCAGAGCCTCACAACTAGACTCCTATTCCAAGACTTTGCGCCGATCACTTCGTCTGCCGCAGTTTTGGCCTCGACCATTCCAGCCCCGTTCTCATATATCCGACGATTTTTCCTGGATTTCAGTGATGTCTACTGGTCTTTACGGCTTACAACTTTGTGGCAGAGGAAAACAGTTTACAAGGTAATATAACAGTGCCGCCCGCCCAACCCCATACATGTGGCGGCACGTACGGAAAGCGGTCCACGGATGTTTTCTCGAATCAGACGTCCTATCAGCGTGGTATATCACAGTGAATGGCAAACATGTTAACCCACATCGACTGCAAGACATCCATCTAACCGATTCACCCCTGTGTGGAGTGGACGACACAGATAACCACCGGTTCCACTATGGTCCAGCGTCCGATGTCTGGACGCTTGCACGGCGTATTTTTGTGTTTTCTACGCGCCAATTTCCTCCTTCAGACAGCAATCCACAACTACTTATTCCTGGAGGGTACTTTTTACCCACCCCAAAACTCACTCCGTGAATTGGATCTGTGGCCAAACGATCCGTTATCTTTTTAATTCTGGCAGTAATTCCGTGCCATGATGTTGGAATTATCTCAACGAACGACACTGCGTCCTGACAAGCAACTCCCTCTATAAGAAACATTCTCCAAGTTCTTAGGGAGCACCTTCTATGATTCCCTCGCTGCTGGAATGTCCAAACCATGAGAACTGATATAACCTACCCGGACTCAACAGAACCCATAACGGAATTAACGCCCACTCAACGAGAAGACACGTTTGGACATACAGGTCGACGCAAGACCTGCTAATCAAGGCTCTCAAAAAAAGCTAATTATACTAAATTTGCATGGCTTCCCTGCGGTTTCCTTCCCTTTTATCCTTCCCTTTCATGCTACCTCTCTCTCGCCCTCATAGCTCTAGGTTAGTCGTACTGGAAGTAGGATTATATAGGGGCCAAAGACTGCAGTGGTGTCTTCTTTTTTTTAATTTAGAGTAGAACTGGCAGTGCCAATTTTCCGTCATTTCTTTGAATCACTTTTCTATTCCCAGGGGAAGATTAAAAAAAAGGAAATTGTAGTCTCTTTGATCAGTAATCAAAAGGTCGTCGGACTTTGGTTCGAACCTTGCCACTGCTTACATTTTGAATGAAAATCATCAGCAATAGCGGCCGAAGACTTCCTCCTTCTGCCTCATTCTGAATTTAAAATTAATTTAGTTAATGTATATTCAAAAATAATTAGTAATTCGGAGCTTCAATTTTTGGAGAATATAAACTTGGGATATAAAGGACAGAAGAAACTTAAAAATAATGATTTGCTTTTAATTCTTCTCTTACATTAAGAAACAAGCGGTAAGGTAGTGATTGAAACTACAGTGAACAATAATAAAAATTTATATACAACTGAAGAGATTAATCTAGATTTACACAACTGTCGGAAAGAGCAGAGGAGTGGACAGGGGTTCAGGGCACTCTCTCGCCCTCAGGGCACTCTCTCCCCGTTCTTGGTGTGGAAAATTCCTCTAAAGGTGGAAGAATCAGCAATGATCAATGGCATGAGGATGCAAAAATCGATGGAAACCACTGCATTAAAGACACATAATTAGTATCCACAGCCTGTAACTGAAAACAGTGTCATGATGACTCTCCATTGGCAAAAGATTCCGGAATAGTCCGCCATTCGGATGTCCGGAAGGGGACTGCAAATGGGGAGCTCACCATGAGTAGAAGACCGAATAACCAAAGAAAAGGAACGTTCTACGAGACAGGGTGTGGAATGTGAGAAACTTGAACTTGATAGGGAATCCAGAAAATCTGGAAAGGGAAATTCAAAGGCTCAGACTGGATATGGTGCGGGTCAGTAAAGTGAAATGGAAAGAAGACAAGGACTTCTGGTGAGATGAGTATAGCGTAATATCAAAACCAACTGTAAATGGTAGTTGGATACGTTATAAACAAGAAGGTAAGTCAGAGAGTGAGTTACTATGAACAGTTCAGTGATATGGCTCTCATCAGAATCGACAGCAAATCAACACCGATAGCGACAGTTCAGGTATACATGTCAACGTCGCAAGCTGAAGCTGAAGAGATAGAGAATGTGTATGAGGATACTGAATGCGTGATACAATACGTAAAAGAAGAGGAGGAACTGAAATGTAGTAGTAGGGGAAGGAGTACAAGAAAAGGATACAGGAGAATACGGGCTTGATACTAGGAATGACGGAGGAGAAATACTAATTGAGTTCTGTAACAAATTTCAGCTAGTAATAACGAATACTCTGTTCAACAATCACAAGAGGAGAAGGTATACTTGGAAAAGGCCGGGAGACACGGGAGGATTTCAGTTAGATTACATCATGGTCAGACAGAGATTCCGAAATCAGATACTGGATTGCAAGACGTACCGAGGAGCAGATATAGACTCAGATCACAATGTAGTAGTGATGGAAGACTAGGCTGAAGTTTAAGAGATCAGTCACGAAGACGCAAAACCAAGTTATAATGAAGGAAGAGATACGCTTGAAGGTCTCTAAAGTTATGAATATTACAATAAGAAATAGCTCAGAAGGCTGTTCAGTTAAAGAGGAATGGACACCTCTAGAAAGAGCAATCATAGAAGCTGCAAAGAAAACCATAGGTATAAAGAAGGTAACTGCGAAGAAACCACGGGTAACAGGAGAAATATACTTCAGTTGATCGACGCAAGAAGGAAGTACAAAAATAATCAGGGAAATTCAGGACTAAAAATGTTGAGCGATATTCAGGAGTACCGAAATACAAGTCGCTAAATAATGAAATAAATAGGAAGTATATGGGTGCGAATACTAAATGGCTACATGAAGAATGTGAAGAAATCGAAAAAGAAATGATTCTCAGAAAAACAGATTCATCATATGGATAAGTCAAAACAACCTGCGGTGAAATAAAAATGTTCAAATGTGTGTGAAATCTTATGGGACTTAACTGCTAAGGTCACCAGTCCCTAAGCTTACACACTACTTAACCTAAATTGTCCTAAGGACAAACACACACACCCATGCCCGAGGGAGGATTCGAACCTCCGCTGGGACCAGCCGCACAGTCCATGACTGCAGCACCTGAGACCGCTCGGCTAATCCCGCGCGGCGTGAAATAAAAAGTAGTGGTGGTAACATTAGAGTGCAACGAGAATTTCACTTTTCAATGCAAAGGAGAGAGCGGGTAGATGGAAAGAATGCATTGAAGGCCTGTGTGAGGGGAAACATGTGTCTGGTGTGATGGAAGAAGAAAGGGAAGTCGATTTAGAAGATATCTTGGCTCAAGTACTGGAATCAGAATCTAAAAGAACTTCGGAAGACTTAAGATCATATACGGCAATAGGGATAGATAACAACCCTTCAGAATTTCTAAAATCATTGTGAGAAGTAGTAATAAAACTATTGCCGTTGATCCGTAGAACGTTTGAGTCTGGCGATACACCATCTTACTTTCGGAAAAATATCATTCATACAATGATGAACACTGCAAGAGCTGACAAATGCAAGAATTATAGCGCAATAAGTTTACAGCTCATACGAACAAGATGTTGACAAGAATAATATACAGAAGAATGGAAAAGAAAATTGATGTTAGGTGAAGATCATCTTGCCATTAGGTAAGGTAAAGGCACCAGTGAGACAGTTCTGATCCTGAAGTTGACTTTGGAAGCAAGACAAAAGAAAGGTTCGTATAAATTGTCGAACAGAAAAAAGCGTTCGACAATGTAAAAATATGCACGATGTTCCAAATTCCAAGTAAAATAGGATTAAGCTACAGGGAGAGGCTGGTAATATACAAAATGTACAAGAGCCAAGAGGGAATAATAAGAGTGGACGACCAAGAACAAAGTGCTTGGATTAAAAAGAGTGACACAGGCATGTAGTATTGGCCAATACTGTTCAAACCGTACATCGAAGAAGCAGTGATGGAAATAAAAGAAAGGTTCAGGAGTGGAATTAAAATTCAAGGTGAAAGGATACCAATGATACGATTCTCTGATGATATTGTTTGCCTGAATGAATGTGAAGAAGAATTACGTGATCTGCTGAATGGAATGAACAGTCTAATGAGTACAGAATATGGATTGAGAATAAATCGTAGAAAGACGAAAGTAATGAGAAGTAGCGGAAATGAGATAAGCGAAAACCTTAACATCAGAATTGATGACACGAAGTAGATGAACTAAAGGAAATGTATTACGTAAGCAGCAAAATAACCAGTGACGGACGGAGCAAGGAGAACATCAAAGTCAGTCTAGAACTGGCTAAGAGAAGTCTACTAGTTTCAAACATAGGCCTTAATTTGAGGAAAAAATTTCTGAGATTTACGTTTAGAACACAGCACGTTTGTACGGTAGTAAAACAATGACTGTGGGGAAACCGGAACAGAAGAGAATGGAAGCATTTGAGATGTGGCTCTCCAGACGAATGTCGAAACCTTTGTGGACTCATAAGGTACGGAATGAGGAGGTTCAGCCCAGAATCGAAAAGGAATATGTGGGAAACACTGGCAAGATAAAGGGACAGGACGCTAGGACATCTGTTAAGACATCAGGGTATAACTTCCACAGTACTAGAGATAACTGTAGAGGGTAAAAACTGTAGAGGAAGACAGGGACTGGAATAGATCAGCAAATAATTGAGGACGTAAGTTGCAGGTGCTACTCTGAGATGAAGAGGTTGGTACAGGAGAGGAATTCGTGGTGGGCCGCATCAAACCAGTCAGAAGACTGATGACTCAAAAACAGAAAAAAAAGAAAAGAGGAAGGGGCATATATAGAGCACTAATGCGACGAACTCTTTGAATACTGCGAGAATGCTTGGGATCCATTCGAGGTCGTATAAAAGACACTGAAGAAATTCAGAGGCTTGCTGCTAGATTTGTTAGAGCTAGGTCAGATCGATCCGCAAGTATTATTCAGATACTTCGTGAACTCAAATGGGAAATCTTCTAGGGAAGACGGTGGTGTCCTCGCGTAAAACTATCGAAGAAATTTTTCTATTGCTGTCAACATAAATTTCGCGTAAGGACCCCGAAGATGTAGGAAAACTTAGGGTTCGTATTTAGGCATAAAAATAGCCATTATTCTCCCGCTCCGTTTACGACTGGAACAGGCAGACGGACGACAGTAGTGGTACAAGGTATCCTCCGCCATGCACCATATGATGGCTTACGAAGTATGTACGTAGCTGTAGGTCTCAGGATAATTACTGCAACCTGCATCATTTTGAAACTGCTTATTTTCAAGCCTCAAGACACAGTTCGGAGTGTTCGGTTGTATTGAATGGTAATGGCGTGCGAACTGTATACAGGGTGATAAGTATTTAAACCGACAAACTCTGGGAGGCTGTAGAGGACATAAAAACAAATATTTTTCCCTAATGTCATTTTTTCCTATGAGGATTATTTAAATCGGTAGAAGCCGTATTACGTTCTTCAGTTGTTAGAACTGTATTACGATCTTTTGCTGTTAGAGGGCGTATTACGCTCTTCAGTTGTAGGCAACTGCTGTTCACCAGTGTAGTAGTGCATTGTCTCTGTTTACTAATGGAGCGATACGCCTGGAGTGAGTACACTGATGCGGCTGCTGCGTACTACGTAGCGCACCACAACGGACGAGCTGCACAGCCGGTTTATCAACAACAATATCCTAATGGTCGTATCCCGCAACATACGACCTTTGCTACTGCGTAACAACGTCTGCGTGAGACCAGGTCATTTAGCAAATTACCTGGACAGGGACGCTGTCGCGCGGTAAGAACGCTGCAATTTGAGGAAGCTGTCATGCAGCATGTGGAGCGGGATCCTTCAATCAGCACTCGTGCAATTGCACGTAACATGGGGACTAATCAGACGAATGTAAGAACAGCCCTTCGAGAGCAATTGTTACGTCCATTTCACTTACAGCGTGTCCACAACCTGGTAGAAGTTGATTATCCACCCAGAGCACAGATTTCGCAGTGGTACCTGGAACAGTGTGAAATGCATCCTACATTTCCGTACTCTGTGTTGCTTTCTAATGAAGCAACGTTCGGGCGTGATGGAGTTTTCAACGTGCACAATTCGCATGTTTGGAGTGAGGATAACCCACATGCCACAGTTACTAGCGCTGATCAGGTGCGGTTCTTCGTTAATGTGTGGGTCGGTGTTGTTGGGGACTGTTTAATTGGGTAGTATCTGCTACCTAGGCCATTAAATGGCAAGCACTATTACAATTTTCTCGCCAGAGCATTGCCAGAATTGCTGGAAGACATCCCGCTCCCTACAAGACAACGCATGTGGTTCCAATATGACGGGGCGCCGGCACATTTCAGTCGTCGTGTGCGTCGATTCTTGGACCGACGGTTCCCAGAAACTTGGATTGGCAGAGGTGGTCCTGTACCATGGCCTGCGCGATCCCCAGATATATCCCCTCTGGACTTTTTTGTGTAGGGAGAGAAGCGCAACCTTGTTTACGCAACTCCTGTTGCATCAGAAGAGGACCTGGTTGCTCGGATAGTAGTAGCAGCAGGAACAATTCAGGATACTCCTGGGGTTTTTGCCCGTGTCAAACAGAACATGATCCGACGTTGTAACCTTTGTTTACGTGTCAATGGAGGCATTTTTGAAATCTACTGTAATTGAAATTGGGTTGTGTTAATGAGTTGTCTCTTGGCCATAAAAAATGGAAAAGTTTTTGTTGGTTTAAGTAATTCGCCGCCAGAGAAATCTTCCTCTGCCGGTTTAAATACTACTCATAGGAAAAAATGACATTAGGGAAAAATATTTGTTTTGATGTCCCCTACAGCCTCCCAGAGTTTGTCGGTTTAAATACTTTTCACCCTGTATAACAGGACGTTAAACTTACGTAGTTTGTTATAGACAGTGAGGGGACAAATCTGTGGTTACTTGACGTATTAGTTTCTGCGACTCGTTTTCTGACATATGGAAAATGTCTTCGAGCTTATTAAAATTTGTTAGAAACATCTTAACTAGTTCAGGATAGTGGAAGGTGGTTTAGGACTATTTTAAGATAAAGACGGTGCAACTAGTTTACTTCCGCAATACCACGTGAAGGAACTAGCAATCATAAAATTGCTTTTGGAAGGCTGCATGTCCTCTGGATAGACTTTATACATCTTTCATGCCGTGCTTTCCAGTGCCTTCTGCACCCTCATGACATTGATCATTGCTGATTCTTCCGCCTTTAGTATCAACTTCTCATCCGAAGGACAAGAGGACTCCCTGAACCACTCTCCACACCACCTTCTTCCGACAAGGTCGTTTGCAGAAAAATGGTGACTGCTTATACGAGGAGCCTGATCATTCTAAATTGAAATCTAATCAGCGTCTGGAATCGAACCTTGGACCCAGTGTCTTTGGACTGACACCCACAGATTCAGCATTCTTCAAGCCAGTAACGACTTACCACCTGACTGGAAGCCATGTCTTCAGCACAAGTGCATCCTCTCTTTAGCTACACAGTTTACGTGCTGGTAGAAGTACTGCTACAGTTTTCGGAACACCCACTTCATGAAGCATCATTTCTTTGTTTATCACGATCTTGAAAAATTTTTATTCAATATGTGGTACCTTTACTACACTGTTAGGTATCAATAAGTAATATATCTGAACGACGCTACCATGTATGTAGTCCGAAAATAAGTTAAGAAAGTGAGTGATACAAGAGACTGGCTCCTTATACTTGGCAATCGGGAATTACATATCGACCTAGTGGTAATTAAAAGCTTGGAGTTTCTCCTCTCGTTATCGAAATCGTTAGTGACGAGTAACTGCACGATAAGGTCATCTACAACTTTGCCTAAAGGACCATGGTGACATTCGATTTACCTGATTGAAGAAAATCAAGGATGGTCATATGAGTATTTTAATGCCGCTTCTACCAAGTGGGAGTTCAGGGTTTCAGAAACTCTGCCACTTCGCTCAGTAGGGAAGATGGCAGTGATCTAAATGACATTGAGTGTAATATCAGGGACACTCTTCAGTGAATGGCAGGATAGCTTCTTACTTATTGAAGTTTGATATGATTTGACCGCAGATATACTATTGATGCATTATTAGATACCACAAAAAACTGTAAAAAACTCTAGTTTAGCTCGGTGCAAGGAAGCGTTTTCGGACAGTTATGTATTGTACTTCACTTGGAGTTGCGCTCTACCAAAACCACGGATCGGTAGTACTGGTACATTACATAGATGACGTAGTAGATTATAGGATTACCTGAGTTCTTGGTTGCATTAGTAGAGAAAAACATAAATGAATGTGTAACAGAGGAGCTGGGAGCCGAGGACTGCTCTTTGTTCTTTTATTCGTTTTGTTGCTTGTTGTTCAAATAATTAGAACCACACATCAGTCAGTGTTAGTCAGTTGTGTATTTTATAACGACAAAAATTAGTTGATAGCGTAATTTCTGAGTTTTGATGTGACCAAAGCAATCACTTTTTATGCAAGTACAGTTTACAAGCACAAACATAAAAAATGTATATAATTGTAGTTGTTATTTTGTACTTAATAGAACGTTTTTCATCTGATCAAAGTCAAGAGTTTTCTGTTCTTATTGCTAAACGTAAAAGTTGTTTATGAGTAACAGAAATATGTTTTGTGTAAGTTCAAGGAAATATTGTTTTGTGGACATTTTTTATTTTCAAATGGTTCAAATGGCTCTGAGCACTATGGGACTTAACATCTATGGTCATCAGTCCCCTAGAACTTAGAACTATTTAAACCTAACTAACCTAAGGACATCACACAACACCCAGTCATCACGAGGCAGAGAAAATCGCTGACCCCGCCGGGAATCGAACCCGGGAACCCGGGCGTGGGAAGCGAAAACGCTACCGCACGACCACGAGCTGCGGACCATTTTTTATTTTAACTTTCGTTGAGGAAACTGGGGTTTCCAGGTCTGTATGATAAATCTGTATTTTTCTCTTTACTTTTACTACAACATCATTCTTTTTTACTCTAGAGATTAACAATTTTTAATAAAACCTGAATTAAAAGTTGACAATTTCAATTTTGCTCTAAATACTATTTATTTTTGAGTAACAGACAGGAAGATACCCATGTAGAACAAACATGTTCCGTAGGTTACACGGCCCCTTATATGTCCTCACTCAGTTTCTAGACAGTTCGCCGCATCAGACACTGTCTACATACGCAAAGAAAAAGATTGTTATGAGTTAGGCAAGACAGGTGTGCAACACACCTAACGTACAGGTAGTGTAGGCACGACCTTAACTGAGCAAAGGTAATAGCAAAACTACAGTGAGCCGTGCGTGGCTCGTGTTCCCGCCATCATGTACTTTACACCCTGTTTTTAACGTACTTCCACCTCACTACTTTAATTTAATGTACTACTGTCACTGAGTTGCTGCTTTGCCTGACCGTGACCGGCGCTAGCAGCGCGTATCCATATATCTCCTCACGTAGTATCTTTGCTCGACTGCTATTACTTCCCTGTCGTTGTCTGTCGTAAAGGAGTTTGGGTTGCGAGTTCGGGTCTGCCAGTCATTTGGAACGCATCTAGAGCGCAGTCCGGACCTGCCAGTCGGGGAGTTGCAGTGCGGCACTAGTGCAGTCGGGTTGGAGCTGTGCGGTCTGCATCGACATGGTTCGCCCAACCATTGCCGCCACGCATCACTTGAGCCGGGCCAAGGTCTTGGTGGATCGTCGGTCAGTCGTCCTACCGAACGACGCGTTTTCACTCGCCGATCGTTCATGAGTCGGCTGTGTGTGTGTGGTTGCATCGACTACCGATTTGTCTTCGTGTGTGCTTAGTTACTGTTGGGTATCGTTCAGGTTTTCGTGCTGTGTTTGTCAGGTTGTGTGTGTGGTTGGCGTTATTTCTACTGACGACTATTTTAGATGTTGTCGGCATTCTGAGAGCAGTTGGTCGGTTGCTGCGGACGAGTGAAGTTATCTCCGCGCGGTGCAGTCGGCTGGGTCCGCTGGAGGTCCCTGCGCAATGTCGGAGCGTGTGTGCAGCTGTCCGATCGCTACGAGCTTCGTGGTTCGCCGACCCAGGACGTCAAAGTTGAGTATTAGTTTCAACTACCCAAGCCACGTCCATTCATGTTGTGGTGGTTCGTTTCGGTGGTTTGCTGTTGGGGAGGTTTTCCTGTGAGCAACACGAGTGTTTCTACTGCTGAAATTTAACCACCATGCGGTGCAATTAACTATTTTGGTTTACTACAATTCGAGTGCACTAGTGGAATTATCTTCCTTGTGGCCGTTAGTGTTCCGGTTACCTGCCCTAGCCACTAACGTAATTTCAAGCAGCGCCCTTTCCTCACCTGTTGCCGCTGTCCAACATGGTGGGTAATTTTGACAGCTGATATATACTCAATTGTGGATTATCACGTTTGTAACCTTTTGTGTTTGAGTTCTCATGTACCGATTGATGGGAAGCAAGTCGTTGTGTCGGTCGGTCCGTGGCTGTCCCCTGGTTGGGTTCCAATGGATCAAGCGTAGTTGGGCTCACCATCTGTCTCGCCTAAGTGAACGAGGGCAGACTGACCTCCCTGGAGGCTTCTGAGCGCCGTTGTTGCTATTGTCCTTCCCACCGGTGTTTAATTATCTGTTTTCAACTACTTAAAATTTAAGGCTTATGGTTATTTATTCTTTTTTTCTTAAAAATTTTGCAAAGTTCATTGTGGCTATTTAGTCTTGGAACCTTATTCTTAAAATTATCTTTCAAGCTTAAACATTGCGGCTTTCTACCATTAAAAGATTATGGTAATATATTTTAAAATTTTGAAACTTAATTGTGGCCTTCAGCCATTGGTATTGCATCTTGCATATGTTTGTTCTATCTACTTTGCCTTGACGTTTTCCACCTAGCTGCGATAGATGATTTTTAATTACTTTATTGCTGTTTTAATTGAATTTTTATCTTGTTGATTTTTAAGATTTGTTTGAAGGCCTTCGGCCGTGAAAGAGTTACATTTGGTAAAGGTTCGGCTACGTGCCGCTTTGGTTGCAAATGTGTTATTAAATTACAATAAATTACAATTAGAAGGTGATACTGACCCCAACCTTGTTTGGCCCTTTCCACAATCCTAATTACCTGTTCTACCCAGCGCGTTAACGGGCGTTTCATACAGTTCCCTACACTTACGATAGTATACGGTAGCCTACCGTAATTTTACAATTCTAACTTCATTACGTGCTACAGCGTCTAAATTATAAGTACGAAAGTTCTGATTTGTGTCTCAAGCATTTTACAATTTTTGTCAAAATGACCGATCGACGTCCGTGTATTGAGCAATATGCTTCAGAGCCGCACCATGTACAGAAATACGAAGTGAAACGGCCTACTTATCAAAATATCGCTCACATTCTTTCATTCAGTTACAGACATCCAATTCCAAAGCTGAAGATAATTTCTCATGGATAAACCTTGTTTAATGTTTTTTATTCCAGCAGCTGGTAAACCCTGTTTGCTTAAGACATTTTGGTGCTAGGTCTATTTATTCATAAAAAAATCTACAAACACATCAAAAGTTTTGCAACACCTCGGTTCCCAGAGTTCCAGACCTGCACAGAAAATTGGAATCGACATCAACATAAATATCATTTCCGCCCCTTTTTATTGCTCATGAAAACCACACACTGCATGTTGTATCACCATACAGCGAAACCTCCAGACGTGGTGGTCCAGATTGCCATACACACCGGTACCTCTAATACCCAGTAGCACGCCCTCTTGCACTGATGCATGCCGGTATTCGTCGTGGCATCCTAGCCACAAGTTCATCAAGGCACTGTTGGTTCAGATTGTCCCACTTCTCAACGGCGATTCGCCGTGGATCTCTCAGAATGGTTGGTGGGTCACGTCGTCCACAAACAGTCCTTCTCAGTCTAGCCAAGGATGTTCGATTGGGTTCATGTCTGCAGAACGGGCTGGCACTCTAGTCGTGCGATGTCGTTATCCTGAAGGAAGTCACACACAAGAAGTGCACGATGGGGGTGCGAATTGTTGTACATGAAGACGAACGCATCGCCAATATGCTGACGATATGGTTGCATTATCGGTCGGAAGATGGCATTCACGTATCGTACAGCCGTTACGGCGCCGTCCATGACCACGAGCGAAATACGTCGGCCCCACGCAGTGCCACCCCAAAACAGTAGGTAACCTCCCTTCTGCACTCGCTGGACGGTATGTTTAAGGCGTTCAGCCTGACCGAGTTATCGCCAAACACATCTCCGACGATTGTCTGGTTGAAGGCGAATGCGACACTCATCGGTGAATAGAACGTGATGCCAGTCCTGAGCGGTCCATTCGGAATGTTGTTGGGTCCATCTGTACCGCGCTGCATGGTGTCGTGGTTGCGAAGATGGACCTCGCCAAGGACGTCGGGAGTGAAGTTGCACATCATTCAGCCTATTCCGTTCAGTTTGAGTCGTAACAATACATCCTGTGTGTGCCATTTCTCTGGCGCGTTGCGTATCCGGCACTATCGATAGCGACTTGTGTTTCTGTTTCCATTTGGTTCGGCCTGCGCAGGCGCTGAGGCGGCTGCTGCCCTCTGGAGCGTTTTTCGCCGGGGGCCGCGCGCGCTCGGCTCGGCAATTGGATTCGCACCGAGCTGCTGGTATTTTGCCTTCCGCCCGCCACGGAGAGGTGGTCTCGTTGTTGGCGGGCCTCGTTGATTTAGCCGTTGGGCGGTGTGGCGTGCTGGTGACATGCTGTAGTGGACAACTGATGGAACCCCGCACGCGATCGCTCGAGGTTCTCCGCCTCTGAAAAGGGTGCCACGATATCGTTTGGGTTTCCGCACCCAGGAGTTGTAAGGACTGCAGGGCAGGCTTTCTGTGTGTTTGATCTGTCCGGTCTGCGTGGCGGGGTTCGTTTCACCTTACTTCAGCTGTTGTTTGTTTCTTCTGCGTGATTCCGTTTTGGCCGGAGTCTAGGTATCGAGTTTTCTGCTGGTGTGTACCCGGTCGTCGCCCCCGTTTTCCCGCCAGGGGGGCAGCCGTATCTGTTGGTGGGAATTATTTGGCAGTGTGTGATTTGTGTGGACCCGGTGTGCTCACGCGCCCTGATTCTGAGTTGAAATTACTGTGGCTCGGTTACTGGAGTGTGTGTTACCGGTTTTCTGGCTTGCTGGGGACTGCGAGCGCGCCTGTTCCGTTTTGTGATGTGGCAGCAGTCTGATATTTTTATGTGTGCTTGTTAAGTTGCTAGCAGTTGGTTTTAGCCTTGTGCTTACTTATTTTTTATTTAAATTGCTGGGCATTGTCATGTGCCTGTTCTTTTACCTTTATTTATTTGTTATGTCAAATAAGCCTAAGACGATGTCCTAGGTGCTAGCAATTGATTTTAGCCTCGTGTGTTCTTAATCCTGTTTAAATACTTGGGCATTGCCATTTGCTTGTTCTTTTACTCTTATTTATTTGTTGTGCCAGTTAGCCCTAAGATGATGTCAGACCTTGCTATCTGTCAACCTTATTTTGGCTACTAGCGCTCAGGTGCAATATTGCCGGGCCTATTCCGGATTTTGTCATCAATTGAGATCCTTTTATACTGTATTTTTAGTAGTAGGTTTGGCAAGTGCACTTGCGTATGGTATTTATTATGCCCCCCCCCCCCCCTCTTCCTTCTTCGTGTAAACTGATTTTGGTAAGATTTAAGGTGGCCATTTTTTTTATTACCTATGTAAGTTTGCCCGCTGCCGCAGTCGTAACATGTTTTGACCGACAAGCGGCTCATGTTGGCTAGAGTTTGAATGTGGTCTGCGCTGTTGAAATCAGCAAACTTCCTGTAAGGAAGCAAATTTGGGCTTTGCCCTACATATATTTATTATTTGAGCTAGTCATGTACGTGTTGTTGTGTTAAGGGTTTTAGGCCACTTTTAATTGAGATACCTTCGGAAATTTTATCACTCTTTTAAACGTGGTATAGGAAGGAGTAACTTCGACTGAAAGTTTAATTGTAAATAATACATTTTTGCTTCACATTATAAAATTTAACTGTATTAGATGAAATTATGTAATTTAAGGCACAATGATTATTTGTTAATGTATCAAATTGTAAACAGTTTGTTTGGCAGTGATTCAAACGACACAGTGAGTTTCTCTGTTCATCTGTGGCATATAACATTTTTATTACGTCATATTGTAAGCAGCTTGATATGTTTGTGTCACTGTAATTTGTAAGCCACAGTGTAATTTATTACAATTAAATAATAGTTTTGGGGAAATAAACCATGAATTCTATGTCCCCTTTTCATTAAGCGAATCCCATCCAAATCGTCCGCTCACTGTGGTTGCACGAAAAGCATTATTCCACTGGAACTGATCGGCTGTCTGACCCTCTCTATCTACACTACTGGCCATTAAAATTGCTACACCACGAAGAAATGCAGATGATAAACGGGTATTCATTGGACAAATATGTTATACTAGAACTGACATGTGATTACATTTTCACGCGATTTGGGTGCATAGATGCTGAGAAATCAGTACTCACAACAACCACCTCTGGCCGTAATAACGGCCTTCATACGCCTGGGCATTGAGTCAAACAGAGCTTGGATGGCGTGTACAGGTACAGCTGCCCATGCAGCTTCAACACGATACCACAGTTCATCATGAGTAGTGACTGGCGTATTGTGACGAGCCAGTTGCTCTGCCACCATTGACCAGACGTTTTCAATTTGTGAGATATCTGGAGAATGTGCTGGCCAGGGCAGCAGTCGAACATTTTCTGTATCGAGAAAGGCCCGTACAGGACCTGCAACATGCGGTCGTGATTTATCCTGCTGAAATGTAGGGTTTCGCAGGGATCGAATGAAGGGTACAGCCGCGGGTCTTAACACATCTGAAATGGAATGTCCACTGTTCAAAGTGCCGTCAATGCGAACAAGAGGTGACCGAGACGTGTAACCAGTGGCACCCCATTCCATCATGCCGGATGATACGCCAGAATGGCGATGACGAATACACGCTTCTAATGTGCGTTCACCGCGATGTCGCCAAACACGGATGCGACCATCATGATGCTGTAAACAGAAATTGGATTCATCTGAAAAATTGACGTTTTGCCATTCGTGCACCCAGGTTCGTCGTTGAGTACACCATCGCAGGCGCTCCTGTCTGCGATGCAGCGTCAAGGGTAACCGCAGCCACGTCCTCCGAGCTGACAGCCCATACTACTGCAAACGCCGTCGAATTGTTCGTGCAGATGGTTGTTGTCTTGCAAACGTCCCCATCTGTTGAATCAGGGATCGAGATGTCGCTGCACGATCCGTTACAGCCATGCGGATAATATGCCTGTCATCTCGACTGCTAGTGATACGAGGCCGTTGGGATCCAGCACGGCGTTCCGTATTACCCTCCTGAACCAACAGATTCCATATTCTGTTAACAGTCATTTGATCTCGACCAACGCGAACAGCAATGTCGCGATACGATAAACCGCAATCGAGATAGGCTACAATCCGACCTTTATCAAAGTTGGAAACGTAATGGTACGCATTTTTCCTCCTTACTCGAGGCATCACAACAACGTTTCACCAGGCAACGCCGGTCAGCTGCTGTTTGTGTATGAGAAATCGGTTGCAAATTTTCTTCATGTTAGCACGTTGTAGGTGTCGCCACCAACCTTGTGTGAATGCTCTGAAAAGCTTATCATTTGCATATCACAGCATCTTCTTCCAGTCGGTTAAATTTCGTTCTGTAACACGTCAGCTTCGTGGTGTAGCAATTTTAATGGCCAGTAGTGTAGTATTCGCTGTTCGTGGATGGTTGTTTACATCTTTGGACGGATTTAGTGACAACTCTGAACAGTCAAAGGACTGTGTCTATGACACAAAATCCACAGTCAACGTCTATCCTCAGTAGTTCTGGGAATCGGGGTGATGCAAACTGTGTTTGATATTTGTGGTTTCCAGCACGTCAATATACAGCTTGAGACAGGTTACTAAACGTACCACTGTACAGCTTTCTGAAAGTGATAGATGTGATGTACGAAAATGAAGCGTTCTCTGTTGCATATAATAATTAGAGACTTGTATCAAATATACGCGTGACGTAAACGATTTGCCTCTTTTGATATGGAAACATCAACTTAATTCACGACGCTCTTTTCTGAAAACGTTTAAGCCAAACGAGTCATGGTTCTTACTGCTTTTCGCAGCGAAGGTCGAAGCTTTCGGTATACACGGAAGTTCAGAGAGAAACCGCAGCCACTGAGAAATCGCTTTTTCCTTACTTTAACCGTTAGCGTATTCAAGGTGGGGACTGCGATTAAAGTAGCAGTACAAACTGACTACAAGAAAAGGAGCCGATAAATAAAGAAGTTTTAAAATCACCCGATACCCGGAACACGTTAACTGTCGAGTGTTTTAACGAACAAAATCACAAACCTAGGCAATTAGAGGGCGACAAGAGTTGAACAAATACACTATAAAATATCCACATTAACGACAGTTCCGAAAAACTTTGTAACCAACATAATATACGACCTTAAGCTGGTGTTAAAAACATTCTTTAATAAGGACTGGTTTCACTCAAAAAGAATTTTCCAGCTCCAGTTTGTACAAGCGCCATGAGTACAGAGAATGGTAGTGAAAAAGTATGTTTCAAACTCCAACAGAAATACTTATGGTATTTTTAGCATTGATTGACAAAAAAAAAAACTAGAATTCAATGTCGTCGAAAAAGTATCACAATGTCAAAAATTCGACTGGAAACTAGATCGACAAACACAAATTAGCATAAGATTGCTTAAGCAACTATGAGATGTGTAATTAGTAAACATGTAACATTACCTATAAAGGGAATAAACACACTTACATGGTATAGAATACGTAAATGATAATCGAGCAGCAGGCGTAGTTTGAAACATTCTAGACACTCACACTTACATACTGGAGCTGCACAGATCGTTAACATACAGGACGGGGGCCGTAAATAAATACGATGCAACTTTGTAGTACTCCCTATACTGTTTCCATTCGAATTTTTAACATTCTGCTCCTTTTTTTGACGTTGTTGTCTTCCAATGTAATTCTTGCTGTTATCCGGAACTCTGAGGATCGCTTGTTTTTTGATGTAGTTTGAAACATTTCTTCTTCTAAATTCGAAGTGTTCATGAAGTTCGTACTACAGACGCTGGAAAACTTTAACTTCTAATCACTGATGATAACAGTGTTGTAGCCTAATTTGTAAATAGTACCATCGTATTATGTTAGTTTCTTAACTAATTAACTGAAAGACTCTTTTCTTGAAGAGTAATATAATCCGTATCTTACTTCATTCCAAATTTTTTTTATGTCCTAAGGTTCTCTCATTAAGCCCCGTTTACTGAAATACTCTCTTTGAAGTTCTGAAGATAGCAGGGTTAAAATACAGGGAGCGAAGAGCTATTATAGACTTTTACAGAAACCAGAAAGCAGTTAAAAGAGTCGAGGGGCATGAAAGGGAAGCAGTGTTTGAGATGAAAGTGAAATGGGGTTGTAGCCTATCCCCGATGATTTTGAATCTGTACGTTGAACAAGCAGTAAAGGAAACCAAAGTAAAATTGGGAGAAGGAATTAAAGGTCAGGGAAAAGATATAAATCTTTGAGGTTTGACGATGTCATTGTAATTCTGACAGAGACAGCAAAGGACTTGGAAGAGCAGTTGAACAGAATAGACAGTGTCTTGACAGGAAAATGTCACATGAACATCAACAAAAGAAAAGCAAGGATAATGGAATGTAGTCGCAATAAATCAGGCGATCCTAAGGGAGTCAATTAGGATATGAGACACTTAAAGCAGTAGATGAGGTTTGCTTTTTGGGCAGAAAAATAACTGATGGCAGTCGAAGTCGAGAGGATATAAAATATAGACTGGCAATGGCAAGAAATGCATTTCTGAAGAAGAGAAATTTGGTGACAGTGAATATAGACAATTTTTGTTAAGTCTTTTCGGAAGGTATTTGTGAGGAGTGTTGCTATGCGCGGACGTGAAACATGAACATTTTACACAAGAGAATAGAAGCTTTCGATATTCGGTACTATAGACGAATGTCGACGGTTAGATGGTTTGATCACGTAAAAAATGAGGAGGTACTGAATGGAATCGGAGAGAAGGAATTTGTGGCACACTTGACGAAAAGAAGGGATGGTTGAGAGGACACAGTCTGACACGTCAAGCGATCACCAATTTAGTACTGGAGGGAAGTTTGGGAGTAAAAATCGTAGAAGGAGACCAAGAGATGAGTACAGTAAGCAGTTTCAGAAGGATGTAGGTTGCAGTAGTTATTCGGAGACGAAGAGGTTAGCACAGAAGAGCTGCGCGGAGCTGTCGCACGAAGAGCTGCATCAAACCTGCCTTTGGACTGAAGACCACAGCAACAACACACATATGACAAAAAGCAAAGATTGCTACGTTTTCTACTTATTCCTTGGAGATTCTCTGACTTTAGCAAAAACCAAATTTATTTCAACAAATTCATTTCAAAAGCATGAGTGGTTTCCGCCGTTTTTTAGTAAATTTATAAATTGTATGTGCTAGTTGTTACAACAAAACCAATAATTTTGAGTATTTAACCAGCAGGTTGACATTTACGTAATTCAAGACACCCACAACATATCAGGTAAGACGAGCACAGCTGTCAAGTTGTAAAACAGTCACACGTTGAACTCACATAGAGATACAGCAGGCGTGGATGTCTTTATTTCGCGAAGTTGTTCGTCATTTAATCAAAAAATCGGTAGTTTTTCAGGTTTTACCCCAACAACATTTAAGTTTGGAAATAGAAGCAATGCAAAAAGTTTTGGGTAGCGGATTAGTACTAGTGACAATAAGTTCGCTCCGGATCGATGGGCGAAACATGAACGCGCCACATCCTTTTTCGCGTATTATAATTCCAGCTCATTTCCAAATTTTGGAGAAACTTTCTTCTTACTACGGTATACTTTTACCACAAAATAACAAACCTAAGCTGATTTATCATATCACATTAAATCAATTTAGCCCACACTGGCTTCATTCCTCAAGCGTACGGGTGGAGCTTGAAAGAGTACAGCAAATGTAGCAAAGAAAGAACGCTGCCCACATTGGAAACTCATCCGTATCAAATGAATTGAACTGCTTAGCTTATTGAAATTCTGATTGAGCCGGCCGAAGTGGCCGCGCGGTTCTGGCGCTGCAGTCTGGAACCGCGAGGCCGCTACGGTCGCAGGTTCGAATCCTGCCTCGGGCATGGATGTGTGTGATGTCCTTAGGTTAGTTAGGTTTAACTAGTTCTAAGTTCTAGGGGACTAATGACCTCAGCAGTTGAGTCCCATAGTGCTCAGAGCCATTCTGATTGTTTCACGGGGAAAAACATGGTTTCCGCAGTGAAAACAGTTTCCTCTAGCTGTAAAGGCTAACATTAAATACTGTCGGCGTGTCTGGAGTATGGCTCGCGCTCACATCTCTTCCACTATAACAACTACCCGGTGTCTTATATTCGTTAAGGTGCAGGTGATTCAGAAATTTTAGATTGTTTTCTCAAAAGCAACGGAATACAGAGTCAAAAGCAAAAAAAATTGTATTTTTTTTTTCTCACACACTTACGGTGATTCTTCACTACAAAACGCGTGTGTAATCAGTATATTTTCTGTTGTCGATGCTATGACGTCTGACACTCAACGGCGAGTGCGTTTGCGGTCCCTTCTCCACATTCTCATAGACGGCACGTAACTTGCTCCATTTGTACTGCAGTCGCAGGACGTGTAAGGGGCTAGTTGTGTCCTTCTGAGAATGTTCGCCAACCTCGTGGTTTCAAGTGACGTCCTCGTCAGCGCACAGAGGTATCACGTAGATGGTAAGACCGCTGCTGTTGCTGTGAGGCTGTAAATGGAACTACCCATAAACTGGCTACGCCTCACTGCTAGTGGAATTCAAATCCAAAAGTTTGTTGGAATGCCATCGACTTTTATTTTCTATATTTCGTAAGATAAAGCCGAAATATGATCACAAAAATTGCGTTCCTCCAGCAAGACTCACGCGTTAAATCATAAACATTCTTATTACTCATAAATACGTTCATTGTACCCTAATGAACGTGTCAGAAAGTACTTTTAGTATTTCAAAAATCAAATTACGCTTCCTGAACTCAGTTACTCTCTGTCATAGTCGCATAGTCGCGATCTTGGACGCGCACTGAAATCTTACCGAAATTACTATTCGGCCCACCCTTAACGACCGTAGTGGATACCACGAACCACTTCGCTGGACCATCATTGGCGCGATGCCGCAGGCTCATGAAGTGATTCTACACTATTTTGTTACTCAATTATTGTTCGAAAATTTATACCAAAATGAAGTCTGACTATATGTTACCGGCGTAGTAATCTCTCGAAAGTTCATAGGAAACAAAATCCGATTTATACTTTGTTGCTAATTATTGCATGAAAGTGTGAGCTGTGGCGCGCTGGGTTCCATGGTATTGCAGCAGCCTATCAGATTACAATTCATCACAATATGTGTACTCGCTGTACCACTGTCGTTCATACCTCACTCCACTTTATAAAGTCATGAGTCTTCACTTAATGAGATTTGAAGTCTCGGAAAAAAATCTTATGGCTCCAAAACCCAGAAATGTTACCGTGCCACGGTTTACTCCAATTTTCACGAAATTTCGCACGTTTGGGCACTTAATTCAATGCTGCATAGGTTTGGAGTGACATCGATAGTGGAGCTTTCGGCATAGCAAGAGTCTCAATATTATAATCCTGCCGGTAAGTTACTGACGCGTCCAATCCCACATCTGCGGCGTCAGGTTCAAGACTACTTATCGTTTTCGTGGAAACTTTTTCCTATTACGTTTTTGTAAAACGAAGACTTGAGGACGAAAATTATCTTTCTTTTAATGGGTCATCAGTTGTCTGACTTAGAGCTGATAAGCCTAGATAGATGAAAGACATACTATGAAGAACCTTTTAAAGGTCGATCGAATTTAAAGATATATGCTCCTTTGCAGGCATGAAAGTGACACAGAAATGCAGGAGATTGCAACAGCAAGAGTAGAGAAGACGCAAACATTTCAAAAATGGCAAAACACCAGGGCCTGGGGCCGTGTATACGGAGTTTTAAAGTCTGGGCCAAACATGTTATTTGAACATCTCGCGAAGATATTTAATCTCTGTCTTAGTGGAGAGGAAGTCTGTGTAGAGTTTAAAGAAGGGTTCATTACAAACTTACATAAAAAGGGCAAGCAAGAATGACTGCGCAAATTATCAAAGCATCACACCTCTCAGTTGTACCTTGAGACTATATGGTATGATATTTAAAACAAGAACTGAGGGAGAAATTGAGGAAGTAAAAGAACAGAGTGGCTTCCGGGCAGGATGGGGGACGTCTTACGTTGTAACATTCGCAGCATTAGACAGGTGACTGACAGAAGAATGGCTCATAACTTGGAGACACACGTGAGTTTTGTGGGCTTCCATAAGGCCCAGGACATGTGAAGCAATGACTAATCAGAATGTACGTAAATTTTATGTGCAAATCGTTACAAATCTGTATTCAGATAACACTCAGTGTTAAAGCTGAGAAGACACTCTCACAGAAACTTCATGTTAGTAAAGGACTGATACAAGGGTGCAGCTTAGCGCCTACCTTCTTTGAAATATTTTTGAAAGAAGCACTGAAGAATTGGGAAAGGAAGTGCAGAAACTTGGGAATTAGAGTAGTTGATGACATCGCGTTCTCCCTAAACTTCGCCGGCAATCAGGTCATTTTTTTCTGATGAAGAAGAGGATGTGAATTATGTACTAAGAAAGCTTCAAAAGGGATATGAACAGTGGGGTATGGAAATAAACCTTACAAAGACTGAATATTTGGTTGTCGGAGATTTGGGGCTGGATCTTGTTATGGGCCAGGCATAAATTAATGTGTATTCCACCATATAAATATTTAGTGACAATCATTTCGAACAAAGATGGAAGCAAGGAGGAAATAAAGCAAGAACACGAATGGGAAGCTTGACAATTAAGCAATTACACTCCGGTATTTTGAATAAAAATACGTCAAAATGTTTGAAAAGGAGGATATGAAAAGCTGTAGTTGAGACCATTGCTCTGTATGGTACTGAACTGTGGGAAGTCTCCAGGATGAATGAGGAGAAATTAAACTCAATGGAAATGGAGTTTTGGAGACTAAATTTTGAAGTAACAATACGATACAAAATAAGAAGTGAACAGAAAGGAGTTATCAGGGATATTGTAGACACAACTGAAAGGAAACGTGCTGACATGGTGTGGACTTCTTAGAAGAATGCCAGACGAAATATGGCCTTCTAAAACATGGATCTGGAGACCTTCACGACACAGAAATAGAGAAAGAGCCCAGCTACAGTGGAACGATGGAGTCAGGCGTCAGATGCAGGACAGAACCATGCAAGAAGAGGACTACAGGACTTGCAGGTGAGAGGAGCCGCTTAGTGTAAAAATAAGAGGACAGAACTGTCATCTCACATGTTGAATGCGTCCTACGCTAAAAATTCATCACATAGTAGATCTAGCACTCAATTCCTCAGTTTCTTTGTTGAGCATATTGCAATCTCTGTTTTCCGGTGCAGTTTTTACCCTTTACAACTCCCTCTGGTAACAGGGAAGTCATTCCTTTGTCCTAGCACATGTCTTATCTTCCTGTCTCTTCTTCTAGTCGATGTTTTGCTCGTGTCCCTCTCGTTCCCTGTTCTGCAGAGAAGCTCCTCTTTTTATCAGTCCTCCTAATTTCCAGTATCCTTCTACAGCAATACAGATGGTCTGTAGGAATAAAGACTGGCTCTGCAAACAGAGATCGCGCAAACTTCAGTTCGCACTGCTTATCAGTGAGAGCCAGAGAATAATGAATAACGATGAGGCTGATGTCATGGTCCATGAATACCGCAAGACATTGGATAGAGGTCCGCGCGGCCTTTCAGTGACAAAATGTGAGCTTGACAAATAAGAAACCAGCTACATAACGAGCTCCGGACTTTCCAGTATGTAGGAGCACGTCTTACTTAAGAGAGGGTTGGACGTCAAACGGGCCGACTTGGAGCAGGAGAGACACCACACCACATTTTAATTTCCACTGTCTATACTTTTACAAATAAATTCATAAAACTTTGTCAGCATAACCAGGAAAGATTCAGGCTTCACACTCATAGTAGTGGAAGTTCAAAAACATAACAAAATAATTCTTTTTTACATGTGACATTTCATCATTTTCTCACTTACTATTGGCTGCATTGGTTGCTGTAGGTACACTTTCCTCCATAATAAGAGATATTCTTCAATGAAATTTGCACAGCATTTAAACCATACTTGCAGGTGTGTGAAACTCTAGAATGTTCAAAATCTGTTACAAACTGTGGTAAAAGTTGAGAAATTAACTATAAAATTTCAGTTTCTTCTAAACAGCAAGTTTAAAATGTAACAGCTCATTCATCTTTTCATAATGAAACAAATAGAGGAACATTCTCCAAATGTTACTCTATTGCATGCAGTTAACAGTGCTGTAGAATGTATTCATACCCTTCTCCATTTAGCGTTTGCTGAGCTGAATTAAGGTGACCACACCATAAAGAAGAAACACATTGCGATACCGTAACACCACCTCCCCTGTACATCACTGATGGCACAACACACGGTGGCTGGTAACGTTCTACAGGCATTCGCCAAACACAAACACATCCATCTGATTGTCACAGAGTACAGGGTACTTCATCACTCCAAATCACTCTTTTCCAGTCATCTGTTGTCCAATGGCATCATCCCCCTCAAGTGCCTCTTAACAGTGACTAAAAAAATGTGTAGCTCATGAGGAGCTGATTGGCAGGACAATGTCTGATTTAAGTGTAATTCTAGACATTACACTCCTTCTCATTTCTCTCTCTCAGAGAATCTATTGAAATCGTACACCATAGATCAATGCTATGACCTGTAACTCTCCAAATTAAGTCGTACACGTATCTTCATGTGAACAAAAAATCTTGATTTGCATTAGCTGCTTGGTCTGCATCCTTGCCACGTATTGTACGTCAAGAGGGGTTTGAAGTGGCTAATGTGGTCCACATCAACAGATTTCTTTCATTTAATCATATACAGCTCGAATCCGTTTGCATGAACAGTTCTTCTTATCCTCAACGGTCCATTATGCACAGAAAAAGATGTGTGACATAATCTTTTTTGTTTGTTCAAAAGTGGGAAGGGTTTTATTAGAACTTTCTGATCCATACGATACTCTCGCACCCTAGCCTTCTCATTCTCATATTCTTTCCTCCAGGGGCCTGTGTTCTGCATTCTGTGCAACGCCTTGTCGACCAATTCTGTGATGAGGAATCTGCAACTTCTCTCATTCTGTCCATGGGCTGACAGTTCTTTGAAACCTAACTAAGTCTGGTGCAGCCAAATCATATCTTTTCGCAGCGGAGGCGCTAGCTCATTCTCGGCCAAGTGTCGAACGAACAACGCTTGTTCCCCATACATCAGGTGTTCGATATTGCGACATTTTGCAAAAACTTGGCCTGTGTCTAAGTGTACAGTGCATTCATTCCTTTCTTCTTCTTTGCACTATTTACGCTGCCATCTGTGTTTCACTCCTCTCTTTGCTTCATCGAAAAGTCTACCCTGCTCAGAGAATTCATTTCACGACCGCATGGCACCAAACACACTCGGAATTTGGGTCTGACTAAGCCTCTTCGGACCATCAAATCACTGGTATCAATTACTGGGGCATCTGGAATTTCATAATCTCCACCTGTCAATACTTTCACTACATTTACATTACATCCTTCTATGTTACTTCTGTCAGGTTCATAGACCCAGATTTGAGCATATGCGGATTCTTATGTCTAGCTTTTCATTCCACCATAATGACATTTGCACACAAGTCGTCTCCAATGTTTACTTTTAGTAATCTCATATTGATCCGACTTCCAACTGTGTTTCTATATGTGAGGTTTACCCTGCAGATTCTGTTACGGTCTCCCTCGAACATTGCTAACACCCACCTACTCACAGATACAGGCTGGAGATGTATCATCTACCATATCCTCACCTGTCTGCTGGGCTGGGATGACAGCAAAGTCAAGGTCCGTTCCAGCCTCCTGTATTAGAACATACACAGCGCAAGCGTTCTTCGTAACACTGTAGCCTATACTATGTCCTTCTCTGTTACTATCCTCGCCTTTACTTCCTTTCCTATTTTCTTTAGTGTCTTCAGTATTTCATCTTCCCTCTTCTATGCTTATGCATCCGTTTCTGGTATTTCAGAATCTTCTATCCAGTTGAAGTCCATCTATTTGGTGTAGAGGCACGCGATTCGTTTGAGCATCTTACCTCTTTGGTGTGTCTGACCTGTCGCTATCTTTTACCTAGTAATTTCTAATTTTTACAATGGATTAGACGCATCATGAACCGACTACGTCTCCTTTCTCGATGTTACTACCACTTTTACACTGCCTGTGGCAATAACTTCATTATCGCTAACGTTCGAACTTGACTGTTGCGTGGGAAACACCAACTGTTGCTCTCCTCAGCCACTATCAACCTTGTCTTCACTTTGCTCCAAGATAGCTGTAGACTCCTTCTTGACTGCTGTTCTTCTACCATCTTACTTTTCGTGCGCATTCAAAGTAGACAGCGAACACAGTGGATAACACAACAAAAAAGAATATCATCGTTAATATTGCACATACGAGGGTCACTCCAAAAGAAATGCTCACTATTTTTTTTTTAAATCCATCTTTTATTCTACATGTTTGAAACTTTTACAGTGTGTAGATACATCCTTTAGGAACAATATTTTCATTTCTCCACATAATTTCCATCCCTCTTAACTGCCTTACGCCATCTTCGAAACAGTGCCTGTATACCCGCACGGTAAAATTCTGGACCAGCCTGTAGGAGCCACTGTTTGGCAGCATGCGCAAGGGAGTCATCATCTTCAAACGTTATTCCACGAAGAGAGTCTTTCAGTTTCCCAAAGAGATGATAGTCACATGGAACCAGGTCAGGACTGTAAGGCGGGTGTTTCAGTGTTGTCCATCCGAGTTTTGTGATCGCTTCCATGGTTTTTTAACTGACATGTGGCCGTGCATTGTCGTACAACAGCAAAACATTATGCTTTTGCCGATGTGGTCGAACAAGACTCAGTCGAGCTTGAAGTTTTCTCAGTGTCGTCACATATGCATCAGAATTTATGGTGGTTCTATTTGGCATGATGTCCACAAGCAAGAGTCTTTCGGAATCGAAAAACACCGTAGTCATAACTTTTCCAGGAGAAGGTGTGGTTTTGAATTTTTTTTTCCTTGGGTGAATTTGTATGATGCCACTCCATTGATTGCCTCTTCGTCTCTGGTTAAAAATGATGGAGCCACGTTTCATCACCTATCACAATTCTTCCAAGAAATTCATCTCCACCATTCTCGTACTGTTCCAAAATTTCGCTGCATACCGTTTTTCTTGTTTCTTTGTGAGCCACTGTCAACATCCTGGGAACCCACCCGGCACAAATCTTTTTTAACGCCAGCACTTTCGGTATTCTGCAAACACTTCCTTCCCCTATCCCAACGTAGCGTGACAATTCGCTCACTGTGATGCGTCTGTCAGCAGCCATCAATTCGTTAACTCTCTGCACATTGTCTGGAGTGTGTGCAGTACGAGGCCTGCCGCTGCGAGGTCAATCCTCAATATTGCCATGCCCGCTTTCATCACGTAACCTGCTTGCCCCCGACCAACTGTACTGCGATCGACAGCAGCATCTCCATACATATTTTTCAACCTCTTGTGGATGTTTCCCACTATCTCGTTTTCACAGCACAGGAATTCTATGACAGCTCGTTGCTTCTGACGAACGTCAAGTGTAGCAGCCATCTTGAAGACATGCTGTGACGGCGCCGCTCACGGGAACAGGCTGAACTATGTTTGAAAACAAGTGGGAAGGATGTATTTACACACTGTAAAACTTTCACACATGCAGAATGAAAACTGTATTTTTACAAAAATAGTGTGCATTTCTTTTGGAGTGACCTTGTATCACACCACTCAACAAATCCCATTTCTGTAGTACGCTCACATTAATGCGGCCATATGACGTCTTTAGTAACCAACTTTTGCAGCGCAGACGTGCAGCAAGAGAGTCAGTGAGGTTCTGGAAGGTCTCGACAGAGATGTGAAGTCAGTTGCGCTATGTTTCTCTGCTGAGGATGCTTGGTGCGAACAACCTGATCGAGATGGTCCCACAGATTGTCGACTGGGTTCAGACCCGGACAGTTTAGTAGCCAGGGGGATGCGGTAAGCTCATCCTGCTGTCCTTCGAACGACGCAAGCACACTGCGAGCTGTGTGACACATTGCACTGTCCTGCTAGGAGATGCCATCGTGCCGAGGAAAAACAATCTGCATATATGGGTGCGTGCTTCTGTTGATCCATTGTCCTCAAATGGCTCTAAGCACTATGGGACTTAAGATCTGCCGGCCAGAGTGGACGAGCGGTTCTAGGCGCTACAGTCTGGAACCGCGCGACCGCTACGGTCGCAGGTTCGAATCCTGCCTCGGGTATGGATGTGTGTGATGTCCTTAGGTTAGTTAAGTTAAAGTAGTTCTAAGTTCTAGGGACTAATGACCGCAGCAGTTAAGTCCCATAGTGCTCAGAGCCATTTGAACCATTTTTGATGCTGAACATAGGCTGTTGTCATATTAACTCTTCCAAAATTATCAGTGCGTCATGATGAGGCTGATGACCAGTCAGTCATGGAACATAATCCACGAAAATATAGAAACGAAGCTGAAAACAAGGTACATGTGTTAGATAATTGCGCCAGCAATCGTTACATGCACTACCTCGCTTCTAAATATTTACATTTACCGACTTATTAAAACAAAACGGAAAAGGTTAAATTTCTGATTTCAGTGGACTTAGCCAACGCCAGATTGAATTAAAGAATGTTAAACAAGAGAAAATAAAGCCAGCCCATACAATCACTGTAATCTGATTAATCCACCTAAACTTTTGTATTGACAAAGCCTGTCTGGCACAACTCCCATCCAAATGAATTATTTTGGATAATTTCGCAATCCGTTTCCTTGCGTGAGAACGTTTCAACCACGACCCAACTGTTTAACGCCCGCTTAATACATGAAATAAATGTAACTGAATAGATACAGTGTCGTGAAGCGATCTGTACCACCCGCGTTACAAACTACGCATACAAATTCTTTTATATGACTCGCATAAGCATGCTGATTTTTAGCTGTTAAAAAATATCAGTTCCTAAGTACTATACCGGAGTTATGACCAGCATTGCACCAGTAGTGCCAGAGAGACTGTTTTTGATTACGGCGCGTCATGTCACGGATTGCGCAGCCCCTCCCGCCGGAGGTTCGAGTCCTCTCTCGAAGATGGATGTGTGCATTTTTCTCAGCATAAGTTAGTTTAAGATAGTTTAGGTAGTGTGTAAGTCTAAGGACCGATAACCGCAGCAGTTTGGCCCCTTAATAATTCACACACATTTGAATATTTTTTGAAGTTTTCTACCGGGGTCCCTTTTTTGGGAGTTATTTACTTCCTTTTTACTTTCTGCTCAGTGAGATGATTATCTGTGTAAAGAAATAAACTAATGATAGACGTCTGCAGATAGTCTGCAGCCACGTTTATTTCTATACAGTTTCTTTTTCACTAAAACGTGTTTTATAAACCTCCGAATCAGCATTCCGGTTTATAACTAAAACTGCACTGCTATAATAGAAATGCTGATGCTGTTTTCCAGTTGTGCTGTTCAGTTCACACTTCTCTAAGATCGCCAACACGTTTAGAAGTTATTAACTATTTAAGCTAACAGGTATAAGGGACAATTAAAAAGTTTACGTTTGAGGACATTGCTGTTGGATGTATGAAACGTACCGCGTCTCCGTTGCGGATATATAAGCTCCGACATGTAGGCAAGGAACTAATGTGGCCTTCCTGCCTTTCTGACGGACATGCGGCAAATACGGAAACGTGCACTATGGCGACGTTATAACCAAATGTGTCCAAAATGGACCAACGTGTTGTTATTCTTATCGTGGTGAAGAATGTGTATGGGACAGCGTGTCAGCCGAAAAACGCTGTAGTGGAATGGTGTACCATGTTCGCGCTGGTCAAATTCAACACAAGACGCCAATCGATCTGGGAGGCCAGCCTCATCCATTACGGACAAATCAACTGGGAGAAACTCGAGCATCCGCCGTAAGTCCTGATATCTCTTCAGCCCCTTAGAAAAAGGCCATGAAAGTCGACGATTCTTGTCGGATGTGGATGTGCAGCAGGCAGTTACGAACTTCTTTGTGCAGCACCACATGGTATTTTACCAACCGGGTATCTTCAGTGTGATGTATCGGTTGGATGATACCCTCAATGCTCACGGTAAGTTTGCCTGATTGTAATACCGATTCTGGACTGTACGGCCTTAGAACGGAAACTTTTTGATCACCTCTGAGATACTCATACCTTTCCTCGTCAATATACTGTTGTTCATATCTACAGAATGGTACTTACGACCGGCTTCATCGCCTCGTTTGTTTCTTTCAAGTGATGCCATTGCCTATTCTTTGCTAATATGGGTTTGACTTATTCGAAGGAAGCGAAATAATTTGCGGTCTCTTAGTTTACACAATGGTTGCATCCTAACCTCAGCGCTGGCCAGCAATGACCACTGGCCCGGGGAAACCCACTCGCCGTAACTCTTCAGACTAGGGGCTGCTCTCACAACAACCGGCTTTACCCGTGGCACTCGTAGTTCAGCACTGACAGACGTTGATCAGACAGCTCCACGCGCCACCTCGTCGCCGTTGCGCGTCTCGTCACCTGTCAGACCATCGAGCGTCCAGCCGCGTCAACCTTCCTTCGCTCAAGCACTCATATCAATACTCTGACTGCACAGAGAAATTCGAGCTTCGGCAACAGATAATCAATAGTCGTCCTTCTATCATCATTCGTGGGAGCAATACGAAAGTAAAGGAAATACAGGGAGATTAAAGTTTAACGTCCTGTCGACCTCGAGGTCATTATCGATTACAGCAGGCTGTTTCTCATGCTCCGAAGTAGATAAGTGAGACACCGCCATTTTACACTCTACATTTCGGTGCCATCTACCTGCAGAGCTCTGAAAACTTCTAGATGTGAAGAACAAAGTGAGACACCGTCATTTCACACGCTACAATTCGGAGCCCTATAACTGCAGAGTGCGGCAAACAGGTAGATATAAAGAATAATGATGTAGAATGTTAATCGGCACGCATGCGACGCCGTGTGTGTTCCAAAACGCTGCGCATAAAAACAGCATTCTTACGTGACTCATACCTCGGTTTCCATTGGTGATGCAAAGTAGAGTCAGGTGTTTTGGATGGCCCTTGGGCTAGGGACCATTTGTACCAAACAGAAGTCTCGTCTTAGTGTCACTATCCCAGAGTTCACGGTTAAAGTCTGAATATTACTCTCTTTCTTCAGCTTAGGCAAATGTATCAACTCGGTTGGTTCTTTTTTTGCATTAGATGCTGTCCATTATGCACCTTAATGAGTTTATGGAGGCATCATTCAGTTCATGGGCGGTTCCTGAGAAAACCCAAAAAAATGGTTTTGGGAACCAAAACCGAGCCGCGGATTCCAAGACGGCTGTAGACAACAAATGGCTGAAATTTTTACGATACATTTCTAAGATCTTGATTTCAAACATTCTTGAAAATTTCCTTGACATCTTTATCCGTTTCCGAGATACAGATATTCAAAGTTACCCATTTGCAAATACGCAAATAAAATTCGGTGCGGAAACGTATTTTATAAAGCGGCGTAGCACTGAGAAATATGCTGCAGAGTATCTCTATTATCATCAGAACTATTCTGAGAATCCCATGTTGTAATACCGAAGTACATGCAAAATTTTTGCTGCACATAAATTCTGGTCTGAGCTGTAAAATTACCTTTGCGTTATTTTAATTTCTCTTAAGTAAATTACCAACTTTTACTGACCCATAAAGTTCTTTTCACATGAGTGTTTTAGCAGGGAAAAGAAGGGAACCAGTAGAAAAGTTCTCCTACACAAAAGACAAATTTGCTCCTGTTTAAATCAGTAAGATTTGATTGAAAAATAGGGCAACAGCTCCCTCATTCTACCTTCCTCAGCACCTTTAGAAAAGTTCCCAAAAATTTTGGCATACGTACATACTCGCGGTTTTTTGTACTGAGAGAAGGAGGCAGTGGCCGTAGGAAGGAGACGGAAAAGTTATAAATATTGTTAGCAGACAGTGGTTGTCCTGTAGAAACATTGGCAACGTGAGAGAAAGAGACGGAGACAGTGGCAATGGAATATAGTTGGCAGTGAAAGAACAGTGCTAGGAAAAGAGTGAAGGAGACAGTTCCAGTGCGAGAGGAATAAAGAGAAGAAGAAAGTGGATTTTGATGAGAACCAGTGATCATGATTTAGAGAGTCTATGACAATGATAACGATGGAGAGAAGAGATGGTGACAGTAAGAAGAGAAAGGAGCAGTGGGAAGGAAGGAATGAGATAGTAGTAGTAAGAGAGAGAGCAAGAGGATGACAACTGTACTAGGACATAACGACGGAGACTGTGGCTGTGAGACAGGGCATAGCGACAGCTAGGTAGACAAAAAAAGATAATGACTGAGTTGGGTTCAGAGTGAGTGAGAATGTTTAAGTGCGAGTGAATACGTAGAGCTGTTTACTGCGATACATTAATGGGTGTGTACAAATTAGAGTTAGGGGAGCTTGTGGGAGAGGGAGGTGAATTGTACGTTAAAAAAAAGCTCGAATATGTTCGCATACCAAAACTTTTTAGGAAAATTTTAAAAGGTGCTGAGGAAGGTAGAATGAGGCAGCTGGTACTCAACTTTTCAGTCATCGCCTTTTAAACAATGGTATATACGCCCTTTCCGTGATCCGACAGGAGCATTTTTCCGCTGGTAACGTTTGTTTTAATTAAACAGATTTTAGAGTTTTCACGTACACATAAAAGCTTCGGAGGCACTACTTTTGAGCACTCTCTACTAGATGTACACTTAAAGGCGATGAACAAAAATTCGAAATCTATGTAAGAAATGCATGCTTGAATATAAATTCAGATACTGACCAAATCTGCAGGTTGGGCTGTTATATTTGACCACGAACGGCCTCTGTGCGATGTTCTCAACACTTTGCAATTGTCAGTCGAGATGAGAACAGTGTTCTGTGTAGCTGTGAGAGTAATTTCTCGAAACTATATGAATTCTAACATGAGCAAAATGTTAGTGTCCGTAACCAAAGGAGCCAGAGTGTTTCGTGTTTGAGGAGGCACCGTATTGAAGATCTATATGCATATCCACTAAGTCACAACAAGGACGAAAGTGTGTTGAGCGATCTTGACAGACGGTCACCGCAGAGGATTGTGACAGAAAATAAAAGTATGACAGCTGCAAAAGTCGCACTCGGGTACACTGTCAGCACTAAAACAACACGAAGGGAGCTCCATAAGCAGGAAATTGCAGGGCGAAATGGAATTCCAAAACCACTCATCACTGATGCAGATGCCTGTAACAGCAAACCGTGGTGCGAAAGCCAGTAAAAAACCTGGACTATGGAGCAATGGAAGAAAGTCATTTGGTCGAATGAGTCTTTGTTTCTCACTCCATCAGTAAACACTTCCGGGCTAAGTTGCCGTGGTCGATCTGTAGAAATTCTTCTCCCTGACGTTTCGTTCTCAACTACGGAGAACATCTTCCGAGGTGAGTCAACGACTGGCTGCTAGGAGCTGGGGCCGCCGCTTATATGGATATCGTAGGGGGCGCCACCGCACGTCACGTGGCGTCGATGTGCAGCTATCTCTGGCTATCGTCTGTTCTCTCGATTGCAGGCAATCGATTGTCATGTGATTGATGCAACGTCGACCGCCATATCTTATCCAATTTTAATCCTTCTTCTTTACGATTAAAATTGTATTGATGTTAGTGGATTTCAATTGCCTCTCTATACATACGTGTGTAATAATGCGACGTCCTCGCTAGCACGCTTGTTTCACCAAATTTTATTTCGTGATCTCCATTCTTAAAAACATGTTCCGCTACTGCCGATTTATCGATATGTCCCAAGCGACAGTTTCTTTTGTGCTCCGTCAACCGTGTATTGATGCTTCTTTTTGTAGTTCCTATGTAAACCCTGCCACAACTACACGGCATTTTATATATCCCTGGGGTGGCTAGGGGGTGACGAGCATCTTTTGTTGATCTTAGGCATTCACTAATTTTCTTAGTAGGTCTAAAAATGGTCTCTACCTGAAACTTGGCTAGTACTTTCCCAATGCGATCCGTGATATTATGGATGAACAGAAGAAATACTTTTCCAGCTGATAGTTGTTGCTCTCTCCTATTTTTAGCCATTTTTCTATTTGAGTGAAGTGCTCGGTTATTGTCGTTTTTCGTATAACCATTTTTCGCAAAGGCCATTCGTAAATAATTTAGTTCTTCTTGTAAGTAGCCTGGTTCACAAATATTATTGGCCCTATCCACTAGTGTTTTTATGACCCCCCTCTTTTGCCTAGGGTGGTGGTTTGAGTTCTTATGGAGGTAGCGATCAGTATGTGTACCTTTCCTGTAGACCTTATGGCATAAGGTCCCATCCGCCCGTTTGATAACTGATACATCCAAGAAGTTAAGTTGTCCATTCTTCTCCTTCTCCATAGTAAATTTAATCTTTGGGTTGATGCTATTTAAGTGTACCAGGAAATCATTCAAGTCTTCTTCCTCATGATTCCATATTACAAAGGTATCATCCACATACCGATACCACTTCGAGGGGCTTTTTCTGGCCGACTGCAGTGCTTGATGTTCAAAATATTCCATGAATAAATTCGCAATTGCGGGACTTAGGGGGCTTCCCATGGCTATCCCATCGATCTGTTCATAAAATTCACCATTGTACTGAAAATAGGTCGAGGATAGACAGTGTTGGAACAAGGCTACTATATCAGTAGGGAACATATCGGCTATATGGGAGAGAGCTTCATCAACTGGAACCATCGTGAACAAAGACACTATATCAAAACTGACAAGGATGTCATTAGGACCGACAGTGATTTCCCTCAATTTCTCAATGAAGTGTAGAGAGTTTTTAATATGACTCTCAGTTTTGCCTATGTAAGGTTGTAACAAAGAGGCAAGGTGTCTGGCTAGTTCTTGGGTAGGCGCTCCAATTGCGCTGACTATTGGTCTCAAAGGAACATCAGGCTTATGTATCTTTGGTAATCCATATAATCTCGGAGGATAAACCTCCGTTTTACAAAGATACTTTTTAACTTCTGTAGGAATTGAAGACTGTTTTATCAGACGATTGGTGGCATTCAGCACAATCGTTGTGGGATCCTTTTTCAACTTCTCGTATGTGCTGGGTTCCAGGAGATCACTGATCTTCTTGTGATAATCCTCAGTATTCATTAAAACACTAGTGGATAGGGCCAATAATATTTGTGAACCAGGCTACTTACAAGAAGAACTAAATCATTTACGAATGGCCTTTGCGAAAAATGGTTATACGAAAAACTAGATTAACCGAGCACTTCACCCAAATAGAAAAATGGCTAAAAATAGGAGAGAGCAACAACCATCAGCTGGAAAAGTATTTCTTCCGTTCATCCATAATATCACGGATCGCATTGGGAAGGTACTAGCCAAGTTTCAGGTAGAGACCATTTTTAGACCTACTAAGAAAATTAGTGAATGTCTAAGATCAACAAAAGATGCTCGTCACCCCCTAACCACCCCAGGGGTATATAAAATTCCGTGTAGTTGTGGCAGGGTTTACATAGGAACAACTAAAAGAAGCATCAATACACGGTTGACGGAGCACAAAAGAAACTGTCGCTTGGGACATATCGATAAATCGGCAGTAGCGGAACATGTTTTTAAGGATGGAGATCACGAAATAAAATTTGGTGAAACAAGCGTGCTAGCGAGGATGTCGCATTATTATACACGTATGTATAGAGAGGCAAATGAAATACACTAACATCAATACAATTTTAATCGTAAAGAAGAAGGATTAAAATTGGATAAGATATGGCGGTCGACGTTGCATCAATCACATGACAATCGATTGCCTGCAATCGAGAGAACAGACGATAGCCAGAGATAGCTGCACATCGACGCCACGTGACGTGCGGTGGCGCCCCCTACGATATCCATATAAGCGGCGGCCCCGGCTCCTAGCAGCCAGTCGTTGACTCACCTCGGAAGATGTTCTCCGTAGTTGAGAACGAAACGTCAGGGAGAAGAATTTCTACAGATCGACCACGGCAACTTAGCCCGGAAGTGTTTACTGATGAAGACGCCGGCCGTGAAAGCCTACATGGAATGATTTGTTTCTCACTGTTTGCGACCCCTGGCCTGAAATTCCAGTCTGCTTCTTGGTTTTGCGGAATCGTTGTCCCCGACGTTTCTCTCCCTATCTTTCCCTTTTCCTTGTATTTTGTCATCAGTCTGCTGACTGGTTTGATGCGGTCATCCACGAATTCCTTCCTGTGCCAGCCTCTTGATCTAAGAGTAGCATTTGCAGTCAACGTCACCCATGGTTCGTTGGATATATTCCAATCTCTGTCTTTCCCTACAGTTTTAAAGTTGCACGTCTCTGTCAAATGCAGTTGAAGCTATTCGTTGCCCTCTTAACGCTTATTCTATCATTCTGGTCCATCTTTTCCCCACGTTTCTCTCATCGCCGAACATGCGGCTAACCTATTCACTTCTTAACAGTCCATGTATTCGCCAACATCTGTAAAGCCACATCTCAAACGCTTCCATTTTCTTCTTCTGTTTTTCCCACAGTGCATGACTCATTTCCACCCAGCACTGTGCTCCAAACCGACATTCTCAGAAATTTATTCCTCAAATTAACTCTGATTTTTTATATTAGTAGACTTCTTTTTGCCCAGAATAATCTCTTTAATTGTGATAGTCTACTTTTCATGTCCTACTGGTTCGTCCGTCACAGGATATTTTACTTCCAGGGTAGCAGAATTTCTTCGTCTATTTCATGGTCTTCAACTTTTGTCGTTAATTTCATTTCTGCTACTCCTCATTACGCCGCGCTGGGTAGCCGCGTTGTCTGAGGCGTCTTGGTACGGTTTGCGCGGCTCCGCCTGTCGGAGGTTCGATTCCTCCCTCGGGCATGGGTGAGTGGGTCGTCCTTAGCGTAAGTTAGTTTAAGTTAGATTAAGTAATATGTAAGCCTAGGGACCGATGACCTGAACAGTTAGGTCCCATGGGAACTTACCACCATCACGTCTCACTACTTCCGGCTTCCTTCGGTTTGGTATGTGCTCATTAGACCCTTCATTCCATGCAACAGGTCCTGTAATTCTTCCTTTGTTTCATTAATAATTGTCATCAACGAATCTTGACAACGGTAGAAGCAATAATTAAAATTCCATGTCTACAGCTTGTAAACTGTTCCGATTAAATGTACGGAGCAGTAAGACGCGTAGTTTACCCCGCGTGCCTGAACTGCGTAGATTCCAGCCACTTCCGCCAGAGAGACGCCTGGAGACGCCGGGGAAGCTCCAGGCTGACGACGACTCGGTGTATGTGGCAAAAACACAAGGATTTTCTGGCATCGTTGCTATTACTGGTGTCCAGCGGTAGACTCTCAGTGCCGCGGAACAACGCTAGGAACGTTATTAGTTCCTTGGGTCCTCGCTGGCTGCAGCAGACCGCGGATTCCCCTGGAGTGACCTCCGCCTGAGGCGCGACTCCGCGGCCGCCACGGCGGGAGTGGCGGGTACCGCTGCCCGCTGTCTGCTGCAGCGGCCGGCAGGCGCATTCCCGGCCACATTCCAGCGCGTCGCCGGTCCCGTCTGCCTTGCTTCGCGACACGCAACTCAGTGGCACAGCGGCGACAACAAACGTCGCCAACTGGAATCCCAGTTCTCTTGCAAATAGGCTAGCCGTTTACTAACATCTACTGGGTGCCCCAAAATCGAAGAGATACTCACTATACTCCACTGAGACATTTTACAAGGTTTTTATAGGAATGGGAAAGCTCTCGGCATGTCACAGAGACGATGTTGATGCAATTCAATATTTTTTTTATGTTGGTACGCACACGGGACACAATATTTGTCATCCAATCCTTAAAAGAGCAGACTGACCGCTTTTACGAGATCGAGATCTGATACCAGGCCGTAAAGTGATTTTTGAGATGTGGCAAGACTTATCGTAAAATTCTTTATTAAGCTTTACGCGTTTCAAAATTTCATCACCGGCTGAAGCTGCGGAATAAAGTGTACAAAGAAATCAACGATACAAATACGACGTATAATATTATTTTTATTATTATTATGTGCGATTAGATCCTGCTGGATCACACAAAGCTACTTGATTCTTTTTCCTTTTTTTCAACACTGCTGTCATTTTTTCTGCATGGGCTCTTTTCCTTTCCTCTGTCCATTTTGTTTCTGCTTTCTTCGGAGCTTCATTCTCTGACTTAACTTCCCATCTGTCAACATTCTGCTTAAATACCTTTTTGTCCAAAATATCTGAATAATTTATCTGAGCTTTTTGTAGGTCCTTTTTGAACCGCTTGTATCCAGGCTATAGTTTTAATTAATTCTATGTATTTAAGACATCTGTGCGTAAGTCTTGTTTTGGGAAGCCGAGAGACGTGCCCGTAACATTTTAATCGCCTTTTTCTAGTCTCTCCTGCAAGATTGGACAATTTCTCAGTTGCTTCACGAGTTGTAGTCTATAGCCATCTTCTGTTTCCTTTGGCCCTAGTATCTTTCTGATGATTTCACGTTCACCTTTAATAAGTTTTCTAGGTCATTCATATTAGTGATGCAAATACAGAATTTTCATTGAATATCGTATTTACATATAAATTAAACTTTAGTAAAAGAAAAGCTCACGAAAGTGAGCACGTAGACTGCATATTATACAGATCTCACATAGGTATATTTGGCAGCGCCGTTGTCTATTTGAATAGTACCAGTGCCAAACTGACTTTGGCGATCAAGCTACCTAAGAAGTAATCGAAGGTCGATACGTGGCGTTAATATTGAGCACAGAAATGAATTCAGACATCACACAGAAACTATACGCTGCGATGAATTACATGTCATAACATCATGAACAACGTGACAAATATACATTTATGCTACTCTTATGGAGTACCGACTCTTACTGATATAGGGTAAAATTTACACAGCCAGAAATGTGCGACATTAGATAACTTCGTGGACGACGTAACACAGATATTCGTTAGTCAGTAATCAAAACGAAAGACATGTTTGCAACCATTGATGCAACCATTAACTGATGCATTACAATGTAATAATAAAACCGATACAGATCTCGAATACAATACAGTATAAGCTGTGAAAGAATAAGTTTACAACCATCACCAACCAAAACATTACGTATCACCAAATGTAGTCATAATACAATAGCTGAACCTATTATAAATGACTTACAGAAGAATCATTTAGGTAAACCTAGATTAATGGCAACAACCTGAAAGAAAAGGAAGCTAATGTTACCATTAAAAGGATCTTTAAAATTTTTAAGAAACTTAATGGTATTGTATTAGACTGTAACAACAGTAGAGGCGTTATCAATTTACCATGGATGTATTTCTCCATCAAGTAATGAGATTCTGGAAAGCAATTGGGTTAGCGAGACAGCTGGTTAATGAAATCCCCGAAGCAAATTCACATAGGACTAGACGAAACACGCTTTTAGTGAAGTACAGAATATACTCTAATTTTTAAAATGTTTAACAATATTTTCGATATCACTCCCCTCACACACATTTCGCACGGCGTGCTGAACAGTAAAGCGTCACAATTTTTTGTGCGAAAACCCTTAAGGTTTTTCTAAATAAAAGAAACTTTATTAATATTCTACATCTTTATTCTTTATTTCCAAACTTAGTCACTCCAAATGAGAGACGACTTTGATGACACCGTCACTGTAGAATGTTTGACTTCGTTGACGGAGCCACCATCTGATCTCTCCTTGCACCGCTCCGTAACCATCAAACGGAACTCCCCGAAGTTTTGCAAACACATGAGAACCGGTCGCGCGCAATCCGGGGCTGAGTGGAGGATGATGGCTGACAGTGCAACCGAGTTGTCGGATTGTTGCAGATGTCGAAACACTAGTGTGTGGTGTAGCATTGTCACGCTGAGGGAGAGGTTGTCTCATTTGCAGATGACCTTATCGTATTCGATACTCCATTACATTACGCTGTTTCTCACGAACCGACGTACACTGAGGTGACAAAAATTAAGGGATACCTGCTAATATCGTGTTGAACCTTCTTTTGCCCGGCGTAGTGCAGAAACTCGACGTGGCATGGACTCAACAAGTATCTGGGAGTCTCCTGCAGAAATATTGAGCAATGCTGCCTCTATAGCCGTCCATAAAAGCGGAAGTGTTGCCGGTGCAGGATTTTGTATACAAACTGGCCTATCTCTCGATTGTGTCCCATAAATATTCGATGGGATTCATGTTGGGCGACCTAGGTGGGCAAATAATTCGCTCTCATGGTCCAAAATGTTCTTCAAACCAAACGCGAATAACTGTAGCCCGGTGACGTGGCGTATTGTCATCCATAAAAATTCCTCCTTTGTTTGGGAACATGAAGTCCATGAATGGCTGCAAATGACCTATAAGTAACCGACCACTACCATTTCCAGTCAGCGATCGGTTCAGTTAGACCAAAGGTCCCAATCCATTCACCAGCATTATAGAGCCACCACCAGCTTGCACAGTGTCTTGACTACAACTTGGTCCATGGCTAATTGGGGCCTGCGCCACTCTGGAACCCTACCATCAGCTCTTATCAACTGACATCGGGACTCATCCGACCAGGCCACGGTTTTCCAGTCCTTTTGGTCCAACCATATACTAACGAGCACACGAGAGCGCTGCAGGCGACGTCGTGCTGTCAGCAAAGGCACTCGCATCGGTCATCTGCTGCCATAGCCCAATAACACCAAATTTCGCAGTGCTGACCTAACGAATACGTTCGTCGTACGTCACACGTTGATTTATGCATTTCTGTTTGTCTCTTAGCACTGCCAACTCTACACAGACGCCGCTGCTCTTGGTCATTATGTCAACGCCATCCGTAGGGAAATGAAATGTAATGCCTGAAATTTGACATACTCGGCACACTCTTGGGTTGGGTTGTTCTGGGAAAGGAGACGAGACAGCGAGGTCATCGGTCTCATCGGATTAGGGAAGGACTGGGAAGGAAGTCGGCCGTGCCCTTTGAAAGGAACCATCCCGGCATTTCCCTGGAGCGATTTAGGGAAATCACGGAAAACCTGAATCATGATGGCCGGACGCGGGATTGAACGGTCGTCCTCCCGAATGCGACACACTCTTGACACTGTAAATCTCATAATACTGAGTTCGCAGGCGACACCAGAAATGGATTGTCCCATGCGCTAGCTCCAACTTCAACTCCGCGTTCAAAGTCTGTTAATTCACGTCGCGCGGCCTTAATCACGTCAGAAACCTTTTCACATGAATCTCCTGAGTTCAAATGACAGCTCCACCATTGCACTGCCCTTTTACACCTTCTCTATCACTATCCCATGACTAGTCACCGCAATGCAGTTACGTTACACAACGCCATGTTCCATGCTACCATTAGGAGCCCTCTATCTGGAGAGGACTGCGAATATCTAGACATAAAAAAATGAAGATGTAGACTGCCAATAATGCTGCAGGAGTTTTCACATACAAAATTCTGAGGCGTTAGTTTTCAGCCTCCTATATTTAACACCATCAGCAGTAATTAATAACAAGGAGAAGACGAAGTTCACTTTTGTTATCAAACTGAAACATGCACACGTATTTCTATTAGTTCAATAATTTCTGATCTATAAAGACCTGAATTCGTTCATGAAAATCAGTTTTTGCATAAGAGATGTAGAGTTATGAAATAAAAGTGTCCGGAAAACAATATAAAGTGTCGTAGTGAATGATTCAAAACGTAATCTTTTCAAACATTAACAATCTTGAACATGGTTTTAAAGATGTTTCTGTTTTGTGGATTAACAAAATTTAAACAGTATAACATCTGCATATTTAGGAAACTAAAGAAGCTAAATACTTCAGCTGAAATTCTCATACTAAAATACGACGCAACAAAAATTATTTTTTCAGATTTATTCGGTTCATGGAGAGAAAGCTAAGACAGCCCGCCCCAAATACATCTAAAATGAACTAATATATAGAGGTACGGTTTTCGCCAAGCTATAGCGCATAATATGGCGAACTTCCAACGTTAGCAATTAACTTTTATCGTGTATATTCGCCAAATTAAGACACGGGCTCGGTTGTTTTCTAATGGAATTTTTTTCTGTGTCATTTTAAAGAAAATGCTAAGAGAACTTCAACGACACAACATGTATGTGACTTAACCAAATTGCATCAAGATAACAACGCCGCAAAAAACACTGGCCCGCCGTCAGGAGAAGAGGTTCCACAAACTTCTGCCATATTATGCCACATTTAGCTTAAGTTTGATACTTGTGTTTACCTGTACAGTTCAAGCCCGTCAGTCTGTGTTCTGCTATTGTTGCAATCAGCTAATTTGCTTCTGAAGCAATTTAGACTTCCACTATGCATGTGGTTCTTGTTGTGATCTTCAGTCCAGAGACTGGTTTGATGCAGCTCTCCATGCTACTCTGTTGGTTGGTTGGTTGTTTTGGGGACGGAGACCAGACAGCGAGGTCATAGGTCTCATCGGATTAGGGAAGGACGGGGAAGGAAGTCGACCGTGCCCTTTGAAAGGAACCATCCCGGCATTTGCCTGGAGCGATTTAGGGAAATCACGGAAAACCTAAATCAGAATGGCCGGACTCGGGATTGAACCGTCGTCTTCCCGAATGCGAGTCCAGTGTCTAACCACTGCGCCACTTCGATCGGTGCTACTCTGTCCTGTGCAAGCTTCTTCATCTCCCAGTACTTACTGCAACGTACATCCTTCTGAATCCGCTTAGTGTATTCATCTCTTGGTGTCCCGCTACGATTTTTACCCTCCACGCTGCCCTCCAATACTAAATTGGCGATCCCTTGATGCCTCAGAACATGTCCTTCCAACCGATCCCTTCTTCTAGTCAAGTTGTGCAACAAATTTCTCTTCTCCCCAATCCTGTCCAATACCTCCTCATTAGTTATGTGATCTACCCATCGAATCTTCAGCATTCTTCTGTAGTACCACATTTCGAAAGCTACTATTCTCTTCTTGTCCAAACTATTTATCGTCCATGTTTCACTTCCATACATGGCTACACTCCTAACAAATACTTCCAGAAACGACTTCCTGACACGTACATCTATACTCGATGTTAACAAATTTCTCTTCTTTAGAAACGCTTTCCTGCCATTGTCAGTCTACATGTCATATCCTCTTTACTTCGACCATCATCACTTATTTTGCTCCCCAAATAGCAAAACTCATCTGCTACTTCAAGTGTCTCATTTCCTAATCTAATTCCCTCAGCATCGCCCGACTTAATTCAACTACCTTCCATTATCCTCGTTATGCTTTTGTTGATGTTCATCTTATATCCTCCTTTCATGATACTGACCATCCCTTTCAACTGCTCTTCAAGGTCCTTTGCTGTCTCTGACAGTATTACATTGTCATCGGCGAACATCAAAGTATTTTTTATTTCTTCTCCATGGATCTTAATTCCTACTCCGATTTTTCTTTTGTTTCCTTTAGTGCTTCCTCAATGTACAGATTGAACAACATCGGGGATAGGCTACAACACTGTTACACTCCCTTCCCAACCATCGCTTTCCTTTCATGACACTCGACTCTAATAACTGGCATCTGGTTTCTGTACAAATTGAAAATAACCTTTCCCTCGCTGTATTTTACCCCTGCCACCTTCAGAATTTGAAAGAGAGTACTCCAGTCAACCTTATCAAAAGCTTTTTCTAAGTCTACGAATGCTAGAAACGTAGGTTTGCCTTTCCTTAATTTATCTTCTAAGATACGTTGTAGGGTCAGTGTTCCAATATTTCTACGGAATCTAAACTGATCTTCCCCGAGGTCGGCTTTTAACAGTTTTTCCATTCGTCTGTAAGGAATTTGCGTTAGTATTTTGCAGCCGTGACTTATTAAACTGATAGTTCGGTAATTTTCACAACTGTCAACTCCTGCTTTCTTTGGGATTGGAATTATTATATTCTTCTTGAAGTCTGAGGGTATTTCGCCTGTCTCATACATCTTGTTCACCAGATGGTAGACTTTTGTCAGTATATGTTGCGACGTGGGTGGTCGTTCGGCAGCTCTAAGTTGCGTAATACGTCGTTGTAGGCATTTGAATCTAAGGTGGCTTTCTTTGCCGCACCCGGAACAGGTCCGAGGCTGGTCGTCATGTATAATTATTTCACGGCATCCGCCGATATGTAAGTAGGATGAGACGTGGCGCCCGCATCTCGTAGTCGTGCGGTAGCGTTCTCGCTTCCCACGCCCAGGTTCCCGGGTTCGATTCCCGGCGGGGTCAGGGATTTTCTCTGCCTCGTGATGGCTGGGTGTTGTGTGCTGTCCTTAGGTTAGTTAGGTTTAAGTAGTTCTAAGTTCTAGGGGACTGATGACCTAAGCTGTTAAGTCCCATAGTGCTCAGAGCCATTTTTTTGAGACGTGGCGTCGGAGATCAATTGTGGCCTGGAGGACTCCGTTTAGGACAGGATATGTCAGAGACTGTGTCCACTTCTCCGCAGTATGGCCGTGGACTCTGCCGTATGGTCGGAGTGCCGCGACGACTTCCTCTGCAGGAAGTTCGAGTTGCAGTTCGAAAATGCGTATCGTACGCTTACCTAAGCTTGCATGGTCGACGGCTACCGCCCTCACATTGCCATCAGCATGACAGAAGCGGAACCACTGTTTGATTCCACGTAGGATGCATTCACCTGCCGCTTCGTTTATGATTTTAACATCGATCGTGCTGCTCACAATCGACAAATATATTCCGATAATATCGGTCGCCGGGATCTTCACTTCCTCTCGCAGAAAACGCTCCGCCTCGAGTGCTTTGGGTCGGGCATAATCGTTGCAGAAAGTAAATCGGAGTGTAGATTTACGGTAACGGTTCGCCATGTATCGTAGATGGTAAGCCGCCACTTAAGCAATGGCCGTCTGAATGTAAACAAGCTGAGCTCGCAATACGCACACGGAAAACACGGACGCGTTCGCTCTGTTCCCCTGCCAAAGGCAAACTGCAAAAACCATCTAGGCCATTCGTTAACGCTTCCACAACAGATGCCAGCCTGCATATGCCACAGATGGCATCTTACATGGATTTCCACTAAAGGGATAATGAGACAGAAGTGTTCAATGTTAGTATTATCGTCGTTTTGTCCGTCTAGGCTGTAATACCTGTTTTAATAATATCTGTTCCTTTAGATATGCATGTGTGTCTGAATCAATTGAAGACATAAAGTCTGAAAATGAGTCCGTGATCATATTTTTGGCCCTTTATTTTGCAGGTCCGTCTTGATCACATAAATTTTTACATTTCACTATGACTGATTTCGACTACTGCCATCTTCAGATCATAAAATATTCTGATGTAGTATCAACGTCAAACTAAACATGTAAGTGCACTTACTATGTACCTACTTGTTTAGTTTGACGCTGATACTACATCAAAATATTTTAAGATCGGAAGATGGCAGTAACCGAAACCGGTAAGTGCACTTACTATGTACCTACATGTTTAGTTTGACGCTGATACTACATCAGAATATTTTATGATCGGAAGATGGCAGTAGCCGAAACCAGTCATAGCGAAATGTAAAAATTTGTGATCAAGACGGACCTGTAAAATAAAGTGTGTCTGAATCAACAGACATTGATGACCATCTGAAGCTATATTGCATGTATGTTGTATGTTAGTCGGGGACCTAGTAACGACGGAGAGGCATCGTCCCCGCCGCAGCCGCAGTGGTCCACAACCCCACGACGACTGCTGCAATCCACGCCTCCATCACCCCAAGCCGAACCCAGGGTTATTGTGGGGTTCGGGCCCCAGTGGACCCCCCCCCCCCCCCCCCCCATGGAACGTCTCACAGAAGACGAGTGTAACCCCTATGTTTGCGTGGTAGAGTAATGGTGGTGTACGCGTACGTGGAGAACTTGTTTGTGCTGCACGAAGCCAATACGATACAAAACCTCCATGTGGCACGGTGTCTACGTCCGAACTTCTCGTGGCTTACACGGATTCCCACTACTGGATTAATGAGACAAACGTGTTAAATGTTAGTATTGGGGCGTAGAAACTGTGGTGTATGGAGGTTTGGATCAGTCCCGGAAGCGTGCATGGATGGTCGTCAGTCGGCTTTCGGTCGTGGTCGCTTGCGAACCGGCTCCCCGCTCTGAGCAACGCTCCGCTAACGGAGTTGTTTACTTCCGCATCGGGGTATTTGTGTTGTCTAGCGTCCATCAATATTGCGGCGCACTCTTACTGCCGAGAGACGTTTAAAGTAACATCCCAGGCCGAACATGGACGACCGCGCGGTTATGAAATCGAACAATTCATTCGCGAAGAACTACACATGATCACACGAGAAGTGATAGGTATTCACTTCTCTATCACCGGCAGTATAGTCCACATTAAAATGACGACAGAGGAAGCTTGTGCTGGCGTAGTTCGATGACACGCACACGGACTAAAGTTCAAACATTCTGACAGGCGTATTGGGGAAGTTTCGGTAGACCACGCTGGTTTCAGCCTTGGAACAATTCGGGTGTCTAAGCTCCCTTTCGAAATGCCACAAGACGTGGTCGCCCAAGCCTATCGACCCTACGACAATGTTGTGGACCACATTGCGGAAAAATGGCAGATGTTCACGATACATATCTTTTTGAATGGTGTCCGACAGATCAAGATCGAACCGTCAAAACACGTACCATCTTATCTGCTGATGGTGTGTGAGACGTCGTCATGTGTTACGGCCAGCCACGGACGTGTGCAGGATGTGGACAAGAGGCCCGCGCGCAATTCAGATCTGACAGTTGAGGAAGCGCCTGTTCACCCGCCGGCACTCATCCACGGGAACGACGGAGCGGCCGAGACCTCACTGGCATCATCTCTCTAGAGCTCGATGAACGGTGCGCCCACTGCGATGAACATCGAACCGAGTGCGGTGCCTGCCTCCGCTTTCCTTCAGATGGGCACGACCGCGGACAACGAGCGTCCACACTCTGACATGGAACAGCACCTACGAAAGCAGCAGTCGCCCCGAAAACGAAATAAGCATAGACGAACGACCTCCGACGACACACTTTTCATGTGGCATCACAGACAGTGGACCGGATACCAGAAAATGATCTCCCTTCGAGTGTCCCGGCGATAGGAGTGGCCGCTCCTGATGTCCCATCCAGGGAGCGTCCTTCAAGCCGCCTACGATTCCACCCAACAACGACTGACCCCATGGAGGGAGGTTCCCTGAATCTGGCTGTGGAAGCGCCAAAACCCCTAGTCCTTGATGGGCGCAACAGTCGCTTTCCACAGGTTCCGATCTCCTGGACTGACGATGTCAGAGACGGAGCAGATTGGGATACTGGTCGATCAGTTGGGGAGTGCCCCACAGTGGCTCCCGCTCAGCTTCCACCCAGTGACTGCGGCCGCTGTGGCTGCGCCAGATATTTAACGCCAGCCAGACATCTCTACAGGACCCTTCCTGCCAACAGTGGGAGCACAGTACTACCACACAGCGACAATGAATCTGACCACCATTCAGGCTCCACATATACTGGCAATTTCCGAGACACCATTTATGCTACTGACGTCGCCATTGCCCTCCTCCGAGAATTGATCGTCGCTGATTTCTCAAATATCTCTGACAACAGTAACGGAGTGTCCATCCTCTTCCAAGTACAGCTCCCCACTGAAGATATAGTGTACCTTCCCAGTACTCTTGGTATGGCTCTCACTCTGTCTGGCGCCCGCATCCTAAATGTCTATGTACCGTTTGGCACCAGTCGACGTCGCTAACGACACAAAATGGCTCTGAGCACTATGGGACTTAACATCTATGGTCATCAGTCCCCTAGAACTTAGAACTACTTAAACCTAACTAACCTAAGGACATCACACACATCCATGCCCGAGGCAGGATTCGAACCTGCGACCGTAGCAGTCGCGCGGCTCCGGACTGAGCGCCTAGAAACGCTAGACCACCACGGCCGGCCGACACGAAACCTTTGTTGACAGTTTTTGAGAGTCCTCTGGATAAAATAGCCCTTGGTGGCGACTTCAATCCCACACAAGGACCTACTTATCAACTTCCACGACATTCCCTTGTGCAGCACTCTCTGCCATCATCGACCGACCTCATCTTGGACGAAGGTTCATAGCAACTGCACAGTTTCACATACTATATGGAGCACTTGCCCAGACGCCTCGACCGTGTATTTCTCACACGTTCCCTTGGCGACGTCATTCGACGTACTGAAGTTTGGCCTGTGGCTTTCTCCGACCATCAGGCCTACATCTGCAATATAGCCCTCTCCCGCCAACAGGTGTGGCATAGTTGTGCTCTGTGGAAATCAAACGTTTCCCATCCCACTGTCCTTGACTGCAGAAGAATCACTGAGGATGTGTGGGCTCTCTGTCGTCGATGTCGCCCCGCCTATAAATCCACCTATCCTGTTGGCTACCTTGCCCAAAATTGGATCTTTGCATGGGAATGATTGGATGTGGCAAAGACGTCAAGATTTGGATGCGAGCACAATGAAATTTTATTATGCGATCCTATGTGACAGCACTTCAATGTCATTTTCTCCCGCCCATGAGGCGATAATGCATCGTGCTAAAGTGCAGATCACCTCATTCACACGACAACGCTTGGAGCAGGTTTCTTTCCAACAACACAAACAGCGCACAGCGTAGACATTTTCACTGTTGTGCAGATATTATTAGTGGAATACGGAGACAAAGACAAGAAGATAAGAAACCAGACGAAATACAATTACTCTATAAAGAGTCACTGGTAGCCATGGGGCCCTTACAGCAAAGTACGTCACTTTGTCTTTGCTTACATATGTAAGGTTTGGAAGGCACTTGTGGCCATTCTTTTGACACCTTGTGATGTGGGGGAGTAGAGATGAATATGGTTGCTGCTGACTTGGGGGTGGGGGGTAAAAGTGCAGACATTTTAATTGATGCCTGAAAAACAATTACAACAGTAATTCTTCATGCTTTCCCGGCGATCTGTTGACATCTTGGATATTCGGGAATCCATCCGGATATTCGCGTCGTTCTCGCACGATATTTCAACAGCGTGCCTCGCTGCCTTCTTCAGGTGCTACCTGAGACTGGTCCTTGGGTCGATCGAGTCCAGTATTTAAACCTGGAAGGAGCTGGGCGTTCCGTCTTCCGTCTCCGTCGGAAAGCCCAGCTCCTTCCAGGTATAAATACTGGACTCGATCGACCCAAGGACCAGTCTCAGGTAGCACCCGAAGAAGACAGCGAGGCACGCTATTGAAATATCGTGCGGGAACGACGGGAATATCCGGATGGATTCCCGAATATCCAAGATGTCAATTACAGCGGTATTTACTTCATTTCCAAATTAATAATTATAGCTATTAGGAGTAGTATATTTTTCGGTTGATTAGTAGATCCAAGTACATGTTGCAAGAGCAAACCATTAATGCTTACTTTCGCCAGGGTGGCAGGTCAGGTGTTGAACTGTGTAGGCTTTGACACAAATCGTTTAATCTATACTGACACGCATAGTGCAGTTATGACGGTGCAGAAAACATCAGGTGGTAAATTGGGTGACGTACTTGTGGGAAGACTCTCAGACGAACAGGAAAAACAACTAACACAATTCGATACATCTTAAGATACCAATGATCACAGTATCTGCACTTATACTGCTATCATCCCCTGTGTGCGTTTGGCTTGCTGTTATTGCTAGATAGTCTGTTGTAATTTTTGAAGAAAGTGGACGGAAGACGAATCAGAGTAAGTACCCGGCGATAGACATGACAACGTCAAGGAAGTGCACATTTCGGCACGGGAAGCAGTGCAGTCAAAAGCAGATAGGCGGCATCCCGGCGCTTCCGGTGCGTACTAAGACGTTACTCGGTATCGACGATTTTAGTCTTTTCCTAATGCACGGTATATCATCATTATTTTATATCCAAGTTTTACTTCTTCTGTAATGAGAATATACGTCTAGTTGCAACGATTCTGTTCGTTGATTCTGTAAATATAAATTGCAGTTGATCCTTCAAATACGTTCTGGTTTCAGACCCAAAGCTGCTTTGAACTTTAACCATGAATAAGGCGCACAGAGCTACAACTGTCGATAGAGATGGTTAAGGCATTCAATTGCGTTTAAGGAATACGCTGTTTAAATCACCGTTCGCGTATTCATACTTAAGCTTGTTTGCTTTTAAAAAAAATAAAAAACAAAAATTTACGCCTTGCTTCGTCCGAAAATGGGTAGTATCACGAGACGTCGGGGAACACTATACGATTTCAGTCAACTGCTGTCCAATCATTTTCAGGCAGGTGTCCGGATACTTTTCATTACATAGTGTACGTCGATCAATCTAATTGCGCTGATTCCATACAACCGACTGGCAGATACACACCCCTGTCATGACGTAAGCAACAGTAGAGGGCTACCAATAACAGCAAGTGACTACTCTTTAAGGAAAAAAAAAAAAAAAAAAAAAAAAGAACACCGCGAAAGGAATTATACGAAACGGATGCAAATCGGTAGGTGATTTCTTCAGGAGGAAGAGCTTTACAAACTGAGCAATTCAATATTCCGTTGGTCCACCTCTGACACTTATGGGAGCACTTATTAGGTTTGGCGTTGATTGATAGTGTTGTTGGATGTCTTCCTGAGGGATGTCATGCCAGATTCTGTCCAATCGGCGCATTAGATCGCCAGAATCCCGTGATGATTGGTGGGCACTGTCCATAATGCCCCGAAGGTTCTCATTTGGGGAGAGAATCGGTGACCTTGCTGACAAAGGTAGGGTTTGGCAAGTAGCAAGCAAGAAGACAAGCAGTAGAAACTCTCACCGTGTGTGGGCAGGCATTATCTTTCTGAAATATAAGTCTGGGGAACAAAACGTGGCATACAACATCATCGGCGTAGCTCAGTGTTTCAAAGGTGCCTCGGATGACAACCAAAGGAGTTCTGCTATGAAAAGAAATGGCACCCCAGACCATCACTCCCAGTTGTCGAGTCGTATGGAGGGCGACAGTCAGGTTAGTATCGCAGTGCTCTCCAGGGCGTATCCATTTACTTCTTCGGCCTGGAATCTCATTGACTGGAGTAGAATTGTCTTCAGTGATGAGTCCTGCTTCGAAGTGAGCCCCAATGACCAGCAAAGACATGCGTGCCTGTACGAAGGACAAGGTACTGGGAAGACTACAGCCGTCATGAAATAAGTGAAATGTATTCGCATTTGCGAATATGGATAAGCATCAACTTTATAAAGGAATGACGACAGTGAAAATTTGTATCGGACAGGAACACGAATCCGTATTTCCCGCTTATCGCGGACCGTCTCCTTCTACATCTACATCTACATCCATACTCTGCAAGCCACCTGACGGTGTGTGGTGGAGGGTACCTTGGGTACCTCTATCGGTTCTCCCTTCTATTCCAGTCTCGTATTGTTCGTGGAAAGAAGGATTGTCGGTATGCCTCTGTGTGGGCTCTAATCTCTCTGATTTTATCATCATGGTCTCTTCGCGAAATATACGTAGGAGGGAGCAATATACTACTTGACACCTCGGTGAAGGTATGTTCTCGAAACTTCAACAAAAGCCCGTACCAAGCTACTGAGCGTCTCTCTTGCACAGTCTTCCACTGGAGTTTATCTATCATCTTCGTAACGCTTTCACGATTACTAAATAATCCTGCAACGAAGCGCGCTGATCTCCGTTGGATCTTCTCTATCTCTTCTATCAACCCTATCTGGTACGGATCCCCCACTGGTGAGCAGTATTCAAGCAGTGCGCGAACAAGTGTACTGTAACCTACTTCCTTTGTTTCCGGATTGCATTTCCTTAGGATTCTTCCAAAGAATCTCACTCTGGTATCTGCTTTACCGACGACCAACTTAAAATGATCATTCCATTTTAAATCACTCCTAATGCCTGCTCCCAGATAATTTATGGAATTAACTGCTTCCAGTTGCTGACCTGCTATATTGTAGCTAAATGATAGGGGATCTTACTTTCTATGTATTCGCAGCACATTACACTTGTCTACATTGAGATTCAATTGCCATTCCCTGCACCATGCGTCAATTCGCTGCAGATCCTCCTGCATTTTAGTACAATTTTCCATTGTTACAACCTCTCGATATACCACAGCATCATCCGCAAAAAGCCTCAGTGGACTTTAGATGTTATCCACAAGGTCATTTATGTATATTGTGAATAGCAACGGTCCTTGGGCACTCCCCTGCGGCACACCTCAAATCACTCTTACTTCGGAAGACTTCTCTCCATTGAGAATGACATGCTACTTTCTGTTATCTAGGAACTCTCCAATCGAATCATGCAATTGGTCTGATAGTCTATATGCTCTTACTTTGTTCATTAAACGACTGTGAGGAACTGTATCGAACGCCTTGCGGAAGTCAAGAAATACGGCATCTACCTGGCAACCCGTGTCTATGGCAATCTGAGTCTCGTGGACGAATAGGGCGAGCTGGGTAACATTAGGCAATCCGGCCAGACACATGGTTGTCTACATAATGGAAGTTTGGATGTGGCCTTGAGTCTTTCTCGAATAATCTAATGGTAAGGTGACCGCTTGTGATAAGGGGAAAATCCAGGTTCGAGACCAGGCCCGGCACCAATTTTCATTGTCGTTATTCCATTATACAGCTGATGGTTGCCCATATTCGCAAATGCGAATACATTAACGCACCAAAAGTAATGGTCTCGGGTGCTGTTTCTTTTCATAGCAGGACCTCTTTGATTGTCATCCGCAACACCCTTAAAGAACAGCAGTACGGCCTGTTTTGTTGTCTTCCGTCGCAAACCATCCTGGGCTTACGTTTCAGCAAGCTAATGTCCGCTCATAGGCGGCGAGAGTTCCTATCGCTTGTCTTCGGTTTTGCCAAAGGCTTCCTTGGTCAGCAGGGTTGCTGGATCTGTCCCCAATTGGGAACTTTTGGAGCATTATGGGTAGGGCCCACCAACAAGCTCGGAATTTTGACGAAGTAACGTGCTAATTGGACAGAATTTGGTACGATATCGCTCAGGAGGATATCCAGCAACTGTATCAATCACTGCCAAGTCGAATAACTGCTTGCGTAGGGGCCAGATGTGGACCGACAAGTAACTCGCTTCGTCAGTATGTGAAGCTCTCTGTCTAATAAATCATCCAATTTTTTTTTTTTGCAAAGCATATGTTTGTCTCTACATTTACATCACATTTGGTGATTTCCGTCCAATTCCGATAATTCCTTTGTGGTGCGTCTTTTTTTGTCATCATTATCTTTATTTAGTCAAGGAAATTACTTTCAGTGTTTAAATAAACAAGTATTAGAAACAAAGTGATTAGTTACAATCATAATTTTTTGGTCATCAGTCTACTGACTGGTTTGATGCGGCCCGCCACGAATTCCTTTCCTGTGCTAACCTCTTCATCTCAGAGGAGCACTTGCAACCTACGTCCTCAATTATTTGCTTGACGTGTTCCAATCTCTGTCTTCCTCTACAGTTTTTGCCCTCTACAGCTCCGTCTAGTACCATGGAAGTCATTCCCTCATGTCTTAGCAGATGTCCTATCATCCTGTCCCTTCTCCTTATCAGTGTTTTTCACATATTCCTTTCCTCTCCGATTCTGCGTAGAACCTCCTCATTCCTTACGTTATCAGCCCACCTAATTTTCAACATTCGTCTATAGCTCCATATCTCAAATGCTTCGATTCTCTTCTGTACCGGTTTTCCCACAGTCCATGTTTCACTACCATACAAAGCTGTACTCCAGACGTACATCCTCAGAAATTTCTTCCTCCAATTAAGGCCGGTATTTGATATTAGTAGACTTCTCTTGGCCAGAAATGCCTTTTTTGCCATAGCGAGTCTGCTTTTGATGTCCTCCTTGCTCCGTCCGTCATTGGTTATTTTACTGCCTAGGTAGCAGAATTCCTTAACTTCATTGACTTCGTGACCATCAATCCTGATGTTAAGTTTCTCGCTGTTCTCATTTCTACTACTTCTCAATACCTTCGTCTTTCTCCGATTTACTCTCAAACCATACTGTGTACTCATTAGACTGTTCATTCCGTTCAGCAGATCATTTAATTTTTCCTCACTTTCACTCAGGATAGCAATGTCATCAGCGAATCCTATCATTGATATCCTTTCACCTTGTATTTTAATTCCACTACTGAACCTTTCTTTTATTTCCATCATTGCTTGCTCTGTGTACAGATTGAAGAGTAGGGGCGAAAGGCTACATCCTTGTCTTACACTCTTCTTAATACGAGCACTTCGTTCTTGATCGTCCACTCTTATTATTCCCTCTTGGTTGTTGTACATATTGTATATGACCCGTCTCTCCCTATAGCTTACCCCTACTTTTTTCAGAATCTCGAACAGCTTGCACAATTTTATACTGTCGAACGCTTTTTCCAGGTCGATCGCCAGACTCATATATTCTACACACCAACGTGAATAGTCGTTTTGTTGCCACTTCCCCCAGTGATCATAATAATGAATCTTAAAACGTAATAAGTCACAGAGTCCAGTAGAAATACTTACATCTACATCTACATTTATACTCCGCAACCCACCCAACGGTGTGTGGCGGAGGACACTTTACGTTCCACTGTCATTACCTCCCTTTCCTGTTCCAGTCGCGTATGGTTCGCGGGAAGAACGACTGTCGGAAAGCCTCTGTGCGCGCTCGAATCTCTCTAATTTTACGTTCGTGATCTCCTCGGGAGATACCTGATCCAGAAACGCACCCTCTCGAAACCTGGACAGCAAGCTACACCGCGATGCAGAGCGCCTCTCTTGCAGAGTCTGCCACTTGAGTTTGCTAAACATCTCTGTAACGCTATCACGCTTACCAAATAACCCTGTGACGAAACGCGCCGCTCTTCTTTGGATGTTCCCTATCTCCTCTGTCAGCCCGACCTGGTACGGATCCCACACTGATGAGCAATACTCAAGTATAGGTCGAACGAATGTTTTGTAAGCCACCTCCTTTGTTGATGGACTACATTTTCTAAGGACTCTCCCAACCTGGTAACCGCCTTACCAACAATTAATTTTATATTATCATTCCACTTCAAATCGTTCCGTACGCATACTCCCAGATATTTTACAGAAGTAATTGCTAGTTTGGAACTTCCGACACTATCTAATAGGTCATTTATATATATTGGGTAAGGCATGGTCTCATAACACTCCCCTGTGGCACGCCAGAGGTTACTTTAACGTCTGTAGACGTCTCTCCATTGAGAACAACATGCTGTGTTCTGTTTGCTAAAAACTCTTCAATCCAGCCACACAGCTGGTCTGATATTCCGTAGACTCTTACTTCGTTTTGGCGCGATATCGCTCAGGAGGATATCCAGCAACTCTTATCAGTCAATGCCAAGTCGAATAAGTGCTTGCGTAGGGGCCAGATGTGGACCGACAAATAACTAGCTTCGTCAGTAAACGGGTAAAGATGTTATTGTCACTCGTAGCTGCCAACAGGATAAACAAGATCGAAAAAGGAAATGTTGAAGCCCTTCGCCGGTTGTAAATAGTATCCAGCAGCATCCCACATTCTTGTTCCTCAAGCAACAGAGCCGAGATGAGGTGCAGATCAACGGCACGCAGGGGCCGAAAGGTCAGCACCAGAGCCTGAGCGGCCGGTCAGGCGCAGAGCGGCGAGCTCGCCTGTCCCACGCCCGCTGTTATGACATTTGCCGGGGCTGGGCCACGTGACCGGGGCGCACGCTGTCATTGGCCGGCCGTTCGCAGGTGGCGCCCGCGGCGGCGCGCTGCCGAGGCGCCGCGCCGCGCCTGGTAGAGCGACCGCTAGTCCGCCTGGTGACCCCGCAGGGAGCGGTGGCAGTCGACCGGAGCAGCACGCCACCGCCGCGCGCTCTGGACTGTCGCCAGCCGAGCACGCGGCCGCCTGCCACTGACCGCCGCATCTCCTGCGTCACTAGTGTGCCAGTGAACGGCGCCAGTTGTGTTACCAGCTGACTGGCGTCATAATTTGTGGATTCTGCTCAAAGCGAAGAGCATTGTTGTGTGAAATTTCCGTTTTTGAAAACTTCAAGTGGACGAGATTGTGGTGGATTCATTTCAGCCAAAAAGCTTCACCGTCAGACAAGTGTTTCTTTCCCCGTCGTGGACGTCACTGGAGTATCCCGAACTCGTCGACTAGTACTCCTTAAGCAGTTATTCGAGGTAAATCTTATCACGTGTCATTACTCGAAACTAAGTGTGTTTTCTACATAGTCGTTTGTAAGAAATATCGTTTTTGTCACAGAACTATCGCATGTGAATTCCTCATTTTCCATAGCTCAGCTTTTCACGTATGTTGACTCTCCACTTTTGATCACTTCTTTCCCTTGAAATGAGTCCAGCGCAGATGTGGAATTTTTTTCATTTTCGTCGTGCAGAGAAGTACACGATGAATTATAAAGTAACAGTAGCTATCTATCGTTCTTGACGTTCCAATAGTCTCAGACAATAATAGTCCACAGGCTGTTCATTCTGCAGGAGAAAAAAAGCCTTTAATTTTGCCATGAAGTAGTCATAAAAACGCCTTATATCTTCTGTTACAACAGGCGCAATTTTCATTGATCTCCTACCAGAACAAATGAAGAGGACAGTTTGTTCCCATCGGCCATTTATTGTTATTCCGAAGTGAGAGCACCACTACCTTCAGGCTGGAGCGCATAACAAAGGATTTATAACCGTCTCCCAAAGTAATGTTGATTTGGTGTTTTGCCAAAAGTGTTCATCCAAAGGATATTTTTAAACTGAAAATGGGCGACGTTATAGTGCTTATTGGTTGTCCGTGATGTTTAAGGAATGTAGAAATTGGAAATTTGTGATAAGTTACTATGGGACCAAACTGCTGAGGTCATCGGTCCCTAGGCATACACACCACTTACTCTAACTTTAACTTACGCTAAAGACAAAACACACACACACTCACGCCCGAGTAAGGAGTCGAACCTCCGACGGGGGGAGCCGCGCAAATCGTGGCAAGGCATTTAAGGAATGTACCAAGTACTGTTTGTAGCTATCATCCCTTTTGTAGTTACACGCTATCATCTTATTGTGTTGTTCTTCCAAAGTAGCTCACATTTGCTGAAAATGAATTGCAAAAATAAAATGCTACACATAGCATACTCATTTACGACTCCGTCACTAGCAGCCAACGATAATTTGGCTTTGAAATTCGAGTTCTTTTGTAAATGCGAGAAAGCTAACGGGTTCCTGGATATGCGTGCTCGAGACAACTCGCTCGGAATAACCAAGCGAAACCGGTATGACGTTACGTAAGTTGGCAGCGGGGATGGAGAACCGCAAAGCCTAGGACACGGAGCGCCCAGTCCGCATTCCTAACGTCTCTGTGCCTTCAGAGTTCCTTTCTCCGCCCTTTCCAGGGGAAAGAATGTTTCCTCTGAACGGCTTCATAATAATTAGATGTCAGCTTAAAATACTTGAAAGTCGACCATGAACTTCCAATTTTGCTTTTAAATCCCCTCGTCTTTCTCAGATTTAATCAAGAGTGTGGCAGGAATTATGGTCAAGAGGAGCTTCAGGCGCTTTATCGCAACATTTACGTATGAGCCCAGAAATAAAAGTTCTGTTGTTCTATATAAACAAAAGGGGAATTAGATTTCGTATAGGATGTGATACGCAATACCAGTGACTTCGTCACAGGTTAAGTGAGAACGTACAACTGTTATATCGAGAGTGTGGGTACAAAGCACAATCGAACGGTAGCTTCGTCTGAGAACAGAAGGGGAAAACGATCCCAGCATGCTGTGTGCTAACCTGGATATGACCGGTAGGTGCTGGAGCTCATGGTTAGCTTAGGCTCTGCTTTATTGATGAAGCTCGTGTAATAAGGATGCGCCTGCATAGGGTAACGCAACCGAATATTCATTTCCGAACCTGCAAGACATAACCATAGTATGAGACTGACGCATAACCACCTACATTAAGCACAACACTGTTTGATTTTGAAGTAGGACACAACGGTTGGGGAAACCGACACTAGCGCCCGGGTTCCCGGGTTCGACTCCCGGCGGGCTCAGGGATTTTCTCTGCCACGTGATGACTGGGTGTTGTGTGATGTCCTTAGGTTAGTTAGGTTTAAGTAGTTCTAAGTTCTAGGGGACTGATGACCATAGATGTTAAGTTCCATAGTGCTCAGAGCCATTTGAACCATTTTTGAAACCGACACTATCTCGCTAGATCCTGTAGCTCGCGCTCTCTGAGCGCCGGTGTCATAAAGATTATTTGTTATCTCTATCAATCTTTCCACTGAAGAGATCAGTAGTAACAAGTGTTCGGTGCCCACCAACGTGAAATGTACATGATTTTCCTTATTGAATTCAAGTTACTGTTTGCCATTTCCACCGAATCGCTTTATTTCCTTGCAGTTTTTATTTCAATTATCCCATCTCCACAAGGCTCTCGTCGCTATATACTTACGTCAGTTGATATCCAAGATACACATGTTAGTAATTCAGTTTAGCACGAAATAAAATCCGAGTGTCAATACTGCTGCAGTATAGGCAGCAGAATGACTGCTAGCTGAAAGTGAGTAGTTGTCTCGCCTGGAATTCGACTTGTAGAGTAGCTTTACTGATTTTGTTATTTGTGTATAATTGTTGGTCGTGTCGATGGTTATGGGTTGTGGAGCAGAATTAGTAATTACTACATTCAGAAATAAAGCTGATAAGAATCTATGATTTTATATTTCGACAGTATGTCAATATATTCATTGGGATTTTCATTTTTCTCCTGATTACACAATTTATTAGAGATCCAAATTAAAACAACCTGAGATTCGTGTGAATTCAGGAAGTATTCTGCTTATTACCTCTGCCATAGGCCACTCCAGTAGTGCCGTCGAAAACCATACAACATCGCAGTAATGTAACTACTTCAATACAAATTAAGTATTCACGAGGATCCGTTGTTTCTGTGGACTACGGTGAAATGTGGAAGACGGGAGCTGTTATTTACGTACTAAGGCATTTATGATGCTTTTTCATTAAATGTAAACTAGTTGCCACTGACTGGCGTAAAATTTCTCTGCTTTCGTGTACGAAGTGTTTCGTTTTCCTTAAGTGCGTACGCTTATATTATTACGTAAAAATAAGAGATTGGCTCTGTGAATATACACAGTATTTCAAGTTGTATTAATAATCTTGTGATAGTCATTCCTAGACTACAATGTTAACTTGTTGAGGAACTGGGAATGTATCAACGTCTGAAAGTATCTAGTATCCTCGCGAATGAGAAATCAATTACCCAGCATAGTATGTAGGCGCATAGCAATATTACTCTTAAGTAAGGCAATGCTTACATGTAATGCAATGTGGAATTTGTAGCTTTCATGCAAAGGCCTGAATTAAACTGACCGCAGGCGTTTTTTTACTGTTGTCACTTCTCGTGTTTTTCGTCCTCAACGACTCAGCATCTACTTCCGTCTCATCTACACTCCTGATGTGGTAACATCTATAATTTGTTCACTTTCGGACATCGCTTGTTCATTTCGACAAGCACAGAAAATCAAATATTTAAAGTCTGTTTTTGAGAATGTGAAGTCAATTTACTAAAAAGAAAAAAAAAGAAACCAGCAGTGATCATTCCATGTGTACCACCATACTGGCAGCCTATTAATTAACATTCTATTGTTCTATATATCTATAGATTGCACTTCAGTAAGGAAATCCAAGGCGAATCCGACCACTATTCTGAATCGAGTAGTGGTACTGAAAATAATGATCGTTTGGTTTAAGTACTCTTGCAGCATAAAATGTTTTTTGGAGATCGACGTTTTAATTTCCGAATGATGTTCGTTAAAAACATCAACCTCGTTCCTTTTCGTATTTCTGCCACAAATGGGCATGCAAATGAAGACCAGAACCAGAAAAAAAACTATGACAAGCTTTTTAATACTATGAAGGTAAAGAAAACCTAATATTTCCAGAGAATAAGAACTGAACAAAAATGAGCAGTGATGATTGTACAAACACGTTTGGACAGTCAAAATATTAGTTTCTTCCACGAAATAGACAGATCTAAATTCCCATAAATGGAGATCATATTGGCTGAATATTTGCGTAAGGCGCCATAATCTTGTCAAATTAACTCCCAAAGTACTATCTTCTTAGAAAGACTCGAGATAATTGACGAAATATGGTGTAAGATGCTGAATTAAAAGATATGAATTGGATCACATTGCAAAACGTGTGGAGGTCTGCGGGTATTGCGATTAAATTACGAGCTACTTTCAGTTCAAACACTGGGGATGTGCTCGTGGAGTTAAGCAGAGTTCATTCTGTTTCTCAAGGCCTCTTCTTCCTGCAGTTGGTCAAGGGCGCATAGCGTACACTTTGGCTACGATGCCAGAAGAGAAGAAGAAAACACACTCTTTGCAGATAGTAATTTACCGATGGTGTTGTAATATTTCTTGTAAGATTTGTTCTACTTGTTGGCCTGATTACGCAATAGCGGTGTACTTTCTTTTACGGTAATTCGATTGGCATATGTCTTCTTTCAAATCGCCAAAATTGTGATCTTAATATAATTATACGTTTTTTTACTATAAAAGACAGGGGGAATGTAACGATGTTACTATCTATGCTCGACGGATCCTCACCCAGTCTTGCTTTCTTCTTCACAAACGAGCCAGTACATGGTACCTAAGCTAATGAACTCTGATGATGCTGTCGAATACGACGTGAAGTAATGGACAGAAAGTACTCGGTAAACTTGCCGCGTCAAATTCGAAAAAAAGTCCTGTCGGGGATAGATCCCGGGGTGGACATGGAAAGCTTGGGATTTCATTCGAATTTGATGTGACTGCTTTATAGGCAACGTTTTATCCAGGCACTCCGTCACGAAAGGCTTCATAGTTAACACCGCGTTCTTCAGTGAGTTTACGGAGTGTGATGTTAAAGAGCCTCGTTTAACACAGGTTACACTGCAGGCGTTGCAGCAACAGCCCGCTGCATGTCCGGGCCTGCAGAAGCCACTAGCGGCTGTTCAAGGCAGCAGAGAAAGTGGCGGGTCCAAACGGCACGTCACCGAACGGACGACAACAACAGAAGTGCACGGTGATTTATCAGATATAAAATTACAATTACGTAGGTACTACAGGGGATTCCTTATCCAAATGCTAGAACCAGCCATGTATCGCAACAGTGTGCAAGCGGGTGTGTAAAGAACTATTTGGTTCACTTCCAGTAAAACTATACACATATTTTTCGGCGTTGGCCGGTGAGTGACAGAAGGAAACTACGACGATTTTAGTTGTTTTCTCATTTCTCTCGTTTTGCAGCTTAGGCGTTTTGCACAACATGTTCTAAAAATACATTGTAATTTTAAACTCCTTCACAGTGCAACCATTTGCATACAGGTTTTGGGAATACGTACAAAAAAGATTATCCTTGAAAGAAAAGTGATAGTGGCAGATGCTGCTGCTTGTGGCAAAGAAAGCTATTTACGGAAATAGTTTAATGCCTGATATTTGAATTAAAGGTGTCATAAACTTTTAAAATGACAATGCTGTTTCACTAAAAACCACTCCTATTTTTCTTTCATTAGCTGTGGAAAGTCCATTAGCATCCTGCACAGAAAATGCTACGTAGAGATAGACTTTCAGTGAAATGGGCAGACTGCTTCGTCTGCTTAATTACCCCCTCGTGTGCTGCTGGGAGCCCCCTCACCAGATTTGTTTACCCATTAGCGTAACCTGAGAACGCCATCTCGTATTTTGTCATTTCCGCTCAATAGTGTTCCGTCTCTCCGCGCTCAGAAGTGGACCCACAGGCGTCGCTAACACAGGAAAGAAAGATTAAACAATGCGCAAAAGTTACCACCGCCTTAACCAGTCCGTCGCTGAAAATTGCTTCCTATTCAAATTATATAACAGTTTCTGATGTCCTTGATTTAATGAAGATTCTAATTCAATTCTGATAATCTTGTCCGCGTGTCGGAAAGTGATAAAATCACGTACGGGCTATTTACGATGAGAATGTGAAGGTAACTGCGACTGCAATTATTAGAGGACAGTTGGTGGTATTCGTCTTCAGTCCCTGCAACTTCATCATAGCAGTATGAAGCGAATATGCCCAAGTTCGTAAACTCTATGAACTAAATAGGTATCTGCTCTAGGGTAGCCGATAACCACTGCGTGCTTCACCCCTGGAACGTATAAGCTTCAAGACCGATTAGCAGTGTACGTCTTCACAGCTAATTGATCATTTCTGTGACAGTCATTGTAGTCAGCCCATGTGGTGCAACTTATAGTTCGCAAAGCGCTAATCCGTATTAAGAAACTATTCTTGTGTATGAATCCCTTTGATGAAACTTCATTACTTTTTACCGAAAGTGGTCTCTTGACCACCCTGCTGAGTACTTCATTTTGTAAGTTAACAAACAGAACGGAACTGTGTGTGCAATTAATTTCGATGTCATGATCCATATCCAAAATAAAATGTATAAACATGATGACCACTGTCCACAGAGAGAGTGAATGTCGCGTGGTAGCTTTGCGGGTACGCGACACGGTGGAGATAAATAACGTACAGCTGTCGTGAGCACCTATGGAAGGTGACTGAATGACGGTGAAACAACTAATTGGGGTCGAAATTTTGGACGTCCATGGATTATCACAGCCAGCCGCTGTGGTCGAGCGGTTTTAGGCACTTCAGTCTGGAACCACGCGGCCGCTACGGTCGTAGGTTCCAATCTTGCTTCGGGCGTAGGTGTGTGTGATGTCCTTAGGTTAGTTAGGTTTAAGTAGTTCTAAGTTCTAGGGGCTAATGACCTCAGATGTTAAGTCCCGTAGAACTCAGAGCCATTTGAACCATTTGGATTATCACAGAACACGGGTTCAGAGGCTTGCCCACCCTCTAATGCAAGACAGGTGGCGATGTGTGACAGATCTGACGAAAACTGTAGTGCTGGTGCATGCACAAGTGTTTCATTCCACACACTTCGGAGCAGTTTGTTGGATATGGTTTCCACAGCAGACGACCGCTACGTATTGCCATGTCGACTCAACGACAACGTCAGTTACGAAGGTAGTGGGCACCGGATCATCGAGATAGAAACCATGGACCCATATAAATGTGTTTCCTGATCAGATCATTGGACAGTGGGTCAATGAAAACACGTCACCTCATTCGATCATCGGTCTGTGGATCAATGGAAACATGTCACCTGATCGTATGGTTGGGCCATGTGTCAGTAGAATGGTATGACCTGATCGAATGAATCACATTTCTCGTTACACCAGATCGATGGTCGAGGCCGGATACGCTGTCATACCGGCGAATGGTAGCACGAAGCATCCACTGCACCACGAAGACAAGTCAGTGGGGCAGTATTATGCTATGGGAGCCATTTATCTGGGCTTGCATGGTACCTGCAGTACTTCAACTTTACTGTGGAATAGATGCATCCTTTCATGCTTGATATCTTTCCCTTCGGCAGTGGCTCAGCCACCAGGATGTTACCGTAATGTTGCTACAGTGAATTGGAAAGCAAGAAGTATGGGCCACAAAAGTCAACTGATTTGAACCCGAGGTAACTCGTTTGGGACTTACTGGGCGCCAGTTCGGCGCACCCGCAAACCACCGGCCCATAAATAGGGTAACAGAACAGCGTGAGCTGTGCGTAGACCTCTGGTGCTGCATACCTCCGGAAACCTACTCGTGTATTGTCGAATCCAAGCTACGCAGGATCGTACTGCGTTCGAAAGGTAGAACAGCGAGCTATGAACTCCTCTCTGTCTGAACAGGCCTCGGAAGGCCCAACGGTACCGACCGACCACTGCGTAATTCTCAGCCGATACGCGTCGCTGGATGTGGGTGAATATGGTGGGGCACGTGGTCAGCATTCCGCTCTCCCGGCCGTCGTCAGTTTTCGTGACCAGAGATGCTACTTCTCAATCAAGTAGCTCCTTGATTGTCCTCACAAGGGCTGAGTGCCTCCCGCTTGCCAATGGCGCGCAGCAGATCCGGACGGTCACTTCCAAGTGCTAGCCAAGCTCGACCGTGCTAGCCAAGCCCGATGGCCTTTGGCAACACGCTATTAAGCAGGTGGTCGTACTGTTGTAGCTCTTGTGTGCATGCTCAGAGGAGGGAGGATAGCAGGGAGGGGAAAGGGTCTGCTTAAGCATGGTGACAGGAAAGCCATCAATGGAGGAAACTGTGTCGCCCATTCTTCTGACGCAGTGTAGGAGTCCAGTTGTCCAGAATAACTCAAGACAGGGGGCAAGAGAGAGACTAAATCTCATCGGCATTTACAGGTGGGAGCCCGAAACAGTTCAAAATTAAACTGCCTTCTGGAAAACAATGTAAGAGACTCTAACGCCATGAGGAACCTACCCTGTTGTGTCACGTTTTGTATACAAGTGCGCATCGGTCCTAGTGCAAGATCTTTCATTAATCGTGTGCCTCCACGCCTAATATAAGTGAACGCCAGTTCGAAGCTCCACGCTCAGATCTTCTGACAAATACAAGGGCATGTTGAAAAGTAATGAATCCGAATTTTTTAATGTGAAAAGTTGGAAATCTTTCTAAATAAAACGAACTTTATTAACATTCTACATCTTTAGTATTGACGTCTACATATTTATTTCTCAACTACGTCATCTTAGCCACACCCACATTTCTCCCGACGAGAAACTAGTTTGTTGATACCCTCGCTATAGAATGTCTGACTTGCACCACTTCATCGCTATCAAGGTGAATCCCTATGAAGTGTTCTTTAAGGTTTGGAAATAGATGAAAATCGGATGGGGTAAAGGCGGGACTGGACTACAGAGGATGCTCAAGACAGTGAGCACAAGGCATGGTTGGGCCGGAATTTTCATCGCTCCTCTGATGCTAAATGTCTATCAAAGTTGAATTTTTCTGTGCTAGTGTATACAGAGGTACCATATAAAACGAAAACAAAAAACAAGCTTTGACAGAAGAGGAGGAGCAATGAAATTCGACAATTTGTGAGCCTTAGTGCTAAATAAAACACACATTGCCAACTCTTATGTCTTTTTTTTTCCATTCTGCATTCTGAATTTTTGCAGCTAACGTCCGCAATGTTTTGTTGGGCGCGTTCCGATCTCCGCGTTGAGGTAAGTTTTACAATCTACAGCTCCCTAAAGTACCGTGGAGTTATTTTCTGATATCTTAACAAGTGTCCTATCATCCTGTCCTTCGTCTTTTCAATGTTTTCCACATGTTTATCTCGTCATAGGCTCTGTGGAGAACCCCCTCATTTTTTATCAGTTCATTTAGTTTTCACTATACTTTTACAGCACCTCATCTCAAATGCTTCCATTCTCTTATTTTCCAATTCTCCCGAAGGCCATCATCCACTTCCATACAATGTTGTGCTCCAAACGTACATTCCCAGAAATTTCTTCCTCACATTAATTTCGATGTATGACACTAGTCGACTTCTTTGATCGGGAATGCTCTCTACACCTGTGACAATCTGCATTTTATGTCTTTCCTATACTCTCTGTGGTGTATCATTTTGCTTCCAATATAGCTCGCTTTATCTACTTCATGTTCACCAATTTTGATATCAAAATTATCACTCATTTCATTTCTGCATCTTCTCTTCAGTTTCACCTTTCATCCGTTTACTCTGAATGCATCGTCTGTGTCCGCTTGACTGTGCATTCCATTTAACAGCCCCTGCGATCCTTCTCCACTTTCACTGTAATCAGTGAATCTTACCATCGATGTTCTTTCAACCTGAACTTTACTCGAAGTGCTTAACTGTTGTTGTATTTCCGTCATTGCTTATTCGATATATGCATTGAACAGCTGGGGCGAGAGACTACACCCCTGTCTTACACCCTTTTTAATCCGAGCACTTCTGTTCTTCTTTCTTCCATTCTTATTGTTCCCTCTCGGTTCTTGTACATACTCACTACCAGTCCTTCCCTACAGTTTACACGTTTCTTCGTAAGACTTTCGAACATCTTGCATCATTTTATATTTTCGATCGCTTGTAACAGTTTGGGAACGTATATTGATTTTTCTTAAACCTTATTTCTTTTATCAGTTGCATAGTCAGGACTGCGTCTCTTTCCTTAGGCCAAAGTGGTCGTCATCGAATTATCTACTGTAGAAGTTCCACAGCATTCGTCGGCGCGTCTCCTTGGTGTTTCGCAGCGGTCGGATGATATCAGAAATCGACCGTTTCGCAATTACTATATTGTAGTGCCTGAGGATGTACCTCGCAGTAAGGGACGGAAAAGTAGGCACAGAATCATAAACTGAATCAGTGCCTAGGGGCTGTAAAACCAATGTCACAAAATGTACAAATCCTTACAATCATTTAAACGACAATGTTTGGCACGCTCTGGTTGTTAGTTTCGTCACTTGGCGTAGTTTCGTGTGAGTCCTGACCCTGGAATGGGCCCTTCTAGTCACCTGCGGAGCTATATGTAACTTGAGGGAGTGGAAAGGGTGACTCATGTTCCACAAGGCTTACGGGCGCGAAACTGCGGCGCTCTTAAGCATGTAGCACTTCACGACAGCGGAGAGCTGCGATTTCACTGTAAAGGCCACGGGTCAAGTTGTTTCACAACGTATAGCGGGCTAGCGTATCATTCAGGGGCGCAGACGCCGGCCATTAACTTGCAGTTGAAACACATTATTTGTACATGCACACTTCTGAAGCCATATGCGTAAATTAATATGCTCTTTAAAATAGCAAGAAAACGTACTTCAGAAACAAAAGTACGGGATCATAGTGCAGGTTATGAACTGGTACGACAAGTCCACCGCAACACGAGGAAGCGTTACTGGCAACTGCTGCGTTAGGGCGAAGAAATCGGTGCAAACAATTTACTTACTTATTTTGTAGTGCTGACACTCCAGGAAGAGTAATGATGGGTGCCATCATATTACATTTACTTCTATTGAGTTAGTAACGATAACGGTGAAAATGATTGGATTTATTGTCCTTTGCAAATAGTGTTAAGTACGAACAACTTCGTATAGGAAACGATTCTTTTCTTTCTTGACGATGAATGTCATCTGATTTTGTCCTCGGGTCTTTTATTCCACACAGAAGGAACATAACACGTGAAATGCCTCCATTTATGTTTGTGTTTGGACGTTCGCATCACCCCAAAAGCAACGGCTTTCAACTGACTCCTGCCACCAGACCTTACCCACATTTGTGGCGAAACGTTGTTATGGGTGTTTTATTATCACCTTCTGCCATGATGTAAGTTCCCATGAGCATTACTGATAACTATGTGTCCGGAAAGGCGAAGAAAATAAGTTTTTCTTGCAGTTCAAGGCCCTCTGTCAAATGTTAGTCAGAATTTTGTTGACCTCTACAGCGTGTTCCATACATCTATCTTATCCCTCTTAATCAGACGGCATTTACTATTTTCTTATCATTTCTGCAATGCGTGACACACAGCAAAAAAAGAAAAAAATCTTATTCCACACCAGGAAGTATTGTGATAAATATACCTGAATGTATTTTGTGAATTTCTTGCAGGCGTATGAAATGTGAAACTATATACTATACCAACAGGATGAGGTTATGTGGTCAACTTTTTAGTCCCACAGAATACACCTGCTTGCTGGAAGCAACTGAAGCGTACGTGGCAGAAACTAGCTTATTTCCAGAATTGGAATAAAGACAGTGTTTCCACAGTTTTCACTGACGATAGATAAGTGCTTTCACCAACAGCCATCCGGTTTCGACTCTCCAGTTCTGTTACTTATTGCATATAACCCCGTTTTTTAACTGGAAATCTTCAACTATTACGTCCTCGCAACCGCAAATAACACAGTATTAAACGTACCGTACAGTGATTTACTCAACAGCCTTATCTTCAACAGAGCAAAGATCATTAAAATATTTGAACAAGATTCTGTGCATGAAGAAACTGGTAGGTATTGTTCACTTGATCTCGGTTTCCACTGGGAATAAATCAGTCGGTTACGCGGAACTGGCCCGTAAACAGTTACAAACTTAGCAACTATCTTGATATTTTTGGCACCTGTTATATCCTATATAAACGATGTCTTATCGGACTGCTACACTGTGTCAGAGTTTTGAAAATTCAAGTACCCCAATCACCGACGTTCGGGCCACGTGAAAACCGCGCAATCATGAGGCGAGAAAATCAAAATTTAAAACACACAATTTGTCTGCTATTTACACTCCTGGAAATGGAAAAAAGAACACATTGACACCGGTGTGTCAGACCCACCATACTTGCTCCGGACACTGCGAGAGGGCTGTACAAGCAATGATCACACGCACGGCACAGCGGACACACCAGGAACCGCGGTGTTGGCCGTCGAATGGCGCTAGCTGCGCAGCATTGGTGCACCGCCGCCGTCAGTGTCAGCCAGTTTGCCGTGGCATACGGAGCTCCATCGCAGTCTTTAACACTGGTAGCATGCCGCGACAGCGTGGACGTGAACCGTATGTGCAGTTGACGGACTTTGAGCGAGGGCGTATAGTGGGCATGCGGGAGGCCGGGTGGATGTACCGCCGAATTGCTCAACACGTGGGGCGTGAGGTCTCCACAGTACATCGATGTTGTCGCCAGTGGTCGGCGGAAGGTGCACATGCCCGTCGACCTGGGACCGGACCGCAGCGACGCACGGATGCACGCCAAGACCGTAGGATCCTACGCAGTGCCGTAGGGGGCCGCACCGCCACTTCCCAGCAAATTAGCGACACTGTTGCTCCTGGGGTATCGGCGAGGACCATTCGCAACCGTCTCCATGAAGCTGGGCTACGGTCCCGCACACCGTTAGGCCGTCTTCCACTCACGCCCCAACATCGTGCAGCCCGCCTCCAGTGGTGTCGCGACAGGCGTGAATGGAGGGACGAATGGAGACGTGTCGTCTTCAGCGATGAGAGTCGCTTCTACCTTGGTGCCAATGATGGTCGTATGCGTGTTTGGCGCCGTGCAGGTGAGCGCCACAATCAGGACTGCATACGACCGAGGCACACAGGGCCAACACCCGGCATCATGGTGTGGGGAGCGATCTCCCACACTGGCCGTACACCACTGGTGATCGTTGAGGGGACACTGAATAGTGCACGGTACATCCAAACCGTCATCGAACCCATCGTTCTACCATTCCTAGACCGGCAAGGGAACTTGCTGTTCCAACAGGACAATGCACGTCCGCATGTATCCCGTGCCACCCAACGTGCTCTAGAAGGTGTAAGTCAACTACCCTGGCCAGCAAGATCTCCGGATCTGTCCCCCATTGAGCATGTTTGGGACTGGATGAAGCGTCGTCTCACGCGGTCTGCACGTCCAGCACGAACGCTGGTCCAACTGAGGCGCCAGGTGGAAATGGCATGGCAAGCCGTTCCACAGGACTACATCCAGCATCTCTACGATCGTCTCCATGGGAGAATAGCAGCCTGCATTGATGCGAAAGGTGGATATACACTGTACTAGTGCCGACATTGTGCATGCTCAGTTGCCTGTTTCTATGTGCCTGTGGATCTGTCAGAGTGATCATGTGATGTATCTGACTCCAGGAATGTGTCAATAAAGTTTCCCCTTCCTGGGACAATGAATTCACGGTGTTCTTATTTCAATTTCCAGGAGTGTATTTTGAATGATAATGTAATTTTCGCCATATTTATGATCCTCTGCAAAATGTCGCGGTTTTGTGGAAGTATTGTGCCATCGCGGATGAAGGCGCATTACTAAATGTAATTTGAAAAATGTTATGTACGATGCATATTTATTCTGGAATATCATTAGGTTTGTTTAAGGATTTTTATGGTCATGGAAACTGTCGATTAGTTACATAAAATACATTAATATCACTCTTGGTAGGGAGAAGAACCGAAGATATCTCTAAGTGATGTAACTGCCTTCAAACATTGTGACAACTCCACACATACTTCAACCAGAAAAAGATCTGTAGTAACATATAGAGTACCTAATTTGCACACAAGCAATTACGCGCGACCAAACTTTACGCGTGAAGCAATGTTGAGAGTATCCTATACTTCTGATTCGTTTTGACAGCAAGCCTATATGCATGTTCAGTAACAAGCACACACAGAAAACTCTTTCGATGTGATCACCGACTTTTTACTCATAAACTTATACATATTAAGTTTAGGAACAGCTTTAAGTTTTTGCGATAGGTTCCTTAAATTTTTCTCCTCTCTCACGGCAAACACCATGTCAGTGTGAAAAACAACAGTGTCGTGCACTCGTTAGTAGTAAAGTTAATTTACGCCCCCCAAACAAGTTTCCTCCTCAACAGATTCTTTCCGTAAACGATACTCGTTTCTTGTCATGCTGTCACTGATGACGGTGTGCTTTTGATTGCTCACATTATTTTGATGTCCGACTTCCACGCCCAGCGCCCGTAACGTTCCTGGATGCTCATCTTTTATGCACTGTAGTGTGCTATTCATTTCTGAGAAAACGGAAGTGTCACAAAACAACTAACGAAACATTCAATTCACCGATGTTAGAAAGCCGCTGGCTTCGAATTACACAGGGTTGTGTGCGATATGTCATAATAAACGCTTCGATTTATCGATTGTACCTAAACACACAAGATTCCTTAGACTTAACGAGGTTGTCTCAAAAGACAGGAATACTAGTTAGACTTATCAAGAAATTAGAGTTATCGACGTTCGAATTATTCGTCGTAGTGGCAGTTGCCGGTGATGCGACTTGTTCATGGACAAAACGCCTCACTTCTGACAACATCTGTCTGCAGAACACTATGTTCAGTTGACGACGGCACATTTAATTTTGATGAACGTCGCGTACTGCAGGAAATAATAGACTGCTGCAGCGCCGCGTTGTACGGCCAGGCGCATGGCAGCAGACGAATCGCCTTCGCTCCGCTTTCAGGCCATCCTCACGATTGGAGAGCTTTTTTGTTCTTTTTTTACTTTTTTATTTTTGTTATACATGGCCCGAAATCGCTGTCGCCTGCCAGTACCTCCCTTTTCTCTCTCTAACTTAGCGACCATTTCTCTTCGCTAGGTGGACCGGCGATCAAAGTAAATGGCGCCGGACAGAATGAAATAACGCACACGACTACTGCACTGCGATCCGTTAATGATACAAATTCTCTCATGCTCTTACTCAACCACCAGTTTTCACTCGAAATCTCCATTCCATGAAGCTCTTTAATGGTTTTACGGCAGTAGGCAACTTTTTTTATGTGATTTCAGAGGACGTTCAGTGTTTTTCTGAGCAAGCCGTTTTACCGTTTACCGTTAACATAAAAGAGGCTTCCATTTTCGTCATCCATTTTCGGTATGAGGCCACCTGCGTTCCGGTTTCAGGCCACTTCCATTTAGGACAGAGTTTCATTTCAACTTGGTTGACATTCCGGAGATACTTTCTGTCAGAACTGAAATGAGCCCGCTTTCCATTTACCTTTCAACCGAGAGACGTTTATATAATGAAGTGCACCATCAGTAAAATTATGCACTTTGCCTAAGGGACAGCTGGATTGCCTTTCGGGCCAGGCTGTTTCTTGTTTTTTCCTGTTACTGACTGACTAAATAACAGTAAACAATTGATTTCTTGAAATAGTCGTGTTTCCTTAGGCGAAGCTCACTCAGTATATTTAGACAATAAGTATTAAAAGCGACGGTGGAGATGGTTGGAGTGAGGGGGGACAGTGTAAACGTTGAGAAATGTTGTCATGGATTCGATCAACGATTGTAGTTCATGACAAAGTTATTATTTCGCATTTTCTGGAGGCCGTGTAACGTTAAAACGTCACTTTCGAAATGAGACTGTTTCTCTTGAACAGCTGACCTCCAGAAAAATCCTCGACATCTCGTCCACTGCAGTAATCCCGACCGAAAACTCAGATTCTTTTTTGCCCTATTGGGAAAAACAACCACGTGTACTGATTAGACATCTCGGTTCAGTTGCGATTGTCCTTTTACCTTCAACGATATATTTGAGTTGTGTGTGGATCTTTCAGTAATAACTGCAGATTATTAACATTGTTCCACCAGGTAGCTACAGCCTTTTACTTAGCCTTTCACTACGGGACCGATGGCCTTTGTAGTCTGGTCCCTTCAACCCCCCCCCCTTCCCCCCAGAAACCAACCAGTAACAAACAACTACTGATGAAGATCGACTTCATTTTCGAGGAGGAACGACTTGTACACTGTGTTGCAGCGTTGAATGAAATGGTGGAATCTCAGAACGTGTTGGATTTTCTATCAGTATTTTAACATTTTTTTATAAAACTGTAAGAGCCGACTATAATGTAAACATGCACCTCACTTACTCACGCACAGGACTGTTACCTTTTCCTTTTATTTTGTTCTTAAATTTCTTTCCCGTAAGTGTTTCCTAGAAAAGAAGAATGATAAGGCAATTTGGACGCCGAACGGATCTGAAGCAAAATTGTCTTGCATTGTCGAAATTCGTGTTTTCTAGGTTATTAGTGATACTAATATAAAATTGAAGAAACTTACTAGCCGCTTAGTTTTGATAGTTGAGTGATGAATGAAGCATTAGTCGGAACTAGGCAGCATCTTGGTGTCTAGAAACAGATGTTATGGGTTTTTGTAGAGATATCCAAAAATTTCATTCGACTATTGCGTCATTTCGCTACCTGACACAAACCTGAGTAGAAAATCGGATGCATTGGCAACGACGTTGATGCCACACAAAGACCTTACGAACAGCTTACACGTTTGCAGCGGATATTCCCGTGGCAATGTGACTAACAGAACAGGCCTCCAGTGTTCGCCTGTGAGTGACACCGGTTGAGTAGAGAAAGGAAGCCGCGTGTATCGAACGTCCGGCAGACAGGAACAGGGTCTCTGTCTCTGTTGGTTATCGACAAGAGCGGCTCCTGCTCCGGTACAACCAAATGACGTGTTTAACGTTCACTGCGCTGCTGCAAAGCACTGACGCAGCTCGTGTGGGCTAGCTGAATGTTCGTGGTAAACGTGCAATGTCTGCACAGTACTGAGGATCCGCTCGCAGACTTACTCCGCTAATACGCGTTAGGTCTGCGGCGTTGCAGAACCCGGAACAACCGCGTGCGTTTGGTTTATCGTGTTGTGGCATAAATAAGTAATGAACTGAGTTTGTTGAAGATTAAAATCGCGGTTCCCCAAACGTGTTTATTGTTGCCATTTGCAGCTTCAACCGTACATGCGCACATGCGCAGGTGTTCATTTACACAAACTCCACAAAGTTTTTTTTTTTTTTTTTAATTCAGAGTACATGTCAGCGTTTTATATTAAATTACAGTAGCTTTGCTTCAGTAACACAGCCTCCTGCGCAGGGTGACCGTTTTCACTGTTAGCATAAAATGAGGATTACCGATACTGTCCATAGTAAATGCTTGAATTTTGATCGCACTACCAAGCACGTCTAAATTAGGTATACGGTGAGCTGCCATAGCTAGAGTTGTTCTTTACCAAAACTACGGTTCGTTCGTTTTTGGTACAACGCATAAATGACGTGGTAAATGGTAGGATTACCGATAGTATTAAGCTACGGTAAGAAAGAGACATAAATGGATGTGTGTGTGTGTGTGTGTGTGTGTGTGTGTGTGTGTGTGTGTGTGTGTGTTTGTGTGTTTGTGAGTGAGAGAGAGATGGTTCAAATGGTTCAAATGACTCTGAGCACTATGGGACTCAACTTCTGAGGTCATCAGTCCCCTAGAACTTAGAACTACTTAAACCTAACTAACCTAACGACATCACACACATCCATGCCCGAGGCAGGATTCGAACCTGCGACCGTAGCGGTCTCGCGGTTCCAGACTGTAGCGCTTAGAACCGCACGGCCACTCCGGCCGGCGAGAGAGAGAGAGAGAGAGAGAGAGAGACTGGCTGCTGACGACTTCTTTGTTCGTTTCTTTTGCGCATAATTAGAACAGCACATCGCTCACTGTGAGTCCATTGTGCATTATATATTCTTACAAAACATAAATTACATTTTATTAGCAGATGAAATTAGTTGAACGCATAACTGCTGCGTTTTTATGTAAACAAAGCAATTAACTTTCAAATGGTTCTAATGGCTCTAAGCACTATGGGACTTAACATCTGAGGTCATCAGTCCCCTAGACTTAGAACTAATTAAACCTAACTAACCTAAGAACATCACACACATCCATGCCCGAGACAGGATTCGAACCTGCGACCGCAGCAGCAGCGCGGTTCCGGACTGAAGCGCCTAGAACCGCTCGGCCACCGCGGCCGGCCAATTAACTTTAATGCAAGTAAAGTTTATATGCACAGACATAAAAGACCTGTATTGTTATTGTGGTTTTTTGTACTCAAGAGAACGTTCTTTCATCATGATGAGAGGCAAGAGTTCCCTGTTATTGTTGGTAAGTGCGACAGTTGTTTGTGAATAACAGGCGTATGTTTTATATAATATCGACGGTGTACTGAAGCGATGTTTGATACGGTTTAGCTTTGCGTTTGTTTGTTTCTTTTTTTAAATTTTACCTTCTTTCTAGGAAGTTGCGTGTTGTAACACTGTATGATAAATCTGCGTAGTTTTTATTTTTGCTACAACGACCCTTTGTTTCATGTTACAAATAAATAGTTTTCGAATAAAACCTGATTTGTATATTGACAATTTCAATTTTGTTATAAATACTGTTTCTTTTTAAGTAGCGGACAGGAGAATAACTATGTAGAATAACAATGTTCTGTACCTTACGTGTCCCTTCATACAGTGTGACCAAAAAACGAGGTCCCATGTTTTATAAACAACATACATAAAATTTACTCTTTTATTGTAAATATGGTATACAGAGTAGTAAGTTATCATTATGAAAAACAAGTAATTAACATTTAGTAGGTCAGTAGTTCACAGGAGGTGCTGAAAATGTTCACCATAAACTTCGATACACAACTCAGCACGTCTCAACATGTTTATACGAACTTTTGCCAATTCGCTTTATGTGATTTCCGCAATCGCAATGCGAGTGTTTGTTTTCAGCCGTTCCATAGCACGCGGGTTCTTACTGCTTTACCCTTTAAATTACCCTACAAGTAAAAATCGAGGTAGATGTTTCGGGCGATCTGGGAGGCCATAAATCTCTGGAAACCGTACGTTCTTCGCCGATAGTTTCGTGGACGTCTGACATTGAAAACCGTGAAGTATGCTCCGTAGCACCACCTTGCTGGAAAGGCTCGTACTCACGTTGTTCCCGCGTTAGCTGCGCTATGAATGGTTGCAACAATTCCGTTACATCACTTGAGGGTTCACGGTGGTGTTCAAGAAAATGGGGCCTACAATCCGTTGACCTGAAACTACACGTCAAACGTCTCCTTTGAAATCATGCAGAGGCACCTTAGAGAGTTCACTGGGACTGTCTGTTGATCAATAGCGTGTGATTTGAGAGTTCACGGACCCGCTAAGGAGGAACCGTGCTTGTATGAGCTGAAGTAAGGACTTGGGGGCAAGTAATGATCTGGATGCAGATAACCATCAGTGACATGGGTGAGTAACCACTCGCAGTAGTAGGTTTTAATGCTTGCATCACTCTTACTTTGTATGCTCGAATATGTAACAGCTTCACTTATTTCGGCATGACGTTTGTTTGATGTTGAGATGAGAGGATATATGTCTAATTGATTCCCGTGGACTTGTTAGCATACTCTCGTGAACACGTTCAGTATTTTCTGGCGAATAAACATTCTTTACACGGTTACCTTTTGCGTTAGCGACTGAACCTGTTGCTCTAAATTTAGTGATCAATTTCTACACAACACTTTTTGCAGAATTAGTTATCTCTGGATATTTATCGTGATTTCATTTAACGTTTCAAACGATTTATATAAAAAAAGTTTTAACAATAAACACTGTTCGTTTGATTGAAAAAGGTATTCTCCAGAACTGTATTCACAACAAGCTTCAAACTGACTACTGACAACGCAGCACTGATCACTAAAGCGCCGCTTGACATCACGTCACCCCGCTCGAGTGTCGCCATAACGTTAAAAAATAACAACTTTCAAATAGCTCATAAATATCACGTTCAGTATAACACGGAGTCCCTTTTTTCTTGGCGAACTCGTATATCCTCACTCAGTTTCTAGACGGTTGACCGCTTCCAGTTTCTGGGGGAATCTAGTAAAACATTGATGGCATACGCAGACAAAGCGATAGGAATGGCGTAAAGCCCGATGGGTAGGCAATACACCTAACATACAGGTAACGAGGTTACGATCTTAACTGACCAAAGCCGCTAGCAAAGCTACCGTAGTCTACGCTTACTTGTCTTCTGTAGCCTATGGTAGTTTTACAACTCTAACCATTACATTAACATCACTGCACACCACGAGGCTGGATACCACCTGGTGACGTTGCAGGCACGTGACGCAGTAAGGAAAGTGTGTAAGTAGAGCAGAGACGAATGGGGAATCATTCCAACATAAGCAACTTTAACAAAGGTCAGGTTATTTCGACCCGGGATTGAGCATTTGGGAAATGGCGGAGCTGGTCCGCTGTTGGCGTGCTACTGCTGTAAGCATCAGTGGAAAGTGATTGAAGGATGGTGAATCCATGAGTAGAAAACAAGGTGTTGGATACCCACTTCTCGTCACAGAATATGGGGATCGGAAGCTTGCCTGCTCTCTAACGCAGGATACAGTGAGTAACGTTAATATTTGAGCACTGAGATTTTCACTTTGTATCATCATAACTTTACATTTAACAAAACAAAAATCAAACATAATAAAACATTATGTTAACGTAATGTCCAATAAATAATAGTATGAACGTTTTAACGCAACTTACAACAGTTGTTAAATACGATTAAATGAAAACATTGTTCGATTTTCACATTACTGAAATATTCGAACAGTTGGTAGTGAAGCACTTTTCATCGTTTGCGGCAAGCAAATTTGTTCAAGTTTCTGCAGGAAAATGACCCGAAACATAAGCTTCGTACTGTGCGGGAATATTGCTTGTACAACTGAGCGAGAGTCTTATAACCATCACCTCAATAACCAGATCTCAGCCCTAATGAGAATGTGTGAGGAGAACTAGAGCGACGTATTAGGAAAACACCAATGTCTTCCAAAGGAATTTTGAAGTGTCAGTTAAGAGAGTAACGGGATGGTGTATGTACAGACTGTTTAACAAAGATCATTAGCAGTAAGCTGCAGCGTTTGAAAGAAGTGATACAACAGAATGGACACCCAACAAGATGTTAAAATATACGCCTTCCACGGAAATTGGTCTTCAAGTAATTAGTTCTGTAAAATACCCTAATACACATATCAAAAATGGTTTTGCATCATCTCGGTTCCGACAGTTCCGGAAACTGTACAGAAAATTGGAATAGAGATCAACATAACTTTACATTTAACAAAACAAAAATCAAACATAATAAAACATTATGTTAACGTAATGTCCAATAAATAATAGTAAGAACTTTTTAACGCAACTTACAACAGTTGTTAAATACGATTAAATGAAAACATTGTTCGATTTTCACATTCGTGGTAGCATACTATCCACAAGTTCACCAAAGCATTGTTGGTTTGGAGAACATGCTGACCACTCTAGTCGAGGGATGTAGTTATCCTGAAGGAAGGTGTGCACTATGGGGGCGCGAATTGTCGTCCATGAAGACGAATGCCTCGCCAATATGCTGCCGATATGGTTGCACTGTTCGTCTGAGGATGGCATGCACGTATCGTACAGCCGTTACGGTGCCTTCCATGACCACCAGCAGCATACGTCGGCTCCACATAATGCGACCCCCGAACGGAATGGAAGCTCCACCTTGCTGCACTCGCTGGACAGTGTGTCTAAGGCGTTCAGCCTGACCTGGTTGCTTCCAAACACGCCTCCGAGGATTGTCCGGTTGGAGGCATATGCGACAATCGTCGGTGAAGAGAACGTGATGCCAGTCTTGAGCGGTACATTCGGCGTGTTGTTGGGCCCATCTGTGCCGCGCTGCTTGGTGTCGTGGTTTGCAAAGACGGACCTCGCCATAGACGTCGGGAGTGAAGTTGTGCATCATGCAGCCAATCGCGCACAGTTTGAGTCGTAACACGAAGTCCTGTGGCTACACGAAAAGCATTATTCAATATGGTCGCGTTGCTGTCAGGGATCCTCCGTGTCATAATCCGTAGGTAACGGTCATCCACTGCGGTAGTAGCCATTGGGGTGGCCTGAGCGAGGCATGTCATCGACAGTTCCTGTCTCTGTGTGTCTCCTCCATGTCCGAATAACATCGCTTTGGTTCACTCCAAGAAGCCTGGACGCTTCCTTTGTGGAGAGGACTCCCTGGCACAAAGTTACAATACGGATGCGATCGAAACGCGGTATTGACCGTCTTTAAGTTATGTTAATAAACGTTATTCTATTATTTGCAAGATATATCAGTTTATACAATACTTGGTTATGTTTTTTGTTTGTTTTGTTATGAATAAACCGAAGATGCTGCAAAGTAAAAATTTCATAATGTCCGAATATTAACGTTACACACGGGATTTGGCTGTTTGTGACACATCTGAGCACAATACTGGTAGAGGCACAAGTGTTTCAAGGTATACCGTTCAGGCGCACACTGAGTAACAAGTGGCTCCGCAGCAGACAACATCTACGTGTCCCCGTGTTGATCCAATGAAGTCAGCGCAGCGTGCACTAGTTCTTAGAGACTGGGCCGTGGATCAGTGGGAAAGTGTCACGTGATTAGTCGAAGCACGTTCCTGTTACAGTAGGGAGACGGCCCTGTGCGGATAAGCAATCATCAAGGAGAAGGGCTGGTCGAAAGCCTGTGCAACTTTTGAAAACGGGAATACATTCTTGGCAACCATACCTACTGCAGGTTTTAATATTTAAATCATACAAACATTGATAGCCCAAAGAAGAAAAGGCTACGAATGCACTGTATTGAACGTTGAAATCCTGCCGGTGGTGGTGATGTATCCTTTGAGACCTTCTCCCATGAGACGAAACGTCGTTGCGGTGTGAGACCTCCCTGAGGAGCGCACCTGACTGCAGGAGAGCGGGCCCTCCAGCGTGCTCCAGCGCTCCAGTGTTCCCGCAGCGACCGGCAGCCGGTACCGCACTGGAGGGCGAACCGCACCTCGCGGCGTGTCCGGCTTTCCCCTGAGCCACATGCTGACGCTGCCGCCGTCCCGACGGCCAGTTTTTCCCCGTCGCGGCTCGCCGACACACGACCAGGCGACAGATCCACCGTTCCCAGCCTTAAGCCGTCGGCACACGGACCGTGCATCCGAACGCTGAGCGTTGAGCGTACCAACTTTCTGACGTCATAGCGTGGAATAGCACGTTCGGGAGTCTTTCCGAACTTGCAGAGCAATATCTGGCGTGTAAGATATTCTAGTCGTGCGTCTGAGCGTTGACCAATGAGGTGGCACAACGCCACCTACGTCACACGCACGCCGTCTCCCTTCAGTACAGAGCTGTGAGGCGCCATATTGGCATTCATTTCCAGCCTACAGGTATATGTGCCGTTTCTGGGCACCAGTAAATTGAGAATCACTGGAAAGCTCGTTGTTAACTGTGTGATTCGTTTAAATAAAATAATGAGAAACATCATATTCGTGGCAAAAAGTTATTGTAACTTGCGTATTACGAGAGTAGGCTATTCGAAGGCAGCGACACATTGAAGATCCACTCAAAACGCATTGTTCTTGGTACAATTTGTTGTAATTAAATTTCAATTAATAACATAACTATCTACGATTAACGCTTTTAGCACGGCTTAATACAATAAGCGTAGATAGCAAGCGTGTGTTGTTGGTATAGTGTAATGAGAAGCGTCACTGATTGCTGTCGCATTCATCATAGAGGTGGTGATTCGCGTCCAAACACACTCAAATTTTTTTCCTAAGCTTTCGCGTTTTTATTAGGTTCTGATACTTTATTATTAGTTTAGTATAAGTATATGCTGTAATATTTGATGTTATGTAAATATAAGTTCACCTTTTTTGAGGGGTGACTTTGTTCGATTGGCTTAATTTACAGGACAACTTGCGCTACTTGTATAAAGATATTCTGCTCCTTTTTCTTTTAAGCTTCGTAATTCACATGTTGCAAAGATTCTGCTACTGGGTAGGAACAGTGATCAAGTAAGACTGACCTTGGGGTTTTACTAAAATGTGGAAAAGATGAAATAATGTTTATCTTATGCGGAGAAGTATACCAAATTTGTACCGCGTTTTAATAGAGCTAACGTGGGAGTTTTACGCGCGCCCATTGGGTAAACAGTGTGATTTACGAACTAGGAACATCCCTCAACTGCCGCTGGATGGGTTGCGATCGCGTATACCACGTTGGGGTATGCACAAGTGGCATCGTTCCTGAGCTTTTAACAGCACGTTGAACTTGGCACGCTCAACGTTAACGTTCGACAGCACGGTCCGTGCGCCGACGGCTTTTAGCCTCTGCCGCGTACTGCTCCGAAGACGCTGTATTACAAGAATCGCTCTCTAAGAAGCGTTTCCATGGTTTCCGACTGCGGCATGTGCAGTTCAGAAAATGTAATAGCTACGCAACAAATGAATTAAATATGCTGGAATGAAATGGACTGTTCTATAGGGAATAAATCCTGCTGAAGCTGTAAATTTGTGCCAAGCCGGCAGTCGAACCGGATTTACTGCTTAGCGCGGCAAGTCCCCTTAATCGTTAGAGCAATGTCTAACTTGTTAGTCTGAACCTGCATTTGAACGTATACCAGTCAGATGGAAGAATGCCACCTACGTCACACGACGCCACTTCAATATAGAGTCGCGAGGCGCCATATTGGCTTTCACTTGAAGCCCATATGTACACAGGTTGATCAGAAACTGCATGAGGAGCTTGTTAGAATGTTGCAGAATAGGTTTTGCTGAGAAACAACCATTAAGAAAAAATTCTATGCGTGGCGCCGTTTCCGAGTTAATTATGTTTGAAAAGTTATCCCAATCAGGCCGTTGTACCGTTGTACGCGCAGATCCAAGATTGGTTTTCTAAAACCGAATAAGGGAGCGATGCAAAAATTGGACAGCGGACGGTAGTAAAGATCGAATCCGAACCAAAAGTCGAGCAGTGTGAAGTCTTTGATGTGACGTCATAAGTGAGTGACTGCGTGTGAGATCGCTCTCTAAGTTTTTCATTTATTTTTAGGCTTCAGATACATATTTTAAAGGGGTTTTGTGATAATATTTACTATATAAGTGACGTATTAGTGGTTTCTTCATTCACCTCTGCCTTTCTTGTGTTGTGACCCGATATTTGTGAGTGTTTTGTATCGAGCAACTTAACCTCTTGCCTGTGTTTACATTCCGCGCTGACCAGTTGCAGCTGTAGCGGCGCATCGTAAGCTAAGTACTAATTAATTGTTTGTGTATAGTGGTTTATTTAGGAACTTTAGTAGTCTTAAACCGGTGTTCTTGGTGTTTTCTGGTGAAATAATTTCAGAAGAACCTTTTGGGAACTGTTTCCAGCTTCGTTACTGTGTCATTCGACGTTTGATTCTCTTTCTGTATTAGTCTTTTGTTATATACACATTTGTTGTTTATTAATACTGTTAATAATAGTAGTTACTTCCCTTGTAGAGTAAGTTTGTGATTATTGTAGTCAGGTTTTTAACATATTCTTATTGTAGTAGTGTAGAAGTGTGGCCTTTGCCGTAGGTTCGTGAGTAGTGGATTACGGTGTGAGACTTGTATTTTCACTGGGTGGAATGCAGTGGGGAAGCCAGTGGGCATTCTGGTGAGATCCTCTCCTGGAACTGCGGGTTATGTAGCAAGAGTAAGTTGATTGAGGAGCAGGAGCGTAAGATCTGTGCCCTTCAGGTGCAGTTGAAAAACGCACAGGAGGAGCTAGATAGGATGAGGAGGGAGGAGGGGGTTGGGGAATGGGAGCTGGCTGTTGGCAAGAGATCTGCTAGGAGAAGAAGATTTTCAGATAGTTTTACTATTGGTGTTTACAATAGATATGACCAACTGTCAGAGTCCAGTGGAGAGGAATCTCTAGTAGTTGTAGATATAGGAAGTATGCAGCAGACCTCAGTAGTTACTGTGCCTAGAACAGTTGCAAAGTCGAAGAGGAAGAAGAAGGTTCTGCTGTTAGGTAGTTCTCATGGCAGAGGTGTAGACCAGCAGTTGCAGGAAGTGCTGGGGAGTGAGTACCAGGTCACCAGCATTGTGAAGCCTAATGCAGGGTTGGCTCAGGTGACTGTTAACATAGGGGGGTTATGTAGGGATTTTAGTAAAGAGGATCAGGTAGTGATTGTGAGTGGGGCTGGTAATAGTATTGATAGGGATGGGGAGTATAACATAGATGGTGACCTGGAAAAGATAGCCACTCAGACTGGCAACACGAATGTGCATTTCGTGGAACTGTTTCAGCGTCACGATCGGCCTCATCTTAATACAGCCGTCAGGCGTAATAACATGAGACTTGGGGGTGCGCTGATGGCAGAAAGCATGGGTCACATTTCAGTGGTGTCGGTGGAGTCTATCAGCAGCACGGGTTTCACTAGACATGGCCTGCACCTCAACAGGTATGGAAAGGGGAGGTTGGCAAAGCTTATAGGTGACAGCATAGGTGGGGTTGTTGGGATCACTCATGGGAAAATTCCTGCAGTAGTGGGTGTTAGAGCTGCACCTTTTTTAGATTGATAGGTATTCCTGCTTAAGGGAAGTCTCTCTAACAAGGGAATCACTTTTGACAAAGCTTAGTATCCGAGTAATGAGGGAATTAGTATATTTCATCAAAATATACAAGGTATTGGAGATAAAGTTAGTGAACTGCTTATAGATGTTGACTCTGAAATTATTGGTATATCTGAACACTTCTTAAATAAGGAGATAATTCAGAGGCTTCCTTTACCAGGATACAGGTTGGCTGGCAGCTTTTCGAGGAGCTCTTTGCGGTGTGGGGGAGTAGCCATGTATGTGAAAAACGGCATTCCATTTGAGTCAATTGATGTTTCAAAGTACTGCACTGAAAAGGTGTTTGAATGTTGTGCAGGTGTGGTTAAATTTAACGGAGCTAAACTTCTAACTGTTGTTATTTATAGATCCCCGGACTCCGATTTCACAACATTTTGCTAAAGCTAGAGGAGGTTCTTGGCTCACTTTATAGGAAATACAAAAAGTTAGTTATATGTGGTGACTTCAATATTAATTGTATAAGTGATTGTGCAGGGAAGAGGATGCTGGTAGACCTCTTTAATTCATATAATCTTATGCAAACCGTATTCTTTCCAACGAGAGTGCAAGGTAACAGTAGAACAACCATAGACAACATTTTTGTTCATTCCTCATTACTAGAAGGGCATTCTGTTAGCAAAAAGATGAATGGCCTTTCAGATCATGATGCACAAATTTTAACTTTAAAAGATTTTTGTGCTGCAACACGTGTTAAATATAGTCATCATCTGTTCAGGAAAGCTGATCCAGTTGCTGTAGAGACCTTTGTAAACCTTATCAAGGAACAAGAGTGGCAAGATGTTTATAGCGCTGATGCAATAGACGATAAATATAATGCTTTTCTCAAGACATTTCTCATGCTGTTTGAAAGTTGCTTTCCGTTAGAACGTTTAAAACAGGGTACTAGCACAAACAGGCAGCCTGGGTGGCTGACTAGAGGGATAAGAATATCTTGTAGAACAAAGTGGCAGTTATATCAAAACGTTAGAAACAGTCAAAATCTAAATCCAGCAGCCCATTACAAACAGTATTGTAATGTGCTTAAAAATGTTATTAGGAAGGCAAAAAGTATGTGGTATGCAGATAGAATAGCTAAGTCTCAGGATAAAATTAAAACCATATGGTCAGTCGTAAAGGAAGTTGCTGGTCTGCAGAGTCAGGTCGAGGATATAGAATCAGTGCGTAGTGGGAATGTCCGTGTTACTGATAAGTCACATATATGTACAGTATTTAATAATCACTTTCTGAATATAGCAGGTGAACTAAATAGAAACCTAATCCCAATAGGGAATCATATAGCGCTCTTAGAAAAAAGTGTTCCGAGACTGTTACCTGAAATGCTCCTTTATGATACTGACAAGAGGGAGATTGAGCTAATAATTAAATCACTAAAGACCAAGAACTCTCATGGATATGACGGGGTATCTAGCAGAATACTGAAGTATTGATCTACATATGTTAGCCCAGTTCTCAGCCACATCTGTAACTTTTCCTTTAGTAGTGGTCGCTTTCCTGACCGATTAAAGTACTCGGTAGTGAAGCCACTTTATAAAAAGGGAGACATTGATAATGTTGACAATTTTAGACCTATTTCTATGCCATCGGTGTTTGCTAAAGTTATGGAGAAGGTTGTATATACAAGGTTACTGGAGCATTTAAATTCACATAATTTGCTGTCAAATGTTCAGTTTGGTTTTAGAAATGGTTTAACAACTGAAAATGCTATATTCTCTTTTCTCTGTGAGGTTTTGGACGGATTAAATAAAGGGTTGCGAACGCTAGGTGTTTTCTTTGATTTAACGAAGGCTTTTGACTGTGTTGACCACAAAATATTACTGCAGAAGTTGGTCCATTATGGAGTAAGAGGAGTAGCTTACAATTGGTTCGCCCCTTACTTTAAGAACAGAAAGCAGAGGGTAATTCTCCGCAATATTGAGAGTGGTAGTGATGTTCAGTCCCAATGGGGCACTGTTAAGTGGGGCGTTCCCCAAGGGTCGGTGCTGGGGCCACTGCTATTTCTTATTTATATAAATGATATGCCTTCTAGTATTACAGGTGATTCAAAAATATTTCTGTTTGCTGATGACACCAGCTTGATAGTGAAGGATCTTGTGTGTAATATTGAAACAGTAACAAATAATGTAGTTCATGAAATAAGTTCGTGGCTTTTGGAAAATAATTTGATGCTGAATCACAGTAAGACTCAGTTTTTACAGTTTCTAACTCACAATTCAACAAGAACCGATATTTTGATCAGACAGAATAGGCATATTATAAGCGAGACAGAACAGTTCAAGTTCCTAGGCGTTCGGATAGATAGTAAGCTGTTGTGGAAAGCCCATGTCCAGGATCTTGACTCTTGTGCAGAAAGGAGTGCAGTATTCTGCTGCATCCATTTTCAATAAGCTACCACAAGAACTCAAAAATCTTAGCAGTAGCCCAAACTCTTTTAAGTCTAAACTGAAGAGTTTCCTCATGGCTCACTCCTTCTATTCTGTCGAGGAGCTCCTGGAAGAGCTAAAAAATTAAGCAAATTCCAGTGTTACATTGTTGATTTTCTTCATTTAAACTTGCGACTTGTCACCTGAATATGTTTATTTATATTTCATTTTATCTGTTTCTAATATCGTGTTATAATTTCATGTATTGACTCGTTCCATGACCATGGAGACTTCTCCTTAATTTGGTCCCACGGAACAATAAATAAATAAATAAAATAAATAAATAAGCAGAGTCGTGCGCTATCATCTATTCTATGAGAACAACTGACAGTAACTGCATTCCACGTCCACTTCTATGATGGATCATCTAAACCTTGATTGTATCTGGCGAGCCGCTTGAATTTGTGCACGTAACGGCCTAATTGGCAATGCTAATTAATTCGGAAACAGCGCAACTTACCGATTATTTTGCTTAACAATTATTTCTGACCACAATCTACCCCGCAACGCCCATACAGACTGTTTCTAACCACCCTGTATACGCCTATCTAAGCACCATCAAATTGAGAATCTCTCGAAACCCTCATTAACTGTACTATTTGTTGTAATAAAATGATGGGAAACGTTATATTGGAGGTTAAAGAATTATTATAATTTGCGTATTATGAAAGTATGGCCTTCTAAGGCGACGGTACGTTGAGGATTCATCAAAAACGTATTTTTATTGGTACAATTTGTTGTAATTAAATATCATTTAATAACATACCTGCAATTTAAGCTTTACGGAGATTGTAAGACGCAAAGTTTGCTAGTATATCGTGTGTGGTAGGTGTTACGTAATGACTTGAGATGCAGATCAGTAATGTAACGGGTGATGTGTTGCTGGTTCACGTCTCACTGGATTCCAGATGTGTCTTTTAATAACCTTCACGTTTTCTGATAAGTTCTGATGGCTTATTAATTTAGTAGAAGTATATTCTAAATATTTGATGTTGTGAAAAAGTAGGTGTGCTCTTTCTGAAGTTTGTTTTTACTATTGGCTTATATACACAACAGCTTTCACTATTTGCAGTAAAATATTTTGCTCTTTCTTGTTCCAAGTCTTGTATTTTACATGTTTTAAAGATTCTGCTACTGACTAGGCATAGTGGTCAAGTAAGAATGACCTAAGCGCTTTACTAAAAAGCGATAGTGATAAATATTTTGTATCTTACGTGGAGAACAATTGTACATTTGTATCGCAGTATTCTGTGCGGCTGGTCCCGGTGGAGGTTCGAGCCCTCCCTCGGGCATGGGTGTGTGTGTTTGTCCTTAGGATAATTTAGGTTAAGTAGTGTGCAAGCTTAGGGACTGATGACCTTAGCAGTTAAGTCCCATAAGATTTCACACACATTTGAACATTTTTATCGCACTATTTCTAATGTAACTTTTATGAGACGATATCCTCTTTGGCTGGACATGGTACTTCCCTTTTTGTCTTACAACTTTTAATGTATATTGAAGCTTTTGCTTATGGATACTACAGACAGAACAACATACTAGCATATGAACAGGGGAGGAAATGTGCATTTTAGTAGAGCTAACGTAGGTATTTTACACCAGTCCACTTCGTAAACTGTGCCATTTGCGAGCCAGATACAGCCAAAAACTGCCTCTGGAGCGCCGTGCTATAACGCTGAGTTATACCTACCGTACGCAGAGGTAGCATCGTTTCCGAGCGTTCAGCAGCAAGTTGAACTCGGCGGCTCAACGTTGACGTTCGAAAGCAGGGTCTGTATGCCGACGGCTTTAGGCCATCCGAGGACGCCTCCAGCTTTCAAAGTATCTGTATGTTTGTAAGGATATAGTTTCCTGATACTGCATTTGTACTACAAACACCTCCACCGACTCGTTCACTTCACCACATTGCATAAATTTAAGTTTTATATACAGGGTGAAACAAACCTGGCTCACTCGGACGCCACAGGGCGATTCCTTTCATACTAGCAGTACAAAAATATCTAGTGGTATTGCTTGTGTGTTTCTGCTTGTCACCTCACGGTGGATCCGAACGAGGCGTAACATTAACAGTTTCCTTTTCGCTCTGGAACCAGTGCCCGTAAATACATTTCTGGTCACGGCTTCTGCTCTGTACCCTTTCACTAACATCGCTCTCTTTCTTCGTCCTTCTCCTTAGGGAATTTAATACAGCATCGGATGTTTCAGGATTTGGTGAACTCCATTTTATTATTTAACTTTGGCCAGATGCTCTCCATGACGCCATAGTAACCTGAGAGAAGGAAGACGTGTGCGTCATCTCTGTGTGTATCGTATAAACTTTGTTCTGTGTGTTATTATATTTTAACTTTTGTAATCGAATTCCTCGAGGTGCAGTATGGAAGCCAGTGCATTATTCGCCTAAATTAGTGTGGGAAACGGCCTAAAAACCATGTTCAGCCTCGCCATTCTACCAGCCCACGTTCGTTATTCCGTCACGCTGATCGATCCTGGTCTAGCTTACCTCCAAGTCTCGCAAGCTAGCGAACTGCCTTTACGCTATACGGGCATTGTGCTTATACTAAAATCGCTATTTTGAATAATTTGTAGCAAAACGTATTTATTCCTTCCATCAGTGCTTTCTAACACGAGCCTACGCACTAAATACGTTCTACTGGTCGCAGCAGATAAATCCGCTCCAGCTTCGAGTGGTAGACGGTACACGACGCTTTTCATAAATGTCTCTTCATATCCGTGGCAATGCACACGATTTTAACACACTCGGCCGTTTAAAAGTTGAGCCGTGAATTGAACTTTTTGTTTCAGCTTCTATTTCATCCATTTTAACAAAACGTTTTTGAAAAAGAAGCAATTGTGAAAAAGTAATGATTTGGATCATCAAAAGCATTTGTTGCTAACACAGGGCGAGGCAAAAAGATGTTAACATAAATGGATATCAAATGACGAACGAAGGAAGACAGCTGTCTTGATGGAGATCTTTCAGTCCCTATGCATCGTACACGAAAATCAACGCCTGGGCCCCGAACGGGATGCACCATCGCGCCTGACAATTGGTAGGGTCTACGAGAAGTCGTAAGGACGTGAAACGTTCAAGAAGACTGCAAGGGAACAACTGTCCGAACTGAAGATAATGTCTTCCTCGTCCAGGGAGCAACGGTGGCCATCTCAACCAAATTCTCGTGCAGACATTATCAAGAGACTAACGTTTCTCAAAGGCCAGTGGTTAGAATTTTGCACCATGATTTAGGAATGAAACCATACCACTCGCAGATTGTGCAGCAGCTCACAAACGCGGACAAGACAGCCTGTGTGGGTGCTGCACAAATTATGTTGTAAATGGCGCACGTGGAACCTGACATCATGTTTTCTGACGAGGCGGCGTTCCACGTCAGCTAGAACAACTGTGACATCTGAGCGACCGAGCGCCCCGCGGAGGTTTCTCCCAAGGTGTACATTTGGTATTCAGTAAGCAAATTAGGGGTGACGGGACCCTTCTGTTTTGAAGAGCAGGCCGGCAGAGGGAGACAATTACTTAGCCATGCTCAGCACGTTCATGGAGAAAAACGTGCCATTTGCCATTCTCCAGCGACGGTACTTTCAGCAAGTCGGTGCCCCTCCCCATTACAGTCAGATGGTTCGCCATCAACTTAACGACACTTTTAGTAAACGTAGTATTGGCAGATGTGGTCCTCTCGCATGGTTAGCACGTTCACTAGACCCGATGCCATGCTATGGGGCATAATCAAGGATCGTGTCTTTGCCATCAAAACCAGCAACTTGGACGAACAGAAGCACCGCATCACTGAAGTCATCACTTCTATCCCCGCACTTGTCTCGTGTTCGAGAATATTGACAGGATACAATGTATCTAATGAACAATTTAACAATTTTATGGTTGACATCACACTGCCTTTGAAAATGACGGAATGTCGAGATGCATGAGGTGATTTTAGAAGTAATAAAAAGTATGGTGAAGACATTAGAGAAGTTATTAAAGTGCATCAAAATGGCCTCGTTGTCTCATTGCAGTTTCATGCAAATTGTGGCCCAGTGGACCTTAAAATCAATGATGGACCGACACCATAAGTGCATCCAGCAGTAAGGGTGACGAACTGATACACTGTAACCAAATCCCTTTTAATTTCACTTTATTAAAAACCGATTTAATGTTATCATCATTTTGCTTCACCCTGTATATCTCTAAGACATGTGTTACAGTAAAAGAATTTTAAGCTGGAATTAATTCCAGAAATATGTAGTGAAAAAATTAAATTTTTATTTTTCATAATTACATTGGTAGCAGGAATTGGTTTTGATGTTATACACGAAGCCATTTCTAATAGTTAGAATCGGAAAACGTCGAAGTACCTCATCAAATCCTTTAATTTTTTTTTTTTTTGTAAAGATCTTTACGTGTGCCTGATATTGCGAATTGAGAGCTGTTGATTGTACTGCAAAAATTAGGGAAAATTTTATTAGAAAGAACGCAAAGAGGTATCTAAAGATGCTGATCGCACAAAGGAGTTGTAAAAATATTTCAAAACTTACTTGGTTAAAGTAGTATATTTGACGTTGCATTCTTTTTATATCAAACAAAACTCCTGTAGAAATTAACATGATCTTTCTTCCTTTAAGAAACTAGGCCTAATTGTGATATAAAAGGAAGTAGGCTTTTATCGCGTCATCTGGCCCAGCCACAACAAATTATGGATTCTTTACGTACGCATTTGATTTTGGAGTTCACCTGTAAATTTATGTCAACACCATTGAAACTATCTTCTTGATGAAAGTTTAGAATTCGCGCTCGAAGTAATCAGTCGCTAATGTACACCGAGGATGATCACATCAGACTAGTGGAACGCCTTTGCTACGGGTTTTATAATCTGAATGCCTGTTCGCTTCGGTGGCGTAAAATGAGTCTCACCGTGAAACAGAAGACTCCGACTTTGCTTTCTACTACTGACTTGTGATTCACGGTCAGAGAAGTTTATACTTGCTCTGAAAAGCCAACGGTAGTGTAATTACCCGAAGAGGTCTACCGGAGAAGGTACAGCTTATACATGGGACAAACATAGGCATGTACGAAGCTTCCACTGCTTGCTATCTCCGCTGCGCAGAGGAAACTCTTGGAGCGTAAGTTTGCTTTTGTTGTCAAGCGAAATACACTGCTTTTCACTTCTTTCTAAATCTAAGCCGCTGGTTCTCATTAACATTTTTCTTGACTATATATCGAATAATATCTTCCTGTAGCTTACAGTCAACAGATTAGGCTGTAATGATCTTACTTTCAACAAAAAAAATGGATTTCCTTACGTATCACAAGTGAGTGTTCATTCTGAAAACATCCGAATGCATTACAGTCTACGAACTGGTTTTGATGTTACGCCGCCCTGTTAGTGCGTTTGATCGTTTATTAAATAACTAGTTCCAATAATTTCTCAGTATGAAGATTAGTTCCTGTTTCACGTGACTGAGTCAAGCTGTAAGAGAAATCTTTTTGCACTGTTTCAAATAATAATCTGTATATTCGGTGCCTATTCTGTCTGCTGCAGCATAGCTAAAGACGCTTATATGTTCTAAAATATATAGAGAAACCGAATCTTTTTAGTCCTTGGACAGGTACCCTATAATTTTTCATAGCACGAAATGTTTAGGTATTAATTCATGTTTCTTGAAGATTAAATGTACTGGTATACAAAAAAGTGTTAGATAAATAATGAAAATAATCTTGGGAATATGTTACATATCGTATTCCAACCTCCCCCCCCCCCCTTTTCGCACCGAACTTTAATATTCGCATACGCTGAAGATGAAGTTATATTTAATTAATTTTGCATCAAACTCATTCTCGTGCTCTTCTGTTACAGTGAAATCTGAGGAAAACTACTGAATGATAACATGTCCTTTCTCAAATACTGGATTTTATTAATTACAACACTCTTTTGTAAACCAACATTTATAAATTTATAAACAAGCAACAGAATTCAAATAGTGTGAGCCATTACACCTGTACCCTGCCACTAATCTCCGGCCTCGCTAGCGAGAAACCGTCTCTATCCTCTCGCACACTCGACTTCCACTCACGGTCTCCAACACTCGACTCCCGCTCACCCACTCGCACATTGTTGACTCCACCGTAGTCTTTGTAAGATCGCCACATGGAGCGTATGATCGATACTATTTCAGGGTACAGCTATATAAGGGTACTCAACCCTTACAGACAGCCATGGGTGACAGAAATCTGTAGAGAAAACTGTTCTTCTCTCTGCGAGTTTTCTGCACCGTATGGCATCTCCCGCAGCCAAGTTTTATCTCCTCCTATCTTTCCAGGCCTCTTCTTGCATGGCTTTATTCTGTATCGCACGCCTCAGTCAATCGTTCCAGTGTAGTTGGCCACTCTTCCTTTTTCTGTGCCGTGGAGGTCTCCAGTGCCATATTTTAGAGGGCCGCCTTTACTCTGGAATTCTTTAAGACGTCAATAAAACATTAGGTGTTTGTTTTCTGTTGCGCCTACTGTATCTTTGGTAGATTCTATCTTTACTCGTATGCTTCGCTTCTTATTTTTGTCTTCTCATTACTTCACAACTTCGTCTACAAAACTAACTTCATTGCTTTTAATTTTTTCTCATTCGCTCTGTAGACTTCCCCCAGTTTAGCACCATACAGAGGAATACTCTCAAGTATAGTTTTGCATATCCTCCTTTTCAAATTTTTTATGTATTTTTATAACAAATAATGGAGTGCAGCTGCTTGATTGTCACTTTTCGCTCTCCTATTCTGAGCTTTATTTTCTCATTACTTCCATTCTTGTCCAAAATAACCGTCCATAAATCGAATGATGGCTTACACTTTACTGTAAATGCATCATCCACGAAAAGATCCCTGCCTGTACCTCAGAGACAGAAGGATGTTTAAAATTAGGTGGACTGATATGAGCAGGTTCTCAGGAGAATCAGCAGGACGTGTGGAAAACGTTGACAAAAAGAAGAGACCGGATGATGGGACATGCGTTAAGATGTCAAGGAATAACTTCCATGGTAGCTACGTGATCTGTAAAGGATAAACTCTGTAAGGGAAGACAGAAATTGGGTATATCCAGTAATAACTGAGAACATTGTGAAAAGTGCTATTCTGAGATGAGGAAGCTGTCTGGCACAGGAGAGAAATTCCTGGCGAACCGCATCAAACAAGTCGGAAGACCCAAAACAGACAAAACAGTAATTACCTTACGCCCTGGGTACACAAAGAAGAAAACTGTAAATATTGTCGATAAAGAACTAAACTTGTGTAAACTGTCACCTACTGAGAAACTACTACCAAAGCAGTTGAGAACATGATAGAATCTCTCATATTTTATGAGAGCCATCACAGCCCCGTCTCGAATGAGAGTACCGAAGAGATTGAAAGTTATCTGAGAATCAAATGTCGTTCGGTCTTCTATTACCAGTCCACCGTGACGTTACATTAAAGTATAGTGACCGTATCTGCTTGCTATTCGGTCAGCCCATTTCTAATGACGCCGATACAGATCAGACATTAAGCTTATGAGACTGGCGAAAATAATAAATGTAAATTTTTCGAGTGAGTTGAGCAACAGGATTCTTGTTAAAATCACGTGGGAGGGACTTGTTTAGCTGCCAAGGAAAGAACTGCAGCGGAGTGGTTTGAAAGCTAACTACTGTCGCAGCGCTCCAGAAGGACCTGTTGCGCGACGAAGCTGTACTCTCGTGGGAAGAAAGCGAATGTTCCACGCGGCCACTTCACATTACGAAATTGCTGACGTTTTCGAGCTTCCGTGGAAACTAGGGACTCGTTAGTGGAACAAGATCCCGCACTACGTAACGTGTCAAACATGACATGAACTTCTTACATCTGCTGTAATCTGTCTTCTTACATAATGCTTGCTGTAACTAATGTAGAACTGCAGCTTGTTGCTCAGCTGTGTGTTGAAAGAACAGTGTTCCATGCTGCCATAATAGTCAACACAACAATTAGTCTGATCGAATTCAACAAGCTTGTAAATAATGCAAAAAGGTACAGTTGTAATTTTTATGTGTTTTCTGTCTTCCCCTTAGTTGTTCTAAATTCGTGGAGGTATCTACCGTCTACGCAATTAATTGAAGGCAGTTTGTTTATTGCCATACGTGTATCGCGTGTGAAAAACGTGTGAGTTTCACAAGAGTCACTGTGAAATTCAGGACCAAATGCAGCGTCATGCCAAGTCGTAGCGAAGTCGGTAGACTTGTTACTGGTAGGTTCAATGTTCAAGCAAGTGGTATGGATATGCTTCGAGAGCTCAATTGGGAATCCCTGGAGGGAAGACGAACACATCTGAAAAAGTTCAGAAATCCACTATTTGAAGCTGGATTGCAGAACGACCCTACTGCAGCCAACATCATTTCGCTTAGGGACCACGAAGATAAGATATGGAAACTAGCCATTTCCCCATAGCTCTATCTACTAGTGGAATGTGAAAGCAAACGACTAGTTCTGATACAGGGTACCCTCCGCCATGCAGTTTACTGTGGCTGGCGGAGTATGATGTAGATGTAGAAATGGTGCCAACTATTGGACTAAGGCCGAAAAGAAGTGGGTAATGCTGACCGGGAAGTCAAGACCGTACACCATGCGACAGCCATCTTTTCGGCAAGAACAAATATGGGGGAGAGAGATTTTTGAACTATGAGGACGTTCACGCATTCGTTCTGGGATGGCTCCCTGAACACGGAGTGGATTTCTATCGTCGAGGAACTGAACGATTGGTGGAACCTTCCGACCGTTGTTTACAGAGACTTGGTGATTGTTGGATCATAGTGTCGTGTATTTGTGTCAGCAGTACAGCTCTCAGTAAAAGCTACCTGTGCTACCTTAATACGTGTAACTTGCTTATTCAAGTTCCCTCGTATCAGTCTACTTCTGACCTGATGTATCCCATAGTCAACAAGCTCCAAGGCACTTTCAAAGTTTTTATTAGTCACTGAAATGACTAATACGAGTTGCGTTAAACGATGAGTTAAAATTGCAAGAACGATGAGCCGTATTTGTCTGTTCAGCTAAGATTCTTCACCCTTTGACACCAAGCTCACCTAAGAAGCATTCACAAAAGCAAAATCAAACTGTCGGAGCAATGCAGATCAGTAGGTTGCTGTTTCTCTCAGAATGTGCAAAACAAGAATCAACGTGCAGCACTCTCCTCACTAATTCGTTGTACGCCCACATATCTAAAAGTATATTATGAGAGGATGAATTCTTTTACTATGTGCAAAGCTTATGCGTGGCAACTTGGGACTGTGTTCCGTACAGAATATCGAATCCGGAACGCAACATTTCTCTCAGAGATCCTGGGTCTCAAGACACGCGAGGTGAGCCGTATACTTTGGCGAGCAAGGTAACCAGCCATTGACAAGCTAAAACTAGGAATCAGTCCAAGAGCCCATGTTTGGTAAGGAACAGAGAAACTTACTATGAGGGACGTTCAGTAAGTAAAGCAACACTTTTTTCCCGCCCAATTTCAACTGAAATATTCGGAATTTGTTGTGGTACATCATGGAATATTGCCGCGTAAGCCCCTCTAGTTTCTTGAAGTTCCGACAGGTGGCGGCGCTATACATAGCGATCAAAATGGCGTCTGCAACGGAGGTACGGTCACTGAGTTTCTTTTTGCGGAAACCAGAGCATCACAGATATTCATAAGCGTTTGCAGAATGCCTACGGAGACCTGACAGTGAACAAAAGCTCTGTCAGTCGTTGGGCGAGGTGCCTGTCATCATCACAACGGTTTCACGTAAACCTATCCGATCTCCGCGTGCCGGCCGACCGCAGACAGCTGTGCTAACCTCACATGAAGAAACGACTTTAGCGTGTTCGTCGCTACAAAAACATAAATGAACTTGTCCATGACAACCCAGTATCTACCACAATAAGAGCTCAAACATCTTCATTGGATTGTTCTTCCTTGTCCACCTTACAGCTCTAATCTCGCACCTTCCGACTTCCATCCGTTTGGTCCTATGAAGGTTGCACGCCGTGGGAAGCTGTATATAGGTGATGAGGAGGTTATTAATGCATCAAGACGTTGGCACCGTCGGCCAGTAGGGTAGTACCATGCGGGTATACAGGCCCTCCCAGTAAGGTGAAGAAGTAGACTGCACGGTGATCAGCGCCCGTACAAAGTCCCAATTTTTACACAGTCCAATTTTTACACAGTCCAATGTAGCCACTGTCGCGAATGATGATGGTCATGATGAAATGATGAGGACAACACAAACATCCAGTCTCCGGGCAGAGAAAATCCCGAACCCGGGACTCCGTGATACAGAGGCAGCTACTCTAGCCACTAGACAACTAAGTGCGGACGCACTGAACGAAGATTATATTGAAAACTGGGGTTTTGTACAGCGAAGAGTGGTGAATAATAAGGTGTAATGGAACCATGAATAAAACCAACCTGCTCTCAGAAAAAAACTGTGTTGCGTTACTTGCTGAATATCCCTCTTACTTTCTTCGATGTACAACTCACACAATTTCCGTGACGATAAATTTAGAAAAAATGAGGCTCACACAAAGGGATACCAACCATTTTTCTTCCGGCGTATCACGGAAAATGAGTGAGGTGAGGAATGATATTGGTAAAACATGTTCCCTCCATTTGGATGGCTTGCGCAGCATAAATAGAAATATAGAGACGGGGAAACTGTTAATTTAGGAAAGCAACGGAAAACGTAAGTCAAGCTGACGTGGTGACGATTTTAATTTTGCTTCTGACGGATATTGAAGGACGAATGAAGAGGAAAAAGAGACTTCTGAGGTTTTATGACGGGAGTAAGGTACAAAATAGCATGCTTGTTTCCTGTGGCTCCTTAAGCGCACAGGCATGTTAACGAGGAAACAGGATGAAACAGCCGCGGGTCACGTGTGTCCATGGTAGAAGACTAGCACATTACCAGCATGATAACGTGCGGGAAGCGAGGCTAGTTTTAATCACGTGTCACAGAACTGGCTGCGGCAAGTTCTCCAAGGTAAAGACTCGGCGCGGCCCCCGCCGGGTTAGCGGTACCTCGTGAAGGCGAGGTTCGCGCGACCTTTCGGAGAATTGTGCAATGAGCGCCACTAGAGATTACCACAGGCGAGCTGCGCAAGGACGGCAGCGGATACGGAGAGTGCGACGCTGGGGCAGGACAGCAACTCTGCTGCTGGCGCGGCGTTCTCGTGGTCGGGGAGCCACCGCACCACCGGGAACATGCAACAGCGCCTACTAATTTTCTTTTCAGGATAGGCGGAGTTATTTTCTGTTTCATGCGCTACGTAAATACTCCACAAGCCACCGTATAGTGAATGGAAGAGAATTCATTGTACCAATGTTATTGATTTTCTTTCCTATTACATTAATGTATTGAGCAGGTGAAAGTCTTCCGAAATCTTTTGACATGTCTTCTTGATAAGATACCAAAACACTGGACGAATGCCTCTCTACGTTCCCTAATCTCTTCTTATTCTCATAATCCCTGCGCGAAATGTACGACATTGGCAGATTGTCTCAGTCTTCTTCGGATACGGGTTTTCTAAAATTACCGAGCAGGGTTTCTCGAGAACTATGTCCTGGAATGTTGTTGTGTGGAATCATCCTGTTGCAGGACAACGTCCGCAGAGACTGTCAATCGTACAAAGGTTAAACTTCAGCTATTTGGTTGGCACCTACTGCGCGACATCCTCAGTACAGCACGGATATTTCACCGTATGGTTTTCACATCTTTGGTGACCTGAAGAAAGACTTGCATGGACGTCGGTCTGAATCGGACGAGGAAGTGCAAGAGTGTGTGCGGTTGTGAGTCCGTCAGCGGCTTTCTACGAAATCGAAATTCATCATCTCGTCTCCCAGTGTGATAAACTTTTTAAATTTCTTACTTTTGAGTGCAACCATTCCAAGGTCCCGTTGTGGTGGGTGTTCGGTTTTCATTTGACCATCCCTTATAAGTCTATATTAATTCGTTTTGTTACCTCCGCAGTTTATCTTCCCAGTTAGAACTGTTAACAGTATAAGTACCTACACGATCGCTAGAAAGACTTATGACATTGACAGTGCACCGTCTAAAGTGTCATGCTACCGAAAGATCATACTGTTTCGGTGCTCTTCATACCAATTTTTATAAAGCGCTCGTTTATTCGAAACAAATAATACTCTAAAACTTAAAATAGCTTAAGGGGGGTTAGGACGTGAAACGGGCCGACTTGGAGCAGGAGAGGCACCACAGGACATTTTAATTTTCACTGTCTATACTTTTACAAATAAATTCATCAAACTTTTTCAGCATGACCAGGAAGGATTCAGGATTCACACTCATAGCAGAGGAATTTCAAAAACATAACAAAACAAATTTTTTTACATGTGAAATTTCATCATTTTTTTTCACTTGGCATTAGCTGCATTTGTTGCTGTAGGTACACTTTTCTTCATAAGTAAGAGAGATTCTTCGATGAATTTTGCACAGCATACAAACCATACTTACAGGTGTACGGAACTTTATAATTTCCCAAATCTGTTAAAAACTGTGGTAAAATTAAGATAATTAACTATAAAATTCGAGTTTTCTCTAAACACGATGTTTAAAACCTAACAGCCCATTCATTTTTCCATAGATTAAATAAATTCTAGAGTTTCATACACCTGTAAGTATGGTTTGTAAGCTGTGCAAAATTCATCGAAGAATCTCTCTTACTTATGAAGAAAAGTGTACCTATAGCAACAAATGCAGCAAACAGTAAGTGAAAAAAAATCATGAAATTTCACATTTAAGAAATATTATTTTTTCGTGTTTTTGAACTTCCACTGCTACGAGTGTGAATCCTGAATGCTTCCTGGTCATACTGACAAAGTTTTATGAATTTATTTGTAAAAGTATAGACAGTGAAAATTAAAATGTCCTGTGGTGCCTCTCCTTCTCGAAGTCGGCCCGTTTGACGTCCTACCCCCCTTAATAGTGTTCAGAAATATATTCGATAAATATATAGTATAAAGATCTGCTTTTTCGTATTACGCTGCAGCATTTACAGCTGATAAGAGTGTAAAAATATCGCCGTTAGGAGATGACTTGCATGTGAATGTAGCGACGAATAAATACAGTCTACACAATCAGGCCTTAACACTAGAAGTCGTATATTTAAAAAAAAATACACTGCAGATGCTCCTAATACTGGCATTTTCTTTGGCCTCTATTGTGAGCATTTAACAGAAAACAGAACGTCATTATGTAAGGGCATGGGTCTTCAGATGTAAAAGAAACTTCGAGCGTGCCCCAGAGGAGTATTTAGTACCATTATTTTTCACTATAAAATAAAAGTATATAATCTCGAAGTATCCATGAAGCTTCTCACGGGTGATGCTTTTGTAAACATAGGATTCAAAACGCTTGAAAATTGTAGCGAAATGTACAAAGACCTGCAGAGGATCTACGCTTGCTGCAGGAAGTGGCAGTCGACCCTCAACCTAAACAAATGTAACATACTGCGTTTAAACATATGAATACACGATTACAGAACAGTTGCTGGAAACAATTACTTCATTAAACATGCGAACGGAGGAGTATGCGAACGGAGCGATTTGAAGTTGAACGACCACATAACATTAATCGCTTGAGAGGCAGACGCCAGACTGAGAATCATTGTAAGAACCCTCAGGGAACGTACTCCATCAATGGAGGAGATAGCTAACAAAACCCTCCTTCCACTAATAATTGAATACTGCTCGGCAGTCTGGTATCTGCACCAGATAGGATTGGTAGATAAAATAGAGAAGATCCAAATAAGAGCTGCGCGTTATGTTGCAGATTCATTTAGTAAGTGCGATCTGCTCAGGCCTGCTCTGGAAATGCTGGTGGAAACACGAGCCCTCACGCTGCTAGCTGTGCCTGATAAATTGCAGTATTGTTCGCTCCTCCAATACGGGGAGATGCTTTGCTGCATTTGGTTCACAGTGTTCGCTACAGCTCGCGGCCGCAATGAATGCTGAGACTTTGCTCTACAGCTGTCCACTCTCCCAGATTATGTTGCGAGTAACGGAAACACACGTGAGAAGAGAAGCGACGAACTACCAAGGCCGGGTTCCAAATACCGATTAGCCGATCGTAAATCGGAATTGCTGTAACCGCATTAAACTCTCAAATATTATGGAAGTCAATATTAACCCTTGCTAATTATCTAAAACACACACACACACACACACACACACACACACACACACACACACACACACCTACATCAGACTCCACAAGCCATCTAACTCTGAATGGTGGAGGGTACTTCTGGTATTTCTAACTCGCCCCCCTTCCCCCCTTCCCTCCTCGCGTCGCGAATGGCGCGCTGGAAGAATGACTGTGAGCCTCTGTATTAGCTCCTATTTCTCGGATTTTCTCGTCATGGTCATTTCACGAGATGTGTGTGGGAGGAAGTATATGCTGTCTGACTCTTTCCGGAAAGTGATCGTTCGAAATTTCAGCAGTAAATCTCTCCGAGATGCACAACGTAACGACTGCCACTAGAGTTTGTTGAGCATCTCCGGTAAAGCGCCGACTGTTGCATCCAGAGACAAAACGCGCCACTCTTATATGGAACTCCTCTATCTCTTGTATCAGTCCTATCTGGTAAGAATTCCAGATTGACGAACAATACTCAAGAATCGGTCGAAAAATCGCCTTGTAAGCCAGTTCCCTCGTCGATGAGTTACATTTCCTTCAGGTTCTTCATATGAGTCGCAGTCTGGCATTTGTGTTTCGTACTATTTGTTTTACGTGGCCATTCGACTGAAGGACGCTCTGGATAATTAGGTATTTTACGATAAATACTGTTTCCAGCAATCTGCCGTCAATAGCGTAGTTGTACAATAGTGGATTTCTTTTCCAATGTACGTACAATACGTTACATTTATTTACATTCAGGGTCAACTGCAGGAGCACTACTGTGTGGTTTTCCGTTAAAGTTCCAAGAGCGGCCGTTTCCAGAAAAGTCAACATGTATGATACTTCCTCCTACGGATGTCTAACGAAAAGTCCATGAAGATAAAATGAGAAAGATTCAACCCCATACAGAGGCTTATCAGGTATCTTTCCTCTCGCGAACCATTCTATACTAGAACAGGAAGAGGGGAAGTAAGAGCGATACAAAAAGTACGCTCCGCGACCCATCGAAAGGTGGCTTACAGATTATACAGGGTGGAGAAAAATTGTGTCGCGAAATTTTAACCCTGAAAAGCGGATGTCCATGGGAACCAAAATTACTGATGTTGTGTAGGTCAACAACGCACCATTTTTAAACTACTGAAACTTGGCGCATGCGCTCCTTTTGGCCGCGGTCATGCGTTGTCCAGAGCATCCGGCAACAGGACAATCCCGCAGCCAATCGGAGTGCGTAGTGCCAACTTCCCACAGTTTCAAAGTGGTGTGTTCTCGACCTACACAGCATTAGTAATTTTGGTTCCTACTGGCATCAGCTATCCAGGGTCAAAATTTCGTGACACAATTTTTCTCCATCCTGTACAACTAGGTACAGATGAACGGATCTCATATTTTACACACAATTTAAATTAGCGAATCACATCTTACAGCAAGTAATGTTACATAAAGGGGCGAGTATCTCTTTACCCGGTTAATAGCTTCCGCTTCTTATAAATCGAGCTGGTAAAGCAACCATTATTTATTCATTTATTTGTAAATGAAACATTATTTTCTGAACTGTGTTACAGAGATCTTGAAAAGAGAATATTTACTGCAAACAGCATGACGGACAGAGATGAACCGAAATTTATTTTTGGTATGGAATTTAATAAAATGGCCACATGTGTAATACAATGGTACTCTGATACCTGTCCTCATTGTGAATTTCCTTTTTATTCCGTAACATATGAATAACCCAACGTGCCGGCCGGGGTGGGCGAGCCGTTCTAGGCGCTACGGTCTGGAACCGCCTGACCGCTACGGTCGCAGGTTCGAATCCTGCCTCGGGCATGAATGTGTGTGATGTCCTTAGGTTAGTTAGGTTTAAGTAGTTCTAAGTTCTAGGGAGCTGATGACCTTAGAAGTTAAGTCCCATAGTGCTCAGAACCATTTGAACCAATAACCCAACGCAATGAGTTACAATCTAATATGTCTTCAGGATACACACAGTAACGACAGCCATTTTTGCAAAATATTTCGTATGCCATTAGAAAAGCAAAACCATTACACGTTTTCCTCAATACAATCGTGTTCACAAGCAGACAGATAACAACTTCAAATAATAACAATACATCAATTTACTTACCCTTTCCGTTGAAATTGTACTTTGATAGTTTGAAAACTTTATCAAATAATAGAAATATCTGCTTTACGAGGGACACCCTATATTACGTGTATATCATCTGTGGTATCCAGATGAAAGTGAAAAAATTCTCCTGTGGACGAAGAAAAGTTTTCTCCGCTATGTCCATGTATAACTAAGCTGCCGAAGTCTAGATTTTGCTCTTCCAGTGAGCACTCAGCGACTCTGAATATGTAGGCCCGTGCGCCCACTTTTGCTCCGAATTATAAAGGGTCCACTTCTGTAAACATCAACGCCCAGAAAATGTCCGTGTCTGCCTTCCTCATGGATTTCAGAGCTCCTGTGGAGTGAAAGTCTTCACTGACTGTGGAAACATTCTTCTCAGACCGAAAATGTCCCCATTAAGTAGCTGTTGGTGACTTACAGGGCCAAGAGCATCAATTACAAATACACAATCTATATTCGAACGTACCACAAGCTTTACGAATTGTAATGTCTACAATGAGATGAATCTAAAATCCAAAGTTTCCGTGAATGAGTTTTATCAGGGGCAACACGCTCTTATCCAGCTCTGAGGTCACACATGGATGAAAACACCATCTTATGCTTAGCTGGGATTTTAAATAAAAAGATTCGAATTACTTCAGTAAAAGCAAATTAGTTTCGCCAGCAAGCTTCTTGCTTAGGCTTGCAGTAAACGAAGAACTACACAATATTACATATGTTTAGGACAAGAAACGGACAAAAAAGCTAATACCTAAGAAATAGCTGCAAGGACAATAGTGAACGCTGTACATAAGTTGGCCTCTGAGCGTTACTTTCACAATCGGTTTTACTGTTATAATTACCTGAGATCATGCGTGAAAACTATTCTTCGATTTACGGATGTCGATAGAAGATTTTCGAAACAGTCATGTTCCACTAAGTGTCATTACTTTTTCTATTACTGGTATCATAGATACTACACACACCAAAAAAGTTTTACATCACCTCGGTTCCGAACTTGTACAGAAAATTAGAATAGAGATCAAAGTAAACATCATTTTGGGCCTTTTTGTTGCTCAAGAAAACCACATATTGCATGTTGTACCACCATACATCGAGACCTTCAGAGGCGTTGACGAAGATTGCTATACACACCGGTACCTCTAATACCCAGTAGCAACTCCTCGTGCATTGATGCATGCCTGTATTCGTCGTGGCGTACTATCCACAAGTTAATCAAGGCACTGTTGGTCCAGATTGTCCCATTGCTCAACGGCGATTTGGCGTAGATATCTCAAAAAGGTTGGTGGATCACGTCGTCCATAAACAGCACTTTTCAATCTATCCCAGGCATGATCGATTGGACTCATGTCTGGAGAACATGCTGGCCCCTGTAGTCGAGCGTTGTCATTATCCTGAAGGAAATCATTCACAAGGTGTGCACGATGGGGGCGCGAATTGGCGTCCATGAAGACGAATGCCTCGCCAATATGCTGCCGATATGGTGGCAGTATTGGTCGGAGAATGGCATTCACGTATCGTACAGCCGCCACGGCGCCTTCCATAACCACCAGCGGCGTACGTCGGCCCTACATAAGGCCACCCCAAAACATCAGGGAACCTCCACGTTGCTGCACACGCTGGACAGTGTGTCTAAGGCGTTCAGCCTAACCGGGTTGTCTCCATACACGTGTCCGACGATTGTCTGCTTGAAGGCATATGCGACACTCGTCGGTGAAGAGAACGTGATGCCAATCTTGAGCGGTCCTTTCGGCATGTTGTTGGGCCCATCTGTACAGCGGTGCATGGTGTCGTGGCTGCAAAGATGGACCTCGCCATGGGCGTTGGGAGTGAAGTTGCCCATCATGCAGTCTATAGCGCAGTTTGAGTCGTAACACGACGTCCTGTGGCTGCACGTAAAGCGTTATTCAACATGGTGGCGTTGCTGTCAGCATTCCTCCGAGCCATAAACCGTAGGTAGCGGTCATCCACTGCAGCAGTAGCCCTTGTACGGCCTGAGCGAGACATGTCATCGACAGTTCCTGTCTCTCTGTATCTCCTCCACGGTCGAAAACACCGCTTTGGTTCACTCCGAGACACCTGGACACTTCACTTGTTGAGAGCCTGGCACAAAGTAACAATGCGGACGCGCTAGAACTGCGGTATTGACCGTCTTGGCATGGCTGAACTAGACGTATTTTTGGGCTCAGAGACGGGCAGTTCGGGCAATGAATGGTGTAAGTTAGCGAATCTCTTGTCGACCCCTGTTCACGAGTCTGGGTATTTTGACATTGGTCTCTCTTATATATATATATATATATATATATATATATATATATATATATATATATATATATTCTTTACTGTCGTTTCTTGTTAACAATATCAACTTATTCCCAAGAAATAGTAGCTTTCACTCAGTTAATACTCGGCAGAAATCCAATGTCTTTTTGGATCGCACTTCCTTGACTCTTGCGTAGAAAGGTGTGCAATATGCAGCTGCATCTATTTTCAATACACTACCACCAGAATTCAAAAATCGTAGCAGTAATCCACGCGCTTTCAAATCGAAACTGAAGAGTTTCCTCTTGGGTCACTCCTTCTATTCTGTTGACGAGTTCCTTGAAAAATATGCTGATTGTTACGTTATATTGTTGATTGCGTTTACTTTAACTTATGGCTTGCCTTTTCTTAGGTTCATAAACATTTTATTTTATCTGTTACTACTTTTATGTTGTATTTTCATGTACTGACACGTTCCATGACCTTGGAGATTTTCTCCTCAATTTGGTCCTAAGGAAGTAGACGTGTAAATAAAATAAATAAGTAGCAAGGGTTAATATTAACTTCCACAATATTTGAAAGTTTAATGTGGTTACAGCAAATCCGATGTACAGAAGTTTTATTTTGGTACGAATACCTACTCTGATATGTGGGCCTGAGTAGACCAGACGGAATATTAACGCAACTACTTAGAACTGAACATGATCCAGAGGGATCGACATATGTAATATAATTAAACATGTTCAACTGAAACGGAACAATACATGAGAATCATCTTCAATATCTCCTACGTATCCAGAAAGGGAACTGAACATTTCCGGACATCAGGGAAACAACTTCCTCAGTGGTTCGTCTCTTTTCTTCTCACGTGTGTTCCCGTTGCTTGGAGCGTAACTGGCCAGAGTGGATGGTTGTAGAGCAAGGTCAGATTGAGGCCACGACCTGTAGCGGACAGTACGAATGAACCAACTGGAGCAAAGCACCTCCTCGTATTGGAGGAGCGAACAATGCGTCAATTAATCATGCACGCGTAGCAGCGTGAGGGCGCGTGTTTCCGCCGGGTTTCCAGAGCAGGCCTGGGAAGGCAGAATAATGGAGCTGGGCGCCGGCTCCACTTGGCAGCCGCGCCACGTATCGAAGCGGAAGCTGCAGCCAGCACCGACACCGCCACTTCCGGGCCGCGCCATCTAGGCCGGCAGGTGGCCGCTGGCATCTCTCTCCAGATAAACCCTCCACACAGTCTCAGCGGCCGCTACAAGCACGTCGTAGTTCTCACACCTCGTAATGGCATCACTCCCGACACATCCCCAAAACGAACTTCAGGGAAATCACTAACTCTGATGTGCTGAACGTTGAGACTGGCGATGTAGCAGCAGACTTTTGTAGAAACGTCATCCACACAATTCCTGAGAGTGCAATAGCCGACAGTGAGAGAATTATCGCACAATCAGCTCATACATTAAAGCTGCTGACAAGAATAATGTACAGAAGACTGGGAAACAAAAGTGAGTACCTCATAGATGACAGTCAGTTTGGCTTTAGGAAAGATAAAGGCTGCGGAGTGGCAGTTATATGCTGCGGTTGATAATGGAAGCAAGACTGAAAAATCAAGACACGTTCATAGGATTTATAGACTTCGAAAAAGCGTTTAACAATGTACACTATTGGCCATTAAAATTGCTACACCAAGAAGAAATGCAGATCTGGAGAATGTGCTGGCCAGGGCAGGAGTCGAACATTTTCTGTATCCAGGAAGGCCCGTACAGGACCTGCAACATGTGCTCGTGCATTATCCTGCTGAAATGTGGGGCTTCGTAGGGATCGAATGAAGGGTAGAGCCACGGGTCGTAACACATCTGAAATGTAACGTCCACTGTTCAAAGTGCCGTCAATACGAACAAGAGGTGACCGAGACGTGTAACCAATGGCACCCCATACCATCACGCCCGGTGATACGTCAGTATGGCGATGACGAATACACGCTTCCCCCGAAAAAATGACGTTTTGCCATTCGTGCACCGAGGTTCGTAGTTGAGTACACCATCGCAGGCGCTCCTGTCTGTGATGCAGCGTCAAGAGTAGCCGCAGCCATGGCCTCCGAGCTGATAGTCCATGTTGCTGCAAACGTCGTCGAACTGTTCTTGCAGATGGTTGTTGTCTTACAAACGTCCCCATCTGTTGACTCAGGGGTCGAGACGTGGCTGCACGATCCGTTACAGCCATTCGGATAAGATGCCTATCCTTTAGACTGCTAGAGATACGAGGCCGTTGGGAACCAGCACGGCGTTCCGTATTACCCTCCTGAATCCACCGATTCCATATTCTGCTAACAGTCATTGGAACTCGACCAACGCTAGCAGCAATGTCGCGATACGATAAACCGCAATCGCGATAGGCTACAATCCGACCTTTATCAAAGTCGGAAACGTGGTGGTACGCATTTCTCCTCCTTACACGAGGCATCACAACAACGTTTCACCAGGCAACGCCGGTCGACTGCTGTTTGTGTATGAGAAATCGGTTGGAAACTTTCCTCATGTCAGCACCTTGTAGGTGTCGCCACCGGCGCCAACCTTGTGTGAATGCTCTGAAAACCTAATCATTCGCCTATCACAGCGTCTTCTTTCTGTCGGTTAAATTTCGCGTCTGTAGCATGTCATCTTCGTGGTGTAGCAATTTTAATGGCCAGTTGTGTTAAATAGTGCAATATGTTTGATACTGAGAAAGACGGCTAATACACAATATTTACAACAAGCGAGAGAGGATAATAGGAGTGGAAAACTAACAACGAAGTGCTCGGATTAAAAAGGGTGTAAGACATTAATGTAGTCTATCGGTTCTACTGCCCAGCCTATACGTCGAAGAAGTAAAGACGAAAATGAAAGGAAGGTTCAAGAGTGGGATTGAAATTCAAGGTATAGGGATATCAATGGTAGAATCTTCTGATAATATTGCTATGCTCAGCGAAAGCGAAGAATAATTACAAGATCTCTTGAATGAAATCAACAGTCTAGTATGCACAAAATACGGATTCAGAGTAAATCAAAGAAAGAGGAAAGTAATCAGAAGTAGCAGAAATGAGAACAGCGAGGAACTTAACATCCGGACTGGTGATAACGAAGTAACACACTTATGGAATTGCGCTACCTAGACAGCAAAATAACCCATGATGGACGGAGCAGGGCGGACGTAAAAAGCAGACTACCACTGGAGAAAGAGCATTCCTCACCAAGGGAAGTCTACTAGTATGAAACATTGGCCTTAATTTGAGAAGAAATTTCTGAGAACGTATGTTTTGGAGCACAGCATTGCATGAATGCGTGGCATGGAGTGTGGCACAGAAGAGAAAAGGAAAATGTAAGGAATGAGAAGGATCTCCGCAGAAATCACTTCATACACTGCGTCCAGCTGGCTTCTACCAACTTTCACCGATGATCTCTACAATAGTCTAGATAGGATAACAGGCCAAAGTCAAAGATAAAATTCATACTATAACACCGCACTCAAATTTCTACAGACACAAATGGAAGCTATTGGTTTGAATTAAAATCTTCACTTCGATCGCTGCTAGATACTGAACCCACTATGTGATAGAAAACCTGTGCCTTCTTTTTATGTGCACCCTCACTACAGTGAATCATTCACCTAGAAGAACGAGAAAAGGGATAAACTGTAGTCAAGACTCAACAGGGGAGCGCGCTGTCGATTCTTACAATCTATCCGTATTTGAAAAGTAACTTTGTTGAGGACGAAGGATTACTGACTGCAACTTCAGAAAGCTAAACGCTGTAAAATACGATTTCTGCTCCAGAGGGCATTTGACATCTCCTCCAAGCACTGCCAGGGCCGCCAGCCATCTCTTCGATCTTGGTAGTCCAAGCAGTTCCACGGAATTTCACTGCATGACCGAAAAGTGTAAGCACACAGAAGGGAAGGAGGAAATGAACAGCAACTGCGGGGGTTCAGAGTGTGTGATGTTATTTCAGTGATTACAAAGAACTTTGCAGTATGAGCCTACTTACCAGTACGACTTTGCCCGCTCTAGCCTGGACGCATACTCTGATTCGACTGGGAAATGTATCGTAAAACTTTTGTTGCCTCTACTGGAACAAACTAGTCCACAGTTGCCGTAACTCGTCCTTCATATCCTGGACGATGGCACTGAGATGGAGTCGACGTCCGAGCTGGTCACACACATGGTCTGTCGGAAACACATCTGGAGAACTTGCTAGCCACGGGATGTGATTAACGAGCATTTCACTCTCATTTAAATATGTGGCCGAAAGAGTCAGCTTGCAGGAACTGTGAAATGAACCCTGTCGTCCAGGACCGCTCGCCACAAAGAGCGCAAATTCACCACGAGATGGGGAAACTCACAGACCTCTATTGTCTGTTGAGGCCTAAGCGCTGTGAGTGCGAGTGAGACAGGTGAGAACCTACGTCATAGGGAAATCCAGTAGAAGCCTTTTGTGACCAAGGAAACGTAGCAGTGTTAAATATGGAGGACCTAAGGTCGGCCATAGGGGGAAACATTTATGAAAACTACTTAATTCTGTAATAATGCAGGGAATTAAGCTACAGTAATTTTAATCTGCCATTCTCCACAAAATTTCATGGTGATGCCAATAAAACTTGAATATTGATCATATCTATAACAGTTTAGGATTTATTGTTACAGTGAAATTAACAAGTTTTGTAACAAAGACCAGAATGCTAAATTCTGAACGCTTTGGTTGATCTTAACGATCGACATTTCATACACAAGCGCATCACTAAAATGACAAGTGGTGTAAATATCAACTCTGTAACTTTATTGGTTTAAAAGATATAGTAAATTTAAATTATCAGTATTTTCGGTTTAGCATCTGATCGTCATTTCCTCCACACAAAACTCATTGAATGATGACAGCATTACGCCTTATTGAATTATTAGGTAATAGAATTGTTGTAAAGTTTAATGAATAATAGTTAATTTTGTTCTTTATTTATTTATCAGAAAGCACATTGGTTCAAGGCTACTGGTCGTGGCATTCAAAGCTAACAAGGTTTTGTACTGGTTTTATGTAAAAGACTGTAACGTTTATTATGTAATAGGTATTATTGTTACTTTATTTAGAACGTGAAAGTGGTCAAGCTCTGATTATATAAGTATGTTAAAATGTAAAATAATGTAGAATAAGCTGTAGCCAATCAGATGGACGGGTTCAGGAAAGGGAACTGCCCTAGTCAGTTGAGCGAGGATATTCGGCGCGCGGGAAACGCGGCCAGGGATGGGCAGAGGGAGTTCTGGTACAGATGCGAAAGCGGACATTTCTGGTCAAGTCACCAAAGGGGACAGTTCAGAGGGAGACGCGAAACAGACAATTCGGCTGGAGACACCAAAGGGTACAGTTCGGATTGAGACGCGAAAGCGGACAGTCGGTCTTTAGGCAGCTAGGAAGTGAAACGACTTTCGCATTGTGTGCTACCGCGGGACTTTGTCTCTGAGCGGTGGCCAGCCGCGCGCCTGGAGTGAATTCTAACATTTCGCACAGTAAACGAGGTGGAGTATTGTACAGGTAATTCGCGATGGATTATGAATGATCGAACTGTGTCCATAACTCTAAATACGACCACTTTCGCTGTTAGTTTGCTTTCGAAATAAACATTATTCTAACCAAATTGCGAATGTGCAGCCTACATCATTTATGGGCCGTTAATTTAGTTCCCGATATTATAATTGCTATTATTATGTTATGTTAACTTCGCATTTCGCAAACTTGCCATTAGTCAGACAATTTAACCAAAGTTTAACAAGTGTCTAATTTAGGGTGTGTAATGTGACACGTGCGGTGCAATCCCTAGAAGAGTTTGAGCCAAGACATTTCTACGAAGAGGAACCGCATCTGAGCCCGGACATCTTTGGCATGTTAGCTCGCAGGGAGAACAACAAGATCACGCAGAGAGTTCATAGACATACATGCAATGCGTGCACTAGCATCTCCTGTTGAAAAATGACACCACAGTAATATCACATGAGAAATAAAACATGAAGGAATCAGGAAGTCTGTGGCGAGGTCATCTTTCCAATCGGATTAGGGAAGGTTGGGGAAGGAAGCCGGCCGTGCCCTTTCAAAGGAACCATCCCGGCATTTGCCTGAAGCGATTTAGGGAAATCACGGAAAACCTAAATCAGAGTGGGTGGACGCGGGTTTGAACCGTCGTTCTCCCGAATGCGAGTCCAGTGTGCTAACCACTGCGTCACCTCACTCGATGCCTGCAATGGTCATTCGTGATAGTGGAGCACAGCGGTTTTTCATTGAACACAATGCGGCGTCATTGGTCAGTAGACCATGCTTCCCGGTTGCGTCACCACTCCAAACGCAGCCATTTGTATTGACAGCTGCCTACGCATGGGAAGGTAATACCCTAGTTCGGCTGCAACTAACCCCTGACCAATGGTTCGGGATGACACACATATAGTCGTCCGCTGTGGTCGAGCGGTTCTAGGCGCTTCAGTCCGGAACCGCGCGACCGCTATGGTCGCAGATTCTAACCCTGCCTCGGGCATGGATGTGTGTGATGTCCTTAGGTTAGTTAGGTTTAAGTATTTCTAAGTTCTAGGGGACTGATGACCTCAGATGTTAAGTTCCATAGTACTCAGAGCCATTTGAACCATTTTTGACACACAAATCGCAGTGAAGGCACTACCTGCTCTTGGATGGCTACCGCAGATGTGAAGGACCTACAGTGTTCTTGGTACACAATATGGCAATATCTGTTTGTGGTTGTCACACAATATGGCAATTTCTGTTTGTGGTGGTCAGGCCTGGTCATCCGGAAATTAGTCAGCCTTCACGTTCCCATCAGTCTAACATCTTGCTACTGTCACTCCCTCGTCAATATGGATATTGCACGATTCGACTAGCCAGCCAAATGGAAGCGCACAATGAGTTCCCTTTCACTCTCTCAGATGCTTATAGCGCTATCTCACACGCCTATGCCGCATCTCTGTGTCCTTCAGTGATCACTCAGCATCTTAAGCTGTTCATACCGTTCCACGACTGGTAACAACATTGACGCACTCTGATGGCCGTTCTACCTATCAAAATGGTTCAAATGGCTCTGAGCACTATGCAACTTAACTTCTGAGGTCATAAGTCGCCTAGAACTTAGAACTAATTAAACCTAACTAACCTAAGGACATCACACACATCTGCCTATCACAGTGAATTGCAACTCTCATCATTTACATTCGTGCCGTTGGTGTGTACGTGTTTGAAGTTACATTAAAATCCGACCATATCATCTGGATGCTTCATTCAGGCAGTGTATTTGACGTTTAACGCTTTCAGCCAGTCATAGTTGGAGCAGAATGCAGGCATTTTTACTTACCATTTGCTACTCTCCCTGCTCCCCAATTGCGCTCTTCTTTAGACTACGGCCTCTAGCCAAGTCTTTCTGAAGTTTGTTTCTAATAGATGCTGGAAAATTGGTACCTTCGTGGGAAAATCACAAGCCATTTTGTTAGCTACTTAGACATTGAGCACGATACATATAGGATGATTTCAGGAAGAGCAACCCATCATCCCGAGACCGAACAATTCCCCTCGCTCCCAGATACAGGAAACTGATTCTAGCGTCCACAATAGCGAACAGGAAAAGCAAACAGGTGTGGCCAGGAAATGTTGGTCTTATCTTTAAGGCTGAGAGAGAGAGAGAGAGAGAGAGACTGACTAGCGTGGTTGCGTCTTTGATGACACCCATATATCGATGGAAGACCTCCTGTATTCCGTTCCCTCTTTTTTATTTCTTTCTAGTCACGCATGAAACCCAGAGACCATAGGCATATGTAGGACAATATTGTCTTCGACGTCCAACTGTGAACTGTACAGGAGGAAAGGAAATGTCTCTTTCTTTTAGCTACTGTGCACTGTGAAGTCGCTAACAAGCGAAAAATAAATACGTAAATTGCAGATGCAGATGATCCCAAGACAGAAGTAAACTTTGGTGTGCCTTGAACACTGCATACTAGCCACAAAACGTGTGCTGACTGCATCGATGAGGGCAGTATGATAAAGATGTAAAAGCTTTTTAGGCGACTAAAGACTATTTGGAATCGCTCAGTGCCCGTTCTCAGTACGGCCCTGTGGAAAGGAGAGGAAGAGGACTAGCCATTCCTCTCCGTGGACATATCTTTGATATATCGGTGTAAAGTATAATGTATAAAATAGACTTACTTTCTGCCTGTGGATCATTGTTTTTGTTGCAAAATTACGAGTTCCGAGCAATGCCGCTGTTCTTCACATCATATGTTGTAGTTATAGAGTAATACATACTGTATACTGTATGAACTATCGGTTCATTATCATATATTGATACATCCATTAGTACTGGTTACTCTGTAACTATGGCATAATATCTGAAGATGGGCCACATTTCCCGAAACAGGTAATATTCAAATAAAAAACCGCGATCAACAGACGGATTTAAGTCCATTTTGTTCAAAAAATGGTTCAAAAGGCTCTGAGCACTATGGGACTTAACTTCTAAGATCATCAGTCCCCTAGAACTCAGAACTACTTAAACCTAACTAACCTAAGGACATCACACACATCCATTCCCGAGGCAGGATTCGAACCTGCGACCGTAGCGGTCGCGCGGGTCCAGACTGTAGCGCCTAGAACCGCTCGGCCACCACGGCCGGCGTTTATTTTGTATAAATCAGGAGACGTGGCTAGATCCCGAGACAAATGTAGCCGATTTTGCTCAACGTATAAAGCTTGTAGCGTTCTAGGGTACTACCATGCAGAATATTTACGAGAGCGAAAGTTAGGCAGCGCCAGAATCCAGAGAAAATACATATTTTTCATTTACGGGTCAAATTGAATTACATATCGAATAGTTCTTCTGTTACACACTATTTTGTTCATAAGAGTAGCATTACATTTTTAATGATAATTTAATTATGCATTTGTTACAGCACCCAAATAAACATATACATGGGACTCTCTAGTGTGTCGAGGAGCACCACGAAGCAAAGTCAGTAAAAAGCCCGTACCCTTTACATATATATGATCAACAGTGGCACAACGTCTCATTCCGCTGGAGAAAGAGGAATGTTCTGAAAGAAAACGCTTAGACACGAGTGTACGCGCTGTTAATCAGGAACTGTATCGATGGCATCTTTTAAGTCCAATCGTCAACAGTCCTCAACCGGCAGAATTGGAACCGTTTACCTGTGGACTGTTGGTAGTGACGCACGAGCGTCCTCTTGCTAGCAGGGCTGCCCGGCAGCGTAACCCAGTTGGGGTCCGGGCCGGCCTCTGACCCATATAGACGCGCGTCGCGTGCCAGGCGTCGCTGACGTGTCAAGATGGCGGCACCGCGGCGGTCAACAGCCGCTCGGCCGTTCAACCTTGAGTGTCCGCGAGTCGGCTGGCTAACTGTACCGGCAGCCCGCCGCGCCGAGCCGGACGACTCTTACTATCAGCCGCCGCCTCTTCCTGCCGTTCCCCCACGCCCGCTGCGCTCTCCGGCACATTCCTGTAGGCCGTCTCGTTCGCTGACTGTCACTGTCTTGTACTTTTGACCAAGATTAGCCACATTTAAGCAGGCGAGGTCGCCAACCCACGTATCTGCGACGACGAACAACCCTGAGGAAGCTCGCTGGAATTATAAAGGAGGAAACAGTTGTGACCAGTCAGGCCATAGCTTTGGGTTCTTCGATTGCGATGGAAGTAGACTCAGCAAGGTAGAACACATGAAATATTCGCTCACTTTATTATGTGAATGAATAAAAGATTAACTTTGACACACTTCTTTGCCACAGGATAATTTAAGCTGTCATTGATTAGCAAAGCTTCGCTTGATGCACTTATTAATAAACTGTTCACTTGCAGTACATAATGCGACATTTCGTCTTAGGCTTAAAAAATTGTTACTGCCCTACACGATGATGCTGACTGCTGTAGCTGAGGTCACGAACTGGGGCGGAGCTCTTGCATGCTCAATTCTATGTTGACCTCAGTATAAGGGGGTTTGCTATCCTGAGAGGGGCGCGTGTTCTTCAGGAGTGCCTCCCACTAGTTGTTACTGGTTGCAGCAAGCCCTCGCTAATGTATGTGGTATCGATTCGCTTTGCCGACTTTGGTGTGGCACCGCGACCTCTGGACAATACCACAGAAACATTATTGTCGTTAATCGGCCAAGTACCACAGTGTTATTTATCGCCATACTTTAAGTCAATTTTCTAGACAGATTCCTAAATTTGCTCGCATTGCGAATCTCTGTGGCACTGTTGATGTGGATGTCCATGGCGATAATATAAGGAGCAGCCAAAGTTTATCACCTCAAGAAAATCAAACGGTGCCTATGGAACTTTCTGACAGTGTTTCCGTGCGACACATTTTCCCTATGAGTCGTTTACTTGGCGGAGACCTTGGTTGTAGAAGTCTACATTTTTTCTGTTCTGAAAACGTTGCACTTCGAAAATTAGCTCGTCTTAGTTCTGAAAATGGATGCTACGCAATGTTTTCTTCATCCGAGAAAGAAGAATTCGCTAGGTGCCGTATCTGGAGAATACTTGTATGTGATATTCTAGTAAGGAAAAATTTGATACCGTGTGTGACTATACCCTGTGGAAAATGAGTTGGGGCTTTGTCGTGGACCAAAAATATCCCGTTCGACCACTTACCGTAACGCTTCGTCTTCACAGCCTCGCCGGCCGGGGTGGCCGAGCGGTTCTAGGCGCTACAGTCTGGAACCGCGCGACCGCTACGGTCGCAGGTTCGAATCCTGCTTCGGGCATGGATGTGTGTGATGTCCTTAGGTTTAAGTAGTTCTAAGTTCTAGGGAACTGATGACCTCAGAAGTTAAGTCCCATGGTGCTCAGAGCCATTCACAGGCTCCTGCGAACTCTTCAGGAGTTTTTCCTCCTATAAGCATATTCAGTTAACTACCAACCGTGACAGTCATATAAAAAGCTCAATATCACTTTCACCGATGACAATTTGATCTTGCGTTCTTTCGCCGCTGATGGATCCACGTGATTCAACCTCTTATTTTGTTCCTTTGTTTAGGCTTCTTAATTATCAGCGTTCATCCATGGTGATTAGGTGTCAATGCAATTTCAGTGGCTGGTCGGAAGCTGTTCTCTGCGACAAGACTACGGCAGCAAATAGCGCAGGTTGTAAGTATAGTTAGAAGTGTCAGGCACATAGGGATACCCCGCTGCTTAACGAATCAAACACGGCACAGTGCTGGTTACAGTGTATTTGCCGTTCAGGTACCAGTCTGTGTTTAATTGTTGAAATGCCTTTACCGGCGGTTCTAAGCAGGAGAACACTGGCTTTTCCATAGTTTCCCTAGTCAAAACTGTTAAAACAGGAGCACATGAGGCTAGACTGAACAAGACAACTTTTCTCATGTTCTGTGATTTCTTCAGGGCTCTCCTAGGCGACCAGGAGCCAAAATGATCCAGATTAAACGGTATCTCACCAGAGGATGTTTCCAATTCTATGAATTCTTGAAAAAGCAAGGGATCCCAATAATATTCAGAACAAGTAACACAGTTCAAAAAAGACTAAGACCAAACAAAAAGATCTCAGACAAACTCAGAAACGCTGGAATGTATCAGCTCACATTTAACTCCTGCCACGCCCAATACGTAGGACAAACAAGCAGAAATTTCCGAACGAGGTACACAGAGCACATGAGACCTCTATAGAGTGACAGCACGTATTCAACTTTCGCAGAACACGTAATGAACAAAAACCATAGCCCACTAATATCAAAGCGATGCACACATTCTGAAACACAGCAACAGTCTATATCGACAACTGACAATAGAAGAAAATTACTACATACAAAAGGCTGTGGTAGAAGGGAAAAATGTAATAAAGGAAAGCACAACACTTTGCAACAATACACTCTTTACCTTCTCGCAACATGCAATAAATCTCTCGCGACACGCGCGAACATCAGGATGGCGTAACGTTATGGGTCATAAACGAAGTGCGAAAGTTTTGTTTTTCTGTGAGTAGAATGAGCTACATGCCGTCCAACGAACGTGAGTACACGAATAACTAAGTAACAGTCTAGTATACACCAAATAACTGGATTTCACGTCCGCCCCGATAGTTGAGTGTTCAGCGTGACGGATTGCCGTCCTACGGGCCCGGGTTCGATTGCCGGCTAGGTCGGGGGTTTTCTCCGCTCGGGGACTGGGTGTTGTGTTGTCTTAATCATTTCATCCCCATCCGGCGCGCAGATCGCCCAATGTGGCGTCGAATGTAATAAGACCTGCACAAGGCGGCCGGACCTGCCCCGTAAGGGGCCTCCCGGCCAATGCCGCCAAACGCTCGTTTCCATTTTTACTGGATTCCACAACACTACCGCAACACCAAGTGTATAACGCTGGCATACTAAGTTCACCTTTTAGTATTTGTTTACTAACAGCCGCTCACATAATTGCAGATGACACGATTTACTCAGAGAAAAAACGGCAACAGAAAAAGCACAGAAAATATGCCACAAACAGCGACACAAATTCTTAAAAACATGCCATAACATACAATAAATAAGATAGTATGAAAATATCCACAGAAAACGATATTTTAAAAAACGAACAGTAAAAATGTCATTATGTGTTACTGTGTTTGTATAACTATGCTATTTTCTGCATGTTTTAGATTTAAAGAACCCACTGATGATGGCAATATTTGTCACCGAAACTAGTTAGAGGAATAAAAAAGTAAAAAAAAAATAACTAATTCTTTTGCACCAAGGCGGACTCACAATTCCCATATTGTTGCCTGTGTTTAATTTTTCACGCCTCTTGTTCTTTATAGTGTCGCACTGTACGAAACACCGTTAATAGCTGTGCCCGTTGCCATTGAGAGCACAACTCCTTCACATTCGAAGAAAACGACGGCGATGACCTTCCCTATCGATGGTGCAACTTCGCGTTTCTTCCACGAGGAGGTGTGCCTCAAATCCATAGAGACGTGGACGCTCTCTTTGTTGCAGGTCTAAAGCGATGAACACCAGTCGAGTAATGATGTGGCTTAGGAGATCATTACCTTCCACGGAGTAACGCTCGAGTCCAGAGACGTCATAAACGCGCCTTTGTGTGCAGTCGATAGTCATCGCGGAAGCAGGCGTGAGCACAATTTCAGTTACGGCACACACCGTCGGATGATGGCATGAGTATTGGCTATTGAGATGCACATCTACTGAGCAATGCCCATGACAGTCACTCTGCGATTGCTGCGAGTCAGTTCCGCGTTTGCCTGGAGACTTATGTCTGTGGACGGAGTAGATGGCCTTCCTTTCCAATCACCAACACGCACGTCCATGCGGTATTGGTCAAACTGTAAACACCATTTCACTTCGGCTAGACGCGACATTGTGTTTGGTCTACATAGTGCCAAAATTTCACGGTGAATGTGCGTGCAATTTAGACAATTTTACCACAATAATCAAACTTTCCCGTCTATTTCAGTTTTGGAGACCGTTCCAAGCTGCCGCACATTTCAGCCGCACACTGTTATGTACCCGTTATCCACATCGCAGCAGAACTATGGCTACAGGGTACTCAGAATATGTTTCATTTACATACTGACAATGCGGTCACAAACCCAGAAAATTTTTATTGAATGTGACAAGGCGGAAGCCTACGTATATAGTGTTCCATTTGTTGCGCAATGGCCTTAGCGTACGACATAAGCAACTTAGGTTCTGAAGTCCCTACGTATGCAGTGAACAATGGTTGTATTACGTATCCTTCAAATGCTGCTTTCGATTCTGACGATGTCTATCGATTGACAACAGCATACTGCAATGAGTTCTATTTGCTTTGTCGGCAAACCAGTTCTGAAGTACGAGGGGAGTTCAGTAAGTAGCCGGCCGTTGTAGCCGAGTGGTTCTAGGCGCTCCAGCCACTCAATGACAGCCCTTCCCATACATCACAGCATCATCAGCAAACAGCATCAGACGGTTGCTTACCCTGTTCCCAGGATTATTTATGTGTATAGCAAATAACAGCAGTTTTATCACACTTCCCCCGGGCACTCCTGACGATATCCTTGTCTCTGATGAACAGTTGCCGTCGAGGACAACATACTGGGTACCATTATTTGAGATGTTTCCGATCAACTCACATATCTGGAAACGTATTCCGTATGCTCGTACCTTCTTTAACAGTCTGCAGTGGGACACCGTGTCAAATACTTTTCGGAAACTAGGAATATTGAATCTGCTTGTTATCCTTCATTCATAGTTCGCAGAATATCATGTGAGGAAAGGTTAAGCTGAATTTCGCACTGCTTTCTAAAACCTGTACTGATTCGTAGATAGTCGCATTACCTCTCAAATAAATTTATTGGATTTGAACTGAGAAATGTTCAAGAATTCAGCAGCAACTCGACGTTAAGAATGTCTGTGATTCTGCTGGTCCGTTGTTTTACCCTTCTTATATACAGGAATTGACTACGCTTTTTTGCAGCCACTTGGCACTTCCCCCTGTGCGATAAATGTTAGGTAAGGGGCCAATGCCGTGCAGTACGCTTTTACAACCGGACGTTAGAACTTATTTGTTTTCCGTCTTTCAGTTGTTCATCTACGACAGGGATGTCTATTACTGTTATGTCCTCCATACGTTAGTCTGTGCGATAGTCAAACGACGGTATGTTTGTTCTCATGTTCGAACGATTTCTTTCAGATGACTTTTAGTCAGCAAATAACCATGAACGATTTCAGGATACACCATTGTGAACCAGTGGACAAGGGACAAAGTAAGCGGTGGAAACATGCTTCTCTACACCGGAAAGGCGAAGAATAAACCACCATCGGGGACAGTGATGACTTTTTTTTTTGGGGGGGGGGGGGGATTGGTTGCCCCACGGTATGGGACAAACGGCTTAAGCTCGTGAGGGGCAAACTGTCGTAGGAGTTCAAAAATGGCTCTGAGCACTATGGGACTTACCTTCGAAGGTCATCAGTCCCCTATAACTTAGAACTACTTAAACCTAACTAACCTAAGGACATCACACACATCCGTGCCCGAGGCAGGATTCGAACCTGCGACCGTAGCAGTCGCGCGGTTCCGGTCTGATCGCCTAGAACCGCGAGTCCACCGCGGCCGGCTGTCGTAGGAGTATAATGCCGAAATCTTCTGACGAGGTCACCGACGGCTGTCGAGACGGAACATCCCGGAAAAAAGTTTATAAATTTACGTTGATTTCCAGTGATATTTTAATGTTGTGTAGTCATTAGTTACAGAAAACTGAAAGTGCAGAATACACCGTAAGTGATGCCCTAAATTTTCTTATTTGTCCGAAAGAGGTAATCTTCCCGATTACTCTGAAATGTGTTACACGACATATTATACATGGGTTTAGAAACGATTTTAGAAATCACGGTCATAACCTTCAGGCGCAAAAAAGGAACGGCCAAGGAAAATCGTAATTTGGTTTTGATGGGGTGCAGAAATCACGTATTGTGCTTACATGCACCTTTTCAAAAATGGGGGTTCAAATGTCTGTGAAATCTTATGAGACTTAACTGCTGAGGTCATCAGTCCCTAAGCTTACACACTACTTAACCTAAATTATCCTATGGACAAACACACACACCCATGCCTGAGGGAGGACTCGAACCTCCGTCGGGACCAGCCGCACAGTCCATGGCACATGCGCCTTTTATTACAAAGTGTGTGATATCAGCATATCAGTCTTCAGAACTTATTGAATCAAACACTTGAAAGTAAAGTCCAAAGAAAACTGCGATTATTTATCTTTATGTCTCTATCTGCCTGGTTCCAGAAATTATATATATATATATATATATCTGGTTGGAATTTGGAGCTGTGCATATGTGCGACTTCTGTTAATCTGCGAATTCTCTTTAACGGCATTTAAAAAATTCCTGTAATTTTTAACAGAATGCGAGGGTGGAATCGATGTTACAACACACATTCTTCTTCCCTGCTCCCGTTAACGCTGGTTTATTAAAGCGGTGGAATGTTTCCGGTACAATATCCGTGAAAGGTAGTTTGTGATGGAGTCAGCTACCTGACCTCTGTACTCCATTTTGCAATTCACATGTAGAAACCGGGTATTTTCTTCTCAGACACCGTATATCAGATTTAAATTTCAATCATTCAACGAAAATATCTACATCGCTGGGAAACAAGTGTCGTTCGCGGAGAAGTACTGGAAAGCAGTCTTTTTGAGCTACATTTTTATAGATCATGATCCATTGACAGAGGGCTTATTTTCGATAAGAAGAATGGAAGTTTCATGCTCTTGCTTAACGAATCATCGAAACACTTCCATCAAGAACAAAAACTTTCTGATGTTCTGCAGTGTTAACTATTGTGTGAGCTTTCTTCTGTTCTTCTGTGCAACGAGCACTGATCCTTGCGCACGTTGACTTCCAATACGTGAGTTAGGATGAGAGGTAAAAGTATTCCCGCAATCTGAAATATGTTATTAGTACATGACTCAACTGGTAAACTGCAGCCTACATAATTTGGTTTGTCATTCTAACGCACTATATTGTAAACCAGAAGAACTATACTGTAGAGCAGAAGCTTATTTAATAAGGTTAATATATAATCCATTCAATGAAATTTAATTCCTGTCTTGGGAGATACGAAGTTCTTCAAAAGTACCAATATTCAAAAGAAAGAGTGCAAGGAACGTCTGAAAAGATAACGATTCTGATAAAGTGTTAGAATTTTCTTTTTAAAAAAAAAAGAAAGAAAGAAAAGAGAGAGTCAGTTAACTCAAAATGTTCATCAGTGGAATGGACAAGTTGTTAGATCGCTTGATGCAGCCAGCAAACGCTAGTGTGGCAATAGAAAAGCGAAGACCAGCAGAAATCTGGAGTTTCAGAGTGAGATGAGATTTGCATTAAATATTTTCGCAGATCCGGAGTTGCGAATATGGAAAACCATCAGTTGTGTCTGGATCAACGACAATGAAAATTTGTGTTGGACCGGGACTCGAACCCGAATTACCCGCTTATCGCAAGTGGTCGCCTTACCATTAGGCTATCCGAGTACGACTCACGGCCAGACCCAAATTTCCACATGTCGTCAGTTATGTGTCAACAGCCTGAGCTCGTATATTCATTATGTATATTCTCATACAGGGGAGACATTTTAATTGGTTGCCCGATGTGACGGATGAATAAGATATTGCAGTGCCTGTGTTATTCAGAAATACGATACGAAGTTCCTTCGGATGTACATGCCTCCTGTAAGAGGCACATGGTTGATGACATAAGGAGAACCGTGCTCGGATAGCCTAAAGGTAAGGCAATCACTCGCGATAAGCAGGAAATCTGGGTTCGAGTCCCGGTCCGGCACAAATTTTGACTGTCGTCATTCGCAACTACATCTACATTTATACTCCGCAAGCCACACTGTGTGTGGTGGAAGGCACTTTACGGGCCACTGTCATTACCTCCCTTTCGTATTATAGTCGCGTATGGTTCGCGGGACGAACAACTGCCGGAAAGCCTCCGTGCGCGCTCGAATCTCCCTAATTTTACATTCGTGATCTCCTCGCAAGGTATAAGTAGGGGCAACCAATATATTCGATACCTCATCCCGAAACGCACCCTCTCGAAACCTGGACAGCAAGCTACACCGCGATGCAGAGCGCCTCTCTCGCAGTCTGCCACTTGAGTTCGCTAAACATCTCTATAACGATATCACGCTTACCAAATAACCCTGTGACGAAACGCGCCGCTCTTCTTTGGATCTTCTCTAACTCCTCCGTCAACCCGACCTGGTACGGATCCCACACTGATGAGCAATATAGGCCGAACGAGTGCTTTTTAAGCCACCTGCATTGTTGATGGACTACATTTTCTAAGGACTCTCCCAATGAATCTCAACCTGGCACCCACCTTACCAACAATTAATTTCATATGATCATTCCACTTCAAATCGTTCCGTACGCATACTCCCAGATATTTTAAAGTAGTAACTGCTACCAGTGTTTGTTCCACTATTATATAATCATACAATAACGGGTCCTTCTTTCTATGTATTCGCAGTACATTACATTTGTCTATGTTAAGGGTCAGTTGCAACTCCCTGCACCAAGTGTCTATCCGCTGCGGATCTTCCTGCATTTCGCTGCAATTTTCTAGTACTGCAACTTCTCTGTATAATACAGCATCAACCGCGAAAAGCTGCATGGAACTTCCGACACTATCTACCAGGTCATTTATACATATTGTGAAAAGCAATGGTCCCATAACACTCCCCTGTGGCACGCCAGAGGTTACTTTAACGTCTGTAGACGTCTCTCCATTGAGAACAACATGCTGTGTTCTGTTTGCTAAAAACTCTTCAATCCAGCCACACAGCTGGTCTGATATTCCGTAGGCTCTTACTTTGTTTATCAGGCGACAGTGCGGAACTGTATCGAACGCCTTCCGGAAGTCAAGGAAAATGGCATCTACCTGGGAGCCTGTATCTAATATTTTCTTGGTCTCATGAACAAATAAAGCGAATACATTTCTTGTATTTCACAAACACTGAAGTCGCCGTAGTGCCTGTTCCTTCAAACATAAATGTATGTCCGAAGGAACTTTGCATCGTATTTCTGAACAACACGGGCGTGCAATGTCGTAAGATTAGATTATGCAACAAATATTAGCGAGTTCAAAGACGCACCCTCAGCCGTAAAGTCACGGCGATTGTCTTCTGGGACTCTGAAGGAGGTTATTCTGTTTAATGTCCTCCCTCATGGTGCAACGATCTACTCTGAAGCGTATTGGCTGTCCTCAGGTACCTGAAGAAACGATGTCAGCGTGTTCGTCCTCACAAAAATGTCAACGAACTTCTCCACGACAACGCAAGGCCTCAAATAAGTGTGCGTATCCGCGAGGAGCTCACAAAACTTCAGTGGGCTGTTCTTCCTCGTCCACCCTACAGCCGGATCTCGCTATTTCCATCTGTTTGGTCCAATGAAGCATGCACACTGCGCGAAGCACTACGTGGACGATAGTGAAGTTACTAACGACCAAAGACGGCCGCGGTGGCCGAGCGGTTCTTGGCACTTCAGTCCGGAATCGCGCTATTGCTACGGTCGCAGGTTCGAATCCTGCCTCGGGCGTGGACGTGTGTGATGTCCTTAGGTTAGTTTGGTTTAAGTAGTTCTAAGTCTAGGGGACTGATAACCTCAGATGTTAAGTCTCATAGTGCTCAGAGCCATTTGAACCATTTTTTTTATTTTCGTAACTTAAGTTTTTTCGAGGTGATGCAAATTATAGTTTTATGGTTATCCCCTCTGACTTGACACGCTAAACGCTATATTCGCTGCAGGCGATACGTTTTAGTCAAGAACGAAGTTCTGTGTTCGGTTTGCACAATTGTTACAATATTCCGTAAACACATAGTTCGTTTATTAGCTGACTGTAAGGGTCCGTTTCGAAGTCTTTTTGAATATCAAGGAAGAGTTACTCATGACAGCGCTACTGTAACTTCCAAACGCAACGGGAAACGTACTTTTATCGAATTTACGTCGAAACTGCCAGTGTGTAGCTTCTCTGGATGCTCCGGAGAGCGCTCCTAGAAGCATTTTCGCCTGACTCCTTGCACCTGACTGGCAGATGAGAGTCAATATTTGCCAGCGAATGTGGACTGAGGCGACCCACGGGCCACGGGCTGTCAGGTGCCGTCAAGTAGGCGAGAAGAGAACAGACAGCTTTCTGCCGAGTGCTCTGTATTTTTCTTTGCTTCTTTCTCTCTGCCGATCTTCCTCAAGTGTTGCACCTCTTTCCGCATGGGCTGCGCCGCAGCCTTTATTCAGGAAAGGAAACCAGAAATAATCTCTTGGTTATCCACGCGCTTCATTGCGTTTATCAATTCAAGATATTGTGTACTCGACCGCTTAGCTGACATCTGGCACGTCTTGCATAATTACAAGGTTGATGTTGCGTCAGTCAATAGCTGTAAGAAATGCCATGATAATTGTACTTAGATATCGACGCTACTTTCAGCTTACATCTTTGGACTTACTAGCCCCCAGCGATAGATCATAACAGCTGAAAACTTCCCGTCTCCCCTATACCTCTTTTGTTAATGATAACCTTCCCTTTTACAATAAACTATGAAACCTTTCCTTAGGATTTCTTTCTCTTGCTTAATAATAACAAATGAAATCTTCCCTTTGAAATTTATTCTCTTTCTCAATCTTCGCATACAAATTTAATTGCTGCTTATTAAAAGTGATTTTCTGATTATTTGGACGAAACATAGAATGTGTCGTCGTCGTGGCCCTCAGTCGTTATCTGCAATAACCCAAAACTGTTTCTTACCTTTTCTACTGTTACTGGATCGCCATCTGACTGCGACATGAATATACGTACTCTGATTTACTATACTCTACTAACTGCTGGTGGGCTGTCATAATAAGTGGCTGTATTTATTACCAAAGCTGACATTATTCATTAATAGCAAAGCTGACGTTATTCTTTAATTAATTTGACTGAAGTTACGTAATTCATAGTTACACTTTTTCTTGACAACAATAAAATTTTTGCAAGGTTTTACGTTGATGGTTTTTGGGATGGATTATAATCAGTAATGCAACATGGATGGATTATAATCAGTAATGCAACATTGCTGGCTACAATTAATTATATTCTGGAAACGTTTCTTCAAATATTTACTGCTGGTAATGAAATGATTTTACAAACGTTCAAATGGGACTTACTTTTTACAATAATCTTACAAATAGCATTGCGCAAACATACCTTCAGTAGTCTTGAGTTTCGCAAAGAAAATAATTCAATAATATTAGTTCCTCTTATGATAATAGTTAGTTGATGTCTCTGTACATCCGTTTATAATCTCTTGTAAATCATAGCTGGTGGCTGCCAGGCACACTACTCCTCTCAACCTCTCGCTTCAGACCTGCTACCAACTCGCTTCACTTCTCGCTTACTACTGACTTCCTACGAACCCTAAACTGCGGTCTCTCCTGCCAACAATGCTTTCTGGTGCAGACAATCCCTGCTACCATTACAAAATGTATCAATACGCCGTCTTTCCCGCTCTTTTCTTAAAATGTATCCATACGCGGTCTCTCCCGCTCTTTTTAAAATTACATCAATTTGTGGTCTCTCTTGTCAACAATACTTTGGTGCAGACATTCCCTGCTACCACAATTATTTCCAACATGGCAAATATTAATTATTCTTACTTAATTCTATTAGTAAAACATAAACATCTTTCATTAATTGTGGTTTGACAATAGACAATAGAAATATACACGTCTTACACAGGACCGCCTCAGGTAATAAATACTGTGATGAGACAAAACATTGTGACCACTGCCTACCGTGAGATCGAGTGCCGTTGGTGGCGTTGCCGGCACGTAATACGGCAAGGAAAGTACCAGGAGGTTATAATTAAGGTGCAGCTGCTCAAGGAGGTTCAGTGTGGACTGTAATTGACGTATGGAAGCGAAACTTGGTAGATATGCTAATGCGTTAATGTAGAGCCGATTTCAAATGGAAAAAATTTAGTTCCAAATCTGGCCAACAGGTGCAAATCTGGCGCTGTACCCTGTCTGTATGACGGTATGACATTCGCGCTGTCATTTGTCAAGCGATAACGTAGTGAGTGCCATCGAGAAGAGAAACCCCGAGTCGACAATGAAACTATTTTATATGAAGATTGCTCCACTGAGGGAGTAGCACCGACTGAGGGGTCTGAGAGAGGTCTGAGGCCATTAAGTGATCCAAAGAAAATGATAATGAAATTCGAAAACGCGGGTGAGCTTGGAGAGGCAACTACAAGAGGAAGGCTTCCTTCCCCCGTGGAATTTATTCACGAGGTTGCTGTTGCTGTAACTGACCACGCGGCATGGACCCTGGGTAGTTCTAATGCTTGTGCAGTGTCACGAGAATTGTCCTTCCCATGGTCGACAGTACGAAAAGTTTTACTGTCTATTTTACACTTGTACCCGTAAAAGATCCGGACTATGGAACAAAGAAACATCATGATGAACAGCACCGCTCTGAATTTAATATTCGGTTTCTGTCGCGGATCGAAGTTCATGACATGCGGACTGACGAGGCACATTCTACGGTACAGGATGCAGTGAATACACACAAATGCCCAATTTGGGGTTGTGTTGAACCACATGTCTTGCAAAAAAGGTTCATCCTACCATCTCTTAGAGTTGGCTACTCTACAGTCTTACCAAAAATGATACTGGTGCATGTATTGCACTATTGGCGGCAACAGAACGATTTTCGCTTACAAGTTTCGAATCGGTTGATTCCGGACCGGGATCCCTTATATCAAAGTGATACATTTACCCTTGTCTTCCATCCGCACAATTCCGAAGATGGCAAGAACTGACAAGAGAGAGAAATATCGCACAATCTGCTTAGCAGCTCAAGTCTCCAAGTTGCTTACAAGAATAATACAAGAATGATATACAGAAGAATGGGAAAGAAAATTGAGGCTGCGCTAGATGACGATCAGTTTGGCTGTAGGAAATGTAAAGGCACCAGAGAGGCAAGTCTGACGTTGCAGTTAATAATGGAAGCAAGACTAAAGAAAAATCAAGACACGCTCATAGTATTTGTCGACCTGGAAAAAGCGTTCCACAATGTAAAATGGTGCAAGATGTTCAAAATTCTGAAAAAAGCAGGGGTAAGCTATAGGGAGAGACGGGTCATACACAAAATGTACAACAACCAAGAGGGAATAATAAGAGTCGACGACCAAGAACGAAGTGCTCGAATTAAAAAGGGTGTAAGACAAGGATGTAGCCTTTCGCCTCCCACTGTTCAATCTGTACACCGAGGAAGCAATCATGCAAATAAAAGAAAGGTTCAGGAGTGAAATTAAAATTCAAGGTGAAAGGATATTAATGATACTTTGCTATCCTCAGTGAAAGTGGAGAAGAATTACGTGATCTGATGAACGGAATGAACAGTACAATGAGTACAGAGTATGGATTCAGAGTAAATCAAAGAAAGATGAAGGTAATGAGAAGTAGTAGAAATGAGAATAGCGAGAAACTTAACATCAGGATTGATTGTCAGGAAGTAGATGAAGTTAAGGAATTCTGCTACCTAGGCAGTAAAATAACCAATGACGGACGGAGCAAGGAGGATATCAAAAGCAGACTAGCAACGAAAAAAAGGGCATTCCTGGTCAAGAGAAGTCTAATAATATCAAATATCGGCCTTAATTTGAGGAAGAAATTTCTGAGAATCTACGTCTGGAGTACAGCATTTTATGGTAGTGAAACATGGGTTATAGGGAAACCGGAACAGAAGAGAATCGAAGCATTTGAGTGTGGTGCTACAGACGAATGTTGAAAATTAGGTGGATTGATAAAGTAAGGAATGAGGAGGTTCTGCACAGAATCGGAGAGGAAAGGAACATGCGGTTCTCTGCCTCGTGATGACTGGGTGTTGTGTGATGTCCTTAGGTTAGTTAGGTTTAAGTAGTTCTAAGTTCTAGGGGACTGATGACCTCAGAGTCCCATGGTGCTCAGAGCCACTTGAACCAAGACATACGTTGCAAATGCTGCTCTGAGATGAAGTTATCACAGGAGAGGAATTCGTGGCGGGCCGCATAAAATCAGTCAGAACACTGAAGACAAAAAGCCATCCATGAAATGTTGTGACATCATCACGGAATCGTCCTGTATTTTTTGGAAGGGGGTAGGGAGACAGTAAGCTACGACGGCCAGGACTAAAACATACTCGTAGATCTGTCCCTTCAGACTTCCAAGTATTAATTGCAGACTAAACTCGTTGATGTAAACCTCTGTGTAAAGGTATCATACTAACCATGTATGTAATCTGCTACCGACGCGTCGCTGGGCACGAGCAGCATTCTCTCCGGCCATTGTTTCCTCCTGCATCACGTAGCCGTTGCTGCCGGTGTTGGAGCCGGGTAGAGGGCTACTCGGCGCGCGCCTCATCACATTAGCTCGGCGCGCGCCCGTTGGGTTGTCGACCTCCCGCCGGAGCTGACTGCGTGCGGGCGCTCCTCTGTCAGCGGACAACACTAACACCAGTGTGCTGCGGCTGTTCAGATGGAGGCCATTTCTTTGGAGGCAGTCACATGTTTTCGAGGACAGGGCATTTACATTCTCAAAGAAACACAGTTTGCATTCACGACACGCGCTTCTACCTGCCTACCCACTTATTGATGGTAGCAAGCGTCGTTTCTAGTCACCTCAGAGCGCTGACAATTCCTCATTACCTCTCTGCTACAGTCACATGTAAAATACATATGGAGTTCCGAAACTATTCGTTGAAATTATTACACAAGTTAGAGAACATTAAAACAAATATATTTAGACATGGTACACTGAAGAGCAAAAGAAATTGGTACACCTGCCTAATACTGTGTAGGGTCACCGCGAGCACGCAGAACTGCAACACACAATGTGGCATGGACTCCACTGATTTCTGTAGTAGTGCTGGAGGGAACTGACACCATAAATTCTGCAGGGCTGTCCATAAATTCGTAAGATAACGATGTGGTGAAGAGCTCTTCTGAACAGCACGTTGCAAGGCATTACAGACATCCTCGATAATTTTCATGTGTGGGCAGTTTGGTGATCAGCGGAAGTGTTTAAACTCAGAAGAGTATTCCTAGAGCCACTATGTAGGAATTCTGGACGTGTGGGGTGTCTCATTGTCCTGCTGGAATTGTCCAAGTCAATAGGAATGGACTTGAATAGATGCTGGTGATCAGATAGGATCCTTACGTAAGTTTCACCTGTCAGTGTCGTATCTAGACGTATCAGGGATCCAATATCACTCCAGCTGCACACACCACATACCACTACAGAGCCTCCACCAGCTTGAACAATCCCCTGCTGATATGCAAGGACCATCGATTCATGAGGTTGTCTCCATACCCGTACGCGTCCACCCGCTCGATACAATTTGAAACGAGACTCGGCTGACCAGGCAACGCGTTTCCAGTAATCAACAGTCCAATGAACGTGTCGAAGGGCCCAGGCGAGGCGTAAAGATTTGTGTCGTGCAGTCATCAAGGGTACACGAATGGACCTTCTGCTCCGAAATCCCATATCGATGACATTCCGTTGAATGGTTCGCACGCTTACACTTGTTAAAGCCCAGCACTGAAATCTGCAGCAGTTTGCAGAAGAGTTGCAATTCTGTCAAGGTGAACGATTCTCTTCAGTCGTCGTTGATGTCGTTCTCGCAGGATCTTTTCCCGGCCGCAGCGATGCCGGAGATTCGATGTTTTACCAGGTTCCTGATCTTCACGGTACACTTGCGAAATGGTCGTACCAGAAAATCCCCACTCCATCGCTACCTCGGAGATGCTATGTCCCATCGCTCGTGCGCCGACTACAACATCATGTTTAGACTCCCTTAAATCTTGATAATCTGCCATTTTAGCAGCAGTAGCCGACCTTACAACTGCGTCTGACACTTGTTGTCTCATATAGGTGTTGCTGATCGGAACGCCGTATTCTGTCTCTATACATACGTCTGTATTTGAATACGTATGTCCATACCATTTTCTTTGGCGCTTCAGTGTAGATACGTTCCCCGACGACAGTTTCTGACGCTAGGGACGATTTATACAGAAATATAGAAGTAGAATGCTAATTAAAGCAGTGGCATTCACAGGAACTGCTCGAAATTGCGACCACTGTGCTGTATGCACGCAGTACGTCGACGGATCATTGAGTGCCGCGTCCGTTCGGAGATACCTGGAATGTCCGCAATGGTGCCAGGAGCGATGGCAATTCGAAGTCTTCTTCTGTCTCCACAACGGTTTCATACACCAGTTGCTTCATGTGCCCCCAGCGGAAGAAACCCAGACTCATGAGGTCAAATTACTTGGATGGCCAGGCCACAGGGTCACCTCGGCCCATCCATCCATTCCCGAAGGTGGCTCTCAGATGGTCCCTCATAGCAATCCCGAAACGCAATGGCGCCTCATCGTACTGGAAGTACATCCACTGTCTAACATTCAGAAGTACATCCTTCAGTAGTTCTGGCATCACATGTTCCACGAAGATGTGATCTCTCCGTCCGGTGAGGCAAAACAGAAGAATCTATGACCCAGTCAACCTATCACCTAATCGCTGTTGATGAACAAGAGGACGAGTACTTCGTGGTCAAACATGAGAACTGTGGATATTTGAATGCCAGTACAAATTCCCAGTTAACGACACCGACACACCACCTTTTTTGAGCATCGCTAACAGGACATTACAAGTTGACTTCAGAGACCATATATTCCCCAACGAAATATATTTATTTTGGTGTTCTTTATCTCGCGTATTAATTTGAACGAATAATTTCGGAACACGCCACCTAAAATGTTATTGGTATAAAGCTAACTTTTTGACATAAATACTTTGTTATATACCATTGCCTTTCCAAAAGTTGCAGCTCAATCTGTGCACCACTATTTTCTAGATATTGTCTTAAACGAACAGGTACGTTTGGTACGACCTTCCCGAACAGCTCAGCAGGTATACATCACTTTTGATCACGCGGATCTTATAATAAAGTTCGCCAAGCGTCATGGTTTCGCGCGATAAACGTCTTCCTTAGTTCAGAGCATAAAAGGAAATTGCATGAACTGAGGTATGGGCATCGCGCTGGTCATTCTGTGGGAACTCTCCAACCTATCCAGCGTCCTGCGAAACGTTCATCAAGCCATCGTCTTATGGACAGGTTACTATGAGAGAGCTCCAGCTTACACAAATAACAGTTAATGTGATTCTTCCCATTCAGAAATTGTAGGTCGTGTAAAATTTTCGAACATTCCAAGTATCTTTCAGCGTCGTCCACGGTGTCTCCCAACAGACAGCGTTCAACAACGCGGTAAGAAGTTAACCCGCACTACACTGTCACTTTCGGCTTGCCCTGCTTTTTTTAAGCGGTCTCTTTGGGATCATCTTCGACTAAATATTATAAAGATTAACGAATCCTCTCCCCCCTTCTCCTCCTCTGCATGAAAAGCAGTTTCAACAGATGTTATGGATTATTTCACAAAATAGAATATTTCACAAAATTCGACACGCCTGTCATCATCATCTGGATCAACATTTGGACGTAACGAGGCTTCCACGGTCTGTTACGTAACTCTTTGTGGAGAAATGCACGGGCAGACTGATTCACATACAACTTGATACGACGTATCTACGTGGTGCAGTCGCTCCTGGATATCAGATGATACATAAATACCGAAACGCTTCATATGGGCAATAGCGTCAGTCCTTGGTTGATGTTTGACTTCCACAATTGCAACTCAGCCAGCCTGAAACCAGAAATACTGATTATTATAATAATGAACGTCTACCTCGTGCGTGACTGTTACATTTATATTATTTACACAAGCTGACAGTTATTGGACTATATGAAATAAAATCGTCATAACTTCTCACCGTTAGAACGTTCAAACCGCGTGGTTTTCCGGTGGGCATAATGGGAATTGTATGGTTTGGTTTAGCGACGAAGCCCAAATTCGTTCGTCAATAAGCAAAATTGGCGCATTTAGGGGACTGAGAATCCCGCATTTCGCGATCGAGAGTCTCTTCACCCTCAACGGGTGACTCTGTGGTGTGCAATGTCTAGACATGGAATAACTGGTGCGATATTCTTTGATGGCACAGTGACTACCCAACGGTTCAAATGGTTCAAATGGCTCTGAGCACTATGGGACTTAACATCTGAGGTCATCAGTCCCCTAGAACTTAGAACTACTTAAATCTAACTAACCTAAGGACATCACACAAATCCATGCCCGAGGCAGGATTCGAACCTGCGACCGTAGCGGTCGCGCGCTTCCAGACTGTAGCGCTTAGAACCGCTCGACCACTCCGGCCGGCTGTAGAATTTCACTAATCGTCTGCGTAACATCATCGTCAATGATGGCAGGCATAGCGTACATGTCATGAAGTAAATCCGAATATCTGTAGTGACGTTTATATGTTGAATAAAGTGTGTGCAAAACATAGTTTGTAAATAATTTACGTTTTTTTCATATAGATCAATAATTGTCACCCTGTAATTATGTCATCTACACAGCATAGGACTAATCCGCAAACGACAAAGTAGAAAACCAGTACTGGCAAAAATAAAGCTGTTTTGTAGGTCTTGAGCCTAGTGATTGGAACAACTGTATGAAAACAATCAGTTCAGTCGGTTTTCAGAAAACAGTCCTCTAGCTGCACCGTAAATTTATGTACTGGTTGACTGGTTGAATTAGTCACTCATTCTGTTGAGTAAAACTAGTCTACGGGAGCAACCGAATGAAAAAAATCGATTGACTGTGATTGTAATTGGATGGAATGCAGCGATTGTAATGCTAGGCGTAGGCATCCCGTACAGGGCAGACATGGATCAGGGATAACTCAGTATCTTAGACCCATCCCCTAACCAACAACTCAGAGGTGCCGTCTTCCATTAAAACCGAAACTGGGCCAGTGAGACTCACCTGTTGAGAAACCTGCTGTGTCCCATGTAAAGAGGTTGCGAGCACAAACGGCTAGGGATCTATTAGTCATCGACACATAATTTTGGATCAGATTAAAGGAAAGTATTGTAGCACTAATAAACAAAAAATACGACACAGCAGTAGTAGGCCTAGCTAACCTAAACACAAAAAGGCCAGACATCCCTGAATCACTCTAAAAATACGAACGCCAAAGAAAACAGTCTGAGTCTAACCTAAATGGCAACATCGTCGGTAGTTCATCTCTGTTTTTAACAGGAGTCTACATTAACATTCTCTCTCTCTCTCTCTCTCTCTCTCTCTCTCTCACGCGCGCACACACACACACACACACACACACACACACACACAACACAAATTCCGTGTCCTCTCCATATTTCTCTAGAATTAGTTAGTTAATTATTGTATGTTTGCATGATAATCTCTAAATAAGTCATTAACTGGCCTGATTCACAACTCAACAGATCCACCTGTACACCCGCAGTCTGCACACTCTCTCTACTTAAGACTATATCTATGTGTTTATATTATTTGAAACTTACTCCATGTGTTAACAAATGTGGTAAGATCCCCGTGATAGTGGGATGGGGCACCATCCTGCTGGAAAATGACGTCGGGAGGCACCTGTGCAGCTGCATAGTTCGTCAGCGTGTGGAGATACGGGTGCCCTGCCACTGGCGCGCTGTTCATGGAATCGTGAGGATCACATCTTGGAGGGCCACATACAGCTTTATAATATGGTCAGAACGAAGTGCTCGAATTACAAAGGGCTTAAGACAGGGATATGGTCTTTCGACCCTTTTGTTCAATCCTTACATCGAAGAAGCAAGTAGTGTATTACAAGAAAATCACAAGAGTAGAATTAAAATTTAGGATGAAAATCAATGATAAGATTCGATGATGACGTTACTATCCTCAGCGAAAGTGAAGAAGAATTACAGGATTTTCTGAATATAATGAAGAGTCTAATTAGTTCAAAATAAGGATTAAGAGTAAATCGAAGAAAGACGAACGTAAGGAAAGTAGCAGAAATGAGAATAGCGAGAAACTAAACATCAGAATTGAATAAAACGAATTAGATGAAGTTAAGGAATTCTACTATAACGCAGCAAAATAAACCACGACGGACAGAGTGAGGACGATATAAAAAGCAGACTAGCACTGGCATAGCGGAATTCCTGGCCAAGAGAAGTCTGCTAATATCAAATATAGGCTTTAATTTGAGGAAAAAATGTACCTTTGGAATATAGTATTATATAATAGTGAAACATGGACTGTGGATAAACCGGAAAAGAAGACAGTCGAAGAATTTGAGATGTGTTCCTTCAGAAGAATGTTGACAGTTAGGTGAACTGAAAAGGTAAGGTACGTAAAGGCTCTCCGCAGAATCGGCTAGGAAAGGAATACAGGGAAAACACAAGAAGAAGGAACAGGATGGTAGGACAGCAGTTAAGATATCACTGAATAACTTCCATGGTACTGAAGGGAGCTGTAGAGGGTAAAAATCGTAGACGAAGGCACAGAATAATTGAGGACTTAGGTTGCGAGTGCTACTCCAAGGCTGGCACAGGATAGGAATTCGTGGTGCGTCGCAACAAACCAGTCAGAGGACTGACGACTCAAAAAGAAGGGGGAGGGGGGAGGCACCCACAGTCGTTGAAATTCATGGTAAATTGAACTTGAATAACATTCATTGTTGCCGGCGTCTCCGTGTGCCAATCTATGTGACAGTACTAACCACCTGAAGATACTGCTTTAACGCAGTGAAACCATTCGTGATTACATCGTCACTTAATAGATTTTGCGGTTTCGTCAAGTCCATTTCATCATCCTGTAGACTGCCTTTATCCACTGCATATTTACCCAACTAGATGAAATGTCGATTTCTTTTGTTATAAGGATTTGTTTACACAAACAATACCCTGCATTCCGATGGCCCCGCGCCCTCTCTGATTGGTGCCAGATATTACAGTCGTGGCTATACAGAGGGGTCCAAAAAAAGTATCCACTGTTTAAAAGTCCATAACTTGCAAACTAAGTGACGGAGTTGTCTCATTTTTGGTGAAAGTGTAGCTTAAAGTCCAACTTAAAGATATCACTGTGGGTGTTCGAAATGGTCAACATTGACTTCCACACACAAACGATGCCGCCGAACTGCAGCACGAAGTACTGACTGCAACGCGTTCAGTTGGATATTTGCACATGAATGTACGATGAATTCTCGAAGTTCATCCAATGTGCGTGGCTTTTGTCGTTAAACGACGTCCTTCAGTGTTTCCCACAGGTAAATGTCCAGAGGAGTTAGGTCTGGGGAACGTGGTGGATACTCCACAACACCTCTGCGGCCTATCCATCTTCCTATTAGATTTTCGTCGAGATACGCCCTAACACGATTTTGGTAGTGGGCTGGGGCACCATGTTGTTGAAAGTAAACTCTTCCGTCTCCCTACAAGTCTCGGATGGCAGGTAAAATGGATGTCTGAAGCTTCTGAGGGTACACCTCACCGGTAACTGTGCCGTCAAAGAAGAATGGCCCAATCAAGCCCCGGTAAGCGAACCCACACTACACATTTACTCCTGGCAAATTCACGGCTTTGTCTTCATGGACGTTCGGATTTTCGGCGGGCCAGTAGATGCAATTGTGGCGATGTACTGTAGGCCTACCATTGAGTTTGAACTGTGCCTCATCAGACCACACAATCATCTCTGCAAAGTGTTCATCGTTGCGCACCATGTTAGTAAACCACTCGCAGTACTCCATTCTACGATCTGGGTCGTCCCCGTTCATTTTGTATAGAAATCATGGGATGTAGAGCATCCACTTTGCTGTCTTCAAAATTCGCCGCACACTTGAGCGACTCACTCGAGTTTCACGGGCACACTGTCTCACAGACTTCTGTGGTGAGCGAGTGAATTGCTGATACACACGACGGGAGTTAGCTGGACTTGTTACTGTTACAGGTCGTCCAGATCGTTGTTTCTGTGCCTCTTTAACAAAGCCTTCGGCTTCAAAATTGTCTCGAATGCGACGAATCGTTAAACGTGTCGTTGGCTCTGTATGAAACTCATATCGCCATTGCCGTGGAACCTCATTAATGTTTTCGTACTTAAAATACCACTTCAAAACTGGCTTCCTTTCGTCGAATCTAAGCCTTGCGCCAGCCGTGTTTACTCGAGTAACTCGGTGCAAGTAAGAACAAAACACTATCTGGCGACTGTCATCTGACAAAACAACGCAATACAACGTTTGTGTGGTGATTGCTGGAACTACAAACTATTACACTACCAAAGATGAGACAACTCCGTCAATTAGTTTGCAAGTTATGGACTTTTAAACAGTGGATACATTTTTTTGGACCCCTCTGTATAAGCGAAAAATGGTGCCAGCCCCGAAAATCGCTGATCTCCTGACGATGGCGGAGTTGGCCTTTGAATATTGAGTATTTTATTCGATATGTGAGGGCTTGAAAATCGAGAATTTTGCTTAGGCACTCAGAGGAAACAGTAAATATCTAGTTTCAATTGACAGTAAATTTTTTCCAGTTTCTTCAAAAAAATCGTATTTCCTTATGTACATCGCGGGATTTATTTCTGTCAGCACGATAAGCAATTACAGTGAACTGTACCAGGTATTCCTCCTGATATTTTACTTTAAAAAGACCATCCAACAATATTTCATTTAAGTGCTGGCTGACTGACCGGCAGCACTGCAGTTAGGCTGAAGTGTTACAGGAGCCCAACGCCTCCGACACTTGAATTTCGTGAGGGACGACGCTCAAGATGGATCGTGTCCAATTAGCAGGCACGAGCCGTCCTGCTGATGAGGGGCTGGTGTCGGTGCCGTGGGGTATTGGAAACGTGCCAGGGGTGCATACGCGGCAGCTGCCGAAGGATCGGTCTATCTGGCGCCACCGCCACGCCGCCGCCTCCACCTCCGCCCGCCGTTCATTACCACCGTAGATAAGGAGCCTAAAGCGAAAGGCGTAAGTGAGCTCATTAAAAAGACACGGTGCCCGCCACGAGAGCGAAAGCGCATCTTATTTTCCCCCGTGGGCCGAATCATCACAACACAGCAAGAGAAGTAGCTGTGTGTACGTCATTCAGTCTACTACCCATCTCTCTCTCTCTCTCTCTCTCTCTCTCTCTCTCTCTCTCTCTCTCTCTCTCATATGTACGAGGAAATGAAAACCTTAAATTTGTAATAACAAATCGAAATTTCGCGCCGTTATTCTGTAAGTTGGTAAGCGTGCTACAAACAGCGTGCATAATGGCCTGTAAGAGGCAGCATAGTGTGATGCACACATACCGTCGCAGTATCAGCATAACGATGGCTGCCCCACTAGCGACTTGCACCAGGGAAGAACAGTGTTCTGTTATTCGGTTTTTGCGTAGCGAAGGTGTGAAACCTATTGAAATTCATCGACGAATGAAGGTTCAGTACGGTGATGCATGTTTGTCGCAGCAGCAAGTCTACGAATGGAGTAGGAAGTTCGCAAATGGTGGGACTTCAGTGGAAGATGCTCCTCGTCCAGGTCAATCACAACGAGTTGTGATTCCAAAGAACATTGCAGCAGTTGAAGCCATAGTGAAGCAAAACCGCCGAGTGACACTGAATGACACTGCAGCATTTTTACAGATTAGTCATGGGTCAAGACACCACATTGTGCATGATGTGCTCCAGTTTCACAAAGTGTCTGCAAGATGGGTGCCACTGCAGCTGGCTCCTGAAATGAGAGAACGACGTGTTGATGCTTGTGAAGAACTTCTTCGGCTCTTTGAACGAGAAGGTGATGGCTTCCTGGCAAGAATCGTTACTGGGGACGAAACCTGGGTTCACTTCCACCAATCGGAAACGAAGAGAGCGAGCAAGGAATGGCGCCATTCCTCATCACCAAAACCAAAGAAGTTTCGAACAGAACCATCAGCAGGGAAGTTTATTCTGACTCTCTTTTGGGACGAAAAAGGCGTCATTTTGGAACATTAGATGCCTAAAGGGACCACTGTCACCAGTGCAACATACACAGATCTCCTAAAAAATAATCTGCGCCCTGCAATCAGATCAAAGCGACGTGGATTACTGTCCCCACACTGCCCGTACAACAGTTGCAACAATCACAGACCTGCATTTTGAGTGTCTTCCTCATCTACCATACTCACCAGACCTTGCCCCAAGTGATTTCCTTGTGTTTGGACCACTGAAAGACGCAATGGGAGGAAATAAATTCCGTTCAGATGAAGAGGTACGCTACGCGGTGCATGAGTGGTTGCACGGACTACCAAAAGAATGTTTTTCTAAGGGAATTTATGCACTTTGTAAGTGCTGGAGGACTTGCATTGAGCGTGGGGGAGATTATGTTGAAAAGTAATACAGCTTTGTACCATTTCTGCACAATAAATAATGTTTACAAAAATATTTAAGGTTTTCATTTGACTCGCCCTCGTATATATATATATGTATATATATATATATATATATATATATATATATAGTGAAAACTTTGTGGAAAAGCATGTATTCCCTGCTGGTAAAAGCTCTTATCCTGTAGGCGTAGCCATGTTTTCACTGCATGACTGACACTCTCAACGTCTTCAAAATGTGTTCACCGAGGTCACTCTGTCGGTCTCAAAACGCTCCAACAATTCAGATGAAATGGCCTTTCTTTGAATCTTGTGGTCCGCTGTGAGCATTCGTGAAACCTATCGTGAGCATCTCTTTAAATATGCGAGAGTCTCGATCAGCAGACGCATTTCTAATGCTTACCGACAACTGTAGAGCCAATTGTCGAGTTGTGATGCGCCGGATGGCATGAATAATGGCATCCGCACGATTCAGCATGTCTGGAGCAGTGGCTGTGACCGAGCATCCCGAGCGTGGCTGGAGCCCTGTTTCTGCGTTTCCTGAGGCTGTAACGTTCTTTACCCGTCGCCCATCTGTACTCTTATCAACTGCAGCATCGACATACACTGCACGCAGTCGTTTATGGATGTTCACCACGGTTTGTTTTCGGCACGCAAGAATTCAATAACAGCACGCTGCTTGTAACGTGAGTCGTATCTAGACGCCATTTTGACGCTATACTACGGCTCTGCCATCTGCCACAACAGTGCGAAACTTCACCGACGCACAGAACAAACATCAAATGCAAAGCACCGACAAGGACGTTTGTCTATATATATTAATGGATTTTTTAAAAAAATGGGGGGGGCATTACTTATTGAACTACCCTCGTATATATATACTGTCGGAAAAAACTGCAGCACCAAGAAGTTGTGCGACACAAACGGCAGTTCGTAGGCGTCTTTCTACATTTGACAGATGATATCCATTCAAATTTCGCGCCACCCGCATAGTAATGACGCTATTACTGCCACTGTGAGGATGCAAATCATTTTAGCTTTAAACACACGCAGCAACGGTCATGAGAGTTATTTACATTTGAGATTAGACGTGGTGAGCTGATGTTAGTTAAGAATGCCTTTAAGGACAAATACGCCATTATGACCACCTCTCTGAGTTTGAACGAGGTCGTGTAATAGGGCTAGGAGAGGCTGGATGTTGCTTCTGCGAAATTGCAGAAATACATGGCAGGAATGTAGCCACTGGATATGACTGCTAGCAACGAACGGCCACGTGGCGTTACCGAGAGGGAAGACCGTCGTGTTCAGAGTATAGCTCTGGCGCGTCGTACTGCATCTTTGGCAGCAATTTGAGCAGCAGTTGGTACCACAGGACAGCTCAAGGACAGCTCCGAGGGAGAAGTCATGTAGGTTGAATTCTAATGATCCCAAACCACCGCCATTTTCAGCTTCAGTGCTGAATAGCGGGAGCTGATTGGAGGTCAGGGTGGAGGTCTGTTGTGTTTTCTGATGAAAGCTGATTCTGTCTTGGTACCACTGATGGGCCTGTGCTCGTTACAAGGAAGTCAGTTGAGAGCCTGCAACCTGCGTGTAAGCGTGCTAGATACACTAGACCTCACCTGGAGTTGTGGTCTGGGCTCTCGTGGTTATCCCATGCACCTTGACAGCAAGTCTGTACGTCAGTCTTGTGATTCGACCTGCTGTGCCTCCTTTCATGAATAGCATATCAGGGGATGTTCTCCAACAGGATAACGCTCATCCACATGTCACCGTTGTAACCCAACAAGTTCTCCAGAGCGTCGACATGTTGACGTGGTCTGCACGATCCCCAGATCTGTTTCCAGTCGAGCACACATGGGACATCATCGGATGACAACTGCAGAGTCGTCCAGAAACAGTATAACCGTCCCCTAATTGACCAACCAAGTGAAACAGGCATGAAATTTCATCTCACAAACTGACAACTGGCATCCAGACAACACAACACGTACATGTCTGGATATTTGCGCTCAAGATTCTGGCGGTCATAGCGGTTATTAGTACATCAGCATTTCACTACTACGATGGTTTATCCCACGTTGACGTTAACCTGTGATCTAGCAATGTTAATCATTTAAATATTTTACCTAGACAAATGAATTCCCGAAAGTTGATTAATGTTCTTTTCTTGTTTCGCGATTTTTTTCGGCAGTGTATATAAGACACACACACACACACACACACACACACACACACACACACAGAGAGAGAGAGAGAGAGAGAGAGAGAGAGAGAGAGAGAGAGGGAGGGAGGGAGAAATTTCGAACGTTCGTAATATTCTGTACATGCTTGAAATTACAGTAACACTACTGCTTCCAAACAATTCTCACAACTCTCCGTAATGGTGATGCAAACGCGTCTAACGGCACTACTCGGTTCGAGTACGTGCATTCTTCCCGACAAACAGACCGCCTCGAATCACTCTTCCCGAGCATTCAGCGCCGAGTTCGCTGTTAATGTGGGAAATTTGTCACAATGCCAGCGCGCGTGTGCTACATCCGTTGCGTAATTCGCCCGCGCTCTGCTAATTACGCGAAGTGCACTCCATAAGAACAGCGAACACAGATTTCCAGTTGATAAACGACCTCATCTGTCTATTCAATAAGCGTCCTTTTCATGACAGTAGTTCAAAACGTTCCACCTTGCTGCAACAAAGAGAATTGGAGAAATCTTATGATGATATTACATGGTGCACAGGGTATCACTCTCGACAGAACAGCGGACACAGATAAACATCAATTTTCACATTAAACTAATGTACTTGCTTCACACGAATTCCTCGATTAGCTCGTTGCATTATTTACAATATACTCAGGAATGATGTGAAAACGCAGGAAATCATTGTACTACTCTTGCATTAAATTAATGGATTTAAATGAATGCTAATTATTTGCAACGCCCCCAGGGATCGTTGCACGATCCGTACGACATACACCATCGCTAGTCATACACTCGATGCCACAATCGCTAGAAAGCCTTATGGTTACGTTGTGGTCCTGTTGTCATTGCTGTACGGTTAAACTATTGTTGTTGTTTCATGAAATGAAAGAAAAGTGAGGATCAGCGTTGTACACACACAAGGAAGATTGCCGTAGCTGAAAATGACTGTTTGATTGCTTGGGAATCATAACACGAATTATAAGTGGGCGTAGCGTAAACCACTGCTTTTCTTGATCTGACGATTCTTTAAGTCGAAATCAAAAGATCCGCTGGAACTCGATTAATTGTGTTAATTTTAATAACAGTGATAAGTAAGGCACTGTGGTATGGCGCCGTTTAAAACTGTGCTCTCTGAAGTAACGTGAATACCCATAGGTTATAGGAGAAAGGAGGATAATTAAATCTTAGTAAAATTATAAGACACTTTCTAGCAAACTGCTGCAGAGAAAAACATTTTAATAGCACTAGCAGCAGATCATGTAACTATTTAGATTGATCCTCTCCGAGATTTCCCAGTAAAAATCCAAGCTCTTGAAGAGACACCTGCTGTGGCGAAGATAATTTTGATTCCACGTGAAATATATATCAATACTGAACTTACCAGTTTCATTCAGCGCTGTCGTAATCATGATACTATAAATCTTGACAAAATATTATAGAAGTATTTGATAATGACTATCAGCGATTAGTGTCGCTTATGTACAAGTATGCAAACAAGTGAAACATAATTTAGCGGCAGAAGTCTCATCCTTGATAGTACTGGTGTTTGATAGGGACACTATCACTGATTTTTTCCTCAGACATTATTGTCATATCCTGCTGAGTGTCTCGTACCGACTGTTGTACTACTTCCAGCAAGCGCAAACGTATATGTAGTAGTGGCTGTAGAAATTTTGCAATTATTTCATGTGCAGAACACCCTAACATCACCTTCGATGGAACGAGCACAGAAGTTAGCAGCTACTGCTAACAAATCTATGAAGACGATGGCCGTCGCCTGGTATGATGTGGCAGTTGAATTCCTCCTTTTACTTGTTTTGCGTAATTTGCACCATCGTCAGCAAGTAAAACGATATGGCACAAGTAATAACATCTCTGACAAGTATTTTTCCTCCAAAAGGCTGCAGTAAGCTAAGCGGATGTTCCAGCCTGCCTGGGATTTTTTTTCCTGTTGCCCTTCTTGATTTTTTTTCCTGTTGTCCTTCTTGATTTTTTGCAAGAAACATTTGCAGTAAAGCACAGTGGCTCTCTTTTCACAAACCTTGCATATATTGGACGGCGGTGAACAGGTAGTTCCCGAAATCCCAGGTTTTACAAATGCGTTCAACGCCACTCACTATTGTCGACCAATGACTAGTTCATACACAAAAGATTTTCAAGAATCTGAACGGCGTTAGCTGCTCATCAAAGAAAGCTTGATAGATTACTGAACAGAAACCCACATGACAGACAAAATCTTTTCTGAATGTTCCTGGAAGATTAAAACCGTGTGCATACTCCGCTGCATAGTGAAAATCTCATTCTGGAAACATCCCCCTCGCTATGGCTAAGCTATGTCTCCGCAATATCCTTTTTTCCAGGAGTGCAAGTACTGCAAGTTTGGCAGAAGAGCTTCTGTGAAGTTTGGAAGGTAGGAGACGAGGTTCAGGCGGAATTCAAGCTGTGGGGACGGGTCGTCAGTCCTGCTTGGGTAGCTCAGTTGCTCCCCGGCACGGTAGCTCAGCGTGTTCGGTCAGAGAGCCGGTTGGCCTCTGTAATGAAAAACTGAGTGGAAGGATCAACCACTGAACATGAACAGGATGTCTTGCGACGTCCGCAACGACCAAACACAACGATCAATAACGAACAAAATGAAAAAAAGAAAAAAAAGTTGGTAGAGCACTTTTTAAGGGGTCCGTAGGCCCTTACTATAACTTTGCTCTCGGCACAGATCGATAGGGCGAACAATCAATTGTGATGTGTTGAGAGAGCGAGCGTCGAGTTGCGCCAGTGTGGTTGGCGGGAATGGTGTGTGTGTGGAGGCCATTGTTGAAATACAGGGTCTTTAACCGAGAAGGGTGTCACCATCGCCGTGGTTAGACCCCTAAATAATAGATTAATGCCGGGAAAGTGATGAAGTATCATTATGAAAGTGATCAGTGACGTCACTAGTGCCGATATTTGGTTTCGCGTCTACCGCGCCGGCCTAACCTTGGATTGCAGTGTTAGATGCAGTGATGGATTAGCGTGTGACGATAATGGAAAATGAAGAAAGCCTGTGCTGAGATTAGCCGTAATTAGACATGTATGACGAAGGCAGTGGCTGTCTCCCTTTTTTGTGTTTTGACAAGAATATAAGTCGTAATTAGTAACACTGTGTTGGTGTTCCTTATTACCAGACATTCAGAATTATAGTATTGAACAGAACCAACTGGAAAGTAACAACTTCCGTAGCAGTCAATTCCGATTACCAGCCCCATTAGGTTCACGGTCATGTTAATAATAAATATTGGGCTGCTATTCGATCAGATCAGGTCGGGATAATAAACGGAGGTGTTACACCTTGCCCATGAAGGGCAAAGGTCCCGAGTTCGAGTCTCGGTCCGGCACACAGTTTTAATCTGCCAGGAAGTTTCACATCAGCGCGCATTCCACTGTAGAGTAAAAATCTCATTCTTAAAATATTTTCTTCTCGTAATGTACAGCCATTCGCCTTGAAAGAAGGATAAATTTAAAAAGACAGTAGGTGTCAATAATTACTTAAGGGCAAAATTTATTAAATATCAGTGGAAGGGACGACTTGGATTTGTTGAGGGCTTTCTGGTAAACTTACTGTCGAATGCTGCTCAAATATTTAGGATCCCGGTCGACTCCGACCGAGGAGTAAGCCCTCTCTTCCCACCCCACCACTCCTCACCCCCACCGCCACACCGGAAAGAAACCGCCTTCTGCGTCGTGCAGCCTGGAGAGATCTCGGCAGTGTATACGTCCCAGTTGACTGTTATGGAGACAGGGTTGAAGGAGCCGCTGAACTGCCCGCTTGGCAGCAGTAATCCCTTTCACTGCGCCCTCTTGCCAGCGCTAACGGGCCAGATACGGGCGCTGCGCCGCACTTTCCCGGTGAGCAGTGATACCATCTGGCACGCACTCGCGCGTCCGCCGTAAAACCACCAGACGCCCGCGATAAGCCCCTGCACTGCTCCGCTTAGTAAATCACGTATCCATTTGCTGCTCTAACTCTGGAGCTACTCGAATATGAGCACTTTTCGTTAAAGAAAAAAAAAAAAAAGTGGTCCCACAAATACGATTTCAACAAAAGCAACTTTGGGCCTAAGAGTTCAGTCTCTGTAACTTCCCGTGGATTGCAGTTGACCGACTCTTACGACAGAATGCATGGCATGCACGGTTCATGGCATGCTTCCACGAAATAGGCTTAAAATTTTTTGTCTCTGCTCACATCAGATAGAACAAGACTGACGTTAGGTTGTTAGTTGTTTTCTGCTAAGAGTCTTATACAGGGTGAGTCACCTAACGTTACCGCTGGATATATTTCGTAAATCACATCAAATACTGACGAATCGGTTCCACAGACCGAACGTGAGGAGAGGGTCTAGTGTAATTGTCTAACACAAACCATACAAAAATGCACGGAAGTATGTTTTTTAACACAAACCTACGTTTTTTAAAATGGAACCACGTTAGTTTTGTTAGCACATCTGACCATATAAACAAATACGTAATCAATGCCGTTTGTTGCACTGTAAAATGTTAATTACATCCGGAGATATTGTAACCTAAAGTTGACGCTTGAAACCTCCGACGTTCAGTTGCGTGTTGTAACAAACACGGGCCACGGTCGGCGAGCAGCATCTGCAGGGACGTGTTTACGATGACGACCGTGTTTACGAGTGTGGCTGTAGTGCACTGTTGTGGTTTGGTCTAGCTGTCGCAGTGTCCGCATGTAGCGCTTGCTGCTATTGTTATTCTGCATTTTCGTCTCCGCACGCAGACCAACTGTAGTACACCGTGTTACCAGACGTCTGTGATAGTGTAGTGTTGTAGGAACTGTGACCATGGTGTATTCGAACTCTGAAAATGCGGAGATGATACTCATCTATGGCGAGTGTCGACGAAATGCAGCTGAAGCCTGCAGGGCGTATGCAGAGCGGTACCCGGGCAGAGAGCACCCTACGTGCCGCACATTGCAAAACATCTACCGCCAACTGTATGCAACAGGTATGGTCGTAGCACGCAAACGGGTCCATAACAGGCCCGTCACAGGAGAAGCGGGTGCAGTTGGTGTGTTACCTGCTGTTGCCATGAACCCACACATGAGTACACGGGACATTGCGAGAGCCGGTGGACTGAGTCCAAGTAGTGTCATGCGCATACTGCATCGTCACCGCTTTCACCCGTTTCATGTGTCGCTACATCAGCAATTACATGGTGATGACTTAAATCATCGAGTGCAATTCTGTCAATGTGCATTAACAGAGAATGCGTTGCAGTTCTACCTGTTTACCGATGAAGCGGGTTTCACAAACCACGGGGCAGTGAATCTACAGAACATGCATTACTGGTCCGTGGACAATCCTCAAAAATGTCTCTGAGCACTATGCGACTTAACTTCTGAGGTCATCAGTCGCCTAGAACTTAGAACTACTTAAACCTAACTAACCTAAGGACATCACACACATACATGCCCGAGGCAGGATTCGAACCTGCGACCGTAGCGGTCGCTCGGTTCCAGACTGCAGCGCCAAGAACCGCATGGCCACTCCGGCCGGCGGACAATCCTCGCTGGCTCAGACAGGTAGAGCGACGACCGTGGACTGTAAATGCATGGTGCGGAATCATTGGCGACCACCTCATTGGTCCTCATTTCATTGCAGGGGCCCAAACAGCTGCAATATACATCGCGTTTCTACAGAATGATCTGCCAACGTTGCTCGAAAATGTCCCACTGGGAACGCGTCAACGTCTGTGGTATCAGCATGATGGTGCACCTGCACATTCCGCAATTAACACTAAGCTGACCCTTGACAGGATGTTCGACAGGCGTTTCATAGGACGTGGAGGACGCATAAATTGGCCAGCCCGTTCTCCTGATCTTACACCTCTGGACTTCTTTCTGTGGGGTACGTTAAAGGAGAATGTGTACCGTGATGTGCCTACAACCCCAGAGGATATGAAACAACGTATTGTGGCAGCCTGCGGCGACATTACACCAGATGTACTGCGGCGTATACGACATTCATTACGCCAGAGATTGCAATTGTGTGCAGCAAATGACGGCCACCACATTGAACATCTATTGGCCTGACATGTCGGGACACACTGTATTCCACTCCGTAATTGAAAACGGAAACCACGTGTGTACGTGTACCTCACCCCTCATGGTAATGTACATGTGCGTCAGTGAAAAAGACCAATAAAAAGGTGTTAGCATGTGGACGTAATGTGCTGTTGCAGTCTCTACTGTACCTAAGGTCCATCACCGTTCCCTTTGGATCCCTACGTAATTCGGCGCTCTCCGATACACACGATCGAACAGCGGAGGAGTGGTACTCAAGCGTCAACTTCAGGTTACAATATCTCCGGATGTAATTAACATTTTCCAATGCAACAAACGGCACTGATTACGTATTTGTTTATATGTTCAGATGTGCTAACAAAACTAACGGGGTTCCATTTAAAAACCGTAGGTTTGTGTTAAATAACATACTTCCGTGCATTTTTTTATGGTTTGTATTAACCAGTTACACTAGCCCCTCTCCTCATGTTCGGTCTGTGGAATCGATTCGTCAGTATTTGATGTGGTTTACGAAATATATCCATCGGTAATGTTAGGTGACTCACCCTGTATATATCGCACTTTATATAGCTTGTCATGATTTCTGGTGCAGTCGTTATCATTATAGTTCTATTGGACGAGTAAAATGATCATTTCGTTTGCATTAAATTATTTTGTACATGCGTATTTTGTTTTATTTTATGACGAAAAAACAAGATTTCTACCGTCAGCTGTTGCTATTGTAGTAACAATAGGGTTGTTCTCATCAAATTCGACAGTAACTTAACGCCGACGACGATAGTTGAGGTGTACCTGCCAACGTCGCAAGCAGAAGATTTAGAGGTGGAGACAGTATACCAGGTTTTTGAACGAGTAATTTGGAAAGTAAAGGAAGATGAAAGTCTAATCGCCATGGTGGATTGGGACGCGATTGTAGGGGAAGGAACAGAAGAAAGTATATGGGCTTGGCAGTGAGAGCGAGAGAGGAGTAAGATTAATTGGATTCTGCAGTACATTTTAGGTAAAAACAGCGTGTGATCTGTCCAAAAAACACAAGAGGACAATATACACTTTGAAAAGATCGGGAGACACGGGAAGTTACTATCTGATTTCATCGTGTCAGACAAAGATTTCGAAGTTCAAAAAATGGCTCTGAGCACTATGGGACTTAACTTCTGAGGTCATCAGTCCCCTAGAACTTAGAGCTACTTAAACCTAACTAACCTAAGGACATCACACACATCCGTGCCCGAGGCAGGATTCGAACCTGCGACCGTAGCAGTCGCGCGGTTCCAGACTGAAGCGCCTAGAACCGCTCGAAAGATTTGGAAGTCAGGTACTGGATTATAAGGAGTACGCAGGTGCAGATTCAGACTGAAATCGCAATATAGTAGTGACGAAAAGCACGCCGAAGCTTAAGAGACTAGTCAGGAAGAATCATTGTCGAAGGAAATGGGATACTGAAGTACTGATGAATGATGAGACGCATTTGAAGTTCGGTAATGATGTGGAAACTGCGATAAGGAACACAAGCGTCGGCAGCTCAATGGGAGTGTAAATCTCTAAAAAGGGCATTCACAGATTTTGGATAGAGAAACATAGGTACAAGGATGGTAACTGTGAAGCACTTTGGGTAACAAGTGAAATACCGGGTGATCAAAAAGTCAGTATAAATTTGAAAACTTAATAAACCACGGAATAATGTAGATAGAGTGGTAAAAATTGACACACATGCTTGAAAAGACATAGGGTTTTATTAGAACCAAAGAAAAAACAAAATTTTGCTAGACGCGTGAAAGATCTCTTGCGCGCGTCGTTTGGTGGTGATCGTGTGCTCAGCCGCCACTTTCGTCATGCTTGGCCTCCCAGGTCCCCAGACCTCAGTCCGAGCGATTATTGGCTTTGGGGTTACCTGAAGTCGCAAGTGTATTGTGATCGACCGACATCACTAGGGATGCTGAAAGACAACATCCGACGCCAATGCCTCACCATAACTCTGGACATGCTTTACAGTGCTGTTCACAACATTATTCCTCGACTACAGCTATTGTTGAGAAATTATGGTGGAAATATTGAGCATTTCCTGTAAAGAACATCATCTTTGCTTCGTCTTACTTTGTTATGCTAATTATTGCTATTCTGATCAGATGAAGTGCCATCTGTCGGGCATTTTTTGAATTTTTGTATTTTTTTGGTTCTAATAAAACCCCATGTCATTCCAAGCATGTGTGTCAATTTGTACCTATCTACATTATTCCGTGATTTATTCAGTTTTCAAATTTACACTGACTTTTTGATCACCCGGTACTTCACTTTATCGACGAGAAAGAAGGAAACAAAAATTTTCAGGGAAATTCAGGAATACAGCAATGTAGATTCAAAAGGATTCATATAAAAAGGAAGTGTACGGCATCTAGGGCGAAATAGCTGCAGGAAAGAAAAATCCAATGAGGAAATTGAAATAAGGGATCGAGGGAATCGAAATAAGGAATGGGAAGGTTGTCCGCAGAATCGGTGAAGGAAGGGACATAGGGAAAACACTGGCAGGAAGAAGGGACAGAATGATAGGTCATGTGTTAAATCGTTAAATCATCAGAGAATAACCTCCGTGGTACTAGAGGGAGTTGTAGAGGATAAGAACTGGAGGGGAATATGGAGATTGGAATACATCCAGAAAATTGGAAGTGTAGTGTGCATGTAGCATTCTGAGATGAAGAGATTAGCGCAGGAGAGGAATTCTTGGCGTGCCGCATCAAACTAGTGTGAAGACCCATTACTAAAAAAGTCCTCACTGACAGACGAAGAAAACAAGGTCTTTTTCATAAGCGTAATGACATCTGGTTTGCCACCGGATGTAATGAGTTCACCAGTTCTAGCATTTCTTGAGTGCCATTTCTGAAGTAATTTTTTGTTGGAAACCCGATCTTACGACATTGTACCTTGCAGAACCATATTTCGGATATCGTAAGTACTCGCTGGAGAAACGTCGGGCACGGTGCAATGATCAGAAAATGTAGGTATTGTTATTTTTAAAAAAGGCCTTCTGCGGCTCTGCAGAGAAATTTTGTCATCAGCTTCTGAACCGCATGTTGTACCATGCTGCGCGATTCCAACGATTTTGGTCGCACAACGAGGCGCGTGAGCATTCACATTTATTCACAATCGCGATTTCGACCTACTGCGCCATTCTCAAGTCCTAGCTCACTGCGAAGTGCATCAATGCGTAAAAGTCCCTTTTACACGGACGCTATCCTCAGGTCATTCCTATTTACATATTACATATGCATAACATGACAGGAGTCTTCACAGTTTTTATAAAAGCACGCGGCTTTTCTTGTTATTGTTACTACAGAATTTAAGTCTCCTGTGCACTTTATTTTCACTGACGAGGTGTGATCTTTCAGAAAAGGAAAAACGCACCGCTGTATTCGACGTGAGGAGTAATTTCGTTAATCTGTGACGGTCTCCCAGCGTTGCGCCACTTGGTAGTGCTCTCGCCAGAGCGCCCAGCTAGCTGCTCGCCTTGCTTTTCTCTCTCTGCCCACGCACGCCCGGCTACGAAGCCGATGCGCCGCGACCCGTGACAAACGACACGGCGCGGCCGTGATGGTCACGATCGCCGCCGCGGGCAGTCAATAACGCGGTCGTGTGGTCGTGCTGCGAGCTCGCAGTTTCCGGCCCTTCCGGCGGGCACGTGCGCGCTCTGCCGCCGGTCGTTTCGCCAGAGTTCGCTGAACCTCAACCGCACCGCACACACAGCCCTGACCGCGTGTACGTGCGCACTTACTATATAGCGTTTATCAGTCTCAACATCAATCGTCTAAAAGTGATAGATCACGTCATCGGGGACAATTTTGCTGCAGACAAAATATTCGCTATCGCTTCCCGAAGATGAAAGGCGTCCGTTAGTATACGCCGGCCCTAGAACGACGATATTTCACCGAACTAGTAGTGTCTGCTAACCGGATGTGGTGAATACTACCTACCCCAGTAAACCGGTAGAATGACTTTCTACAAGAAAACCTTAAAAATGTAAGTGCCTTTACGCGGAGAAAGATATTTTAGAAGCGAATCAGAAACTTAAACGTTGCTCAGGCCAGTTCAATTCATGTGCAGAAGACTACTGGATTATACGCAATACACACTGCAAACACACGCTGCAGAGCGCCTACACCTGACTACCTCTAAGGGCATAAGAAGCAAAGACCTTGAAACACACATTGTGTACAGGGTATCTGAGAAATTTTGCGACAAACTCCGAGGGGTTGTAGAAGGTGTCTTGAGTAACAAATCGAGGATAGGAACCCGTCTCTGTAAACGTCTTCCAATGACTCTACAGAGCATGCTACTAGGCCACCCCTTTGGCAGCAAACGTGACTTTGTACGCTCACGGACCACAGGCGGAACTTCTCACAATGTTGTTTTCTATCCAGTGATAGCAACTGACTGACACGATCGCCAGTGAAAAAGACTGATCTATCTGATGCGTAGAAATAATCTACAACACTTGGAAGTCTTCGCAACGTTTCTGTGGCACCCTATTTACTGGGTGGTCCATAGATCGTGACCGGGCCAAATATCTCACGAAATAAGCGTCAAACGAAAAAACTACAAAGAACGAAACTTGCCTAGCTTGAAGGGGGAAACCAGATGGCGCTATGGTTGGCCCGCTAGATGGCGCTGCCATAGGTCAAACGGATATCAACTGCGTTTTTTTAAATAGGAACCCCCATTTTTATTACATATTCGTGTAGTACGTGAAGAAATATGAATGTTTCGGTTGGACCACATTTTTCGCTTTGTGATAGATGGCGCTGTAATAGTCACAAACATATGGCTCACAATTTTAGACGAACAGTTGGGTTTTTTAAATTAAAATACAGAACGTAGGTATGTTTGAACATTTTATTTCGGTTGTTCCAATGTGATACATGTGCCTTTGTGAACTTATCGTTTCTGAGAACGCATGCTGTTTCAGCGTGATTAACTGTAAATACCACATTAATGCAATAAATCCTCAAAATGATGTCAGTCAACCTCAATGCATTTGGCAATACGTGTAACGACATTCCTCTCAAAAGCGAGTATTTCGCCCTCCGTAATGTTCGCACATGCATTGACAATGCGCTGACGCATGTTGTCAGGCGTTGTCGGTGGATCACGATTGCAAACATCCTTCAACTTACCCCACAGAAAGAAATCCGGGGACGTCAGATCCGGTGCTTCGACGACCAATCCACCTGTCATGAAATATGCTATTCAATGGCGCTTCAACCGCACGCGAGCTATGTGCCGGACATCCATCATGTTGGAAGTACATCGCCATTCTGTCATGCAGTGAAACATCTTGTAGTACCATCGGTAGAACATTACGTAGGAAATCAGCAAACATTGCACCATTTAGATTGCCATTGATAAAATGGGGGCCAATTATCCTTCCTCGCATAATGCCGCACTATACATTAACCCGCCAAGGTCGCTGATGTTCCACTTGTCGCAGCCATCGTGGATTTTCCTTTGCCCAATAGTGCATATTATGCCGGTTTACATTACCGCTGTTGGTGAATGAGACTTCGTCGCTAAATGGAACGCGTGCAAAAAATCTGTAATCGTCCCGTAATTTCTCTTGTGCCCAGTGGCAGAACTGTACACTACGTTCAAAGTCATCGCCAAGCAATTCTTGATGCATAGAAATATGGTACGGGTGCAATCGATGTTGATGTAGCATTCTCAACACCGACGTTTTTTGAGATTCCCGATTCTCGCGCAATTTGTCTGCTACTGATGTGCGGATTAGCCGTGACAGAAGCTAAAACACCTACTTGGGCATCATCATTCGTTGCAGGTCGTGGTTGACGTTTCAATGTGGCTGAACACTTCCTGTTTCCTTAAATAATGTAACTATCCGGCGAACGGTCCGGACACTTGGATGATGTCGTCCAGGATACCGAGCAGCGTACATAGCACACGCCCGTTGGGCAGTATGATCACAATAGCCATACATCATCACGATATCGACCTTTTCCGCAATTGTTAAACGGTCCATTTTAACACGGGAAATGTATCACGAAGTAAATACCATCCGCACCGGCGGAATGTTACGTGATACCACGTACTTATACGTTTGTGACTATTACAGCGCCATCTGTCACAAACAGAAGAAAGTGGTCCAACTAAAACATTCATATTTCTTTACGTACTACACGAATATGTAATAAAAATGGGGGTTCCTATTTTTAAAAAAACGCAGTTGATATCCGTTTGACCTATGGCAGCGCCATCTAGCGGGCCAACCATAGCGCCATCTGGTTTCCCCCTTCAAGCTAGACGAGTTTAGTTTTTTGTAGTTTTTTCGTTTGATCCTTATTTCGTGAGATATTTGGTCTGGTCACTATCAATGGACCACCCTGTATATTCTTCCTGAAGGCGCCAATACTCAAATTACCTTCGGCTACTTTCAAATATTCAGCAGATTGTGACAGTAAGCTACCCACCCGCTAGCCCACTGTCCTGTGTAACAAGTTATCGTCATTTCAGAGTACTCAGACCAAAGTAATCAATGTAAGCATATTTGTGGATTCTCAGTATGACAGCCTTCAGGTTGTATAGCCTACAAGGAATGTCAAATATGCTTTTAGCTGGTCTTGTTTTACCAAGTAAGTAGGCTACATGTATTATGTTTCACGTATGTTCTTGTCTGTTTATACTATTTTTGTATACATTATATGTCTTCAATTTCGATGTTGACAGACGTCCTGCAACGATGGTATGTGATCGATACCGGTGGACATATAGGTTTTTAGAATAAACAGCTGATGGATAAAAGGCATCTTTGTTTCAATTACGTACCGACGGTTCGTTGTCACTTAGCCAAAACATTGCAAAAACACCTCTTCCCTGCCTATTATTTACGTCGGCGCCTGGTAGCCATTTTTACACAACTCTGCGGCGCTCCCAAACGACTAGTGCGCTCTTTTAAGGTTCAAATGGTTCAAATGGCTCTGAGGACTATGGGACTTAACTTCTGAGGTCATCAGTCCCCTAGAACTTAGAACTACTTAAAGCTAACTAACCTAAGTACATCACACACATCCATGCCCGAGGCAGGATTCGAACCTGCGACCGTAGCGGTCGCGCGGTTCCAGACTGTAGCGCCTAGAACCGGTCGGCCACCCAAACCGGCCTCTTTTAAGGGGGGCGAATAATATTTTCACCAGTGAGCATATTCATGGTGAACGTTAATAAAACCGACGATTGCAGAGACGGATTCCTAACTGGAAGTGGAGGAAGAAAGAGCCTACAACGTGAGTCCGGAAATTCATCGTTGCCACGGTAGATGGGGTTGATGACACTCTGTCCACGTGACGTATGTTCATTGTGTGTTGCAGCCCGTGTGATTGACGCAGCGTACTGTAAGTGGCCACGAGGTCCGGTATTGATGTCGGGAACAAGCCGAGATGGTGTTTGTTTACGGCTGAGCAGGTGGAAGCGGTAGAGAAGCAGCACGGCTATTCCAAAACAAGTACCCTCACAGACGTCAGACAAATCACACAATACCTAAAACCCTTTTTGCGCAATCTGTGAGATCAAGGGACCTTTCAGACAAAGGAATGTGCAGGGAGGCGGCGGACTGTTCGTACACCAGATTTGGAGGACAGGGTTTTACAGGATGTTGAGACGAACCCTTGTACAAGCTACAGGCACATAACCCGCCATCATGGTGTACGCCAAAGTAAGATTATATCTATCCTGCCTGACAACCAAATGTTCAACACACACACACACACACACACACACACACACACACACACACACACACACACATGCCCAGTGGAGGACTCGATCCTCCGGTGGGAGGGGCCGCGCAATCCGTGACATAGCGCCTTAAACCACGCGGCCACTGACAACCGCTACTATTACTTGCAGTCCCGTGATGTGACGTGGATGCACTGCAGCTCTATACTATGTTCCGGGACGATCTGTTGTCACTGAGCGCACACCGTACATTTCCAGTTCACAGGACCTCTTTCCACCATTTTCAGGCAGGTATCTGTCCCTGCAGTTTGTCGGTTTCATTCATGTTCACCCAGTGATGTTGAATTAAGTGTTCCAGTTAATACTGTCCCAGAATTTTTCGAAGTTCCTTTTAATTATTCGCCAACGTTTTAAAACCTGGCATCATCATCTTGCAGGACCCCAAAACATGATAAATACTGGGGGGGGGGGGGGGGGCAGAGAGAGAGAGAGCGGTGCGACGGACTTGTGTAAACAAGTGTCGCTTGAGGTCGCAGTACGTGGGCGAGCGTACACCTTGAAGGGCTCGGCTGCTGGTGTTGGCAGCAGGTGGAAAGCGAACAGTGGCGGGCGGAGTGCCGGGATGCGCTGCCGCTGCACTTTCTCCGGCTCTGGCGAAAGTCATAAGCGCACAAGGCGTGGCGCCGCAGCGTGCAGCGCGCCCCCTGGAGCTAAGAGGCCTACTGGTTAATAACGCGTGTCCCTCGGATGTCCCCTCCTCAAAACTGGCTCACCGATTTTAGTGTATGAACCTCGCTGTGACATCTTTTTTATACACCCACTAAGCACTAGACTTCTGCTACATTGGAAGTAAAATGACACATGAGAGACGAGGCACTAATGACATAATAAACAGACTACCACAGGTAAAGATGGCATTCCTGGCGAAGAGATGTACCAAACATCGACCTTAACCTGAGAAAGAAATTTCCGAAAATACGCATTTGCAGCAAAGCATTGTATGGAAAGTCAATCATGGACTGAAGCAAAATCGGTAAAGAAGATCGAAGCATTTCAGATGTGATGCTAAGGGAGAATGCTGAAAATCAGATGGTCTGATAAGATGAATAGTGACGAGAATGGGTGGAAAGAAAGAATGCGTGGGAAAAATTAACAAGAAGAAGGGACAGGCTAAAACAACATGTGTTAAAACACTAAGGAATAATTTCCATGGTACTTGACGAAGCTTTAGGGGCTAACAGCTGTAGGGAAAGGCGAGGACTATTGTACATCCCACAGATAAGTGCAAGTGCTAATCTGATAGAAATTAGTACCGATCCGCATCAGCCCAGTCAAAGTCTGAAGACCAAAAACGAAAAAGAAAAAAATAACAGCACAAAACGAGAAAATAGACACGGTCCGCAAACTATGGAAAGTAATTCACCTGCCCCTATCGATATCGTTTTACGCAAGCCGAAACGTAATTCTGGCCTTCAAAAACCAAGCGCCAAATTTTCATATTCTCTCGTTCGCTACGCGCAAACTGTGTGTAGGAAATGTAATGCAAAAAAAAAATGGTTCAAGTGGCTCTGAGCGCTATGGGACTTAACTTCTGAGGTCATCAGTCCCCTAGAACTTAGAACTACTTAAACCTAACTAACCTAAGGACATCACACACATCCATGCCCGAGGCAGGATTCGAACCTGCGACCGTAGTGGTCGCGCGGTTCCAGACTGTAGCGCCTAGAACCGCTCGGCCACTCCGGCCGGCGAAATTTAATGCAGTTAAATTTGCTGCTGGGATACGTTTTTACTTGTGGCCGTAGTTTTCGAGATATTGAATAACGCACCCCCGCTGCCACATTCAGCTCCCACCGGTCAATATTTCTAATATGTTGTTAATGACGCTTCCTCTTACTTCTGTACGAAAATTTGTGACTGCACCAGTTATTTCCCACATTCGACCGTTTTTTGACTTCGCTGTCTGGACTTATTACGCAACCGGCTTCGTCGAGCGCCTGCAAATTGCAAGACTGACGTTTGTATAATTTTACCTAACAATTTTGTGAATTTTGAGAATATAAAATCGTTTTATTCCTCAGGCCTTCTGACTACGAAACTACTGCGCTTTTAAGGGTTAATTTTGGATCGAAACGTTAACGTAATTACCATTAGCGTAACATTTACACAAACAATTTTTCTTTCATAAGCTTCATGATTCAAATGGCTCTAAGCACTATGGGACTTAACATCTGAGGTCATCAGTCCCGTAGACTTAGAACTACTTAAACCTAACTAACCTAAGGACATCACACAGATCCATACCCTAGGCAGGATTCGAACCTGTGGCAGTACCAGCAGCATGGTTCCAGACTGAAGCGCCTAAAACCGCTCGGCCACAGCAGCCGGACATAAGCTTCATGGGCACGTTTAAATTTGTAATGATACGAAACAGCCGACTATGCTGGTGGCATAACAGCCCAATCAATAGAGACCAAAAATGATCTAATATCAGGAATAATTTGTATAGTAGCAAAGTTTTGCAAAAATGTAGGACGGAGCTTCATGAACAACATACTAGAAATGCTGACCGGCTGGGGCTGAGTGTTGGAGAGGGGGTGCGTTTGAAGTTTATTTTTGTACGCTTTTCTTGGATAACTCGAAAACTACGGCCTCTAGTGAAAACGTACGCCAGTACAAAATTTAACTACATCAAACTTCCTACAAAAAGGTCCTATTCTTTTTTCTGTAGGACTAATAGTTCGCGCATAGCGAGCGAGAGAATATGAAAACCTCGTGCGTGGTTTTTGAAGACCAGATATAATATTTTGGGTTGCATAAAACGACATCTGAAAGGGCAGCACAATCACCCTGTATGCTACCGTATTACTGTCTCTCTTCTCTGGAACACACCTGCTATCCGTCCTTCGAGCATTTTGTGCTTTCTATCAGTTGACTTTCCAAGCTACTTGTCAGTCTTGTTAGATATCCACACTTCCGTGCTTTGTATAATAGACGTCAGTGTAATACTGAGTCGAAACGTACTCGACAGTCTACGAGCGCACGGTTCGGTATTTATATTCATGTCACTCAGTCTGTACTGCTCCACTTTATCTGTAATCGCACTGTCATCGACAGCAAGGCTGATAATGTGGTCACTTGCGTCGTCGCATTCTGCAGGAGTCAGCGCGTCAGAGCGCAATGCGATAGCGAGCCACCTGTTGTCGTGCGCTGTGCGCGACCTGGATAGGCGAGATAGTGTCTCGCCTACCTGTCGCTGACTGCTGGTGCTGCTAATTGCAACACTGCTGCAGTAGCGGTAGACCCATTTACGACTGTCTGTTCAGGCTGATGACGATGTTGGCACTGCATTGAAATTTATTGTAAGAGCGCCTAAACACATTCAGTTCAACTGCTAGGTTATCACGTGTGACGTCACGTCTGAGAGAATACTTGTACGATTACCAGAGGCAACTGCGCAGTCGAGGTGGGCCATTCGCCTTAGCGAAAAAATCTTCTACGCCGATAAGCTGCGCGCTTCTTTCTATATCGTACAGTTTGCACAGTTTTATCGTCGCCTGTCACCTAAATCTGAACCTGTTGCAGTCTTGACCTCCATGGGGAAAAAATGCTCATCTGCTTGTATTGAAGTACTCCGCAATCTTCCTGAACTTTAAGATATAGAATATGCTTCATACTCCGCTCGTGTATGAAGAAAAGCGGTCGCATAGGATCTTTTAACAGAAAAAAGTGAAATTTCTAGCCATTGACACAAACTGTAATAGTACATTGAAGACAATAAACAAACTTCTGTTGGGAAAGAATTAAATAAGCAACACAGACGTGGCTCTCTTTTTCTTTGTCGCCCACAGTCACCCTATCATCATGAGTACTGCAATGGAAGGCCAGTTACTGCGCAGTTAAACTGGAGGTGTCTAGGCCCGTTAACGTGCTACCGCTGGTCGCCGCTCAAACAATGACAGCACGTTCTGATACAGCTCGAAGTGACAAACTGGTATTTGTCGACCACAATACCTATGGTGAGTCAGCACGTAATCGTGGTTGGTAGAATATGCACAACTGACCTCAAAACAATGACAGTGCGATGCGTGTTCCTTAGTCACCGCTTTACTTGTTTACTGTAGCGTTACCATGTGTTTCCAATAACGGCCAAGTGCAATAATATCGTGGTTCAATAGTAACAAACCCCTGTAATGTACCGATTACTAGCCTGAGAGCAACAGCGCGATTGTAACATCGACTGAACTGTCGAATCGAAATGGATGAGCCTTGCAATTTCATCTCGACTGAACTGTTTAATTGGGAGGGTGCTCATATAGTCAGTCAGTTGCTATACAGATTTCCAATTAGGTGTTAGCGCTCGTGCTACCTCTCCATTCCACGCCCAACTATGATCCCTACAGCATATAAAACAAAAAAAAAAGAGAAGGAAATGCAGACGGCACATCATCAGCAGTGACAGATTATTAAATAGCAAACTCCACACGTTACACTCAATTCTGAAAAAGAGCTAGCATAGTCTTGAAAGTGTTATAGAATCAATAAACAGTTTTAATAAACTACTATCTACATCTACATCTACATTCATACTCCGCAAGCCACCCAACGGTGTGTGGTGGAGAGCACTTTACGTGCCACTGTCATTACCTCCCTTTTCTGTTCCAGTCGCGTATGGTTCGCGGGAAGAACGACTGCCGGAAAGCCTCCGTGCGCGCTCTAATCTCTCTAATTTTACATTCGTGATCTCCTCGCGAGATATAAGTAGGGGGAAGCAATATATTCGATACCTGATCCAGAAACGCACCCTCTCGAAACCTGGACAGCAAGCTACACTGCGATGCAGAGCGCCTCTCTTGCAGACTCTGCCACGTCAGTTTGCTAAACATCTCCGTAACACTATCACGCTTACCAAATAACCCTGTGACGAAACGCGCCGCTCTTCTTTGGATCTTCCCTATCTCCTCTGTCAACCCGACCTGGTACGGATCCCACACTGATGAGCAATACTCAAGTTTAGGTCCAGCGAGTGTTTTGTAAGTCACCTCCTTTGTTGATGGACTACATTTTCTAAGGACTCTCCCAATGAATCTCAACCTGGTAACCGCCTTACCAACAATTAATTTTATATGATCATTCCACTTCAAATCGTTCCGTACGCATACTCGCAGATTTTTTACGGAAGTAGCTGCTACCAGTGTTTGTTCCGCTATCATATAATCATATAATAAAGGATCCTTCTTTCTATGTATTCGCAATACATTACATTTGTCTATGTTAAGTGTCAGTTGCCACTCCCTGCACCAAGTGCATATCCGCTGTAGATCGTCCTGCATTTCCTGCATTTCGCTGCAATTTTCTAATGCTGCAGCTTCTCTATATACTACAGCATCATCCGCGAAAAGCCGCATGGAACTTCCGACACTATCTACTAGGTCAGTAATTCAAAGACAAATAGAACGTTGTGAGTACATTATAGTATCGATTTGTACAATGATAAGAAACACTATGCTTTTCGTAATTGAAACATACTTGCAATTAAAACGAAAAACTTTATTAATTGTATAATTAATTAATTGTATAATTTAAAACACACGATAGCGTTCTGTAAAATGGCGTGAAACTTTCCGTTTCCGTCAGTGTTGTTTTGAGCTTAAAAGGACACCTTGTAAATGCAGATCTGCCTGGCCGTCGTGTCTTTGTTGGCCTGCGGTTGCGGCTGTCGGATGCCAGTGCAGTGGTCGCTGGGTGCGACGGTCCAGTGGCAGTGGCAGTGAGCGCGCGCCACTGCAGGTCGTCGCCAGGAACCTGAACGGTTGCGCCAACCAGTTGTCTTTCCTCCGCCCGTCACTCCGAATCTCCGGCGCAGATGTCGCCGCAAGTCCCCTAACTAGCGCCTGCGCTGCGCAGTTACAGAGCTCTCATCGGAAATTATGCACCGGGATGCAGCTGTCTCGCGCCGCAGCGAAAGACAACGGCAAGAAAGCAAATTGCAATAATTATGGAGCACGCTGAGCTGTTTTCTCTGCTTTCCGCTTTTGTGCTGCCTGAAAGGCCAACAATTAAAGTTTTCTCGACTACTTAAGCGTCCCTCAAAAAATGTTCAAATGTGTGTAAATCCCTAAGGAACCGGACTGCTGCGGTCATCGGTACCTAAACTTACACACTACTTAAATTAACTTAAGCCAATTTATACTAAGAACAACACTAACACCCGTGCCCTAGGGAGGACTCGAACCTCTGGCGAGAGGGGAGCTTCCCCCAACTTTCATTATTCCTTCTCCGGTCATTACAAAGTGCCGGCCGAAGTGGCCGTGCGGTTAAAGGCGCTGCAGTCTGGAACCGCAAGACCGCTACGGTCGCAGGTTCGAATCCTGCCTCGGGCATGGATGTTTGTGATGTCCTTAGGTTACTTAGGTTTAACTAGTTCTAAGTTCTAGGGGACTAATGACCTCAGCAGTTGAGTCCCATAGTGCTCAGAGCCATTTGAACCATTTTGAACCATTACAAAGTAATTGGTTCAAATGGCTCTGAGCACTATGAGACTTAACATCTGAGGTCATCAGTCCCCTAGACTTAGAACTACTTAAACCTAACTAACCCAAAGACAGCACACACATCCATGCCCGAGGCAGGATTCGAAACTGCGACCGTAGCAGTCACGCGGTTCCGGACTGAAGTGCCTAGAACCGCACGGCCACCGCGGCCGGCTACGAAGTGATTGCTAACATTTGTTTTAAGGGATAAAATAGAAAACGGGTTACTGCGTCGTGAGGTACTAGTACATACTCTTCCTTTACTCCATAACGCTCAAGATAATTCAGAGAAAGCATTCTGCTTGGCCGAGGACTTCTGACTGTAGGAGTATTGCGATGTTTAAAAGCAATAGTTAAGTGCAGAGACTACGTCTCGCACACATACGATGCACGCTGCTATCACCTGATGGAATATTCGGCACGATTATCCTTCAATATCTTTGTAAACATGTAGCTCTCTTTGCTCTTTTGCCTATTGCCTCTTCGTTCATTTAGGACTTCTACTGTTGCAACCCGAGTGCTGCGAAATGAGCACGTCTGCACTTCTATAAGTAGTGTGCCAGTTATTTAATGCACTATGACACCAGATGTAATTCACCGCCTCGTCATCAGACCAGCATATTATAGTGATGCGTTTTAATTTTTTTAAAATGAGGTTAGCAGTCACTTTTTATAACGAGTTATTCGTGTAATTCTTCTCGGATCATACTTTGTTTGTCTAATTCAGCTATTCTACCATCACAGTAGCTTGGTTTCGTGAAGGTATCATCGCAAAAGACTTAAGATAACTGCGTAAGCTGAAGTCAAGGATAAGAGGGGAGAGTGATACCAGCATCATAAACGACTTCCATCACGTTATACAAAAAGTTTGAAGTATTTCATTTATATGCCTTTAATTTTTCTGCAGTATACCTTTTTCTAAGACTTCATTACCTCCCTCTAAGTAATTTTCTCTTCCCGCTGTATCTCAAGCAGGCACATCGGTGACTGCAACAATAGTTCTATAGTGAGTGACAGAACATCAGCCCCTCTTTTTTTTTTTGTGTGTGTGTGTGTGTGTGTGTGTGTGTGTGTGTGTGTGTGTGTGTGTGTGTGTGTGTGTGTCGGTGTGTGATTTTAAAGTGATACAGTTGTTCCGTTAGCAAAAATTTGAATTGGAACTTCGAGCTCTTATGATTTTGCGTATTATTGGATCTACCTCTCCCTCCTTTCTTGTCACATATTTCCATTTAAGCACTTAAGCGAAAGACATTTTTCAAAGGCCACGTGTGCTAGGAGCCAACAATTGGTGCATGATTTCGTGTTTGATTACGCCCTTTCTTTCGCGCTGTATCGGGAGTTTATTTACACGGAAATTTTGGCTATATCATATTTTTACAGTTAGTGGAGACACTCGAAAACGAATCTGTTTACTATCACGCTTCTTGATACATGCCAGCAGTCAAGGAGCAGCTGACGTCGCTAAATTGTGGAACATTTAATCGACATCGAAACTCACCCGATCGTCAGCTTTGTTATACCGCTTTTCGATTAAATCATTAACTTTCATGCTTGCTAAGATTTAAATTTTTTTCTTTTCAGGTACGTTATTGACATACGAGCCCTCGCTAGCCTGTCACAAGGTATCACTGACTGATAGTTAAGCTCAACGAAATTCCGGAGGGGTCCAATATTTCACTGCGGTAAGTACTCATTAATAAGATGTTTGTTTCAGCTGGTGAAAGGTAAAGGTAAAACATTCATGACTTTCATGGAATGAGAAAATGGGTCAAGCTATTCTCCAAAGCTACTTTCCATACCATTTAAAATTCTTAAGTGTTTTAAATTGTACAACATACATTAAAAATATTTGAGTTAATTTAATCATTATCTAGAAATGCAAAAATATAAAATATTTGCAGGAATAATGTCTGTATTTCGTTCAACTATTGTTTACACATTCCGAGCCGTAGATCTGTGGCTGGGTACTGATCTTATATACTATCACAGTCCCTCACGACGATAATGCGCGCTCTTACAGACTTACTGATTTGATGGTATGGTTCACGGATACGTTTCCGAGACATCCTGCACGTCTGCTCAAGTCATACTGATCCATTACCGCCGGCCGGTGTGGCCGTGCGGTTCTAGGCGCGTCAGTCTGGAACCGCCTGACCGCTACGGTCGCAGGTTCGAATCCTCCCTCGGGCATGGATGTGTGTGATGTCCTTAGGTTAGTTAGGTTTAAGTAGTTCTAAGTTCTAGGGGACTGATGACCACAGATGTTGAGTCCCATAGTGCTCAGAGCCATTTGAACCATTTGATCCATTACCTTCGCAGACGCATTTTACCACTAGGTAGTGTTGCGCCACAACATCGATGTTGACCCTGAACACGCGGGCCAACATGGTTTAAATGCTAATAATTCTGCAAAACATAGTAATGTCCTGCGAATATAATCATCCTCTCTCTAGTCGTTCAAGATAATCTGTTTCCTTTCTGAATGTGAGCGTATAACGGTCACTAATAAAAGCTAAGAATCATTTTATCTAAGAACACAAAAAAGTGGTTCAAATGGCTCTGAGCACTATGCGACTTAACTTCTGAGGTCATCAGTCGCCTAGAACTTAGAACTAGTTAAACCTAACTAACCTAAGGACATCACACACATCCATGCCCGAGGTAGGATTCGAAACTGTGACCGCAGCGGTCGCCCGGTTTCAGACTGTAGCGCCTAGAACCGCACGGCCACCCCAGCCGTCCAAGAACACAAAACGATGTTCGAGGAAGAAGAGATTTTACAAATGACAACAGCACTTCAGAGACTTCATGGTTTGTAAATACCGACACCATGGTATCCATAATCAGGGCAGCATAAACGAGATATGTCCCGATCCCAAAGACACAAACACGCGACCACGAAACCAGAGGGAAGCAATGATTTTTCAACTGTCGTTCGCACACCGTTTCCTTTGCACGCCAATTCTTAGATACTTTCACTTGGAAACTACACATCAAAAAAACAAGGAAAAAAAAGTTTTGCATCGTCCCGGTTCTCAGACTCCTGAAGATAGACGTTGATTGTGGATATTGTATCACAGACTCAGTCCCTTTGACTATTCAGAGATATGTCACTAAACCCGCCCTAAGATGTAAACAACCATGCATAAGGGGGTCCAACAGCCCATCAGTTCCAGTAATTCCACTAGGAAGGAGGTACAAGACTCGTGTTGTCTGTAGTTCAACGATGCATAGACGTCAATACCGCGGTTCGATCGCTTCCGCATTGTTACTTTGTGCCAGGAACGGCTCTCAACAAGCGAAGTGGCCAGGCGTCTCGGAGTGAACCAAAGCGATGTTGTTCGGACATGGAGGAGATACAGAGAGAGACAGGAACTGTCGATGACATGCCTCGCTCAGACCGCACAAGGGTTATTACTGCAATGTATGACCGCAACCTACGGATTTTGGCTGGAGGAACCCTGACAACAATGCCACCATGTTGAATAATGCTTCTCGTGCAGCCACAGGACGACGTGTTATGGCTCAAACTGTGCGTAATAGGCTGCGTGATGCACAACTTCAGACGTTAATGGCGAGGTCCGTCTTTGCAACCACGACACCATGCAGCGCGTTACAGATGGGACCAACAACGTGCCGAATGGACCGCTCACGATTGGCTTCACGTTCTCTTCACCGATGAGTGTCGCATATGTCTTCAACCAGACAATCGTCAGAGACGTGTTTGGAGGCAACCCGGTTAGGCTAAACGTCTTAGACCCACTGTCCAGCGAGTGCAGCATGATGGAGGTTCCCTGCTGTTTTGCGGTGACATTGAAAAAAATGAAATGATCGTATGGCATTGTTGGCCGGGAGGCCCCATGCGGGGAAGTTCGGCCGCCGTGTTGCAAGTCCTTTTTAGTTGACGCCACTTCGGCGACTTGCAAGTCAATGATGATGAAATGATGATGAACACACAACACCCAGTCATCACGAGGCAGAGAAAATCCCTGACCCCGCCGGGAATCGAACCCGGGACCCCGTGCGCAGGAAGCGAGAACGCTACCGCAAGACCACGAGCTGCGGACTGCGGTGACATTATGTGAGGTCGACGTACGCCGCTGGTGGTCATGGAAGGCGCTGTAACTGCTGTACGATACGTGAATGCCATCCTCCGACTGACAGTGCAATCATATCGGCAGCATATTGGCGAGGCATTCGTCTTCATGGACGACAATTCGCGCCTCCATCGTGCACATTTTGTGAACGATTTACTCCAGAATAACGACATCGCTCGACTAGAGTGGCCAGCATGTTTTCCAGAAATGTACCCTATCGAACATGCCTGGGATAGTTTGAAAAGGGCTGTTTATGGACGACGTGACCCATCAACCACTATGAGGGATCTACGCCGAATCGCCATTGAGGAGTGGGACAATCTGGACCAACAGTGCCTTGATGAATTTGTGGATAGTATGCCACGCCGAATACAGGCATGCATCAGTGCAAGACGACATGCTACTGCGTATTAGAGGTACCGATGTGTGCAGCAATCTGGACCACCACCTCCGAAGGTCTCGCTGTATGGTGGTGCAAAATGCAATTTGCGGCTTTCGTGAGAAATAAGAAGGGCGGTAATGATGTTTATGTTGATCTCTATTCCAGTTTTCTGACAGGTTCCGGAACTCTCGGAACCGAGGTGATGCAAAACTTTTTTCGATCTGTGTATTTGAGGTGGACCTTTAATCACTGACAGCACCAGGTCCTGTTTATAACTAACCGTCACTGACGAGATGTGACAACGACACACTCGTCTCCAGTCCCTGTCGGTTATTACGAGAGGCGTTCAAAAGAACTGAAGTCTTTATTCGAAAATAATCACTAAAGGCCTCAGCACAACTGTGTCAGTGTTTCACGAGCTGAAGGTTCCCCTGTTCCCAGAATCCCTGTGGCTGTGACAGTAGCCAGTCGACCACTATGACTTTCAGTTCATCGTCCATGTCAAATCTGGGATAGATTGGATGGTTCAAATGGCTCTGAGCACTATGGGACTTAACATCTATGGTCATCAGTCCCCTAGAACTTAGAACTACTTAAACCTAACTAACCTAAGGACATCACACACATCCATGCCCGAGGCAGGATTCGAACCTGCGACCGTAGCGGTCGCGCGGTTCCAGACTGTAGTGCCTAGAACCGCTGGGCCACTCTGGCCGGCGATAGGTTGGAGTTTCCTGCTTATCGTAATAACCCTGTATGGCCAATGAACAGAGTTCTAACGACATTAAAAGCATATGCAACTGGCGCATTTAATATAGTAATTGGTGACAGTGGTAATGTACACAGAACAACAGCACAAAGAATTGTCAGTAAGGTATCGAGGTCACAGCAGCAATATCTTCTCAACACATTTCCTTCTTGAGAAGAATTACACTCCGTTGGATTTCCTGGAGTACTAACATACGAATTCAGTCTCCTGGAGGGCATAACGCGGAACTTTTACGCTTCAGTAAATCGTATTTCTCATTTGACTACCAAGCCATCAGTGACCACAATTTAATAATACGGGATACTCTGACTCGGTGGTCCGGCTCTGTGCACGACAGCACAATATTTTAACCTCCTTGCTACAGACAGACAGCGATTATCATTGTATCTACATTTATAATTGGTCCTTTCCTTTCTAACGCACGCAGATAACCGCGGTCACATTTCCATTTATCTGAATGAGTTGAACGTTTGTGTAGCGCACAAAGGACTTGATCGAGATTAAGCTTTAACAGCGATCACGGGACCGCCGGTTATCTTGTTGTTTAATCGAGGTTAGAGCAATTAGCACTGGATCTAGTTCACATGCAAAGTGAGTATGCACGGAAATAAACACATGTCGTTTTGGTATTTCTAAATTCATTAGGAACAGACAAAGCAGAAGAAAAGGCTAAGGTATCTGTATGTTCCGCAGGTTCTTTTCCACTTTATTTTGTTTTTTAAAAACTTTTTCTGCCTCGCCTTGGGGTGGGGACGCTGCGATCCGTGCTGAGGATGCTGTGCACGCACACGCAGACGCATCCGAGCACGCACACACGCAGCTACTTCCCAGACACGCGACGCGGCGCAGGAAGTGGCGTCTGGCCACCGAGGATGTTCCCAAACTCTGCTTTGCGAGCCCTAGCGCCGTGCTCGTCTCCCAAGGGCTGGATGGCATCTCAGGAGTGGTAGGAAAAGTTGGAACTACCGCTTACGTTTACCACTCCAGCTACGTTGACTTCTCGCACAAATTGAAGGTTCGGGTTTGAGGGCTCTGGGTTGGGTGCTAGAATTTTTTGATCATTAATTGCTTTTTAACGAGTCAATCAGTCACAAAACGTTGCCATTTCTTTTATTTCCTACAGGCCAGTTCCCTTCGTAATAAGAAAAAGGGCCGCGCAGGATTAGCCGAGCGGTCTGGGGCGCTGCAGGCATGGACTGAACGGCTGGTCCCGGCGGAGGTTCGAGTCGTCTCTCGGGCATGGGTGTGTGTATGTGTGTTTGTCCTCAGGATAATTTAGGTTAAGTAGTGTGTGAGCTTAGGGACTGATGACCTTAGCAGTTAAGTCTCATAAGATTTCACACACGTTTTGAACATTTTTTAAGAAAAACGAATATGTTCTTGGGGCTCAAGCCGAAGTTGATAAGTGTGAAAAAGGAAACCGGCCAAGCCCAAATTAGCCGTTAAAGGAAAAGTACAGGTCGGAAGGTAAAATACCGTAGACGTGCCATTTCCTGCGTGTCAATTAATGACTGATTCTGCCACTGGAAAGAAATGATCGTGGCGTTCCACATTCCAGTCCATCTCCTTATAGGACGCAACCTCCTCACACATAGCTTTTTGTGCAGCCGGTATGCAGCATCTATGACTCAGACATTTCAGCAAATCATGTTTTACCTGAGTTTTCTTTCTGACTAGTGGGCAGCAATAGATTTAAGTGGGGGCATGCCCTCTGTTCTAACAGACAACGAATGGGGTGCACGTTTTTGCGTTAAGTTCCCAGAATCCAGCCTAATCTCTTAGGTTGATAGTTCTAGTGTGTTGCAGAGTGGCTGGATAATCCTTTTTAGTCTTAGTCTAGTATCGTTGTGATTTCTCGTTTTTAATTAGTACTTTTAATGCTGATGACTGTGTTGTTTCCAGTGTGTGTGTGTGTGTGTGTGTGTGTGTGTGTGTGTGTGTGTGTGTGTCAGAGAGAGAGAGAGAGAGAGAGAGAGAGACAGATAGTGAGATAGTGGTTCATGTTGAAACTTTCACGGATTTCTGTTAATCACGTTCGTCTCGTAAAATATTTTCATACACACGCTAAAGAATCAGATATCGCGGGCTAGAGAATAGATCGTAGTCATCTATTAAATGATAGTCGCTTCAAATCTGCGGAAGAACTTTATAAGGTGATCAAATTTATTTCCACAATTTTTGTGCCCTTTCATATTACCGAAAAAGATGAAAGAGCACTGGTCTTATAATATTGGGTGCTTTACATCGAGACAATTCTGCTTTTCCCTTGAGATCATTTTGTGAAACTTTTGAAATCCTGAATTGTGACGGTGAAGCAAGGGAATAGCCGTGACTGACAAAGCGAGCTATCTGCACCTCATGTCGCGCTCTCCCTCGTGATCATTGTTCGACCCTCGCTTCGTGCGTGGTTCTTTGCGCCAGTTCGCTGTAGTCGTGACAGCGGAGTACTTTGTGTCATTCTCCTTTCGAGGTCTGCTGAAGCGTATTTTGCTTTTACAGGATTGTTTGCTCTGAGCCTCTGAGCTGCCACTGACAAAATCGTAAAATCTATTGCAGAAAGAAGTCAACTCTAAAAGAGGGTTTCGGTCGGCGGGATTCTGTGGGGACTTCGACAGTTTCATTGTGGATTGAGTTTTACGGCACGTTCCTACACAAAGGAAGCGAACATTATCAGGCTTTTCTACACACATCAAAAGAAGTTTTGCATCACCCCGGTTCTCAGAACTCCTGAAAATAGACGTTGGCTGTGGATATTGTATCACAGATACAGCCCCTTTGGCTGTTCAGAGATGTCACTAAACCCGCCCAAAGATGTAGACAACCATGCACGAGCAGCGCCTATTGGACGGAAAGGGTCCGACAGCTGATCAGTTCGTCATTCCACCAGGAAGGAGACATACGGCTCGTTTTGTCTGTGACCCAAACATGCTTTCTTCAATATCTTCAGAAAGAAAACGTTTCATGTCTAATTAAACGTCTAGTGATAGGAAATTTTATTAATTTACTTCTGAATTTTAACTCCACGACTCCCGCATTCCTACAGAGTGTTTGCGCTTCAATATCTTCAGAAAGAAAACGTTTTATGTCTAATTAAACGTCTAGTGATAGGAAATTTTATTAATTTACTTCTGAATTTTAACTCCACGACTCCCGCATTCCTACAGAGGGTTTGCGTATAGGAACTCTTTTACGCATGCGCGTGCTCGCCGTGGATGTACGAATAGCAAGACGTCAACGTCATCCAGCTGCCGTCCCGAAACTTCATGAAGTTGTTCAGTATTTTCCGACTATTTGGCACCGTACATACATACATACATTAATCCTTGTTCCATAGATCATGAATACGACATTTCCTAATGTCTTTACACAAAATAATTAACTAATTAATTTTTTTTTTTTACTGTTGCTAGAAGGAGTTGTCATTCAGAAATTCTTTTAATTTGCTTTTAAATGTTGGTTGGCTATCTGTCAGACTTTTAATACTATTTGGCAAATGACCAGAGATTTTTGTGGCAGCATAATTCACCCCTTTCTGTGCCAAAGTGAGATTTAGTCCAGAATAGTGAAAATCACCCTTTCTTCTAGTGTTCTAGCTGTGCACTTCGCTGTTATTTTTGAACTGGGATGGTTATTAACGACAAATTTCAGAAGCGAATTTATGTAATGCGAAGGTACTGTGAATATCCCGAGTTCCTTAGATAAATGTCTTCAAGGTGATCTTGGGAGGGCTCCAGCTGTTATTCTGATTACACGCTTTTGTGCAATGAATACTTTCTCTCTTAATGACTAATTGCCCAAAAATATGAAACCATATGAAAGCAGTGAATGAAAATAGGCATAGTAGGCTAATTTACTAATATGTTTATCATCAAAATTTGCAACAACCCTAATAGTATAAGTAGCTGAATCTAACCGTTTCAGCAAATAAGCGATGTGTTTCCTCCCATTCAATTTCTCATCAATGCACACACCCAGAAATTTTGAGTATTCTGCATTAGCAACAGACTTCCGTTCATAGTCTATATTTATCAATGGTGTTATGCCATTTATTGTACAGAATTGTATAAACTGTGTTTTCTCAAAATTAAGTGAGTCCATTTACAGAGAACCACTTAATAATTCCCTGAAAGACTTTATTTGCGATTTCCTCAGCTGATTCTTGGGTGTGATTACTATACTTGTATCATCAGCAAAAAGAACTAGCTTTTCATGTTCATGAATATAGAGTGGCAAGTCGTTAATATATATATTAAGAACAATGAGGGACCCAAGACTGAACCATGTGGGACACCATTCTTGATACATCCCTAGTTAGAGGACTCTGCTGGTTTTTGCAGACTATCTGTAATGTTAATTTCAACCTTCTGCATTCTTCCAGTTAAGTATGAATTTAACCATTTGTGCACTGTCCCACTCATATCACAATACTTAAGCTTATCTAGAAGAATTTCATGATTCACACAATCAAAAGCCGTTACTAAACTGAATAAATGGAAAAGACAGGCAAGATTCAAAGACGAATTGCGTGCTTTCTCACGGACTCTCCTCCGTGTCACTGAGACACACAAAAGATCCTCAAGTTAAATTGATAGACTACAAGAACGGTCTGTTTCATCGCAGAGAGCACCTACAACGTAACGAGAGATCAGGTACGAATATAAGAAATATCCTACTTCCTTCGAAACATGTTTTCCGCAATGACTAGGACACCAAAGGGCCGCACTGATATCCCTGTGCTTGAGCAGCCTTAAACCACACAGCCGGTCGATGTGGCCGAGCGGTTCTAGGCGCTTCAGTCCGGAACCGCGCTGCTGCTACGGTTGCAGAGTCGAATCCTGCCTCGGGCATGGATGTGTGTGATGTCCTTAGGTTAGTTTGGTTTAAGTAGTTCTAAATCTAGGGAACTGATGACCTGATGTTAAGTCCCATAGTGCTCAGAGCCATTTGAACAATTTTTTTTTATCAACTTGGCCATTTTCACTTGCTTACTCAAGTTCTCAAAAATTACGTAGTCTCCCTATGTGGGTGAATACAGTGACGGCTGTCTTGTAAACATACACCTGAACTCGTAGTAAACTCGAGCGAAAACAACGTTCAACGATTTAAATGACTCCACTGCAGTGCAAATTTAATTATGTTTATATTAGGCCGGTGCGTAAGTACGTGGCGTTTTTTTGTTTTGTACGATGGTATTTCGGTTGCTATGGGTATATTTATCGATTTTCATTTTTCATTTGTACCTCACTGTTGAAATGTGAGCACACATATTGTCATTTTGTGGTTTTGAGATAGTGATCAGATAGGATACTTACCTACGTGTCAACTGTCAGAGTCGTATTTAGATGGATCACGGGTGCAACTGCACACGACCCACACCATTCAGAGCCTCCACCAGCTTGAACAGTCCCCTGCTGACATGCATGGTCCGTGGAGTCATGAGGTTGTCTGCATACCTGTACACGTCCATCTAGTGAAACGAGACTCGTCCGACGCGGCAACATGTTTCCAATCATCAACAGTCCAATGTCGGTGTTGACGGGCCCGAGTGAGGCGTAAAGCTTTGTGTCATGTAGTTACCAAGAGTACACGAATGGCCTTGGACTCCGAAAGTCCATATCTATGATTTTTCGTTGAATGCATCGCACACTGACACTTTTTGATGGCCCAGCACTGATATCTTCTGTCACGTTGAACGATTCACTTCAGTCGTCGTTGGTCCCGTTCTTGCAGGATCCTTTTCCGACCGCAGCGATGTCGGAGGTTTGGTGTTTTACCGGATTCCTGATATTCACGGTGCACTCGTGAAATGGGCGTACTGGAAAATCCCGATTTCATCTCAACCTCGGAGTTGCTGTGTCCCGTCGCACGTGCACCGACTGTAAGACCATGTTCAAACTCAATTAAATCTTGATAACCTACCATTGTAGCAGCAGTAACCGATCTAACCACTGCGCCAGACACTTGCTGTGTTACATAGGCGTTACCGGCCGCAGCGTCGTAATCTGCCTGTTTACATATATCTGTATCTGAATACGCATACCTATACCAGTTTCTTTGCCGCTATAACGCAACGAGCACGGAAGCCCAGCTGATCGAACCTACTGATATGTGCCGCGTACTCGGTGTCTAATTATGTCTTTAGTCGAGGAGTTCAACATTATCAAATGGTTCAAATGGCTGTGAGCACTATGGGACTTAAATGCTGAGGTAATCAGTCCCCTAGAACTTAGAACTACTTAAACCTAACTAACCTAAGGACAACACACACATCCATGCCCGAGGCAGGATTCGAACCTGCGACAGTAGCGGTCGCGCGTTCCAAACTGTAGCGCCTAGAACCGCTCGGCCTCTCTGACCGGCTTAACATCATCATGATATACGTCTTTTACCTCGCATAATAATAGTTCAGGCTTACGTTATTTATAGAGTAGGCCAGTCTACAGGGTGTTACAAAAAGGTACGGCCAAACTTTCAGGAAACATTCCTCACACACAAAGAAAGAAAATTTGTTATGTGGACATGTGTCCGGAAAAGCTTACTTTTCATGTTAGAGCTCATTTTATTACTTCTCTTCAAATCACATTAATCATGGAATGGAAACACACAGCAACAGAACTTACCAGCGTGACTTGAAATACTTTGTTACAAGAAATGTTCAAACTGTCCTCCGTTAGCGAGGATACATGCATCCACCCTCCGTCGCATGGAATCCCTGATGCGCTGATGCAGCTCTGGAGAATGGCGTATTGTATCACAGCCGTCCACAATACAAGCACGTTGAGTCTCTACATTTGGTACCGTGGTTGCGTAGACAAGAGCTTTCAAATGCCCCCATAAATGAAAGTCAAGGGGGTTGAGGACAGGAGAGCGTGGAGCCCATGGAATTGGTCCGCCTCTACCAGTCCATCGGTCACCGAATCTGTTGTTGAGAAGAGTACGAACACTTCGACTGAAATGTGCAGCAGCTCCATCGTGCATGAACCACATGTTGTGTCGTACTGGTAAAGGCACATGTTCTAGCAGCACAGGTAGATTATCCCGTATGAAATCATGATAACGTGCTCCATTGAGCGTAGGTGAAAGAACATGGGGCCCAATCAAAGACATCACCGACAATGCCTGCCCAAACGTTCAGAGAAAATCTGTGTTGATGACGTTATTGCACAATTGCGTGCGGATTCTCGTCAACCCAGACATGTTGATTGTGAAAATTTACAATTTGATCACGTTGGAATGAAGCCTCATCCGTAAAGAGAACATTCGCACTGAAATGAGGATTGACACATTGTTGGAGGAACCATTCGCAGAAGTGTACCCGTGGAGGCCAATCAGCTGCTGATAGTGCCTGCACACGCTGTACATGGTACGGAAACAACTGGTTCTCCCGTAGCACTCTCCATACAGTGACGTGGTCAACGTTACCTTGTACAGCAGCAACTTCTCTGACGCTGACATTAGGGTTATCGTCAACTGCACGAAGAATTGCCTCGTCCATTGCAGGTTTCCTCGTCGTTCTAGGTCTTCCCCAGTCGCGAGTCATAGGCTGGAATGTTCCGTGCTCCCTAAGACGCCGATCAATTGCTTCGAACGTCTTCCTGTCGGGACACCTTAGTTCTGGAAATCTGCCTCGATACAAACGTACCGCGCCACGGCTATTGCCCCGTGCTAATCCATACATCAAATGGGCATCTGCCAACTCCGCATTTGTAAACATTGCACTGACTGCAAAACCAGGTTCGTGATGAACACTAAGCTGTTGATGCTATTGATGCTACGTACTGATGTGCTTGATGCTAGTACTGTAGAGCAATGAGTCGCATGTCAACACAAGCACCGAAGTCAACATTACCTTCCTTCAATTGGGCCAACTGGCGGTGAATCGAGGAAGTACAGTACATACTGACGAAACTAAAATGAGCTCTAACATGGAAATTAAGCGTTTCCGGACACATGTCCACATAACATCTTTTCTTTATTTGTGTGTGAGGAATGTTTCCTGAAAGTTTGGCCGTACCTTTTTGTAACACCCTGTATAAAACTGAAGTCTAGACACCTGATATGTAAAAAATTTGTTAATCTTGGCGATAGGTATTGCTTTCTAGACTCAATCTCGTACGAAGCTAGAACGGACCTCTCGGCGAGTTCGTATTGAAGAGAGCGCAGTGCTGGGCGCTGCACTCGCCCCGGGCAGTGTCTCACCGCCTTACGCAATCGGCCAGCCTCGTAAATAGGAAACGAGCGCCGCTTTATTACCGGCAGCAGGTTTACAGCGTCTTCAGTAGCGTCGTCATCGCCTGCAGGCTGGCGCCCGACTCGCAAGACGGCGCGCGTACTGATAACGTAACCGCTACGAAGCACCGGCTCTCTTGTTCTAGACTAGAGGCGCTGCCCAATTTACAGAAACAACACGCTTCCCTCTTCCAATTACGCAGCTTTATTGTTGACTGTACTTCTGATTGTTTTATGAACTTATGTAACAAGCAACGCTTTCGTTCGGGCGCTACAGTGTTTTCACAAGTCTGCCGTAAGGAAACTAGAAGTGATGTGTCCAACGGTTCCTGTTGGACCGGAACCTTTCAACTTCCTGTATGACGTAAGCGATCTCAGGACAGTTACCTTTGCTGCTAACGCTCCCTCACAAATTACAGGCGTAAGACTCCCTCTCCCCAAAATCTCCATTACTAACGTGGCAACACTTTGCTTGTTTATATAAGCCTTTAACCAACCATTAATGGTTATCAAACAGTGAGCTATACTAAGGATATCGTACTGCTACAGTCTGCCACGACCAGCTACACTCTCAAGATATTGATGGGTAATCTCACTCGGTATGAATGTATTGCCTCCACAAAATTCTATAAGCTGCAACGTAGTCACAAACGCGTTACAAAAATTCTTAAAGAATAACTACACGGCTGTTAACTAGGTAGCAGCTCTGTGTCCCGCTTGAAACAAGAAGCAGAAAGGGGAGTATAGCACTGAGGTACTATTTCTTAAAAACCTCTATACTGAACGAATTCCATTTCCTTGTTCTATCATAGCATCAAGATAAAATACAGTTTATAGACATGAATTTCACTATTTTTAAATATTGATGGATTTCCAGCTTTCCTCTGCGTATTAAGCACATTTTATTCAGTACGCACGACTATTATTTCTGAAGTCGTTTCTAAAAAATATTCTCAGAATAGCTTTAGGTCAATAAAATTATTTTCAATATAGATTTAGGTAAGCAGAAACTTAAATTCAAAAGTTTTTTCCTTTGTTTCGTCAAACATGGAAAAGAAGATATACGAAGATAGTCCTGCATGTCCATCTTTTCAGAAATGATTGCAGGACGTCGGCTGTTCATTTCAGAATGTCAAATCAAACATTTTTCAAATTTCCAAACTGTTATTTTATTGGGCTACACGTTTCGGCAATATATTACGCCATCTCCTGGTCTCCTGACGGATAGCTCCGACTTTTAACGTCAAGGTCGATACCACACTCTTAATAAGGAATATGCCCTCGTCAAGCACTAATGAACGTTCTGGTGTGTGTGTAGGTTACGGGCGCTCAACTCCGAGGTTATCAGAGCCTTTACACATATTAACCAAACTGCTGAGGTGTCAAAAGGCTCTGAGCACTATGGGACTTAACATCTATGGTCATCAGTCCCCTAAAACTTAGAACTACTTAAACCTAGCTAACCTAAGGACAGCACACAACACCCAGTCATCACGAGGCAGAGAAAATCCCTGACCCCGCCGGGAATCGAACCCGGGAACCCGGGCGTGGGAAGCGAGAGCGCTACCGCACGGCCACGAGCTGCGGACTGCTGAGGAGTCCTTGAGGAATATTTGTCCCACTCCTTTTTAGTTATTGCGCGATTCGGGGAGGAGGGTCTTCGTTGAGAAAACACCTGCCAAAAGCATCTCAGGCTTGTTATATAGGGTTTAGCTCCGGAGAGTACGCAGGACATTCCATACGTTCAATATCTTCGCTTTCTAACGCGTCCGACAATTCAGCGGTCCTGTGCGAGCTATCACTGTCATCTACAAATAGATACTCAGGACCTACGGCACCCCTAGACAAACTAGATCCACAATAATCCCAATGAAATACTGTTGTGTTGTAGCGGTACCTCGCGCAGAGATATGCAGCGGTGTCCGATCATTGTACATAATGCCTGCCCGCACCACAACGCCCAGGTCAGACTGATAAAGTTCACGAACATTCTGCGGTGTGTAACGCGATCCCATTTCTCTCCACACTAACTGGTGGCCAGAATTACTTGTTGCAGTAAAGCGGGATTCCTCGGATAACATCACTCTGGACCACTGTTACTGATCCCGACCAACAAGCTCGTTGGTACGAACTCATTCTCGCAGATGACATGGTTGAAGTTCGATGTATTTTACTGGCTTCCGATCATATGAACCAGCCTGTTACATTCGCCGCGAAATGGTTCTGACAGAAACACCTCTGTCGATAGCCGTTGCAAGGCCTCAAAGATCTGCCTAGGAGTGAGATGGCTGTTGCTTCTCTTCACTAGGGCTACGTATCGATCCTCTTGTGATGTGGCGGTCCATTACGACCAACGGCAATCTTTCACATAGCATTCCACCTTCAGTGGCCTTTTTTAATTGCGAGATGACACTACTGGATACATCCATTACTGTGGCCGCAGCAGTGACACTTTGACCTGCTTCCAGCCAGCCAACTGCTCGTCCACGATCATAAGCACTCAAACAATGCCTTGCAGACATGTTGCCGTGTCACACCGACCTTTGTGAAACGTCTTACTGCATGAACTGGCCTGCCAGTGTGGCCGAGCGGTTCTAGGCGCTTCAGTCTGTAACCGAGCTACCGCTACGGTCGCAGATTCGAATCCTGCCTCGGGCATGGATGTGTGTGATGTCCTTAGGTTAGTTAGGTTTAAGTAGTTCTAAGTATAGGGGACTGATGACCTCAGAAGTTAAGTCCCATAGTGCTCAGAGCCATTTGAACGGTATCCTCTTGCGTGTGTGTGTGTGTGTTTGTGTGTGTTTGTGTGTGCGTGTGTGCGTGTGTGTGTTTTCTGTATGATTTGTAGTAATTGTACAGTCGTCTTTTGAATCCTTGAACGTGCTTATGAAGATCATTTTATGTTCCAGCCCTCCCCCAGTTGGGAAACCAGACGGCCTACTACGCATATTGTTGCTTCTGAAATGAAAATAATTTGAATGATCTCACATTCACTCCAAAAAATTGGGAGTTCAGGGCAAAGCTGTTTATGGAACCCATTAAAACCTAAAGGAGGGTTTATTCCAGCTCCCTACATCCGAAAGAGACCGGCAGTAGAAATGGCAACTGAAAAAATAGCCAGGGAAGTTACACACGTAACGGTTCTCGATGACAACAGACGCGGCGGAGTACCAGACGGCAGGTGGTGGAAGCACCTGCTGTACTAGCTGGGCGGTGGACAGCTACCGTTCCTGCCGCAACACGTTGGGTTCAGGCAACCCAACAATACAGCAACTGACACTAGATACCGTGTACTTCATTTTCCAGCTCGAGTATGTTCGTTGTCATCTGGAATTTGGCGCGTTGTAATATGCAGTATAAGCGGTAGAACTGTCCTCAACTCGAAGGTTGATCACAACACTGCAGTGCCACACTAATACGTTATAGAAAGTATGTCCGATTTTTGAACTGAATTACCTATCTGCTTTCGAGCGGACGCACAGTTTACGGCGGACTGTCAACCAGTGTTCAACACAGCATTTTTCACATACATATATCACTGCCAGAACTGAAGCGATAAGTAACACGTGCCGTTCTCGGATCGACAAAAGCTTGAAGCCCGATCCTTAGGACTTGTGGTCTGACGCTTGGTCACTGCAACACCGAGCCACAGCTATAAGGGCGTGCTGAAACGTAATGCCTCGGAATTTTTTGTGCGAAAACTCTTAAAAATTTTAAAATAAAACAAACGTTAATAATATTTTTCATGTCTACATATTTATTGCTCAACATAGTTACCCTGGCGAAGAACACATTTCTGAAGCCAGTGACCATTTCGTTGATACAAAAACTGTACAATGTTTGACTTTGTTTATGGAGCTGCAACCTCATCTTTCATCCCTATCAGAGAGAAGTCGTCGAAGGTGTTCTTGAAGTTTTGGAAACAGCTGAAAGTCGGATGGGGCCCAATCGGGAATGTACGGAGGATGACCGATGACAACCGATGACAGTGAACCCAAGCCGCCAGATTGTTGCGAATGTCGTTGTGCTCGTGTGTGGTCTGGCATTGTAACACTGAACGAGAGGGTGCTCCACGTGTAGAAGAACTCATCGAATTCGAAACTCGATTACAGCACTCTGTTTCTCACGCTGTCATGTTACACGCTACACTTCGGAGGGCTGCAGTTATATAGGCATAAAGAATAAAAGTGTAAAATGTTAATAACGTTTGCTTTATCTACAGAGCCACACAAGTTTCGACATAAAAATTCGGAGGCATTACTTTTCACCCTCGTAATTATGAAAATGGTCACTCGAATGAGGTTGTGTCTGACGTTTAGAGATGTACGACGATGTACGACAGTCGCCAAATATAGCATCACGAATAGCTCTGTATTTGTCTTTTTATAAGAACTGTTTACTAAAGACAAAATGGCATATATTCTAACATAAATAAAAAATTCACGTCGGAACAGTCGGTCTACTTCTATATCAAGTAGAACCGCTGCGATACAGAATGAACGAATTAAATGAAAAAAATGTTTCTAACTGACTGTCCCGTCTTTAATCCTTAATTTTTTTGGCACTGTTAATGGCGCATAGAAGTGAAACGATACGTTAGCAAACAGAGAAGAACGTGAGACGCTAGTGGCCGTTTGAGAATGTTTCTGAAATCTGAGTGCTATCAAACGTGAAGATATGATGTCAGCGTCTTAGAACTTTAATTCGTGTGAAAACCGACATCCGTTAAGATTAGAAGCTGCATCAAGTATTGTAAAATTCTTTTCCTGGGGAGTATCTCAATACCGTCCACTTATAAACAGGCACGGGTATAAGACGAGTGAATGAAATAGCGGAAAGCAGCATCGCAGAATCTGTTCGCCGAAAGGTTGTAACGACGCTCTTAGCTCATCCTAAATGGCTGAAGCGAGAGTGTGTTAATTTGCTTCAAGAAAGACAATATCACAACAAAATAATCGAAAGAATGTATTACGTGACAAGGGAATGAAAACCCTATCACGTCAGCGGGAAATGATCACGTAATTTAGATATCGTACACTATGTTACTAGAGTTCGGGGTGACTACGAAGCAACAATTGTAATAACAATAGAGAAGCAGGACTACTAACTGCTGATTAAAGAAAATCAATGTCAATCAAGTAAAGTCTGGTGGCGAATTATAAATCACAAAAACGTTGTGTTATTTTTCGACCACTGACCTCATTTTACATATCCGACGTGAATTTTTTAAGGTCCAGTTGAATCTTTCGGCTTTTGAATACGTTCTTGGTGTTTTTGTTGTAACAAATACGTATTTTTTTTTATGCAGTGTACCTTTGCTTTTCATAGTTGTTGGTACATAATTTTTGAAACAAGATGGTGGTACGAATTCTGACGATAAACTACTGTTCATATTGCTAACGCAGATGTTTTTTTAAATTTTAACTGCGGCATTTTCCTTCAAAATCAATCAGCATAGTGATAGTGGATGGTCAATTTACCAAAGACCTTTCTTGCACCCGGCAGAAAAACATCGTTCGTGTGAGCGCCTTCGAACTACGACCCGTTTAAGTTCACAAACAACTCTATTCGTTCAATCTGTTAATCTAAACATTTTTGCATGTCGTTTTCCATGCAGCACACTAGTCGTTTTCGTCTTCCGGTCAAGACATGTCTGCAGTAAACTACTTTTCCATTGCCGCTGAGCAAATCGGTTCTGTTGAGACTTCTCCCAGCGCATGGACACAGTTCCAGCTCGAAACACATGATAAAAATTTCCTTTTCAGTGCGAACACTTTCATTACTTTTCTGTCACCTCGTATACGTCTGACGTATAGAAAACAGATGGCAGAGTCTTTCGTTACGATAATCTGAAAGTGCATGGTTTCAGGAAATACACTACTGGCCATTAAAATTGCTGCACCAAGAAGAAATGCAGATGATAAACGGGTTTTCATTGGACAAATATATTATACTAGAACTGAGATGTGATTACATTCTCACGCAATTTGGGTGCATAGATTCTGAGAAATCAGTACCCAGAAAAACCACCTCTGGCCGTAATAACGGCCTTGATACGCCCGTCATCGCGACTGCTAGCGATACGAGGCCGTTGGGATCCAGCACGGCGTTCCGTATTACCCTCCTGAATCCACCGATTCCATATTCTGCTAACAGTCATTGGATCTCGACCAACGCGAGCAGCAATGTCGCGATACGATAAACCACAATCGCGATAGGCTACAATCCGACCTTTATCAAAGTCACAAACGTGATGGTAGGCATTTCTACTCCTGACACGAAGCATCGCAACAACGTTTCACCAGGCAACGCCTGTCAACTGCTGTTTGTGAATGAGAAATCGGTTGGAAACGTTCCTCATGTCAGCAGGTTGTAGGTGTCGCCACCGGCGCAAACCTTGTCTGAATGCTCTGAAAAGCTAATCATTTGCATATAACAGCATCTTCTTCCTGTCGGTTAAATTTCGCGTCTGTAGCACGTCATCTTCGTGGTGCAACAATTTTAATGGCCAGTAGTGTATTAATTTTTGTGTTCTTCTGTCTACTTTATTTACAATGTGACTGACTAAAACAAAACACACACTACTGTTGTTTGAGGAGTGATACATATGTACGTGAGTCATCTGTTTAAGAGATGATGTGCTAAGATGACAGTAGTATTTAATGTATAAATAAAAGCATCACATTTTGCAGAATCTCTAAAGATTTACACTGGCAAACGACGGAATACTAAAGTTGAGTCATCTGATATTTTCGTACTGCAGATAGCAGACAGCAGACCTTACATAAACAACAAAATCTGCTGTTAAGAAAACAAAACGGCGCATTACTTATGATGGTGAATCTGCTCTGAAACATGTACGGATGTAAAAAAAAAAAAAAAAAAAAAGACCAATTGCGTTCCTCAAGGGGGACTGGCTTCCCAAAACATATTTATTTGAAAGTAAACGCGGACACAAAGGTGACGTTTGCCCTGAAGATGAGCCATACAATGACAGACATTGTAAAAACAAATCCATGCGTTAAGGATTTTCTGCCAAATAGAAAGGTCCTACCTCTAAACATGATGCAGTGTTTAAATAATTTAAGGGAATTAACGAAGCACTCTGACTGGCAGCGGCCTGTGAAAAAACGTTTACAAATTTTAGCAGCTGGCATTGAATAACAGCCGTGTGACTCTAAACGGAATTATAATCTGCTCGAAAGGCAATTTGTCACGCACGGCAAATAAAATTAAAGCACAGGGTGGCGCCTAAAATAAGCCAACATTTGTTTTGGCATTAATGTCTCAGGTTATCAGTCGTTATTATGTGTTACGTTGGCACAGGATGGTAAGAGTAACTCATGGAGATTAGTTTCTTTTATTTCCGAGTGCAGTGTTTGCATATTTTTTCCAAAATAATTGACAAAGGAAGACTGTTGAACAGCGAGTTAAAACTTTTTTACCACACGGAACGAAAAGTGCTATTCTTTCACAGAAACGATTTCGTACGGATTTTAGAACTCTATGGTCGCCCTCATTTTAAACAATATGTAGATTTTCCGAAACATTTAATAGTGATGGATTAGTACTTAAGCGCGAACGGCCTACCAGTGTTCGTTCCCCACAGAATGATGAAACCGTAAAAGCAAATCAACAAGGAAAACAGATGCGCCGCTTGCGGTTTCTAGACGATTCGGTCAGCGAATTTTAAAAACGGATTTGCATTTGTATCCGCACAGAGTAAAAGTGTTGCCTAAATTAACGACAGTCAACGCTCATCGAAGAACGACATTCGCTGTATGGGACGTGAATCAAGGTTTATTGTTGAACAATGTATGATTTTCAGATGAGGCACATTTTCACGTTGATGCCGTTGTTAATAGACAAATTGTGTGCTTCTCGGCTTCCAAACACCCAAAGGTGAGTCTTGAAAAGATGCATCACTGTATGGGCCACCATCGCAAATCGTGGGATAATATAGCAATTCTTTTTTGAACTCACTACGAACAGTAAACTTTATCTAAACTTGCTGCATAATGATTTTGTTCTTCAGCTTGTTGCAAAAGGGTCTGAATTACAAAACCAGTTCTTCATCCAGGATGGCTCAAATGGCTCTGAGCACTATTGGATGTAACATCTGAGGTCATCAGTCCCCTAGAACTTAGAACTACTCAAACCTAACTAACCTAAGGACATCACACACATCTATGCCTGAGGCAGGATTCGAACCTGCGACCACAGCAGTCACGCGGTTCCAGACTGTAGCGCATAGAACCGCTCAGCCACTCGGGCCGGCCATCCAGGATGGAACCAAACCGCACCCAGCTAATAATGTCATAGGCTTCCTGCATGGAAATCTTACGGCAAATCTCATTTCAGACACATTTCCTAATAGTTTCGTATATGGATAAAACTGGCCCCACGTAATGTCCTGATTTGAACCCGCGTGATTTAGTTTTTCTTTGGGGATTTCGAAAGTAAACATTTCCCTGAATATCCTCGTAGAGTAAAGGAACTGCCGACAGCAGAGGCATGCGACGAGGCAACAGAGTATGTTTGTCGCCGAGTAATTGATAACATAGAAGAAACTGGTTGATGCTGAAACATCCCCTTAGAAAAATTTTACATGACTGTACCTAAACCGACACATAATCCTTTTTTAGCGGAACGCAATCTGACTTTCAATAATCCCTACAAAAGAATGGCCCTGACTAACATTGACCTATACCTTTCACAGATCACTTACCTCACAAAAATCTTCGTTACTCAAGCTACTGCAATACAGCGAGCGCCACTACTGCCAGCTAAATAAAAGATTCAAACTACTGAAGGCACTTACTACTGATAGGCATAGTTGGCAAATGAAAGATTTTGATAGAGAACAAACAATGTATTTACCTTAATAGTGTTCAAAAGTCATAATATATATATCAGTTCATGATATCCAGTCTTACAAATTTACTGTCTCTGTCCAGATCATCCGCCATCAAAACTCCGCCATCTCACTCCTCACATCCACCACTGCTGGTGGCTCACCTCTAACTGCACAACGCTACGCGCTGTTCACATCCAGCTGCCCAACACTACAATGGCAGACAACAATGCAAACTAGCCACAGACTGCACACAGCACAGCCAATGATTTTCATACAGAGCACTAGGTGGCGTTACGAATAAGAAAACCTAAACAGCCTACTTACATAGCCCCCATACTCCCCACAAAAAATTTTACAAATTGTTTTGGGCACTGGCCAATACATATTTGTTAAAAATTTTTCACAATTACAATAACAAAGAAATCAAATGCACACACATATTGATACAATGTTGGTCAAAAGCTAAAATTTTCTCACAGTGGATAAAGACAGTCCTGATCGTTCATCACAGTAAAGTAGCAGTGTTTTTCTCAAAGTCTGAGCAGTAAAAGAGAATGCACATCGACGTAGTGGATTTCCATGCAGTCTTGAAGAAGTAGTGTTGTCCTTCCAACGGAAAGACAGTGCTGACTCTTGACATGCAGACAGGTAATGAGCCACAACAGAGCAAACCCACAGCTGAGTCAGTCGAAGTTTTGAAGAATATTGGTAGGTAGGTCATCACAGAGCAGACCCACTGTAGTCCTGGTAGAGATTATGGTAGTGGTGGGCCACCGGAGGTGCAGACCCACTGCAGTCCTTGTAGAAATTATGGTATTGGTGGGCCATCAAAGGTGCAGACCCACTTCAGTCCTTGTAGAAATAATGGTTGGTGTGCCATCAAAGATGCAGACCCACTGCAGTTCTGGTAGAGACGGCCAGCAGCCATCTGTTGCGACTGTGTAGGTGCACAAACACCATTGAAGTGTCTTGCGGACAATATAGCAAGTCCATAAACCACCACTTGTGCACTCACAAAGTTTTTGGAATTGTCCTTAGAACCAGCAGTGCTGTTAACCAGTCCCTTGCTGAATTATTAACACACGTCCAAACACGAACAGCCCTCTTTTTTTCACATATTGTGCATATATCATGACCAGCAGAAATATGTGCAGTGAAATGAATGCTTACAAAATACATAATTTGATGAACTGGTGTCAATTACAATATTATAACATGAGAATACTATAACAAAGGTACAAAATACATCATTAAAGTACATAACAATACAGATAACGTTTGTAGTACTACAGGCTTTACAAAAGAATAGAAATAAACATGTACATCAGTGTTACAAGAATTATGACATAAGTACATACATAAGAAATCAGAATAACTTTTGAAACATCAACTTCACACATGAGCATTAAAACAGAACAGAATAAATAATGTCTAAACATCTTTACAAAGAAAATAACATATTATTAGAAAAATTCCACAACATAACTCATATCAGCTAAACACATAAAGACAGGAAAAACACAAATATACAAGAGTACACAAACACATAGCAGAATAACACAAGAGGAAAGGGCAGGGTTTGTTTTCAGTGTGACATTTGGCACTGCAGTCCAACCCAAAACTTCATTCTGTAGATCTTTCCTCTTATTTTAACATTTGTTTCCACCAAAAAAAATCCTATCCAAGCATGCTTTCTGTCTTCGGTTCACATCCTCTTTCAAAAATAGTTTTTCTCCGCTGTACACTACTTTTTTGGCCAAACCATTTTCTTATAGCTTCTCAATGCGTTTCTTCCAATTCATCGTAGTTAGTTTCTTGTATAGTCTACCCCCTCTTAAGATAACTTAAATCTACTGAGCTCAGATATATATACCAAGGGACGAGGCAATGCAACAGCACATAACAAATTAACACAAACAGCAATGACAAAAAAATGGAAATTGGCAAAGCAAGCAGCAGTAAATATAAATTAGCAAAGCAATTGCAATATTACAACTAATATAAGGCAATATGCAGCAACAAGAAAAATAAATCAATAGTAAAACTGGCTTAACAAAGTAATACAAAGTGAAATTCAGTAGCACTACGCCTGGCAAACAGCATTAGCAAATGCAATAACTTATATCTAAACATGACAAACTCACAAGCAGAAAAAATAGTACACTAAAGACAACAATGCAGATAAGGGAAATGTATATTCACATCTTAGTGTCTATGTAATTAAAGTGGTGCACCACAACTTATTCTACAACAGAAATTACCAAGTACTTGAAAAGAAAATTTTGTATGCAATTCCTGTGAAGGGAAATGTCTTTTTGTGCTCCTTCGTTTTTTTTTTTAAGTACATCATAAAGTTATTATTTACTGGATCTGTAAACAAAAATGAGCAATCTCTCAACTAGAAAGACAATAGATGTAAAATGTTTCTCATCATTTCATTAGGCATTTTAGTAAATATCATAAATTAAGAGCTCCACAGTGTAATCATACGTTTTCAAGTTTGCGCGTGTCGTATTTGTGATGCTTTCTACAAAGAAATGTCAATAGCGAGGATAATCGCTTTTTTTTTACCTAATGACTTTCTTTTTTCAGACGACTATCTCTCAGCTGGGGGACCAAAATGCACTTCGTCAAGGTCACTTACCTTTCTTAACGAAATATTTACGACAGCAGTTTCCGCTACAGCGACAGTCTCATATAAAATTTCACAGGTCGAGAATTTGCGTTACAAATGTGTAGAAACAAAATCCTGTTATTATAACAGAGTCCAAAAAATTTTCGCCGGCATTGTGACACATTGACGCATATACACACATTTCATAACTCTTAAAGTACGATTCTCGGTTTCCAACATCCTTTTTCATAAGTCAGAGTCCCTAACAACTACTGATTATTCCTTACCTTATTACACATATAAATATTCGTCGACACTTCTTCAATATTTCATCATAATAAATACATAGCATAATCAAGTTCCTCATATAGCATCAGCTTATTTATCATACACACACCTCAACAGCATAATACACATCGTCATCGTAATAATAACATCAAAACACCTCAGTCAAATCTCGAAATCGTCGTAGCTTCCTCCAACAATTTCAAAACCTAAAGACAATTCTCTGCTCATTTCAATAGCGTCATTTACCTCAAATGTACTTTAAAAATCATGATCTCTTACCAAATACATCATTCAAAGCTCTCATAGTATCACAATGGTTCTGAAAAAATATGAACAGTTCACAAAGTACAGACAAAATACAATTTCGTAAGTGTGAAGTTATCCAACGGTGCAATTACGTAAACATCTGTCACTGATGTAGTAAAATAAATAAATGTCTCTCTCAGTTACATGATCAGATAGCTGTGTAATTTATGTGTTAGAGAAATATGGTACCGATGTGTAAAGTTGTATAAGCAAATACCATATTAGCTAGGGCTTCTTGTGCTTGCCAAACACATGGTACACAAAGTAAGCGAGTACCCCCCCTGAGGATTAATGTAATTATACCATCAGGTGTTACAGATTACAGCAATGGAATGAAATGTATCACTGAAAACTTTCTTTTTAATTCAAAAATCTTTAAAAGTAAATGTTTTAAGTACAAAATTAACCACTCAAATACGTGTACTGCGGCGCTAAATTGTGCGTCTTGTTTCAACATAATCTCTGTCATTACTTAGGGTAAAAAATGTGCCAAGTGTCGTAATTATCTTCGTCTGTAAGCAAAGTTCTGTAGAAGTCAATGTACTTACCTCGTAATAAACAAAAGTGAAATACTATGCATATAGATATCGTAGTTATTACGTACAGTGCCGTGATCAAGTAAGTACTGTACTGTAACGTATTGTTGTGCTACAGAAAAGGCTGTCTCATTGTAGCTATACCACAAAAGTTGCTACTAAAACATGTATTCCTTTCCAGAAGAATTCAGAAAAACTGTGCATATATAGAGCAGATACAGATCAAAAGCAACAATCTAAATTGTGTCACACATTAGTAGCGTTGTGATAAAGTCATGTAGCTGTCAAATAAACTAACCACTGTGTCATCTGGTATCTCTCAGATAGCACTTTAAATCCACAATGTATATTCAAGTAAACCAAAATGTTGCAGTAAAATCTCATTAACAATACTGGTATATGTTCAAAGTATGTAAGCCTTATAGTCGTTATGTAATCGTGCAACTAATAAGCAAGAATGTACACACACATTAACACTTTGTCATCTGTTCACTATAACAATGCATTCGTAATTACTGTCTAAATATGTTCCCTAGGTTCTAGACTGGATAGTTAACCTCAAGACATTGTTGCATGTTAACAGTTTCTCAGTGTGACAAATTGTACTAGTAGCATGAAGTGAAAAGTTTTATGGCAAAGACAAAGTTAAAAAGCAGATTATCTTTCAATAAACGGTTTTACATGTGAAATGTGGTGTAAACCTTTACTCTTCCTAGTACGCAGAGTTACAACTTGAACACAATTATCATGCGGTATACGTCGGTAAAGAATACTGGAATTTTTCTCAAGGTTAGCGTCTATGTTATTTTTCTCTGAGCCAGCCGGCGCAAGTGGCTGCCTGCGGTGCGAGTCATTGTCTGTCTCTTTGTTGACGCGCGTCGTTATTGGGATTAGGAGACCTAACTTCTACAAATTCACCTTGTCTAGAGGGCCCTGCCCTGTTTGAATCCCGCCAGTTCTGATGCAATTCAGGTCTGTCGCTACGATCATGTCGTCTGTCGTCATGTCGGTAGATTCCATAGTTTCTTTCTTGTCGATCACGTGGTGGAGAACTTCTCCCTGAATCGTAACTGTGCGCTGGACCGTTGCGTCTAGTTATTCTGTCTCCCTTGATAATAATTAATTTGGTTCCCATATTATCTGTTTCTCTGATTGTCTCTGTGATAGTCATTACCACGGAGAGGTGATCTTTCCCTGTAATTATTACTACTCTACCAACGGTTGTCATACGGGTGGTGTTTGTTTTGGTCACGATTTACGTTGTAAGAATAGCCTTGTCGTGTCCATTTATTATTTCTGTCATCACGGAATTGTGACGGATGTGACCTGTAATTGTTGTGCTTCTGTTTTCGCGTTCCGCGATTGTCAGTGTCAATTTCCAATTCTTGTAACAGTCCCTGAAAAGCTTCAATGTCGTCTTTGCAACGTCCTGCCAAAATAATGTGTCGTAAATGTTCAGGCAATTTGATTAAGCAAATGTGGATGAGTTCTGAGGGGCTGTATGTTTTTGACAGGTACTGATTCTTGTGCAACATGTCTTCAAAATATTTCACAAGACTGGGAAATTCAGATTGTTCGAAATGTTTCATCATTATGATGCTATGTTTTACTCGGTCTTGTGTAGCTTGAGACCAATATGCTGAGAGGAAGGCATGATAAAATTCTCCTTCACTGTGGCAATTGTGAATGACCGAACGCATTCTTACAGCTGGTTAATTCTCTAAATAACCACACATAAATTTTAACCTGTGCTCTAATGACCAGTTGGGAGGAAAAAAATGAGAGAATTGATGAAGCCACGCTTGTGGATGAATGTCGTTGCCAGAATTCTTAAATGTTTCGAATTTATGTGTAGTAATGAACAGTTTATAGTCAAAATCATCGTGTCGGCGAGTCGCATGTCGGTCATTGTTACGTCGTTTCGGCGGTTCGATTTCAAAATTCGGTGCACCTTGCCAATTTCTTTCATAATTTCCGAAATGCGCTGTGTTATTATTTTGTGGCTTTTCCGTATTTCTAAGTCCCTCTTCCCGTGTTGGAGCGCGAGTGTCCTCAGAAATTTGTAATTCTTACTTGTGCTAACTGATCTTGTACTTCCCTGATTTCTCTTTTGCATTGCGTGTTAATTTGATTCTGATTTTGTTTGAATGTCTTAATTTGTTCATACTCTCCTGTGTCAGTGAAGGTTACAGGTCTTGTGTCACTCAGATCATCATCCACCTTTGTAGATAAGTTAGTGAACTGATCCGAAAGTTCGGCTACTTTCTCCGATAGTGAACATATTTCCTCAGTGTGTTTTTCTGAACCAAGTTTCAGAGTGTCCATTTGTGTTGAAATCGTATCTACTGTGTCCTTTAAGTTTTCCCGAGTTTTTGCAAGTTGCGTAACCGAATCGGTAGATGCAACTGAGTCAATTTTAGCTTGCAAGGTCTCATGATTTTCATGAACAATAGTTTGCAGTTCTTTTATGGCTGCTTCGTGATTCTGTAATGCATTTTCATGACGCGAAAAAATAGGTTGGAAATGCTCACAAATTTGTGTTTTTACGTCATTACAGACTTTTTGACATTTCGATTCGATTTTATGTAACTCAGTAGTTAAATCTTCACGTGTTTGTTCAAGCGTGGTGTGAAGATTTTGTTCCATTGCGTCTAACTGTTGCTGTGTTTGTCTCTGGTGTTGTTCCATTATGCCTAACTTTTGAAGATTTTGTCCCATTTGTTTCTGATTTTGTTCAAGCGTTGTGTCTAACTTTTGTAGCCTTTGTCCCATTTGTTGCATTAACTGTAATAACAATGCACTGGCGTCTGAAACATGTTCCTCAGTGCTTTTCGGCAGTGAAGTTGCACTGGCAACATTCACATTTTGACAAGCAGAAAATGTGTCTTGACTTATTTGAGAAAACGGTGAAGATGCAAAACCTGAATCTACAGCATTTGCAAGATTGTGTCCTGTCATTTCGGATTCCTGAGGCCAACTATTGCCGACAGATGGATCGATAATGCTTCCCTGTTCACTAATTGTTTCACTGTCTGTTTCACTGTCTGTTATTTGCAGCCCGCTCCATTTCCCTATGCACAATTAGCAAATTACTAGTTTGAACATTAGTTAATTCATTACATGGTGGCGCTAACCCACTGCTTTCGTCTTCACTGTCATTTCTCAGTTTACTTTGGAGCCTAGTATTACGTTTTTCACACGCCATTATTGTCACAATATTTCACAACACAGAAAAGCACAACCTGAAGAGCAAAATAAGAAAACACATTAACATAGCATTGAAAATAATATCTAGTTAATTGCAAGCGCAGCTGCGAAATACTTGGTGCAAATCTACATGCATGCCACAACAGTTTTACTGTACAACAATGAAAAACTACAACCACAAAGGAAATTCTCTCTATAATTACGTACTAGCAGTGAACAATAGCTACACTAATTACACAAACTACAAGAAAAAATCAGAAGATTCCAGTGAGGTATCCTCGGCTAAGGGTCGACATATGAAACGTCCCCTTTGAACAATTATACAGGACTGTGCTTAAATTGACACACAATATTTTTATCACAACGCAATCTGACTTAATCCCTACAAAAGAATGGCCCTGACTAACATTGACCTATACCTTTCACAGATCACTTACCTCACAAAAATCTTCGTTACTCAAGCTACTGCAATACAGCGAGCGCCACTACTGCCAGCTGAATAAAAGATTCAAACTACTGAAGGCACTAACTACTGATAGGCATAGTTGGCAAATGAAAGATTTTGATAGAGAACAAACAATGTATTAACCTTAATAGTGTTCAAAAGTCATAATATATATATATCAGTTCATGATATCCAGTCTTACAAATTTACTGGCTCTGTCCAGATCATACGCTATCAAAACTCCGCCATCTCACTCCCTACATCCACCACTGCTGGCGGCTCACCTCTAACTGCGCAACGCTACGCGCTGTTCACATCCAGCTGCCCAACACTACAATGGCAGACAACAATGCAAACTAGCCACAGACTGCACACAGCACAGCCAGTGATTTTCATACAGAGCACTAGGTGGCGTTACCAATAATAAAACCTAAACAGCCTACTTACAATGTGATTATGGTGGTATTGAATGTGTCATAAGCAGAACATAATCTTAACACGTTGGATTTTGCATTTATGTATTTCGGCGGAATTACATATCTTTTTTACAGAAACAACGGTTAGATGATTTCGAGTGCCACCTTGTAAGCAACACTCCTAAAAATGCTTCAGCGCTGAAGACAATGAAGGAACAGGAAGAGAAACGGGAACGATTAATTACACAGTACTAACATCTCGTCGAGGCTGAATTACTTCCTAGGTTGTGAAGCATGATGGTCGACGTGGAAGGGGGTGAGCATTTATGTACGTAATACAGAATGATGTTCACGAGAAAAGACGCCAGCGGCTGCGACACGCCCAGGGCAGAACCCTTATAAGCTGAACGGCGTCGCGCTGGAAACCCTAAGCTGGCACTGATTCGATTTCCGGCATCTCGTCAGCTCCGGTGCGTGATTGGTTTTCATGGCGGTACGGCCTTTCAATCAGCCAAATGGAAGAGGCAGGAGGCAGGCAGGCGGCCATGCTAGTATGCGACGCAGCCCCCGCCCCCCCCCCCCCCGTCCTCCCCCTGAGAGACGCATCTCTCTGGCGGCCGGCTGTTTCGGGAAGTACGGAACTTCGCTCCGCTTGGCTTCCCCCGACCAGACCAGCCAGTCAGCGGCACGCGCGCCGCGCCTGCATCTCAATTGCGACGGGCACGGCGCCCGGAATATCAATGGCCCGCCTATCGATGCATGCGGCGCTTTCAATGGCTTACTGCTCCCTCACTGGCACCCAGCGGACCACAATGAATCTGATATAATCGCTGTTTCGACTCCTCTGACACGAATGCGGAATCGTTTTCCCCATTATTTCCATGTACAAGAACGAATAGACCACTTTCTGTGATACTAAGGATGCAGCCTTTAACCCTACTGTTCAGTTTGTACATCGAGGAAACGATGACGAAAATAAGAAAAAGGTACAACGGTGGTGTTAAAAGTGAGGGTGGAAAGGCATCACTAATAAGATTTGCTGTTGGGATTGGTATTCTCAGTGAATGCGAAAAAGAATTACAGGGTGTGCTGAATGGAATGAACAGTTTACTGAGTACAGAATATGGATTCAAAATACACCGAAGAAAGACGGAAGTTACGCCTGTCATCTGGACTGCTAGTGATACGAGGCCGTTGGGGTCACGACACCTGCGGGTATTTGGAAAAGTTAGAGGAACGGCAGGCAGTGAACACGAAGTCACGACTAGCGTCTTGTGATTACTTGAAAACTCCACACCGATGGCTTGGACCTCCCTCGTGCTACTGCACTGAGAGCGCACGTGATCGCCTCAAGAGAGCTGCGACCAGCGCCGCGAGATCGCAGCAAGCGAGTTCTGCCGTTCCTCCTGATTGAGCGCGCTCCTTCCTCGTGCTTTCTCCCCGTCTAGATTCCTTTTTACACCTAGCCGTGCTTTCGTCCGTACTTTCACGCGTTTCTACAAAGAAAAGAGAACTGTAGCTAGTTTCCCTAACTAGTGGACATCCCTGTACGTATTGAATCATCACATAAACATTGATGTGTCAGACGCACCTCTGAGCAAGCTTTCCTGTATATTTCACTGAGTTTCGAGGCTAATTTTCTAAGTTAATCAGTATGCAACAGCGATTCCCAGCCTGGGGGTAACTACACCTGAGGGGTAAAATGAAATTTTCTGGGGGTAAAAACTGAACTATTCGATTCTATTCTAGTCACGAAACTAAAGTATTTTCAAAAGATCATTACTATTATCTCATTTTTGTAAGACTCTAATATTTATTAAATAAGTTATCAATAATTGATTTTTCCCAATTAGTAGCACTAATGTCGTGGAGGTTACAGGTTCCTCACATAGCCCACCCACTACACGCATGTTGTGATTTGTCCCGTACATCGCCGATGACAAAAGTGAGAAATGTGTGTAACAAATGCTAAATGTCTTACGCAAATATCTTCTCCAAGTTGTAGATAGTACATGCAGCAGTCGAGAAATTGCTTCGTTACAGATAAATGAATTAATTGACGACAAGACACAGCAGTAACTACATAAGGGCTACTATATAGCTGTGCACAGTTTTATTATTATTACGGTAAGATACAAAGCACTAAGAGCCTGAAGTCGCCCAATCTCTGCCAGTTCAGAAGTAAGGAGTGCAGCAAGGAAGTGATTTACGAACATCTAAGTATAGTATACACATCTGAAATTGTTTAATTTTAAATGGGGTTGCAGTGTGCAGGTCAAGCAAGTGCCTCAATTGAGAGGTATAGCCGGCCACGTTGGCCGAGCGGTTCTAGGCGCTTCAGTCCGGAGCCGCGCGACTGCTACGGTCGCAGGTTCGATCCCTGCCTCGGGCATGGATCTGTGTGATGTCTTTAGGTTGGTTAGGTTTAAGTAGTTCTAAGTTCTAGGGGACTGATGACCTCAGATGTGAAGTCCCATAGTGCTCCGAGCCATTTTTTTGAGAGGAATAATGCAGAGGAAGCATATTTTGTGACAAGTATCTGCCCTCACTGTGGACAGTTAGCTTTCTTTTCTGAGGAGTTGTGGGTAGCACTTGCAATGCACCACGAATTCCTTCGTCATTCATTCTAACACACACTCACACGCGCGTGCACGCACACACATTAAATATCATTCCTATTTCATCATTTTAAAAATGAAAAGTCTTTCGTTCTACAGTTTAGTTAGGTGCTAAAGATGGTAATAATGTGGGGGAGGATGGGAACAATAGATGGCACGGAAGGAGCGAGAGGGTGGGCGTACTAGCTAATATCTGATTGCACTCAGGGACAACTATCTAAGAAAGATTGGGAACCACTCTGCTGCGATAAAACACACTCCGTGCCGTTCAGTTGTTGTATCCCGTTTAATATCACTGTTTCAAATGTGAGAAAAGTAGCTAATGGTGTACAAGACCACTTTAATGTATAGCACGTGTTACTGTTTTAGGAAATTACTGAAGTTATTTACTAACGTAGGGAAAACATGGTGAGAATAAGTTTCGTTGGAGAAAGTTGTAAGTTACCTTCGTCGAAAATTATTACCAGATATTGATAAGATTTTCACGTTCATCAGTGTGTTGTAGTAATGAATCTGCAGGGTAACATTGGTTGACTGTACTGGTAAGCCGTCCGCCTCAGCGGTCGGCGTTTTACGGCACTTATCAGCGGAACTTTGGTGCACACTCGTGCGCTGCGGCTACAAGAAGCTGTCGAATAGCTGCTATGAACGTGCTGGAGGATTACTATTGTGTGCCATTAGAGTAACTGCGTCTGTAGGAAGGTGCTTCGTCCGCTTGAGTCAGTTCAAAGTTAACCATCTTCTAGAAAACAATGGAAGTAGCAAAAAGTGTAATCAAATAAATCAGATGTCCACTTCGACTGCTCCAATCGCTTAAACTTAACTGTTGTGTCCGGCACTCCAGCACCGCCCAAACTATCGAACACCTCTTCACGTCTGATCTGTTTATCGCCCACATTTCGCATCCGTTCAAGGCTATACTTTTAAAGAATTTCCTAACGCTTTAAAGCTATAATGGGTATAAGTACATTTTCCTTTTTCAGCAATGCTTTTCTAACTATTGCGAGTCTGTACTTTATATCCTCTCTACTCCATCCATCGTCAGTTTTTTTGTGTCCAAACAATGAAAATCGTCTACCACTTTTAGAATCTGCTTTCCTAATCTAACTACTTCCGCGTGACCTTATTCAATATGAATATACAGAGCGATGAACATAAAACAGGATCGGAAAATATTTCATGAACGTTAGGATAGGAAGTAAGGAAGGAAGATAAAAGTTTACAGTCCTGTCGAAAACGAGGTCAGAGTCTAAGAACAAGCGCGGGCTTTTTGAAGGATGGGGAACGGTATCGACTGTGCCCTTTGAAAGCAACCACCCTGGAGCGATTTATGGAAATTGTGGAAAACCTGAACCTGGATGGTCGGACCCAAATTTGAACCGGTGTCATCCCGAAAGCGAGTCCAGTTTGCTAACCACTGCGGTACCTTAAGGTAGGCAACACAACTTTCATCTGCCTCTGTGTGTGAAATCTTATGGGACTTAACTGCTAATGTCATCAGTCCCTAAGCTTACACACTACTTAACCTAAATTATCCTAAAGACAAACACACACATCCCTGCCCGAGGGAGGATTCGAGCCTCCGCCGGGATCAGCCGCACAGTCCATGACTGCAGGCGCCTTAGACCATCTCCCTCTAATGCAGGTAATGCAAGTTGGGTTGCCTGTCTTAAGGGGCATGAATGTATAGATGTATGGATAGAATTGAAATTGGTGAACGCTATACAGCGAGGTCACCAGCGCACTTTTACACGAGCGTGTTACTCTTGAACTAGTAGTGCTCTTGAATGAAATTTTCACTCTACAGCAGAGTGTGCGCTGATATGAAACTTCCTGGCAGATTAAAACTGTGTGCGGACCTAGGCTCGAACTCGGGGACTTTGTAGGAGACGAGGTACTGGCAGAAGTAAAGCTGTGAGGGCGGGGCGTGAGTCGTGCTTGGGTAGCTCAGCTGGTAGAGCACTTGCCCGCGGTTGGCAAAGGTCCCGAGTTCGAGTCTCGGTCCGCACGCAGTTTTAATCTGCCAGGAAGTTTCAGTAGTGCTCTTGTTAAAACAGAAAGCAAAAGTCATGTACCGATGGGTACAGTAACAGAAAATGTCAGAAAATTTGCATTAGCCACAGTCGTATCGTCGTCACGTGATAAAAGAATTAATAAAACGTTGGAAATCGTAAAGAGGATGGGCGGTCGTGGAACTAATAGGATGACCCAGGTGCTACAGCACAGTAAAACCTTCGTCCAGTTAAGTCTAGCATAAATCCTGACGTTACAAAAAAAGTCAAAATTTTGTTACTATTTTTTCGTTGTCTCTTAAAGTTGAGGTTAAGTCCTCGGTAGACCAAAGGCTTCCCACCTACCCGCACAGGATGTAGAAAATGGTGCACCGTGAATGTGAAGCCGCAAACACTGCATTACGGCGGGTCCTTTTGCCGCAGGAGATACGCAACTGACCAGTGTCGGATACGAAGGTGAGTGGTGACCACTTCGTCCCCTCGTGCATTTGGAAAGGAAATGCGCCACCGCTGTTGACTGGACCGACCGCAGCTTCTTGTTAGCCGCTTCCTGCCACCGCCTTCGCTACTCCGTCAGCTTCCTCAATCCCGTCGGTTCTAATGTGTCCAGGAACTCGGGAGAAGGCTTCCTCTTTCTTTTATCTGTGCAGGAGGTGGACAATGTCCTGGATCATCTGAACTATGCTCTTTGGTCGGAACGTTTGCTAAGCAGCCTGCAGAGCACTAAGAGATTGGGAGCGACATAAAACTTCCATCCAAAAAGAGTTTAATGTGCTGAAATGCTGTCGCGGCCAGTTGTATCTTGTATGTGTCTCGAATGATGTAAGCAAACAGAGATGTAACGGAGAGCAGCATTGTCGATGGGAAAGCTGACGGCGCGGACCGGCCGTTCCAAGGCCGCGCAGGCGGACCGTCAGACCCGCCGTGCCGTGCCGTGTTGTGCTGTGCTGGCAGCCGGCGGACAGCCTACTTTCCTCGCCGCCGCGCCGCGCCGCTCCAGCAGCTCTCCAGAGAGGCGGCGCCAATATTCCAGTCACGGCCTGCGCCGCCCGCACAGGAGAAATTCAACACTAGCCCCTCCGGATTCCAGCGCATTCCTCCTACCTGTCATCAGGTATAACCAACAAATTTGTGTTGATTACCTCGTCAGTTTCGCGCACAATCCCCAAACGTTGCAGGTGGTGACAGATCCTCACGGTATTTATAAGGAAGATTATAAATTAGAGATGTTAAAGAGAAAGTGAAGGGCACTTTAGTGTATGCTGAAAGTTCTGTGCACGATAAGGAGAGACTACGGTTTGGCTGAAAATGCACTTTTCCGTTTAGTCCACTTTTAGATCCAAGGATCGAAGAAGCAAAACAACACAGCATGTCATCGGCAACGGAAAGAAATTTTCAGAGGGGAAGTTAACCACGTGCGTACCACAAGGGAGTGTTATAGGACCATTAATTTTCGCTATCTGCAGAGTGATACCTACTAACGTTTAAAAACCCCGAAGCGACATAGGTGATGCTGAGACAAGTAATTTAATGTAAGACACTTGGGCTGCAAATGTAGTAATGTTAGAGACAGCCAGCTATCTCCCGTCGGGATGATGAACATGAGATCAGATTAAACATTGTCCACTCAGACATGTGAGTGGAATGAAGAGAAACGTTAAGTGCGCTAAGGTGTGTAGTTTAAAGTCATTTTGTTCAAATGGTTCAAACGGCTCTGAGCACTATGGGACTTCACTTCTGAGGACATCAGTTCCCTAGAACTTAGAACTGCTTAAACCTAACTAACCTAAGGACATCACACACATCCATGCCCGAGGCAGGATTCGAACCTCATAGCAGTAAACAACAGGACGCGGTACACGTACTACCAAAACAAATTATCTTTTGTATCTTTTCTCACAATCTAGATGTATGCAGATTCAGTCGAAATCAAACAACACCAAAGTCTTCCTGCTCTCAAAGTACTCCAACTTCTCACTGCATTTATCATGTATCAGCCCAAAAGACAAGGCGCAATTACATTCGTGTTTCCGTTGATAAAGTTTTTTATGTGTGTATTCTTCAGTTGAAACTTAAAATGAAGCATTGTCTTTATTTTTATTTTATTCGATAGTGATGGTTTAAGATTAATATTCACATATCTTCCATTCTCATGATTTGGTAGTAGGAAGTATAAAATTTTAAAATTAATTCAGAACTCACGGCAAATCGTGAAAGAATGGAAAGAAGATAGTAAAACATTATATTTATTCTCCTCGGTATCGTAATTTATCGCCATGGTGCAGACCGACAGACTTTGTAATTTAATGCCCAGAAGTGATGTTCTGTAGAGGTATAATGCTCTTCGTCCATGGCCGCATAGTCTGAACTTCTCTGAGGGCAAGGACCCGGCAGCACGAATTCCTGTGGTTTCTCTGAACCAGGATTCCTCATTACCCCGCTTCACACGGGCATCACGAACTTTCAGCAAGTTTCCCAATAAACGTATATCGACGGCGCGCACCGATAGAGCTGCCGCTACACCGTTACTCCTAGGGGCTGTTGGGTCCATATCGTGCTCAGATATTCAGACATCGTCTTCTCTATCACCATGTGATACTGGATGCCTTTCCTGCTTTTAAACATAAACTTTTAACGTTTCACGAGAAATATTGGTTGGTGTTGAGTTGATTTATGGAACTATTAATGTACTAGTAGGAGTCGTGGATGTCTGACCTGCATCCAATTTATGGTTCTGTACAACACTGGGCAACTTATGAAAAGATTTTGTAAAACCTTAAGATTTGTTTGTAATATTGATAATATTATGTCTGCTAAAAGCGAGAGCTCGTTCTTTATTGTGATCTTACCGCTTCCGTACACCCAACTAAAGGCGGTGATCATTCATCGAGGCTAAAGCCGATTCTTTAACCCCCTCACCTCCATTAACAAAGTTATCTCACTGTAATTTGAAAAATAGTGCTTCTATTGACGGTATTTTTCGCAATCTACAATTTGCTGAGAATTCTCGAGAGCTGTAATTTTCATAACTTGATCAGAGCAATGTACTGGAATGAAATCAATGTGTAAAAAGCAAACCTACCCCCCTAACTATTAGCTTTTATTATGTGTTTCTGCTCGTTGTTTCTTGGATTTTAATATATGGTAATTACAATTTGTTACGTTATTTAACACCAAACTAGTTTCCTATTTGTTAGTTATTTAACACAAAACTAGTTTCTTGTATGTCCACATGAAAACTGTCATTTTAAGATAATACTCCATTCATCCATGTTTTCCCGACGCCGATACAATTTCCAGTAGACATTTGATAACATCTTGACGCACAGTATGGTCAAAAGGGAAGCGCTCATGGTCGACCTGATCCACGACCGCTTCGAACATTAAACATGATGTCGTTTGAAGTCAGTTACGGAGTTATTCAAAAAATCTGACTAACGATGTGCAGTTCATGTCCCTACGGAGCTGTCACACGAATTTCCTGCAGTGTTAGACCATATATAGCATAAGGACTTCGTCCACTCAAGGATTTTCCTTTTATAAAAAAATTATCGAGCTGAAAATAGAACATTTCTAATCAAGACCTTTTTATTTTTATTTTTATTTTTATTTACTTATTTATTTATTTTTTACAAGAGTCGGGTGGCAGTATAGGCTGGAAGAAATGCAACAAACAAAATAATTTGAATGCCGTCAAAAACTGCGGAAAATGAGAGATGCGTTTGTGGCAGTAAGGCTGAAAGTAACACATCCAGCCGATGAACATTGTGAGAAATAAAGATAAGACGTAGAGAATCAACAAAGGACGTACCTAGACACAAAACCATGTAAAATATCGTTATTTACCAAGCAGTATCTGGTATCGCAATAATTTTAACAGCATGCTTGTTGGATAATAATAATAATAAAAAGAAGAAATACAGCAGATAGAGAAAGTTTGTTGTTAAGGTGCGTAGCCACAAGAGAAGTGACTCAATATGGCATCGAGAGAAGTACATCTTCATGGAAATGAGACAAAATTAATATCGGTTATGAAAGTACAGTATTTTTGCTCACAAATACAAGCTATGCTTCCCTTTCTGCCTCTTCCTTCCTTGTGTGCGTGTGTGTGTGTGTGTGTTTCACACAGTTTGTTTCCAGTGTGTACAAGATTTACCTAAACTAATTAACGTTTGCACTAATGCGTGTAACAAGCGAGTCGATTGAATGCAATTTCGCAGTACCTGCTAGTCAGCGGTTGACATCATTCCTGCGGCGGCGATTATTTCGTTTGGGCAGTGAGAGAGCAGTCGCCGTGTCGCTTGTAAATTGCAGTCAACATTTGTTAGCGGTACAGTGCGAGTTAGCACCTGATTCTGTGTAGTTCTGCTTCCAACAACAAGTGAGGAATTATTCCTAACAAAAGTGGCCACAACACCAACATTTTATAAACTACAAATATGTATGAGAGGTGTTTTGTATTCTTTCAACAGACGAGGATGGATTAAAAAGGTATTGCCTCCTGCGTCAGCAAAAATTTTATAATGGACATATAACAGCGGAATTAGTGCTGATAATATCATGAACTGTAGTCTGTGCAACACTGCCGTTCAACATAGTCACCACGCAATTGTACCAATTTGTACTACCATTGGACAACTGTTGTCTGGAAACCTTTATTTGAATTAGCCTCTACTACCACCTCCTAAAATATTTACTATGACTTCTGATACACCACATATATTCTTATTTTATGTATCGTGGATGGTACCTCGTAATCTCACTTGCAACGCTCGGTAACGGACTGAGCAACATGACATTGTGTTAACAGCTCGACTATGATGAAAGTACCTCCATGTGACGCTGACGTTCTTTCTCGTTACGTTGACTTCCTTTGTGGATCGACTTTTGTGCAATGCCTTAAACAGAGCTTCATCACGTAATTCCATTAAAACGAAGTACATTATGTGCGAGAGCGCATCAGAGCTTCAAACTGTGATCAAGCTTTTACTTCGAGACACATCTCACGTTCGGACGCTAATAATGCGATCGGTACGCATACAACAGCATGCGCTACCTGATGTGTTCCAAAAGGAAGCGCATAAAAACGGGATTCTTACGGGACTTTTGCGTCGGGTCTTATTGTTGATAGAAAGGAAAGGCCAAATGTTTTGGAGAGCCCTTGAGCTAGGGACCATTTGTGTCGTCTTACTGTAACTACCCCGATGCAGAGGGTCAAAGATTATTACACACTTCCTAGAGCTGAGGCAAATGGAGCAAATCGGTTGGTTCTTTTTCCATGTATAAGTATATGGCATATGGTGCGCGTTAAGGAGGATATGGAGGCACCGGGCAACATTCGGTTCATGCACGGTTCCTGAGGAAATTAGAAAAACATAGTTCTTGGGTACTAACACCAAGCCGCAAATTCCAAGACGGCTATGCACAACTAATGGCTGAAACTTATACAATGATTCCTAAGATCCTGATCTCGAACAACCTCAAAAATTTTCTTGATATCTTTATCCATTTCCGAGGTAGAGAGATTCAAAGCTACCCTACTTGTACACGTAAAATACGTACATAATATCCGGTGTGACGCAAAATCGTAGTTTATAAGATGACGTCGCTGTAAAGTGTTTCCTTTCCGGGAACCCAATGTTTTACTACTGAAGCACATGCAAAATTTATGTGCAAGTATAATTTGGTCTGAGATGTAAAATTAGTTTTGATTTATTTCTGTTCCACGTAAATAATCTTCCGAAATTTTACTGCTCCCGTTAAATGAGTGACTTTCCCTGCTGTAGCTGGGAAAAGAAGGGAAGTAGAGGAAAAATGATCTTGTCGGAGCACAAGAAAGGCTAATATGCTCCTTTTTCAAATGAACTTCAAAAATTTTCCCAAACAATTTGACATGCAAACGTATTCAAGCTTTTTTATGCTGATAGGAGACGATGACAGTGGGAAAGAGACAAAAAAGTAATACTAGATACTAGATAGTGGGCGTTGAGTAAAAAGGACAAGAAGACTATGGTAGTATGAGAGAAACAGAGGTTTGTGGTAGTGGAACATAGTTCAGAGTGGCAGAGTGAACGACACAGTGCCAGTGGAAGGCAATAACGAGAAGGAAACAGTGGAAGTGTGTGAGAGCCACAGATAATGTCAGGCAGAGTCTAAGACAATTACAACGATGAAGAGAAATATGATGACAGTGGGTAGACACACCAACAGTGGAAAGGAATGAATGAGACAGTAACAGTAACAGAGAGCAAGAAGAAGACAGTGACAGAGAGAAGTGACAATAGCAGTAGTACAGAACGAAGGACACTGTGGCTGTGAGACAGGAGACAATGATAGAGAGACCCAAACAGATAATAGGGAGCTGAGCCGAATGAGCAAGTCAGAAAGGGCAAGAAGTAGTGGGCTCGTATTAGCGACTTAACAGCGATGGACTAGTGGGTGTGGGCGAGTTACAATTTAAGGGAGCTAGAGGGAGTGAAAGGTGAATTTCATTTTAAACAGAGCGCCAGTGTATTCGCATACCAAAATTTTTGGGAATATACACTACTGGCCAATAAAATTGCTACACCAAGAGGAAATGCAGATGATAAACTAGTATTCGTTGGACAAATATATTATAATAGAACTGACATGTGATTACATTTTCACTTAATTTGGGACAACAACCACCTCTGGCCGTAATAACGGCCTTGATACACCTGGGCATTGAGTCAAACAGAGCTCGGATGGCGTGTACAGGTACAGTGCCCATGCAGCTTCAACACGATACCACACTTCACCAACAGTAGTGACTGACATATTGTGACGAGCCAGTTGCTGGGACACCATTGACCAGACGTTTTCAGTTGGTGAGAGATCTGGAGAATGTGCTGGCCAGGGCAGCAGTCGAACATTTTCTGTATCCAGAAAGGCCCGTACAGGACCTCCAACATGCGGTCGTGCATTAACTTGCCGAAATGCAGGGTTTCGCAGGGATCGAATGAAGGGTAGAGTTACGGGTCGTAACACATCTGAAATTAACGTCCACTGTTCAAAGTGCTGTCATGCGAACAAGAGGTGACAGAGACGTGGAACCAATGGCACCCCATACCATCACGCCGGTTGATAAGCCAGTATGTCGATGACGAATACACGCTTCCAATGTGCGTTCACCGCGATTTCGCCAAACACGGATGCGACCATCATGATGCTGTAAACAGAACCTGGATTCATCCGAAAAAATGACGTTTTGCCATTCGTGCACCCAGGTTCGTCGTTGAGTACACCATCGCAAGCGCTCCTGTCTGTGATGCAGCTTCAAGAGTAACCGCAGCCATGGTCTCCGAGCTGATAGTCCATGCTGCTGCAAACTGTTCGTGCAGATGGTGCAGATGGTCCTACAAACGTCCCTATCTGTTGACTCAGGGATCGAGACGTGGCTGCACGATCCGTTACAGCCATGCGGATAAGATGCCTGTCATCTCGACTGCTAGTGATACGAGGCCGTCGGGATCCAGTACGGCGTTACGTATTACCCTCCTGAACCCACCGATTCCATATTCTGCTAACAGTCATCGGATCTCGACCAACGTGAGCAGCAATGTCGTGAAACTATAAACAGCAATCGCGATTGGCGACAATCTGACCTTTATCAAAGTCTGAAACGTGATGGTACACATTTCTCCTCCTTACACGAGGCATCACAACAACGTTTCACCAGGCAACGCCGGTCAACTGCTGTTTGTGTATGAGAAATCTGTTAGAAACTTTCCTCATGTCAGCACGTTGTAGGTGTCGCCAGCGGCGCCAACCTTGTGTGAATGCTCTGAAAAGCTAATCATTTGCATATCACAGCATATTCTTCCTGTCGGTTAAATTTCGCGTCTGTAGCACGTCATCTTCGTGGTGTAGCAATTTTAATGGCCAATAGTGTATTTAACGTTGCTGAGGGAGGTAGAATGGGGCAACTGGTACCCCACTTCTCAGTTTTAAAACAGGAGCTCGGATGGGAGTATTTTTCCGCTGGTTGTTGTTGCGTAAGATTCCAACTGCGGAAATGCCTATCATCCCACAGCAACATGAAAGCTCCTTCTCTGAGCCTATTGCGCAAAACGTATTGCAACGCACTCTGTTGTCAACGGTGGTGACAAATCTGCTTTCGCCCAAAGGCGGAGTAGCTAAATCTGCCGTCTAATGCGGCAAGTAGGCGTGCATGGGTGAGGAGGCTGCGTTTCGTAAGAGCAGGCCGGACCCGGCGGCGAAAGTGGCGTTGACCTTGCGGCCGCTGCGCCGCCGCAGACGTAACGCGAGGACCAGGCCCCCTTGAGGCAGTCTCACCTACCCCATTCTGCCTCGGCGCCTGGGGGCTCAGGGTTCCGTCACTTTGCACGCGCAGCAGCAACAGCTTCCGCTACTTGTCTTGCAGTACCCTGGCTGGGTAACGAGGTCGCTGCCTCTGTGGAGCTCTCAGTCTCGTGGAAGCGGCCTCTCGACGGGCTGAGGGAGTGACGTAACGGTAATGCATGTCGCCACCCACAGTGCCGTGGAAGTAAGCAGTGTCTCGAGCGGCAGGAAAGGTCGAAGAAGGGGCTACGAATTCCGAAACTTGCCTTTCAGATAGAAGAGGACCTACATATTATGGACAGATAAGTTCTTGGAAAATAGTAAATAAGTTACCGATTTAAATTTCAGTTCTTCCAGATGTACTTGTGGTAAGGCTCTTCCTCTTTTAATTACTTTCAGCACTGCAGCGCGTCAGCAATCGTGAGTATCGAAATAATTATGAAAAAAGGCACCACAGGCTGCTCACATGCGCGGCTATCGAAATCACTGCGCATGCGCACGGCCAGGAAACGCTCTTCTTATGCACGGGAGCGGGATTACAAAGTTAACATCGGTACCTAACTGAATTGCCAAACGTTGTCGCACAAATAGCAAATTGAGCAAATGATAGAAGCAATGATGCGGGAATTAAGACATATTTAATAGCAACGCACGACAAACTTTGTGCACAGATGGTAAATCAGCCACAAGCTAATATAGAGGCCCTAGAATTAGGTAGAAATTACAACTAATCTAAAAAGATAGCTGTGCTAAGGACGTTATTGTTAACGGATAAAACCGCACTAATAATATCTGCAGCAGTAACCACTATCGCTCCATCACCATAATACTAAACGGCCGACCGGGCCGTAATCAGAAGACGTTAAGGATTTATAACATACCTTGGCTCCATGATCTTATGATTACATAGAAGCCAACGAAGATACATAAAATACCTCCTAAAAGCGCGCAGCAATAAGAAAATACAAATGGTGTTCTTCTTGGCTAAGCAAACCCTCAACACAGTAGGTGGGAAACCTAGGTAAACACCAGGTAGTTTGTGTAATCGAGGCGGATTTTTCATAATTAATTCATCCTCTTCTCTTGCAGCGACAATGACAAAAGCATTTCTAGGTGCAGTTATGCTTTCGCTCATCTTCAGGATCTAAAAGAGCACGTGTAGTGAGGTTTCCGTTGCGTTATGAACACATCACATAAATATACATGATGTAAGCAATGTTTACGGCGTACTACAGTGGTGCAGGGGACGTCGAGACGAACAATTTGATGTAGGACACTTGTGGTCTATCAAGCCGGAATGTAACCTCAAATTGGCCAACATTAGCCGTCTTAGCCACATCGCATGATCACCGCGCAAGATTCTGAATATTCTGTCGCCCTCTTATGCCATCGGCTTAGTCGGTGAAACTTTTGAAACCTTCGTTGTCGTTAACAGTAGCAATATAAACTTACCCGTGAGGACAATGAAAGAAAAAAGACCTTTGCAAATGTTGTCCAAAAATTAATTACATTTACAATCCGACCGAAACTTAAACCCCGTCAAGACAAGTAATCTCATAGTGTAATGTCGCTAACAAAGAGTTAGTTTCTAACTTCGCGCTATTAAAATTCAGAAACATTGTGAGGTAAATTTCACACAAACACCGAATTTACAATTTTTTAAGTGCAAGGCCAAGGTTTGTTTAATGTTCGAGGACGATTTTATCGCAAAAAAGAAAGGAATGAGCTTAAGACCTTCTAAGCGGGTGGCTTAAGGAGGCGAAAGGATTCAACACCAAGCACGACGTACATACGTTGCAGCTTATGTAGCTTTTTGAGGCAAATTTGAGGCTATTTCGCGGCTTCAAAGACTTGAGTTGTTTGTCTCGACTTCCCCTACACCATGGTAGTTTTTTTTTTTTAAATCTTATGGGTCTTAAATGCTAAATTCATCAGTTCCTAAGCTTACACACTACTTAACCTAAATTATCCTACGGACAAACACACACACCCATGCCCGAGGGAGGACTCGAACCTCCGCCTGGACCAGCCGCACAGTCCACGACTGCAGCGCCTAGACCGCTCGGCTAATCCCGCGTGGCACCATGGTAGTACGTTGTAAGCTGTTATCCTTTACAGCCTGTACACAAACGATTATTTCATATAAATTTATGTTGACAACGCACCGGCACAGCCTGCAGGATGTTTTCTTTTTTTTTTAGACAGCCTGATGATAACCATGGCTCGTCGAAACTGGCAATTGCCTTTTGAAATGGTTTCGTTTTCGTTGTCACAAGAAAAGAAATGATTACTAGTCAATAACAGCAACTCGCACACCTCCCCGATTGCTCTTTATCAGTGCACCAGCTGACTGAATTTTTTTCTGTCTGTGAGAAAGTTCAGGAGTGGAATTAAAATCCAGAGTGAAAGGATATCAATGATACGATTCGCTGATGACAATGCTATCCACGGTGAAAGCGAACTAGGATTATATGATCTACTGAATGGAATGAACATTCTAATGAGTGCAGAAAGTGGATTGAGAGTAAGTCTAAGAAAGTGAAAAGTAATGAGAAGTAGCAGAAATGAGAATAGTTAGAAACTTCACATCAGGATGGATGGTCTCGAAGTAGATACCTAGGCAGCAAAATAACCAATCGAAAGCAGACTAGCGCTGGCAGAAAGGGCATTCCTGGCCAAGAGAAGTCTACTAGAATCAAACAAAGACCTTAATTTGTGGGAGAAGGTTCTGAGAGTGTAGGTTTGAGCACAAAATTGTATGGTAGTGAAACGTGGACTGTTAGATAACCGGCACAGAAGAGAATCGAAGCTTTTCAGATATGGTTCTACAGACGGATGTTGAAAATTATGTGGACTGATAAGGCAAGGAATAAGGAGGTTCTGCGCATAATCTGAGAGGAAACAAATATCTACGTCTACGTGATTACTCTGCTATTAACAATAAAGTACCTGGCAGAGGGTTCAATGAACCACCTTCAAGCTGTCTCTCTACCGTTCCACTCTCGAACGGCGCGCGGGAAAAAACGAGCATTAAAATTTTTCTGTGCGAGCCCTGATTTCTCTTATTTTATCCTGTTGACCATTTCTCCCTATGCAGATGGGTACTAACAGAGGAGAAAAATGGTTATTGAAATTTTATGAGAAGATCCCGTCGCAACAAAAAAGTCTTTGTTTTAATGATTGCCATTCCAATTCACGTATCATGTCTGTGGCAATATCTCCCCTATTTCGCGATAATACGAAACGAGCTGCCCTTCTTTGAACTTTTTTGATATCATCTGTCAGTCCCAACTGATGCGGATCCCACACCGCACAGCAATACTCCAGAACAGGGCGGACAAGCGTGGTGCGAGCAGTCTTTTTAGTAGACCTGTTGCACCTTCTAACTATTCTGCCAATGAATCGCAGTCTTTGGTTTGCTCTACCCACAACATTATCTGTGTGATCGTTCCAATTTAGGTTAGTTGTAATTGTAATCCCTAAGTATTTAGTTGAATTTACAGCCTTCATATTTGTGTGACTTATCGCGTAATTTCTTTTAGTAGGCCCTACTCTTGTGAATAAATTATCACTTTCCTTTATTCAAGGTCAATTGCCACTTTTCATATCATACACATATCTAAATCATTTTGCAATTCGTTTTGGTCATTTGATGACTTTACAAGACGGTATAAGACAGCATGATCTGCAAACAATGTAAGAGGGTTACTCAGATTCTCTCCTATGTCACTAATATAGATCAGGAACAACAGAGGGCCCACAACACTTCCTTTTGGAACGCCGGATATTACTTCTGTTTTATCCGATGACTTTCTGTCTGTTACTACGGATTATGACCTTTCTGACAAGAAATCACGAATCCAGTCGCACAACTGAGGCGATATTCCATAGGCTCGCAGTTTGGTTAGAAGACGCTTGTGCGGAACGGTGTCGAAAGCCTTCTGGATATCTAAAAATATGGAATCAATTTGACATCCCCTGTCGATAGCAATCATTACTCCATGAGTATAAAGAGCCAGTTGTGTTTCACAAGAACGATATTTTCTGAATCCGTCCCGACTATGTGTGAATAGATCGTTTTCTTCGAGGTAATTCATAATGTTCGAACACAGTATCTGTTCCCTAAACCTTACTGCAAAGCGACGTTATAATATGGTCTGTAATTCAGTGGATTACTCCCATTTCCCTTTTTAAGCATTGGTGTGATGATGATGTTTGGTTTATGGGGCGCTAAACTGTGCTGTCATCAGCGCCCGTACAAAGTCCTAATTTTTACACAGTGCAGTTTCTTTTCACACTATTGGTGAGACTTAAGCAATTTTCCAAGTCTTTATGTACGGATCATCCTGTGAGCAAGCAGTTGTATATAACTGCTAAGTATAGAGCTATTGTATCAAGATACTCAGAAAGGAACCTGTCTGGTATACAATGTGTAGGTGTTCTTGATTGGAATTCAGAAATATTTACTTCTTCTTCTTTGGGGAAGAAAACGCTGACAAGAAGAAGGGACAGGTTGGTAGGACATCTGTTAAGACATCACGAAATAACTTCCATGGTACTAGAGGGGGCTGTAGAGAGTAAAAACTGTAGAGGAAGACAGAGATTGGAGATTGGAATACACTACTAGCCATTAAAATTGCTACACCACGAAGATGACGTGCTACAGACGCGAAATTTAACCGACAGGAAGAAGATGCTGTGATATGCAAATGATTAGCTTTTCAGAGCATTCAGACAAGGTTTGCGCCGGTGGCGACACCTACAACGTGCTGACACGAGGAAAGTTTCCAGCCGATTTCTCATACACAAACAGCAGTTGACCGGCGTTGCCTGGTGCAACGTTCTTGTGATGCCTCGTGTAAGGAGGAGAAATGCGTACCATCACGTCTCCGACTTTGACAAAGGTCGGATTGTAGCCTATCGCGATTGCGGTTCATCGTATCGCGACATTGCTGCTGGCGTTGTTCGAGATCCAATGACTGTTAGCAGAATATGGAATCGGTGGGTTCAGGAGGGTAATACGGAACGCCGTGCTGGATCCCAACGGCCTCGTATCACTAGCAGTTGAGATGACAGGCATCTTATCCGCATGGCTGTAACGGATCGTGCAACCACGTCTCGATCCCTGAGTCAACAGGTGGGGACGTTTGCTTGCAAGACAACCACCATCTGCACGAACAGTTCGACGACGTTCGCAGCAGCATGGACTATCAGCTCGGAGACCTGGGCTGCGTTTACCCTTTACGCTGCATCACAGACAGGAGCGCCTGCCGAAGTGGCCGTGCGGTTCTAGGCGCTGTAGTCTGGAACCGCGAGACCGCTACGGTCGCAGGTTCGAATCCTGCCTCGGGCATGGATGTGTGTGATGTCATTAGGTTAGTTAGGTTTAACTAGTTCTAAGTTCTAGGGGACTAATGACCTCAGAAGTTGAGTCCCATAGTGCTCAGAGCCATTTGAACCATTTTTGAACAGACAGGAGCGCCTGCGATGGTGTACTCAGCGACGAACCTGGGTGCACGAATGGCAAAACGTCATTTTTTCGGATGAATCCAGGTTCTGTTTACAACATCAATAAGGGTCGCATCCGTATTTGGCGGCATCGCGGTTAACGCACATTGGAAGCGTGTATTCGTCATCGCCATACTGGCGTATCACCCAGCGTGATGGTATGGGGTGCCATTGGTTACACGTCTCTGTCACCTCTTGTTCGAATTGACGACACTTTGAACAGTGGACGTTACATTTCAGATGTGTTACGACCCGTGGCTCTACCGTTCATTCGATCCCTGCGAAACCCTACATTTCAGTAGGATAATGCACGACCGAATGTTGCAGTTCCTGTACGGGCCTTTCTTGATACAGTAAATGTTCGACTGTTGCCCTGGGCAGCAGATTCCCCATAGCTCTCACCAATCGAAAACGTCTGGTCAATGGTGGCCGGGCAACTGGCTCGTCCCAATACGCCAGTCACTACTCTTGATGAACTGTGGTATCGTGTTGAAGCTTCATGGGCAGCTGTACCTGTACACGCCATCCAAGCTCTGTTTGATTCAATGCCCAGGCGTTCAAGGCCGTTATTACGGGCAGAGGTGGTTGGATACTGATTTCTCAGGATCTATGCACCCAATTTGCGTGAAAATGTAATCACATGTCAGTTCTAGTATAATATATTTGTCCAATGAATGCTAGTTTATCATCTGTACTTCTTCTTGGTGTAGGAATTTTAATGGCCAGTAGTGTACATCCAGCAAACAATGAGGACGTATGTTGTAAGTGCTACATTGAGATGAAGGGATTGGCACAGGAGAGAGATTGTGGTGGACCGCATCAAACCAGTCATGAGACTGATGACTGAACAATAGTACAGTTCGAAGTTCACTTGGATATCCTGAACCGTGTCTTACCAGCAACATACTATCACTGCGAGGGGACTATTACCACGCGTACTTCGTCCCATGACGATCTCACGAGCGTAACAGTACATTGGTGCGATCTGTAGGACCCATAAAGGTGTTCGCAGCCTCGAAGCTCAGACAGCTGAGCTGGGCTGTGTTCAGTGGCGGCCCCCTCCCACCTGTTGCGCAAGCGGTCACCTCCCGGAGGCTGCGTTCGCAGAAGCCGCGTCGTACTCAGCGCTGCTGAGGCGGCAGCGAGACGCCGCGCTGGGCTGGAGTGGTCGCGGCGCGGGGCGCAGGGCGTCGGCTACTGAGCCGTGCTGCGCCGCGCCGGTAACGGGACCACCTCCGGCCCCCGCTGTCCTACAAAGCCTCGCGCTGCGCCTGTCAGACGAAAAACTCGCGCCGCACGGCCGAGGTGCTGGGTGCTTAACGTGCCGCCGCCCGAACGGCTCGGCGTTGCAAATTCCGCGGAACGTCTAGCGTAACGGTCGATACTGTCTGGACGTCACGGAACGTCAAAACATTCCACAGTCCGTTTCCTATGCCAACATTCGTGCAGGCCACCAACGGTAGGTCATCAAGGATTCTCGGGAAGAAAGTTTCGCGTTGACGTCTGTGCCCGCGAGGCCAAATCGAAACTTTTTCTACTCCCTTGGGGCAGGGTGCAACGGCCGTGCCGCAGTGGATACACCGGTTCCCGTGAGATCACCGAAGTTAAGCGCTGTCGGGCGTGGTCGGCACTTGGATGGGTGACCATCCGGGCCGCCATGCGCTGTTGCCATTTTTCGGGGTGCACTCAAGCCTCGTGATGCCAATTGAGGAGCTACTCGACCGACTAGTAGCGGCTTCGGTCAAGAATACTATCATAACGACCGGGAGAGAGGTGTGCTGACCACACGCCCCTCCTATCCGCATCCTCCTTTGAGGGTGACACGGCGGTCGGATGGTTCCGATGGGCAACTTGTGGCCTGTAGACGGAGTGGTTGTGGCAGGGTGCTACAGCAACCAATTTCGAATTATTAAAAAAAAAGTTTATCTAATATCAGATTGTGTTTAAGTAACTTGATATGAAACCCATACGTCACAAAGCCACATAAAAAATATATCACTTACTGTTACGCTCATTTTCCATTTTATATTGTGTTATGACGGATACGTTTAAAATCCAACTAGTTTTACACAATCCGATGATGCCTCAAAAGGGTGAAACGCGTCATTGACTTAGATAATTTCGCAAACAAGATTGTTTTTATTCCGAAATGAAATCCAAATATGGTTTAGCTTTTACGTTACCTGGACACAGGAAAAGGCTACACTGTGCATAACTTAATTCGATACAGCAACTTTCATTAATCTGATTTACCTAAATCAGCTAAAAATTTCCAAATAAATTGTAAGAAATGACTACTAAAGGTGATGTAGACGTAGACTTAAAAAAGAATGTAACAACTCAAATTCTAAAGAAAGCAAGTGCTGACAGGGGTGCGTACTACCGAACTGTCAGTTTAATAAGTCGTGGTTATATAATACTCTAACGAATTGTTTACAGAAGAATGGGAATCTTGTACAAGCCAACCCCGAGGGAAGATCAGTCTGGATTGCGGAGAAACGTAGCAGCGCGCAAGAGAATTCCGACCCTTCGACTTCTCTTAGAAGATAGGTTAAGGAAAGGCAAACCAACATTTATATCATTTGTACACTTAAAGAAAGCTTTTGACAATGTTGGCTGGAAAACAGTCTTTGAAATTCTGAACGTTGCTTGGGTGAAATACACGGAACTAAAGGCCATTTACAACTTTGTGCAGAAACGAAACTGTAGTTATAGGACTGGAAGGACATTGAAAGGCGAGGGAAGCAGTGGTTGAGAAGGAAGTGAGATGGAGTTACAGGTTATTCCCGGTGTTATTTAATCTGTACATTGAGCAAGCAGTAAGGGAAACCAAAGGAGAATTTCGTAAATTTCGCAGTGAAGAAATAAAAACTTTCTGACTTTCCGATGAAATTGTAGTTCTGTCAGATACAGCAAAGGTCTTGAAAGAGCAGTTGAACGGAATGGGCACCGTCCTGAAAGGAGGATAAAGGACGAATATCAACAAAAGCAAGAAAACGGTTATGGAATGCAGCCGGATAAAATCAGGTGTTGTAGAGGGAATTGGAGTAGGAAATGAGACACCAAAAGTAGTAGATGCGTGGGCTGTAAAATAACTGACGATGATCGAACTAGAGAGGATATAAAATGTAGACTGACAAGGGCAAGAAAAGCGTTCCTGAAGAAAAGAAATTTGTTAACGTCAAAATATAGGCTGAAGGCATTTCTCTGGAGTGCACTCTTGTGTGCAAGTGAAACGTAGACGATAAACAGTTTAGACAAAAAGAGAAGCTTTTGAAATGTGGGGCTACAGAAGAATACTGAAGATTAGATGGATAGATTGCGTAAGTAATGAAAGAGGTACTGAATTGAATTGGGGAGAAAATAAACTTGTGGCACAACTTGACTAAAAGCACACATTTTGTAACATCAAGGGAGCATCAGATGGCTTCAGGCAAATGCCGGGATGGCCGACTTCCTTCCCCTTCCTTCCGTAATCCGATGAGACCGATGACCTCGCTGTTTGGTCCCCTCCCCCCATATCAACCAACATACCAATCTTCAGACTGTTGATCACAACAACATGTAGATGGCTGTGTGGACAGGGACATAAGAGCTAATAAATAAATAAAACTTCCATTAAAAACTTTTTTACAGTGATAAAGTCGTGTCTATTCGAGGAGAAGAATATTTTTGACGTTAGAAAAAGGCTCTGTCGTATTCCTTCTAAAACATATTCGTATGTACCTACTTTCTTGGCCAAATAAGTGACGATGTTTTAAAATGTTTGTACGTCACTTTTCCTATTCCTTAACTACCCAGAAGCGAGGAAAATATACCATATAACTTTTGTCAAGAACTTGGCAGTTAATAAAATCTAACATTGCCACTTTATTAATTCGGGTACTCCATTTCGATCTTTTGTACCACGGATTACTGTTCACGACCTCGCTTTCACCTTTCGGTCTTGTGAAAAACAAAGCGACGCCGTGTAGACGTTGCATCTACAGCGTAAGCATTTCCGTATGACGGTGACATTGCCTTCGGTTCCGTTCCTTCGACGTCGGTGTGAATCGGCGCTAACGCAGCTCTAATACAAGGAGCAAGAAGGCTGCTCTTACTATGGCACTGTTAGCTGCAGAATGTTACTGAGGCTCTAGAAATGCCACAGTACCATCTTATAACGGTGTACGTATCGCGTTAAATTTGAAGCTTTCGAAAATTTCGTCCCTTGTCTACAGGAGGAAGCAACTGATATTTTGTCGTGAAATCGTCCTTTTTCCAAAAAAAATGGCTCTGAGCACTACGGGACTTAACATCTGTTGTCATCAGTCCCCTAGAACTTAAAAAAAAATGGTTCAAATGGCTCTGAGCACTATGGGACTCAACTGCTGAGGTCATTAGTCCCCTAGAACTTAGAACTAGTTAAACCTAACTAACCTAAGGACATCACAAACATCCATGCCCGAGGCAGGATTCGAACCTGCGACCGTAGTGGTCTCGCGGTTCCAGACTGCAGCGCCAGAACCGCGCGGCCACTTCGGCCGGCCGCCCCCCCCCCCCCCCCCCTAGAACTTAGAACTACTTAAAACTAACTAACCTAAGGACATCACACACATCCATGCCCGAGGCAGGATTCGAACCTGCGACCGTAGCAGTCACGCGGTTCCAGACTGAAGCGCCTAGAACCGCACGGCCACACCGGCCGGCTCGTCCTTTTTCAGCATCGCGAAAGTAATTGATTACTATGTCAGAAGGAGCTGGTACACAGTCACCATCATAACTTCAAATACGACACATCCCCTTTTTTTTTCTAATTTCGTCTCTCATACCGAATGAATGAATGTGCAGTGTGTAGTAGAATCTACAGCCATAACTCAGTTCAGCTTCCGTGTCGAAACTTGGAGCATCACGTAGGATAAATGACACAAATATTGTTATCTTAACCATGTTGGATCTTGTAAACTGAACGGCTGTTAATTGTAGTTGGTGAGTGACGCAAGTAGCCACATATACCTTTTAAATGATTTATTTTAGTGCCTTAACCAGCTACCGTGCCCATCTTCAGATGGCTAATATTTTTCGTTACACGGATGTTTTGATCAACAGCACGTTTTCTGTTCCACATTGCACAAGAATATGTGAGTAATTAGTGCCACTTTATCAGATGTTTCATTAATAAAAAATATGCTAAAGTGCTTGCCTGGTGGTTGGCTGATTTGTGGGGAGGGTACCAAACAACGAGGTCATAGGCCCCATCGGATTAGGGAACGAAGTAAGCGGTGCCCTCTTAAAGGAACCATCCCAGCATTTGCCACAAGCGGTTTAGGGAAATCACGGATAACCTAAATCAGGACGGGCGGACGCGGGTTTGGACTGTCGTCCTCCCGAATGCGAGTCCAGTGTGCTAACCACGGCGCCACCTCGCTCGGTTAGAATGCTTGCATTTTTTATATCTGGTGCAAAATATTTGTTTTCACTTACATACGTTTGTAAATGAACACAACTATTTTCCATCATATACCAAAAAATTGCATATTTTTACTGATGAAACAACGGATAAAATGACACTAAATATTCAAATATTGTTAGGCAGTATTATGAAAACATCTGTGTAACGAAAAATATTACCCATCTGAAGATTGGTATGGTAGACCGAAACCGATTATGACACTAAAATAAAACGTTTAATAAGTGTATGTGGCTGTTTGTGTCACTCAGCAATAAATAATGTTGTAAGCAAAGTGAGCCTTTCAGACTGAATTTCTCGCTCTGCAGCCGATTGTCCAGTATTACGAAACTTTCTGAGAGAATCAGTCTTTGTGAAGATCTGAGTCTCAGTAACTTTTCTCTCTCCACGGCAAGACAACAGGTCTGATGTCTGGCCGAGTACAAAGAATTAATCTCTCAGACAGAAACTAAGAATCAGGAGACATTCTCATTGTAGATTTTGGAAGCCACGACATGGTATTTGTTTGGGGAAATATCCGTTCGACTCATGAACGTCATCGATGTTAATAGTTCAGTGTTTGTCCTTAAAATCAAGAGACGGACAATACGAAGAAGAACTGCTTTCAAAAATAAAGACAATCTAATATCTACCGGCAGGTTTATTGAAAGGGGGAAGGGGGCAAATTATTGATTACTATCAACTTTACGGCAGAGAAGAGGTCAGATGGCAAGCCAGTGCTGAACAAAGAAGGGAAGCCTGAAAACTGGAAGACCATCGAAAGAAGAGGAACTTGAAGGCAACGTGTAGTTGAAAATGAGATTTTTAAATGTGGTACTGCAAGAAAGATTTGGCGGCAAATCAAGGTAAAAGCGGCTCGAGTCAAGACATAAGATAAAATAAATAGTACCGGTACTACGCAGCCTGGAAAAATATGATGAGGAAAGACTGATACAGCCATAACTGTCTCATATCACGGTATTTGGTAAAGCACTAGATTTACAGTCAGGTGGTGGGGAATTCGAAATCTCTTTGAGCAACCAGATTTAGGCTTTCACCGGTTTCGCTAACTCCGTTAAGCTATGTCACAGAATGCTTCCTTAGAAAAGCATTCGGTTGTTTCCCTTCCTCAGTCTTCTACAGCGTGAGATTGTGTTCGGTCTGTTATGACCCGTTCGTAAGTTGGACGTTAAACCCAAGTATTCTTTACTTCCTTGTTCCAAATAACTGGAAGAAGGAGATTTCTGGAAAGCAAAAAGACCGTATTGTGTAAGAAGCCAAAAATCCACTGCGCTTAAACTTCTTTCCATGACAGCGAGGGGAGCTTCTGAAAACAGTTTTAAATATAAGAACGTAAGTCTCTTTTCTTCTTTGATCGTCTGTACTCGTATCAGCAGCTACCGAGCATTTATTTCGCGTTATTCGAGTGCTATTTTTTGCGAACACTGCGCAGGAGGTCTCATATTATATGCATTAAATTTTGCACACTGCAGTTTTCTCTTATTTGTCTGTAGCACTGATGCATAAGCACATACGTTACGTGCTTTGTCGGTACATGTATACAGCAACACTGATATCGTGTAGCTGTTTTATTTCCGTTTTTAAAGCGTCTTAATAACGGAGAACTGTATGTTAGTTGTGCTACAGTAGAGTAATGAATCTGTAGTTTACATAAAAGAAAGAAATAGGAAAACGAGCGCTAGAGGAGTGAGAAAAGAGAAGGAAAGAACACAACGAGACCATCTTATCTGAATCGAGATATTTTTTATACTGTGGGAGCTTCTGTGTTCTTCCTAGTGTACATAGTTCATCAGTCCCTCCTTTCCATATTAACGTATGAATCGAGAATAAAACAATTATGGCTCCGTACACATCCTAATGTCTTACTTTTTTCTCATTGCTGTTGAGGAAAGAGAATAGTTTTACCGTATTCTGCAATATTGGTTCCCTAGTAAATTTAATAGAATTTTGTGAGGAGCATGTGTCGTTTACTACTAGATGCAGTTTAAATTTTCTGAGCATCTTCGCTACACTTTTATACATAGTTCCATACATTCTGTTTCAGCTAAAGCTGAATGATGTGGAAGTTTTCTGTGAGAATAATGGAGATATTAATCCCTTCCAGTTGGACGAATCTGCACACTTAACTTTCTGTAGTTAATTACTATTATTATTATTATCTTAATTATTGTATTTAATTCATCGGCCATCTAAGGACGACGACAAGCTTATAAGAATTATAACAGTTGCTCTTAGTTTTCCTTTCCTCGTTTAAGCTAGGTGTTCTTCGTCATTGCGTTATGGCTAGCATAATTAATGTTATGAATTATTAATTCTACAAATCTCCGTCACAATTTCATTCTTTAAATTACAATGGTTTTCGCATCACTGTACTATTACTCATAACATCAATATACATCCATATCTGTGAAGCAGTTTTTGTCAAATGTTTAGTATCTTTGTAACAGCTAACATCTTTGGACTGAACATCTCCGAACTGAAAATTATGCAAAATATTGTAATACTCAAAAGTGCGTAGTGGACAAACACGTGGGGTTCGCTATGGCAGCATACAGCACATATTCTCCCAGATATGCAGTAAGTAGAACTTTCGCATATATATAGAAAAGAGTATAAATCTTTTCAGTACTGTAAACAACGTCAATATTTGTCCACCACTGCAACACTGCACTTAAACTCCCTGCCACAGCCATTTATGACAAATAAAAAACACGTGCGTATGCCATAAGCAAATTTAACTATGTAAAAGGATCTTAATCCACTTAATGTTGATGGTATGTCCATCGAAACGCACAGTGACGTTAAAAATAAAAGTGACTCAAGTAGTGTACCAATAATTTTTGTGTGTCATCAGATAGTATGTCGGTTACGTTCCAGCCAGCCCGTACTAGCAACGCATTGGTACAGGTAGCTTTTTCTCGTCTCCTACCATACACTGGATTACTCAACATTTGTACGGGTAGGTCTTCAGCTAATGTGGAATAGTGGACAACATGACTTCTTTCATGGGTTTGCTGAACGAAAAAGGCGTTTTGAGTGTAGAATATTGCTGTCAGATTCAAAGTGACTGCGAGGCGTCTTACGGAAGGAGACGCAGTGAACGTTTAGCATGCATCGCAAAACGTTTAAATATAACGGTTGAGTACTACTGCGGAAGAAGTTCCGGATAGAATGAAGTATTCTTTTTTCACCTCTTATTTGGTACGAAATAGCAAAAGGAATAAGAGATCGAAAGTTTATTGTACTGCTGATATTACTAGTGCTGTTCGGTTACATACTTTCACACTACAAGACCCAAAAATTATATGACAGACGTTCTAGGAACTTGAGGTTTCATACTAAATCTACCATTGTGTTTTATCATAAGGATAAGCAACCTTCCGTCTTTTGCAACTGAAATTTATTCTTGAATGCCAGACATGTTTCGCCTATTCACGTTAGACGTCTTCAATGGTTAATACACGTAAAATTATTTAATTACACGTATTTTGATACGAGATTTGAAGGGATTCTTTGACACTGTGCTCATTATCTGTCTATTTATATTTACAGTTATATGGTTGTGATTTTACTTAACATTCATTTAACAAGTAACTAATTTTATATACATCATAGACTACTGAAGATGCGTAACATGAATACGCGAAACATGCATGGTACTCAAAAATTTCAGTTCCAAAAGACGGAAGTTTTCTTATTTTTCTGATAAAACATAATCGTTCACCGTCTTAATGCGTGAGCAATCCTGTTATAGGTCCTCAAGAATCCTGTTACAGGTATCAGAGTTGCCTTGCCTTGCCTTGCCTTGTCTTGCCTTGCTGTAGCGCTCTTACAGTGTGTGGTGTGACGGCCACCCTAGCAGAAGCAATGTCCCTTGACGAGGCCCTTGACCGCAGACAGAGGGCGTTGCGAATGGCTGCGCACGACCACTGCTGGAATCATACTCGTGAGAAGCCAGTTCCTCTCCTCCGAAACTGATTGAATCCATCTCAGAATCCCAGGAAGGACTTGCCAATTGAACAGTTGGGCCCGTGCTGCGGTCCCTCGCAAGTGACTTCCTTTGTGGCCGGCGGAGGCGCGAGCTGCAGGCTGTGTCGCAGGCGAGAGCCACAAATGCGTTCCTGTGACGTAATCCGTGCGCAACAGGAGGAGAGTCGTCACAGTCTTTCGATTAGTGACAAGTTTCTGGGATTGCACGTCACTCGCAACTTGCTTTCTCATCTCCCGTACTTACCGTCCAATACCTCAACGTGAATGTGGCAGATAGCCGTTTCGCTTAGACATCTCATTATTCTTGACGCTCTGGGTGAAATTGCGCAGTACATGTACGTGTACTATATCCGGTAAAGGGAAGGTAAATCGTTAGTAATATAGGTTCCACAGCCTCTGTTTTCCTCAGTTAAAACTTCAGGGCTGAGAGGCAATTGCGATTTTTCTCCAAAGATGTCTCCCGCTCTCTCTCACCCAGGAAGTTTTAACTGAAGTTGCTGCGATTACTTGAGTCTAATAGCGTAATACTAATTGGAGCTGCTCAGTATTGAGGACCACCTAGTGCGTGTAAGCGGACATCGACACTAAGTTAAACAGCCGGAAGATTAGTAGAAAACTACTGCAGTAAAGTTGGTAAATAAAAAATACCCAGAAACAATATGGTTTAGAGTATATGCACACGAATCAGAGATTAATGACGCAACTGGACGCGGTATGCACTGTAAATTATTCACTCAGTACTCCTGTGTCGTGAAACACGTCACGAACTTTTATCCGAAGGTACCTCCATGTAATCCAACTAGCAGTTTAAAACATTAAAGACAGAGTCAGTTTATTTACAAAAGCTGTAGTACTGTTTGATTCTAGACCATTCTAGCTATCTCAGCAAAACACTCCACAGAAACAACAATCGAAACTGAAGTAAGACAAGCCATAATGTATATCGTGTACAGAAATAAAGAAATAACTTTTCAGTGGATACCTTCACATGTAGGAATCGACGGACCCTGCTGTTCTTTTTGCCCAAAAAAGGAATACGCACACAAGCTTAGAAAAAAGAAACGATTCCACTTGACACACTCAATAAACTTATTCTCCTGACAAATTCGGATCCCATATAACATTACATATAACAAATAACTTACAGGTACAATATGAGAAAACATACAAGAAGTCAGAGAATAAGGAGGTCCTGCTCAGAATTGGTGAAGGAAGGGACATGAGAAAATACTGACAAGAAGAAGGGGGCAGGTGATATCAGCTGTTAAGACGTGAGGGGATAGCTTCACAGTACCAAAAGGATCTGTAGTGGGTAAAATTGTAGAGGAAGACAGGTACTGGAATACATCCAACAAACAATTGAGGACGTAGGTTGCAAGTGCTGCTCTGAAATAAAGAGTGTGGCGCTGAAGAGGAATTCTTGGCGGGGTCCACATCAAACCAGTCAGAAGACTGATTACTCAAAAAAGTAGTGGGAACTGTTCAGGAGTATACCGAGGAAACAAGCAGTAGCCTACTTTCCACTGACAAAGGGACATGACTGCCTATTCAAACGTCTAAGCAGTGAAGGATTACCTCCTAAAAACGAATGTGCTATTTCCGAAACCGTAGTTATGGATCCAGACCATCTGTTGACATGCTCAGACTTGGATGTAAAAGCACCGAAGGAAGCCAAATTATACGGCGACTCCAGAAATTACATTTTCCAACTTTCTGCAACCTTTGTTTCATTATTACATTTACTTGTCACAGTTATTCTGTGCATCTGAAAATTGTACTGGGTCGAGAAACTGTAATTATAACTTTTCGGTAACCAATGTCTTGTTTTTATTATTTTTCCAAAGTAATTAAGTATGAAGTTATTAACGCTTTCATGTTGATATGAGACGTGAAATGTATTACAGATTAATTTCTGATAAAGCAGTATACAACAACAGTACCGCTTCCAGAACGAACTGAGAACTGCTCGATCCACCTCCGTACTGTGTATTTATTTCCGGTAGAGTAGTAGCGGCCCTCTCCATGTGATCAGTTTGCCACAACTGCTAGCCTATCATCTACAGAAAGCGAAACTATTGGCTGTACAAATAATATAACAAGCAACACTCTGTAAACGCCTCCGTATCGCAGGAGTGATGGAATCTTAGTTACAAATCATGTGTGTCGTCATTGATGCATAAAACGTTAGTATGCGACCACCATGCTGAAGACTAAATACTCCTTAGTGATATTAAATACGCGATAGGATTCAGTAAGAGTACTGAAACGTATGACGTATTATTATTTGCAAACCGAAGAGTAGAAGAAACAAAGTTGGTAAGGAGAGAAGACATGTCAAACGATCACGTACCGATATTAAACGACAACAGCCAAAATATAGACAAATTCCGCCGAAAAGAACTGTGAAAGTGAGCCAGCGATTAAAATTATTGTGAGTTAGCCTTTAAGTTCAATATATCGTGCGGTCAAGAGCCTAACGTGGAACAGATTTGTAGACGTACACGTAAGGTATTACGTGGTGTTATGTACAGAAACAGAATCAACAGCAAGACAACTAGCAGATAGCAGATCACGTTCTTTGCTGTATTATAAGATGCGCCAGTAAGCGGGAATCAGATATGCAGGGAAAAAAAAGTGTGACGCAAAATAAATGCGGCTTACGTCCATTAGTCTGCCGTCAACGGCACTCTATGCACTTTATATTCGTGTAAATAAGGTTTTGTTTTTTCTTCCTTGCTGCATAGAGAGACAGCGCAACAAATTTTAACGGATTCACGTTGTCGGTAACATTTTTCTCTTGCTGCTCTGACTGCCACACGTCGTACACCGTTACATTCTGTGCGTCTCGTCACTTTTCTTTCTATTTCCGTTTATCCCATCCACCTGAAAAGGTTGCTCATTGAGGATGCGAAGCGCTAAAAATTTCAGCCTTATCATTTTTTGTTCCACTGTTATATTAATAGGTTTTATCTCTCTTTTTATTTACTGATACGAGCTTTAACTGACAGTTTCGTCTACGCGTAGCGTAAGACTAATACGCTTCCTCCTAAACCACGTCAGCATAAACTCGTCTCATTTATCTACTCGTGTTTTGCTTCAGTTGGTTGTTTTTAATTTCACCTATACAATCCCCATATATACCAAACGTAGTAAAAGTACATTCCAATTTTACACTCTGTTATTTATACTTCTCCCACATTTCATCTTTCCGATGGTAGGCGATAAGCTGTAAAAGAAACCAATCACGTGTTTGTTGCACTGAGCCACACGAAACTTTTTTTTTTAAACTTTGATTCCTATTCCAGATGGGTGTAGGCGGACTCATGGAGGACTTAATGTCCTTTGGAGCCTTAGCTTAATCTTACGTTATGCTGTTTTGACTCTCTTTATTTGATTGGTTGGGTATGAAATATCTTATTATTTAGGCCTACTTTTCTGCTTTATATATATATATATAAAATTTTTTGGGTGGGGGGAAATACACGTCCCTGGCATTCGCCTTACAGCTGAGGGAAACCCCCTAAAACCTCAGCGTCGGGTGTTGTTCCTGTTTAACTTTACTTCTTTATATTTTTAATTTAGGTGTAGAGGCAGCCGTTTACCTCTTGTGATTTGTTTTAGTTCAATGTGGTTTTTGGAGTAGATTTTTTCTGTTGCTATTGCTGTTATTTCCGGTGGATAAGGGTATTTGTATTTTGGTACGTTCAGCTGGAATGGTATTGTCAAGATCAGTTTTTGATGTTTTCATTTGTTCTTAATCTGTTGTCGCCGTATGAAGCCAGCTGTTTTATTATCCTTTCTTCCATGGAGTCGGTTTCGAGTGTTGTGTGTAGTGTCGATGTCCGTTCGTATGGTATCTTGGCTATTGTTCTAAGCATTCTTCTATCTGTCGATTTTATTCTATTACACTCCATGCTGTAGCTCCATATTCCAGAATTGGCCTTAAAAACATTTTGTAGATGTGTAGGACTATCGGAGTAGGGGCTCCCCCGTTTCTGTGTTGGAGAATTTTTATTTTTGCGAGTTTTGCACTTGCTACGCCTATTTTTTGTGTGGTGTTCTTCTCCCAGTTTAGCAAATAGTCCAACTCGAGTCCCAGGTATTTAGCATTTTTCTTTGGTATTACGTTTTCTCCCCAGAGTGATATTTGTACATTGTCAGGGTTTGTTTTGTACAAGGTTACTATGCTGTACTATAAGTGTTTGCGATTTGGTCGGGTTCGGGCGTATCCTCCACGTTGTCATCCATTCTTCCAGGGCCTTGATGTGTCTACTAGTTTTACTTGAAAGCAGTTCTGTCGTTGGGGCGTGGCACCAGAACTCCGTATCATCGGCATATAGTGCCAATTCCTCGTTCAGGCCGGTTGGTTTAGGGATGTCGGAGGTGTAGATGTTGTAGAGCAGTGGTAATATGATCGCTCCTTGCGGTACACCTGCTTGCGGTCTGAATTTCTCCGACGTTTTGTCTCCAACTCTTACTTTTATGTATCTGTTACCATGTTTTTTTATTAGTTTCGCTACCTCTATTGGAAATTGGTATTATATTAGCTTGTTTAGTAGCCCCGAGTGCCAGACCTTATCAAATGTTCTTTCTATATCGAGCAGTAACGCCGCTGCTACATTTCCGTTATTTATCGCTTCTGTACAGTTGCTAGTCAGTCTGAATATGGGGTCGATTGTACTCCTGTTTTTCAGAAACCCGCTTGCTCATCGGGTAGGATGTTCCATTTGTGTATGAATTTTTGGATCATTTTGGTGATGATGGCTTCCAGTGTCTTTCCTATTACTGGTAGTAGGGTTATGGGGCGGTAAGAATTTGGGTCCTGTTTGGGTTTGTTCGGTTTTGGTATCATTACTATTTGAGCATCTTTCCACTGTTTTGGTGTTTTTTGGAGTTTAAGGGCGGCGTAGAAGAGTTTTTGAAGGGGTGGAGTGATGATTTGTGGGGGTATTAGTCTGAGATGTTGTCGTGTAATCCCATCTGCTCCTGGAGCCGTGATTTTTTCCGTTTGATATGACAGTCTGTACCTCGATATTCGAAATTTCGTTGATGAGTGATGTTTGGTCCTCGTCGTAGGTCGTGAGTCGTGTTTCCTCTAGTGTTTTCTTTGTCTCTGTTTCTATTTCCTGTTCCTTTTCCTTATTGAATTTGTCGTCTTCGGGGTGTGTGTAGGTTCCTTTTAGAGTGCTCATGAATGCGTTTGCTTTTGTTTGTTCGCACGTGGTTATCATTCCGTCTATAACAAGTGGTGACTCCTGTTCCTGCTTTTGATGTGTGATTTGCTTAAATTTTCGCCAGAAATCAGCGGGATTTTTTAGGTCTAGGCTTCAGACACTGTTGTCTCGAGTTCCGGCTCTGTATGCTCGCAGGAGGTGTTTTACCTGTACATTAAGAAACATGTGGAGCACTCACTTCCGCCCCACTGAGATTTACTACTTCTGGAAAGGTGATCCATCTGCGAGTATACACTGATCATGCAGAACATTATGATCAACGACCTACTATCGATATAAAACTGTCCAGGCGATAGCAGCGCCACCTGGCGAGGAATGACTGCTAGTCAGACTCACGCACGGTGCATGTAGTATCAGTGAGAGTGCCGTCCGTGTATAGAACGGGAAAGGCGAGCGGCTACCTCAGTTTGACCGAGGGCTGATTGTGATGGCCCGGAGAGGCGGCACGAGCGTTTCGGAAACAATGATTTGTCTAGTATTCCACGAGTACTGTGGTGAGTGGCTTCAGCACGTGTCGAAACCAAGGTGAAATCACGTCCAGCCGCATGGTCTCAGGGGCCTTGCCACGGTTCGCGCGGGTCCCCCCATCGGAGGTCCGAGTCGTCCTTCGAGTATGGGTGTGTGTTGTCCTCAGCGTAAGTAGGTTTAACTTGGATTAAGTAGTGTGTAAGCCAGTGTGGTCCCATAGGATCTTACCACAAATTTCCACGTCCAGACATTGTGTGGTTGGACGGCCAAACCTCATTACAGATTTCGGCCGTCGTAGGCTGGGCAGACTGGTAAAAAAACACAGGCAGCAAACTGTGGCGGAATAGCGTCAGAGGTTAAAGCTGGACAGAGTACAAGTGTGCCTGAACACACAGTGCACCGAATACTTCTAAGGATGGGCCTCCGCAGGCGGACCCATGCATTGCATGTGCCAATGTTAACGTCACGACATCGGCAACTACTGTACGACTGAACTGGGCACGTGACCATCGGCACTTTACGTTGGCGCAGTGGCAGAGCGTTGCATGGTCTGATGAATCCCGGTAATTCCTTCATTATGCCCTTGCGAGGACGGAAATCTGTTGTCTTCCACAGGAACAGCTCCTTGACACTTGTACCGCGGGACCGGGACGGTGTCGAGTGGCGGCTCCATTACGCTCTGGGGAACATTCACGTGGGCTTCCGTGGCTCCAGTGAAGCTCGTGCAAGGCACCATGACGGCGAAGGAATATTGTACACTCGTTGCAAACCACGTACGCCCTTTCATGACGATCATGTTTCCGACGGCAGTGTCATTTTTCAACAAGAAAATACGCCATGTCACAAGGCCAGGAGTGTGAAGCAGTGGTTCGAGGAACACAGTGGCGAGTTGCAGTTGATGTGCTGGCTCCCTAACTCGCCAGATCTGCAACCGATCGAACACATCTGGGGTGTGACTGAAAGTGGCGTCAGAGCTCATCGCCCCACTTTCCGGAATTTGTGGGAATTAGGTGACTTGCGTATACAGGTGTGGTGCTAACTCCCTCCAACGACCTATCAAGGCCTCATTGCTTCCACGCCTCGACGTCTTTCCGCTGTTATTCGTATCAAAGGTGGACATCTCGGCTATTAGGTTGGTGGTCATAATGTTCTGGCTGATCAGCGTATCTTCAGATACAAAGACACTCGCACATTATCCTCGAACTAGAGTAGAATACGCCTAATCGCTTCATGTTACGTTCATTAGTTCCATATGATACGTTTCGATCATCCAACCACCTTCTCATTGAGAGGAGCCGAATTCTCACCAATTATGTTGGCGTCAAACCACGCGAGGAAGCTCCTAGCATTCAGTAGCATGGTGTGTAATTGATGAGTAAAAGCTTGGTCGTGAAAGCTGTCTCGTTCGTACTGCTAGGAGCGATGCAGGAATATTTACTGAGGGCTACGTTGGAAGGCTTTCGATTCATCAGAACGTATTGAACGCTACGTGGTCTGTGGAAGAGAAAATGTTTTAACTTTTGATAAGTGGACAGCTCCTTTGATTTCTACTTCATTAAATCATATGAAACAGCTGATGCGCGAAATGTTTAGAAAGATAAATTTCTCCCCCATAATTTCTCGAGACCGTAGGCTATAAATAAGTTGACGGAGCGTGCCAAAGTTCCGGCATGTTCGCCTAGTGCAGTATACAGCGTTGTGGAGTGGTGCTGCTTCATGATAATGCACACTTCCCCATATCACCACCGTCGCAACGCAGAAGTTACGAAATCTCAGGTGGAAGACATTGGGGCACCCGCGCTATAGTCCTTATCTCTTCCCACGCATACCCCTTCGCTCCCTTAAAAAGGCCATGACGGGTCGATGATTCTTGTCTGACGAACATGTGCAGCCGGCAGTTAGGACTTCTTCACACCACAGCAAACGGTGTTTTACCAAACGGCTGTCTTCAACCTAGTGGGTTGGCGGGGTGATAAGCTCAATGCTCAAGGCAGTTCTACCTGATTGGAATACCGATTCCGGAATGTAACACCTTCGAAAGCAAAACTTTTTGGTCGCCCCTTATACTGTCTGTCTACAACTCGCATGTCCATCTAAACAAACAAATATTTTAACTCTAATTTTCTGTCGATATCTACATTTTTTTAAAATATGAACTTACTGTGTGGTGTAAACTGAAGGTTAATGAATATAATTTTAAAGAAGTCTAGGTAAGACATAAAAATACTAATTTATAGACTCTGAAGCGCTAAAGAAACTGGTATAGACATGCGTATTCAAATACAGAGATATATGAACATGCAAAATACGGCGTTGCGGTCGGCAACGGCTATATAAGACAGACAAGTGTCTATCACGGTTGCTAGGTCGGTTACTGCTGCTACAATGACAGGTCATCAAGAATTAAGTGAGTTTGAATGTGGCGTTACAGTAGCGAATTGGACACAGCATCTCCGAGGTAGCGATGAAGTGGCGATTCTCACGTACGACCATTTCACGAGTGTACCGTGAATATCAGGAATCCTGTAAAAGATCAAATCTCCGACATCGCTGCAGCCGGAAAAAGATCCTGCAAGGACGGGACCAATGACGACTGAACAGAATCGCCCAGCGAAACGGGAGTGCAACCCTTCCGCAAATTGCTGCAGATTTCAGTGCTGGACCATCAACAAGTATCAACGTGCGAGCCATTCAACGAAACATCAACTATCTGGGCTTTGGGAGCAGAAGGCCCACTCGTCTACCCTTGATGACTGCACAACACAAAGCATTACGCCTAGCCTGGGTCTGTCAACACCGACATTGGACTGTTGATGAGTGGAAACCTCTTGCCTGGTCGGACGAATCTCGTTTCAAATTTTATCGAGCGGATGGATGTGTGCGGGTATGGATACAGCCTCATGAATCCATGGACCCTGCGTGTCAGCAGGGGACTGTTCAAGCCGGTGGAGGCTGTTGGAGTGATACGGTACCCTTGATATGTCTAGATACTTCTCTGACAGGTGACACGTACGTAAGCATCCTATCTGATCACTTGCATCCATTCATATCCATTCTGCATTCCGACGGACTTGGGCAGTTCCAGCAGGACAAAGTGACACCCACACATCCAGAATTACTACAGAGGGATTCCAGGAACGCTCTTCTGAGTTTAAACACTTCCGCTGGCTACCAAACTCCCCAGACATGAACATTATTGAGCATATCTGAGATGCGTTGAAACGTGCTGTTCAGAAGAGATCTCCACCCCCTCGTACTCTTACGGATTTATGAACAGCCCTGCAGGATTCATTGTGTCAATTCTCTCCAGCACTACTTCAGACACTAGTCGAGTCCATGCCACGGCGTGTTGGGGCACTTCTGAGTGCTCGCTGAGGCCCTACAGGTTACTATGTAGTTGTGCCAGTTTCTTTCGCTGTTCAATGTGTTCAAATATGGTTCAAATGGCTCTGAGCACTATGGTACTTAACTTCTGAGGTCATCAGTCCCCTTAGAACTACTTAAACCTAACTTACCTAGGGACATCACATACATCCATGCCAGAGGGAGGATTCGAACCTGCGACCGTAGATGCCGGGCGGTTCCAGACTGTAGCACCTAGAACCGCTCGGCCACTCCGGCCGGCTTGTTCAGTGTGTTTCGGTAACTTTTCGTTACCATATAAATGTTCGAATTCAAAATGAGTGAAAATCTGAAGGATTCGTGTCCTGTTGTCGGAAGTGTATTTGATCTTCCATCAGATCCGACTTCAGTTCCATGTAAATTTACCTTAGAAATAGTTGATCAGGTACTTGTTATCGATCTTCGAAAATAGTTAATCGTACGTTCACGAAAAACACGTCACGATGTTCTGTAGGATTATTGTCCGGCGAAAACGCTCTAGCAATAGGAACCGAGTTTACGTGAACTCTACGTACGGCTATGCACATTGCAGCTACTCTCGAAGTGCAGGTCTGTGTGTCTTGAATCAGATTTCATCCCAGCTTAGCGGATGTATGCAGAATAAAGATGCGGCTAGATAAAGAGCTTGTAGAGCATGTGTCTGACATACACCATTTCCATAAACCGCACGGAGTTGTGGTTTAACGACTTGGCACGAGGTGAGACAGCACAGCACAGCGCACACACTCAGATGGAGGCGGCAGAGCCAGTACGACTACGGGCTAGCCAGTGACGTATCTTGGCTGTGGTGCGTCACCTTTGTCCGGCGCGGCGCGGGAAGCGAGGCAGCATTCCGGGCGAGATGCGCCGACGCTGACTCAGGCGCTGTGGCTGTCGGTCTGCCCGCACTGTAGGCCCACAGACCAGCGTCACGGCTGCACTACCAGGTGCGCGGAGGGGGAGTGGGTGGGTATCGCCGCCGTCGGGATTTTTCTACTAAAAATGTTAAATCATTGAAAATATGAGCGTGAAGGCATCTGACTGCACAACACAAAGGCGAACATCTAAATTTCTGTACGCGCCATAATATTACCCTATTTTTGTATACATGTAATCAGAATGAAACAAAGGAAGGTTGACTTGGAGTAGCTAACGATGTGTTACAGTACGTCACTGAACTATGTAATAATCTAGTAAGGAGCTGCAATAATCATTCACACTATTGACATTGCATGTTGTCATTTTCTCATTTGGAGATGGTAAATGGAGCTCTGGACGCTAGGAAATTCAGTACCAAATCGAGATTTCGGAGATATTCTTGTGTTTAGGTTCAATAGAGGGGAGTAACAGCAGTGGAGGCAGCCAGAAACATTTGCGCCAACTTCAGAGATATTGTCACATAAGAAGGATCGTTTTGACATTAATGACTCTCCAAGTTCAGAAATTTCTCTGTTTGATGAAGATAGTTTAAACTTATTAATCTACGTCACTGTGCTCGAGAACTGCAAAACGTGATGAACTGTGATCATTGCACCATCGTGCGACACTTGCATGCAGTGGGGAAGGCAAAAACAGGGAGTGTGTGGTGTCGCGTCCCAGAACAGCCTTACTATACCAAAATGAAGTAAGTGCGAACTGCGTAGCGCAATCGGGACGTTAATGACAATGGGTTTATATCGGAGATATGAGGGAGAGAATCTCCTTGGTTTGAAGCAAATAAGTTTCCTGAAAATAGGTTACAGAATTGCAATAGGCAAAAAAGGTTGGTTACTTTCTATCAAGTTTATTCTCACATATACTTATGTCAGGTGTTGGACCATAAACCCTTTAGTAAGATTCAGTCTATTTATTTGGACTTGCTACTTCAAAGCTAATTGCTGGTACATATAAGAAACAAGTACAAATCAATCACTTGTTCTTGGTTAGCACTGAATTGAGACAAAGACTGACGGCCTCTGTTCAACACTATTCCAATGAAACTCTAAAAATCCTACTTGACCTGTAGTTCCTGAGTGTCCACCAGAATTTATCACCGTCTTTTCATAGTTGAGGTCTTTATCAGCTGTATCGGCTGCTATGGGCTTACTCGGCCCCGCTGGCGTCTCCCTGCGGAATCTCCAAACTGCCGGCTCTGGCTCTGAATCTGCATCTGAATCGCTGCTTCTAGCTTTTCCGCTGCCTGGCCTTTTATTTCGTTTCTCATGTACTTGGGTGCGCACGAGTTAATTTGTTTCACATGACCCTTTCATTTCTAAGTGATCGGATTCCACAAGGATGCCTATGGTTCCACACAACACTCTCGTTTCTAATTGGTCGGATTGCACAAGAATGCCTTCGGTTCCACACGACACTTTCGTTTCTAGCTGCACACAACTTAATTTGGTTCCACACGAGTCTTTTCCGCACGTGACTGACACTCTCTCTTGTTGTATTATCGCCCTGGTCTTTGTGTCTTCCATTGCGCAAATTTGATTCATGCTGCTTCCTCTGGTAGGAAGTCAAACACTAAGTTATTTGATCAACAAGCCATACTTGGCAGCCTCTGCCGCTTATCTTGTCCCTACGTCCTGGTGGACTATTTGTTAATGTCGGCTGGCTGTTTGCTTATGCCCGCATCTCGTGGTCGTGCGGTAGCGTTCTCACTTCCCACGCCCGGGTTCCCGGGTTCGATTCCCGGCGGGGTCAGGGATTTTCTCGGCCTCGTGATGGCTGGGTGTTGTGTGCTGTCCTTAGGTTAGTTAGGTTTAAGTAGTTCTAAGTTCTAGGGGACTGATGACCATAGATGTTAAGTTCCATAGTGCTCAGAGCCATTTTTTTGTTTGCCTATGGAGCGTAGACTCTTATTATGGTCACAAAAGCAAGAATAAAAATTAAAATTTTCTATGGTCACAACAGTGGGTACCGCAGAAACTTTGTCCCAGAACAGCCCTCGGATGCCCAAACGTACCGACCGACCGCTGTGTCATCCTCAGCCGATAGGCGTCCCATTGATGCGGACACGAAAGTGCAGTACATCTCTCTTCCGCCCGTTGTCAGTTTTTGTGTCCGGAGCTGATACTTGGCAGTCAGTTAGCTCCTCAATTGGCCTCACGAGGGCGGAGTTCATACCACATGCCAATAGCACTTTGCAGACCTAGACGGTCCCCCATCCAAATGCTAGCCAAACCTGACAGCTCTTAACTTCGATGATCTGACGAGAAACGGTGTCACCGCTGTGGTGAGGCCGTTGACCTTGAGTACCGCATGCTCTAAACCAGAACCACAAGAAAATCAGCGGGTGGCCATATGTGCAACTCTACTTGCTCGTCTCTAGTTGGCTCGTGAACAAAATCGACCATTCCTGTCCCGTATCCTTACTGGTGACGAGAAATGGCGTCTTTATTCTAACGTAAGAAAAAGAAAGGAATGGTTGACCCCAAACAAAGCAACAATTTCCTGCACAAAGACGTGTGCGCATTCATAAAAGATAATGTTGTGCATCTGGTGGAAAAGCGACGGTGTGGTGTATTACGAATTGCTTCCCCGAGCTACACTCCTGGAAATGGAAAAAAGAACACATTGACACCGGTGTGTCAGACCCACCATACTTGCTCCGGACACTGCGAGAGGGCTGTACAAGCAATGATCACACGCACGGCACAGCGCACACACCAGGAACCGCGGTGTTGGCCGTCGAATGGCGCTAGCTGCGCAGCATTTGTGCACCGCCGCCGTCAGTGTCAGCCTGTTTGCCGTGGCATACGGAGCTCCATCGCAGTCTTTAAGACTGGTAGCATGCCGCGACAGCGTGGACGTGAACCGTATGTGCAGTTGACGGACTTTGAGCGAGGGCGTATAGTGGGCATGCGGGAGGCCGGGTGGACGTACCGCCGAATTGCTCAACACGTGGGGCGTGAGGTCTCCACAGTACATCGATGTTGTCGCCAGTGGTCGGCGGAAGGTGCACGTGCCCGTCGACCTGGGACCGGACCGCAGCGACGCACGGATGCACGCCAAGACCGTAGGATCCTACGCAGTGCCTTAGGGGACCGCACCGCCACTTCCCAGCAAATTAGGGACACTGTTGCTCCTGGGGTATCGGCGAGGACCATTCGCAACCGTCTCCATGAAGCTGGGCTACGGTCCCGCACACCGTTAGGCCGTCTTCCGCTCACGCCCCAACATCGTGCAGCCCGCCTCCAGTGGTGTCACGACAGGCGTGAATGGAGGGACGAATGGAGACGTGTCGTCTTCAGCGATGAGAGTCGCTTCTGCCTTGGTGCCAATGATGGTCGTATGCGTGTTTGGCGTCGTGCAGGTGAGAGCCACAATCAGGACTGCATACGACCGAGGCACACAGGGCCAACACCCGGCATCACGGTGTGGAGAGCGATCTCCTACACTGGCCGTACACCACTGGTGATCATCGAGGGTACATCCAAACCGTCATCGAACCCGTCGTTCTACCATTCCTAGATCGGCAAGGGAACTTGCTGTTCCAACAGGACAATGCACGTCCGCATGTATCCCGTGCCACCCAACGTGCTCTAGAAGGTGTAAGTCAACTACCCTGGCCAGCAAGATCTCCGGATCTGTCCCCCATTGAGCATGTTTGGGACTGGATGAAGCGTCATCTCACGCGGTCTGCACGTCCAGCACGAACGCTGGTCCAACTGAGGCGCCAGGTGGAAATGGCATGGCAAGCCGTTCCACAGGACTACATCCAGCATCTCTACGATTGGCTCCATGGGAGAATAGCAGCCTGCATTGCTGCGAAAGGTGGATATACACTGTACTAGTGCCGACATTATGCATGTTCTGTTGCCTGTGTCTATGTGCCTGTGGTTCTGTCAGTGTGATCATGTGATGTATCTGACCCCAGGAATGTGTCAATAAAGTTTCCCCTTCCTGGGACAATGAATTCACGGTGTTCTTATTTCAATTTCCAGGAGTGTATATTGTCAACAACTGAGATATCTTGCAGACGCGTTCCAAGGACAACGATTAAGAAGACTGCATGAAGCGATGCTACTCCCCGATAATGCCCGCCCGCATTCTGTTAGATTGACAAGAAACACTATATTGGAGTTCCATTGGGAAGTCGTTCTTCACCCACCTTTTCATTTGATTTTGCGCCCTCATAATTTCGCCTTTTCTGCTCTCTTTCGAACAACCTTCAATGGTCCTCCTTTCCAGATGAAAATACGCTCAGAATTTGGGTGGACGAGTTGTTCGCCTCAAAAACAGTTGATTTGTAGAGTCGCGGAATCGAAAAGTTATCGTAGCGTTGGTAGACTGTTGTAAGCTGTGAAGGAAATTATATTATTGATGACAAAAGTATCTGTTATGCGTATCCGCTGTGTAACTTACGGAAAAACGCGCTCCGACCCAATACTAGAGTTCAAAAGTAAATTGTAATGAAGGGCTGTAAAAATAGTTGATAAAGAAATCAGTTATTTACAATATGATTATTTCTTTATTTTGAGAATGTGGACGCAAAACGTTAGTGAGAAACTGCACTTTACAAGTAAATATCACATAGCTGGATCGTTGCAGTGACGTCGCTGTTTAGTGGCAGATCACTAATTTCCACATCCTCCCTTGTTTATTCTACATCCGTGTTACGTTAATTATTGCACACTGGCACATCTCTTCTTGTTGTGTCTCTATATAAAGCCAGGTTATAAATATCTTTCCATTCGTATTTCATCTGTCATCACAGAATACTCACAGTGTGATGCGGAGCACACGACATTGCGACAATGAACTGACTGCCACACACTCAGAGCTGTTACAATAAAAATATTTCCAGAATGAGATTTTCACTCTGCAGCGGAGTGTGCACTGATATGAAACTTCCTGGCAGATTAAAACTGTGCGCCGGACCGAGACTCGAACTCGGGACCTTTGCCTTTCGTGGGCAAGTACTCTACCAACTGAGCTACCCAAGCTTGGATAGCTCAGTTGGTAGAGCACTTGCCCGCGAAAGGCAAAGGTCCCGAGTTCGAGTCTCGGTCCGGCGCACAGTTTTAATCTGCCAGGAGGTTTCAATAAAGATATTCTTTGCCTGACTAGTGCAGCTTTATCACTAGTACAATAAATGTTTTACTTACTTTTAAAACATATTCTACTTTTCAGTATAGTTTAACTGCTGAAAAAATTGATTACGTAGACAATATTATCCTCAAATACTAAAGTGCTCAGACAGAAATGACAATATTTATGTAAACAGTTCAAAAAATGGCTCTGAGCGCTATGGGACTTAACATCTGAGGTCATCAGTCCCATAGAACTCAGAACTACTTAAACCTAACTAACCTAAGGACATCACAAACATCCATGCCCGAGGCAGGATTCGAACCTGCGACCGTAGCAGTCGCGCGGTTGCGGACTGAAGCGCCTAGAACCGCCTCGGCCACCCCGGCCGGCAGAGACCGTAGCAGCAGCGCGCTTCCAGACTGAAGCGCCTAGAACCGCTCGGCCACAACGGTCGGCTGCAAACACTTTCTTACGCTCCTAATGGATGTCGTTACTGATTACGTTTACGGAACAGGAGGCCTTAATTTGAACTGTCCCAGATCGAGTTATGAATATGAATTAACAAACTCACAAATAAAAATTATCCTGTGCTTCTATGCTCCGCAAGTGAGTGACCTAATTGTATGTTATTGCCTTCCATAACTGTATCGTTATAGACGGTTAAGGTCGGGAGCGGTGGAACGGGTCATAAGTGTCATAACTATAGTCCTTCATCGTTGGCGTCAATTGTTATAGAATTATAGGACATGTTTCTTTCCTCAAGAATTACGGCGTTTTTGGAGAACGAAAATCAACACAGATTCCCCAAACAGTGATCTAACGAAACTCAGCTCGCTCTGATCCTGCATGAGATTCATAGCGCTGTAGACAAAGGCGCTGAGAGGTTGATGCCGTGTTCCGCGACTTCAGGAAAGCAGCTGACAGCGTCCCGCGGTGCCGCTAAGCGAAAAAAAAAAGAAAAAAAAGCTTACCGACTATCGGACCACATTTGGGACTGGATTCAGGACTTCTTTGCAGATAGAAGTCAACACGTCGGTCCTAACAGATCGAATCGACAGATCTACATGGTCGCGGATTAAAACAGTGGTCCAGGAAGTAAAGAATAATTTCTATTATTTGCGCCAGTAATCACAAAACTTTTGGCCCTGGAACTACCGTTTTCGGTCAGCAATAACCATCTTCAGATCTGTTTAATAACGTGTCCTAATATAATAAAGCCGTAGTGGCATTATCGTCCGACGCCACTATGGCTTCATTATATTAGGAAGTGTTATTAAGTAGATCTGAAGATGACCATTGCTGACCGAAAACCCTAAGGACCAAGATGTAAAAGGCAATTTAGAAATTTGTGGTAAGGTCGTATGGGACCAAACTGTTGTAGTCATCGGTCCCTAAGTTTACACACTACTTACCTAACGTAAACTAACTCACGCTAAGGACAACACGCACACCTATTCCCGAGGGAGGACTCGAGCCTCCGACGGGGGAGCCGCGCGGACCGTGACAAGGCGCCCGAGACTGCTCGGCTACCCCGCGTGGCAAAGGTAACTTCCGGAGTACCCCAAGGAAGTGTGACAGGATCGTTACGGTTTACAATGTATATCTAGCAGAAAGCGTCGGAAGCTCTTTAAAACTGTTCGTAGATCATACTGTCGTGTATAAGAAAGTATCAACGCCAGAAGACAGTATCGATTTTCAGAATGATCTTCAGAGGAATGATAATGGTGCATGCGTTGGCTGTTGACCATGAACGTAGATAAATGAAACATATTGTGCATACACAAGAAATGAAATTCACTACTGCACAATTACACTACTGAGACAAATTGCTGGAAACAATATTTACCGTAAAATATCTAGGAGTAACTGTCCAAAGCGACCACTTGAAACAAGTAGCAGGAAAAACAAATACCAGACAAGATTCACGGGAACAATCTTGAGGAAATTTAGCTCATCCACAAAGGACGCGGCATACAAGACCCATTCTTCACTAATGTTCACGTCTGGGACGCTTACCAGTTATGACTGACAAAATAAATGCAGAAGATCTACCGCAGAACGGAGCATTTCGCCACGGGATTGTTTTGTCGGCGAGAGACCGATACAGAGATACTGGACTGACTCCAATGGCACACGTTACAAGAGAGACGCTGTGCATGATGCAGAGGTTTACTATTGAAGCCGGCCGCGGTGGTCTCGCGGTTCTAGGCGCTCAGTCCGCAACCGCGCGCCTGCTACGGTAACAGGTTCGAATCCTGCCTCGGGCATGGATGTTTGTGATGTCCTTAGGTTAGTTAGGTTTAAGAAGTTCTAAGTTCTAGGGGACTGATGACCACAGATGTTAAGTCCCATAGTGCTCAGAGCCATCTGCACCATTTTTTTTTTTTTTTTTTTTTTTTTTACTATTGAAATTTCGAATGATCACCTTCCGGGAAGAGTTGGACAACATATTACTTCCTCGCTCACACATAAATACGAAATGATCACTAGGAGATTCGTGAAATTAGAACAAATACAGAGACTTACCGATCAATCTACCCACACGCCATTCGCGAGTGAAACGGGAAAGGGGGGTATAGTTAGTGATACTAGAGGTACCCTCGGCCACACACCATTAGGTGGCTTGAGGAGTATGATGCGGATGTAGATAACGCCCCAAAGCATAAGTATCGTATGAAGTACAAATTAAAAATTACGATTATATTGAAACATTTTGTACCGGGTGTTAAGCAATACATTCCATATTTTGAGAGGCGATAGTGTGCACGAAATGACGGCAATAATGTCTAGTGCAAATGTTTCCAAATACAGCCCTTCTGCTTGGTAGCTCTCTGCTTCCCGCAGTTTTAGCAGGAAACCTGTACACTGTTGTTTAAAGATACATGCAAGCCTATGTCCATCTGAATCTTTATTAGCGTATCGTGTAGAAATCTAAAGTATATAATTGAAGAAGCTTTCAAGATTTTTGGCAACATCATTAAACAACGAGTTGTATTACAGATTTGTTTTTCTTTAATCGAATTTTTATGTTGTTTACAAACTGCAACACCTCCCAAACATTTCACTGTAGTTAAGGACGTAGAAACATGGCCTTGCCTATATGTACTTCTTACAAAAATGGGACTCTGGTAGCTGGAGTCAAAGATTTTTGGTGGTTCTTGGGGTTTTCGTTCTTTTCTCTTTTCGTGATATTTCCACAAAAACTTTCGTCCCTTAATACATTTCTCTATTTCTGAGAAGTGAAATACCAATTAAGCTTTAAAACAGAATGAAGAATTTTCTTAAAAATCTTCATCCCTTATTTCAGCCCATTATGGGTTGAATTTCCAAAATCAATAAAACACTTATATTTTTATTTCTAACAGAGAATCCAAATACAAATTTTCATAGACCTCTGAAAATGTTTCATTCTTTATTTCACCCCCTTTGTCTTGAATTTTCAGAAACACTGAAGCACGTATTTTTTATTTGTAACCGACAAGTCAAATAGCAATTTTAATAGATATACGTATAAAAATACTGTAGTAGTTCGGTAATAATGATTTATTTAAAAAAATAACTTTCGCCCACTATCCCCTCCCCCCCCCTCTCCCAGTAGTTGAACTTCCAAAAATGCTAAAACATATGTTTCTTTATTTCTGACTGAGAAAACAAATACGAAATTTAGTGGATCTAGCTTCAAAATTTCCTTAAAAGCGATATATTTTCAAAAAATATTTCATCACGTATTTCACCCTCTTGGGGTGGAATTTTGGAAAATCTCTTCTTAAGTAGCCCCTACAGTACAGGGTCAACACCCTCTCCTAATTTCAAGTTTCTATCACTTGCGACTTGGGCCGGGCGATAATGAGCAGTCAGTGAGGACATATATATAAAACAATTGCTATAATTCTCTAAACGCTTTGCCTTACGCACAAAATTTGTAACTGCTACATTAACTTTATAATTTAAATCATTACACAGCTGTAGGTTTTCCAATAACATCGACGGATGACATTATCACCTGTTTTTTGAAGTAACAGGAATGGTGGAAGCCACAAACAGTTTCCAGTTTTGCGCATTGAATTTTTCGGACGGTGGCAACAGCTATGGCGTCCGAAGGTTCAACAACACCTGCGCCGGGGCGCGACCAGCCTGCCCAGCCCGGCATATCCCTGGAAACGTGACGGCCCGACCCGCCACACGTCACCGCGCGCGCAAGCAACCAACACACTTCGTGCGGCCCAGCTTGGCCAGCTGTACGCGAATACTGCAGTGGACCTGCCCCGCGAGACGATGCTGCTTTGGTCATGACATGTGACAACTCTACCGCAGAAAAAAATCTCAGATGAAAAGACAGTAGTGAGCAAAGACGTCAATTCACAACACTTCAGAAACTGGACAAAAAAAGTCATCCCCTAAAGAGACGCACCTTGACCCCACTGGTCGGAGGTGAAATTCCTCAGTCCCCACGGGGAATATTACGAAACGGGTGGATAAAGTAGGTGAAAAAGTCATTTTTAGGTGTAGTAATCCGAGAAGGATTTGACAGAACAGTGAAAGACCCGTCAAAACAAAGAACCTTGTGTCGATGACTTCGCCTAAGAATTACTAACATCTTTCGGAGAATCAACCATGAAAAAAACTAATCCACCCAATTAGTAAGAAATTCAAAAAGAATGTGACAATCCCAAAAGCATAGAAATCATTTTTAGACAAAAGTGACTATTACCGAGCCGGCAGCGGTGGTGTAGCGGTTCTAGGCGCTCAGTCCGAAACCGCGAGACTGCTACGGTCGCAGGTTCGAATTCTGCCTCGGGCATGGATGTGTGTGATGTCCTTAGGTTATTTAGGTTTAAGTAGTTCTAAGTTCTAGGGGACTGATGACCACAGATGTTAAGTCCCATAGTGCTCAGAGCCATTTGAACCATTTTGACTATTACCGAACAATATAACTCACGATAGCAAAATGTTATTATCTAAAGAAAAATGCAAATGCTAGTGCAAACCGACCTTGGGGAAGATTGATTTGAATTTTGGAAAAATGCTGGAACAGGTGAGGCAATACCGACCCTTCGAGTATATCATAGTAGTAACTAAGTGTTCGACAGAAGCTGGCGTACGAAATATTCTAAACACTGTCCCTACCACTTATCTCAGAAGAAACCTAGATATATTTCATTTGTAGCTAAGCTTTTGACAGTGTTGCCTGGAATACTCTTTTTGAATATACTTTATAGTAGCAGACATCTTTCAGCCGGCCGGAGTGGCCGTGCGGTTCTAGGCGCTACAGTCTGGAACCGAGCGACCGCTACGGTCGCAGGTTCGAATCCTGCCTCGGGCATGGGTGTGTGTGATGTCCTTAGGTTAGTTAGGTTTAATTAGTTCTAAGTTCTAGGCGACTGATGACCTCAGAAGTTAAGTCGCATAGTGCTCAGAGCCATTCGAACCATTTGAACCAAGCAGACATCTTTCGGCCAGGAATAGCATCTTTGCCTGATCTAGTCTGCTTCTTATGTCCTCCTTGGTTAATCCGATCCGTCATACGCCATTCTGTTTCCAAGCTATCAAAATCCCTTACGTCTTCTACTTCATGGTCTCCAGTTTTGATTTTAAGTTTATCGCTAGTCTCATTTCTGTCACTCCTCATTAATATCATTTTTCTTTCGTTTATTCTGTCCATTTACAATGATTAGACCACTGCATTCAACACGTCCTTTAAGTCTTCTTCACTTTCACTGAGGACTACAATGCCATCAGCAAATCTTATCGTTGGCACCCTTTGCCTTGCCTTCTCCTTTTAAACCCACTCACGAAGCTTTCTTTTATTTCCGTCATTCCTTCTTTGATTTGTAGATTAACAGCAGTGGCGTAGGACTGAACACCTTCCTTCTTCGTCTTCCATCTTTATTCTTCCCTCTTGGTTCTTCTACGTATTGTATGTTACCTGCTTGTATATATAGCTTATTCCTGTCTTTTCAGCATTTCAAATTTTTAGCATCCTGTATCTTGTCGAACACTTCTTCTAGTTTGTCAAGCCCTATGAAGTTGCCTTGATTTTTCTTAAGTCTTGCTTCCATTGTGAAGCGCTGGTACATTTACTTTTTCTGAAGCGAAACTGATCGTCGATTAACAGATTGTCAGTTTCCTATTCCTTTCTTCTCCAACTTGTCATATTTTACAATGAGCTGACTCCTACTGTGATGATAAAAACTGACTAAACAAAAGCGATCAGTTGATAAAACGTATTTTGTAATGGAGAGAGAAGAGTGTGTGTATATATGTGTGTGTGTGTGTGTGTGTGTGTGTGTGTGTGTGTGTGTGTGTTTGTGCGCGCGCGTAAGTATGTGGGCCGGGGGGGGGGGGGGGGGGGGGATGCGACCACAGCATGTTATAGTATGCAGGGCTGAAGTATGTAATGCAGACGTGAATAGACCTCCAAATAATACACTCGCCTGGAAAGTTGCTTAAAATAATTCTGGGAATGAAGATTGTAACTGCACACAGTGAATAATGTCAACAATTTTCTTTCATTATGTAGTCCGTAGGGTTTCCTTTCCAATGCGTTGTCAAGTAGACAGTTCCCTAGGCATGTTCATATTGGGAGAGCACCCGCTAGCGAAAATATGGTTACGATATCCGTTCCCGGTCCAGCACGCAATGCTAGAAGGTCACTAATGTTCATCCCACTTTCAACTCCCACAATGACTAAAAAATTGCATTTTTCCCATAATTCGTACATTTTGTTCGTCAATCATTTGCTGTATCATTGTGCTGACGGCATTTATGGAATTCTACCGTCGAACGACCCAGGCATATTGTTTGAAATACATTACTGTTGTTTTGGAGAATACCGTATTGCCGTAATAGTTCTTTTTTCTTCTTTTATTTAAGCGCACGAAAGTCACTGTTTTTACTTTCTACTGCTTCAGCTGCAATCTACGGCCATCGTTAGAGCCTGTGTTGCAGCGTAGCATACCTTGTAAACTGGTTGGACAAAAAACTATGGTAACACCTCAAACACATTACCATGCCTAATGCGGTACAGAAAACCCGTAGGCCCTCAAATCAGCTTCCGGTGGTCTCAGAACGGATAGGTCCTGAATAGTTTTCAAGAGAATCTTATACCATTCTTCCTGCCAAATAACGGCAAGTTGATGTAACGATGTTGGTGGTGGATAGAGATCATTACGCAGCCATCTTTACACATAAATCACTAAAGTTTAATAACAATGGTTACTGTGATGGCCAGGAGAGATCCGACAATTCGTCCTCGTGCTCACAAAGCCAGTCCTGGAGGACACGACCTGTGCGAAGAGGAACCCTGTCTTCTTGGAACACAGCAACGCTACTGGTGAACAAACATTGCAACATGTATGGATCCGATCAGCCAAAATGCTTACATGATCCTTGGCAGTAATGCCATCTTACGGAGTAACTATGGGGCCCGAAGTAATACCACGATGTGGCTGCCCAAATCGTGGAGGTCATGCTTTACGCTTGGGACGTAAACTCGGGTAGAAGTTAGAAAAAAGTTTGAAACAAAACTCATCCAACCAAATAACTTTCCTCCATTGCCTCATAGTTTAGGATATTATGGGTTCGGCTCCACTTTTTCCTGTTGTGGGCATTTGCGTCAGTGATGTGTGGGTTTGGAACTCGGCCTGCAATACTCGCTCCATGAGCTCCGTTCATATTGTTTTGCTGCTGACATTTGCATTTGCAGCTGTCGTCTCAATCTCCTGCTATGATCGTCTGTCACGATCAATCAACTCGACTTGGCAAATGATGTTCTACGCTTTCCCTGTACGCTGTATAAATCTTCGATACGGCGCCGCTTGAGACACCAAACACTTTCCGCTACATTGGTTACGGAAACGTCCATCATATGAGCACCAACAGTTTCCTCACACCCGAATTCACTTATCTCTGACATAATGCAATCACAATTGCGGAGAACACTTGTGAACACGACTGACGCAACGTATTGAGGACATTGCACGGGTGCAGTTCGTGGTCAAATTGCAATTATCTCGAACATAGTAAGTAACGGGCTAAAATTGATAGAAATAACTTATTACAACACTAGTGTTTTGCGGTTTATCCATAACGACCGCTGTTCTCAATTTCTATCTTTGTTCTAGCATTTATTTGGTAGAGAGGTGCCGTTATCTCCACACATATCGTTTAAGATTCTGTATGATGATCGTAGCGTACGACGATGGGACCCAGCTGCCTTGAGATCTCATCTCTTTTGTGTACCTACGGTTTCGACTGTCGTAATAAGTCTCTCGTACCGTTGCTTAACTGTTTGTTTTGTGCCACGGGAGCTAAATTTCCGAGCCGTTTCCGCACACCGCGACCTGATTTCCCAGTCAAGGCCATGCGCTCCTACTCTTTAAGTGTTCGTCAGGGCGAGCAGAATTCTTATGAAAGTTTAAAATCGCGTTTCATCATAACGGCGTGCGTACTGAGTCTTCACAGCGGCGTTACAAAATAGTATAGTCATCTTATTCCAAGAGTTTGTTGCAACAGGCTATCCATAGACTAGAGGGCGTAAAGTGGCGTCGGCTGTGGATGCTTTTCGTGCTAGAGTTTAACCAACTAAGAACTAGCAATGAATTTACTCCAAGCGACCACTATTAGACAATTTATACAATAACATAAAGCTTTTGTGACATTTGAAGATCAGAGTCGAATTTTGGAAATAAGTTAGTCATAAATATACGGCCTGGTGATGGCATAACGGATTTGGAGTAATTTTCTACCAGTTTTTCAACTTTAGTCAGCCACATAACGCACATACAAGTTCATTTTCAAGATGAATAAGGTCATTGGACCAATTGAGCTATAGAAAACTATGGCAGATGGCGATATTAGCTGTGAGAATGCATTTTGTTAGTTTAGAGAGAGGTGCCGACGGCGAACACGTGCGTGAGGAGAGCCCAAGCGGCGAAATCTGGATATAACCACTCTGGATTTACATTGAACAGAACTCATATCCAAACAACTCCCTCTACGACAGCACATTTTATGGATACCATTAAAGAATTATGTAATAGAAATTAAATAGTACAAAAGGGATTTGTGCAAGTAAAGTTTATCTACTAGAGGGCACAATTTCAGTTTATAAATTGCAAAGAAATACAGGTGACATAAATACTTTCCAAGGAATATATCTATGCAGATTAAAAACCATGTTTGATAGTGATCCAGTCAAAAATAATTGCCGTTAGTTTGAAACATGTCATCTATATTGGCAATTAAAGCTGTGTGAATAAATATGTTCCAGAATAAAACATATCGTAGTAAGACGTCACTACGACACACGCAGGCTAAACGTATTCTACGATAACTGCGCAGGAGCCGAAAGGGAACAGAAAAGTGTGCATTCAGAACATGGTTAATAACGCAATAGGTGTACCAGCTCTACTCTAAGGAAGAGAGAAATCCAACAAAAACTGCAAACGACAAAAGCAATAGGCAGCATGGATGAATATTCGTAGGCCAGTATAAGTGTATTACTAAAAGGTAATATTCGGACCAAAGTTGTAATGCAACGAAAGAAACCATCATAAAAGTTGTATACGAAAGAAAACGACAACAGAAAAGTTTTACCAGCCGCAAAATATGTCTCACAGCAGTACTATGAGGGTCACTCTAAAAGAAATGCACCATTTTTTTTAAAAAAGTCCAATTTATTTTTACAATATGTTGATACCTTCCTCAGAGGCAAAATGTCATTTTTCCACATCGTCTGTGCCCCTTTCACCTGCCTTAGGCCACCTTGGAACCAAGGCCTGTATACCTGCACGGTAGAATCAGCACCAGCACGTTTGAGCCACTGTTTAGCAGCCTTCACGACTAAGTCATCCTCAAATGTCGTTCCGCGAACGGATTCCTTCAGAATACTGAAGAGCTTGTCGTCACGGGGTGTCAGAGTAGGACTGTAGGTTGGGTGTACTGTTACGTGTGTAAGCCAAAGTCAGATTGTGAGCATGCTGCAAATTGTCGGGAGTCTGTGCAATGCTTGGTCTGCGGCTGTGCGACAGATTCCCAGTATTGCTACGAGCAATTTCAGTTTACCCAACGACTAACTGAAACTGTGATCAACAGCTTCGTGTCCAATACATCTCCTTCTATCTCTTGTGATGTTTCGTCATTTTTCTCGTTCTCATAACACAGCAAGTCTCGTGAAAGTATTGTCAATGCATGAAATCTTCAGTAACGTGAACGGCGTTTCTTCCGGAGTGAGATTCATATGAAGAAGTGTCGCTGTGGCAAACCTGCTTTCGCGCGATGCTCATGCTGTTAGGAATTTCTACGTTTAGAATGTTTCTACGACAGGTATCGTTCAAGGGAATTCACCAAATCTTCCTGGAGAATAGACGTAAGAAGAAAATATGAGAATCAAGAATGAAATATAAGAAAACTAGTATTTAAAAGTATTATATTATAAACGTGTGACACTTGTTGCGAAATTAATTATAAATAAATTGGTACAACGACCTTGTATGCCCTAACTTTATAAGAAACATTCGTGAAGTAACCTTCTGCGGACACGGGTATATAAATGAAAAACCAAATAAATAAATAAATAATCCGGTTTCGAACAAGGGAAGCAAAAATTAAAGGTTGCGAGGCTAGCCACTGTGCTACCAGTAGATCTGAACTTAGCGCGCGCTAAAAGTCAACTGAATTACGACGAAATTGACGGTTGTTTTCTAAGAAACGGTCGAGTGTATACGGATAAGCGGAGATAAATGTTGGCTTATTTTGGCTCCTCTTCCATGGCACTTGCGGTGTTCTCATCGTAAGCGCTAAAGCGACATATTAGAAGTCTCCTCGCAATGCGTTCGAGTCCAGTCATTTTCTTTTTTTCTTTCTTTTTCTGATCTTCTGCCGCTACAACCAGTCATGTCTCTCCGGGTGGTTATCAATGCGGTACGATCGTAGTGAGGTATAATAAGGAACTGCGATGAAATGAACATTTATTTACCAGCCACGCAAGCTCGTATTGTAGAAATGTTATCAAAGGTATCAAAACGTCCCTATGTAACATAGAGTTGACATGAGAGGCACGGAAAGTACTGCTTGTCGGCAGAGAATCGGAAACAGTAGAACACGAACTAGTCAATGGGCCATCTGTAATGGCCTTGCTGTTGATGGGACGTTAAATCTTCCTTTCCAGTAATGGGTGTCACCTAAGTAAGGAAGCCGTCAGGTACATTTCAACCCTTTCAAAGTTACCCTAATCGACTGTTTGTGGTGCGATTATGAAATGGATACACGAAGACACGAAGGACTGACCACAGCTAAAACAATATCAGTCAGACCCCATGTAATGGTGGACAGAGGCCCTGGAGCATTGCAGAGTAGGATTGTAAAAAACTGCATGAAATCAGGTGAAGAAATCGCTCGCCGGTTTCACAGTGCTGCCAGCAGTCCTGCTAGCACACTGACTGAGCGGGGGGAGTTAAAAAGAATAGTGTACAACGGTCGAACGGCTTCACATAGCCAGCAGTGGTTTTCGACGCTTCAGATTTTATAAAGAGTGACGCCACTGTACAGTGTACGAATGGAAACGAGTGATACGAAGTGACGAATCACGCTGAACCATGTGGCTACCCAACGGCAGGGATTTATTTTGGCGAATGTGCGACCAGCAGTGAGCTACAGAGGAGGTAATATTACGGTTTGGGGATGTTATTTGTGGTTAAGAGGTGGTCATGGGGGATTGGAATGCAGTTGTAGGAAACAGAGTAGAAGAAAGGACTGCGAGAGGATGTGCGCTTGTTAGTAGGAATGGGAGAGGAAAAAGACTAATTGAGTTCTAAATTAAATATCAGTTAGTAATAGTGAATTCTCTGTTAGAGGATCCCAAGAGGTGGAGACATACTTGGGAAAGGGCGGTAGATATGGGAAGACTTCCATTAGATTACATCTGGGTCAAGCAGAGATTCCCAAATCAGATACTGGATTGTAAGGTGCACCCAGGAGAAGACATAGGCTAAAATCCCAACCTAGTAATGATGAAGAGTAGGCTGAAGTTTAAGAGACTAGTCAGGAAGAATTAGTGCGCAAAGAAGTTGGATATGGAAGTACTAAGAAATAAAGAGATACGTCTGAAATTCTCTTAGGCTATAGACACCGAGATAACGAATGACTCAGTCGGCAGTACAGCTAAAGAAGAATGGACATCTATAAAGACGGCACTCATAGAAGTTGGAAAGAAAACAGTAGGTACAAGGAAGAAAACTGCGAAGAAACCATAGGTAACAAAAATGTTCAGGGAAGTCCAGGAATACAGAAATACAAGTCGCTGAGGGATGAAATAATACGAAGTGCAGGAAAGCTAAGACGAAATGGCTGCATGAAAAATTTGAAAAAAATCGAGAAAGCAAAGATTGTCGGAAAGACGGATTTAATATAGAGGAACGTAAAAACAACCTTCGGTGAAATTAAAAGCTAGTTTGCTAACATTGAGAGTTCAATGGGAATTCTCGCTGTTTTGACAGAGCGGATAGGCGGAAAGAATACACCGAAGGCCTCTACAGAGGGGAATACTTGTGCTGGTGACATGATAGAAGAAGAAACAGAAGATGATTTAGGAGACGTAGGAGAGCCAGTATTAGAATCAGAATATAAAAGAGCTTTGGAAGACTTAATATCAAATGTTAGAAAGCATGTAACATATCGTCGGAATTTCTAAAATGACTGGAGGAAGTGGCAACAAAACGACTATTCATGTTGGTGTGCAGAATGTATGACTGGCGATAAACCAGCGGCCTTTCGGAACAAAAGCATTGTCCACACAATTCCGAAGATACACTATGTTATCAAAAGTATCCGGACACCTGGCTGAAAATGACTTAAAAGTTCGTGACACCCTCCATCTTAATGCTGGAATTAAATATGATGGTGGCCCACCCTTAGGCTTGATGACAGCTTTCACTCTCGCAGGCATACGTTCAATTAGGTGCTGGAAGGTTTCTTGGGGAATGGCAGCCCATTATTCACGGAGTGCTGCACTGAGGAGAAGTATCGATATCGGTCGGTGAGGCCTGGCACGAAGTCGGCGTTCCACAACATCCCAAAGGTATTCTACAGGATTCAGGTTAGGACTCTGTGCAGGCCAGACCATTACATAGATGTTATTGTCACGTAACCACTGCGCCACAGGCCGTGCATTATGAACAGGTGTTCGATCGTGTTGAAAGATGCAATCGCCATCCCCGATTACTCTTCAACAGTTTGAAGCAAGAAGATACTTAAAACATCAGTGTAGGCCTGTGCTGTGATAGTGCTACGCAAAACAACAAGGGCTGCAAGCCTCCTCCATGAAAAATACCACCACCTCCGAATTCTACTGTTGGTACGACACACGCTGGCGGATGAAGTTCACTGGGTATTCGCCATATCCACACCCTGCCATCGGATCGCCACATTGTGTACCGTGATTCGTCACTCCATACAAGGTTTTTCCAGTGTTCAATTGTCCATTGTTTACGCTCCTTACACCAAGCGAGGCGTCGTTTGCATTTACCGGCTCGATGTGTGGTTTATAAGCAGCCGATCGACCACGAAATCCAAGTTTTCTCACCTCCCGCCTAACTGTCATAGTACTTGCAGTGGATCTTGATGCAGTTTGGAATTCCTGTCTGATGGTCTGGTGCCTATAACACATTTCGACCCTCTTCAACTGCCGGCGATCTATGTCAGTCAACAGCTGAGGTCGGCCTGTACGCTTTTGCGTTGTGCGTATCCCTTCACGTTTCCACTTCAATATCACATCGGAGACAGTGGACCTAGGGATGTTTAGGAGTGTGGAAATCTCGCGTACATACTTATGACACAAGTGACATCCAATCACCTGACCTCGTTCGAAGTCCGTGAGTTCCGTGGAGCGCCCCATTCTGCTGTCTCACGATGTCTAATGACTACTGAAGTCGCTGATGTGGAGTACCTGGCAGTAGGTGGCAGCACAGTGCACCTAATATGAGAAACGTATATCTTTGGGGGTGTCCGGATACTTTTGATCACATATTGTAGTTCTTGAGCCGACAAATGCGAGAATTATCACACAATCAGCTTAATAGCTTATGAGGCCAAGTTTCTGACAAGAATATCATACAGAAGGATGGGAAGAAACTTCAGGAGGTGCCAGGTGACGACGAGTTTGGCTTCAGGAAAAGTAAAGGCACCAGAGAGGTCATTCTGACGTTGCGGTTGATAATGAAGATAAGACCGAAGATAAATCGAGACACGTTTATAGTATTTATCTACCCGGAAAAAGCGTGTGCAAAGTGGCAAGATGTTTGAAATTCTAAGAAAAATAGAGATACTTTACGGGAAAGGGGGCCAGTATGCAATATGTACAAAAATCAAGAGGGAGAACAATAAGAGTGGAAGACAAAGAACGAAGGACTCGGTTTAGAAAATAGTGTAAGACAGGGATGTAGTCCTCCGCCCCTACTGTTCAATCAATACAACGAAGAAGCAATGACGAAAATAAAAGAAGGGTTCAAAAGTGGAATTAAAATTCAAGGTGAAAAGATATCAATGACAAGATTCGCTGATGACATTGCTGCCCTCAATGAAAGATAGGAAGAACTGCAGGATGTGTTGCATGGAATGAACAGTCAAATTAATGCCGAATATGGGTTGAGAGTACATCGAAGGAAGACGAAAGTAATGAGAAGTAACAGAAATGAGAACAGCGAGAAACTTAACATTTCAGCTGGGGATCACGAAGTAGACTAAGTTAAGGGATACCGCTAAACAGGCAGTAAAATAATCTATGACGGACGGAGCAAGGAGGACATCAAACGCAGACCAGCACTGGCGAAAAAGGCATTGCTGGCCGGGAGAAGTCTGCTAGTATCAAACATAGGCCTTAACTTGAGAAAGAAATTTCAGAGAATGTACGTTTGGATCACAACGTGAATGATATTGAGACATGGACTATGGGAAAATCAGAACAGGAGAGATGTGGTGCTACAGAAGAATGTTGAAAATTAGGTGGACTTGTAACGCACGAAATGGAGAGGTTCTTCACAGAATCGGCGAGGAGAGGAACTTGTGAAAAACACTGGCAGTAAGAAGGCTTCAGGGAATACCTTACACATTCATTCCAGCAAATGACTGGGGACATAGGATGCAATTACTACTGAGAGATAAAAGTTTGGCGCAGCAGAGAAATTTGTGGCGTGGCGCGTCAAACCAGTAAAAGATGATGACTCAAAAAAAGAAAAAAAAGAAAAGTGTGGTCCCCTTACTGCGCTTGTGTTTAAGAAGAGATTACATCCGGAAGCGTATTAAAATGTTTTTCAGCGTTGTGTTAGCCGGACGGAGTGGCCGAGCGGTTCTAGGCGCTACAGTCTGGAACCGCGCGACCGCTACGGCCGCAGGTTCGAATCCTGCCTCGGGCATGGATGTGTGTGATGTCCTTAGGTTAGTTAGGTTTAAGTAATTCTAAGTTCTAGGGGACTGATGACCTCAGAAGTTAAGTCCCATAGTGCTCAGAGCCATTTGAACCAAACCAGCGTTGTGTTCGGCGTACAATAGAGGACCAACTCGGACACCGCACTTTTCATAAAGCAGCATCTGTGAGTTAATGGTTTGTGGACAAGAAAATTTGTAAAATGGACAGACCTGTCTACAGACCCGACCTAAACTCAGCGGAATACCTTGGTGATGAGTTAGAATGTCAAACTTTCCAGACACCAGTGTACGACATCAGTATCTTCTCTAGTTGCGTCTCTGGAGGAACAATGTTCTGGCATTCCTCCACAGACACTTTACTGAAAGTATCGCAAGTAGAGTTGAAGCCGTCGTAAAGGCCAAGGGTGGTCACATCCGATATTAACATCCACTTGTAAGTGTACAGATACTTTTGATCAGCTGGTTGCATTGACCAATATAAAGCGTCCTATTTAACTAAATGACTAAAACTCGTTGAGTTTTAAGTACGTTCGCCCTACGCGGGCATCAGGTGGCTAGTGCTCTGCCCCCGTGATGTACTGATGAGATTACTGACAGCGAGGCGTCCGCACACCCGTTGCCTTTTCAAGACCTGCACCCTTTCTTTCTTTCTTTCTTTCTTTCTTTCTTTCTTCCTTCCTTTTCAGCAGTGGGCAGGTTGTCTGCTAACGAGAGCGAGCAAAGGTAGCATCGATTTTTCTACAATGTCTCCCACAGGCAGAAGCTATTCCTTTTTATAGTTCTCATTTTCTCGCCGAGGTACGGACCGAGTGCCATCAGCACTGTGACGCAGTCCCCACATAGGTGGCAGCTATTGGCCGCAGCTGTAGCCTGTAATGGGTTTCAGCTATTTCCGTAAATGAAATTGCAAGGTGTCCCACTAAGAGACTTCACAGCCATGGTGTACAGAGGAGATACACTTTGTTTACTCTTCTTATATGTAGGACAGGGTAGACAAAATAGTGCCTTTCGGTATTGACGTACCTCTTCTTAACGGCAAAGAAGTCACTTGTGAAACGCATAGGAAACACTCTTAATTAAATGTGAGTGGCCAATGACTGAAGATTGATTTCTTCACTGTGCTAAACGATGTTTCACGTAACTTCTGAGTGCTCAACCAACAGGGATGTTCATTTAGTGAGAAAAATATATAATCGTTTCGAATATAAAATCTTTCATCTGACTTTGTTGTAGATAGTCTGAATTCATAATTTGCAACGCCCCCCCCCCCCCTCTCGCTAATTGACAAAGATAAATGCACAGTTTTTAACGCTTGTTAAGGAGACATGGACGTCATGGAGGCCCAAAACTTGATTTTTTTATTCAATAAAATTCTTTGATTCTTTATGACTCTAAAAATATATACTTAGTGTAGCACCTCATCATTTTTGTATTTAAAGGCCTTTCTAAAGCAGATGCAGCATGTGAATGCTTATTTATCACACTACGCGTTAATTAATTTTGGCGCCGCTATTTCCACGGCAGCTCGTTTGCGTAATGTCCTTGAAGAAAATATCGACTGTACTATGAGGAGGGATTTACTGCAGTCAGCCTTTCTCTCGGTCCAAGTATACTGCTCGAGTTTACTTATGTTCCTCGTGTACGTTCGTGTTGTAAATTTGTTGTACCCAAATATTTTACAACGTAAAATTCCAAAGACGAAGTTTATTTGCAAGTCGCAACTTTTACGCTAATTAAAACAAACGTGAAATCGTAAAAATGAAGAAATTTTTACACCTTAGCGAAGTGATGATAGGCCAAAAATTTCATGTAGCAGTGCTTCAAAACGCAAGTTGGAGCATCTTACCAAAAATGAACGAGATGTTGCTTTGGAACAGTGAAAATAGTGGTTACATTTTAATTAGTAAGTGCAAGCTTTCAGAATTTGTTTTGCCTGTTGCTATGTATAGACCCAACAGCTGCATTTGCGAACACTTGGAAAAATCTGTTTTTTTTTTTTTTTTTGTTTTTTTTTTTTTTTTTTTTCATGTCAGCTTTTCAGATTGATGTGATGGACGTCATAACATGTTTTAACTATGGAGTAACAAGCACATTAAAAACCATGAGTAGACTGAGCATCAAAACTGGGGACAATACGAAAAGTGGGCTGCCACGAGTGGACAGTCAAAGTGTTGCTGAAGCTGAAAAAGTTGCTGAAAACATGACAAAGGAGGCCAGAATAACAAAGAAAAATAAAAGAAAACTTAAGAGGATGAAAGGGCCACTCAGACCCAACAGATTATGGAGCTGGAATGTTTTAACGTGTTATCATTGCGAAGAAAATGATACGCAAATATTTAGCTTCAATTTCCCATAATCAACGTTTTGTGTACTTAGGCATCTCATCCAACTTTAAAGTTACAAAATCAAAATTTTGCATGAATAACAACTTAGTGCTTGCCTACACAGTGAACCACATTATTCAAAGATGTATTAAATATTTTAAGGTATAGCACGGCCATATGTTCTTAAATTTTTAACGGAAAAAAAGGACTTCGTAATTTTCAGACTATTTTCTTAAAAGGTAGAATTCTCTTGGTGTAGAAACTTAAATTAGCACTGTGTTGCACAGAACAAAAGATCATTACTAAATCATTGAAGACGTTCAAACAGCACGTTCAAATCTTACGTGGTTCAGCCACATTGTTACCAGCTTCCATGCATGATAAGACAGTTACATATGGAGCATCTGTGTATTGATATGAATATAGACGTAATTCAGATATGAGTCCCTTCCCCACCCCATTCCTTTCCCAGCTTGTAACGTAATATAGTGTGATCCTATAACATACAATAAGGATCGATTAACCGTGCGCGTGAGGTAATCGGACTGTACCCGTAACCGCGATTGTATTACTAGTAGTTGCAGAGCTATCGGTTACATGGAGGGCCAGTATTGAAACTCCCTGGATGAATTGTCTATCAGTGGAATAGCAACCCTAAATGGTTTGTGGTCTGATCTCACTAGGTAGCCTGGGCTTGCGACTTTTCGTGACGGTAGGTACTCTATCAGCCTTTCGAAAGAAATTTCTGAAACTCATGGCAGGAAGAAGGCCCTTGTGCATGGCAGGAGCAGTGAAGAATAACAGAAAATTTCCGAATTCTGTCCCTAAGGCTTGTTGTCAAAAGGGGATAATTGTTCAATAATTTTGAGGGACTGCATTCGTGGTCTGTAGAATTCGTATTTCCTCTAGGTGGGAAGTGGTGTTTGTGAAGTGGGGAGAAGGTGATGAACAAATTTATTTCTTTCAGCAGCGATGCAAACAGAGAATCCTAAGGCATGTTACCGTGTACGGGCGTAGTTTCCTGTTTTGCGTCACGTCCGGTTATCTAAGACAATGTTGCTGTTTCGCTAGTGCACAGACGCTCAATAGACAGAGAACTCAAATTAGATTGAGGAGCCAGGTAACTAACGAGATGCACGGTGGTGTTTAGTGAACTACACGGGCATTGAAAGGTTTTAGTTGCAGCCTACAGATTGTATTTGTTTGCATAGAAATTTGAGTGTGGTGTCTTTGTGTAATAGTTTGTAGACATTACCTGCAGGTGAGGCGGTCCATCAGCTGTGAGCCGTGTACTTCTTGCAGCCCAGTGGTCAGACCTTTGAATATTTCCGACATTAGATAGCTGCATGGCCATTCAATATTAACTTCGCAGATATAATTGTGTCATCAGTTTATGAATGTTTTGATGTGGACCGCCACGAATTCTTCTGCTGCGCCAACCTCTTCATCTCTGAGTAGTTCTTGCACGTAACGTCTTCAGCAATATTTGTTGAACATAATCCTTCCTTTACGTCTGATGAGATGTACCTCATACTGTCTCTGCTTGTTGTTTGGATTTTCGGTATGGCCCATGCTACGCCGATTTGTGGAGAGCCTACTCATTCCTTATCAGTTCACCAAATTTTCAACATCCTCTTACAGCACTACATCTCAAACGCTTCGATTCTCTTCTGTTTCGGTTTTCCCACTGTCCATGATTCTCTGTCACACAATACTGGGGCACAAATGTACATTCTACGAAATATCTTCCTGAAGTGGACAAATTTTGGCCAGGAATGCCATATTTGCCCGCGGTAGGCTGCTTGTATGTCCTCCTCGCTTCGTCCTCCATTTTAATTCAAATAAACCGTTATTTACCATGAACCGTTTCGGTAAACAGAGTTGCCTTCCATTTGACTATCATTTGCAAGGTATGCCACCACCCTCACTTGGAATGTAGAAATTCCATGGAAACGTCTTGACCGCTAAAAACTTTATTTTTGACGCGTTTCGAGTCATCATCATCAGATAAGTGTGGCAAAATTTACACAAAAGACAAATTAGAAAAGCTAGTTCATAACAATTACAAGGCATATGTAACATTAGGAACGCATGTACTGGCCGTGCGGTTAAAGGCGCTGCAGTCTGGAACCGCAAGACCGCTACGGTCGCAGGTTCGAATCCTGCCTCGGGCATGGATGTTTGTGATGTCCTTAGGTTAGTAAGGTTTAACTAGTTCTAAGTTCTAGGGGACTAATGACCTCAGCAATTGAGTCCCATAGTGCTCAGAGCCATTTGACCCATTTGAACGCATGTACATACAAAGTACAAGAACTTAAAATGTGCTTAGGAAAGCTTGTACAAGTGAGCAATGCAAGAGAAACGTACAATCCCTGTGCAGCTGACGTTAGGCGTATTTGCAAAACATGTTATTAGGAGATTTCGCATGCCATACTGAAGACAGCAGACTCGAAGACCGTATTCCGTATTATGTCAGTTTGGCATGAGATAGCGTTGATTTCAAAGATTGAGAAACCAACGAAACTTTCATAATACACAAAATAACGTAATTATTCCTACAGCATTACATCTTTTTTCTGTAAGCGTCGTATACTCAATGAGCAAATAAAACAGGATACGTTATGAGTCAAAACCTGTCATGGGACATACACAAAGATCGTACAGCATATTTTGCAACTTGGCACAATGTCCAAATATCCCATCGAAAGAGAAAGCAAAGCAAAGGCCACCATTATAAAGGAAGACATTGCAATTTTTTAATTATAGTTTTCCAAAGAAAGCAAGAAAGCGTCAACCTATTGATACCATAGATGGGTGATGTCAAAAACAAACCATGTCACAAAACGGTAATGGACAGGAATAAGGGGAGTGGCTATGGGGGAGGCACCGAGGGCAGGGTAGGGGGCAGACGGTGGAGAGGGTAGGGAGAGGGGAAGGTGTGTAGGAAAATAGGCAGAGGTTGGCGCTGGGAGGAGAACCGAGGAACCACGTAGTATCTTTTGCTAATACGCCTAACGACAATTGCACATTAAATTGTACGTTTCTCTTGTATTACTCACTAGTATGAGCTTTCCTAAGCATACCTTAAGTACTTCTACTTACTATGTACTTCGATTGGTGATGCTACATTGGCCTTGTAGTTATTACATATTAGCTTCTCTAATTTGTCCTTTGTATAATTTTTGCCTCACTTATCTGATGATGACGACACGAAACGCGTCATAAATAACGTTTTTGGCGATCGAGACGTTTACATGGAATTACTACGTGCCAAAACATAGTTATGGGAGCCCTGTATACCACAGATAAGGTAACGGTAACTCTGTTTACCGAAACCGGTCCTCGTAAATAAAGGTTTAATGAATGCGATTTTGGCTGAGAAGTTGTCTTTCTTCAAGTTGAATATTTATAGATCGCCCCTTAGTAATCAGTATGAACAAGTTTACTTGAAAAGAAACAGTACTCCTTAACTTCGTCTGCCTCGAGGTCATCAACGCTGGTCTCATTTCTGTAATCTTCTTTGCTTTTGTCTTTCTTTGGTTGACTGTCAAATCATTGTTTATTCAATTCAACCGATCCTGAAATTCGTCTTCGCTTTCTCTGAGGATGGCAACGACATCATCGAAACTTATCACAGATGTCCTTTCAACATGAATTTTAATCCCGCTATTTCTTTTATTTCCATCATTGCTTCTTAGTCTTATAGTTCGAACAGTAGTAGCAGAAAACTGCATCCCTGTCTTACACCCTTTTTAATCCGAGCACTTCGTTATTGATCTTCCATTCTTATTGTTCCCTTGCGGTTCTTCTACGTATTGCGTATGAGCCGGCTTTCCCTACAGCTTACATCTATTTGCATGAGAGTTTCGAACATCTTACACCATTCCGCATTGTCGAAAGTTTCTTAGAGGCCGACAGACCCTGTGAACGTGTCTAAAGCGCAACTTCCGAAACGCCTCTCTGGAGCCTTTACTTTGGAGCAGTGAGAAGTTTGGGGTTCAAGATTAATACGGGTCCGCACTATACGTTTACTAGTAAACCTGCGGAGCAGTGTGTCGCCCTGCCGCACATCCTCACACGGGACGTGATTCTCATAGCGAAGCCGGCCAGACGTGGTGTCAGTCGTGGTTGCTGCACGCTCGGAAATGACCTTCTACATCTCACGGAACGTGGTCCGCATCGTGGTTCGCGACCGGCTGCATCTGACGGACAAAGCAAACAATTTCTTTACGAAAACGGATGCGAATTAAACAGCTCCCTTAACTCTGTCAGCAATTGTCGAAGAGCAGCGCAAAAAATTGCGAAGAAGATTCTGGACTCGTTGCTGGCTTGAACAACGAATTGCTGGCAGACCAATACTACATGATACTGTACAAAAATCGGAGATATATATATCTTGTTGTTGTGGTCTTCAGTCCAGAGACTGGTTTGATGCAGCTCTCCATGCTACTCCGGTGCAAACTTCTTCATCTCCCAGTACCTACTGCAACCTACATCCTTCTGAATCTGTTTAGTGTATTCACCTCTTGGTCTCCCTCTACGATTTTTACCCTTCACGCTGCCCTCCAATACCAAATTGGCGATCCCACGATGCCTCAGAATATGCCCTACCAATCCATCCCTGCTTCTAGTCAAGTTGCGCCACAAGTTTCTCTTCTCTCCAATTCTATTCAATTCCTCCTCATTAGTTATGTGATCTACCCATCTAATCTTCAGCATTCTTCTGTAGCACCACATTTCGAAAGCCGATATATACCAGCAGAAATTTACGCAATTATATTTCCATCTCATTTTCGGTTTGAAATTGAATATATGGAAAGTATAGTCAGTTTGCTTAAGCACAATATCAATACTCTAGTTTGCGCACGCATAATGTCCATATTCTTTACGTTGTGTTGACTACCACCACTCTGAAGAAACATAGTTCATCAGATAGGTCACAAGATCGAGATTCGTTTCGTACTTTAATTCGAAAGAAAGAGGACATTCTTCGAAGCTGTTCAACATCACTGAAACACTTTACCTGCTAGATACATACATTAGGCAGTCCAGAAAACCAAGAAAGCATATATATATATATATATTTTACAAAGTTTCAAAATATGAAAAGCTTTCAGTGTATTTGTACCATAGACTGGCAGTCACCTTAATATTTCTGGCCACGGGAAAAAAAAATTGTCGTTGCCCTGCGTAAGAAGAATTACAGCAAATACACTATTTGTAATAAATAACATCGACTATTGCAGATAATACTTACGTTAAATTAAAGAACCAGAATCTTTTAGAAAACAAAAGGTGAGAAAGTCTTGAAGTAGCTAGATTCGAATTATACGGTTAACACTTCTAACGGCTGTATCTACAACTTTCATTAAGATGTACTTTATGACAAATGGTACCAGAGACGATTTGTTTTTGATTGATAATCATCGTGCAGTAGCTCTGAAATGGTAAACTTTCGTAGCACACAAGTTACAACACTGTTGTTGTTGTTGTTGTTGTTGTGGTCTTCAGTCCTGAGACTGGTTTGATGCAGCCCTCCATGCTACTCTATCCCGTGCAAGCCTCTTCATCTCCCAGTACCCACTGCAACCCACATCCATCTGAATCTGCTTAGTGTATTCATCTCTTGGTCTCCCCCTACGATTTTTACCCTCCACGCTGCCCTCCAATACTAAATTGGTGATCCCTTGATGCCTCAGAACATGTCCTACCAACCGATCCCTTCTTCTGGTCAAGTTGTGCCACAAACTCCTCCCCAATCGTATTCAGTACTTCCTCATTAGTTATGTGATCTACCCATCTAATCTTCAGCATTCTTCTGTAGCACCACATTTCGAAAGCTTCTATTCTCTTCTTGTCCAAACTATTTACCGTCCATGTTTCACTTCCATACATGGCTACACTCCATACAAATACTTTCAGAAATGACTTCCTGACACTTAAATCAATACTCGATGTTAACAAATTTCTCTTCTTCAGAAACGCTTTCCTTGCCATTGCCAGTCTACATTTTATATCCTCTCTACTTCGACCATCATCAGTTATTTTGCTCCCAAAATAGCAAAACTCCTTTACTACTTTAAGTGTCTCATTTCCTAATCTAATACCCTCAACATCACCCGACTTAATTCGACTACATTCCATTATCCTCGTTTTGCTTTTGTTGATATATCCTCCCTTCAAGACACCATCCATTCCGTTCAACTGCTCTTCCAAGTCCTTTGCTGTCTCTGACAGAATTACAATGTCATCGGCGAACCTCAAAGTTTTTATTTCTTCTCCATGGATTTTAATACCTACAACACTAAAAGCATCAAATATGGGAGCATTTACTTTCATTTTATTATAAGAAAACGTACCGAGAAAGGCCAAATACGGCGTTAAACTCCATACAGTATGGCGTCTCCTAAGTTCTGCTTGTGATGTAAAAGCAGGACGCATCTGACTGGCTACGTTCCTCTCCACAAGGCAAAAATCTGACATTGCACATACTTCAGTTCACGCTTTGCAGTGTGATGGAACGTGAAATTCCACCGGGGCCAACGAGATGTAGGAGTGCTGTGCCACACGCCACACCACATCACAGTACAGGTTTTAAGAGTTGCAGCGGCCGTCTCCAGCAGTTAGCGAGCTACCATTAGAGATCACGTTAACACTTCGTAACTGGGCGTTTAAACAGACACACGCTCTCGCTAACATACGCTGAGGTGAAGTCGTGGGAAACCTCCGAATATCGTGTCGGACCTACTTTTGCTCAGGGTAGTGCAGGAACGCGAAGTGGCCTGGGCTCCACAACTCCTTGGAAGTCTCGTGCAGAAATATTAAACCATGCTGCCTCTACAGCTGTCCATAACAGTGAAAGTGTAGCCGGTGCAGGATTTTGTGCACGAACTGCCCTGTCGATTATGTCCCACGTCGGGCGATTTGCGTGGTCAAATCGTTCGCTTGAATTGTCGAGAGTGTTCGTCAAACCAGTCGCGAACAATTGTGGCCTGGTGACATGGCGCATTGTTATCCATGAAAATTCCATTGTTTTTTGGAAACATTAAGTTAATCAATGACGGCCAATGTAAGGAAATGAAACACCTACAGCCAACCTCATCATGTCATTTATTGTATGGCTACCAGTTTCTGTGCTGCAGTGGAGGGGCAGGGGGGAGGGGGGGGGGGAGGGAATTAACACGATCCGTATACACGACGCATCAGTGGCCAACATCTCTAACTGGCTTTCTCTAACTACCTGTAACAGTGATGTCTCTCCAACCATCAACCATCAATTTGAGTTGGAGAGGCGCTGCAAGCGATGTCGTGGTTTCAGCAAAGGTAGTTGTGTCGGTCTCCTGCTGCCATAGCCCATTAACGCCCAATTTCTCATCACTATCCTAACGAACAGGTTCGTCTTACGTCCCTGATTGATTTCGTCAGCCACTTCATGCAGGGATGATTGTCTGTTAGCACTGACAACTCTAGGCAAACCTCTGCTCTCGGCCGTTAAGAGAAAACCGTCGGCCACTGCGTTGTCCGTAGTGAGATATAATGCCCTGAAATGTGCTTTTCTCGGCACACTTATGATACTGTGGAGCTCGGAATACTGAATTCCCTAACGATTTTCGAAATGAAGTGTCTCATGCGTCTAATTGCAACTACCATTCCGCATTCAAAGTTTTTTAATCCCCGTCGTGCGGCCATAATCATGTCCGACACCTTTTCGCCTGGATCACCTGATTACAAATGACAGTTCCGCTGATGCACTGCCCTTTTATACCGAAGAGTACGCAATAGTACGACCATCTGTAAATGTGCGTATCGGTATTCCATAACCTTTCTCACCTGAGTGTATGACAAAGTTCAGGACTTTATTGGGTACCTATTCATTCGGAAAGACGACAGTTCAAAACCGCGTCCTGCCGTCCCGATTTTGCTTTCCCGTGATTTCCCTAAATAGCTTCACGGAAATGCGGGATGGTTCCTTTGAAAGGGCACGGCCGATTTCCTTCCCCTTCCTTCCCTTATCCGAGTTTGTGCTCCGTCTCTAATGACATCTTTGTCGACGGGACGTTAAACGCTAATCTCCTCCTCCTCCACCACCTTTTTATTGATATTCTCATTCTCAACTTGGTCGAGAGCGTAGCCGAGAATTCGCAACTAGCGTGAGAAGTTCGTTGCGGGGCCCGTATTTCACGCCGACCCCGAATTCCACGCTGTGACGTCACCAGCTCCTCGTGGACGTACATTAACACGTCCCGCATGAGGATGTCTTGACGTCTGGATTAAGGCTCTGGCGCCTGTAAGATTTCGTGCGATGGTACGGAATCTCCGAAGATGGACGAAAGAAACCTTTCAGGTGCTAATTTCACGCTATCGCTACGAGTGGAGTCGCCATCGCAAGAATTATGGGCCCATTTCCGCTCGTAATGGGTGTGACAGTAAATAAGTGCCGGCTGCAGTCTCTTATGAGGCAGACGACACGGCTGGTCGTCAGCGAGAGGCGTCGCACCAGAACAAACGGATTACGGCGACACGGGGCACCACCGCAGCGCGGGCGGCGACTTGTTTATGCTTATGAGGTGCGTAACAGTGCGGCCGGCTGGCTGTGATGGGGCCGCACGGTAGCGCCCCGTGGGAGCGCCACAGAGGCAGCGCCGCCATCTCGCAGGTGCGAGCCGCGGCGAAGCCCACGCCGTAACTCGCGGCGCGGAGAAAATTGCAGCGCGCCACTCCGCCGTGAAACGCTCCCCTGTAATTACCCGCGCCAGGGGCGGCCGGGACGGGACCGGGCCGCCGGGCACCGCCTCCGCGGCCGCGCCTCCGCTCCCCGCCGAAAGGTGGCGCCCTGCGCTTCGGGATTTATAAACCTCATTTCGATAGCAGAGTTCTTCGTTTCTACACAGTACGCTTAAAAAAGAAGTGACGCACGTGTTTGCAGGAGACAGGGGCGTATGAAAACTGTGCGCCCTGGCAGTTTTCCGCTCGTACAAAAACCTGTGAAATCTGCGTCCAGTATTCACGAATGTACACTGAGAGTCCTCCTCCACTGCAAACGCTGTCTACGCCGACAGTGAGGTTGCGTGCTGTTCTGTCCGAACCACGTCGCCGCCATCATGCAAATGACAAGCGACGTAAAACATCTTACAGGCGGAAAAAAAGAACCACACCAATGGTTGACATAATTTGGTAATTAAAATCCTTCTTCGTGTGGTACCACATCACTGTATAAAATACTTTAATTATAAATTGATTAATTCCGCCTCTGGTAGCGTGACAGAATGTCAATTCTAAGGGCTCGTGTTCGATTCCCGGCTGGGTCGGAGATTTTGCTCCACTCAGGGACTGAGTGTTGTGTTGTCCTCATCATCATCATTTCCTCCCCATCGACGCTCAAGTCGCCGAAGTGGCGTCAAATCGAAAGACTTGCACCCCGCGAACGGTCTACCCGATGGATGGCCCTAGTCACACGACATTTACATTTAACTGTTTAATCAACGTTTCGACCTTATTACTGCTGCCTTCCTTACGGCCCCGTGGAAGACTTAACAGCGCTGTGTAAGTTCTATGATTTCTGGTCCCCCTGCCAGTCTGATTCGGGGTGTTGCTCGTGTAATTGTATTGAACGAAACAACTGAGATGCCTCGCTACGGGATAACACGTTACAGTTGTCGAGAAGCATTGCCGGTTTCCAAGACTACTGAAAACACTGGTGTGAAGAGTTGCACTGGTAACAGTGTTGCGCAGAATAAATTGAAAGGATTTGTCTCTACCTTGATCCCTGATGGTCCTATTTTTTAGGATGTGTATTTAATTTTAGTATTAATAATAATAATGTGTAGGTTGGAACTTAAATAGTGGCAACTATTTATTCACAGCCGATAAAAAAAAGAGTTACATGTTTGCACCTGTTACTGTCCTTCAAACTAGTCACCAGCGTAGTGTGTAACCCGTTGCCAGCGATGTGGGAGGCGAAGTATACCGTTGGCAGAGCCTGTTCTGTTGGTGGTGCGAATTGAGCGGTCTACTGCCTGTCGAATCTGTGGAACAGTTCTGAAGTGAATGCCACGAAGTGGTTCCTTCATCTTAGGAAACAAACTTTCACGTGTACCAAAGCAGTCGGCCATCTACATCTACATCATATTCCGCAAGCCACCTATTGGTGTGTGGCGGAGGGTACTTTCGGTACCACTATCTGATCCCTCCAACCCCGTTCCAGTCGCGAATAGTGCGTGGGAAGAATGATTGTCGGTAAACCTCTGTATTGTCTCTAATTTCTCGAATATTCTCCTCGTGGTCAATAAGTGAGATGTATGTGGGGGGGAAGTAAAATGTTGTCTGACTCCTCCTGAAAAGTGCTGTGCTGAAATTTCAGCAGTAAACCTCTCCGTGATGCACAAAGTCTCTCTTGTAACGTCTGCCAGTAGAGTTTGTTTAGCTTCTCGCTCGCCAGCTAAATGATCCCATGACGAAACGCGCCGCTCTTCGTTGGATCTTCTCTATCTCCTCTATCAGTCCTACCTGATTGGGATCCCAGATAGATGAACAACACTCAAGAATCGCGCGAACAAGCGCTTTATAAGCTACTTCCTTCGTGTATGAGTTACATTTCCTTAAGATTCATCCGATGAATCTGAGCCTTGTGTCTGCTTTTCACACTATCTATTTTATATGGTGATTCCACTTAAGGTCGCTCTGGATAGTTACGGGTAGATATTTTACGGCAGACGCTGTCTCCAGCTGTTCGTCATCAATAGTGTAGCTGTACCGTAGTGAATTTCTTGTCCTATGTTTGCGCAATATATTACAGTTATTTACTTTCAGGGTCAACTGCCAGAATCAGCACTATTGATCAATTCCCTAAAGGTCGGTCTGCAAATTCTTACCATCTTCTGGCGTTGCTACTTTGGTGTAAACTACTGCATCATCTGCGAATAGCCTTAAAGGGCATCCGACGCTTTCTACTAGATCATTTGTATATATTATGAATATCAACGGTCGTATCACACTTCCCTGTGGTACTCCGGATATTACCTTAACATCTGTCGATTTAGTTTCGTTAAGAGCGACGTGTCGAGTTCTGTCTGCAAAAAAATGGTTGAAATGGCTCTGAGCACTATGGGACTCAACTGCTGAGGTCATTAGTCCCCTAGAACTTAGAACTAATTAAACCTAACTAACCTAAGGACATCACACACATCCATGCCCGAGGCAGGATTCGAACCTGCGACCGTAGCGGTCTTGCGGTTCCAGACTGCAGTGCCTTTAACCGCACGGCCACTTCGGCCGGCGTTCTGTCTGCAAGAAAGTCTTGAATCCAATCGCAGGTCTGCTCCGTAAGCTCGTATTTGTTTCATTAAACAGCGATGCGGGACGATGTCAAATGCCCTACTGAAATCAAGGAACACAGCATCAGCCTGAGCGCCATTGTCCACTGCGCTGTGGAGCTCATGGAGGAACAGAGCGAGCTGAGTTTCGTAGGATCTCTGTTTGCGGTATCCATGTTGATGTTTACAGAGGAGCTGTTCATTTTCCAAGAACGTCAATTCTTGAGCATAAAACATGTTCCATAATACTGCAAGAGATTGACGTCAACGATATAGATCTATAATTGCGTGGATCTGTCTTACGGCCTTTCTTAAAAACGGGAATGACCTGCGCTTTTTTCTAGTCGTTAGGTACCTTCCGTTGCTCAAGTGGTCTACGATAAATTACTGCTAGAAACGGAGCAAGTTCTTTCGCACAATCTTTATAGAATCTTATCTGGTCCTGAAGCCTTTCCACTACTAAGCGATTGCAGCTGCTTTTCAATTCCGCGATCGGTTATCTCGATATCTACCATTTCGACATTCGCACGATTGAAAAGATGGACAGGGCTACGATCTTCCGCGGTGAAACAACTTCGGAAGACCGAATTCAGTATTCCGGCCTGCTCTCTGTTATCTTCTGTTTCGGTGTCGGTGTGGTCGCTGAGAGGAAGCCCTAGACGCTCGATAAAATTTGAAACGAAACTCGTCCGACCAGGCCATATGTTTCCAGTCATCAATAATCCAATGTCTGGGTAAAGCTTTGTGTCGTGCAGTCATCAAGGGTACAAGGAGGGGCCTTCTGCTCCGAAAGCCCATAGCGATGTTTCGCTGAATGGTTCGCACGCTGACACTTGTTGATTGCTCAGCATTGAAATCTGCAGCAATTTGCGGGAGAGTTGCACTTCTGTCACGGTGAACGATTCCTTCACTCCCCGTTGGTTCCGTTCTTTCAGTATCTTTTTCCGGCCGCACCGATGTCGGAGATTTGATGTTTTACCGGATTCCCGATATTCACGGTACATTCGTGAAATGGTCGTACGTGAAAGTCCCCACTTCATCGCTACCTCAGAGATGCTGTGTCCCATCGTTATTGTAACACCACGTTCAAACTCTCACTTCAGTCTTGATAACCTGCCATTTGAGGCGTAGCGCCATATACCGATCCTGCCTTGGAGGTGGTTAAGTGGGAGATGTGTCTCAGAGCTGGATAGTGACAGATGGTGACGCGAGACTGGACGCGCACTTAGTTTATGTATGAGCCGATAGAGGACAGTATTGGATAGGGGACTGTGATTTAGTTTCGATTGTGCCCACTAGAGTGCACTAAAGTAATACTATGTTTTTCATAAACTGTTCTAGTATTTTCATAAAGTGTTGTTATGGTTCAAATGGCTCTGAGCACTATGGGACTTAACATCTGAGGTCATCAGTCCCCTAGACTTAGAACTACTTAAACCTAACTAACCTAAGGACATCACACACACCCATGCCCGAGGCAGGATTCGAACCTGCGACCGTAGCAGCAGCGCTGTTCCGGACTGAAGCGCCTAGAACCGCACGGCCACATCCGCCGGCAAGTGTTATTATGTCTTTTTGTGTATGTAAGATGTTATAAATGTGTTTTAGCAGTATGAATGATGCGTGAGTGTGGTTTAAGGCTAATACCAAGATAATTGTTTAACGAGTTATGTAGTGGGATTTAGTGTGGGAACATTTCGAAGGAGTATGGATGTAGACAAAGGGGATTTTTGTAGAATAGATTTGTAAAGTAAGTTTATGGTAAAGGGAAAGTTAACTCAGGTATAAATAACAATAGTAAATAACTTTATGCATAAACAAAACTTCAGCATATTAGATAATTACGTCGGTAAAAAGTGCAGTCGTTAGGTTTACTATTTTGCGATTGGTTATTGATGAAAAGCGCGGACTGACGCGGGAGAATGTTGTTTTGCTATTGGCTGTTGAGTAAACTGACCAATGGTAAAGCAATATTTTTCGCGCGCCTTTCGCTGCTGTTAGAGAAGACTTAGAGTATTCTAGAGAGGAGTCAAAGCCCAGCCATGAAACGATTCGGACGTGTGTAGTAGTAGTAGTTCCGATGGAAATGATAAGTTGCCCGATCTAGCAGTGTTCCATACATCAAAAGTGCTGTAAAGTAACGGCATAATTATTCCGATGGGTGTGTAGAAATTTCAGAATTTTTTAGTGAATTTTGTGAAGAGAAAAGACATAAACATCGCGTGGCGTATTGAGCAGGTCGGTGGCTAAAAACTGTGACTGCATTAGGTACCGACAGGCTTAATATTTGTCGAGCATTCTCAATCAAAAACAGTCCCTATTTTTGTAGCTGTTACGTTTTCTTGAAATGCAACACCATAAACTTGCTAACGTGAGTTAAAGGTATTGTGAGTCACTGTGTTATGACTAGCACGGGCTTGGCAGTGATACTTGTTCACCTACGTTTCAGAATATATTAATTAAGGACAAAATTTCCAACGTTTCATTTCATGTGAAAACTTTTTCCCGAAACTTAGATTAGTGACTTTAATTGCAGCCGGGTTCACGTCGAAGTACAGTAGGTTTCGCTCGGCTTCCCTACTAATGATCTGCTGAGACAATCTTGACAGGTAGGTGCAGGTTGGTCGTAAAGGGACGGAAAGAACCGTGCCGCCGCACATTATAGCAGCAGTAACCGATCTAGCAACTGCGCCAAACACTTGTTGTCTTGTATAGGGGTTGCCGACCGCATCGCCATATTTTCCCTGTTTACATATCTCTGTATTTGAATACGCATGCCTATACCAGTTTCTTTGGAGCTTCGGTGTACGTTACAGTATTGACAGAGATGAAAGCACAGTGCGGAACACGCATAAAACTATTTTTTACTGATGTCACACGTGTCTTCAGCTGAGGGACCCCCCCTAGCCGGATGAGACACTTTGGTGACTCCGCGTCGGAACTGAGGGCGAATGCCTACTTTTGAGACGGCGCTGCGCGGAAGTAGCGCAGTGCCGGACAGGCAAACAGCGATTTCCCTCCCGAAGCGGCGAGCCGGCCGCTGCTTTCTAGCAGTCGTGTTGACAGGCCGCCGCTGTCCTCGCGGAGCCCCTGGCCCCTGCAGCCAACGCTGCACGCAGCCCGCGTCCCCGTATTAGGCGTGACGTCACGTCGGGGAAGAAAACGAACGGAGGTCGAGGTCTCGCGCCGACGAAAGTTATGCAAATTGCCGCGGTTCCGGGAGGTTACGCACATCTGCTTGAGTCACTTTGCAAGTCTCTCCGTCATTATGTCAAGTCCGACTTCAGTTGTATCTCTGACAGCCGGGCGGTTGCTTTCATCATTGTGAGGCAAACGCGTTGCGAGGAACTCTATCTCTCGCTGTGCTTTCCGAAAATCTCGTTTTCTTGCTATGAGGAACACCAGAAAAAAGAAAAATTTCCTCGATACGAAAACTACGAGGTTCAGTATACTGACACATATTATCTCGCTGGCATCTACAACATCTACGTGACTACTCTACTCTGCAATCACACTTAAGTGCCTGGCATTGGGTTCATCGATCCACCTCCAGACTCACATTTCTCTACCGCTCCACTCTCGAACAGCGCGCGGGAAAAACAGGCTCCCATGTCTTTCCGTAAGAGTTTGATTTCTCCCATTTTATTGCGATGATCATTTCTCTCTATGTAAGTGGGCCCCAACAAAATATTTTCGCATTCGGCGGAGAAATTTGGTGATCGGAATGTCGTGAAAAGGTCTCGCTGCAACGGAGGAGGAGGAGATTAGTGTTTAACGTCTCGTCGATAACGACGTCATTAGAGACGGAGCACAAGCTGGAATTAGCAAGGTTGGGGAAGGAAATCGGCCGTACCCTTTCAAAGGAACCATCCCGTCATTTTCCTTAAGCGACTTAGAGAACTCAAGCAAAATTTAAATTTGGATGACTAGACGGGGATTTGAACGGTCGCCACACAAATGCGACGGCAACGCGCTGCGCACTGCGCTATCTCAGTCGGTCGGATAAATGAGGTTCCACTGCACATGGTGATTTGCTTTACTGACCCACTAAAATAGCTTTAGGAAAGGTAAAGACACGAGAGGGCGATCCTGGCGTTGCGTTTGATAACAGAAGCAAGACGGAGCAGAAATCAAGTCACGCTCATAGCATTTGGCGACCTACGAAAAGCGTTCGACAATATCAAATGGTGCAAGCCGTTGGAAATAATGAAAAAATAGGAGTAAGCTACAGGAAAAGAGATGATATACGGTATGAACAACAACTAAGAAAGATGAAAAAGAGCCCGCATCTCGTGGTCGTGCGGTAGCGTTCTCGCTTCCCACGCCCGGGTTCCCGGGTTCGATTCCCGGCGGGGTCAGGGATTTTCTCTGTCTCGTGATGGCTGGGTGTTGTGTGCTGTCCTTAGGTTAGTTAGGTTTAAGTAGTTCTAAGTTCTAGGGGACTGATGACCATAGATGTTAAGTCCCATAGTGCTCAGAGCCATTTGAACCATTTGATGAAAAAGACTGGACGACAAAGAACGAAGTGCTCGGTTAAAGAGGGTCGTGAGACAGGGATTCAGTCTTTCGGTTCTGCTGTTCAGTCCGTACATCGAAGAAGGTATGACAGAAATAAATAAAGGTGCAAGGGTGGGATTAAAATAGAGGGTCAAAGGACGTCAATAAGATTCGCTGATGACATAGCTGTCCTCAGTGAAAATGAAGAAAAATCACAAGGTCTGCTGCATTGAATGAATAATGAGTGCAGAATATGGATTGAGAGTACATCGAAGAGAGATAAAAGTATTTAGAAGTAGCAGAAATGAACACAGCAACAAAATATAACCTTACAACTGGAGGTCACGAAGTAGACCTTGGAAGGAAAGTAAGCTATGATTGACGTAGCAAGTAGAATGTAAAAAACAGAGTACAAGCAAAGAGGGCATTCCTGGCCAAAATCGGTCTACTGGTATCAAAGGCAGACTTTAATTTGAGGAAGAAATTCCTGAGAATGTAGGTTTGGAGCTCTGCACTGTATGGTATTGAATCACCGACAGTGGTAAAGCCGAAACAGAAAATAATCTCGAAGCGTTTGGAACGTGGTGCTACAGAAGAATGCCGAAAATAAGGCGGGCTAATAAGATGAGGAGTGAGGAATTTCTCTGCAGAATCGATGAAGAAAGGAACATATGGGAAACTAGCAAGACGACGGGATAGGGTGAGAGGACATATGTTAAGACATTAGGGAATAACCTCAGCGGTACTAGAGGGTGTTGTGGAAGGCAAAAACTGTAGAGGCAGACGGAGACCGGAATACATCCAGCAAATAATTGAGGCCTTAGGTTCAAGTGTTATTCTGTGATGAAAAAATTGGCACAGGAGAGTAATTCGTGGCGGGGCGCATGAGACCAGTCAGGAGACTGATGACTCAAAATAATAATAATAATAATAATTATTATTATTATTATTATTATTATTATTATTATTATTATAGCGAGATCGACAGGAAGTGCAAAATGGCTAAGCAGGGATGGCTAGAGGACAAATGTAAGGATGTAGAGGCTTATCTCACTAGGGGTAAGATAGATACTGCCTACAGGAAAATTAAAGAGACCTTTGAAGAAAAGAAAGCCACTTGTATGAATATCAAGAGCGCAGATGGAAACCCAGTTCTAAGCAAAGAAGGGAAAGCAGAAAGGTGGAAGGAGTATATAGTGGGTCTATACAAGGGCGATGTACTTGAGGACAATATTATGAAAATGGAAGAGGATGTAGATGAAGATGAAATGGGAGATACGATACTGCGTGAAGAGTTTGACAGAGCACTGAAAGACCTGAGTCGAAACAAGGCCCCCGAAGTAGACAACATTCCATTGGAACTACTGACGGCCTTGGGAGAGCCAGTCCTGACAAAACTCTACCATCTGGTGAGTAAGATGTACGAAACAGGCGAAATACCCTCAGGCTTCAAGAAGAATATAATAATTCCAATCCCAAAGAAAGCAGGTGTTGACAGATGTGAAAACTACCGAACTATCAGTTTAATAAGTCACAGCTGCAAAATACTAACGCGAATTCTTTACAGGCGAATGGAAAAACTAGTAGAAGCCGACCTCGGGGAAGATCAGTTTGGATTCCGTAGAAATGTTGGAACACGTGAGGCAATACTGACCCTACGACTTACCTTAGCAGCTAGATTAAGGAAGGGCAAACCTACGTTTCTAGCATTTGTAGACTTAGAGAAAGCTTTTAACAATGTTGACTGGAATACTCTCTTTCAAATTCTGAAGGTGGCAGGGGTAAAACACAGGGAGCGAAAGGCTATTTACAATTTGTACAGAAACCAGATGGCAGTTATAAGAGTCGAGGGACATGAAAGGGAAGCAGCGGTTGGAAAGGGAGTGAGATAGGGTTGTAGTCTCTCCCCGATGTTATTCAATCTGTATATTGAGCAAGCAGTGAAGGAAACAAAAGAAAATTTCGGAGTAGGTATTAAAATCCATGGAGAAGAAATAAAAACTTTGAGGTTTGCCGATGACATTGTAATTCTGTCGAGACAGCAAAGGACTTGGAAGAGCAGTTGAACGGAATGGACAGTGTCTTGAAAGGAGGATATAAGATAAACATGAACAAAAGCAAAATGGAATGTAGTCGAATTAAGTCGAGGGATGCTGAGGGAATTAGATTAGGAAATGAGACACTTAAAGTAGTAAAGGAGTTTTGCTATTTGGGGAGCAAAATAACTGATGATGGTGGAAGTAGAGAGGATATAAAATGTAGATTGGCAATGGCAAGGAAAGCGTTTCTCAAGAAGAGAAATTTGTTAACATCGAGTATAGATTTAAGTGTCAGGAAGTCATTTCTGAAAATATTTGTATGGAGTGTAGCCATGTATGGAAGTGAAACATGGACGATAAGTAGTTTGGACAAGAAGAGAATAGAAGCTTTCGAAATGTGGTGCTACAGAAGAATGCTGAAGATTAGATGGGTAGATCACATTACTAATGAGAAAGTATTGAATAGGATTGGGGAGAAGAGAAGTTTGTGGCACAACTTGACCAGAAGAAGGACTTGGTTGGTAGGACATGTTCTGAGCCATCAAGGGATCACCAATTTAGTATTGGAGGGCAGCGTGGAGGGTAAAAATCGTAGAGGGAGACCAAGAGATGAATACACTAAGCAGATTCAGAAAGATGTAGGTTGCAGTAGGTACTGGGAGATGAAGAAGCTTGCACAGGATAGAGTAGCATAGAGAGCTGCATCAAACCAGTCTCAGGACTGAAGACCACAACAACAACAACAACAACAATAGCGAACTAGCAAAGTCGGGTGGTAGAAGGGGTGGAGAAGGGATTAAACATAAAGAAAGTGGGGAGAGGACAACTGGTGATAGTGGGGACGGAGTGGGAAGAGTGCGATGTTTGCCCTGGGCACCAGTTAACCAAGTTATGTCACTGATGCGGGGCGCTGGATATCAGTATTAGCGACAATAACGGCTGTAAGTACAGTATGTAACAGTTAATATGTGCGTGGAAACGTACACTGTACACCGAACGATAAATGCCAGTATTTGAGCCATCTTCAGATTCGTGATTTATTATTTTACGTGTAAGAATTATTCGAATGTTCAGTTGCGGTTCCTTGTGTGGCGTGACCAGACGACACGCAAGCATGGACTGAACTGCGACATTTTTTGTACAATCTGTATCTCCATCATTTTGCAAACTGCCGGTTACACGGTAGCCGCAGAAGACAAATAATTGTCTGCAGCGTTGAGAGTGAGTCCGAGGATCACGAGAGCGGCAGTGCTGTGTACCAGCGCGGCCAGAGGGCGCCGAATGAGAGACAGAGGCAATTACAGAGCGGGATGACCTCGCCTGTGTGCCGGCAGACGGAGGCTGCCCTGCGCCGAGGCGTGGCGGGGCCCACGCAGTGCGCGGCAATTAGGCCAGCACAGCCTCAGTCGGCCAGTCGCTGCGGATCCGCAGTAATTACGTCGCGCAGCTCGGCAGAGTCGGTCCGCGTCGCAGGCGGCTCGCCGGCAGCTGTTGGCTACCGACGTCAGGCCGCCGCGGAAGCCAGCAAGGGAGACGCTGTGCTTTAATCTGCTCTGCCGTCTTTTTTATTCCCATTTCTTTGCACGATATTTCCATGACCACCCCGCCCGTTTTGGGCAATTTATGCAGGTACAAGGTCCAGTCACACTAAGGTCACCACCGCCTGTGTTGGACGTGAACGTGCAATAACCACTCACTGACGGCAGGTGACAATGTAATCGTTGTCGTAATGCGGAAACGAAGCAATTTAACAGGAGTGATCACTGGTTTTCGGACCAAAGGTGTAAGCATTTCCGAAAGGGCAAAGTTTGTAAACTGTTTGTGTGCCGCCTTGGTTAAAGTATAATGATTTGGTAAAACCCGGGCAGAGGCAACTTTAGTGCAACACAGCCGTAGATAATGGTTTTATCTTGGAACTCTTCCATTTGGTCCGTGTTTGCATAGAAAAACAGCAATATCGCAAACTCAGTCCGCCTTGATGCAAAACACCTTGTTATACGTTTATTTCTTTGTTATTCTAAACTAGTTTCGGCGACAAATATCACCTCCATCAGTGGGGTTTTTTAATCTATATATCAACTCACTTGCAACTCCTGTCAGGCCCAATACATAGGACAAACAAGCAGAAATTTCCGAACGAGGTACACAGAACACATGAGAGCTCTAAAAAGTGACATCACACACTCAATTATTGCAGAACATCTAATGAACAAAAACCATAACCCCACTAATATCGAAAACGATCTACACATTCTGAGAAACAGCAACAGTCTATACCGACAACTAACAATAAAAGAAAATTACCACACACAAAAGGCTATAGTCGAAGGGAAAAATGTAATAAATGAAAACACAACACTTTGCAACAACACACTCTTTACCGCTCTGAGAGAACTGACCAAAGACACAGAATAGAAAGCACACACACGCAAAAAACCACTTCCCCATCACACACAGAGACATAAATAATGAACAGAAGTCGTCGTAATTCGCGCTACAGTTTTTCATAGCCTTTCTCGCCACATGCGATACTCCTCTCGCGACACACGCGAACAGCAAGATGACTTAATATTCTGGATCAGAAACAAAGTGCGAAAGTTTTGTTTTTCTGTGTATAAAAGCAGCCACATACCATCCAATCAACATGAGTACACGAATAGCTAAGTAACAGCTCAGTACACAGCAAATAACTGGTTTTCACAACACTACCACAACCCCACGTACATATTGCTAACATATGAAGTTCACCTTTTAGTATTTTGTGTACTAACAGCCGCTCACATGGTTGCAGATGACATGATGTTCGCTACGTAAAAAACGGCAACAGAAAAAAAGAGCACAGAAAATATGTCGCAAACAGCGCCAATAATTACATAAAACATGCTGTAACATACAATAAATAAGGTAGTATGAAAGTATACATATAAAACTATATTTCAAAAGAATAGTAAAAACGTAATAACGTTTTACTGTGTTTGTATAACCACGCTATTTTCTGCATGTTTTAGATTTAAAAAAAAAAACGACTGATGATGGTGATATTTGTCGCCGAAACTAGTTTAGGATAATAAAGAAATAACGAATAACAAGGTGTTTTGCATCAAGGCGAACTCAATTTCCGATATTACTGTTGCGGCCATAGATGACAGGGGTGAACGACGGCTGCAGAGTTTTTTTTCATCGGTCTACTGACTGGTTTAATGCGGCCCGCCACGAATTCCTTTCCTGTGCTAACCTCTTCATCTCAGAGTAGCACTTGCAATCTACGTCCTCAATTATTTGCTTGACGTATTCCAATCTCTGTCTTCCTCTACAGTTTTTGCCCTCTACAGCTCCCTCTAATACCATGGAAGTCATTCCCTCATGTCTTAGCAGATGTCCTATCATCCTGTCCCTTCTCCTTATCAGTGTTTTCCACATATTCCTTTCCTCTCCGATTCTGCGTAGAACTTCCTCATTCCTTACCTTATCAGTCCACCTAATTTTCAACATTCGTCTATAACACCACATCTCAAATGCTTCGATTCTCTTCTGTTCCGGTTTTCCCACAGTCCGTGTTTCACTACCATACAATGCTGTACTCCAGACGTACATCCTCAGAAATTTCTTCCTCAAATTAAGGCCGGTATTTGATATTAGTAGACTTCTCTTGGCCAGAAATGCCTTTTTTGCCATAGCGAGTCTGCTTTTGATGTCCTCCTTGCTCCGTCCGTCATTGGATATTTTACTGCCTAGGTAGCAGAATTCCTTAACTTCATTGTCTTCGTGACCATCAATCCTGATGTTAAGTTTCTCGCTGTTCTCATTTCTACTACTTCTCATTACCTTCGTCTTTCTCTGATTTACTCTCAAACCATACTGTGTACTCATTAGACTGTTCATTCCGTTCTGCAGATCATTTAATTCTTCTTCACTTTCACTCAGGATAGCAATGTCATCAGCGAATCGTATCATTGATATCCTTTCACCTTGTATTTTAATTCCACTCCTGAACCTTTCTTTTATTTCCATCATTGTTTTCTCGATGTACAGATTGAAGAGTAGGGGCAAAAGGCTACAGCCTTGTCTTACACCCTTCTTAATACGAGCACTTCGTTCTTGATAGTCCACTCTTATTATCCCGTCTTGGTTGTTGTACATATTGTATATGACCCGTCTCTCCCTATAGCTTACCCCTACTTTTTTCAGAATCTCGAACAGCTTGCACCATTTTATATTGTCGAACGCTTTTTCCAGGTCGACAAATCCTATGAACGTGTCTTGATTTTTCTTTAGCCTGCAGAGATAGGTACGGGAATAGACGTGCAACTGTTAGCAACTGACTGCCCAGCTGACACAGACCTGGAAAACACTGTAATGGGATAACAGTTCGTGTGCTGAAAATTAAATGAACATCATAGGTCTTACTGGGCACGCGACTGTCCGAATTGGAGGAAAGGAGGAAAATAACTGCGGGGCAGACAAGAACTGAAATGTGAATCACAGACTATTAAGCATATCTGATGTGGGGTAAGTACGGAGAGAGAGAACGCATTACGCGATGAAGAGGAGGAAGAGTAAGCACCAACCAAGTTATTTTGTTTTTCTTATTTTCCTTGGTTCTAAAGTAATGAAAGCAAAACAAGAGATGCATGAGAGATCATTTGAATTATAGGAGTCGACCCTTTTACCACCTTTTCATGTGGAATAAGTAGTGAGAAGGCTCTTAGGGCTATTCAGTGACCTCTCATATGTTTGTGAGGACATTTTCATAGGTGTTGCATAAAGCAAAGACGTTGTTGACCGTCAAGTATAGAATAGAAAATTGACAGTTGTCAGGTGTGGGCTGAGCCTCAACAAAATTAAATCGTTGTACACGAGATCAGAAACACAAGAGAATGGGAACAAATCAGGGAATATTTAAGCGAAATGGTAAACTTAATTAAGAGACCCAAGTTCCACATAATGTTCCGTAGAGAAAATTTAGACGTTCTGCTGGTGCATTACGCCGTATGATAGACTAACATAGTGTATTTTTGATACAGCGTTATAATCAAATACTGACATAGAAATTTTGGAAAGTTAAAAATGGCTCAAATGGCTCTGAGCACTATGGGACTTAACATCTATGGTCATCAGTCCCCTAGAACTTAGAACTACTTAAACCTAACTAACCTAAGGACAGCACACAACACCCAGCCATCACGAGGCAGAGAAAATCCCTGACCCCGCCGGGAATCGAACCCGGGAACCCGGGCGTGGGAAGCGAGAACGCTACCGCACAACCACGAGATGCTGGCTTGGAAAGTTAATTACGAATCTGGTGTGATTTACATCATGTTTTAATATTTAATGCGCACGTTGTGTTTGAAACACGTCTAAGATGATAAATCTCGTTATCGAATACTACGAAGGACAACTGTGATTTTTCCTTTCTGCCGTGCAGATATCTTACTAATGACTGTATCACTAGCGGGAGTTAGGTCTTCAGAAATTGGTCAGCATTTTGTCGATGGTCCCTGCCGATCGCGGGAGCGCAGGCTAATGCGTCTCCGATTACCATAAACGCTGCCATAAATCAAAACCAAGTCTCCCAACAATTTCCTTTTCACAAGCCGCACACTCTGCACAACCCCTGCGGCGTACGTAAATGTCAGTAAAAAGATAAAAGAAAGTCGAGCGCATTGGCGTGTAAAGTAGTGCTTGAAGTCATTAGGATGGTTAATGCTAGCGTATCCTTCGAAGCGAAGGTGCCAATTACATCGGTACCTCGGTTATTCTTAGTTACCTCAAGCGAGAGTCTAGAAATAGCTAATTCACTCACTGGGAATTAGCATATCATAACTGCAGGTGCGGTTAAAATGTCACCATCACGATAATGATGAGAACCACAACTAAGGAGGGCAAAATAAATTTTTGCCTGTCACAATAGACTAGCTCTCATAATAGAATCTTACGACGTATTCACTTAGTACATTAATGCCATCTGCATAACCAACGTTTGAAGTAAATAAAACATTTTTTACATCCAGGCATCACTTATATTGAATCAACGAGCGGCAACACGGAAGCATGAATGCCACAGCAAGCATGGAAGCTAAACGAAGAAAGAAAAATGAGATCTCGAATTGTATTTACTTCTATTCCGGTTCCCAGCCGATTGCTAGGAAAATAGACAAAATAGTCAAGCGTTCTATGAAATTTCACCAACAATTCGTTCAATAAGAATTATTTGGAATTTTCTTAGAAAGTTGCTCTAATATCTGCTTCGTAGCACAGATGTAAGGAAGGATTGAGAGTAGCAACGTTTACACGGACAGCAAACAAATTACACACGAATATAGCAGAATGATTTCGATACTTTATAAATCAGCATAAAAGGATAAAATGAAGTACTGAAGTAATTTTATAATTTAGTCTCTTGTTTGCTAATTATAAGCAGAATTTTCTGTCAATGCTTATTTTAATACAGTTTACCGTAGAAGACTATGAGTAATTAACATGACACACGCTGCCGGAAAAATACATAACACCGTCATAACACTGTAGTAGTATATGATAGCAAAATCAGACCAAATGAAACACAGCCGTATGGCTGTTTGGCGGTTTAAAATCTCCGCCAAGAAGTGACAACTAATTCTGGTCGTGGACCATAGTCAACGTGCAGCTGTGAAAATTTTAAGAGTTGCCAAACCACCTAACAGAAAGGACAGAATGAACATGTTGACATTAAAAAAGAATTAAATGTAGCTAGTCTACAGGAGAAACTGAAAAAAAAGAAAACAAAACAGAATAATTCGGAGCGAACGTCTTTTAAGAATAGATTGAAAAAGGCTGCCAGTCGAGGCACGAAACAAAGAGAAAGGTGACCCAGGTAGCCTAACAGACTTAACGGGCAGTAAGTTGCCTAATGGGTGAAACATAGAAGAGGAGCAAGCCAATCGTCATTTAAACATTACTCAACTACGGCAAAGTTGGTATAGCTAATACTACATTCATTCTTTGTTTTAACGAAATTTTTTTCCTATCAGCAGTCGCTTGAATGGGATATTATGTATGACAAGGAAACGCCGACAGCGATTTCTCTCTGTTGGGAAGGGGAGAGGGTTGGGGATGAACAGACAGTAACTGCAGGCACGTTTATCAGGATGGGCTAATCGTTGCTGTTTCGGATTCATAGCCGCTTCCTAAGCATCAGATCATAGCCACCAGCTTTCGGCTGCGGAAACGACACTCGGTCGCACTCGCTTGCGGGGTGAGCGCAAAAAGCGGGCGCCAGCAAGGGGCGCTACGTGACTGGCTATCGCTGGCCTGCTTCCTAGACGCATGGGTCTTCGCTCGCGGACTTGAGCGTGTGACTTCACAAGGTGATCTGTATTCTCACCGCCGGCTGGCTAGCTCTGACGAATTCCGGAGCGAGGTACGGAATTCGACACCATTCTGTATGCCGCCTTCAGGGAAAAAGTCCATGGCTCTTATCTAAATCCTTGGGATAATACCGGTTTCAATTAGTTGCTTTTTGCCGGCCGCGGTGGTCTCGCGGTTCTAGGCGCGCAGTCCGGAACCGTGCGACTGCTACGGTCGCAGGTTCGAATCCTGCCTCGGGCCTGGATGTGTGTGATGTCCTTAGGTTAGTTAGGTTTAAGTTGTTCTATGTTCTAGGGGACTGATAACCACAGCAGTTGAGTCCCATAGTGCTCAGAGCCATTTGAACCATTTTGAGCCAATTAGTTGCTTTGTTTTCCTTCGAGCGAATCTCTATAAAATGCCTTTCGTCTGGTGTTATCAGAAATATGTTTACTGCATGCGTTGCGTGTTTGTCTACTGGAAACGTAATAAACACTTCGCATAGGCACAGTGTCTGTAATCATAAATGAGTTCTACGGGCGGGATTAGGTAACACTGAACTCCGATATAAATGATAGACGAAACTACAATCTTCCGGCCATGACTGTGGGTTCTTTGATTGTTCTGCGATCTGGCTTATGTAAACTGAAACCCACGAAATATTAGTTCACTTTATTACATGAATGAATAAAAAGATTTACTTAACTTGATACAATCCTTTCCAGCAGGAATGCTTGACAATTTACAACTGTCATTGACTATTAATGCGTCACTTGATGCGCTTCTTAACAGACTGATCTCTTAAAGTACAATGTTCAACATTTAAAAAAGGACGTTCCAGCCTAACAGCACATCTCGACACCAACACCACTGACAACGCAAATCCTGTAGCTTCCAGTCTGAAAATCATTCCTACACAGTTGGGTACCCACATGTTAAATAGTTTCCCGGCTAGATTGGCTCAAGTAGCGAAAATTTAACTATAACTATCCTGTGCATGATGGTGTACTATATCGACTAATCAATTTGACTTGGAGCTTGTGTGACTCAAATGCCTATACATTGCGACGAAAACAGCTCTTTCGTCCTTTAGACATAATGGTAGTCGACATTAAATTTCTAGTCTCTGGCATGGGTGTGTGATGCGTGATACCCAGCGATTGTTCTGGCTGATCGCAGCAAAATAGAACTAGACAAAGTCTCGCTAACTATTTTATCGCCACAAGGCCGATTCGAGCTGGAAGTCAACGGCATGGTATGGAAGGCAACGACCCATTAAAATGTTGGTGTGTTCACAATGGACGGAACGTCAGTACAAAGTCACTTAGCACAGATTATGAGATACACTATCAGAATTATGGAACTAGCAACGATAAAGTTTATGAATGGCCAAAACTAACATCTTAGCAGGCATATCTTGACAAAGTCTGCATGACAAACTACTGAGAACCGAAACAAACCGAAACAATTTCAAAATATCGACATTCAATTGTTAGATAAAATATGCGCGTAAAAGTTTACCAAAAAAGTATTTAGAAGGCAATATTTTGAGCCATTCCACCTAATTTATTGTGTTGTTGGTTTTTAGGGTTCTGTACCCCATTCGGCAAAAGCGGAATTCTGGTAGGATCACATTGTTGTTGCCCCCCCCCCCCCCCCCCCCCATTCCCGGTCTGTCTGTCGATTAGACTATTAAGAACCATTTTTCTAAGGAGTGGGTTGACGTACCAGGTTGAAACTTATGTCGTATACTATAGTCTATGATCCCTGAGGGGTGTAAAAGAATTAAGCTTCTACGTCAGTACAATCAAAAGATATGGCCATTTACGTCACACATTTTGACGCGCGCAAACTTACTCATCAGAATATTTATTCACCTACAATCACGAAATTTGGCAGGAAGCAAGGTTTCAAATGTACAAGAAAGTAGAACATAAGAAAAGTCTTAATGTGTAACTATATCACACGAAGAAATATTTTTGTCATTTTTTATCCCACTGTCCGTTCGCCTGTTAACATGCCATTTTCTCGGGAACGGGTAGACTTGTCGAGTTGAATCTTATACCACATTCTGTGGCATATGATCCCTTGGTGGTGTACGTATACGGCCATTTATCCATATATTTTGATATATACCTATACGGTACTTCACGTTGACCCAAAATCATGAAATTTGGCAAGAAGCAAGGATTAACAATGCAACTAAAGGAAGAAACCGAGAAATTGATAAATTTTAATTATATCACACGAAAGTAATATTTCTTTTACCATTAGTTTTAATACTTCAACCTTAAAAGATTCTCGAAAGTTTTAGAATTGCCGAGACTGATACTTTGCCGGTATCAATACTGATAACGGCAAAAATCGTCGATATTCGCGGCTCCTGCAATTGATGGACTGTCTATGTATATAATTATGTTCATACGGGACCCTCAGATCGTGAGTTCTACCAGCATCTGTCCAATTTTTTTAAGCACCAACAACTGTTTCTTTTCACCTTCGATAGACATGACTTTATTACAATTCAATGAAAATTACTTATGCGCAGGCTAGGCTTTTTCTTTGTCCGGGATTTGTAAAAGCTAAATAATTGTCGCTTTTAGATATTGGCTTCTTCCGTTAAAGAAAGCTCTTCAAAAAAAATATCCAAGTCATGACAGAACTATTTCAAAGCGTCACGAAAACACAAAAGTTAGTAAAAATAAAGACTATGAAGACACAAAAGCATGAAACGAAGTACTGTAACACGAGATGAACGCGGCGAGAATAGGTTTTGTTGTTAGCACACGAAGCAAATTCATCCCTTCGCCCACCAAAGTCAACGTTAAAACTTTGTTCTCTTAAACCTTGATGTTGACGCCCCGGTCCGTTCCGTCAAGAGTGAATCGATCTTTACTTCATCACTGAACTAAGTCCCCAAAGGATGTGAGGGATATCACAGTGTGTGTGTGTGTGTGTGTGTGTGTGTGTGTGTGTGTGTGTGTGTGAGAGAGAGAGAGAGAGAGAGAGAGAGAGAGAGAGAGAGAGAGAGACTGTACGATCGTACGTGGTGGTCTCCCTCAGCATTGTGTGTGTGTGTGTGTGTGTGTGTGTGTGTGTGTGTGTGTAAGCAGCAGCGCACAGAGCCGCCATCTTCGTGTCGGAAAATCTACAGCGGCGCTCCGTGGCGCCACAGCGGCTGACATGAAAGGAGGCCGCACAAAGACGCCGCTGAAACTCAAGCCCTGCCTTCTTCTGCACAAGCCAAGCCTCGCTTTGCCTCACCCCCGCCCCACTACGGCACTGCAAGACACGTGCGCCAACCAATCTTTTGTCAGGCACGGTGCCTGCCTTTGTCCGGCTTCCGAGCCGTCCCGATCTTCCCAAGTGCTCCTCGACTTCTTTGCGTGCACACAACTGGTCGCATCACCAATAATTGTCTTTCCTTCTGCAGCAAATTCCTAGAACAGAGCAGCGGCGCAGAGACACCAAATTCCTGCTTCGATGTGGACTGTACAGAATCTTTGGGAACGGAAGTATACGGGGGCGATCAAAAAGTTTCCTTTTCAAGCTGTTATTGCAATGTATATGCAACCCCGATGCTGGTGTATACAAGCAGCGATATATATCCTAAGGATTAGCGTGGTATTCGTGTCTTTCCGACGTGCGTGCGGTAAGTGTAGAAACATAAACTACAGCGATGTGATTACCAAATGCGTTCAAACACACCAACATGCTAATATTCTTTTCTTGTCTGCCGAAGGACAAATATGGGTAGCCATCCATCGGAGAATGAAGGAATGTGTGTGGGGCAGTATGTCTGTCGAAAACCATCTGTGTGGAGTGGTGCGTCAAGCACCAATCATCTGCTGGAAAGGTGACGTGCTTCTTTGGTTACAAGGGCCCACTGCTTATTGATTTCAGAAACCTCGTCTCTGGAGAAATTACGGCTCGCAGTTAAGGCGCAACGCCCTGAAAACAACAATAAGGGATGCTGCTGCTTCGTGATAACAGACGTCCCTGTATCGCAACAGTCTTAACGCAGAAGTAACGATAGCTCAAATGGGAGACACTAGACCACCCGTCCTATAGTCCTGATCTACCCATGCGATTACTACGCTTTTGAGCCCTGAAAAAATACCTTCAAGGGACGACGATACCTGTCGGACGAGTATGTGCAGCAGGCAATTATGGATAATTTCTTCATGTAGCAGGGCACAGTGTATTATCGAACGGGTATCTTCAATCTAGTTCGTCGGTGGTATGACTGCCTTAGCTCACGTTGATTTTGCCTGATTGGCATACAAATTCTGGACTGTGCGGTCTCAACGGAAACATTTTGATCCCCCCTCATAGACTAAGAACAGTAACATTGTTGAAGGAAAACAAAACAAAAATCAACCGAAGCCACAACTGCGATTGTTCTATTAGTGAATCAACATTAATACTCATAACTAACCTTATTCTCTCTCGAGAACCGTAAGGCGGCTTTTCTTCAATGTACCTACAATTATCTTGTTTTCATAATTTTCTCACGATACATGCAGGGCAAAATTGCGAAAAAAATCTATTTTTTTAATTGCGTAATTTATTAGACTGATTCTTTAAGAGTAACATCGCCAAGTTTCATAATCGAATTCTGGCTAGAAGTATACTATAAAAAAGTTTGTTCGGGTGTATGCACCTGCCACGCCCCCTCTTTCTATGCTGTGTTCCGCACCTTCTCTACTCTAGAAATTTTTTGTGCGTTAATTTTTCTTTCACACAATCGGAACGAACTTCAGATGAGCCTAGAAGTCTGTGAGGAAAATTATCTTCGCTTGTTCCTTTGCTTATAACGATTTCCTTAACAGTACGTGCTAGAGATTTTTTTTCAGTTTTTAATTTTGCGTATGTCAACCTGTTTTGCTCGCAGTGGGTCGTAACAAAGGACGCATATTCAAAAAAGTGAGGAACTAATTTCGACGTACTCAAGTGAATATCTCGTGTCTTCTCTAAAAGTATTTCCACTGTCCATACACACAGCTCAGTGTTTTTCTGCACACGGCTGTTCCTGCTTCCCAGTTGTTTTGCGGAAGATGAGGTAAGTCCCTGTCCTGAGATCTGAATAACAAAGTTTTTCTCCCGACCCCTTTCGGCGGACGCACAGCGAATGGGAGCAGTGAAAGGTGGCGCGAGACAAAACGTGTTATGGTAATGGTGCCCGTTACCGCCCCAAATATCCGCTGCCGGCCTCGTTGCCCCGCTCTGACAGCCAGCTTGTGTTTACTTCACAGATGCCTCCACCGAGGCTCAGACAATTGAAGGTCAAATCAGCTCCTCTAACGGAATATTACAATTCTTCTGTGGGGCCGGCCGGAGTGGCCGAGCGGTTCTAGGCGCTACGGTCTCAGGTTCGAATCCTGCCTCGGGCATGGATGTGTGTGCTGTCCTTAGGTTAGTTAGGTTTAAGTAGTTCTGAGTTCTAGGGGACTGATGACCTTAGAAGTTAAGTCCCATAGTGCTCAGAGCCATTTTCTTCTGTGGGTAACGTTGTTCCAAAAATAAAAGTAATACATACTCTCATCCCATTCTTCATGTCAGTTATCATGTAAATGAAATTAATGCTTTAATGAGTGTAATTCAAGTTCTCTATCTTTTTGAAGGATTATATTTTTTTTCTGTTCATTTTCCACAATTGGCAAGTTCGGTGGACATATCAAGTATCATTGTAAACAGAGACAGAGAATTGCGTAAATGTGGCGAACTTTAAGGAACAAATTTATATAGAAGTGGGAAAACACAGAGAGAAAATACTCTATTCGTCACAGGAAAAAAATGCATCTAAAACTCGCATGCCTATGCTCGTATTTCACATACAGAACCGTATAACCAGCCAGAAAATTCGATGTAAGTATGAGAATCACAACTGACTGGATTGGATTATGGGAACAACTACACTGTCCAATCACAGTAAGGTGATCACCAGTAAAAGTCTGAATAACCACCTTTAGCAGCCTGAGTCACGGCGAAACGTGCAGAAGGAGTCAGTGAGGTTCTAGAAGGTATCGATAGGATCGATAGGGATGTGGAACCATGCCGACTCAAGTGGCGTGGCCGTCTCCTCTTGGTTTCTTGGATATGGATCTACGGCCCGATCGAGGTGATCCCCCAGATTCTCAAGGGGGTTTCAATCTGGGTAGGTCGGTGGCCAAGGAAGTACACTAACGTCGTCCTGGTGCTCTTTGAACCACGCACGTATAGCGCCAGCTGTGTAATGGTGATGGCTGGTTCAAATGGCTCTGAGCACTATGGGACTTAACTACTGAGGTCATCAGTCCCCTAGAACTTAGAACTACTTAAACCTAACTAACCTAAGGACATCACACACATCCATGCCCGAGGCAGGATTCGAACCTGCGATCGTAGCGGTCGCGCGGATCCTGACTGTAGAGCCGCTCGGCCACCCCGGCCGGCTAATGGTGATGCCGAGGAAAGATAAACTGCATCCACCCTTGGTCCCCAAGGGTAGATACATACTTGTATTGATCCCTTGTGCCTTCCAGAATGACAAGATCACCCAGGGAATGCCACAAAAACATTCCCCAAGCATACTGGCACTCCATTCACGCCAGTGGCTGTCTGTGCTACAGAGCATACAAAGTGATTAACCTGAAAATGCCACTTGTCGACACTCACTGGATGCCCAGTTGCGGTACTAGTGTGCAAATTGCAGCCTACGTCGCCCAGGAACAGCAGTGTTCGCTCAACGGTCATTGTGGAGACATTGCTGGTGCCCCTTGGTTCATCTAGGCAGTCAGTTGGTCAATAGTTGCGCAGTCGTTGTTCACATCTGTCATCTATGACCTGTGGTGCACCGTTGTCGCCTCGGCTCCGGTTTTACACTCATGCTCATAAATTAAGGATAATTTCAGAATGTGGTGCCACACAACGTGGCACTACACAAAACTGGAGCTAATAGCATAGGCACATAGGGAACACACACGACACAGATTTGTAAGTCCTCGGTATTGGTGATAAGTTGATAAAACCGTCCCGAAACACAGTGCTACAGAACGCCACTGTTTCCTGCGCATGTGCCCCGACATCAGTATGGGATATGATCACCATGCACACGTACACAGGCCGCACTACGGGTTGGCATACTCTGGATCAGGTGATCGAGCAGCTGCTGGGATGTAGCTTCCCCTTCTTGCACCAGTGCCTGTCGGAGGTCCTGAAGTGTCGTAGGGGTCTGAAGACGTGCAGCGATACGTCGACCGAGAGCATCCCAGACGTGCTCGATGGGGTTTAGGTCTGGAGAACAGGCAGGCCACTCCATTCGCCTGATATCTTCTGTTTCAAGGTACTCCTCCACGATGACAGCTCGGTGGGGCTGTGCGTTATCATCCATCAGGAGGAAGATGGGACCCACTGCACCCATGAAAAGGCGGACATATTTGTGCACAATGATGTGCCGATACACCTGAAGTGTTACAGTTCCTGTGTCAAAGACAGGCAGGGGTGGACGTGCACCAATCGCAATCCCTCCCCACACCATCAAACCACGACCTCCATAGAGGTCCCTTTCAAGGACATTAAGTGGTTGATATCTGGTTCCTGGTTCACGCCAGATGAAAACCAGGCCAGAATCAATCTTCAGACTATAACTGGACTCGTCCGTGAACATAACCTGGGACCACTGTTCCAATGACCATATACCGTGTTCTTGACACCAGGCTTTACGGGCTCTCCTGTGACCAGGGGTCACTGGAATGCACCTTGCAGGTAGGTCTCCGGACGAATAAACCGTGTCTGTTCAGTCGTGTGTAGGCTGTGTGTCTGGAGACAACTGTTCCAGTGGCTGCGGAAAGGTCCCGAGCAAGGCTACCTGCAGTACTCCGTGGCCGTCTGCGGGCACTTATCGTGAGATATCGGTCTTCTTGTGGTGTTGTACACTGCGGGCGTCCCGTACTGTAGCGCCTGGACATGTTTCCTGTCTGCTGGAATCGTTGTCATAATCTTGATATCACACCTTGTGGCACACGGAGGGCCCGTGCTACGACCTGCTGTGTTTGACCAGCCTCCAGTCGCCCTAGTATTCTACCCCTCATAACGTCATCACAGTCACCATTAGCACGTCTGAAAACGTCTGCACACTTAGTCGTTGCACCGTACTCTGACATGCACCAACACACCTCTGCGTATATGGACTGCTGACAGCGCCACCGTGCGACGACCGCAGGTCAGATGCATCGCATGGTCATACCCCGAGGTGATTTAAACCCGCAAACCGCCCACCAGAGCGTTGTTTCGCCATGTATCAACATTATCCTTAATTTATGAGCGTGAGTGTAGATAGCGGCATTTTTGCCATGCACATTATACTTTAATCATGGCAGCATACGAACAGCTTACTAACGTAGCCGTTTCGGAAATGCTCCCACCCCTGGCCCGGAAGCTAATGATCATGTCCTTGTGGACGTCAGGTAAATCGCTACTTTTCAGCATTGAGACAACAACTGCACTGTTTACCGCGTCCTTCCGAAATACCCTCCACTGCTAGTGTTGTTACGTGCCGTCTGTGAGTGGTTATGTAAAACAGAGGACTAACATCAGGCACAGACTGCACAGGAAAAATGCCGCCAAACACTAAGATACTGACGTCTTGTGAACAGCTAACCGACAACTGACCATTCATAGAGAGAAGGAGGGCATTGGCAAAACTCATCTCCATTGCGACTGCGCGTGATCTAAGCACAGAGACAAACCGATAAGCCATATGTTTCATTTCTTGTGTGCGATGCATAGTCTACTGTGAACAATACATAAGCCAAAGTACAATAGACAATGAATGGAAACCGCTAAAGCGTAATATTACATTAGTACAGCATGATTTAAAAGTAATGTCTGAAATTTCGTGCGCGTCAGATAAATAAATTACCTCCCAAAGTCTTTTCAGGAATCTTGGGTACCCCTGTGCAGCAGATCACAGGGGCAAGCTCCTCCAGGCTGTCCATTACACACCTTCATAAGCTACACTTACGAGCCGCGTGGAGTGGCCGTGCGGTTTGAGGCGCCACGTCACAGACTGCGTGGCCCCTCCCGCCGGAGGGTCGAGTCCTCCCTCGGCCATGGGCGTGTGTGTTGTTCTTAGTATAAGCTAGTTTAAGTAGTGTGCAAGTCTAGGGACCGATGACCTCAGCAGTTTGGTCCCTTAAGAATTCACACATTTGAACACACATCTACACTTATGATCAAACCATTGCGACCACTGTGGACCGCGATACTGAATGTTGCCAGGTGACTTGCGGTCATGTGACGCCGCAAGGAAAGTATGTAACCTGAGAGTAATTGGCAATCAGTCTAGCGAAAATAAGAGCTAAAAATATGGGAAATCATTCATCTAAAAGACTTTCTGAAAGGGCAGACTGCTCTTCAGAATGAGCACCTCGGAAATGGCGAAGCTAGTCGGATGTTTGCGTAAGCATCCGTGGAAAGCTGTTGAGGGACGATGGAACCACGAGTAGGCGACAAGGTATTGTTTACCCACGCCTATTCACAGAACGTGGACGTCTGAGAATGTGACAGAGCATTCTTTTCGGAGCACATTTGACTGAAATTTCTCGTAAAGAGGAATTAGGAGGAGTGGTCATTATGTAGCTTAAAGAAATATTGTATAGTCAAGATCGCGTTCAAAACTGTTTTTTTACTGGCCGGTTTCGACATGTAAAACTTTTTTGTTGTACGCCATGTTCCATTGTGCGTTCATTCCTCATGCCAAGTTAAAATGTTAGTGAAGAATATATTACACATTCCACTTAAGTTTGTCAAAAATATAATTGCAAACAGGTTTGTCACAATTAAAAAATTACACGGCTAAAATTCGCCATGTGGAACTTGGCATGTCTACGTAGCAACACTCCTTTGATTTTGTCAGTTCTTAAAAATTTACAGTGTTGTAAAAGTGCACTTTTATGCCAATGTTTACGTTTACATGACGAATGAAGCATATCTCGGAACCTTCTCACACACGAAACGCATAGCACAATTAGCAATAAAAAATTTCTTCAAAACACATTGCTGACTACGCAATTTGCAGCAGACGATCCGTGCGTGTCCCTTGTTGACCGAGTGATACCGTCAATTACATTTGCAGTGAGTTACGAGGTCATCACGATTGGGTTTGGAGACGTGTCGCCTGGTCGGTTGAACCGCGTTTCTTGTTACACCGGATCAAGGGTCGTGCTGGGATACGCCGTCACCTACGCGAACGGCTACTAGAAACACACAGTGCCACGGATGCAGGCCGGCTCTGTTCCTTCCATCTCTCCACCTCTGATGCCTTCCCCTATGGGGATGACGTACTGCGGCATGATAACTGTCCAAAAACGGTGTGCCACAAAGGCACTGTCTGTGTCACTAAACCAAAATCGTGCAGCGGTATTCTGAGGAGCGTAATTGTGAACTCCCGATGTGTTGAGCACCAAATTCGCTTGGTCTGACACCAATGAAACACGTCCTTGGACGTTTCCGAGTGCCAGCTCCACGACCACAAACCACTGGTGCGTAATTTACGGAAATTGCGTCTCGTCTGCTGCCTCCTATCTCCGATAACCTACTACGGACTTGTCGAAACCGTGTCACGCCGAATCGCTGCTTATAGCCCTTCAGAGAACGACCAGCGTACTATTAAGCAGGTGGTTGGAATATATCGCCTGGTCAGTGTATATGCAGTATTGAAAATGAGGAAGCGGAATTGCAGTTGCCACTTGGTAATGGCCTGATAATGGCGATATAGACGAACTGTGTAAAATAAAATTTTTAACAGTCGTGGTGAAATGTATTCAAGTCATTTACTGTAATTTGGCGCCTACAACAATAAATTAATTTCTCCACCTTAATTGATTGGAGAACGTCAGGCTTTGAGACAAGATATATATCTCTGACAACACGCTACGACCGTATTGCAAATACGAAGTTTCTTCTCCGATATCTTCTGCTATAGCAGTCGCTTACTTCAGAATTATACTTTCCGCGGAACAGATCTAATTGCCCTTGTGTCTGATTACGTTGCGTCTAGCAAGAAGTGGGAATATGACTTAGTTTCTAAAAGATCTGTTATCTAATCCCTCTGTTCTTGCACATCTTCATTACCATAAAACTCCCGGTCAGAACCAGTACTGCGTTTTTATACCGCGCTGCGTCCCATGAAACAATTGGAAGCTTCCCCTCGAATTAAAAATGAAAGATTTCCCACTTCGTTGTTGATTTTAATCTGTCTGGTGGCATACTGTGATAGATGGTGAAATCCGTCGGAAAGCTCCAGTTAACGCCTTTTTTTTACCGTATCCTCATCGACCGTCCTGAACGATCAGATGTTTGCATTCATCTGTAGGCAGGAATGTGCGCAGATGCCAAAATTTCCGAGCATCCGTACTAACACACATTTTGTGAATAAAAGCCTGAACCGGTGCTGTTATTGATAGTTGTATATGTGAACATCTGCAATAATATTGATTCAGTGGTTAAGACAGTATCAATAGTATGATTTTCATCTGTTTTAGAACATTTCTATTATGTCATTTTGTTGTCTGTCTTTCTGTTTGATACAAGGTTTGTAACTGATTTCCAAGTAACTCCTCGATCACCCAGAGACTTGAAATTTGACAAGTAACTCAGAACTGGATGACAATGCAGTATTAACTCGCTTTCTTGTCGGTCTGTGCTGCATGGATGGAGGTGCGAGTGGGAGTGGAAAAGGTTGGTAACGCCTGACATCACGTCTGCCCTGCAGGACCAGTGTGTTTGTGGATGTACCATATGAAAGAGGATGGGTACAGCTGAGCAGAGAAAAGGGACCCGTTTACCTCCGGAGCACTATCACACTGAACGGACAACAGTGTTTTACAAAGTTTTAATACTGGCGAAGACGGATAAGAGACTTGCGATATGAATGTGAACAAGTGAGTCGTGAATGCAGAGCACACGAGGACACCATTTTCTTACTCGTGCAGCTCTCTGGCTGGCATTATACTCGTACATATGCAACTCGTGTGACAAAACTCGTTTTCTCTCGTCCTCGTCAGTAATAATAGTCCAATAACACATCTCTTTCTCAAAAGGCCTAGTGTGCTTCTTTGAGAAGGCATCGTTCCTGACACTGACCTATACAGTGCAGGACACGAACTTCATCTGAAGCATTAGACTCTTTCACTACAGATGCTGCACTTTCCTCACGAAGAGAAAAGATTAGTTACGCTGTCTACCAGGTATCAGGGAGGCTAATGGTTACGTGCGTGAGAATTCATTAATTACGCGGTGTTCAAGCACGACTTCTCTGTGACTTGAAAAGTGAGAGTTGCCAACACCGCTCATGACCTCGGGAAGTAATTAGCCTCAGCTTTCGAGTGGTGTAGAATGCCGGAATCATTTGTAAGACCTCCGCAGCGCTGTGTGCGCTCTAACAATAGACAGGTGTACTGCAGACGTCTGCAATCCTGTACCCCAGCTTCCAGGATCCTTCGGAAGTGTCTGTTATTAACTTGGGAGTGAATTTCACTGTATCCACTACGTAATTGTTGTTGGACATCGTGTGACTATCTTCAACACAGGGTCGAAAAAATGTGTACCGCCGTAGATCACATTTTTAACTTTCAAAACGGATTTAGAGAACTGTTTCTCATTGTGAACTGTTGTTAATAATTTGACTCTTTTTTTGCACAATACTGATGACTTACGTTAGCTTCAGACTGAGGCTTTTATTATTTTATGTCTCTTTAGTTTCTCTGTAACATGATAAAATGTCTAAGACACATCGTTCCCATCCGTATGCATAAACCTGGTACGTCATTTCAGTTATCAAATAAGTCTTCCTCAAGATCATTCTCCTTTACAAAAATAAATAAATAAACAAATAATAAGTAAATTTGATGAAAGAATTATATTTACTCCTACGACAAAATATTTGAAGAGGGAACATTCGACGAGGAACTAGAGAATGTTTTCGTCTTACGGCAGAGAATAAAACCTTAGCGGTGTGGGTAAATGACTATTTCCTATAAAATACTTCTGACTACTCAGTATGAACAAAGAAGCTATTGAAGTATACAGACGTAATCTATGGGTATCCGTTGGATTGTATATAAATTGGTCTGAGAATTATGAGCATAAATTAATTCCTGCGTCATCAGTAGTGAATACGTGAGTATGAGTACGTAGAAAGTGTTACTTCCACCTGTCGATGTCTGCATGACTTTACTAACTGACGCAAGACACTTTTGGTTTAAACGTAGAATGAACATGAAGCGTGAGAATCAGATCTCGCTCGAAAGAACCAGTAAAGAAGCCGCTAGCACTCAACATAGAACATTAATTCACACGTTTCTAGCCTCTTTTTCTACGTTTTAAAAGCACACTATATTTGCAGAACGTAACTTCTTCGGGCTATGTGCTACTGTCTTCTTGAGTTTTTCTTTTTTATGGTCGCATTCATTTTTCATATTTTCTCGTTGTCAGTTGCATTACTGTAGATGCGGAAAGGAAGGACAAATCACTAACGATTTCTCAAAGAAATCAGTCATGGAAACGATTTAGTGAAATCGAGGAAAATTTATCTAACGTTGTCAGATTAGTATTGCACCACAGCTCTTTTATCCTTATGGTCCTCACTCGGTGAAATCTGAGAGACGTAGAACTTGAAACCTACTTTTCTTGTGCACTACCTACCACCTGCTCGTAAGGGCTCAGTGGCGTCATTGGAAGCTAAAAGAACCAATTAGTGCTTCCCGAATGTTACTTCGTAGGTTATGGTCAACGAAGTACGTTACAACTGGACCAAAGAGTTGTCGGCCACAATGCATTTATTAATATCGTGTGGAAAACGGAAAAGAGTAAGTGCTGTGCACCATCCGAAACTTGGCACACAATACTCCGATACTTCATAAAGTTACAAAGAAAAAATGAACCTACTGTCATGAAATCATCCAAAATGAAGCAACAAGGGCTGTCTACAAATCTGATTAAAGTTGGTATTTCAATGTTATTAAGAAATCGGTGCAAAATATGGAATGAGAAACTGACATTGCATACTTGGAATGCAGAAGGAAATAAAAGACCGCATTAACAAATTTAAAAAAACTGAGGTGAAATCAGCAGATTGTGTTCCGCATAACGATAAAGAGTAGCAAGAGATATTTCAATCGACAATTTGTTCGTAACCAACTGAAACGTCACATAAAGCCGATACTGGCACTCTTGAGTTAAGCCTGTAGGCAGGATAGGTAACAGATGGAATTTCTGACATTATAATCTTAATGAAATTTCTATACGGTGAACTATATCTGCTTTGCCAACGATATTTCCTCCGGTTACCATCCAATCACGATCATTAGATACGTTGCACTAAAAAAAATGGTTCTGAGCACTATGGGACTTAACTTCTAAGGTCATCAGTCCCCTAGAGCTTAGAACTACTTAAACCTAACTAACCTAAGAACATCACACACATCCATGCAAGAGGCAGGATTCGAACCTGCGACGGTCGCGCCTAGAACCGCTCGGGCACCTCGGCCGGCTACGTTGCACTAGCTCAGTCCGATTTACAGGAAGGTAGTAGCGGCGTCTTTGTTCTAGGAATTATCCTAGCTTTCACCTAGAGTCATGTAGGTCAATTTCAGTAGTGGCTGAGTGGATTATTCACGCAGTTGCGGTGGAAGGTGCACGCTCCTGGACGGCGAGACAGCTTTCATCTGTTAGCGGACGGCGCGGCAAGGCAAGGCGGCCAGCGGCTGACAAATTCCTCGCCCCGGTGCAAAATAGCTGACAGCCTCCTCACAGTTTTCACAACAAGCATACTGGCTTCTCTGCTTGATCCATGTAGACAGGAAAACTTGAAGCAACTGTAGAGGCCGAGTGCCTTTTCAAGAACCGACGTTAGAGAATGGCCTTCACGCACAGCTAGTAATTAAAATTATAAAAGGGATTGCCAAATGTGAAATTTTGCTTACCAAGCGTGGGAAGAATAGGCTACGTAATTAAATCTCTGACTTGGCGGTATGTGGATTGTGAAATACACACACATCGAAAAAAGTTTTGCATCACCTCGGTTCCGAGAGTTCCGGAACCTGTACAGAAAACTGGAACAGACATCAACATAAAAATCATTTCCGCCCTTTTTATTGCTCATGAAAACACACATTGCATGTTGTGCCACCATACAGCGAGACCTCCAGAGGTAGTGGTCCATTTTGCTGTACACACCGGTACCTCAAATACCCAGTAACACGTCCTCTTGCATTGATGTACGCCTGTATTCGTCGAGGCATACTATCCAGATTGCTGTACACACCGGTACCTCAAATACCCAGTAACACGTCCTCTTGCATTGATGTACGCCTGTTTTCGTCGAGGCATACTATCCACAAGTTCATCAAGACACTGTTGGTCCAGACTGTCCCACTCCTCAAGGCCATTCGGCGTAGATCCGTCAGAGTGGTTAGTGGGTCACGTCGTCCATAAACAGCCCTTTTCAATCTATCCCAGGCATGATCGATAGGGCTCATGTCTGGAGAACATGCTGGCCCCTGTAGTCGAGCGATGTCGTTATCCTAAAGGAAATCATTCACAAGATGTGCGCAATGGGGGCGCGAATTGGCGTCCATGAAGACGAATGCCTCGCCAATATGCTGCCGATATGGTGGCAGTATTGGTCGGAGAATGGCATTCACGTATCGTACAGCCGCCACGGCGCCTTCCATAACCACCAGCGGCGTACGTCGGCCCTACAAAATGCCACCCCAAAACATCAGGGAACCTCCACGTTGCTTTACTCGCTGGACAGTGTGTCTAAGGCGTTCAGCCTCACCAGGTTGCCTCCAAACACATCTCCGACGATTGTGTGGCTGAAGGCATATGCGACATTCATCGGTGAAGAGAATGTGATGCCAATAGTGAGCGGTCCATTCGGCATTGTTGTTGGTCCCATCTGTACCGCTCTACATTGTGTCGTGGTTGCAAAGATGGACTTCGTCATGGCCGTCGGGAGTGAAGTTGCTCATCATGCAGCCTATTGCGCACATTTTGAGCCTTAACACAACGTCCTATGGCTCCGCGAAAAAGCGTTGATGTCAGGGTACCTTCGAGCCACAATCCGTAGGTAGCTGTCATCCACTGCAGTAGCCGCCCTTGGGCAGCCTGAGCGAGGCATGTCATCGACAGTTCCTGTCTCTCTGTATATCCTTCAAGTCCGAACAACATCGCTTTGTTTGACTCCGAGACGCCGGACACTTACCTTGTTGAGAGCCCTTCCTGGCACAAAGTAATAATGCGGACGCGATCGAACCGCGGTATTGACCGTCTTGGCATGGTTGAACTACAGACAACACGAGCCGTGTACTTCCTTCCTGGTGGAATTACTGCAACTGATGGGCTGTCGGACTCCCTCAGTCTAAAAGGCACAGCTCATGCGTGGTTGTTTACATCCTTGGGCAGGTCGAAGGGACTGTGTCTTTGATACAATATCCACAGTCAACGTCTATATTCAGGAGTTCTGGGAACCAGGGTGATGCAAAGCTTTTTTTTATTTGTGTCGTATACAGGACTGCTGTCTGAGAAGAAAATATTCTTCTAACCCGTTTAGCCGTAGAGTTGAACTGAGCTTGGATGACAGCTATGGACTCGTCACGCTTTTCTGCTTCAGCTCTCTGCTAGAGATAATCAATCGCAGTAAACTGGCAAGAGATTGCGTGTCAGTTTCTCGTCAACGCACTAGCAGATGTTTCCAAAGGGTGAGACACCTGTAGAACGTACTTATCAAGGCAACAGTCGACCATCCTCTGCATCGGGGTAGGTCAGGACACCACCGGCGATATATGGTCTTGCATTATCTTGTTGAAATATGACGTCACAGAGACTCGAAGACAGGCCACATCTGTCAACCTTTCTTTTCAGTCATCAGTCTTCTGACTGGTTTGATTCGCTCCACCTCGGATTCCTGTCCTGTGCCAACCTCTTCATCTCAGAGTAGCACTCGCAACCTAAGTCCTCAGTTATTTGCTGCATGTACTCCAATCTCTGTCTTTCTCCACAGTTTTTGCCCTCTGCAATTCACTCTAGCACCATGAAAGTCATTCCCTGATGTCTTAAGAGACGCGCTATCATCCTGTCCCTTCTCCTTGACAGTGCTTTCTACATATTCCTTTCCTCTCCGATTCTGCGCGGAACCTCCTCATTCCTTACCTCACCAGTACATCTAATTTACAACATTCGTCTGTAGCACGACATCTCAAATGCTTCCATTTTCTTTTGTTCCGGTTTTCCGACAGTCCATATTTCACTACCATACATCGCTGTGCTCCAAAAGTTCATTCTCAGAATTTTTTTTTCTTCAGATTGAGGTTTATGTTTGATGCTAGTAGACTTCTCTTGGCCAGGACTGCCCTTTTTTCCAGTGGTAATCTGCTGTCGAAGTTCTCCTTGCTCCGTCCGTCATTGATTATCTTGCTGCCTAGCTAGCAGAATTCCTCAACTTCATAGATGAAACAATCCTGATGTAAAATTTCTCGTTGTTCTCATTTCTGATACTTCCCTTTAATTTCGTCTTTCATTGATTTACTCTCAGTCCATATTCTGTACTCATTAGACTGTTAATTCCATTCAGCAGATCATGTAATTATTTACTTTCACTCAGGATAGCAATGTCATCAGCGAATCGTTTCACTGATTCCCTTTCACCTTGAATTTTAATCCCACTCCTGCACCCTTCTTTTATCCGAACCCTTCTTTCTTGGTCTTCCACTCTTGCTATTGCCTCTTGGCTCCAGTACATATCGCATATTACCCGTCTCTTCCTATAGCTTACCCCTGTTTTTCTCAGAATTTCGAACACTTGCACCGATTCACATTGTCGAACGCTTTTTTCAGGCCGACAAATCCTATGAATGTTTCTCGATTTTTCTTTAGTCTTTCCTCCATTATCAACCGCAAAGTCAGAACTGCCTGTCTGGTGCCTTTATATTTCATAAAGCCAAACTGATCGTCATCTAACACAGCCTCAGTTTTCTTTTCCATTCTTCTATATATTTCTCTTGTTAGTAACTTGGACGTATGAGTTGATTGTATTATAATTCTCGCACTCGTCAGCTCTTGCAGTCTTCGGAGTTGTGTAGATAATATTTTTCCGAAAGTTAGATGGTATGTCGCCAGATTCATACATTCCACACACCAACGTGAAGAGTCGTTTTGTCGCCACTTTCCCCAATGATCTTAATACGTCAGAAATGAAATGGCTACTGTCTAAAGTACCATCTACCCGAACCAGAAGTGATAGTGTAGTTTACACAATGGCACCACACATCCTCGCATCAGACGCTGCGTCTGTATGACGATGAATGCAATCTGGCAACGATTGTTCTTTTCGGAGCCTCCATACGCTGCATAATATTCCCTTTTAACCAAACTGTAGATAGCGTTGGTACCTGATAGTTTGTGCAGGGGTGCTGCGTTCATTGTAATTATTCCTACATCTAAATAATGTAGTAGGGGGGAGGGAGGTGGTGATCGCCCGGGAAATGCTTTAACTGATTCTTCCTATAACCTCGTTGAGTTACTGTAATATCAGTTGTGCGATTAGGGACTACACAGCTTTTGTGAAATGGCTTCAATGCAGGCTAAGAGACCATCTCGTCGACGGTTTCTGGGCACTTTGTGGAGAGGGAAAACGTAGAAGCGACGGCCGTAAAAAGGACTCCGCGGTGATACTTACAGCAAGTCTCTATAACAGTGACGTAGAAGCGTTAAGTAACGAAAGAGAAGAAAATAAAAATAAAAAAAGGGAAAACGAAAGTAGCCGGAAAAAGAAGGTCAGTAAAAAGAAGAATGCGAAGTGTAGGAAACACATACCTGCAAGAGTTTTTTTGACAGCAACAATGAAGAGAGAGAATGCATGTACTGCGAAGAAAAATCTCCAAATTACAGTCCAGAAGAGCTGTGGATTTAGTGCCATTTTTGCTCCCTCTAGTTCTTTGTTAAAATAATTTTATCCCTTATTTTTTAGGTTATAACTAAGTGGCCACTTTCATTTCGGACGAAGTAGCCATTTTTCCACTTCGTGAAAATTGAATTGTTTAAAATAAGTTAATCCTAAGGTAATTAAACTATACGATATTATACTTCAATAGTCACATATTACAATCAATCATTTCTGCGCATGGCCGTTTATTGCTACTCAACTTAAAAAATAGGATTACCTTAGCCTGGATACCCTTACGTTTGTTGCATGCCACCTCCAAATTGCAGCACTCACAATGTAATCATAAAGTTTAGCTGAAGCAGGGATGACACACGTAACTGAAATATACTTTACAGCAAAGATTAAGAATGTAACTAATATACAAATTATGAGTTTACAGAACTGTAAATGATCTCTGATTGCGAAAACTGCTTACGACTGAGACGTCTGTGTCTGCTACTAGCTGAGCCTTTAAATGCCTTCACACGAAATCAAAGAGAGTCTTGATATGTTCCGAGAATGAATTTTCACTCTGAAGGGGAGTGTGCACGATTCTGAAACTTCCTCTCCGATTAAAACAGTGTGCTGGGCCGCGATCCGATCCCGGACCTACGTCTCTGTGGCCAGTGCTGTACCTTCTCAGTTGTCCAAGTACGAGTCACGAGCAGCCCGCACAACCTCACTTCCGCCAGTGCCTCTCCCCTATTGTTCGGCGCACAGTTTCAATCTCCCAGGAAGTTTGAAATCAGTGCACACTCCATTACAGAATGAAAAGTTATCTGGAAAATCTCATAGGCTGCGGCTATACCATTTCTCCGTCTTATCCTTCTCCCAGGAGTGATAGTCCCCCATGGCATCCAAGAGAATGAAATTTGGCAGCTAGGAGTTGAGGTACTGGTGGAAGTGAGGCTGTGAGGGTGGGTCGTGAATCGTGTTTGGATAAGTCAGTTTGTAGAGCACTTGCCCGCGAAAAGCAAAGGTCTGAGTTTCCTTGTGGTACACATTTTTAATATGCAGAAAGCTTTGATATGTTCCTGTTTTTTCACTGCCATTATTTGGCGGGGAAAGAAAGAAGAGATTGTGGCCAATCGCCAGTCTGAGTGTCAACGTTCTGGATTAAATTCCAGACCTCTCTGCAGTGTCTGACCAAGTGAGGGCTTGTGACATTGCTGATGGCGATACCCGTCCGTCTGATTGGTACTTTAAGTTCGAAAACACACTTGGTGCATTTCGAGAGGAGAAGACTATGTGCTGCCACCGGCTTTTCACCCTATTCCGTATCATCATCATCATCATCATCATCATCACCACCACCATCGCCGCGCGGGATTAGCCGAGCGGTCTCAGGCGCTGCAGTCATGAACTGTGCAGCTGGTCCCGGCGGAGGTTCGAGTCCTCCCTCGGGCATGGGTGTGTGTGTTTGTCCTTAGGATAATTTAGGTTACGTAGTGTGTAAGCTTAGGGACTCATGACCTTAGCAGTTAAGTCCCATAAGATTTCACACACATTTGAACATCATCATCACACAACACAAACCCATCACTACACGATACATGCAGCTTGCATAGTCACTCTATGACTGAGATACAACTCTCCCATGTCCGCCAGGAAGGAGCCCCTTCCTGCGCAGAGGAAGAACAACTTCATCTAATACCCCATGGCATTTTCCAGCCAACAATTTTTAATTTAATTTTTAACCCCACGCTCTCCTATACCGCCTCTTCGTACTCAGCACTTGCTCGTTCACTACAGTGGGACATCCACCTAGAACAACAACAGAAAAAGAACAGAATTCCACTCACCCACGCGGAAGCATACTCCCGATTATTGTTGTCCTTTTTGTATTCAAAAATTAACTTTGTTGACCACGAAGGATGAGCAGCCCCCCCCCCCCCCCCCCTTGAAATTCTCTACGTTCCAAACGCATCACATTCGCTACAAAGGACCCACCGCCCGGTCCATCGGCCTGCTATCTATTTTCAAAACCACTGCACGAGATTGTTTTTGGCATCCACTCCTTTCTGTCAATCCACCTCAGGAGCAAACTGCAAGCATTTACACTTCCATTTTTGATCCACTTAATATCATTCCTTAATAAAATAATGCTTCCTGCTGGGGTCTTCCAAAAGTCTGTTTCCAACAGGAGCTGGAAAACACCCACCACCACGTGGAAGTTACTCGCCCTCCTATTTAAGCTTATGGAAAGACCAATCAGCTACCTCCGCGCTGAAAAAGTACCATCCCCTGATTCCAGACCAACCTTGGCATCACATTAGTCAAGAGGACAACACTGGCGATTTGGTCAGGAATGATACATTACCAGCACAGTGCAACCACTTCATCAGATCATAACTGAGATATACAGTTAAATCTGGGACCCCTTGCTTTCACTCTTAAGTTCGTGTACACCAATAAAAAAACATTTACTCTACTTTGAATAACAGAATGTAAATCATTCGTTATTGTTTAGTGAAACATTGTCTCCATTGGCTCATTTAATCCGTGAAATGCTTGCTCTTACCTTAAACAATACCGGCTATCACTTTGTCCTTTTAGGACTCTCGCTTTTGGATAGAGCTGGAACAATGCTAAGAGAGAATGTACAGACCTATGGACTGGAAACTCGAAATGGCTTTGCAGAGGGCCAACCTACGTTCCCCCTCCACTCGCCGTTCCCGTCTTAGCAGCGACTGGAGTGGTCCAGCGGCTGTGCGGCTGCTCTGTCGGCACCCAGGTGGCAGATATTTACGCGCCATCAAAGGAGCGTTAATGGCATCCGGGAGTCGTTTGGGCCCGCCTGGTGCTTATGGCTGACTCCAATTACCGCGGCTACCGATCCCTGGAGCTGCTTTCCGGCCGACACTATGTCAGTTCCAGCAGACCGCCGGGACCTGCGGAAGTGGCACCTGTCGCCATAAATAGCCTCTTACAACACTCGTGGACAGGGGATATCGGAGTGAAAATGTTACGTGAAGCCTGCAGGTACTTTGAAAATGAGAGAATTTTGTGTAGGAAATAAGTTCACACAATGTGATTGCAGACTTTCTCGAGGTATTCCAATGATAAAGTCGTCTCGAGTGATCAGCCGAGTAGTGGCGTCGTCTTCTTGCGACGTTTCAATGATGATAAATCAAGAAAACTTCACAAACTAAGATAGCTAAAAAAGCACTTTATTATGTGACCGGATTCAACAGAGCTGCGCTGCCATCATCGGATCTTAAGCTTTAAAATATTAAAACATATTGTTCATCGGTGCTGCAAAACGTTTCACATTGCATATTCACTTTCCAATATAATAATACAGTGAAGAGTCAAAGAAACTGGTACACTTGCATAATATCGTGTAGGACCCCCGAGAACACTCAGAAATGCCGCAACACGAAGTGGTATGGGCTCGACTAATGTCTTCAGTATTGCTGGAAGGAACTGACAGCATGAATCCTGCAGGGCTGTCCATAAATCCGTAAGAGTACGAGGTGTTGGAGGTCTCTTCTGGACAGCACGTTGCAAGGCATCTCAGATATGCTCAATAATGTTCATGTCTGGGGAATACTGTGGCCAGCGGAAGTGTTTAAACCCAGAACAGCGTTCGTGGAGCCACTCTGTAGCAATTCTGGACGTGTGGGGTGTCGCATTGTCCTGCTGGACTTGCCCAAGTCCGTCGGTATGCAGAATGGACATGAATGGATGCGGTGATCAGACAGGATGCTGACGTACGCATCAACTTGTTAGGGTCGTATCTAGGCGTATCTGGGGTCCAATATCACTCCAACTGCTCACGGCCGACACCATTACAGAACCTACATCAGCTTGAACAGTGCCCTGCTGACATGCAGGGTCCATTGTTCATCAGGTTGTCTCCATATCCGTACACGTCCATCCGCTCGATACAATTTGAAACGAGACTCGTCCGACCAGGTAATATGTTTCCTGACATCAATTGTCCAATGTCAGTGCTGACGGGCCCAGGCGAGGCGTAAAGCTTTATGTCGTGCAGTCATCAAGGGTAAACGAGAGGGCCCTCGGCTTCGAAAGCCCATATCGATGATGTTTTTTTGAATGGTTCTCACGCTGACACTAGTTGATGGCTCACCATTGAAACCTGCAGCAATTTGCGAAATGGTTGCACTTCTGTCACACTGAGCGATTCTCTTCAGTCGTCGTTGTCCCGTTCTTGCGGGATCTTTTCCTGCAGCAGCGATGTCGCAGATTTGATGTTTTACCGGATTCCTGATATTAACGGTACACTCGTGAAATGGTCGTAAGGGAAAATCCCCACTTCATTGTACCTCGGACGTGCTGCGTCCCATCGCTCATGTGCCGACTATAACACCACGTTCAAACTCACTTAAATCTTGATGACCTGCCATTTTAGCAGCAGTAACCGATCTAACGACTGCGCCAGACAACTGTTGTCATATATAGGCGTTGCCGACCGCAGCGCCGTATTCTGACTGTTCACGTATGTCTGTATTTGAATACGCATGCCTATACCAGTTTCTTTGCCGCTTCACTGTATTTTAAAGCTCTGTCGAAACCATTAAAACAATCACATGCTTTTTAAACGGTCTTGGCCAGTGGAGTTTTCTTCAGCTGCCATCACTGAAACTTTGCGACAAGGCCCTCGGTTGATCACCCACGAAGATTTTATCATAAGTTCGCACAAGATGGCCGATGTACGGGAAACTGTCTAAAATGATTCTTCTTGAGGTTTAAGTTCTTCTGTGCATGTTTTCTTACAGATAAATTTGTTTCTGGATGGTATTTGCCTTCAGTAAACACAACTTTCTCTGAAACGTCCTGGCAGATTGAAACTGTATGCCGCACAGAAACTCGAACTCGGGATCTTTGCCGTTCGCGGGCAAGCGCACACTCCGATGCATAGTGAAAAGTTTAGTCTGGACAATTTTTCCTTCATTTACTCAGAAATGTTTCGCTGAAGATACAGCAACATCACTGATACGTTTATTTTATTTTTACCTCAAAACACATTACAGATAGTAAACGGCATTTTTTCATGTTGTTTAATAGACTGGAAATAAAAGAAAATCCCAGTGATGATACTGCAACTTCAGCGAAACATGTGTGGCTAGGACGAGAAAAAATTGTTTGCTCAAGGCGTATCCATCCAAAAAGAAACGCATCTGATGTGCATTAACTCCGGCGAAAAATTTGTTTTTGTCAACAAAAATAAAAGAAGTACTGAGATACTGCACGTCTCTACGTATTTTGACTTCAATAAAATATACCTATCAAACATATACGGAGAAGGATGTTAGCACAACAGATGCTGGTGAGCAGGAAAATTCAGTCTTTGTAGGTTTCCAAAAGGCGCTCAAACATGTACCAAATCGCCGACTACAGATAAGGCACCACCGTACAGCCTATCTTCGCAAGTAATAGTTGGTTAGCAGAATCTAGTACGTTGTACTGGACGGCAAATGTTCTACAGAAACGCAAATAACGTCGCGTGTGCCCAAGCAAGCGTTATCGGAGGGTGAAGTCAAGAAGAACTTTCCACACCTACCTTTCACGATTTTTCGTAATATGAGACCCGCTTTTTCATTACTTTCAGAAGAAAAAGGGTGTTTGTTAAAGCTGAAAAAATCAGAAAATGTGAAAGTGAACCAGAGTTTTTTTTCTACTTCAACCTCTGATAACAACGAGGGAAAAAACGGTGGATTTCAGGTCATGTAAATGAGAGAAATAAACGCGTTAAGTAAACTATACGCCACTTTTACGAAGGAGACGCAAAATACACAAACATTAAGTATAACATCTTTACGGAATGTCCTCAGGAGATTCTTTGTAAATACACTGTCCAGTCACATCAAAGTGACCGTCTGTAAAGAGTCTGAATAACCACTTTTTGCAACGCGTACCGCTGCGAGGTGTGTTCAAAGAGTGTCAGTGTGTAGGAGGTACCGACAGGGGTCTGGAGCAATGTGGACTCCAGTTCAGCGGCCAGCTACGCTATGTTCATGGATTGAGGATCCATGGCGCGAACAGATCTATTGAGGTGATCAAAGAGATTCTCGACTCGGTTTAAAACGGGGGAGTTTGGTGATCAGGATACTACGGTAAACTCGTCCTGGTGCTCTTCGTACCACGCTTGTACAGCTAGCTATCTGACACGTTGCATTGTCCTGCTGGTAGATGCCATCGTGCCAAAGAAAAACAGACTGCATGTAGATGTGGACATGGCCCACAAGGACGGATGCATACTTCTGTTGATCCATCGTACTTCACAGAATGACGAGTTCAAATAGGGAATGCCACGAAAACATACCTCGTACAGGATGTCTGCTTTCATACGTTTCACGACAGTGACGCCAACAGCCATCTGTTTGATGGTGCATAAAACGTGGTTCATCTGAAAAGGCCACTTGTTGCCACTCAGTGGACGTCCAGTTACTCTGTTGTCGTTCAAATTCCAGCCTTCATCGATGAACGGCAATCGGGCCGGGTGCACAAAACAGGTGCCGGCTCCTTTTATTCGCCCGCAAACACCCAGCGGTCTTCGTTCAGCCCTGTCATCTACTGCCAGTGTTGGACCACTGTTACCTCGTTGCCAGTTTTGGATAGCGTAATTTTGCTATGGACAGTATACTTTAACCACTACTGCACGTAAACAAATGGTTCTGTAAATAGGCTGTTTATGTTTTCTTATTGGAACGTCACGTAGCGCTCTGTATGAAAATCACTGACTGTGCTGTGTGCAGTCTGTGGCTAGTTTGCATTGTCGTCTGCCATTCTAGTGTCGGGCAGCTGGATATTAACAGCGCGTAGCGTTGCGCAGTTGGAGGTGAGCCGCCAGCTGTGGTGGATGTGGGGAGAGAAATGGCGGAGTTTTGAAATTTGTAAGACTGGATGTCATGAACTGCTATATATATTATGATTTTTCAACACTATTAAGGTAAATACATTGTTTGTTCTCTATTAAAATCTTTCATTTGCTAACTATGCCTATCAGTAGTTAATGCCTTTCGTAGTTTGAATCTTTTATTTAGCTGGAAGTAGTGGTGCTCGCTGTATTGCAGTAGTTCGAGTAACGAAGATTTTTGTGGAGTAAGGTGAGCAAGATGTATGAAACATGTGAAATACGCTCAGACTTCAAGAAGAATATAATAATTCCAATCCCAAAGAAAGCAGGTGTTGACAGATGTGAAAACTACCGAACTATCAGTTTAATAAGTCACAGCTGCAAAATACTAACGCGAATTCTTTACAGACGAATGGAAAAACTAGTAAAAGCCGACATCGGGGAAGATCAGTTTGGATTCCGTAGAAATGTTGGAACACGTGAGGCAATACTGACCCTACGACTTACCTTAGAAGCTAGATTAAGGAAGGGCAAACCTACGTTTCTAGCATTTGTAGACTTAGAGAAAGCTTTTAACAATGTTGAGTGGGATACTCTCTTTCAAATTCTGAAGGTGGCAGGGGTAAAACACAGGGAGAGAAAGGCTATTTACAATTTGTACAGAAACCAGATGGCAGTTATAAGAGTCAAGGGACATGAAAGGGAAGCAGTGGTTGGGAAGGGAGTGAGATAGGGTTGTAGTCTCTCCCCGATGTTATTCAATCTGTATATTGAGCAAGCAGTAAAGGAAACAAAAGAAAAATTCGGAGTAGGTATTAAAATCAATGGAGAAGAAATAAAAACTTTGAGGTTTGCCGATGACATTGTAATTCTGTCAGAGACAGCAAAGGACTTGGAAGAGCAGTTGAACGGAATGGAAAGTGTCTTGAAAGGAGGATATAAGATGAACATCAACAAAAGCAAAACGAGGATAATGGAATGTAGTCGAATTAAGTCAGGTGATGCTTAGGGAATTAAATTAGGAAATGAGACACTTAAAGTAGTAAAGGAGTTTTGCTATTTGGGGAGCAAAATAACTCATGATAGTCGAAGTAGAGAGGATTTGAGATGGAGATGGCAATGGCAAGGAAAGCGTTTCTGAAGAAGAGAAATTTGTTAACATCGAGTATAGATTTAAGTGTCAGGAAGTCATTTCTGAAAGTATTTGTATGGAGTGTAGCCATGTATGGAAGTGAAACATTGACGATAAATAGTTTGGACAAGAAGAGAATAAAAGCTTCCGAAATGTGGTGCTACAGAAGAATGCTGAAGGTTCGATGGGTAGATCACATAACTAATGAGGAAGTATTGAATAGGATTGGGGAGAAGAGAAGTTTGTGGCACAACTTGTCTAGAAGAAGGGATCGGTTGGTAGGACATGTTCTGAGGCATCAAGGGATCACCAGTTTAGTATTGGAGGGCAGCGTGGAGGGTAAAAATCGTAGATGGAGACCAAGAGATGAAAACACTAAGCAGATTCAGAAGGATGTAGGTTGCAGTAGGTATTGGGAGATGAAGAAGCTTGCACAGGATAGAGTAGCATGGAGAGCTGCATCAAACCAGTCTCAGGACGGATGACCACAGCAGCAGCAAGTGATTTGTGAAAGGTATAGGTTAATGTTAGTCAGGGCCATTCTTTTGTAGGGATTAAGTCAGATTGCGTTGCGCTAAAAATATTGTGTGTCAGTTTAAGCACAGTCCTGTATAATTTTTCTAAGGGGACGTTTCAGTTCAAATGGCTCTGAGCACTATGGGGCGTAACATCTGAGGTCATCAGTCCCCTAGAACTTAGATCTACTTAAACCTAACTACCCTAAGGACATCACAGACATCAATGCCCGAGGCAGGATTCGAACCTGCGACCGTAGCGGTCGCGCGGTTCCAGACTGAAGCGCCTAGAACCGCTCGGCCACACCAGCGGGCGCACGTGAACAGTTGGCAAACGCAGCCATTTCAGAAATGTTTCGCCCTTGGCCCGAAAGCCAATGATCATGACCATCTGGATGTCAGATAGATCGTTACATTTCCGCATTACGGCTGGCCGCTGTAGCCGAGCGCTTCTAGGCGTTTCAGTCCGGAACCGCTCTGCTGATACGGTCGCAGGTTCGAATCATGCCTCGAGCATTTTTTTTTTTTTGTGGTTTTAGGGTGCACAACTACCGTGGTCATTAGCGTCCAGACTTAGTTATGAATGCACTGCGAGGCAAAAGGTTAAAACATCAACTAGAAAGGACAACACCATAAAAGGCACATTAACAGGCAAGGGATTAAAAGAAAAAAGCATAATCAAATGTCCTCAGACAGGTTTGTCAAGTGGATAAAACGAAGAACACGAGCAGCTGCTCCTGGGTCATCCGCTAAAATGTCATCCAGAGTACATGGCAGGCCAAGATCAATGCGCAGTGCCATGGATGTGTGTGATGTCCTTAGGTTAGTTAGGTTTAAGTAGTTCTAAGTTCTAGGGGACTGGTGCCCTCAGAAGTTAAGTCCCATAGTGCTCAGAGCCATTTTAAGAGAGGACAAAAGCAATAACTGACACACATAGTTAATTACGTAACTTTATTTTTACGAAGTAGGCGTTCTAAAACCTTCTCAAGCTGCCCAGCTGAGGTCATTGCCCTCTGTGTGGACGGCACGAACCGAGACACATGAAGGCAGAGTACTGGGCTCCTGGGCGGTGTGTTGTGTGCCACCTGCAGCAGGGCCACGTGGCGGCTGCCTTTCCGGTAAGAGGCACACCAGATGCAACCAGACACCCCAGTCGCCGCGGATCGGGTTCCGCCGGTGGCCGGCGCGCGGGGCGTGACGCCGCCTCTCCGTGTGTCGGGTGTCCGCGACACACACACACACACACACACACACACACACACACACACACTGCTGCCGCCATTGCAGCTGGACTCACATTTCAGCACCGACACGGTCACCGAGCGCCACCGAGAGAATGCGGCGCCCGCGCTCGGCGTTCCCATAGGAAGTGTCCACAGCCGCTGCTGCTGCACTCACTCACCCCCTTTCATTTCAGCTGGATCCGGGTATGAATCCCACGTAAAAGCATTGCGAGTCAAGAATCAAATGCCTAAAATAGCGAACCACAACATACCTTGAGGCCGTACTGCTGGTGACAGTTTATATGGAAAACTAGGGGGTGATCAAAAAGTCAGTGTAAATTTGAAAACTTAACAAACCACGGAATAATGTAGATAGAGAGGTAAAAATTAACACACATGCTTGGAATGACATGAGGTTTTATTAGAACAAAAAAAAAGTAATGCTAGACGTGTGAAAGATTTCTTGCGTGCGTCGTTTGGTGATGATCGTGTGCTCAGCCGCCACTTTCGTCGTGCTTGGACTCCCAGGTCCCCCGACTTCAGAGCGTGCGATTACTGGCTTTGGGGTTACCTGAAGTCGCAAGTGTATCGTGATCGACCTACACCTCCAGGGATGTTGAAAGACAACATCCGACGCCAATGCCTCGCCATAACTCTGGACATGCTTCACAGTGCCGTTCAGAACATTATTCCTCGACTACAGTTATTGTTGAGGAATGATGGTGGACATATTGAGCATTTCCTGTAAAGAACATCATCTTTGCTTTGTCTTACTTTGTTATGCTAATTATTGCTATTCTGATCAGATGAAGCGCCATCTGTCGGACATTTTTTTGAACTTTTGTATTTTTTTGGTTGTAATAAAACCTCATGTCATTCCAAGCATGTGTGTCAATTTGTATCTCTCTATCTACATTATTCCGTGATTTATTCAGTTTTCAAATTTATGCTGACTTTTTGATCACCCGGTACATCTACACTGATCACCCAGTGGCAGAGGGTGCTTTATGTACCACTGTCATGTCACCCCGCCGGCCAGAGTGGCCGAGCGGTTATAGGCGCTACAGTCCGGAACCGTGGGGCCGCTACGGTCGCAGGTTCGATTCCTGCCTCGGGTATGGATGTCTGTGATGTCCTTTGACTAGTTAGGTTTAAGTAGTTCTAAGTTCTAGGGGACTGATGACCTCAGATGTTAAGTCCCATAGTGCTCAGAGCCATTTCCTCCATTTCGTCACGTCACCCCTTTTCCTGTTCCAGTCTCGAAATGGAGCGCAGGAAGAACGATTGTTGGTGAGCGTCCGAGTGGAATCGAGGCTCATTGCAGTTCGTGGTCTTTCCGTGAGATAAGCGTAGGAGGGGCAATGTGTCAGCTGATTCCGCCAAGAAGAAATGTATTTGTAATTTAGCAATAAAACACTCCATGTCTCTTTTACCGCCTGTCACTACAGTTGGTCGATCGTCTCGGTGATGCTTTCGTGCTTAATGAACTAACCTGTGACGAAATGAACTAACCTGTGACGAAACGCGCTGCTAGTCTTCGGATCTTCTCTATTCGCTCTACCAGTCCTATGGCCCCAAACTGATAAGTAATACTCAAGTTTCGGTCGAACGAGTGTATTGTAAGCATTTTATGAGGACCCTTCCGAAAAATCTGTACAGTATCTGCCTTTCCTCATAATAGTTACGTGGTCGCTCCACTTTAAGTCGCTGTGTATGTGTAGTCCCACATGTACAGGATGTCCCAGAAATGTTGCGACAAATTTCGGGGTTGTAGAGGGTGTCTCGAAAAACAAATCGAGAATAGGAACCACTATGTGACCGTGTCGGCAACGACCTTGCCTCAGTGGATACATCGGTTCCCGTGAGATCACAGAACTTAAGAGCTGGCGGGCGTGGTCGGCACTTGGATGGGTGACCATCCGGGCCTCCATGCGCTGTTGCCATTTTTCGGGGTACACTCAGCCTCTTGATGCCAATTGAGGAGCTACTCGACCGAATAGTAGCGCCTTCAGTCAAGAATACCATCTTACGAGCGGGACAGCGGTGTGCTGACCCCACGCCCCTCCTATCCACATCCTCCACCGAGAATGACACGGCGGTCGGATGGTCCCGGTAGGCCACTCGTGGTCTGAAGACGGAGTGCTTTTTTTTTATGTGACCGCGTCATCTGACGATGCTACAGATTGTCGAAATTATAGGCACCGGCGCCTGCCATTAGGCCACCCCTTCTGCAGCAAACGTGACGTTGTACGCTGACAGACCGCACACGGAACGTCTCGCAATGTTGTCTGTTATTCAGTGAGCGCGACTCATTACCACGATCACCAGTGGAGACGATGGACCAGGCCTTATTTTTCTCGAGAAAAACATTGGAGACTTTAGAGAGTTCTAGGAGGAAAACTGAAGTTAGGAACCCGTGTCCAAAGCCGTCGTCCATCAAGACAACAGAGCATCTCATTCGTAGGAGACAAGGCAATTCTGCGCAGCAGTTAGCTTCATCCTCTCCACTGGCGATCGTGGCAATCAGTCGTGAGCACCGAATAACGGCCATCATTGCGAGAACTTCCGCCTACGGTCCGTCAGCGCACAAAGTCACGCTTGCCGCCGAAGGGGGGGCCCAATAATAGGTGCCAGCCCCTGTAACTCCAAAGCTCTGTAGCGTTGTTGAATGAGTTTTCGGACACGGGTTCTTATCCTCGATTTGTTTCACGGGACGCCCTCTACAACCCGTCGAAGTATGTCACAACATTTCTGGGACACACTATATAATGAATCTGACTGCATCCAGTCACTGGTCGTAAATCATGTGCTCATAACCTATAATAACGGCTCTTTCCACTTCTTTTGTGCAGTACATTTGTTTATGTTGAGCGTCAACTGCCAGTCTCTTCACAAAAAAGTAGCGTTTCTCTGTAATGCTTATTGTATTTGGCTATATTTCTTCTAGCGTTGCCCTTATCTCTATAAGACAGTATGCACGAACAGTCTCTGTATCAAGAGGTGGATGCTCCACGTCTCAAAAATGCAGAGTTCACTAGTCCACTACTTCCCATAATCTTCACTGAAGACCAGTCTGGTGACAGGGATTTGCCACGTAGCAATAACGCCTTAGATAATCCTGCAGAACACGGTTCATGGACATTTCAGCCCATTTCTGACTGCTTCTGAATATCGTAGCCTAAAATGTACCTGACCAGGTCTAAAGTCTTTATTTTTTTATTTTTCTTAATGACTTTTGGATATCACCCACAAAGAACGATTTTAGCATTTAATTGTGTAGCACGTTGAAACCTTTAAAATAACGCACGTGAAAAGTACCATTACAGCAACAACTAACAATTTTTTTTATCTGAAATTAATACCGTTATCTAAAAAATAAAATAATTTCATTAATATAAAAGAAGGGTTGATAGCATAAAGCATATTTCTTCTTTTACTGTGTTGTAAAGGTAAATCGTTTCTTATATTTTTATTTATCTTCCTGCTATAAAATCGGATGGGAGACTATACACGTTTTGGTCTTATGGGCTTTCAATGTTCGCGTTACCGAAGAACATCACACTCTGTGAGAGTGTCGTGGTTTCTTCATAAACGAAGAAAATGTGGTTAACATCTTCCTGCCTACTGCATACACATGAGAAAAATGGTATCATGTTGCGATACTAGAGATACTGCCGGAATCTTCCATGGTTCAAATGGCTCTGAGCACTATGGGACTTAACTTCTAAGGTCATCCGTCCCCTAGAACTTAGAACTACTTAAACCTAACTAACCTAAGGACATCACACACACCCATGCCCGAGGCAGGATTCGAATCTGCGACCGCAGCGGTCGTGCAGTTCCAGACTGTAGCGCCTAGAACCGCTCGTCCACTCCGGCCGGCGGAATCTTCCATCATTAAATGGAAGGCGTGCTAATGTCACTACCCTGGTTTCTGCTGTATCTGCAATGTTGTTAGCAAGGACGTGATGAGAGATTAGGTGCAAATAGTCGTAGCGTCTGCCTTTAATTTTCTAAGACCGCTGCAAGTTTTCGTCCCATCGGGTCCTAATTCTAGTCCTTGTGGAATGAAGGACATTCTCATGTGGCACTTCATCGTTGTACACAGCTTCCTTGGCCAGAGGGTCTATCTCCTCATTTTCCTGTATTTCGCTGTGCGCCTTCACACATGACGTAACGATCGTCATATTTACCCTGAACAGCTGAACTGCTGCTATAATGTGATATTCTAGGTAATTTTTGATGTTATTGATGCCAAATCATTTTAACAGCAGTACTGAGCTTGAAACATATAAAATTACGATAGTTTCTTCTTGAAGTCCTCTTGCGTATTTAAATCCCTCCAAAATAATTAAATTCTGTGGTAACATGCTGGCGGTGTACGTACGAACGTTATCTGCGCTATATACAGAAAACAAAATGTAGTTTTTATTTGTGCAATAAAAAGGGAGGCACTCTCACGCATTCTACCGAATATAACAAATAAAAAAAAAAGTGCTAGAGGCGCAGTCGTTATAATATTTCATCCCGCCTTACTAGTCCAGGTAGCACACTTCATTGTGTAAATAAACGAAGCGCAGACTTTGTTTACCTACGATGAATAGTTTCCTTTTTGCTCTCTTACGTTTTCGCGTAACTCGAAACTGGATTTTTGCGTGTTATTTTAATTTTGCCTGCAGACACTTCCGCAGGAGCAATTTTTTTTTTCGCTGAATGGAAGCAAACATTCGACAGAGTCCGTTCTCCATTTTCTATAGTGTCTTAGGTTACATTGAAGTTTTGGCCATATGCTTTAACCGCTAGCGATGGTGACCGGAACACTGGAGATGTTGTCTACGCTGGGGATTTGCACGTCTCGTACCAGGAACCGACGTGACGGCGTAGTAGGAGTGGGCGGAAATTATCACGTGGGATTCAGTGCTGTCGCAGCAGTGATAACAAGTCTCAGAAGTAAGCTCAGGTGGTGGCGTCGCGACGCCTTCCTTTAGGCAGGTGTCTCTGTAAGTGTAATGCTTACATGTTGCAGTAGGTTATAACTTTAACTGAATTCTCCGTCGGTGTCTAGAAAAACATGACTATAATACCGAAAACACTTTCCAGCCGGACGCTGTGGCCGAGCGGTTCTTGGTGCTTCAGTCTGTAACCGCGCTACTGCTACGGTCGCAGGTTCGACTCCTGCCTCGGGCATGGATGTGTGTGATGTCCTTAGGTTAGTTAGGTTTAAGTAGTTCTAAATCTAGGGGACTGATGACCTCAGATGTTATGTCCCATAGTGCTTAGAGCCATTTGAACCATTTTGAAAACACTTTCCCGTTGTTGTACAACAATTACTTAATTTTTCAACTATTGTTTATTTTCTATTTTCATTTACATCCATCTACAGCTGGGCCAAAGATTGCATAAGCGAAATCGGTAAATAGAAATTGAATAAAACAGAAGCATGGACTTTGTCAAGATTAGTTTTTTACGATCATTTGCTAAAGTTCTTGAGACACATCACTGACATCAAACTGTAGTAGGATTTGGGAACATACGCAGTGATCCAGCATTATGGAACAACTCGGAGAAAACGATTAATGTCACATAACCAGCACGAAATGATAAAATCTCGTTCTTTCCAAACAGAACTGGCGCCCTATTCGCACGAAGTGATGGGCGGATAAGTTGATTCTATACTTTTAGATTTCTGCCTTCCTTCCTCACAATGGCTTCTAATCGACTGGTGTGTCTGAGTATCGTCTCAGCTGTGCGCCTGGATTCGCAGTTCCCTGTCAGGAACTTCAGAGTTCATAGTAAGTGACGGGAATTTATGTATTGGGTTCCTCAAGGAAGCCTTAGGGCCCTGTGGCGTTCTTCGTCTATGAGCAGCTCTATTACATTGTTTGCAGGTAATTCTGTCGTTCACCGTCAAGTAAAGTCATCAAAGACCAATGCGAATTACAAAATGATTTAGTCAAATTTCTGTGCCAGAATGAAAAATGCACTTTGTCGTAGTACAAAAAAGGCAAATATGTCCAGGGCATAGAGTGGGATGTAAAAGAATGGAACCAGCTTAACGACTTATCTGGTAGCTTCGAAGACATTTAAATCAAAGCATCTTGAAGCATTTGTACTTTTTTACTTGTTAGGATTAGTTCCCACGTCAGGTAATGTAATGCATCGTGTCAAGTAAAGTAACATGATACGTAATTTCATGTCGTATATAGCACGACACATGCCGTCATGTCATTTTATTTGGCATTTTTCATGTCATGCAGTATGACATAACGTCATCAAACTTTAAGACGCATGCTTTCTCTCTGGGATACTTCGTACTGTAGATATATCCCACTCTCTAGAAACACATAAATTTGTGTCCACTTGTTCTTACACCCCTCACTATACACACAACATGGAGTGTGTCTGAGACAGCTCTCTGCTCTTAGGAGATAGGGTTAACTAGTAAAAAAGCCCAAATATGTTAATATGTTTTGATTTAAATGTGTATGAAGCTGTCAGATAACACTAAAATCTAGTTCCCTTTCTTTGCAGCCCTAACTCTGCCCAGCACATACTCGCATTGTGTTACGATACGAGCATTTGTCATTCTGGTTACCAACTTCTAATCAACCATAATTTTAGCAATAGACTGCCATAGTTTGGCAAGCGATGTAGATTTTTGTTGACTCGGGCGACAACTGATCCGGTATAGTCTTTTTTCATTTGTTGTCTTTGGAAACATGCTCCTTGTATCGGGCAACAGATAAAGATTTCACAAAACAACAGGACGACCATTAATTAACGTATTGTCTACCTTCGAAAAAAATTTGTACCGATTCGCACAAGTTTTAAACATAGACGTGCCACGCTTCAAAACCCTTCCAGAAAAACGAGTTTTTTGTACGTAAAATTCAAACTATGAAATATTGTTTCAAACGGTTGAAAATTATCTTAGACTAAGGACCGATACACCGGTTGACCAGTCTCGCTCCAGTCCGGCGTTATTTAAGGGTGATTATTTTTGCACGTAAAATCCGAAGATGATTTTTGATACGTAAAGTGTTACATGTAAATGGTTCCATTAGCTGAGCATTAATTTCAGCCCAATTAATATCTTTTGATAAAGGAATTAATAGATTCGAACAATTTTCCTGAGCGCCAGCTCCGATTCGTTGTTCAAACCTTGCTTAATACACTGTACCATAGCTACAGTAAGACAGATATTGGAATGGCTATACAAATGGCTGCTGGTTCGGGCTAAACCAAAGAAATGTCCTCCCCATGTTCCGAGCTCAAATAGGAACCGAGCACCCCAGGGAGGGGTTATCACTGTTTTGCAAGTAAAGCTCCATAATTTTGGTTGGTTGCACGTTGCTGAATTTTTCCGTGATCAATCTCCCATCCTTCCCAAGTCAGAATCTGAAACAAAAGAAAGTAGAAAATAACAAATAAAAAAGTTATTCAGCCTGTACAGCTGAGTGGATAAAAACGTTCTGTATGATAGAATTGCTAATTTTTCCTTTTCCTTCACTTGTGAATCAGGATCCATTTGCAGTCGACATTTGAAATGTGCAAGACCATCAGGAGGTACTAATTGTTTGCACATAAGTGAATCGAGTCTCGATTAGGACGTTTTTTGACAGTGCGTATATTTTTAACGTTTTAGTGAAAAACTGTGGCGATTAAAGCGTGAGTTAGGTCTGAACTGTCGTAAAAACTGTGGCGAGCGCAGGGCTCGACTTTGACCCTCATGGAGGTCTGGTGCGGTACCCCATGACATTCTGCGGCCACCCGAGGCTATGGCTGGGAGTAGCACAGTACACTACACTACACTGTACGGGCAAACAGTGCAGTCTGCTCTGTCCTGTGTGCCTGCACGGCTGCCTGTAAGCCACAAACAACGCGCAGCGCTCATATTGCGAGACTTCTTGCCGGGAGCTTAGCTTTCAGTAGATGACACACTCGTAACACTGCTCGTGTTGTCTGCAGCAGCCAGGTCAGACGTAAGGTTTTAATTATTAAGTAGAAAAAATAAAGCTTCAAGCAAGAAACTCGCTGATAATGCCATTCCTTGTCTATAAGCTCTCCCTTCACTGCGACACATTTTTCCCAACGATGGATGACTTGCCGGAGACGTTGGTTATAGAACTCTGCATCGTGTCACGTCGAGAAGCGCCTCGTCACCAATGCATTGCAGGCATTTGCTGTCCACGTAAAAAGATATGGGGACAAATAATGTTCGAAATATAGGTGCTCGAACAGGCGAAGAAATAAGTCTACGTAAAGTCCATACCTAGCTAATAAATTTACCAGAAGAGATGAAAGTATCGTGTAGTACTCAGAGGTGGTGCTTTTGATGAAGTGTAATACAAATATACGCCACAAATTACGTGGTCATTATGGAATTGTTGTCACCACAGTGTAGTCGACAAGAAATAGGGAGAATACGTTGTATGCTTTCTGGTGCCCAGATAGTGCACCATGTTCAGGGTCTAATTCCAAAATGGCGTGAAGTCGTGAAATGCCATTGGTAATGCTCCAGTGCTACATGGGATATTTCGATAGTAATAGGAAAAAGGAGCAACCACCACCACCACCACAACCAACAACAACAACAACAGTAATAGAAGAAGTTCACAGAGCCTGGAACAAGGAATTTCAGCACCTCGCTATGAGATGCATCAATGCACTTGAGTTAAGATTACACCACACAGTGCCAGAACACAGCCAACTCCCGAATACGACTAATCTGCTGAAAGACAGATTAGTCATGTCAAGCCAACTGCCAGACTAAGCAGCCGACGGTCTGACCAACATTTTCAATCCGACCTGCTGACCAAAAGCTGTTTGCCAGAGTTTCTCGCATTCTTAACGGTCTCGTTCCAGTAATTTGTATCATTACCATCACAAGGATTCAGTCTAATTACTTCAAGATCGAACACAAAAGTGGATCAGCAACCTCTCATTACCATTTATTTACTGCTATTCGCGCCTCCTAGATTGAGAAGCCTGAAGAGCCGGAAAAACTATGACGTATACACACCACATAGCCCTTCGGTAATATAAGCGTGGCTTATCAGAACACTCACGAAAAATATTCACATCAGTGACGAAACACTTCTAAAACTACAGAAAAATATAGACACTTCAATTCTACAGGGATGATGACTATCTGAAAAAATATCTACGGCATGAATGTCTTCTGAGAGTAGGCCCCAAAGGATCTTCGCCCGCAGAAAACAGAGACAAAACTCATACGTGCCATAAAAGTAGATGTACATATACCCGTATGTTCCACATCTTCTCCTAAACCACTAGACCAATTTCAACCAAACTCGGTACACGCATCGCTGTCTGGAAACCATCGTTGTGGGAGTAAGAACCAGCAACCCATCAAAGATGTTGGGAGTGAGAAAACAGTGTAGCCCACGGCACGCGAATCACTACACTTTGTCATTCAGTACCTGAGAATCAGAAATCTTAGTGCCTTGAAAAAAAAGAACTTCGCGAAAATTTTCTCGCTGAAAACCCCCACAAAATGAGGCAAGAAAGAAGGTTTATCTGTTACTACGTTTTCGCTGTTCATGCAGTATAACTGCTGCATGTAGCATATGGTTTTAATTTATCACTTTCTTACTACTAACATTGTTCGCAACACATTTTTCAGACAGTATTTACATTCACCACTGAATGTACCAGTAAAATTAGTGGCACGAAAACGAAACTACAGGGCGAAATTCGCTAGAAATATAGGTGAAATATGTGTAAAATTGCGTGTGAAATATGTTAAATATATGTGAAATATATATGACATGTCCGTCAGCGGGTAAACCCACGGGTAAAAAGTGCATCCTAAAACCCTGGAACGATTCCAACCAAGTTTGGTACACATTTTAGTTACGATCTGGAAAGAATATTGCGGGATTAAGAACAAACAGCGTTCGAACGGGGTGAGTATGATAACATGGAGAAAGAAGGAAAGGGGGGGGGGAGAAAGAGATGGACAGAGTAATGGGGAAGGGGAATGTGGGAATATGCAAAAAGAGGCAGGAGGAGGAGACTGAGAGAGAAAGGAAAGAGGAAGAGATAGACAGTGAAAGAGGTAGAAATGAACACGGGTGGAGGAGGAAATGGACAGAGAATGGGAAGAGGAGGAGTTGGACAGAGAGGGGGCGGAGGAGATGTACAGAGAGGGGTTAAAGTATGAGATGAGCAGAGAGAGGAGGAAAGAGGAGATGAACTAATAGCAGATTGGAACGCCAAATGCTCACATAGATACAAAATAAAATAAAAGAAAATAAAACATTAAGTAATTCAGGTGACATCTGGACTTGCGGTTGGCGAACTTAACCCTGAACTGCGGCTGTGGGTCCCAGTAATGCCGGATTGCAATCACTGCTCTCAAATGCTAGAGGTCGTTCGGCGGCTTAATAATGGAACGCGCCAGTTTTCCCCGCCCACGCAATTACGGCTTCTCCGACCCTTCAAGGATGCGACCTCGAGAACAACTAAACGCCAGCCATCTGTGCTAGGTTGTGGTTGAGCGAAGGAGGGAACTGGCTCACAACAGCAGCAGGCCGACCGCCTTTCCGGAACCGCGATTACAGTACCTGCCACTGTGCTACGTCGCTACACAAACTTCCGGCTGTGATTCACTTTATTGTTTCTATTGTCATCATTACTACTACTAGTCGCGATAGTGTGAGAAAACTTGTAGATGATTTTGGTAAAGTAGTCGCCGGGGGGAGCTCTCGCACCGTGACAAGACGCCTGAGACCGCGCGGCTCGTGTTTTATGTTTGCATAAGTTTGTGAAATAAATTTTGCGCATGGACCTTGTATATACCTTGTACAATGTATTTATACTCTTAAAACATGTAAACGAAATTAATTTAACTTTTTACAATAGATAAATTTGATTGCTTTTCCTGTCTAATAGAAATTTCAGGTAAACAACTAACCGAGTAACGTCGCCCATTCAGTTAATTTTCAATACTTGTAAGCTAAAGAAGTAAGATTGTCTTTGTAAGATATTTCACGATTATTTCTATAGTGACTGTGTAATAAGTAACAAAGGAACAGATGGAAATCTGTAACGAGGAGCACTTTGTGGTGTTCGAACAGAATCGTTGTAGGAGTGAACATCTGTCATAGTTTTATTATTATCTTTAATTATGTATCAGTCTACTGATTGGCTAGATGCAGCACGAAACATTTTCCTCTTGCGTCAATCTCTCCGACTTACTTACACCAAAAGTCCTCAATTACTTATTGTATATGCTTCAATTTCTGTCGTCCCCTTTACGGCTCCCTCTGGTAACACAGAAGTTATTTCCTGATGTCACAACACATGTCCCGTCAAGCATCTCCAGGCATGGACTCCGTGGTAAAGAAATAAATAAAATTACTTACGGTGCTAAATTCTACTTTCGTTGTAATTCATAATGATTTTGATTACAGGGCGTCATGTGTAATGATGATTATTAATAACGTTTTCTGTCAAAAGCTTAAAGCAGCAATTACTATACAAAGAACTGTTGCCTTAAGTAATATTTCAGATTTATAGCAATGTAACAATAATTTCTACATCCACACTTGCCGACTGCTTTTACATAAGTACTCCGCAGTTCACATCCAATTGCTTGGAAGAAGGTTCACAGAATCGCTTTCAGACTATCTCTCTACTGTTCCTTACCCGAACAGTACGTGGTAAAAATAAAGTTCCGTGCCATTTTTTTCCTCTTATTTTAAGACAACGGTCTTTACTCACTAAGTAGATGAGAGTCAACAAGACGCTTTAGCATTCGGAGGAAAAAGTTGGTGTTACAATTTTTTTGAAAAACCTTGCCGCAACGAAAAACGTCTTTGCTTTAATGACTGCCATCCCAACTTCTGCATCACGTCCGTGACACTCTCTCCCATATTTCGCCATAGTACTAAACGGGCTGCTCTTCTTTGAACTTCTTTTATGTCCACCGTCAGTCCTATTTAATGGTGCCATACTGCGCAGTAATACTCTAGTAGAGGACGGACAAGCTCAGTGTAGACAGTCTCTTTAGGTTTTTAGATGAGTCCATAAAATTATAATTTGTATTATTTACCATATAACCGAAGTTTCACGGATTCTTTTTAGTTCTCATGTGAAGGACTTGACTTTTTTATTGTTCGGGGTTAATTGAAACCTTTTCGAACCATGCAGATATATTGCCAAAAACATTTTGCAATTCGTTTTGATCTTCTGATGACGTTACTAAACTGTAAACGAAAGCATCATCTACCAACAATCTCAGAGTGGTGCTCACATTGTCTCCCATATCGTTTGTTAGAAACAGCAAAGGACCTATAATACTTTCTAAGGGAGCGTCAGATATCACTTCTGTTTCACTCGATGACTTACCGTCAATTACTGCAAACTGTGTCCTTTCTGAAAGTAAATCCTGAATCCAGTCGCTCAACTGAGACGACACGCAATTTGCTTGTGAGGAACAGTATCAAAAATATTCTTGAGGTTTAGAAATATGGAGCTGGAAATCCTCTATGGACAGGATTTATCACCTAACTGGTAAACAGTCAGGACCAGAAGCCTTGTCTTTATTGAATTAAGTTGCTTCGCTGCACCGAGGGTATCATCGTATTCGAAACTAAGCTTGTTGGCAACTGTTCCTCATTCTAATTCTGGAATATTTACTGCATCTTCTTCGGTGAAGGAATTTCGGAAAACCGTATTTAATAACTTTAGTAACTTCAGTAGCGCTGTCATTGGTAAAACAACCATTGCTATTTTGTGAAGTCAATCTCTCCTAATTCTTACGATGTGCCCTCAAGTGAAGAAATCACACCTCGGCCGCTAAAAAACTTTAAAATGTCACTGACACAGATACGATGATCTAGTATGAAAAGATAGTGCGAAGTCATTTGATTCGTAGAATCATCAGACAGAAAACAAGCCATTGCTTCATATCAGTTCATTTACCAGTACCGTAGGAATTTCAATCTGCCTGTCTTTCTTCCGTGGCAAAAATTCAACGATAATGATTTAAACATAAATAAATCATTAGTTGAAAGTTGCAAATTATCTCTAAAAATATGTAAATTTAATCAAGTTTATTTTCAAAATAATACTAAATTTACTATGTAGTTCATCGATTAGCCGTCCAAAGTCAAAAAGACATACAGCAACCAAAATGTTCCTCTACATCTGAATACGAAAGAAAAAAAAAGTTTGTGTCATAATTCGGCTGCTAATAATGTTGGAAATTGCTTGCATAGGTCAGAAAAAATGACCACATTGTACTCTGAGAATTAATGAACACTACGAGGCATATCATGTGCCATGTCACAGCCGGCCGGAAGGGGTGGCCAAGCGGTTCTAGGCGCTACAGTCTGGAACCGCGCGACCGCTACGGTCGCAGGTTCGAATCCTGCCTCGGGCATGGGTGTGTGTGGTGTCCTTAGGTTAGTTAGGTTTAAGTAGTTCTAAGTTCTAGGGGACTGATGACCTCAGAAGTTAAGTCCCATAGTGCTCAGAGCCATTTGAACCATTTGTCACAGCCTTGTCACCTTGCATTTATTTTTCTTATTTACACGTCTATTTCTGTAGGACCCAACTGAGGATCAAATCTCCAAGGTCATGGAACGGTCACTACGTGAAATTACAACATAAAAGTAATAACAGATAAAATAAAATGTTTATGAACCCAAAAAAAATCAAGCCATAAGTTTACGAAAAGCAATGAACAATATAACATAAGAATCAGCTTAATTATTCAAGGAATAGAAGGAGTGACCCACGAGGGAACTCTTCAGTTATATTTACCGGATACAGCCAAGACAAATGTAATTTCATCTAAGTTCGAAATGCAAAGGTTTCTTGAATAAAAAGCCTCATCCGATTGTATTTCCAGAACACCTGCGAATTCTAATAACGATTCACTCGTGTAACGTCCAGTTGTTGCAGTGTTGTGAAATACAGTGTATTAATACCACTTTGTGCAATGGCATGAAATTGTAGATGATGACCCACATGTTGACATTAGAGTGTGCGTGCTGGACGTACGCGAAAGCATTGTCTGAAGTACCGTAGTTTTACAGTACAGTAAGTTCTCATGCCCGAACAGAAGTTGTTATCGCTGTCAGAGGAGAAACTGTAGCGAAGGTGCGAAGTGAGGGGGTACACAATGGTGTGAACTGTCCCACGGTCCTCACGTCCGTTAGAGAGCACGTTCCAGCGAGCTGCAGCTAGAAGTGAGACTTCTCTCTCTCTCTCTCTCTCTCTCTCTCTCTCTCTCTCTCTCAGTGGTAACAATACGGGACTCATATTTTGGGGGTGTGTGCCTCAAATCTTCATCTAACCATCCTTGGCGTCTTGCCAAAGTAGCTTCGTACATCACATTGTGAGAATGATTTAGTCGGTGCACTCCTACCATTTGTTGCTCATTCCATAGTCTTTTCCTATAAAGACACATGTCGATTCCAATCTTACCTTCCCTTTAGATGATTTTATTTGACGAGTGATCAATATCGCGAGTACATCGGATCAAATTTCTAAGCAACTTTCTTCATACATTATTACATATAGCATAAACGTCTACAGCGCTATCAGATCCGTGCACTGTCCAAAAGAAAAGTCTGATATTCATCAGTATGTTCTCACCGAGCATTTGTTTGTATCGGGAAGAGAATCGACTGTGGACAGTAAACAGCTGCAACACGTAGTTTTTTTTTCGTTTTTTTTTTTGTTTTTATTTTGCGTCAACGGTCTTCTGACTAGTTTGTTGCAGCCCATTGTAATTTCTTATCCTATGCCAACTTTTCATCTCAGCGTAGCACTTAACACTCGACGACCTCCATTTGTAGTTCTTATTCAAATCCCAGCCTTCTTTTACAGCTTTGACCTCTGCGTCTCACTCTAGTACCATGCAAGTTATTCTCTGGCGTTAAAACGGATGTCACATCAACTGTACCTTCTTATAGTTATTCTTAGCTATATAATCCTGCATAGAATCTCTTCATTCCTTATTTTATAAGTTTACTTCATGTCACTATCTTTCTGTAACAGCTCATCACGAACGCTTCCATTGCCTTTTCCGCTATTATTCCATTTTCAACTTAGTTTTTACTTCCTGACTAGTGGCGATTTTCGTTTCCATCACCCGACCATGTAGGACGGAGAAGTACAGACGTACAGCTACTTATCGACGAACCACATGGAGATTACTGGTTAAATTAGTAAGTCTTAAAGGAGATAGATTGCAAATGTTTGTTGTTGTCTATTTGTTCCTCGCATGAGGTGATTAATATTACGTCGTGCCTTCGTGCAGCAGAACGCCACGTGTCAGAGCGTATTTTATTTCCGTAATTTCCAAACGAAAGCCATTATTCTAAACTTGAAATAGACAACCTGTCCCTTTCTTTTGGATGGTTCAAATGGCTCTGAGCACTATGCGACTTAACTTCTGAGGTCATCAGTCGCCTAGAACTTAGAACTAATTAAACCTAACTAACCTAAGGACATCACACACATCCATTCCCGAGGCAGGATTCGAACGTGCGACCGTAGCGGTCGCTCGGCTCCAGACTGCAGCGCCTAGAACCGCACGGCCACTCCGGCCGGCTTCCTTTTGGACTGTTGAAAATAAATCAGTCCTGCTATTCTTATATTCAGCACGTTCCGTCTTGCAGAATACTCTCGTGAACTATGAACACAATACCATATTGCTTTTTACATACGTGTTTATAGGTGTTTTCATAAACTATAAGCATATCGGCATGCTGTCCCGGAAATTATTTTATGGGTGTGCACCGAGGTGACAAAATTCATACAATACCGTCTAATATTGTGACGGACCTCCCTCTGTCCCTATGTAGTGCAGCAGCTAGACAAGGAATGGATTCAATAAGTCGTCGGAAGTCCCCTGCAGAAATAGTGTGCCCTGCTGCCTCCATAGCATGTCGGATTGTCTGTGTGGCTACACCATTCGCTCGATTTGTGCTTCAAAAAATCGCGAATAGCTGTGGCCCAGTAATAGGGCGCAATGTCATCCATAAAAAAATATCACGGTTGTTTACTGCAAATAGTTTCCAGGTAGGCGAACATAACCATTTACAGTCAATAATCAGTTCACCTCGTCTAGAAGAACCAGTCCATTCCATGTAAACACAACCCACACCATTATGGAGCCACCACCAACTTGCACAGTGCCTTGTTGATAACTTGGTTCCAAGGTTTCGTGGTGCCCGCGCCACGCTCGAATCAACTGAAGTCGCGACTCACCTGACAAGACCACGGTTTTCCAGTTGTCTAGGTTGCAACGCGATACCACCGCCATTTGTACATTTGCACATCGCTGTCCCATGGCTTTTTTCGCCTCAATGTAACTGAGCATTTAATGTCCCCATTCTAATTCGTGTTTAACAAATGCTAGTGTATATACGCCACCACAGCAATCAACGACAAGTAAATGCTAATATCGTGATTATCGCATTAGCCATACCGTCGGTGATCTATGATAAAACGAACTTTCAGTAACAGATGTAATATAATTACAGTCCTTTTGCAAGCGCCCCCCCCCCCCCCCCCCAATCAAATAAAGATTCAGGTGCTCCACACAGACTATACTTTTTATTGTTGCGTAGTTATAACTAACTATAGTGATTTTGGTTTAGTGGAAAACGCCAGTAGGAAAATTTCACACATTTACACATCCAATGATTGGACGGATATCGTTAGAGAAGCATAGAAAAGTCTCCAAGATTTAAAGTCACTGGCATGAAATTCTATGACTTCCAATCCTCCGGAAACTTGAAGAATTCAGTAACGAACAGAAATAAACGGTTGATGGTTGTAGCAAAAACTGCATGACTATGAGATGGTTACAGTATGCATTAGAAGCTCAGGTTGTACTGATATTCAAGCAGATTCAGAACCCGTATGTACAATTTGACAAAGTTCACTTAAGGAATAAGCCCAAGCATCCCAGGACATACCTCATGGTATGCCCCTCAGCGAGCAGTAACAAAAGGGAAGGAAAAGGAAATGGAGACCCGGCCTGAGTGGCCGAGCGGTCCTAGGCGCTACAGTCTGGGACCACGCGACGGCTACGATCGCATGTTCGAATCCTGCCTCGGGCATGGATGTGTGTGATGTCCTTAGGTTAGTTAGGTTTAAGTAGTTTTAAGTTCTAGGGGACTGATGACCACAGCAGTTAAGTCCCATAGTGCTCAGAGCCATTTGAACCAAGCCATAACTGACACTGTCAACATGAGAGCCATCGCTTTATAAAGTAAAAAGTTACATTAGAGTTGTTCCCTAATACTCGTATGTCCCTGACTAAAGGACCGTGAACTGCATAGAACAGAACAATGAGCAAATAAACTTCTCTAGAAAGAAAATTACAGTATTCTAAAGTACATACATTTTTCTTTGAATCTTAGTTTCATAAATTACCTACTTGTAAATGTTAGTTATAAGCAGACGGAGGGAATAAAATTATAATTACATGTTCAAGAAATGTATTTTAATAAGTGTTTCACTGATAAAACCTATACACTAGAATGAGGAGGAAGGTATAAGTACAATACATTCGATGCACAAAAGAATCACGTCCAAAATTTTACTTTTTTATTCAAATAAGCATGTAATGGTACTTCCCTTGTTCGACATGAGTAAACGTTATACAAAATATCTCCTATAATTCAGAAAATTCTAAAATGGTGTAACCTTTTTCCTGCCATTAATTATTCTACAAAAATGTTGTGTGTTTTTCTCAAAACTCTCTTGTCGTGTCTCGATTCCCTTGTGTATTGAATGCCCCATATTACTTCCTCCTGCAAAGATCTCGTGAAATGACCACAACGAGAAAATCTGAGAAATTAGAGCTAAGACGGAGGTTTACCAACTTCTTATCCCATGCACCAGTTGTGATTGAAACAAGGAAGGAGGTGGGGGGGGGGGAGGGGGGGGGAGGGACAGTGGTACCAAATGTACCCTCAAAAATGGTGCAAATGGCTCAGAGCAGTATGGGACAACTTCTGAGGTCATCAGTCACCTGGAACTTTGAACTACTTAAACCTAACTAACCTAAGGACATGAACACACATCCAACCCGAGGCAGGATTCGAACCAGCGACGCTAGCAACCGCGTGGTTCCGGACTGAAGTGCCTAGAACCGCTCGACCACAGCGGCCGGTAGATGTAGTAATACGTGGGCTTTCGCGACCTCATTACAATCCTTCTGCGTATAATGTCAAAAAATACTTAAAATGCTAAAATACTAAACTGGCCGTGGTTTCAGCTGTGTTGTAATGACTTTCCTCAGAGCGTAGAATGAGACGTTAAAGCTGAGTGTGGGCCGTGGCGCCAGCCAGCTGTTTCCGCCCAGCATCACGCCACTGCGCTCCGCACTTTCACTTTCCGCGTCGCTGGCAGCGCAGCGTTGGCTCTGCTGCCGTAGGCGGCCCGCTGCGCCAATTATTCCCACAGGGAGGTTCCCGAGCCAAGCGCGTTCCTCACCTTCCAGACACCGCTTTCGGCACGTTCGTCTTGACTGCTGCTCATCGCTGTGGACGCCTTAATTGTCTGGAGAATCTCCGGCTTTCTGTGGCTGACTGAGAACGGAGCAAGCATACAGCTGCTGGCGAATGTAATGGGCAATCAGCGCATAAAATGTGAAGTAGTATTGCATGGTTGGCTGGGACACACCAAAATGTAGGTTCAGCGCCTAAGTGCTGACACCTTCACGCGGGGTGGCATCTTTCCATCGCGAAGCGTGAGAGTTTTGTAACTGAGTGTATCTAGTGACTAATGTGTGTGTGTGTATGTGTGATGAGAAAAGCGAGAGGTTGAAGGTTGAAACACAGTGCCATCAAATTGCCAGCTTCTCTCCAGTATCACCAAAGGGGCCTCTAAGTTTAACGTTCCCATCCGACGGACGGAGCGCTATAAACAGTGACACTTGCCCTCACTTCATGATGCGCTGCGAAGAGGTCTGGAATTTAATCCAGGACAAAGACTGATTATCACGGGCTTTATACCATTATCCTTCCGACCCTTTTGCCGCAAAGGCAAGGGAAAGCAGCCAACAGCTCGTTACCCATCCATATACTGGCAACGCCCGACGTTGCTTAACTGCGGTGACCTGACAAGAATCGCTGTATTTCACGAGGTAATAACGCCGCTGGAAGTCAGCGGGTTATTTACATCGAGCAGAGAGTGTTTCACGTTTGATGGCAGAACTGTGTCCTGCGTTGCACGGAAACCGATACTACAAAGGGAAGCTCCGCTCGACAGTTTCGCTACTGTCCCTTAGAAGAACTCTAGTAGGGAGCATATGGATTATAACACAACTAGATAACCTTAAGGCAGTTAGAAAAAAAAATCATTAACTCCACTTAGCATTTGAGAAAGGTGATACAGCACCATAAACTCTCATACATTGTGATGCCACGGTGGGTTTTATACACAGCTTTCGTAGTAGGAATACTGACCGTGCGCTACTGAGACACCAAACATCGTGTTACAACATCAACAACTGAAGTGGGGAAATGTAGCACGAGTAGGTATACCGTGCCCTTATCTGTGTATTTGTGAAATGAAAAAATTCGATGAAAGGATATAACAAACACATCAAAAAAAGTTTTGCGTGACTCCGGTTCCCAGAACTCCTGAAGACAGACGTTGACTGTGGATATTATATCACAGACACAGTCCCTTTGACTGTTCAGTGATGTCACTAATCCCGCCCAAAGAAGTAAACAACCATGCATGAGCAGCGCCTATTAGACGGAGGGAGTCCGACAGCTGATCAGTTCCAATCATTCCAAAAAATGATTCAAATTGTTCTGAGCAAAATGGGACTCAACTTCTGAGGTCAGCAGTCCCCTAGAACTTAGAACTAGTTAAACCTAACTAACCGAAGGACATCACACTCATCCATGCCCGTGGCAGGATTCGAACCTGCGGCCGTAGTGGTCGCGCGGTTCCAGACTGCAGCGCCTAGAACCGCACGGCCACTTCGGCCGGCTCCAATCATTCTACCAGGAAGGAGGTACACGCCTCGTGTTGTCCGTAGTTAAACCATGCCTAGACGGTCAATACCGCCGTTCGACCGCGTCCGCTTTGTTACTTTGTGCCAAGAGACGCTCTCAACAAGGGAAGTGTTCAGGCGTCTCGTAGTAAACCAAAGCGATGTTGTTTGGACATGGAGGAGATACAGAGAGACAGGAACTGTCGATGACATGCGTCGCTCAGGCCGTCCAAGGTCTACTACTGCAGTGGATGACGACTACCTATGAATTATGCCTCCGAGGAACCCTGACAGTAACACCACCATGTTGATTAATGCTTCATGTATAGCCACAGGACGTTATGTTACAACTCAAACTGTGCGCAATAGACTGCATGATGGGCAACTTCACTCCCGACGTCCATGGCGAGGTCCGTCTTTGTAACCACGACACCATGCAGCGCGTTACAGATGGGCCCAGCAACATGCCAAATCGACGGCTCACGATTGGTATCACGGTCTCTTCGCCGATGAGTGTCGCATATGCCTTCAACCAGACAATCGTCGGAGACGGTGGGAGGCAACACGGTCAGGCTGAACACCTTAGACATATTGTCCAGCGAGTGCACCAAGGTGGAGGCTCCCTGATATTTTGGGATAGCATTATGTGGGACCGACGTACGCCGGTGGTGGTCATGGAAGGCGCTCCTACGGCTGTACGATACTGAATGCCATCCTCCGACCGATAGTGCAACCATATCGGCAGCATATTGGCGAGGCATTCGTCTTCATGGACGACAATTCGCGCCCCCATCGTGCACATTTGTGAATGACTTCCTTCATCTTAACGACATCGCTCGACTAGAGTGGCCAGCATGTTCTTCAGACATGAACCCTATCGAATATGCGTGAGATAGATTGAAAAGGTCTGTTTATCGAAGATGTGATCCACCAACCACTCTGAGTGATCTACGCCGAATCGCCGTTGACGAGCGGGATAATGTGGACCAACAATACCTTGATGAACTTATGGATAGAATGCCTCGACGAATTCAGGCATTCATCAATGCAAGAGGACTTGTTATTGGGTATTAGAGGTAGCGGTGTGTACAGCAAATCTGGACCGCCACCTCTGAAGGTCTGGCTGTATGGTGGTACAAGATACAATGTGTGGTTTTCATGAGCAATAAAAAAGGGCGGAAATGATGTTTATGTTGATCTCTATTCAAATTTTCTGTACAGGTTAAAAAAAAAATGGTTCAAATGGCTCTGAGCACTATGGGACTTAACCTCTTAGGTCATCAGTCCCCTATAACTTAGAACTACTTAAACCTAACTAACCTAAAGACATCACACACATCCATGCCCGAGGCAGGATTCGAACCTGCAACCGTAGAAGACCCGCGGTTCCGGACTGTAGCGCCTATGACCGCACGGCCACCACGGCCGGCTCTGTACAAGTTCCGGAACTCTCAGAACCGAGGTGATGCAAAACTTTTTTTATGTGTGTATAACCAAATTAAACGAAGTTGTGGTCAGTGATTTACTGTATAATAAGAACTATCACCCCTGCACTTAAGCATTAAATTACTTAACAGAGCCGCAGAATAGCATTCACACACATACTCAAGCACACTACGTTATCATGAAGCAAGCACAAATTTTATTATTATTACACAATTTTGCCTCCAGGACAAAGATAAACTTGAATGTTACATGATTATTCATTTTTCTTGATTCTTTCTTCATTTTCTCTTCCTAAAACCTGTGTTGCTGTTCCCTTTTACTCTGTACATATTTTGCCAGTTTTCTTCCATTCTTCTACTTAAATTTTCGAGTTCATAATTTTGTTTCTGAATTTGTATCTTTCATTTATCATTTCAATACTGATCATTGCTTGCTTTAGGTCTTCTTCTGTTAATTGAAACCAGTTGGTTTCTTCTATTGATTTTTTTATTGAACTGTTTACTATATCAAAATCCTCTTTGTGAGTCTGTTGTTGTTGATTCTATATAAGAGTCCATATAATGTTAGTCAGCGATCATGTCTGTGAGTCTGTCTGTATGTTTAAAAAAGTCTCTGTCTCTTCGTCCATATACCAAATCTGTGTACTGCTCCAAATATTTTTCTCAGGATTTTACGTTCTATTTTTTTCTATCTTTCTGATGTCTGCTGCTCCGATTGTGATCCTTTCTTACGTGTAGAGTGCATCTGGTAGTACAACTGTACTGTAGTGCCTGAGTTTAGTCTGCCCTGAAACATTTCTTTTATTGTGGTTTGTATGCTTTCTGAAGTTTTTCTGTTCTTTGTTTGCTGGATGCCTTGTTCGATCCTCCTATTTGTATATATTCCCGAAGAACGAGAACAGTATTGTAATTTTTGAAAATCATACGCTATCGAAAATACTGGGCAGCTATCAGTGACGTATACTTCGTCGTGGTAGATTCAAGTAGCATTGCTCAGGAGCTTTCGTTGCCTATTCAGGAGTCTAATGCGAAAGCCCACTTGATAACCACAGCTAGGGCAAGTGTGTATCATCCTGAAAGATGGGTTCGTAGGAATCACGTGTTTTCGCGCTCGTTTCACGGCCATATTGTTGAGGCAGGTGCCTTTGGGGAAGTTGCTGCTATCCTTGAGTTCCCATCATCTGCTGTGGTCTTGGGCTAGCTCTTCCCATTCGTCGCACTTGGTGTGATCTTCAGAATGCAGTGCAAGACATCGAGGCAGTCTCCTGGTAAATGCTGTCCCACTAAGTAGCGTACATCGAGAAAGACAAGTGTATTCCATACGATGCAAGTATCCTAGCCACCTCAGTCGGCCGTTCCCTATGAGTGGCGCTGATGCTCGGTAGCTTCGCAATATTCAGGATCGTCTTATTTGTCACATAGTGCTTCCATGAAGTGACTAGAATATTTTTTTTAAGCACCAAAGTTGTACCAGTAATTACTCTTACCGCAACACATAGCCATTACTTACCATTATTGTCCACAGACGTTGGCGACCATTGACTACGTCCACTCAGTCAACAAAAAATAATGTATTTTCCCTATCTCATACAGCGTTTACGTATAAATATTGTCTTTCATACTATATGTTCTACTATATGCACATTTTTTGATGTTAAACAGAACAATTGAAAAATAATAAAAAATAAAACAGAGATATTTCCAAGCACAACTAACAGATTGCCGCCTATACTGAGACATTTCAAAGTAAATTGTATAATGAACTGAGAAAGGAGAGAGAGAGAAAAAATTGTGTGATAGATGTGAAAACATGAGCGTGGTGTTCAGTGTGCAACAAGAATTATTAGACCTATCTTTGTTCACCAATCGATAACTTATGATTGTTTTGTGGAAAATACACTACACCCTATTTTTTAGAGAACTAACAAAAAAACAAGGATAATAGTGAGGAACACCACGTGACAGCTTCATAGACATTGTCTGTTTTTGTTTTTGCTTTGCCTTGTGTGAAATAACAGTGTAGGTCTTTCCATTACTAGTTAGTTCTCTGGACAAAGGTTGCAATATATTGTTGACATACCAATCAGAAGCTATGGATTGGAGAAAAAAGTTCGCTTTAGTAATTTCTGCTTCACTAAAAGCACATCGCACTCCTATTTTCACATCGTGCAGAGTCTGTTGATGTAACTGATGAGAATTTTCAGAAGTCGATTGTTCTACGAGTTGTTGTGCGGCGATGAATACAACCATATTTCGCCGTACACTAAAAATCATTAAAATATGAGCCTCTCCTTCATCCACAGACTGCAAAATAACCAGTTGCAGTATAGGCGTAAGGATTAACTTGGCGTTTCTGCTCAACTCCGAGTCTAATTACGAACTTCGATATTACAAGAGCACAAGCGCATCATTTGTTGAAAATATTGTGTAATAAAATGGCCAGTAGTTCGATACCTATGTCGTACGAAAGAGATTTATGGAATATATATTTTAGAAAAATGCTAGTATTATAATCATACTACTAGCATCTCTTTCTTGAATGTTCCCTTACATTATTGTTTCCGCTTGTTTCAGGTTAAACAGCGCTAGTCCTTCCCTGAAGAACGACACGTTGTACAGCAGCGGGTGACAAGTAAGTTACGTCTAGCATTGTGGCCAGAAGATTCCTAACAGCAACAGGCACTCATTTTCAATAACGTACTGCTCTCCTAGAGAAAAGAAAAAATATCAAGGAGCTCCGCTTGACTCATTTAATCAGTCCCGTGGGGCGTAACTGTCAACGTCTAATGAGATTAGCACATTAATCGTTTACTTAAATGACGGTTGGCCCCGTGCAGAATCCAGCTCTATCATACACTCCCGTTGCTTTCCTCTGCTGTGGATGCGCCCCACTGCCTGTCGGCATGACGACTGCGGTCTGTAAGCACAGCTGAGCAGCGAACCCTGCGCCAGACAGCGGCAGCCGCTCTCCACACATTTTACTGGGCCGTCCCATCCAGTGTGTTACGCAACATGAGTAGCTACATGTTGTGCAACGCGCCACGATGTCCTCTACTTCCCTCCCATCTACTTGCGGTGACCAGATTTCTTTCAAACCGTTACGTGACCACCATCTCTTTCAGACGAATGCTTTTCCCCCTCACCTCATTTACATTTTCCTGTGCCACATGTAACCACTAAGATTTTTAGGCGTCCACCTAAACATACCGCTGAAAAAGAAAGGTTCAGCTATAATGAAAATGCCATCGACGTTTAGTAATGTAAACGCTTTCGTCATGGAAGGCTGTTGGCGGTTATAAAACCAACTGGCAGTTTTTTTTACGTTCGTGGTGTTTGTGATTAAGAAACGTCAGGGGAACATTGCCCATTTGGTAAAAGATGTATATTTCTCACATTTGGTTATGAGCATCAAAATGATATTCAGTGTCAAATCTGAATCAACATTAACTGTGACCGAAAGATAACTCCCACGTAGCAAAAAGGACTTGCATTATATTTCTGTTGTGCTCAACATTCTGGAAACTTTCAATAAGTTGAGTTGTTTAGTGAGCTTTAAGATTCAGTTTCTGAACGGTCATTTCCCCTTAAAATTTGTGTCATGTAAATCAGGAAAATCATGAGTGCTTTCCTTACGATATCAATCCAATGGAAAGATTGTAATTGAACTGCTGGAATAAAATATGTTGGGACACTGCTATTTGTCACTTCACCAAGATGTACGATATTTAAGTCATCAGAGAAAAAGCTATAAGAAGAAGAAAGAAAGGAAACAATAGCAGACTAACAAACAACTGATATAGAATAAACAAGTGTTATCATGTTTATACTTCAGTAAAACCCTTGCTAATATTGACAAATTAATTTACTTTCATTCAAAGTACTCGTACATGTTGTTTGATATTTTTCTATGTTAGAATGAACTCAGAAATGCTGACAAAATTGTAGGTGCGAGATAGAAATTGAGATGAAATATAGATTCAGGGCACAGCATGTCGTTCATTAAGCTGTTACCTAACGAAAATTAGTCAAAACTATATTTTTATTACTTGATTAATTTACCCTTCGTCCCAGAATTAATCTTCAACTCTCGAAGTTTTGTTGGTTTGGTTTGGTCGTTTGGGGGAGGGGACCAGACAGCGAGGTCATCGGTCTCATCGGATTATGGAAAGACACGGAAGGAAGCCGGCCGTGCCCTTTCAGAGGTACCATCCCGGCATTTTCCTGGAGCGATTTAGGGAAATCACGGAAAACCGAAATCAGGATGGCCGGACGCGGGATTGAACAGTCGTCCTCCCGAAGTTTTGTCACTAGTTCAAGTGTGCCAAACATTTCAATAACTATTTAACTGCTTCCTTGTTTTTAGATGAAAACGAAATCGTGAGAGCGGTTAAGGCACGGTACTCGCATCCGGCAGACATGGACTTCAGTTTCCCTTCCGGTCATCCATACTTAGGTTTTCCGTGAAAGTCTTGTGGAAAATTTCAGGTTGATTCCCTTGAACGCGACCGAATTCCTTCCCAGCCTTACCCTCAGGATCCAATAACTTCATCGACGGGATGTTAACTCTGACCTTTTTTTTTTTCTTTGTTACAATTTCTCGTCAAACAGTGCTGAGCAATAGCAAGCGAGTCTTTCAATTCAGTCGCAAGTTAGTCGTCTTTTGATTACTGACAATTATTTATGACTGCAACTGATTTTAATAAAAACGCCAGCGCACCTTAATTATCGTCCACTTCAGAATCCCTTAAACCTTTGTTACCAAGGGATCTTCTTGATTACATATTATTTCTAGAGAAGAAAGGCGGAACTGTCACAGGCTGCATTGGCATTCCATATCATTTTGTGGACTCGTGCGTGCGTGTGTGTGTGTGTGTGTGTGTGTGTGTGTGAGTGAGAGAGAGAGAGAGAGAGAGAGAGAGAGAGAGAGAGAGAAATACAAATGACTCTGATTCCTCCACGTTTTGGATCGTCGTCACAAGTTTTGATTGCCTGTTCATCTCTTCACTGAGCAATATGCTCCAGATCTTCTCGGCGGATATTGCACTAAGGCACCCTATGTCATCTTTAATCAACGCATTACGTTGAGCAATGGTTCTTTCAATCGAAGTAATTCTGTTATTCATGTTTAGTGTTCAGAGAAAGCAACTGAACATTCGAACTGTAGAAAGGGATTTTTTTTTAATATAACTGTTGACCAGAAGCAGCGGCTGCCAAGACGACTATCTCATTGCGTCGAGCACTAGCCTACTGGTTTCAGCAACGTGTCTCTGATGTTTACAACCGAGCGCAGCACAGCATTTCCAATAGTACGCCGGGTAGTCAGCACGGTGGGACCATCTGCCTAATGGCGTGTTGATCTGTCTTTGACATGCTAAACAGCAGCAGTTAGGCGTGGCGTGACTGCATAGGTAGTCCTTGGTGCGTGTCCAGAAGCATATATCCACGCTCAGGTCACGCAATTTCTCCACCTGTGAGGGGACGTGCTTTGTTAGTTCTGGTTTGTGATCACTTGGGACAAAAAATTAATTAACCCCAGGAGAAGTCACGCTGGCGCGCTGTAACACCGCCTAACACCGCCTTTAGCCTTCATAATGGTACCAGTTCGGCGAGGAAGAGCGTCCAGTTGACTAGACCCCGTAGAGTTTCCGAACTGCGGGGATGGTCATCACTACGCTTCACTCACTGTTCCAAACAGTCCCACAGGTTTGTAACGGGTGGCTTAGAGGGCCATGCAGGGGCGTAGGATGTTCTTCACATCAGGGTAGTGCGCGTGCAGTTCTGCATACCACACTTCTCTTGTACTTAGTCGCCCATTATAACGTACAGGATTATATTAATAAAATATTCATCGAACCAATGACATATTTGCGAAGACCTGTCGTATGTTGGTCAGATGTCGGCGACGGAGCACGTTGTGGAACGCCTGACGAAACATCGGGAACGGAATTCATGTTCACGTGCATCTATTGTTTGCAAATTGTCGTGACTGAATAAAACAAGCTGCGTATCACAAGTGTGATTTTTAAAATGGTGCTGATTCTCTGAGAGAAGCTGGTTTTTCCACATGAACGCAACACTGTTTGAGCTTAGAATTTGCTCTACCAACCTACAAAAGACAGACGTCAGCGTTATTGGTCTGTACCTCTGTATATCCGATCTTTTTTTTATCAACAGGACACACGACACTTTTTGCTGAGCAAGGAATTCGTGGAGCATAGGAGCAAATCATTATCTTCATCGACATCACAGCTTAAGCCTCCAGATGTTTTCGGCCTACCTATTGATCGTGACATTTTGCCGAGGGTGTCTGCATAGTTTGCCTTGCTGTTTGTCATCGTGGAATGCGCTAGCCAGACTAACCTACAAATGAACCTTCTGCGAAAGAAAAGGGAATTATACTCGGGTACTGTGACGAAAATTTCCACGTCAGTGGTGCTAGGGCAGAAAGCGAGCCGAAACTGCGTACTGTGGGCGCGTTCATGTTCACGTCGCACGGCGAGCCTGAGGTGATGTCAGCAACCGCAAAGTGTCTCGGCTTACTATTCTGTGGTCCGCAGTCGTGAGACGCCGCCAAGGCTCCGGTTTCCATCACTCCAGCCCGTTGTGACGTAACGACAGCATTCTGCACATACCAGCACCAGCTGAGGGCGACGCCTAGCTAGACTGCGCCGGATTTCACCGCGCCAGCCGAAAGCAACAAGAACTGACCTCTGCACGATTAACGTTCGCAGGCAACCTGTAACACACAGTGCGCCAACAACTCACACCGTTGAACGGAATCACTCCACTTGTTGGATAAGGTGGTATTCCGCAGCAGAGTGAAACTGTGTTCCAGAACGCGATTTGGATCCAGGTCCTAGCCTACTGCTCGCAAAGTTCTTACTGACTGCTATCCAGGCACAACACACCACCCGCTTTCACAGCTTCAGTTGTGGTAAATCGCCTCTGTAGAAGCTTCATAGAAGTGGGACGGCGGACATTCTGCTGCAGATGGGGAGATTCAGTTTGTAACCTTCTCATTTATACTGATAAGACAGTCGTACCGAAGATACACAGAAGCCCCCATCCCCACCCCAAACACACATTGGATAGTTTGCGTTCCTTTGTATGCGGCGTCAGTTGCTGTCCGAATGAAGTTGAGTGAAATGGGAATTTTATAGAAAGAGTTAAGTAATTAGAGCAACGCTAAGCAGTTCACTACAAAATCATGAGATTGTAGATATCCAGTAGCGGCTGTAGTAAAGTTAAAAAAATGTTATTTGTTTAGCAATAAAAATATTGAGATTAGAAATAAAGTTCCGGCTTATACATATTAATTTTCTTATAGTAAATAGAAAATCCACGGTTATGTAGAATCATGAAAGTGTTAACTCGTTTACGGACGTTTCTTTTCTTGCGTGTCAGAGGGTAAATGTGTCAATGTTTGTTAGCGTAACTAATTCTGTGTCAGGTGTTTAGCATACTAACTTCTACTTCTATTGCTCAGCGTCATACTGATAGGCAAGAAGCATCAGATTACACAATTCGTAAAAAACCAGTACGACTCGCAACACACTAACCATGCTCGCATTCTTCCTTAGAAAGAAAATTGATACATCTACGAAAATTAAACCTGATCTTAGTATATCTGTCGTAAAATGCAAAAAGGCTATTGTCACACATTTGTATTGATATCATAAGCGTAAAAAATTGCCCCAAATTGTGTACGTAATATTCATACCACGATCGTAATTTACATCCTTCTTCAGCGTAAGTTTCGTTGTAACTGCCACTGAACCTAGTCTCACATAGCTGAAAAACGTTAAGTGATCTAGAAAGTATTATTAGCGGAAGTTCACAATGACAGCGAACTCAAAGCGCCGGCCAGGGTGGCCGAGCGGTTCTAGGCGCTACAGTCGGCGACCGCGCGACCACTACGGTCGTAGTTTCGAATCCTGCCTTTGGCATGGATGTGTGTGATGTCCTTAGGTTAGTGAGGTTTAAGTAGTTCTGAGTTCTAGGGGACTGATGACCCCAGAAGTTAAGGCCCATAGTGCTCAGAGCTATTTGAACCATCTGAACTCAAAGCAAGAATTTATTTTCGTTGTTAACAGCCTACAGAAATGTGTTCTTTAACTATGTAAAAGCAGGAGCACCGAGAGAGATGGCATACCGATAGTTTCTGTTATTCACTTCATGGGGACGCCGAGAAACGCGACCTTGGTCCACCACATGGTTGAGCTCCGAGTCAAAATTACATTACGCCGTAGAACAATGCATAGTATTGAAACTTCCTGACAGATTAAAACTGTGTTCCGGACCGAGACTTGAACTCGAGACCTTTGCCTTTCGCGGGCAAGTGCTCTACCAACTGAGCTACCCAAGCAGGACTCACGCCCCGTCCTCACAGCTTTACTTCCGCCAGTACTTCGTCTCCTACCTTCCAAACTTTACAGAAGCTCTCCTGCGAACCTTGTAGAACTAGCACTCCTCAAAGAAAGGATGTTGCGGAGACATGGCTTAGCCACAGCCTGGGGGATGTTTCCAGAATGAGATTTTCACTCTGCTGCGGAGTGTGCGCTGATATGAAACTTCCTGGCAGATTAAAACTGTGTGCCGGATCGAGACTCGAACTCGGGACCTATGCCTTGCTTGCTTCTGTAAAGTTTGGAAGGTCGGAGACTAGGTACTGGCGCAAGCAAAGCTGTGAGGACGGGGTGTGATTCGTGATTAGGTAGCTCAGTTGGTAGAGCACTTGTCCGTGAAAGGCAAAGGTCCCGAGTTCGAGTCTCGGCCCGGCACACAGTTTTAATCTGCCAGGAAGTTTCATGTCAGCGCACACTCCGCTGCATAGTGAAAATCTCATTCTGGAAATGCATAGTATTGTTTCCTTCAGTCAAACGATTTCGGCCGATTTCTCTGTAATAAAAGAGAAGTTACCCTATTACAACTCACCTAGACCCGTATTCCAGTCCCACTGCGCCGCATCACGCAGAACGCCTCAGTGCCCACAACTGTGAATCGTGAGGTCCGCGCGCGTAACCCTGACACGTTTCTTGCCAGCGAGCGGTTTCTGAGCCCCACGGCTTGCAGGGGACCAATGCCGAGGCAGATCTGCCTATTAGCCTCCATCTGTAACGCAAACTGCCGTGGCTAAGTGCCGCGTCAGACACGGGCTGTCGCTGTCACGGCCCGCTTTCAGTAGTCGCTGTAAACACTTCCCTGCAGCGCTACATTCCCGCCTCTCCAGAATCCAGCCGAGCTGTGTTGTCCAGCTTCTCTCCGCTGTCTCTAGTGCGGCCGTGAGATCTGTGTTCGCCCACAAATACTCATCCCCCGACTCAGTATTCCTTGGGGGTAACATGGGGATGTCTTACTTAACACTTAGGTGACAAAATTCATGGGATAGCGGTATGCAGATGGCAGTAGTATCGCGTACACAAACAGTAAAAGGGCAGTGCATTCATGGAGCTGTGGTTTATGTGAAAAGGTTTCCGGCGTAATTATGGCCGCACGACGGCAATTGACAGACATTGGACGTGGAATAGTAGTTGGAGCTAGACGCAGGGGACATTCTATTTCGGAAATCGTCAGGGAATTCAGTATTCTGAGATCCAAAGTGTCAAGCGTGCGCCGAGAATACCACATGTCAGGCATTACTTCTCACCATGGACAACGCAGCGGCCGGTGCTTGCAGTTAACGACCGACAGGAGCGGCGTTTGCATAGTCAGCGCTAACATACAAGTGAAACTGCGTGCAATAACGACAAACGTCAATGTGGGACACACGACGAACGAATCCGTTAGGAAATTGTGGTGAAATCTGGCGTTAATGGTCTATGGCAGCAGATGACCGACGCGAGCGTTTTGAAAACACAGCGACAACGCCTACAGAGCCCCTCCTGCATTCGTAGACGACTGGAAAACAGTGGCCTGGTCGGACGAGCCCCTATTTCGTAAGAACTGATGGCAGGGATCGAATGTGGCGCAGACCCCATGAAGCCCCGAACCCAAGTCGTCAACAAGGCATCGTGCAACCTGGTGTGGGTCGATAGTGCTTGGGCTATGTTTACATGGTGGACTGGGTCCACTGGTTCAACTGAATCAATCATTGACTGGAAATGGGTACGTTCTCCTACTTGGAGACCATTTGCAGCCATTTTCGATGGATATTTTATGGATGACAGTGCACACGTCTGTGGGCCACCATTGTTCGCGATAGGTTTGAGGAACATTCTGGACAAATTGATCGAACGGTTTGGCCAGCCAGATCGCCCCAATTGGAGAGAATGGTTTGGCCTCCCGGATCGCCCGACACGGAGCCCATTGAACATTTATGGGACATAATCGAGAAGTCATTTCGTGCACGAAATCCTGCACGGGCAACACTTCTTCAATGATAGATGGCTATAGAGGCAACTTCCAACGACTTGTTGAGCCCGTGCGGCGTCGAGTACCTACGCCGGGTAAAAGGGGGTCTGACACGATAGTAGAAGGTATCCCATGACTTTGGTAACCTCAGTATGTGAGAATATCGTACTGCGTTGGTGGAATTAGTTGGACACTGCCGTCCTTTGGCTGTGTAGATATTTATCAAGCGTGCAACTCTCTCTCGACGGTGAAGGTTTTTAGCGTGTTTGTAAATTTTGTAGCTGAGTGCGCCGCATAGGAAACGGAGGTCGAATCTGCATCAACACTATCTTATGTCATCTCTCAATAAACGCAGCCAAGTCTTCCTAGCTCGCCGGTGCAATTCTGTAAATCAAAATATCTTCTATACCTCTGATGCCTCTGGCTCGAGCAGCGATCTGTTACAGTGTTGTGATGAAGCTACGTAGTGGAGACTGGATCTGAGCCCACAAGATGAAACAAATTCCTAATGGGTTATGCTACGTTCGCTTCTTTCTGCTATATGTAAATGCTGAGTTCTGAATTCACTGCGAGAACTTCTAGCTTAATTTTAAATTTCTCAAGCAATGTTCAAAATGGTTCAAATGGCTCTGAGCACTATGGGACTTAACATCTATGGTCATCAGTCCCCTAGAACTTAGAACTACTTAAACCTAACTAACCTAAGGACATCACACAACACCCGGTCATCACGAGGCAGAGAAAATCCCTGACCCCGCCGGGAATCGAACCCGGGAACGCGGGCGTGGGAAGCGAGAACGCTACCGCACGACCACGAGCTGCGGACTCCAAGCAATGTCAACCGGCCGGAGTTGCCGAGCGGTTCTAGGCGCTACAGTCTGGAACCGCGCGACCGCTACGGTCGCAGGTTCGAATCCTGCCTCGGGGATGGATGTGTGTGTTGTCCTTAGGTTTGTTAGGTTTAAGTAGTTCTAAGTTCTAGGGGACTGATGACCTCAGAAGTTAAGTCCCATAGTGCTCAGAGCCATTTGAACCATTTTTCAAGCAGTGTCAATAACTCACCAGCTTTAGCATTATAGTTTTATAACATGTAACTCTGTGTAGTTTAACAATTTATTGCGCTTAATGTTGCCCGTTGCGTAGAGAGTAATTTTAACGTTAAAAAAGTTTGGCTGTGCAAGTTGATGTATCTTTGCTTGTAATGATTGGTTACCTTGCAGACGCCAATCAATTGTTACCTGAAGATTGCCCTTAAGCCGAAAACTAGAAATAAAAATCGGTGCAACAAAAACAGTGTACTTACTATTCAACCTTAAATATGCAGTTGCTCTACCAAGAAGTAACTGATAGATCCATATACAAGATTAATTTTAACTCTTTCCTGTGGGCACTCTTTATTTCTTTTCAGAAGGATCAATGCCGCTACCATGAGGTATTTTGTGAAACTACCCGAAACATAAATCAGTATAAGAAACTTCCTGGCAGATTAAAACTGTGTGCCCGACCGAGACTCGAACTCGGGACCTATGCCTTTCGCGGGCAAGTGCTCTACCAACTGAGCTACCGAAGCACGACTCACGCCCGGTACCCACAGCTTTACTTCTGCCAGTACCTCGTCTCCTACCTTCCATATACAAGATTACCGGGCGTGAGTCGTGCTTCGGTAGCTCAGTTAGTAGAGCACTTGCCCGCGAAAGGCAAAGGTCCCGAGTTCGAGTCTCGGTCGGGCACACAGTTTTAATCTGCCAGGAAGTTTCATATCAGCGCACACTCCGCTGCAGAGTGAAAATCTCATTCCATAAATCAGTATAGTTAGTAATGGCTTAAAACCAGAATTTTATGGAAACAAGTCTAGTGGTTGAAAGACGTTTTGACTCATAAAACACAATACTTCATTCTGGTCACTGAATGTCGCATTGGATATTTTTGCTAGAAAATGGAGTAGAACCTGATTAGATTTTTCAGAGACTGCTACTAGTTACAAAGTTCTGTTGACTACTTAAATTATTTAGTGGAGCAACATATTTTGAGGTATAAAACTCATTTTCATTTGTCATTACGAAAACATTTAGCAAAAGTACACGTAAATACTAAAGTTGTTCTGCACAGTCTCGCTATGTGCCGTGGTCATCTTGTGAATGAGGAACAAGATATGAGAAAATATTCACTTCGTTATGTTACTCTGCTGTTCGCATATTTAAAAAAAGACTTATTATTTTTACATGAAGTGGCTGTCTTATTGTGGTGTGCTCAGTTATCTTCATTGATATGATTTCTTAGTAACTGTTCTTTAGCTTGCCAACGATACTTAACACAGGACATCACAGTTAACTCTACTGGGCCCTAGAAACGAGACGGCTATCAAAACAAATTTGTTGATCTTGGTGTTGTCAGTCACTTGTAATGTTTTCTGCACGTTTTGCTGTAGCATCTCTGATGTTGGTTGACGAAACATATTACAATAAGAGAGACTATGATAATTTGTTGTTAACAATGAGAGTGTAAAAATTATGTTAAATAACTGCGAAGGTAATGCTTGAACACAGTTCATATATATCCTTAATTTTTACTTGTTTCCTATTTTAACAGTATTGAATACAAGTTGGTGAAGAAATGTGAGTTCTTGAACTCTGTCATTTCGTTTATGATCTCGATTTTCCACTTGTGGTCGAGGATGAGTATTTCCGTTTATTTTCCAGCTCTTCTCTGAATATGTAGTAATTTGTTATCGTTCTTTCTTGCAACGCTGTGTCCTGCTTCGTTCATACTGTTCGCTATAGCTGACTTGGTTGATTTTGTTAAGTCTGAAAAAGTCTATGTTTTCTTTAAAATGGGCATTGAAAATATCTGCCGGTTGAGCCAACGTAGCATTTGTTGCAATGGCTGTCTGCTACTTTGCAAATCCCTGATATGCTCAGTTTCTCAGCTGGTTTTGAAATGTCATGTACTATTTCCTTCCTAAAGTTGTTGCTGGTGGCTAAAGTGATCCTCGTTTTAAACATCTTGGCTATTTTGTTTGAACTGCCTCCTAAATAAGACATAATTGCTCTTCGGTTATCAGTCAAAATGGATCTGAAGTGGAATAGAGATGTTCATGTTCTCAATATGCAGTAACGATTTAGCTTCTGTCGTGGCAGCACTTTTATATTTATCACTGTTAAAATCTGATTGTTGCAGGAAATTACCGTCACAGGATGACGGCAGGGTAGATGACCTGGACACTGTTTCCCGTGTACTGAATTCAAGATTTCTTGAAATGTGAATTGCTTGCACAATCGTGACGACGCAAACTGAGGAGTAGCAGTGAATCTCAGAGTTTCGCAAAACAAACTACTCCTCCCTCCAACAGATTCCTGTTTAAGTTCATAATCTGATTACTTTAGAGAACCGGCATTGAAGCTAGATTGTGCAACAAATATCCTGCCTCTATCGTACATCTTGCAACAACCAGGTGAGAAGCATGTTGGAGTCGTGGGATACTAAACTACAGTCGCTCGACTGTCGAACGGTATCGGGACCGGACGAAATTTCTGTGAGATCTACAGATACAGAGATCATGCGAAAGAACTAACGCCCATTCTAGCAGCAGTTTATCATAGGTCGTTGGAGACAACGAAAGCCACCAAACGGTTGGGAAAAAAAGAAGAAAAAAAAACAAAACAGGTCAATCCCGTTTTCAAAGACAGTCATGCTGCATTAGAGTTATGGAACCTTACACTTACGGTTACGGTTAGCGTTTTGTCATGCTGGAAGATTGCGTTTTATAGATGTGGTTTTATTCTTAAAATATTTATATTGGGTTTTATACGATTGTACGTGTTATTTTGCCAGTCTAGGAGCTTCACATTTTCAGTAATCGCACTTTTAATGTAGATTTTAGGTATGGGTCTAATTCCACATATAGTAGGTTAGTACATGTTTTATTGTAAGACTCTCGTTTTGCCGTGTGAAATAATTTTAATTAATGATTACGCATTTAGCATTTTAATCATTACATTTGCGGTAGTGGTTAATCATGTACCCTAGCTATAGTCGGAATACGTATGATGTTCCTGGCGATAGCGCCCTGAGAAACAAAGCTGTGGCTTTTAACCAACATAAAAGAGAATTTTTAACAGAACATTTTCATTTCCAACTATCAGAATAATTTATTTCATTCTCTTTTGAAAAAAAAATACGCGATAATTCCGTAAACAGGGATTTCTCGGAACCCAGTTCGCTCTGTTCGGCCATGAAATCCAGACTGTCGTACACAAAGGCACATAAGTGGATGGCGTGTTCCTCAACTTCCGGAATACATTCGATAGTTCTGAAATACCGTTTAGTGCAAAGATACAAGCTTATCTAGTACTGGACCAGATTTATTAACGGTTTCAGGATTTCCTAGCGGACAGAAATCAGCACGTTGTTCTTAACGGGAAAAACTCGACAAATGTAAAGGTAATTTCGATAGTACGAAAAGGGAAAGGAAGGAAGATTAGGGTTTAATATCCTGTCGCATCAGCAGAGACGGACCAAACCGGCGTTATAGACCCGTTCTATGCGGGGTGTCTCAAAGTATTCGCTTCAAACGTCCAAGGGTTATGTATCACGTCATGGGGAACACCTCTTGTTTGAGATAAAATGTTCGCTATCGCGGCGAGGCTAGTCATCTTTCATCATTGGTTGTGCTCCTGAGAGGCGGCACAGAGTGGGCACTCAGCCATTGCGTGTTGCATATGATACAGTCATCTACTCCTCTCCGAGTGAAAGATCGCAGGCCGAAGAAAATTCGCTTCTAAAAAGACACTCTTTATCATGGTTTCTTTCTGAAAATCAGTCCAGCAATTTACTGGGGTAAGTATAAGGGGAGATCAGAAAGTTTACGTTTGCACACGTTGTTGCAGCGTATATGCAAGCCAGCACGACTCCGATGTGGGATTACAAGCACAGACATGTAACCAGAAAGTTGGTGTGACTTTAGAACGGAAACTTTTTGATCGCCCCTTATAGTATGCAGATGCAGCACATCTGGTTAGTAGTTAGGTGAAATCTCGTCGTTCCAGGGCTAGTGAATTCAGTAAAAAGAAGCTTAGTTTCGCCTGGAAATGTCATCGAACGTCTTGTCTCCAACGAAAGTTTTTCATCGAGACGTGATCTATCACACCTATATGTCTGATGCAAGGGTTTTTGGAACATAGGGCATATAAATGATCTAGTAGATGATGTCGGAAGCTCCATGAGACTTTTCACAAACGACGCTGTTCTCTATAGAAATATTAAAGCCAGTTGAATGTAGCGAAATGCGAGAATACATGCATAAGAACAATGACGGCTGCAGGCACTGAAAATTGGCCCAGAACGGAAATAAATATAGCGTACTGCACAGAATTAAGCGAAAAATCCATTAGTGTTCAATTACACTGTTGGCGTTAAGCCACTGGAAATAACGACAACCGTAATACACCAAGGAGTGACCGTCAGGAGTGACCTAATGTGGAATGACCAGTTAAAACTGAAGTAAAAGCACACGTCACGCTGAAACTCATTGCAATAATCTTTATAAAATATTCATTCGAGCGATTCCTTAGTATTATTCGTCATCAGAGAACCATCAGCAGTAGAGGGTAAGAGGAGTCGGGGCAGACCGAGGAGAAGGTACCTGTATTCGGTTAAGAATGATTTTGAAGTAATACGTTTAACATCAGAAGAGGCACCAATGTTAGCACTGAAGAGGGGATCATGGAGGAACTGTATGAGGGGGGGGCTATGCTCCAGACTGAACGCTGAAAGGCATAATCAGTCTTAAATGATGCTGATGCTGCTGCTGCTGCTGCTGCTGATGATGATGATGAGAGAACCATCACAAGTTGACAAAATACAACGAAAGAGTGGCACGTTTCGTCACGGAATCGTTTAGCAAGTTGCGATAGCGTTACAGTAATTCCGGACAAACTCCAGTGACAGACCTTACGGAGAGGTTCACTGTTGAAACCCAGAGGGAGTACTATCCACAGAAGACCCTTGCACAGACGTTAATTGACCAACGTGAGACCCTAACAGAAATCAGACGTCATACTGAAGTTTACCGACAGTTGGTTTTCCGACGCATCAGTCTCACATGGAACAGGGAAGGGCGTAAATAATAGTGGTACCAGAAGTACCTTTCACCACACTCTACAGGGTGTTAAAAAAAGGTACGGCCAAACTTTCAGGAAACGTTCCTCACACACAAATAAAGAAAAGATGTTATGTGGACCTGTGTCCGGAAATGCTTAATTTCCATGTTAGAGCTCATTTTAGTTTGTTCTTCCACCTACACTCAATGGAGCACGTTATCATGATTTCATACGGGATACTCTACCTGTGCTGCTAGAACGTGTACCTTTACAAGTACGACACAACATGTGGTTCATGCACGATGGAGCTCCTGCACATTTCAGTCGAAGTGTTCGTACGCTTCTCAACAACAGATTCGGTGACCGACGGATTGGTAGAGGCGGACCAATTCCATGGCCTCCACGCTCTCCTGACCTCAACCCTCTTGACTTTCATTTATGGGGCCATTTGAAAGCTCTTGTCTACTCAACCCCAGTACCAAATGTAGAGACTCTTCGTGCTCGTATTGTGGACGGCTGTGATACAATACGCCATTCTCCAGGGCTGCATCATCGCATCAGGGATTCCATGGGACGGAGGCTGGATGCATGTATCCTCGCTAACGGAGGAAATTTTGAACATCTCCTGTAACAAAGTATTTGAAGTCACGCTGGTACGTTTTGTTGCTGTGTTTCCATTCCATGATTAATGTGATTTGAAGAGAAGTAATAAAATGAGCTCTAACATGGAAAGTAAGCGTTTACGGACACATGTCCACATAACACATTTTCTTTCTTTGTGTGTGAGGAATGTTTCCTGAAAGTTTGGCCGTACCTTTTTGTAACACCCTGTATAAAATGTCCTCCAGAGTACGTTTGCAGATTAGGGCGCTTAAGGAGGCATTCAGTTGTTACTTTTTTTCTCATTTAGTACGTGAATGACACAGAATACGGCTGATACTAGTACAAAATACTCTCCACCATGCACTTTTCACGTGTTTGCTAAGTATATAGAGGTGGATTTGAAAGTGATGGCGATATGGTGCACCTCGTTTTGTGAACGCTGCGTATGAGGTGCTAGTTACATCTTTAGCATGGTTTTCAGCGTCCTGCCACTGAAAAAAAGGCCCCCCAGTCAGACGACGCACAAGAACTACATATCCTTAAGTTCGACAAAGGAGCGCCTCTGGTAGCGTGTGTTAGCTGTTTACGAGGGAATTAACCGTCGCCCGGATACCTGCTTTCCCTCGGCGCCGCAGTAACGGCTAATTATGTTCGCCCGCTGGGATTTCTTGGAGTGCGCATGCGCCCTCGGGCAGCGGGTCACTACGGGTCGCACCGGATCCGCGCTCACCACGAGGGCTGTGTCTTCCTGTATATTTTATTGGTAACATACCCATCTCATTCATACGCTTTTCAATAACAATTTCCTGTGACTACAGAGGCTATAAAATTCCCATTTCAAATCCTGCTTGCCTCTGACGTTTCAAAATGCGTGTACGTTCTTTTCGACGGTACCAGACATCCATCAAATTCATTGAGTAATTAGGCCGCGCTGTTATTCATACACAATTTATTCATAAATGCACGTAGTGTAGTCACAGTTTCAAAGAGCAATGCATACGATGATCACTGCCACTGTATATACAGAGTGAGTCTGCAATTTATATACAAACTTATTACAGCGAGTCAATTAAAGGTAAAGCTAATGTTGCATTAACTCAGCTCTGGAAATGCCTGACTTACCAGCTTTGTGTATTAACGTGCTACAACAACATTGCTATAGATTTTAAGTTACGGGTTTATTCGTACTTCTAAAACACTAACCAGAGGCCAACTGGTGTGGCCAGCTCTGTAATGAATCACAACAGATGTTCAAAGAGTTCCTAGTCTACTTTATTGCAACTGTAAGCTCATTTTACACAATCTTCTTTATGGTAAAAATCTGTTGCGATCGGTGTACGACAAATGCCAGCACGCAAATCAGCCACAAATCAAGTTGCAAAGATCAGTTATCATTTGATTGTTCCGAGTTCTAAAACTCAGAGGGAGACTGTTTATTCTCAGAACTAAGGATCGGGGGCATCGTCTCGGCCATCCTGATTTAGGTTTTCTGTGATTTCCCTAAATCTCCTCAGGCAAATGCCGGGATGGTTCCTTTGAAAAGGTTACGGCCGACTTCCTTACCTATCTTTCCCTCATTCGATGAGACTGATCATCTCGCAGTTTGGTCTCTTCCCTCAAAACAACCCAACCCTTTATGTCTTTCTAAACAATATTTTATTGTTTCTTTTCTTATAGCGAGTCATTGCAGAGGTTGCACGTGGAATTTATATTTTTCCTGCAAGTATTCTTATTCATCCTCAAGGGAGACCAAATAACAGAAGGTTATTTAGATTTTACAATACCTTCACAAGGAAACACGTACATTATGTCAAAATAAGAACGTAAACAGGTGAAAAATGGTATACTGGTAGTGAAGGAGAAAAATATTTTTGGAAGTTATTTGGCACCTCGAAAAGAAAGAAAAAATAATAGGTAAAATAAAAAGGCAGTATGTACTATCTTCTAAATACAGTTTGTTTGTATGTACATACTTTCTGGAGCCAAAAATGTTAATGTCTTGAAATGTTTGGACGACACCTAACCTATTCTGCCGCTTCTACGCAGTGGGGAGAATTTACCAAACGACCAGTGACGCTGCGTTAGGCGCACTTCGCACGAGTAGTCGATTGTCAGAAGAAAGCGTTTCGTGTAAAAGGGGCTGATTGTGAATTATATCGATGAAGCAGTCGTGAATTGCCACTGTTCGCTGTTTCGTACACTAAGGACTTTAAATATCTCTCTATATAGAAATCTGATGATTTCATATGTCGACTATCCAAGGCCTTAGTTATCTTTGATGGTAAATGTCTGTCATTGAACATATTAGCTGAAATAACCCGGAGAACTAACGTGCATAAGCTTGATATGTGAAGAGGAGCTTTCAGAAACTGAATAGGAAGTCTCTTTATCATTACCTGTAAGACTGCTGATACAAGATAGCCATCAACGTTTTCCTCATACATTAAGGCGTAACTGCTGCCCATGTTTACCTGGGATGATACGACATAGGCACTCGCCTTCCCATAGTTGTGAAAACGCCTGCGACCGTATCTTCGGAATGTTGCTTCAACTATAAGCAGCACGGAGGCGATAAACTACGGGTTACCATCTTTATGGCGGAACAGTTGATAGTTTACCTAGAATGAGGACATCCTAACACATGGAGATAAAGTCGTCTGTTGTAAAGCCGTTATACAAGTGCATCGCGAATCAGTAATTCCGCAGTAGTTGTCGACAATTTGTGATTTATTTATCACAACATGTTTCAGGACTACATATCCTATTGAAACAAGGATGAAAATTAATCAATAAGTGAATGAGTAACAAATGAAGTATATCGTGGTAAAATGACTGTAATTGCCAGCGCGATAGTAAATTACAACCCAAGACTAGTCTTGAAAATAATACCACCAGTTGTCACTAGATCGCGTCATGAGAGAAAGTTGGAAAATTTGACAGAATCGATTGCTATCTATTACTTATTTATGTATTAGTTCCCGTAGTTGCATGTGATCTGCACCCTGGAAGATTTTGTAGTCAGTATTTCTCAGTTCTTTTTATTATTAAAATCCACAGTGCATTAAAGAGGCTAGGACCGGTCGAGGACATGCGAGTAATACCAAACAACAGTCGCTAGATCGCTGACTAAGCGAGAGATGGAACAGAGCCCGAGATCTCTGAACAGTAACGAAAACTGTTCGAACAGTTAAGAGTTGAGCTCAGACACAGCCCTAGCCAGCACGAGCGTGAAGGGGCTTACACAGGATCTAGTAGCATCGAGTGCTGAATGAAATCAACCTTCGGCTGCAAACCGCAAAATTCTGATGTCCTTTTTTTTTTTTCCTTGTCTCCATACTGCATATTTGCAGGGCATGCAGTGAGTGGCAATCTGCGGAACAGCAGGGCACTGTAGCGAGCGTGGCGCTCACGAACCCGGCAGCTGCGTCGCGTCGGCCAGTTGTCACTTTCGCGCGCAGCCGCGCCGTTCACAGCTGCGCGCTAGTCGCAGCTGTGCCGCAGCAGCAGCCGCTGCGGCGTGCGCACGGCGCGGCTGGCCCTGGGGGACCGTTAGCGCGCCGTTACGGCACCAGTCCTCCGCAGCTGCTACTAGGCACCGCCGCGCCGCTACCGTCCAGTACTTCAAAAAAAGCTGCTTTAGGTGGTGGGGGGCGTGGAGGGGAGTCTAAGAGTCACAATTTCTTACTATCGCTTCGCTCGCCCTCTAATATAGTTTGTGTCACCCTCACTTTTGTCAGTGGGCTTGCTTCGTTAAGTTAACGGTTCCGTCAATGAACCAACACGGGGTGTGGGCAGTACTTTGCTAACAGCCGAGCCACTCATTGGCTTGTGACCATATCAGTTGGACCTTATACGACTGCAAAACAGTGACCTGGTCGCATAAGTCTCGTCTCGGTTGGTAAGAGCTGATTTAGGCTTCGAGTGTGGCGCAGACCGCACGAGGCCTTGGACACAAGTCACTATTCAAGCTGCTGGTGACTCCATAAGGCTGTGGCTGTGTCTGCACGGAATGGACTGGGTCTTCTGGTCCAGCTGAACCGATCATCGCTGGAAATGGTTACGTTCGGCTTCTTGGAAACCACTTGCAGCCAATCATGAACTTCAGGTTCCCAAACAACAATGAAGTTTTAATGGATGACAATACGCCATGTCACCAGCCAGCAATTGTTCGTGATTGGTTTGAAGAACATTCTGGACAATTCAAGCGAATGATTTGGCTACCCAGATCGCTCGACATGAATCCCGTCCAATATTTATTGCAGATAATTCGGAGGTCACTTCGTGCACAAAATCCTGCGCCGGCAACACTTTCGCAGTTATGGACGGCTTCAGAAGCAATATGGATCAGTATTTGTGCAGGGGACTTCCAACGACTTATTGAGTCCATGCTACATACAGTTACTTCACTACGCCAGGGAAACGGAGGTCCGATACCATATTGGAAGGTATCCAACGACTTTTGTCACATCTGTGTAAACTCCAAACCTCTGTGCATGAAGAGAGGGCCTTTGACACAGTTGGCGGTGATCCGTCTGTCGGACGGGGACGTTACGCTCGACAGCCCCGCTTGGTGCTATCCGGGAGGAGTAGGCTATGTGCCAGCACCATGTTTCACCCTGTCGCTTCTCGCACCATCATCATCATCATTATCATCATCATCATCATCCAACACGCACATGACACCATACTACACACACCCGTTACAATCACTTTCACTTATCACATGCACTCGCACACTTATTCTCACTCTTCGCGAAATGTAGGTGACACTGTGTGCAAAAGACACAAAAAATCGTTTCACATTAGGTGGCTGAATCTGTCCTCCTGAACATCCCAGAGAACGATGTCATATGACTAACGGCTATCAATGTCTATGTTTCCACAGTGTCTTTTTCTTCACAATAAAACGACCTTCAGAAATGCATGCATGTCTGAAGGAACAGACACCGTCACTGACTATTGGAACTCGGTAAACATTAAGAAATAGATTAGCATTTTGTGATTATGATTGCTGTCAGCTGTTTGCGACACATGAAAACTTGTGTCGCACCGGGATTCGAACCTAGATTTTTCGCGATCGGTCACCTCAGACACTTTCTCTTTCCTTCATCATTGTTCTCGGCATTTGGTCCGAGCTGACGTCACATGACATTCTTTTAAGAGCATCGTGGAATACTTCACTCAAATGTTTTTTTTTTTTTTTTCGCAGGGAGACAAATATTATTACATCCTCATTTTAGCCCATCGAGGCACATCGTTGATGGTTACAGTGTCATACATCCATGTCTGAAGGACATTTTATTGTGAAGAAACATCGTATAAAGCAGACACTGTAACTACCAATGATGTATTCATGTTTCAAGGGGCTGAAATGACGAAATAATATTTGTCTCTCTGTGCGGGAACCAAGAAGTAATCGAGCATAAGTGTTGTGACGAAGCTTGGATCGGTTCTGGATGTGTGCTCGGATAGCCGAAGTGGTTAAGGCGACAGCTTACTACAAGCGGGATACACGGGTTCGAGTCATGGTCCGGCACAAATTTTCATTTGTCGCAAACAGCTGACGTCAATGTATAGTCGCAGAATGTGAATACATTTCCTAATGTAACACTATTTTTCTTTTTACACTCTCAGACTTCAGACTAATAGTAATAATAAATTGTTTACCTTGGAACAACGCGTCTGTTCCATTCATTTGAACAGAAACGTTGTTACATTTTCGGTATAGGTTAAGAGTTTGGTGCACAACGTTAACTTTTGGTGGCATAAAAAATGAACACTGTGAAATACTATAGAGCCGTGAATAAAGCTGCGTGGTATTGCTACGAGAAATCTACCCGTCGTCCCTACCCCTCTTTGCATCCGCACCCGGCGTGGTTTCAGTCGTCTGAGACAGCCGAATCATCTAGATGAAACCAGTAGCTCACAATCAGAAGTATTGTAGATATCCATCTTCTTGTCAGGATGTGGTAAACGGAAAGGTGGATGGCGCTTTCACAGAATTTACCGGCAAGTAGAAAAACAGCGCGCCGTCAGTTTGTCAGGGAAAAAGAAAACCTGGCCGAGTCACCTAATCTCCTTTCTGCATATCACAATCAAAAGCATGACACCAAACGGGTCATGGAGCGGCTGTCCCACCGTTCTTCTCAGAGCCATAAACGTGGCCAGTGCCACCTGCTGCACCTACTTCATGACTGATGGTTGGTCCCAGGAGGACGTCTGCTTGTGAAAGCACTCTCGGCGACGCCAAAAGCAGTTTCTAAGCGAACAGACGGTTCAAATAAAGTGCAAGTTTTGAATTTCAAATCTCTTTTCTGCCCTAAGAGTAATAACTTCTTTGATCTTCGCTATAGCTACGCATTGTTCATAAAGTGTCTCATTATGTTTTTACGTTCACTATACTTCAAATAATAATGACAACCTCTCTTCCCTAGAGTTTACCCTTTGTACTGGCCCACGACGTTTTCAGCTTTGGCTAATTTCATTTCAATTTAAATTTTTGCTGCCCAGACGCCCTTCCTGTAGCCTCAGCCGTCAGATAATCTAAGGAAGAGAAGTGTGTGCCATCTGTTTGTGTTGTGCATTAGCTTTGTTCCGTGGTGTTATCGTATTGTAAGTGGTTGTGTGTGGTATTTCCTGAGGCGGAGCCAGCACAGCATTTGGCCAAACGAGGGTAAAAAACTGCATATCAAACTCGGCCTAGCCGTTCTACCAGAGAAACGTCCATTAAACCAGGTCTGGCTCACCTCCAAGTCTCACAGTATAACATGCAGAACATCGAGCTATATGAGTGTGGTCATTTCATTTACTGATTACCAGCGTGATATATAGCACAGCTTATCCTTACAGGAGATAACCTAGAATCTATTTTATAACAAAGCAGTATCAGTTCAGAGGCAATGAAGAACACGGATTTTACTTTCAGCAATACCTTTTGCAATAGATTTTGAATTAACTTCCCAGTGAGCTACAGATTAGAACTGGATGGCAATGCAAGATCAACTCGCTTTCTTGTCGGGCTGTTCGGTGGTGGCTGGGGTAAGGGTGAAAACGTTTGGTAATGCTTGACATCTCAGCTGTTTTCAGGACCAGCATTTTGTGAGTGTAGCATCAGAATGCATTCCAGGCGGTATACAAGTGGATAGGCAAGGCTTATGAGAGGTAGGGAATGAGGAGAGGGAAAGAGAGAGGGGAAGGAGCAGATGTGTGCAATATTTCTGACATGTGCATACATGGGTAATTTTGTGAGTAAAAAGCTGATGTGTATGTGTATGTGTGTGTGTGTGTGTGTGTGTGTGTGTGTGTGTGTGTTTGAGGGAGGGAGACAGAGAGAGAGAGACTATATCTCATAACTTCCTTTCAACTGATTGTGGAACGAGAACAATGAAAAAGACGTAAAGTACCAATAATGTAACCGAATATAAGGTTTGAAGGTGTAGCAGGGACTGGAATGCAGGTAATGACAGTGCATTGCTTTAGTACTTTCTGCCCCTCCAAGCTGCGCAGTGCAGAGTGCCGGAAGCAGCAATGAGTGTTCGTTATAAGCGAAGTAAGACTCGGCTGCAGAGACACCAGCGTCGCGTTTCTGCAGCGGCGCACGGAATGTGTCGAGTTACGACCTGTCAGCGGTTGGCGTGTTGCTCGCGACCGGCACTACGGAACAGGCGTAAAAAAGAGAAGCCAGCAGGCGCGGGTTGAGGTACGTAAACAGCGGCGCGGTGGTTGCCGGACGTAACGAGTGCCACCTGAAATAATGACCAGCTTGTCCGCGACTGCGCCGGCACCGTCACTGCACGCGGCGCCGCAGGCTAGGGTGGGCGCAGGTCGTCGACTTGCGCGACCTCTGCCCGCAGCGGGCGGCGGCGAGGGGCGGGGCGCGGCATGGCTCAAATGGCTCTGAGCACTATGGGACTTGACATCTATGGTCATCAGTCCCCTAGAACTTACAACTACTTAAACCTAACTAACCTAAGGACACCACACACATCCATGCCCGAGGCAGGATTCGAACCTGCGACCGTAGCAGATGGCGGTAGGATCGCTTACACGAGGTATAAATGGGCACTGCATTGTCCGAGCCATCATTTGTACTCCGGTGATTCACGTGAAAATGTTTCCGATACGATTATGCCCTGTGACGTGAATTAAGACACTGAACGTGGAATTATGACTGGAGCAAGACACGTGGGACATTCCATTTCGGAAATCGTTAGGGAATTCAATATTACGAGGTCCACAATGTCAAGGGTGTGCCGAGTATATCAAATGTTGGCAATACGTCTCACCACGAACAACGCAGTGGCTGATGGTCTTCATTGAACGACCGAGAGCAGTGGCATTTGTGAGGAGTTGTCAGTGTTAACAGACAAGCAACACAGAGTGAAATAACCGCAGAAATCAATGTGGGCGTACGACGAACGAATCTGTTAGGACAGATGGGCTATGGCAACAGATAAAAGACGGGAGCGCCTTTGTGTTAATAAACAATTTAAAAAAAATAGAGAACTATTCAACGAAACATCATCGATATGGGCTTTCGAAGCCGAAGGCCCACTCGTGTACCCTTGATGACTGCACGATACAAAGCTTTACACCTCTCCTGTGCTCGTCAACACAGACATTGGACTATTGATGACTGGAATCATATTGCCTGGTCGGACGAGTCTCGTTTCAAATTGTATCTAGCGGATGAATGTGTACAGGTACGGAGAGAACCCCATGAATCCTTGGACCCATCGTGTCAGCAGGGGACTGTTCAAGCTAGTGGAGGCTCTATAATGGTGTGGAGCGTGTGCAGTTGGAGTGACATGGGACCCCTGATAGGGCTAGATACGACTCTCATAAGGTGACACGTACGTAAGCGTCCCGTCAGATCTCCTGCATCCATTGAGGTCCATTGTGCATTTCGACGGACTTGGGCAATACCAGCAGGACAATACCATACCCCCACACTTCCATTTCTACAGAATGACTCCAGAAACGCTCTGCTGAGTTTAAACACTTCCGCTGGCCGTCAAACTCATCACACATGAACATTATTGAGCATATCTGGGTGCCTTTCAACGGGCTGTTCGGAAGAGATCTCCACACCTTCGTACTCTTACGGATTTATGGACAGCCCTGCAGGATTCATGGGCTAGTTCCCTCCAGCACTACTTCAGGAAGTACTGGAGCCCACGTCGCGTCGTGTTGCGGCACTTCTGCATGCTCGCGGGGGCCCTTCACGATATTGAGCAGATGTACTAGTTTCTTTGGCTCTTCAGCGTAGATGCACTGGTAGGTTAAAACATTATGACCATTGCCCACCGCGACGTTGGATGCCACCTCGCGGCGTTGCGGGAACTTGACAATGTAACGAAAGTATGTAAGCGGACCAGACACGGAAGGGGAATCACCCTTGCGAAGATGTAGGCTTCAAATGGGAAATCCATTGAAAGTAGCGACTTTGACAAAGGGCAGATTGTTATTACGCAGAACCAGTGAACGAGTACCTCGAAAAGGTGAAGCTGATCGAATGTATAAATACTGCTGTCGCGACCATCTACTGAAAGAGGTAGAAGGAGAGTGAAACTACCAATATGTGCTTAATGTTTGGACATCCATGACTCTTCACAGGAGGTGGGGTTCGTTAGTTTGCTTGCTGTGTAAAGTAGGATAGATGGCAATCTGTGGCATCTCTGCCGAAAGATCACAGTGCTGGTGTACGAACAAGTGTTTAGGACCACATCGTTCAGCGTACGTTCTTCAACATGACATGGACCTCCGCAGCAGACCACCCCTACGCGTTCACATGTTGACAGAACGACATCGTCAATTACGACTGCAGTGGGAATGGGACCATCGGGATTCGACCGTCGATCAATGGTAACTTGTCGGCTCTTCGGGTGAATAACGCTTTCGCTACAGTATGTCGATGGTCGTCTCTGCATACACCGTAATGGAGGTGAATGGCTGCTCGAAACGTGCAGAGCGCCACGGACGCAGCCTGTTTGGAGCAGCATTATGCTATGGGAGATATTCTCCTGAGCTTGATTCGGACGTGTGTTAGTAATCGAAGACGCGCTGACAGCTGCAAACCACCTGCACCCCTTCATGCTTGGTCTCTTCCCCGACGGCGATGTCATCTTTCAGCAGAATAATTGTCCTTGTCTGGGAGGCAGAACCGTGCTACAGCAGTTTGAGGAGCATTATAGCGAACTCACGTTGATGTTTCAGCGACGAAATTCGCCTGATGAAAATCCTATGGGACCCTTACGGGTCACTATCGGACGCCATCACCACGTACGCAAATTAGCGGCCCTTTATTTACGCGAATTGCATGACCTGTGCGTAGACATCTAATGCCACATACCTCCGCAAATCTACTAACAAACTTCAGATCCCTGATACGCAGAATCAGTGATACGTTTCTTTCTAAAAACAAACAAACAAGCTATTAAGAAAGTGGTCATAATGTTTTGGCTGACCAGTGTGCAATCTTTAATCAGTGTGTACCAATGCGGAGGGCTAGCTACCATGTCGAAACTATAGTACAGTTGATAGCTTCAAGAGCTGTGAGCTGCCAAAACAAAGGTATCAAGTTCGTGTCCATCTCCTACGAAACATACTTTTCCATCTTTTGCTTTCTAAGTGATTCTGGGTCTTCATTGTTAATTTAATAGAAGTATTATTTCAAAAGTCGATGTTATTTATTGTAAACAAGGTATTTGCTGAAATTCTTGTTCCAAAGGACAAAAACTGGAATGTTTCGCCAGAAAAGCTTAACGTAACTGCCAGTGCGTGTTAGAAAGTAAACACAAGTTACGCAACGGAAGTTTTTGCCGTGGTGAAACTTTCTGTTTAAATATATACGCTTATATCTTGGTTCTATAGGTTGTTTGTGCTTGTATCTTGCCGGGAAATACCTTTCCCAGTGATGGTGAACACCTTCAAAAAAATCTCTTCTTCCATTCAAATCAATTTACGAAACGAATTCCGATCTTGAAATCTGTGTGACGAAATACGTTACTTCAGAGTGGTAGTAGTCAGTGCAACATCGAGAATACGGATACCATGCATGCGCAAACTGACATTAGGCACTGTACTTACTATATGCAGTTTGGAGCGGAATGTGGGATGAAGGCCGACTGAGCTAACGAATAGCTTCTTCTAGCATGTATCTCAGATCGTTACACAACATTAGGTACTGCTCATCTACCAGCAGTTCGGTGTTCAAGCCATCGACAAGTCCTGAGTCTTCTTTGCGATTCTCTCCGCCGTTCTTCAACATTCACCAATAGAGTTTGCACAGCTATTTACCAATGTCTGTTTTCATAAAGAAACTGTGTGATTTTTGCGCCAAATGCATCTTAGAACTATCGATGGAGAGCGCTAAGGTCACAAATCACGATGAGGAGCACATTCCGTGAGATGTAGCAGGTCGTTTGAAATTGTGCAGCAACCACGATGGTCACCATGTCTGGCGTGTTTCGCAGTGACGGCTCAGAATGTGATAAACTCTTCACAGAACGTAAATAGGCATCCTTGCAAGAAAAGCTACGTAGTTCTAGCGAAACCTCTGCATCTCAAGAAAATCGTGTGACCACTATGCTGCCACCTTGTATAGGGATGATGAGAAAACGATAAGAGTTTAGGGTGCGTACAGGCAGACAGTCATTTTCCCCTCGCTCTATACCCCAATGAAATAGGAAATAAAATCGATAATATACGTTGAATGGCTTGCAGAGTACATCTGTACATAGCGGGCAAAGTGAAATTGTCCTGGAAAATACGTCGTGCACTTTTAGATAGATCACCCGAATTACGGCACCAGCCCTATGTGTAGATTTGCTGGGCTGCCTATCATAAGGAGCATCAGACATTTCCCATGCCGGTTTATTTTGCACATACTGTAGACGTAGATGACCATGATATCAAAGAAATTCTCTTTTGTTATGTTACTTGATGGCGGAAGTAGTGTATGAAGTTTTTTTCAGCTAAATGGTTTTGTTAAAATGACTCAAGTAGTCTTGTTGCATCTGTTTTGTACTAATGGTTAAACTAGAATACCGTATTATAATTCTTTGTTGTGAACCTTTTAACGCCTACGGATGTTTGCTCCAACTTGGTGAAATTTTATAACAAGTCTGATTCGTTTTAAGTAGTTCAGAAGTGACCAGATAAATTTGAACACAGTTTGCTTCCCTTCAAGGTGGACCACGTGTAGAATGCCCCGAAGCTGCATCCAAGGATTAGAGAGTTGAGAATATGTACAATATGGCATCGGCGAAAAAAATGATATCAAATGCATGGCAGGAAAAACGAGTTCGGTATATCTTATGTACATTAATTATGAGAAACCATAATGCAACTTACGTTCCGCACTTGTTCATTGCCACTCAGAAGAAAATGTAAAAACGTCTCTCTCAGAAATGCTTGTGTTTCTGCCCCTTCACTCCGGAAACAAAGCAACAATCAAAGCGAAGGGTGAAAACCGAAACCTGCAAAATTGAATTCATCTACAGGAAAGTCTCACTTACGTCGCTTATATTTTATTTTATGCAAAAGGAATTCTTCACACTGATTATCCCGAAAAGAGTAACACGTTAATTTGCAAATACGCCAACTGTGTGAAGAAATATATGATAGTGAATACTGAGTGCCAGCAATTCCCATATTTCATTTGCACGCTGTACGTGTACATAATGAGAAAAATGCACACAGCGGCGGTACTACTACAACATAGGCCACTCAGTTCAAAAAATGTTTATCCTTCGTCACATTACTTTACTAAAATGAATTTTCGTATTATTGTCTTAATACTGTAGAATGTATATACGTTACTTCAGGTACTGCCTGTAAGCAGATAACGTTTCGAACACTACAGTCATGTATTTTCGAGTGATCATGCATGACTATTAACCAGTATCCTACAGCCTTCAGATGACCTTTACCTGGTCTCTTGCTGTTGTTTCCAATTCTCACGTTGCTTTTATTCTTGGTGTTTCCTTATCATGGCGAAATACGGCCTTTAGCGTCGTGCTTGCTCCAGTTTCCGCTTTAGAGCTGCTGTTTCGTTAGCAAACATCCATTTTACTTCGGAAACAATGACATCTGTAGAGCACACAACGCAGAAATAAATCAAATGAAATAGCCGAGCCGATATTTGAAATTCGTGGCTCCAGTACAATTAATTATCTTCCTTCTTTATTTTCAGTGAATCAGACACATTTTAAAATGAAGCCACAAATTCCGATATGTAATTCAGCTTTAGCCTAGGTAACGTTTTGCGGCAAATTCCAGTTTTTCGCCGCAGTTTTCATTTAGCAGCGCTGCGTAACACAAGTTGGTTGCAGAAACACTTCACGATAGCTGTGCTGGTCTTCCGGATGATTCTCGGTACATTTATTTCTTTACATCTACATCTACATGATTACTCCGCAATTCACATTTAAGTGCTTGGCAGAGGGTTCATCGTACCACAATCATACTATCTCCCTACCATTCCACTCCCGAACAGCGCGCGGGAAAAACGAACACCTAAACCTTTCTGTTCGAGCTCTGATTTCTCTTATATTATTTTGATGATCATTCCCACCTATGTAGGTTGGGCTCAACAAACTATTTTCGCATTCGGAAGAGAAAGTTGGTGACTGATATTTCGTAAATAGATCTCGCCGCGACGAGAAACGTCTTTGCTTGAATGACTTCCATCCCAACTCACGTATCATATCTGCCACACTCTCTTCTCTATTACGTGATAATACAAAACGAGCTGCCCTTTTTGGCGCCCTTTCGATGTCCGTCAATCTCACCTGGTAAGGATCCCACACCGCGCAGCAATATTCTAACAGAGGACGAACGAGTGTAGTGTAAGCTGTCTCTTTAGTGGACTTGTTACATCTTCTAAGTGTCCTGCCAATGAAACGCAACCTTTGGCTCGCCTTCCCCACAATATTATCTATGTGGTCTTTCCAACTTAATTTGTTCGTAATTTTAACACCCAGGTACTTAGTTGAATTGACAGCCTTGAGAATTGTACTATTTATCGAGTAATCGAATTCCAACGGATTTCTTTTGGAACTCATGTGGATCACCTCCCACTTTTCGTTATTTAGCGTCAACTGCCACCTGCCACACCATACAGCAATCTTTCCTAAATCGCTTTGCAACTGATACTGGTCTTCGGATGACCTTACTAGACGGTAAATTACAGCATCATCTGCGAACAACCTAAAAGAACTGCTCAGATTGTCACCCAGGTCATTTATATAGAAATGTGAAATACTTTTTACACTCGCAGCATAATCTTTTTCGACGGTCAAACGCTACACCAGTCTCTCTCGTCGCTGGGCCACTGATGCTACATATTCCTCCATGTCGTATCATAAGTTTGTTCAGTAGCAATCACTTTGCATTGCAAATACGTATGAAACAGCGATAAATTTTACAAATTTCACTATAAAGACTGTTCTCCAACAATCGTAAGCACCGTAAACTGTATGATACAACTCGATACATGACCCTTCTAGTCACCTCTGATCTGTGGTCTTCAACTATTTTACATACAACTAAGTCGCTACCGCATGTTCTGTAAAGTCATCTGTCTATCTTCCACTAACACCTCGCTTCGGTGTGTTCCCTTCCTTCAGCAGCCAGCGAAAACTTTTCTTGGTCTATTTACCATCCATTCACCTACGTGCGCGTCTCGCCTAATTCCACCTCATTTTCATTACAATTATAAATACTTCTTTCACTCCACACTGTTCAGTGATCAGTTTATTTTCCTGGGCACTGTACATTTGTCCGTCGCCTGCTGAGCGTGGAAAGCCCATATGCCATTGTCACTAGGCAACTCCGATAATTGTGTACTTTTTTAGGCACAACGAAGACTGGTTTTTAATAACCTACGAAGGTTATTCTGAATGCGAAGAACATTAGTATCTCCAGAGATTTGTATTCAATATAATGAAAGAAAAGTTATTTGCAACATATTTTGATCTGTTTTTTATGTAGCCGGCGCTCGGATTCAAATATCTGTCGTAGCGCTCCACAAACGTTCCTATGCTTTCTGCGTACTCAGTTGCCACCAAGTTGTTGAAACAATCACTGATTCCTGTGTTACTTTTGTTTTCATTTTCATAGTGCTTCCCGACCATTAAATTCTTCAGTTTGTGAGAAAAAGATTGTAATCACTTGGGACCAAGACCGAGAAAATTACAAAATATCTCAGGTAAAGTGAAGAAGAAAATCGTTCGCTAGCGCAACACAGAGGACGAGAGTTATCGTGAAGAGGTATAGTGCCACTGGGCAAAAGCCCACACCATTTGTTTCAGGATTGAGAAAAGCCTGTCTTTTTTTTTAAAAAAAAAAAAAAAAAGACTTACCAAGTTGATAAAATGGTGTTTTTATGTGTTTAGATTTGGGTTTGTTAGATTTTTGGATTTTTTGTATTGAAGATAAAGTAGTTCAATTTAAATTCGTTTGATTGATTTATTCAAAATAGTAACCCGTTCGTACAACTACTTCATTAATTCATCTTTTCGTGCCCTGTCAGCACTGCATCCACTCAGAGAATCTCCTTCACCTTCAGCCTTTTTAGGAGAGAAAAGACCCAAGAAATTTGTTAAGATGTATAAATTTCTATGTGATTTTAAAAAGCAGTAAATTCTACTTTAAAATCACAACGATTGCACATCATGTGAACATTTTCTCTGGAAATATAAATGTTATTTAGCTGTGTTTTTTATATTACAAAAAAGTTAAAACAGAATGTTAATAAAATTTTGTGACAGTACATAGTTGCCTTCTACAAATGATGTCTGTTCTTAATTTGTGTAAGGCTAAGTATGTAACATCATGTATGTTAATTACATTTGTGTACTTAAAAGTAGTAGAGTTTTATTGGTATTTTGCGGGTTCATTTAAATATTTTTATTTTTTTAGCTAGATGGGTTTTTGAGTAGGGTTAAGTTACAAAAACCCTGATCTGAACTGTGCCGCTAAGGCCGTGAATTGTCTGAGCGTAGGTCGCCGCATTTATGACCACCCATCTAGGCGTACAGTCGATGAGTATGACGATCTTTCGACACCAAAAGGCTATGGCCACAATCTCTTTGGTGCTCAATTTTTTTTCTTGTTTTGTTGGGGATAGTGGATCATGGCATTCCATTTGCTGGTGCTTCGTTTGTGAACTGTAATGCAAAATCGTTGCCTCTTCTCCAGAAACAAAGTGGTTCAGAATCTTGTTGTATCAAGTGAGAAAAGTCAGTGCAGCTACCTATTCGTTGTTTTTGTGTTCATCTGTCTAAAGTCTAGAAACCGACCTAGCACATTCTAAGAATTTGAGAAATAGATTATCTTGAAATTTCTGGAAAGCAAGAGCTCGATCCAGATATTGAAACGCCTGTTCTGTTGAATTTTCCCCTAAATCCTCGATTTGAGTTCATCAGCCACAACTGAAGGTCGCCTTGATCGTTTTTCATCTGCATGTTCATTCGACCGCACTTAAACATCACGCAACATTTTCGAACTGGAACTTCATTCTTCACATTTCCATACACTGCGGTTATTTGCAGATTTCCATAGAGCGAACGTTTTTGCATTCAGAAACCGTATTACGCAACGAACTTCGCAGCTGGTAGGACCGCTACTTCTGCCACATACACGAAAACAAATAGTAAAAGATCGTTCTTGCTCGCTGTTTGTGTAGTAACAGGCTGTGTAGGCCTGTGACACACCGTCGGCGTTGGCGGAGGGGGGGTGGGGGGGAGAGAGGACTGCACGGGTCGTCAGTTAAAAACGTTCTTGAATTTTAGAATAAACATATCTGACGGTTTTTAATTCGTACGTTTACTTCTTCTACTCTTCATCCAGTGGTCATCTTCAATTTACCTAAATACGACGACTCATCGAGTACTTCATTATTAATTCCTAAAACTTTCTCTATGATGTACTAATCGCACATAATTTTATTGCTGTGCTCGGCACAGAATAAGATGCGCAATGAACGTGGCAAGTGCACACATTCACTACATAAATGGGGAAAAATAATATCTCTGGACTGTGACTTAGGTTCACCGAGAAATCCATGAGTATTTTCGCAGCATATATCCTTTCCGCTCTTATAAGGGAAACTGGACGGACTTCCTGGTGGGTTCTGCATCGGCGCTGGAAAGGACTGAACATTGACGTTGACATATAACTTATGTTACGTCTATATCGTTTGTAAAATTAGTAATTCTTTTAACTTATGTGCAGTTTCTGTCTATTACTTCTATACCTCTGCATGTAATACTGTAGACTAAATCTGTGCTAATAACAAATCTGTAAAACTGTCTTGTCAGTGTGTTTGAACACGCATCTCCAAAACTGCTAGACGAATTTTCATAGAGAGTCCATAGGTAACACTAGCATAGCTTTATTTTTATCAAAATCGGATCACGTAAAAAATATCCTAACTGAAAGTTTCATTCATACTAATATTATAAAAGCGAATGTAACTCCGTCTGTTAGTTTTCGTGACTAACCTGCTGAACCGATTTCGATAAAATTTGTTATGGAGATAGCCTGAAAACTGAGGAAGAACATAGGCTACTCTAGAAACTGTGTAGTACAAGATGCCTATTGATTTGCAGAATATTACGTGAATTAGGGAAATGTACAATGTCCTATAACATTAATGTGAACCCGTCAGAAGCCTGAAAAACAACCTCTTGCAGCCCTGACTGCGGCGAGATGTGGCGGAAGAGAGTGAATGAGGTTGTCGAATGTACTGACAGGGATTTGGAGCCATGTCGACTCCTGTGCCACGACCAGCTACGTCAGGTTTCTCCGTTGAGGATCCATTTCGCGAACAGCCCGATCGAGATGGTCCCACAGATCCTCGATTGGATTTAATTTCGGAGAGCCTGGTGGCCAGTGAAGTACGGTAAACTCGTCCTGTTCTGTTAGACCGACGCGCGTAAACTGTGTGCTGTGTGACACATTGCATCGTCCTGCTGCCAGATGCCATCGTGCAGAGGAGAAACTGCATGTAAAGATGGACATGGTTCCCTGAAGCTCTGCAGCTTTACGTACTGCTGTGAGCAACGGAGGGGTATCACTTGAGAGGACAGAAAAAGGCGCGATTCCTGAAGAGGGGCAGCATGTTTCACGGGAAGCATGTTTCACTAGGAAAATTAAAGAACTTTTGGATGAAAGAGACGCAGCTGGATGACTATCAAGAGCTCAGATGGAAAATCAATAGTAAGCAAAGAAGGGAAAGCTGAAGCTGAAAGGTGAAAGCAGTATATAGAAGGTGTATACAAGGGAGATGAAGGCAATGTTACATAAATCGAAGAGGGCGTGGATGAACATGAGATGGGAGCGATACTGCGAGAAGAATTTGACTGAACGCTGAAAGACCTAATTCGGAACAAGGTCCCTGGAGTAGACGACATTCCGTCAGAATTACTGCCAGTCTTGGGAGAGCCAGGCATGACAAAACTCTTCCATCTGGAGTACAAGATTCATGATACAGGAGAAATAACCTCCGACTTCAAGAAGAATATAATAATTCTAGTGTCAAAGAAAGCTGTTGCTGACATGAATGAAAAATTACCGAACTGTCAATTTAATGCGTCATGTTTGCGAACTATAACACGAATTCCTTGCAGAAGAATGGAAAAACAGATAGAAGCCGACTTCCAGGAAGATCAGTTTGGATTTCAGAGAAATGCAGGCACACGTGAGGCAATACTGACCCTACGACTTTCCTTAGAAGATAGGTTAAGGTAAGACAAACCTACTTCTACAGCATTTATAGATTTCGAGAAAACCCTTTGACAATGTTGACAGGAATCTCTCTTTCAAATTCTGATGTAGGAGGGATAAAACACAGGGAGCGAAAGGCTCTTTACAACTTGTACAGAAACCAGACAACAGTTATAAGAGTCGATGGGCATGAAAGAGAAGCAACGGTTGAGAAGGGAGTGAGACGGGGGTGTAGACTACCCCGACGTCATTCAATTTGTACATTGAACAAGCAGTAAATGAATTTAAGTTCAGCGAGAAAAAAGAAAAACCTTTAGGTTTGCCGATTGCACTGTAATTCTGTCAGACTGAAAAAGACTTGGAAGAGCAGTTTAGCAGAAGGGACAGGGCATTGAAAGGAGGATATAAGATGAACATCAACAAAGGAAAACGAGGATAACGGAGTGTAGCCGAATTAAATCAGCTGTCGCTTACGGAATTAGATTAGGAAACGAAACAAAGTAGTAGATATACTTTGCTATTAGGGCAGCAAAATAACTGATAATGGCCGAAGTGGAGGGGGTGCAAAATGTAGACCGGCAATGACAAGAAAAGCGTTTCTGAAGAAGAGAAATTTGTTAACATCGAATACAGATTTCAATCTTATTAAGTCTTCTCTGAAGGTATTCGCCTGGAGTGTAGCCATGTATGGAAGTGAAACATCGACGAGAATAAACAGTTTAGACAAGAAGAGAATAGAAGCTTTTGAAATATGATGCTGCAGAAGAATGCCTAAGATTTGGTGGGTAGATCATGAACTAATGAGGAAGTACTAAGTAGGATTTGGGAGACAAGAAGTATGTGGCACAATTTGATCAAAAGAAGGGATTTGTTTATGGGACGCATTCTGAGACATCAAGGGATCACCAGTTTAGTACTGGAGGGATGTGTGTGGGGTGGAGGACAAATTATAGAGCGAGGCCAAGAGATAAATACTTTAAGGAGATTTAGAGGGATGTAGGTTGCAGTAGTTATTCAGAGGTGAAAAGGCTTGTACAGGATAGAGTAGCACGAAGAGCTGTATCAAACCAGTCTTTGACTTGAAGACCACAACAACAACAACAACAACAACTCGAGCAATGACCTTTTACGAGGAACTCGATTCCAAATGGCGGTTGCATGCAGTTGTTTTCTCCCATTCTGTAACGGCTCCATGCGCATAAAAACTAAATCTGAATTCACGGATACGAAGTCAGACCCTCGTAGTAAGATGTACTGGCTAAACCATTGCAACCACACGTTCGGGCATAGATTAGAAACCCAGTCGTGCACAGAGCTTTAATTAGCACAAGGAGTAATTTCTGGGTGCACTTGGCTGGAAATTGTTTACACCCTGCTATATCCTTCGATAGTTGAATCTGCAGAATAAAGTAGATCAGAAGATAGAGACGCAGCGCTGGAAACCAAGGGGCTCGGAGGAGCTGGGCTGGAGTTCCAGCGCTCTGTTTCGCTCAGCCGCCCAGCGTTCTTCTGGAGCGCCACGCCTCGATCCGTGGCTGACAGCGGGCGTCACGCGGGTCGCGTGCCGGCCGCACAATGCCAGCAGGCCGCTCTTCTGATCTACTTCTCCTTCCGCAGTCCCTGCTACTGGAGGAAACAATACGGCCGTGTTTTATGCGGCACGCCGTGTACCGACACCGCTTACCTGAATCAATTAGCCGTCTGGAAGCCGTGACACGCTGAGCTACTTTCCATCTTCCGGTGTCAGTAAGTGAACCGTCTTCAGACAAGTACAGTAGCCGCAGCGTCATATAGAATAGAGCGTATTGTATAGTCCTTGTGTGCCATACTGTAATCTATGACTCTGAAATAATGAAATAACAGTACTACTACAACAATAATGACGACGTGATACGAAATCCAATTGCTGAACACAAACAATGACTAGAGTTAAACTCACGTAGTTGGTCTGTCATGTAACGAACATCTCTGACATTACATTTCTGCCGTCGACTGTAATGATTGTTTATTTTTCACTACTGGCTTGTTTCGATCATATTCCGTTGTCAAGCGCTGACTTACATGCAGGACGAGAGGCTACGAAGCAGTCCAGGCCGGCCGGTTTGACCGAGCGGTTCTAGAGGCTTCAGTCCGAAACCGCGCTGCTGCTACGGTCGCAGGTTCGAAACCTGCCGGGCATGGATGTGTGTGATGTCCTTAGGATAGTTAGGTTTAAGTAGTTATAAGTTCTAGGGGACTGATGACCTCAGATGTTAAGACCCATAGTGCTCAGAGCCATTTGAACCAATTTTGAAGTAGTCCAGCCACTAGAATATGGTGGGCGGACAGAAAACGTATGGCAAACACTCATATGTTACAGCTGGGAAACAGTTTAAAAGAAGCAGCAGAAACGAAAATACAGCCCAGTACGATTCAACTATACTAAAGTAAATTGTCATATCGCTGAAAATCGTCAAACGCGTAACAACACTGGCAGCTGAGTGTATGTTGAGACGTTGTTCTCGCTCGTCTTAACTAAGCTGCCCATGTATCGTCTGAGTGGGGTTTAGAAAGATGAATGGAGATATAGACGATACATCGACCAAAGAATTCGCAGACACAATCACGTTAAGAGTTATTTCGTAGCCTCGAGCCTCAGCGTTAATGTTGAGCCTAGAAGTGTGCTGGTCTCATAATTTGGCTCAGGCGAAGCACCGCCATAAGGAGCCTAAAAAAATCCCCTGGGAAAATTAAGTTATCAGTATAACAGTCATAACTGAGGCCCTAGATTGAGCATATGACTGCAATAAAATATTTCGCCGCCACAGGCTGACAAAACAACGTAACAGGAAACTATAACCCACGGAGTAAATGATTGTAACCCTGCGAACGATTTAAAAACTGCAAACTAACAAATCTACACTTACAGGTCGGTTTCAGCAAGCCGATGACTACAATAGTGGCATGGCGCTGCTATAAATGCGCCAGTCCAGAACGAATATAATCCGAGGACTCGCTGTATTAAAACGTCACATTTGTCTTGATTCTTGGGAGGACAACGTCTGATTGTAGACGCGTCGTACCTCTTGTTCTTAAATCATTGCAGTCAGTCAGTCATCCAAGTACTCCAATCGCAGAAACGCAAAACTGGGTGGTGGATCGGGCGTTCTTTGTAGTAGGCATACAACAATTTTTATAAACATATTAAGAAATAGAATTTTTCCCACTCTGTGCCCTATTCTCACTACTCAACGAACCGATTTTCATTATCTTCGTTTAAAAATTTTAGATTAATACTTTAGGTGTGAATAAAGAAAACGCGTGTAATTGTCGTTACAACGTTTCACTTCTGTATCTGCTTTTTAGTCTGGCAAGCTATTCATTTATCATTGCACCCTCACACCGTACACAAGCCGCAGAAATGTTTAGTACAGAACTGCGTCTGAAGCGCACGCTTGACTCATCTGGGGACCATAATTTCATTCCGCGAACGAATACGACAAAGCTGCGACAAGAAATACGTGAACTTTGCGAAGAGGTTCTCTTGCAACGTCTCCCGTGGTTGCCATATTTTCCCCTCTGTAATTAAGGGCCCCGTCTACCATCGAAGCACCGAACCAGTAAGTGAGACGCCGGGTCTGATTAAAATCAAGCTCTCCATCCTCCGTGTGCTGTCGTAACCTCGCTATCGGAATCAGCAACCAGGAAGACTTGATGGGAAGGCGCCGGAGCTGAGGAAGAGAGACGGGAGAGTTTAAAGGCGAGCGAGAAGGATGATTACCCCCGCCCCAAGCTGTCCGCTCGTTGTTTAATGAGAAGATGCCGTCGGCACGATTCACCAATCGCTGGATAGGTCCCTAAATACCGGAAGAAGGCAATCTGCAGCAGAGCTAATCGCGCTCTCGGCAATCGAAGTGTGCCCCAGTAGCCGTGTCCATTTGCGGTAACTACTCCGGTTAGACTGCGGCATCTTTCACGTTTGACAGGTTGAACTGCACTGTGAAACTCTTCGATGTAAGTCATACTGCGTTCACACAAATTTTTGCTGGGTGTCGTGCCATGATACGAACGTGTCGTAGGGCCCTCTTTGAGTCTATTACGTGCTTCACAGCAAGCGCCGGGGCACATCGACAGCCTCTCACAACGCACAAAACTACTTAGATTTGTGACGAGGTGGGGCATTACAGCTGTCGAATAATTGTGAAACTTCATTGTAAATGACCACCAGTTGTTTATTTTTATGCATAAAACATAAAATAATAATAAACAGCTGATGGTCATCTACAATGAAGTTCCAAAAAACCATTATGAGGCGTGGGCAAAGAGGTGTACTAGCACCACGTCCCTGGAAGCCCTGTGCGCGGTACTTGGAACATGCCCCATTGACATAGCCATTAGACACAGAGAAGCAGTATACTGGTGCTAAAGGGGCAGACAGGTCAAAGTACATGACATACCGGGGGATCATATTACAGAAAACCGCCAATTAAATCTTTGGAGTGTTGAGACGGAATAGGAAACATCTGACAAGAACCTTCGGGTCTTCTCCTTTCCGAACATCTGGGAGCGTCAAGATTCCGGCACGCTGATCCCAGTCGCGGTATGATACACTTACTGCGGACCATGATCCTAGCGCTACGCACCTGCACCACTTTGGCTTCAGCCGAAGTGATACATGTGAATGTGATGAACATGGGTCCCCCGAACACGTAACGCTACAATGCGGCACACTCGCACACGTTCGACATAAATCGAAGACACAGGGGAATTTTAAGAGAGTCACATAGATGAAGCATGCTTAGCCGTATCACCGATGGTATATCAGGAACACTAAACAGCACATAAACACGCAGTTTTTGTTATATAAAAGACAAGAAAATAATAGCTCTGCGAGAAGCTGCAAAAAAAGCATTTTTTTTTTTAGTAGCAAACAACCCACCTTAGTTTCCAGTTCTGTGGCCTCTCTGTAACGTAAATAAATAAGATAAATAAATGTAGTGTCACGTCATTCTGTGGAATAACTATCAGTGAATAAAAACCGACGTTGCAGCGGGCTTACTCTTGGTGTACCGAAGCACAGGAGAAGATCACTCAACCGTAACCGAAACGTCGGTTTTTATTCGTTGACAGTTATCTCATAGTACAGCGTGGAACCATATCCAAAAACCTTTTATGTTATCTTTGCTGTCTTTCCACGCAAAATATCATAAAGAGCTTAACCCGACCCGAGGGCCTGGTGACGATCCACGAAATTAGTACATCTATTAATTCCCTCTTTCAGTATCTTAAATGTTCACACGAACATTATTAGCGCGGTAGGGGCCATATTGCACAATAAAAATTGTAGCGATACCTGATTAACGTTAACTGTATCCTAGATGGAATTTCAGTTTTTCCCCCATCCACTGACACGAATTTTTATCCTTCCGTATACTAAATAAAGCTTTCAACTTCCATCCTTCATCTGATGCATTACAGGTTCTATATTTAGTGTAGAACCCATTTTGCTTTGAAAAAATACTACTTTTTGGTAGCAGATATCACAAACTGCTGGAACGGTCCCAGCATAGAACCAGCGGTCAGCTGAATACAAAACTCGAGAGAATATTCCAAGAAGCCAAGCCGTGACGCACTACCACATAGCCGCCATGACAGGTTAGGGGTAACTGGCAAATCGTTCTACCGAACAGGAGAAATAAAATTACTGTTTACTGATCCTACTTGGCGCTGTATAGGTTTAGTTTGTAGTTCAGTGAAAAAGATCGCTCGAAAGTCGTAATCACAAACAGCACTAAAACCCCCGAATGCTCCTAGACAGTATGGCGCACCCGTCAAACACCGACACGGTTTTGTATGCAAGAACGCGTTTTGTAATCTCTACGCTTTGGTATTGAATTCGCTGAGATTCAGAAAGAGAGAAATCGGTAAGAAGAGTCATCGCTGACGAATTATGTTGACATAATAAATCATTGTAACGGGGCGAGAAATTCGGAAATAATGGTGAATTGAACACATTCTTTTAATGACGACATTCTCTCCCATACTACGGCTTTGTCGAAAATAGATAATGATATCGCATATGTGTGAAAATGCCTGTAAATTCCTGCATAAAATGGAAACTGCAGTGATGGTTAAATAGTCTATTGATTAAAAATATATTAATTATAATAAATAATAATGGATTGTAGGTGTTTTATTAAGAATCCACCAGTCTGTTCTTACAGTCAGCCGAGCACAAATGAAAACAAGACTGTATCGCATGAATAACTATTAAACTATCATATTGAGCAACAGAGAACCGTAACAATCGAAATGTGATGCTATAAGGGGATGCCGAAAGTTATACGGACTCGTAAGACAAGGAATGGGGACCGTTTTCAACAGTATCGGCGAAGAAAGGAACATATGCAAAACACTGACAATAAGAAGGGACAGGATGACAGAATCAGCGTTAAGACATCAGGGAATAACTATCGTGGTACTACGGGGCAACTTACTGTAGCGGAAGATAGAGACTGGAACATATCCAACAAATAACTGAGGTCTTACGGTGCTGTTACTACCCTGAATGAAGCGGTTGGGACAGGAGTCGAATTCGTGGCGATCCGCATCAAACCAGTCAGAAGACTGGAGACAAAAGAAAGTGGAGATAAAGTAGTGTATCAACAAATGATTCATTTGCCCTTATTGGCATCACCACTCCTATTCTGCTGAAACGGAATGATCAAATAGCCAGAAAGGGATTTCTTCTTCCTCTTAGCCGGCTGGAGTGGACGAGCGGTTCTAGGCGCTTCAGTCTGGAACCGCGCGACCGCTACGGTCGCAGGTTCGAATCCTGACTCGGGCATGGATGTGTGTGATGTCCTTAGGTTAGTTAGGTTTAAGTAGTTCTAAGTTCTAGGGGACTGATGACCTCAGATATTAAGTCTCATAATGCTCAGAGCCATTTGAACCAGTCTTCCTCTTATTTTTAACCAACGCTCGTATTCTGCTAAAACGGAAGATCGAATAGACGGAACGAGATTTCCTCTTCACCATCTTCTTAAACCATAAAAACAAATATGTAATTCGAGAGACCAAAAAAGACAGATAAATATTAGCAATGACTCGTACTGGAGCACTGCAGCTGACAGAGGTCAAACCACAGCGTAAACAGTGATACGAGGACAAACCTTTTCCGTAAAATTATGAAATCCATCAAAAATTATAATCAAGCAATAGATCCGCAACTTAAGGTCGCGATTATATTAATGGCAACAAGCACCTCATTGAGAAAATCGATGCCCCTTGTGCGCTAACAATACACTACTGCCACATCACAGGGTTGTTTTTGCTAAGATATGTTAAGCGCATTAAACATGAAACAACAGTTTGCCTGTTACTGTCAGAGTATAATACATTCGAGATGTTAATGAAGTTACAGACCTTAGTAACTTCGTTAAAGTAATATTAGGGTATTTCGCTTATGTTTCAGATCATTCTGTTGGTAAACTGCACAGTTAACGGGAAAAATGGCCACGCGCGAGAAACACTCGCGCACTGAGGGTTTCACACAAAGTTTTGATAATGACATAGAAATTTCGTCAATTCAAGGAATCGAGTATCTCGATGATTTTTGCTTGTTATCGACACTGATACTGGCAAGACATCGATCTCACAGATTCCAAGACTTTCGAGAAGGTTTTAATTTCACGTTTGAAGTCCCATAACAATCCACAAAAGTAATATTCTTTGCATTTTATACAATCATAAATTAACAATTTTCAGATTTATTTCCTTTACTTGCACTGTGAAACATTTCTTCTTGCCAAATTTCATGATTCTAGACCAACGGGAGTACCCTATAGGTTTTGATGGGTGACTTTGCGAGTATCGAAATAAGCGACATAAAAGGTCGTATTTCTTGATGGCATTGACTTAGAATCACACATATTTTGCACCATCAAGGGACCACAAGCCTTAGTATGTGATACAAATTTCAACTTCATACGACTACCCGATCCTGAGAAAAATTGATCTTAACAGACAGACACACAGACAAGTCGGGTAACAAATGACAATTAACGATTTTTGGATTTTTTTCCTTCTGTTATAGTGTGAAACCTAGCTTATTGGCAAATTACATGGTTCTAGGTGATGGGAAGTAACCGGTAGTTTTTGATGAGTGAGTTTTCAAGTATTAAAATATGTGACATAAATGGCCTATCTTTTGATCGCATCGACTTAAATGCTTCAATTTCTTACATTGCCAACGGACTGTAGACCTAAATATGTGATATAAATTTCATACATTTCAAATTGATACGTTTACTGTTCCTGAGAGAGAGTTTTGGACAGTCCGATTGACAGACAGGAAGACGGATGGACAACAGAGAGATCCCTTTTTTTGTGTGTTTCTTTACTGTTATTTCATTCCCCAAAATGGGGCGGGGTGGGAGCTGCACAGTACGCCGTTCTTCAGCCAAGAGAGTTACAGAAAAAAACATAGTCAAATGAGAAAAGAACACATAACATTGAATGGTATAAAGTGATGAATAAACAAGAACAAAAATAGATGAGTATAAGCGTTAGATTTAAAAACAACATAGACGAGAGCCACACACACATGCTGAGAATGAACACTGTGAGTCGACACGAAAACAAAGAAACACCACAGTGGGAATACAAATGAATGATGCTGGCGACGCTGGTGGTGCTGGCGGAACGTAGCACTGCACACGGAACTGGAGTAACACTGACACCACAACGAAAACGTTCAAAATCACTGCACTGAAGGGGACCTACCACCGGCTGAAGGGAGGAGAAGAGATCCCATACGGGTTCCGTTTTTATCGATTGAGTTGCGGAAATATCTCTCTACACAGTTCAAGATTCGACTGTACAAAACCCTGATCCAGCCTGTTGTTCTATATGGCTGTGAGACATGGAGTATCCGGAAGCAGGACTTCCATAAGCTCCTTGTTTTCGTGAGAAAACTGCTTCGGAAGATCTTCGGTCCGGTTCTGGATGCAGATACAGGGGAATGGAGGATCAGATAGAACCAAGAGCTTGAGGAACTATACCAGCAGCCCAACATAGCAGGAACTGTCAAAGCCAAACGAATGCAGTGAGCCGGCCATGTGGCCCGGATGGAGGATCATAGATGGCCTCGGAAGCTCCTGGATTTCACACCTACAGGAAAGAGACCGCCAGGGAGACCCAAGAAGCGTTGGAGGGATGGACTCCATGAAGATTTAAACCAAGTGTCAATAGATGTGAACGGATGGCGGATAGCAGCAATGGACAGAATACAGTGGAGGAGGAAACTTGTAGATGCGTGCGGTCCACTGGGCCTGATCACTCAGTAGTAGTAGTAGAGTTATGGAACTCTCAAAACGAACGCAGACATTGAAGTCGAGAGTGTTGTAGTTCCGTAAAGCTGACTAGTGGAGCGATTTCATGTCGCAGGCAAAGGGCGTCCCTTACCGAACCGACGCAAGCAGGTAATACTGCATTCCAGCGTTGGTTTTGCCACATCCGCGCGCCGGCGGCGGTACCACCGCAGCTTCCGCGCGCGGTCGCTAGGTGGCAGGGCCAGCGGGACGGAAGCCAGAGGAGTGACTTCCGAGGCGGCTGCGGCTGCGGCCTCGGCGCCGCTTCCGCCCCGCTGCTACGGTCAGTCGTTTCGAAACCCTCCGCCAGCTGCCTGGCTGACATTTGAGCGCTGAGTGAGTGGCTAACCTTGGGCCGGACGCGTGTGGAAATGTCATAAGCCGCCGCATTCAAATACACGTGCCGATCAGTTTAACCCAGTGGCAAAATTGACAATATTCCAGCCCAGAAAAAATTCCACCGAGCGGAATTCTCGAATCGAAATGTAGTTCCAGTTAACCACACTGATGTGTAAGATTAGACGAGGAGAAAAATTCTTTTAAGAGGTGGAGTATTGTTTCTCGGAGATGACATTTAACGATGGCGACATGCTAGGACAAGAGGACGTTCAATATTTAACCCGCGATCAGGAGTTAGTAAATTATCTTTTTCATTCACCTAACAGGGGCAAATATTTCTTTATTTTCTAAATATTTCCGATCCAGGACTAGAGCCATATGTAGCTGTATTAAGTGCAACAGATGCTACATGTGATATTAATATATGCGAGAGTTTGTTGTAGTAATTATTCTAATTCTAATATACCAGAACTTTAATTGCCGCGGAATAGCCGCGCGGTTTGAGGCCCTACGTCACGGATAGCACGGCCCCTACCGTCGGAGGTTCGAGTCCTCGTTCGGACATGGGGGTCTGTGTTGTGCCTTGCGTAAGTTAGCTTAAGTTAATTTAAGTAGTGTGTAAGTCTCAGCAGTTTGGTCCCTTAGGAATTCACACACATCTGCACATTTGAAGTTTATTTGAATTTTCCGATTTATTTACTTTAGTCAGACTAACGCCCCCATCTCATGCTTTTTCTAAAGTAATAAACAACAAATATTTTGTGATTAATGTTAGTATGAATTATTAATTTTTACTATTTCGGTACGAGTCTATGAGGAGTCACAGTTGTATGTTAGGGTTAGTTTTATAAAAGTAAGGTAAGTCACGCTGCCGAACGACAATGCACCTCCACCGGTTTCTTATCTTATTCTCTTCAGGTCGTATGGCATTGCCAGTCCATGTATGAGTAACTGTATCTGTGATTTAATTTTTTATTCTCGTATCTACGGACAGGAAATGGCCGTTAGTACCCTAGAGAGGTCTTTTATTACTCGAGCCACACCAGAACGCCTCTAAGATACCGACAGATTGTGCCGGTGACAATCGGCCGAGTGACGATTCGGCTGAGCTCAGTATTCACGACTCGTTACTTTCGCATCCAATATTTAACTGACGAACTAAGACATTTTAACCACCAGCTTTATAGTGAGTTGGACCACATTTTGGAACGCGTTACAGCTGCGATTGTGCGTAGAAAGGCTTCGACAAGGCCCGAGTAGATATTCGTAGGTATGTGGCATGTCTACACACAGCTACGTAGCCGGTCGGTGTGGCTGAGCGGTTCTAGGCGCTCCAGTCTGGAACCGCGCGACCGCTACGGTCGCAGGTTCGAATCCTGCCCCGGGCATGGATGTGTGTGATGTCCTTAGGTTAGTTAGGTTTAAGTAGTTCTAAGTTCTAGAGGACTGATGACCTCAGATGTTAAGTCCCATAGTGCTCAGAGCCATTTGAACAGCTACGTAACTCTCCTAAAACACTGGAGCTCTAATTTGTGAACGCGAACATGGCGCCTGATGATGAGATCCATCGAATTCAAAACGGGCGAATTTGGTGGCGAAGTCGTGAACATGTATTCATTCATGCTACTCAAACCACAATAGCACGACTTTGACTTTGTGACAAGGACAGTTATGCTGCTGAAAGACCAAGGGTGGAGGGTGGCAAGCGGTTTGTAGTGCACAGATGTCATAGTGCCTTACTACCACAGGTCCCATGGAAGATCAGGCGAATCTCGCCCGCACCATAATAATGCCTTAAACGGCCTGCGTCCACGGCACGGTGCCACTCAGGATTAGCCGAGCGGTCTAAGGCGCTGCAGCCATGAGTCATGGACTGTGCGGCTGGTCCCGGTGGAGGTTGGAGTCCTCCATCAGGCATGTGTGTGTGTGTGTGTGTGTGTGTGTGTGTGTGTGTGTGTGTTTGTCCTTAAGATAATGTAGGTTAAGTAGTGTGTAAGCTTAGGGACTGATGACCTTAGCATTTAAATCCCACAAGATTTCACACACATTTGAACATTTTTCCACGACGCGGTGCATGTTCCGAGCATCCATTCGCCTGGATGATGGGATATCCAGACACGATAAATCGACTTGCTGCAGCAAGAAAACAAAAGCCGCTATTCTTTCGACCAAGTGCCGTTGATCCACAATCAAATCTCGATATCTTGCTGCCTCTGCAATCGTGATTGAGGATATCACTGGGTTAGTGTAGGAAGACGCTGGGTTTGGCAGCTCCAGAGCCCCAAATTAAAGAATGTGCCCTGAACTGCGTGATCCGAAAATCTTGCCTGCATCAGCCTAGTACTCTGTCATTAGATCTGCAACAGATCGCCGCCTGTCCTGCCTTACAGAATGGGCTAGCCTCTGACTTCCAGGTTCTGCCACGAAATGTGGAAGTCCAATACCGTGTGGCCTACTCGTAGTTTCACATTCTGCCAAACATGTTTCAGACGTGGTCATGGTTGGAGTACGGGGCAAGCCAACAACGTTAGCCGTTTCCAAGATGATCGTTACTAGATGCCGGCCATAACAAATCTCCCCACTCTTAAAGTTGCTGATGTCAGTGAATTCCCCCATTTACGCTTGAACGATTACCCATTCTTCTCTGCTCCGCTTATATACACTACTGGCCATTAAAATTGCTACACCACGAAGAAATGCAGATGATAAACGGGTACTCATTGAACAAATATAGTATACTAGAACTGACATATGATTACATTTTCACGCAACTTGGGTGCATAGATCCTGAGAAATCAGTACCCAGAACAACCACCTCTGGCCGCAATAACGGCCTTGCTACGCCTGGGCATTGAGTCAAACAGAGCTTGGATGGTGTATACAGGGACAGCTGCCCATGCAGCTTCAACACGATACCACAGTTCATCAAGAGTAGTGACTGGCGTATTGTGACGAGCCAGTTGCTCGGCCACCATTGACCAGACATTTTCAGTTGGTGAGAGATCTGGAGAATGTGCTGGCCAGGGCAGCAGTCGAACATTTTCTGTATCCAGAAAGGCACATAGAGGATCTGCAACATGCGGTCGTGCATTATCGTGCTGAAATGTAGGGTTTCGCAGGGATCGAATGAAGGATAGAGCCACGGGTCGTAACACATCTGAAATGTAACGTCCACTGTTCAAAGTGCCGTCAATGTGAACAAGAGGTGACCGAGAAGTGTAGCCGATGGCACCCCATACCGTCAGGCCGTGTGGTACGCCAGTATGGCATTGACCCATACACACTTCCAATGTGCGTTCACCGCGATGTCGCCAAACACGGATGCGACCATCATGGTGCTGTAAACATAAATTGGATTCATCCGAAAAAATGACGTTTTGCCATTCGTGCACCCAGTTTCGTCGTTGGGTACACCATCGCAGGCGCTCCTGTCTGTGATGGCGGCTTCAAGGGTAACAGCAGCCACGGCCTCCGAGCTGATAGTCCATGCTGCTGCAAACGTCGTAGAACTGTTCGTGCAGATGGTTGTTGTCTTGCAAACGTCCCCATATGTTGACTCAGGGATCGAGACGTGGCTGCACGATCCGTTACAGACATGCGGGTAAGATGCCCGTCATCTCGACTGCTAGTGATACGAGGCCGATGGGATCCAGCACGCCATTCCGTATTACCCTCCTGAACCCACCGATTTCATATTCTGCTAACAGTCATTGGATCTCGACCAACGCGAGGAGCAATGTCGCGATACGATAAATCGCAATCGCGATAGGCTACAATCCGACCTTTATCAAAGTCAGAAACGTAATGGTACGCAGGAGAGCTTCTGTAAAGTTTGGAAGGTAGAAGACGAGGTACTGGCTGAAGTAAAGCTGTGAGGACGGGGCGTGAGTCGTGCTTGGGTAGCTCAGTTGGTAGAGCACTTTCCCGCTAAAGGCAAAGGTCCCGAGTTCGAGTCTCGGTCCGGCACACAGTTTATTATTGGTTGCAAAGAATTTTATCTTTAAATATGTCGCTAATGAATATGAGTTGTAATTTTTAATTACATCTGAGAGTTTAGTGTGCGAAGTCTGTCAATTTTCAGGTTTTCAGCTAATTTTGCCTGCGAGTTTGCATCTAAGTTTTTCTACATAACAGAAGCAAGTGTTTATTTGTACTGTATATTGCTTCTTGCGTGACACAGTTCATTTTGTTCACTTTTGCTATCAGTGCGTTTCGAAGAAGTTTCTCCCTCTTCGTGGAGCATGAAGAGGGCTAGTGATGTTGCAATCTCTACCTTCGCCAATTCTGCCGAGATGACGTGATTCCTTTCTTGATTTTCCAAAAATATATACTAAAATGATTATTGTCTCTCTCGCATAACAAACTGGATTAATCAAACACTTCTTATTAAATAGTACAAGTGAACCTGGACCAGCACATTAAGGAATATTCAGGTGAACCTAATATTTCTAATTTAGTCGCAATCGCTATGACCGACATATAATTGTAGGAGCACAATCCTTTATTAAACAGAAAAGATACACAAAGCAATTAGGTGTGAAATTCATCCGCAAAAATAATATTTAGTGATCCATCATTCCTCACCGTAATTCAGGAAAACTATAAAAATTATTTTCTTTGTCTTCACCGCAAATTGTTACAATGACATCCCTGATTTAAATGTGCCAGCAATCGTCTTTAGATCATAAAAATATCATTATTCTCAATAACTTGTCAGATGTACGAACAAGTATGAGTTGTAATGAATCAGTACTTGGTTGTTCAGAACGTGTCTAGTGACACGCGATAACAATTTTTAATGATACTGAGATGGTTGATAGCACAATAGAAACATGTCATATCACTGTATAAATCTGCGATCTAGACAGTTAAAAAGTTTGGCCTTGAAAATTGAGATCTATTTGCCACATACACATACTTGACCATGTCAAGTCTTATACGTATCATAAGAAATCCAGATTCATCCGTCAGTTACATGTGTCACATTAGTTCCTCTATGAGCATATATCGCTTGCAAAATCTAAACAAATGTAATCGTTTGAAATCACACTTTCTCTACTCCTTTATCCACCTATACACACCTTTTTCACTAACAGTCGGGCCTAACCGTTGAAATCCTCATTTTCATACTTTCATTGTCCAGATAATCTCACGTCAAACCCTGTTTCTTTCCTTTCCATTCTTCTTCAACTGCCCATTTCTCTAATTTTAAACTGAAATTACTCTCTCTCGCTTTAGCACTCGTGCAACAACAGAACATAAACAACACTCATATACATGTACAATGCGTATGATAATGCAGATATCCAATTCCCACTTAAGATTGAGAATCAAAGGTGTAAAAAAGAAAAAAACTGATCACCCTTTGTACGAACATTGTCTCAAGGCTCAGCGTGTTGTCGACGTAGCCCGCTGCCGTTAGCCGCTTGTAGAACAAGATGGTGGTGCGCCTTTCCCAGCTTGTCTCTGTAAGTTGAGACCTGAAGGCCGGCCTACTCAGATGGCGTGCATAAAAAAAGGAGAGATACTACCGCAACGGAATGCAAAAACAAGCAAAAGAAATGCCATTCTCAAACAATTTTTGTGTTCTGTATTACTTCTCACTTTCTCAAGTGATGACTCCAAGGTTGTTAGAAACGGAGTTACTGAACTATTTCTCTAGGGTCTTGAGAACCATCCAGAGGCGCTGATGAAGAAACACATCCATCATTCCTAACAAGTAGTTTTTAAATCATCACTACCATCGTGGTTCAGACTTATTGGCCTATTCCACCTCGGAATCCTGGACCACGATATAAAATCATTTCCAACTAGTATTTTTGTCATGTCCGGACAAGGTCTTATATGGCACGGATTAAAAACATGTTACCATTAAAGTACGTCCACACCCGGAGCAGCACCAAGCTGTCAGGCCATAGGCGATTAGTGACTTTCACGGAGGGAAGGGCGGCTCGAATAACTATTTCCTCCGGAAAGTAGTCTCGTGTAGAACATCAGATGAAAGTGTAACTCTGTGGCTCCCCATCCGACGGATTGGTTACCAACGGTGTCACATGCTCTCTGTCAATAACAAACTGAGAAGAAATTTTCTGTTCAGACATCAACAAATCTATAGCCCTAAGCAGTCCCAAATTCAAGCGAGACAGTGCTCCTGCATAATGTGTGCTAGCGACCTAAGTGGAGGAGAAAAGAAGGATGATGACGAAAACGTAAAGGAGACGAATGTCGTTTGCATAAAGAGAGCCATACAACTTGAAGCTTCTCAAGCATGCATCATTGGTCACTTTATGCAAGCATGTTTGACCGTCTATAGGGTGGGCCTAATTCTGCTCAAGCACTTGGATTTTTCAAACTGCGTGAGGCTTCGTCGATTTTTAATCATTCAAGCATACCGAAGTGCACATACTGAAGCATGTGTAGCGACAACGTGCATTTGACACAGTACAATACTACAGATCGTTAACGGAAGTACGAGCGTATGGAACAGGTTCCGAGGAATGTAAGTAACTCGAAGACTTCTTAAGTAACAGAACCCAGTATGTTGTCACCGACGGCGAGTGTTCATCAGAGACAAGGGCATCGTCAGGAGTGCCTAGAGAAGCGTGATAAGACCGCTATTATTCTCTTTATACGTAAATGATCTGGCGGAGAGGGTGAGCAGCAGTCTGCGATTGTTTTCTGATAAAGCTGTGGTTTATGGGAAGGTGGCCAAGATGAGCGACTTTAGGATGATACAAGATGACGTAGACAAACTTTCTAGTAGGGATGATGAATGGCAGCTGATACTAAATGTGGAAAAATGTAGTTACTGCGGATGAGTTGGAAAAACAAACCTGAAATATTTCTGAAACAGCATTAGTGGTGTGCTGCTTGACACTGTAGCATCGTTTAAATATCTGGTCGTAACGTTGCAAAGTGATATGAAAAGGAACCATCATGTAAGGATTGTGATAGGTTTATTTGCAGAATTTTAGAAAAGTGTGATTAATCTGTAAACGAGACCGCATACAGGACGATAGTGCAATCTATTCTTGAGTGCTACTTGATTGTTTGGGATCCGCACCCGCTCGGATCAAAGGAAGACATCGAAGCAATTAAGAGGTGCGCTGCTAGATTTCTTACCGCTACGTTCGAACAACGCGTAAGTGTTACGGGAACTCAAATGAGGGAAAGCGTCGTTCTGCTCGAGGAACGCTATTGATAAAATTTAGAGAAGTGTCATTTGAAGCTGACTGCAGATCGCTCCTACTGCCGCCAGCAGACATTTCGCGTAAGGACCACGAAGATAAGATACGGAGGCATACAGACAGCAATATTTCCCTCCCTCTGTCGGCCAGTGGAACACGATAGTAACTGACTAGTAATGGTACAGGGTACCCTCCGCTATGCACGGTATGGTGGCTTGCGCACTATGAATGTAGATACGGGTTGGTGGAATGTGCAGACCTGTACAAGCATACGTGAGTTGAGAGACAAGCTTCTTAACCAGCAATTTGCTGAGCGATCTGATGCAAATGTGTCGCTTATTGCTGGAAACGTTTATTCGAGTATATGAAAGTTAGCCTTGTTTATGAGCATTAAACCGTAAGTCTGTCACGACGCAGTTTATAGGTGCGTTACACTATTCACAAAATACAAAGCAGTCAACTTGGTCATAAACAAATGTATCGCTGCTAAAAAGATAAAATCTTCCAGAATCGCCGCACGGCTAGCCGCGCGGTCTAGGACGCCTTGCCACGGTTTCCCCCGTCGGAGGTTCGAGGCCTCCTTCGGGGGGGGGGGGGCATGGGTGTGTGTGTTCTCCTTAGCGTAAGTTAGTTTAAGTTAGATTAAATAGCGTGTAAGCCAAGGGATCGACGACGTCAGCAGTTTGGTCCCACAGGAACTTACCACAAATTTCCAAACACTTTCTTCTAAAATTAACTACAGGAAGGAAAATACAGAAGTCTTCATATCACCATCAACAAGTGAGATTTCGCAATATTGTTGCCACTGTGGGGTTAAAACTTGCCTCGTGATTGTTTCTTCCTTTTTAGTCGCTAGATTTTGTAATAGTTCGACCAATCTTGTGGACATATGTTCCATCCTCGGCAAAGTAAGCTTAATGAAAACTTAATGAAATGCGTTTTTCCTGTTATGAACTAGTCTTTCCAGGTCGTATCACGTTTCCTCTTATTTTTTTGCATCACAACGGCAGAGCTGGCGAAAACGAGAAAATCGTTGTACTCTGAGCTCCACAAATTTGAAGCGCATTCTGATAGTTATACAATCTTGGTTGGAAAGGTATTTGTAGGTGCTTGCACTGAACGTTTGATCATGCTTGCCTGTCAAGTAAGTAAATGTGGAGACACATCTAATGTCAATATGAATGTGACAGAGTCATGCAGGAGACAGGCGACTATTATTCTAATAATCAGCAACTCAGCATTCGGGCTGACTGAGACGCAATGATAAAAGCTTATCGCACAGTAGCTGTGTCTGTAGCTTTTTTCGATGTGTGACGCCACGCAATACTCCAGAATTTAACAAATATATTGCGTAACTTTTATCACTGTAAAGTCATTACCTTATGCATAAAGAAACTCTTTTTGTTGCAATAAGTTGTTACAGAGCCATCAGACACACGGTATAGTAAATGTACAGTACTTGATGGTCCTTGGCGCCACTATACCTTTTGTAATGCCACCTGACGACAGAAATGTCTTCTTGGTCCCGACTCTGCAGAATTATGTCACTAGTCTGCAAATATTTTGTTTCACATACAACTGGAAACGCTAATGTACGTGCAGCAATCGCTCGTGTGTACACTACTGGCCACTAAAATTGCTACACCAAAAATAAATGCACATAATAAACGGGTATTCATTGGACAAATATATTATACTACAACTGACATGTGATTACATTTTCACGCAATTTGGGTGCATACATCCTGAGAAATCAGTACCCAGAACAACCACATCTGGCCGTAATAACGGCCCTGATACGCCTTGGCATTGAGTCAAACAGAGCTTGGATTGCGTGTATAGGGACAGCTGCCCATGCAGCTTCAACACGATGCCACAGTTCATCAAGAGTGGCGTATTGTGACGAGCAAGTTGCTCGGCCACCATTGACCAGACGTTTTCAGTTGGTGAGAGACCTGGAGAATGTACTGTCCAGGGCAGCAGTCGAACATTTTTTGTATCCAGAAAGGCCCGTATAGGACCTGCAACATGCGGTCGTGCATTATCCTGCTAAAATGTAGGGTTTCGCAGGGATCGAATGAGGGGTAGAAAAAAATGGTTCAAATGGCTCTGAGCACTATGGGACTTAACAGCTGAGGTCATCAGTCCCCTAGAACTTAGAACTACTTAAACTTAACTAACCTAAGGACATCACACACATCCATGCCCGAGGCAGGATTCGACCTGTGACCGTAGCAGTCGCACTGTTCCAGACTGAAGCGTCCAGAACCGCTCGGCCACCGTGGCCGGCAATGAGGGGTAGAGCCACGGGTCGTAAAACATCTGAAATGTAACGTTCACTGTTCAAAGTGCCGTCAATTCGAACAAGAGGTGACCGAGACGTGTAACCAATGGCACCCCATACCATCACGGCGGGTGACACGCCAGTATGGCGATGACGAGTACACGCTTCCAATGTGCGTTCACCGCGATGTCGCCAAACACGGACGCGACCATCATGATACAGTAAACAGAACCTGGATTCATCCGGAAAAATGACGTTTTGACATTCGTGCACCCAGGTTCGTTGTTGAGTACACCATCGCAGGCGCTCATGTCTGTGATGCACCTTCAAGGGTAACCGCAGCCATGGTCTCCGAGCTGATAGTGCACGCTGGTGCAAACGTCGTCGAACTGTTCGTGCAGATGGTTGTTGTCTTGCAAATGTCCCCGTCTGTTGACTCAGGGATCGAGATGTGGCTGCACGATCCGTTACAGACATGCGGATATGATGCCTGTCATTTCGACTGCTAGTGATACAAGGCCGTTGGGATCCAGCACGGCGTTCCGTATTACCCTTTTGAACCCACCGATTCCATATTCTGCTAACAGTCATTGGATCTCGACCAACGCGGGCAGCAATGTAATGATACGATAAACCGCAATCGCGATAGGCTACAATCCGACCTTTATCAAAGTCGGAAACGTGATGGTACGCATTTCTCCTCGTTACACGAGGCATCACAACAACGTTTCACCAGGCAACGCCGGTCAACTGCTGTTTGTGCATGAGTAATCGGTTGGAAACTTTCCTCATGTCAGCACATTGTAGGTGTCGCCACCGGCGCGAACCTTGTGTGAATGCTCTGAAAAGCTAATCATTTGCATATCACAGCTTCTCCTTCCTGTCGGTTAAATTTCGCGTCTGTAGCACGTCATCTTCGTGGTGTAGCAATTTTAATGGCCAGTAGTGTAGTTTTGTGCTAGCTGTTTCCAAAGCGGAAAGCATTACCAATCCATTATTAGATTTTACTATTTTTTTTGTCTCTGATTTTTTGTAGATATCTGATGATGGATAAATTCGGAAGCGCATCATATTAGCAATACATTAATTCCTTGCATGATGTTTGACTTTTACCATTGCGTTTTTTCATTTAATGTACGTACAGTGATGATGTAGGAGAGTAAGGAAAACGAAACCGGTCAGGTTCCTTAATTTCTAAGGTGTTGAGTTCAGCACGACATGCCTCATTTTGCTGTGATTATGAGGTGGTATTTTTTTTTTTTTAATGAGATCCGTTCGTTACACGAAACTTATTTTATTCTGTATTTCCACCTGAGTATTCAAAACTGTTGTTATAAAATGAATTTAGTGAGTAGACAATAGTCCATTGGGGGATCTCAGACGGAGAGGAGTAACAAATAAGCTTGCAGCAAATCCTGCAATTAGCACAGACCTACGCGTTAAGTAGCTGCGCTTCCCCGTAGTCGAAAACCGCGCATGTGCTGCAGGTCCCACTTGAAAGGGCGCGGACCTGGGCGGTAATTCCCATCAGGCAGCTGGCGCGCGCCGCGTGCAACAGGCGGGGACCGCTGGCCCACAGCGGTGTCGAGCTGCGAGCACGTAATGCACTCGCGAAATACGCCGAAACAAAACGAGGCTGCATTGTGCTGACTCGGCACGCGTTCCGCATTCAGCGGGCTGGAAAAGCGCCCACATGCCGTTTTCCCGCAGCGCTCCCCATCCAACGCCCCTCCCCACCCCCATCCCCACCCGCCCCTCGCTTCTTTCGCACAGCGCAGAGCTTAGGATTTCCACATCCTTTTGTGTTTTAAACAAAATATTCCGGACTTTCGTATCGCATTATCCGCAATGCGCAGCTGTTATTGTGCTGTTTTTTTTTTTTTAACCTGTAAGTGATGGTCGAGTTATTTAGAATGCGATCACCCCGTCTGCCACACTGTTGAAGCGACCACAATAAAAGTTTTGTTTGCATAATTTTCTCTTTACGATACAATATAATGTTGCGATAAATTTTTAGTAATACAGCGAGTTTCAAAAAGACCAATCTTCTGCCTGACTGAAGATAGAAATTTGGGTGAAATTTAATTCAGGAATAACATTACAAGGTTATGCGAACATATTCGCGCTCTTTTTAACAAGCAACTCACAGTCACTCCCACAAGCTACCCTAATCGTAGCTCGCTCACACCCTCTAGCCCATCTCTGTAAGTCGCTCATACCACCCACTGCCGCTAGTCCATTCTCACTCACTCATTCAGCCTAACATATTGTCATTACCTTTTTGTCTCTCCTGTCCCATAGCCACAGCCTCCTTCGTTCTGTCTACTGCTACTCTCTCCTCTCACTGTCACTGTCTCCCTCTTGTTCTCCCTTAGCGCTATTATCTCACTCATTCCTCCCACGCCTATTGCTCTTCTCACTACCTCTGTCTGTCTCTTCCTCCTTGTCATCGTCATACAATCTCTCTCTTATTATCACCGTCAACTACAACAAGGGATTTTCAGAATCCTTCTGATGATAACGGAGACACTTCACACCATTTTTCTCCGAACTATACTGTGTGATCAAAAGTATCCGGACACCCCCAGAAACATACGTTTCTCATATAAGGTGCACTGTGATGCCATCTGCTTCCAGGTATTCCGTATGAGCGACCTCAATAATCACTAGACATAGTGAGAGAGCAGAATCGGGCGCTCCGCGGAACTCACAGACTTCGAAAGTGGTCAGGTGATTGGGTGTCGCTTGCGTCATACGTCTGTACGCAAGATTTCCACACTCCTAAACATCCCTAGGCCATTGTTTCCGACATGATAGTAAAGTGGAAAAGTGAATGGACACGTACAGCACAAAAGCGTACAGGCCGACCTCGTCTGTTGACTGACAGAGACCGCCGAAAGTTGAAGAAGGTCGTAATGTGTAATAGGCAAACATCTGTCCAGACCATCACACAGGAAATCCAAACTGCATTAGGGTCCACTGCAAGTACTATGACAGTTAGGTGGGAGGTGAGAACAACTTGGATTTCATAGTAGAGTGGCTGCTCATAATCCACACATCATGCCGGTAAATGCCAAACGACGCCTCGCTTTGTGTAAAGAGCGTAAACATTGAAGGACTGAACAGTGGAAAAACGTTGTGTGGTGTGACGATCACTTTACACAATGTAGCGATCCGATGGCAGGGGGTGTGTATGGCGAACGCCCGGTGAACTTCATCTGCCAGCGTGTCTAGTGCCAACAGTAAAATTCGTAGGCGGTGGTGTTATAGTGTGGTCGTGTTTTTCATGTTTTTCATGGAGGGGGCTTTGCGTGCCACTATCACAACACAGGCGTATTTGATGTTTTAAGCACCTTCTTGCTTCCCACTGTTTAAGAGCAATTCGGGGATGGCGATTGCATCTTTCACAATGTTCACAATGTATGGCCTGTGGAGGAGTGGTTACACAACGGTAACATCCCTGTAATGGACTGGCCTGCACAGAGTCCTAGCCTGAATCCAACAGAACACCTTTACGATGTTTTGGAACGCCGACTTCGTGCCAGGCCTCACCGACTGACATCGATACCTCTCCTCAGTGCAGCAGTCCGTGAAGAATGGGCTGCCATTCGCCAAGAAACCTCCGAGCACCTGACTGAACGAATGCCTGCGAGAGTGGAAACTGTCATCAAGGATAAGGGTGGGCCAACACCATATTGAATTCCAACATTACTGATGGAGGGCGCCACGAACTTGTAAGTCATTTTCAGACGGGTACCCGGATACTTTTGATCACATAGTGTATGTCACTTTATAAACTTCGTCTTCGCCTCACACAGGATTTTATGTGAGTACTTTACATGTGCAAATACGATAATTTGAACCTCTGCATCTCGGAAACGGATGAAGATATCAAGAAAATTTTGAAGAACTTTCCAGTTCGGAATATTAGGAAAATTCGTCTTGGAATCCGCAGGTTAGCTGTGGTACCAAACAACCAAGTTTTTGCGGTGTTTTTCGATAACGCGTAAATATATTTTGAAAACGGGAAGATGGAATTCTAGGTAAATGCATAGAGAATATACCATTAAAATTTGAGCAAATTGCTGCAGTTATTTTAGATATCCTCTGACGACGTCGAGAAAATGGTGAAAACGGTTTTATCGGGTTTCCACAGGAACCGTTCATGAACTACATAAGCCAGTTAAGGCCCACCGTAGACCATATCCAATTCAAAAAGAATCAACAGAATGGCTCCGTTTGCTTACGCTAGAGGAAGCATGTAATATTAAAAAATCGACCGTATACTGTAGGGTAGTTACAGTAACACGGCCGGCGGGTGTGGCCGAGCGGTTCTAGGCGCTTCAGTCTGGAACCGGGCAACCACTACGGTCGCAGGTTCGAATCCTGTCTCGAGCATGGATGTGTGTGATGTCCTTAGGTTAGTTAGGTTTAAGTAGTTCTAAGTTCTAGGGGACTGATGACCTCAGATGTTAAGTCCCATAGTGCTCAGAGCCATTTGAACAGTAATACGATCCTTTTGGTGGGTATACAAATGGTCCCTATCCCAAGGGCTATGCAAAACACCTGCCATACCTTTCTATCACCAATAGAACTCAAGGTATGAGCCCTGGAAAAATCTCTTTCTTTATACGCGGCGTTTTGGAAAACACTGATAAAGCATGCTGTCTCATCTGTACCGCTTTACAGACTTCTAAGGTTTGTACAGAGGATGTAGACAAGATTTTGGTTGGGAACCCATGTCCAGTAATGTACAGGTTGGATGTTGAAGAATGTCGAAGGTCAGATGACTTTCAATTCTCTGGCTTCACGGCACGCACATAGCGGAGTGAATTATCTTAGATTTCGGTATTCTACAGGAACTGCTCCAGGCGGCGAACACGTTGTTCGTTGCACTAGGTGTATCTGCGACACATGCTTTCACACACGCGATCCACAAACCCTGCTGTGCGTCCGTGGAGAGCCACAGTCAGCCTTCCTAGTTGAGAAAGTGCTAGTTACTCACACACATTGTAGTAGTAGGACGAAAATAAAATGTGGTGAACTGGACGATCCGCGAAACATTTTTGATACGTGCATTATGTAGCTATGTCATCACTTATTGTTCCGTGAAGCGGGTAATTTGAAAGTGATCGGATTTCCAAATTTATTTTACATCCAGACGATACACTTCCGTTCATGAACTCCTTATCACACGTTTAGCTACTCATTCTTTTCTACCACGCCTAGAAGCCACTAACAGATGTTTTGAAACACCCTCTGTGGGCCAGGACCAAGCGCTGCGTCTCAGCTGAAGATACACAACAGCCTTGCCTCGTTGAATAGACCTGTTCTTGTCAGATAAACCGGAGTTTCGCAACGTCGGGCGTCACCAATACTATGGTGGCTAGCCGCGTGGGTACGACACATGCTATAGGTTGTTTTCCGTTAGCCTTTACGACAAAGGTGAGGAGAGGTGATGATGCACTCTTTGCACAGTGCCCAGCATTAAAGTCAGACAATATCCGCTGTGTCACATGAGGTGAGGATATGTGACATTGTTTATATTGATGCGTTCTATGACGGAGACGTTCCAGAGGTACCCTTGGTGCTGTTCGAGATGAATAGACTACGCGCCGGCACAGGTTTTCACCCTCTCCCGTATCGTCATCATCATCACACCACGCTGCATACATCGATTACAGTCACCTACCAGATACACTTGCACACACAGCTCACACTTGGCGAAGGAAAGGTGGCATTGTGAGCGAACACATAAACCTTTCGAAGTAGGCGATTGAAGCTACCCCTAGGGGTCTCCCAGCCAATAATGCCTTAAGTTTGGACTTGAGCTTTTTTCCTGAAGATGAAAGCCAGTTAGACTCCCCAAATATTGTGTGAATTGGAAGATCCGTCTCCAAACCCGAAAAGAGAATGATAACTATACTATAATATAATATAATATGTATAGGAAATGAGGTTCCATGCTTCTTGACAGAGCGTAGGGGAACGGTGCGAAAGACCCGCACCGACGTACTAGGCAAGGTCCTAATAGAGGTGGTTTGCCGTTGCTTTCCTCCGACCGTAATGGGGATGAATGATGTCGATGAAGACGACACAACACCACCCAGTCATCTCGGGGCAGGTGAAAATCCGTGACCCCGCCGGGAATCAAACCCGGCACCCCGTGTTCGGGAGGCGAGAACGCTACCGCGAGACCGCGAGCTGCGGACAATGACGTCATTCTCTTTAGTAAAGTAAAATAAAATCATTGCACCTGAAGACGTCCTGAGATTTTATTTCAGCTGGTTCTCGCCATCCCATGCCGCTTGTAGCCGACGTTGATACTTTTCCAAAACCTGTAATTCAGGTTGAAAATGACGACTAAGTATAGCTTGTATCGCAGATATTTCTTTCTACGAAGCATCTCACTTACATGAGAATGGCAGTAAGATTCATAATATGATTTACTGATATCTGCGGTAAACGAATATATTCTTTCAGTCTTTCGCAATTGACGCTCTTGTAGAACAGATTTACAGAGAGGAATGTTTTATGCACTGTATACAAATTTCTTGCTACAATTTAAAATATCTCTGATTCCGGTCTCATAACTTCCGCTGTTCCCTGTTTCACCGTAGCGCAGCTTCTTGCCATTCTAAAAGCATTTTTCTCACTTCGCATGCTTTTGTCTTTTCACTTGCGCCGTTTCTGTTAAGACGACTCGCTACTGTAGTCGTTTGCAACGGGAAATTGCGGGAAGTGAGAGTCCACAGAACAGACAGACAGCGTCTTTTGTTCCTGTAACGAAATGAAACGCCTTTTCTGGAGAAATGAAATTATCTTACCCTTCTTTACCAAGTTCTTGCTTCAGATGGAGTAAAACCTTTAGATTTTCTCCAGAAAGCTATTATTTATTTACTGATGGCGTTTCAGTCTCTGAAGAGCTCGACAACTTTTTTTAAAAACACACTCAGCTATGCACGAATTTACAGTTCTAATGGCGATTAAGATTTATTTTTGTGAGCTTATATCAGTATTTTATATTCACGTGTTTTTTCATCTTATATGATTGTGTAAGAACTTTCTCTCAGTAACACGCGAGAACCATATCGATTAGAAGAGATTATGGTACACACGGAAGTGCTAACTAAATCGCCATTCCAATTCAAGTTTCAGGTTGCGGTTTATTACGGCAGTGCTATCAAAATTAAGGAATTAAATTCAAGCCATTATTCACAGCGAACTTACGGCGCTAACACAGTGTAAGTAAGCTGTTTATGTTTTCTCTATGTAAGTAGGCTGTTTATGTTTTCTTATTGGCAACGTTATGTAGCGCTCAATATGAAAATCACTGGCTGTGCTGTGTGCAGTCTGTGGCTAGTTTGCATTGTTGTCTGCCATTGTAGTGTTGGGCAGCGGCAGCTGGCTGTGAACAGCGCGTAGCGTTGCGCAGTTGGAGGTGAGCCGCCAGCAGTGGTGGATGTGGGGAGAGAGATGGCGGAGGTTTGCAGTTTGTCATGAACTGATATATATATATTATGACTTGTGATGATATTAAGGTAAATACATTGTTTGCTCTCTATTAATATCTTTCATTTGCTAACTACCCCTATCAGTAGTTAGTGCCTTCAGTAGTTTGAATCTTTTATTTAGCTGGCAGTAGTGGCGCTCGCTGTATTGCAGTAGCTTGAGCAGCGAAGATTTTTGTGAGGTAAGTGATTTGTGAAAGGTATAGTTTAATGTTTGTCAGGGCCATTCTTTAGTAGGGAGTTTTGAAAGTCAGATTGCGTTGCGCTAAAAATATTGTGTGTCAGTTTAAGGACAGTCTTGTAGAAATTGTTCAAAGGGTACGTTTCATATGTCGACCCTTAGCCTAGGATACCTCACTGGAATCTTCTGATTTTTTCTTGTAGTTTGTGTATTTAGTGTAGCTTTTGTTTATTGCTAGCGCGTACTTGTAGAGAGAATCTCCTTTGTAGTTGTAGCCTTTCATTGTTGTACAGTAAAACAGTTGTGGCATGCATATAGATTTGCACCAAGTATTTCGCAGCTGTAATTAACAAGATATTATTTTCAGTGCTATGTTAATGTGTTCTCCTATTTTTGCACTTCAAATTGTGCTTTTCTGTGTTATCGTGTGAAATATTGTGACAATTATGGCGTGTGAAAAACGTAACACTAGGCTCCAAACTAAACTGAGAAATAATAGTGATGACGAGCGTAGCTTATCAGCGCCGCCGAGTAATGAATTTACTAATGTTCAAAGTAGTAATTTGGTAACTGTGCACAGGGAAATGGAGCGGGCGTCAAACAATGGCGTGGACAGTGAAACAATTAGTGAAGAGGGAAGCATTATCGATCGATCGGTCGGCAATAGCTCGCCTCAGGAAGCCGAAATGACACGACACGATCTCGCAAATACTGTAGATTCAGGTTTTGGATCCTCACCGTTTTCTCAAATAAGTCAAGACACATTTTCTGCTTGTCAAAATGTGAATGTTTCCGGTGCAAATTCACTGCCGAAAAGCACTGAGGAACATGTTTCAGACACCAGTGCATTTTTATTACAATTAATGCAACAAATGGGACAAAAGCTTGAAAAGTTAGACACAATGGAACAACATCAGAGACAAACACAGCAACAGTTAGACACAATGGAACAAAATCTTCAAAAGTTAGATACAGTCGAACAAAATCTTAAAAAGTTAGACACAATGGAACAAAATCTTCAAAAGTTAGACACCACACTTGAACGAACACGTGAAGATTTAACTACTGAGTTACATAACATTGAATCGAAATGTCAAAAAGTCTGTAATGACGTAAAAACACAAATTTGTGAGCATTTTCAACCTATTTTTTCGCGGCATGAAAATGCATTACAGAATCACGAAGCAGCCATAAAAGAACTGCAAGCCATTGTTCATGAAAATCATGAGACCTTGTGGGCTAAAATTGACTCAGTTGCATCTACCGATTCGGTTACGCAACTTGCAAAAACTCAGGAAAACTTAAAGGACACAGTAGATACTCTGAAACTTGGTTCAGAAAAACACACTGAGGAAATGTGTTCACTATCGGAGAAAGTAGCCGAACTTTCGGATCAGGTCACTAACTTATCTACAAAGGTAGATGATGATCTGAATGACACAAGACCTGTAGCCTTCACTGACACTGAAGAGTGCGAACAAATTAGGAAATTCAAACAAAATCAGAATCAGATTAATACGCAACACCAAAGAGAAATCCGGGAAGTACAAGATCAGCTGACACAGTTAATACAAGAATTACGCCTTTCAGAGGATACTCGTGCCCCAACTTGGGAAGAGGGACTTAGAAACACGGAAAAGCCGCAAAATAATAACACAGGGCATTTCGGAAGTTATGAAAGAAATTGGCAATGTGCACCGAATTTTGAGATGGAACGGCCGACACGACCTAACAATGACCGATATGCGACTCGCCGACATGATGATTTTGACTATAAGCTGTTCATTACTACACGTAAATTCAAAACGTTTAAGAATTCTGCCAACGACATTCATCCACAAGCATGGCTCCATCAATTCTCTCATTGTTTTCCTCCCAACTGGTCGTTGGAACACAGATTAGAATTTATGTGTGGCTACTTAGAGAATGAACCAGCTGTAAGAATGCGATCGGTAATTCACGATTGCCACAGTGAAGGAGAGTTTTACCATGCCTTCCTCTCAGCATATTGGTCTCAAGCCACACAAGACCGCGTAAAACATAGCATCATAATGATGAAACATTTCGAACAATCTGAATTTTCCAGTCTTGTGAAATATTTTGAAGACATGTTGCACAAGAATCAGTACCTGTCAAACCCATACAGCCCCTCAGAACTCATCCGCATTTGCTTAATCAAATTACCTGAACATTTACGACACATTATTTTGGCAGGGCGTTGCAAAGACGACATTGAAGCATTTCAGGGACTGTTACAAGAATTAGAAATTGACACTGACAATCGCGGAACGCGAAACCAGGAACACAGCAATTACAGATTACATCAGTCGCAATTCCGCGATGAAAGAAATAATAACTGGACGCGACAAGGCTATTCTTACAACGCAAATCGTGACCAAAACAGACACCACCCATATGACAACCGTTGGCAGAGTAATAATAGTTACAGGGAAAGATCACCTCTCCGCGGTAGCGACTATCACAGAGACAATCAGAGAAACAGACAATATGGGAACCAAAATAATTATTATCAAGGGAGGCAGAATAACTTCAGACGCAACAGTTCGGCGCAGAGTTACGATTCAGGGAGAAATTCTCCACCACATGACCGACAAACAAGAAACTATGTAAACTACCGACAAAACGACAGACGTGAATTTCATCAGAACTGGCGGGATTCTAACAGAGCTGGGCCCTCTCGGCAAGGCGAATTTGTGGAAGTTAGGCCTCCTAATCCCAGTAACGACGCGCGCCAACAAAGGAACAGACAATGACCCGCACCGCAGGCAGCCACCTGCGCCGGCTGGCTCAGAGAAAAATGACATAGACGCTAACCTTAAGAAAAATTCCAGTATTGTTTAACGACGTATACCACACGATAATTGCGTTGAAGTTGAAACTCTGCGTACTAGGAAGAGTAAAAGATTGTACCACATTTCAAATGTAAAACCGTTTATTGAAAGATAATCTGCTTTTTAACTTTGTCATTGCCATAAAACTTTTCACTTTACATTACTAGTATGCTTGTCAGACTTAGAATCTGTTAACGTGCAACAATGTTTGAAGTTAAATATCCAGTGAAGAACCAAGAGAACTTTTTAAAACAGAAATTACGAATGCATTGTTATAGTGAACAGACGACACAGTGTTGTATTTGTACATTCTTGCTTGTTAGTTGCACGATTACGTAACGACTATCAGGCTTACATACTTAGGACACATACTATATTGGTACTGCTAATGAGATTTTAATGCAACATTTTGGTTTACTTGAAAATACATTCTGGGTTTAAAGTACTTTCTGTGAGATACCAGACGACACAGTGGTTAGTTTATGTGATAGCTACACGATTTTTATCACGACGCTACTAATGAGTGACAATTTACAATGTTGATTTTGCGGTGTTTCTGTTTTATATCTGCACAGTTTTTCTGTATTATTCCGGAAAGTAAAACATGTTTTAGTAGTAACTTTTGTGGTATAGCAACAATGAGACAGCTTTTTCGTGGCACAACATTACGTTACTGTACAGTACCTTCTTCATCACGCCAATAAGCATAATAACTACGACACTTCCACAGAGATTATCTTACAATAAGATGCACATTTAGCGCTACAGGACACGCATTTCAGTGATCAATTTTATACTTAAAACATTTATTTTTAAAGATTTTTGAATTACAAAGAAAGTTTTCCGTGATATATTTCATTCCATTGGTGTAATCTGTAACACCTGAGGGTATAATTACATTAATCCTCAGGGGGGTACACGCTTACTTTGTGTACCATGTGTGTGGCAACCACAAGGAACCCTAGCTAATATGGTATTTGCTTATACAACTTTACACATCGGTACCTTATTTCTCTAACACACAAATTACACAGCTATCTAATTATTTAACTGAGAGAGACAAACATTTATTTTACTATATCAGTGACACATGTTTACGCAATTACACAGTTGGATAACTTCACACTTATGAAACTGTATTTTGTCTGTACTTTGTAAACTGTTCATATTTTTTCGGAATCATTGCGATACTATGAGAGCTTTGAATGATGTATTTGGTATGAGATCATGATTTTTAAAGTACGTTTGAGGCAGCTGACACTTTTGACATGAGCAGAGAATTATTTTAGGCTTAGAAATTATTGGAGGAAGTTACGACGATTTTGAGATTTGACTGAAGTGTTATGATGTTATTATTACGACGACGATGTGTATTATGTTATTGAGGAATGTTTATTATGCTACGTATTTCTCACGATGAAATATTGAAGAAGTGTCGACGAATATGTATATGTATAATGAGGTAAGGAATAATGAGTAGTGTTTAGGGACTCTGATTTATGAAAAGGATGTTGGAAACCAAGAAACGTACTTTAAGAGTTATGAAATGTGTGACTGTATCACAATGCTGACGAATATTTTTTTTGGACACTTATATTTATAGGATTTTGTTTCTACAGATTTGCAACGCTAATTCTTGACCTGTGAAATATTTTTAAATGACACTGCAACGGTAGCAGAAACTGCTGTCGTAAATATTTCCGTACGAAAGTTAAGTGACCACCTGCACGTTATGCGTCGCGGGCACCCAGCTGTGTCAGACGCCTGGAGAAAAAGCCATTATTGCGAGCCCTTTTCAGCGGCACCGGTAGCAAAAAAAAAAAGGGGAGGCCATTATCCTTGGAAATATTCTTACATCTGCAAACCTGATAATGACAAGTGTCTTTCTACGAGAATTGAGAGCTACTGACTTACGAAATGCCACATAGCTATTGAATGATGTTTTTATGCTTTGGTTTGCGTAATTGCTTATTTCATTTGATATCTGGTTTCCAGCTGTGTTGCAGCATTGCTTTTATAAAATGAAATGAATTTGCTAATGTGAACACTTTCTGTCAACAGATCTATTAAATAATTATTTTATGATCCACATTCTTTAAAAAAGGAGCACTTGGACAGGAAAGAACAATAAGAAGGAACTAGTAACTGCATTCATAATTTTCTTTTCAAGTAATTGGTAACTTTTTGGTAGAATAACTTCTTGTGGTGCACCACTTTAATTACATAGACATTAAGATGTGAATATACATTTCCCTTATCTGCATTGTTGTTTAGTGTAATATTTTTTCTGCTTGCGCTATGTCATGTTTAGGTATAAGTTGCTGGTGTTTGCCAGGCATAGTGTTATTGAATTTGACTTTTGCTCATTTATGCTGCTAGCTTTGCCAATTTGCATTTTTTGCATTGCTGTTTGTGTTGATTTGTTATGTGATGCTGCATTGCCTCGTCCCTTAGTTTAGCACCTGAGCTCAGTAGATTTAAGTTAGCTTAAGAGGGGGTAGCCTCTAAGAGAATGAGTTGCGATGAATTGGAAGAAATGCATTGAGAAAACAGGTTTAGGTAGGATTTTCTTGGAAATAAATGTTGAGGTAAGAAATGTGTGAACATATAAATACAGAAAGCATGCTTAGATAGAATTTTTTTTGGTGGAAACAAAGGATGAAATAAGAGGAAAGATATATGAAGTTTTGGGTTGGACTGCAGTACCAAATGTTACACTGAAAACGAACCCTGTCCTTTCCTATTGGTGTTATCCCACTATGTGTTTGTGTACCCTTGAGTATTTGTTTTCTTCCTGTCTCTGTGTACTGTTTCATAGAATTTTTTTCTCTTCTAATACTAAGCTATATTCACTATGAGGAGGAATACTGTTATCCTCAAATATAAGTTGCATTAATAATATGTTATTTTCTTTGTAAAGTTGTTTACAATTCTGTTCTGTTTCAATGTTCATGTGTGAAATTAATGTTTCGAAAACTATTCTCATTATTTTATGTATGTACTTATGTCACTATTTTTGTAACACTGATGTATATGTTTATTTCTATTCTTTTGTAACGCCTGTTTTACTACAAATGTTATCTGTATTGTTATGTTTTTAATGATGTATTTTGTACCTTTGTAATTGTATTCTTATGTTATAAAATTGTAATTGTCACCAGTTCATGACATTATTAACTTGTTAGTTACATTTCACTGCACACGTTTCTGTTGGTCATAGTATATGGACAATATGTGAGAAGTAGGGACTGATAGTGTTTGCACATGTGTTGGTAATTCAGCAAGGGACTGGATAACAGCATTGCTGGTTCTAAGGACAATTAAAAGAAAAACTTTCTGAGTGCACAAGTGGTGGTTTATGGACTTGCTATATTCTCTGCAAGAATCTTCGATGGTGATTGTGCACCTGCACAGTCGCAACGGATGGCTGCTGGCCGTCTCTACCAGGACTACAGTGGGTCTGCACCTCTGGTGGCCCACCAATACCATTATCTCTACAAGGACTACAGTGGGTCTGCATCTATGATGACCTACCAACGCCATTATTTCTACAAGGACTGCAGTGGGTCTGCACCTCTGGTGGCCCACCAATACCACAATCTCTACCAGGACTCCAGTGGGTCTGCTCTGTGATGACCTACCTAACAATATTCTTCAAAACGTCGAATGAACTCTGCTGTGGGTTTGCTCTGTTGTGGCCCATTACCTGTCAGCATGTCAAGAGTCAGCACTGTCTTTCCGTTGGAAGGACAACACTACTTCTTCAAGACTGCATGGAAATCCACTACTTCTGTGTGCATTGTCTTTTACTGCTCAGACTTTGAGAAAAGAAACGGCAGTTTCACTGTGATGAATGATCAAGACTGTCTTTATAGACTGTGAGAAAATTTTAGCTTTTGACCAACATTGTATCAATAAGTGTGTGCATTTTATATCTTTGTTACTGTAATTGTGAAAAATTTTTGTCAAATCTGTATTGGCCAGTGCCCAACACCATTTGTAAAAATTTTTTGTGGGGAGCATGGGGGCTATGTAAGTAAGCTGTTTATGTTTTCTCTATGTAAGTAGGCTGTTTATGTTTTCTTATTGGCAACGTTATGTAGCGCTCAATATGAAAATCACTGGCTGTGCTGTGTGCAGTCTGTGGCTAGTTTGCATTGTTGTCTGCCATTGTAGTGTTGGGCAGCGGCAGCTGGCTGTGAACAGCGCGTAGCGTTGCGCAGTTGGAGGTGAGCCGCCAGCAGTGGTGGATGTGGGGAGAGAGATGGCGGAGGTTTGCAGTTTGTCATGAACTGATATATATATATTATGACTTGTGATGATATTAAGGTAAATACATTGTTTGCTCTCTATTAATATCTTTCATTTGCTAACTACCCCTATCAGTAGTTAGTGCCTTCAGTAGTTTGAATCTTTTATTTAGCTGGCAGTAGTGGCGCTCGCTGTATTGCAGTAGCTTGAGCAGCGAAGATTTTTGTGAGGTAAGTGATTTGTGAAAGGTATAGTTTAATGTTTGTCAGGGCCATTCTTTAGTAGGGAGTTTTGAAAGTCAGATTGCGTTGCGCTAAAAATATTGTGTGTCAGTTTAAGGACAGTCTTGTAGAAATTGTTCAAAGGGTACGTTTCAACAGTTACCCCGTTGTCGCCTGTAATTTCGCTGCCACCACAGACCACTATAAATACTATTTTTACAAACACTGTGGTCAGCTGGCATTTTTACATGTATCTTCGGAAGAAATTTCGTTGTAAAAAGAAGATGTTAAGTTATACCAGAATAATATAAAAATTTACGTAAGTTTTTTATCGTTTTACCTAATGAGTGCGTTTAGTGACCACTAAGTGAATAAACCATATATTAATACTGAGATGAGTTTTAGATTTCGTTCATAGTTACATATGAAGGTGCTTGTATTTTATACTTTATTATGAATAAAAATCAGACAAAAACAAGATAGGAGCAATCTGGCGTTCAGAGAAAGAAAAATGGCTTGGAAAAATTAGCAAATATATAGAAGATGACTTTAAATATGGGAAACAGGATGAAGGTTACTCCAAGATTAAATTGTTGCAGCACAGTCAGAGAACCAAGAGTAACATTGTGAGAGAAGAAAATGGGAAGCTGCAGTTTGAGATAAAAGATATGACAGGCGGAAAGAGTATACACAAGACCTGTAAAGTGGTGCTGAAATTGAAAATTTATATGAGTATATGCAAGACGAAAACCTAATTGATTGAAACAATATAAGACCACCGACAGCGAAAGAACATGTCTTTCTTGCACTAAACAGGTTAAAATCAAATAAAGCAATGGATTTAGATGACATCTCTTCAAAGCTCCTACATAACACTAGTAAGATCAAAAGCAGATTATTTACTGTGACATCGAAATGCTATGAAGTAGGTATCATACCACCAAACTTCACAAGAAGTTGAACTATTGCTTTTTCCCAGAGAACAAATGCAAAGGACTGCAAATTAGAGAACAGTAGCCCCTCCGTCACTCGCATCGGAACTATTACTGTCTATAGTTACAGAGCGGAACAATTTCGCTTCAGGTCAGGGAAAAGAACGTGGGAAGCAATATTGGCACTAAGTCAAATTTTGGAAAGAAGACTAGAAGTAAACAGAAAAGCATATATAGCATTTACTGACCTAGAAAAGGTATTTGATACGGTTGACTGAAAGTTATTATTTAAAGCAATGCGCAAACTACAGCATAAGTGGAAGGAGAGCAGACTAATTTTGAGTATACAGTATACAAAAGTCACGGTACTGAACTGGTTATTAATGGTAGCAAGAAAGAAGCAAATATGAATAGGGAAATAAGACTGGGATGATCTCTCTCACTTTTCGTATTTAGTATGTTAATTGAGGATACAATAACAACGACGAAAAGACGAGTGGAGTCAAAAATCAATGGTATGCACGATCACTGCATAAGATTTTCCGATGATATTGCAATAGTGGCAGTCTCGGAAACGGAACTAAATAAAATGCTTAAGGTATTAAACATGAGATAATAAAATTAAAAAATAAGCAACAATAAGATAAAAATTATGATTATAGACAAGAAAAGAAGTGAGGATAAGACTGACGTAAGAACAGGCAGTGAGGAACTCGAGAAAATAACCGACTTTCACTATCTCGGTAGCATTGTACAGGAAAATAATAGATGTCTGAAGATAACTGAGACAAGGCTAGCGCAAGCCAAGAGCCGTAAGCGTCCAGACTAAGGGAAAAAAAAGTTTCCAAAGACCTTTGAATGGAGAGTCCTGACATACGGATGTGGAATATAGACGTTAGCAAAGCAGGAGAAAATTCGTCTCAAAGCTGCGGAAATATGGTACTGGACGAGAATTACAATAACTGTCTTGACTGGCAGAAAGACGAATGAGATGGTTCTACGATAAACGAGAGAGCAGAAAGAGCTAATGGAAGTTATAGGCCACTGCAAATGAAAACTCACTGGACACTTAATTAGATGATATTCTTTTAAAAACGTCTTCGAAGACAAGATCGTGGGGAAGGAAACGACAGGAGGACCGAAAACATCCTATTTAAAAAAATATGGAAAGTGAGATGTAACGCAGATGAAGAGAACTGCTGAAGAGAGGAAGCTGTGGCTTTAGAAGCAAGGATTGGCCTTTTGAAAGAAAATTAATTAGAGTGGTTATCTTTTTTATGAGTTTATGCGGTGTCTTGGTGTACCATGTATTTGAACATGATGTTAAGATCCTTGTAGTCATTTAATGCGAATGAATAATATCGACAGTGAAAAAATTAGTATGAGTCCATTATCATGCATACGGAATTTTGTGTAAACTACGTTCCACTTTAGAAGCTTGTTTAAATATTCGACCTTCCCACTTCATAGAAGTTTACCCTTTTTAACCATATTCATTTCCATATTTACACTCGTAAGCTTCCTTTCGTCGCTTATTGTAAAAGGTGCTACCAGTTCTTTTCAGTTCTAATTTTTTGCACACTTCTGTAACGATACATCACAAACTGTTTCATTTTCTTCTTTTCCAAGTTTCCCATCGTCCATGATTCCTATTCAGTACAACGCTGTGCTCCAGATGTACATTCTCAGAAATTTATTCTTCAAGGCCAATAATGTTAGCAGTGACAGAAGCTATGAAACGATCATAGCTTCTGCTACTACTAATAACTAGACACCAGTGCCTACAAGCTTTAATTTGTACGCTAAAGCACTAAAGATGATCATTATGTGACCGAAAATCGATTTTGCTGTTAATAAATCAGCAACATTACTGCCAATGCTGACCATCTTTCTAATTTTATTTATCATATGGTCGCTGTGCGCACAGTACTCTATGTGGTCGCCAGTCAGTAGACCATTGTCGATATTAATATGACAGATGGTCACATGTTATACCAACTGCTAGCTAGTTTGCTATTTCTGTTATATTGGTACATAATTTCGTAGCGTTTTTGTTTTGCATGTTGGTATTCCAGTTGCTGTGGGTTTATTTATCGATTGTAACTTTTTTATTTGTAGTTCACTGTTGCTCTTTGAGTTTACTTACTGCCATTTGGAGCTAGTGAATGGAGCATTGGACGTTAGAAAATGGATTGCCAAGTGGAGAAATCAGAACGTTTCCGACGTATTCTTTTGGTTGAGTTCAGTAGAGGATGTCAGCAGCGGAGGCAGTCAGAAACATTTGCGCCGTGTATTTGGATGATGCCATTGGACAGAGCACGATAAGAAAATGGTTTTCTCATTTTAAAGAGAAACGTTTTGACATTAGTGACTCTCCACTTCCTGGAAGATTTTCAGGGTTTAATCAAGATCGCTTAGAAACATTAATCCATAATGACCCACGTTAGTATACGCGAAAAATGCAAAAACGTTAGTATACAAGAAAAAAGCCAAAAGTGATTAAGTCTTATCACTCCACCACTGCATGAAATCGGGAAGGTTCAAATATGTGAGGTATAGGTACCTATGCTCTTGTCCAAAATCACAAAAATCACCGGGTTGCCGTAACTGCATCTCTGCTTGTTCTTCATCAACTGGCTCGTGAACAGCCCCGACCATTCCTATGCTCTAGCGTTACTGGTGACGAAAAATAGTGTCTTTACGCTAGCATAGGGAAAAGAAAGGAGAGGTTGAGCCCAAACAAAGAAACAATTCTCTGTACAAAGACCTCTGTTCATCCCCAAAAGATTGTATTCCACATCAGGTGGAACAGCGACGGTGTGTTGCACTACGAATTGCTTTCCCAAGGTTTAATCATAACTGATGACATTTGGTGTCAACAGCTGAGAATTCCTGCAGACGAAATCGAAGAGCAAAGTAAAGTAAAGTGATGCTACTCCTCGATAAAGACCGCCCGCATTCTGCTGGACTGACATAACACGCTATACAGGAGTTGGGTTGAAAAGTATTTCAGTACCCATCTTATTCACGTGATCTTGCGCCCTCAGATTTTCGGCTGTTCGGCTCTCTATACAAGAGCCATCATGGAATTTTCTTTCCGGGAGAAAATGCGCTCCGAACATGGCTCGACGACTACAGTCGCGGAATCGAGAAGTTGTTCCAGCGTTGACAGACGTAAATCGTGAAAGGCAACATATTTTTGATGATTGAAGTCTCTGTAATGTCTATCTGCTGTGTTTATTACACTTACGGAAAAACGCTAAGAACCTATACAGGGTGTTCCAAAAAGGTACGGCCAAACTTTCAGGAGAAATTCCTCACACACAAAGAAAGAAAATATGTTATGTGGACATGTGTCCGGAAACGCTTACTTTCCATGTTAGAGCGCATTTTATTACTTCTCTTCAAATCACATTAATCATGAAATGGAAACACACAGCAACAGAACGTACCAGCGCGACTTCAAACACTTTGTTACAGGAAATGTTCAAAATGTCCTCTGTTAGCGAGGATACATGCATCCACCCTCCGTCGCGTGGAATCCCTGATGCGCTGATGCAGCCCTGCAGAATGGCGTATTGTATCACAGCCGTCCACAATACGAGCACGAAGAGTCTCTACATTTGGCACTGGGGTTGAGTAGACAAGAGCTTTCAAATGCCCCCATAAATGAAAGTCAAGAGGGTTGAGGTGAGGAGAGCGTGGAGGCCATGGAATTTGTCCGCCTCTACGAATTCATCGGTCACCGAATCTGTTGTTGAGAAGCGTACGAACACTTCGACTGAAATGTGCAGCAGCTCCATCGTGCATGAACCACATGTTCTAGCAGCACAGGTAGAGTATCCCGTATGAAATCATGATAACGTGCTCCATTGAGCGTAAGTGGAAGAACACAGGGCCCAATCCAGACATCACCAACAATGCCTGCCCAAACGTTAACAGAAAATCTGTGGTGATGGCGTGATTGCACAATTGCGTGTGGATTCTCGTCAGCCCACACATGTTGATTGCGAAAATTTACAATTTGATCACTTTGGAATGAAGCCTCATCCGCAAAGAGAACATTTGCACTGAAGTGAGGATTGACACATTGTTGGATGAACCATTCGCAGAAGCGTACCCGTGGAGGCCAATCAGCTGCTGATAGTGCCTGCACACTCTGTACATGGTACGGAAACAACTGGTTCTCCCGTAGCACTCTCCATACAGTGACGTGGTCAACGTTACCTTGTACAGCAGCAACTTCTCTGACGCTGACATTAGGGTTATCGTCAACTGCACGAAGAATTGCCTCGTCCATTGCAGGTTTCCTCGTCGTGAGTCATAGGCTGGAATGTTCCGTGCTCCCTAAGACGCCGATCAATTGCTTCGAACATCTTCCTGTTGGGACACCTTCGTTCTGGAAATCTGCCTCGATACAAACGTACCGCGCCACGGCTATTGCCCCGTGCTAATCCATACATCAAATGGGCATCTGCCAACTCCGCATTTGTAAACATTGCACTGACTGCAAAACCACGTTCGTGATGAATACTAACCTGTTGATGCTACGTACTGATGTGCTTGATGCTAGTACTGTAGAGCAATGAGTCGCATGTCAACACAAGCACCGAAGTCAACATTACCTTCCTTCAATTGGGCCAACTGGCGGTGAATCGAGGAAGTACAGTACAGACTGACGAAACTAAAATGAGCTCTAACATGGAAATTAAGCGTTTCCGCTCACATGTCCACATAACATCTTTTCTTTATTTGTGTGTGAGGAATGTTTCCTGAAAGTTTGGCCGTACCTTTTTGTAACACCCTGTATTCAACCCAATACATTTGCACTGTCACCCTACATGTAGTCTGCTCTCTCTCTCTCTCTCTCTCTCTCTCTCTCTCTTTCTCCCCCTCAGACCGCGCGCGCGCGTGTGTGTGTGTGTGTGTGTGTGTGTGTGTGCGTGCGTGGGAGTGTGTGTACATCCCGTAAGCAGTAGTGGGCGGAACGTTTTTCAGTTATTGTGCTGCTCCCCTCTGCCCGGAGCCGACAGAATGGGAGGCGCGAGCCTAGGGTGGATAGCATTTCGCATGAAAAGGGAAAGCAGACGGGGAGAGAGGGTGTGTCTTGAATGGTTTTTTCTTTTCCTCTCGTCTAGTACTCCAAGAACAGCGAAGTGAAAGGGGCTCCTGGCGGAGGGACCACCGAGCAAGCACTCTTCCTTTGGCCGGAGGGAGCGCGCCTAATCAGCGGGAAGTCGTGGGGGCGAGGCGGGGCATCCCCTCCTGGCGCTTCTTTATCAGGGGGATCCCCGCCTTCGCGGGGAGGGACGGAAGGGAAACAGAAGCTTTTGTTACGCCACTAGCCTGGCGGCCGTGCTGCCCGCTTTTGTTATTGTTACCGCCATCTCCCTCACCTCACCGCATCTCGCCCTGTGGTTGGCTACTTTTGGCAGCAGCGGCCGCACACTTTCACGTCTCGTGTGAAAAGCGAGCGACCTCTGGTGCACCTCCAACGATCTGTACTTCCTCGTTCCTACGGACTGCGCCTCTTCCTCTCACCTCGCTCTCCTTTCTTATGTGTTCCCTTTGTTGCAGCTACACGTGAAGCAATACTGACCATACGACTTATCTTAGAAGATAACACTAGCGGCTCATGCAAAATTTTACCAGTGTGCTGCAATGTGATGGCCTATAGCCTTTTGACTTGGGTAATAAACGTAACTAAATTAAATATATTAATTTTGCATATATAAATTATATTGTTTAAATGTATTTAAAATTATAATATTGCGAGGAATAAAATAAAAAACAAATTTTGGTAAACTGCCCGTCAAAGCATTAGAATATTCGAGCGCAACACCATTGCACTACGTAGGTTTGCACTACACCGTTGCACACCCAATCTCGAAGAAAAATACTGACTTGGAACTATGACTAACGTAGCACCCCTAGTGCCAGAATGGATGACGTCCCTTCAGAGTGTTACGCAGTCGAAAGCAGACAGCTGCGTCACTTCTCTGAATTCATCGTAGTACAGCTGACCATCATTTCTGCAGTAGACAATGATTCCTAGTTATCGTGCAGACAGCGGTAAAAAACGTATTTTAGTCCACTTTATTTGCATACCAGCATGCATTCGAAGCTACATGGCGTAATTTTAGTGTGATGTCCTGCTCGTATTCGAAGAGATATGGCACACTTTTAGCTGTAGCACCTTAGCACATTACAGTCGACTGCCACCGGTTGATAAACAAACCGAACAAATAATTTCTCATTACTGATTAGATACCATAAGGCTATGAGATTGTGAGGATGGTGATTGCTAGATTTCATCCATTGTTTCATATAGACCCAAACATTAAAATCTGATGATTCTGTGGAGCAGAGTAGGTGCGACGGAGAGTCTGGGTTTTCATTAAAAGAAGAAAGTACATGTGCAGTCCGGCAGAACCCTGCTGTTCTTTGGGTTTCACTTTTTAGAGAAGTTTGTGTGTGTGTGTGTGTGTGTGTGTGTGTGTGGGGGGGGGGGGGGGTGTGCAGGGGAGTTAGATACTAGTAGTACAGTTAGATACCAGCAGTACAGTATTGTGTAGCATTACTCGTTAAAAACTGTCGGCCCCTCACATAGAACAAAGAGGGGAGGGGGAGGGGGGGAGTCCAGTTTTTACGTGTAGCGCTGTGTGTGTAACACCACCTTATCGCTTGACAGCATTGAATGTTGAGTTACAAGGTTTAGCAAATCTTTGCTAATATTTACGTAGTACTATAGTTCCAGAAACCTTTTCAAATCTCAAGCATCCCTGATACACACATGCAGACTGAAGCAAGAAATGATAGTTTGTGCCAATGCCAGAATTCGAACCTAGGTCTCACGTTCCCTTGGCAGATGTTCTGACCACTGTGGCACCCTGGCACAGTGACTTTGCACTACAGCACGGAAATTTGGAAAATTGTGGTAAGGACTATGGGACCAAACTGCTGAGGTCAACGGTCCCTAGGCTTACGCACTACTTAATCTAACTTAAACTAACTTACGCTAAGGACAACACACATACCCATGCCCGAGAGAGGACTAGAAACTCCGACGGGGGTAGCTGCGCGAACCGGACAAACTATTAGCCTATGGCAACCTTTTCCTCTGTACAAAATGACCTACGTTTAGGAGTTACTTTATGTTGACCTGTCATTAAGCCAAACGTTTTCTGTAGCATTTCTTGCTCGCATAAAAGTGGACAATGAATGGCAAAGGAACATTCTGTGGACACATGAAGCCAATTTCCATCTCCAAGGACACGTCAGTACACATATTTACAGGATATGTGCAGCTGAAAATCAGCTTGCACATCAACCGGAGCCACTTGAAACGTCCCCTTAGAAAAATTATACAAGACTGTGCTTAAACTGACACACAGTATTTTTAGCGCAACGCAATCTGACTTTCAAAAATCCCTACAAAGAATGGCCCTGACTAACATTAACCTGTACCTTTCACAAATCACTTACCTCACAAAAATCTTCGTTACTCGAACTACTGCAATACAGCGAGCGCCACTACTGCCAGCTAAATAAAAGATTCAAACTACGGAAGGCACTAACTACTGATAGGCATAGTTAGCATATGAAAGATTTTAATAGAGAACAAACAATGTATTTACCTTAATAGTCATAATATATATAGCAGTTCATGACATCCAGTCTTACAAATTTCAAAACTCCGCCATCTCTCTCCCCACATCCACCACTGCTGGCGGCCTACGCGCTGTTAACATCCAGCTGCCCAACACTACAATGGCAGATATTACAACAACAGTTACTATGTTGAACATTTGTTAATTCATTACACGGTGGCGCTAACACACTGCTTTCGTCTTCACTGTCATTTCTCAGTTTACTTTGGAGCCTAGTATTACGTTTTTCACACGCCATAATTGTCACAATATTTCACACGATAACACAGAAAATCACAATTTGAAGAGCAAAATAAGATAACATAGCAATGGAAATAATGTCTACGTAATTGCAAGCGCAGCTGCGAAATACTTGATGCAAATCTACATGCATGTCACAACTGTTTTACTGTACAACAATGAAAAACTACAATTGCAAAGGAAATTCTCTCTATGATTACGCACTAGCAATAAACAAGGGCTACACTAATTACACAAACTACAAGAAAAAAATTCGAAGATTCCAGTGAGGTATCCTGGCAGGGTCGCCATATGAAACGTCCCCTTAGAAAAATTATACAAGACTGTGCTTAAACTGACACACAGTATTTTTAGCGCAATGCAATCTGACTTTCAAAAGTCCCTACAAAAGAATGGCCCTGACTAACATTAACCTATAGCTTTCACAAATCACTTACCTCACAAAAATCTTCGTTACTCGAACTACTGCAATACAGCGAGCGCCACTACTGCCAGCTAAATAAAAGATTCAAACTACGGAAGGCACTAACTACTGATAGGCATAGTTAGCAAATGAAATATTTTAATAGAGAACAAACAATGTATTTACCTTAATAGTCATAATATATATAGCAGTTCATGACATCCAGTCTTACAAATTTCAAAACTCTGTCATCTCTCTCCCCACATCCACCACTGCTGGCGGCTCACCTCCAACTGCGCAACGCTACGCGCTGTTAACATCCAGCTGCCCAACACTACAATGGCAGATATTCCAACAACCATGCAAACCAGCCACAGACTGCACACAGCACATACAGAGCGCTACGTGGCGTTACCAATATAAAAACTTAAACAGCCCACTTACACACTTTATTATGGAAAGGCAAATGTGTGGTGTGGGTTGACGGCATCGATAGTCGTAGGCCATATTTTTTCGAGGAATTGTGCCATGTTATGTGTACAGTCATTGGTAATCTCTATGAGAGTCTTTTGCGCTCAGACATTCCGGCCTCTCATCGGCGTGGATGTGTGGGTAGGACCAGTGTTATCCAGCCACTGAAGCAGCTGTTGCAGAGGTATTTTCGAAATGCTAGAATATTCAGCCGTCATTTCCCTACAGCCCGGCCGTCCAGATCACCCGATCTTTTCCATGCGACTAATGGCTGTGGTGTTATCTGAAAGATCTGTGTTCAGTGGTCTGATTACAAAGGAGCGTAAGTGAACACACGTAATGCGCAACGCAAGCTGACTGTGAGCCCTGAGACTCTCCGATCTGTAGTGGAACTTGGTGTTTCACGATTTCAGCCTGTGGCAGAAAACGGTGGACAGCATATTGAACATATCTAGTGGCAATCTCACGACAGTTAGAAACCGATTTCATTGCGGGTTCTGACCTCGGGACAGTTAAAAATCAATTTCATTGTAGCTTTTTATGCTATTTTTGTCTTCAGGATATTTAAAAATTGATGTCACTGGTGCATTTTTGCGGTTTTTGGCTTCAGGCTGGCGCTGAAGGCGATACTTGTGCGGTCATGCACATGCACAATACGCTTGGTTTAATGTGCAACTCACACCATTGCCGGCGTATTGCATTTCATCTGTCATTTGTAGACGACCCTTTTGTGTTGTGACGCTTACAGCACCTTTTAGTATGAACATTATCCTTAATTATCTTTTTGTTTTCATAACGTTTCGCCCTTCTTCGATAATATTCCTTTCAAATTTGACGTCTCTCTGAGCGGAGTTCTTTAGTTACAGCGTTTTGAAACTGGAACTGTAATTAGAATCACACTCAACACTGTCGGGTCACATTTCGACAGCATGCTATAAATCGCATATGAACGGTACTGGGAGCATACACATCAGGTACAGTCCAGTTCTGAAAGTTTCCTAGTGACATGACGAACCATACTTTCTACTTGCCAAAGTTTTCTAGTTTTTTATTTACTTTCTATGTCGCCAGTATCCAGTGTACGTTCAGCAATCCCCTCAGAACGTTTACAGATGATGCCACCGTTTATTACCTATAGTGAAGTCAACGGAGGTTGCACCGGACTCGTATTGCAGAGAAGATGAGTTAAAATTACCGTCAATTCGTCTGAATTTATGCATTCCCGGGTTTCCCTAAATCCGTGAAGTCGAATGACGGTTTGGTTCCATTGTAAAAGAGATAATCGAATCCTTCCTCAGGGGGACTACTCGATGGCCTCGTTGACGGGATATTGGCGAAAGGAAATTTGGCAACCCAGCAATTACAAAACGTGCGTTCCATTTGCTATAGAACGTCATGCAAATCTATTCATGAAGCATCAAGAAAATTTGTATTTATTGTATACGTGTCAATGGTAGTTTCTTCCGCGTTTCGTCCAATTTTCGCACAAGTTCATTCATATCTACAGTCTGACAATCACTCCTGTCTTGATCGAGCACATTCCTTCATCAGTTCCTAAACATGCTGCGCCAGTGTGTAAATGACACAGCGTTTGTCTGCAAGGGCCATTCCACATCTCTGTCGCACAGGGTACGACGACGCAGTGGTTTCCTTCTTGGGCTACTAATGGATAAGTACTTACTCAAATTACGTATTGTTTCCAGAATGAATCTTCATCCACCAGCGGAGTGTGCACTGATTTGAAATTTCCTGGCAGATTAAAACTGTATATGGGACCGATAATCTCAAAGGCTTCCACTGTACTCTTTCAGGTTATCCGTTCTGTCCTGTTCACCTAACAGTTGAATCCTCACTGCAACTTTAATGTTGAAGCTCTTGCTTTTAATTTCGGCTTTGTATGTATTGAATCAGTACTTCCGATGGCTTTTTCTTCTTTATTTCTTCACGTTTTTCTTCACGTTTCGTCTCGGCTGCCCTGTGCTTCGTATTTACTTCGCTACTGAGAGATTTATATTGCTGTATTCCTGCCTTTCCCTCAACATTTTTGTACTTACTTACTTCTTTTGTCGATCAATTGAAGTTTTTTTATTATCCACTGTTTCTTCGCAGGTACTTTCCTTGTACCTCTGTTTGTCTGTCCGGCATCTGTGATTGCCCTTTTAGAGATGCCCTTTATTCTTCAACTGAAATGCCTACTGTGATATTCCTTATCGCTTCAGTCGCCTGTCATTACTCAACCCTGCGGTGTCCCACTTGCTTCCGCACTTATTCTTCAAGACAATTCTCTTAAGCGTTAGTCTATTCTACGTCATTACTAAATTGTGACATGAGCATTTGCTCCTGAGTGCGCCTTACAATCCAATATCTCATTTTGGAATTTCTGTCTGACCACGATGTAACCCAGCTGGAATCTTCCCGCGCCTCCGGGTCTTTTCCAGTCGTGCCTCCTCCTCTCGTGATTCTTGAACAGAGTATTCGTTATTACTATGTAAAATTTATTGCACAAGTTCTCTCTCATCGCTATGCCAAACCCATACTCTCCCGTAACCCCTACTTCGATTTCTTCTCCTTCAACAGCGTTCCATTTCCATTTGTGTTTCAGCTCCCTTTAAATGCAGAATTACTCTTTCAGTATCCTCATATACTTTCAGGTATCTCTTCACCTGTTACTTGCGACATGGGAGTGTATACCTGAAATATCGTTGCCGCCCTATTTCTCTATTCGTAACTACTCCATTTTCTGCAGCTGTCGATACTACCCTACATCCGTCTGACCAGAAATCGTTATCTCCTTTCCATTTCGTCTTACTGACGCCCACTACATCTGAATGAGACTTTGAATTTCCTTTTTCGCATTTTCTAGCTTTCCTATTGCGTTCACACTCGTGACATTCCACGCCCCGACTCGTATTCCATCTTTTCCTCATGGTCACCACCCTCTTGGCAGCCTACTCCTGGAGTTTCGAATCTGGCGCTAATCCGGAATCTTTTCCAATGGAGAGATCGTGAGACTATTTCAATTACAGGCACATGTCTTGTGAACACACAAAAAGTGTCTTTGAAAGCAGTGGCTTTCATTGTCATGCCGCTGATCATTGTTGATTCTCACACCTATTAACTGCAGTTTCCCACTGTTTGATCTGAAACTGTCTCTGCTCTCTCCGATAAAGTTTTAGCAGAACGAGGATGTGTCCTTCCTTATACCGGGCGCCCTCGGCTGTCACTGCTGACGATTTTTATTCAGACCTGAAGCAGTAGCTGGTATTTAACCGGTATTGCGAGTCAGAGACTGTACTCTTAGACCAAGAGTACTCGGCAGTTACCCTCACGTAGTTGACTGCGCGGTTACTCGCTGAATACGTGTGGAAGATGTCAGTCCGGGGTGACGACCGCGGATGTGAGTGGAGTGCGGCCGCAGCCGGTCCTCACGGAAGTCGCCACAGCTGGCCAAGCGCGGCCAGGCCGTCGCGGTCTGCTTGCTCTGCCTCAGGGCTGCACAGACTTCCCTTCCCTCCTCCCCTCTGCTCGACGCTGCCGTCCAACAGTCTCCGACTGCCGTTTTGTATTTATATTTAATTTGACGTATACATGCAGACTGACGCGACGAATGAAAATGATTTGTACCAAGGCGGGATTCGAACCTGAGTCTACTGCTCACTAGGCAGATGCGCTAACCAAAACGCCACCCTGGCACAGTGGCTTTGCACAGCAGTACAGACTATCCTAGCACGCTCCCCCCCCCCCCCCCCCCCGCCCCCACCTCTCTCAGTCCATTCGTACCTGAATCCACTTGCTATTCCCTCTAAACTGTTAGCAGCGTTGCAGAGGCTCTCCAGCTGTACTGGAATAGCTCCTCGACATCCAACAAAATAGGGGACCCTGCCTGAAACCCAGGCTATCGCTTCAGCCTGCATGTATACATCACATCATCACATATGTTTCTGGCTTGAAATGTCTCTGAAAACTGTACGGTTACACACGAAGAGCACCTACGCATGGGTTTCAGGAAGAGTCCCACACTTTGTTCGATGCTGAGGTGCTATTCCAATACAGTCGGCGAGGCTCTGCAATGCTGCTCCGGGTGAGATTTGGATGTCAATTTGCGTTGAAGCGAGAAGCATGCTAGGGTAGTCGAAGCAGTTCTGCCAAGCCACTGTGCCAGAGTGGCGCATATACATCAAAGATGTTTGCTACTTGGAAAGGTCTCTGAAACCACACAGTTTCATGTGATTAATGTTGTTCGAGTTTAGGGGGAATACCAAAGTGGGCTGAAGTGTGAAGGGTAGTTTGGAGGTGTGTTAGAGCAGTCGGTGGAGATATGAAAAGCCACAGTGACAGGATGGTGTATTGTTTAGCGCATCTGTCTAGTGAACAGGAGACTCTGGGTCGAATAATGCCTTTGGTATAAAATTATCATTCGTCGTTCAGTCTACATGTTTACATCGTAGATGTTTGAGACTTGAAAAGGTCTCTAGAACTGATGTGTCCCAATCGATTTTGCTTCGCCACAAACGATTCCATCGAAATCGCTGGTAGATGACTTGCGAATACATCCCACGTGAAGGAGGTGTTGCTTAACCAGCGCGCTATCGAGAGCGGAGGTTGCCGAACGAAGCTCGAGGTTGCACGGGAGACTGTAGTGCCGGCAGTGGCTCTGTGGCAGTGCAGAGTAAGCGGGACATACGGCCCCTAAACGAGCACTGTACGCGAGACTAGACGCCTTGTTTTCGTGAGATGGAAAGTGCAGACGTCCTTGTCAGGTGCGGAGCGTTCTGTAGCAGATTTTGACGAATACCGTGAGTTGGAACATTGAACTGCGGGCGACTGTCCTGGGATTGCTGCTCATTTGAACGTTATGCAGTGCCTTCATTGCAGCCGTTGAATTTTTAATTTCTGTCCTTCTGAACATTCCAAGATTCTAATTAATAGTGTTACTTTCACTTTCGGGAGGTTCAAATGTGGTCAAGGGGACATTTCTAAGTTTTGAAATTCAGAAAGAAGTTGTTTTGGTAGCGTAGATATATCGCTCACTGTGCACTTTGCAGCTGATAATAGGTGCACTTACGGAAGTGTATATTTCAGTTAGCTAATTTCACTTCCCTGTTTGTTGTAAAAGCTTGGTTGCACTCTGTGCATTGGTCCCCGTTGTAGCACGGGGTTGTTTGTAATTGCAAGCAGCCTGGGGCGAGTTTGACCACTCTCTCTAGGTTAGGGAACGGTACGATTTTATTCACGATGCTCGCAGGCATGTCCAAACGGGCAGTTGCCTATGAACTAATGTTTGCATACCACCGCTCTATCTCTCCTGCAATGCTGTGGCCACATCGTCCACTAACGTCGGACCAGTTATTTTCCTCCCCCTGCCACATTACATATCAAAAGAACCTGTCCTTCGCAATCATTTTTTCCAGACCCTTGGCAGACATCGACCCACACCTTTCTTCATACCCTTGAGTGCCCGAGACTTCCGCAGAGCTGCTGGTGCACAGTCATCGTTCTTGTAAAAGAGCTTTACGAGCAGCGCGAGATCCTGCTTTGAGACAGTCATGCCGGGCGCCCGATAACGTTTTCCCCTTCGTCGATAATATTCCGTGCCGGCCGGAGTGGCCGAGCGGTTCTAGGCGCTTCAGTCTGGAACCGCGTGACCGCTACGGTCGCAGGTTCGAATCCTGCCTCGGGCATGGATGTATGTGATGTACTTAGGTTAGGTTTAAGTAGTTCTAAGTCTAGGGGACTGATGACCTCAGCAGTTAAGTCCCATAGTACTCAGAGCCATTTGAACCATTTTGATAATATTCCGTTCATTTGACGTCGTTCTGGACAGTGGTTTCTTTCTTAGAGCGTTTTGAATCTATAACTATTACCATCCTTTATACGCTACGCAGAGTTCGATAGTCTCATACGGAGGGGCGTTGCCAGCTTCGCGTTGGCAGCGGGGGGGTTTCACAAAAGCGACTACAGTGGAGCCCCAGACCGAGGTGCTAGGGCGCTGACTCTCACACCACGCCAGACAGCACAAAAGAGGCGACACTCAATACGCCGCGTCTTCACTTCACCGCGGGAAGCGCCCCACAGCGGACGGTGAACCCGACAGCACAGTGCGCGCTCTACCCTGCACAGACGAGAACGTATACGTTGCAGAAGAGCTCCACCTGACCTCTTGTACTAAACCAAACGGTACACTCTGCTAAGTCCACATCCGATGGGTTGCGTCTCCCAAGACGACCTTTGTAAAGATTCTCAATAGACCTTGCATACAAACTCAGAACCTGACTGTATCAATCCCACCTCATGTACTCACGTGAACGGACGACAACTAATAAAGTAAAACATATTCTGCAATGAAAATGCACACGTAATAGTATCGGTATGTCCTTTTACTACGCCACATTTCGCACTTATTTTCCTTATAAAATGAAATGCAGTGTATTTATGTATGCAAGTTGCCGTACATTAATAATTACTTTATACTAATATTTAATTAGTATGATCCGTTTCGGCGGCATGCTCCCATCATCGGGTGCATTACAGTTACGGGTGCATTACATTAATCTGAATTGTGATGAGGTTCATTTTCTGGGTGTGCCACTGAGGTTATATACCGAAAAATAACCAATTTTGCTGAAAATTTGGTTGGGTGGCACACACAGCCCAACAAAAATCATGTCACAACTTAACAATTTCACATTCAGATATATACCTGCAATCTCGTGGAGAGCAATGGCCAGTGTTTACTTTCTATCTTTCACTATTGATAAAACAACTTTTTCTTTCATCGTGCAGCACTCATAACGGAAATATAAGTTTCACAAACCGGTCTGCGAATAAAGTTCGCAGAAAAATTGTAGCGCTCGGTGGATTTTCTACCTCTATAAAATGACGTTGTGTAACTGATTACCTTTGTGTAACACTAGATCTCATTCGCTTTTATTTCTGGCTTTTCCACTGCCCATGATTCACTGCTGCAGAACCAGACGTAGATTCGCAGAAACTTCTTCCTCAGCTTAATGCCTATATTGATATTAGTAGATTTCTTTTAGCGAGGTCTGTCTTTGCTGGTGCTAGCCCGTTTCTTACGTCCTACTAGCATCACCTGTCAAGCACTATTTCTGTTCCAACCTAACAGAATTCTCTCAGTTCGTCTTCACGTTTTGATGTCAATGTTGTCGCTGATTTCATTTCTCCTATTCCTCTTTCGTATATCTTTTATTTTCTCTAGGGCCGTATTTTGTGCTCAGTACACCCATAATTCCATTCGTAAAGTCCAATAATTCATCTTTATTTTCACAGAAGGAAGCAATGTCACTAGCTAAACTTATTGCGTAAATTTATAACGCAACAGTAGTATTATGTTACAGTTTGCATCATTCACAGGCTATAGCACCGGTATTGAATGTTACTCACGAAAAAGTGAATTAATGAATATCTGAAGTCCAAGAAAGTGATAGGCAATACGAAAAGTCTTCAATGGCGTTCAATATAAAACGATTCAGAAGTATCTTAACGCGTTGATTGGGATCCCGGCAGGAAACATTTAACGATCTATTACCGCTTGGGTCATCAGTCCTGGTAGCCGAGAGCGCTAATGTGCTGCTTTCTGGACTCGGGTAGGCGCGCTGACACCGGATCGAATCCGCCCGGCTGATTAACGATGTGGGTCGGTATGCCGGCCAGCCTGGATGTGGTTTCAAGGCGGTTTTCCACATCCCGCTAGGTGAATACCGGGCTGGTCCCCACGTTCTGCTTCAGTTACACGACTCGCATACATTTGAAAACGTTCGCACTCTTCATGGCTTAGACTAGAAGCTGGCCGGAGTGGCCAAGCGTTTCTAGGCGCTACTGTCTGGAACCGCGCGACCGCAGGTTCGAATCCTGCCTCGGGCATGGATGTGTGTGATGTCCTTAGGTTAGTTAGGTTTAAGTAGTTCTATGTTCTAGGGGACTGATGACCTCAGAAGTTAAGTCCCATAGTGCTCAGAGCCATTTTAACCATTTTTTTAAACTAGAAGGAAACAGCTGGGGTACACTTATTCCGTCCCAAGGGGTTCGGGGTGGCGGCAGGAAGGACATCCGGCCACCTTCTGCAACTAACACTGCCAAATCAATAGTAACAAGGTCGACCCCGCCTTGAAGCGGGGCCGGCCGCGGTGGTCTAGCGGTTCTAGGCGCGCAGTCCGGAACCGCGCGACTGCTACGGTCGCAGGTTCGAATCCTGCCTCGGGCATGGATGTGTGTGATGTCCTTAGGTTAGTTAGGTTTAAGTAGTTCTAAGTTCTAAGGGACTGATGACCTCAGATGTTAAGTCCCATAGTGGTCAGAGCCATTTGAACCATTTTTTTTTTTTTTTTTTTTTTTTTTTAAGCGGGACACAGGCCCTGAGAAAGTAAGAAAGAGAAAGAAAGAATCGCTTGGATTATTAAATAGCTTTGAGAAACAGAAAAGGTCTTTTATAATTACTCTATGAGATCTCCCGCACATATACGTTTGGTTCGAGCATATCAACCTGTGTTTATCAGCAGTGTTTTGTAAACAACTACTTCGAAGATGTGTTTCAGTGGTGAAGAAAACATATCCAATGAAAACTTATTTAGCCGGCCAGAATGGCCGAGCGTTTCTAGGCGCTACAGTCTGGAACCGCGCGACCGCTACGGTCGCAGGTTCGAATCCTGCCTCGGGCATGGATGTGTGTGATGTCCTTAGGTTAGTTAGGTTTAAGTAGTTCTAAGTTCTAGGGGACTGATGACCTCAGATGTTAAGTCCCATAGTGCTCAGAGCCATCTGAAAACTTATTTAACTTTTTCTTTTGAGAAATAAATGTTAACGCGCAATTTAACTGCATTCGCTGTCCTTTTTTGAATTCTAAATGTGTGCCTCTTCAGCAACACGTTGGGATAAACGACTTTGTAGTAACAAATTCTCCACTACTATCGAAACTTAATAAGCACAACAGATTAAGTGTGAGCTACGAGAAATCTACTAAGAAGTGATTCACTGCGGACAGTAAGTGGACTCATGAATCATAGGAGTGTATGCATTTGACACAAATAGTGGACAAAGAACATCGATAAATCCAAGAGTAATGGCGCTCTAACAGGCATTATGCATCAATCAGTTGACGGAAGAAGAATCAAAATGGCAATTCTAGTAGGTGACAAAAGTCGTGGAATGAGAGTGTATGAAAAATGAAAACAGTACTGCAATGAGGAAAAGTTAGAACGCGGTTTAGACAAGACAGAGGAAGATTGAAAATAATAGCAAAAAACTGTAATTCGCCGAAAATGCATTTACTTGTAATTATCTTGCATGTAAATTGATGGCGAACAAAAACAAAAAACTCTAGCTATGAAGAGTTACCTGAAGGGACTTAAAATAAAAGTACTTCACTCTGCGTCATTGCAGCACCGTCGGCGACTGTCAGCGCTATTTTTTGCGGATATGAATAGCGCAGCTATGTCAGGCCTGCCCACTGCGGAAAGCGTGACGCCGCTGTTGCGATTTTTCGCAGCGGGCTGAGCCGTGCCCAGCGGCGCGGCTGCGCTGACGTCAAAGCGGAGCCAAGGTGATCGGGCGTCAGCGGCCTGTAACGGAACGCAACGTAACGCAACGGTTCCGCGGCGTTCCGAGTCACCTCAGTCCACGTCCAACACTGCTGCCTGTCAGAACTATAGCGCCCCTAGCAGAGCGTTCATTCGGATTTGTGTACAACGTGTAAATATGTGGAATCACAGAACGGTAGATCCTCTGTGGATTCAGCAACTGCGTCAGAACGTCTGTATGGAGAAGTGTAGGAAGTTATGGACTGGTTCAGGCTACGTACAACGAGGCACGAAACAAAATACCGTAAACACCCATTACCAAGCATGAAACCGTTGTCCCCAGTCGGACCACAGCACATATCTTTTGATGTGGATCGTTGGAAATTGTACTTTCGGTAATGAAACTTCCTGGCAGATTAAAACTGTGTGCCGGACCAAGATTCGAACTCGGGACCTTTGCCTTTCGCGGGCAAGTGCTCTACCATCTGAGCTACCCAAGCACGACTCTCACCCAGTCCTCACAGCTTTACTTCTGGGGGATGTTCATTCTGGAAACATCCCCCAGGCTGTGGCTAAGCCATATCTCCGCAATATCCTTTCTTTCAGGAGTGCTAGTTCTGCAAGGTTCGCAGGAGAGCTTCTGTAAAGTTTGGAAAGTAGGAGACGAGGTACTGGCAGAAATAAAGCTGTGAGGACGGGGCGTGAGTAATGCTTGCGTCGCTCAGTTGATAGCCGGCACGGTAGCTCAGCGTGTTCGGTCAGAGAGCCGGTTGGCCTCTGTAATGAAAAACTGAGTGGGAGGATCAACCACAGAACTTGAACCATTTTGAACACAGATTGGACACTTATATCAGGCGCTAAGAAAGAAATGGTTCAAATGGCTCAAAGCACTATGGGACTTAACGTCTGAGGTCATCAGTCCTCTATACTTATAACTACTTAAACCTAAGTAACCTAAAGACACCACACACATCCGTGCCCGAGGCAGGATTCGAACCTGCGACCGTAGCAGCAGCGCAGTTCTGGACTGAAGCGCCTAGAACCCCTCGGCCACAGCAGCCGGCAGGCGCTAAGAAACGTTTCACTGCACTGGTCGCTTATGAACTCAGTCGATGCGAACATCGACATGAGGTTAATGTAAGTGCCCCGTCGTCTCTAGAGAGATTTCAACAGTCTATTATAACTTGAAACTACTCTTGTCTCAACCACACTTTTTATCGGATAGAAATTGCCTTGCGCGTTTCGATATTACATCATTTTCGAAGGCTACAAGGGATCATAATTGGGTAATGTTTACATAAATGTTACAATCACATTGCTTAATTTTATGGAGCAATCTTAATAAATTTTAAAAATATAAATAATCTTCATGCTAAAATACTGTTGACAACGCTGGCACATGGGTCCCTTGTGCCTTGTCTTACGCTGTATGCCCCAGCGAAGTGAAAATTGATGGTAATGCTAGATGGTCTTTATTCAAGTTATCCACAAGAGGGCACCAGCACAACGATATATTACCTATAGACTTGCGTCCATAAATTTCAAAAAATGTAAATCTATAGTAGAAGATAACGAAGTAAACTTAAGACTAATAAATTGTCTTTTACGATATGTCCAACAAGGAATTGTAATGTAAAAGAATAAAGTGGAGTTACAACAGAAAGCGATAAGGGCTTTCCTTATGGAGAAAATTTGTAACTAGTTACATGACAAACCAATAGACGGCGTTGTTTAAAGTGACAAAATACAACATGACGCTTATCGTCAATACCAAGCTCATAAAACAGCTCACATGAAAGTTTTTACAAAGGTGTGAATCAGACTGCAAAGTCAAATAGTGAAATGATGAAGAGAGTAAAATTGCTGTACATTAAACATTAACGGATCGATATGAAACCTAGTTCTTCATATGACGTACATAGACACCAGGCGTAGCGCAGTTACAAAGCTGGCGACTTCACTTACGAGCCAAACACGGTCGCAATCTCATTGCAAACACTGACTGTAAGATGTAGCTCGTCATAACTAATGAGGTAATAAATGGTGAATTTTGTGCAAGCGGAATTCCCTAAAACTGTCTACAGTTGAGGTTGGTTGTCAATCGCTGTAGCCATTTTGCAACGTGACTGCGCACGAAGGGTCATCACGGTCACTGCGAAGCAACACTGCAGATCGTATACTCTGTTGAACGGACATCCTCTGTGTGGAGGAAATTCCTATACCTGCTTGCACCTACAGGAAAAAAATATTTTCGAAGGCATCCATTGACAGGACAGCAGAACCGACGTCAACCTGTAGCTAGAATGAATCGACTACCACGTATTTGGAAGCAGTAGTGTGTACTCTACTTGCCCTGTTGACAAGCAAAGAGGCAAAGAGAAATGAGGGACATTTATTCAAGTACTACCACAGCCCTCTTCGTCCCTGCCCCGTCTCGCAACACCCTTTTCCCCTTCCATACATCCTTCTTCGCAGTGAAAGACCTAGAGAGGTCATGTCCCATACTCAAACATTTGTTGATGTTCGCCTTGTAACATCTTAACAAGACACGTTCAGCTGACCTCCCAAGGCATTTGTTGCCATTGGCGGAATTACAATGTCGTCAACAAACTGCATTTTTTTATTTTCTATACCTGAACTTTAATTTCCTCTACAAATCCCTCCATGATTTTTTATTGTTTTATGTGCAGACTGAATAACATTGTAGAGAGGTCCCACAGATGTCACACTCTCTGCTTAACGTTGTCCTTGCTAACGTCAGAGGTTTAAAGAGTGTATTCCAGAAAACCGTTTCAAACTCTTTCTCCAAATCCACAAATGTTACAAACGCAGGTTTGCCCTTCTTCAATCTGTGTCTAAAATACGTCGTAAAATCAGTATCGATTCCATGTTCATTTTTCTGGAACGCAAATATCTTCATCTAATTCAGATTCGAGCAGTCTCTCAATTCTTACAAAAACAGTTAGCATGATTAATTTGCAACCGTGTCTTACTAAAGTAATGGATCGGTAATATTGACACCTTCTTGAATTTTAAGATGGTATTACCTGTCTTCCATACCTTTCGTACCACGAGGAATAAGTTTCTCGTAGTTGTTTCTACCAAGGATATCAATAATTTTGATGGAACGTCGTCTACCCTGGCTGCCTTGTGCTGAATCTGGTCTTTCTGTGTTCTGCGGAATTCCTGTCGCAGGGCCTTATCTTTTTCATAATAGTCTTCCTTTCTGTAAACTTAGTGTATATTTCTTTCACTTCTCAGCCTTCTTTGATTAACACTGGTTAAAATCGAGCTCTTGGCATTCGTGCGGCTCCCTCTCTGTTCTCCGAAGGTCACTTCAATTTTCTTATGGGCAGCATCTGTCTATTCTAGTCATGTATGCTTCTATAGCTCTGCCTTTCTCCTCTGGACAAGAGTCCTGTGTCATTTTGCACCTCCTGTCAGTCTCATTTTTAGAAGTCTTTATCTTCTTTTGTCTGATTAACTTGCTGTATTTTTATGTTTTCTCCTTCTGTCAATTCCATTCACTTACCTCAGGGAAACATTTTCGGAAGCTTCCGCCCACAGAACAACAGAAATGACGTCTCCCTTTTAACCTACTTTTTTTTTTTTTTTTTTTTTTTTGCACTGGAATAGAAGTAATAACTGAAGCTCTTCAGTAAACCTCAATGGCGAAGACTGATGTGGTTGAGTAAATAGTTCTCAGTAAAAAAGATTGGTGAGTTATCGTTGGCGTATATCTAGAAGTATATTTCCTGGTTGAAAAGAAGAGATCCACGAGCGTAAATGTGGTTAAGCATCAAATTCAAATGAGTTGTTGCAAAGCTTTTTCTCTTGACTATTTCCATCATTTAATACTCTACATTGAAGAACACACCATACCACACAAATTATTGAGTTACAAAACAACTTTTCTATAAAAATGACTGTAAAAACTTTCTAAATATTTATTCATTGAGTTGTACCTTATACACAGTCTAGGGTGGATCTTCGATAATTAGATCACGTCTAGCTAAAGTTAACAAATATGCTACAGTGTAATTTATTGCATACTGTGTTTTTGTGACGTAACTATCATCTGTGACCGCTATGTACATGAACACGGCCACATGCAAATGAGCTTCTTGATTTTAAATGTCTTATTAGGACAAAAGTTTGTATTATGTGCTACATTTTATCTACCTGACAAATTGAAATGAGGTCCAACTCAAAATAAACAGATTTCATAACATAAATTTTTGAACACCTGAAGATGAGAGTCTAGACTGTCGAAACGAGTTGTTTCTAAGCAAAGAAACATTTGCGCCGTCTTGGCTTTAGAAAGTTCTTACCAAATAAAACATATCGCGCCTTCTAGTCCTTCTGTATGAGAAAATTCGATCAAAAATGTAAATGTCTACTTAGTACCAAATTGGCAATCAGCACACCCTTCTCAATAACAACTGCGTAAAGCGCATTAAAAGACAAAGAGATCACCGATATACTTTGCTATACAAAACTCTTTAAACTCGATCCATTCAAGCAAAGACATTTTTGTGTGTAATTAATACCACTGATGGCTGACGTTATACACTGAAGAGCCAAAGAAACTGGTACACCTACCTAATATCGTGTAGGGCCCCGTGAGCACGCAGAAGTGCCGCAATACGGTGTGGCACGGACTCGACTAATGTCTGAAGTAGTGCTGAAGGGAATTGACACCATGAATCTCGCAGGGCTGTCTATAAATCCGTTAAGAGTACAAGGGGTTGGAGATTTCTTCTCGACAGCACGTAGCAAGGCATCCCAGATATCAATAACGTTCATGTCTGGAGAGCTTGGTGGCCATCGGAAATGTTTAAAGTCAGCAGAGTGTTTCTGGAGCCACTCTGTGGCAATTGTGGACGTAAGGGGTGTCCCATTGCCCAGCTGGAACTGTCCAAGCTCGTCGGAATGCACAATGGACGTGAATGGATGCAGGTGATCGGACGAGATGCTTACGTATATGTCACCTATCAGAGTCGTATCTAGACGTATCCGGGCTCCCATATCACTCCAACTGCACACGCCCCACATGTTACAGAGCCTCCACCAGCTTCAAAGTCCCCTGCTGACATGCAGGACCCATGGATTCATGAGGTTGTTTCCACACCCGTGCCGACCGCGGCTGTCTCGCGGTTCTAGGCGCTCAGTCCGGAATCGCGCGACTGCTACGGTCGCAGGTTCGAATCCTGCCTCGGGCATGGATGTGTGTGGTGTCCTTAGGTTAGTTAGGTTTAAGTAGTTCTAAGTTCTAGGGGACTGATGACCACAGATGTTAAGTCCCATAGTGCTCAGAGCCATTCCACACCCGTACACGTCCATCTTCCAATTTGAAACAAGACTCGTCCGAACAGGCAAAATGTTTCCAGTCGTCAACAGTCCAACGTCTGTTGCGAAAGCCAATATCGATTGATGCCCCAGCAGTGAAATCTGCAGCAGTTTGCGGAAGGGTTGCACTTCCGTCACGTTGAACGATTCTCTTGAGTCGTCGTTGGTTCTGTTCTTGAAGGATCTTTTTCCGGCCGCAGCGATGTCGGAGATTTGATGTTTTGCCGGGTTCCTGACATTCACGGTACACTCTGAAATGGTCGTATGGGAAAATCCCCAGTTCATCGGTAGCTCGGAGATGCTATGTCCCATCGCTCATGCGCCGATTGTAACCCCACGTTCAAACTCATTTAAATCTTGATAACCTGCCATCGTAGCAGCAGTAACAGATCTAACAACTGCACCAGACACTTGTTACCGACCGCATCGCCTTATTCTGCCTGTTTACATATCTCTGTGTATGAATATGATTGCCTATACCTGTTTCTTTGGCGCTTCAGTGTAAATGTTGTGTGTAGTCATACAGAATTGTAAGAATTATAATAATAAAAACCATTATCGATATTTTTTTTTTTTTTTAGTATTACAATCTTCCGCCTGAATCAGCTCTCCATTAAATGATTGTGCATTTGAATACGACCAAATTGTGCTTAACCGTCTGTTTGAACGTAAACGAAAATCAAAATGTTCTGGGAAAAATGTTACTGGATTGTGTGGTGACTTTATTGAATGTTTTGATTTGTATACTAAAGATAAAATTATATCACTGACTAATTCCATTATAGCCTGTAACCTTTAGTTCGAATATCTCGACAACTGTTTGTTGTAGATTGCCATGTTAACAAGCAAACAGAATGTGAAGAACATACATTCAAGTGCTGGCATCCCCCCCCCTCCCCCCTCTTCTTTGCAAGCATCAGATTTTGCGGCGAGAACCAGAGAGGTGGGTGAGCCGCACGGGCAGCAGCTGGTGGGACGGCGGCGGCTGGCTCGGCACGGCACGGCACCGCGCGTGCACACAGCCTTGGCATTCTGGCGGAGAGAGTCGCGGCCGGCAGCGCTCCGTCTTGTTCCGGTTCGCCGGCGTAACTGAGTGCGCTCGGCGCAGGCCGCAATCCCGGGCTAGCCACCAGCTCCGCAGGTGCAATCACATTTCACCGCAGCTACTGCCCTGAAGAGAAACGCCGGTGCGGAACACCAGACAACTAGGCTGAAGTTTCGAGTGCCGGCTTTGGCTGTACAGCTGGCCAAGTGAACCGTCGCCCGCGCCTCTACAACTTGCGCGAGCCGGGGCGCTCCATCACTGTCTGCAAGAACGTTTCGCCGTCAGTAGAGTGTAAGGAAATGCATTAAATTCATACTCGGTGTGATGAATGGGAGGACTTATCAAACGCGGAGGACAATACCGGTAGTACCCGGTCACAATTTTAGTGTTAACGTTGTGGCGCTGGTCACGTTGTTTAATTTTTCCCGGCTTACTAAATATTCGATGACGCTCGGCTGTGCAGTTGGTTGGTTGTTTGGTTTTTGGGGAAGGAGACCAGACAGCGTGGTCATCGGTCCCATCGGATTAGGGAAGGAAGTCGGCCGTGCCCTTTCAGAGGAACCATCCTGGCATTTGCCTGGAGTGATTTAGGGAAATCACGGAAAACCTAAATCAGGATGGCCGGACGCGGGATTGAACCGTCGTCCTCCCGAATGCGAGTCCAGTGTCGAACCACTGCGCCACCTCGCTCGGTAGCTGTGCAGTCAGACGCGTTTTGCACACGCACAATATTTCATCTTTTCATCCCGCGTGTTGTTTTTCTAGTTTCCACGGCCTTGTTGGTAGACTGGCATTTTCATTTTAAAGTTTAATTTGTGAATTTGTGCTCGAGTTTATATCTTTGAATTTGCCAAATGTGGTTACCATGTGCTGGCCAATTCAGTTGTATCGTTTAAGCAGCGTTATTTGCAAATGCTTTTGGTACGAGAGGATTTAGAAAAGTAAGTTACACATTATTATGGCAGGCCGAGTAACGTTCACTGAATACTGCAATGACACTCACACATGACACTAATTTTCGACATAGTCACGAAATCACTGTAAGCAACAGCCGGAACGTTTTGCCAGTCGATCAATTCCTGGACCGCAGGAATCCGCTTCTTGGTCACGAAGCCATCCGAGAGCCTCTGGGTGAACGTCCTCATTGTTGGGAAATCCCTTCCCCACAGATATTGTTTCAGCTGCCGAAAAGATGCAAATTTCATGGTCCAAGATCTGGGCTCTCCGATCGGCATCATCCAAGTCTGCACGGCCACGATCAAATTGTTGACACCATTTCCTTACGGCTGTACGTGGCGTTGCATTTGGTCCATACACCGCCAGAATGTCACGGTGAAACTGTATACGGTTTAGACGCTTCACCCACAAGAATATACGATAAATCGCACAAATCTAAGGGTTGCCAATTCGACTAAATACCTAGTAATTACAATTATGAGCAATTTAAATTGGAAAGACCACATAGATAATATTGTGGGGAAGGCGAAACAAAGACTGGGCTTTGTTGGCAGAACACTTGGAAGATGCGACAAACCCACTAAAGAGACCGCCTACATTACACTTGTCCCTCCTCTGCTGGAATGTTGCTGCGCGGTGTTGGATCCTTACCAGATAGAATTGATGGAGGACATCGAAAAAGTGCAAAGAAGGGCAGCCCATTTCGTGTTATCGCGCAATAGGGGTGAGAGTGTCACTGAGATGATACACGAGTTGGGATGGCAGTCACTGAAACAAAGGCGGTTTTCTTTGCGGCGAAACATATTTACGAAATTTCAATCACCAACTTTCTCTTCCGAATGCGAAAATATTTTGTTGACACCCACATACTTAGGGAGAAATGATCATCATAACAAAATAAGAGAAATCTGAGCTCGAACGGAAAGATTTAGGTGTTCCTTTTTCCCACGCGGCATTCGAGAGTGGAATGGTAGAGAAGTAACATGAAAATGGTTCGATGAACCCTCTGTCAGGCAGTTAAGCGGGAATTGCAGTGTAACCATGTAGATGTAGATGTAGAATCATACTGTACCGCATACTTTGCAGGAGGTTTCTAGTTGCCGCGCCATTTCAGTCTCATACTGTGGTGCTGTGATGCAGCTGTTATCCGTGCCGCAGTGAAGCTGTCTCTGCAGGAAACCCGGACCATTTACTCTTTTATGACACTACGCCATTTTTGTTGAGCAATGGTCTTACCGTGAGACGACATCTGTAACTTACTTTCTGAAATATCTACGTATTTGTGTACGGATTCTGTAATGGAAACTATCGTACTGCTCGTAGAGGTTACGGTAGACGATTTCCAAAGCGCAAAGGATCAGATTCAGGAGTGTTTATTCGTATTTTCGCCAAACTGTGAGTGTCCGGTGCGGTGCCCAGCAGACGTATCTGAACGAGCGAATGAACGGTGTGTGGAAGAAATAGAAGACGTTGTTCAGCTAGTAAAACGCAGTACTTGTACAAACACTGACAGAACTTCTACTAGTACGTTTTTTTCAACAAAACGAATATGACGGACATTATGTATGCGCATCCTCTCTCATCTACAGCAGATTCATCATCTCTGAGGAGGAGATGAAAATGCAAATCGCCGAGTACTCCCAGTAATATACTGATGCACTTTCACTCATATGACGGTATCACTACCACTTCGGTGGTTCGACGAAAATTCACATGCCTTCGTGGGTAGAGGCGAACACTTATCTGTAAATTTGTGCTGTGATATGATATTCAATCAGTTAGTTGACTGGGCTTGTGTTGCCGCATCGTCTTACACAGTCCCGTTATCTAGACTTTCTTGAAAACGAGCTTTCAGCGTTATTGGTTGGGTATGTTCTGTCAGCATGACGAGGCACATTCTAGAGGTCATCATTTAAACTTAACATTCTCGAAATATGGGTCGGCAGAAATGATATGTTTCTTGGCCACCATGTTCCCCAGACGTTACCCCTTTATTTTAGCCTGTGGGGAGAGTTGAAAAGTGAAGTCTATTAAGAAAAAGTGAAAACAAGAGGCCAGTTAAACGTACCGATTATTAATAAAGTAACTCGAAGGCAACCCCTGAGAAACTACACGTGGTTTTCAAAAAAATTCCACAGTACATTCCGCGCGAAGAGCAAATGCATGAAAATTGGCTTTGAACTTAATCTGATCTCTTTGCGAAGACACATTACCGGGAATGTTTTATTCGAACTGGTCCATACAACCACCTCGTAAAATATTCGCTATTAGTCGTGTAGCACTCTGTATAAAGACTGACAGTTGATACGTAAACGGTAAATGTGACCCGGCTGTAACGAGAGGTGCAGTGAGTTATTTGGAAAGGGTGACCAACCTCTTACCCACCCACTTACCTTCAGAGCGTGCAGCAATGTGTGGCCTCTAAGGACGGTGAAATGCTCCGGGTCCCCTTTGTACATCGCGTACATCCAGCAACGTAGTGGTACGGAAGCTAAGTGTTCAGGAAAGCTGATGACCATTTGCGAACTGCAGCAAATGATAAGTCGAACGAATATCAGCTTTAAATGAAATTTTGTGCGTCACATTGCAGTGACTAGAAAACGAAGTATTAATGGAGCTATGTTCATATAACGATTATCCTTCGCTTCATACAACGGCTATCATTCGCTTTCAATTACCATAAATTATCCGAAGTTCACCGTGGTCTGCAGGTAACGTCTTTCATTACTAATCATACACGGCATCGGTTCTGTTCCGGCCAATGCATAAATTTTCATTAGTAATGGCTGCCTGAGAAATCCATAGCACCACCATTTGTCCACGGTATGAGGACGCAACAGACTGAGGAATTCACAGCATTAAAGGTACATAATACGTGCCCACAGGAAATGTGGCATGTTACTGAAAAAGAGTCAAGATGCGTCCTCCAGTGGCAAAAGATTCCAGATAACCCTTTATCTTTATATCCGGGAGAGAGCTGTCAGTGGGGAGGTGACTGTGAGGAAACGATTGTAATACAAACTATCTATGCCTTTTGTTTTGTTTAATTACAAATTTTCCTAAGTTCTTTTTAACTCTGACTCTAATACTGGATCCTGGAAATCATCCAACTGAATACCATTTCGTCTTGTATCACGTAATCAGACAGTTTCTCCCACTCGTAGAGGTCCTCAGTATGCTCTTTTCACCTATCCGTTCCGTGTGTTCAAGAGTAGAATTCCTTTTTCGCTCTTAATTTTGACGGCTTTAGTTTTACTGTCACTGAAAGTTTTATTGTCTTTTGTACATGCTGAAACAGTTTTCTACGACATTTTCCATTTATTCATGCTTTTCCCGCAGCCATTTCTCTTTCGCTGCTCTGTCCTTCCTACTGATTCCATTCCTGAGAAGCTTATATTACTGTGTTCGTTTATGTTCCTACATTTTTTTATTCTCTTCTGTCGTCACTCATCTAAAGTCTTCCTATTATTACCCAAGTTCTTTTCACAATTACCTTCCATGTACCTTTATTTGTCTTTCTAACTTGCGGGATAGTCCTATTCAGAGACGTCCATTCCTCTTCACCTGAACTGCCTCCAGTGGTATTCATTACTGTAGTATCTACAACCTTAGAGACTCTCAAACTGTGTAGCCTCTTGCGCAAGTAGACTTCACAGTAGTTGTCCTCTTTCATAGGCGTTCGTTATACTTCAGAGTTCACAATGCTCCAAACATTCATCTGAACGTTCACTTGGCGATTACTTGAATTGTAACTGAAGTGTATTTTCATGTGCAGTTCTCTGCTTCTTAGAATGACACAATAGAAGCTATAGGTTTTCCCATTTGTTCACTACTTTTGAGCAGTGGAGAGGCGAGTCCGCATTTTGTTGCGAAATGCCCTCCCTGCACTTGGTTGAATAGCGTAATTTCAAATACTGTTAATGGAAACCATGGTCATTAGTCCCTTCGCGTCGCCGAGAAAAAGATAAAAATCAACGACGTGCAAATGGTACCACAGTATCTGTCCGAGCGGAGCTCACCACACCCTCGACAGCAGCAGTGTGTGCCGTTACCTCTTCGGCGTAGATTTTAAACACGTCAAGTTCGAGCCCTGCCACACTGTACGTGTGAAAGGCCGGTTTTTGTGGAGCTGCTTCTTCGCCCACGGTGGCCACGTGACCAGCTACGCAAACACGTCGGCCAGTATTGCATTAGTAGTGATAGGGGCGGCGGCGGCGGTGTACCGTTTCCATTACGACACCCCCTGTCGGGGAGAGCTACCCGCAACGCGTCGCCCAGCAGGGGCGGTGCGAGATAACGACCGGGATAAATTGCGCGTAACGTCCTCATTCGCAACCCTACCGGTAGGACAAATAATGTTTCTCTCCCTGTTGGAGCGTACGTTGAATAATCCCAGTGGCAGGCTGTCAAGTACCCCTTCGCACGTTAATTGTCACTCCGCATCATTGGAATGGCGTATCCTACGGATTAGCCATCACTGGACGGCGGAGTCGCAGTGCTGTACAATCAGCACATTTGTATCCCGTTCGTTAATGCCTTATTGCAAAAGGGTCCTCGACTACCCTCACGAGGATCAATGTTGTGTATATGTTGCCGTTAAACTGAGTAATTTTTTTCTCTTCTTCACAATACCGCTTATCGATTCCTGGTCCTCCGTATGCCAGTCACACAACTCATCCCAAAAAAACTTTGGTACCATCTAACTCAGGGGTTCCTAACAAAATTTTCTCAAGGACCCCCTCATCGAGTACCTTGTAATATCACAGTATCAAGTACTAAAAAAAGGGAAATTAAGAGTCTTTTTATACGTTTTCTGTTTTTGGTACTTAGAAAAAACATTGACATATTCATTATTGAAAAAAATTGAGCTTAAAATTGTTCATGCTGGAAGCGGCCAATACAAAAAAATCTGTTATCATACGAAATATATTTAATATATTTTTTTTTTTTCCTAATAGCACCTTGCGGACCCCTCTGGCATAGCTCGCGGACCCCTGGGGGTCCGCGGACCACCTGTTGGAAACCACTGATCCATCTTATTGTCGGCTATGATTCTACTAAGGGAGGCCATACACAAACATTTAAAATACGATAACACATATACATAACTCAGTTTAAACGATTTACAGATAAATAATGCACAAAACGTCCCTCCCTTCGGTTAACTGAGGACAGATGACAGAAAGAGAATCCGTCCAAGAAGTTAAAATAAGTTTGCCAAATCGTGATAGCAGCAGGCGTCCTACAAATTTATAGAGAGACAGAGAGAGAGAGAAAGGGACAGAGATTATATTTAGGTACTATACAATTTAACAGGTGAAAGATTTTTAATTTTGGGAGTCAATATAGACTACAACAGAAACAAGAATGTTGAATGTATCTTAGAAAGTCAATATTAACAAGGAAAGTAAGAAAGACATGTTGTAAGTAGGCTGTTTAGGTTTTCTTATTGGTAAGGCCACGTAGTGCTCTGTATGAAAATCACTGGCTGTGCTGTGTGCAGTCTGTGGCTAGTTTGCATTGTTGTCTGCCATTGTAGTGTTGGGCAGCTGGATGTGAACAGCGCATGGCGTTGCGCAGTTGGAGGTGAGCCGCCAACAGTGGTGGATATGGGGAGAGAAATGGCGGAGTGTTGAGAGCGGATGATCTGGACGTGTGTCCATCAGAGACAGTAAATTTGTGAGACTGGATGCCATGAACTGTTATATATATTATGACTTTTGAACACTATTAAGGTAAATACATTGTTTGTTCTCTATCAAAATATTTCATTTGCTAACTATGCCTATCAGTAGTTAGTGCCTTCAGTAGTTTGAATCTTTTATTTAGCTAGCAGTATTGGCGCTCGCTGTATTGCAGCAGTTTGAGTAACGAAGATTTTTGTAAGGTAAGTGATTTGTGAAACGTATAGGTTAATTTAGCCAGGGCCATTCTCTTGTAGGGATTATTGAAAGTCAGACTGCGTTGCGCTAAAAAATATTGTGTGTCAGTTTAAGCACAGTCATGTGTAATTTTTCTAAGGGGACGTTTCAATGTGACAGTCTCCTTTTCGGGAAGTGAGCGATGTAATCTGTGTTATTAATTCAGTTCATTTTCTCCATCTTCCCAAATGTGGATGTGTAAAAGTTCTAAAACACGAACTGGGTTAAAGCGTCAGCTGAAGGGGCGTAAAATAAATCCGTAGACAGTAAACTATGATTAATAGTTATACGGCCCAGTCACAGTAATGTGACCACCGCTATGCTCGACGTTAACGTGCAACAACCACTCACAGGGGTTCGGCGATAGCACTAGCAATGTGCAATATACGAGACTCAGGAAAAGTAACTTCACCAATTAACAATTTTAAACATGACTGTTTCTCAGCAGCCGTATAAAAGTTTCAAACATAGGAATCATATAGCCAGCGGTTGCAAATAACTGTCTGGCACGGGCCAGCCGGTGTGGCCGTGCGGTTCTAGGCGCTTCAGTCTGGAACCGCGTGACCGCTACGGTCGTAGGTTCGAATCCTGCCTCGGGCATGGATGTGTGTGATGTCCTTATGTTAGTTAGGTTTAATTAGTTCTAAGTTCTAGGCGACTGATGACCTCAGAAGTTAAATCGCATAGTGCTCAGATCCATTTGAACCATTTGTCTGGCACATTGACCTAGGTTTCGATGCCTCAGAGGATGTCTTCAACACAATGAAATTTTGAGAAACCGAAAAATTACATTGTGAGAAGGCGATGGTCAGAGTTTGGAATGTTCATGCTTCGACACTAGCTAGGAACAATATGAGCATACGTGCGAAATGCTGAACGTGTTTTATCTTAATTTAACTTGAGCATATCTGTTCCAGACTCTGACCATTGCCTTCTCGCAATGTACACTACTGGCCATTAAAATTGCTACACCACGAAGATGACGCGCTACAGACTCGAAATCTAACCGACAGGAAGAAGATGCTGTGATATGCAAATGATTAGCCTTTCAGAGCATTCACACAAGGTTGGCGCCGGTGGCGACACCTACAACGTGCTGACATGAGGAAAGTTTCTAACCGATTTCTCACACACAAACAGCAGTTGATCGGCGTTGCCTGGTGAAACGTTGTTGTGATGCCACGTGTAAGAAGGCGAAATGCGTACCATTACGTTTTTCACTTTGATAAAGGTCGGATTGTAGCCTATCGAGATTGAGGTTTATCGTATCGTGACATTGCTGCTCGCGTTGGTCGAGGTCCAATGACTGTTAGCAGAATATGGAATCGGTGGGTTCAGTAGCTTAATACGGAATGCCGTGCTGGATCCCAACGGCCTCGTATCACTAGCAGTCGAGATGACAGGCATCTTATCCTCATGGCTGTAACGGATCGTGCAGCCACATCTCGATCCCTGAGTCAACAGAGGGGACGTTTGCAAGACAACAATCATCTGCACGAACAGTACGACAACGTTTGCAGCAGCATGGACTATCAGCTCGGAGACCATGGCTGCGGTCATCCTTGACGCTGCATCACAGACAGGAGGGTCCGCGATGGTGTACTCAACGACGAACGTGGCTGCACGAATGGCAAAACGTCATTTTCTTGGATGAATCCAGGTTCTGTTTACAGCATCATGATGGTCGCATCCGTGCTTGGCGACATCGCAGCGAACGCATCGCCATACCGGCGTATCACCCGGCGTGATGGTATGGGGTGCCATTGGTTACACGTCTCGGTCACCTCTTGTTCCCATTGACGGCACTTTGAACAGTGGACGTCACATTTCAGACGTGTTACGACCCGTGGCTCTACCCCTCATTCGATCCCTGCGAAACCCTACACTTCAGCAGGGTAATGCACGGCCGCATGTTGCAGGTCCTGTACGGGCCTTTCTGGATACAGAAAATGTTTGACTCCTGCCCTGGCCAGCACATTCTCCAGATCTCTCACCAACTGAAAACGTCTGGTCAATGGTGACCGAACAAGTGGCTCGTCACAATACGCCAGTCACTACTCTTGATGAACTGTGGTATCGTGTTGAAGCTGGATGGGCAGCTGTACCTGTACACGCCATCCAAGCTCTGTTTGACTCAATGCCCAGGCGTACAAAGGCCGTTATTGAGGCCAGAGGTGAAAATGTTATCACATGGCAGTTCTAGTATAATATATTTGTGCAATGAATATCCTTTTATCATCTGCATTTCTTCTTGGTGTAGCAATTTTAATGGCCAGTACTGTAATTTTAATGTTTCTCAAAATTTCATTCTAATGAAGACATCCTTAGAGTTTTCGAAACCTAGGTCAGTGTACCAAACAGATATTTGCAATCAGTTGGCTGTATGATTCCTATGTTTGTTTGCTAATTAAGTTGACGTATTGAGACAAAATCATCCAATTCGATAAAACAGTTTAAACAGTTACTGAATAATCGATAAAACAGTCTCTTCAAAAAAAGCGATTAAGTACAAAACTCAAGAGTGTCCAAAATAACAGTGTTTTATAAGAAGTATCACATGATAGGAAAACTGTCTTCTAAACAGGTAGACAGTAAACATCTTTAGAATGAGCGCAATTCTTCGGTGAGTAACCGCAAAGAGGTGGTGCAGAGTTACGGCTAATGTACCTACCAAAGTTAACCCTTTCTAGATTACTGTGCACGATTTCGTTTTGTTTGTGTGGCCTCCCGTTCCCACTCAGGTGACTTCAGTATTATCAGCGATGGTTGTTGTAGGCTTCCGCGAAAGGGTTCAGGCTGAGTAAACTATCTTGGATTTATGACTGTCTCACGCGGTAAGACGCTCAAATGCTTAGGCCGTTGTTGCAGTATATGAGAGTCACTGTCGTGATGTCAGTGCAGCTCTCTGCGGGTCGTGGCGTCTTGTTACCTATGTTATCATGTGTCAGAGTGGCGTCATGAAATGTGTGTTTTTAACGGGGCTTGCTGGAGGGACTAATTTAAAATCGTATTTGATTCTAATAGTCCGATAACTTTAGCATTTAACGACTCGTTCGTAATCTGGAGAGGGAATGTGCATTTTGAGAAGTCTCATGATAAATTTCTTGCCAAGCAGAATTAAAGGAAAAAACAAAAAGAGAATTCACGAAATACCAGTAGTTCAGACCTCTGACGTGTACAGACCACAATGCTGGTTCACAGTTTTCCACATCGATGCCAATATTTAACTCTCCGTGTTCTGAACGTATAGAACGTACCAAAGCAGCAACAGCGGCAGTAAGTTTGGGCCAAATGGATGCTCGCTGTACGCAGCCTCGCCATGGCGTCTGCAGAAAGCACGGGCTCTAGCCACCGAGTATAGATCTCGCCACACTAGTGGCTTAAGCCAGCCCGCAGCCGGTCCCTAAACACTCGGTTGGGAAAGCTGCTTAGCTAAGCGCGCAGCTGTACTTGACCGCGACAGTAAGAAGCCGACTACAAAGGCCAGAGGTGAGTCCAACCTCCCGGCAAGTACTGGGGGCGCGCACGCGCGTGCTTGCTTGTGTGTGTGTGTGTGTGTGTGTGTGTGTGTGTGTGTGTGTGTGTGTGCGCACGCGTGTGTTCGCGCACCTGCGTTAGACACGCGCCGCAGCTCACGCGTCACAACGGGCTTTGTGTTGGGCTCTCACCCCTCATGGCTCATATCGCTCCAGCAGCTGACAAGCCTGCGCCACAGCTGTTTTTAGGCGTAGTGCTGGAATCCGCGCACGTGCCGCTCCGAACTTAAAATGTGACACGGTTTTTGTGTTTGCCACGTGACTCACAGTGCTGCTTATGAACGATATGTTTGGTTTACACGAGAAACATGACTTCAAGATGTTGCAGTATGAACAGACGTGAATGGAAGCATTACATGACGTATTCTCTATGGATTCCAGGGTATATTTAATCTTACCGCAAAAAACTTTAGTCACCCCCTTTAAATAAGCACATGGTCCCTTTCGAAGACTGTTGATCTAAATAATAAATTTAAGTCCTCCTGTGCGTGTTTCTTCCTGTTTCTCAGGAACTATTGTAGGACTTTCGATAACATTTTCACCAATATTGTTGTGGTCTTCAGTCCTGAGACAGGTTTGTTGCAGCTTTCCATCGTACTCTATCCTGTGCAAGCTTATATCTCCCAATACTTACTGCAGCCTACATCCTTCTGAATCTGCTTAGTGTATTCATCTCTTGGTCTCCCTCTACGATTTTTATCCTCCACGTTGCCCTCCAATGCTAAATTTGTGATCCCTTGGTGCCTCAGAACATGTCCTACCAACCGGTCCCTTCTTCTTGTCAAGTTGTGCCACAAACTCCTCTTCTCCCCAATTCTATTCAATACCTCCTCATTAGTTATGTGATCTACCCATCTAATCTTCAGCATTCTTCTGTAGTACCACATTTCAAAAGCTTCTATTCTCTTCTTATCTAAGCTATTTATCGCTCATGTTTCACTTCCATACATGGCTACACTCCATACAAATACTTTCAGAAACGACTTCCTGACATTTATATCTATACTCGATGTTAACAAATTTCTCTTCTTCAGAAACGCTTTCCTTGCCATTGCCAGTCTACATTTTATATCCTCTCTACTTCGACCATCATCAGTTATTTTGCTCCCCAAATAGCAAAACTCCTTTACTACTTTAAGTGTTCATTTCATAATCTAATTCCCTCAGCATCACCCGACTTAATTCGACTACGTTCCATTATCCTCGTTTTGCTTTTGTTGATGTTCATATTATATCCTCCTTTCAAGACACTGTCCATTCCGTTCAACTGCTCTTCCAAGTCCTCTGCTGTCTCTGACAGAATTACAATGTCATCGGCGAACCCCAAAGTTTTTATTTCTTCTCCATGGATTTTAATACCTACTCCGAATTTTTCTTTTGTTTCACCAGTAGATTGACTGATTATTGAGGAAGATTTCTGCACATAATTTGTTATTTATAGTAATTATGAGTATGTAATAAATGTATTATTATCCGTTACATTATTTAATTGGCATTTGGAGTGACAGTTCGCCGCACCAAGGTGTTCTTAGTTCTCACATCAGTCATATGTGGGCTGATGCAAACCCGCATTGTGCGTGCGTGCCGTGCCCAGCCACGGGTTTCAGGAGCGACAAGCGATACGGTCTGAATATCTAGACGTGTGAGCGGGGCATACGTTCTTCCACCACGCTTCACCTGTGCCGTTTACTTGTGATTTCTCTGTGGCGTACCGCATGGGCTATTGGAAGATGTGACAGCCCATGCTAGTCAAAACAAGTGGTTTTAGTACAACGGCGCACCACTTTTTTTCACCTGCGGACCGAGATCATCTGGACCAACGATGTGGGCAGCAGCAATTTCTCCTGACTTTAACCCACAAGTCTGCTACTTGTGAGGTCACATGTCATGCATGATTTACGAGACCCCTGTGGCATCCGCGGAAGACGTATTGGCGCGGTTTATGGCTGAGGCGGATACTGGGGGACCAGGAATTGTGATCGTGTACCAGAACATGGTAGAGAGATGCCACATCTGTGTAGACGTTGGCGGTCGTCACATCAAACACGACTTGTAATCGGACCCAGAGGACAATCCGCAGGAATCGGAGAGCAATGAGCGATAATTTTGCGTCTACCGGGAAAGCGGTACGTCTATGGACATGAGATCCTATGCTACACTTAAATGTCTTGGTCCCCGCTATAAGTCCTCTAAGTCTCTAAAGGGAATTTAATTATACCTTGCATTTATGTAACATTTTCTATACAATTGCTTCGATACACACACAAATGTATATAACAAAAGAAAGTTCCGTTTGATACATGTTTCATTAAAATACATTTTGTTAATTAACAGTGGAGAAAATGTCGCTACAGGTTCACTAATATTTTGTCTGTTGCGTTTATTTGAAACTTTCGGTAATGGGAGGGGTAACGGCAGTAAATTAACATATCAACAGTTGTTGGTATTCTGTCATTATTCCATGACAAAATACACTGAAACTTTCATCTGTAGAGAATCTTGATCATGTTGTGATTCTACAACCGATTGAGGCTGTTACTTTAGGCGCATTTATTAAGCCATAACCGGTTTTCTTTCCATACGAGCACTTCCAGATGGAAGATTTAATAAGACGCAACATTGAAATTTGTTCACCTGAAGACATTCGTACTAAACGAAACGGTGTTGCCTGTAACTTTATCTTTCGTGACAGGGACTGCTATAAAAATTACTGTTCCGTTACGATAGGAAAGACAACAGTATTGTGCTGCTAAAAAAGCAGTAGTGTTATTCGACAACTGTGCTAAAACTTTCTATGCAAGCATGCAAAAATTGCCCCAAGACACGCTATTTATACTGGTCACGATGTGCTTAAAGAGTGCAATAAGCGTCTTACAAAAATTTTCGCATACAATTAGTACACAACGGTGACTTAACAGCTTCACTAAATAAATTTCAAGATAAAATATGCAATCGTTATTTACGTTTTCTGTAAAAAATGGGACTTTTTTTCTAAACATACAATTACTTTTTTTGCGAGTACCGTCATTAACACCCTACCTCTTTTTCTTTCAGATTGCCTCGTCTATAGGAGTTTCTTCCGATGAGCTGCGTTTCAGGTAAGTTAAGCCTCTTCAGTACGTCTTTGCAAACTTGTTGACAGTAGTGTGAAACATTGTAGCCTCTTACTGTAACATTAACTATTCCTCTTTTTATCACGCACTTTGTTCCCATATTAGTTAATACCGTAATTGATGCTGACTGACAGTGGACATATATTCTTTTAAGGTGCAAATTATTTAACTTTGACAACAATATAAACAGTGTGGTCAGTAATGGATATCTGGATTCGTGCTACAATTCTTCTCTTCATTTGGATATAGTTGCCCGCATCTCGTGGTCGTGCGGTAGCGTTCTCACTTCCCACGCCCGGGTTCCCGGGTTCGATTCCCGGCGGGGTCAGGGATTTTCTCTGCCTCGTGATGGCTGGGTGTTGTGTGCTGTACTTAGGTTAGTTAGGTTTAAGTAATTGTAAGTTCTAGGGGACTGATGACCATAGATGTTAAGTCCCATAGTGCTCAGAGCCATTTGAACCATTTGGATATAGTCGCGACTTCTTCGGTTGTGAAAACAGTACTGAAGTGAACATTTAACTGGATTCCAGTGTGAAATTTTGCGTTAGCTTAGCAGCACGAGTCTAAATGTGAGCGCAGGAGATCGTACCAGTGGAAACTGAAGCTTTCCAGTGCTGCTAACGTTTATCTGTAAATGTGAGCGGCAAACCTGTACCTCGTTCCTGCTTTGGCACTCGTCTGTTACTGAGGCTGCACAGATTCCTTCTGTAAAGCGTGGTGTTTTTTTTTTTGGAAGGTCCATAAAGGTGGGTAAGAAATCCCTATCTCCGTACTCCGTTTCTGCAACTGACAGACATGCGTTTGAGTTTCAAACACCTCACCTGGGAGCCGGCCGAAGTGGCCGTGCGGTTAAAGGCGCTGCAGTCTGGAACCGCAAGACCGCTACGGTCGCAGGTTCGAATCCTGCCTCGGGCATGGATGTTTGTGATGTCCTTAGGTTAGTTAGGTTTAACTAGTTCTAAGTTCTAGGGGACTAATGACCTCAGCAGTTGAGTCCCATAGTGCTCAAAGCCGTTTGAACCTCACCTGGGCCCTCTCCATAGTGCAACCAACAAATGATGTTCAAATGTGTGTGAATACCTAAGGGACCAAACTGCTTAGGTCATCGGTCCCTAGACCTCCATACTACGTAAACTAACTTAAGCTAACCAATGCTAAGAACAACACACACACCCATGCCCGAGGGAGGACTCGAACCTCCGGCGGGAGGGTGCCGGGCAATCCGCGACATGACGCTTCAAATTGCACGGCCACTCCGCGCGGCTGCAACTGACGAACAACTGAGATATATAGTAACAGATTAAAGAATTTCATTTTGAGAACCAATGCTACGCAGTGTCGAGGTAGTTATCATTGGCGAAGCTTTTGATTTATTGTGGCGCTGGAGCATGTGTCAGCTAAGACGTCCGTTAGAAGCTCTTCTTTCATTAGTTCGTTCATACAGTGAAATAGCAGAAACTGTTCATCCATAGTGGACTTTTCTGAATACAAATCCATTGTGTTGTGCACTCGCACACACACACACACACACACACACACACACACACAAACAAACACAAACACACACAGGTCTCGCTGAGAACTTGTAACATTCAGTAAGACTAGTTCCTCCCAAGACGAATTACAGAGACATTCTAGAACAGTTATTGAGTTTCTACTGTGTTCGACAAATAGTATTAGAAAGTGATCCTCAGAAGATCTGGGCAATGCTGTGGGGATCCCAAGTAACCGATCCACGAATGAGGTGAGGGCTGCATCATCCGATGTTCCACTTTTAGGCCAGGGCGAGCACAATTTCAAAACGAATGTAGAGATGCAGATACTGGTCAAAGTATTTTACTGCTTCTCACCCTGTGACCATTTTATACTGCCTTGGAGATATGTTTCTGATTTAGGACACGGCTGCAAAGAGTTCTTCTTGATAGACAATACAGTATCAACACATCTCCTCATAAACTTGTGCAGCACAGTGTAGAGCTCTCATATCCCTACTTTAGTACGTATGACACTGCCCGCTTCTAGTTTCATAACGAATTAGTACGAGTGATTCTAGATAACGCCTTGTCTTGCCGTATCAAATGATCGGTCCAAATGAACTTTTATACATATATGCAGTGCCTCTGCTGATGACTGCTTGATACCTCTCGCAGTTGTTTCATATGTTGTCCGACGGCCTTTGGGAAACATGTTTGTTAAATGATTTTTATGCTCCAGCATCACCTTTTGAAACATGTCGCACAAGGGAAAACTATACTACGACCTTCAACCTACACACCAAATAATCATTGCAAATCATTATCCACCTTTAATGGATCTATTATAATGAACACTCTCTTCTCACTTGCTCTCACAGTATTGGAAGGGATTGCTTACCCCATTTTACAGATACGGAACTTCCTATGTAACAATGCCAACAGCTACTTTGCTTCTCATTAATTGGTCGATCACAACTGCTGTGAACAGCATCCTGTTTGCATCATCTCTCGCTCAGTTTTCAACCTGTGCGCGTTTTTGAAATGGTCATTTTCCTTTTATTACGATCTGCTATCCTGTACTATTTGCCCCGTACGCCATTAGCTTTCTTTCTTTTTATCATCACTTGCAACGTTGATGTGGCAGTTGCATGGTATTACACTGAGTGAAAAAAATCCCACCTCCAAGAAATAATGTACGGTAATGATCTTTCGGGAATACATTTACCCAGGTAGCATTTAAGTGATTAACTTTGCAAGAACCGAGCGAGGTGGCGCAGTGGTTAAACACTGGACTCGCATTCGGGAGGACGACGGTTCAATCCCGCGTACGGCCATCCGGATTTAGGTTTTCCGTGATTTCCCTAAATCGCTCCAGGCAAATGCCGGAATGGTTCCTTTCAAAGGGCACGGCCGACTTCCTTCCCCGTCCTTCCCTAATCCGATGACACCGATGACCTCGCTGTCTGGTCTCCTTCCCCAAACCACCCAACCAACCAACTTTGCAAGATCACAGGCGAGATAAGCCATTGTAAATTTGAAATGCTGGAACATTAATAACCGGTGTAACTGCCAGCGTGTTGAATTGAAGTATGCAAACTTATCTGCATTGTGTCGTACAGGTGCCAGATGTCAGTTTGTGGGATGGTATTCCATGTCTGTTGCACTTGGTTGGTCAGTACAAGCTAGTTAATACTGGTTGTGGATGACGGTGGAGTTGTCCGATGATATCTCATACGTGCTCGATTGGAGTCAATAATAAAACTAAAGCAGCCCCCACAATACGCTATTGTGGGGATGCTTTAGTTCTATTATAACACGTGACGTGTCGCAGTTGAGTATGTAAGAGAAATGTAAATGACTGTAATTAACTGGAACATTTGTAATGAGGGTTTGTGCTGTCGTTTGTTACCACTGACTAAAAGTGCAGATGATGTTTCACCTGTGTGTGAGGCTGTCGCATACCAAAGCTCTACCGAGGTTACGAGGCGACTAGGGTAGTTGCGTTTGATTGGACAGAATTCACATAGTATGCCCGCACGAAGTTTTTTACGTTTAATGGTGAAGAGTAATATTTATTTGGTTACTCACATGTACATTCGTGGCAACTGTACGATTACACTTACGTCTACAGTAGGTAAAAAAACACTAAACAGATGTAAAATTTTTGTAATGCTTATGTAACGTTCAACTTGTATGTGCAGTCATGTGAGTACATTGTAATTCTGCCTTTGTTAACACCACAAAATTTTTTGTAAGTCATGGTTTGAAAATGGATGTGATTGGCCGAAACTTGTAACCACAAAGAAATGACTATTTCGCAACTGTGAGGATATTGAGGAAAAATAAATATTTTAACACCCCAAGTTGCTAGTCCTATTTCTCCATCAATATGTTGGAACTTCATAAATGAGTTCTTTTTCCTGATTCTACAAAAGGCTAACATCACCAAATGAATGCGGTAAGGTCACAGTGCGAAACGCTCTATTCCCACAGGGGTACTCGCACCGAAATTTGAGGCCAGCTAAATATTGCTTCACTTGGCAAATACCGTGCAAACCCGCAGAGACGCGAAGTTCCAGGTAGCGCTGCATTAAGCATTTAACACAATGGACGGCAGCTGAGCTCACGGGCCGCAGCGGCGCCCACGAGAGAATCGGGGATAAAACGAGAGAGAGAGAGAGAGAGAGAGAGAGAGAGAGAGAGAGAGAGAGAGAGATTTTTAAACAAACAGTCGATCACTTGCGCAGCAAAGTAGCAATAGCTCTCTCATTAATGTTCCGTATTATTTAAATAATGTATAGTCTTCGCTGTTAATGCTACTCAAAACTAAACAAAAGAAAACACACCAAAGGCAGCTCTAAGGAAGGGTATTCTTGTTGTTTCTAAGGCGTAAGAAGTTGGGGACGTCAGCTGTGAAATATTTTGTTAAGGAGAAGAAAGGTTATTCTGTCCCTAATTTGCAACTCTTAGTCATACTTTTAAACAAGTGGAGCACCCGAACGCTTACACTAACGTGGCGACCAACAAAAAAAGTTCTACTGTCACATCTGCGAGGAATCGTAGGCTGTAGGAGTGAGATGATGTCAGCAGGACTGCTTGCGATCACCCAGGGGATAGTAGACAGAAAGCGATTGAAGAGTATCTCGAGTGTCACGAAATGCTGGTAGAGGGTAGGTCGCAGTTGTGCATCAACAATGCCTCCTGGGCCAGCTTCAACGTCAGTGTACCTGTAACATGACAAAGACGTCATATCGGAGTTAATTTGGTCATAACACTGGCCACTCGGTCTACAAAGTCGAGTGGGATTGGTTTGCGTTTTACATGTGTTCGGTTTCCCTGCTGTTGCTAGTTCGTAGGCTGTATGATGTGCCAGTCAGATTTGCTGTGATACATTGGATTGCCGACATTGTGTTGTCCGTATGCTATGTTTAAGATTGACGTAGGTAGTTAATTGTCCTAAAGAAAAGTGTTTATATTCTTATAGTTATCACGTTAGAGGTTGATGAGGTACATTACCGGGATATACTTGCTGTGGTATGTCACACCTATCGGTGTTACGTACCTGACGATACCGTAATTTGACTCGAAACTGACTGCAAGTAAACTAAACGATAAACACACCACAGCGGAAAAGTAGTTAAAGAATAGACTTTGTTCTCCATAACAAAGGGAGGATACGTGTGCAGCAGTTGGTCTCTCTGCCATTCCTGCTGGTCAAAGCCGTTTCGGAAAAGTAACATCTCGCGCGATACAGTCTAAATTTACTCGTATACGACTAATGTTGTACATTGTCACTGTAAATGTCATTATAGGTCTTGTTTTAGCCTCAAATAGTTTTTGCAGTTTTGTTGTGGTAGCTTGTCACTACTGTGCATTCCAACAGAATTTATCTGAGTTCTTCCATTTTCAGCGTTCATGTTTTGATATCATCAAACGATATTCAGCGAAACAAAACCCAGTACACTAATTTCCCAAGTGTTCTGTTTTCCTAAAGAAAACTGGAACACATAATATATTCGGTTGTCATCTACTCAAATTTCCAGTAGCTAGGTTCACTTTTGTTACACTCACTGCACGATTTCTTACGACTTTTACCCATATATTCACGCTTATGACGGAAATATGACATACTGTGCACAATGGTTTCTAATGGTCATCTAGCATTCACTAGGTGAAACGTATCTGGACTTTGGACTACACGCGTCCGGGCTTCAAACATTCACATCTTTCTATGATAATGATCTGCGTACCTCATTATGCTATTAACGTAAGTTAAAGTTGAGCTACAAGTGTAGCAGTAACGCTACAACTAAATCACAAGGGCCTTGACATAATAAGTGAGTCTTTTGTGACTTTTTTTGTTGTTAGAGAAGCTACAGTTTCAGGTATGCAACAATTTCAACAGTCGATCAAGTCACCTTGGTTATAACTCGCGTATGTGGTGTAGAGGGTTAGGTTAACTGTACTGTGAGTCAAAATGAAATACTGTCCACAAAGGGCCTATTCGTTGTAACTGCCGTGCTCGCGGTAAAGCGCGAAATTATACATTACTGAATAGTAGCTCAGATAGTCACTGGAAATTCATCTTACGTTGGAATGTTTCATTCCCAGATAACCTTGTTTCTGTATTCCATTTGCCTTCATTATGTATAGAAATAATCGGACAAAATCTGTGATTTTATGAGATATTATCAGTATCCGTCAGTTACAAGGCTAGTACACTTTCAATGTGACATGTACTACGTGCAGAACTCCTGTATAAATTAGAGTACTGTTGCGACAAAATTTTATTTTTACATACGTTGGGTGTGGAATACAGCATGCTACAAATCTGCTAGTGAGAGGCATGCTTGGAAGGCCTGTTTTGTACAAATTATAAATCACAATTTGTATTTGCTCTGTAAATATTGCCACAAATTTAAAAAATCCAACAAACAAAATACAAATCACCATCTCTGCAAAAGATACATGGCTTTGAGACAGTCCAGTCACATTAATGTGACCATCTGTCAAAAGTCTGAACAATGACCTTTTGCAGCCGGACGTGCAGGAAGAATTTCAATGAGGGTCTGGAATGTACCGACAAGGATGTGAAGCCATACGACTCCAGTGCCGTGACCAGCTTCGCTAGGTTTTTCGCTTGAGGATTCATGGCGCGATGATTCCGAACGATGTGGACCCAGCCGGTCGCAGTGGCCGAGCGGTTCTAGGCGCCGGGACCGCGCGCCTGCTACGTTCGCAGATTCGAACTCTGCCTCGGACATGGATGTGTGTGAGGTCCTTAGGGTAGTTAGGTTTAAGTAGTTCTAAGTATAGGGGACTGATGACCTCAGACGTTAAGTCCCATAGAGCTTAGAGCCATTTGAATTTTTGATGTGGGCCCACATATTCTTGACTGTCTTTAAATCCGGGCAGTTTGATGGCCAGGAGAGTACAGTAAACTCATACTAGCGCTCTTCGAACCACGTACGTACACTGCGAACTGTCTGACGCGTTTCATTGTCCTGCTGCCACAGTGCCAAGGAGAAAACGAACTGCAGCCGGGGGCTAACATGGTCCGCTAATATAGATGTTTATTTGTGTTGATCCGTTAGGCCTTCTAGACTGACAAGATCACCCACGGAAAGCGACTAAAACATTCCCCACACCATAACGGTCCCTCCTCCGGCCTTCCGATGATAACAGGGCCGTACACCCCAACGGCCATCTGTCAGATGGAGCATAAAACGTGTTTTTTTTATGAAAAGGCCATCTGTCGCCACTTAGTGGACGTCCAGTAGCCGCAGTGGAGTGCAAATTCCTTCTTTCGTCACTGATGAACACCTGTGAGCATGAGTGCATGAATCAGGCGCCTGCTACGGAGGCTCACATGCAGCAACGTTCGCTGAACGGGTGTTGGAGAGACACTGTTGGTAGCCCCCTTGGTTTATCTGGAAGGTCAGTCACTCAAGAGTTCCAAGTTTTCCTCTCGTACGCATGTCCGCAGTCGCCATTCACCTCCGTCATGTATGGCCCGTGGAGCACAACAGGTGCGTTGGTGCCGGTTTTCAATAGCTCCATATTGTCTTGCACAATACACTTTAACCACAACAGCAAGAGAACTCTTTGCAAGCTTAACAGTTTCGAAATGCTTAAACCCTTGGCCAGAAAGCCAGTTATCATGCCCTATTGGACGTAAAATAAATTGTTTCAGCATTAAGACAACGACTGCACTGTTTTCCACATGCCCCCGTCACGCTTTATATACCCCCTATTGTTACTGCTGCCACCTGTCGTCTGTGTCTGTTGCACGTTGACGACGAACATAGGCAGTGGTCACATTAATGTGGCTGGACCTAGAATGTATCCTCTTGACAAGAGAAAACTTGATATCTGAAACGATTAAGTCCATCTCAGAGATTTCTTTTTCGGCATCATAATGCCTGAACGAAAACCAAAAATTAAAGCTTTTATGTTTTATCAGAATTTTAATTAGTCAAGTACAATGTTGTGATCAGCGTCAGAGTGGAAACGGAAGTGGAAGTGGAACTGGAAGCAGATCATCACTACGAGGAAAGACCTGTAATATACAAATGACAGTCCCATAGTAAACATTGCTTGAGCACTGACCATTGTTACTGATTTAGTTAGTAGGTTACACGTATAATAACTACCAGAGACATGAAATGCAGTAAAGCGAACTTCTTTATTTCACTCAATGTTCTTCTAGCACGCAAAAATAAAATTCCCGGCTTGAGCTCCTGTTCAAAATTGAAATTATACCGTCCCCACTTCATACTCTTGAAGTGCCTCGAGGGTGTAATTATATCCCGCTTGTATTACTTAGCACTGTACTGTTAAAATTATTCAGTAGCATTCGAAGTTTACTAGTGTCGAAAGGAACTGTTTCGAACAAAAACCTGCAGTAAATTTCGAGGAATTGTATTCACATTTCATGGCCTTTTTTTCGTTTTGCGGAAGCGTAAAACCCATGTTTAACAACAAACGAAGTGACACTGAAATAACGCAGCTTTCGGCTGTTTTGCCAATGGGAAGTCTTACAAAAAAATGGTTCAAATGGCTCTGAGCATTATGGGACTCAACATCTTAGGTCATACGTCCCCTAGAACTTAGAACTACTTAAACCTAACTAACCTAAGGACATCACACACACCCATGCCCGAGGCAGGATTCGAACCTGCGACCGTAGCAGTCCCGCGGTTCCGGACTGCAGCGCCAGAACCGCACCGCCACCGCGGCCGGCGGAAGTCTTACATGCAAACTCTAAAATGAAGTTACAAAGTAGGGCGGTTTGTCGCCTCTGAGTGGTATGAATCTGTTCAAAGTTAACGTCGATCACATTTTTAACGTGAATAAGTACACTCCATAGTACAGTTTTTATAGATCGACTGCGTGATTGCGATATTACGATATGATGACAAAGTGTTATTCATAGTTCTATCATCTGAAGAGATCCATTTCATATTTCGCCTAGCATGATCCTGTGAGTACTTTTAACAACCTGAAGATGCTCAAACGACTGAAACTGGTTGTACAAGTAAATTATTTTTTCAGCAGCTCAAGGCGATAACATAACTTCTTTTTTAAATTTTTCTTACAGCTACCGTGGCCTGGCAACATTACAACCCACATTAATATAGCACTTCAAAATTAAAGATAATCAGTATATGCTATTAAATCGTTTTACCCAGCACCAATAATCATATTTCTAACGATGAATCGTTACCCGAGAGAGAGAAATGGTAAGATACTACAATATAACCTGACAATTTAACTGAATACCCTGGAACGTTAATGAAATACAATAAGCAACATAAAGCCGTACCATAATTCCACGATGAGCTGCTATATCAGTGTCCCAGCATAGCCCAGTTGTTTTGTATCCTTCGTCGCGTTCCCTCACTACTGCAAGCTGTGGAAGAACTCCACCTCGCAGTGTAGGGGTGGTTCTATATGGCAGCCGTTACATTACTCTCGGAAGACCCTCTGGGAAATGAATTCCGATTAAAGGGGAGCGCACGCAGTTCCACAAAAAAATAAAAACTTTGGAGAATTGCTTCGCTAGAAGTACCACAACGCCCGCAAATGCCATCGACCGTTTTGTCCGATAGCAGTTCCCTAACAGGAAAACCGGAAATCAATACTGCAATTAAATTCAGTCCAGAGGTTCGTCGGCTTTTATGCACATCCTGTACCACAGTCTCTCACCCTCTCTCCATTCCTCTCCCTCTCCTTCCCCGCCGTCTCTCTCTCTCTCTCTCTCTCTCTCACACACACACACACACACACACACACACACACACACACACACACACACAATTCTCAGTGAATAAGCCAGGTTTTGCTCCCTCTCTGTACGCATGCAGGTACACAATCACAGGCATCAGTTTAACGAGCCGTTATTGTATACACTGGCGGAAAAAATTAGTGCGCCGTCGATTTCTTCTGATGACGTCATGTGCCTCCTGGGGGATAGTAGTGACATAGCTGTCAGAGAGCCATCTGTGTCTACCCTTTAATAGGGAATGGTTACAGCCAGAAGTGTCAGCGTGGTGCAAACGTGTGAAGCAAGCAGGCAACATCACCCCGGAGAAGCCGAGTGGTGGGATGGTCCTTTCGGAGAATTGCCATATGAATTGGACATGCTGCTTTAGCTGTGCAGCGATACTTATATCAGTGGTCACGTGAACATTCTCACACCCGTAGACGAGGTTCTGGACGTCCGCGCAGCACAGGCGCCCGCCAGGATTGTCGTATTGTAAGGGCAGCAGTGGCAGATCGCACAGCTACTGCAGCACATACAAGAAGGCTTGTGTGCTCAGACCTGTCAAAACGGACTACCGTGAACCGGTTATTAGCAGTGGGACTGCAGGCACACACACCTCTAGCCTGTCTTCCACAGCATCGACTGGTGCCGTCAGAGGATCACTTGGAAGATGGAATGGCGCACGGTAGTCTTCAGCGATGAAACCAGATTCCGCCTACACGCATGTGATGGTTGTTTGCAAGAAAGAACGTAGACCTAGTGAGAGCTTTCTCTTAGAGTGCATTTCTCCAAAATACACTTGGCCCACCCCAGGCCTTATGGTCCGGGATGCTATAAGCCTATGGTGTTTCTGGAGGAGGGGCTAACCAGCGCTCGGTACGTGCAGCATGTTGTTAGACCCGTTCTTTTGCCGGTCTTGCAGCAGGAAGGTGATATGGTGTTCCAACAGGATCACCTTCGCCCACACACTGCCAGCAAAACTAACCGTGCTCTGAAAGACGTGCAACATCTTCCACGGCCAGCACCATCCCCGGACTTGTCTCCAATCGACACTGTGGGGTATGTTGGGACGAGAATTGACTCGTACGACTCGTCAGCCAACAACTCTTACAGGTCGAGCAGGCGTGGCATAACGTATCCCAGGATAATATGCGCCATCTGTATGATCAACTATATGCCAGAGGCAGCGCCTACGTTGTCGCCTTGGAGACTACAGAACATACTAATATGGGTGTTTCGGCATGGCTCGATACCTGGTACCTCAGAACCACTTGTGCTATTAATCTGTACATGTAATCATTTCATGTACCCCATATGCACTGTTGCAACAATAAATCTTGAGCGAATTTGAAACCTGGGCTCTTATTAAAGAGTACGCCAAAGCAACCATGCAAATTTAGATTTGCTGTGAATCCCCTAAGTTCCTAAACGCCGGGATGGTTCACTTGAAGGAGCACGCCCAATTTCATTCTCATCCTTTTCCAGTCCAAGCTTGTGCTCCATATCTAATGACCTTGTCGTCGATGAGACCTTACACCCTCCTTCCTTCCCTTCTTTTCCCTGCACAATTACTGCAACCGACATCAACTTCAACCTTCTTAGTGCTGTCGAACCTTAGTCTTTCTCTTCTTCCCTATCTCACTTCCTCCTCAGTTAACGTATTTTTCAAGTCATTCATCTCTTAAAACTGCAGTCTGGTTCCTCAAGTTGTAGATAACCTTTCCTTCCCTTTGTTTTATCCCTGCTAGCTTCAGAATTTCAAGGAGTACGAGTTGCGTTAAATAAGAAAAGCAACACAATATCTCTTCTGAAAGCAGACTGGCTTTATTCATGATTGCAATACACCACATTATTTCCCACTCTTTTAGCTGCAAAACTCTATTTTTCAACATACCTCCGATCAATGAGACGGCCTTACGCCACCTTAGTGGGAGGACCTATACGCCCGCAAGGTACCACTCTACTGGTCGACGTCGGAACCAACGTCTTGCTACATCAATAACCTCCCCTCATCCACATCCTGCAGGGTGCATTGGCCCAAAGTGATATGCCCTAATTCAAACAGGGGATGACTAAAGTGTGGGCGTTCGCGCGTCGTGGGCTACATTGCATTTTCACCTCCACCCCTATGCCACCATAGGCAGGTTGTTCTTATCCCTACAGCGATGATTTCCAGACAGCAAGTGATATGTGTACCAAGTGCCAAGTGCCCACGAGACTCGGAGGGCCTTAGACACGGGTTCCCAGGTAGATGCCGTGTTTCTTAACTTCCGCAAGGCGTTTGACACAGTTCCCCACAGTCGTTTAATGAACAAAGTAATAGCATAGGGACTATCAGACCATTTGTGTGATTGGATTGAAGAGTTCCTAGATAACAGAACGCAGCATGTCATTCTCAATGGAGAGAAGTCTTCCGAAGTCAGAGTGATTTCAGATGTGCCGCAGGGGAGTTGCTATTCACAATATATATAAATGAGCTTGTGGATAACATCGGAAGTTCACTGAGGATTTTTGTGGATGATGCTGTAGTATATCGAGACGTTGTAACAGTGGAAAATTGTTCTGAAATGCAGGAGGATCTGCAACGAATCGGCGCATGGTGCAGGGAATGGCAATTGAATCTCAATGTAGACAAGTGTAATGTGCTGCGAATACGTAGAAAGAAAGGTCCTTTATCATTTAGTTACAATGTAGCAGGTCAGCAACTGGAAGCATTTAATTCCATAAATTATCTGCGAGTAGGCATTAGGAGTGATTTAAAATGGAATGACCATATACAATTATTCGTCGGTAAAGCAAATACCAGACTGAGAATCATTGGATTAATCCTAAGGAAATGCAGTCCGAAAAGAAAGGAAGCAGGTTACAGTACGCTTGTTCGCCCACTGCATAAATACTGCTCACTGGTGTGGGATCCGTTCCAGATAGGGTTGATAGAAGAGATAGAGAAGATCCAATGGAGAGCAGCGCGCTTCGTTACAGGATCATTAAGTAATCGCGAAAGCGTTACGGACATGACAAACTCCAGTGGGAGACTCTGCAGGAGAGACGCTCAGTAACTCGGTACGGGCTTTTGTTGAAGTTTCGAGAACATTTCTTGACCGAAGAGTCAAGCAGTATATTGCTCCCTCCTACGTACATCTTGCGAAGAGACCATGAGGATAAAATCAGAGAGGTTAGAGCCCACACAGAGGCATACCGACAATCTTTCTTTCAACGAACGATACGGGACTGGAATAAAAGGGAGAACCGATAGAGGTACTCAAGGTACCCTCCGCCACACACAGTCAGATGGCTTTCGGAGTATGGATGTAGATGTAGAAGTTTGGTTGAATCGATCCAGTTGTTTAGGAGGAAATACGAAACATACATGCATACATCCGTACGTACGTATGTACATCTGATTTTGTAATATGTATAGATGTATGGATTGAGGGCGGCATCAACAAATAATTTACCTAGGAAAATTCCATAAGCCTCTCTCATTTTTTTTGGCTAGAGGTATGCCAGGCGGAGGAGGAGGAGAAGGAGAAGGAATTGACGATCACTTTGTATGATGAAACTATTCCGCTAAGAAAACAGCTGAGAAATCTGTGTCTGGATGCTAACATTTGAATCAGAACCAGTACAACGTTACCCGAAAAGTGTAAAACCACTCGAAAACCAGACTCACTGAAATATACGCGTGGTGGATTGCTTTACAGGTATCGTCTTCCACTCTTGCCATGACGAGTGACCCGGAAGCCAGTAGGAAGTGAGGGAACGTAGCGCGCGGCCGCGCCAGCTGTGAAGCGCCGAGCTGCCCAGAGCCGGATGCTGGCTGGGCCCGTGGCTGGTCACTGTGGCCTCGCCTCACTTTCACCGAGCCTCTATCACGACGCACTCTGGACACCACTCCGCGACATCCTGCTTGAGGAATGGCTACATAAAAAGAATAGTAGGAAAAGCAGACGACAGACCAAGATTCATCTTGAGCAGATGTAACTCATCCACGAAGGAAGTCGATTACAAGGCCTTTTATCGACCGATTCTTGAGTATTGTTCATCAATCTGGGATCCTTACTAGTTAGAACTGATAGGAGAGAGGGAGAGAGAGAGAGAGAGAGAGAGAGAGAGAGAGAGAGAGATAGGAAGAAGAAGAAGAAGAAGAAGGAGATCCAATGAAGAGAGGCGTGTTACGGAGACGCTCAACTAAGTACAGTGGAAGACGTTACAAGAGAGGTGTTGTGCATCACGGAGAGGTTTCCTGCAGTAGAACTTCGCTAATCGGTTCTGTACGGGACCGGGAGCACGGTCCGAACACAAGAAGGTCCTATTATCAGAGGAACACTTTCATTGAGCCATAAAATCACAACACAGAGTCCACCATAAAAATGTATACACACTTTAAGGAACGAAAAGTATTACTTACGTGTTTATTTTGCATTTAATAATTGAGCACACATGTTGTACAGCCTTCAGTTTAGCACATGGTTACTTTAAATGTTTAAAATGTTCACCATTGGCGGCTACACACATAACAGAACGACGAGCGGTCGTCGCAACTACGTCAGTCAATGTTACACTGGATATCGCTGCACATGTCGCTGTAATCTACTGGCGAAGTTCCTTACACCTTTCACAGTTGCTCACGAGTAAAAATACATACGTGTCAGATCTGGCGGCCGTGGAGGGAACTCAGTGTGCCCTCTTCGTCCTGTACAATGCTCCGGGCCGGCCGGTGTGGCCGTCGGTTCTAGGCGCTTCAGTCTGGAACCGCGCGACCGCTACGGTTGCAGGTTCGAATCCTGCCTCGGGCATGGATGTGTGTGGTGTCCATAGGCTAGCTAGGTTTAAGCAGTTCTAACTTCTAGGGGACTGATGACCTCAGATGTTAAGTCCCATAGTGCTCAGAGCCATTTGAACCAATGCCCCGGAAAATTGCCATTCAGCAAAGCTCGTAATGTTGGTTGGCCGTGTGGTGGCTCCCCGTCCTATTGGTAGAAGACCTCTTCATCAGCTCCATAAAGCGCACGTACATCTAGCAAAATTGACGTGAATAACATTTCCAGGTACATTTCTCCAGTGACAGTGGCATCAATGAAAAAGGGTCCTGCTAAGCCCTTAGATGATAGTCCACACCCATATGAACCCCTGGTAGATTGATCGCTTTATCCACATAAACATGCGGATTTTCCGGTGCCCAGTACACACTGTTATGTCGATTCACGGTTCCATTAAGTTTAAGTTGTGCCTCGTCATTCCACACTACCCTCGTCACAAATTGTTCGTCAAATCAGTTTGCCGACACCATTCGCAAAATTGCATTCGGCGATCAGGATCGTCGTCATTAATCCCGTGCAGTAATCGTGGAATGTCAGCTTTCCACTTTGCAGCTTTCAGAATTCTTCGTACACTTGTACTGCTAATCCCCACTTCACGTGCACATTGAGGAGAATTAACAAACTTTCCCAACATGAGAGCCGACGAAGCAGGACATATATCTGTACGCTGTCTCCCTTATCTTCCTTTATGAATATCACAAATCCTCCCAAGCAGTTCAGACTTGTCAACGATTCTTTTAATTGTTAGGTGGGTTGGCGGTTCTGTTTCAAACTCCCGCCTCCACTGACGTTTCACTTCAGCGGAATTATCAAACTTGAAAAACCACTTCACAATACATTTTCGTTGTTCGAATGTCAAGAGTGCTCCAGCCATCTAGTTTTCTGAATACCGAGATGAAAGTACTAATATCTGTTGAACCAAGTTCAGCGGACTAGAGATGCACAGTTAACAATATGTTTATTCCTCGTACTCTGTCGTCATGGAATGGCGCTTTCTGATAACGCCATAAATCAAAGCGGGAGTGGCCGGCATACCATTTTAAAGCAAAAAGAAGGCATCGCATCCTTTATACATTTGCTTAAACTATTAATTTTACGTTGTTTCAAAATACAGAGCCACTCACGAGAAAAGGAAATGTTTGCGTAAAGAAAGATTTCACAGAATGATCGGCTGGCGTGTGTCCGCTTGATGTCATTGATGCAAGAGCTGTTTTTTTTTCTTTAATTTATTGGCTTCCAGGAAGTGCCCATGTAGCCATCTCAAAAGTGGAATGTCAGTTTTGACGATTCGAATGTAAGGACAACACAACATCCAGGCCCCGAGAGGAGAAAGCCTTCCACCAGGCCGGGAATCAAATCCCCGCCCCTTTGGTTAGCAGACTGCTGTGCTAGTAGCACAGCTACCAAGGCGGACAGATGTAAATGTTATCACTGGTCTTCTTGAAGACTGACCGTATTACAGTTACTGATTCATCGAATGAGCACTCCTTGAAGCAACAACTAGAGCAGTGTTAAATTCAAAGGTAAAACAGTTTTCGCGTGAAATCCTGGAAGTTGAAGTCTTCTGCAGGTTTTAAACGTTAAAACTGGGCTTGGCTAACTTTTCATTATGGACTTATTAAATTTAATAACGATGATATGGGTAACATTGTACTCAGGTACAGACTCCTTGGTAAGCATGTTCTGAAGATGGTTGTCAATCAACCGAACCGGTTATCAGAAAATTATAATATGATGTTTTATTGCAATCAAGGCTAATAAAAGAATTAACTGATAATACAGATCGCTGTATCTTCATCACCCGCAAATTCACTTTGTAAATGCCGAGCGGGCTTGTCTTGATCTGAAGTACTAGATTCGCATTTGGCCTCACCTGTCTTCTGACCGCATTCGTGGTCTTGCTTAGATCAATCCTTCACCAAGCTGCAACTCATTCTCCTGCCATTTAGAAGTTGAAGTCGGATACAGCTTTGCATTTAATATTATCGATATTTCCTCAGAAAAAGAAAGGAAGAAATAATGTTATGACTAAACTGGATTCGAGTAGCACGCGGGACGAGGCTATCCCCATTGATTATTTTTTAAATTTATTTGGCTTTCAGAGTGAGTACACTATTTAGCCATTAACAGTTAAAATTTCAGTTTCTTTAACTTAGACATGAACATATATGTACCCTGACTAAACGTTATTCCTTCGCTACCGGCTAAACAAAGGCAAGCTTAATGTCTAAGCACTGCAGTAATAAAAATCAAGTTAGAAAAGTCACTACTCTTTACGATGTAAATGATTTTTAAGTAAAAATAGTGATTGCATTTTGTCTACAGTTGTGTGGTCAGAGTTTGGAATTCCTCACGAAAATAAATCTTGCTAGGCATCGAAGCACTGCGCTATCATTCAGGTTTTTTTGAGTCATCAGTCCTCTGACTGAATTTCTCTTGTGTGCCAATCCCTTCATCTCAGAGTAGCACTTGCAACCAACTTCCTCAATTATTTGCTGGATGTATTCCAATCTCTGTCTTCCTCTACAGTTTTTGCCCTCTACAGTTCCCTCTAGTACCATAGAAGTCATTCCATGGTGTCTTAACTGATGTCCTATCATCCTATCCCTTCTTCTTGTCAGTATTTTCCACATATTCCTTTCATCTCCGATTCTGCCCAGAACTTCCTAATTCCTTACCTTATAAGTCCACCTAATTCTCAACTTTCGGCTGTAGCACCACATCACAAATGCTTCGATTCTCTTGTTTTCCGGTTTTCCCACAGTCCGTATTTCGCTACCATACAATGCTGTGCTCCAGACATACATTATCAGAAATTTCTTCCCCAAATTAAGCTGTATGTTTGATACTAGTAGACTTCTCTTGGCCAGGAATGCCCTTGTTGTCAGTGCCAGTCTGCTTTTGATATCCTTGCTCCGTACGCCATTAGCTTTTTGGAAATTTGTGGTAGATTCCTATGTGACCAAACTGCTGAGAACATTGCTCCCTAGTCTTACAGACTACTTAATCTAACTTAAGCTAATTACACTAAGGACAACATTCATGCAGGGAGGATTCGAACCTCCGACAGGGGGGGGGGGGGGGGGGGGGCGGCGCGCGAACCGTGCATGACGCTCTAGACCGCGCGGCTAACCCGCGCGGCCCGCCATTGGTTATTTTGCTGCCTAGGTAGGAGAACTCCTTAATTTCGTCTACTTTGTGACCATACTGATGTTAAGTTTCTCGCCGTTCTCATTTCTGCTACTACTCATTACTTTCGTCTTCCTTCAATTTATTCTATATTAGAAGACTAACAATGCTTGTTGGGAATGTAATCCTAAGACTGATAAATTCTGGGAGGAATTGATCTCGGTGTTGTTCGCACTTCGGCAAGGCGAAGATCAACTGATTAATGTCCCCAAATCTGAGTTGTTGCAGTCACATGGGTCAGAATTCCTAAGTTGTAGACGAAATAAAGGAAAAGGAAAACTGCCGTGATTAAATCTCATCTTCGTGGTCGTATAAATAGCTCCGCGGTGTACAGATATGTTGTGAAACCACCAAAATGCAGCAGTATATAAGGAGCGTCCGGCTTCTGTCCAAGTACTCTACGAGGCAGCAGACCGTGCTGGTGTAGCGTACTTAGCGACCGCCAGAGGTCCACTATGCTCCACTTTCAGATAAGGGTCTACAGACAGTGGTTTCGCTCCGCTTGTGATTTTTGCCGCGGGAGCGGTCTCCACTGCCAGCCGACTTGTCGCAGATTCTCTCTCTCTCTCTCTCTCTCTCTCTCTCTCTCTCTCTTCTCACTTGTCACAAAAATTTCGACTGCAGTAGGCTGGCCTGTTTGCAGCCAAGCACGTCCGCCGCCCGACTACTCGCATTCTTGGCTTTTTGCCTGGCGGAGAGGGAAAGTTCTGGATCACGTGTCCTGGATACAGAGACCAGAATATATGCAACACGGCTACCTGAAACGACACCTTTTTTGACAGGAGAACTCCCTAGTTTAAATCGTCATTTGCGGGTCTCGAATGGGTAACTCAGAAATAATTAGCAAACGCTGGAATCGCCTTTTTGCCGACGGTGGGTCGTGAGAAGAGCTTTTAATCTTTAACGTGTTGCCACCAGGGAAATGACTACCTGAAGATGTTGTCACCTAAAGAGCGAAATTGGCAATAAAATGAATAATACTCAACCTGTAGCGGTTTATCCTAACATTAATAAGAAATAATTAGTATTGCTTGTTGCTTTGTGGAAGTTCAGCACATTTAAGTATTGGACTGAAGATGACTGCTTAGCATTTTCTCGCATCTGATGCAATTATAAATTTTAACAAGACGAATTTGTAGTAATGTTAAGTGCAGAGTCTAATTTGCTTCTTAATGTCAAATTAATTTCAATATGTCTTTTAGGCAGTTCTTGTTATATTTTAACAATGCGCAGTATCAGTATTTTTTCTCTTCCGTCCTACCTTCCTCCTCCCCTACTCATCACTCATGACACGTGTATCTGCATCTTGCACACTGAGTTCAGTGTAATGCTAGATGCCACGAAATTTTCTTAAAAGTGTACATTTGTGCTGTTACCTCCATTGTATAACTTTACCTGCGTTTAATCAGGTATTATTTTATAGTTTCAATAATATCGAGCTATGTAATTTCAGTATTCAGGTACAAATTCAAGTGTTTTTGTTTTTAATATTTTTCTATCTTTATCATTTAAATGGTCCAAATGGCTCTCAGCACTATGGGACTTAACTTCTGAGGTCGTCAGTCCCCTAGAACTTAGAACTACTTAAACCTAACGAACATAAGGACATCACACATATCCACGCCCGCGGCAGGATTCGAACCTGCGACCGTAGTGGTCGCGCGTTTCCAGACTGTAGCGCCTAGAACCGCTCGACCACCCGGGCCGGCTATCATATAAAGAAATGGTTATTTATTAATGTTTTTATTTTATTTGTAGATCTGACGATAATAGTTGTTTATCATCGAAGCTAGTAATCAACCCTTAATATTTGCACTGCAGAATTTAGTAATAAATACCTTTAAAAACCTCTCGGATAAGAGTATCATCCATTATAAAAATAACACCTCGTTTATGACTCCTGTGAATCCGCTTGAAATGAAAGTCTGTTACACGCTATTACTACTTCAACTGTTTCTGCTTCTGTAGATTCGTTAACTGTGATTGTTAGTTAACATACGCTGCGTTTTATAGGTAAATGACTTTGTTGGTTGATAAGGCAACACCTCTAAGTATTCTAAAATCATTGTTATTCGGTTTTAGCCATTCGAACTGGGGTGCTTGCTCTGTTAGGCATTGCTGTAGCTGCCAGAAGAGTAATCTGGGTGTTTTAGAAAGATTCATCCGATTTCCCAAAAAAGTCCGCACGAAGAAAATTTGGGTCAGCTTTAACTTACGCAAAGGAGAACTACTTTTATTTTTATTTTAAAAAGAATCATCCGAATTTCTAGCGATGTAACTTTACAAAAATGCACTTAGCACCATGGAGTATTTCTTACAATTAACTTTAGGATCAAAGCTTTCGTTTACCTTTTATAAATGTTTAATGTGTCTTACAACGGACGCATTTCACACATCTTGGCGATAGTCAGGCTCGTCCGTTATTTTTGTGAGCGTGTAGAGAGTTAACGTATGCCCTGCTCTTGCTGGAAAAATTGTTAGAATGGGAGGCACGTAGAGGGAGTTTCTCACGAACCCTCATATACCGTCAGATCAAACGATCTAGGAAGCTAATGGTGAGTATTGAGAAATCTGCGCGTCCATTATGGCCAATGCAGGCATCTTATTGGTAATAAACGGTTTTACACGAGGGGTGACATGGCGGTGGTGCTCCGTCCCGCATAGAAATGAAATTTTTAGCAGCCTCTCGCAATTGTGGAAAAAGCCAGATGAACGCTTGAGCTAACTGCGTCAGGAAGAACCGTAATGGCAACCACACAAACCACCGACGTACAACTGGTGCTAAGCAAAACTTTCAATTTAGATTCATAAGTTCTCACTTCTTACTTTATCAGTCCATTTAATGTTAAACTACCTTCTATAACTCCACGTCTCAAACTGTTGGATATCTTCTTTTATACCTTTTCCACAGCCCACGGTTCATTTCCATACAATACTGTGCTCTAAACGTACATTCTCAGAAACGTTTTCCTCAGGTGAAGGCCTACGTTTGATACCATATGACTACTTTCAGCCAGGAATGCCCGCTTGCCTGTACTAGTCTGGTTTTTATGTCCTCTTTACTTCGTTCGTCAGCCGGCCGGAGTGGCCGAGCGGTTCCAGGCGCTACAGTGTGGAACCGCGCGGCCGCTACGGCCGCAGGTTCGAATCCTGCCTCGGGCATGGATGTGTGTGATGTCATTAGGTTAGTTAGGTTTAAGTAGTTCAAGGTTCTAGGGGACTGATTACCTCGGAAGTTAAGTCCCATAGTGCTCAGAGCCATTTGAACCATTTTGAACTTCGTTCGTCATCTGTTATTTTACTTCCAAGGCTACATCATTCCTTCATTTCGTCTACTTTCTGGCCACCAGTTTTAAATTTATCACTAATTTCATTTCTGCTGGCCGTGTTGGTTGTCAGCGCGGCTCCCTCCCCTCCCCCCCCCCCCTCCTCCTCAGAGGTTCGAGTCTTCCTTCGGGCATATGTGTGTGTGTGCCTGTGGTCCTTAGCGTAAGTTAGATTAAATAGTGTGCAAGCTTAGGGACCGATGACCTCAGTAGTTTGGTCACATAAGACCTTACCACAAATTTCCAAAATTTCATTTGTTCAAGTCCTCATTACCTACTTCTTTCTTTCTTTCTTTCTTCCTTCTCTCTTTCCAACTACCTGCCCCAATTATCCCTTATATTCTTTATATTCCTTCACCTAAAACCACTTTCCAACCCCTATGCTTATTAGATTATCATCTACCTTTACATACCGATTGACCCGTTCAACATCCGTACATACTTTCTCTTCATCTTGTGACTTCGGTATGTGACGTCGGTATGGACTCCTGTTATGAGAACAACCGCATCACTGAACTGTTCACAGTATCTCAGTCTCTGCCCTACCTTTCTACTCACAACGAATCTTACCGCTCTCTGATATTACCCTATTGTCGCCAGACCAGAAACCTTTATCTACTTCCTATTTAGCTTCACTAACCCGTAATATATCTAGATTGAGCCTTTGTATTTCCCGCTTCAGATTTTCTAGCTTCCCTGCGAAGTTCGAACTTACCGCATTACACACACTGCTCGTCGAATGTTACTTTCTCGTTGGATGCTTATTTTTCTCACGGATACCTCCATTTGGCAGTGCTCTCCCCGAGGTCCAAATGAGGGACTAATCAGGAATATTTTTGCCAACGGATAGATCATCATAAAGCTTATGCTTTGAATGCAATGATTTCTGTTGCCTTCTTCGTGTCGTTGATCGTTACTGATCCTTCCACCGCTTGGAGTCGGTTTCCCATCCCAAAACACGAGAGTGCCCTGAACCTCTGTCCGCTCCTTTGCCAAGGCTGTTGGCAGATCGAGGCAGGCTCTTTATACTGTGAGTCTTCGACCGTGATGATTGATAATTTTTATTCATAATTTAAGCAGTGACTGAGAAAAAAATATAGTCTTATGAAATAGTATAAATCTTTGTGATACATATGCATTTTCTGAGCACAGGGAGGTGATTTCAGCCCACAGTACCTGAAATGAAATTATCGTATGGCACTGATGGCCGAGAACCGTATCTGAGGAAGTTCGGCCGCTGGGTTGCATGTCTTTTCAGTTGACGCCACATTGAGCGACTTATGCGTCGATGGCGATGAAATGATGATGACGACAACACATCACCGGTCCCCGAGCGGAGGAAATCTCCGGCCTGGACGGGAATCGAAACCGGGTCCGCTGCATGGCAGTCAGACTCACTAACCACTAAGTTACGAACTGACAATGGTCAATCTCGTGTGGTTGTACCTCGTTCGTTGCAGTCGGAAATCCTGCGTTTACTGCACGCTGGTCATTGGGGTATAGTGCGGACGAAGCAATTAGCGCGGACAATAGTAGTTCAGTGAGCTAGATTCATATTTTCAGAATCAAACATGCATGATATTGCAGTTGGCAGACAGAATTACTTTGAAATCTTACACGGAAGGTTAAGCCAAACAAGAAGTTTAATGGAGTGGGGAAGTAGATGGGAGGAGGGGCATGCAAGACATCGAGAGAGCATAGCGGAATTGTGGGCATAAATGCTGGTGCCTCGCATGTAGGAAGATGTTGGGCGTGTTTGAATTGTGTGGGTACCGGTAACTAACGCGGAAATGAGTCACTGCTTGTCTCTGGAGAGAGAGGGAGAAAACTGGAACGAGGGGCCCTCTCCAGAAAGGCGCGCACCTTAGCGGTGGCCGTGTGGGCCGCGTGAGTGGGAGTGGGGGCTGCATGCATCGCTTCCTGGCTCTGGTTCTCTCTCTCTCTCTTTCTCTATCTCTCTCTGCCCCCCACCTCTCTCTGCCCCTCTGTCTCTCTGCTCCCCCCCCCCCCCACTCCCACTCCAGATAAAGGAGCTGCGTCTCCACTTGATCAGCTCACGATGTGTGAACCAGCAAGAGGCGAGGAATCGCCCAATTTCGAAACTGTTTGCCAGTGAGCCCCCAAGTCTGTAAAATGATTTCCTAGAGAGACCCCACATATGAGGGCGTACTGAAAAGTAATACTACGAATTTTTTATGTGAAACCTCTTAAAACTTTTTAAATAAAACAAACCTTATTGACATTCTACATCTTCATTCTTCATGTCTACATATTTATTTCCCAACATAGTGACCCTGGCGAGGAACATTTCTCCCAACAAGAGAACAGTTTGTGGGTACCTGTTACTGTAGTACTTTTTACTCTGTTGAGCGGGGCTTTAACCTCACTTGCTACTTGCACCGCTACACCGCCAAGATAGTGAAGTCCTCGAATATGTTGTTTACGTTTTGGAAACAGACGACAATCGGATGTGGTCAAGTCGGGCCTGTATGGAGGATGATCGATGACAGTAAACCCAAGGCGTCGGGTTGAAGAAGGAAACTCGATTACTGCACGTTGTTTTCACGCACCGACATAGTTAAGGCATACACCGCCATGTTACACGGTACAATACAGAGCTCTCTAGTGGCAGATGGCTGAAAAAATGCAGACATGAAAATGAAGATGTAGAATGTTAACAGCGTTTGTTTTATTTAGAAAGCTTTAAAAGTTTTCATATAAAAAATTCGGAGATATTACTTTTTAGTATGTCCTCGTGAAAATAAATAAAATAAATATATTTATTGTCTTTGTTCCTTTATTTTCACAGTAGACACTTCCAGTTTGTGTGCTAAAACTGATAATTCCTTTGAAACGTCTGGCACCTTCATTATTAAAACAGAAATGGGTGAAGTTCTGTTACTATGAAATTAATTACTGCATTGTTGAAATTCGTTAAGAGTGCTACACTACGTTACCGAAATGTCTTTTGGCAGTACAGAATTTTTTTCTCTAAGAATTACTGAAAACAAATAAAGTGTTACTATTTATAGCCAAACTTTTTTTGTAGTTTACATTGCTGCTTGTTTTCCACTTCTTGTTACTGAAATTGCTATGTCGAGATCAGACTTATTTCGAAGACCTTATGGTTCTGCATGAAGAGACGGAAGATGTATTCACCAAATATATTTCTTGTATTTTACTTTTCTTAGACACATATGGCTCATAAGGAGATCTACGTAAAAGTGAATTTGCCTTTCAATCTCCATTTGAAGCGATGCTGGCAGGTCATGAACTCTGTTCATGAGGTCATGAACTATGTTCATGACAACGCAGCTATGAAATTTCCTGGCCAGTTAAAGCTATGTACCCGATCGGGAATCGAACTCGGAACCTTGCCCTTCACAGGAAACATTCTTACTTCAGCCACAAGCCACAACCCGTCCTCAAAGCTTTCCTTTAACTCCCTCCTACCTTCCATACTTAACGATGCTGGACAAGCATTGCCCTGTGCTGTAGCTAAATAATTTTTTCCACGATACCTTTTCTTATGCAGTGCTAGTCCCGCAAGTAAGTCTAAAGAAAAGTAAGAGCGAATTACTGACAGATGTAAAGCTGTGATGGCTTGTCGTGAGTCGCGCCTGAGTATCTGAGATTTTTAAGAGAATTTTACATGACAAGCAAGATCCCATACTCGAGTCCTAGTCCAGTACACTGTTTTGATGTGCCACGACATTTTAAACGCCGCACACTCTGCTCCAAAATGCTACTATACATCACGCAGTCCTCACAGAAGCTTGTAATGCTAGTCTCAAACCATATATTTCAAGTGGGAACGCCATAGAGCTCTCACATGTTCCTACATCTGATAGGAAGCCTTTGGAAACCACTCTGAACACCATGTTTCGATCGGCGCCCGCGTCCCCGCTTTCGCACAATGTCGAAAAAATTGGAAATTTGTGTTAAGTTCCTATGGCACGAAGCTCCAGAGATCATCGGTCCTAGGCTTACACACTACTTAATCCAACTTAAACTAACGACAACACAGACATACACCCATGCCCGAGGGAGGACTCGAATCTCCGACGGGGGCAAGTCGTGCGAACCGTGACAAGGCGCCAAGACCGCGTGGCCATCCCGCGCGGCCACCATGTCGAAAACGGCACCACGATATGTTCCGTCGACCGACTTTCTACACTGATCAGCCAGAACATTATAACCACCTACGTTATAGCCGGTATGTCCACGTTTAGCACGGATAACTGCGGCGACTCGTCGTGGCATGGAAGCAATGAGGCCTTGGTAGGTCGCTGGAGGGAGCTGGCACCCCGTATACACACATACGTAACCTAATTCCCGTAGATGCTGGGAGTGGGACGACGATCTCTGACGCTACGTTTAACCACATCCTAGATGTGCTCGATCGGATTCAGTTCTGGCACGTTGGGAGGCCAACCACTCCATCACGCTCCAGGCCTAGTGACGTAGCGCATTATATTGTTGAAAAATGCCACTGCCATCGGGAAAGATGATCGTCATGAAGGGCTCTACGTGGTCTACAACCAATGTACGATACTACTTGGCCGTCATGATGCCTTGCACGAGTTCCTCGGGACAGATGGATGCCCACGTTAATGCTCCCCATAGCGTAATGGAGTAGCCGCCAGCTTGCCTCCGTCCCGCAGTACAGGCGTCAAGGACTGTTTATCTGAAGGATGACGAATTCGCGCCGTCCCATCGACATGATGAAAAAGGCTCAAATGGTTCAAATGTCTCTGAGCACTATGGGACATAACTTCTGAGGTTATCAGTCCCCTAGAACTTAGAACTACTTAAACCTTACTAACCTAAGGACATCACACGCACCCATGCCCGAGGCAGGATTCGAACCTGCGACCGTAGCAGTCCCGCGGTTCCAGATTGCAGCGCCAGAACCGCACGGCCACCGCGGCCGGCTGGTGAAAAAGATATCGGGATTCATGAGACCATGCAATGCTCCGCCACTGCACCAACGTCCAATGCCGGTGGTCACGACCCATTTCAGTCTTAGTTGCCGATGTCGTGGTGTTAACATTGGTACATGCAAGGGGCGTCGGCTGCGGATGCGCATCGTTCGGAGTGTTCGGTCACTGTGTGTCCAGACACACTTGCACTCTGCCCAGCATTGAAGTCTGATACTAGTTTCGCCACAGTTCGCCACCTGTCCTGTTTTACTCAGCCTATGACGTCCGACATCTGTAATGAGGGGTGTCCGCCCAACCCCACGACGTCTGGACGTGGTTTCACATTTGTTTCGCCATGTGTTCAAGACAAAGACTACAGCAACCTCGAACACCCGACAAGTCGTGCAGTTTCCGAAATGCTTTTGCCGAGCCTCCGGGCCATCACAATATGCCCTCGGCCAAACTCACATGCGGTATATCGCGCGTCTTCTCCGTTCCACACACGGACAGCACGCTCACTGATTCTACATGCGCCGCCCGTGTGTTTGATTAGCAATCCTTCCTCGCCAGGTGACGCTGCTATCGCCTGGACGGTTTCATATCGATAGTAGGTCGGTGGTCATAAAGTTCTGGCTCATCAGTGTGTATTCAGGACAAAAAGCATGGGCTATTGCAGTGAGTAGCATTTAGGACCGTTGTAGATGTAACGGCTCTAGGTGAACAGAAAAAAGTGAACATTCCGTGGTAAAGTGACGCCGTAAGTTCGCACTTGAGGACCGTTAGAGCGATGTCGGTTTTTTGCGTGAGGGGCTGTAGAGAGCGTGGCTGCGGTCTGAGGAGCGGCTAACGAGTAGCGTGGTGTTGGCGGAGCAGCGGCTGCCAGTAAGTGGCGGCGAGGAGGAAGCCAGAGCATCAGCGCGGTCCGTCGCGTGCTGGCTGACGTTCTGCAGGCAGATGTGTGCGCGGAGGACGGCTGCACGTGACGGGCCGGTCGGGATAAACAAGGAAAGGCTTGTGCATTCTTCGTAAGACATGAGCAGCGTAATAAACGTATCCCTTGTGTGGGATGATTTTATTTCCAAGTCAACATCTACATCAATACGGTTACCTGAAATCATCAGCAGAAGAGTATTTTCTGAATTTTAATCATATAATATTATAAACCGTTGTGCCACTCTATGTATTGCACAGTCATATACTCACGCACATACTTGAGAACAACTCGTAGGATGAGACGCTCGAGAGGAACGTTATACTTTATACAATAAGACCACGATTTCGCCAAACACCCACGTACTCTGCGGTACTTCTATGAATGTAGGTGCATTGCAGCCGTCACTCACTGCGTTCAAAGCAATAGTCGGAGCGGAGATTATGCTACGCGCTTGTAGGAGATTGTACTACGACGTTGCAGGAGATAGTCACATTTTTGTCTCACTAAGAAGATCATTAACAGTGAAAGTAATTCTGTAACGTGATACTGTAACGTGAATTTGAGTTTGTACTGCTGCTGTTATGAGTGATTTCGAAATGAAACCATTGGAGTAAGACCCGCGTTTGATGTAAATTTATTAAACTTTAGGCCCATTTTTGCTTGTTGTTTAGCACTGTAATTTGTTTCAGGCATTGTGATCTCAAGGAAGTTTCGAGATGTGGGATTATGTCTAGGAAAAATGCGAGATTGTTTTCAAATATATCTCATGAAATGATGGGTGGCTGAAAAGTTTATATCACAGTGGTTCCAAACTGAATCCATAACTGCAAAACAATCGATTGTTCACTTCGTGGCCATTTCTTCTTGTATTCCTTGCTTACTATGATGATAAAGGTTAATACCGTGAAAAATTTTCAAATCGATTTTTTCTTATATTGTTGGAACTCAAAGGATTAAACAAGAGCCCAATGGGCACACACGAAGCATAAAAGACGTAAAGTGCTGAATTCTATAATGGACAGCCGGCCGTTGTGACCTAGCGGTTCTAGGCGCTTCAGTCTGGAACCGCGCCACCGCTACGGTCACAGGTTCGAATCCTGCCTCGGGCATGGATGTGTGTTATATCCTTAGGTTAGTTAGGTTTAAGTAGTTCTGAGTTCTAGGCGACTGATGACCTCAGAAGTTAAGTCGCATAGTGCTCAGAGCCCTTTTAAAAGGAAATAATTTCAACGTAAATTTTGAAGGAAAATGATAATTACTGCACTGCACTTAATAATAATCGTAGATCAGACAGAATATTCAGACACTTGCTACTTCTGTGAAATTAATGGTCATAATAATGAGCATAGCCTCTTTGTGCTTAAATGAACCATCTCTCGCTATGTTGAAACATATCGTACTGATAAGTAGTATCATTCTATTTCGGAGCTCGTGAAGTTTTTCTCGGCGATCCTCAAGACTTCTAGGCTAAAGCTAAAGTATACTCTAGAAGTTATGGACCATCGTTCAGTATACAACGTAAAATCAGGCAACGAGCTGTTTGCTCTTGAAGTGCAATGTGTGTGTGTGTGTGTGTGTGTGTGTGTGTGTGTGTGTGTATGTGTGTGTTTGTGTGTGTGTGTGTGTGTGTGTGTGTGTGTGTGTGTGTGTTTCCTGGGAACATCCGGATACGGCCGTGATGTACTCATACACGGCGTAAACGGTACAGCAGACGATTAGATGAGGGCAGTGTGGAGCAGAGAGCAAGTCACACACCAACTCTGCGTTTCACCGTTATTAACAGAATGGCGGCAAGCAATGGGCAACTCTCATCCACTAGCCAGAGCAGGTTACACGCGACGTAAATGAGCAGATATTGCTAAAGATCTTTCGTGCTGCTCTCTAGTGGCATCTGCTTTACCCTTAAACACTCATGAAAAAGCCATACTCCAAGCACGGAAAGACGTGTCACTGTGAAAGCAATAAAGTGGGAAGTTTTCGGAAAGATTGGGATTCAAAGCGCCTCTTGTGATTTGAGTTTTCTATTTGTCTCTAAATCATTTAAGGCAAACCGTGGAGTTGATTCTTAAAACGATTCACCCACTCTAACTGAAGAAATAAATGAGTGTTAGGGTTTACCTTCCTTGCTATAGCGAGGCTGGTGGAGACAGTTCTCCATCTGAGTTCTTTTTCCAGCCTAATGATCTCCATGCCGTCTTCCCTGGAAGCTTGTACGGAGGATGGCTACAGTGCAAGCAGACACATTAGTGTGCATGTATTTATTCACAACATCGATGTATCTATTTTCTAACTCACTGTGTAACGACACAGTTATATCAAGACAGTAACATACATTTAAAGTCACTCACTTGCGAAGCATTGAAGCACAGCCTAAAGTTTAATCGCTAGTTTGTTAACCTCAAACCATAATAGGATTTGGAATATTTCAAAATATGCGCCACTTTCGTGGGACTGTAACCAGTAACGCCATCTGTTGGGAGCGTAAGAAACTGTTTATGTAATTACTGTCTGAGCACTTTAGTATTTGTGGATAATATTATTTGTATAATCAATTGGAAAGTTAAACTATACTGAAACGTAGAACGTGTGCTTAAAAACTATGTAAAATATTTATTGTATTTGTGTGAGAGCTGCACTAGTTAGGCTAAGTCTTCTATTTTATAGTAACAACTGTTGAAGTAATATCTGTGCAGTAGGTTTCTTGTGACAATGACGTATGCCCTGTGTGGGACTGTTAGCATTCTATGATGATCGATGAAATACGTATGGAGGAATGTTTATGAAGTGACTATATATGGAGATACTACAAGGAGAGATGAACCACTATGTAATAATTATTATAACACAGACTAAAAGGAACGAGGGAGGATATGGAAATTATTCATCTGCTACTAAACAGCGACGTCACAGCAAAAATCCAGCAAGTTATTATAACTCGTAAAGTGCACATTCCCACTGACGCTTTACGTTCACATTCTGAGACTAAAGGGATAAAATATAGTGTAATCAACTGATTTCTTTTACTATTTTCACAACCCTTCATTATAAATTATGTCGGCACTCAAGCAAAAAGTTTTATTAGGTGCATGCTGTTGCAGTAATTGCAGTAAATCATACTGCATGAATAGTTACTTTGATTAGTCCATGAATAGCATTTAACGCGAGTGCGTAACAGTGTCAAGGATTAATGCAGTTATTATTATGTGATCCAGTGGTTCAACGTAACGCATCGTTAACTACTCCACGTCAGCCTTCCATCTGTGACAGCTCTTTCGTTTCATTCTAATTACCAGTTCTGAGTAAGTGATCATGAAACTGGAATAATTTTACCGTGCGTACAGAAATTTTATTATAACTGGCTATCGGATAGCCCAATGTTATCTCAGTCATGTTTTCAATAAACTGACACATTTTATAGTAAATACCGATGACCGCGTTACAATTCGATACTGAATTTTCCATCTATTAATATTGTTAAAGATCTTTCGTGTTTAAGGGACATCACAATTCACAGCCGGCTGCCTAAACATGCTTTGGAATCGATCTCAAATTCCCAGTGGAAATATCTGGAAGGAAACAGTACTGTTGAGCTGCAGTTCTCTGAGTGGGTTCAAACAGCTTGACTTCAGCCAGATACACGATAATTTTTCTTCGTTGGTATAGAGAACACTCGAGCTCTTGTAGAGGTATTGGCTATTTTTCCTTGTTACAAATAATCCATTCCCTTGCGTACTGTGCTCGAATGCAAAACAGAACCATGAAAATTTGTTAACTTATTGAGCAACACGAGTGCTTCGGACGTTCGACGTGGAGATACCGTTGTCCATTACGTTTCGCCCAATAATTACACCGGAAAACTCGGAAAACTTCATGCACAAAATATGAGGTGCAATTGAAACTGTGAAGACTTTGGATTAGAAAGTTTACATTATGCATCTGGACGTGCTACTGATTGATGACGAAGTCTCCAGTCCCGTAGTTGCACGAGTAATGGTTATGCACTTACTTAGCAAGTGTTGTCTTAAGTAAAGTAACAATATTTTCGTACATACATATCTGCATTTCGCGGTTACTCGCAAGAAAAATTTCTTAGCATCTGCTCTGTTATACTAACATATTATTGTACGTACGAGTATATCCATTTCCCGCAGTTGATCCTTTCAGGTGCAAAAAATCTGCTTCTGATGATTGTCATTATACTGGAAATAAATCATAGGTACGGACTTTTTTTTTACAGTTCTATACATAAATCATTTTTTATTGTTAGGCTCTGATATTCCCGTATTTGGTGCTATTTTCCAAGAGAAGTTTATTAGCTTTGATGTTTTATCTTTTCCTGTAAAAAACCTCTTTACTGACCAACAAGTACAGAAATTGTCATACGTCTCGTAGTGCTTTCGGGCGAATTAGAAAAAAAGGAAAACTACAGATTTGAAACCACCACTGAAACAGAATCCAAAAAAAAGCTAGTAATCTTCGCATGAACTGTTGTCAGGCCTGATAATCATCAAACTAATTTGGAACGTGTTATAATAGAATATGCTTGGCGATGGTTTTGCAAAACAAAGAAAACTTGTGTAATATTGAAAAAAAAGGATCATCCCCTAGTTTTAGAACAGATTTTTCTCGAATTTATGAACCAACAATGATTTGTGGTTGGAATTCTTAGTGATGGGTGTCTTTCACGAACGGCGATCATGTTTTTTGTGGAATAAGTAATGATGTCAGCTGATCTTTAATTGCACTTTGAATATTAACCGACAGGAGAGATTCAATTGAAACTGACAGTAAAAGATATACAAGATGCATCCAAACTGCATCCACTAAATTTCAGGAGTTATTTACACATGTTTGACTATTTTTGTATAACGATTCCGTGGTCTCCGGTCAAACGTTACAGAGGAATTGCATTTCGTTCAACTTCTTACCTCTGTTTACCCTTTGTATCTCATCACCATCACCATCATCATCATCATCATCATTTGTATCTGTATTCCACTAAAAATCTGCACAGCAGTGCAGATGTCTACGGGACGCTCTGTGAGCCTTGTTTGGGAACAAACTTACTTTATTCACTCACGATATTTGGTGCTGACAAAAGTAATAGCCACTTTACCCTGCGTCTTCCAGCTTGCGTGCAGTACTACTCGGTTTTGTCTCGGAGTTTGGTTTTCCGGTAATATTTGTTCTACGTGTAACAGTGATACATAGCAGCCTAGGCAGGTTTACTGACGAACAAGTTCGCCGATACGCACGTCGTGTATTGGTTCGCTGAAGGCAGTGGAAAGTCGGCACAACGGTGCCGTGGTAGCAGACCTATTCTCACAGCGACGGCAGTCACTAGACAGAATCTGTTCATCTGTACGTTGCTCTGAGTTTCATGTTGTGCATTTTTTTGATTTCTGTGTGTTTCTTCTTTAAAAAGCACCATGGTCGCCTTTTGGCCGTAAAATCATTTATTTGTATATCCCACTTTTGCAGTTTCGGCCATGTGGCTGTTATCGAGTGGAAAGAATTGTGCCTTAGCGCATGTTAAAACGCGGCAATAAAGTAATGAGACTGATGTGAAAAAAATGTTGCTTGCCGTTTTAGTGAAGTTTTGTGTTCTCTCCTTCAAAGTAGTTCCCTTCTGATGGCACACACTTTTTCCAGCACTTCTAGCATTGATGGTAACATTTCTTGAGCTGATCTTCTGTAATATCCTCCAAGATCCTCGTCACAGCTTTTTGGACAAATTATGTGTTGTTTGAAAAAGGTCTCCCTTGACCGCCGTTTTGACTCTTGGAAATATAAAAAAAGTCGCCCGGAGCGATATCTGGTGAATACGGTGGCTGTGGTAGTACTGAAATTTGTTTTGAGGTTAAAAATTGCTGTACTGACAGAAGTATGGGATGGCGCATTATCGTGCTGCAGAATCTAATTAACAGCAATGTTGGCACGGACACAAAGAACTCTTTTACGAAGTCTTTCTAAATTTCTTTGTAGTAATATTGGTTAACTGTTTGTCCAGGAGGCACCCACTGTTTATGAACTATTCCCCTGGAATCAAAGAAGCACACAAGCATGCATATCACTTTTGACTTTGACATGCCAGCTCTTTTTGGTCTGGGTGATCCCTTTGAGCACTATTGTAAACTTAGGCGTTTTGCCTCTGGATCGTACCGAAAAAAACCAACTTTCATCACTAGTGATAACATGGCTCAACAATTCTGGGTTGATTTCCGTTTGCTCTTACCGATTGGCTGCCACATTTTTCCGTGTTTCTCGCTGTTGTGGTGTGAGATTTTGGGGGACCATTTTTGCACAAATCTTTCTCATACCAAGATCTTCAGTTATTATTAGACGAACCGTTTCTCGATTGATGTTCAGTTCTTCTGCAATCATTTTCACGGATAATCTTCGATCAGATCGCACGAGTTCACGCACCCTGGCCAAGTGGAGGTTGATGGTCGTCCACTGCGATCTTCATCTTCAACATTCGTTCTGTCTTCACTAAACATTTTATGCCAACGTAAAACTTGACATAACCTCCTCTTCAAAAGCCTTCTGAAGTTTACCGTAAGTTGCTGTCGCGTTTTCACCCAATTTAACGCAAAAAGAAATGGCATACCTTTGCGCAATATTATGCGGTTCCATTTCCGTGACGAGTGACAAAAACACTTGTTAACTTATTACAGCACAACTCACGACTGAGCAATTGCATCGATGTGCTGCTTGGACTAGAAGCAGCTTATAGACCAAGGTAAAGATATTGTGCCTATGCAAGCCTGCAGGGTTCCCACATCTTGCAAAGAAAATCAGTTTCATTACTTTATTGTCGCACCTCGTAAATGCTTGTCATCGTCACATCCGAAGCTGAGTCTGTAACTGTAAAAATTTAGCGTTCATAAGGTTAAATATCCAACTTACGGAGTGACAATGACACGCATGTAGGTTATATGATTTTGACATGTGCTAAGACGCAATTATTTCCATTTCATAATGGCCACATGACCAAAACTGCAGTCTTGGGTCGTAGAAATAAATGATTTTACAAATGGTGACCGTCTGTAATTTATAAAATTTCTACATGATTTTGAGACTTTATTTCGCTGCTGTCAAGTCAGTTTCACAGAAACCAAGGTAATTGGGGTAGCAAACCGAATACATCGTAGTTACGGTTTTGTTGTTGTGAAGTCCAGTCAGAAGATGCAGCTCTCCATAATGTTGCTGTGGAAACTTCTTCATCTACGAATAACTGCAGCAAACCTACGTGGTTTTGAACTTGCTTGCTGTACTCAGCCCTTTGTCTACATTTTTTATCTCCTCCCCCTCCTCCTCTCCTCCCAACCTTCCCTCAAACAACAAGCTGAGAATTTCTTGATGCTTCAGATGTGTTCTCTCAACCAATATCTTCTTTTAGACAAGCAGCGCCAAAAATTTCTTTCCTCCCCAATGAGATTTAGCACCTCCTCGTTATCCTCATAAGTGAACAACCGCAATAACTGTTAAAGGATCCTATATTGAAGCAACAGATTTATTAGCTGTTCCGGTTCTTCATTTCTCAAGGTGTACTTCCACAGCTGTGGCTGCTTGTAACATAAAGTTTTTTGTAACTTCCTCATTAGTTTCACGATCTACCCATCTAAAATTCAGCATTCTTCTACAGTTCTACAGCTGCTCGTTTAGAAGACTTCTCTCCCCTTATCGTCTAAACTCTTCAATTCCGTATAATGCTACACTCCAGACAAAAACATTCCGAAAAGATTCTATAACACTTAAATTTGCATACGACGTTAACGAATACTTCTTTCTCAGCAATGCTGTCATTGCTGCCACCAGTATGCATTGTATATCCTCTCTACTTCGGCCATCATCAATTATTTTGCTCCCCAAATATCGGAACTCATCTATTAGCGTACTTTTCGTGTCTTATTTGCTAATGTATTTCCCTCAGCATCTTCTGATTCAGTCCAGCACTACATCTTTTTTTTTTTCGCGGACTTATCCTTATCTTACCGGGGTCGGCTTATTAATCTGGATTTGGTAATGTTAGTGATAGAGGGTCGCCAAATATGCTTCCTGTCGCCACGTCTTCTGCCCTGGGACGCAATTTGTGTACTCCATCTGTGTGCGTTTAGTGTTATCCCATACGAAAGCATGATAACGTCTTCAAAATGTTTGCGAATCGTGTACCTGGGACGGAACGTGCGGTGCCAGCCTGTATACACCTAGCTGGATATGGGGATCCTCTTAAAAATCACATCCAGCCTGGCCGCACACAGAACTACGTCGTTAATCCTCGGAGCGAATCCAATCCGGGATCGGCGCGCCTCCACAAATCCCGGAAGCAGAATGCTAACGCGCGCGCCTATCCGTGCGGGTGCTTCAGTCCAGGATCTTATGATCTGAATAGTTCCTTTGTTACTGCGTTAAGAGGCATCGCAGACCACGGATCCCTGATACCAAAATTCTTGGAAAATATCTCCATTCGGATTCACCCTTTATATAACCAACGAAGTAAGAAATTGGACTATTGAGGGGGGGGGAAGGGGGGGGGTAAGGCTGGAATGATGCGGCTGGGTAGAAATGGAGACCGCTTACAATTGCCTTGTGATGTCAAAAATACGGATACAAATGTATGCTTTGCTGTAACAAATACTCCTTCGCTAGTTTTTTTGCTCTCTTTGGAAAACGAAAACGGCAAGAGACGTTTCTTGGTGCCGTCGGAAGACATCTCGTACCGAGTTTAGCGTGTTGTGATCCTTCCACGTGTCAGTTTGGCCACTGTTTGCTCATCATATCCAATGGCGGGCCGTTGTTCCCACACCACGGCACTGTTCACCTACTGTTGTTGTCCGCGCTGAGAAATGTTACTTCAAAATATCCCTCAGCGAGTCTTACTGTTCTATATGCAATGTTAACTACGTTATTTCCTATAGATAACAGGTGTATTTTAGGTTTTCGAGACACGATTCAGATCATATTTACTTAAGCAGTAAATTAGATTCCGGCAGAAACTTAAAACAATTGCCATTTTTTGTCTTAAAATATTTTATCTCTCATAACTTAAGTTTCCAGTCTGGCAGAGAAGGAACGTTATTTCTCGAGCTAAGTAAAGATTATTTCTGTCTGAATCATCCACAAATTTATGTAATCACAGTGTTCAGACATAATATAGACAAGATAAATAAACATTTCCACGTTTTATCTGAAGCAATCAGTAAAAACCTACGTTACATGTCGACGCACTACATCAACAGCATTTTAAATCCTGTATCCTCCATATAGTTACAGGCTGTGTTATCCTGTTGCATCACTTTACGGACTGTTACAGTGAAATCGGACAATAAATGGTTTCTTTACGGTGAGATACCTCGATCCAAACTACCGTTTACACAATGTCTACTTGTACGAGAATAAGTCAATTATTATCCGCGAAGTAGTAATAAAATTTTATTGAAATCAAACAGGAAACTTACAAGAACATCATTTTTCGACATAGCCTCCTTGCGTTTCAACGCACTTAGTCCATCGTTGTAGAAGCTTCCTGATGCCCTCATAAAAGAAGGTTCTCGGTTGAGCTGCGAGCCAGGAATGCACCGCTTCTTTTGCTGCTTCGTCTGAGGCAAATCGACGGCCCCTTAATGACTGTTTGAGCGGACCAAACAAGTGAAAGTCAGAACGGGCAAGATCGGGACTATATGGAGGATGATCCAGTATTTCAAATTTGATTTTCTGGAGCGTTTCAGCAGTGTGGGCAGCAGTATGCGGACTGGCGTTGTCGTGCAACAACACAACACCTTTTATTATATGAATCAACAAGTTTACTGTTACCAGTCACAGTTTAACTATCTTCACGGCGCGTTTCGGAGGTTGAAGCCTCCATCATGAGGTGGATTTACATTTGTTAGTATGACATTTGTGTGTGTTGTATTACGATTTTTTGGAGGAACGTGTGGCACTGTCTAGTGGAGAAAACAAAACTCTATTTTAGAACATAGTTTTTCGTTTCTTTTGACAAAAAATTAAACGTATATCTAAGGATAAACATAAAATAAGTAAAATAGAGTACCTCCAGTGCTCACAGTTCCTTTGACTGGTAACAGTAAACTTGTTGTTTCATTTAACGTCGAAAACAGTCACGGCAAAGCCCAACCTAAAATTTTCGCATTTGAACAACTTTTGACAGCAATCTTCGGCGTTTACTTCGAATTGCAGGCTTCAGCCTGGCAGTAAGCATCTCGCTGTAACGTACACTGTTTATTGTTGTGCCCCTTTCCCCATAATGTTCCAGAACTGGACATTGTGCGTCCCAAAAAACCGCAAGCATCAGTTTTCCTGCGGGCGGTTGGATCTTGAACTTTTTCTTTCACAGCGAATTTGGATGTTTCCATTTCATACTCTGCCGTTTACTCTCCGGCTCGTAATGATGGATCTATGTTTCATCACCAGTAATGGTCCTGTCTAAGAAGTTGTCCCCTTCGTTACCATAGCGATCCAAATGTTTTTTGCGGATGTCCAAGAGCGTTTGTTTATACAACTGTGTGACTTGTTTTGGGACCCATCTTGCACAAACTGTATGAAACCGAAGTCTGTTGTGGATGATTTCGTAGGCAGAACCGTGACTAATTTCCAGACGATGTGCCACTTTGTCAATAGTTCATCGTCTGTCCAAGAGAATCATTTCACGTGAACGCTCAATGGTTTCTTCATTTTTGGCGGTCAACGGTCGTCCGGTTCCTTCATTGTGCGTAACACTTGTGCGACCATTTCGGAATTTTTCAATCCATTCGTAGACACTCCGTCGTGGCATAACACTGTTCCCGTGCTATACCGAAAGTCTTCGATGAATTTCGGCTCCTGATACGCCTTCCGACCACAAAAAACGGATTACTGAACGTTGCTCTTCTTTGGTGCAAATAGACATCGGAGCAGCCGTAATTAACAGCACGGCAACGATAATGAAACTAACCTAGCAGCTTGAAAATTGCAAAGATATAACAACAAACACACAAAGCATGCGTCATCAATGTAAAACGACAGTACTACCAAAATAAACAAAAATATAACTAAATTGCGGATAATAATTGACTTACCCTCGTATTTCGAATGCTCGTTACACTGCGAAAACCAATAGGGCGCTTCGGTCCAGTTCTCTATAAAAATACTTGTGTGTGAACTTTCGTACGGCAATCGTGAGCTCACTCGCTACAGGGAAAAATAAAACAAACTGTAAATTTAATTTTCCAACCTAATTTGCGCTCACATTACCGCAACGCAAGGGTAATTGAATGTGTGTGCAGCTTATGTGGTCAGACAACGTGATGGTACGCAGCACTGTTTGTTGCGCCCCTGGGGCACTCTTTCCATAACAGGTAAAAGACTATATCCTGACACACTTTTTTTTGTTTCCTCTCACAGCCACGGAATAATTCACAGCACATTTAATTCTCAAAATACTTACTTCATATATGAAACGGAAAGAGATTTGCAACGTTATATAAATACAATTACGCAATACAGTTCTAAAAAGCTGAGAGAAAACCTAGTTATTATCCGAGAGAGAGCCTGTCACATACATTTCAATGTCCGAAGCTTGTCTCTCGCGTTTTTCTTTTCTAACTGAAACTTATTGAAGAACGAACCAGTGGAATAGTGGCTATCTTTCTGCGCAATGGGTAAGTAAGCGTTATCTAGGTGTAAATCTTTTTCTGTCAACTGTTCACTGGGCATAAAGCGTAATTTATTTTCAATGTCCACGTCCCTACCTAAAATGCCATGAGAAAGAGTACGTACAGGAATGGCACAACTAGAACACTGAGATGGTACGCAAATCGTTGTGGATATTTTTTTATGGGCCAAGAACGTAGCTCTTTCTTGCGCAAGGTTGAGCAAAAATTTAATGCTACAGAACATAACTGAAATAATCAAAGTGAACAAGTTTTATCCGATTCAATATTAGTATATAATACGAGTATTAGTATATAATACGAGTACTCTTATAGTATACAAAGCAGTGCGTAGTTTTTGTAATAAGATCTTGAATGTATGTATCTTCTACTTTAAAAGAAGTCTTTCTGGTCAAATGTCCAAATGTATAGCAGGCTTTTTGTTGTGGCTGCCTGCAGCTCCACGTCTCCTTTGTATGGGTGAGTAGTAATCTATGCATTTCATAATATTGTCTTTATTCCATCTTCGATTTTCCTTTGTGTTTTGGAAGTATGAACGTTTCCTTCTCCAAATAACAGCTGCGCCAGATTGTTGGGGATGTAGTGCCGGTGCGGGTCGAAGGGGAAAAGGGGCGGGGCGGTAGATTATTTGCTCTCAAAGGATACATTTTTTTTATCTCAAGAGGAAATTACGCAATGACTTTGAACAATAAGAGCTTCTATGTAATGAACTGAACTACAGTTCCAGAGATTGCAGGCTGTCAGTTACGTGTCAGCCAAATGTATGCAAAGGTCATTTCTGTTCAACAGGAAAGAACACAGTCTTATTTCAGAAGCGCATCATAATTTGAGAAACGGTGAAACAAATCTCTGAATATAAAATTAGGAAGGTATTTATGACGTGTAATATAGTCATTCCAAAAGCGAGTTTACTGTGTAACATATATACAGGGTGAATCACCTAACGTTACCGTTGGATATACTTCGTAAACCACATCAAATACTGACGAATCGATTCCACAGACCGAACGTGAGGAGAGGGTCTAGTGTAATTGTTTAATACAAACCATACAAAAATGCACAGAAGTATGTTTTTTAACACAAACCTACGTTTTTTTAAATGGAACCACTGTAGTTTTGCTAGCACATCTAAACATATAAACAAATACGGAATCAGTGCCATTTGTTGCATTGTAAAATGCTAATTACATCCGGAGATATTGTAACCTAAAGTTGACGCTTGAAACCTCCGACGTTCAGTTGCGTGTTGTAACAAACACGGGCCACGGTCGGCGAGCAGCATCTGCAGGGACATGTTTACGATGACGACCGTGTTTACGAGTGTGGCTGTAGTGCACTGTTGTGGTTTGGTCTAGCTGTCGCAGTGTCCGCATGTAGCGCTTGCTGCTATTGTTATTCTGCATTTTCGTCTCCGCACGCAGGCCAACTGTAGTACACCGTGTTACCAGACGTCTGTGATAGTGTAGTGATGTAGGAATGTGACCATGGTGTATTCGAACTCTGAAAAGGCGGAGATGATACTCATCTATGGCGAGTGTCGACGAAATGCAGCTGAAGCCTGCAGGGTGTATGCAGAACGGTACCCGGACAGAGAGCATCCAACGTGCCGGACATTGCAAAACATCTACCGACAACTGTATGCAACAGGTATGGTCGTAGCACGCAAACGGGTCCATACAGGCCCGTCACAGCAGAAGCGGGTGCAGTTGGTGTGTTACCTGCTGTTGCCATGAACCCACACATGAGTACACGGGACATTGCGAGAGCCGGTGGACTGAGTCAAAGTAGTGTAAAGCGCATACTGCATCGTCACCGCTTTCACCCGTTTCATGTTTCACTTCATCAGCAATTACATGGTGATGACTTTAATCATCGAGTGCAATTCTGTCAATGGGCATTAACAGAGAATGCGTTGCAGTTCTACCTGTTTACCGATGAAGCGAGTTTCACAAACCGCGGGGCAATCAATCTACAGAACATGCATTACTGGTCCGTGGACAATCCTCGCTGGCTCAGACAGGTAGAGCGACGGCGACCGTGGACTGTAAATGTATGGTGCGGAATCATTGACGACCACCTCATTGGTCCTCACTTCATTGCAGGGGCCCAAACAGCTGCCACAAAATGGTTCAAATGGCTCTGAGCACTATGGGACTCAACTGCTGTGGTCATAAGTCCCCTAGAACTTAGAACTACTTAAACCTAACTAACCTAAGGACATCACACACATCCATGCCCGAGGCAGGATTCGAACCTGCGACCGTAGCGGTCGTGCGGTTCCAGACTGTAGCGCCTTTAACCGCTCGGCCACTAGCTGCAACATACATAGCGTTTCTACAGAATGATCTGCCATCGTTGCTCGAAAATGTCCCACTGGAAACGCGTCGACGTATGTGGTATCAGCATGATGGTGCACCTGCACATTCCGCAATTAACACTAGGCTGACACTTGACAGGATGTTCGACGGGCGTTTCATAGGACGTGGAGGACGCATAAATTGGCCAGCCCGTTCTCCTGATCTTACACCTCTGGACTACTTCCTGTGGGGTACGTTAAAGGAGAATGTGTACCGTGATGTGCCTACAACCCCAGAGGATATGAAACAACGTATTGTGGCAGCCTGCGGCGACATTACACCAGATGTACTGCGGCGTGTACGACATTCATTACGCCAGAGATTGCAATTGTGTGCAGCAAATGATGGCCACCACATTGAATATCTATTGGCCTGACATGTCGGGACACACTCTATTCCACTTCGTAATTGAAAACGGAAACCACGTGTGTACGTGTACCTCACCCCTCACGGTAATGTAAATGTGCGTCAGTGAAAAAGACCAATAAAAAGGTGTTAGCATGTGGACGTAATGTGCTGTTCCAGTCTCTTCTGTACCTAAGGTCCATCACCGTTCCCTTTGGATCCCTGCGTAATTCGGTGCTCTCCGATACACACGATCGAACAGCGGAGGAGTGGTACTCAAGCGTCAAATTTAGGTTACAATATTTCCGGATGTAATTAACATTTTACAATGCAACAAACGGCACTGATCACGTATTTGTTTATATGTTCAGATGTGCTAACGAAACTAACGGGGTTCCATTTAAAAAAACGTAGGTTTGTGTTAAAAAACATACTTCCGTGCATTTTTTTATGGTTTGTATTAACCAATTACACTAGCCCCTCTCTTCACGTTCGGTCTGTGGAATCGATTCGTCCGTATTTGATGTGGTTTACGAAATATACCCAGCGGTAATGTTAGGTGACTCACCCTGTATAAGCATTTGACAATTACGAGGCAACTTTTGCACAGACATTATAAACATAACATTTACTAGCTGAAAAAACATGAATTATTAATAACTTTAATAATCCGGCAAATAACAGCTTTCACAAGTAAATTCTGCTGAAAGTTTCCCGCAGTTTGAAAGAAATTAGGATGTCACGTACAAAATTTGATGTTGTTGTGATCTTTAGAAATGAACATATTTCTTTATCTATTAACAGTTGATCATTACATATTAACAAAAGAATGATTAGAAAATACTGTTCTGCATTCTACGGGGTTTACACTACGTTGTAACGAAAATCACAACTTTTGGAATGACTATTAGAATTACTTAATACGTTACGCGTTTCCGGCACAAATACACGTCGTTCATGTCGAGTATATATCGACCATAGCTATTGAAATCGGTAGAAACGTTATAAACGGACGAGCAATGCCGAAAGAGTTATTCTTTTTATCTTCAGTCGAACTCAGAAGAGCAATCTGTGTACTTCCGCCGTCCGACTTTTTAACGGCGAAATATTTGCGATGTGCGGAAATGGGATGTCACACCTGGCAAAATTTCAATCTTTCTCTTTGCGACAAAGTAATTGGTTTCTATTGGGTGCGTGGAGCGAATGTAGTTGCACAACAGAAGCTGGTTATATTCGTAAAATGTGCTCGGATAGGAAATAGAACACTGTAGCTCAAGAAGCAGCACTGTTATGCTGTGTTTTGTTATGTTGTGTTTTTTAACAGTTTTATTCCAGTTGCCGTTCAGCATTACGTATCATTTAAATGAAAGACAGTCACATCGCCTTGAATTTACTGGCAATACAAAATGAACATTTAATACCATTTGAAATACACCAAAGATCCTTCAGTATCCATTAGTTCTCGGTAACAGTTTTTATATCTTATGGCTGTTGTGTAACGGATAATGATACCTGAAGGGTGTTGTTATCTGAGTGATTTTTACCGTTAAAAGGCTCGATCTTTTGTTACCTTTCGTAGATCAGAAGTTGAATATCCGCTCTTTTCAGCCGTGTGTAGTTAGAATATTTGCAGGCGCTGAAAATGTGTCCATTTTATTAACATTACCGAGCGTTTTTTTATACTATTGTGAAAACACCTTCTGAATGAAACAAATAGCGGACGAATTAATAACAAAGCGATAATGAATTCATATAAAAACCCTTAGCAATTTTATTACAAAAATAATATTATAACCAAACACAGGACTATACGCAATTGGAGTCTAGTTAAAACATTGCCCCTTTCTATGTAAAAGAACCAGTGATTATCATACCGAAAATTTATTGGGGATTCGGCTGCGTACCTAATATCCAAAGGACTTTCAGCTGTTATTTATTTTGATGCTTATCTCAAGTACGTGCAATGAATTTCGAAGTAATATTGTCTCATCTTCGTGCATCTGTTTGCATGCTTCATGATTCGAATACCGTACCACGAATGAAGGCCTTACACTACTTGCGACAACCGATTCGTGAAGCTTGCTTAACAGGTAAAAGAAGATGAGACGATATCGTCTCGAAGTCGATAGTGCACACATGAGACAAACACTAAAAAATGAATAAAATTCTAGCTGTAAGGAAATTTATTTCTATTAAAATAAATACTGAAATATATCTGAAAACGAAAAAGACTTTCATGTCCTAACTGTATAGTGTGATATGTAGGATATCTGACAAAACTGTAATGTTTCCATGAGTTACTTGTATACACACGACTGTTTTTTCGTCTGAATATTCGTGTACCGGTTCCAACAAGCTACTTGATGCACTCAGTACACTAGTTTTGTGATCGTCTTGACAATTGCTTTTCCGTAGGTCTGAAAACAGTTTTACCTTCTCTATATTTAACTTAAACTTATAGGAAAGATACTTTAGTTTTCCACTGCGGCCTGAGAACTTTTGTTTTCATTGTTTTTTATTTTTATGAAACAGACCTGCAATAGAGGAACATTTTATCAATAAAATTTGACTTGTGTGGAATTTACTTGACTTTGAAGATAAATGAGGGACATGTGTTGTCATTTGTTGTCTTTTGAGACATAACTGATATTTTAAGATCGACATTCATCAGTTATGTTTTGTTAATTAAATAACACAAAAATGGTAAATATCTATCCTCAGAACTATATTATCAGTCATTTTTTCTCACACGTTCAACAATTACGCTGCGCATACTGCAGTTTCAATTTTCTTAATGTGGTATTGTATTGAGGCGGCAAGAAATGTTTAGTGGAAATGCACGGTTTGAATTAAAATTAATTTCATTGCAAAACAACACAATTTAACGATCTAGAAGATTATGCTGCTATCAGAGAGACATTTATTTCTCGTATATTAAAGTGTTTTAAGACGAGAGTACATAATTTTTAACGAACATTCATTCAAAAGAGAAATTACAAGTGACTAGTCTCTGATGGGATCACGTGCGATCACAATGTAAGGGACTGTTCACAGCACAGAATATTTAGAAAGTAGAAACGAAGTCCACATAGGAAACGAAGAAAGACTGGGATCTGATGTTCTATCGACGACGGACCACTAATTAAATTGGCAACGATGAAGAAGAATATCAGATGTGACCTTCTTGAAGGAACCATCAAAGCAGTCTTATTACGTGATTTAGGGGAACTACAGAAAGACTAAACCTGGATCGACGAACAACTATTTTACCCCATTCATAGAGAATATGAATCTTGCTCGGTGAGCTGAAGATAATAACAGTTCACGAACAAAGTCTAAAAAACCTAGCTAGTATAAAGCAAGGAAATAGAGCTCTCCTGGGTTTTCTTTCTGTGCTGCAACATCCCCAGGCTGCATCCTTCGCCGTTCACGAAAAAAAAGCTTTTGGATAAAAGTCAAGAAAAATTTTTGAGCAACCGCTTTCATTTTTCCATTGTAAGTTCAACTAGAATAAAATGTTTTTTTGCTAACGGATAGATAGTATAGCATTAGGAATTCTTTACGATGAATTGTGACTTACATACAGAACTTCACTGAAATGCGGCTGATATCATGAGTATTTTCATCATAATTTTGCTGCGAACAACTCTTTTCTTAGATAAAAAAATAAAAAATTCGAATAATTTTAACAGCACATTGCAACACTGACAAATCTTCTGCACCTTGCAGCACCACCGAATTTGACGCCGAATTTCTGATCATTTATACTCGTAAATACCGAGATATACACTTTAAGGCAAAAAAAGATGTACCACGAAGGTATTATCGGAATGGGACATAAATCGGTAGATGTGATGTACATGTTCAGACAAACAAATGACTATAATTTCAGAATAATTGAATGAGCTATTCGAGAGAAAGAACTTCATAAATTGAGCAAGTCAATAATGCCTTGATCCACCTCCGGCCCTTACGCAGTTATTTCGCTTGGCATTGATAGTGTTGTTGGAAGTCCTCCTGATGAGTATAGTGCCAAATTCTATCCAAATGGCGCGTTGGAGCGTCAAAATCTCCAAATGGTTGGAGGCCCCTGCGCAAAATGCTCCAAACATTTTCATTTGGGGAGAGATCGGGCGACCTTGCTGGTCAAGGACAGGTCTGGCAAGTGCGAAGACAAGCGTTAGAAACTTTCGCCGTGTGCAGGCGGGCTCAAATGGTTCCAATGGCTCTAAGCACTATGGGACTAAACATCTGAGGTCATCAGTCCCCTAGACTTAGAACTACTTTAACCTAACTAACCTAAGGACATCACACACACCCATGCCGGAGGCAGGATTGGAACCTGCGACCGTAGCAGCCGCGTGATTCCGGACTGAAGTGCCTAGTACTGCTCGGCCACAGCGGCCCGCCGGCTAGGCCTCCGTCACAGAAGTGGAAGCTCCAAATGACCGAGCGTTTGGAGAATATCGGATTTTCAGCGAGGATCGGGGGAGCCATTTACGTATGTTAGCGAAGTTTGCAGGCAGCGATTGGCACTGCGGAAAGGATACAGAGTGGTAAACTATTTTTCGTTTTCAATTTTACTTTACTTACAAAGCAAATAACCCAAAATATGATCGAAGTAACTCACTCGTACATAGCGCAGTATGTTGCAACCCTTTCAGGAAACTTACTGCCAACGATCTACGTACACCTAAAAGAGAGTACTGACTCTTTTGGACAGAGGGAAGATGGACTACCACAGTGTGGTACTAAAGTGTTGCCACCGTACGCATTCGGGCAGTTCAACCATGCTTTATCTACTTTTATCGTCAGACAAAGAATTTTATCGAAAAAGCTACAAAATTGCTCTTATCTAGAGAAAAAGAAATCACAACTCCAGAAGACAGCATCAAAATGCATTCCATTTGGACATCACCAGCCATTTGGTGATTCTGAGCAGCTCCGCAAGAATTCTACGGAAAACCCTGATGACTTTTCTTGTGCAATTAATAGTTTTCGAGACTACTGCAATAATGAGGAACCCATTTTTACCTAGTGGCACTGCCGTACGGTAGAAAGATGATCGTCCACTAAAAATGCGTAAATATGTACACTCAGATATATCTGACTTCGTTAACCGTACTACTGTGGTAGTAGGAGAGCCATTTACAGAAGTGGAGCCAAACAGAGGAAATTTTGTGGCCAGCGATTTTGGATAATATCGGTAGCAGTTTAGTTTCAAGTCGGTATACGTCATTACACCTGTTAAAAACATGTTCTGAAGTGTTACCCATCTTATATTATCCTGACAACTGGACAAAATCGCTGTAAGATATTAAACAGGTCACACAAACATTGGCTGAAAAATGTTGCGGTGTCCAATTGACTGTTTGTCGTCAGCTGTTAAGGCACATATCATATCGACTTGAGGCTGGTATGCCATGCAGTACTGGATAAATATGATACATTCCAGTCCAAACGAGATTTCGCGGCGCTGATGTCGGAACATACTTCCGTTTCTGTTCTGCTCACGTTTTGAAGCAGGTTGGCCCACCGCGCGCCGGTAGGATAGCCTGAACGCTTGTGGCCCGTGAGAACTCAAGACGGCGGTGTCTGAGCTGGCCGACTGTGACGTCACGCCGGCGACTGCGTTCCCAAGCTGAGACGGCGCAAGTGGAGTGTGGACAGCGTTCCGTTTGGCCGAGCACTGCCGGGTCAGCGCAGACGCGACCAGACCGCAGTCACGGGCCGTGAGGGACGATGCAGCCTCTGCCGGCTTCTGGGTACACAACAGGTGTGCCAGCCGTGCACACAGGTCGCCCTGTCGGGAGATTACTGACGAACAGAATCAAAAATTTCAAGGAAACGATAACTGCTATCCAGAACCAAAAGAAATCGAATACACTTCAGAAAACCGAGAAATTTTACGAGTCGGTCTAGCTGATGATCGACACCGTATCGACTGTACTCGTCACGTTCTCGGATGTGTATCTGGCGTACTTGCGTCCGTAATGTGGAATTTCATGCCGTCTTCTACCTCTCCAATGAACATGAACTCAATTTTTCGTCGTGTTTGACAGAAAATGACTGTAATGTAAAAAAAGGAGGCACTTTCTGGTGTCTGAAAATATTATTTGCGAGGTCGTGATGAAAAGTAATACCTCTTAGAGGTTCTTAGATAAAAACAAACGTTATTAACAATGTACATCTATATTCTTCGTGTCTATTTACTTCTTAACATAGCCTGGCGACGATCGCATTTCCCCAGCAAGACATCTCCTTGTTGATACCGTCACTGCAAATTTTATTGGACTCTGTTGACGGAGTCACAGCTTCACCTCTTCTTGTACCGCTTCATAGCTATCAAAGGCAGGCCGTGGTGGCCGAGCGGTTCTAGGTGCCTCATTCCGGAACCGCGCGACTGCTATGGTCGCAGGCTCGAATCCTGCCTCGGGCACTGATGTGTGTGACGTCCTTTAGTTAGTTAGGTTTAAGTAGTTCTAAGTTCTAGGGGACTAACGACTTCAGATGTTGAGTCCCATAGTGCTCAGAGCCATTTGAACCATTTTTGAAAGAAAAATGTGTGTTGACTGTTGAAAAATAACAGAGACGACATTTAAGTTATATCGCTTAATTGGTGGTAAAGTTGGTCTTAGCTTACAGTAGCATAAAATATGACAAAAAATAAATTTCGCGATCGTTAGGCTTCTTTAAATATTTAACATTTTTGCTGCAGGGACACGGGAGATAGATTATATCACCAGTGTAAATAAAGGGTCCAACTGTACACCGCTGCATGGTGCTTAATTAAACTAAAGATAAATATATACATCAGTTATTATCGTATCATATCGCATTTTTATTCTCATAAGAAGTAAAAAGGATGTATGCTTACTAATTTGATATCGGGACTATGCTCTAACAAAATGTTCTTAACAGTTTGTTGATTTATAGCAGTGCTTTTGTCACATATTGGTTCCTCTAGTACCACGAAAGATATCCCTTGATGAACTCATCACCTTGTTTAGTCAGCATTTTCCAAATACCCTTTGCCTCACCGATACCATGAAGAACGTTGTCATTTTTGCATTATTAGTCCATTTAACTTTCATCGTCGATCTCCAACAAATCTCAAACACTCTCCACTCTCTTCTTTTCTGAATTCCACACAGTTCCTGATTCACTTCCATACAATGCTGTCCCCAGAGCTATGTAATTAGAAAGTATTCTGTCACATCAAGGCCTATGTTTGATACTAGCAGACTTTCTCTTATCGAGAATTACTCCCTTCGCTCGTGCTAATCTGGGTGTTACAGCCAATTGTAAAGCCGTAAGAGTGCGACGCTATCAAAAACAAGTACCAAACGGTCTGCAAGTCACCGTGAATTCCTGCACGTGGGCCAACATTTTCAGACGGCAGGACATTTCACCTGTCCCGACCTAACTGCCTCGCTTTCCCTTCCAGTTGACAAGCCCCCGCTGGGACCAACAAAGCAGGCGCTGATCGGCGTTTCCAGGGAAGGGCGGCAGCGCAAGAAAACTCGCTGTTTCTCGCGCAGCCAGTCGTAGCGCCCTTTCAAAGTGCGTGGGAGCCTCGTCACCTGTCCTTTTCCCCCTGTTCCTAGGTCGAAGAATCGACAGCGGATCCTTGAAAGCTACCCGTTGTCTTCTAACTTTACTGTGAAAGAACTTTAAATTGATTCATGGCCAGTTTTCAGGCTTAATCCTGTGTAAAGATGATCTGGTGTGGAGGATATTAACGACAATTGCAACGTAGGTTTTATAGATGTCTTTCTGCAGCATACTGATTCACTAATCCTGCATGGTTAAGCGAATGCTTTGTGTAATGGTTCTCACCTTAGAGACAGAGACTTGTGCAATGCTAATACCTTTTCAAATTATACAATCTGAATCTAAGTATACGAGGATAAGAATTTTCAAACCCCAACAATTATCGAGGAAATTACGTAGAAGACTGATCTGAAGGGTGACTGCTGGCGAAAACTGCAGCCGTCGTCAGAATGTAACCTTGACCCGTCTAATTGAAATAAACTCGCGGTGCAAGAAATATGATTCAAAAGTACTACATCTTGCACGCAACGTAAGTTAAACACACGTGGAAAACTGTATTTATGGCAGGAGCATATAATGATCTTATCCAAATAAATGTAGAAACAAGACGAAACATCAGACCAGTGTCTAGTCGGTACCAAAACTTAAAAATCAGAATGATGTCCCTCCTGGATATCAAGCACATTCTGACTCCAGTTCGCCCTGAACCTTCTGATTGTCTCTTGCGAGGCAAAGACCTCGATCTGTGCTGCATATATCAAGCGCTGCTACACAGAGATAAATATGGCGCACAGTCAGCGGTGGCGCGTGCTATATTTTCAAAAATGGCTCTAAGCTCTATGGGACTTAACATCTGAGGTCATCAGTCACCTATACTTAAAACTACTTAAACCTAACTAACCTAAGGACGCCACACACATCCATGCTCGAGGCAGGATTCGAACCTGCGACCGTAGCAGCAGCGCAGTTCTGGACTGCAGCGCCTAGAACCGCTCGGCCACAACGGCCGGCTGCTATACTTTCGAAGAAAACAGAAGACTGAGACACTTATGAAAAAAAAAACAGTGCGGGTGTAGACTTCTTTCAACCTATAGATTCGATTTGTAAGTGTCCTGGAAAGATCTCGTATTCTGGTAACACTCTTCCGTGTCATAAGTTAAAAAGCGTAATCCATACCTACTAGAAAAAAGGATTTACATGTTATGTATGTTTGTATGTGTCTATACAGTGTGTTCCAGAAGTGATGGCCAATAATCCATACATGGTAAGTACAGGCCCAAAGTAGCTAAAAAGCTCCAATAAACATGGGTCCGCAAATCAACCGTTGCCGAGGTATCGCATTAATTGGAGTTGGGAACCAATTGTAAACGCCCCTGGATTGCGCGGTATTTACATTGGTATCTCAAGGTTTGGGATCGACTATCTCTACGCCTGCGCAACCGCTTCCATTTCCCCATTCGTGCACTGTGCTGTACCGGCAAACTGTCACATTTGACCGATGTGAAGCCTAACGTAACACTCGTATCATGATATCAGCAGCGTCAATCGTTGAAAATCTGGGCAGGACTGCTCGGAGACTGCATAACTGAACCACACTTCCTATCACAGAGACTAACAGGGTAGCAGTACACGCGGTTTCTGCGGACTGTACTTCCAGATGTATATGATGCCCCACTGAATCAATGCTTGAAGATGTTGTTCATGTATGACTGTACTCCAGCACATTTTCATTTACTAGTGCGGCGGCTTCTAACTCGGATTTATGGTCAACATTAGCGAGGTAGAGTAAGGCCTGTGCCATGGCCTCCAAGGTCCCCGAATTTAAATCCCATGGGTTTCTGTGTGTACGGTCATGTCAAAAGCCTGGTCTACGTAACCAAAGTCAACACACTTGAGGAATTACGCTTGCGGATTGAAGCAGCGTTCCACCATTTACAGAATTCCTCAGGACTGCCTGAGAGGATTCGCAACTCATTTCAGAGACGAGTTCAATGTTGCATTCAGAAGCATGGACAACATTTCGAACACCTACTTTAAAGTTTAGAAATATCATTTGTTCCTAGACACTGATGAACCGCAACAGAAAATGTATCTCGACAGCTGTTGATTTGTGGGCCCATGTTTATCGGAGCTTTTTAGCTACTTTTGGCCTGTATTTTCCATATGTGAATTATTGAGCATCACTTCTGAAACACCCTGTGTATGTATGAACATTTTCACATCACCTCCTAAACCACTGGACCGAGTTCATCCAAACTTGGTGCATATATCATTCACTATCTGGAAAGAATGACTGTGGGGATAAGAACCACCTACCTATCAAAGGGCTGGCGATGGCTATGAAAAGGCAGTAGCCCACGACGCGCAAATACTTACATTTTAGCATCTAATATTTCATAACGAGAGCCTTGGTAACTTGCAACAAACATTACACATGATTTCAAATCTTTATGAAACTTCTTCTCTCTGATAGAGCTCACGAAATGGCGAACGGAAAAAAATTACCTCTTACATTTTAGCTATTCAGACAGTAAAACTACCCACATGAAATATGACGTTTTCATTTAATACTTCTTTACTACTAACTGCATTCTTGTCACATTTTGCAGACTGTATTCACATATAAACCCCACTGAATCTACCTGCAAAAATATATCGTTGTAAAGCACATAGTTCGAGTGTATAACGACATATACATTGAGAAGCGTGAATAACTGCCTCATCATGCAAGACTTTTTAACTGATTACTTCTTTACTACAAAATCTATTCAGATCACATTTTGTAGACAGTAGCCACATATACCATTGGATATACTTGCAAAGTTATCATTGTACAGCACAAATCTCAGGAGATATAACTTCAGAAACATGAAGTCGCGTGCAAATGAAACAGCAGGAGGAAATTCGTTAGAGATGCAGTTGAAATATGTCTACAAATAAGTGTGAAATGTATTAAATACATCTGTCATGTGCGTACGCGGGCAAACCCAGGGTAAAAAGCTCATACTAAAGCCTTGGAACGATAACAATTAAATTTGATACACATATCATATAGGATCTGGAAAGAAATCCTGTGGGGATAACGAACATCAGCGTCCTATTGGGGTGAGCGTGATAACCTGGAGAGAGAAAAGGAGAGGAGTGGACAGACAGCGAAGGAGAAGAAGGATATGGACACACATATGTGCGAGGAGGAGAGGGCAGAAAGAGGGGAGAGAAGGAGACAGGCAGGGAGAGGGGAGAAAAGGAGATGGGCAGGGGGAGGGGAAAAAAGGAGATGGATAGAGAGAAGAAAGAGGAGGAGTTGAACAGGGACAAGGGGCAGGTGGACTAATAGATTGGAATAAATGTGTACTTGGGGAACGCTGGGTACTAGTTACATGAGATTACCAGCCGGAGACAAACCACTACTGATAGGTCAAAATGGACTTTTTTGGGTACATAAATGTGGCTGAGTGGTTAAGTGTCAGGTTATAAATCCAAAGATCTGGAGTTAGATCTCCCATCAGACGATGTTAATGTGATAACTGCCGAGTTGTAGCCTATTGTGGTTCTAAGTCCACAGCATGCTATAGCTCCCCCTGTAATTGGTTAAGTCATTTCAAAGGTCAGAGGAAGGCAGGGGCACACCATCTCCAATAGGACCATGCCCAATACGACATGGTCGTGGTCGACCAACCTTCATGATGATAACAGCTTATAGTCATACAGGGTGCCCCACCTTAGAGTCGTAAGGTGCATTTCCTTTGGTGTTTCGGCAGGTCTTTGCAATTGGTTTCTTGCAGTGTCTAGCCGGTGTCACCCCAAGCAGAAACTGCTCATCGGATTCGTGATGTGACACCCTGTAGCGATGGAAAGGATCGGTTTCTTTCCCGTTATTTTTAAAGAGGAATTTTACGTCTTCATTCGATAGAGCGATTGGAAATTAGTCCACTGCGATATTAATGTTATCGATATGATTTAACAGGGACAATAAAACATGAAGAATAACCAGTACTCAAGCAGCTACAGTACCGCGCGGACCCGCTCTGATTGCCAGCGCAGTGCAACAGCGCAGCTCAGTCGATACTGCAGTCCTGGTTATTCCTTATGTTTTACCGATCATGTTAATTCATATCGATAAAACGAATATCGCACAGAACTAATCTGGAACTTCCCTGTCGAACGGGTCACCGCTTCGAAATTCACATTGTGTGTAACGGACAACTAACCGACGCTTTCCGTCGATGCTGGACGTTTCACCGAAGACGTGGTGAGCAGTTTTTGTTCGGGGTGTCTTCAGCTGCACGTTGCAAAAGCGAAATTCCAAATACCTGCCGAAACATCGAACAAAATTCGCCTGACGCCCCTAAGGTGGGACTCCCGGTATATAAATGACATACAATACTTATCAAACGAAAATAGTTTGTTCGCTGCAGTATATCACAAACGAAGAATAGAGCTTGTAACTAAATATTTCCTTGGGACATTTAAGTCTCTTTTTATTATCTACGATAATAATCGAAGCAGACGAAATTAATTAAAATTTCGGCTGCGGCCGGGACTCGAACCCGGGTCTTCCTGCCAATATCGGAGAGCCCTGGCAGTAGTGACAATATATAAGGGAAAAATGAATGGAAGTTTGTGTTGGGGAGTGCACTCAGGTAGTTCGTGCAGCAATGTTGATCATCGTGCTGTGGTAGTGTAATGGTTAGCATTTCTGCCCAGTAAGCAAGAAGACCCTTGTTCGAGTCCGGGCCACAGCACAAATTTTAATTCATTTCGTCTCCTTCGATTATTAACATGAAGAATGATAAATAAAATTTTCATGTACTTTCGCTCTCTAAAGATATACCAGTAAACAGTCAAGGCAACGTCTACTCTCGGCACTCAACTTCATACGAAATACGCACAGCACAAGAACCAGTCGTAAAGACAATTTGACCTTCTTCGGACAACTGTGTAAGTGGCTACACGCACCAGCTATGGCCTCACAATGCATATCAAAACCGTCATCATTTGGAAGTAGCAGCAGAAACAAACACATTGTGCACCAAGACTATTTGCGATGCAACCTTACTGCTGTACGGGAAGAAGGCAATTTAACAGCCACGACACCTCTATTTCAAGTCTTGAGTGTGTAGGCACAAGTCATTCGTGTTGTAATTCAGGAGTTGAGATTCCGTTTAGTTTTCGATAAACCATTCCGAGTAGGGATTCCTTTGACGTACTCCTGTGGATATGTCCCTAACATCTAATTTGTTCAACTTTAGTTAGTTGTGGACGTACTGTCTGCCGAAAATCGTGGCGCTTGTCACTTTATTCTGAGTACATACAACACTGAACTGGTAATCTGATTGAAGCAGAAATATCCCAATATTTTTATATCCCATTCCTCTACTTCTTTTGTCTGCTTGTCCTAGTAATCTATTGGCAGGATACTTTCGTGTGACAGAATTTTCTCTCTTCTTCTCTAAATCTTTTGATTACATTTAGTTAACACCGCAGTATTTGATAATAGCTTTTGTAGAGTTACACTAGAGGAACATGGAAGCTCTCAACACATGCAACAAGCAAATTTCGGAAGTGTCCTTACCTCTGCAGAGGTCACTGGATTTTTCTGAAATACACAGCAAGTGAACACCAAGTGCCGGGAATGTTTCTTAGAGAAAGTGTTTGATGAACCTGACGCGAAATTTGTTGTTGGTAATAAACAAAACCCACGCTAGTGCCGAATATAATAGTTATGACTGCTTTTGACTGAAGTTCGGCAGATGCTCTGTTGATAAGTGTTACTGTTTCACATAAATTTCCCGTAGTGTTTCACATCAATATCCCTTCGCGCACACACACACACACACACACACACACACACACACACACACACACACACACAGAGAGAGAGAGAGAGAGAGAGAGAGAGAGAGAGAGAGACGGGTGGGGGGGAGGGGGATGGGGGCAGAGCAAAACGGAGAGGTGGAGGGAGGGAATATCGGGAAAAAATGTATAGGTTGCCAGAGCAGAGTTTATAATGAATTAAATGTGAAGTACAGCTGATTTACCTTTTTCTCCCGCACAGTTATGACAAGCGCTCCACTTGAAATGAACATGAAATATAATTATTTTTAGTTTACAGAATTAACGTACACACTGATCGGTTTCTGCAGCCGGACAACGCATGTTAAACTTTGATTTATCTGCAGACCCACTCATCATGCCGGTAGATATGGTCACGCTGGCAAACATACATTTGGTGCCTCACAGAGGGCACGTATGTAAATAATTAGAGAAGAGGATTTGTTTTCTTTCCGGTCTCATACGAAAATACACGCCTCCCACGGACTGGAAAAGTCGGTGACTGGCGCTCAAACAGTGAAATGTTTACCAGGCCGAAAATATATTTTTAATTTTAACTGGAGCCACATCGTGCTTCCAGCGAACCTTTTCCCTGTTTACCACATTCTCAATATTCGCTGTTACGACCTTTCGATCCTTAGCAGAAAAATAGTTAGAAAAACAACTGACGACCTGTTCTCGGAGAACAACCATTGAAGTCCCATGTAAATTTTTGCTGATAAGTTGGACTGATTACACCTGTAACCGATACCATCAAATCTGACGACGGTTCAGGTAAAACGAAACCGCTCATTTGAAATAAAAAATTAAAACTGTTTAGAAGGCCAACAAAATGTGTTTTAAATCGCTGAACGAACCCTATGCTCTGCTGTCTCTACAGCACAACTCATTGCAATTGGTGGCAGATGAATAAATTAATTTCGGTCCAAACCTCCCACAGTGCCAGATCTTCTGCTATATAACTTCATTTCTCAATAGGTAGCAATAACATGTGAGAAAAAGATTTGCATCTATATCCAGCACTTTCCTTTTCCTGACTTACGCCTGAAACAAAATTTGAAGATGCGTGTGGACAGTCATGTATGGAGCTGCGATAACACTGAGACGTTGCCATATAGACGTACACTGATCAGCCAGAACATTACGACCACCGACCTACCATAGATATAAACCCGTCCAAGTGATAGCAGTGTCACCTGGCGAGGAATGACAGATAGTCAGACACACGCACGGTGCGTGTAGCGTAAGCGAGCGTGCCGAGGAAGGCGCGCAATCTATCTGACCGAGGGCAGATTGTGATAGCCCGGAGGCTCGGCACGAGCATTTCGGAAACTGCACGACTTGTCGGGTGTTCGAGGAGTGCTGTGGTGAGTGACATCAAAATGTGCCGAAACCCAGGTGAAACCACGTCCAGATGTCGTAGGATGAGGCGGCCACTCGTCGTTACAGATCTCTGGCATCGTAGGCTGGGCACACTGGTCAAGCAGGACAGGCGGCAAACTGTGACGGAACTAACACCAGACATTAATGCTGGCTAGAGCACAAGTGTGTCCGAACACACAGAGGCCTCCCCAAACTCATTAATTTGCCAATGTTAACATCAGGACATCGGCAACTGCCGCTAAAATGGGCGCGTGACCATCGGCACTGAACGTTGGCGCAATGGTCTGATGGACGGAGAGAAGCTGGCGGCGGCACCATTACGCTCCGAGGAACATTCACGTGGGCATCCACGGCTCCAGTGGAGCTCGTGCAAGGCTCCATGACGACCAAGAAGTACCGCACACCAGTTGCAGACCATGTACACCCCTTCATGACGATCATGTTTCCTGAAGGCAGTGGTATTTTTGAACAAAACAATGCGCCGTGTCACAAAGCCAGGAGTGTGGTGAACTGGTTCTAGGAACACAGCGGCGAGTTTTAGTTGACGTGCTGGCCCCCAACTTACCAGATAGGAAAACGATCGAACACATCTGGCATGTGAGTGAAATTGGCGTGAGAGCTCATCGTCCTCCTCCCCAGCATTTACGGGAATTAGGTGACGTGTGTGTGCAGATATGGTGCCAACTCCCTCATTGCTTCCATGCCACGATGCGTCGCCGCTGTTATCCGTGCCAAAGGTGGACATAACGGCTATTAGTTAGGTGGTCATAATGTACTGGCTGGTCAGTGTATAAATAATCGCGTTCCGTGATTAACTGAGCTAGAGGCACGAAATAGCCGGGCCAAGTAACCTGCAACTGTCAGGAACTTTCCTTCGCAGATTCTGTTATAGATATCCACTATAATACATCATCAATTACACAGCTTCCTGCAGGATGCAGTATGAAGACTTCCGTAATAGTACTGTATTTCAGTTACAACAGAACTACAGATTTTCTAAAAAATCAATAAATAATTCCACTCTTCGTTAGTGTACTCTTGGCGTTGTCTGCAAAAGAATAAAATCTACTCCAAAGTTTTCTCATGTTAAGATGGCTTTCAGTGTAATGGTGTCTACGATGGTGCCAGGATTATAAAGTCCTCAGGCGTATCACCATCTATAGTGACTAAGAGTCACCTAACTGTAGCTCAAAAGTGACCACAAGGAAACAGGCTTTGTGACTACGAAGGCTTCCTCGGCGTCATAATTGATAATATTCTTCTGGGGTGTGCAGCCGGATCATAACATCATCTTGACACAATATTCCAGCCATCCATCTGGCCGCCATCTTCAGGTGAGAGTGCTGATACACAATCGTGCGAGATACCAACACTCTCACCTGAACATGGCGGCCAGATGGACCGCTAAAATATTGTGTCAAGATGGTGTTATGATCCGGCTGCACACCCCAGAAGTATATTATCGAAACAGGCTTTATTTGAATATGTGAACATATATGTGCTTTTACTATCTTTATCGATATATACAGCAACCACTGTACCCTATACAGTAGGCTCACGTATCACACTTCCGCGTGTGATGTCAAAGAATTATACTTCGAAACTGCAAGACAGACCAGTTAAGGCCTAAGCAGAGTGACAATGAGCCGTCAGGATGCCAGAACAATTGAACCAAACAAATGTGCTGTGTTCTCATAGAAAAACGTAAATGATTAATACGTTAATGAAAGTCCAGATGCTAGTAAGACACAAAAATAATAACCTAATGTTTCTTTTATTGGTGTAATGACACGGGCCAAAGCGACTGCAACAAGAAATTGACATAGATCCAAAGAAAAAAAATAGGAATCTGACACCAAATGTAGAATATCGTCAGATATTATGGACTCAGCACTTTATATTCCGTTAGTCAAACATTTCCAGAGAAACTGAAATGCCTTGCTACAGTCCATCTGGATCAAGGCTAAGTTATCTAAACAAGAAACCACAATATAATAATCCAACCTCTGCGTATTTAGGAGCTGCACTGCTCTGAAAGTACATTCGCGCATATTCTCTCCCTATTACATTTCTGTCGTCACCTACTGGTATTTAAAAGCCACTTTATTCACAGAATAATCCAATTTCCAGGATTCTTAATACTTTTTCCGAATCTTAAAATGCTCGATCTTTAAAGTTATATAAGACTCCGCTGAACTTATTGCAAAATACTGCACACAGTATATCTCCCGAACGGTGAACAAAACAGTAATGTGTATGTCACTCCTACAAAACAAGCACTTTATATTTCAACACCCAGCCGATAGTGAAGTAAATAGACACGGAACTCATGCGCAATTCTTACAAGCCTGGGAAAGGAAATCGCCGGCAGTCTTTTCGAAGGAACCGTTCCATCACTCGCTCAAGTGATTTAGAGAAATGCTGAAATATTAGGGCAGGATAACAACACAGAGGTGAAGAAACGGGAATTTTCGAAGACTCGTCCGTCCAGTGCCTTAACAGACAGTTACTCTCCTCCCTCTCTTTTTCACACTCACACACACACACACACACACACACATCCTGCTATTTCTCTTGAACCAAACGTGCAAGTCCAGATCAGTGACACTGTTCTTGTTTAACACTACAAAGAACTTATTATTGGTTACCAGAGTAGTTATAAGGCAACAGCCTTGCCGCAGTGGATACACCAGTTCCCGTCAGATCGCTGTCGGGTGTGACCGGCACTTGGATGGGTGACCATCCGGGCCGCCATGCGCTGTTGCGATTTTTCGGGGTGCACTCAGCCTCGTGGTGCCAATTGAGGACCTACTCGACCGAATAGTAACGACTCCGGTCAAAGAAAACCATCATAACGACTGGGAGAGCGGTGTGCTGATCACACGCCCCTCCTATCCGCATCCTCAGCTGAGAATGACATGGCGGTCGGATGGTCCCGATGGACCACTTGTGGCCTGCAGACAGAGTCTATACTACTATATACTAGAGTAGTTATCAGATTCGAGAATTGTAAGCGTCGGCTACCAGAAGATATAGTTCACCGTCTGTAACAAGCTAACCATCCATATGTATACAATTACGAAACATGATAAAGTTTCACGAAGAAACAGCATGATATATATGTCATTCAGAAGTTTTTGAACCATGTATTGCTTACTATTAAACAGCTCGAGATTTGAGTGATAAATATTGAGGCAGCAGTGTTACTGGGCAACCAATGCTAAGAATTAAATTACACTTTTGAACTATTTTCTGTTAACAAAACATACTCAATGAAACTTTCTTTGGCTGATATATTATGCTGATGCAGAAGTTCGTAGCGTATTTGTTTTGTATGTTGGTATTCCGTTTGCTACGGGTTTATTTATCGATTGTCATGTTTTATTTGTGCTTCACTGTTGCTATTTGACTTTACATATTGTCATTTTGTCATACTGAGTGGAGTTGTGGTCGCTAGAAAATGGTGTGCTAAGAGAAGAAATCTTAACATTTCCGACCTATTCTTCTGTTTGAGTTCAGTAGAGGGTGACAGTAGCAGAGGCAGCCGGAAACATTTGTGCCGTGTATGGGAGTAATCCCACTGGACAGGGCACTGCAAAAAGATGGTTTTCTAGTTTTAAGGGAGATCGTTTCGGCATTAGTGACTCTACACGTTCGATTGGGTTTGATGAAGAGCGTTTAAAAACATTAATCCACAATGATCCGCACCAGTGAGCTCGAGAACTGCCAAATGTGATCAACTGTAATCATTCGAACATCGTGCAACATTTGCAAGCAGTGGGGAAGGTTAAAAAATCGGATGTACGTGTACCACATGCTCTAAGGCAAGATTACAAAAATCAGCTAGTGTCTATATTTGCATCTTGTAACCTCCCCACCGTAATTTTAAAAGGAAAAATGAAAGACAATACTTAATAGAAATGGGAGCCGAGTGTAACCTCCCCACAAAAATTTGAAAGAAAGAAACACGACAATATTTAATTATGAATGCTAATGGACATTGCGCTAATTGTAACCTCGCCCACAATGAGAGGTATTGAAAATGGCAACAAAATGTGAAATTCGCAATCTGACTCAAATATAAATCCTTCAAAAAATTAAAGTCCATTCAGTGACAAGAAAATTCAATTAAACCGAAATATCGGTCTTTCGCCCTGTGTAAAACAATCAGAATTAAAGTCTTACCTCAGAATAAATGGATGTCACATATCTGCTCTTGTTGTTGCGCACCGCTTGGAGGAACTGCATTGCAAATAATAATATTCTCTTTTTTTTGTGATTTTAGTGGAATTTTTCTTCAAAAGAAGTGGAATGAAATGGGAAGTGCAACGAAATCTTGAGTTCAATAAAAAATTAAATTTTTGAGAAAATGCTTTTGAAATAAAAAAATTATTATTGGGAGACTTGTTGGAGAATAATTACAATAAATAAAATTTTTCATTATCTAATGATTATATTAATTAACAGTATACCTTATTCCTCATCTTGACCAGTGTTGCCGACCGCCTACATCACACAACCGCACTGGGCTGCTACTACTGACCGACCGCTCTGCATGACGACTACAGACTGAGTACTGCTCTCAACTAGACAGAGCTACAGACTCGCAACGACTGAACTGACAGACTCGCAACGACAGACTGACTGACTACTACTGACAGACTGAGCAACGACTACTGCTGACTGAGAACCGCTCGCAACACCCGCGCGGTCAAGCGCATACTCTCTGGTCACAGATGCTACAATGCCTCGCCATCGCTGCTGCGTTACATACGTGTTTCATAACCCTCCACTGGGGGGGCAAAAATTTGGCAGCGATGGTGAGTCATTTGGACTTGCCAATCGCGGCAAAATTTTTAATTAACTAATAAACTTCTACAATTTACAGAATAATTAGATGTAGTACATAAAGTAAATGTTGTGCACACGCACTAAGTACAAGATATATCAGACAAAGACAAAATGTGAGTACAAAACATAGTAACAAATCAGAAAAGTGTATATACAAAATTTTTGACAGATAACAAAGTGCACAGGCACTGAAAAAATTCTTTAGCATATTCAGAACAAATAAACAGACTGGCAAAAAATATTATGTTGACAAGTGTACATGCACTGAAAAATGTCTTTAGCATTTTCACAATAAATAAACATAATGGCAAAAAAAATCATGTCCAAAGTGCACATGCACTGAAAAATGTCTTTAGTATTTTCACAACAAATAAACATAATTGCAAAAAAAAAATCATGTCCAAAGTGCATATGCACTGAAAAATGTCTTTAGTATTTTCACAACAAATAAACATAATGCAAACATCATGTCGACCAGTGACATAAGGGTACTCACACTGGAGTTTAGCGAATCGAAAAATGTATAACCTATGAACATAAATGATGTTACCAAAAAAATTTTTTCTTTATGTGACAAGAATCAGGATAGGAAAGGGAAGGATTGCATCATGGTTGTAGCACTTTAGATTGCACACAACTGCTCTGAAAGTCCATATCTTTCCACAGAAGTACAACACCAAGTGACACAACTTGAAGTTCTTTTCCCATCAGAATTTATCAGTGTAGCAAAGACACTGAACTGTCGTAGTAATGTTCCATGTTTTCATTTTGGCAGTACATTAGGTACACCAAACAGTGGGACCATAATAATGTCTTCATTGCTCACGGTGGTGGACAGCATGTCGTGTCAACACCACACTCTTACGAGGCACACCAACGTAGAATTAGTGCAAAACCAAAGATAGTGCTCCATGATCACTAGGATAAACAGGACAAATGGACATTGCAGTAATTCAGGGTAGTTAGCTTATGAGGATAAGCACATTATGTCACATAATATTGACAATTACAGACTTAATTAGTAGTTTGTGGCATTCATAGCCCAGTTATTGAACATTTCTGTACCAAGTATGTAGTATTACAGAAAAATGTTCATTAATTGTTGTACATAGAATCAGTAGCCTTCTTTTCCTGGTTACAAAGCATTATGAAATAATCGCATTCTTTTCAGTTACAGAGTATAATTAAGAATCATTAACCTTCTCCTAATTACAGTTAATTAATCATTTGTCATTCCAATAATCATTAGCCTTTGCCTAATTACAGTTAATTAATCATTTGTCTAATTACCGTTAATTAATCATTTGTCGTTAATTAATCATTTGTCTAATTACAGTTAATTAATTGATCATTTGTCATTTCAATATAGTAAGAATTATTAGCCTTAATTAATTACAAAGCATTATTAAACAGTACCATAGTTAATTAATTAATTACGTGTCATTACAATCTATTAAGAATCATTAGTCTTTTCCTAATTACAAAGCATTATGAAACAGTCACATTCATTTCCAACAACAAAGTATCAACATTGGAAACAAGAGCTAATCAATGGCATAATTAATAACAATTCGTGGAGTGACATTAATTATTGGCACTCAGTGGCCAGCAAGTATTGAATAAAATCATCATTCAGTATTATTCAGATTATTACGAAGTCATTATTAAAAATCAGTTAATTACAGTCATAGCATTAATAATCATGGGCATTACAAGTACTCATTACAATAAACAGTGTTCCTCATTCAGTAGTATTCAGATCATTACAAAGGCATTATTAAAATCAGTTAATTACAGTCAAATCATTAGTAATCACAAGCATTATAAGTGGTAACATTACAATAAACAGTGTTCCTCCTTCAGTAGTATTCAGACCATTACAAAGTCATTATTAAAATCAGTTAATTATAGGCAAATCATTAATAATCACAGGCATTATACGTAGTATCATTATAATAGACAGTGGCAGTTATTAGCTAGTGACAAAGCATTATTTTGAATATAGTCTCATTAAGAGGTCATTAATCAAGTGCCATGCTATTCAGAGTTGATCAGTATTATTCAGAATGACATTATGTGGGACTGGTAATACATTTTTTTTGTTAGCAATGCATTGCGTTGGGATCGATAATTAATTGCTGAGGCATAATACTTTTTGCTTTTGACCTATTGCTGCAAATGAGGATAGGTAACGTCATTCGTCATGAGTCAGCTGTAGCAAGATTATGTAACAAGGCAGTACATGTGATCACATTTATAAATGATAAACACAAATGGGTAAAAAATATAAAAATGCAAGTACTAGAACAGGTATAATAAGTAACAGGTTTAGTAAGTGTCATGAAAAACTTCTCCTGGAAAAAAATACAAAAACGGATTATTGACCTGAAAGAAGAAACGCACACTATGCTGAAAAGTAGTGAACTTCGAACTAACAAGTAGTGAAATGTGTATAAAAATGTGTTCCATAGCTGTCCTTTCCAAAACTTTCAGTCATCCTACTATGCAATGTAACACCTGCTGTCAAAGCAAACTGCAACAAATACTTAAATAACTACGTAGCATAAATACATTACTTCAACATTATCCTCATCTGTAAAGAAAAAAAAACTTCATTATCCATATCATCATAACTTCACCATTATCATCACCTGTAAAGAAAAACTTCATTATTCATAATACCATATCCTTCATCATTATTCATCAGTATTCATTATCATCTGCAAAAAATCACTTCATTACTCATTACATAACTATTCCTTATCTCTAGCATATTTCATCACTAAAACTAAGATGTGTAGTTCAGTCTGACAGCCTGCATCAATCACCTTGTATTCTGAAAGAAAAAATTAGTTAAGACTGCTATTCTGTGATGAGTATAGTATATTCTTGTTAATGTTTGTTAATCCTGATCCATTTACTCTTCCTCATAAAGTTATTGCATCTCCTTTCGTTTATTCCGTAGGTGAAATTCCATTTATGTTAAATTTATTTCTTAGAATCATCATTCCTTTCTGAAATTGATGAACAAAGATTAATGTCCTGCATTTAAATCATATACCCACTAGATAATGACTGGTTTATGGTAACATAATTAACCCTACAGCATAACATGACAGAAAACGTAATATGTTAAGGACGTTGACAGTGTTCAGATGCAAAAATGTACACAGAATAATACAATGCAGTAGCAAAAAAAATGTGAAACAGTCACGATGTTGAGATGTCATAAGGCAAAAAAAATGTCAAAGTCGACTGGTGTGTGTTATATCTTAACTATTTCATAGTCCATACAAACAAAACTGGAGTACAGTCACATACACCAAAAAATGGAAAATGTGCACGGTCTGATGTGTAACGACAAGAAAAGCGACCTGCTAACCTTACCTTGCCGGGCACTTGCCAAGAAAAAACACGATAATCATCAATAAGTAGTCACATAAATATAATTGCAAAAATAGTCATAAATGTGTAAATTCATCTGGAAAAATATGCACGGTCTGATGTGTAACGACAAGAAGAGCGACCTGCTAACCTTACCTTGCCGGGCACTTGCCAAGAAAAAATACGATAATCATCAGTAATTAGTCACGTGAAATAATTGCATTAGTAAATGGCATCATAGTGTGTTGAATCATACAGTGGTTTCACTCAATAAACGGTTTAATGTTTGATATATGGTGATTGCCTTTCGATTTTCTGGTTCTCAAAGTTTCGACGTGTACAACATTGGGGTGAGGGATGCTGCGAATCCGATATGGACCTGCGTATAGAAGTTCAAATTTACTGCACTTACCTTTTAATTTGCTGGATAAATAGTGTGTACGTACTAGTATCTTCTGTCCAACGTGAAAGACGCGGCGTGTACAAACCTGTTTTTGCTGTCTTCTCCGGCGCTCTGCGGCACGTTTGATGTTGTTCAGCGCAATGTCAATTATTTCGTGGTGTCGTAGGCGACGACTTTTGGGAAATTCTATTAATTCTTTAATTTTGTTCGGTGGTTCAACGTTTTTCAGTATAACAGACGGAGATAGCATAGTGGATTCATTTGGAATGGAATTAATTACATCTTGGAATGAGAGTATGTGTGTATCCCAATCAATATGTCTTTTGTGGCAGTATATTCTACACAGTTTACCAATTTCCTTCATTAATCTTTCACAGGGGTTCGAAGAAGCGTAGTACTTGGATATATAGATCGGAGAAATGTTTCTAGCTCGTAACATGCGTGTCCATACGCTACTACGAAATTGAGATCCATTGTCAGAAATTACTTTCATTACATGCCCTACCTGAGATAGAAAATGTTTTACAAATGCTTTCGAAACAGTTTTAGCAGTAGCTTTGCGTAATGGAGTGAAAGTAACAAATTTTGAAGTGAGCTCAACAGCGACAAAGATGTAGCAAAAACCTCTGTTAGTTCTCGGAATCGGACCAAAAATGTCTACTGCGGCCATGTGTCTTAATTTCACAGGTATAATGGGATATAAAGGAGGAATATGTGAAGTGGTGTCTGATTTAGCTTTCTGGCAAATTTTACAAGACGCTAAAACTCGTCGTATACGTTTTTCCATGTTAGTAAAATAACAGTTCTGTCTCAGTATAAGAAAACATTTTCGTGCTCCGTAATGTGCGTAACTTAAATGAGTGTACCAAATTAGTTTGTTAACCAGTTCGTCAGGAATGCATAATAACCAATTGTTGCTGTCAGGATGAGAGCGGCGAAACAGAATGTCATTGCGCACAGTGTAATGGTTCCTAATCGTAACATTTTTCCTATCTTGCCATAGGTGTTTAATTTCTTTCCACACATTGTCCTTATTTTGTTCTTGTGCTATGTCCTGTAATGACGATGAAATAAAGTTTTCAAATGCAACATGCTGAATGTACATGACACTGAAATTTGTTTTGCAGAAGTTGGTTGCTACGTCTTGCTGATTGTTGCCGAGAGAACGCGATAGTGCGTCTGCTATAACATTTTGTGTGCCGGGAATATGAACAATCGTAAAATTAAATTCTTGTAAATATAGTTTCCATCTACTTAACCTGTCGTGAGTAAATTTAGCCGAAAGTAAAAATTGTATCGCTCTATGGTCTGTGTAAACGGTGGTATGTCTGCCATAAAGAAAATGCCTAAATCTCGTAAAAGCCCAAACAACACATAATGTTTCTAATTCTGTAACGGAATAATTTCGTTCAGCGGGTGACAGAATGCGACTTGCAAATGCGATGTTTTTAATTACTGTAGAGCCATCTTCTTCAATTTCCTGGAAAATGTGTACGCCTAAAGCGGTGTTGGAACTGTCGGTAGCAATGGAAAAATTTTTAGTAAGGTCTGGGTGCGATAAAAGTGGTGCATTCAACAGAGCATTTTTCAAATAGCATTCTCGTGAGCAAAATTCTGCGTGTCAAAAGTAATGTTTGCGTTACTGTAATATGCAATCTGTGCTGTATCTGGTTAAATTCTGTCGTACGTGCTATTATTAACGGGAGGATGCTGTGGTATTTCGACTATTTGAACTGCTCTGTTATTTCTTATGGACGTGTTACGCTATGGATGACACCTATTGTCTGTTTCATTCATGATTATTCGTTGTTGCTGATGTTGTTGCTGCTCATAAGATCGACTGTTATTAAATGTACGCTGAAAATTGTGCTCATCATTTTTTTACGTCTGTCATGATAGTAATTTCTATACGGCGCATTGCGATACGAATTGAAATAGAGTGTTGTCTGTACGTGGTTATTTCTTTGCTGCCATGCGTTCCTATTTGTTGGAGCTGGGACTATACGTGCACGCGGCGAAACATTAAAGTTTAGTTGACCTTGTAGACTGCATTGTTGGTTAGGTATGCTAAGCGGCCTACTTTCATGCTGTTGTGGTGAAAAACATCTATTGTTACCAAAAAAAATGCGTTTGCTGTTAATTTTACACATACTGATGATTACGATTTTTATCTGTTATTTAAGTTCTCGTGATTCTGGAGTGCCTACTGAAAATTGTCACATTCGGTAAAAGATTTGTCGTATCCGGTTTTCAGTACAATATTTCTTAATTCTAGATAGAGCAATAGTTAAAGAGCAATTTTGATAGATATAAAGGATAGTAGAAGAAAAGGCAGCAGTGCAGAAAACTAAAGATGAAACAGCACTACTACAGCTCGGGGCCCTATGCTCGCTACGGCACATATTCATTAAAGCGTAATGAATCCCCTGAGGTCAATTACGCACTGCAAATAATTTTTAGCTTTTGTGTTATAGGCAATGGCGGTAAAATTCCAAAACCAAATTGTTGTAACCATGTTAATTCAAGTTTCCTCATTACAGGCAATGCTGACGAAAATACAATAACAATTTGTCGCTTCAGGTTCAAAGCTAGTTTCTCCATTACAGGGAATAGCGGTGAAAGTACAAAAATAAATTGTCGTATACAGTGCAAATCGTGTATCTGTGTTCTGCCATTATTAAATTCTTTACATTTTCTTGCGGATAAAAATTGCTCGTAATCTACGTTCTCGTCATTGAATTTGATAACACGTTCAGGTTTGTGTGTGAATTTGTTTGTCTGTGTCATTTCGTACTTCAAGTTACGTAGCTTTTCAGATTTTAAGTCGCGTGGCTTTTCGGATTTTAAGTCGCGTAGTTGCTGTAAATTGCTCACATTATACACGCTGCGTAAGTCTGACAAATGTTTGCAACGTGGCGGGTTCTGTGACGTATTGGTGACTGAAATAATTGTTAATTCTGTTACTTTAATACTTTCGTCAATCTGGTTGTTGTGTCGTTCACTTTTCTCGTCAGCCTCCGTATTCGGAGTGTGTGAAACTTCCACTGACTCCAAATCATCGCGAATCTGTACTGCGTTTTTAGGGCATTGTTCGGTGACTGCATTAATTTCGTGTATCTGTGTTTCGTTCGCCAAACATTGTTCAGTGATTGCATCAATCTTGTCTTTATGTGACTCTGTTGTGCCTACACGTGTGCTACTTAATTCTTGTGCAACAGTGCCAACTTCTTCATTACTGTTATTAGCACAAGTCTTAGTATCCTCACGTAATTGTTCTTTACTGTCCTGACATTGTACGGTAACAGCTGTAATCTGCTCACTAACTTGTTTGTTCTGTTCTTTATGATCGTCTTGTTTTTCGTTTGTGAATTTGAAACTTTTATCAATTATTTCGCTAAGTTGTTTGTAATGGTTGTCGAGAATTTCACTGACTCGTAGTAAAAATGCGATAGCTTGAGCCTCAGTAACATTACCCATTTGTTGTGCCAATACTCTAATTTCATCCTTAGTAACATCACCTACTATATTCTCTGTGCTGTTTAGTGGTGGATCTGGAACTTTCTCGCTTACTGTAACCATTTGGTTATTCTGAGCAGTCGGATGTACACTGTCAGACATTATTTCGGAATTAAATAAATCCGTCGTACTTTCAGTATCCTGTTCATTTTCATTAGACAAATTTGTCTGTACATTACTTGGATTTTCTAAATCGGGTGTGTTAAGCTCGGCAGCGCTCATTACCATAGAGCATTCTGCGTCATCAATTGTCGTCAAGTTAACAGACGAGACAATTGAGTTCGTTTGTTCATCATTAAGGTGAAAGTCATCTTTAGTGGTTGGAATGCACTGATTGTTAGTGAACGCAGGATTGTCATCATTACGTTGCGTATCACAATTACTATCGGTCACGTTGTTTAAGTCGGTAATTTCATTCACAATACTTCGCGATACACTATTCACAGTCTTTCGCGGCATTTTTACAATAGTCAAAATTTTTCATAAAACAAATGAGCACAATGCAAAAGCAACACACAAATACAACAAAGCAACAAATTTCCGTTGACCTGTAGAGAGAAAGTCACAAGATTAATAAAAGCGTAGCGCCAAATCCTAATTATACTTAAGCAAATAAGAGCAGATATCTGACTGTTGCTCAAAAGACTCTCAACGAAATACGATCCTGGACTGGGTGTCGCCAAGTGTAACCTCCCCACCGTAATTTTAAAAGGAAAAATGAAAGACAATACTTAATAGAAATGGGAGCCGAGTGTAACCTCCCCACAAAAATTTGAAAGAAAGAAACACGACAATATTTAATTATGAATGCTAATGGACATTGCGCTAATTGTAACCTCGCCCACAATGAGAGGTATTGAAAATGGCAACAAAATGTGAAATTCGCAATCTGACTCAAATATAAATCCTTCAAAAAATTAAAGTCCATTCAGTGACAAGAAAATTCAATTAAACCGAAATATCGGTCTTTCGCCCTGTGTAAAACAATCAGAATTAAAGTCTTACCTCAGAATAAATGGATGTCACATATCTGCTCTTGTTGTTGCGCACCGCTTGGAGGAACTGCATTGCAAATAATAATATTCTCTTTTTTTGTGATTTTAGTGGAATTTTTCTTCAAAAGAAGTGGAATGAAATGGGAAGTGCAACGAAATCTTGAGTTCAATAAAAAATTAAATTTTTGAGAAAATGCTTTTGAAATAAAAAAATTATTATTGGGAGACTTGTTGGAGAATAATTACAATAAATAAAATTTTTCATTATCTAATGATTATATTAATTAACAGTATACCTTATTCCTCATCTTGACCAGTGTTGCCGACCGCCTACATCACACAACCGCACTGGGCTGCTACTACTGACCGACCGCTCTGCATGACGACTACAGACTGAGTACTGCTCTCAACTAGACAGAGCTACAGACTCGCAACGACTGAACTGACAGACTCGCAACGACAGACTGACTGACTACTACTGACAGACTGAGCAACGACTACTGCTGACTGAGAACCGCTCGCAACACCCGCGCGGTCAAGCGCATACTCTCTGGTCACAGATGCTACAATGCCTCGCCATCGCTGCTGCGTTACATACGTGTTTCAATCTGTGTATGCTCGTTATCAAATGGCTATCCTGTATCGTCACTGGTGATGAGAAATGGTGTCTTTATACTGACATAAGGGAAAGAAACGAGTGGTTGAGCCCAAACAAAGCACCAAACTTCCCGCACAAAGACCTGGCGCATCAACATAAGACAATGTTATGCATCTACGAATCACTTTCCCGAGGTGTAACCATCACCATTCACATTTTTAGTCAACAACTGAGACGTCTTGCGGACGGAATCCAAGAAAAACGACCAGGGTGACTGCGTGAAGTGATGCTATTCCATGATAACGCCCGCTCACATACTGCAAGACTGACAATACAGGAATTGGGTTGGGAAGTCATTCTGCACTCACCTTTTTCACCTGATCCTGCGCCATCAGATTTTCATCTTTTCCGCTCACTATCGAACAACCTTCAATGAACTTGCTTTCCGGACAAAGATGCGCTCCGAAGATGGCTCGACGAGATCTTCGCCACGAAATCATGAGATTTTTACAATCGTGGAATCGAAACATTACTTCAGCGCTGGCAGACTGTTGTAAATACTGAAGGAGACTGTATTATTGATGACTCAAGTCATCTGCTGTGTTTATTAAACTTACGGAAGAACGTTTCAAACTTACTCCCCAACCAAATATTTAACATGCGCGGCTAAAAGGTCAATTAAATTTCCTCATTTTTTTTCTCCAAGTGCTCCACGTATAGTACCACAAAAGCTTCTTAATAAATTACAGACTGTCTGCCCTTGGAACAGCATGTAATCACAGTGTAAATTCTCCTCTTTAATCATCTTTTTGTGGATGCCTTGTTACGGCATACAGAGTGGAAGGGAAAGGGCCTTGGGGATTGTATTCGGATGATCGAGAAAGTTGTTGAGGCACAATTACTATAATTTTACAGAAAGGAGCCATAGAACGGCACCAGACAATTAGCGGCTCTTAGCTTTGATGGGTACCCCTCGCAATGAATACGTGTTTGGAGGCAGGGTGGAAGTTTGACGATGCGAATAGGCGTCGGGAACGCAAAGGGGGATAGAGGACTTTACCACAATTTCAGTACAGGGAAGAATCGAATAAGGAAGAGTACAATGATGCTAAGACTTCATTATGTTGCAAATTCAGGCACAATAGCATATAACTGCGAAGCGACGTGGCTGCTGCGGCTGGAGATGTCAACGCCTGTAGCAGCAGAGGATGTGTGTGTGTGTGTGTGTGTGTGTGTGTGTGTGTGTGTGTGTGTGTGAGCGTGTGCGTGCGGCGTGCGTGGGTGTGCGACGTCCAGCCCATTAATTAGCTGCGAGCGTCCCTGCGTGAGCTCCTCAGGCGCCACACAATCGATATGAGAACGCCGCAACCTCAAACACATGGAATTAACCATCGCGTGCTGTACTTCAATGCACCGGCGATCGTCGGACTTCGAGTGTGCAGCAATTGTATGTCTGCGGCCTCCAGCTGCGTGTGACAGTCTTCGTGACCCACTGTCCAACAAAGTTATTGCCAATACGAAAATCAGCTCCTTCGTAAATACGTGGGAGACAGACACATAGTCGGAGTGGAAGGATTGCAGAAAGACTAATTCACATTTAATCGACATACCTGCGCTTCATTCGAAAAGAAAAAACTTTCCGCGTCGCTATACAGCCTAAACCAGACTTTTCAACGACATTTCGTGAATATTCAGATATAAGGGATTGTGGTCTTCGCTGGCCCGTTACAGAGTGTAAATTTAACATCGAATATGAAACAGTTTCCTGATGTTCTGCAAAATATTTTTTATTTGATGACGAACCTGCTTTCGAATTCTTTGACCATCGACAGATGACAGCTGAATGTCGCAAACATGGATAAATTACCTGCACCTTACGTAAGTATCATTTATGAAGAAGATGCGAAAAAGAAAACATTTAGAGTGTTTAGACTGCGCAGTTACATGTAATATTTCTGCATAATGTAAATACACCATGTGATCAAAAGTGTACGGACACCTGGCTGAAAATGACTTAAAACTTCGTGGCGCCCTCCATCGGTAGTGCTGGACTTCAATACGGTGAGGGCCCGCCCTTAGCCTTGACGACAGCTACCACTCTCCCAGGCATACGTTCAATCAGATGCTGGAAGTTTTCTTGTGGAATGGCAGCCCATTCTTTACGGAGTGCTGCACTCAGGAGAGGTGTCGATGTCGATCGGTGAAGCCTAGCACGAAGTCGGCGTTCCGAAATATCCCAAAGGTGTTCTATAGGATTCAGGTCAGAACTCTGTGCAGGCCAGTGCATTTAGGGATGTTACTGTCGTGTAACGACTCCGCCACAGGCCGTGCATTATGAACAGGTGATCGATCGTGTTGAAAGATTCAATCGCCATCCCCGAATCGCTCTTCAACAGTGGGAAGCAAGAAGGTACTTAAAACATCAATGTAGGCCTGTGCTGTGATAGTGCCACGCAAAGCAACAAGGGTTGCAGCCCCGTCCACGAAAAACACGACCACACCGTAACACTATCACCTCCGAATTTTACTGTGGGCACTACACACGCTGGCAGATGACGCCATACCCACACCCTGCCATCGGATCGCCACACAGTGTACCGTGATTCGTCACTCCACACAATGTTTTCCCACTTTTCAGTCGTCCAGAGTTTACGCTCCTTACACCAAACGAGCCGTCGTTTGGCATTTACCGGTGTGATGTGTGGCTTATGAGCAGCCACTCTACCATGAAATCCAAATTCTTCTCACCTCCCGCCTAACTGTCATACTACTTGCAGTGGATCCGGCTGCAGTTTGGATTTCCTGTGTGATGGTCTGGATAGATGTCTGCCTATTCCACGTTGCGACGCTCTTCAACTGTCGGCGGTCTGTATAAGTCAACAGACGAGGTCGGCCTGTACGCTTTTGTGTAGTACCCTTCACGTTTCCACTTAATTATCACATCGGAAACAGTGGCCCTAGGGTTGCTTAGGATTGTGGAACGCTCGCGCACAGACATATGACAAGTGACCATGTTCGAAGTCTGTGAGTTCCGCTAGAGCACCATTCTACCTCTCATGATGTCTAATGACTACTGAGTTCGCTGATGTGGCGTACCTGGCGGTAGGTGGCAGCACAATGTATCTAATATGAGAAACGTATGTTTCTGGGGGTGTCCGGATACTTTTGATCACATAGTGTATGTAACACTTCCTTTGTGAAGTCTCTGTATGTCATCTTTTGTTGAATTTTTCTGTCTCTTGTGCATAAGTAATATATATGTAAGTCGCACGTCATTTTATCTGCGTTTGCGACATTCAGTTGTCATCTGAGTATGACCTAACAAGCCAAAGCCGGTTCGTGACGATATACATAATATTTTCCAGCCTGATGCTACCGCAGCTCGACATGTGGTGCATCCCTTAGTGGCTGCCTCTATGTTTTCTGTTTTAATATTTTGTGACTAAAGCGATATCGCTTCATACTTATATTATACGTGACATGCCAGTTTTAAGTGCTTTATTTCTAACTAAGGCACTCTTAGAAGTGATCGAAACCTAGGTAAAAAGGAGTTCATTTTCTCGACGGCATACTGAAATTGTTTTAATTTTATTAGGAAAATAATTCGTGTTTAATATTGTTGTCATGTTGTGCCAAATATTACAATTCAGAAATGCAGTAAAGTAATCACTACTTATTCGGTTTGTTATTCCAGTTTCTTCCAATGTGCCCCACAAAAGCAGTCACAAGGTATCAGATCAGACGAATATGGAGGCCAGTCCATCCCTGTGCCGGTAAAAGTGCAATTAAGCAATGCAGTGACTCTGTTCTCGAAGTATTCGTGAAAAAAGGGAAATATCTGGTCGGTGCGATGTGGTCCGGCTCCTTCTTGCATGAACTACTCGGTACCTGGTCGATCCTGTAACGCTTGCTGTACGGCGACAAATTCATCCAGAATTGCAACGTAACATTCAGTAGCGATCGTTTCTCGCATGAAAAAAGGGCCAATAACGCCTCTGCTGCATACCGCAGCCCAAACTGTAATTCTGGAGAATACAGTGGTTTCACTTCGGACTAATGGGAATTTTCGGAACCCCAAAACCGCAAGCTTGCTTATTCATGATTGCATTCCGGTGGAAGTGTGCTTCATCTGTGAACCAGATGCAGTCAACATCAAATCCGTCATTATCCATTATTGTAAGAATCTGGTTCGCAAATTCAGCCCTTGTCGCATAGCTCCTACACGTACGGCTTGGTGGCTTCGTATTTTGAATGGAAACACGAGTAGGCCCTGTCTCACTATTTTGTGCGTGCTGGAACGCTTCAAACCAGTCTCTGCTGCAATTTTCGAACGGATTTCGTTGGAATTTTCTGAAAAATTCCAGAAACCGTGGCGTCTTTTTCAGGAGTAACTGCAGTTTGTCTGGAGCCAACATTCTCCGCTTGATCATCAGCTTGTCCTTTGCAATTTGACGAAGAGTTTGAGAACTGTTTTTGTATTGGGTCATTTTGGAACATTAAATCGTGTTCAAAAACTGCTGCTTGTTGCCGTAAGACTCTGTTCTATCCTGTGGCATTCCACCTCTTCCTTCGGTAGGTTAACTTCGTTTTACGTTTCAACCGTGCAACTTATCGCTCTGAACTATGGTGCACTGTTTGTAGGCAGTCCGTATTACGACTACAGCACCATCTCGTAGAAGCTTTTCGAATTATTTCGAAACTTCTGTATAAAATTCTAACAGCTTTCATAATAAAAACAACGTTTTTTGAACTCGTGTATCGACATTAATTTTTTCAGATATTTAGTGGCCGGCCACTGTGGCCGAGCGGTTCTAGGCGCTTCACTCCGGAACCGCGCTGCTGCTACGGTCGCAGGTTCGAATCCTGCCTCGGGGATGGATGTGTGTGATGTCCTTAGGTTAGTTAGGTTTAAGTAGTTCTAAGTTCTAGGGGCTGATGACGTCAGATGTTAAGTCCCATAGAGGTCAGAGCCATTTGAACCATTTGATATTTAGTGTTGACACCAGGGACTCGGCTGGACACTACATAAGGCATACACTTGTGTGTGAAAAACATGATCTTAATGACAGATAACGCTAAGTGAAACATCAAATGGACACTGAGCGAGCAGTTTCTGTGCTTTAGTCACTGCTGTATGAGCGGAAGGAACAGCTTCGCTCTCTACCTGTCCTCATACACATTTTCCGTTGCTCCGTTGTTTACCTAAATCACTTGATGCGTGTACCAGGATGGTTGCTTATGATGCGTCCTTATCTTTGTCCAGTCTGAGGTTTTATTCATTGTCCACACTGTAACCTTTCTTCCTCCCGTTGTTGTGAGAAAGAATTATGCAGCAACGAAAAGAAGTTAAAGATTAGTCCACTTTGGACGGAGACCTTTCTAAACCTCGCCGACGACTCTGGTTAGAGGGCATCGGGTGCGTGCACGGACGCGGTCCTGCGTCACGCATGCAGGAACCGACCGACTGTTTGGGGGAAATGCAAGGGCGGTAGCTAAAAGCCCTGTTGGCGCTCAATACAAGGTGCGCACTGCCCACCCCAGCCAGAACAGCACAGCAACAGCACACGGCCGGGAGTCTTTCCTTTGCAAGGCGCTTGTTCGTGATGGCCTTTTCAACCTTGATATACGAATAAGCGACATACAAACAATAATTGGTGAAGATAATTTTTTAATGCCACGTCTTTATCTGGAGTCCAGTTTACTGCACCACAAGACTGTGCACGTCACATTCGCTTGAGCAGTCTAGAAAATCGTTTTGTAAATACATGAGTGATAGCACATATCTGTGTTCTATGTCCATATTAACATCCTACCCCATACATATGTGAAACTTGTACAGTTTTTGTTATTCTCAGAGAACAACGTTAAGAGTTTACAATTCACAGAGGGGTGATGCAGAGTAATCTCATCATTCCCTAGCTGTTCTCCGTCGTCCAGGAAACGGCAGTGTCAAAATTGAACTGGGAAGGAAAATGAGTTAGAATCAACTGAAAGAGACTTCACAATCTGGGATTTGCAGATGACTCTGAGCTATTGGAAAATGATTCTGAAGAACTATTGTACGCTGCAACTCCGGTAATGGCGGGTGGCTATTAGAGCGCTGTTACCAGACTGTGAGTCACAAGCACTTCATAATAACGTGCATCTCTATTACTCGTTGCAATAGTTTTTGCATTGGTAAAATTCAATACAATTCCTTTTTTTCGGTGAAATATAGATTTAGGGTATGTCAGTCATATCGTTATGTAAGCAAAGGAAATGTATACTATTTGAACTTAAAAACATTTTAAAAGCCTTGTCATTAAATTCGTTATTCACTGTATATTATGTGTAAAATTACTATAGGAACATTAATTATTATTTATATGAAGGTGAAATGTACGTAAATCTGTGACGAAAACGCGTATCGGGATAAAAATATAACTACTGGAATACCAAGCAAATAAGCATGGTAACGAAAATGCGTAATTTATCTGTATGACGTATTCTAAACACATTGATGTTAGCTGTAAAATAGCTGACATCGATATCTGCAATAAAACCAGATTATTACGTCGCTAACTGCTGCAAAGTACTACCTTGTTTCCCAAATCCAAGTACAGTAGCTGAGAGCGCACCATTTGTCTATGGAATACAGTCTGATATACGTTGGTTTTGGACATGAATTAATCCGAAACACTGACAATGTAACTCGTTTACAATACGCTGTTTTATTACATTGCTACTTAGGAAATGTTTATGTTACAACAGCACAGTAAATTGAGGTAAATGTGGAAAACATCTCAGATGTCCCATCTCAATTGTCGTCACTTGGTTCATCTTCGTCATCCAATTTTTCTTATTTGTCTTCTTCTTCCCTGCTCTCATCATCTGTGGTTGTTGATTTCTATTGGAGTTGACGACTTTAGGCTCTCTTACGGTGTCTCAAAAGCCTTTTTTCTCTCAAAATCTTCTTTCTGTAAATTTTCCGCGCGCTGAACACATTTCCACCACTGTACGATGTGCCGTTTTTAAAGGCCTCGTGAAGTAGGCTTTCAACGCCTGAGATTTTAAACGTGTTGTTTTTTGGGGCTACTTATCTCTCGACTTGGGCACATGTGCGCTTAGTCGGGTTAAATGATAGGGCTGTGAGCGTACTGCATGGCGCCCCCTTTCATTTTCTAGTACATCTGGCCCATAAATAAGTTCTTCTTTGTTTAAGCGAACCTTATCCAATATCAAAGCTCTTATGTCTCTAGGTAAGACGGCAATATTTTTCGCTGTCAACTTAGCTGCTATGTCAGCGTTCTGTATTTTCGTTGTAGGAGCTCGGTTCATGACTATCGAATGATACTTGGCATTGTCCTTGACGATAACGCAACCTTCCTCCAATAAATTCAAAAAACTATTCTCAAACCAATTTTTTAACTTAGTTCTGTTCATTTCAGAATGATACTCTGCTGATTTGTCTGCTTTGCTACATCTTTTTTTAAACTACACTCCTCGAAATTGAAATAAGAACACCGTGAATTCATTGTCCCAGGAAAGGGAAACTTTATTGAAACATTCCTGGGGTCAGATACATCACATGATCACACTGACAGAACCACAGGCACATAGACACAGGCAACAGAGCATGCACAATGTCGGCACTAGTACAGTGTATATCCACCTTTCGCAGCAATGCAGGCTGCTATTCTCCCATGGAGACGATCGTAGAGATGCTGGATGTAGTCCTGTGGAACGGCTTGCCATGCCATTTCCACCTGGCGCCTCAGTTGGACCAGCGTTCGTGCTGGACGTGCAGACCGCGTAAGATGACGCTTCATCCAGTCCCAAACATGCTCAATGGGGGACAGTCCGGAGATCTTGCTGGCCAGGGTAGTTGACTTACACCTTCTAGAGCACGTTGGGTGGCACGGGATACATGCGGACGTGCATTGTCCTGTTGGAACAGCAAGTTCCCTTGCCGGTCTAGGAATGGTAGAACGATGGGTTCGATGACGGTTTGGATGTACCGTGCACTATTCAGTGTCCCCTCGACGATCACCAGTGGTGTACGGCCAGTGTAGGAGATCGCTCCCCACACCATGATGCCGGGTGTTGGCCCTGTGTGCCTCGGTCGTATGCAGTCCTGATTGTGGCGCTCACCTGCACGGCGCCAAACACGCATACGACCATCATTGGCACCAAGGCAGAAGCGACTCTCATCGCTGAAGACGACACGTCTCCATTCGTCCCTCCATTCACGCCTGTCGCGACACCACTGGAGGCGGGCTGCACGATGTTGGGGCGTGAGCGGAAGACGGCCTAATGGTGTGCGGGACCGTAGCCCAGCTTCATGGAGACGGTGGCGAATGGTCCTCGCCGATACCCCAGGAGCAACAGTGTCCCTAATTTGCTGGGAAGTGGCGGTGCGGTCCCCTACGGCACTGCGTAGGATCCTACGGTCTTGGCGTCCATCCGTGCGTCGCTGCGGTCCGGTCCCAGGTCGACGGGCACGTGCACCTTCCGCCGACCACTGGCGACAACATCGATGTACTGTGGAGACCTCACGCCCCACGTGTTGAGCAATTCGGCGGTACGTCCACCCGGCCTCCCGCATGCCCACTATATGCCCTCGCTCAAAGTCCGTCAACTGCACATACGGTTCACGTCCACGCTGTCGCGGCATGCTACCAGTGTTAAAGACTGCGATGGAGCTCCGTATGCCACGGCAAACTGGCTCACACTGACGGCGGCGGTGCACAAATGCCGCGCAGCTAGCGCCATTCGACGGCCAACACCGTGGTTCCTGGTGTGTCCGCTGTGCCGTGCGTGTGATCGCTGCTTGTACAGCCCTCTCGCAGTGTCCGGAGCAAGTATGGTGGGTCTGACACACCGGTGTCAATGTGTTCTTTTTTCCATTTCCAGGAGTGTAATTTACTTTCTTTAAGAAATTCAGTGCACGCTGACATCCCGAGCACGACGATCAGTCTGGGCCCTTTCCCAACAGGTACCTTAAGGACCCCATTTTGACTACAGTTCTGCCAGATGTACTTTAGTGAACGGTTTTGAGTAACCCAAGTTTCATCCAAATTTAATACAGGTGGTATGTCACTCGAAGTACCCAGCGAATTCATTGTCCGCAAAAATTTAATTATGCAGTCCATTATATCGTTGCGTTCAGATAAAAATTGTCCTCCAACATTCTAACACTTGTATTTAAATGCTGTACTCGTTAATTTGCGTCTCATTGATCTAGCAGATCCCGTAAAATGTATTTTTTGAATAAACTTTTTTCTCAATTTTTCTGATGTTGGATAGTCACCATCGACGTGAAATTCGTAGACTCTCTTCCTGACAACGTCTGTATCAAAATCGTTTAGTTTCGTTAAAGAACTGTGTTGCTTAGTAATTTTTTTTTTTTTTTTTTTTTTTGGGAGAAGCTAACGTTGTGGACTTTCCCTCACGACACAAGCGCTGTATAGTCTCTAAACAAACGCCGCAAGCTGCAGCACAAATAGCCTGTACATTAGCAAGGGCTTTTCTTTACAATGGTCGTTTATTTTTTTCGGTAACATATCATTTCATTTCTTGATCCATCGCCTTGGATTACGTCTACTTTCTACAAATCTTTCCTAACGAGCGTGTATGTAGGTGCTAACACTTCACCACCATTGTCTACAAGATGTTTTAAATATTACAGATGTTGTGGATTATGGGTTTGCTTTACCGCCGGAACCCAGTTGCCTTTTTCAGTAGCATTCTTTCTGCTGAGAAAGTGCGTCTTGTTAAAGTTGTTTGGAAGTCCGTCAAACATATCACAGGGGTCATCTCTCTTTCTTCCTGTTCTTCCATTTTCCACTCAGTAAATAAATTGCACAAATAATACCACCAAATACACTTTTTTGCTTACTCAAATTGCCGATACCAGTATCTCATTAAGGACTGGGAAACGAGAACTGCTATTGATGCTGTACTGGCGCTCGAACTAGGCAACTACGTACGCTCAGCGTTGCCATTTTGTAATGTTAAGAGAGAGCGCGCTACACGAGACTAGCCACATGTCCGGCATCAGCCAGTACTCCTGGCGAGAGATGTAGTAGCGTATCTCGCCTCGTAATGTCAGGCATTGGGAATGATCATAAAACTTTCCAAGATAAAAGTTGTGCCTAATAAATGGAACCCGGTAGGAAACGTACAGCTCGAAAGTACATTACTGGGCACTCTCACAGGATACACCTATCTCGACCAGCTTGTAAATATGATTATGGATGTAAGTTCGGAAATCTTTTCGACCCTAGGCTTGCAGCCATTTGGAAGACACCGAACTGTCTTCATGTCAAACACGGCAACAAAACGGAAGAAAGAAATTATTTATCATTAATATGTCCTCCCCATGTTGACTTACGGATGAGAGATCTGGACACTTCCTGTATATACAAGAAGAGAACAAGACGGGAAGTTAGGGCCACACAGCGAGGCATGTGAAAGTCTACCTTCCGGATTCCAAGGAAAAATGAAAAAAGGACAGAAAACTTCAGATCAGATTGCCTGGCAGATTAAAACTGTGTGCCGGATCGAGACTCAAATTCGCGACCTTTGCTTTTCGCGGGCAAGTGTTCTACCGCCTCCGCTAGCCCAGCACGACTCACGAACCGCCCTCATAGCTTTATTTCCGTCAGTAACTCGTAAAGCTGTGAGTTTTACTTGGGTAGTTCAGTCGGCAGAGCACTTGCTCGGGAATGGCAAAGGTCCCGAGCTCTAGTCTCGGTCCGGCATACAGTTTTAATCTGCCAGGAAGTTTCATAACAGCACACACTTCGCTGCAGAGTGAAAATTTCATTCTAGGCACTTCAAGTCAGTTACCGACGTTATAGACATCCTGTAAAGAACAGCTAATATGAAATGCCAATGGGCCAGCCTCGCCTCCAGAAGATGGACAGAGGTGATGCTGGAATGGGCTCCAGGAGACAGAGACAGACAAAGCAAGAGGCAGACCGCCAGACCGATGAGACGAAGACCCGCAGAAGATGAATATTGTCCACGACCATTTCTTATGGAAGAAGTTGCAGACGTGTTTGAATCCAGTACTTGGAGAGGCAACATCATGTAATGTCAGACATAGCGGATGATGGTAATGATGATGATGATGGCTGAACTATACGCGAAACATGAAGCTGAGTGTAATGATCACTCTTTAATCGTGAGCTTAAATCACTGGCCCTAACGAACGAACGGATGAAAGAATATTAAGATTCTGCGACTGCCTATTAATACATAAATTTCACCAGCAGGTCCCTAATCTGTACGTCCAGGTTGAATAGGTACAATGTCGGCTACTTTACACTGAATGCATTTCTACCAATTGTGCCTCCATGTGTGCGAATCCATAGGACAACGCCAGGGGACGAAGAAGAAGAAGAAGAAGAAAATGATGAAAAATAATTTCTGAACCTGCAATATTGTATTTAATGAAACGCAAGACCCCCTATAAAAAAAAAGTCGCCAAGTGCGAGTACGATCTGCGCTCTGAGAGTTTCGAACAAACTTAATTATGTAAATAAATGTCGAGAACCTCGACAAGTTTTACCTCTCATCGATATCGATTCTTGCACGATAGCAGTGCAGGGAATACCAATAATTTTTCTAGATTATTTTAATTTTAAGTTTTGCGTTTGAATTTTTTGTGTAGTTTCTCAGAAATAAAATTATTTATTTATTTATTTATTTATTAGTACCATGTCAACTAAGATGAATGTAAAGTTTTTACTTAACACCCGAAAGCAACCAAAATTTGGTAACAGAAACTACCTGTAGAGCCAAGCTGGAAAATTGAAATCAAAAACGCAGAAACGAAGCGAATATGTGACAAGAAAAAATTGTCTGTAATCATTAACCACATGTATATATGAACTTCTTTGCTCCTTTTTAAGTCCTATAGCCATTCCCCAGAGGTTTCCACATATTAGTTAACACCATGTATAGTTTCTTCTGTGTCTTGGAAACAGCCTTCGAAGAGGACTTCAACGACGTAACATGTGGAGATTGATCAAATAGTAATAAGATAACAATATCGCATACCATTATCCCGTGGTGTGAAGCGGAAGTCGCAAAAACGTCTACCCAAGTGTACCAAACACTTAACTCAGGTATGGTTCGTGTGTCTGTTATTACGGCAGATCAAACTCTCAAAATGCTTACCTTGAGCGTTGATACATGATACAGCGCGATTCAGAGCAGAGAATACTGAATGTTGAATTTCGAATGGACTTATCGTAGCACAGGTTATACATTTTAAATGAGTGTTTTTAACACATCTAATTAATACAATTTGCAAACTTCATACTCTTTCACCAACATACAAATTTCATATTGCAGACTGGTGTGTGGACAAGTTTGCGCTTTCCCTTAGTAAGCTGTTGTAACATCATTGTAAAAGGGTTGCTATGTCTGACAATTCAAGTATGCAGTGAGGTGTTATTGTGAGCCACCTTAACCCAAGAGAATCTGTCTTAACTTCATATGCTTAAGTTTAGTTCATTATCCAAGTAATTTGACAGTAAGACAGGAATTGATGCAGAAGTCTCAGTAGTTTTAAAGCGTAGTACTGTAATGACTAACAGGAAACTTTCTAAGGGCTGTGTCGATAGTTTATCGTGTTTCAGGCCACTATGCTGTCTTCGTAATGGAACAAAATTTACGCTATTAACGCATCGCTTGAAAACATCGAATTCTTGCGGATAATAGCCATACATCTGATTATAATGGCACCAACAGAGCCCCATGAAGTCCTTTAATCCAAAGGGAACACGCTCTTTTACGACTAAAATAAATACCTAAATTATTGAAACCTCCGAACAGACTAAAACTCTATACCGGATTGGGACTCGAACATGGGATCTCTGCCTTTCGCGGACAAGGGTTCTACCGACTGAACTATCCAAGGACGACACACGATCCGCCCTTATAGCTCAGCTTCCACCAGTAACTCTTCTCCTGCCTTTCACACTTCACAGAAGTTCTCCTGGGAGAAAGGATATTTCGGAGAAACTGCTTAGAAACAGCAACGAAAGTCAGGTTGTAGCGACAGGGTCGTGAGCCATGCTTGAACAGTTCAGTCGGTAGAGCACTTTCCTGCGAAATTCCCAGTTTCGAATCCTGGCTAGTTATCTCCTAGCGAAAGGAAAAGGTTCCAGCTTCCAGGTTCGAGTCTCGATCAGGCACACAGTTTTCATCTGCCAGTAAGCTTAAAAGCAGTGCACACCCCATTCCAAAGTGAAAATTCATTTTGGGCTTTAATTATCACGTGTAAAAAGCAGTTAGGGGCGTTGGAAGTTCATTCGTCCGCTGTAGTTCTTTCGTCACCGTGGGCGTTTCACATCATAAGATGCCAGGCCAGGAAGCGGTAGGGGTTTCACACGAGTGGCGGGCAACTGCCAGTCGTGAAGTGCTACTTGTAGCGCGCCTTGGAGGCGGCTGGAGGTGCGAGTTGCGTCAGCCAGGCGCCTAACGGTGCCAGACCAGCACAGCCCAGCCCGGCCCACGCCACGCGCGCGGTTGCTGGCGGCGTGCCCGTCGCCACGCTAGGTCAGTAACGACAGCCAGAGAACCAGTCTGCAAGCATTCGCTCCTAGCGTCAGCGCTGATACCTGTTTACCACCGTGGGCATGCTACAAAAAGCCTTCATAGTCGCCCAGGGTGTCTCACGGCTGCAACATGATTTAGTTTCTTAAGAAAAGGGTTTTTTATTTTATTTTTATGATAATCATGGTTTGATGCGGCCCGCCACGAATTCGAAGCACTTCACTTGCTCCCTACGTCCTCAGTTACACTGACGGAAAAAAATCGCCACACCAAAAATAATTAGCGTAGAGTAACGAATTTTCGGGAATATGTTTGTCTAGGTAACATATTTAAGCGATTAACCTTGCAAGATCAAAGGCTAACGCAATCGCGAAGTAAGTCATTGCAAATGTAAATGCTCGTACATTAGTAACAGGTGTAACCGCCAGAATGTTGAATACAAGCATGCAGACGTGCATGATTTGTGTTGTACAAGCGCCGGATGTCACTTTGTGGAATGGAGTTACATGCCCAGTGCACTTTGTCCACAGCTCGTGGTCGTGCGGTAGCGTTCTCACTTCCCGCGCCCGGGTTCCCGGGTTCGATTCCCGGCGGGGTCAGGGATTTTCTCTGCCTCGTGATGAATGGGTGTTGTGTGATGTCCTTAGGTTAGTTAGGTTTAAGTAGTTCTAAGTTCTAGGGGACTGATGACCTCAGATGTTAAGTCCCATAGTGCTCAGAGCCATTTGAACCATTTGAACTTTGAACGATACCTGTCGTAGAAACATTCTAAAGGTAGAAATGCCGAACAGCATGAGCATCGCGCGAAGGCAGCTTTGCACAGCGACATTTCTTCATGTGAATCTCACTCGGGAAGAAACGAGGTTCACGTTACTGAAGATTTCAAGCATTGACAATACTTTCACGGGACTTGCTGTGTTATGAGAACGAGAAAATGACAAAACATTCACAAGAGATAGAAGGAGATGTATTGGACACGAAGCTGTTAATCGCAGTTTCGGATAGTCGGGTAAACTGAAATTGCTCGTAGCAATACTGGGAACCAGTCGGACAGCGGCAGACCAAGCATTGCACAGACTCCCGGCAATTTGCAGCATGCTCACAATCTGATTTTGGCTTACACACACGTAACAGTACACCCACCCTACAGTCCTAGTCTGACACCCTGTGACTACAAGCTCCTCGGTATTCTGACGGAATTCGTTTGCGGAATGAGATTTGAAGTTGACTCAGTCGTGAAGGTTGCTAAACAGTGGCTCAAACGTGCTGGTGCTGATTCTGTCGTGCAGGTACACAGGCCTCGGTTCCACGATGACGAAAGGCAGTTGAAAAGGCCACAGACGATATGGAAAGATGACATTTTGCCTCTGAGGAAGGTATCAACATATTGCAAAAATAACAGAGCTATGGAAAACAAACTAGACTTAAAAAAAAAATCATGGTGCATTTCTTTTAGAGAGACCCTCTCAGTACAGCTGTGAGACATATTTTGCGGCTGGTAAAACTTTTTTGCTGTCGTTTTCTTTCGTATACAACTTTTATGATCGTTGCTTTCGTTGCTTTACATCCTTGGCCTGAATATTACTTTATAAGCAATACACTTATACTGGTCTGCGAATATTCTTGTAAGCTGCCTACTGTTTTTGTCGTTTGCAGTTTTTGTTGGATTTCTCGGTTCCTTAGAGAAGTGAAAGCACACTTATTGCTCTGAATGCACACTTTTCTGTTCCCTTTCGCCTCCTGCGCAGTCATCGTAGAATACGTTTAACCTGCTTGTTCGCAGTGGCTTCTTACTACGAAATGTTTGATCCTGGAATATATTTATTCACATAACTTTAATTGCCAATATAGATGATATGTTTCAAACGAACGGCAATAATTTTTGATTGGATCACTATCAAACATTGTTTTTAATCTGTGTAGATATATACCTTGGAAAGTATTTATGTCACCTGTGGTTCTTTGCAATTTATCTAGTAGATAAAGTTTACTGGCACAAATCCCTTTCTTACTATTTACTTTCGCTTACATAATTCCTTAATGGTAACCATATCGAATCCTGCCTCGGGCATGGATGTGTGTGATGTCCTTAGGTTAGTTAGGTTTAACTAGTTCTAAGTTCTAGGGGACTAATGACCTCAGCAGTTGAGTCCCATAGTGCTAAGAGCCATTAGCCAATGGTAACCATAAAAAACGTGTACAATAACTTCTTCTTCTTCTTACGACGAAGAGAAAGAACATAAGATGAAAATTATGTTTTCTACAGCTGACTTATCGTGATGTCAGTGGAATGTCATTTTCAAGCACTCATTTCTTGAAATATTCGTTTCCACGATAACGGGCTACGGCAGGTGGAAGTATACAGTGCAGTGGAGATTCAGGTTCAAAAGCTACAGAGACCGCATTACATGTATGTCGCAAAGTTATTCTCGTCGAAAGCTGTTCAAGGCGGTTCCTTCATAGTTTTCATGCAAGGGCGCTTATGTAAAGTCGCACAAACGGTCCAAGGCGACAGGAAGTCAGCTTACGTAGTGTAACAAAGAAATACAAGTAGTAGACCATTGTTTTAGTTCTGTAGTGCATAGGTAGAATATCATTTAACTACATCCATACGAAATATACCACCTATATGAAACAAGGCGTATAGAGTGGAGCATCATCCAATGTGAAATGTACACACACAACTAAAGGGATGTTACTATATACGAAACCATTTGAAAATATGTGAATTAGTGCAAGTAGCAACGACAATCACGTTTGGCATGTGTTATTATCGTATTAAGATTTTCCAGCACAATCAGCGATATGTGGAGTCAAAGACATTACAGATGATGACAATGTGCTGTCGTAGAGGGAGTTGATTGGATATGAGTTCTGTTCAATGTAAATCCAGTGTGGTTATTTCCTAGAGGTATAATTTAAGATGGCAACGGCCTTGCCCCAGTCGATACACCGGTTCCCGTGAGATCACCGAAGTTTAGCGCTGTCGGGCGTGGTCAGCACTTGGATGGGTGACCATCCAGGCCGCCACGCACTGTTGCCATTTTTCGGGGTGCACTCAGCCTCATGATGCCAATTGAGGAGCTACTCGACCGAACAGTAGCGGCTTCGGTCAAGAATACCATCATAACGACCGGGAGAGCGGTGTGCTGACCCCATGCCCCTCCTATCCGCATCCTCCACTGAGGATGACACGGCGGTCTGATGGTCCCGGTAGGCCACTCGTGGCCTGAAGACGGAGTGATAATTTAGGATATCCAGTGACTTCAACTGTATGTAACAAGTGAAAACTGTGTGCTAGACTAGGATTCCAGGGGACTGATGACCGTAGATGTTAAGTCCCGTAGTGCTCAGAGCCATTTGAACCATTTTAACCCAGTGCACTTGATCGGTCGTCTGATGATGCCCCCACATGTTCTCTATGAGAGACAGACCTGATGAAGGTGGAGCAGGCCAAGACAACATATCGACACTCTGTAGAGCATGTTGGGTTACAATAGCGGTATTTAGGCGAGCGTTATCCTGTTGGAAAACGCCCCCTGGACCTTCGTTCATGATGGGCAGCACGGCGGGTTGAATCAACAGATTGACGTACAAATTTGCAGCGAGGGTGCGTGGGACAACCATGAGAAGGCTCCTGCTGTGATACGAAATCGCACCCCCAGACCATAACTCCAGGTGTAGGTCCAGAGTGTCTAGCACGTCGACAGGTTGGTTGCAGGCCCTCAACTGGCCTCTTTCTAACCAACACACGGCCATCACTGGCACCGAGGCAGAACCAAATTTCATCAGAAAACACAACAGATCTCCACGCTGCCCTCCAATGACCTCTCGCTTGACACCACTGAAATCGCAAATGGCGGTGGTTGAGGTCAGTGGAACGCACGATAATGGGCGTCTGGCACGGAGCTGTCCTTGACGTTACCAATTTGTAACAGTTCATTGTCTCACTGTGGTTCCAAATGCTGCTCAAATCACTGCTGCAGATGCAGTACGATGCACCAGAGCCATTCGCCGAACACTATGGTCTTCGCTCTCGGTAGTGTCACGTGACCGCCCCGAGTCTGGTCATCTTGCGATTGCATCCGCTGCCAGCAGTCACGTACAGTGGTTACATTCCTGCCATGTCTTCCTTCAATACCGCAAAAGAAACAGCCAGTTTCTCGTAACTCTATAACACGACCGCGTTCAAACTCAGTAAGGTGTTGATAACGGCGTTTGTGTCATCCTAAAAGCATTCTTGATTAACATCAACTAACCGCTCCCAATCTCAAGGGTAACTAACGCTCACGGCCGTTACCTCGTGTATTTAAAGCATACCTGATTTTTATCCTCATTGTGGCGCTAAAATAGCATCACTCTTATGTGACTGGTCCAAAATCTGTCAGATGTCAAAACACTTCTACTAACTTTGCTTTACGTCTCAAAACTCCTTCTTCGTGCTGCTTTTTTCCGTCGACGTATTTGCTGGATATACTCCAATCCCTGTCTTCCCCTATAATTTTGGCCCTCTGTTGCTCAATCTAGTACCATGGAAGCTGATCCTTGATACCTTAACAAAAATTCTATCATCGTGTCCCTTATTCTCGTCAGTGTTTACCTTATGTTCCATTCTTCGTCGATTTTGTGGAGAACCTCCAAATTGTTTATCTTATCCGTCCAACCAGTTTTATCGTTCTACTGTCGCACCACGTCTCAAACGCTTCGATTCTCTTCCAATTTTCTCACTGTTCATGATTCACTGCCATACACTGCTGTGCTCCAAAATTGCATCTTCAACACTTTTAAATAAAACTGTCTCGACTAAACTGTTGTACATTTAAACTTTGTGTTCGTATTTACGTACTCCTCAATCTACCGTATGTTGCTTGGCGGAGGGTGCCACGTAGCATACTAATCATTTCCTTTCCTGTTCCACTCGCAAACAGAGCAAGCGAAAAAGGACTGTCTGAAAGCATCCATACGTGCCGCAATTTCTCGCATCTTTTCTTCGTGGTCCTTACACGAAATGCACGTTGGCAACAATAGAATCGTTCCGCAGTCAGTTGCAAATGCCGGTTCTCTAATTTTTCTCAGTAGTGTTCCTCGAAAAGACCGTTGTCTTCCCTCCGGGAATTCCCATTTAAGTTCCCGAGGCATGCCCCTAATACTTGCGTGCCGTTCAAATCTACCGGTAGGAGATCTACCAGCACGCCTATAAATTGCTTGGATGTGTTTCTTTAACCCAACACCTTGGGGATCCCAAACATTCGAACAGCACTCAAGAATGGGTAGCACTAGTGTTCTACCCGCCGTGTCCTTCATGGATGAGCCACAATTCCTTAAAATTCTCCCAAAAAAACGAAGTCGAATCGATGTGACTGTGTCAAAGAGGCTCACTTTCTATCAGGTCTCTGACTAGTTTGAAGCGGTTCGCCACGAATTTCTCTCCTGTGCCAACCTCTTCATCTCAGAGTAGCATTTGCCCAACTTAAGCCCTATGTTTGAGCCGTTTTTGCTAGTGTTAGTGCGTTTTTTTCTGTCCTCCGTGCTCCACCCGCCATGCGTTATTTTGCTGCCTATGTAGAAGAAATCCTTAACTTCATCTAATTCGTGATCACCAAGCATGATGTTCAGTTTCTCACTGTTCTCATTTCCGATACTTATCGTCCCTTTAGTCTTTCTTCGATTTACTCTCAATGCCTATTTTGCTCTCATTAGACTGTTAATTCAAATGGTTCAAATAGCCCTGAGCACTATAGGACTTAACATCTGTGGTCATCAGTCCTCTAGAACTTAGAACTACTTAAACCTAACTAACCTAAGGACATCACACACATCCATGCCCGAGGCAGGGTTCGAACCCGCGACCGTAGCGGTCACGCGGTTCCAGACTGAAGCGCCTTGAATCGCACGGCCACACCGGCCGGCAGACTGTTAATATCATTCAACAGATCCTGTAATTTACTTTCACCGAAGAAACATTGTTATTAGCGAATCTTGCCAGTGATATCCTCTCACTTCGAATTTTAATTCCACTCTTTTTCTTCAGTCTTCCTTCCATTATCAACCGCAACGTCAGAACTGTCTCTCAGCTCTCTTTACCTTTCCTAAAGCCAAACTGATCGTCATCTAACACATCCTCATTTCCTTTTCCATTCTTCTGTATGCCATTCTCGTTATAAATTTTGATGCATGTGCTGTTAAGCTGATTGTTCGATAATTTTCGCACTTGTCGCCTCTTGCAGCACACTACTAATGTTGTATTCGAACGTAATAGGATTGTTTTCCCTACTCACCCGCATTAACTTACATTTTCTTCATTTAGAGCAAGCTGCCATTCATTACACACACTAGATATTCTGTCTGCCTCATATAGTCCTACAGCCACACGACGACGGCACATTCCCGTACACCACCGCGTTATCAGCGTCCGTCAGATCATTTCTGTACAGAGAGAATAAGGGCGCTGCTGTCGCACTTCCCTGGGACACTCTTGACGATACGCTTGTCTCTGATGAACACTCGTCGTCGAGGACAACGTTCTGGTATTATTTAAAAGGACTTGGAGCAGTCACGTATCTGAGAACCTAAACCGTATGCTCGGACCTTCTCCAGCAGTGTGCATGATTTGTAGGATACCATCGTGATCAATGAAAGCAGTAACGTTACATGATGCTTCTCTATGCATTCGTGCTTTTTTATGCGACATATTTTTTCGAGCGACGGACTATATGAGGGATTATCGCTCGAACAGTACACGGGTGTACGGCCGGTCCATAGTGTCCAACGGGTGCAATATTTCGGCGATCAGACATGTCGCCATCGTCAGGTGCGCTGACGAAGTGAGCTCCTGAGGGCGGGCGACCGTCTTAAATGCCTGAGGGATGCCTTACTTGTAGTAGTCTGCATTTTATCTACGTAGGAAACATTCTCTCTCGAAAATGACCTCTTTCTCGTTTTGTAAATGCCTACCATGCAACGGTTTCTTCATCCGAAGAAAGAGGGAGAAGTAACTGACTGACACGTGTCATGTCAGGAGAATACGGGGAGCGGAGGTGGGTTAAGGGGAAGTAACATTTAATAGCCCCAAAGAAGCAGCGTGTTTGACTGTGTCCTGTGAAGAATAAGCTGGAGCGTTGTCGTAGAGAAAAGACACCACCTTGAACAGTTACCGCAATGCTTCGTATTGCTACCTTCCTTCAGCCTCGTCAGGAGATTTCGGTAGAGTGCTCCACGACGGTTTGCTCCCTACGGACACAGCTTGGTTTCCTTCTTTGTTTCAGGGTCATTCAACGAGCTTTCCGTGATGATTAGGCGGCTAAAGAAGTCATTTGAATTAGCCCGACACACCTGCTACATTTCCAGCGCAGCGTCAACCTTTTGAATGGTTCTGAGTTGTGGCGGTAACCAGTGAGCGGCGAACCTTGGTCGTTCTCAAAATGCGGGCTGCGAAAAAAATTAAAATCCTTACAATACAGTGCTGCGCTACTTCTTAACATTGGCGAACTCAATAGGGTAACGGGACGCTCTCCAGTAACTCTGAAGCACTAGTTCTGGAACGTCAGCACACACTCCACGAGTATCGGCATCCGGAAAGAAGTATATTCTCAACAGCAGATTTCTGTGCGCCTGTCTGGCTTAATAATCGATAAGTATAAAAGGTAGACGTACAACTTAATGAATCCATGCACAACGTTAGTGAGTCAATACGATCTACTCTCACATACTGCTTACCTACCCTGATCCACATTCCACTTCGTCATATCAAACGGAAGAGCGCGCTGCTTCGAGAATGTCAGAAGACTGCAGATAACCCCGACCTTTCAGTGCTGAACGACGTATTTCCTGGGTAGCGAAAGAGGTATTAGGATCAATACATCCCACTCTTATCACAGCCAGAACTCTCACGGGAACTGAATTCCGTATCGGTGATCAACGGAAACGCTGCTGGCAACAAAACTACCCTCCACGGTGCCTAAAACTTCACTGTATTCAGAAGAAACCCCCTGGATTTTACCGGCCTCGGGTAGTTTGGACTATGCTGAACCGCATTCGAATGGGCCTGGAAGCTGTGCAGACACTCTCCACAAGTGGGACAAATCGTTATCACCATCGTGTGACCGTGCTGCGGAACGACAGACAGTTGCTCATGTCGTACCAACATGTCCCGTACGTGCGTACAATGCTCCTTTCAAAGCTTTCCTGATAGCGACGAGTGGTGGGAGAACATACATAAAACGTATTGATATCCGCATATAGTTGCTGCTGTTTGTGTTACTTTGTGCTGGAGAGCTTTGTACATATGTTGACACGTAGTAGTTTTTCTAAGTTTCGTATGTGTATTGCTATACGATAAATAAATAAATTGGGACACTGAGCTGCCTGTACTATTCGGTTTTGTTCTTTGTTTCTGACCTCGGTTTCTCTGTGTGAGGAGACGTGCGGATCTTGCTCACAGCTAAGATGATTCTGTATTAAAGGGTTGGCGCGCTAGATTTCCCCGGTGCCCTGCCGGTCACCGGTCCGCTCTCGCCCCACAGTAGCGACACGTCTCCAGGGTTCCCGGCGACCGAAACCACTTGCAGTTCCTTCACCTGATTATTATCCATTGCCGGCGAAGGGAGGGAGGCGTCTAAGTATAGAAATTCTTCCAATCCATATGTGGCATACAGCAAACCAGTGCTTAACAGTATTGGTTAAAAACAGTCTTGGTTGCAATTTTAGTTTTTTTTTATTTTTCAACTACGCGTTTCGCCTTATTTAGGCATCTTCAGGTTGATATTAATTAAGTATTTCTTAGAACGATCCTTCAGACAGTGTAGCCAAAGGGCATCGTCGAATACATCAGGCCAAAATCGCCTTCGTTAAACTCAGTAAAAACTTTTCTGGATGGACGTGAGTAACCCCAAGACCTGCATAACGCAATCCCATTCACAGGAGCTAGTAACAGAATAAGCCCCATCTTATTATGTTACTCGCTCCTGTGAACGAGAACGCGTTATGCAGGTCTTGGAGTCACTCGCTTCCATCTAGAAAAGTTTTTACTGAGTTTAACGAAGGCGATGTTAGCCTGATGTATTCGACGATGCCCTTTGGCTACACTGTCTGAAGGATCGTTCTAAGAAATACAAAATTAAGATCAACCTGAAGATGCTTAAATAAGGCGAAACGTGTAGTTGAAAAATAAAAAAACATTGCAAACAAGACTGTTTTTAACCAATACGTTTCAGTATACATCTGACAGACTTTTACCAACTAGACTCCGACAAAGGAGCCATCTTAGTTCTTACCTCAGTTTCTTCACAGAGACGACCTTACATTTGCATCCGTTCTGTTATGGTACAGAACAACACCCACTACTGCTGCTTTTTGTCCGTCAGTACCAAGAAATCTGTATTTCATAAACGATAATTATTTCTCCTTTCAACGATTAGTTCTTATTGTCAAACAGTAAGTAATCAGTTGTATACTGCAGTAGCTTCATTCCAGTTTTTCTCACCTACAGCAATAACGGCATTACGATGACACGTTATCGAGGTGTGGGCCGGCCGGTGTGGCCGTGCGGATTAGACGCTTCAGTCTGGAACCGCGTGACCGCTACGGTCGCAGGTTCGAATCCTGCCTCGGGCATGGATGTGTGTGATGTCCTTAGGTTAGTTAGGTTTAATTAGTTCTAAGTTCTAGGCGACTGATGACCTCAGAAGTTAAGTCGCATAGTGCTCAGAACCATTTGAACCATTTTTTTTTTTTCGAGGTGTAAATCTGAACATCTATTCTGTCCTTCCGAGTGCACTTCATGCTATTTAATAGACGTTCGTAGCAGGAAGACAAATTGAAACCAACCAGGACTCTGCTTTAGGAAGCATCATTCAGCATGGTAGCAAGGTTCAAAAAAGGTTGAAATGGCTCTGAGCACTATGGGACTTAACTTCTGAAGTCATCAGCCCCCTAGAACTTAAAACTACTTACACCTAACTAACCTAAGGACATCACACACATTCATGCCCGAGGCAGGATTCGAACCTGCGACCGTAGCGGTCGCGCGGTTCCAGACTGAAGCGCCTAGAACTGCTCGGCCACAACGGCGGGCGTTAGCAAGGTAGGTAGACAAATTACGGAAGTCACAATGCGCCAATGGGAAGTCAGGAAAGGTGAGGTCATTTCCTACAAGCTGCGATATAGTCGCGAATAAAGTGATCCAGGAAGTACAGAATTTCTTTCTTTAATTTCAGCCAATGGTCGCAAACAAACGTCGTCATACTACCGATTTCGATCTGTAATAACGCCCTCAGATCTGATTAAAACAGAAGAATATATTACTTCTGCGTCAATCAATTCTGCAGATAGTCATTGAAGACCGAAATCCACAGCCGCATGACAGTTTGTTTATGATGACTGGCTGTGATTAAAGAAAGAAATTACGTCATCTCCTTGCCAGAATAGATGGCCATTTCAGACAGTAAGACGAGGTGCTAAAATCAGTTCCGCTATTTTTTGGGGTTTGGCGTTTTTTGTGAATAAAATCGTTTACATCAGCTTTATTTATTATTCAGTCGGTCTCCGTTTCGTTAAACCGATTTGGTTGGTTTTTTTTTTTTTGCGGAAATAGTAAAAAAAATTTAAAGTCTATTTGGGTTCATTCTGAGGATGTGTCCATAAAAATCAATTCTTCTTTTACTCACTGTGTCTGAGAGTCTTTGGGTAGTTTGATAAGATTTCGTTTTTTATGAGAATTAGTTTGTTGTGAAATCTAGAACCAAAGATTTTTCTTTACATCGTCGTTTCTCTGATCTCCAGCCTTCCAACTGGGCCATGATTGGTAGTGGACGAGGTTTCGGCTGCATATAGAGCTTTCGGTTTCATTACTATTTTATAGTGTCTGATTTTTGCATTCCATAAGAGGGATTTTTTGTTACTTGTGTTTTTTGGTAAATTGGAACGCCAGTTCAACTTTCGAAATCATTCCAGCTGATCCATTTCCAAAATATTTCAATTCTTTGACGATCTCTATTTTTTGCACTCCCACTTTAATATGTTTTATGGTTTTTTTGTGTTTGTCATTATCTTGGTCTTATCAAAGAAGATTCTTAGACCTTGTCCATGTCCTAGTTCTGAGGCTTTCCTCTGAGCAATCACTGCTGTGGCCGCTCACAATACTGTACCTTATTATAAGTCAATCACCGTCTCCGCAGACGGAACGTCGTTTTCTTAAAGAATAGATTGCTCTGATGCTGTCGTTTATGCGAGGATAGTGGTAGTGGCAGTTTTATTCACAAAGTATCCAAAACGATCGGAGACTCGTTCAGGATATTAATTTCCTTTACTATTAATATATTTTGTTTCTTTAGAGAGGCCACCCCGCTAATTGGCTGGATGGAGCACTGGCTCCAATTGGACAGGGACACGGACAGGATAGCACTGTAAACTTTTTGGACATTGTTTATTAAGTTGTACTTACCCGTTTCGAAGGCAACGCCCTGACATTCGCCATAATTGATGTAGGCAATCCATTTAGTTCTTTTCGGTTTCTTTCATATCACCAGTCTCGCAGTAGGATTGATGTTGATCTCCACCTTTTCCTCTCCTTTGCTGATCTGTTTACCTCTACATAACTAATACACTCATCACCTCTACAATCTGTTTCGCAAATTCTAGGTTTTGGCTGCATCTTGTAGTTTTTCTCCTCTATTCGCTCCAGCGCCAGGTTAACTAGAAGTTGCGAAGTGTGATTATGAATTTAAAAAAGTATGACTATCAAATAAAAAGAAATTCATTGATAAGAAATCTCTGTGGAATGATAGATAAATTGCATCCTCTCGTAATATTGTTGTATCACAGAAATTTGAGTGCGAAACAGTGAAGCACTATTTCTGACTGCGGAACTGCTTTGAGTCCCTGCGACTCTGTGATGAGATTAAAAGCCAATTTCTTCCGGTCGTAAAAGATTGCGTTCTAGAGCTATAAAAGGGCTGGGGCTCTAACGGGGAGGCAGTCGATAGCGGAGGCGCGTGCACCGGGGTAGGCCTCGCTGGTGACCACGCCCTGCGAGGGGGTTGCCTGCACCATGCTGCTGAGCCCGGGGCGATTACTCAACGTCAGGCATTATGGAGGGGGGGGGGGGGGAGGGTCGGCGGCCACGAGGGGAGCAGCAAGCCGGGCTCGTGGTATCATACGCAGGTCCCAGGTCGCCAGCTCTCCACGTGCAACAATCACTTCCTTTATGTGGGAGTACCACACCCGCAAATCGGTTGAAAGACATTGTAATAGTCCCACCTCGTCTTTTGCTTAATCAGCACTTATCTACTTTATTTCGTTTCGCAGGATTGGCCAATTTTAGTCTTGCAGACCATTCTGAAGTGCTATAGGTGTCAACAAATGCACTACATTCGACTACCGCTGTTAAGTGTTGTTGACCGCTATAGGACTTGAGAATGGCCTGCAATGCCGAAATTGGCCAATCGCACGAGGCGAACTAAGTAAATACTTGTAACTGAGCAAATGCCCATGTGGAGCCATTACAATGTTCACAGCCAAATTTACTTCAAAAGAAACACTTTCCACTGTACAGTTTGGTCACTGTCAGGTATGAGCTGCAATTGGCTTCACTTGGTCGCTTACGATTGTTATACTTCACTGAATGTGTTCCATCTATACAAACATCGAATTCCGTGATATGAACGATAATTTCAGAGCAAAGATAAAGTTCCTCGACGAGACACAGAGATGATACTGATATCAACGCAATTTTGTCCGTACTGTAGTGGTACATTAGGTACAGTAACGTACTATACACACAGTATAAATTGGCACTGTTTGGAGCAGTAGCCGCGCGGGATTAGCCGAGCGGTCTAGGGCGCTGCAGTCATGGACTGTGCGGCTGGTCCCGGCGGAGGTTCGAGTCCTCCCTCGGGTATGGGTGTGTGTGTGATTGTCCTTCGGATAATTTAAGTTAGGTGGTGTGTAAGCTTAGGTAGTGATGACCTTCTCGGTTAAGTCCCATAAGATTTCACACACATTTGAACATTTGGAGCAGTAGAATCAATGTAAGTCGGGTGACTCCGGGCCGGTGCAGACTGTTTCTGTCTGCTGCCAACATTAGCTACGAAACAGTAAAGCACGTCGTAGCAATGCAGCATTGTCGTAGACTTGCTGAATGAAATGTTGATTCCAGTTTTCGAGCAGGAGGCGGTTGTTCCCCTCCACCCATTTCTCCTCCCGCAGCAGACCTTGCCCAAGTTGGTGAACGCGTGCTTGTACTCCCACCACTCCATCCGAAAAGTGCCAAAATACACTGCTTTTTATAAAGTGTGCCTTGCTTTCAGATGGATAACTCCTGTAAACCCTGTGTTTTCTACTTGCTCTCACCAACGAAACCACGCCCGCCGTTGGTCGGGGTTTATAAGTAGCCTTCTCCTGCAGTAAAGTAAAGAGCAACTGGATTCAAACGTGCCATCAGCATGTAGGACTCCGTAAACCTCTGGCCATAGGTGAAAACACAGTTATGCTAGAAACCACAGTCGCTTTGAATATTTCGAAAATAGTCATTTGACCCCGTGAGGCTGTTTCTGATTTGAAAAATAAGAGACAGTCAAATGAAAACCAAACAGCCACCCCAAAGGGACCATGGAATGGTTCCATTCAAAAGTAAACACCACATTTGTTAAGACATTATCCCACTGGGAGACGAGACAACCAGTTCCTGTTTCGTAGAACGCGGTCGGAAGCAGACGGATGCACAACCGCATCCACCCTTGCACTTCCTCGTCCGACTATTGTGGTTCGACCCTCGAGCAATTCGATGACTGTAGGGTCCATTCTGTCGGAAAAGGTCATCATGATCTTACCGTAACTTATGTAAACAGCTTTGGATTTCTTTGGCGGTTGAGATGTGGAATATTTCCACAGTTGTGTTTGCCGTTTGGCCTTGGGATGTCTGAATGCTGTCAGACAGAATCATCCTGTTGCACGATAATACCCGCTCTGGCACTGCCAATCGGATGAAGGCTACAATGCAGCGATTTGATTGGGAAACACTGCGAAATCCTCTGTACAGCCCGGATATTTCATCGTCTGATTTTAACATCTTTGGTGACATGAAGGAAGACGTGCGTGGACGCTGGTTTTGGTCGCACGGGGAAGTGAAAGAGTGGATGCCGTTTTGGCCCCGTCAGCTGCGGAACGCATTCTAAAGTAGGAATTGCTCATTTCGTCTCCCAGTGGGATAAATAGCTTAATGTTTGTGGTGATTTCTTTTGAATAGAACTATTTCATGGTCCCGTTATGGCGGGTGCTCGGTTATCACTTGATTGCCTCTCATACATTATTTCATTTGCGATTACGTCATCTTATTTCAACCTCTTGGGCCTTATCAAGCGTAGAAAACAGCTTCCACTTGTCGACATTTTAAGATCCACGCAGCAGTGTGGGGAGATCAACATGTTATGTAGAGCCACATTCCAGTGGAAAGCCGTAAAATTTTCCAATCGCAGAGGTGAGGTTCCACGTCCACAATATGAACTTTTGTATGCTATAACACTGTGTGGTTATAATTAAAGATCAACTACTCACGGAGGTCCAGTGTTGGCTGTAATAATCGTAAGGCAGTGAAACTTGGTAGATATGCTAATCCGTTAATGTGAAACCAATTTACGCTGGAAAAATCGTTCCAATTTTGGCCACCGGTGCAAATTTGGCTCCGTACAGCATCTCGCCGTCTCCAGTGCTCATAGTGAACAAACTGTGTAAGCGGTAATTAATGAAAAAAATCAACATTATTCTGTTCTCACTTGTTTGATCGTTTCTGCCCATGCCTCGTTTCTAATCCATTACATATGGAAACATTTCTATACATCTTTTCTTCTTGCCGAATTTGCACCTGGTGGTCAGATAGGATCTAGTTTTTTCCCAGCGTAAATCTGCCCCCAGGGGCCTGCTCCGTGACCCGTTGCCTGTTTCGAGCAGCCAGCCCTTCGCCCGGACGACTGCGTATGCTGAGACGACCATCGACTTGGCGGCGCCTTTCCATTGGTTCACGGTCCAGTTTCGATGATCCTGTACACACTGTAATCGTAACTGACGACGTCGTTGGGTCAACATGGAAACACGCAGAGGTCGTCTTCTGTGGAGTCCCACGTTTAACAGCACCCAGTCAGTGTCGTACTCGTCACATTGTTCCTGCACCAGCATTGTGCTCTGTCGTTAGTTCTGTCACACATACTGCTTTGTAGAGCGGGAAAGCCCCTGAGCTACGATGAGGCGTGAGCGTCCAACACCTTGTCGCCACTCGTGGTTTCGGGATCCGCCAACCAGTTTCTGCAGTTGCTCACGACAGTAGCCCACGAATAGCTGACCGTCTTCGGTGTTTCCGAAATACTCCTTCCCAGGTGGTGGGACATAACAATAAACCTTTTCTGAAAGTCGTTTATGTCACCGTGTTTCTCCACATGAGGCCATAATTGTTGTTAGGATGATTCCCCGTTCGTCTTTTCTCCTCTTACATGCTTTTCTCAACACATAACATGTCCGTAACGACATCAGGAGGTATTCAGTGTCGCGGTGTTCAGTCGTCGTAAGGTTTTGACATGGCAGTAGGGTGGAATTAGGCAGTCGCCTTATCTGGGATTAGACGACATGCCATCAGAACTACTGATAGCCTTTGGAGAACCAGCCCATGACAAAACTCTTGCATCTGGATATATGAGACAGGCAAAATACTCTTGCCCAGTGCATTCGGGACGACGGTTCATACAAAAAAATGGTTCAAATGGCTCTGAGCACTATGGGACTTAACTTCTGTGGTCATCAGTCCCCTAGAACATAGAACTACTTAACCCTAACTAACCTAAGGACATTACACACATCCATGCCCGAGGCAGGATTCGAACCCGCGACCGTAGCGGTCGCGCTGTTCCAGACTGTAGGGCCTAGAACCGCTCGCTCACCTCGGCCGGCACGGTTCAAACACATTTCCGATTTTCTCCCCCATCTTTGGACCTATCCGAACTTCTGCTCCACTCTAATAACCTCGATGACGTCTGGACATTAAACCGTAATCTTCCTTCCTTCGAAATAGCCTCAGACTTCAAGAAGAATGTAAAATTCCAATTCTAAAGAAAGCAATTGCTGAGAAGTGTGAAAATCACTGAACTATCACTTTAATAAGTCATGGCTGCAGAATACTAACACGTATTATTTACAGAAGATTTGGAAAACCGGTAGAAGGCGACTCGGGGAAGATTACTTTGGATTGACACTGCGGCTTACCTTAGAAGATAGGTCAAGGAAAGGCAAACCTACACTTATAGAATTTGTAAACTTAGAGAAAGTTTTAGACAGTATTGAATGAAACAGCCTATTTGATATTCTGAAGGTAGCAGGCGTGAAATACAGGGAGCGAAAGGCTGTTTACAACTTGTACAGAAACCAGACGGCAGTTACAAGCGTCGAGGGACATGAAAGGAAAGCAATGGTTGAGAAATGAGTGAACCAACCAAAAGACAACCTCGCGCGAGAAAATACATTCTCTGAAACAGTTTAAAGTATTGAGAAAACGGACAATGCAGTGTTAGACGATCGATCGGCAATCAAAGATATTCAAGTAGCTTGCGCTATTGTACACCTGGAGAATAAGTACGGATCATTTTAGCTACAGAGCTATTTACGAGATACAAAGTTCACGTCACATATAGATGATAAAAAATGGTTCAAATGGCTCTGAGCACTATAGGACTTAACATCTGAGGTCATCAGTCCCCTAGACTTAGAACTACCTAAACCTAACTAACCTAAGGACATCACACAGATCCATGCCCGAGGCAGGATTCTAACCTGCGACCGTAGCAGCAGCGCGGTTCCGGACTGAAGCGCCTAGAACCGCTCGGCCACAACGGCCGGCCTGATCTTAAACAAAACGCACCAAATACGACACATAACGCCATACCGGGTGTAACAAAAATGTACGACACAAATTTGCAGGACACATTCTTCACACGTAGACGAAGAAATTATGTTACATGAACATCGATCTGGAAACGCTTTGTTCCCACGTTACAGCTCATTTTCTCAAACTCATTAATCGTGGGAAACATACAAGAACACAACGTTAGAATCATGGAGAACATGCACTCTCAGTGACGTCTGGTTACGTTGGACACTGCCAGTGTTTTGTTTTGCATGTCCCTGTTGCCACGCGACGTACGTCATTGCTCGTTTACAAATAACATCAACAGTTCCAGTACGACCGTTGCAAGCACACGGGTTACTTCGTAGAGTCCATCACAGACTTTGCTCGTGCAATGGCAGTGTGCACAAATGTATAGATGGCAGATGTCAATTTGATGTATGGATTAGCTGACGGCAATGGCGCTCGCGCTCAACCGTAAGCATTACTCCAGGGATACATCAGCGAGTGAGTACGACGGCGCTTGATGCATGTATCAATGACCGCGGAGGGCATATTGAACATCTGCTGTGAGAAAGAGTTGCATGTGGTATGCTGGTAAGGTCATTTAGTGTCTATTTATCTTTATTAATGAGTTGCAGAAAATGAGTTATAACATGGAAAGAAAGCGTGGTAATTTCCAAGAATGATTGCCTATCGAAGTCGGAGGGGTCCAAACGATACATATCGAACGTGCGGTAGTAAATCGATTATGGAAGTCTCGTGGCGGGCGTTATGATCAATTATTTGTGATCGTCATTTTTATCAGTTTTCCGTTGTTCCTTCAGCTCGTGTACATTACATTCCCGCCGTAATTATTTGTGATTGGATCGGGAAACCAACACGGTTTCTGTCGATAGCGAGTGTAATGTCTGCTGTTTCTCACGTATCTTTTGCGGATTGACATGGAAAACTCCATGCATATCCAGCATAGACAAATGTTTGACTTTTTGCCGCAAATATGGGCTTCTGCCGGACAAAGAAAGGAGGAACTGTGTTGACTGTGGTGCTGCGAAGTCTGTAAAACTTCGTAAGAGGAGTGTCGACACTGAGATACCGTTGCAATTTCATTTCGGACTTTGCGGAAAGCGAACCAGCATCAGGAAAAATACATGGTTCGAGCCCTCCAAATTATCCATTCAGACGAGCGTAATTCTTTTGTCGTGCTGGACTCGAGCTTACACGTTGCAAGCCACAGCATCAGAATGAGTTACCCGCAAATACTGTGTGTGACTATTTCGGGTTTTGGCTCAAATGGCTCTGAGCACTATGGGACTTAACATCTGTGGTCATCAGTCCCCTATAACTTAGAACTACTTAAACCTAACTAACCTAAGTACATCACACAGATCCATGCCCGAGGCAGGATTCGAACCCGCGACCGTAGCAGTCGCGCGCTTCCAGACTGAGCGCCTAGAACCGCTCGGCATTTCGGGTTTTGCCGAGAAGTCTGTTACGTGTTAGTGGCAAATGATAGTGTGCCAATTTGTGGAGCGAATAAAATTGTAAAAGTAGACGAATCTCATATTGCTAGACAAAAGAATCAGAGAGGACGACCTTCTAAAACTGAAATAGATCATATCTGGGTATTCGGTGGGATAGAAAGAGAGTCCCGCGAGTGTTTCGTTGTGAGGGTATTGTCCCGAGACAAGGTGACTTTAGGGGGTCTCGTAAAACACTTCATACTGCCTGGAACAAAAGTCATCACAGACGGGTTTCAGTCGTACAAGACTCTAAAAGCTGAAGGGTTCGACCACGAATTCGTGAACCATTCTCTGGAGTTCGTCTCTTCGGATGACGCCAGTGTCCACACCCAGAATATTGAGCAGCTATGGAAGTCTGTCAAGTCTACCATAAAAATAGAAGGGCGTCCAGAACAAAGAGACGAACTGTACTTGTTTCAGTACCTACACTTACACAACTTGCGTTTGCAGGGAAAAGTGGACGCATGCGACGGCTCTGGTGGCGGGCGTTATGAGTATGTTTACGGTGGTCACTACAGTAATGACAAAAGATGACCGTTACAAAAATACTTGTAATTACACATGAAATGACTTACCTTAGTCCTCGTCGGTGTTATCGTCATGTGATGTGCACGCTACAGGAAAAATTCCCTTTTTACCATTAATTCGCGGAGGTATGTAACTTAGATCAACCAAGGGAAGGACGGAAAAAAGATAAAAATGACGGTCACAAATAATTGATCATAACGCCCGCCACCAGAGTCGCATGAACGATTTAGAACCGCACGTTCGATATGTACCGTTTGGATCCAGCTACTTCGATAGACAATCATTCTTGTAAATTACCGTAAGTTCCAGAAAATGTGTTATAACCTGGAAAGAAAGCGTTTCCAGCCCCATGTTCGCATAGCATAATTACGTCTCAGAAACGCGTCTGCAATTTGTGCCGAACATTTTTATTGCACGCTGTATAATATTGCTGCTCCAGAGTCGTCCCTGTGAATTGAAAACGATGTCGCATCTCGGTAGCCACGTTCCTCTGCACGAGGCAAAACATCTGACATGCCCGGCTCATTATTTCACGCTCTGAGGTGTAGCTGAACGTGGAATTCCACGCTGTGACGTCACCAGCATCTCGTCGATATGCGTTTCCAGGTCCCGAGACGGAACTGCTTAAATGCCGCCCACTCGCCGTCTCTCCCTCTAGAAGAGACCACGAGTAACAGAACTACGCGTGTGACAGGAGCAGCGAGTAACTCCCTTGCAGGTCTTTTTTGCTGGTAGCGCCACTCTTGCCTTGCGTTGCCGTGGACACGTCCGACTACACGCTACACAGACGCCCGCCGCGCCCTAAGCTGCTTCTGACGCAGCTGGTGGTCCGTCGGCCGCTGTGCGCTCGGCTGGCGGTTTTTAGGACGCAGCACACCTGCGCAGAGGCTTCTTACCTCCCACCCAGCGACGGCGAGACACTCACAAAGCAGTTGCGTTTGTGGCACAGACGCAGTGCTTCGCTCTGCAGAAACGCACCGCCTACGCTAGCGTTGTCGTGCCTCGCGTCACACTCTGTGCCACAGAGCCACATTCCGCTTCCCACTTTCACTTTTTCTCTCACAAGAACTTTCGCAGTTCGTAACGTTCAGTTTACCACCCGTTGACTGTGAGCGCCCACGATTTTATTGTCCTCATTGAAAGGGAGCAACTACGTTGTTTCTAAAATATAACGAGAAGAATTTCTGATAATATAGATACAGCATTATCGGTTCACCTTAACGTCCCAAAATAGGAAAATAAACGGAATTAGAAAACATATTCTTGCGAAACACAACTACCTCCTTTTTTTATTCCAGCTTATAGGCTTTTGGTTATTGTCCATGCTGCCATCTCAACAGAGAAAAGAGGATGCGACAATATGAATGAGACGACTTTCGTGTTAATAATGACGATACGAATGTAAGGAAGATACAAACGATACCTCGTCCCCGAGCCGAAAAAATCTCCGATCTTGCCGGGAATCGAACCTGGGACCCTTCAGTTAGCAGTCTGTCGCGATACAACTAGCTTTTTATATGTGCCTCGAAGTAATGGGTGCCATCGACACGGGATCTGTATTTCTATACTTCCAGAAGGCTTTTAACACCATTCCTCACAAGAGACTTAAAATAATACTGAGCCTACGCAGTATCGCTTCGGTTGGGCGACTGGATTCGTGATTTCCTGTCAGGACAACCACAGTACGTAGTAATCGATGCAGAATCATCGGTTACAACAGAATTAATATCCAGCGTTCCTCAAAGACATGTTCCTAATCTGTATAAACGATTTAGGAGACAATTTGAGCAGTCCTCTTAGATCGTTTGCAGATGATGCTGTCATTTATCGCCTAGTGTAGTGACAGATCGGCAACGGCCTTGCTGCAGTGGGTACACCGGTTCCCGTGCGATCACCGAAGTTAAGCGCTGTTGGGTGTGGCCGGCACTTGGATGGGTGACCACCCAGGCCGCCATGCGCTGTTGCCATTTTTTTTGGGTTCACTCAGCCTCGTGATGCCAATTGAGGAGCTACTCGACCGAATAGTAGCGGCTTCGGTCAAGAATACCATCATAACGACCGGCAGAGCGGTGTGCTGACCCCATGCCCCTCCTATCCGCATCCTCCTCGGAGGACGACACGGCGGTCTAGTGGTCCCGATGGGCCGCTTGCGGCCTGTAGACGGAGTGGTAATAGTGATAGATCAAAACCAGCTGCAAAATGACTTAGACAGGATGTCTGTATGATGCGAAACGTGGAAATTCTCTCAGATAAGGAAAAGTGTGAGGTCGTCCAGTTGAGTAGGAAAAGAAATGAGTTAAATTTCGGTTTCACGATAAATCACACAAATTTAAAGTCTGCCAATTCAACTAAATGCCTGGGAATTACTATTACGAACAGCTGAAATTGAAACGATCACATAGATAATGCCGTGGATAAGGCAAACCAAGACTGCATTTTATTGGCAGATGGCTTAAAAGATGCAACAGATTGCCTGCAAAAGACGGCCTGCACTACACATGTTCGTCCTCTGCTGGAGTACTTCTGTTCGGTTTGGGATCCTTACCAGTAGGATTGATGGTGGACATCTAAAAGTCCAAAGAAGGGCAGCTAGTTTTATATTATCCTGTATATTCAAAGAATATCTATTTCACATTCAGTTACGTAACACTTGTCTCCCTAAATATAACTGTATTATCTACGTGTATTACAGTGTTCTTACGTTACATACTCACTGGCCGAGCGTTCGTAAACACGCTGTTAATGTTTCGCCAGACGGATTGCATTTCTTCAAACCGTCATTTTTTGAGTTTTAGATATAAGAGAGACTAGTAATTGATAAGTGGATTTTCGTCCGATTTGTGCAAACAGTCGTAAACTGCCGCACACTGAAAATTTGTTCATGGCGTTGAGATACCTCGATAAAACGAATCGTAAACAAACCAGCAGGTTCCGTAGAATAAAAGTGGATGAGGTTGTACATATAAATGAACGTGCTTTCAAACGGTTTCCGCAAAAATATTCTAAATCGTGTCGACAAGTTATACCTGGTAAATTTCTGTAACGACGGCGGATGCCGGAGTCCAGTAAGTGCTGCTTCTGGTGCTAATTTCCCCATTTGTCTGCACCACAGGTCTCTTTATCTCTATATCCTTTGTGTATGCACAAAGACAGAGTTACTTCTCAACCTGGAATCTTTTTGCTAACCCGCTCGTCGAGCGCTGAGTTACAGATTACGCTGCGCACGGCTGCTTTTGTTTATTTTGCGCCCGTGGCCACACAGTAGAGCACCGGGCCAGGAAACAATAAGGTGTTAATGCGCAGAGCTGCGCAGCGTTTTGCAGACAACACCGCAAGTTTAAGCTTTGTTGCCTTATTTTTTAAAACGTTTGCAAACAGTATCACAATAGGAGAGAAACGAGAAAATTGTTAATGTTTCTGTTTCCAAGCGCCGTTCTGCTCTAAGTTGCCACTGACGTGACCAAGAACTGTTAGCTTATATCAGATTAGACGTACCTGTTTTGGGACTGCAGGAGGACGGCGTAGGTTATCTTCAACCAGAAAAATCCCCAACAATTAGTAATAAAATGATATTTCTTAAATATAAAGAAATGCTCAACTTAAATGATGCTTCTTCTTGTGAAATGTTCAGCACAATTAGACGTTTGAAATTATTACAAAGTATTACTCTGAAATATTGAAATCCTGTCATGATTCCTCTAATTGATGCCTACGTAGAGTCCAGAGCTGGCCTGCGATGCCTACGGAGCCTGAGTCTCGGAGACGACGAAAGACCACTGCAGCTTGTAGACTCGGGATGCAGCTCTTAGACTCGGCAGTGACCAGATACTGTACACGACTCGGCGCACTGGACAGAATTGTCCACCGTAGCTCAGTGCTCCTGTATTTAATGAGGCCAATCGCTGTCCATACACGTGGTGCCCATGGGTTGACAGCTGGGGCCCCTGGCGAACCTCGGTATAGCTCATACTGCCAACCCATGCAGCAACTGCGCACGCCTTGTCGACAGTGGTGCGGTACACGCTGGAGTCGTGAGTATGGTCGCCTAACTTTTCGTCTCAATACATCCGTAGTGTGGGGTCCTCCAGGATGCAAAACACGTAAGAAAACAAGAATATTTGCAAAGAAAAATGGATGTACCAATGTATCTTCCACAGATCCCAAGTAAAAGTTCCATTTAAAAGGAAATAACGAACTCGTAACAAACATCTAAATGTTCAATACACTAACGTGCATGATATACACTGAAGCGCTAAAGACACTGATATAGACATGCGTATTCGAATACAGAAATCTGTAAAGAGACAGAATGCGGCGCTGCGGTGCCAATGCTTATATAAAACAACAAGTATATGGCGCAGCTGTTATATCGGTTATTGCTGCTACAGTGGAGGTTATCAAGATTTAAGTGAGTTTCAACGTGATAGTCGGCGCACGAGCAATGGGACACAGCATCCCCGAGGTAGCGACGAAGTGGGGCTTTTCCTGTACGACCATTTCACGATTGTACGGTGAATATGAGGAGTCCGGTAAGACATCAGATCTCCGACATCGCTGCGGCCGGAAAAAGATCCTGCAGGAACGGAACCAACTACGACTTAAGATAATCGCTCAGCGTGACAGAAGTGCAATCCTTCGGCAAATTGTTGCAGGTTTCAGTGCTGGGTCATCGGCAAGTGTCAGCGTGCGAATCATTTAACGAAACACCATCGATATGTGGTTTCGGAGCTTAAGACCCACACGTGTACCCTTGATGTCTGCACGACACAAAATTTTACGCCTCGCCTGGGCCCGCCAACACCAAATAGGGACTGTTGATGACTGGAAACATGTTGCCTGGTCGAACGAGTCTCGTTTCAAATTGTATCGAGCGGACCCTGCATGGCAGCTGGGGACGTATCAAGATGGTGGAGGCTCTGTAATGGTGTGGGCCGTGTGCAGTTGAGTGATGTGGGACCACTTAGACGTCTAGATACGACTCTGACAGGTGACACGTACGTAAGCATCCTGTTTGATCACCTGCATCCATCCATGTCCATTGTGCATTCCGACGGACTTGGGCAATGCCGGCAGGACATTGCGACACACCACATTTCCAGAATTGCTACAGAGTGGCCCCTGGAACACTGTTCTGGGTTTAATGACTTCCCCTGGTCATCAAACTCCCCAGACATGAACATTATTGAGCATATCTGAGATGCCTTTAAACGTGCTGTTCAGAAGAGATCTCTACCCCCTCGTACTCTTACGGATTTATTGACAGCCCTGCAGCATTCGTAGGATCAGTTCCCCCGACCACTATTTCAGACATTAGTCGAGTCCATGCCACGTCATGTTGCGGTACTTCTGCGTGCTCGCGGAGCCCTACACGATATTACGCACGTGTACCAGTTTCTTTGGCTCTTCAGTGTAATTCTTGGTCTATTAAAGAAAAATGATTTTTACAACAATTATTTACAATGAATTGCATTGCCACACTGAATTTGTAATGAAGTCACGTGATATGTAATGCACTATTTGATATTATTACTAAAATATACACATCCTACGTTTCTCTTAAGAAATTCCCTAGTTGAGTAGAGGGAGTTGGCTACAAGTAAGTCCTTTAGGCTCCTCCTACACTGGACTTTATTAGTAGCAAGATTTTATATTGCTTCTGGCAAGTTATTGAAAACGTGTGTCACGAGTAATGGACATCTTTCTGGGCCGAAGCAAGTGTCATTATTATTCTTATTTCTAGTATTTATTGCGTGAATTGAGCTGTTGGTCTGAATAAGAAATATATGTATACATCAAGGATAAATTTGATTAAGGAACACATATATTTGGAGCAGTAGTTAGTATCCCTTAGTCATCTAGGCGCTTCAGTCTGGAACGGCGCGACTGCTACGGTCGCAGGTTCGAATCCTGCCTCGGACATGGATGTATGTGCTGTCCGTAGGTTAGTTAGGTTTAAGTAGTTCTAAGTTCTAGGGGACTGATGACCTCAGATGTTAAGTCCCATAGTGCTCAGAGCCATTTGAACCAGCCATTATTTTTCAGATATTGCACTGTTTTCGTTTGAGAGGAGCGATGATATTAGCGGGGGAGAAGTAGTTGCACTTTCTTAGTCTCTTGTAAAACGAGGTGACAAGTCATGGGATACCTCCTAATATCATGTCACGGGTACCTCCTAATATGATGTGTAGTGCAGCAACTCGACGTGGAGTGAACTCAAAAAGTCGTTGGAAGGCACCTGCAGAAGTACTGACCCATGTTGCCTCTATAGCAGTCCATAATTGCGAAAGTGTTGCCATTGTAAGATTTTGTGCACGAACTGACCTTTCGATTATGTCCCATAAACGTTCGATGGGATTCATGATGAAGGATGTTGGTCGCCAAATCATTCGTTCGAATTACCCAGTATGCTGTTTAAACCAATCACCAACACTTGTGTGGCTCAGTGATGTGCCGTATTGTCGTCCGTTAACGTTCCGTCGTCGTCTAGAAACGAGTGGCTGCATACGGTCTCCAAGTAGCCAGACATAACCACATCCAGTCTGTGCCACACTCGAACACTTTCATGGGCTCGTACCAACTGAAATCGGTGCTCATCTCAGCAGGCCATGTTTTCCACTCGTCTAGGTTCCAACTAATCTGTTCGCGATCCCAGGAGAGAGGCTGCAGACGATGTCGTGCTGTTAGGAAAGGCATTCGCATCGGTCGTCTGCTACCGTAGCCCATCACGCCGCACTGTCCAAATGGATACGTTTTCCGAACGTCCCACTTGGATTTGTGCGATTATGTCACGCAGCGTTGCTTATCTCCCAGCAACTCGGCTTAAAAGCTGCTGCTCCCGATTGTGGGCCCATGCCTTATCTGTGTCGGAGATAATGCTTGAAATGTGCTTTTTTTTTCGGCACACTTGTCACTGTGGATCTCGGAATACTGAATTCCCTAACGATTTCCGAAATGGAATATTCTATGAGTCTAGCTCCAACTATCATTCAGTGATCAGAGTTTACTAATTGCCGTTGTGCGGCCATAATCACGCAGGGCAGCCGGCCGCTGTGGAAGAGCGGTTCTAGGCGCTTTAGTCCCGAACCGCGCTGCTGCTACGGCCGCACGTTCGGATCCTGCTTCGGGCAAGGCTGTGTATGCTGTCCTTAGGTTAGTTACACTACTGGCCATTAAAATTGCTATACCACGTAGATGACGTGCTACAGACACGACATTTAACCGACAGGAAGAAGATGCTGTGATATGCAAATGATTAGCATTTCAGAGCGTTCACACAAGGTTGTCGCCGATGGCGAGACCTACAACTTGCTGACATGAGGAAATTTTCCAACCGATTTCTCATACACAAACAGTAGTAGACTGGCGTTGCCTAGTGAAACGTTGTTGTGATGCCTCGTGTAAGGAGGGGAAATGCGTACCATCACGTTTCCAACTTTGATAATGGTCGGATTGTAGCATATCGCGATTGCGGTTTATCGTATCGCGACATTGCTGCTCGTGTTGGTCGAGATCCACTTACTGTTAGCAGAATATGGAATCGGTGGGTTCAGGAGGGTAATACGGAACGCCGTGCTGTATCCCAACGGCCTCGTATCACTAGCAGTCGAGATGACAGGCATCTTATCCTCATGGCTGTAACGGATCGTGCAGCCACGTCTCGATCCCTGAGTCAACAGATGGGGACATTTGCAAGACAATAATCATCTGCACCAACAGTTCGACGACGTTTGCAGCAGCATGGACTATCAGCTCGGAGACCATGGCTGCGGTTACCCATGACGCTGCATCGCAGACAGGAGCGCCTGCGATGGTGTATTCAACGACGAACCTGGGTGCACGAATGGCAAAACGTCATTTTTTCGGAGAATGTAGGTTCTGTTTACAGCATCATGATGGTCGCATCCATGTTTGGCGACATCGTGATGAACGCACGTTGGAAGCGTGTATTCGTCATCGCCATACTGGCGTATGACCCGGCGTGACGGTATGGGGTGCCATTGATTACACGTCTCGGTCACCTCTTGTTCGCATTGACGGCACTTTGAACAGTGACGTTACATTTCAGACGTGTTACGACCCGTGGCTCTACCCTTCATTCGATCCCTGCAAAACCCTACATTTCAGCAGGATAATGCACGACCGCATGTTTCTGGTTCTGTACGGGCCTTTCCGGATACAGAAAATGTTCGACTGCTGCCCTGGCCAGCATATTCTCCAAATCTCTCACCAACTGAAAACGTCTCGTCAATGGTGGCCGAGCAACTGGCTCGTCGCAATACGCCAGTCACTACTCTTGATGAACTGTGGTATCGTGTTGAAGCTGCATGGGCAGTTGTACCGGTACACGCCATCCAAGCTCTGTTTGATTCAATGCCCAGGCGTCAAGGCCGTTATTACAGCTTGAGGAGATTGTTCTAGGTACTAATTTCTCAGAATCTATTGCGTGAAAATGTAATCATATCTAGTATAATATATTTGTCTAACGAATACCCGTTTATCATCTGCATTTCTTCTTGGTTTAGCAATTTCAATGGCCAGTAGTGTATGTTTAAGTAGTTCTAAATTTAGGGGACTGATGACCTCAGATGTTAAGTCACAAAGTGCTTAGAGCCATTTCAACCATCACGCCGGACACCTTTTCTTACGGACCACCCAAGTACAAATGGCGGCTCCGCCAATTCACTGCCTGTTTATATCGCTATCCCATGACTTTTGTGACCTCAGTGTGTACAGTTACCATGAGCTGTGTTTATTTTTTCACATTATTTGCTATTGATTTCGAAGCTGCGAAGGCTTGATCTCCAGGCTCTTCCAGCTTCAGCCTTAGAGCTTCGAAATCGTTGACAAACAGTGGAAGAATAGATTGGAAATAAAATAGTAAGAGAATAAATAGTCTCTTTTCTCCACAGTAAAATATGTGGCTTTGGACCACAGTAGAGCTTCAAGTGGCATTTCTTTTTTCGTCACACCTAAGTTAAGAACTGAGGTCGACAACATTCACTACCTTTTGTGTTCTGGAACGTCCTACGCCCGTCGTTGCTCGTTTCAGCTCGCTCACTAATTAAACGTTCTCTGTTTGACTCGACATTACAGAGACGCTTGTGGCTGACTCGTCTAGTGACAATACCAGGCTGTTCAGACAGCAGCGGTGGTGAATAGCGATATGGGTGGCAGTGTTACGGCGGAAAGCACGCGCTTCCCAGGCAGCGACTCGCCGCCTAATTAGCTGAGTGGCTCGAGTGGTGTCTCGGGCACGCGGAGGCAGCCGGCTGGCTTTCATGGCCGCAGAGTCCTATTCACGTCGGTTAACGGCGTGGCACGTAGCACGTTCACGTTCACCTTCAGCACGCAGCCGCCTCGAAACCCTTCCTCTTTACCGGCGGCAAACGGCTGAGCGCCTCTCTCTTAATAGACGGTCGGGCCACTCCGAACAGACGCTCCAGGACGCGGGCGGTACCCACCCGAGAGAAGTTCGCCGCCCTCTACTGCAGGTGGGTCCCATTAGCCACATAACTCTCCCCAATGTGAGCCCTACGAGGAACTAGGATGTGTGGTGATGGCAAATAAGATGCTGATTTACTATTTTTACGATAAAGGTGCATTGATTGAAGATCTGCTCTTCTTCACCCCAAATAACAAAATTTAAAATGAAGAAACAACGAAGAAATTAAAATTTTTTGGGGATATCTGATTTTTCGATGAGTCTACGTGAATAATTGCGAACTGTCATACAATTACACACAATATGGAAGATTGCAATTTTTAACTGTTACACAGCTTAATACGTGCATTTCTCACAGCGGAATTGCTTACGACCAACAGCCCCCCACAAGTTCCAGAAACCATACGTTTTACTAATCATACCTCATTCCAGTCCCAAAGAAAGCAGGTGTTGAGCCGGCCGTGGTGGCCGAACGGTTCTAGGCGCTACAGTCAGGAACTGCGCGACTGCTACGGTAGCAAGTTCGAATCCTGCCTCGGGCATGGAAGTGTGTGATGTCCTTATGTTAGTTAGGTTTAAGTAGTTCTAAGTTCTAGGGGACTGATGACCTCAGCAGTTAAGTCCCATAGTGCTCAGAGCCATTTGAACCATTTTTTGAAAGCAGGTGTTGACAGATGTGAAAATTACCGAGCTATCAGTTTAATAAGTCACGGCGGCAAAATACTAACGCGAATTCTTTACAAACGAATGGAAAAACTGGTAGAAGCCGACCTCGGGGAAGATCAGTTTGGATTCCGTAGAAATATTGCAACACGTGAGGCAATACTGGCCCTACGATTTATCTTAGAAGATAGATTAAGGAAGGACAAACGTACATTTCTAGCATTTGTAGACTTAGAGAAAGCTTTTGACAATGTTGACTGGAATACTCTCTTTCAAACTCTGAAGGTGGCAGGGGTAAAATACAGGGAGCGAAAGGCTATTTACAATTTGTACAGAAACCAGATGGCAGTTAAAAGAGTCGAGGGACATGAAAGGCAAGCAGTAGTTGGGAAGGGAGTGAGACAGGTTTGTAGCCTCTCCCCGATGCTATTCAATCTGTATATTGAGCAAGTAGTAAAGGAAACAAAAGAAAAATTCGGAGTAGGTATTAAAATCCATGGAGAAGAAAAAAAAACTTTGAGGTTCGCCGATGACATTGTAATTCTGTCAGAGACTGCAAAGGACTTGGAAAAGCAGTTGAACGGAATGGACAGTGTCTTGAGAGGAGGGCATAAGATGAACATCAACAAAAGCAGTACGAGGATAATGGAATGTAGTCGAATTAAGTCGGGTGATGCTGGGGAAATTAGATTAGGAAATGAGACATTTAAAATAGTGAAGGAGTTTTGCTATTTGGGGAGCAAAATAACTAATTATTGTCGAAATAGAGAGGATATAAAATGTAGACTGGCAATGGCAAGGAAAGCGTTTCTGAAGAAGAGAAATTTGTTAATATAGAGTATAGATTTAAGTGTCAGGAAGTCGTTTCTGGAAGTATTTGTATGGAGCGTAGCGTTGTATGGAAGTGAAACGTGGACGATAAATAGTTTTGACAAGAAGAGAATAGAAGTTTTCGAAATGTGGTGCTACAGAAGAATAGAGAAGATCAGATGGGTAGATAACATAAATAATGAGGAGGTATTGAATAGAATTGGGAATAAGAGGAGCTTGTGGCACAACTTGACTAGAAGAAGGGATCGGTTGATAGGACATGTTCTGAGGCATCAAGGGATCACCAATTTAGTATTGGAGGGCAGCGTGGAGCGTAAAAACCGTAGAGATGAATACACTAAACAGATTCAGAAGGATGTTTGTTGCAGTAGGTACTGGGAGATGAAGCAGCTTGCTCAGGGTAGAGTAGCATGGAGAGCTGCTTCAAACCAGTCTCAGGACTGAACACAACAAAAACAACAACAACAACAACAACCTCATCCGTTCCCCTCTTTTCACATATCTAGGATCGTAATATTTTATGCTACAGAAACCACTAGGTATATTTTATTCCTCCGACTGAGCTTCAGGTGATGATGAAGATGATTCTTCTCCTGGATTTGAAGGTTGCTCGTGAATGTCCAGCGTATTTTTGCAACCCGTGAGTTTGTTTCTTTGGGAGTATTTATAACGCAGTTTTCTGTCTTGTGTGATGGAGAAACACTGATCTAGTGAGACAGTAAGCTGACTTCTTTTTCCTCTGTCCTCGCTCGAGTGGTTACGGTGTTTTTCGCTGGGATCGCGAAAACAGAAGAAAATTATGATGTTGCCGAGCTCCGAGTTTCCGAATTTCTTGGCTGCTTGGATGGAGTCGCACAGCCTGGGCTCGCTTCTAATTCTGTGGTGACGGAGCAGGGCTCATCATTCAGGAATGTGGATGTAAGAAGTAACTTGTCTGATAATATTTTATTGGGACTGAATGGGAAAATTCTCGTGCATTCAGATCACAACACTTCCTAAATTAGCTCAACATCTCCACCAGACGTCGAAAATTTTATCAAAAACAAATTTTGTAATGGATGCTGAGGGATTATTGTGTGTAATTAGGCTACTTAAATACTTTAATACAGAAGAAATAACACACTTTATATTCTGGTTCAGAAAACCCCACGAAGACTGATCCATATGGATCTAATCCCTTATTTTTTAGATGCAAGTACCTGCGCGAATTTACAACAGATGTCGCTACTTGTTCTGTTAACTGACCTGCTGGACGTTATACAACCGGTAGCGAAAAGATTTATAATCATCATTCATGTATTTCAATAATAGACCTGATTTTGACAGGCGTAATATTATATGGCGGATTATTATAAATAATACTGGCTTACTTCTATTTGCCTCTGGAAGACTGCTGTCTGGATCAAATATATTTCGAAAAACCTTCTTGCCGTTTGTGTGTGAAATCTTATGGGACTTAACTGCTAAGGTCATCATCCCTAAGCTTACACACTACTTAACCTAAATTATTCTAAGGACAAACACACACACACACACACACACACACACACACACACACACACACATGCCCGAGGGAGGACTCGAACCTCCGCCGGGACCAGCCGCACAGTCCATGACTGCAGCGCCTAGACCGCTCGGCTAATCCCGCGCGGCATCTCAGAACTGTTTCTCTACTGTAGGCAGAACTCAGTGCTGTAAAATGTGTTTATATCCTTCCGCGTTTATTTTTGTTTTCAGCGCAAGAAGGAGAACATATCCTAATCGCTGGAAATGTCCCTATCGGTTACGCCGCCTCCTCTGTGCTTCGCTGCACAGTTTGAGGCGCGATGTCACTGATTGCGTGGCCCAGCCCGCCGGAGGTTCGAGTCCTGCCTCGGCATGGGTGTGTGTGTGTGTGTGTGTTTTTCTTAGCATAAGTTAGTTTAAGTAGAGTGTATGTCTAGGGGCCGATGACCTCAGTAGTTTGGTCCCTTAGGAATTCAAACAAAAACAAAAACAAACTCTGAGTACTATGGGACTTAACATCTGAGGTCATCAGTCCCCTAGAACTTAGAACTACTTAAACCTAACTAAACTAAGGACATCACACACATCCATGGCCGAGGCAGGATTCGAACCTGCGACGGTAGCGGTCGCGCGGTTTCAGACTGAGACGCCTAGAACCGCTCGGCCACACCAGCTGGTTCCTTAGGATTTCACACACATTTGAACATTCCTCTGCACTTCACTGATGGCACTGCACATGATGGCCGTTAACGACCTCCAGGCATTCGCAAACACAAACCATTCCATCAGATTGCTACAGGGTATAGCGTGATTCATAACTTCCAAATCGCGCGTTTCTTATCATCCATTTTTCCGTGATGTAGCTCTTTACATCACACAAGGCGTCGCTTAACACTGACAAACAGAAACGTGTTGCTTAAGACAAGCTGCTCGACCATTGTACACGTTTCTTTTTAACTCCCTTGCCGCAGTCACTTTGCTAGCTGGACCGCTGGTAGCACTTCGGAACTTACGAATGATTTCTTCCGCTGATTTCACGAGATTTTTTACAAATAATATATCGTTCTCTCGATCTCCGTCTGCGTCTTTCTCCGTCTCCGTCTTTCTCCGTCTCCGTCTTTCTCCGTCTCCGTCTTTCCCCGTCTCCGTCTTTCTCCGTCTCCGTCTTTCCCCGTCTCCGTCTTTCCCCGTCTCCGTCTTTCTCCGTCTCCGTCTTTCTCCGTCTCCGTCTTTCTCCGTCTCCGTCTTTCTCCGTCTCCGTCTTTCTCCGTCTCCGTCTTTCTCCGTCTCCGTCTTTCTCCGTCTCCGTCTTTCTCCGTCTCCGTCTTTCTCCGTCTCCGTCTTTCTCCGTCTCCGTCTTTCTCCGTCTCCGTCTTTCTCCGTCTCCGTCTTTCTCCGTCTCCGTCTTTCTCCGTCTCCGTCTTTCTCCGTCTCCGTCTTTCTCCGTCTCCGTCTTTCTACGTCTCCGTCTTTCTACGTCTCCGTCTTTCTACGTCTCCGTCTTTCTACGTCTCCGCCTTTCTACGTCTCCGCCTTTCTACGTCTCCGCCTTTCTACGTCTCCGCCTTTCTACGTCTCCGCCTTTCTACGTCTCCGCCTTTCTCCGTCTCCGCCTTTCTCCGTCTCCGCCTTTCTCCGTCTCCGCCTTTCTCCGTCTCCGTCTTTCTCCGTCTCCGTCTTTGTCGCTCCGCCTCCGTCTTTGTCCGTCTATGTCTTTGTCCATCTCTGTCTTTGTCCGTCTCTCTGTCTTTGTCCGTCTCTCTGTCTCTCTCTCTCTCTCTCTCTCTCTCTTTACTTTTTTATAAAAGGTATCTGTGTTTTGCGTTTGGAATAGTGAATGAAAATATGTGTAAGTCATGACGTCGCGTATAGATCGGACACTCGTAGTAGCGGCTAAAATGCGAGTATACACTAACAGTCATCAATGTTGTAAGGAAGGCACATAATTCTGAGTAAAGATACTAGGTTGGGTTGTAACAATTTACTTATGTTGCCAACACACACAGGTAGCTCAAAAATACGCGTGGTTTGTTTAAAACTGTAGGAGTTAATGCCCGATAAATAAATATTTTTGCAGAGAGAGAGAGAGAGAGAGAGAGCGAGAGAGAGAGAGAGAGAGAGAGACGATAGACTCTCCTACGTAGCTGTACTATTACTCTCAATGTTACATAAATTCTTTGTTAAACACTGATCTTTTATACTGTTAATTGTGATTTGAATAATATTTATGGCAGTCGCTCACTGGTGCACCTGTTGTCGCAGTAGCAGAACTGTGTCTGCAAGTAATCCGGAATATGTATCTTCTGATAGTGCGCTACTCTTGTGCCGCAGTAGTCTTAGCGAGGGACGACATGTGTAATTACTTTCTGATGTGCCTGCGTACTTCCTATTTCGTTACTTGCGGTTATGTCTCACAGCCGTAGAGCACTGTGCGACGGAACCGTGGAGGCTAATATAGAGCAGCCTCGTTAATTGTGCGCACCCTGTGGAAGGAGGTGCAGGGCAACCACGGCGCGCCCTACCGCCGTTAGGGTCACGCCCCACTTGCAGGTCACCGTCGCCATGTAGCGACGCCACTGTTCTCTGCCCTGACAGTCGCTTTCGCAACGCGTCCTCTTCAGTCGTTTTACATTAGTCGCCTGGTAACAGCCACGTCGACCACAACGATAAAACTCGAGTAGTTCCGATTTCTAACCTGAACTTTTCTATCCTGGTCACTGCTCTGCTTCATAAATTCTACTCCATAAGTCTTCAAACGTCCGTTCAGACCGAAATAAAATCAGACGCTGTGCACACAGACTCACAGGTAGAGTCCAGCACAGTTCCAGCACGTCAGCGACCTAACTCTATGCGGCGCTTGCAAACAGAAATATTTCCTGAATGAGATTTTCACTCTGCAGCGGAGTGTGCGCTGATATGAAACTTCCTGGCAGATTAAAACTGTGTGCCCGACCGAGACTCGAACTCGGGACCTTTGCCTTTCGCGGGCAAGTGCTCTACCATCTGAGCTACCGAAGCACGACTCACGCCCGGTACTCACAGCTTTACTTCTGCCAGTATCTCGTCTCCTACCTCCCAAACTTTACAGAAACTCTCCTGCGAACCTTGCAGAACTAGCACTCCTGAAAGAAAGGATATAGCGGAGACATGGCTTAGCCACAGCCTGGGGGGTGTTTCCAGAATGAGATTTTCACTCTGCAGCGGAGTGTGCGCTGATATGAAACTTCCTGGCAGATTAAAACTGTGTGCCCGACCGAGACTCGAACTCGGGACCTTTGCCTTTCGCGGGCAAGTGCTCTACCATCTGAGCTACCGAAGCACGACTCACGCCCGGTACTCACAGCTTTACTTCTGCCAGTATCTCGTCTCCTACCTTCCAAACTTTACAGAAGCTCTCCTGCGAACCTTGTAGAACTAGCACTCCTGAAAGAAAGGATATAGCGGAGACATGGCTTAGCCACAGCCTGGGGGATGTTTCCAGAATGAGATTTTCACTCTGCAGCGGAGTGTGCGCTGATATGAAACTTCCTGGCAGATTAAAACTGTGTGCCCGACCGAGACTCGAACTCGGGACCTTTGCCTTTCGCGGGCAAGTGCTCTACCATCTGAGCTACCGAAGCACGACTCACGCCCGGTACTCACAGCTTTGTGTGTGTGTGTGTGTGTGTGTGTGTGTGAATTCTTATGGGACTTAACTGCCAAGGTCATCAGTCCCTAAGCTTACACACTACTTAACCTAAATTATCTTAAGGAGAAACACACACATCCATGGTCGTGGGAGGACGCGAACCTCCGCCGGGACCAGCCGCACAGTCCATGACTGCAGCGCCTAAGACCGCTCGGCTAATCCCGCGAGGCAATGACTCGAGGAAAGTGTCTTAAAATATGCATTGACGCACTTCATCAACTATCACTGGAAAATGGCAAAACAGGCGGAAATAGCGATCGCTGTGAATAAATACATTTACCAACACTCCAAGCGGTGAATGCTGCCCTTCCTTTAAAAACAAATCCTGACAGCAACATACAATCTAAGAAAAAAAGTCATCACGAAGGAATTATCTTAATGGGACGGATATCGTAGACGTGATTTACATGTATAGACAAACAGGTCATTACAATTTTTAAAAAAATGCATGATTTGTTCAAGAGAAAGCGCTTCATAGAGTGACAAGTCAATAACGTGTTGGTCCACTTCTGGCCCTTATGCAACCAGTTGTTCGGCTTGGCATTGACTGACTTGCTGGATGTCCTCCTGTGGAAAATCGCGCCAAGATCTGTCCAATTGGCGGGTAGGATCGTCAAAATCCCGAGATGGTTGGAGGGACCTGCCCATAATGCTCCAGAGGTTCTCAGTTGGGGAGAGATCCGTCGACCTTGCTGGCCAAGCTTGAGTTTGGCAAGCTCGCAGACAAAAATCTGGGCGTAGAATATCGTCGACGTTTCGCTGGGCTCTAAGGGTGCCACGGAAGAGAACCAAATGGGTCATCTTATGAAAAGCAATGGCACTCCGGACCTTCGCTCCTGATTGTTAGGCCGTATGATGGGCGACGGTTAGGTTGGTACCCTATTGAGGTCCGTGGCGTCTGCAGATGCGTCTCCGGCAGTTGACTGGAGTAGCATTGTCTTCAGTTATGAGTCCCTCTTCGAAATGAGCCCCGATGACAAGTGAAGACAGATCTTGAGACGCCTAACTGCAAAACTCCAAAGAACAGGAGGCAAAGAAGGAAGGAAGTTTTCTTTAAGGAATGAAAGAATGCGAGAAATCACCAGCTGATCAGCTGACGGTATGCTAATTGATCCACTGACAATAACTCTATTTCAAATTCAAGAGCTTGGGCAGTCACCAAAAAGTACAACCGTGCTAGTGACATTTACCTCACCCAAAGCAGCTGGTGGCCGATGCAACGAATCCATTGCATTTACTTCGAAAATAATTTCTCTCAAAAAAAATTGTTCAAATGGCTCTGAGCACTATGCGACTTAACTTCTGAGGTCATCAGTCACCTAGAACTTGGAACTAATTAAACCTAACTAACCTAAGGACATCACACACATCCACGCCCGAGGCAGGATTCGAACCTGCGACCGTAGCGGTCGCTCGGTTCCAGACTGTAGCGCCTAGAACCGCACGGCCACTCCGGCCGGCTTTCTCTCTCACATGACAGAGAGGACGTAATGTAGAAAGACAGGAAGAAAAAAAGATGTTTAAACATCCCTTCAATGATGAAGTACTAGAAACAGAGAATGATTTGCGTTTGCGGATGGGAAGGGAAGAAAATCGGCATTGTCCGTTTAAAAAAACAATGCTGACACTTGCCTTAAGCGATTTAGCGAAATCACTGGTTATCAGTATCTGGATGGCCACTTGATTTGCTTTTTTAGATCGATTTCTTGTTAAACGCAAGCCCCGTGTGCTAACGTAATTCAGAGGAGGACAATTATACATAACATAAAATAAAAAATTACCCGTATCAGTCAATTTCCTTTTCTCGCAAGACTCGGTTCGAGGGCCTACTCACTCATCTTTAGGTGGACTGATGGATAGCATCACATATTTGTTTGCTGGACGTGGGCAGTTATGTTTTTTAAGTTTCAGTTGAAAGGTGTTCCTTTTACTAATTTGTACAATCGCTTTTTGGCGTATATAACTGTACTATGTGCTGACAAAATCTTTGTCAATATATCCATTTCATGTAAATATTTATTTTACCTCACTTTGTATGTCATATCTCTTTTTTCTTCTTCTCATTTTTATTTTAGCTGTATCTTTTCGCATAGATGGCGGGCTTGCTTTGCAGCGCCCCCTTATGGTTTCTCGTTGTCATAGTCAATTCTCGATGTATCACTTTATGTTTGACCTCTGTTTAAGACAGTATTAATACTCACGGCACATGTTGGTTGAAATGTAAATTTGTATGTTCATTTTAAATGGTTTAATGCGTCCATATACATTTAATTGGTTTACGTTGCTTTATGTACATTTATTCGTTTGGTCACTGTTATTAATTATTTATATTCTTGTATTTGTAGCACCGATGATGCCTGTTAATCAGTTGAAATCGATTTGCAAAAGTGAATAAATAAAACATGATTTTTCGACTGGTTGCTGCATATTTGGTAATTCCTTCGTGGTTCAACTTTTTTTTCTTCCTGTTTTTTCCTTAGAGTGTATAGCAGTCTTTACTTCGTCAAAGTAATTCATATCAGTTGATTTCCCTATTCGTAGTCCGTGTTGTCACTAGAACGATTGCCCATTCGTCTCTGTTCCGCTTTTATGCATCCCACACAGTGCCATGTGCCCACAACACCTCTAGGTGGCATTCTATCTCGCGGTGGGCTATGGCCATAAAGTTTTGGTGCCTCTGTGTACGAACTCCCGATCCACTCGCCGGGAAGAGTATTTTCTGAACGGACCCGCTACCATTGCATGTGACGCGTTTGCCGCGAGCCTGTGGAGTAAGGCCTACGTAGCCTGGAACATTATGCCGTACGAATAATATAGTTGCCATTCTCCAATTACGTTTCCGTGTCGGTGGAATGGTGGAGTATGAGACCAGTAACAGTTTAGTCTTTGGATACTCTTCCGTCAGATTACTGAGATGATCTGTTCTTCTGTTTCTTTCAAATTCCACTAAAGGACAGTCATCGTAGCGGAGCTCATCGTATTTCATTGTGGTTTCAATTAACGAAACAGGCAAACGTTATTCAGCATCTGGGGTGACTGTCCGCACAGCTGTAAATGACATAGGAATAGCACTGTCATTAATTAAACGCAAACGTGAAACAAAAATACCTCGCTTCTTCTTCCGAAATTGCGAAAAGGTATACCGCTGACGCACACTATGAACAGAGAACGTACGCCCACAGAGTGGTTTTTGCTGTGAGAGAAAAGCACAGGGCGCATTTCAAGAGAACGAGAAATTTTAATGGCGTCTCTGAACATTGCACGAAGCTGTTTGTCTTTAATTTAGAGCTCTGTGAGCCGCACTTGGAAAACAGCTACACAGCGCGATGTCCGCTCTTTTCTTTCACCTGCCTGCCTTGGGTCCGGCGACTTCCTCAGCTGTAGCGACACATTGTCTTTGGCATCGGACGTTGCTTAACTAACCATTACCATCATAACGTGTTCTTTACGACAGGTGGTAGACCACAAATGGTTCAAATGGCTCTGAGCACTATGGGACTTAACTTCTGAGGTCATCAGTCCCCTAGAAATCAGAACTATTTAAACCTAACTAACCTAAGGACATCACACACATCCATGCCCGAGGCAGGATTCGAACCTGCGACCGTAGCGGTCGCGCGGTTCCAGACTGTAGCGCCTAGAACCGCTCGGCTACTCCGGCTGGTGGTAGACCACACCTTCATCTCTTATCGACCTCAATGAATTCTAGTTCTAAAAAAAAAAGTAACAGCAGCCAACAATATGGTGAATGCGTATGTTGCGATGGTTTAGGCAAGCTACAGTATGATCTAGTACGGACATTATGAACAGTATTAATGGTATGCTTCCGGGTGTTCTACCGACGCTGTTCACACCATTAAATAATCACGCGGAGAAAAGCTGCGTTTTTCTAAGCGCAGTAGGTGATCTAACTACAAAAACCACATCCATGCCGAAAGACCACCAAACCCAAACCCTTCTGTCGAACTGTCGCAGGGTGCATCGTCTTTAGCGACTCCACTCTTTTCCAGTCATCCACTGTTCAGTGACGTTGCTCTTCACAAAATCTCAAGCTTCGCTTAGTTTTTATTCCTGAAACGAATGGCTTACGAGCAACTGCTCGACAATTGTATCCGATTGTTTTTAACCCCCTACGCACAGACAATGTGTTAGCTGCAGTGCTAGCTGGTAGCCATTTGGAACAACTGATTCCTTCCACTGGTTTCACGTGACTTTTTGAACCGCCCTCCTAAGTGCTCGACGATCCGTGTCTGTCGGTTCATATAGTCTGCCAGGATTGTGTTTAGTTGCGGTTGTTCCTTTGTGTGTCCACTTCAGAATCGGAGCAATCGACTTGGCCCGTTTTAGAAGTGTTGAAATGTCCCTGATTGGATTTGTTACTCAGGTCACCTCCAGTGACTAGTGTGCTTTCGGAATCACCGAGCCTTCCTGACGAGGCCATTCCGCTTTTACTGCTCCGCTACTAACAACACGGTACTTTCCTCCTCGTTTTACACTGATGCGTCCGCTTCTCGTGACATTTTGTGGTCAGTTCTGCATTAAATATGGGTGCCCGGTTACTTCTGATGAGACAGTGTATATTAGATAACATGGTATACCACTAACTTATCTCTCTTATACGGGGTGAGTCACCTAACATTACCGCTGCATTTATTTTGTAAACCATATCAAATACTGACGAATCGATTCCACAGACCGAACGTGAGGAGAGGGGCTAGTGTAACTGGTAAATACAAACCATAAAAAAATGCACGGAAAAATGTTTTTTAACACAAACCTACGTTTTTTTAAATGGAACCCCGTTAGTTTTGTTGGCACATCTGAACATATAAACAAATACGTAATCAGTGCCGTTTGTTGCATTGTAAAATGTTAATTACATCCGGAGATATTGTAACCTAAAGTTGACGCTTGAGTACCACTCCTCCGCTGTTCGATCGTGTGTATCGGAAAGCACCGCATTACGTAGGGATCCAAAGGGAACGGTGATGGACCTTAGGTACAGAAGAGACTGGAACAGCACATTACGTCCACATGCTAACACCTTTTTATTGGTCCTTTTCACTGACGCACATGTACATTACCATGAGGGGTGAGGTACACGTACACACGTGGTTTCCGTTTTCAATTACGAAGTGGAATAGAGTGTGTCCCGACATGTCAGGCCAATAGATATTCAATGTGGTGGCCATCATTTGCTGCACACAATTGCAATCTCTGGCGTAATGAATGTCGTACACGCCGCAGTACATCAGGTGTAATGTTGCCGCAGGCTGCCACAATACGTTGTTTCATATCCTCTGGGGTTGTAGGCACATCACGGTACACATTCTCCTTTAACGTACCCCACAGAAAGAAGTCCAGAGGTGTAAGATTACGAGAACGGGCTGGCCAATTTATGCGTCCTCCACGTCCTATGAAACGCCCGTTGAACATCCTGTCAAGGGTCAGCCTAGTGTTAATTGCGGAATGTGCAGGTGCACCATCATGCTGATACCACATACGTCGACGCGTTTCCAGTGGGACACACTCTATTCCACTTCGTAATTGAAAACGGAAACCACGTGTGTACGTTTACCTCACCCCTCATGGTAATGTACATGTGCGCCAGTGAAAAAGACGAATAAAAAGGTGAAACATTCTGGCAGATTAAAACTGTGTGCCCGACCGAGACTCGAACTCGGCACCTTTGCCTTTCGCGGGCAGAAGTAAAGCTGTGAGTACCGGGCGTGAGTCGTGCTTCGGTAGCTCAGTTGGTAGAGCACTTGCCCGCGAAAGGCAAAGGTCCCGAGTTCGAGTCTCGGTCGGGCACACAGTTTTAATCTGCCAGGAAGTTTCATATCAGCACACACTCCGCTGCAGAGTGAAAATCTCATTCTGAATAAAAAGGTGTTAGCATGTGGACGTAATGTGCTGTTCCTGTCTCTCCTGTACCTAAGGTCCATCACCGTTCCCTTTGGATCCCTACGTAATTCGGCGCTCTCCGATACACACGATCGAACAGCGGAGGAGTGGTACTCAAGCGTCAAATTTAGGTTACAGTATCTCCGGGTGTAATTAATATTTTACAATGCAACAAACGGCACTGATTACGTATTTGTTTATATGTTCAGATGTGCTATCAAAACTAATGGGGTTCCATTTAAAAAAACGTAGGTTTATGTTAAAAAACATACTTCCGTGCATTTTTTATGGTTTGTATTAACCAATTACACTAGCCCCTCTCCTCACGTTCGGTCTGTGGAATCGATTCGTCAGTATTTGATGTGGTTTACGAAATATATCCAGCGGTAACGTTAGGTGACTCACCCTGTATATTATTATAAATAGGTTATAGTTAGACGAAAGGGAGTAATCAATGTTTCTTTTCCTTTTTACTCTCGTTTTAAATCTGAAGATGGCCTACAGCGATAATAACAGTTACATAAAACTCATCTAGACTTTTGGTAACAAAATTTCTCCCGCGACAAAGTGCCTTCTTTCTGTCCACTCCACTCTCTGCCATCAAGTTTGCATTCAGAACTGCTCGGCTCTGTATCGTGTTTGTTTTCCTGACACTATCAGTTGTTCGTTAACAGTGATAAATAGCAATGTAGATGAGTGTACTGATGAAAAATTAGCTTTGATATGTATCGCGCGTAACGAGTTCACTCAACGTAACGGAAAAGCGGCACGTCGACGATATGTGAAACTGTTACTACGGCAACAGCAAACAGTCCCAGCGCCATCGCATATCTTTTCTTGTGTTCTAAGTTTTGGTTATTACATATTACTTGCTTTTTCCGCTGTTACGAAGGTATTTTCGCAGAAACATAAGTAATCGTAGTAACCAAACGAATTAATCAAACTTAATTATTTGCCTGTAACGAGCCACCGGAGACCACGCCTCCCGTATAGCAAAATACTATGGAAGCATCCGTCAATAACCTCTGAGATCTTGTCTGTGGGATCTGAGGCATCCTGTATAGAACATTTGTGTGCCATCGTGTAAAATTACTGAAAGAATTCCGATCGTGCAAACATTTTTACGAGACGTGACAATGCAAGATCAATCGAATTTTAATGACTCCCTAATACTTGAGTATTTCTCAATTTGTCCAACTGTCGTTCGAATAATTTCTTTTGGAGACCTGCGAAAAGATACGAGAGAGAGAGAGAGAGAGAGAGAGAGAGAGAGAGATGGCTAAATGGCTCTGAGCACTATGGGACTTAACTGCTATGGTCATCAGTCCCCTAGAACTTAGAACTACTTAAACCTAACTAACCTAAGGACAGCACACAACACCCAGCCATCACGAGGAAGAGAAAATCCCTGACCCCGCCGGGAATCGAACCCGGGGACCCGCGCGTGGGAAGCGAGAACTCTACCGCACGACCACGAGCTGCGAACGAGAGAGAGAGAGAGAGAGAGAGAGAGAGAGAGAGATATTCTTTTGAGCACTGGCGGATTTTGTATTCTTTTGTTTCACAGCTTTAATTTGATTACGAACTGTGACGAGGACAGCACAGAAACAATATATTGATAAATGCTTTCGATTAAAATATTCTCTTTGTGTTCTTTGAGTCTGATGTCTGCTCATTAATAGCAATGTATAGAATCGTGAGGTTTTTCACGCTGTGCGCTTCATTAACACATAATGTTATCGCAATGCATGTTGTTCCTTTCATTGATACTTGGTTGCAGCTAACGTAACTGTATTAAACTCAAAGTAACAAAGTTTTCTCTCTCTTGTTTTCAGAAGGAAAGATCCCCTGAAGCGTAGCTCACTACTGGACCAACTGTAAGTACGCTTGGAAGATGTTCAGTATGAAATCTATTTATAACTTGTATAAACGCCGAATGTTGTAATCCAAAGGCAAAGGAACATGGTATCGCTCTGGAACGCACATATCGCGTAGAAACATCATAGCATTTTTATGTCTATTATTGGAGGCGCAGAGGCATGACTCAAGGTTTCAGGTCTTGGAAATGGAGGGGTGGAGGAGGTGTCACAATTTTACACTGTCTCTCCTCCCTCCCAAACGTAATTTGCTATCACTACCACAATTACGATGCCACAGAAGCCTAGAATTTAACAATAATAAAATATATAAAAATTTTAAAATACCCGGTAATCATAATATCCTTTTACATCCGTGGTTAGTACTCCAGTTATACTCTCCTGGGGGTCATACCTGCAGACCCACCCCTCCTTTTATATACACCTAGTCAGAAACAACTGAATATATTTACCAGTATGCAGTAGCTGTTAACAGTCTTTCTACATCAGTCTATTTACATTGATTCTTTGCCAACAACTGTGAAGTTATGGCAGGGGCTACTTCCCATTGTACTACGTGTTATGTATTCTCACTGCTCTATTCTCGCATTGAGCATAAGAAGAATCCTTGCTTAAATCCTCTGCACACATTGCAATTAGTCTAATCCCGTCTTCGCAGACCCAGAGGTAGCGATGCATGGTGTAGTTTAGTACTGGATGTTTGTAATGAAAGTGCACCTACTCACTGAGGTCCAAGGCAGGCTGTAATTAAAGAATGGCGGCGAAACCTGGTCGATATCCTAATGTTTTAATGCAGAACGGATTTACGCTGGAATACAAATTACATCCAATTTTGGCCACCAGGTGCAAATCTGGCACTGTGTCTGCAAGAAAGACGTACAGAAATGTTTCCATATAAAGGAATTAGGAACGGGAAGCGGGAAGAAAAATTCAAACAAGAGAGAAAAGCACAGTGTTGATTTTATTATTAACCGATGCTTTCACAATTTGTTCAATATGAGCACGAGGGACGTCGACGAGATGTCTTACAGCACAAAACTTGCACCTGGTCGCTAAAATTGGAACTAACTTTTTCCAGCATAAATCGGTTCTGCATTAGCGCCTTTGTATATCTGCCAAGTTTAGTAGCCATTCGATAGTTACAGCCCACACCGGACCTCCATAAGTAGCCGCAGTTTAATTATAACCACACGGTATATTCCTAGATCCCTCACTGAATGTACGCAGCTTTTGTAGTATCACATGGGTACGTGCAAAGACGTAATCCAGAATTGTAGAAAAATATCTTACCTCACTTTTGATGTTTACAAGCGAGACATATATCCATTGTGCCTCACGTTTATTCGGTATACTCAAACATCTAACACAGTTATTCAAATACATTAAAGATTTTCATCTTCTATTACAAACGACTAAAAGTAACTGGGCCAAATACGGCTGTCCAGCGTGTTACATGGTAGAAGGTAACTCACTCACAGCGCAGTTTTTGTTTTCGCTTGACCGTCAATGAAAAATGGCACGCCCATATTTTTAAAACTGGTTCTACAAAGGTTGCCTCGCCCCTTTGAGCTCCGTGGGTCGGCAACCTGCTAAGCGGATGAGCACGCGTGTCGGCCGCTCTCTTTCACAGCAGGCTGAGCGATCACCAGCCGGCGGTATCGTGAAGTCAGCCACACCGTTGTTCTTGTTGTCAGCGTTATCGCGAAAGTGCGTACATCCTTACATAGCCTTCAGTGCCTTTGACTGAGTGCAGCAACATAGATGCCAAGTTCTGCTTTTCACCAGCCATGGTTTTCATTTACCTGTACTTTCCAGTTCCGTCCAGATTAAAGCTGTGTGCCGGATAGGGACTCACCCCGGAAGCCTCGCATTTCGGAGACAATGATATTACGAGCCCCTCCCCCCACCCCCAAACACACAGCTTTATTTTCGCCGTTACTTCCCTGACTATCGTCTAAGTGTCACGGAATATTTTACTCGGCAATAAAAATCGAAATAAAAATACTGAGTTACAAAGAAAAATTAATTAAGGGAAACGGTGGATGTTGAATAACATTGTTAGTAATTTTTTGAAATCAGAAGTAGTTTAAAGATGGTAGGAAAGCTTGGGGATAGGTTTTAGATACTTGGCACCAAAGTCCAGTCGGGCCAGGGATACTTCAGAAAGACATCGAGCCCAGTGCCCACCACAGATTCTTGTTGTTACTGAGCTATGTGCAGTAACTCAATATCTACTCTACAGGTACAATTACCTGTAAAGGCTTGGATTTTGTAAAAGAAGTTGTCATCTGCCCTATTATTTGGTAAGTTTGGCCATGCTCCTCTGAGGTATCTGCTATGTTGATTGTTCGTTGTGTCCTGGGTCTCATGTCAGATATATTCTGTCATCATTTTTATGTACTGAGGGCGCTGAGCCTTTGTGATCGAGTCTGCCGTGCTATTGTCTTACTTCAATGGTGTTTCGTCTCTAATCGCACTCTGTAACTCCTCGTATGTGTGCTCTGGTCGTCTGGGCTATGTGAGAAACTATATTACTACGTGCTCTGGGGAACCTCTCTCCCTATATGTATATTTTTCCTTTTCTTTGCAATGCTTGCGGCGTAAATGCATTGTATAAAGGCCATGTCCTGTCACGACAGTCCCCTTGCGTCGGTATGTCTCATTCTAAGCGTTTCCTGATGTTGTGTAATAAAGTATAAACTCTTCGACCTTTATCACTGTTGTCCCATTCCCGTAGCCAGTATCCGACCGTCACCCCTTTAAGTGCCTTTCGTTTGTTATTTCTACCCGTGCTGTGATAGTTATACTGTCACGTCTTTCCACCTCCAGCCAATACGCTGCAGCCCAATACATGATGGTGCAGTCTATTGGATAGATTCCGAAGACAGCACACAGAACTTCATGTGATGCGGTCCAGAAAGCTTTAATCTACAGCTTAATATTTAGCACTCAAAAGTCAACACACAAAACGGCAGCACGAAAAAGGTAATTCACTGAATATAGCTGCACTTTTTGGAGCCGAACCAAAAAGAGCATAAAATAAATGGTTACAGTTGCATTAGAAAAATTGCCCTGAGGAGTCATTACACTAGACATAGCTACACAGGACACAGACATGGTCATCCTTACAAAATTACGCAAACAAGCTCTCACATCGAAGGGCTCCTTAGGTTTGTAAGATGATTCACACAGAAAAATTTGCTATAGTCGAACATGTTTCCAACGTCAATCAGTCGAAATAGGCTTTATCGACCCGTCGACATCGCTATCATAACATACGGTTTCAGACTTTAATAAAACCAGAGTAGCCAAAAGGATTAGACAATCTTGTCAGCAGGTAAACGCCGGGCAGTACTTGCTTTCGCCGCATTCCAACGGCTTCGCCAACGGAGGTCGCTGATTAATTACGCTTGTCTTAAGTTTTTTTCGCTTTGCTTGTTTTTATAATCATGTAATTTCTTAGCTCTTTAAACTTGACGCACGGGTATAATATCAAAGTTACATAAAAATTCCGCCATAGTTTTTCGTGATAATGTATTGTCACTTAGCCGTTACATTTTTCAATAATTTGAAAAAATTTATTTCATTTTCTTTTTTTAATTCATTTCGTTTTATTACTTTAACAAATTTTAACACATTTTAGTTCCAGAATACTAACTAATTGTACGTTTTTTCTTAATTGTCCGTGCATATGTCACATGTGTGTACAGTAGCCTGTACTGACGAGTTTACGTCACAGATATGTTCGATGTGTCGCAACTGCACCACCGTTTGCTGTCAACAAGGGCACCTCTGACGTTCTGACACTGCCGACATTGTCGCCCAGTTTCCACTATATTATTAAATCTGCTTGTCGACGAATGGCTAATTTTGGTTATTTTTCATAATGATACCGCTCTGGCTGTACTATATTAGTGTAGTACAAGTCTTCGTGTGTTTTAAACCGGTCTGTTTTATCACATTTTTAAACTCGTGTTTTCTATACACACGGACGCGTGCTGAAAAGTAATAAATCCGATTTTTTTATCTGAATACTCTTAACGGTTTTTAAATGAGACAGATTTATTAACACCCTACATCTTTATTCTTAGTTTCTGCTTATTTTCAGCCCTCTGCCGCTACAGGGCTCCGATTTGTAGGTTTAACATGGCAGTGTGTAAAGTAACTATGTCGGTGTGTGAGAGACTACCACAAAAAATAAATAAAAACGAATTCGAAGAGTTCGTCCACACACTAGCGTTGCGACATCTGTAACAATCCGATGCCTTGTGTTTACTGTCATCGATCGTCCACCACACCGTCCCGACTTGTTCGCCAATGATTTTCATCTGTTTCTAAAACGTAAAGAACAACTTCGACAATTTCAATTCGATAGTGATGAAGCGGTGTTAGAAAATGTGAGGTTGTGGCTCCATCGACAGAGTGAAAAATTCTACATGGTGGTATCAATTAACTAGTCTCTCGTTCGGAGAAATTTGTTCATCGCCAGGGTGAATATGTTGAGAAATAAATATGTAGATAAGAAGAATAAAGATGTAGTACCTTAATAACATTTGTTTAATTTAAAAAGCTTTATGAGTTTTCACATAAAAGATCGGATGTGATTACTTTCAGCAGGCATTCCTATATAAAATTAGTACCTTTTCATTATTTCTTAATTCATTGTTTGTGATCGGTAGATCGTCCATTAGTTGTATTTGGTTTTTCTTTTCATGGCAGATCTGAAGATGGTTAATAGTCATATCATCATATCTTCACTGAGGCAATGTACGTGTTACGTTCTGGAAGGTTATTGTTGAGCTCATCTGATTTTGGACTTACCAGGATTTCGTTCTCTTGGACTGTATCTCAAGAACTGTTTCGTCTGTCTCTTTTCTGCACTCTGCTCACATACTCTTTCCATACGTTTCTGTTATTTTATGTTGCAATGTTTATCCGCTCTACGTTGAGTTCTTAACGACTTGTTCATTTCTAATCCGGTCTTGGTGATGCAACCTTTCTCTATTCTTAGAAGTCTCATTTGAGCTGTCTGTATTCTGTTCTTCTCTCTCTTTGTGGCATCCCAAGTTTCACTCCAGTACAGCAGACGTCACAGCAGTAATTTTATGAGTTTATTTTGTTTTTTTCTCTGTTTTTTAAATGTTCCATTAACAGCGCCATACATACAGTGAACCTGATAAAGCTTTTTCAGATGGGTCAAATGGTTCTAAGCACTATGGGACTTAACATCTGAGGTGATCAGTCCCCTAAAACTTAGAACTACTTAAACCTAACTAACCTAAGGACATCACACACATCCATGCCCGAGCCAGGACTCGAAACTGCGACCGTAGCAGCAGCGCGGTTTCGGACTGAAGCGATAAAGCTTGTTATCTATACATCTAGTGTACTAGTAAATTACTTGCTAAATTAAGAACAGTATAACTCTTAGCATAAAGCAATGGTAATAACATCCATATAACAGACTCAGCTACAAAAATAAAAACATAACTAAAGAAAAATGAAAGCAAACCGAAAACACAAACCTTACAAAACCGCAGAACAATACAGACATTACAATACACTCAGAAAAACAAAGCAGTAACAATCATACATAACTAACAGAAAAGGTGGTATACTTTAGCATACAAACCCAAATCAACACCCGGAATAGCAACTGTACTAAAGAAAAAGGATTTCATATTGCTTACAGATGAAGTGGCTGTTCTTCGAGAGGGGAGTATATTTATTTATTTATTTATTTATTTATTCGGCGTCTGTAAAAACACGTGTAAATGTAATTGTGTGGTCCAATATGAAAAAATTGTTAACTGATTTTTACTTCCACGAATATTACGTGAGAATGAAAGTACATCAGTATGAAAATTAGCCTCCACGTATTCGTACTTTAAAGAGCATGGACTCAAAGATTGAAGTTATTGTGGACCCACACAACACTAGAAGAATACTCCTCTTACCATCATATTCGGGCTGTGGTAGTCGAATCCTGGCTTTCTGCGTAAGCTGAAAAGTAAAATCTTAAAACTAATGTTGCTCTACGCTGCGGCTCATTGCTGTGAAAAAATGTTTGTTAAATGTTAAAGCAGGCGGTCTCCCTGCTTTCACCATTATTTCGCTTTTTAGGTCTACGCGTAATGGCGTCCGTTGAAGCACCGGCCGCTATTATTGTGGAGCTGCAAATGTCTTACGAAAAATTAATTCAATGCAACGGACACGACAGAGGGCTCAATGTACATCGAAATAACTCACACATAAACTTTAACCTACTATATTAACAAGGTTAACAGCATAAATGCTTACATTACTTTTGTGCTACAAGATGTCACCTTCTTAACCCCAGAAACAAGCGAAGAAAGAGGAAGAGAAGAAAAATCTAGTAGCGTTCTCCTCCCTTATTAACATCATAGAGGTTTCCAGAATGAGATTTTCACTCTGCAGCGGAGTGTGCGCTCATATGAAACTTCCTGGCAGATTAAAACTGTGTGCCGGACCGAGACTCGAACTCGGGACCTTTGCTTTTCGCGGGCAAGTGCTCTACCAAGTGAGCTACCCAAGCACGACTCACGCCCCGTCCTCACAGCTTTACTTCTGCCAGTACCTCGTCTCCTACCTTCCAAACTTTACAGAAGTTCTCCTGCGAACCTTGCAGAACTAGCACTCCTGAAAGAAAGGATATTGCGGAGACATGGCTTAGCCACAGCCTACGGGATGTTTCCAGAATGAGATTTTCACTCTGCAGCGGATTGTGCGCTCATATGAAACTTCCTGGCAGATTAAAACTGTGCCGGACAGAGACACGAACTCGGGACCTTTGCAAAGGTCCCGAGTTCGAGTCCCGGTCCGACATTCAGTCTTAATCTGCCAGGAAGTTTCATCATAAAGGTTATTACATAAATAATTTACACTTTTATACTAAGATTAATATTTAATATTTCCTAAAAAACATGGATATTTTACGCCGCCTATGCGGTCGACACATAAGATTCATGTACAAGATTCCGTCGTGAGATACACCTCTCGTTCCAAGTTTTTTTTATCTTAAATGTCTTTACGGCACAAATGTCGCTGGGACGACACACAGACTAAGAAATGTATTCCAGTGACGTTTACAAACGGCATTAGACAAGCCACATAAATACCATGGAGGTGGTGTGTACCAGTTAGAATGAAATGAACGCAAGACAGTGTACCTGGGAATCTTAGGCAGGAATTTTAAAACCAGGTATACAGAACACGTAAGAAGCTGGAAGTATGAAAATGCCCATTCTGTCTTTCACGAATAGCTGATAAAACATGAACCATCTAACATGGAATGGAACATGAAAATCATTAAAGTGAACAATCACAGCAATACAACTGCTGACATTACTGGAAAACTCATATAAAAAGAGCCCTTGAAGTGAACAAGAAAGTAATTGATAACCAAGTCTCTCTCTCTCTCTCTCCCTCTCCCTCTCTCCCTCTCTCTCGTGAACACACACACACACACACACACACACACACACACACACACACACACACACACACGCACGCACACACAAAACAGCAGCAATAATAATACATCCACACACATAACAAATGCAATACTACCTACTGCAAACAGACACATTCAGTAGAACTTAGGTTATTTAGGTTTAAGTAGTTCTAAGGACATCACGCACATCCATGCCCGAGGCAGGATTTGAACCTGCGACCGTAGCAGTCGCGCGGTTCCGGACTGAAGCGCCTAGAACCGCTCGGCCACCGCGGCCGGCACACATAATCACATATCACTTCTGCAGAGCTCGGCTAACAAGCGCTATACGTAATCTACCTGGCGGGTGCATGGGAACGAGTAACGCGATACGCCAGACTCTCGCGGGTTATAGCAACAAAAGAACACGTTACTCGTTTGACCGTACCGCACCCCGTCAGCGCCCGTATAATTAAAGCCAGGTTCGCTAACGATCCCATTATCTGTCGGGCTGCCACGTGGGTCAAAGATTTATATTGTGCTGTTCATTAATTATGGGATCACAGCTTCCTGTCAGTTATTAATTAAAAAATTTAGTGCACGACCCTGTGACATGTTGTTTGTTACACCTTTTCCCAAACTGGTAAAGTAAGATCGCTGAAATAAAGTGAACCATCAAAACAGAATTTCAGTATGAATCAGCGACTTCACATGTGGTTTTAATTCTGGATAGATGATGATACCTGAACGCTAGACACTCTCGAGCACAATCATTTATTTTTTAAAATAAAGAAAGCCGATGTACAATAACGTGATGCGTGAAAAATTTTGACTGAAGCTGAGATGAAGTTATTTATGCAACATGTTTATTAATATGCGTTTGAGTTCATGTGTGGTGAACTAAGTGATAACGCTGCTGATTTTCTCCAAAATCCTCTTCGGAGCAAAGGCAGTTTGACTGAGAGATACTTCCCAATAAGGGACTTCATTCTTCTGCCGGGATACTTTTTTTATTGTACATAAATTGCATGAAAGAGTGAATGCTGAGAGCAAATAGCTTTTTGTACATGACTATTCAGGCTTCCCCGACGAATCTGTTGGAAATACACTTCCCGAGCTTGCTGCCGGATAGCATTGGACAACTCCAACAATATTTCGTCGAAACAGCTGTTCGTGACTTTGAAGGATCGCCAGTCGCACCTTGCAGCAGTAACAACAGCAACTGCCACCACTTGAAGATGAGGAACAGTTGTTTCGACGAAATGTTGCGGGACTTCCATAACATTATCCGGCGGCAAATCGTATAAATCTATTTCCAGCTCTCAGTATACTTGCACTCCTTGTTAAAAAAAAGTTAAAGTCGCATGGCATTAGTGGCCGAGAGACCTCGAATGGCAGGTTTACCGCCTAAATGGATAGATTGTCCCTGTCCTTCGTTCACCTTTCCTTCGGCAAGTAAGTGCGTAACTGTTAAGTGCAGATGACTAACAGAGTGTGTGTGTGTGTGTGTGTGTGTGTGTGTGTGTGTGTGTGTCTTAACTTCACGAGACACAGCAGAGAGGTTTGGAATTTAACCCAGGACATTGGCGTGAAGTCTGGTGATCGTTTCATATAGAACATTGGCGTGGTGATCATTTCATGCACTACCAGGGTTCGAACCGATTTACCTCGGGGTCGAGAGCCATTGCACAAGCGTGCGTTAGCGACCTCGGCTACAGAGATGAGTTTCTTCTTGTTTACATGTCTGTGTGTCCTGTTCACACAACCCAAATATATACTGCACCAGACTTGGTGTAAGAAGGAACATAATTCTTCCGACTAGGCGAACTCTTCCATTTGCCCACGGTTCACTCTCGATGACCCAGCGACCTTTGCAGTCGGAACTGGCGATGCCGTTTGATCAACATGGAAATCCGCAGAAGTCGTCTGCTTCAGAGTCTCACGTTCAGCAAAGTGCTCGGTATGATCTGCCCCGAAACACTAGGTGGCTGCTCCAGCACTGCAACAGGCTGTCAGATCTACCACAGATCGACACTATCATTCTTCACGGAGCAGGCAAATCTCTGACCTCCAAGTTCTATGATGACATTCAGCACCTAGTCGCCTACTCTTGTTTTCACCGTCCTTCAACCGCTCTCCATAGGTTCTCACGACAACAGTACGCTTAGAGCAGACCAACTTCGCCGTATCCAAGTTGCTCGTTCCCAGGCGCCATTTGTGGAAATCTTTTATGTCGTCATTTTCCCATTTTGAGCCCGCATTATCGCTATTATAGTTCGTCTTTGCTGCGCTTATGTACTTTCCTTACCTTGTCAAGTGCCCGGATCGCAGCCAGGCCTTATTTAATGTCGTAGTAGGCAGTCGTTGTAGTGTCTTACATCGTCATTGTAGATGTAACAAAGGCTGCACTCGTACTATACGCTTCTGAAGCTTTCCCGATAAATCGACGTTCACAGTTTTACGACCAAGTTGAATACAGTCCCACAGGAGTACGAGAGCATCAAGCGTCGAGCTGTGGCCGTAGCACACTCAGCTAAGACTAGTTCCGTCAGGCCTGTGTTCGAAGGACGTCAATTTTTCCTGATTTTACACCAAACACTTGTATCGCTACGACGAACCACCTGTCATAAATGCACTTATACACTGGTGTGCAAAACTTAAGGTCCAAAGTGACTTTCGCATGATGTATCACTCACAAGAAATGTAGCTTGATGAAGCTTGGACCATATATAGAATGCTCACCGCAAGTGCCCTAGTGTGATAGGCCCGCTATTGTTTTCGATATAAATAAATCATACGGCGGACAGGTTTAGCATCAATCTGTGGCTGTTTGCTGATGATGCTGTGGTGTACGGGAAGGTGTCCTCGTTGAGTCACAGTAGAACGATAGAAGATCACTTAGACAAAACTTCTAGTTGGTTTAGTAAGTGGCAGCTTGCTCTAAATGTAGAAAAATGCAAGCTACTGTAGAAAAATGCAAGCTACTGTAGACGGGCAGAGCCACGGGTCGGAACACATCTGAAATGTAACGTCCACTATTCAAAGTGCCGTCAATGTGAACAAGAGGTGACCGAGACGTGTAACCAAAGCACCCCATACCATCACGCCGGGTGATACGCCAGTATGGCCATGACGAATACACGCTTCCATTGTGCGTTCACTGCGATGTCGCTAAACACGGATGCGACCATCATGATGCTGTAAACAGTACCTGAATTCATAAAAAAAATGACATTTTGCCATTCGTGCACCCAGGTTTGTCGTTAGGTACACCATCGCAGGCGTTCCTGTCTGTGATGCAGCGCCAAAGGTAACCGCAGCTGCTGCAAACGTCTAACTGTTCGTGCAGATGGTTGTTGTCTTGCAAACGTCCCCATCTGTTGACTCAGGGATCGAGACGTGGCTGCACGATCCGTTACAGCCATGCGGATAAGATGCCTGTCATCTCGACTGCTAGTGATATGAGGCCGGCATTCCGTATTACCCTCCTGAACCCACCGATTCCATATTCTGCTAACAGTCATTGGATCTCGAACAACGCAAGCAGTAATGTCGCGATACGATGAACCGCAATCGCGATAGGCTACAATCCGACCTTTGTCAAAGTCGGAAACGTGATGGTACGCATTTCTCCTCCTTACACGAGGCATCACAACAACGTTGCACCAGGCAACGCCGGTCAACTGCTGTGTGTGTATGAGCAATCGGTTGGAAGCTTTCCTCATGTCAGCACGTTGTAGGTGTCGCCACCGGCGGCAACCTTGTGTGAATGCTCTGAAAAGCTAATCATTTGCATATCGCAGCATCTTCTTCCTGTCCGTTAAATTTCGCGTCTGTAGCACGTCACCTTCGTGGTGTAGCAATTTTAATGGCCAGTAGCGTACTTGTGTACTACAATCGTACGAAAGCAAAATCGGTGAGCCACTGTATGTACGTTTTCGTTGTCAGTGGGAAAGGGAAGGCTGACGCCGCCACGTGACGGCAGGTTGCCGGCGCTGCTGTGTGTCGGCGCGTGGGCCCCTTGCGCGCCGCGCCACGCCCGCGGCACCTGCCGTAACGCCGACGTTAACCCACATTCCTGGCGCGCGCTTTGCCGGCGTGATAGGTTAGCGCGAGCCATTTACATCGGCATGCGAGCGCCGTGCGCCCTGCCCTGCCTGCAGCGTCGCACTTCATTCAAATGAGCAGCAGTCCACGGCTGCCGCCCGCAGTTCGGTGCCGCACAACGACACTTTTATGCATCCCCACGCTCCTCGCTGCAGTAAACTCAACAGATATGTAGCAATACCTTTTTTTTCCCCTGTGCAAAAACTTACGTCTCACCCTCCTTTGCTAAACTTACTGGAACTGTGAGCTACACGGGGTCTCCAACCAACTCCCTTTCATCTCGCAGCGTTGCTGCCAAACACCTGAGCTGTCAGACGAGGACTGACAATCGGCGACCGTTTTCCGTTAGTCCTGTCCTGCTCTGAAAACTCTAAGGGAAAAAGTAAGATTAACGTTACTGTCCAGTTGACGAGGTCGTTAGGGACATGGCTCGGTTGGATGAAGGGTGGAAAAGAAAATCGCTCTCGTCCCTCTCTACATTTATACTGCGCAAGCAGTTACGGTCTGTGACGAAGGGTAATTTAGACACTAATGCTACTTTGCTCCGTCCGGTTCCAGTCGCGACTGATGAGCGGGAAGAACACTTGAAAACAGGCCTTCGCGTCCAGTCGAGTCCCTCTTATTTTGCCTTCTTTCCGCGAAGTACGCAATAATGAGCGAATCATTATGACCCTCTTCATTGCAAGACTGAAATGCCGCATGGTGGTGCCAAAGATAAAGGACGAGGTTAAAAAAGAGTATAAACGCAACAGAGACCAATGGGGGATCCTACTCGGTGGTTAGAATTAAATTGACGCTGTTCAGAATGCTGCAATGTAGGCTGTACACATCGCAGGACGCGAAACATCGTAGGTATGTTCATTAATCCGTGCGATTGCGGAGTACATTGAAAAGAAAAAAAATAGTTCCACTTTCTGCCGCTATGTGAAAGTAAGGCGCTGAAGCTGTCAGAATGTGAATGGTAGCGTTGCATTTTGAGAAAATCGCCGACATCAAGAGCTGCAAAGAAGATATGTGTCAATAAATGGGCTAAAAAATATCGTCAAGGAACTAGAAAAAAAAAACAGGTAAGTGAGAGGGTGCTCCATGTGTGGACGAATTCTTCGAATTCTAAACTCGATCAGAACACGCTGTTTCATACGTTACACAGCGCCAAGCTACACATTACACGTTACAATTCGGTGTCCTCTAGCAGCAGAGGGTTGCAAATTTGTGGACTTGAAGAATGAAGATGCAGAATGTTAATAACGTTCGTTTTATTTAAAAATCTTCAAGAGTTTTTATATATGAAATTGGGAGGCATTACTGCTCACCACGGTTTTGTGGTTAAAAAAAATGTTTAGAATTAGATGGTATGTTGAATTGCATTAGGTTAGTTGAAAAACAGTAAAACAGAGGGAGCTGTAACTGTATAGCTAGATAATTAATACATTTACATGTCTGATAGAAGTACTACTAATATATATGCTGCATTGGTCCTAGAAGAGTCAGTTATAGTTAAATACATTAAATCGGATATATTAACAGCAAAATTAAAATATACAAGTTTCTTCTGTCTCACTTTAACAGTAATTCATCTGGTTCCGTATAACTATATTACATATTTAATATTTCTGCACACAGGAAGGGAAAAAGTTCCTTGCATATCCTGTAGTCTTTCGTTAACAGGACTGTCAACACTAATATTGGAAGAGGACATTTTCTAAAGTAAATAAACGCAACTTGTGACTGAAGGCGGTTTATTCTTCATTTTACGAAAGTAAAACAGTCGCGGACGAAACACTGAAAAATAATGGATAAATTTTCTAAAGTGATTCTGTTATGGGCGCATTCTCAGTATAAATTGTCTTTTTCAACGAAAAGCTCAGCAAAGGTATCATCAGCAACACTGCCGATTTCTAAAATAGCGTGCTTGAAGTCTGAAGAAATCCAGTGCGTGTTATGGTTAATAAGTAGTGGAAAAAGTACCCAGAGCCACCTGTCATGCAAAATCAAAAGTATTTCGTCGCGTAATTAATATGCACCTCCCGCCCCCTTCTCCCGTCCCGAAACCAGCTACTGGGTAGCTCTTGCAGCTAGTGCAGAATTCATTGAGCGAGCAGCAGCGAGGAGCTCGCAGAAATCTGGCAACGCCGCAGCCAACTTTACCCGCTCTGCCCATAATGCACAGTGGCGTTGCACCTGCTACAAAACAGACTGCATCCATATTCGCTTCCTCGCGAGCTCATTGTACGACTGGCTGTTCCGGCCCACCCACAGGCTAGTAAATTCTCCACAATTGGTGAGTTCCGAAGACGGCGGGCCGATAAACCAGCAGGCGTCCCCGCCCTGAATTAGTAAAGTGCCGTCGTCATGGCAACGACGGAGGGCGGTTGGCGGCAGGCGGCCCCAAGGGCGGGGCGCATAGGCCTCGCGAGCACGTGTAGGACCGGGTAGGGCGAGAGTTGTCTCGTTTCTGGCGGTACTTAACACATCCAGTTTCAAACATCTTAAACGGCAGAGCGGAAATGCGATCAAATGACAAATGTATCGTTTTGTATCGGGCTCGCTGAACAGAATCCTTTACTTTTTTTCCATTATTTGCTGGATGTATTCCAGTCTCTGCCTTCAAGCATACCTCTTACCCATTACACGCCCTCTAGTAGCATGGATGTTATTCGCTGAAGATTTAACGCATATCTACATCTACATGAATACTCTGCAAGTCACATTTAAGTGCTTGGCAGAGGGTTCATCGAACCACAATCATACTATCTCTCTACCATTCCACTCCCGGACTGCGCGCGGGAAAAACGAACACCTAAACCTTTCTGTTCGAGCTCTGATTTCTCTTATTTTATTTTGATGATCATTCCTACCTATGTAGGTTGGGCTCAACAAAATATTTTCGCATTCGGAAGAGAAAGTTGGTGACTGAAATTTCGTAAATAGATCTCGCCGCGACGAAAAATGTCTTTGCTTTGATGACTTCCATCCCACCTTGCGTATCATATCTGCCACACTCTCTCCCCTATTACGTGTTAATACAGAACGAGCTGCCCTTTTTTGCACCCTTTCGATGTCCTCCGTCAATCCCACCTGGTAAGGATCCCACACCGCGCACCAATATTCTAACAGAGGACGAACGAATGTAGCGCAAGCTGTCTCTTTAGTGCACTTGTTGCATCTTCTAAGTGTCTTGCTAATGAAACGCAACCTTTGGCTCGCCTTCCCACAATATTATCTATGTGGTCTTTCCAACTGAAGCTGTTCGTAATTTTAACACCCAGGTACTTAGTTGACAGCCTTGAGAATTGCACTATTTATCGAGTAATCGAATTCCAATGGGTTTCTTTTGGAACTCATGTTGATCACCTCACACTTTTCGTTATTTAGCGTCAACTGCCACCTGCCACACCATACAGCAACCTTTTCTAAATCGCTTTGCAACTGATACTGGTCTTCGGACGACCTTACTAGACGGTAAATTACAGCATCATCTGCGAACAACCTAAGATAACTGCTCATATTGTCACCCAGTCATTTATATAGATCAGGAACAGCAGAGGTCCCACGACGCTTCCCTGGGGAACACCTGATACATCAGTTTTACTCGATGATTTGCCGTCTATTACTACGAACTGCGACCTTCCGGACAGGAAATCACGAATCCAGTCGCACAACTGAGACGATACGCCATAGGCCAGCAGCTTGATTAGAAGTTGCTTGTGAGGAACGGTGTCAAAAGCTTTCCGGAAATCTAGAAATACGGAATCAACTTGAGATCCCCTGTCGATAGCGGCCATTACTTCGTGCGAATAAAGAGCTAGCTGCGTTGGACAAGAACGATGTTTTCTGAAACCATGCTGATTAGGTATCAATAGATCGTTCCCTTCGAAGTGATTCCAATGTTTGAATACAATATATGCTCCAAAACCCTACTGCAAACCGACGTCAATGATATAGGTCTGTAGTTCGATGGATTACTCCTACTACCCTTCTTAAACACTGGTGCGACCTGCGCAATTTTCCAATCTGTAGGTACAGATCTATCGGTGAGCGAGCGGTTGTATATGATTGCTAAGTAGGGAGCTATTGTATCAGCGTAATCTGACAGGAACCTAATCGGTATACAATCTGGACCTGAAGACTTGCCCGTATCAAGCGACTTGAGTTGCTTCACAACCCCTAGGGTATCTACTTCTAAGAAACTCATGCTAGCAGCTGTTCGTGTTTCAAATTCTGAAATATTCCATTCATCTTCCCTGGTGAAGGAATTTCGGAAAACTGCGTTCAATAACTCCGCTTTAGCGGACAATCGTCGGTAACAGTACCATCGGCACTGCGCAGCGAAGATATTGACAGCGTCTTGTGTACTTTACATACGACCAGAATTTCTTCGGATTTTCTACCAAATTTCGAGACAATGTTTCGTTGTGGAACCTATTAAAGGCATCTCGCATTGAAGTCAGTATTTTCCATATGTTCCTTTCTTCACCGATTCTCAGGTGAACATCCTCTACCCTACTTTATCTGTCCACCCACTTTACAACGTTCTTCTGTATCATCACATTCGAATGCTTCGATTCTCTCCTGTTGGCTTTCCACAGCCCATGATTCACTACCATACAATACTTTGCTCCAAACATACGTTCACAGAAATTTCTTCCTCAAATTAATGCCTATTTTTGATTTCTTTTGGGCAGGAATGCCCCCTTTGCCTATGCTAGTCTGTCTTTTATGTTCTCCTTGCATCATCTATCATGGACTATTTTGCTGCCTATGTAGTAGATTCTTTGATTTAGTATACTCCGTGATGATCACCAATTATAATGTTAAGCACCTCGCTGCTCGCATTTCAGCTATTTCTCATTACTGTTATCTTCTTTCGATTTACTCTCAGTCCGTATTCTGTACTCATTATACTGTTCATTCCATTCACAAGATCCTGTAATTCCTATTCACTTTCACTGAGGATAGCAGTCTCATCAGTGAATCTTATCACTGACATCCTCTCACACTTAATCTTAATACTGCCCATTAACCTTTTTTTGTCTTTATTTTTGATGAATAGTTTGAACAGTAGGGGCGAAAGACTACATCCTTTTCTTATTCCCTTTTTAATGCGAGCACTTCTTTCTTGGTCTTCCAATCTTATTGTTCCCTTTTGGTTCCTGTACGTATTCTATATCACCCGCCATTCCCTGAAGCTTACTCTTATTTTTTCATCATTTGGTACATTTTGTACAATCTGACATTGAGAAAAGCATTTTCTAGGTCTACAAATCTTATGCGCGTGCCTTGATTTTTCTTCAGTCTTGCTTCCATTTACAACTGCTACATCACAACTGCCTCTCTGGTGCCTTTACGCTACCTAAAATTAGTCCTTGTTTTAAGCCGTGTATAATAGTATAATACAATTCTTCAAATGTTTCGAAAATATAAATCTGGTTTCAGAAGTCTCTCTCTTCTATGCAAATTAAGATAGAAACTTGAGTAAATTTTATCTTACGCTTGCGACTAGAATAATTTTATTTTTAAAAGAACCACCAAATTTTGAAATGGTTTACGTTTTACACGCGTGTCACGAGTGAATATGTATCCACGGAGTAAGTTTGAGAATTGCTTTTAGGATTTAAGTTTCCATATACATTTCACAAATGTTCTATGTGACTTTCACCGAATGCATGACAAAGATCCCTCGTTCCATTTTGACTAGACGTGTACTTGGTAACGAACGAGCAAGTTACCTGCACTAGAGAAATCACTCACCCGGAAACTTACAACAGGTGCCAAAGTAAACATATAAACTTGTAGTCTTGCAAAATAGGATCAATTTTTTTTAAAACACTCAATAAATCTCTCAGTTTCTGTTATATAACTGATTTTAGTAACATAGGGGTTGTGTTACTGCACTAGCCAGATAACATTAATAACGAAAGGTATTTCTGCATCTTTATCTTTTGGGATTGTGCTCACAATTCGGGGAGGTAAACTAAAGAGTACTTCGACCTCTTTTACTGTGAAGTCTAGGATCTACTCCTCAATCTCTTAAATTACGACCTATAATTAAGAATCTAGGGCGTGCTCTTGAAATTCCAGTGTCAATTTTAACAGATCAGATTATAAGCTCAAAACATTTAACGTGCACTTCACAACTCTGCATCTTTGAAGAAGTAATATGCGACAACTGTTAAAGAATTTAGTTAATCTGTTAATCGACGTGAGACATTACGTTCATATTATTCTTCCTGAGGTACTCATACTGCATCTCTCTTCAGAATATAGTGTCTGGAAATATCGATTTAAAATTAATTACTGCACACTGTTTCATTAACTTTTTCGAGCTAAATGACTTTTTGTGAGCCTTTGAACGACATCATAATTAAACCAGCCCTACCCCGTTCTCGTCAGAAGCACTTAGTTCAAATTCATTTACAGTGTAGCGACACATTTGTTCTCCTCTCCGTGATTGTATTGCTTTTCACGATGTCCATAATGTCAGTGTGTCAGAAAACTCACTCTTCCAAGCGATTTTTAAAATCTGTGTACTCAGCACAAATGTCAGAAAAGAGCATTGTAAATAAACCACACTGTTTTAAAACTTAGACCACACGTCTTATCATGCGGAGAATAATGATACCACTGCACAGCAAAAGTCAAGGAAAAATTCTGAGTTATTCCAGTGACGTAGTTGTTGACAACTTTTCCTCATAAAATGGCTTCATGAGTTATTTCTTCCACTGGCATGTTAAACAAAGGACCTTCAGTGATTATCAAAATGAAGTTAAATTGCTGATTCCCACGTTCCATGTTTTCTACTGTACTGACGGATGATGCATAATTGGTTGTTTGGTTAGTTGTACTCGCAACACTCAATTTAGTCTAATAGTTTTACATTAGTGAACTTCTCCGTTCTTTTGTCATCGAATAATTTCAAAGTTCAGGGTTAAAATAGTTTTTAACAAACAGGTATTCAGTTTATTAGACGTTAGATAGGTAAGACCTGACTAACAATCACAAAGACGCTAGTGAGATAGGAAAAACATTTGAAAGCTATAAATATTACTTTGTGCACGGAGTATTCAGTCATAATATTGACAAAAGATGTCCCATAGAGATTTTTTCACTAGTGGTGCCTGTTAAACGTATTACGACAAAACTTCACTTACTAGTGTCTTTCGTCTATTTTCTGTATTATGTACAAACACAGAGACAGATCAAATGTAAAGAAAGGATGTAAACAGTGGATAATGTACAGTGCGTCCCTTGCTCAACTCTGACCCCAACAAGATGGCTCATTAAATATGACGGATTCCTAATATCACTTTCGTCCGTTGTAGTATGCATCAGTTAAACATTGCGCATTTACTAACATTCCTACAAGTCCAAATCTGATAGGCAGCTGCGACGCCAGGCCGCATGTGGCCAATACTTCGTAGCTACATTTTTCGCCTGTCAGAGAGTTGCAAAAGTGTCACCAAATAAGGGGATTTAAATTATGTAGCATGCTGTGTAATTAAATGTATCTTATATCCCTTTCATGATACAAGATGAGAAATATACTCATATCTCTGTAGGATGGTTTTGTGAAAATTACATCGCCCTTCGTCCTGCAGTTCGTTTTTGGGCAACGGTCTGTACTTCCACACACAAACACGATGTGTCCTAGCAGACGTTCCACCGTAACAGTCAGCCTCTAGTCCTTGCTACCTATGAAGGCGGTTCAGAGAGTGTGCTCCCTGCCGCCGTTGGATAAGCAGCTGAGCAGCAAGTCGTATACTCCTAGCTCACTCGTTTGTTACATAGTTTAATTCTTAATTTCTTTGCGTGTTTTTGGTACTTGCGTTGTTTAATTCATAAATTTCGGGCGTATTATAGTATTTGAGAGTTGTAGCATCGCGTTTTAGTACCTGAATAGTGTAAATTCGCGTAGTCGTTTGTATACTGTTTTTGTTTTGAACGGCCAGTGTCGGTTGGTCACAGTCAGTGTGTTCCCTGCCGCCGTTGGATAAGCAGCTGCAGCAGCAAGTCGTATACTCCTAGCTCACTCATTTGTAACATAGTTTAATTCTTAATTTCTTTGCGTGTTTTTGGTACTTGCATTGTTTAATTCATAAATCTCGGGCGTATTATAGTATTTGAGAGTTGTAGCATCGCGTTTTAGTACCTGAATAGTGTAAATTCGCGTAGTCGTTTGTCTACTGTTTTTGTTTTGAACGGCCAGTGTCGGTTGGTCACAGTCAGTGTGCTCCCTGCCGCCGTTGGATAAGCAGCTGCAGCAGCAAGTCGTATACTCCTAGCTCACTCATTTGTTACATAGTTTAATTCTTAATTTCTTTGCGTGTTTTTGGTACTTGCATTGTTTAATTCATAAATCTCGGGCGTATTATAGTATTTGAGAGTGTAGCATCGCGTTTTAGTACCTGAATAGTGTAATTTCGCTTAGTCTCCTTCCGCCGCCGGGCAGTGTCAGCAGTGCGCAAGTAGCAGCATTACTGCATTTACTAGGCAATCTTGTATTTTAATAACCGTTTAAATTTTGTCGATTTGTTTGCGCTCTCTGTAGATTAGTTCAGACGTTCTTTGCAAAACAGTTTTTAGCATGGATAGGGACTGCAACTGCTGTGTTCGGATGCAGGCTGAGTTGGCATCCCTTCGCTCCAAGCTTCAGGCAGTGTTGGCTTCGGTCACACAGCTTGAGGCTGTTGCCAATGGGCATCACTGTGGGGGTCCGGATGGGGGTTTGTCGGGGACGGCCAGCTCGTCCCACGCATCCCCTGATCGGACTACGACTGTGGTTGCCCGGGATACTGCTGCCCGCATTGAGGCTGATCCCTCACCTGTGGTAGAGTGGGAGGTCGTTTCAAGGTGTGGCAGGGGGCGAAAGACATTCCGGAGGGCTGAACGGAAAGCCTCTCCAGTTTGTCTGACGAACCGGTTTCAGGCTCTGTCTCAGGCTGATACTGATCTTCGGCCTGACATGGCTGCTTGTCCTGTTCCAGAGGTTGCCCCTCAGTCTGCAAGATCCGGGCAGTTGCAGAGGGTGGGCTTACTGGTAGTTGGGAGCTCCAACGTCAGGCGCGTAATGGGGCCCCTTAGGGAAATGGCAGCAAGAGAGGGGAAGAAAACCAATGTGCACTCCGTGTGCATACCGGGGGGAGTCATTCCAGATGTGGAAAGGGTCCTTCCGGATACCATGAAGGGTACAGGGTGCACCCATCTGCAGGTGGTCGCTCATGTCGGCATCAATGATGTGTGTCGCTATGGATCGGAGGAAATCCTCTCTGGCTTCCGGCGGCTATCTGATTTGGTGAAGACTGCCAGTCTCGCTAGCGGGATGAAAGCAGAGCTCACCATCTGCAGCATCGTCGACAGGACTGACTGCGGACCTTTGGTACAGAGCCGAGTGGAGGGTCTGAATCAGAGGCTGAGACGGTTCTGCGACCGTGTGGGCTGCAGATTCCTCGACTTGCGCCATAGGGTGGTGGGGTTTCGGGTTCCGCTGGATAGGTCAGGAGTCCACTACACGCAACATGCGGCTACACGGGTAGCAGGGGTTGTGTGGCGTGGGCTGGGCGGTTTTTTAGGTTAGATGGCCTTGGGCAAGTACAGAAAGGGCAACAGCCTCAACGGGTGCGGGGCAAAGTCAGGACATGCGGGGACCAAGCAGCAGTCGGTATTGTAATTGTAAACTGTCGAAGCTGCATTGGTAAAGTACCGGAACTTCAAGCGCTGATAGAAAGCACCGAAGCTGAAATCGTTATAGGTACAGAAAGCTGGCTTAAGCCAGAGATAAATTCTGCCGAAATTTTTACAAAGGTACAGACGGTGTTTAGAAAGGATAGATTGCATGCAACCGGTGGTGGAGTGTTCGTCGCCGTTAGTAGCAGTTTATCCTGTAGTGAAGTAGAAGTGGATAGTTCCTGTGAATTATTATGGGTGGAGGTTACACTAAACAACCGAACTAGGTTAATAATTGGCTCCTTTTACCGACCTCCCGACTCAGCAGCATTAGTGGCAGAACAACTGAGAGAAAATTTGGAATACATTTCACATAAATTTTCTCAGCATGTTATAGTCTTAGGTGGAGATTTCAATTTACCAGATATAGACTGGGACACTCAGATGTTTAGGACGGGTGGTAGGGACAGAGCATCGAGTGACATTATACTGAGTGCACTATCCGAAAATTACCTCGAGCAATTAAACAGAGAACCAACTCGTGGAGATAACATCTTGGCCCTACTGATAACAAACAGACCCGAACTTTTCGACTCTGTATGTACAGAACAGGGAATCAGTGATCATAAGGCCCTTGCAGCATCCATGAATATGGAAGTTAATAGGAATATAAAAAAAGGGAGGAAGGTTTATCTGTTTAGCAAGAGTAATAAAAGGCAGATTTCAGACTACCTAACAGATCAAAACGAAAATTTCTGTTCCGACACTGACAATGTTGAGTGTTTGTGGAAAAAGTTCAAGGCAATCGTAAAATGCGTTTTAGACAGGTACGTGCCGGGTAAAACTGTGAGGGACGGGAAAAACCCACCGTGGTACAACAACAAAGTTAGGAAACTACTGCGAAAGCAAAGAGAGCTCCACTCCAAGTTTAAACGCAGCCAAAACCTCTCAGACAAACAGAAGCTAAATGATGTCAAAGTTAGCGTGAGGAGGGCTATGCGTGAAGCGTTCATTGAATTCGAAAGTGAAATTCTATGTACCGACTTGACAGAAAATCCTAGGAAGTTCTGGTCTTACGTTAAATCAGTAAGTGGCTCGAAACAGCATATCCAGACACTACGGGATGATGATGGCATTGAAACAGAGGATGACACGCGTAAAGCTGAAATACTAAACACCTTTTTCCAAAGCTGTTTCACAGAGGAAGACCGCACTGCAGTTCCTTCTCTAAATCCTCGCACAAACGAAAAAATGGCTGACATCGAAATAAGTGTCCAAGGAATAGAAAAGCAACTGGAATCACTCAATAGAGGAAAGTCCACTGAACCTGACGGGATACCAATTCGATTCTACACAGAGTACGCGAAAGAACTTGCCCCCCTTCTAACAGCCGTGTACCGCAAGTCTCTAGAGGAACGGAGGGTTCCAAATGATTGGAAAAGAGCACAGATAGTCCCAGTCTTCAAGAAGGGCCTTCGAGCAGATGCGCAAAACTATAGACCTATATCTCTTACGTCGATCTCTTGTAGAATTTTAGAACATGTTTTTTGCTCGCGTATCATGTCATTTCTGGAAACCCAGAATCTACTATGTAGGAATCGTGTGAGACCCAACTCGCCTTATTTGTTCATGAGACCCAGAATATATTAGATACAGGCTCCCAGGTAGATGCTATATTTCTTGACTTCCGGAAGGCGTTCGATACAGTTCCGCACTGTCGCCTGATAAACAAAGTAAGAGCCTATGGAATATCAGACCAGCTGTGTGGCTGGATTGAAGAGTTTTTAGCAAACAGAACACAGCATGTTGTTCTAAATGGAGAGACGTCTACAGACGTTAAAGTAACCTCTAGCGTGCCACAGGGGAGTGTTATGGGACCATTTCTTTTCACAATATATATAAATGACTTAGTAGATAGTGTCGGAAGTTCCATGCGGCTTTTCGCGGATGATGCTGTAGTATACAGAGAAGTTGCAGCATTAGAAAATTGTAGCGAAATGCAGGAAGATCTGCAGCGGATAGGCACTTGGTGCAGGGAGTGGCAACTGACCCTTAACATAGACAAATGTAATGTATTGCGAATACATAGAAAGAAGGATCCTTTATTGTATGATTATATGATAGCGGAACAAACACTGGTAGCAGTTACTTCTGTAAAATATCTGGGAGTATGCGTGCGGAACGATTTGAAGTGGAATGATCATATAAAATTAATTGTTGGTAAGGCGGGTACCAGGTTGAGATTCATTGGGAGAGTGCTTAGAAAATGTAGTCCATCAACAAAGGAGGTGGCTTACAAAACACTCGTTCGACCTATACTTGAGTATTGCTCATCAGTGTGGGATCCGTACCAGATCGGTCTGACGGAGGAGATAGAGAAGATCCAAAGAAGAGCGGCGCGTTTCGTCACAGGGTTATTTGCTAACCGTGATAGCGTTACGGAGATGTTTAATAAACTCAAGTGGCAGACTCTGCAAGAGAGGCGCTCTGCATCGCGGTGTAGCTTGCTCGCCAGATTTCGAGAGGGTGTGTTTTTGGATGAGGTATCGAATATATTGCTTCCCCCTACTTATACCTCCCGAGGAGATCACGAATGTAAAATTAGAGAGATTAGAGCGCGCACGGAGGCTTTCAGACAGTCGTTCTTCCCGCGAACCATACGCGACTGGAACAGGAGAGGGAGGTAATGACAGTGGCACGTAAAGTGCCCTCCGCCACACACCGTTGGGTGGCTTGCGGAGTATCAATGTAGATGTAGATGTAGATGTATTTCACTCTAGTTCTGAGCAGATAGGTAACTCCTCGGAATTCTTCATCTTTATCCAGAGGCGCCGACATCCATCATTTCGTCAACTGGGCAGTTGATGGGGCTACGTGAACGGCTCTACAATGGAGGTCTTTAGAGGAGGACCTACCAAGAGACCCCAACCTCGTATTTGACTCAGCTTTGACGGATGGTATCCTTGCATTGGACAGCGAATATCCCGGTTCAGTCTGTTGAAATCCAGCTGCAACGTCACTGTTCGAGATAACGCACAGACTGACCCGAAAGTCCGTTAACATTTGAAAATTCTGCACTTCACGGAATAATCTAGGTAGAGAGGTAAAAGTTGAAACACATGCTTGAAATGAGATGGCGCTTCATATGATACGAAAGCAATCATCAGCGTAACAACTGATTTTAAGCAAAGGCGATGTCCTTTATAACAAATGCTCAACATGTCGGCCTTTATTCATAAAAAAAACTGCAGTCGCGGAAAAATGTTGTGAACAGCGCTGCACAGTGTACCAGTGGGTATGCTAAGAAATTGCCGTCTGACGTCTTTTAGCATCCATAATGAGGTCGTGTGATTGCGGTAGACATGCGACTTCATGCACGCCCTCATCCAATAATCACACAGACTGAAGTGTGGGGACATAGCGGCCAAGCGTGACGCCCGTCCCGGCTCAGAACGCGATCTCACCAAACGATGTGTACAAGAGACGTTTCACACGTGTAGCAATATGGGATGGAGCCCCATCCTGCACAGACTCGCAATTTCCAGCAGGTATTTATCAGCCGGGCTATGAATGATCTGACTCCCTCTCTCAATATAGCTCATTTTATACACTATTCTCACGCGGTGTCGCTGACTTGTTGCTGTCCAGCGCTATCTGTTGGCCACTTGTTGTACTCCTGTTAGGTTTCAATAAAACGCCATGTCATTTCGGGCATTTGTGTCAATTTTTACGTCTCTTCCTACATTATTCCGAGGATTACTACATTTTCAAATGTTAACGGACTTTTGGGTCATCCTGTATACGCATGTCGTCCACGGTGTTGTACTCGTATTTGGCCACCCGGTGATGATTAGAGACGTTTAAGATATTATGGTGTCAACATATTTCATCGATAGAATTTCACGCTTGGTAACATTTATTCTACTGAAAAGCAAAGCGTGAAAGCGCTTGTCCACAGGGAGATGGCTTGCGATCCCTACTTAAAGCTGGCTGCTTTGAAGAGGAAGTTGTTCAGTGCTACAACCTTCCTTCATGTACTCTCGCAGTGTTTGTTGAAGCAAAAGGGTCTCTACGAAGGCTGCAAAGAAATGTCTAATCAGTAGTGTTTACTAGGCAATGACAATATTCTGCCAACCCTTCGACACGAAAAACATCCAAAAATAACGTCTTTTCAACACCGAAAGAAAATATACCTTGAAACTACAGTGACTAAAATAACGAACTTTTTCTGCATACAGGTGTACACAGAAATCCTAAAGAAGAATGCGATCATAACTACGATATTTGTGAAGCTAACAACTACTACAGAACTCCAGGATGATTAGAAACGAAGCGAAATTAAGGCAATGCATTTTTCAGTTTGGATTGATGTCTCCGATCATCTTGTGATACAAGACACACATATTAGCAGTTACGCTGGACACATACGCTTACTATGATGGGTCGTGTAAGCGACATGCGAATTGAATGACCATTGAATAAGTAAATTTATCATCTCCACCAAAATAATCTCTCCTCGGAGCGTCTGTCGCCATTTTGAGTTCCAGTCCCGGAAAGAACAAGTGGATACGACGTGTATACTATATCTTTTTAAAAATGAAATTGTCCACTGTTCGACGATATTCCCTCTTGCTGCTGCCATATCGCAAACAAGCTAATGTTTGTCGCCGCGTTCCTACCTGCAGACTGTGTTATATACCGCGGAACAGAGCTAAATTACTTAATGACATGCAGTGGAAGACCGCTGACCCGAAAGCCGCGTTGTATAACGGATCTTCACGTGACGGGACACTTCATTAGTTGATCATTCGCGCGCTTGGTTTGCACTCTGCCACGAGAGACACGGACACACGAACGCATTCTCGTCACAAATAATTCAATCGCCTAACACCCCAGGCACAGCTGTAGGTTTTAACTACGCTGTTCGAATCTATAACCCTCAGGCGAACAGCTAGCTGCTACTCGGTTGATTAATTTGGTTAAGGCGGTGGATGGTTTTGCGCACTCATTCGAGCAAATTATGCGCCAATTGGCAAGTTACGCTTGAAGCACATCGTCCATAAACACGTCGTAACACATCAGACTCCTATCAGTGGGCGATATTCACTGTGTTCCATAGGTTGGATTACTGCGCGTTTGACAAACTCACTTGTAACTAGCCTGAGGCCAAGACAGCGATTAAAAATTAGTAGACACACACACACACACACACACACACACACACACACACACACACACACACACACAGAGAGAGAGAGAGAGAGAGAGAGAGAGAGAGAGAGGCGCCCACTCGATGAAAAAAAAGAAACAGCTTGCCGAAAGTAGTTCTCTTTGTAGCCTGTTACAGGAAGCAGGAATCAAAGAGAGTCCTTTTCAGACTACTCGTACTTCATGAAATACAGGTGGCAAAACCACGCCAATCTCTGTGTCCGCTCTCATTACTTTTTCATCATAAAAGCGACATCGACAGTAGTGAAAAGCTGCGCGTTTTTGTGAACGTTGAGGCTGGAAAATTAGCATACAGTCTCTCGAGGTAGAAGCAACTGTTTTTCACCTCAGTTAGACGACTTTCGCGATGCGAATCGCACTTAACTTTGCTGAAAACTCTTTTTAATGAGTGACGATCCAATTCTTTTGTCTGTTTAGTGAAAAGCTTTATTCAGAGCACTTTAACAGTGTGCTTCTTCCGTTTTTAGAACTTTTTATGTAACAAATGTGCAGCTAAATTAACTGTTGGCGCTCATCCATTGGAATCTCTTAATGCTGTCTCCCGAAGAATGTAGTTCGAGGGCGTTTAATGTTTAGTGTCAAATTTCGACAGCTGTTTCCTCGTCACAGTTTTCAGTGCAGTGGCAGATAACTGTTGCAGAGAAAATACATGTTTAGCTGTTTTCGGAAATTCAACTCTAAGGGGATGAAATAGGGGTTGTAAACTTTTATGAAAATATTTCGTTATTTTAAAACATTTTTAAAGCTAAATCTGTGGAAACTGATATATGACTTCGCAGTTAGAAAAAAAAACACGTATGTTAGGGGATGGAAGCTGCTATGGAAATACCACTGCAAGAACTCAAAAGACAGGATTAACAAAAATCTGCGATTCCAGCTACCATAATCGCTTTTTGGTCAGAAGTAAATTTGGAAAAGACTACGCTTCTATGACCTCAATTAGCGTGAAAAGTTTAGAAGGTGTTGCAATTTGTGAATTAAATCAGAGAAAATTATTTAATGGTCGCCACGACAAAATGATTTTTTAAAAATTACATAGAAAAAGAAATGGATCTTTCATACATTAATTTTTCATTAGGCCTAATAATGTTTGTGAAATTCTTTTTGTTGTAATTACTACACAAATTAATCGTTGCTGATGACAAAATAGCTAACACGTTTAAATACGATTCCAAGCACAGCAATTCCGTTTGAGATGACACTGTCTGATTGCTAATTTTTAAATGATCAGTTTGCACATGAATATATAAATTCAATTAATTTTTTTTTAACTGTGCAAATCTTACGCGAAGAATTGCTTTATTAAATTCTGATACGCTGTCTACAGCTTACTTTGCGTAGACTAGACTGTTTGCACAGTTGAAACATCCCCTTTGAAAAATTAATGAATTAGTGTTGATAAACCTCTTACGTCATTTGATTTTCAAATAGCTGAGCAGAACTGAACGTACTCAGACATTTCTCTCTTTACTTATTCTGATCAACACTAAACTGACACACAATATTTTTTAGCCGCACGCAACCTGACTTTCAATAATCCCTACAAAAGATCGGCCCTGACTAACAATAACCTATAGCTTTAATGAATCACTTACCTCACAAAAATCTTCGTTACGCGAACTACTGCAACACAGTGAGCGCCAATACTGCCAGCTAAAAAAATATTCTAACTACTGAAGGCACTATATATGACGGTAGTATTTGTTCCCGAAAGAACAGTTACCGTGGATGATCATGCAGCTTTGCTAGAAATGAAATGATCATTAAATAGACACCCTAGCTGCAAACAGGCAAACAGGCGTTGATGTACTTCATTGGGGACATGTTGAAAATGTGTACACCGACCGGGACTCGATCCCGGGTTCGAGTCCCGGTCGGGGCACGCCTGTTTGCAGCTAGGGTGTCTATTTAATTATCATTTCATTTCTAGCAAAGCTGTATGGTCATCCACGGTAACTGTTCTTTCGGGAACAGATACTACCGTCATATATAGTTAAAATATGGCTTCCCGGCCATTGACCTTCTTGTGCGAACGCACACGCTATGCCCGAACTCATACGGGACTTGGTAGATTAATCTGCCACGAGTAATGAGTATGATGGGCAAACATCTATTAGGCGTACTACGAATGTAGTGGTGTGAACATTTTGGGAATGTGGATCTCACGGGGAGCGTGCAAGGGATAAATCCCTGCAGATGCACTATCCTCTGTGCACACGGTGGCTCAAATGGATAGAGCGTCTGCCATGTAAGCAGGAGATCCCGGGTTCGAGTCCCGGTCGGGGCACACATTTTCAACATGTCCCCAATGAAGTACATCAACGCCTGTTTGCAGATAGGGTGTCTATTTAATTATCATTTCATACTGAAGGCACTAACTACTGATAGGCATAGTTAGCAACGAGTTGATAGAGAACAAACAATGTATTTAGGCATAGTTAGCAACGAGTTGATAGAGAACAAACAATGTATTTACCTTAATAGTGTTCAAAAGCCATATGATATACGATATTACAAATTTACTCTATCTGATGGACACACGTCCAGATCGTCCGCTCTCAAAATTCTGCTCTCTCTGTCCCCACATCCACCACTGCTGGCGCCTCACCTCTATCTACGCAACGCTACGCGCTGTTCACATCCAACTGCCCTACACTACCCTACACTACAATAGCAATATTCCAACAATGCAAATCAGCCACAGACTGCACACAGCACAGTCAGTGATTTTCTTACAGAGCGCTACGTCGCGTTACCATCATAAAAACCTAAACAGCCTACTTACATAGCAAACAGCCTACTTACAAAGTGTATAGATTTACTCCTGAGCAATGGGAATAACAACGGACAAATTCTATTAACAAAAAGCAGAAAAGTCCCTCCTGCAAACTATACAGTCTAAGCGAGCGAAGAAGTGGCCGCGCTAAGACAGTATAAAAAAATTAAATTTGTATATGTCATATCGTAGACGTTTTTCTCACACACTGCTAAGACAGTATAAAAAATTAAATTTGTATATGTCACATCGTAGACGTTTTTCTCGAACACTGTTTTCCTACATGCCTGAGTCGTACAGACTCAACATACATTTACTCGTATTTCAATTACCTTCTGTGCCTTTCCCGTCAAGTTCAGACGACAGAATCCATGGATAAATGTTTCATGGACGTTTTGCAGAGTTATATTTGTATGTAAACTAAGGCTTTCGACAACTTCAGGAGTTGCCTATAGACTTTGTGGCATTTTATATAGCTGGAAACGTCACGAAGCCGCGAAATTTCATATGTTGACTAAATATTATGTCGGTGTTTATTGTGGATGAACATTAGCAGCGATACTGTTGCCGTTAAACGGAGGATAGCTTTTCAGCAACAAGCTCCCGTTTCCATCCACCACTATGGGTATAGCTCAGTTAAAGATAGCCTTTGTCTCCATGTTATTGGAATTTATAACATTACTTGTGAGTGCGTTAGCGATTATATTGGTCAGCAAATTGGAAAGATTTCGGATCGTTACACAGTGCACCGACGCTACATTGAATATCACCCTCCGCCACGCACCGTATGGTGGATTGCGGAGTATGTATGTAGATGTAGATCGCGATTTCGACACGTCTGCTGGTGCTAGATATTCGAAATTAAGACAAAAATAGGTGTAAGCTATATGGAGAGACAGGTAATATACAATATGTAGAAGGGCCAAGAGGGAATAAGAAGAGTGGACGGTCAAGAAAGAAGTGCTCGGATTGAAAAGTAAGACAGGGATGTAGTCTTTGACCATATCGTTCAATCTGTACATCGAAGAAGCAATTATGGAAATAAGACAGGTTCAGCAGTCGGATTAAAATTCAAGGTGAAAGCATATCAGCGAAACGATTGGTGATGACATCGCTATCCTGAGTGAAAGCGAAAAGGAATTAGATGATCTGCTGAATGGAATGAACAGTCTAATGAGTATAGAATATGGTTTGAGAGTTAAGCAATGAAAGACGAAAGTAATGAGAAGTAGCAGAAATGAGAACAGCTAGAAACTTAGCGTCAGGATTGATGGTCACGAAGTAGCTGAAGTTAAGGAACTGTGTTACCTGGGCAGCAAAATAACCAATGACGGACGGAGCAAGGAGGACATCAAAAGCAGACTAGCACTGGAAAAACAGGCATTCCTGGCCAAGAGAAATCTACTAGTATCAAACATAGGCCTTAATTTGAGGGAGAAATTTCTGAGAATGTACGTTTGGAGCACAGCGTTTTATGGTAGTGAAACATGGACTGTGGGAAAACCGGAACAGAAGAGAATCGAAGCATTTGAGATGTGGTGCTACAGACGAATGTTGAAAATTAGGTTGACTGATAGAGTAAGGAATGAGGAGGTTCTGTCTAGAATCGGAGAGGAAAGGAATACGTGGAAAACACTGACAAGGAGAAGGGACAGGATGATAGGACATCCGTCAAGACATGAATGAATGACTTCCATGGTTCCAGAGGGAGTCGTAGAGGGCAAAAACTGTAGAGGAAGACAGAGACTGGAATACATCCAGCAAATAATTGAGGACGTAGCTTGCAAGTGCTGCTCTGAGATGAAGAGGTTGGCACAGGAGTGGAATTCGTGACAGGCCGCATCAAACCAGTCAGAGGACTGATGACTCAAAAAAAAAAAAGTGTTGTGTAATGTATAGCTACTGAGATTCTATTATCAGAGCAGCTGTTGGGATCATAGTGTGCAAGATTAACTTATCCGGGATAATGGCTATACCATTAGTGGCGCATGTATACTGACGCTTGATGGCTGAATGACTGATCTATCCACCCTCTAACGAAATCAGTATCACTAATAATATTCCGTCATAATAGACATCGACGTAGTCTCTGGTAGAATATTGAAGTTCCGTGACTTCGTGACCTCTCCGTGACATAATTCCGCTAGTTAATTAAAGTACCAGACGGCCTGCAGATAACTGATGATTACAGTGACAGAGGAAGTCGTCGAAAGCTTGAGTTTACATACAGATCTCGAAACAGAATACGTTTTTCCTCCTCGAGGCCCATATTATTCTACTTTTTCCGAAGGTTTTCATTTTTTCTTTGTCGACGCAGAGTATCTGCTTCCAGTGTGACATTCCTGGCGTCTTCGATGCGGAGCGAGGCATCAAATACATATGAGGTGGGCCATAAATTCACAGACGCCCAGGGAAAGATGCGATGCTCAGCGTGTGCAGAATAATGATAAGGGATGCCGTAGAGTTGGAGATAGGAAGTGACGGAGCGAGGGTTTTGCCCATTAAGAGGGTGCGCACAAGGCTTGTATCATGTGCTCCGTTTATAAGATAATGAAGATCTGCAAAAATTGGAAACGTTTCAACATTGAATGAATCGCTCACTTCATTTCCCGCAAAAAGAGAATAGCCTGTCATCAGATGCAATATTTCAAGTTCATTTTTCCTATTGCGGACGACAGAAGTAATCTTCTCTAAATTTCGTGACAAATAGGTTAATAAATAATACAAACAGAGTGTTCATAGGAATCTGGGGACAAAACTCAGTGCGTACAAGAATACAAAAGCATATATTGTTAGGCTACTGAGGACAGTATACTGAACAACATTACATCAGTATTTACATCATCTGCAGACTGATAATTACAGCTCTTCGGAGTGGTATGATTTTAGGTTGTTTAGTGCCTCCAAACACATGTACCAAGCGCAACCCATTAACGCGTATTTTCCCCTGGGCAGCAGGTTAGGCGTTGACGTGTTGACGTGTGGGAGGAAAAAGGTAAGTCTATAGCGATAGGCGTAGTTCACTTAGTGGTGCAGATACGACCTGCAGAAAACATCAGGTAGTAAATTGTGTAGCGTGTTTGCGAGTAAACTGTTAGATACAGAGAAGAAACAACTAACACAGTGAAGTGGATTCATATCAAGGTACCAATGAACACAATATTTGCACTGATACCCTAACACCCTGTCTCTTACACGCAATACAATTTAGAAAAACAACAATATCAGAAATTGAGTCCGCCTTGATGCAAAACACCATGTTATTAGTTTATTTCTTTATTCTCCCAAAGTAGTTTCGGCGACAAATATCACCATCATCAGTGGGTTTTGTTAATATAAAACATGCAGAAATTAGCATGGTTATACAAACACAGTGGCACATTATTAAATTTTTACTGTTCGTTTTTTGAAATATAGTTTTCTATGGATACTTTCATACTACCTTATTTATTGTAAGTTACAGTGTGTTTCTGAGTATTATTGTCGCTGTTTGCGACATATTTTCGGTGCGCTTTTTTTTCCGTTGCCGTTTTTGCTCAGCGAAGATGATGTCATCTGCAACTGTGTGAGCGGCTGTTAGGAAACAAAATACTAAAAGGTGAACGTAGTATGTCAGGAATATATACTTGGGGTTGCGGTAGTGTTGTGGAATCCAGTTATTTGGTGTGTAGTGAGCTGTTACTTAGCTACTCGTTACTTAGTTTTCGTGTACTCACACATCAAATGGAAGAGTTCCAAGATAAAAAATACAATTCAGACTAACATTGCACTCGCACACAATGTATCAGTAATATATGAAACAGAACTTCAAGTATTCTTAGGCCACACAGAGATTGTGAACTATTCTGGCAATCTCGTATTCAAAAGCTGGCGAATAGAACTGGCGTGCTGCTGGGGAGGTGGCGTCGGAATAGGAGGTCGTGTCTGGCATACCTCGAGGTTGTGAATAGCACCACAGGTGTCTACGTTCAATGTACACGGCCTGGCTTCTGTTCACAGTTGTTGCAGTTGTGGACGGGACGGTGATATCGGTAGAAAAAATATTGTGAAATGTGGGGAGACATGCAGGTACCTAACGACTTCTGAAACGTTGAGCATCTGCTAAACATCAGTAAATGTGATGTTATGTGCGTAAAAAGACGTAAACATCTGACGATATCGTTGATAATATGACTACTGGGATCAATAACAACCATTATATCGGTCTGGGGTGAAGAAAGAAGGAAGAAAGACGTAAAGCTAGTCTTTAAGAAGGCAGGTGGTAGACACAAATCCGTTGGGGGAATTCGAAGGAAGTGTAATTTCCATGTGATTCGTTGTTAAGGATCTGTGAGATCCAGTCAGTGAGTACAACGGAAAAAACTTCTGCGTTAGCTGCTGCGTAGAAAGACTTTTTCTCGTGTCAGTGTGATTCTCTATTGCCTCGTTGGATGGCAGTTTCAGACACAAGTGACCATCCACAGTTTATTTTTCTCCTTGAACCCGCTAAAATCTTCAATTTTTTGGGCGCAGAGGAGGAAAATAAACTGCAGATGGAAACCTATGTCTAAAACAGTCATCCAAGGAGGCAATAGAGCGTCACATTCATAGCAAATAAGAAATTTCTACGCATTAGCTAGCTCCATCTTCTCAGTAGAGATCGTGGCTACCAGTCGCGGTCACTAAATAACAAAGAACATTGCGAGACGTTCCGCCTCTGGTCTATCAGTGTATAAAGTCACGTTTCCTGCTGAAGGGATGGCCTAGAGGTGGGCCCTAGCACCTGTAACTTCGACACTCTGAAGCGTCGACAGATGACGTTTCCGGACATGGGTTCGTATTCTCGATTTTTTCCTCAAGACACTCTCTAGAACCTCTCGTAGCTTATCACGACATTTCTGGGTCGACGTGAACTTACAATACTTTTAGGTTTCGGAAAATGTAACAAATCACACATAACATTAAACTTACTCAGTATAAATCTGAGTGTAAGTTGCAAAAATCCGCAGAAGGGGTCCTAAATGAAATTGTTACGATGATGTTTCCTTATGTTGCTGCTGTCAAGATACATCACCAACAGTTTAGACCAGTGGTTCCCAACAGGTGGTCCGCGGAACCCCAGGGGTCCGCGAGCTATGAAAGAGGGTCCGCAAGATGGTATTAAAATAAAAAATATATATAAAATATATTTAGTATGATAACAGATTTTTTTGTTTTGGCCGCTTCCTGCATGAGCAGAGCTTTAGCGAACGCTAACTTCTGCGCCTAGCGTCTTCCTAGAGCCAACTGACACTAGCCCACTCTAACGCAAAACTAGAATTAGACTGCGCGCGCTGCCTCTTTGCAGCTGACAACTGACAGTCACTTTACACAGAAACTCCAGTTTCAGACGACAATCGGCCATTGTTAATTCATTGCCAGTGCTTTCACAGACCGTGTTGTTTACATATTCAATATTCTGTATTAAAACAATAGTGTTTGTACAGCGTTGTTTTTCGCGGAAGCTACAGTTCGCGTAGATAAAAATGGACCGTTGGTTAAAAAGTGGTTCGTTAAAACTAGAAAGGCCTACAGAAGTAATGGACTCAAAGGTCAGATTGAACTCATTTCATTAAGAACTGAAAATTGAAGCTAACTGTATACTGATGGAGTACTCTGTTGTAACTGTATTTTTTCAAATAAATAATACCTTGTACGAAATTAGTGTTTTCTTATTTTTCTCACATGTCTACTCAATGCAATCTCAAGTGTAGTACACTTGAAAGACCAATACACTCAGTTTTAATTTTTTCCTGTCATTTCAGTTTATACTCAATTTTTATTTTTTTAAGGAGTTTGTTATACTAAACACCCAGATTTGAAGACAAAGATTTTGAGCAATAATAAAAAATTTAACAATAACAATGATGGCTAAGTTGAAAAAGTTTTAAGCTCAATATTTTTTCAATAACGAATATGTCAATGTTTTTTCTAAGTGCCAAAAGCAGAAAACGTATAAAAAGACTTTTAATTTGGGTTTTTAGGTACTTGATACTGTGGTATGACAAGGTACGAATCATGCTCGATGAGCGGGTCCTCGAGAAAATTTTGTTGGGAACCCCTGGTGGCCGGCCGATGTGGCCGAGCGGTTCTAGGCGCTTCAGTCTGGAACCGGGCAACCGCTAAGGTCGCAGGTTCGAATCATGCCTCGGGCATGGATGTGTGTGATGTCCTTAGGTTAGTTAGGTTTAAGTAGTTCTAAGTCTAGGGGACTGATTACCTCAGATGTTAAGTCCCATAGTGCTCAGAGCCATTTGAACCATTTTTTTTAACCCCTGGTCTAGATTTTTCTTACACTACAGGCATCAGAATTCTGATTACCGAATCACCAGAATATTTGGCATGTGAAAAGATTCAAAGCAATCAAAATGCGCGAACTGTTTCATATTCGAAACGGTAGCAGAATGTGAAGACGTTACCAGGTTCTCAGCTATTAATAAAGGCGTGACCTTTGCACTTCGATTCTAAACATGGAAATAATTCCGAAATGCGCCTTGCATACTTTGTGATCAGTGAAGTCATTCTTCAACTGCTGTATGACTTTTTGTGCAACCTAGCCAGCTTAAGTACAGATCTACGGATGTTTCCCCAGCTACCATTAATGGTGTGGAGAAGCAACATTCCATCGCAGAATTACAGATACAGTTGTACACACATCGCTGCGTTTGTCGTTCGTATCGTGACAAAATATTCTGTTCTTCTTGCTACTCAGCACTTGTCCAACACAAACTGGGTGTGTTCAGCGCGTTTCTTTTTTTTTTTCACTTTTCTATATCCGGATAGAAATGTGAACGTGTCCTATGATGAAGAGAAAAAGAGAAGAGAAAATAAACTTGACAAACAGGCAGTTTTAATGTAGAGCACGCCATAGCCATCTGTACTCAGTCCTGGTAGGTCCCTTCAAAGGCGGATAGAGTGGCGGCGCACTAGAAAGAAATCCACAGGGTTCGGTTGTCGGAATGAGGCGATCGCGACGGAGCGTCATCACTAATTCATACTGCAGGGCGCCCTCTCAGAGATCCGGAGCTACCGTCTCGTCCTCCACGGCGCCAGCCAACTTCATATTGCCCGAGGCGCCTGCACCAACATTGAGCGGAAACGTTTTCCTCCGAGAGAATCGCACACGGAAGGCGGTGCCGCCAAAATTCCGTCCCGTTGAAGCTGACGGAGGTGCTTTGATAGCTGTACGTTTAAGCCTGATGAAGCCCGCCACGACTTCTTCGTCTCAGAAAAGCACTTCAAGTGACGTCCTCGATTATTTGCTCTATATTTGGACCTATTCTAGTTTCCGACTACCCCAATGGTTTTTGCGCCCTTCATATTGTTATACACTGAAGGGACAAAGAAACTGTTACACCTGCCTAATATCGTGTAGGCCTCACGCAAGCACGCGGAAGTGTCGCATCACGACGTGGCGTGGACTCGACTATTGTCTGAAGTAGTGCTGGAGGCAATTGACACCATGAGTCCCGCAGGGCTGTCCATAAACCCGTAAGAGTACGAGGGGTGGAGATCGCTTCCGGACAGCACGTTGCACTGGACGTATGGGGTGTCACACTGTCCTGCTGGATTTGCCCAAGTCGGAAAGCACAATGAACATGAATGGATTCAGGTGATCAGACATGATGCTTACGTACATGTCACCTGTCAGAGTCGTATCTAGACGTACGAGGGGTCCCATATCACTCCAACTTCACACGCCCCACGCCATTACAGAGCCTCCACCAGCTTGAACAGACCCCTGCTGACACTCAGGGTCTATGGCTTCATGAGATTGTCTCCATATTCGTAAACGTTCATGTGCTTGATAGAATTTGAAACGAGACTCGTCCGACCAGGCAACATGTTCCGGTCATCAACAGTCCAATGTCCGTTTTGACGAGCCCAGGTGAGGCGTAAAGCTTTGTGTCGTGCAATCATCAAAGCTATGCGAGTGGGCCTTCGGCTCCGAAAGCCGATATCGATTATGTTTCGTTGAATAGTTCACACGCTGACACTTGCTGATGGCCCAGCATTGAAATCTGCAGCAATTTGCGGAAGGGTTGCACGAAACTCTTCAATTGTCGTTGGTTTCGTTCTCGCAAGTTCTTTATCCGTCCGCAGTGATTTCGGAGATTTGATGTTTTACCAGGTTCCTGATATTCACGGTATACTCGTGAAATGGTCGTGTGGGAAAATCTCCACTTCATCGCTACCTCAGAGGTGGTGTGTCCAATCGCTCGTGCGCCGACTATAACACCACGTTTAAAGTCACTTAAATCTTGATGACCTGCCATTATAGCAGCAGTAACCGATCTAACAACTGCGCCAGACACTTGTTGTCTTATATAGGCGTTGCCAACCACATCACCGTATTCTGCCTGTTTACATATCTCCGTATCTAAATGCGCATGCCTATACCAGCTCCTTTGGCACTTCAGTGTACTATCATCGAATTTATTTCCGGATGTCTTAACACAGCTCCATCATCATGAACCTTCGTCTCGCTGGTGTATCTCATACATTCCTTTCCTCGACTACTCTGCAGAGATACGACTCGTTTCTTCTTAGTTTACCAAATTTCACCAACCCAGGCTCTTCAGTTCCCTTCCTTTCCGGGTTTCCCACAGTCGATTATTCGTTTTCACACAGTGCTTCCTCAGACGAAGCTCTGTGTTCGATACTGATAGACCTCCTTTAGGGAGGACTGCCCTCTATGCATGTACTTCTCTGCTTTCTATATTCTGCTTCATCCGACCGTCATGCGTAATTTTCATTTTAAGTAATCGTAATTCCTTCACCACGTGGTTACGAATTTTGATGTTAAGTTATTCGCTAATCTCATTTCTGCTAGTTCTCATAATGTTGTTCTCCGTCTGGTCTACTCTCAGTCCGTATTCTGTGCTCATTGTACTGTTCTTGCCATTCACCAGGTCCTGCATCCCTTCCTCGCTTTAATTGAGGATATCAGTGGCATCAGCGTATCTTATGATTACTATCCGTTCACCCGGAATTTTAATTCCACCTCTAAATCTTTCTCTTATTCGCGTCATTGTTGAACTGCTTCCAAGTCTTCTGTCCTTTTTAATCAGAACACTTCTCTTTTAGAGTCCATCTTATTGTTCTCTCCTGGTTTTTGGACATATGTATTAACGTTTTTCCCTACATCTTATACCCATTTGTCTGACAGTGTCAGACGCTTTCCTTAATAACATCTACATCTGAATACACATCAGTGTTACGACAATCACCATGAACAGTTTGGGAGAAGGAACACTAAATTTTTCACTACGTTAAGGTTTCTACCCGTTCCATTCCTTGACGTAGCTTGGAAAGAAAGCTTTCACTTATGTTGCATTACGCTGATTTCAGCGATACAAGTTATGTGACACAAAATAAATGAGCCCACTGATTGTGAAACTTCACCATAATTTTTTTTTAGATGTAGAACAAGAAGAATTTGTGTTTGTTCAAGGCAGAACCGTATTACAATAATTTTGTAAAGAAGTGATGGATTATTTCATGGATATTGATAAATCTTCTCCTTGATGTACATGTTGCGTTTTTCTGTTCGCTTCTTTTCTTCGAAGATCGGAATGAAACGACTATACTGTGCTTTGACTTTAAAATGGCCTGATAGGTCATAATTGACCAGACGTGATATACCATTAAATTTAAACTACTGGTTAAAGGTTGCACACTTGTAGATCCTGTTTCTAATTTTTAACGCGTTGGTGTAAAAGTTTGTCGATGTTGCCATCTTCACAGACTAAACGCGTGTTCGTAACGCTTCTTGCATTATGCGCAAATCTTCTTCATCACAGTTCGTTATTCTTCATTGTATGAAATGTTTTCTGTTTGTCTCTTGAATCATCTGTTAAGAGTAAATAAAACAGAACGTATGTTCCGTCTTCTCTATGAATTTAGACATAATTCTCGGCAGCATGGGCACAGACCCTACGTAAGGAGAAGCAGGAGATCACGTCGTTTTCGGAGGAAAAATTTAAATGCAAATATAGTGTGCAACTGTTTTCCGTGCATGCGTGTATGCCTCCAGTTCGTTTCGTATCTACATGTTGTGATGTTAGCCGTATGTAGACAAAATAGATAGCTGCTAAGCGTGTAATTCATCGTGTGGTCACACAGATACGTAGTCAAATATAAAGTTCTATCCCTTACGTCTAATACCAAAATCTTCCATCAGAATTCCCAGGCATGCCAAATATACCCGGAGTACATTCCGAATTGCACGACAAACGCTACTAGAACCAACCCAAGGGACGGCAGTTGTCAACAACGAAATGAATGTCTAGTGTCAACTCCAGGTACTGGTGCTGCACGATTCCCCCGTGCCTCACTTGGAACTGTGTGCTCGCGATACCTTTTGTATTTAAACTACGGTAGTTTGAGGAGTAAGAACTCCAGGGACTGTAACTATCTGTCGGATTTTCCGACCACTACACCGGGAGCTTTGTCGCAGCTTTGCTAATTAAGCGTTCTCACGGTCCCGTTGGTGTATTCGAAATTAGTCTGCTCCGTTCAGAAGTTTCTCACATGTTCTGCAGAGAGACGACGTCGGCAAGGAAGTTCGTGTTTGCTTTTATGACGACTGACTCAAAAGGTACAAGTTAACCAACTAAAACAGAAAAACTAAAAAGACGGAAGGTGAATTATAAGGGATCGATCAAAAAGGTTTCGATTGAAGGCGTTGCTGCTGTAGCGTATATGCAGCGTACCGCGACTCCGATCCAGGTATATAAACACTGACATACAGGCAAGGGATTTGTGACGTATTCGTGTCTTCCCGAAGTGCACGCGGTAAATGCAGAAACGTGAACTATGGTGACGTTTTTATCAGTTGCTTCCAAACAGAACCGATGTTCTGCTATTCTTTTCATCACTGCCGAAGGGCAAACACTCGTAGACATCCATCGCTGGAGAAACTATGGCAAGCAATTAGGGTGAACTGTCAGGGGAAAACTGCAACAAGGGGTGCTGCTGAATTATAATAACTCACGTCCCCATATCACAAATGTCATAACACAGAAGTTACGCCAACTCAACTGGGAGACACTCGATCACCCGCCTTTAGTCCTTTCCACCCCCCTAATCTCTCGCCATGCTATTACCACGCCTTCAGTCCCTTCAAAAGGCTTGAAGGGCCGACGATACATGTCGAACGAGGATGTGCAGCAGGCAGTTATGGACCTCTTCACGCAGCAAACTGGAATCTTCAACCAGATGCGTAGGTGGGATGATTGCGTCAGTGCTCACGGTGATTTTGCCTGGTTCAAAATGGCTCTGAGCGCTATGGGACTCAACTGCTGAGGTCGTCAGTCCCCTATAACTTAGAACTATTTAAACCTATTAACCTAAGGACATCACACACATCCATGCCCGAGGCAGGATTCGAACCTGCGACCGTAGCGACCGCGCGGTTCCATACGGTAGCGCCTAGAACCGCTCGGCCACACCGTCATTTTGCCTGGTTGGCATAGCGATTGTAGATTGTATGGCCTTAGAACTGAAACTTTTTAATCGCCCCTTATATATACGAAACAATATTGTAATGAGCATATGTTCCGTATAAAATGGCAGTAATTTTACAGAAAGTACTAAAAGAGAATGGGTAAATTTTTGCTCTTCGGTGGTACGTATAGTGTTTCCCATTTATCTCGATCACCGCCAAAGCAGCACTTGGGTAAAAATTACCACGACATCACACGTGCGAATTCTAGGAGGAGAGCGGTGCGCTGGGTCGAAAGATTCCATATCCTGAACCGCAACAATAAGAGAGAGAACACCTGTCGGTTCTTTTCAAGATTACCCTCCCTGCAGGGTTTCTCTCCCTGAGTGCCACTGCCCCCTACCTCCGACCACAATAAAAGAAAAGTGATCGTGATCCAATTTTCAATCAGGGACTGTATTTGTTGTATATATTTAAAAACTACTACAGTGCTGTACTGCGCGTACCTGTATTACAAATAAAAGAAAACGTTATTTACAATTACTGTTCTGCTGACTTACGTTCTCCAGATGTGTGTAGCGTTTCTACCCTCAACACACACACACACACACACACACACACACACACACACACACACACACACACACACACACCTTTAACTAAAGAAGATTGACTGTGACAGGCCTGAGTTTTTTTATGTTTCCATAAATTTACTGTCAGTTTTAGCAAGCGAAAGAGTTAAGTTGCCCCAGATACCTGCTTTGTGTGCTGTTACTAGCCAGTTTTGAGTCACTTTTTAATATAATGTTTACGTGAATGCTACACTGTAATACATTCTCTAACAGGTCCTGAGGAGGATAATTTACCGAATAAAAAATATGGGGCGCTTTTTAAAAAAAAAGACGCACTGCTGTTCATACCTTCGTAACGAACACTGTTACAACAAAAGCAATAATGTTGGTTAGTGTCCCCTAGCAGCTAAACAATATTTTTTTGATATTTTTTTTTTTACTTTGCTTCTGGACAACAAATTATTTGAGGTGGCCAAGATAGAATAGGACTCGCAGTATACAGCGATTGATAAATGTGACTGAAGTTTGGAAGCTACGGAGAGGAACTAGTGGTAAATGGGCCTTTATACCCTAGTGTGCCTTCCTTACTTGCATAATGAATTAGAAAAGAGGTTGAGGGTCCGTGGCCCAGAAACGGGTTAACAGTCTACGCAGTATCACGACAGATAATGCAACTTTGGAAATGTTGTCTAAAATGTCAGAACCCTACACTACCCCTTTCACCAAAGGTATGTACGCTTCAGAATGTATGCGTCCCTATTATTATGATCATTTGTCATACGTATACGTAGCATACTCACAAATACCGAATGTCGCCTAACATGAATCACACATGTGGGCCATACAAGTGCTTGAATGGGTTTCCATCACGGTACATTATGTAACATGTGGAGAATGTGCTGAATAGTTCAGGTTTCGTGGATATTCTGCCACTTACTTATTGTCTTCCGTCGAAGAACAGTTCGTGAAGAACGTTGTGCATACCAGTTTTGAAGAGCACTTGTTTATGCTGCTGTTTTAGGGGAACGATTTCACGACATCCTTACACCCAGTAACAGATTAGTATTTTCATACTGATGCGATTCAAAAAGAGCTGTAGCGTCCAAATCATCATCATCATCATCATTTAAGACTGATTATGCCTTTCAGCGTTCAGTCTGGAGCATAGTCCCCCTTATAAAATTCCTCCATGATCCCCTATTCAGTGCTAACATTGATGCCTCTTCTGATGTTAAGCCTATTACTTCAAAATCATTCTTAACCGAATCCAGGTATGTTCTCCTTGGTCTACTCCGACTTCTCCTACCCTCTACTGCTGAACCCATGAGTCTCTTGGGTATCCTTGTTTCTCTCATGCGTGTAACATGACCCCACCATCTAAGCCTGTTCGCCCTGACTGCTACATCTATAGAGTTCAATCCCAGTTTTTCTTTCATTTCCTCATTGTGGACACCCTCTTGCCATTGTTGCCATCTACTAGTACCTGCTTCCCCGGTACTTTAAATATTATGCTGGGAACAATCAGAGTAAAATGCCTCGGACCTTTGGAGGTGACGGAGCCCCACCTCCAATTGACAAACCAGGGACTCCTAAGATACGACTCAGCTTCCAACTAAACGACAATAATTCACGTCTATGTACATACCCACCGGAACTGTTTGCAAATAATGCGTTTCGCTTCACCTCTATTATTTCACATAAGCGCTAGTGCAAATGAGCCAGCTAAAATTTACAGTGAGGTTTAGTGTAAGACAAAACCCCTAACAGAAGTAGCTGCATGAGGATCACCCAAGAACACACTACGACTAACATTTCTATTACAGTTAAGAGCAGTCTTACTTCTAACGAGCTGTGGATAAAACTAAGCCGGCTGCTGTGACCGAGCGGTTCTAGGCGCTTCAGTCTGGAACCGCGCTACTGCTACGGTCGAAGGTTCGAATCCTGCATCGGGCATGGATGTGTGTGATGTCCTTAGGTTAGTTAGGGTTAAGTAGTTCTAAGTCTAGGGGACTGATGACCTCAGATGTTAAGTCCCATAGTGCTTAGAGCCATTTGAACTATTTGATAAAACTAAATTAAATCTCCTAGAGATGTCGGAAAGTTCTGAAATACGCACATCCACTTTTACACTGAAACATACTCCTGAAAATCTAAACAATATTATCACTACTAGTCGTTTCCTTTCCGTTCCACTCGCAGAGATTCAAATGGTTCAAATGGCTCTGAGCACTATGGGACTTAACATTTATGGTCATCAGTCCCCTAGAACTTAGAACTACTTACACCTAACTAACCTAAGGACAGCACACAACACCCAGTCATCACGAGGCAGAGAACCACTCGCAGAGAGAGCGAGGGAAAAATGACTGTCTATATGCCTCCTTATGAGCCCTAATGTCTCGTATCATATCTTCGTGGTCATTACATGAAGTGCATGTTGGCAGCAGTACGATCGCTCAGCAGTCAGTTTCAAATGCCGGTTCTCTAAATTTTCTCAGTAGTGAAGCATCTACATCTACATGATTACTCTGCAATTCACATTTAAGTGCTTGGCAGAGGATTCATCGAACCACAATCATAATAGCAACTCCGTAATATTTGCGTGTTATTCGAACCTACCGGTAACAAATCTGGACACACGGTTCTGAATTGCTTCGATGTCTCCCTTTAATCCGACCTGACGCGGATCCCAACCACTCGAGTCGTACTCAAGAATAGGTCGCGCTAGCGACTTATATGCGGTATCCTTTACAGATTGACCTCACTTCCCTAAAATTTTCCCAATAAACCTAAGGCTTCCATACCACACTCCTTACATGCTCGTTCCATTCCATACTCCTTTACAACGTTACGCCCAGATATTTAAAAGACGTGACTGTGTCAAACAGGCCACTGTGTCCGCCAGGTCATTTACGTATGTAGAAAATAATAGCGGTCCTATCACACTTCCATGGGGCATTTCTGACGGTTCACTTGTGTCTGATGAACACTGGCGTCGAGGACAACATATTGGGTTCTATTACTGAAGAAGTCAGATATCTGGGAACCAACTCCGTATACCCATACCTTCATTAACAGCCTGCAGTAGGGTATCGTGTCAAATGCTTTTCGGAAATCTAGGAATATGGAATCCTTCTGTTTCTCTTCATACATAGTTCGCAGTATATCATGTGAGAAAAGAGCAAGCTGAGTTTCACACGAGCGATGCTTTCCAAAACTGTGCTGGTTCGTGGACAGAAGCTTCTCGCTCACTAGGAAATTTGTTATAATGGAATTCTGAATATTTCTAGAATTTGCAGCAAAGCGATGTTAGAGATATTGTCTGTAATTTCACCTGTCTGCATGAACAAGACACCTGCTCTCTTGTCCAGTTGCTTGGGGCTTTGCACGGGAGATTCGTGATAAATGAAAGATAAGTAAGGGCCAGTGCGAAGAGTTCTTTTTGTAAGCGAAAAAGATTACTCTCAGTTCTATTCAAATATTAAGCGTGGTAAAAATGAACTGCTTGTGCATCCGTTTCATTTTTTTTTTTTTTTTGAAATGGTAGGCAATTCAATTTCTTGAACTTTTCTTACGTAAGACAAGCAATTGTACCACACAGTATAAGCACAAATCGGTTTCTGTTAACACAGTATTCGCAAGTGTTCGAATATACGCATACCGCGCAACCAATACATATGATGTTTTGTCCATAGACTCCGATTTTACAACATTACAAGTTAACTGAATGATGCTATGTCACTGTCCGTTTGATTCTAGGCAGTACATTCCATTTGTACGACGAGCTGAAAGAGAAGGATTCTGTCGTCCCAGAGTAGCTTCATCATGTTAGTTCTTTTTCCGCTTGATGCATTCAACCCAGAAGGGATGTCACCCGAGATAATGACCGCCGAAAAGGACTTTAATTAGTTTTCCGTCGGAAGTAATTTGCGAATAATATAAGTGCTCAATCCCCTTGTCGCTTCCTCCAGTTGCTTTCGGCTTAATAGGGCCTTAAAAATGTAATTAAACTTTAGATTACGTCTACGCGTTGCTTTTGATCTCCATTAGAAGCTTGAGACCTTCTCATCACTAACTCTGAAGTATATGTCTACAGATTTAATCTCAATTTAACGGCGTTAATCTCGACATATTTTGTGTAAATATTTATCTAGTAAATGAAGAAGTGCGGATAAGAGTTATCCCACGAATCAGAGAGTTTGTCTGTGCAAATAAAGGGAGTACCGCAGATCGTAGAAGCGAATATTTATACGTAAAATCACCGACGCTCTTGCATTTAATTCATACAGTGTGATTTGGCAGCAAGCAAAAAGACAAGCATAAAGTAATTTTGGACTGCATCATCTTTTAATTACTTAACAGCACAAGTCAAAGCTTAGAATTTCACAGAAGCAGAAAAAATTTTAGAAGACAGTCAACAATTCAGACACACGCTGGGCTACGCCTGTGTTTAGAACACATCTAGAATCTGCAGTTTTTTCTTACTCCTTGTACTACAACAACCTCTTTATAAAGGAAAGAACATAAGCCTTCAATCGCAAATGTGGTTTTTATTTAAAGCCCTTATCATTTCTGGTCCTATAGCTTATCTTCACGTGCTTAACATACTCTCCTGTTATTATTGTTACCTAACAGTTCCCATTGGTACTATCAACTAAATACGTTTTAGTCTGACGACCAAAAAGTTTGGCTAACATAAAACAGTTGTTAAAAATAACCTACTTCCTCCGACAGAAAAGGTACCGACTTGCGGTGAAGGTAATGTACAATATCTTATCATAAGTACGCGGACACCCGTATGTAATGCGGAATTGGTGACTACATGTCAGGAGAGGCGAGACCACCAGTATAAAAGAAGTCGGTAGAAAATCAGTAGAGAAGCAGTAACACCGGAATGGATAGGTCAGGAAAGAGCGATACCAATGAACAGTGAATGACTGGAAACGAGAGATTTGGACTGATGAGTCACATCATGCCCTGCACCAATTCTGTGGAAGAGATCGTTACCTGCCATCATGCGTAGTGCCAACACTGAAGTACGAAGGAGGTGATGTTACGGCATGGGGGCAACTAAACTGCATTTACTAAAATGGTAAACTGCGTGCAATAAAGGAATAGTTCGGGGACAGTGAATGTATCGCTAAGTGCACTACAAGCACTTCTCCAGAGGTATCCAGTAGACCAATTGATTCAGCTCATCCGTGACTCCTTACAGCTGCTTCAGAACCGTGCCAAGGAGGTGACCGTTTGCTGGGTACCTGGCCACATTGGGATACAGGGAAAAGACATGGGCGACAAAGCAGCAAAAGGAAGCATATCGGGATGACGGTTTCCGTCAATGTCCCATCTCGATGCACACCGTCGTCTCATTTTCTGACAGACGTATCATCAGTCGATGAGAGACTGAATGTCGAAGGCGACAGAAATCAAACTGCTGTCGCTCAAATCGACCACACAGGCATGGTGGACATCATGTCAGCCGCTGGTAGGAGGTTCTGTTTACCAGGCTGCGCATCGGACACAACCTTTTAACATTGGCTGGAGGATCCACCACTCTGTGGCCTTGTGGTGTGCACTTTCAGTTCAGCATATTTTGGCAGCATGTGTCTTATATACTGATATCAGGGCAGCCCTCAGTCTTGATGGAGGTCTGCCCACCATCCTCGCCGATACTGATTCCAGTGTTACGAGGATGGTGAAATTTTGTGAACTATCAGGCCTAATCCCTAAATTGGTGCGGAAGGGAAGCAGACGTTAATGCATTATAAATTGCTCCCTCCGCATGTAGAGACAGCCTTCGTCCCAACCCATGAGATTGACATGTTGACTTTTCCTCAGGGTGCTGATGACCACGATGTTGAGCGCCCATCATCTCATCATCATCATCATCGTGAATGTTTCAGCATGATTATGCTCCCTGTCATATCGGAGCATCTGCGAGGCAATGGTTTGAAGTGGACTGGCCTACACAGAGTCCCAACTTGAACCCAATGAAACGCATTTGGAACGAGTTAGAACGTCCACCTCGCTCCAGAATCAACTGTCCAACGTCACCAACATCTTTGGTTTCGGCTCTACAAAGAATGGTTTGCCATTCCTCCACGTTGACACCTCATTGAAAATGCCTCAGCAGAGTTCAAGCTGTAATAAAGGCAAAGAGAAGAGACATCCCTTATTAACGTCCGCTAATACATGTCCTGATACTTAAAATCAGGTAGTGTACAGGGATTTACGCACTGCATTTCATTATTCTTCAAAAGTTAACATTTTCAGTACTGTGTACGTCATGAAAGCATTAACGTGTCAAAGAATAGCTGTAGTTACTGTAAGTTCAAGTGCAGTATCTTTCATCAGACTCAAATTTATTCATTTAATAGGACCATTGGGAACTAGTAAGTAAGAATGTCAGAATAAGATGCTAAGTATCTAACGATGGTCATTCTGGGCGCGAGTGGATTGTGATCTAAATTAGAATCACGTTTCCTGCCGAAGGCTTGTGTTCTTTGTTTTATAAATTTACAAATGTAAACCAGTCAGAGCTCCTGCAAGAACCACTTAGGATAAATTAAGTTCTGATGTTTCAAGATACAAGACCTTCACTTTTTTCATGAAGGTGTATTTTGTCCAAACGCGAGAAGGTATTTTTCTGTATCTTTTGACTGATTTAGAAGCAGTCCAACCGATTTTATGCGCCAGTGTATTGTTGTTGTTACTATGTGCGTCCACTATTTTACACAATGGACGCATGCTAGTAGCCCAGCACTGAAAGAGGTGAAGCCGATTTCGGCTACCGTAAACGGTACATGGCCACTTCCTTTTGAGATTCGAAAGGGCTTATCCTTATTGGCTGCCGTTGACAAATAAAACACTAAATGGAGAGCACCGTGAAAGTTTCCTGGACAGTGGATGAAATACTTCATTTATTCTATTTTATTTTTTGGTCTTTTAGGAACACAAATATATTACACGATTTTCTTCTGATGTTTATACTAAAGATTTATTTAAATCAATGTTTTACATTCGATTACAAAGTTAAGTTAATTGATAAGGAAGGACAGGCACACAGCAATCAGCCGCAATCCCTTTAGTTTTTGTTATGATAGCAAATCTAGATTTCGGCTATAGATAGCGTTCTTCAGTACATTTTCGTTGCAGTTCAATAGACTCGCAGCATCTCACGTCGCTATTTGTTCTTATAGATGTATCGGCAGAAGGACATTTCTGCCTGTACACTTATAAGGACGTATGGTGACGTGAACTGCTGCGAGTCTGTTGAATTTAGATACTCGCACACCCACTCATCGCCGGCCGTGGTGGCCGAGCGGTTCTAGGCGCTTCAGTCCGGAACCGCGCGACTACTACGGTCGCAGGTTCGAATCCTGCCTCGAGCATGGATGTGTGTGATGTCCTTAGGTTAGTTAGGTTTAAGTAGTTCTAAGTTCTAGGGGACTGATGAACACAGCTGCTGAGTCCCATAGTGCTCAGAGCCATTTGAACACCCACTCATCAAATTCTATAAGGTACTTCCCTTTGGCCTACAATCATGAAATTTGGTAAGAAGCAAGGTTTCACAGTACAACTAAAGGAAAAAATCAGAAATTCGTTAACTTGTAATTATATCACAAGAAAAGATGTTTCTTTCGTCGTTTGTAGCCCTACTTCAAACTTAAGACATTCTCAGAAGTCTTTTAATTCCCGGGACCGACATCTTGCCAATATCAAAGTCGGTAAGAGGCATAAGTGTTAGAGATTCTCTGTTCACGTGTTGCATGAACTGTCTGTATACTCATACACAATTAGGTTTGTATGGGACCACGAGAGCGCGAAACTGTTAATTAACACACGGCCAGTTATTTCACCTTATTTGTTATTACGTAGATGTTACCACCTTTGTGGATACATACAGATACCACACTACTTTTAAACTATCGAACTTCGGAGTTCACCGCTCCAATCTTTTGTCGTGACATCCATATTAGAGAGAGAGAGAGAGAGAGAGAGAGAGAGAGAGAGAGAGAGAGAATTCAGCATCAAGACTTGGTGGCCAGCATACATATCTCTGCTCTACCTACCTCTATGCCAAAGACTTATTTCGGAATGTTTCTGATTTTAATTTTTGTGCCACGTGACCTAACATGGACCCACAGAATTTGTTCTATGGAAAAAAACATTAAACGAAGCGCACTGAGTTGAGAGGGCAACATTTTTTGTCAAAGTCCCATCGGCCACGAAATTAATACCACAGTGAAAATCTTATGAAGCTTTGCACATAGGTGTTGCGCAGTGCCTCTAGTATGCCGCCGATCGCGCCAAATCGCAATTTTAAGTCCTGAGCAGACAGTGAGAACGTAAAGGTGCCTAGAACACTAGTGTCTCCCGCCAAGTGTAGCTGTCATTCGATATCTTCATGCTGAGGGGTTCCGCTTGATTTCATGCAGCCCACGTAACGTAACAGTCACGCGTGACAGCAAAGTGCGACAATGGTGCAGGAAATTTGAAACAAGACGTACAGACGTTCTTGATGCAGGCAGTCGCGGTAGGAAGCGAGCCTCAACCGATGACATTGTTCAGCGAGTGGATCAGGCGACTCGAGGAAATAGTCTACGAAGGGCAGTTCACAACGAGCGAAGAGGAATGTTGTCGTCAGGGATAGTACTCCTGCACACTGCCGCTGCAACAAAGACGCTCCTACAGAGTTTTCGATGGAGAAGTGTCTGATTACCCACCATACAGCCCGAACTTGGCTCCCTCTGATTTCTCTCTTTGTTCATATGAACCGCTGGCTCTGAGGATAGCACTTTGCCACAGACAACGAGCTGAAGACAAGTGTAAAGAATTAGCGGAAAGGGCAGCCGGCTGCTTTGTATGCGAGGATATTGTAGAGTTGGAACAACGCTATGACAAAGAAATGGCTTTAAACACTATGGGACTTAACATCTGAGGTCATCACTCCCCTAGACTTAGAACTACATAAACCTAACTAACCGAAGGACATCCCACACATCCATGCCCGAGGCAGGATTCGAACCTGCGACCGTAACAGCAGCACGGTTCCGGACTGAAGCGCCTCGAACCGCTCGGCGACCGCGGCCGGTCCTATGACAAACATCAAAGTCGGAGAGGAGGTAAATCAATTGGCCATGTACGAGTAGGACAAGTGCCTTAAAATCTTAATTATGTACACAGACAGTTCGTCCAACCCAGGAATCGTGCACTAACAAGTACGGCGAAACGAAAGGAAGGACATAAAATGAAACAACGCTTTCTGTGGACGAATCGCCTTTACGTGTGCCGGTATCGTAATGTGCCTCGCGGCCGCTGTCTGGGGCAGTGTACGGCGTGCTGGCCCGTGGTGTGAGGAAAGGCGAGAAGAGGAAGCGGGCGCCGCCCTGCTGTTCATATCAGTGGCTCCCCCGGCGTTATTAAGTCCATCTGGCAGCCCTCGCCTGCGTTGCCTTCCCTCCCCAGGCAATAATAGCGGCCGATGGAGCGGATGTGTCGCCTAGTATCGATTTCTCGACCTCGGCGCAGCGCGTGCGAAGCGTTGAATCATTCAGATCCCGTCGCGTAGCCAGGCTGTCTAAGCCCTGCCCAGCCATTCCCTTGAGTGGGTTATCAGGCATATCGATCGCGAATCACTCGAGTCGTACGTGACAAGTCGGATGACGTCCATCTGCAAGAGTGTCAGCAGTTGATCTCCGGTATTACGCCAGACTGCTGCCTCTGGGAAGTGACCGGGCCGCTAAACTGTGTGAGCTTATCGAGTGACGCGCAACTTACAGTGGAGCCTAAGAACGAGAGATACCATTACGAGAACACCTGTGCCAGTTAGTTCCTCAGGCTGATAAGACTGCAGAACTCGGATGGATTATGGCTTCTGATTTTACTGAAACATCAAGTTTCAACACCTCACTTCATTTACAAAACTGATGATTTCTACTGTAGAGGACGGGTCTCGCAGTATGCAGCCGTAGGCTGTGGATCAGAAGATATGGCTCCAGGTCACGGAAACTGACAGCGACCAGGAGGGCAGTGTGCTCACTCCTTCGCCCCTCCATATCGTGTCCAATGACGCTACGTGGCACAGAATGACACGGCGGTCGGTGCCCCCAGGGGGTCCACAACTCTTTTGTGGATACGTGCGTAGCGAGCACGGGACCCTGAGCTAATGTGGCCCTCCTTCCTTTCCGGGCTGCATATCTTCCTTTTCCGCATCCTTCCCTATCCCCCATCTTCGTGCCCCCTCCCCTCACCTCTGGCTCTTTCCTTCCCTTTCTCCCCCTCTGGGAGTATGGTTTGTGCCTACGTCCGGAGACGGACGCTCGTAAATGTACGCATTCTTTGCCTTCTCTGCTTGTATGTCTTCATCCTTCCTTTGTCCTTCTCTTTTCCTTACCTCTTCTCTTTACCCTTTTCTCCGCTGCGACGTTTGAGACCTCTCTTCTTTCCTTTGCCTTTCTTTGTTTTTCCCTTTCTCTTTCTTTCTCCCTGTGCGTGTCTGAAGGCCGACCCAGGCATTTTCGTGCGTAGCCGATGACGGGGTAACGCGTAATTCCCCGCCCCGGGTAGACAGGTAGGACACGTACGTACCCCCTGGTAACGGCCAGGCCAGGGAGGGGTGATAACCCGAGCTGATACCTCCCGAAAGTGCCGATTGGTCCCTCCGTCCGTTTGTCAGGAGGTGTGACCTGAGGTGTGAACAATCACCTAAGGCGGGTGTGCCCTCAGAGAGGGCCCCCACAAGGGAGGAGCGCGCCATCGGAGACGCCGGTAATCATGGGGGATTCTTCCGCAATGGTTTCCTCACCTTCCACTATGTCTGCTCACAAGCGTAAGTTCACTGAGTCTCAGCCACAGACAGTTCTTCCATCGTTGCCACAGTTCCTTGCTGTTTCTCGGTCTGATGAAGGTCACGACTTCTCCACGGTCAACCCTTTCATTATTCAGAAAGGTGTCGACGCAATTGCAGGTCCTGTAAAATCTTTTTCCAGATTACGGAATGGCACCTTGTTGTTAGAAACAGTCAGTGCCCTCCAGGCACAAAAATTGCTGCGTACTTCACTTCTCCACACCTTCCCTGTCCGTGTGGAACCGCACCGTACTTTAAATTCCTCACATGGAGTCGTTTATACACGCTCCCTCGATGGATTGTCTGACGACGAAATTCAGCACTACCTGTTTGACCAGGGCATAACGGCTGTTCATAGAGTTATGAAAAGGGTTGATACGAACATCATTCCAACTCGCACTGTCTTCTTGACATATGACAAAGTTCAACTCCCATCCAAAATCAAAGCAGGCTATGAGATAATTTCCATTCGCCCTTACGTCCCAAACCCTATGCGTTGCTATCGATGTCAGCGGTTCAATCACACCAGCCAGTCCTGTTCCAATACGGCCAAATGTGTTACCTGTGGAAAGGATGCCCATGAGGGTGCTTGTCCACCTCCATCCCCTCGCTGCATCAACTGTATGGGTGACCACGCTGCTTCCTCTCGAGATTGCCCCATTTTTAAAGACGAAAAGCTCATCCAGGAAATCAGACTGAAGGAAAAGGTGTCGACCTTTGCTGCTCGAAAATTATTCGCCAGTCGACAGCCCACCTTGCCTCAGACAGGAAAATACAACACTGTCCTTGCTTCTCCTTGGCCAACAAAGGAGGCGGCCACGCAGACTTGCGACCTCACCTTTAGTGCCTCGGTCGTCAGATCGTCCAGCGCAAAGATCGCCCGTTCAACCTCACCACTTTCGCCTGCCCACTCTCTGGCTCACCCTTCGTTGGGTTCTGCTAAATCTCGAGCCCAAAAGTCGGACACCAAGACTTCGAAAAAAGAGCATACTCATGAAGATTTTTTACGTACCCCAACTTCACAACCATCAGTTCCTCCTCCATCTAAACATCATATTTCCAAGAAGGCTAATAAGAAACCCAGTTCATCTCCTTCTCTGCCAATGAATGTCTCATCTACAGCACCACCTGGCAGAAATCGCCCTCGGCCATCTTCTGTGTCGCCGAGGTGCACTGCTGGCGGCCGATCAACCGGCTGATCGCTGGTGGCAGGAGCTGCTCCTGAACAACCTATGGATCAGGATCTTCTGCCTTCGGCTGAATGCCATTCCATGCTGTCGGTCGCAAGCTCTGAGCAGTCGTTGAGTTTATGGCAACCTTGGTCACATTCCTCCATTTTCTGTTCACCCTATGTCCATTATCCACTGGAATATCCGCGGCATTCGAGCCAATCGGGATGAATTGTCGATCCTCTTACAATCCTACTCGACGATCATCTTCTGTCTTCAGGAAACAAAGCTGCATCCCCATGACCGCTTTGGTCTCCCCCATTTTCAGTCCATCTGATTTGATCTCCCCTCTGTTGAAGGCACTCCAGCCCATGGAGGACTCATGATTCTTCTCCGTGATGCTCTCCATTATCACCCAATCCACTTAAACACTTCCTTCCAAGTTGTCGCTGTCCGTCTTTCCCTTTCTGGATATACCTTTTCTCTTTGTACTGTATACATTCCATCGTCCAAATCAATGGCACGAGCTGATCTCCTTCATCTTCTCAGTCAGCTTCCACCCCCCTATTTGCTGGTTGGGGACTTCAATGCCCACCACCCGCTTTGGGGATCTCCACATCCTTGTCCACGTGGCTCACTATTGCTAGACGTCTTCCACCAAGCGGATCTAGTTTGCCTCAACACTGGAGTCCCTACATTTTTGTCTGCCTCCACGACAAATTTCTCTCATTTGGACCTTTCGGTCGGTACTGTTCCGCTAGCTCAGCGCTTCGAATGGTTCGCCCTTGATGATACACACTCGAGTGATCACTTTCCATGTGTCCTGAGACTGCTGAACCTCCGCTGTCCAATCGGCGAGCAGTCCTTCTGAGTCGTTATGCTAGCCATCTGTCTTCCATGCCTGCTAATCCAGCCCATGACATTTTTTTCGACGCCTCCTTGTAGGGTATGCAGGCCGCCCCTCCTCCATACTACCACCGGGAGTCCGCTTCCGTCAACTGCTCCATTCTCTTTCCTTCCGCTTTCCTAAAACCTTCTTGACAACTTGGGGTACAGCACCGCCTTGGCTCCGTCCCCGGATCTGCCTGCTCCGCGACCTTTGTCAATTTCCCAAGGATGGTACCCCTTCACTTGTTTATCGTCGGGCATTTGCTGCTCTATGTGCACAAATGAAGGAAGCCACATTTATTTACACTGATGGCTCGAAAACATCGTTAGGTGTAGGGAGTGCCTATATTGTTGGCGACACCCTAAATCAATTTCGGCTTCCCGACCAGTGTTCGGTTTATACTGCGGAGCTTTACGCTGTTCTCCAGGCTGTCCACTACATCCGCCGCCATCAGCGGACACAGTATGTTATCTGCTCAGATTCTCTCAGCTCTCTCCTCAGTCTCCAAGCTCTTTAGCCTGTGCACCCTCTGGTCCACCGGATTGAGGACTGTCTGCGCTTGCTCCACCTTGGCGGCGTCTCGGTGGCGTTCCTCTGGCTCCCGGGACACGTTGGTATCTGTGGAAATGAGGCGGCCGATATTGCGGCCAAGGCTGCAGTCTCTCTTCTTCGGCCAGCTATTCAATCGATTCCCGTCGCCGATCTACGGAGCGTTTTATGTCGTCGTGTTGTTCTTTTATGGCACGCACATTGGTCGACACTTCCCCATAAAAAATTGCGGGACGTGATAGCTCTTCCTTGTGTTTAGACCTCTTCCTCCCGAACGCGTCGTCGGGAGGAGGTAATTTTAACTAGACTCCGGATAGGGCACTGTCTTTTTATCCATCGAGATCTTTTAAGCGGCGATGCTCCCCCACTCTGTCCCCACTGCTCTCAGCTTTGGACGGTAAGACACCTTTTAATTGAGTGCCCCCATTTTACTCCGTTACGCGCCCGTCTACAGCTGTCGCCTGATATATCGTCAGTTTTAGCAGATGACACGCGCTCGGCCGATCGCGTTCTCGAGTTTATTAGTGCCAGTGAAATGACGTCAGTCATTTGAAGCTTTTTTGGGGGGGGACAACCAACCCCTTCCTGTAGTGGATTTTAAGCCTTGCTTCTGCTTTTAGTTTCTCCAATTTTTTGAGTTTCGTTCCCACTACTGCTGGTTTCCATTTTCGGTTTTTCTGTTTCCTAAGTCACGGACCGGGCGCTAATGACCATAGCAGTTTTGCGCCCTAAAACCAAAACAAAACAAAACAAAAAAACGGCGGTCGGTCGGTGTCAATGGGCGCGACAGGGCTTGTGGACGGTGCTTTTACTAAATTACTGGACGTGTTTTGTTTAAGACCTGCTGCCGGCCGGTGTGGCCGAGCGGTTCTGGGCGCTACAGTCTGGAACCGCGCGAGCGCTACGGTCGCAGGTTCGAATCCTGCTGTAAGTAATCTGTTTAGGTTTTCTTATTGGTAACGCCACGTAGCGCTCTGTAGCATGGATGTGTGTGATGTCCTTAGGTTAGTTAGGTTTAGGCAGCTTTAAGTTCTAGGGAACTGATGACCTCAGAAGTTAAGTCCATAGTGCTCAGAGCCATTTGAACCATTTTTAAGATCTACTGTAATTGCGACATAACGATTAATAAGTCAGATACCATTCTATCTAATCTAAAATCAGGAAACTGAAAAAAAGCAAATACACCTCGACACGGAATGGAACTCGGGAGTATTCTAACACAAAACTGATACTCTGCCCTAACTGGACAGAACAGCTATGCAATACTGAATGAAGATACTTGTCGTACATATCATTAACGTGGTGCTAAATATTACTGCGAGCTTATGGAGTGGTGTACGGTTTTATCTGTCATCTTTTATACGTCGCTTTCTTCATCTTCCGTCGACGCAAAATTGTCCCTCCTAGTCGACATTCGTGATCGTTCACCATTTGAAGTGTAATTAGCAACTTTCCGCCCCTGGTAGCGCGACGGAATGTCATACCTAACGCCACGTGTTCGATTCCCGGCTGGGTTGGAGATTTTACCCCCTCAGGGACTGGGTGTTGTGTTGTCCTTATCATCATCATTTCATCCCCATCGACACGCAAGTCGCCGAAGTGGCGTCAACTCAAAAGACTTGTACCAGGCGAACGGTCTACCCGACGGGATGCCCTAGCCACACAGCATTTCCAATTAGCAACTGGTCGTGGGCACTATAAATATTTGTCGACACAAAGAAGCAGATTTTTATTCTTCTGCAGAGTTCTTGGTAGATGGTTCGTTTCAGACAACGTGCTGCCCTCACCCGCGTGTGGAACGTTTAAAAGAATTTCTAGCTGCTATTAATAGGTCTTTCATTCATTCATCAACCTAACTGTAGCTGTAGCCTCCTCAATCCTCACATTAGATATTGAGTAAGAATACATATCGGTGGTTAATGCAAGGTGCTGGGACAAGACGGTTTGATTCAGCAAAATTTTATATATTAAAAGTGAAAAATATTTGTAATTTAAAATAACTTAAATACGTATTGTAAACATATTCTAGTACAAAATTACCTTTACTTCTCGAAGACATGCTGACACTGCTATAAAAAGATTTCTTTCAGCAGATACTACCAATACCACGAAAACAAGTGACGCACTGATAGTACGTGGTATAAAGTATGTACTACAGATAGGCTCAACGAGAAGCGGATAGGTCAATCGTACTCATCGTTTTTGTCTGTCAAAGTTTGTGTAGCAAAACAACATGTAGCCCTGTCCTTTCAAAGCACGTTAATTCATGAATCCAGTACATTATTGCTTGTCAAGTATACGATACAAAAAGTCATACGATTCCAAACGTCTCTATCTAATTTGCGTGGTCAAGCGGGTTCACTATTTCATCACTGTCTTTGTTTCCTCTGGCCTGTTAAGTCTGTATGTTTCTTAAGTATAACATTCTTTTCACTCGGGCTTTTTCCTTTCAGTTCGGTCTTTGTTGTGCAGCTACTTGCAGCTTAAGGCACTCCACATACTTGGTATACTAGCTTCGTGCAGTGTAGTATTACACGAAAAAGATATCTCAACTTGAGTCATCCATGTGACAAGATAAATAAGAGCTAGCAAGCGGAAAAAAGACACATAACGTAGTAAACTACTTCATAGCAACTAAACTCTGTAGTACACACATATAAATATTTTACTTCATTGAAAAGTATCTTGTCTTTTACTTTACTTTAACAGATTAGGATGTAACTGAATTTTATATAATGTAGCCTGCGAGAAAAAGTCAGAACAATATGATTCGTAAACAGTTCTACAGAAGTAGACTTCAATAAGAAGACGGCATGTTTTTACATGTTGTTCGCTAAATTACTTCATTGAAATAAGTTCCGTCCAGAACAGTTTAAAGGCAACTGTAAATGGAAAAATTCCAATTAAATAGCTTCCAGATCAAAAACAAAGTAACACAATACTGGGTCGTTATAATTAAAGTGTCGCTACTCACCGAGGTCAAGTGTGGGCTGTAATTCGGGCTTGGCGGCGAAACTTATTAGATATACTAATGCGCTTAATGCGAAACCGATTTACGCTGGAAAAGAACTTAGTTCAAATTTTGAACACCAGGTGCAAATCTGACGCTCTACAGCATCTCTTCCACGTCTCCTGTGTTCATAGTGAACAAATTGTGTAAGCGGCGGTTAACAATAAAATCAACGTATGTCTTTCTCACTTGTTTGACCTTTTCTGCTCATGTCCCATTCCTAATCGATTATATATGGGAACATTTCTAAACGCCTTTCTTACATTCACAGTGCCAGATTCGCACCTGGTGGCCTAAATTGGAATCAATTCTTTCCAGCGTCAATCGGTTCCGCATTAACGCATTACAGGTTCTTCCAGGTTTCGTTGCCATACGATAATTACAGCCCATACTGGACCTCTGTGAGTAGCTACACTTAAATTATAACCACCGAGTAAAAAGAAATGATGTCTCAATATTTCCTGAAGTCATTCGTAAGTTAGAGAATTTTGTGCCTTCAGTAAAAAGTTAATTGAAACGTAGCGTTGCTACAATGAATTCTGGTTGTACAGCGACCGACTTCAAAATACAAAATCAGAACAAACTTTTAAAATGCAGCGGAGAGCAAATTTATCGAGTTCAACTGTAGATGCAATAAGTAAAAACTCTTCGTATCTCTCATCTAGTTAAACGTCGCTGCCACCTTCTTTTTATTGGGCGCTTTAGAATAATTACCAGCAGCATTTCCTTTAAGCCTCCGAGAGGCGAGATACTTTTCATTTGCAAGCTGTGTTGTGTTAACTCCGCGGCGTGTGGGAGCTGTCCCTAATGGAAAGTTACGGGAGAGCTCTTCGCCTCCCACTTCATTACGAGTAACAGGGTCTCGGCAGCCCCTTGGAAGCAAGTTCAGCTCCCTGCGGAGCTTATGTAAAGAGCCCAGGGCGAATTCCAGTCTGGCCACCACGAAGACTGAATTGTTTAGTGTGACCGTCTACTCAGCTGATAGGGACTGAATCGACGCAACAGACTTTGAGCTGCGCTTATTTAAGTAACATCTTATCTCCAGTGAAAACTGACGAGTCTCAACCTCGGTGGGTATCTGCGATACATATTGGGCGGTCACTGCAATTGTAGTTTTCTCTCTCTGAAAAGATGTATCCTGAGAGTATGTGGAACGCATTACATACGAAAAAGTGGAACCTAATTAAGACACACTGCAGAAGAGTAACACCGGGACAAAAAGAGATTTGGTCCGCTCCTGGCTGTGTGCCCGGATAGCTGAAGTCGTTAAGGCTACCTTTCGCGACAAGCAGGAAATCCGGGTTCGAGTTTCGGTCCGGCACAGATTTTCATTTGTTCTGAAATATTCTACTGCTGCAGCTGAACCATACTCGAAATTTGCGAGTTCATTCATAATTATGACAGCATACGAGGCTTCATTAAATGTAACAGTATACTGAACTACTGGTTATGTCATATTTGCCCGGACTGGCACAGGATGGGTTTTATTTTATTTTACGCTATAATAAGAATGTAACTATATTGGTTGTTGTAAATAATTTAATGATACCTGAAGATGATTATATGATCGAAACTGTAAAAAAGAGTATTATTTTATAAGTAGCAGCTTAGCGGTTTTTAAATATGAGCATCAACGAAAGTTAAACTAGGCTAATGGAATATAATTGTAGATTAAAGAGCCACTTCAGTTGCAACTAATTTCTTAATTTATTCCACTACCGGTTTTGAAGCATAAAGCTTCATCTTCAGGTGCCAACAACTGCGAACATGAGGTGGTCTACTAGCGTACATATATTATGGGGTTGGCGGGCCGTAGTGGCCGAGCGGTTCTAGGCGCTACAGTCTGGAACTGCGCGACCGTTACGGTCGCAGGTTCGAATCCTGCCTCGAGCATGGATGTGTGTGATGTCCTTAGGTTAGGTAGGTTTAAGTAGTTCTAAGTTCTAGGGGACTGATGACCTCAGAAGTTAAGTCCCGTAGTGCTCAGAGCCATTATTATGTGGTGGTTGTTGTTGTTGTTGTTGTCTTCAGTGCAGAGACTGGTTTGATGCAGCTCTCCATGCTACTCTATCCTGTGCAAGCTTCTTCATCTCCCAGTATCTACTGCAACCTACATCCTTCTGAATCTATTTAGTGTATTCATCTCTTGGTCTCCCTCTACGATTATGGGGTAGACATACCAAAATGAAAGCTGCAGTTGTGAAAAGTCCCCGTAATTATGCGAGTTCATCACTTCTCACAATTGTAGCTTAATTTTGGTATGTGAACCCTTTAGTACGTGTACCCTAGTTGCCTCTTCTCTCGTTCGCAGCTGATAGCACCTGCATATGAAGCTTTATGCTTCGAAACCGTTCTTGGAATAAATTAAGAAATTACTGGCAATTGAAGCGGACTTTTCTTCTACAAATATATTCCGCAATTGCGGACGTCCATTTGATCAAATATTTTGTAATGGTCGAATTAAAGCACGAGTCACTGAGAGAATCAAGTAAGGAAATGACACACCAAGTGGATGTGTTTTGAAATTTAGGCAGCAAAATAACATGATGCCCTAAGTAGAGAGGTTATAATATGTAGACTGGCAATAGCAAGAAGAGCATTTCTGAAATTAAAAAAAGATTAACACGGAACACAAATCTGAGTGTTAAGTAGTATCTTTCGTCTGAAATGTTGCCTTGTACGGAAATGAAATGAGGACGATAAACAATTCAGACAAGAATAGAAAGGAAGCCTTCGAAATGTCGTGCTAGAGAAGAACTTTTAAGATTGCATGAGTTGATTGAATAACTAACGAGGAGGTACTTTCCGCAGAAAGAATAATTTATGGCACAATTTCACTAAAAGAAGGGATCGGTTAACAGGCGTCAATGAATCATCAATTTTTTTTTAATGGAGGGAAACGTAGATGCTAAAAACTGTATATGGAGACCAAGACGTGCTTATAGCTAGCACGTTTCAATGGATGTAAGATGCAGAGATGAATAGGCTTATACAGAATGTACTAGAGCGGAAAGCTGTATCAAACCAGTCTTCGGACTGAAGACCACAACAGTAACAAGGAAAGCATCTATTTTATCACATGCCACTGCCACTGTACACTCTCCAAATATCTTATTAAAGCGTCTAGCATGGAAAGAGTAGCAAATCATGAACAAAGTCCTTCGGAAATCGAAAGATCGTGCACCTGTAAATTCAGGTCCGTAGAATACCTCGCGCTAAAAAGCGCCGTTGTATCACATTGGAGTGCCGAGTTTCTCAGCGGAAAAGAGTAGGCTGCCTCAGCGCGCATATACGCCGGCCTCACGTCAGAGATACGCCGAGCCGGGAGTAATTTTCCATATTTCATTCCTTCCCTGACGGAGCTCTATGCATGCCTGCGGCGGTGATAAATCTTACCCCCTAACGACGAAAAAAAAGGCAAAATTTTTGTCTTCTCCTTCAGAAAGCGGTGCAGGAGAGAAGATTTTACCCGAAGGTCTACGCCCAGCTGCAGCCATCAAGTTCTCCCTACACCTGCTTATTCAGCACATGGATTGCAGACAGTAGGTGGTGGCCATGTAGGATCAAAGTAATTACGCATGTCACAGAATCCTATAGTTCACTGCATATTCGAAAATAACCGTCTGTCCCTGACATGTCCTGCTCTGATAATAGACGGCACCCAAGTATGGGATAATGTCGCAGTGTAATTCATCTTCGAGAAAGAAAGGTTTTATTGCTCAAGAACGTGTTGAAATAATATGTGGTGCTCACCTACGGTCATCTTGTAGACATCTGTATAAGGAGTTACGCTTTTCGACCACAGCTTTACAGCATGTATATGCATTCGCTCATGAAAATGGAGATTTCGGAACCAGGTTTCAAATTGTAAGACATTTTCAGGGGCAGATGTTTACTCTGACCACAATTTATTTGTTATCAACTGTAGATTAAAGCTGGAGAAACAGCGAAAGGTAGGAATTTAAGGAGTTAGGACGGAACGATTGACAAGAACAGGGGAAAGGAATACAGCATAAGAAGAATGGGGTAGCTTTGAGAGATGGAATAGTGAAGGCAGCAGAGGATCAAGTAGGTAAAAAGACGAGGGCTAGTAGAAATCCTTGGGTAACAAAAGAGATATTGAGTTTAATCGATGAAAGGAGAAAATATAAAAATGCATTAAATGAAGCAGGCGAAAGGGAATACAAACATAAAAATGGGACTGGCTGGAAATGCAAAGTGGCTAAGCGGGAATCGCTAGTGAACACATGTATGGATTTAGAGGCATATATCACTAGAGAAAAGACAGATACTTCCTACAGGAAAATGAAAGAGACCTTTGGAGAAAAGAGAACCACGTGTAGGGATATCAAGAGCTCAGATGAAAATAGAGGGTCTATCAAGGGAGATGTACTTGAGAAAATTTTATGGAAATAGAAGAGTACGTAGGTGGAGATGAGATGGAAGACATAATGCTGCGTGAAGAATTTGGCAGAGAACTGAAAGGCCTAAGTCGAAATAAGGCCCCGGGAGTAGACAATATTCCGTTAGAACTATGATAGCATGGGGGAGCCAGACGTGACAAAACCCATCTGGTGAGCGAGATGTATGAGAGAGGCAAAATACCCTCAAACTTCAATAAGAATTTAATAATTCTTATTCCAAGGAAAGTAAGTGCTGACAAGTGTGAAAATTACCGAACTATCAGTTTTACAATTCACGGTTGCAAAATACAAACACGAATTCTTTTCAGAAGAATGAAAAAACTGGTGGACGCCGACCTCGGGGAAGATTAGTTTGAATTCCGTGGAAATGTAGGAGCACGCGAGGCAATACTGACCCTACGACTTCTCATGAAAGACAGGTTAAGGAACGGCAAACTTACGTTTATAGGATTTGCAGACCTAGAGAAAGCTTTTGACAATATTTAAAGGAGTATTTTCTTTCAAATTATAAAGGTGTCAGGGGTGAAATAGATGGAGCAAAAAGCGATTTGCAACTTGTACAGAAACCAGATGACAGTTATAAGAGTCTAGGGGCATGAAAGGCAAGCAGTCGTTGATAAGATCGTGAGACAGGGTTGTAGCATATTCCCATGTCATTCAGTGTGTATATTGAATAAGCAATGACGGAAACAAAAAAAATTGGAATAGGAATTAAAGTTCAGGAAGAAGAAATAAAACTTTGAGGTTTGCCGATGACATTGTAATTCTGTCAGAGACAGCAAAGGACTTGGAAGGGCAGCTGAACAATGGACAGTGTTTGAAAGGAGAATATAAGATGAACATCAACAAAAGCAAAACGAGGGTAATAGAATGTAGTCGAATTAAATCAGGTGATGCTGAGGGAATTAGACTAGGAAATGAGACACTTAAAGTAGTAGATCAGGTTTGCTATTTGGGCAGCAAAGTAACTGATTATGGCAGAAGTAGAGTGTATAAAATGTGGTCTGGCAATGACAAGAAAAGCGTTCCTGAAGAAGTGAAATTTATTAACAACGAATACAGATTTAAATGTCCTGAAAGTATTTATATGGAGTGTAGCCATGTATGGAAGTGAAACATGGACGATAAACAGTTTAGACAAGAAGAGAATAGAGGTATTTGAAATGTGATGTTCCAGAAGAACAGTTGGGTGGAGCACTTACCTTATAAGAAGCTACTGAATAGAATTGAGGAGAAAAGTAATTTATGGCACAGCCTGACTAGAAGAAGAGATCGGTTGGTAGGACACATTGTGAGACATCAAGGCATCACCAATGTAGTACTGGAAGGAAGCGTGGGAGGTAAAAATTGTGGAGGAAGTCTAAGGGGTGAATATAGTAAGAAGATTGAGAAGGATGTGGGTTGCAGTAGTTACTCAGACAAGAAGCAGCTAGCACAGGATAGAATAGTATGGAGAGCTACATCACACTACTCTTCGGAGTGAAAACCACAACAACACATGAAGCTTGATGCAAATTACCCACTACAGTTCAAATGGAACAACGATGTACACAATTACAACACCATTACGAAAAGTTACATTCGCTGTTCCACATTAAGTTTGACATCAGATCAAAAATGGGTGGATGATGCTGCCAATAAAATATTCAACCCCTATCGAATTATATGAAATTTTTACAGAAAGAAAAGTGAAATCTGTAGACAAACTAAAAAATTTTCTCCTTCACAACTCCTTTTGTTCTCTAGAAGAATGAGTATGTAATATGTACGAGATTGTGGAAAAGAATTACTAAGTTTCCATCCAAGGAGCCGCATCCGACAACCCAGAGCGCATCCTTCTATTTCATTTAGAACAGACGCAGTTTTTATTTGAATAAATGGAGTTTTTTTATTTAATTTAAAACTAAAACCTCCCTATGTTCCAATGATGCTACACACCTATAATCTTGTAAATGATACAGTGTACAGAATCCAAGGAAAAAAACGGGGCAGGTGCGACCACTATTCGCGCACTAAGGTTTAAGCACAAACTTAATTATTTATATAGACAGTTCATCCATTCTTGGAATGGGGAACCCAATCGTGTTTGCTTGTTATCGACACTGATACCGGCAACTTGTCGGTGCCAGGGATTCTAAAATTTTCGAAAATGTTTGTATTCAATAATAAAAATATGACGAAGTCCTGCAAGGAGGCAGGCGACCAATACTACAATAATCAGCAGTTCAGCATTCAGTCTCACTGAGTCGCAGTGGTAAAAGTCAAACATCAGGCAAGAAATAACTTTGTTGCTCACAAGACGCGTTTCAGAATTTATCCATCATGAGATATCCAGGAGCAATTGCAGACTAGTCTGCGAATGTTTGTTACACACAGGACTTTAAATACCTTATCTACGTGCAGTAATCGCTCCTGGATATCTGATGATGGGTTAATTCCTAAACCCGTCATGTGAGCAACAAAGTCATTTCTTGCCTCATGTTTGACTTTTACCATTGCGACTCAGTCAGTCTGAATGCAGACCTACTGCTTGTTTTAATTTCAAATTTGACGTCGGATAATAAAAGACAAAAGAAATATTTTTTCGTGTGATACAGTTACAAATTAAGTTTTCGATTTTTTTTCTTTACGTATACTGCGAAACACCTTTCTTCTTACCTTATTTCATTATTCTAGATCAACGGAAGGCGCCCTATAGGTTCTGGTGAATGAGTATGCGAGTATGAAAACACGTGACACAAATGACCGTATCTTTTGAGTGCCTTGACTTAGAATCTTCAATTTTTTACACCGCCAAGAAACCTTAGACGTCAGTATGTGACATAAATTTCAGATTGATACATCTACCCATTCTTGAGACAAAGGGTTTTTAACAGTCGGACAGACAGGCGGACAACAAAGTCTGCCTATAAAGGTCCCGTTTTCACCGATTGAGGTAAGGAACCATAATAAATGATAAACCATTATAAACGTTCAATATGTATCCATATTTACAAATGAATATACAATGACTCGTTCCACATCAGTATGAATCGTTAAATGATACATGGAATATGTAACTATCTACATCTCACCATCGCTTTTTCTACGAGGGTAGTATCTTTACTTCTGGCTGCAAAAAGAGAACATTAAACATTAACAATTGTTACGAATTTTTTCTGTCTATATATTTCATCTGCAACGGTAAGTTATTTCTCAAGTCAATCTCCTTCGGCATTAAGGCAACAATCCCAGTGGTGAACGAACTATCGTATACTTACATCGTAGAACTTTGCCTTAGAAAACCTGAATTGTGATTAAAAGGGGTTTGTCGTCAGTTCGTCGTTTACGAAACGCTAAGACTGTACTCATTTCCTCATGTCTGGGATGCGGTAATTATGAGTGACTTTCAAACGGTGGTTGGACGTAGATTAGTCAGACGACTCCTTTTTCAAGCTTGTGAAAAGTTTTCATATTTTCGTAGCAGTGTGTGAGAACGTGCGTCAGCACAACCACGCCCAAACTCGATCATTTTTTTCTGAACTGCTCATCGTAACTTTTTTATCGATTCTCGGCGCTACAGTCTGAAACCGCGAGACCGCTACGGTCGCAGGTTCGAATCCTGCCTCGGGCATGGATGTGTGTAATGCCCTTAGGTTAGTTAGGTTTAAGTAGTTCTAAGTTCTAGGGGACTGATGATCTCAGATGTTAAGTCCCATAGTGCTCAGAGCCATTTTTTTTTATAAACTGACTGTTTGTCTTGTTCCATAAACTAAAACACAAGAAAGCTTTTCCTGTTTCGAAATACGGTAACCATAACCGTCTTCAAACAGAAAGTCTTGCAGGATTTCACAGGTTTCTGTGGTGTATTCGTTTGAGACCATTCCATCGACTCCAGTTTCACCTCGAAATTCACTGTTATCCAGGAAACGGGCTTCGTCTGTCTACGGCAGTAAATACATGCGAACTGCTCCCATTCAGTGAGCCTTATTGTTGACAAAAATAAATTTGAGCGTCCAACGACGTCAAAACTTTTGACATCGTAATCTGTCAGTTAATACGTCGTGCAAATTTTTCGTGAAAACCAGGGAAAAAACTGTTTAGTAGATCCACAACTAAGAAACATAGTCTTCCCCCTTTTTTTTCTTTTTTCAAGCTTATCACTGACTGCAAACAGTCGTCCATTTCTTGCGTCGTCGTGCACAATACTTAGATAGTTCCTAAACATACGGCTTCATTGCCTGACAGCACTTTTACCCGTGACATTCCTTCTATAAGCTGTTCATATTTCACGTTCACAGTCGTCGAATTTGTGACTGTTCCGACTATTCTTCTTTCCCGAGCAGTGTGCAAACAGGGATAACTTACCGAACTGGTTGCTCATAACTACAATACTGTCCTCAATAAAGCTCTGTTCTACATGGTAATCAGCAAGAAAGCCGAAAGTGCATCTTGTGCCCCTCATACACTCGATCGTGAAACCAACGCGTTAAGGTAAACAAATTAACCCTTCGTGCTCGAGTTTACTTAAGATATGCTAAACAATAACTCTTTGAATCCTGTTAAAGAAACACACTTTTTTTTAGTTATCTGCTTAGGTACACGATTAGACAGGAATACATAGAGCTCGGGAAGAGTTATCGACGGAAACAGAAGTAATGACTGATGTACAAAGACAATGTGAAAATGTCTCTGTTACCGCGTAATAAATTAAGAACATTGCAGGATCATCGGTTGTCATTTTAGAAAATTTTGAGGAATGTAGTCGCCATGGTAAGCGACATACGTAGTGTAATTACCTATCGGACGAGATAGAAGTCGCACTCTTCACGCATTCTACTCTCTGCCTTTAAAACATTCTTTCGCTTTCATTGCACACGTGATCACAGTAGCAGATTAACTTCAGTCTGCACAGAGTTTCAAAGTGCTGTAGTGTATCGAGAGGTTGTAACAATGAAAAATTGAACTGAAATGCAGGAGGATCTGCAACGAATTGACGCATGGTGCAATGTAGACAAGTGTAATGTGCTGCGAATACATAGCAAGAAAAATCCTTTGTCGTTTAGCTACAATATAGCAGGTCAGCAACTGGAAGCAGTTAATTCCGTAAATTATCTGGGAGTAGGCATTAGGAGCGATCTAAAATGGAATGACCGTATAAAATTAATCGTCGGTAAAGCAGATGCCAAAATGAGATTCATTGGAAGAATCCTAAGGAAATGCAGTCCGCAAACAAAGGAAGTGGGTTACAGTACACTTGTTCGCCCACTGCTTGAATACTGCTCACCGGTGTGGGATCCGTATCAGACTGGGTTGATAGAAGAGACAGAGAAGATGCAACGGAGAGCAGCGCGCTTCGTTACAGGATCATTTAATAATCGTGAAAGCGTTACGGAGATGATAGATAGACTCCAGTGGAAGACTGCAAGAGAGACGCTCAGTAGCTCGGTACGGGCTTTTGTTGAAGTTTCGAGAAAATACCTTCACCGAGGAGTCAAGCAGTATATTGCTCCCTCCTATGTACATCTCACGCTGAGACCATAAGGATAAAATCAGAGAGATTAAAGCCCACACAGAGGCATACCGACAATCTTCCTTTCCACGAACAATACGAGACTGGAATAGAAGGGAGAACCGATAGAGGTACTCAAGGCACCCTCCGCCACACACTGCCAGGTGGCTTGCAGAGATAAATGCAGATGTAGATAAAAAAACTATCTCACGTCGTTGACTTCTGTGTTTTTCAGAATGCACTTGAAATTTAGGGGTATTGAAATGATTGCTTTCTAGTTACAGTACTTCTTGTATTCCTTTGACAGTTATCGATTGGGCCAAGAAGGAAGAAAAGTTGTGTACAACGGCATTTCGCAGAAACGGGCTACCAATTCTGAAACACGTAGTAAGTAAAATAACCGCTTGGGACTTCGCTTGAGTGGGACATTTCATTTCAATAGTTGATTTGAGGTAGGCTTATGATATAAGACCCATGTTTATGCGACCTTCTGTATAAGAATTATTTGCACTTCTACAGGTTATCATATATTTCTATGGTCAATGTTATACAAGTTTATAGTACTTTATGGCAAGGGAATAATTGTCTAAAACGTTTAATTTTTTTATTAGCATAAGTAACGTATAGCTTGTTATTATAAGCTAACCTACTCTTCAGGTTGGCGGATATCTATTGATGAAACTTCTTTCACGGTTCTCCCCGCCCGAAGTGTTGTTTGCACGAGAAATGGAAAGTAGCGCCAGATACTTTCCGGATACGCTTGGCGCAGGATTTCAATGACAGAATTGTTTCGTGACTGTTACCGAGTTTCGCCATTTATCTACAAAGGTGAGACGCTGACGGTGAAAGTTCGTGCTCTTCCTGTGCGTAATTTTGTCGCACGACACCTGTTCGCAGCGCTCAGAAAGTAATTTCTAGAATACTGGCAGCATTTCTATTCCAGAAATACTTGAGTTAGAAACAGTTCTCTCTTCCCGTTCAGCAGTGCGCATTAAGTTACCGACATTTTCCGAAGAGGACAGGTCCGAAATGTAGGTCTTTCTATAGCTTTCCACCTTCTACCAACAAATATGTAGACATACCGTAAATTTCATAGTTTTGTAATTGCTCTTCCTCAGCTTATAACGCATTTTACTGCAACATGAGCATTAATGCGAAGAATAAAATGTTGCTGCGTCAGATGCGGATTTGGCCCTTCGTTCTATGAGATGAAGCTTTCTTGTTCGAGATAAGTAAGAAGAGACACTTGATAGGTGATGCCTTTGTTTATATAGCCAAACACTTTTAAAAAAGCTATATGCTAAAGAAAAGCAACAGCCAGGGTCATGCTGTTTATGAAATGATGTGAGTGCAGAGTAGTTCTGTTACGTAATAAGAGTGCAGCATGGTAGAAGATAGGGATGCTTCCCCACAGTTTCCCAGAATACACTACTGAGTAGAGAAATATGGCGATAGAAGAGGTTTTTCCTCAAATGTTATGTTGTTGGTAGTGCAGTAACGAGTGTGATGTAATTCAAAGAGACGTGCAAGAGAATAATTGAGAATTCTAATTACGGTTGACTCCTATCTAATATGTGGTTTCCGCGGGGCAATGGCCATTACGATAATTGGTACTGTCAGAGGCAGTCAGTAGATGCGGGCGGAGGCAAGAACTTTCGCTAATAGACCTCGATTGCCGGTCCTGAATTCCTTTCCATGTCTGACATTTTAATAATGATGCTCGTTGTGGACCTTTGAAACAGTTTTTTTTTTCTTCTTTTTAACATTTTCATTCCCAACGGTAAGAGAGGTGGGTAGGTCACAGAGAGAGACACTTTATAGGGGCCTAAACTTCTAACTGCTTTATTGTGTTTTGGCACTGTTTATTTATTTGTTGTGGAATGGGGGAGGAAGGAGGGGAGATTTTGTTTTATATCTCCTAATTAGGAACGTATTTGAAGAGGATTAAAGGGGACAGCTGCGACTTCCGCCGTACGACCAAGGAAAACATCCAAAAAATCTCAGCTGGAGCTGCTAGCGTTGCCGCCGTTGGTTGTTATTTGAAACAAATGAATGACCCCCAACGACGTATTTGAAACAGATGAATGAGGCGCAGTAATACGAGGTGCATTCAAGTTCTAAGGCCTCCGATTTTTTTTCTAATTAACTACTCACCCGAAATCGATGAAACTGGCGTTACTTCTCAACGTAATCGCCCTGCAGACGTACACATTTTTCACAACGCTGACTTCATGATTCCATGGCAGCGGCGAAGGCTTCTTTAGGAGTCTGTTTTGACCACTGGAAAATCGCTGAGGCAATAGCAGCACGCCTGGTGAATGTGCGGCCACGGAGAGTATCTTTCATTGTTTGAAAAAGCCAAAAGTCACTAGGAGCCAGGTCAGGTGAGTAGGGAGCATGAGGAATCACTTCAAAGTTGTTATCACGAAGAAACTGTTGCGTAACGTTAGCTCGATGTGAGGGTGCGTTGTCTTGGTGAAACAGTACACGCACAGCCCTTCCCGGACGTTTCTGTTGCAGTGCAGGAAGGAATTTGTTCTTCAAAACATTTTCGTAGGATGCACCTGTTACCGTAGTGCCCTTTGGAACGCAATGGGTAAGGATTACGCCCTCGCTGTCCCAGTACATGGACACCATCATTTTTTCATTACTGGCAGTTACCCGAAATTTTTTTGGTGGCGGTGAATCTGTGTGCTTCCATTGAGCTGACTGGCGCTTTGTTTCTGGATTGAAAAATGGCATCCACGTCTCATCCATTGTCACAACCGACGAAAAGAAAGTCCCATTCATGCTGTTGCTTGGCAACATGCCACACGGGCAGCCATGTGGTCGTCCGTCAGCATTCGTGGCACCCACCTGGATGACACTTTTCGCATTTTCAGGTCGTCATGCAGGATTGTGTGCACAGAACCCACAGAAATGCCAACTCTGGAGGCAATCTGTTCAACAGTCATTCGGCTATCCCCCAAAATAATTCTCTCCACTTTCTCGATCATGTCGTCAGACCAGCTTGTGTGAGCCCGAGGTTGTTTCGGTTTGTTGTCACACAATGTTCTGCCTTCATTAAACTGTCGCACCCACGAACGCACTTTTGACACATCCATAACTCCATCACCACATGTCTCCTTCAACTGTCGATGAATTTCAATTTGTTTCACACCACGCAAATTCCGAAAACGAATGATTGCACGCTGTTCAAGTAAGGAAAACGTCGCCATTTTAAGTATTTAAAACAGTTCTCATTCTCGCCGCTGGCGGTAAAATTCCATCTGCCGTACGGTGCTGCCATCTCTGGGACGTATTGACAATGAACGCGGCCTCATTTTAAAACAATGCGCATGTTTCTATCTCTTTCCAGTCCGGAGAAAAAAAAATCAGAGGCCTTAGAACTTGAACGCACCTCGTACAACGAATCTTATTGCAGGCCTAGTTTTCATTTCCTCCTCTCTTTTACTTTCTGCTAGATAACAACCAAGCAATGCCCGGATATTCGTTTTGCTAATTTTCTGTTAGCTACGAAAACAAAAAAAGACTGTGTTTAGTGTAATACCGCGGACAGCATCAATACTCTGGTTGTAGCTGCTTCGCGTGTCTATATCTCTATCGCAACGTCTCTTCATAGCTCAATAGAGGCGATTGTTTTCGCTTACAGCCGTTTGCGCTTCGTAGTTGAAAGCTGTCAAAAGTGCTCGCTACCAGGTTTCAGGAATTTCCTTAATATGACTCGACTGTAGGATTGTCTGACTTCAGTAGTAAAGAATAAATGTGTTAAAACTTCATGCATGATGCGGCATTTTTTCATCCATATCAACGTTTGTGATATCACATCTCTAGAATTATGTGTTGTAAAATGATATATTTGTGTAGTTAGATTCAGCGTCATATGTGGATACTGTCTTCAAAACGTGTTGCGATTACATTTAGTGGCAAAGAAGTGATAAATTTAAACGTCATGCCCACTGCGCAAGTTTTTCACGCGTCTCAGGGCTTACGACGTCAGTCGAGTGAACCAGGTGTGGTACCATGGTATAATTTTGTAGGTGTATTTAGGTATATACGTTGACACTGTCTGCGAAATTTATTACGAATAGAATTAGTAGCAAAGCTTTAATAAATTTAAACGCCATACATGATGCGGCAGTTTTTCACTCGTCTCATTGTTTATGACTTTTGTCCTGTATGAATTACGTGGTAAAAAAATCTTACACTGTCGTAGTTTTCACTTACAAATGCCGGTAAATTATCCATATCTCCTGAAATATGACTGGAAGATGGTTCTTAACCCGACAACGAGTTTTTGCAGACAATAAGCGATATGTGTATTCCTGTGGTTGAGGAGGAGATTTGGCAAACACACACAAAAATGGTTCAAACGGCTCTGAGCACTATGGGACTTAACATCTATGGTCATCAGTCCCCTAGAATTTAGAACTACTTAAACCTAACTAACCTAAGGACAGCACACAACACCAAGCCATCACGAAAACACACACACACACACACACACACACACACACACACACACAACTAAGGTATCATTTAAAAAATCTGCAACTGAAGAAGTCAATAGTAGTACTTGCAACAGAACGAGAAGAAAAGAACTTTTGTGCTGTATAAAGTACTTAGTAAAAAAAATCTTACTCTGTCGTAGTTTTAACTTACAAATGCCGCTAAATTATCCAGTTGTCCGCTCTCCCCCCTACGCTGCACACCCTTGTTCCCGAACCTTTATAACTGCTAGTGTGGCAGTGCGTTTCGTGAACGGACTTAATCACGGGCCTTCACTAAAATTTTCTTGTAACAATGTTTTAAATCTGATCAAAATACATCTTATGAAGGCTAATTTATTATTTGAAAAATAAGCCTTGGTAAAATTTTTATTAAAGAAGAAAGTATGCAGTTTATAACAACGAATCGCAGTATTACCGAATGGACAGTTAAACTGTTTAAATGTCTGTGTGTCAAAGAAAACAACACTTCATCATTTTCGGCATTAAGAGATTCTTTCATCGGAGATGTTCATAAATAACAAACGTACAAAAATTATTGATGTTGCCAATTACGTGCATGGATGGTCATCATATCTAATTCTTATCAGTGAGTTGGTCGAATAACTGTGACGGAACAGTTTCTTCGTGTTTGAAAGCCATCGTACTAGCTAATACTTGGTATGAAGTAAGTAATTTTTTACTGTACAAATATTTCACGAAATATTTCTTTCTGCAGCTCTACGCAGCTTTTTTAACTGTCCCTGTCTTAGATAGTAATTCATTGAAGAATCCAGTCTGTTTCCTTCGCTGAGTGGTCAGCGGTTCTGAGTGCCATGCAGCAGGCCCGGGTTCGGTTCGCAGACAGATCGACGGTTCTTTCCCATGAGGGACTGGATATTGCATTGTCCTCGTCATCCTTCTATCATTATCAACACTCATGTCACCCAGCGTGGCGTCGAATGAAAAGACTTGCAACTCGGCGGGACCGAATGTCTCCAGGTGGGAACTCCAAGCGATCAGTGTCATGTGATCATTTCATTTCATTCAGGAATCCAAACAAAGGTCAGATTTCAGAAACCACCATCTGGTTATACAGTATTTTTATGCAGTAATATATTCACTTTGTTTTGGGTATCTTTATGTTTCAATTTAGAAGATAACTTAATTATTCGTTTCAATTTCTTTGAAGATCAAGTCATCGTTAGTGGTCACCCTCTATCGTCTTTCCTCTTAAATGCATCTTGCAAAAGGGCCGATGTCTTCTTTGGCTGTTAGGAAATTTGTTGCTTCTTCTGCTAGACTCGAAGCTTTGAAGTTCGTTCTCACATACAAACCTTACAGTGCAATTACCAACATACGTATGTATTTATTTCTTGAGTGAGGAGTATGAGAAAGGATCCGTATCACTATAGCACCTCGGAGACTTGATCTGGGTCCAGGTTTATATTTAAAATAATCAAATATGAAACTTGATGATGATCATGGTTTTATTTCCTGATGCACCAACTCTCATTCCAACTTCCCAATAAAACCTCTTTCTCTCTTCTTGTCTTATGATGTAGATGTCGACGAAGAGTCGATGACAAGGGGAAGGCGATAGCCCACCTAAAACTGCGCCCACACGGACTGCGCCGCGCTGCACGAAACCGAGGAAAGAGGTTAGGCGCAGCGTTTCGGGTCACGTATGGATGTCAAATTGCGCTCAGCAGCGACGAACAAGTTTCGCGATGTGTCGCTACATCAGAGGAAATGGTTCGTTCGTGCGCGCTCTGCCTGAACGACTAATGCTGTGCTCCATTGTGGGCAGTTCAGCTCTGGTCTACGCCGCTCTATGCCGCGCGTTTGTGCGTCCAGCATGGAGCACGACCTCAGTACCTCGCATCCTCTGCTAAGCTGTTGCGCCATCGTCAGTTTTGAAAACTGACGCTTTAGAGAGGATTCATGAGACAGGCTTCCCGTATCTGTCTTGGGTGACAAATGTGTTGGTTACGCCAGTGAAATTCTGTGGCAGCTCAGACGCTGCGGTTAAGTCGCTTTTGTGGCGTTGACTGCAAGAATAGCCCTGCATTTTATGCGAAGTCAGTCTGCGGCTCGTGTCTGGGTGTTGTGTAACAAGATCTGCCTCGTCACCTTTAGAGAGTGGTATTACAGTTTTCAAGCATGAAAGAGAAATTTTAAGAGCTCAGAATTGCATTAAATGCAATGATGACGTGTAAACATTTGCGCTGGACCAGGACTCAAACCCCGACTCTCCACTTCTCCACAGCGGTTGCCTGAACTGCCTCTGCCAGCCGAGCATTCCTCCCATCCAGTCCAAATTACCGCACGCCGCACACTATAAATGTAGTGTGCTCCGTCCATTATCCCTTATTTGCTCGCAGCTATTCAGCTGAATCCCGCAAGGGTTCGGTCGAGCGAGTGTATCCGCACATTCGGACACGTCCGTAAAAACAGGTACCACTCATATAAATACGTACATGTATGCACCTTGACGGAGAAATTAATCTTCTTTCACTTCGGCGACTTGTGAGTCTTTGTCATGAAGATCAGATGAAAAGATCAGAACAACAGAAACACCCAGCTCCCGAGCGAAAAATATCTCTGACCCATCTGGGAACCGAACCAAGGATCCCACGATCCAGAAGCGGCGATGCTAATCACCGTTCTTTTATCGTCATTCTTTCGATCTGTTTCTTCGTAGTTAATCGCCAGTGGTTATGTGCGGCTGTCGCATAACACCTCTCAGATTCCACCGATAAAAACTTCAGTTTTTTTTAGTTTTCATTTTTATTGTCTTTTTCTTTATTACGGAGGATGGCCTGTCCCCTCACGGAACACAGTGAGCCACATTGCCTGCAAAAAGTAGACCACAAGCTGTGCACATTCGTTGAAAAGGAAACGGCCTATTTCCTTCTCCATTTTCGTTTAAGCCGAGCGTATGCTTTTGGTGTTAGGGACCTCACCTAGTCCCCCCCCCCCCCCCCCCAGGCACATTCTCTAACAAGTAGAATCCAAAGATGGTGATGCCGTAGCATGTGGCACTACAGCATCTAACGATCCTGCTTACAAGCGTGAATCAAGTAGCCAATCCGGCGGATTAAACAAAGCTCATCATGGGAAAGTAGGTGAACAGGAAGGCCCATAACCCAATAATAACAATGAGAGGAGCCCAAATTCGACTCATGACAATGTATTTCGCTTTTGTACATTTACAAAAGTTTTATATGGAGCTGAGATGTGAACTGAAACAAGAAAGTTCGGGAGAAGATTAGAACAGTGGCAATGGACTATATGAGAAGCTGTCTGCTTTTAACGAGGCAAGATAGGATTCGAAATGAGCAGATATGGAGACGAATGAAGATAACGTGCTCCATAACAAAAACTTCAGAGACTACAATATTCGAGAGATACGGGTACGACAGATGGCCAAGGAAGATTTTAAACTGGAAGTCACCCAGAAGAAGAAGGAGAGAAAGGCCAGCGCTAAAATTGGGACAATACATAATGGAAGCAATGGAAGACAGAAATCTAAGACCGATGAGTGGAACGAAAGAGGTCTGTGGAGGTCTGAGGCGGCCAACTGGAAGGGAGAAACGCCAAAGAAGAAGAAGAAGAAGAAGAAGAAGAAGAAGAAGAAGCGATTTACAAGCAAGTAAACGAATATTAAGCACTTAAATCTGGAGAAAGGGATGTGCTAGTATTCAATACCAGTTTTCACATCTGATCAAGCATCAGTTAAAAGAAAAGTTACAGAAGACATCAAGAAAGTCACTACAGGGTAGAGACGAAAAAGAGAGATAAATAGTGGTAGCGAAAAATAACAGTGGAGCTTGATGGAGTGCCAGCCACCCTATAGGCCGCAGCATTTCGCTGATTTATGCATACGGTGGCAGTCAGTCGTTTTACGATCGAGTAAATCACATAGATCATTATCGTCGTGCGAGTAGTAAGACTTCATACAGGGTTATTACAAATGATTGAAGCGATTTCACAGCTCTACAATAACTTTATTATTTGAGATATTTTCACAATGCTTTGCACACACATACAAAAACTCAAAAAGTTTTTTTAGGCATTCACAAATGTTCAATATGTGCCCCTTTAGTGATTCGGCAGACATCAAGCCGAAAATAAAGTTCCTCCCACACTCGGCGCAGCATGTCCCCATCAATGAGTTCGAGAGCATCGTTGATGCGAGCTCGCAGTTCTGGCACGTTTCTTGGTAGAGGAGGTTTAAACACTGAATCTTTCACATAACCCCACAGAAAGAAATCGCATGGGGTTAAGTCGGGAGAGCGTGGAGGCCATGACATGAATTGCTGATCATGATCTCCACCACGACCGATCCATCGGTTTTCCAATCTTCTGTTTAAGAAATGCCGAACATCATGATGGAAGTGCGGTGCAGCACCATCCTGTTGAAAGATGAAGTCGGCGCTGTCGGTCTCCAGTTGTGGCATGAGCCAATTTTCCAGCATGTCCAGATACACGTGCCCTGTAACGTTTTTTTCGCAGAAGAAAAAGGGGCCGTAAACTTTAAACCGTGAGATTGCACAAAACACGTTAACTTTTGGTGAATTGCGAATTTGCTGCACGAATGCGTGAGGATTCTCTACCGTCCAGATTCGCACATTGTGTCTGTTCACTTCACCATTAAGAAAAAATGTTGCTTCATCACTGAAAACAAGTTTCGCGCTGAACGCATCCTCTTCCATGAGCTGTTGCAACCGCGCCGAAAATTCAAAGCGTTTGACTTTGTCATCGGGTGTCAGGGCTTGTAGCAATTGTAAACGGTAAGGCTTCTGCTTTAGCCTTTTCCGTAAGATTTTCCAAACCGTCGGCTGTGGTACGTTTAGCTCCCTGCTTGCTTTATTCGTCGACTTCCGCGGGCTACGCGTTCAACCGTTTCTTCGCTCACTGCAGGCCGACCCGTTGATTTCCCCTTACAGAGGCATCCAGAAGCTTTAAACTGCGCATACCATCGCTGAATGGAGTTAGCAGTTGGTGGATCTTTGTTGAACTTCGTCCTGAAGTGTCGTTGCACTGTTATGACTGACTGATGTGAGTGCATTTCAAGCACGACATACGTTATCTCGACTCCTGTCGCCATTTTATCTCACTGCGCTCTCGAGCGCTCTGGCGGCAGAAACCTGAAGTGCGGCTTCAGCCGAACAAAACTTTGAGTTTTTCTACGTATCTGTAGTATGTCGTGACCATATGTCAATGAATGGAGCTACAGTGAATTTATGAAATCGCTTCAATCATTTGTAATAGCCCTGTACTTTTTTAAAGGGGCTCCTTTAAGTGCGTGACTCCTGCTTCCGCCAACATGGTACCCATCACGAGTCCTTTCTGACATATGCAGAAAAAAATCAGCAAACCAGCAGGATAGGCATACTTTTGTGTTGCTACCCTAAACGGCTGTTGCTCAAACAAAATATGTCCTTCTCAAAAACGAATTCTGAGAGGATTTGCTACGTTGCCGAAATGTCAGCAACCTATGACAAAGATATCCCTGTGCTCCTGGCGTTTTTTCTTCAAACCAAAGGCCCTCTCTAACGTTCACAATCGTCTTGGTGATCATCAATAATTGTAATTTGAAAGGAGTTGCATTAATATTAACTAGCCCAAAGTTACTCCTGTACAGAGTAAAAGGTATGTAATTTCTGTCTTTCACTCGCCTAAGGACACAGTAAATCTGGAGGCAAAAGTTTTCCTTACTTCAGTGTATAACTTAATTATCTAAGAAAATAAATGTAGCACCACATCCTCCGACTCAGGTCGGATGAGCTACTTGTCGACGCGACATCTTATGCTACGAGTAATCTTTCTATTTATTTATTTTTTTAAGATTAATTTTTGTACTTATTTCAACAGCTCTCTAACTGTAATAATCAGAGGCAACTAATTACCCACAAGTCCAATTTGTCAATTAGCTTACTGGTTAGTAATACCTCAGACAAAATCGAAGAATCAGGTCTCCATCTTCTAAATGTCCCAAACGATAAGGGAATATATGCTAGGGGACAAAGCGAAGGTCTGAGCTTCAGCGAGAGAAGTCTTCTTCGCCTCTAAGCACACTCTAAGGCTTTGGGTAAAGAGTCGTTAATGAACGCACTCATTACGGCGTCGGCGGTCACAAAGAATAGTCAGTTAATTGGATGCAGCACAAACGAGTCTAGTACTACCAGATGGCAGTGAAAAGCAAACTGGCAATGGAGAAGATTTCTCGAAACTACTGTAAACATGAGAAAGGAACTACTAATAACTTTCCTGATGAACGTGACAGAAATTTCACGTCTCATACAATTTAAATTTCCAAATCAAGACGGGAGAAAGCTCTTTATTCTGGAGAGGAATGAAAGCTGCTCATGTCTACTCATTTATTTCTTCATTTTTAAAGTTAATTTTCGGAAACAAAATACCTTTTTACTTCGTTTTATACAATTCCAGTTACATTTCACCGGCTTTAAACATTGACTAACTTCGTTTCTCTTTCTACGGTGCAAACTTTTCCGTTATTTTCCATTTCATTTCTGCAGCACTGTGTCGTTTGTATCTCTGCATAACCACTAAATTAAACTATTGGGAACTATGAACCGTCTTTGTCCCTCTCCGTAGCTGAGTGGTCGGTGTAGCTGCCATGCGGAGGACCCATTTAGGATTCCCAGTACTGCCACGGAGTTTTCCTTAGTGGGAGGACTGGTACGAGGTGCACTTAGCCTCGTAATGCCAAATGAGGAACCGCTTGACTGGACAGTAGTAGCTCTACGGTCTGGAAAGTCGGCAAAACGGCCGGGAGAGGCGTGTGCTGACCACACGTCCCTCCATACAGCATCCGCATGACACCAGAAGGCAGAGGATGACACGGCGGTCGGTCGACATCTCCTAGATCTTCAAGGCCTGGACAGGGAGCTCATTTACGTATCATGTTTACACCACGTTTACATCATGTGACTGCTCAGTAGTTCCTAAATTTCAGTTTAATGTTAACTAATACTTTATAGGTTGTGGTTGCTTAAAGCGATGCACTAATTCGGTACTAACAAAGCGCATTTGCAGCCATTACATGTGACAAATCCGTAGGACGACGGAGTCCAAAATCTGGTTCTCTGCCTCTCGCGGACAGACGGTACCAGATAAACTATCCGACCACACTTCACGGAACAACCCAAAATTTTAGTGACGCAGTCGATGCTGCACTTCTTTAACTTCACGTTATAAGTTGTAGGAACAGCTGTTCTTGAAGTTCTATGATCTCCTAAGCCGCCTTAGGCGAATGGAGGAAATAGTTGTTTTGAACAGACCGAGTCTATTTCATTGCCCTCATGTCCAGATGATCTGGTCCCGTCATGGCATCGATGTCGACGGTAGATTACACTCTGATCTAACATGTTTCCTCTTTCAACCTAATGAAAATTTAAAAATTTTCTGGAGAGGGCAGGAACACATATCGACTTACTAGTATTTTAAAATTATTGGAAGTGAGAAACTACTTACTTAGGAGTATAAAAAGTAATGGTCGTATCAAATTTTTTGTGCGGGTATATATGTCGGACACTCATTAAAAGACAGTTCAACAGCATAGGACGGTAAAGACGAGCTTTACTAGAGAAATTAGAAAATCATAAAAGAATTAAACACATTTAACCTGAACGAAAAAATGGTGAAACACAGGAACAAATGAAAAGCGAATGCAAAGAGTAAGACAAAGCAGAACAACAAAGTCCCTGCCTGAACGAAAGTCAGAGCAAGAAATAAGATGGCCAGAACAAAAAAACTTCAGTACACAAAAACCACAGACGGTTCAATTCTTGATAATGATTTTATGTAGTGGAGAATGATACCTGTCGAGGAATTATATTATTGTTTACCGCAGTACAGAAGAAAACTGCAACTGCAATGTTAAGCTATCCATGTCAGTCAGAGTTGGGATTGATCAGTATGTAAATGGAACTAGAAATTTTTTAATGAATCGTAGAATACGGGTATATTCGACAACGTCAAAATGTAAGCTTCATTCAAGAGATGGCAAATACTTTGTAAATGGAACAAATTTTAAAAGTGTACGTTTCATCCACCATACAAAGGCTATTAGATTACTGAGCTACGCAGTCACTTCAACAATTTTAATATTAGTCCTTGATTTTTCAAGAAGGTAGTCACAGTTTACTGTATCTGCAGCTGGCTTTGTATTATTTTCCTATACTTTGAAGCCATTTAAGCTTCCCATTGTCATATAACTGCTGTTTACAGCGTTTCTGAAATAGATTCAGCACCTCGTAACTTCAAAGGTTTTACTTTGACTCCAGAAAAGCGTGCGAAAGAATTCCTCTCTTTTAGACTTTTACCTTTCTTCACAGCGGAGAAAGTCGATGCGATATTAAAATTTTAATGCATGCTTTTACTTCTAATGAGACTGTAAGACTTTCAATTTGCCGCTTTTGTATGTAAAGCAGAGCTGAAGTTTTCAAAGGAGTTGTTTTAGCGCTCTTTTCTTATCGCGACTGTTCTCTTCCTTCCCCATGGTGTTGTCTGTTGCATGTTTTTCAAACGATTTTCCAGCTCGAAAATTGTGTCCATCGAGTATTAAGTGTTTATGCCTAGGACAAGTCCTTGGTAGGTTTCTGGAAGTACTTCAGGCCACGCAGTTCCCGTGCCGTGGTTTGTGAGCGCGGAGTGGGTGCCCTGTGGCACCCCAGATATGTTCCATCGTGTTCGAGACATGCGAATTTGGTCGCCAAGACGACAACGTGAGATCACTTTCATCCTCTTCAAACTACTCTAGCGCAATTGTGACCTTGTCCCAAGGACAGTTACCCTTTGAAAGATGACATCGTCACTGGAGTAAACGGCAAGGATCAAGGAACGCAGGTGGTACTCTCCTGATCTGTCTCCGTGGCGCGGTGAATTTTGGGGCAGTCATTGTCTGGATGCACGGTGCTAGGTTTGTTACCGATAGATTCGATCAATTCGCGCCGGCCGGTGTGGCCGAGCGGTTCTGGGCGCTTCAGTCTGAAACCGCGCGACCGCTACGGTCGCAGGTTCGAATCCTGCCTCGGGCATGGATGTGTGTGATATCCTTAGGTTAGTTAGTTCTAGGGGACTGATGACCTCAGACATCTTTTCTGTAGGAATCAGCATGGGTTTCGAAAACGACGATCGTGTGAAACCCAGCTCGCGCTATTCGTCCACGAGACTCAGAGGGCCATAAACACGGGTTCCCAGGTAGATGCAGTGTTTCTTGACTTCCACAAGGCGTTTGATACAGTTCCCCACAGTCGTTTAATGAACAAAGTAAGAGCATGTGGACTATCAGACCAATTGTGTGATTGGATTGAAGAGTTCCTAGATAACAGAACGCAGCATGTCATTCTCAATGGAGAGAAGTATTCCGAAGTAAGAGTGATTTGAGGTGTGCCGAAGGGGAGTGTCGTAGGACCGTTGCTGTTCACAATATAGATAAATTACCTTGTGGATAACATCGGAAGTTGGCTGAGGCTTTTTGCGGATGATGCTGTGGTATATCGAGAGGTTGTAACAATGGAAAATTGTACCGAAATTTAGGAGAATCTGCAACGAATTGACGCATGGTGCAGGGATTGGCAGTTGAATCTCAATGTAGACAAGTGTAATGTGCAGCGAATATAGAGAAAGAAAGATCCTTTGGAATTTAGCTACAATATAGCAGGTCAGCAACTGGAAGCAGTTAATTCCATAAATTATCTGAGAGTAGGCATTAGGAGTGATTTAAAACTGAATGACCATTTAAATTAATAGTCGGTAAAGCAGATGCTAGACTGAGATTCAGTGGATGAATCCTAAGGAAATGCAATCCGAAAACAAAGGAAGTAGGTAACAAAAAAATGGTTCAAATGGCTCTGAGCACTATGGGACTTAACTGCTGTGGTCATCAGTCCCCAAGAACTTAGAACTACTTAAACCTAACTAACCTAAAGACATCACACACATCCATGCCCGAGGCAGGATTCGAACCTGCGACCGTAGCGGTCGCGCGGTTCCGGACTGTAGCGCCTAGAACCGCTCGGCCACTCCGGCCGGCGAAGCGATACTGTTGAGAAATTTTAGAGAACCAGCATTTGCGACAGACTGCAGAACGTTCCTACTGTCACCAGCATGCATCTCGTGTAAGAACTGCGAAGACAAAGTAAGTGAAATGAGGAAGCATATAGAGAGTCGGTCTTTCCTTTCCCTCGTTCTCTTTGAGAGTGAGTGGAACTGAAAGGGAATAACTAGCAATGGTACGTACAAAGGTATGGTGTCTTGTGGAATCTATACGTAAACGTGCACTACTACTCTCTCACTCCCTCTCACACTCTCTCTCTCTCTCTCTCTCTCTCTCTCTCTCTCTCACACACACACACACACACACACACACACAACGGTCCATTAAGACAGAACAAATGGATCCAACGTGCGCGAAGAAAGAAAACATTTCCAATTATACCGAGGCCGGTGAAACTTTCCACTCGACTTATGCGTTTCAGATTGGCAGCAGAACAGTTTGACAAGTGTAGAATGAGAAGCGTGAGGCGACAGGTGCGGCACGAACCAACCTAGCACAGTAATCGCTTCCGGTCGTGACCTCAAAGCTCCGCGTTGCCGGTTGTGTTTTGTGTGTCCATGAACAATGTGCGTTGCAGTTGGTTTCTATCGTGTGATTGTGTTGGTCTGTGCTTTAGAAAATCTTGATACATGATAAATGCCACAGAAAAGGGTTCGTTCGCCTAGTGCCTATCTGTTACGTCGAGGTGTGCCACTAAACAGCCAGGCACTGGAATCCTTAAGAAGAACTCGTGAGTTTTACGAGCAGGAGAAAGAATACGTGTATTCATGGACAGGCGTCGGTCGATTCCTCCCGATAAAGTAGTTTAACGCACAGCAAAAACTCATGGACTTAGTGCAAGGGAATAGTAAGTAAGGGAGTGGTACATTACTGCTAAAGAGCCCCGAATCTACGATCTTTCCGAACGGGGGCAAAAACTTTATAGTGACCTCCCCCCCCCCCCCCCCACTTCCTTCGAGCGTTTGAGATAGGACGTCAAACATTTTTTTTTTAAATGATTTTTCAGCAATATGTTCATTCTGTAGCAAACTTCTCTCTGAAAGATGATATATATTCGAGGAAATGTAAGACATGTTACTTGGTCTTAAGTGTTCCAAAGCGCAGTGCCACTCCTCTTCATACAGCATTCTTCACTTGCATGTCACTGTAGTTCGCTCTGTGGAATTCAAATGCTTATATTTTGTAATGCAGCAGTGGAAACCGTCAAACCTGTATCCAGAACAGTGGAAATTCAAATGTCCTGTGGCGCCTCTCCTGCTCCCAGCCGGTCAGTTTAACCTCCTACCCTCCTTTGGAAAAAAAAGAAAAAAGTACTGAGTGGGATTATTTGTGACAGGGAGAGTACGAACTCTTTATATAATTTGCACTCTTCATTGTCTATTAACTAATAACTTTCTCTTTTGCATGACAAAATTAAATATGGGAAACATAAAACCGGTAAAGACAAGAGACAATTAATACAGTAATTTCTTCAGTCCTTGGGTCTCAGCATTTTCTCCTATAGCTTTACACCGCGTGCTTTCCTTTCTGCAAAATAATCTATTACCTCATCAAAGTTCGTTAAACATTTTGCTATATGAAAAAACAAAATGCCATTGCCTGATACTGAAAAAGCTGTTAATACGAGTAGTACCAAGACTGGTGTGGTTTCTCGATTTGATTACGTCTATTTTGTCACTGTCTGTTAGATGAAACGAAATAAGCCTTTCTAATATTGCAGCAGGTGTAACACAGGCCAAATAAGCGATACTGTTTTAGCACAAATGCCCATTTTTATCTGCCTTACTTACATAAATAACGCGACAGAGTATAATTCATGAAATACCAATAGCAAATGCCTATTAGGCCTACTACAAGCAAAACGTTTTTTTGTTAGGAAATAGTTTCACATTTCATTCTTATGCTCCAGTCTCTCAAGCATGAGATCGAAAACTAGAGTACGAATTTTTTGTATAAATTTGGAATCGTCATATTCTTCCATATAATTTCTGTGATGTCCCCATTTCTTCTCTTTCCTTGTTCTAACAATCAATATTGTCATCATTAATTCTGTAACTATTCCTGCCATTGTCAAAACTTATTCTCCAGTTAATTTCACCTCAGCCTCCCAGAATAACCAGATTAGTTATCCCGCGTTTATTATCCGGTTAGACGTTATTATGTGTTCATACAACGTGTTTTCCGCGCAAGTGCGAAAATAGAAGCTAAGCGACTGCCAACAGGGGACTGTACAGCTGGCTCATAGTAGTGTAGCGATATGGCAAAAATTTTCTATCAAAATTACATTTTCTTGGATACACCGAGAAGATTAATATGTAATATTTCTTACCTGTTATTCATGTTAGTCGTTTATTTCCACTCTGGAAGTCTGAATCGATGGATTTCGCTAATACTTACAACAGCGCTGATCATTCGCACACCCAATCAGCCTCATAAACACACACCAATTGGCATTCACACGTTCGAGTTTATTCGGTTCGGTTCGTATAGCCCAGCTCCCTTTTGTCTGCGGGAAAGTTTCTTATTCCTAGATGCGACTGAGATTCCCCTGGCAGAGGCATCACGTACACTGTGCACACATTCAAAAATCTACTTATGATTCGTTCAGAAATCAACTTAGAATGTGTTCAGAAATGTTCAATATAAAAATCGTATGAATATCGATGGACCAACGTGCGCTGGGTGCTAGGTGCTTTGGGAAACAAGGTTTTTCTCTTCAAGAATGTGAATTGGCACCCCTCCCCCCAAAATTGCTACCCGGTGCAGATAACCCACTTTGCCGCAAGCCCCCCCCCCCCCCCCCCCCACCCTAGACCAGGGCTTGCTGCAAGAGTTGAGAGATGTAGAAGTGAGTCGTAATGATTCCCAGACGTCTGGATCAGATAATGTATTTTTAGCGACTGCTGGAAAGGAAAAAATCATCCTCATCCAGTCACTGACTTGATTCTTTCCAGACTGATGCTATTCCCAGGCTTATTTAAGCTTACCACAGCAGGAAAGAGAGTACCCTACCGTAGATAAATTGCTAGTGTCATTAAAAGATAACGAATTTTGAGAGCTGGGAAAATTTCACCGAAAATTGTTCTAGAAAGTATGGGCTTCCGCTACAAAGCTTTAAGTGGATGGAAAGTCCTGTCAGAAAAGGCACATACTGTAACGGTTCGAAGCATATTCTTGAACAAAATTGTGCGCAAGGACATTCCTTCCATAATATGGCTACAGGAAACGTGGATTAATGCCGGAGAAGCTGTCAGTAAATGCTAGACGGACGACACTCTAAGCAGCAGTGGTCGTGAGCCTACGGGAAGAGGAGCAAGATCACTTGTGGTCCATGCAGGTTCCTCGAGTGGTTTTGTTCAAAAAAATGATTCAAATGGCTCTAAGCACTGTGGGACTTAACATCTGTGGTCATCAGTCCCCTAGACTTGGAACTACTTAAACCTAACTAACCTAAGGACATCACACACATCCACGCCCGAGGCAAGATTCGAACCTGCGAACGTAGCAGCAGCGCGTAGCAGCAGCGCGGTTCCGGGCTGAAGCGCCTAGAACCGCCCGGCCACAACGGCAGTGGTTCCCGGTCGAAAAACGCAAGTGATTACCATGAAGACATGGACCACACACGATTTGTTCCGTTGTTCAGTAACCTTTTTAAACAGTTTCCTGCCCCTGCAACAGCTGTAATTGACAATGCGGCTTTTGCTCTTAAAAAGACGTCAAGTACACGTAAATGAGCATCTGCCTCGAAAAGGATGTGGCGAGTACTATGCACTCTGTCCTCAGTCAATGGAATAAGGATACAGGTTTTACGAAAATGTGAGACGAAGTGAGAAACATTGTCTTACATACTGGAGATGATTCAAGGTGACCTCAAAAAGCTAGAGTACAAACACACTGTTCTGCTGTATTTATTTGTAGTTTTGCAGACATACGTCTGTAAACCTTCAGTTACTGTCATCTAGCATACGTGTGAAAGAGAATCATAAATTTTGGAATAAAATACTCTGAACACCTAAAACAGTCGAAAATGGAAACACACCAAGAAACTTCCTGGCAAACAAAAACTGTGTGGTGGACCGAGACTCGAGCTCGGGACCTCTGTCTTTTTCAGGCAAGCGCTTTGCCGACTGACCTACCTAAGTACGACTCACGACCCGTCCTCACCTCATCCGGCAGTACCTCGTCTCCTACTTTCCAAGCTTCACAGAGACTCTCCTGCCAAACTTGAAAGACTAGCACTCCTAGAAAGAAAGGATATTGTAGAGACATGGCTTAGGCAAAGCCTGGCGGATATTTCCAGAATCAAAGTTTCACTCTGCAGCGGAGTGTGCGTTAATATGAAACTTCCTGACAGATTAAAATGCAGAATTCCCGAGTTCGAATCTCGGTCCGGCACACAGTTTTAATCTGCCTAGAGGTTTCATATCAGCGCACACTCCATTACAGAGTGAAATTTTTATTATGGAAATATACACAACATTTGTAAAGCGCTTCAGAGAACAGAGTCACCATCCTACTGGCATAAAAACGCCAGTAAAAAGTATTAATAATTTGCAGACAGCTAATGCTCACCTATCACAATCCAAAAAGATCCACCAAGTGACTTTAAGCACAAGATACGCCACCCTTCTCACTGGAACAAATTTTTTTTGAGGTTATAATTTACGTCTAAAATTTTCGATAAAGATTTTCCATACTTGTGGTTTCCAGTAAACCTGCTATTTGAGTACATAGATTCTGACGTATATCCCGCTTACGATTTTTTTTTTTTTTCATCCTCAGTGTGTCACACTTTCTTCAACTAAACCTCTCATTTCCTCACTTTCCACCTTTCGTGTGTGAGAACGTCGGTCAGTTTCACTGAATTTCGTCTGAAGTATGTAGGTTTGGGCGATGAGATCCGCTACAGTATGACCGCGAAAATAGTGGCATACAGATTTGAAAAGATTAGCCGTCTTCGGCTGACGTCAGTCGTCGTCGGAATCCATCGATATCGGGGCCTTTGTGATCGCAGCCCATCACGTATTCGTAGCTATGTACACTTTCCCCGTTAAGAACCTCGGGCTGTTATACACATCTGCCTAGTCGGCTCGTTAGTGTAGCAAGTTAAAATTTCTACAAGACGTCCCTCTCAAAAAACGAGACTTAAAGTAAAACAAAACGATGCGAAACTGCTAAGGGGCTACCCACACAGTTACATAACGGTATAACTGCTCTTGATTAGCAGTACTCAAATGTAACAGACTCGCCCCAGATAATCTGCCGAATAATTTGATGAGTGCGTTTTGTGTAGCCTGGGATGGTGCCGAGACTAAAGCTAATGCCAGCGCCGGAGACAAGTCACAGTACTGTTCGCACGTGGTGAATTCGAGCCGAGGAACAATGCCGCTCGCGCGAATGAGGGGATGCCGAGGCACTTTGTTCTGCATTCGCTGTTTGGCGCAATTCTTTGCATTTCGACCCCGCTAGCCTCTCCTAGTGACGTAAAAGCTCCCTCGGGTCGGCATGACGTCACGGTGTCCGAATCTGCGCAGTATTGCGGACCCTTTATTCCGCTCGTTCGCTCTTTCTGTCCGCGCCCGGAGCATCGCAGATCAAAGCGCGTTCTCTCTGTCGTAATGGACTCGGACGCAATTTTCAAATTACTCGCGGAACGTAACGCCTGCCAGAGTCCGAAACAAGAGAGCGCAGCGGGATGCGTGATGTAACGCGGACGGAACGAGGAACTGACACGTCGCCAGAAGACTTCTCTCGTATGCGTACGTCTTTCAGGCAGTCGAATGGCTGCACATGAAAGGTACCTATTATTCTTGTTCAACGTTGATGGGCAAAACTCAAACGTGGCAACAAATTGCGTTGTTAACAGAAATAGGGCATAGACGGTAAACCAAGAGAAAGCTATTTTGATGTATACTAAGGCAAAAAAAAAGACGCACCACGAAGGAATTATCAGAATGGGAAGGAAATTGATAAATGCGGTGCACATGTACAGACAGACAAATAATTCAATTTCTGAAAAAATGAGTAATTTATTAAATAGAAATATCTTCACAAACGAAAATTGTGATCATTTGTTTGTACAACACACCTACTGATATCCGATACATTAGGTTAAAACCTTCGTAATGCGTCTTTTCTTCCGTAAGAGTGTAGTGTGTGGCCTGGCGCTGCTACCAGTTCGTTGCCAATCCTTCCATCTTCCTCTCCATTTCTCAACACAATCTAGTTATTGAGTATTCGCATTTTCGTCCGAGTAATATCACGACAAAGCGAATCTTTTCATCTCTGCGTATCTACTGCTACCAATTTACAATAATGGGGCGTTCAGATTCTCCGATGTAGTGTTCGTAGCCGCGCGGGATTAGCCGAGCGATCTGAGGCGCTGCAGTCATGGACTGTGCGGCTGGTCCCGGCGGAGGTTCGAGTCCTCGCTCGGGCATGGGTTTGTGTGTTTGTCCTCAGGATAATTTAGCTTAAGTAGTATGTAAGCTTAGGGACTGATGGACCTTAGTAGTTAAGTCCCATAAGATTTCACACATATTTGATGGTTCAAATGGCTCTGAGCACTACGGGACTTAACTGCTGTGGTCATCAGTCCCCTAGAACTTAGAACTACTAAAACGTAACTAACCTAAGAACATCACACACATCCATGCCCCAGGCAGGATTCGAACCTGCGACCGTTGCGGTCACGCAACTCCAGACTGTAGCGCCCAGAACCGCACGGCCACTCCGGCCGGCCATACACACATTTGAACATTTTGTAATGTTCGTTGGTCGGGGACACTTACCAAGCTCTATTAACATGAAAACTATCAAAGTTTAAAAGAAGAAATGAGCTACTCATCAAGGCAGAAAAAAATCAATCGTCGGTGTGCAGCTGGGACACAGGTAATCACTGAAACAGAGCCGGGCAATGCAGCAGGTATAGAGAGAAGTGTTGTCAGGGTGACTCCCTGGTGAACTGCAGCTATTGTTTGGTTTTGCGACACGTTTCCACTCTGGCCAACCAAGCACAGAGCTTTGGGATGGGACGAAGAACTTTCGTCAGCAGGAGGCCAGTACACTGCCCGTGCCATGAACAGTGCCTTCAGCACTCCAGCTTTCCATAAAACATGAAGATGCCACAGAATTAGCAGCTAGCCTTGGGTACAGTTCCTTAACTTTCTCAGGATCTGAGAAGTGAGGCCAGCACCGGGATGAAAAAGCGTCGATTGGTAAAACACTTGTGACGTCATGAGGTCCAGTCACGTAGAGGGAAGTATTTAGAGACGGCAGAAGGATAGAGAAGTCACTGGAGTTTTTCAACGTGACATGCTTTCTTAGTGGGATATTTTGCTGAAGAAGCAGCTATGCCATTGGTGCACAGAGAGTAGTTGTAAAATCAATGGTTGTCATGCTCTCTTGGCAGGAAGGAAAGAGCTGGCTGTTCGAATCAAATAGAGAAGACGGAACGTTGACATGGGTTGTGGTGCAGAGCACATCTCCTCAGGCTGCCGTCACTACATGAGGGGCTGGCTGCGGTTCCTACGTTCTAGTCTGGAGATGTGCGATCCTACACTCATACTTCAGAGCGCGAGAGAATGAGGCAACACAATGTTCGTCCTGTGCTGGGATTCATGGTGAGCAGTAGCAGCAGCACTGGCACGTTAGGACAATCCCTGATCATAATTTAATGTGAGTACTGGCATCTTCTACTTTTGTAGTCCTGTCTTCCTCAGTTGCGTGTAATATTGCGGTACATTGATAATTTTTACTTATGGACCGTCTGACAACAACTGAATAAAACACAATTTTAGTGCCATACGCGTTTCGCCTTTATTTTCTGCAGGGCATTATCAGTGACCTGGAATATGTACATATGTTTGCTATTTAATTTACATTTTTATCACTCTACCTATAGGTTATAAACAGTTCTGGTGCTTGGTATTTGCTATTAAGTAGTAATGTTTGAACTGTACTTACAGGTTGCGTGTACCACACCAAAACATACATGCACAGAACAAAAAAATTATATCACACCTAAAAACACACACACACACACACACACACGCACACACACACACACACACGCACGCACACATACACAACACACAAATGCATACACGAACAGATCACAGATACTACAATAATTACACTCGAAAGTTTGGCAATAACATTCGATCTTTGGCAAAAACATTTGACAGTCGGCAACAGAAACCAAAACATTGCATTGAAACAAGCGTTCAGTTCACAGTGCTGTGGAATGTGGTAAAAAAAAGCCGCAAATTGGCATTCATAAGAAGAAGAACAACACCAAAAATGCAACAGGATCATAATACGAGTATATAAGAAATTGTCCACGCAACCTGTAAGTACAGTTCAAACATTACTACTTAATAGGAAATACCAACCACCAAAACTGTTTATAAACTATAGGTAGAGTGACAAAAATGTAAATTAAATAGCAAACATATGTACATATTCCAGGCCACTGATGATGCCTTGCAGAAAATAAAGGCGAAACGCATATAGCACTAAAATTATGTTTTATTCAGTTGCTGTCAGACAGTCCATAAGTAAAAATTATCAATATACCATAATGAGTACTGGCAGTCAACTATTCGGCGTCCATCAGTGCACTGGTACATGTACGCGTTTTTCCCGGTTTAAGATTCAGGTGAGCAGTCACTGTAATCGGTCAGTACGAAAACCATGAGCTATTTCATAACATCAGTCGCAGTTTGGGAGTCCATTTTGAACTTTTGAAGTAACTTTGACAACCGTGAGATTCACTTTATTTGAAGCTCATTGTTCATTTTTTTAACTTTTTTTATTGTCAGATAGTAGGCGCATTTCTGTGTTTTTGCTTTGTTTGAATAAAGTAATGTCCTCATTCAAATCTGGTTTTTGTTAGCACCTTAAATACTTTAATTTTTTGTGTCAGGCAGTCCCCCCTTAAAGATCCACTACTGGGACCTTAATATTTCATTGTCTTAATTAATCTGTTCATGTATACTAGTTTACCTTGGGTCTTAATGGTGTGTCTGTCTCATAAGTAATTTTCTGATTCAAGTTACCACAACTCTACACTTGCGGGGCTTTGCATCTGGAACCAAAGCGACGCTTTCCATCGAAACCGTTGTCGAATGAAACATGTGTAAGTTTTGTTGAGGTCACAGACGTGGCGATTTTGAATACCTCCTATAATCGAGCGATTTACAATGTAGTGGTACTTAATGCGTTACGACTCACTTGTCAGTATGAAACTGTTGAACTGATAATTGCCTCCAGAGGAAAAAATATTAATGTTTGATGTCAACAGTAAGCTCACTGGAGACGGGGCGCGAGCATAACAGGGACGTTATACGGATAAAAATTTTTTGTGGTGCCTTCCTAAGTACTACACAAAGTAATCATCTGCATCAGGGTGTGCTTCCAACCTGATTAATATGAATGTTAAGAAAGCCACCATAGCTATGCATTTGTTAAGCTACGGCAGTTTCGTTCTATACGAAACAACTCAGGAAACGCAATGGCAGGAATGTAGAACCTCAGGATATGCTTATAGAATGAAGCCACTCGTCGCTTAAAAAATACGCTTAAAATAACTGCAGTGCTGATTCTTCTTAACAGTCGTAATAACCAGGTGTGATTTAGAGAAACCAGAGAAAACCTGCACCAGGACTACTACTCGGGATTTGAACGCTTATTTTCCCAACAAAAGTCCAGTGCCTTTTTAATCACCTCCTTCAAAGTAAGTAGAGTGCACACTTTTTGGGGACTGGCCACAAGGTCTACCACCAGTCTCTCCTGCTGCATGGTCGAGCTCAGTGACAAGGGGAGAGTGCACTAAGTAAAGTAAATCAATATCTTTGACATCGGATTTTGGTTATGCAGATAATTATCTTTCGTTTGCTAAGCATTTAGAAATGATTAAATTGTTATTTTAAAATTCGTCATAATTAATCTTCAATTACTCGCTAAGAAAACTGATTTTTCCCGAAGATTTGACATCACGGTCGGTTTGCCTAACCAGCGGACCATAGGCTTGTAGGGGCGGATTAATTTTCCGGGTCCTAATTTGATTAATCCTACAAGACTGTAAGATTACGAATATTGGCAGAGGCTATCCAGCCGTTAGCTTCAAATTCAGGCCACAGCTACTTGCTGAGGAAGGACAAGTGAGTGTCCGCCGTTCTCGCGCAAGTCGCCGCCTCTTCAGCAGTCCCGACACCAGGGCCGTCACTTCTGGCCGCTGCACACGAGAGCTCATTGCCACCGCAGTGCTGGTTAGGTGGACTGCAAGGCCCTCTTCCTGTCGGCGGAAGAGTCTACGGCTACTTGACCACAAAAGTAACGAGAGAGGACATGATCGCGCAGTTGTTAGGAGTTGATAAGAGTTCAACGGAGGCGAGCAGCTACGACGAACGTGAGTTCGGTACCAGCCGCCATCTTAGCGTCGGTGAGCATGCTTTCTGCACCGTTTGCCTCCGTGGATTGTTCCGTTCGCGAGGTTTCAGACAGTCAAATTCATCCCTGGGTTCACATTCAAAAATGGTTCAAATGGCTCTGAGCACTAAGGGACTTAACTGCTGTGGTCATCAGTCCCCTAGAACTTAGAACTACTTAAACCTAACTAACCTAAGGACATCACACACATCCATGCCCGAGGCAGGATTCGAACCTGCGACCGTAGGGGTCACGCGGTTCCGGACTGTAGCGCCTTTAACCGCACGGCCACTCCGGCCGGCTGGGTTCACATTCAGTAGCGTTGTAGTTATGCTGTTAATTGTTCAGTACGAAACAAACCGCGTACTATTTAAGTTAATATCGGACTAGTTGCTTGCAGTACCCTGCCCGGGATTCCGCTACATTTCATATTAGTGAACAAAGTTCTCTAAGTTTCCTCTCCGTGAGTCTCTCGTAGTTCAGGAGCAGGACTGTTTTAATTCAAAGCTGTTCATACAATTGAATGGTTTCCGTTTTACGCTGAAGAGCCAAAGAAAGTGGTGCACCTAACTAATATCGTTTAGGGCCCCCGCGATCACGCAGAAGTGCACAGTATACGGCATGCACTTGACTAATGTCAGAAGTAGTGCTGGAGGGAATTGACACATCGAATCCCACAGGGCTGTCCATAAATCCGTAAGCGTACCAGGAGGTGGAGTTTCTTTTGAACAGCATGTTGCAAGGCATCCCAGTTATGCTCAATAATCTTCATTTCTGGGGAGTCTGGTGTCCAACAGAAGTGTCTGAACTTCGAAGAGTGTTCCTGGAGCCACTCTGTAGCAATTCTGTACATGTGGGGCGTTGTATTGTCCTGTTGGAATTGCCCAAGTCTGTCGAGATACGCAGTGGACATGAATGGATGCAGGTGACCAGACAGAATGCTTACGTATGTATTACGTGTCAGCGTCGTATCTAGACATATCAGGGGTCCCATATCACGCCCCACACAGTTACTGAGCCTCCACCACCTTGAACAGTCCCCTGCTGACATGCAGGGTCCATTGATTCATGAGGTTGTCTCCATACCCGTACACGTCCATCCGCTCGATACAATTTGAAACGAAAGTCGTCCGACCAGGCCACATGTTTCCAGTCATCAACAGTCCAATGTCGGTGTTGACAGGCCCAGTCGAGGCGTAAAGCTTTGTGTCGTGCAGTCATCAAGGGTACACGAGTGGGTCTTCGGCTCCGAAAGCCCATATCGATTATGTTTCGTTGAATGATTCGCACGCTGACACGTTTTGATGGCCCAGCATTGAAATCTGCAGCAATTTGCGGAAGGTATGCTGTTCTGTCAGGTTAAACGATTCTCTTCAATCGTCGTTGGTCGCGTTCTTGTAGGATCTTTTTCCCGGCGCAGCGATGTGGGAGATTTGATGTTTTACCGGATTACTGATATTCACCTTACACTCGTGGAATGGTGGTACGTGAAAGTGTCCACTTCATATCTACCTCGGAGAAGCTGTGTCCCACCGGCCGAGGTGGCCGAGCGGTTCTTGGCGCTGCAGTCTGGAACTGCGCGACCGCTACGGTCGCAGGTTCGAATCCAGCCTCGGGCATGGATGTATGTGATGTCCTTAGGTTAATTAGGTTTAAGTAGTTCTAAGTTTTAGGGGACTGATAACCTCAGAAGGTAAGTCCCATAGTGCTCAGAGCCATTTTTTTTTTTTTTGCTGTGTCCCATTGCTGGTGCGCCGACTATAACACCACCTTCAAACTCATTTAAATCCTGATTACCTGCCATTGTGGCAGCGGTGACCGATCTAACAACTGTGCCAGACACTTGTGCTAAATAGGCGTTGCGGACAGCAGCGCAGTATTCTGTCTGTTTACATAATTGAATACACATGTCTACACCAGTTTTTTTGGCGCTTCAGTGTATATGTCCCGCAGCATGGAGCAATAGGATATGTCTTTCATAAATGTACAGTTATACCGGTCTATGAGACTACCTCACCAATTTATTATACACTACTGGCCATTAAAAATGTTACACCACGACGATGACGTGCTACAGACGCGAAATTTAACCAACAGGAAAAAGATGCTGTGATATGCAAATGATTAGCTTTTCAGAGTATTCACACAAGGTTGGCGCCGGTGGCGACACCTACAAGGTGCTGACATGAGGAAAGTTTCCAATCGATTTCTCATACGCAAACAGCAGTTGACCGGCGTTGCCTGGTGAAACGTTGTCGTGATGCCTCATCTAACGAGAAGAAATGCGTGCCATCACGTTTCCGGCTTTGATAAAGGTCGGATTGTAGCCTATCGCGATTGCGGTTTATCGTATCGTGACATTGCTGCTCGTGTCGGTCGAAATCCAATGACTGTTAGCAGAATATGGAATCGGTGGGTTCAGGAGGGTAATACGGAACGCTGTGCTGGATCCCAACGGCCACGTGTGACTAGCAGTCGAGATGACAGGCATCTTATCTGCATTGCTGTAACTGATCGTGCAGCAACGTCTCGATCTCTGAGTCAACAGATGGGGTCGTTTGCCTGACAACAACCATCTGCACGAACAGTTAGACGTTTGCAGCAGCATGGACTATCAGCTCGGAGACCATGGCTGCGGTTACCTTTGACGTTGCATCACAGACAGGAGCGCCTGCGATGGTGTACTCAACGACGAACTTGGGTGCATGAGTGGCAAAACGTCATTTTTTAGGATGAATCCAAGTTCTGTTTACAGCATCATGATGGTCGCATCCGTGTTTGGCGACATCGCGGTGAACGCACATTGGAAGCGTATATTCGTCATGGCCATACTGGCGTATCACCCGGCGCGATGGTATGGGGTGCCATTGGTTACACGTCTCGGTCACCTCTTGTTCGCACTGATGGCACTTTGAACAGTGGACAACCCGTGGCTCTACCCTTCATTCGATCCCTGCGAAACCCTACATTTCAGCAGGATAATGCACGACAGCATGGTGCACGTCCTGTACGGGCCTTTCTGGATACAGAAAATGTTCGACTGGTCCCCTGGCCAGCACATTCTCCAGATCTCTCACCAATTGAAAACGTGTGGTCAATGGTGGCCAAGCAACTGGCTCGTCACAATACGCCAGTCACTACTCTTGATGAAGTGTGGTAGCGTTTTGAAGCTGTATGGGCAGCTGTACCTGTACACACCATCCAAGCTCTGTTTTAGTCAATGCCCATGCGTATGAAGGCCGTTATTACGGCCAGAGGTGGTTGTTCTGGGTACTGATTTCTCAGGATCTATGTACCCACATTGCTTGAAAACGTAATCACATGTCAGTTCTAGTATAATATTTTTGTCCAATAAAATACCCGTTTATCATCTGCATTTCTTCTTGGTGTAGGAATTTTAATGGCCAGTAGTGTATATCAGAAGGAGACAGTGGCGTCAGACGATAAAAAAAGGGGGCACAAAGGGTCAGAAGGAAATGTCGGCAGAACAGGTTCGTGATGTGATGAATGTCGTGGCCGAGCGTACGTCGCGTTATCTGCTGAACCCTGACGGGGAGCCGGGAACGGTGGCTTCTGCTGCAGCGCCCCTGCAGGCCGCTCATCGAAAGTTGACCGTGCCCGCAGTATAACTTCAGCCAGCCGCGCGCTGTCCATTAGGGTTTCGGGCCTGCCACAGACAGCCACGGCCGTCGCCGCCGTCGCCCTGGAGCCTTACGCCTGGCGCGAGAAAGTTATTTACACCGGAAAGTTAAACGGAGAACGGAACGTCCCTGCCAGGCTTCGGTGCGTTTACATTTAACGCTTGTTTTTTCGTCACCTTTGACGGCAGGCTAACTTTCCACGTCCACTGCAAACAATGGAATAAAGCTGTGCCCTGCTGCAAACGACTTAACCTTTTTAACAGTGCAGAAAATGAGCCTCTTACAGCCTTGAAAAACATCCCATTATAATAATTATTATTATTACACCGAGTGAGGTGGCGCAGTGGTTACCGCACTAGACTCGCATTCGAGCGTACGACAGTTCAGACCAGCGTCCGGCCACCCGGATGAAGGTTTTCCGTGATTTCCCTAAATCGTCTAAGGCAAATGCCGGGATGATTCCTTGGAACGGCGACGGCCGATTTCCTTCTCCATTCTTCCCTAATCAGAGCTTGTGCACCCCCTCTCATTGTCGACGGGATGTTAAAGCCTAATCTCCTCCCCGCTATAAAAATTACGTACAATTTTTACAGGCCCAGAGTGTGATTGTGCCAACGTCCTTGCCGCAGTGGTAACACCGGTTCCCGTCAGATCTACGAAGTTAAGCACTGTCGGGCTGGGCTAGAACTTGGATGGCTGACCATCCGGTCTGCTGAGCGCTGTTGGCATGCGGGGTACACTCAGCCCTTGCGAGGCAAACTGAGGAGCTACTTGATTGAGAAGTAGCGGCTCTGGTCCCGTAAAATGACAAAACGGCCGGGAGAGCGGTGTACTGACCACACGCCCCTCCATATCCGCATCCAGTGACGCCTGTGAGCTGAGGATGACACGGCGGCCGATCGGTACCGTTGGGCCTCCATGGCCTGTTCGGTCGGAGTTCAGTTTTAGATTGTGATTGCAGTAGTCGAAGGACATGAAGGGGAAACGGTAGTTGAGAAGGGAGGGAAACAGTGTCGTCGCCTTCCCCCCCCCCGATGTTATTTAACCTGTACATTCAGCAAACAGTAGAGTTATGTGGAAAGGCGATAAAGTTCAAGGAGAACAAATAAAAGCTGTAATATTGTAATAATACAATAATGCTGAAATGTTTATGTTAATGGCTACAAGCCGAAATTGTGATAGTTAATCCAGAAGCAAATAAAGTGACAGTTAAATAGCGAATGGATTACCATTTACACAGTTCTAAATGACTGTTAAAATTTACGGTGAACCTGGGGTCAGGTCGATAGACTTGTACGAAACTAGGAACCGTAGAAGAGCGTAAAGTTATGGTTATGACGTCTAAACGAATTCCCCAATTACATTTTTCTATATTCAGCTACGACATTTGTTGTTGATCCTTCGTGATTCTACAAATGTACTAAGCAAAGGGGTAAATCCTGCCTGTGTTCAATAGACTTTTTTTTTTTTAGAGACATGAAGGATTTAAGTGCCACGGTGAATTGCGTTGGAAATAATCGTCGAGGAGCGATCCCCATGGAGACCCTTACCTCTGGCGATAAGAGGTCAGTTGCTCATCTGCTACAGCATCCCAGAATATTCGACTTAGTGCTGGAGGAACCAGTGGACGGAAAACCCCAGAATGTGGATCTCGAGGACTAACCACACACAACAGAGCCGTGCCTAGTAAAGGAATGTTCAAAGTAACGTTCAGGTTGATGGTAGCTTAAGCAAAGTATCAAGTATGTTGTGTGCTGTAGGTATTATAACACTAAGGGTTACTACCGCGAAACAAAGTCCCCGACAATGTTTCTCCCTCGAAAGGAGTTAAGGAATAGGACTTCGTTTCGTAACCAGATACATTACTTATTGACAGGGAGGAGCAGCTGTAGTAGCGTTGATTGAACCAATGTTATTAAAGTTGTAAAGTAAAATTGTAATCATGTAAATGAAAAATGATCGCCAGCCTAATTAGGCAAGTGATTCCAAGCAAATATACTGTAATCAAGAAAACTAACTGCTGTATGTGACTTTACCATTTTATAAATGGGATTAGCAAGTATTGGTAAGCAGCACAGACGAAAGTTTAAAATTTTTTGGCAACAAAATGTCTCCCACTAACGTGCACTGTCTGTACCAAAGCAAAAAAGATAACGTTCATTGCACAGTACCACTTAATAAGCGAGAAATACAGTTGATTTGGACATGAGGTGGCTTTAACCATTTATTCCCGCCTACTTTTTTCCCCTGCGGAGTGACTTCCCCCCAGGTTTTACATTCGGTACGGTCCTAGTACCTTCTCCAAGAACAGATTTTGCACACACTACTTAAAGATGTAAATGTTATAAAAGAACATAGTTTCAAAAGATAAATTCACAAATCAGTTCTTGTTAAATAACTTTAGAGAAAATAAAAGCAGTTATTTCTAAATGTGATAGTCAAAGAACATTGAAACACAAATACTGCACTGAAGAGCCAAACGAACTGATACACCTCCCTAATATCTTGTAGGACCCCCGCGACCACGCAGAAGTGCCGCAACACGACGTGGCATGGACTCGACTAATGTCTGAAGTAGTGCTGGAGGGAATCGATACTATGAATTCTGCAGGGCTGTCCATAAATCCGTAAGAGTACAGGGGGTAGAGATCTCTTCTGAGCAGCACGTTTCAAGGCATCCAAGATATGCTGAATAATGTTCATGTCTGGGGTTCAAATGGCTCTGAGCACTATGGGACTTAACTTCTGAGGTCATCAGTCCCCTAGAACTTAGAACTACTTAAACCTAACTAACCTAAGGACATCATACACACCCATGCCCGAGGCAAGATTCGAACCTGCGACCATAGCGGTCGCGCAGTTACAAATTGAAGTGCCACCCCGGCCGACTCATGTCTGGCGAGTTTGGTGACCAGCGGAAGTGATTAAACCCAGAACAGTGTTCCTGGAGCCACTCTGTAGCAATTCTGGACGTGTGGGGTGTCGCACTGTCCTACTGGAATTGCTCAAGTCCGTCGGAATGTACAATGGGCATGAATGGATGCAAGTGATCAGATAGGATGCTTACGTACGTGCCACCTGTCAGAGTCAGACGTATCAGGGCTCCCATATTACTCCAACTGCACAAGCTCCACACCTTACAGAGCCTCCACCAGCTTAAACAGTCCCCTGCTGACATGCAAAGTCCATGGATTCATGAGTTTCTCTCCATACCCGTACACGTCCGTCCGCTCGATACAGATTGAAACGAGGATTGTTCGACCAGGCAACATGTTTCCAGTCATCAACAATCCAATGTCAGTGTTGATGGGACCAGGTGCGGCGTACAGCCTTGTGTCGTGGAGTCATCAAGGGTACACGAATAGGCCTTCAGCTCCGAAAACCCATATCGATTATGTTTCGTTGAATGGTTCGCACGTTGACACTTGTCGATGGCCCAGTATTGAAACCTGTAACAACTTGCAGAAAGGTTGCACTTCTGCCACCTTGAACGATTCTCTTCAGTCGTCATTCGTTCCGTTCCTGCAGGAGCTTTTTCCGGCCATAGCGATGTCGGAGATTTGATGTTTTACCGGATTCCTGATATATTCACGGTACAGTCGTGAATTAGTCATAAGGGAAAATCCCCACTTCATCGCTACCTTGGAGATGCTGTGTCCCATCGCTCATGTGGCGACTCTAATACCACGTTCAAGCTCATTTAAATCTTGATAACCTGCCATTGTAGCAGCAGTAACAGATCTAACAACTACACCAGACTCTTCTCTTATACAGGCGTTGCCGACCATAACGCCGTATTCTTCTGTTTACATATCTCTGTATTTGAATACCAACTTCTTTGCCGTTTCTGTGTAAATTAGCATAAGAAAGCATAGAATTGCGCGAAACAAATACAGTCGATATTGTGCATAAGTGTTACGATATCTAGACACAAAAGAGTTTAAGCTAAGATACGATGAGACGAAGAACAGAAAATGAGGTGAAAAACAGACGGCTTGAAAAACGAGAGTAAGAAGTTACCTCACTAGTGGCACATGAGGCGCGTTCCGATCGTGACAACTAGTCTCCAGCAGAAGGCAAGAGAAATGACAAAGCACTGGACCATTGTTCAGCTAAACAACCAGCGTATCTCCTGCGTCGACAAAAGTGGCGAACTTGAAAGGGTAGTTAAGTCGTCAGACGATTGTCCTTGCTAAGTAGGTCAAGAAAACCGTAATCGCAGTGAAAGTGCATAGTGAACAGTAGTGAAAAGATGGCCGTAAACGCAGTCAGCGCGTTTCCTTCGGCACCTGAGCCTAGTGCTCCTGCGCAGCTCAAGTGTAGCTCGCAGATGCCAGCAGGAAGTTGCAGGCGAGGCGGATCTCTTCCGCGACCGACGTTGTGCCGTCTCCCGTCGCAGCAGCCACGCTCACATTAATTATTCATGAGCGCGCAAGACTGTCTCCCATCTCGTGGCGAGAGAGCCAGTCATCAGATACGCTGACTTGGCAGTTTCTACTCAAACTTTCGTATCGAAACTCTTCCCTCTAATCAGCTTTGCGCCAGGCGTATCGGCATGGCTATTGGAGCAAATCCGTTTCAGGTTGTTCGGTTCCAGCCCAATCTGCAACATTCGCCGTAGTGATCTAACTACAGCCAAAGAGTCTTCTCCTGTATTAGTTTATCAAATGGCAGTACGGCGAGTGACGTTAATCCTCCCTCACTCTTCCCTGTACATTTTCAGGCGGACAAACTTTCGAAATTACAGTAGTTACAATTTTCAACAACAGAGGGCGCTGCAAGTGATGTGAAAGATATAGAAGACAACGCAGTCTGTGGGTGCGCCATTCTGTACGTCGTCTTTCTGCTGTAAGCGTGTGCTGTTCACAACAGGCAAGTGTGCTGTGGACAACATGGTTTATTCCTTAGAACAGAGGATTTTTCTGGTGTTGGAATTCCACCGCCTAGAACACAGTGTTGTTGCAACAAGACGAAGTTTTCAACGAAGGTTTAATGTAACCAAAGGACCGAAAAGCGATACAATAAAGGATCTGTTTGAAAAATTTCAACGGACTGGGAACGTGACGGATGAACGTGCTGGAAAGGTAGGGCGACCGCGTACGGCAACCACAGAGGGCAACGCGCAGCTACTGCAGCAGGTGATCCAACAGCGGCCTCGGGTTTCCGTTCGCCATGTTGCAGCTGCGGTCCAAATGACGCCAACGTCCACGTATCGTCTCATGCGCCCATAGCTGCACGAAACACATTCGCTAACGATATAGTGCACAGGATTGATGACGGCGATATGCATGTGGGCAGCATTTGGTTTACTGACGAATCTTATTTTTACCTGGACGGCTTCGTCCATAAACAGAACTGGCGCATATGGGGAACCGAAAAGCCCCATGTTGCTGTCCCATCGTCCCTGCATCCTCAAAAAGTACTGGTCTGGGCCGCCATTTCTTCCAAAGGAATCATTGGCCCATTTTTCAGATGCGAAACGATTACTGCATCACGCTGTCTGGACATTCTTCGTGAATTTGTGGCGGTACAAACTGCCTTAGACGACACTGCAAACACCTCGTGGTTTATGCAAGATGGTGCCCGGCCACATCGCACGGCCGACGTCTTTAATTTCCTGAATGAATATTTCGATGATCGTGTGATTGCTTTGGGCTATCCGAAACATACAGGAGGCGGCGTGGATTCGCCTCCCTATTCGCCAGACATGAACCCCTGTGACTTCTTTCTGTGGGGACACTTGAAAGACCAGGTGTACCGCCAGAATCCAGAAACAATTGAACAGCTGAAGCAGTACATCTCATCTGCATGTGAAGCCATTCCGCCAGACACGTTGTCAAAGGTTTCGGGTAATTTCATTCAGAGACTACGCCATATTATTGCTACGCATGGTGGATATGTGGAAAATATCGTACTATAGAGGTTCCCAGACCGCAGCGCCATCTGTTGTTGACAACTGTAACTACTGTAATTTCGAAAGTTTGTCTGCCTGAAAATGTACTGTTGTCCCAAGCATATTGCAACAAACGGTGTATTTCTATCGCTGCTCGTTTAGTTTTTATTACCGTTTCAAATATACCGGTCATTTTTGAAACACCCTGTAATAAAACAGTTACTTTTAGTATAAATTAAAGTAGGTGGAGCCGCAGCCATTTGTAACAATAGTAAGTGGTACAAACATAAACTGTATCGATATGCCTTCCAGGAGGTATAAGAACGAATGTGTACAGATGAACAGAGGGGAAGGAGTAGATGGACAGTGAGGTGGGGAGGATGAGATAGATAGAGAATTGAGGGAGAAAGAGATGGAGAGTGAGAGGAGGGAGGTTGAGATGGACAGATAGAGTAGAGGAGGAAGTTGGCAGAGAATGGGGAAGAAGAGATGCACACACACACACACACACACACACACACACACACACACACACACAGAGGGGATGAGAGGGTGGACAAGAAGGAGGAAGAGATGGACAGGGGGTGACCAGGAGGATGCGGACAGAGAAAGGGGAGGAGGAGATGGACAGAGAGAGGTGGAGGAGATGTTTGCAATACATGTGCTGTTTGTGTCGATGACTGAAGCCACGAGTAAATGACTAGTTCCTTCTAAAAAATATCGTGGGGTAATATATCCTAACCAGCCCTGGGAATGGGTTGGAGTGTAAAGATGTGACAAGTATTAGTATCAAATCCATGTTGTTCAGGGTCGCTAGACTCCTTGGTGACAGTCACGATGAAATCTTTCACCCCAAGACTTTGGGGAATAGGGCAGCGAGGGCGCAAAGAATGTAACATGTTAGAATATCTCTGTAATGTCTGAATGAATTTCTACCAAAGTTGCAGATATATCACTTGCAACCTGGATAAATTTACTGTTACAGTAAAGCACCCTTAACACCCCTATGGCTGAAGGTTTTGGAGAAAACATCGTGATGTAAAAATGTAACTCGGGGGCGCTTGGAGCAATTTCAACCAAGTTTGGTATATACATGACTCATTGTTTGCATAAAAAAATACTGCAAGAGTAAGATACCCATGGTACTGCTTGGAGTGGAGATGATGATGATGAGAAGTATGACATGCAGAAACATCCGAAAATGACCTATTTGTATTTTTTCCCTGTAATTAGTTGATCTGTAATACTTTGAATGTATGAAGCGCGATCTGTGTTTTCATCTGTGTTGTTCAACGCATCAACCACACCTTGTTTCGGGGCCAAATATCATGCCACATGGTTTAATACCACAAGTACGAGAGTGTGCTGAAAAATAATGCCTCGGAATAAATTATCCACATAATGTCTGTCATGCATTGCAGCCTAGATGTCAGGCGTCACCAAACCTTTTCATCCCCACCCTGAACCTTATGGGGTCCTTATTCCCATCCCCCTTCCGCCCCAGTACTTCTTCCCAGATATTAAGTAGTACGTCTACCACACACACACACACACACACACACACATCTTTATTTAAGTATATGCTTATACAAATATCTAGTCATGTACACATAAAATCTGAGTGTAATTTCTCCAGATGTTCCTGTATGAAGCTTCTTTCACATCACAGAACCTTCGTAGGTGTGAGGAAACCAATTCATCAAAGTTTCATCATAACCGGATGAATGTTCTGCGAACGTAAATAGGATGAAGAAGCATATATCATTTTTATGTATGGCGTTAGATGGTACCAGCACCGAAGCCTAGGCTGTTGCAGCTTCTAGCTTTTTTGACGGTCTAGAAAAAGTATCAGAGTGTTGCGAGGCTCGCAGGTGGCAGCCACTCGGCGAGCGGCGAGCCGACTAGCGAGAGCGGCTGTCACTGCAGCACCAAGTGGTCTGCAATTACCCGCGCGGCTGATAGTGGCTGGTTGGCTGGATGGCTGGCTGCTCTCAAACCGAAACGTGACATTCGGCGACGCGCGCTCGCGGAATGCCGATGGGGCAAAGCGCGCCGTTGCGTTGTCGCGCCCCGCTCTCGTCCAAAGCCGACCTCGCACCATCGGTCCCAAAGAGGTCCAAATGTTAGCCAACAGAGGGAAACATGCGCAGTGAAAACAGATTTCTCGCATTGCTGTTATACCCCACTTTAGCTCGGTTACGCTCCTATTCTTCCCGACTGCTCTTTGGTTCTCCTCTGACTACATATACAGGTAGGAAATCTTGCAGGAGGAATGCTAAACATTTTAGATGGTGATAGTATAGAGTAATACGATTAAAATCGTACAAATAATTGAGAATAAAATTCCGTCGTCAGTTGCAAATATGTTTTTATTTCGCTTAATCGGTTTCAACAATTTAATTTGTCATCTTCAGATGCCTAGATCTATATCTATAGACAATGGCTATTCATCTACAACAATCACCCAGAATATGCACACGTTTGGACATATGATGCCATTATGATTCTATTAAGAGCCGGCCAGTGTGGTCGAGCGGTTCTAGGCGCTGCAGTCTGGAACCGCGCGACCGCTACGGTCGCAGGTTCGAATCCTGCCTCGGGCATGGGTGTGTGTGATGTCCTTAGGTTAGTTAGGTTAAAGTAGTTCTAAGTACAAGGGGACTGATGACCTCAGAAGTTAAGTTCCATACTGCTCAGAGCCATTTGAACCATTTTTCTATTAAGAAAATACTGACATATGCTAAACCAATACCAAGCAAATTTCTGTAATATACTTCTTATACCACACACAAATATATAGTCAAGGCCTGAAAATTTACAATATCCGTAATTCTGTAGGCTTCTGAAGATGACAAATCGATCTGTCGAAACCAGTAAAGCGAAATAATATATTTACAACTGACGACTGAATTTTATTTTGAAATATACACTACAGTTGGTGAAAATCACAAACATGAATAAAATAATAAATCATTCCATATAACGTTTGTTCAGTTTTTATTCATTGCAGAGATTCAGTTGTTATGACGTAACCCAAGCAAACACTCAAACGTGTTAACAAAGACAAATTATTAAATTCAGAATTGATTTTCGTGAATTCCACCTCCGACTTCAACGCACTTTCGAATTCTCTTGACGATACCACATGATGCTCTTCTGAGGTCGTCTTGGTGTTCTTTTTAGAGGGCAGTATTAGCCATTACCCGAGCGATCAATTCGTTTTTTGTGTTTAATTTTTCTTTGTAGATGGCGCCTTTCAACCGGCCCCACAGGCAAAAATTTAAAGAGCCAATATCCGTGGACCTTGGTTGCCAAGAAAGTGACCATATTTACCGATCCCTCCGGGGAATCTTGGTTTTAAACAATAAATTATGTGTCATGTGCCGAGTGAAATATGCACGTTCCCGTCATGCTGGAAGAACACAGGCAACCTTGTAACCAAAGGAACCTTTTCCTATAATGGTGGAAGGTCGTTTTCAAGGAAGTCTAGATAACGTGACCCTGTAAGATCACAAGAGCCCCAATCAATTGAGCACCTATCATACCACACCAATCATTTATAGAGACGTTTTCTTGATGATGTCTCCAAATTGGGCACGTGGGTTTTCGTTGAACCATCGATGTGAGTCACGGGTCTTATTGATACCGTCACGAGTGCAAAGACACTGTGTCAGTTAACACCATTACCAGAATTACACTGTGATCTGAAATTAACCAATAAAAAGGTGTTAAATGACGAGGATAAAGGTCGTGCATACATAATGTCCGCCGTATTCTTATACGTAGAACACCGATAAATGTAAAGATTTTGCGTGTGGTTGTTCACGGACTACATTAAACCAACTGAACGATGTCCTCCAATGCATACACACACTGTTCATTTGCACGTTCAGTTGAAACATGACTGCTGAACATTACACCAGTCAAACCAAAGCAAACAATTTTGGATCTGGTGATCTTCACTTACGAAATGGCCTACTGTACTCTATGTAAGAAGCAGCAGCGTTTCATTACAAAAACCCGTATACAAAATGGTTCAAATGGCTCTGAGCACTATGGGACTTAACTTCTGAGGTCATCAGTCCCCTAGAACTTATAACTAATTAAACCTAACTAACCTAAGGACATCACACACATCCATGCCCGAGGCAGGATTCGAACCTGCGATCGTAGCGGTCGCTCGGTTCCAGACCGTAACGCCTAGAACCGCACGGCCACTCTGGCCGGCCCCGTATACAAATACCATGTCGACATAATAAGGATTTGTAAATAGGTTCCTGCTACAACAATGCAGAAGAATTGGCTAACGAAGCCGCAGTCACAGCTGAAAAATTCAGTTACGTAAACTCAAGCTCAGCTTCACAACTTGAAATTCAAAACAAAAATTTAGCTGTCGCTAAAATACCATTGAACAAAATTGTCAGTTATGCTCAGTTCGGACTTGGAAGGTTCGTGTACACAGACCCAGAAGAAACACAAATAAATGGCATACATTTATTTAGCCGCGCGGGATTAGCCGAGCGGTCTAGGGCGCTGCAGTCATGGACTGTGCGGCTCGTCGCGGGAGAGGTTCGAGTCCTCCCTCGGGCATGGGTGTGTGTGTTTGTCCTTAGGATAATTTAGGTTAAGTAGTGTGTATGCTTAGGGACTGATGACCTTAGCAGTTAAGTCCCATAAGATTTCACACACATTTGAACATTTTTTGAACATTTATTTAATAGTAAAATAGAAATAAATATGTAAGTGAAACAAACAACTATACCATATCCTAGCTTGCACAGCTGAAAAATTCAGTTACGTAAACTCAAGCTCAGCTTCACAACTTGAAATTCAAAACAAACATTTAGCTGTCGCTAAAATACCATTGACAAAATTGTCAGTTATGCTCAATTCGGACTTAGAAGGTTCGTGTACACAGATCCAGAAGAAAGACAAGTAAAAGGCATACATTTATTTAATAGTAAATTACAAAAAAATATGTAAGTTAAACAAACAACTATACCATATCATAGCTTGCACATTTTACAACAAATTCAAATGATACTGACGCTGCAGGTGCAACGGATGACGTAGCCTTCACAATCAAACGCCGCCCAGAGCCTTCCTGACAGCTGCCCTTAGAAATACATTTACAAATTCAAGGCTCAGAAGAAATCTCAAACTCGTATGTAAAACGTCTGCAGAACGTAGCAATAACAGATGAATTAGGTAGTAACGCCGCAATTCAAAAACCAGAAAGTCATTTTAAAAGGATCAAAACTTACTCTGCGAATCTTGCCGCAATAGAAAAAACTATGATTAATAAAACTTTGCAATCAGTAAGTGAATCATATTATCTATACTAAAAGAACTGCGATAAAAGTGCCATGACTTAAAAGAAAATTAAAATTCTCTGAACAGGAAAATCCTAAAGAAACTTTCTTTAAAACAGATCTTCGAATACCAAGGTTAAACAAATTCAAAATCTATTTAAATCTTTACTTACTTCAAAACACAACCATGAAGAAATAATGTATTACTCATGGCAACGAGTGGCAATTAAAGAAAAATTGCCGCCACCAGAATAAGTGAGCTAGCAAAACATTACACTAAACAAACCACATAATGAAACACGAAGCCATTTTTTGCCCTTCTTAAAACATAAACAAAATTCTTAAGCGTGCGGGCGCCTTGTTCCCACTGAATATACAAAACTTCAAGACACAGTCACGAACCGCAGATTCATGCAAGTAAATGAGCCACTTGTCCCAACGCAAGCCAAAACTGTTTGCATGCAAACATAACGCTTACCTTTTCATGCATTGCTTGTTCTCCGCCATACAGATCCATCAGTGATGTGCTGAGAAGCATCTACAATCAGCAACTAGTATAGGCAGTGCCTAGCAGCTATGTCTGTTCCGCCCGATCGCACACAGATAACACCTGTGCTAGCGGACCGTATTCGGCAACCGTACACTACGGTTACCGTCGCCGGTCCCCTCCAAGGTGCTCTGTGTCGATCAACAAACAGGGCTGTTGCTAGGTGTTTTACCGCCTTATGAGAGAATTGGAAAATGACGCTCCCTCTTTTTTACTAGCATCGGTCTCCCTGATCCCCCCTCCATCACCTTCAACAACCAACGGCACAACAATGCAATACCACACTTTTAATTATTAAACTAAAGTGGCCAGTCCTCCTCATTGTCTCGGGACAGTCTTCATTTTCATTCTATGTCCTCAACTGCTACAAAAATGTCCTCAGTTTCTTATTTTTTCCTCAATTTTTGAAATTTCCCAAAATAATTGCAATAGGAAAAATGTAGTTAATATTTAAAACTAGAGTTGAACTGCACATACCAGTGAATTCAAATTTGACACTAATTACGCATTTAATTGCAAGGAAATAGACAAGTGAAGGTGAGGAACTATATTCTGGTACCATTGAATCTTTCCTATGCTGATGGGAGACACTGAGAAGCATCAGGGTAGATCGTCTGAATAATCGTGGTGTTATTTCGTTCCTGTTTTTATTGAAACATTTTTAGAACGAGGAATAAATCTTATGTTCTACAACTTTTACTAGCCGCAGTGGTCTAAGCGATTGCCTTCTGATGACTCGTTCGACATGGTCCAGGTTCGAATTCCGGTGATTGATGGATTTTGTGGTTGTCTAAAGTCACTAGCCCTTTACGTTGTTTCCATTTCATACTCGGTAGCAGCTGCTTTAGTTTTGAAGTTGGTAGAGACAGTGTGTTTACTTTCGTCAAAGCAAGCAAAGATTTATTGAGTAACTGTTCCGTATGCTTTCGAATATAATTCGGTATTTTAATTTTTCCTATTTGCCATCTTTTCTCTTCATTTGCTCAATGTTTTTCTCTTTTTGGTTTGAAATTAATTTTTTTTCGCCATTTTTCACCCCAAATATTTTGTCGCCCTAGATGGCCGTCAAGTCTCTCCTAGTGGTAGAAACGGCCCCGCCAACAAACGACGACTACGAATCCATAAGCTGGAGCGACGGCGCACAGCCGGCTCCAGCTGTTCCCTCGAACTCGGAGAACAACAACTGTCTTTTCCCTTTAAAATAATTTTGTTCTTTTTGAGGACCTAGTGGGAATGGCCAGCTGATCCTTTTTCCACGCACAGAGCAGTATTCGGTTTCGTGTGAAGTGATATAGAAGGCTTTTGCTCGACAGTCAGCCAGCCACGTGAATATTGAGGGACGCCAGACATAGATAGATAGAGCGGGTTTCGGTGGGTGATGGGGGGGGGGGGGGGGGAGAGAGGTGTGGAAACCAGCGCGCGACCTCCGCCCTACTCAGGAAAGCGATGGCCACCGATGGGATTAATTATGCGACTCTCAGAGAGAAAACCGCCTGCGCGTCGCAGTAATAATCCGCTGCCTCTGTAATGGGCTGCTAATTAACTGCACGGTTCCTGCATCAGCTGCCCCCCCGCGGCCGTATTTAGGCAGCGAGTGGGTTCAGTACACTTCCAGTGACGTGTCAAACCCGTCGCCCGTCACAAGCAGAATTAAAAGCCTGTGATGCCGTTTGACGCGGCGCCTCGTGGAGCGCCAATTTCGCACAATGCCGTTACTATAATGTCAGCTTCCCAGTCCGTCCATCTCAATACAAGTTTCCCCAAATCAAGAGAATGGCGGGACGGTGGCTGATGGAAGGGGGGCATTAATAAAGTCTGGGAATTCACACTTCGTGGACAATGCTTCAGTGTCACCCCAAATCCCACTGACTTGTTAGGTAGGTGGTTCTTACCCGGTCAGCGATTGTCGCCTGGCAGTAGGATATTATACACTACTGGCAATTAAAATTGCTACACCACGAAGGGGACGAGCTACAGAAACACTTAAATCTGTATTCAACGTTAGCACACTTCTCGTCTTCAGAAACGTTTTCTCGCCATTGCCAGTCTACGTTTCATATCCTCTCTACGTCGGCTATCATATTAATTTAATGCCCAAATAGCAAATTTCATCTCTGCAAAGCTCATCTACTACTTTTAGTGTCTCGATTATTTATCGAATTCCCTAAGCCTCACCAGGTTTTGGAAATGTGGAAATTTGTGGTAAGATCGTACGGGCTAAACTGCCAAGGTCATCGGTCTCTAGGCTTACACATTACTTAGTCTAACTTAAACTAACTTACGCTAAGGACAACACACACACCCATGCCCGAAGGAGGACTCGAACCTCCGTCGGGAGGAGTCACGCGAACCGTTACAAGACGCCTCGGACCGCGTGGCTACCCCGCGCGGCGTCACCACATTTAATTCGACAACAATACAATTTTTTCTCTTATTGATGTTCTTCTTATATTCAACTTTCAAGGTGCTGTCCATTCATTCAGTTGCTCTTCCAAGTCCTTTGCTGTCTCAGAGAGAATTACGATGCCATCAACAAACTACAAAGTTTTACTTTCTTCTCGCCGAACTTTAATTCATATTCCAAATTTTTCTTTGCCTTCCTTTACTGCTCGCTCAGTCTACGACACAGTCTCACTCGCTTCTCAACCACTGTTTCCGTATAACATGGATAAACTGAAGCTAAAATTCTGAGCGATGTGACTGCCAGTCAGTAAAAGACTGAAGCTAGATTTCGATATGACGGGTTGGAGTTTGCCCTCGTTAGCCAGCAGCACGGTTGGGTCCTTCTGCTGGCAGGATCGGTAGTTCCCTGTAGATCGGCTCAGTCAAGGCCGGCGGGTAGCGGCCGGTAGCGGCCGCATCTCTGAGTCACGGAACCGGAATCTGTAAATGGCCGACGCTCGCCAAGTACGGCGCTCCAAGTTTCCTTTCGTCAGGGAGTGCCCGGCAGCCGCCAATCCGCTCCACTTCTTGCCCTGCGGCCTCGTACCGCTCTGTCGCTGCGGTCCAGCGCACGAGCCGACTGCCAGATACTCCACATGGCAGCGCGCAGTTGGCTCAGACGACAACATACTGCGTGGTTATACACTACTGGCCGTTAAAATTGCTACACCAAGAATAAATGCAGATGATAAACGAGTACTCATTAGACAAATATATTATACTAGAACTGACATGTGATCACATTTTCACGCTATTTGGGTGCATAGATCCTGAGAAATCAGTACCCGGAACAACCACCTCTGGCCGTAATACCGGCCTTTATACGCCTGGGCATTGAGTCAAACAGAGCTTGGTTGGCGTGTACAGGTACAGCTGCCCATGCAGCTTCAACACGATACCACAGTTCATCAAGAATAGTGACTGGGGTATTGTGACGAGCCAGTTGCTCGGCCACCATTGATCAGACGTTTTCAATTGGTGAGGGATCTGGAGAATGTGCTGGCCAGGGTAGCAGTCGAACATTTTCTGTATCCAGAAAGACCCGTACAGGACCTGCAACATGCAGTCGTGCATTATCCTGCTGAAATGTAGGGTTTCGCAGGGATCGAATCAAGGGTAGAGCCACGGGTCGTAACACATATGAAATATAGCGTCCACTGTTCAAAGTGCCGTCAATGCGAACAAGAGGTGACCGAGACTTGTAACCAATGACACCCCATATCATCACGCCGGGTGATACGCCAGTATGGCGATGACGAATACACGCTTCCAATGTGCGTTCACCGCGATGTCGCCAAACACGGATGCGACCATCGTGATGCTGTAAACAGAACCCGGATTCATCCGAAAAAATGACGTTTTGCCACTCGCGCACCCAGGTTCGTCGTCGAGCACACCATCGCAGGCGCTCTTGTCTGTGATGCAGCGTCAAGGGTAACCGCAGCCATGGTCTCCGAGCTGATAATCCGTGCTGCTGCAAACGTCTAACTGTTCGTGCAGATGGTTGTTGTCTTGCAAACGTCCCCATCTGTTGACTCAGGGATCGAGACGTGGCTGCACGATCCGTTGCAGCCGTGCGGATAAGATGCTGTCATCTAGACTGCTAGTGATACAAAGCCGTTGGGATCCAGCACGGCCTTTCGTATTACCCTCCTGAACCCACCGATTCTATATTCTGCTAACAGTCATTGGATCTCGAACAACGCGGGCAGCAATGTCGCGATACGATCAACCGCAATCGCGATAGATTACAATCCGACCTTTATCATTGTCGGAAACGTGATGGTACGCATTTCTCCTCCTTACACGAGGCATCACAACAACGTTTCACCAGGCAACGCCGGTCAACTGCTGTTTGTGTACGAGAAATCGATTGGAAACTTTCCTGATGTCAGCAGCTTGTAGGTGTCGCCACCGGCGCCAACCTTGTGTGAATGCTCTGAAAAGCTAATCATTTGCATATCACAGCATCTTTTTCCTGTCGGTTAAATTTCGCGTCTGTAACACGTCATCTTCGCGGTGTAGCAATTTTAATGGCTAGTAGTGTAATTAAATTGCAGGTCCAGTGTGGGCAGAACTTGGTAGTCACTCTAATGCGTTAATGGGGAGCCGATTTACGCTGTAAAAAAATTAGTTAATTTTGGCCACCAGGTACAAATCTACCGCTATACAGCACTTCCTCGACGTCTCCAGTGCTCATACTGAACAAATTGTGCGAATGGCTGCTAATAATAACAGCAACATTATACCTTTCTCACTTGTTTGACACTTGCTACCCACGTCCCATTCCTAATTCATTACACATGGAAACATTTCTACACTTTTTTCTTGTCTTCACAGCGCTAGATTTGCTCCCAGTGCCCAAAGTTGGGAAATTTTTTTTTCAGCGTAAATCGGTTCCGCATTGCCGCATTAGAATATCTACGAAGTTCCGTTGCCATGCGATAACTGCAGCCCACACTGGTCCTCTGCGAGTGACTGCACTTAAATTATAACCACCCGGTACCTCCGCACGTAAGCTTCTGAGCATTAATCATACAGTTTATAGCAGTCAACACCGAACACCTCTTGTGTTTCATAATTTAGTCACGTTAGAGAAAGATGGAGACTCATGCGGACACTTTCTAGGGAGATAAGAGTTACTGAAATACGAAGAAAAGGGAGGTAACGAAGAAAATAATGTACAATGATAAACTTGAAGGTTCTCGCTTTAGTAAGTACAGGAAGAAGATATCAATTAAATTTTGTTTCCCTTGTGGGGGCTACGTATTGCGGGGCATTTTAGTTTGCACGTCTTCTTAATGAAGTCAAATACGCGTGCGTGTTTTTAAATGGACAAGCTGTGTACCAAGCCGTCGTGACACTTTTGTACATTTTGTAACAGAAGGAAATGATTGGCAACATGTTAAATATTTATGAGTAATCTGCTCCTTCATTTTCAACAGTTGAGTTATAAGCAACTGAATTCAAACTTGCGTGTATCTCTTTTGACTGAGGTTCTCATGCAGAATGCCTCGAAGTTGCAAATATAAATAAAACTTGACGAAAGACCAGACTATGATATTGGTGAAAGGCGATTAAATGTGTGTAAAATAGAGGGCACCTTATGTGTAATAAGGAACAAAACGGTACATCTGACATTAAGAAATAACTACGTGAAAGCTTTGCGCAAGGTGGCTATCGGGTTAGTTAAATATTGCACAAAACCAAAACAAATGTTTCAGTAATGTTTGGACCGTTTTAAAAAGAATACAAGCGATTCTAGCGCTGATTTGTAGCTGTGAACTAGATGAGGACTCATGACATTGAACAGCACTCAGAACAACGGCTGAAATCGGCTTCATATGCCGCTAAGATTATGGGTAGTGTTTTACAGGCTGCAACAGGAATCTTCCGTTACTGAGTACCTTTGAAAGTGTTTAATGACAACTGACAAGTGTTAAAGTAAACTACTCGGCCTACTCGTTGAGGAAAAGTATATGTGAGAATAAGCATAGTTTCAAAAGAAATAAAAGCACATTTCGTCAGAACAATGTAGCTACCCGAATTGTACTTTGGCTACGGGGAAAGAGAAAGATTTGGAGTACTAAATGTCGAATCCTTGTCGTCATATTTGGCATTCATTGACTTCCTCCTACATCAACGTCTAAAAAAATTGCGGCTGGAAAACTTTTCGACTCCAGTGAAGAGGATACGTCAACCACTGATTAATTGCGGATCTTCCTGAACCTGAGTTGTTCACAGAGACAAAAGGAAAGAATGACTACACTAAAGTGCATTTATTACCTAAAAACAAGGTAGCTTCAGTCTTTTTCATCTCGCCCTTGTTGCGTAAATACCACTGTTTGGCTGAGAATATAGAGAAATAACATTCGGAATTCGGTAAAGGTTTGTTCCACCTATGATGGTATACAAATAACAGGTGGGCCACAGAAGCACAAAAATAAATTGATTATAAAATACGTGTCCGATATCAAAAAATTTTGTGCATGGCTGCACGTTCAGAGACCGTGAATAGTTACAATTGAAAGAAAAACAGCTCTCTCTCACTATTTTTAACGAATTTACTGGGTTTCAACACTGCTAGGAGTGTCTTCCTCAGAATTTGAATCAAAGAATGGTCTATATTCTATAACATGGTCACAGAATTATGACTAAAAACGTATGATAGAGTATAATTCCGCTTTGCAACCTGCACCACGCAAGTAACGAGCAGCCCTTAGTAGCTCGCCATCACAGTTTTCTTTATATTAAATATCTTTGTGACTAATGCCCTTTTGGCATATTTATTATTTTATAAATGACATATAAGTACTGCCAGTCTCTCACAATGATTCCGTACTTACACTCAATCATACGTTTTTAGTCTTTATTCTGTGACCATGTTATAGAATATAGACCATTCTTTGATTTAAATTCTGAGGAAGACACTCCTAGTAGTGTTGAAACCCGGTAAATTCGTGAATAATAGTGACCAAGGGCTGTTTCTCTTTCAATCGTGTCCGATACGTTGAGCACACCCGTGTTGATTGTCGCATAACTAAGATAAAATTTAAAAATATGGAAAGAAGTTTCAGACGAGAAATTTAGATTTTAGAATATTATTATATATGTCACAAGTCGACCAGCTCGTTCACTTAACATAAGTCCCGTGGCTAAATGACATCCAAGGATCGCCAAGGTATCACGAAATGTATGCGGGCGTCACTAGGATGCTGAAAACATAAGCGACGGCAGGCATCATTTACAATAACTATCATACTGATTTTTTGTGAACAGCAGTTGTATGTTAACTTCTACAGCAGATAGTATTCCTACCTACACACCTCACTCTGTTCTGCCTGCAACACTTGAAAAGTGTAGGATGAATGAAATTAACGCTGTCCACAATTGTGAAGTAGATTTAACCACCTCCGTGTTTTGTCGGCGATATTCCTATTGGAGGTGGGAAGCCGTCCCTTCCTACGATCTGAGAACCAGCTTATCCACGCAGCTGTAGGGAGACCTACCACAGTTTAACGTGGACTATCGACGACCGAGCCACTTGTTATTTGTTCACATGTAAACCATTGGTAGAGATGAAGTAAGCTGTATGTTGCAGTAAAGCATCCTAAGACCTATTCATTTGTGGTCTGACACTCAGCTATAGAGATGGTAGTGAACTTATCACAAGAAACGTTCCGTTATATCGGTGCCACACATTCCCACCTTTCATACACAAGTTGTCTCTCAGTCCCTATCCACTTCTCTTTTATTCTGGATACGAAGCTCTTTCACTTTACTTGCTCTTAACGCATAGTTATGAGATTCTAAGGTTGTTTACATACAGAAGGAACGCAGGGCGTTTGTAAGCTAACGCCACTAAAGGCATTGTACGATCTCAGCTCGCAAGTTTCGGGGAAAGAATGTGGGGTTGGTCCCTTAAAGGGCAGAAGCAGAGGTATGGCGGAGAACCTAAATTACTGAGTACGAAAGGCGTACACAGTGAATCATTCCAGGACGGTCGCTCAAGAAATGTCACGGCCGGCTGCTTCCATTATCGTGTACGTACAGATCTGCTGCTTGAGCCTTCAAGGTATGCGTGCCACAACGAGATACAGGCACGAGCGCGTTCGAAATAACAAACCATTGGTCAAGCTTTCCTTTGATCCTGATATTTACTTTGTTCATTTCTTTTAATACCGGTTTACTAATTTGCATGGAGCATTACGGATAGATATTGCAGTTCCAAGATGCTTCTCCAGGCGAGTGTAAAAATGAATGTGCGCAACGGAAAATAATAAACGCTAAAATGATGATTTGGCCCTGTCTGACTACCCCCTGAAGCAGATCTTAGGCTCTCTTAATGCTCTTTTTTACATATAAATTACAATCTAAACATAAATGAATGATGAGGGCAACTAATACTACTAAATGATAAACGTTGTTGTTCAATATACGTTTATTATAGATTAAAATCAACCCTTCAAGTACAATTGCCTATATTTCCTAACTAATATTATTAATCAATTGCCCAACTCTGCCCCTTATTATGACTGCGCGGTCTAATATCATCAACGAGTAATGACTGACATCATCTACGTACCAAACACTAGAAGACACTACTTTCAAAAATGAAACGGCTAAGTCTGTAAACTGTCCGTGTGCCGCCGTGGTTAAATCATACCGTGCGTGGTAAGATGCTATCCAAAACCGGCGCCGAGGCAACTCTGGTGCACCAGCAGCCACAGATGACAGGGGTGAACAACGGCTGCGGAAATGTGTGTTGGCGAATAGCCGTGCAACTGTTAAGAAACTGACAGCCCAGATGAACCGAGAGGCTACCAATAATGTCTACTCGACGACCACTTATGAGTTTCCGCAGCTGACGCCTGGTTCATGCACCCATGTTGACTGCTGTTAATGGGTGACAAAGGCCGGAAATCGCACGCTAATACCGCAACAGGACGTCCCTTGAATGGCGACAGGTGACCTTTTCAGATGAATCACGTTTTGTGCTCCATCGGCCAGATGGCTCTTGGTGTTTACGACGTGAAACGCCTAAAAGCAGACACACTGCAGCAATAGTCGGAAGTGTCCAGGCCGGAGGAGGTCGAAATCGGTCCAGTGGTGTAGGAGGATATGTGAACCGTGCATATACACTTACATATTTATAATATGCGTGGATATCGCTGACGTCAATCAGAATTATGGAACGTGTTCTATGCTGACACATCATGATGATTCTGGAGGGCGAAAATCTCTTGAATGAGAGCCAGCATGAATCCCGTAAACTCGCTCTGTTCGTCCATGAAAACCAGAGCGCCGTAGACAAAGGCACCCACGTTGATGCCGTGTTCCTTGCCTTCCGCAACGCACTGGATGCAGCTCCGCACTGTCGTTTAGTGAACTGAATACTAGCTTACCGAGTATCGAACCAGATTTGTGGCTGGATTCAGGGTTTTCTAGTGAGACAGAAGCTCAGTGGGACGAAATCGACAGATGCAGAGCCAGTTTCTGGAGGACGCGAAGAAAGTGTTGCAGATCGTTACTGTTTACGTTAACAGGGTTATAAGTGCAGATATTTCTATTGGTGACTGAGGACGGTGTTCTGAACAACATTACGTGAGTATTTGTCATGTACAGACTAATAACCATAGCTCTTGGGAGTAGTATGTTTTTAGGTTGGGTAGTACCTCCAAGTGCATGTGGCAAGAGCAAGCCAGTTATGCTTATTTTCCCCTGGCCAGTAGGTCAGTTACTGAAGTGTGGACACGAGGACGCAAAACAGATGGTCTGTACTGATACGCGTGGTTCATTTAATGATGCAGTTACGACTGTGCAGAAAATGTTGTTGTTGTGGTCTTCAGTCCTGAGATTGGTTTGATGCAGCTCTCCATGATACTCTATCCTGTGCAAGCTGCTTCATCTCCCAGTACGTACTGCAGCCTACACCCTTCTGAAGGTGCTTAGTGTATTCATCTCTTGGTCTCCCTCTACGATTTTTACCCTCCACACTGCCCTCCAATACTAAATTGGTGATCCCTTGATGCCTCAGAACATGTCCTACCAACAGATCCCTTCTTCTGGTCAAGTTGTGCCACAAGCTCCTCTTCTCCCCAATTCTACTCAATACCTCCTCATTAGTTATGTGATCTACCCATCTAATCTTCAGCATTCTTCTGTAGCACCACATTTCGAAAGCTTCTATTCTGTTCTTGTCCGAACTATTTATCGTCCATGTTTCACTTCCATACATGGCTACACTCCATACAAATACTCTCAGAAACGACTTCCTGACACTTAAATCTATACTCGATGTTAACAAATTTCTCTTCTTCGGAAACGCTTTCCTTGCCATTGCCAGTCTATATTTTATATCCTCTCTACTTCGACCATCATCAGTTACTTTGCTCCCCAAATAGCAAAACTCCTTTACTAATTTGTGTTTCATTCCCTAATCTAATTCCCTCAGCATCACGCGAGTTAACTTGACTACATTCCATTATCTTCGTTTTGATTTTGTTGATGTTCATCTTATATCCTCCTTTCAAGACACTGTCCATTCCGTTCAACTGCTCTTCCAAGTCCTTTGCTGTCTCTGACAGAATTACAATGTCATTGGCGAACCTTAAAGTTTTCATTTCTTCTCCATGGATTTTAATACCTACTCCTAATTTTTCTTTTGTTTCCTTTATTGCTTGCTCAATATACAGATTGAATAACACCTGGGAGAGGCTACAACCCTGTCTCACTCCCTTCCCAACCACTGCTTCCCTTTCATGTCCCTCGACTCTTATAACTGCCATCTGGTTTCTGTACAAATTATAAATAGCCTGTTGCTCCCTGTATTTTACCCCTGCCACCTTCAGAACTTGAAAGAGAGTATTCCAATCAACATTGTCAAAAGCTTTCTCAAAGTCTACAAATGCGAGAAACGTAGGTTTGCGTTTTCTTAATCTAGCTTCTAAGATAAGTCGTAGGGTCAGTATTTCCTCACGTGTTCCAATATTTCTACGGAATCCAAACTGATCTTCCCCAAGGTCGGCTTCTACCAGTTTTTCCATTCGTCTGTAAAGAATTCGCTTTAGTGCAGGAAATATCAGATCGTAATGTTGGTGATGTGTTTGTGGGAACACTGTTCGACGCAGAGAAAAAACAACCGACACACTGATTGGCGTACATCTTAAGGTAGCATATACAGAAATATCTGTACTTATACGCTTTACAGCCTGTGTATAATTTATCTAGTGGGTACCATCGGCAGCTCCACGAAACTTTTCGAAGACGATGCTGTTGTCTGCAGGAAGGTGGCAGCAGATAACTGTCGGAAGGCTTGCGGGGGATCGACGATTGGTGCAGGGGTTGTCTGCTGGCCCTGGGGACATCAATAAATGTAGCGTGTTGCGCACAAATTGGCGAAGAGATCCATTATTGTTCAATTACGTCATTGGTTAAAGCTCTATGGAACAGTAACAGCCTTAAACTGTCTAGGAGTAACAGCCTGAAGCGACCTAAACTGGAATTATAGGAAAAGCAGACGTCAGAGTGGTATACCTTGGGAGAAAAGGAAAAGTAAGTCATCCACGAAAGAAGTTCTAAATTATTTGCTGAAAGAAAAATTTCATAAGGTCAGCTGTAATCGGTATGACTCAAATGTGACGTATGAGAATTGGTGCCAGACCAGGACTCCAACCCAGACATTCCGCTTATAGCGAGCAGTCACCTTAAGCGTATCGGCTAGGTACACTTCCTTATATCGTAGTCTTTATGTGTCTGCCTTTAACTTCGCAAATTTAGATGGATCCCTCTCAGGGAGAATGACACTGCCCCAAAGAATCGAGAGTATTTATCGTCGTATGCCCCGTCTCGGCATATAGTACACATGATTCGACGATCAGAAGCTGTATGAAATATTATTCTAAAATACGATATAAGAATGTGAACAGTGAGATGTGGAGGTTGGGATCGGGTCGGGAAGAATGCGTGGATAGCTGAAATTGTTAAGGCGACCGCTCGCGATAAGCGGAAGACAAGGTAAGAGTCCAGGCCCAGCACAAATTTTCATAATATATCACAGTTGGGTGATACATATAAGCTCATTGCAGCTAGTGTCACGAAATTCGCGTTCAGTGAATAATTTAGAATAATATTTCTTACAGCTGCTGATCGTCAAAGCCATATGCAAGCTTGAAAGAAGTGGCTGACGAAACACTGGACCGATTCTTGACAACTGTTCGTGATTCTCAGATGCTTTCCAAGTACGATTAACGGGACTAGCACGTTTCATCAACGGGTCGTCCCGTCGGCGCTAGAGCGTTATGGAGATGTTCGACAGCTTCTGTAGCAGACGCTACAAGAGAAGTCAGTGTATCACAGACAGGGTTACTATTCCAATTCCGAGAGCATACGTTCTAAGTGAAGTCTAGCAACAAATTACTTCCCACCACGTGTGTCTCACGAAAAGACCACGACCCATAAAATCTAATACATTACTGGCCATTAAAATTGCTACACCACGAAGATGACGTGCTACAGACGCGAAATTTAACCGAGAGGAAAAAGATGCTGTGATATGCAAATGATTAGCTTTTCAGAGGATTCACACAAGGTTGGCGACCATGGCGACATCTACAACGTGCTGACATGAGGAAGGTTTCCAACCGATTTCTCACACACAAACAGCAGTTGAACGGCGTTGCCTGGTGAAACGTTGTTCTGATGCCTCGTGTAAGGAGGAGAAATGCGTACCATCACGTTTCCGATTTTGATAAAGGTCGGATTGTAACCTATCGCGATTGCGGTTTATCGTATCGCGACAGTGCTGCTCGCGTTCGTCGAGATACAATGACTGTTACCAGAATATGGAATTGGTGGGTTCAGGAGGGTAATACGGAACGCCGTGCTGGATCCCAACGGCCTCGTATCACTAGCAGTCGAGATGACAGGCATGAACAGTTCGACGACGTTTGCACCAGCGTGCACTATCAGCTCGGAGACCATGGCTGCGGTTACCCTTGACGCTGCATCACAGACAGGAGCGCCTGCGATGGTGTACTCAACGACGAACCTGGGTGCACGAATGGAAAAACGTCATTTTTTCGGATGAATCCAGGTTCTGTTTACAGCATCATGATGGTCGCATCCGTGCTTGTTGACATCGCGGTGAACGCACATTGGAACCGTGTATTCGTCATCGCCATACTGGTGTATCACCCGGCGTGATGGTATGGGGTGCCATTGGTTACACATCTCGGTCACCTCTTGTTCGCATTGACGGCACTTTGAACAGTGGACGTTACATTTCAGATGTGTTACGACCCGTGGCTCTACCCTTCATTCGATCCCTGGGAAACCCTACATTTCAGCAGGATAATGCACGACCGCATGTTGCAGATCCTATACGGGCCTTTATGGATACAGAAAATGTTCGACTGCTGCCCTGGCCAGCAGATTCTCCAGATCTCTCATCAACACTACTCTTGATGAACTGTGGTATCGTGTTGAAGCTGCATGGGCAGCTGTATCTGTACACGCCATCCAAGCTCTGTTTGAGTCAATGCTCAGGCGTATCAAGGCCATTATTACGACCAGAGGTAGTTGTTCCTGGTACTGATTTCTCAGGCTCTATGCACCCAAATTGCGTAAAAATGTAATCACATGTCAGTTCTAGTATAATATATTTGTCCAATGAATACCCATTTATCATCTGCATTTCTTCTTGGTGTAGCAATTTTAATGGCCAGTAGTGTAAATTAGAGCTGAAACGGGATTTCTAGACAGTCTTTCTTCCCGGACACCATTCGCAATGGAACAAAGGAAGGGGAAATGGCTGTGTCACTAGAGGTTTCTTCCACCCCAAGCTGGCTTGCGGAGTATTTGTATAGATGCTGCTACAAGACTACACCTATGGACTTCCGTCATGCCGCTCAGTATCCCGTAATCTATGTGGACTTGCGAAAGCAAGATGAACCACCCTAGGCTTTTACTTTCTGCGGTTTACCTGATGCTGGACAAAACTCTGCTTGTCACGGGAAGACCTCGCCCACGTTGCCGGATACGCTATCTGAAATCCGATTTGGATGTCTGCCGCCGGTGCCGGGAAGCTATCGACAGACTGGATTGGCGGCGCTGCACACACCTGCATCGCTTTGCATGCAGTAACGGGATTTTAATTGCAGCTAGACATGCGCCGCTTCGTTGACCCGCAGCTCGCAGAAGCTGTGGCGTCTTTGCTTCCGAAGCGTATAGGCTGCTGCGAAGGAATTCCAACTCACTGACAGTTCACAGTAGTAGTTACAGATTTTTTACTTTATCCATCACAAAATAACTGTTGGAAATCTAGGGTTCCGTACCTCATCGGTAAAAACGGAACACTTACAGGATCACTTTGTTTTCCGTCTGTCTGTCGGTCTGTTATGAATTCTTTTTCTCAGGAACGCGAAAACGTATAAAACTCACATTTTTGTCACATATTCCCTACTGTCCTTTGGCGGTGTAAAAAATTTAAGCTTCTGAGCCAATGTATTCAAAACATTTGGCCATTTATGTCACATATTTTGATATTCGGCCGGCCGCTGTGGCCGAGCGCTTCTAGGCGCTTCAGTCCGGAACCGCGCGACTGCTACTGTCGCAGGTTCGAATCCTGCCTCGGGCATGGATGTGTGTGATGTCCTTAAGTTAGTTAGATTTAAGTAGTTCTAAGTTTTAGGGGACTGATGACCTCAGATGTTAAGTCCCATAGTGCTCAGAGCCATTTGAACCATTTTTTGATACTAATAAAGTCACTAATCATAACCCTATAGCAGGCAGTATGGACCAAAACAAGGAAAAAAGCATAGCAAACATGGACTCTAAAATTCATACCACAGCTTCGAGCACTTGTTCAGTAGAAGAGATGTGTTTCACACTAGCTAAGTTAAATAAGTACTCGTAGTTTTTATGATACGCGTTTTAGAGCCCGTGTTTACTAGATATAGTTTCTTGTTTTGGTCCGTATTACCATCTCTAAAAGTTTCCTACCATACAATCTCAGCAACAGCAGTACCGGTACATGTATTCCACTGCCAGAGGTATGAAACGATTTTCGATTATAACTTTCAGCTCTGTCGTTCCCTCACGAAGATCACTTGCTTCAAAATGTTCAAAATGATACATTTACCCTTCTGCATGATCCTTGAAATTTTGTAACATCATCACGGAATCACACTGTGCATCTCGCGAAAAGACCGTGAAGGTAAACTGGAGAGATTTGAGCTCGTACAGAAGACTACTGACGCTCTTTCTTTCTGCGCATCGTTTACGGCTAGGAAAGGAAAGGAGGGAAGTTACGATGGTACACGAGGCTCACACCATCACGCACTGTAAGACGACTTGCAGAATACAGATTTAGATGCAGAAGAAAACTCTTATTATGCGTAAACCTTCTTAATAAAAGCATGTTTATCCAGAAATTTACCTTCGTTCACACTGCCGGAAGGCTTTTGATACTGCACCATGCAAGCGGCTCGTAGTGAAATTGCGTGTTTATGGAATATCGTCTCAGTTATGTGACTGGATCTGTGATTTCCTGTCAGAGAGGTCACAGTTCGTGGTAATTGACGGAAAGTCATCGAGTAAAACAAGTGATTTCTGGCGTTCCCCAAGGTAGTGTTATAGGCCCTTTGCTGTTCCTTATTTATATAAACGATTTGAAACAATCTGAGCAGCCGTCTTCGGTTGTTTGCAGATGACGCTGTCGTTTATTGACAAATAAAGTGATCAGAAGACCAAAACAAGCTGCAAAACGATTTAGAAGAAATATCGGAATGGTGCGAAAAGTGGCAGTTGACCTTAAATAACGAAAAGTGTGAGGTCATCCACATGAGTGCTAAAAGGACTCATTAAACTTCGGTTACACGATAAATCAGTCTAATCTAAAAGCCGTAAATTCAACCAAATACCTGGATATTACAATTACGAAGAACTTAAATTGGAAGGAGCACATAAAAAATGTTGTGGGGAAGGGTAACCAAAGACTGCGTTTTATTGGCAGGACACTAAGAAAATGTAACGGACCTACTAAGGAGACTGCCTACACTACGCTTGTCCGTCCTCTTTTAGAATACTGGTGCGCGATGTGGGATCCTTACCAGATGGGACTGATGGAGTACATCGAAAAAGTTCAAAGTAAGGCAACACGTTTTGTATTATCGCGAAATATGGGAGAGAGTGTCACACAAATGATACAGGATTTGGGATGGACATCATTAAAAGAAAGGCGTTTTTCGTTGCGACGGAATCTTCTCACGAAATTCCAATCACCAACTTTCTCCTCCGAATGCTAAAATAGTTTGCTGACACCGACCTACATAGGGAGGAACGATCAGCACGATAAAATAAGGGAAACCAGAGCTCGAACGGAAAGATATAGGTGTTCATTCTTTCCGCGCGCTATACGAGATTGGGATAATAGAGAATTGTGAAGGTGGTTCGACGAACCCTCTACCAGGCACTTGAATGTGATTTGCAGAGTATCCATGTAGATGCAGATGTAGATTCCAATTATAGAAAGATCTGCGCGAACGAGGAGACAGCGCTTTGTCCAGCACGTTCTGGAACACGGTGGACAATGCACGACACTCCTTTCAGAGCTGGCTGAAATCTACGTTTCCTCCCGTGGACAACCCCATTCACAGCTTCGCCGGCAAGCGCTACGTCAGCGTCAGGGGCCTAACGCCGCCCGCCGCGACAGTTCCGTCCCCGCGCCGCGCCGGCAGCGGAAGCCAAAGACAATACGCGCTGCCGTAGTCCGCCGAACCGCAGAACAATCAGACCGACCATGAGAACGAGTGCCTGCGGACCACACACAATGGGCTGCCGGTTCGGCGAGGTGCCGTTGGCAAACGGCCCGCGCCCTCCGTGGGAGAAAACCGCGTGCCGGCGTCTCGCTACGGCCACCCGTCTTCCGCCTCTCGGCTCGCCGGCTGTCTTTCACCCACAGCTCTACTGCAAGAGGCCCTCGAAAAATTAGACCGAGCTGTGCGAACTTATCAACTCTGCCGAACGGACACCTGGAAACGTGAATCGGAGGAACGAAGGGTCTATGCGTTTCTCCCAGGCACCTAGAAACAGTTGAGAATCAAACATGTCGATCCTAGCCGCAACATGGTGCACTTCTTAATTGGGCACGGGCCTTGTCCCATGTAGTTAAACCGCATGGATCTACAATAAATAAAACATAAAACTGGACGTAGGAGCCGGCCGAAGTGGCCGTGCGGTTAAAGGCGCTGCAGTCTGGAACCGCAAGACCGCTACAGTCGTAGGTTCGAATCCTGCCTCGGGCATGAATGTTTGTGATGTCCTTAGGTTAGTTAGGTTTAACTAGTTCTAAGTTCTAGGGGACTAATGACCTCAGCAGTTGAGTCCCATAGTGCTCAGAGCCATTTGAACCATTTTTTTGGACGTAGGAAGAATTAGGAACACCAAAACACACAGTCCTTGGCCTGGGGGAATTACAAGATCAGACCCAATACAGATACACAACATAGCCAATGAACGCCAAATATCTACCTCTACATAGATCATGATGATGTTGGTTTGTGGGACGCTCAGCATCGGGGTCATCAGCGCCCGTACGAGTTCCAGATATTTCTATTTCCAGTCTCGGCACTTCGCGAATGATGATGAGGACTGCTGTGTTTGCAGAAGAGCCAACACCGTGTTACTAGAGGAGGCCGAATTGCACGCGTTTTAGCTCACGGAGGCTAGCGTGAGGAGGGAAGGACTATACTGACGTGAGGTCTGGAACATGACAAGGAATTAGTATTCAGAAAGCGGACGTAATTAGTTGGATACTTAACTTTAATCCATTAATGATGAACGTCGCTCTTGACGGTACATGAGTCACAATATTATCTGTTCAGAAGACATAGTAACTGAATATGGCGCCTTGCTAGGTCGTAGCAAATGACGTAGCTGAAAGATACGCTAAACTGTCGTCTCTGCAAATGAGAGCGTCTGTATACAGTGAACCATCGCTAGCAAAGTCGGCTGTACAACTGGGGCGATTGCTAGGGAGTCTCTCTAGACTAGAGCTGCCGTGTGGCAGCGCTCGGTCTGCAATCACTGATAGTGGCGACACGCGGGTCCGACGTATAGTAACGGACCGCGGCCGATTTAAAGGCTACCACCTAGCAAGTGCGGTGCTGGCGGTGACACCACAAGGACAACACAAACACCCAGGTCTCGGGCGGAGAAAATCGCCGACCCGACTGGGAGTCGAACCCGGAATTACGTGAACAAGAACCAGCAACGCTAGCCGCTAGACCACGAGCTACGGACTACATCTACATAGATACTTCGCAATCCACCGTATGGTGCGTGGTGGAGGGTACCCTGCACCACTACCACTCATTGCCTTTCCTGTTGCCGGCCGAAGTGGCCGTGCGGTTCTAGGCGCTGCAGTCTGTAATCGCGAGACCGCTACGGTCGCAGGTTCCAATCCTGCCTCCGGCATGGATGTGTGTGATGTCCTTAGGTTAGTTAGGGTTAAGTAGTTCTAAGTTCTATGGGACTGATGACCTCAGAAGTTAAGTCCCATAGTACTCAGAGCCATTTAAACCATTTAAAGAATAGTGGTGCTACCACACTTCTCTGGAGCACTCTTGAAGATAATCTTGTCTCTGGTGAACACACACCATCGAGAACAACATATTGGGTTCTACAATTTAAGAAACCTTCGAGCCACTGATATGCATGTGAACCTATTCCATATGCTCGTAACTTCTTTAACAGCTTGCAATGGGGCACCGCGTGAAACGCTTTTCGGAAATCTAGAAATACAGAATCTGCCTGTTGCCCTTCATCTACAGTTCGCAATGTATCATGTGAGAAAAGGGCAAGCTGAGTTTCGCAATAGCGATGGTTTTTAAAACCGTGCTGATTCGTGGACAAAAGATTCTAAGTCTCAAGAAATTTATTACATTCGAACTAATAACGTATTCAAGGATTCTGCAGCAATTGGATGTTAGGGATATTGGTCTGTAATTTTGCGGATCTGTTTTTTTTTTTTTTTGTTTGCCCTTCTTATACACGGGGGTCACATGCGCTTTTTTCCAGACGTTTGGGACTTTGCTGTGGGCAAGAGATTTGCGATAAATACAAGCTAGGTAAGGCGCCAATGCTGTAGAGTACGCCTTGAAAAACCGAATTGGAATTCCATCTCGCCAGAGACGCTTACTACTTTATCGTCCATACGGGAGTATGTCCGATGGTCAAACGACGGTATATTTGTACGATTCTCCTGCGTGAAAGATTCTTAAGCGTGAAATTTAAAGCCGTGCGGTCTAAGGCGTCTTGCCCCCCCCGTCGGAGGTTAGAGTCCTCCCTGGGGCATGGGTGTATGTGTTGTCCTTAGCGTAGGTTAGTTTAAGTTAGAGTAAGTAGTGTGTAAGCCTAGGGACCGATGACTGTGGCAGTTTGGTCTCTTAGGTACTTACCACAAATTTTTTCCGTGAAATTTAAAACTTCGGCTTTCATTTTGTGATCTTCAATTGCAACACCAGGAATATAGGAAGTCGTTACAGACATTGATAAATGGAAGCATCAAAATAAATTAGCAGAAATTTCGAAAAAAACTTATCAAGAATACCTACATACTAGGCCACACAGAGGGCAAGACAGTATGTAGCAAAACGAGAGAATCCATAGTATGGAAACAGAGGAAGAAGAAGGAGAAGAAGACACTTAAATATCGACTGACTATAAACTGCAGACACTCTGACAACAGATATAATTCGTATCGATTCATTAGGCTAAAGAGATATCGGTCGTTGTTACCAAAAGGTATGTATAAAGTAGTATTTTTAACAGTGCCGATATACTGTCACCTAAGGCTCTATAAACCTGTACATTATCTCAGTTCTACGTATATTATACTGTCACCTAAGGCTCAATAAACCTGCGCATAATCTCAGTTCTACGTATATCATATCCAACAAGTTAGATCTAGCTTAATCAAACTGCCCTACTACTAAGACACTGTCAAGGTGTGGTGTCTGGGTGTCAATGGCGCCATAACGGATACTGCAGTATTGAGCCGGAAACATTAAGCTGGGCCGTTCTAACATCTGTTATCTATCCTGTCTTCTGTTATTATTGCCGTCTAAATCATCAAACAGTTTAATTATATTTCTGTTTCACGAAACTGTAATTTTATTTTAAATCAGCAAAAATCTGCTTCAAAAAAGATAAAAAATAAACGAAAGGACCCCCCCCCCCCCTACATGGTGGACAAGGACAACGGTGCGTGTGGACTCAGGCATTGGTGATGACCTACTTTGGTTCCTTCAAGCTCTGCGGACAGACGCAGCGGCTAAGAGGCAAAAAACCACCCACCAAGATAAGTTAGGCGTTGCGTCTCGTAGCGAGCAGCAGGTGGGAAAAAAATATGCGAACGCATCACCCAGTCTACCTTGATTCCGGAGTTACCTCGAATGTCAGGTAAGGGTGTGAGCGTATTTTCGAGCTCCCCGCCCCCTCCCCCTTTCGTCTATTTCTACTTCGAAGTATGTCTGTAGGTGCAAGCGACCAGTAAAATCCGCGATAACGGTTTTTATTTCCTCCCTTATTATAGGATATTGTTGTGACTGTTGTCTTAGATGACCCCACACAAAAAATTAAGGTCCACCTCTCCCATTTCATCGACCAGCAAATTTTTTTCAGCAGGTGGTGACCCACAGCTTGTCAAGATTTGAAAAACATCACTTTTCCCCGCCAAGAACTATCAAAGTTCTTCATTGTAAGTTACAACCGATTTCTGTCCACAGATCCTCATCAGATATCATAAAAATTTACAACAGCATGCAATACGATGTAAAACCAGTCGCGTCAAATAATACAAAATCTTTTATACTATACTACTGACGATGTAACTGATATTAGATGGCCGGGGTGGCCGAGCGGTTCTAGGCGCTACAGTCTGGAACCGCGCGGCCGCTACAGTCGCAGGTTCGAATCGTGCCTCGGGCATGGATGTGTGTGATGTCCTTAGGTTAGTTAGGTTTAAGTAGTTCTAAGTTCTAGGGGACTGACCTCAGAAGTTAAGTCCCACAGTGCTCACAGCCATTTGAACTGATATTATGAAGGCCGATCAAAAATGGTGCAAATGGCTCTGAGCCCTATGGGACTTGACTTCTGAGGTCAGTCCCCTAGAACTTAGAACTACTTAACCCTAACTAACCTAAGGACATCACACACATCCATACCCGAGGCAGGATTCGAACCTGCGACCGTAGCGGCCGCACGGTTCCAGACTGTAGTGCCTAGAACCACTTGCCCACCCTGGCCGGCTGGCGATCAAAAAATAAAAAAAAAGTACAGTAGTGCGATATGTGGTTCCGAGTAGACAAGACAGGTTGCTGACGCAACTTCTTAGATCTGAAGATGATCTGAGCGATCAAAACATGTAATCTAATTGAAAACGTGCAACTGAGACGGAACAATAAGTGGGAATTATCTTAAAAATTTTGGTAGTTATCTTTCAAAAAAATGCCGAGATACGACCGCAGAACCAGAATATGTTTGTCGCTAAAAGTTTAATACACCGTCTCCAACAGCCCCCTGTCAGTTTCTACCGATAATGTCCACAATAACAAAACAACAATACAGTTAAAATATGTTTGTCAAATGACATTCAAAATTACCACACTTCCAGTTTCCAAGAAAACAAAGGGAATCTATTGGCTTTACAAGATCTCGTCTAGTTGCAATATCTATGAAGAGATGGAGTGAGCAAGTAAAAAGAGATCTGTACTCCTGGGGTATGGAATGGAGAGAGGCGATTCGAAGCCATCGGTTTGTTGTAACAACATTCCGAAAGTCCTAAACATTTACTGAGATTTCTCACAAGCATCTGGCCAGTCATGTAAGAGAAAGGACGCAAGTCCTGCTGCAAGAAACCTCGAAGATGTCAGAAGCTACGTCATCGGAAACTCCCTGAAAAGGCGAGTCTTACTTTATGCACGTGCGGTAGCGATTGGCAACAAGTGGCTGTACTTTAGAAATAGCGGCTCCGTCTCGTGCTATCCTTGAACCCCAGTGCCGACACCTGGTATGCAAATAAGCCAGCAGCAGGCAGCAGCGACTTCCTGGTCAAGGACTGCCAGCTCTGTCACGGCCCCTCTAGCTTCCAGCAAGTCCGCTAGTTTAGAAATTCCTGCAGCCTGCCATGGAGGGAGAGCACCCTACATGCTAGATTCTTGTTATACTTTGTGAGTACCCAGCGTTGCTAAGATATGCATTCATTCCAGCTTTTCTATTAACTCATCTGCTCCTCCACCCTCTCTGCCAATCTCCTCCCCCCCCCCCCCTCTGTTTCTCCGTCCACCTCCTCCTCCTTCTCCCTCCCTCTGTCTATTCACCACCACCCTTTTCTTTTATGTGTTCATGCCGGCTGCGGTGGTCCAGCGGTTCTAGGCGCTCAGTCCGGAACCGCGCGACTGCTACGGCCGCAGGTTCGAATCCTGCCTCCGGCATGGATGTGTCTGATGTCCTTAGGTTAGTTAGGTTTAAGTAGTTCTAAGTTCTAGGGGACTGATGACCACAGATGTTAAGTCCCATAGTGCTCAGAGCCATTTGAACCATTTTATGTGTTCATCCCCTCCTCTTCCCTCTCTCTGTCGATTTTCGCCTACCCCTCTCTCTGTCCATCTCCTCCTCCGCCCTGTCTGTGTGTTTTTCGTCCTTCCCACTCTCTGTCTGTCCATCTCTTCCTCCTTTCCACGATATCGCCTCCACCCTAATAGGAGATTGCTGGTTCTTACCTCCATAGCATTTATTCCCAAATAGTAAGTAGTATATGTAACAAGTCTGGCTGAAATCGTTCCAGAGTTTGAGGAGGAGCTTTCCACCCGCACATGCGCATGTCACTTATATTTCACACATATTTAACAAATTTCGCACATATTGTTGCACATATTTTACCTATGCCTCTAGCGAATTTCGTCCCGCACTTTCGTTTTCATATAGTTCAATGTTTATGACATTATATCTCGTGACGTATCTGTCATATAATAACAAGATTTTACAGGTACATCCAGTGGTCTATTCACATTCTGTCTGCGAAATGTGTTGCGAATAGAGTCAGTAGTAAAGAAGTAATAAATGCGAATGTCATGCCTAATGCAGCAATTTTACAAGCACTTCAGTGTTTATGATGTCACACCTCCTAAACTATGTATCGTGCAATGATATATGTTCACAGATACGTTAATGGTACGTGTGAATACTGTCTAGAAAATGTGTTGCGAATACCGTTTGTAGTAAAGAGGTAATGAGTTAAAACGTCACGCTTGATGCGGCAGCCTTACTGCACGAACAGCAAAAATGTAGTAAGCGATAACCTTTTTCTCCTTTCATCATTTTGTAGGGGCGTGAGTGGAAAAAATCGTAAAGATTTGAAATTAAGTGTCAAGTTGCAACTCACTAAGTGCTCTTATTCTCTACTACTGGATAAATATAATCTCGCTATTTGCGCGTTGTGATCTACGCCTGTTTTTCACCTCCAGCCCCACCCCTATGAGAGGTAGGTAGCTCTTCACAGACAGTAAGTGATTACCACCAAGTATAGATGAAATCGATGCGGTGGTTTGGGAGGAAATTTGGGACATATATAGCTTTTAGAATATCTATGGATTCCTTGTTTATTTACCGATTGCACTCATCACCCCATCACCCCCCCCCCCCCCCTCTCACCGCGAGGAATATACACTCCTGGAAATGGAAAAAAGAACACATTGACACCGGTGTGTCAGACCCACCATACTTGCTCCGGACACTGCGAGAGGGCTGTACAAGCAATGATCACACGCACGGCACAGCGGACACACCAGGAACCGCGGTGTTGGCCGTCGAATGGCGCTAGCTGCGCAGCATTTGTGCACCGCCGCCGTCAGTGTCAGCCAGTTTGCCGTGGCATACGAAGCTCCATCGCAGTCTTTAACACTGATAGCATGCCGCGACAGCGTGGACGTGAACCGTATGTGCAGTTGACGGACTTTGAGCGAGGGCGTATAGTGGGCATGCGGGAGGTCGGGTGGACGTACCGCCGAATTGCTCAACACGTGGAGCGTGAGGTCTCCACAGTACATCGATGTTGTCGCCAGTGGTCGGCGGAAGGTGCACGTGCCCGTCGACCTGGGACCGGACCGCAGCGACGCACGGATGCACGCCAAGACCGTAGGATCCTACGCAGTGCCGTAGGGGATCGCACCGCCACTTCCCAGCAAATTAGGGACACTGTTGCTCCTGGGGTATCGGCGAGGACCATTCGCAACCGTCTCCATGAAGCTGGGCTACGGTCCCGCACACCGTTAGGCCGTCTTCCGCTCACGCCCCAACATCGTGCAGCCCGCCCCCAGTGGTGTCGCGACAGGCGTGAATGGAGGGACGAATGGAGACGTGTCGTCTTCAGCGATGAGAGTCGCTTCTGCCTTGGTGCCAATGATGGTCGTATGCGTGTTTGGCGCCGCGCAGGTGAGCGCCACAATCAGGACTGCATACGACCGAGGCACACAGGGCCAACACCCGGCATCATGGTGTGGGGAGCGATCTCCTACACTGGCCGTACACCACTGGTGATCGTCGAGGGGACACTGAATAGTGCACGGTACATCCAAACCGTCATCGAACCCATCGTTCTATCATTCCTAGACCGGCAAGGGAACTTGCTGTTCCAACAGGACAATGCACGTCCGCATGTATCCCGTGCCACCCAACGTGCTCTAGAAGGTGTAAGTCAACTACCCTGGCCAGCAAGATCTCCGGATCTGTCCCCCATTGAGCATGTTTGGGACTGGATGAAGCGTCGTCTCACGCGGTCTGCACGTCCAGCACGAACGCTGGTCCAACTGAGGCGCCAGGTGGAAATGGCATGGCAAGCCGTTCCACAGGACTACATCCAGCATCTCTACGATCGTCTCCATGGGAGAATAGCAGCCTGCATTGCCGCGAAAGGTGGATATACACTGTACTAGTGCCGACATTGTGCATGCTCTGTTGCCTGTGTCTATGTGCCTGTGGTTCTGTCAGTGTGATCGTGTGATGTATCTGACCCCAGGAATGTGTCAATAAAGTTTCCCCTTCCTGGGACAATGAATTCACGGTGTTCTTATTTTAATTTCCAGGAGTGTATAATTATCTCTGGTGGCTTATTTAGTTAAGAGTCTCCCATAACAGTACTTTGCGATGGTGCATTTTCTGATAATGACTGGCGTGGTTATGGAGCAAATACTATTAACTCCTTGTGTAGGTGCACTGTCTGATTAAAAGTATACAGACACATTTTAGTGGACATCGATATGGGATGTGCCCACTCTTCGCGTTTATGACAGCTTGAATGCCGAAAACATTTTAAGTGAGTTATCTGAAATTCTGTGGAGTAGCGGCACCCCATGCTTCTTCAGAAACCGAAACCAGAGAAGGTAGTGATGTCTGACGTTGGTCTGGACAGAAGTCGAGGCTCTAACTTCCCTGCAAGGTGGTCCACTGATTCAGATCCATAATCTGGCCAGACGAATCTGCTTCGTTGTGTCACACAATGCCACATTCGCTACGCTCCCTAGCTCTGTCTCCCCGCTTTACATCAAGGCAGTCATTTTTCAGGAACAAATAAATGATGCCGTGATAGGGACAACTTCAAATTGTCTTGTAGCATTTTCATCACGCATTCGTAGCAAACAGAAGACAATTCGCAAAAAAATAGACCAAAACTCAAGAAATTCACAAAGGTATAACGTTGTGAAAACTGTTTTATATGATCTGATAATTGTTGCTTACTTTCAATAAACCTTCAGTTTATTGTTTACGAGAATACTAACCATTTTCAAAAGGTATATTCCATTCGAGTATCGCGCACTGTACAAAAGATACTCGTATGTCTCTTAATAAGGGGTATTGAGACAATTCTCTGAAATTCACACTGACAGTCGCTCCGTGTAATAGATCTTGTGTCTTCCTGCGTTAAGGGGGACATTATTCATCCGGCAGAGAAAAGAATAAATTTCCAACTCACTCAGATTTCTTGTTTCTTATGAGATTAGCTTGTCCTTTAGTGCTGATATTCGACAGTTTTTCAAGGCAAACGTTAAGTGTATTTTTTTGTTCCAGAATTCATTATAGCCTGCTAAAAGCCCGCTTTCTACGTAACGTTATTATTGCTATCCAAACACAGAATGTGTTGTATTTCCACCACTGTTTTTCTCATAAATAATCGCTATAAACAAATCTAATGCTCTTCATGAGCTTTTTCAAACAATTTCAATGAATAATCACTCTAAAATACTCGAGATATACTTAAATCTTTAGTTCTGGCACTTTTGCTTTCCATCGAGTTAAAATTGTATGAAAGATATTTTTTATAGAAGTAAAAATCTATTTTAAACTGCTTACACCGGAAATACAATTAACTCAACCTCGTTTTCTCGCGCCAAAATGAAGCTAGTGAATGGAGGATGAAGCACAAAACATTCCGACGAGAACGACTTGTTTAGGGAAAACAGTTCTTCGAAGCACTTTCAAATAATAAACTCTGGAATCACAATCTTCAGCTGTTGACTGCCTTTGCCTTGTAAGCTGAATTCTTTGTTCCTTGTCGAGGCAAATACTGTAAATATCTTACTACAAACTATTTTCTGCTTCATATGAGCACTGATAATCACCTCTACACAAGAATAACATAGGATTTTATCCAACATATCTACACAAATATGAAATTACAAGACAATGTATCAATTGATAAGTTTTAAAAAAATGACTTTATTTTGATAACAATATTCATTTTTGTCTCATTATCTATTTACTTAGATGGTTGTGAGATGACACTCTGTATTCCCATTCACAGAGTTAATCCGTAATGAGCCAGTGATCTTGGTGCTTTGTATGTTATCTACATCCTGGAGGACCTCCTCACTACGGATCAATTGGAATGAAAGTAAATCTAATCTAATCCATATAAATGTACACCGAAGCGGCAAGACGTAGCTTCCGAGTCAGTGAAGGTGATATATGTGTCTCTTTTGAATTACACGCAATAACTGTAGATATCTCCAAAGCTACGGTGCTTAAGTCGCTCTTTCATCCCACAAATTCACTTTCGTTTTTCAGGAAATATACGTCTTGTATCGGTAAGCGGGACTACAAAGACTTCCGTCAGAGCTTTTACTGACAAGATTGGTTCGTTACGCACGTCAGCATCATTTAACGACCGTTAGTTAAACGTTAATAGTCCTGATTATTGAGATGGAATAGTTCTCAAAATACAAAGCTTTACAGTGAAAAGTTTGTTTTATATACTTAGAGGATTTTCGTAAGCAAAAGTAATACATGTATGTCATTTTACAATCTCCGGACATACTAATGTTGGAACATTAATACGCCAAACATTTATTCTCAGTAAGATGTACACAAACGTTGTAAAGGTGGATAGGAAAAAGACTGCAATCATTTCTAAATCTCGTTGCTTTAATAATCTAGACGATATTGTGAACATGTGTTCCTGATGCAACCAACGCAAAGTTAATTTTGCCTATTATTGGCAGACATGTTCGCAGAGGTTCCCATCATATCAACTAGGGTAATGAGGGAAATAAAACGTAGAAAACTGTGCCAATCTCTGAGTCTGATTGCAGGTTTTCAATTATACGGTTTTATTTTCATACACGGTACTCTTTTTGCGCTCTCACTTTATATTAATTGAAATCGTACCGTGGTTGCCAAACAGAGGCAATCTCTCGTGAGTGCATATATGAGAGAAAGAGAGAGACCTGCCTCTCTTTGGGGTTTATTATACACTTAGTCCCTTTTTTTGTTTTTTCTCACTTATTTTTAAAAAAAATTACAGCCACATATCTCCAAATACGTCTCTTCCTCCTGTTTCACAAGTATTATCCTTTTTTAACAGCATGTAGACATTTATTTCTAAATGTCGGACGTTTGAAGCTCTGACTTCAAAGTACAATTCACAAATAAAGTATTATTTCGTGCCATTAAACTACATGAAAGACGCATTGTGTTGAACTGTAGTTCCATACTTTTCTTAAGTCCAAAATTACGATACAGTGAAAAAGCATCTGCAGGACACCTATACAAGATGTTCGCAAATTCCCGTTACACACTTCTAGGACTTGTAGAGCAGCGTTAATACATACTATTTTGAACGGGAACTTACGTCCGATCTACTCACTCCCTCTACAAGACCTAGAAGTTTGTATCGGGAATTTCCGAACTTCCTCTATTATAGTAATCTGTAGTACACGATCATAGGCTACAGTGTTAAACTCGATCGTGAACGCCTACAAAACCTTGTGCCGCTACCCACGCAGCCATTGCGCTGCGCGGGTTGCCTGTAAAGTCAGTCTTGCACGTCACATTGTATCAGTATGTACGAGGTTTCGTCCGGCCCACAGCGTTTCGTACCTTCGCTTAGTTTTATTTCAACACACCATTACACTGAAAACTACCTTTAAAAATATACTATGAATATGCATGTCTATTACAAAGTTGCTAAAACTTAAAATTTCGAATGCTTTCGTTTTTAGAACACTCAACCAAGATATATCAGAATAAGATTTTCACTTTGCAGCGATCTGTGCGCTCCTATGAAACATCCTAACAGATTAAAATTGTATGCCGGTCGGAGACTCGAACTCACGACCGTTTCCTTTCAAGGGCAAATGCCCTACCGAGTTCGAGTCTTGGTCTGGCGCACAGTTTTCATCTGCTAGGAAGTTTCAACCAACATACTGCTGCCTCCCACATATATTTCACTAAAAACCACGTGGATGCAATTAGATGGATTCGTGCATATAGGAAGGCGTACGAACAGCCTTTCTTCCCGTGTTTCATTTGTGGCTGTAACAGGAAACTTGGCGAACGGCTGTGGTACACAAGATACACTTTCCCACGCTCGGTACAGCGGCCTTAATTGTAGATGTACAGGGATTGGACAAAAAAATGGAAATTACCGAGAAATGCATGTCTGAACATAAATGCAGAGGCTAGCCAAGTCTGCATGTGGCTCTCTTTTATCTGACCACGAACGACAGACACGTCTGCAGTGTTCTCAATACGTTGCAAGGGTCAGTCTTGGTCAGGAAGGCATTCTGTGTAATTGTTGGTGCCTTACGTCGGACGTAAATGAATTCGAACTCCAGAAAATTGCTGTTCCTCTCGTGATGGGAAGCCGAAGTGTTCGGTGTTTCAAGAGGCATTGCGTCGAAGATTTACACCGCATACAGGGAAAGCCGAAAGTCATCATCCGATAAGTCACAAGGCGGACGAAAATGTGTGCTGAGTGATCTGGACAGACTCTCATTGAAGAGGATTGCGACGAAAAGGTAAGGCGGTGACAGCTGCCAAAGTCACTGCAGAACTCAATGTTGCACTCGCGAACCCTGTCAGCATCAAAACAACACGGAGGAAGCTCCATAAGCAGGCAATTGTAGGACGAAACCGAATTCCGAAACCACACATTAGCAATGAAAATGCTCGTAACAGGAAAACGTGGCGCAGAAGCTATAAAACCTGCATTATGAATCCATGGCAGAACATCAATTGGTCAGATGAGTCTCGTTTCACACTGTTTTCAACTTCTGTTCGAGTTTACGTTCCAAGAGTGAACATGACGGGGATTCGGTGATGATTTGGGTAGCCATATCGTCCCATAGTTACTCTGCAAGGAATTATTACTGTCAAGCATTGTGTGACTATTTTAGCTGATCGGGTCTTTCAAATGCTACAATGTCCGTTCCCCAATGGTGATGCTGTATTCATAGACCACGCGGCCTCTATTCACACAGCTCGCATCGTCCATGTCTGGTTCTGTGAGCACGAGAATGAATTTCTACCTCTCCCCTGGTCACCACTTCCACCACAGTCCAATATTACTCAGCCTTTGTGGTCTACTTTGAACAAAAGAATACACGATCTCTATACAGTTCCTTCACCGTTACCTGAACTTGCCACTATTTTGCACGAAGAATGGTATAATATTTCCTTGAACAACATAGAGGGGGTGTATTTATCCATTCCGAGGCGACTGAAAGCTCTTTTGAATGCCAGCGGATTTCCTGCAAAGTATGATAATGTGTTGTTATAGGGGTTTCCATATTTCTGTCCAACTTCTGTAGATGCTGTGTTCTAGTGTACTGCAGAAAGTTTTTCAAATTTACCTCTTGTCGCTGGTCGATAACAACTACTTCTTTTCTCACCGCTGGAGCTTATCTTTATCCATTCTGATTCTGTAATAATCTTATCTGACCTTGCTGATTTCTTTGCGACCAGTATTGGTGTGCAGCCAATACCTTTGGTATACCGATCGGAATGTAAAATTTCACTGATGTTTATTTTTGCTTTCAGCCAGCTTTCTGTTCCAAATACATCACATTACCTCCACTAATAATACTGACACACACAGTGGTTACGGATACTACAAGCCACACCACAAGTTGGGAAACGGGGCCAAATTTCTAGTAGTTTACTGTCGAGTTGAGATTTTCACAAATGTTTTATTCATATCTTACAGAAACTAGCAGTACGGCAATAAACAGCCTTTTAAACACGCCGCTAACGGCAATCAAGTAATTTATAGCAATACAACAATTTTAAAAAAATTTAAAGAACATTAGTAAACAGGCTACTGAAGTAAATACAGAACTTTGTTAATAAAATACGGTGAGGTAGTGAAGCTACCAACACCGCCATTAAAAAAATTAAACAGGTCTCAGCAAACACACGATTAATGGCAGTAAAAGGAATTTACAAACTTGGAGGAATTTAAAAAAAATTTTAAACAAAAGTGTCCTGGAATATCATTAGAACATAACAGATATGACGGACCCGTGTAAGGCGGCCACAAATCACCCACTCAGGAAAGCTCAGGCTAGACAGAATACTGACCAATTTAAATACGCCACTAAACACAATTGCCACTCTCAGGCTGGTCACTGCACCGACTTTTAGCCAGCTAAAACTTGTTATAAGATGGCTTAACTTGCTGACAGAATTAGAGATAACCTCGTGCAAGGAAACATTACACCACACAGTCCTGAATGAGCGACCACATGATCAACCAACAAGAAGCATGAATTTACTCATAACCCACGACAGAATAGCGAAACAATTAAACTGCCAAAACTACACCTCCCATCGGACAGTAACGAGAGGAGGAGGAAAGATCACTGTCTTCAAATACACAGGTGCCAGGGACAGGAAACCCGGTCGCCGGAGGCCACAAGGCAGAAGAGACGCTGGTTCCACAAAATTATTACTTAATGATTAAACCTTTCACGAACTTAACTTGCAATTATGCTCGAACTGGCAGTACACGACCTCCGATGGCAAGGATCCACACATCCGACCGCGCACGCGTCGCCAGCGTACCCAACACGCCACGGTCACGCGACAACACGCTCTGTCACCAGAGTTCACGTCTTCTCTGCAACGTTGACGGGTAGTGACCGCTCCTTAATGTTAGGTGTCTCCTTTTAAACTCCAGTGTTGAAACGGAGGATTTAACGAAGCTTGTTAACGTCCCACCAAGGCGAAATGAACAGCAACTACTCGTGGGGCGATTCTGTGTACAACCAACACGCGGGGAGCTCTTCCGTCAACTCGACCCGCTCGTTACACACAACCGACATACACCACGTGGCGACTCGGTACAACCGACCACGCCTGCTTCGCGTTGGAGAGCCACACTGCCTTACCGTGTCCACCACACTCTCTCTGCGCGCAACGCCCCTACTCCCGCGCCACCACACGAAGTTACAACCGCTCAAAGATCTCACTTCCTCCATAGCAGTTTCCCGGAACCAAAAACGCAGATATCGATAGCAGAGGGAAAAGACAACCAAGCAGCCACTTAATGACAGACAACATATCAAACAAACATGTCAGGGGAAGAAAAGGAAAACCAATGCAATCTAAACACAAAGTGTAGGACGAGTCTATACACGGCTCAAATAGTAATCATAATAACTTACTCTGAATCGCTCGAATTAGGTTTTGCATTTTTTCTGCCTTACAAGGACGTGTGTTCCGCTCTGTAATAAAAGCAGGTAACCCCTTTCTCCTCTGCACGCTTAACATCCGCGCTACAGATCCTCGCAAGCATGCGACATTTGCTTTGTTAACCGAATGGCTACTTCCTCAGAGCAGCGCACGTCTGACCTACTCAGGCGTCCTACAACTCCCGACTAAACAGCGCAAAGTAAAACATCAGCCCTGACGTCGTCATAAAGTTATCGGAGGCAAAGCGCTGGGTTCTGACCAGAGTTACTGTTGTCTGCTCTGGTTACAAAACTACAGACCGCGAGCTGTACTTCCACTTGTTGAACGATGATAGCGGTCTTCGCAAATTCAGCCGCCAAAAGGAGCCAATGTGCCCAATACAGTTGCTAGCAGTTTACGGACTATCAGCTTCTTCCGCAACCGCACACGATCAACACAGAGCCATCTTTCGTTGCCAGACTACACCAACTGAAGAAAATGAAGGGTTGTAAAGGCCTGACAGCAAAACCGACGCTTTGCAGAAACCGAGCGTTGATCATGCTACTGCTCTTCACACGCTGAAAAAGATGACGCGGCAGTGGTATTTATGGAGGCTTGAGTCCACAAAACAGAATTCTTAGAGACGAAGTCAGCATCAACTCTGAGATTTAGATATTCCTAAAAGAACAGTTATGTATGAGGTACGGTTATACAAGAACTGCCGGCCGTTGTGGCCTAGCGGTTCTAGGCGCTACAGTCTGGAACCGCGCGGCCGCTACGAACGCAGGTTCGAATCCTGCCTCGGGCATGGATGTGTGTGATGTCCTTAGGTTAGTTAGGTTTAAGTAGTTCTAAGTTCTAGGGGACTGATGACCACAGCTGTTAAGTCCCATAGTGCTCAGAGCCATTTGAACCATATACAAGAACTTGTGATAACAGCTAATTTCATGTTGTCGTCGTTACTACGGTCTTCAGTCTGAAAACTAGTTTAATGGACCTCTCCAGGCTAGCTATCCTCTGAAAAGCACTTCATCTGTACGTAACTCTTCCAATTTTCTCGCTTGACCGTGCTTGCTGTAGGCAATACTTGATCTCCTCAACGATTTTTACTGTCCACTCTTCTCTCCATTACTGCATTAACGAAGCTTTCATATCAGCGCACACTCCGCTGTAGAGTGAAAATCTCATTCTGGAAACATCCCCTAGGCTGTGGCTAACCCATGTCTCCGCAATATCCTTTCTTTCAAGAGTGACAGTCCTGCATGGCTCGCAGGAGAACTTCTGTCAAGTTTGGAAGGTAGGAGACGAGGTACTGGCGGAAGTAAAGCTGTGAGGACGGGGCGTGGGTCGTGCTTGGGTAGCTCAGTTGGTAGAGCACTTGCCCACGAAAGGCAAAGGTACCCAGTTCGAGTCTCGGTCCGGCACACAATTTTAATGTGTCAGGAAGTTTCATATCAGCGCACACTCCGCTGCAGAGTGAAAATCACATTCTGGTCCACGTCTGTAGCTGCGCGTTCAGCGTGGCGGGTTGATAAGCAAAGGGACCCGTGTCCTTTTCCCGGCGTGTCGGAGGTTTCTCCGCTCGGGGACTGGGTGTTGTGTTATCCTCACGTTCGTATCTTCATAAAGACATCCCACTGTCGAGATGGCTGTATAGGCACCTACCGAAATTCAATAAATTAAAGAAAATTACTAAATTAACTGTTCCTTGACGCCTCAGCATGTATCCTATCAAATGATCACTTCTTTTAATCAGGTTTTCCCAAAAACGACTTTCTCTCTGATTCTATTCAGTAACTCTCATTAGCTACCCGATCTACCCAGTATTCAGCATTCTTGTGTAGCACCACACTTCTTGTCTGTACTTTTTATCATCTACGTCTCACTACCGTGTAAAGTTATACTCTAGACAAATACTAACGGAAAAAGAGCTTCCTAATAAATTTATATTAGATCTTAATGTATTTCCTTTTTATTTCAGAAATTTTTTCTTGCTATTGATCTGTTATACTCTAGGATTACAATTATAAAAAAATAAAATTTCACGTTTTTCTGATTATCCACTTAGTTTTTTGAATTACTGTTTTGAAACGTTTATCTATCATCTCCGTAACGCTTTCGCGATTACTAAATGATCCTGTAACGAAGCGCCCTGCTCTCCGTTGGATCTTCTCTATCTCTTCTATCAACCCTATCTGATACGGATCCCACACTGCTGAGCAGTATAAAGTTACACTCTAGACAAATACTAAAGGAAAAAGACTTCCTAACAAATTTATATAAGATCTTAATATATTTCCTTTTTATTTCAGAAATTTTTTCTTGCTCTTGACCAGTTATTCTCTAGGATTAAAATTATAAGAAAATAGAATTTCCTGTTTTTCTGATCATCCAGTTAGTTTTTTTAATTAATGTTTTGAAACGTTATAGATTCAACTTCTTCTAAATCGATGTTGTATCGTAAGTGTTATTATAGTTTTTATATGTATAGAGTACCTGATAGCAAAGTATTGTCTCTTATCAACCTCGTATTAGGTTGTGGCGTTATAACGTTAAGGTAAATATGAGGAATATCATACAGGGTGTAGAGACATAGGTACAGATATTGTGATAATTGGTGCCTTAATATGTACCTACGTCAGTATGTTAGATATTTTTTTCTCTGTGTGTAATTGCCTTCCCAAAAATGCATCACGTAATCTACAACCCGACGTTTTTTTGCATGGTCGTAACTGCGCTGTGCAATGGACTATGCCTGTCAGTATAAAGCATCTGTTCAACGTCCTATGTCCACACTTAAATACCTGGCCTGCTGCCCATAGGAAAATAAACATTAATGGCCCTGCTGTGCAATGCGTACTTTCAGGCACGAAAAACCTAAAAACATAATACTCGTAATAGTTACAATTATTAGACCGCAAATAAAGTAAATTCTAATTTATTGTTGATCAGTACACTGTCCGCAGTCATCAACTGAAATATTTGCACTTACACGCCTAATATTCCGTATTTTGTGGAGATTGCTTTTATTGCGTACAGATCCATAGATTTACAAAATGCATATTCCTAAACCTACCGTGTAGTTTATCATCAATAAATTGCATCACGAGGAAGTCTGTAATCTTTCGCATGAAACAGTAAAGGTTTCCGTAAACGACGAATATGCGTTGTTCAGGAGAGGCGATTTTCTGCTCTCGGCGCCGGGGAGGGATCGCTTTCATGCAATTAATTCCATCGCAGCGGCAGGGAAACGAAAACGCAGCTAATGAACCGCGGCGCGAGAGCATTAGCAGGTGCGCAAATCCCCGACCGGCTCCGCCCCCCAAACCCAACCCAACACAGCCCACCGCGACCCGACACGACCCGACCCGGCGGCTGCTCAAAGGGCCCCGGGCCGGATTTACCCGCAACCTTTTCACGCGCCGCTCGCCCTCTGCCGGCCCTATAAATATTCATCCGCCGTGCCCTGCCCTGCCCTGCCCTGCGCGGCCACTGCGGCCGGTTTATTTGCCACCCCACCACACAGCGGCTTGCGCCTGCCTGCCGACCGCAGCTACAATACGGCGGGACAGTGGCGCGCATCACCGGGCCCTCAGACCGACGCCTTTATTGCATTCTTCCGCTCGCGTCTGAGGCCCTTTAGCGCCACTTGGCGAAATTGTTTCCCCGAATCACAAGTCCAAAGAGCCTCGCCCTCCGACGCCGAAATTAAACAAATTTATATTACTTCACTCTATCGGCCGAGCGTGACAATGGTTCTCTACAGGAAAGCTGTTGGATTTTTATTAAATTCCTGACGGGAGAAGGCTCAGTGTTCGGGAAACATCATCTACAATAATCTCAACGACTTTAGCAGCGACGAAATTATCGAGGAGGTCCCTTACGAAGTCTTCGTTTTTCCACTCCTTGAGATGACATTTCCTATTATTATGAGTCACATTGATGTACAATTGCATAAATTATAATGTTCGCACCATTTGACTGTTATTTCTATTTCGTCTTCGACATTTTAACAATTTTGGCTCAACAAACATTTTTGCAACGTACAGGATACCTTCACTGTGTACTGCGACAGCAGTCAAAAAATGGTTCGAATGGCTCTTAGCACTATGGGACTTAACATCTGAGGTCATCAGTCTCCTAGACTTAGAACTACTTAAACCTAACATATTACACACATCCATGCCCGAGGCAGGATTAGAACCTGCGACCGTAGCAGCAGCCCGGCTCCGGACAGCAGCGCCTAGAATTGCTCGGCCACAGCGGCCGGCGACAGCAGTCAGACATGCATGTAACTGTGCCAAGTTTGCCACTTGTATTGCCGGTCAGTTTCAAGGTTTGCCGTTTGTACATATCTCTTATCTCCTCTCTTTGTGTGTGTGTGTGTGTGTGTGTGTGTGTGTGTGTGTGTGTGTGTATGTATAGTTGTGCTGAGAAATAAACGATAAGAACAAAATTTGACACATTGCGCCGTTTCCGATTTAATTAGCATTGAAGTTAGCCAATCAGGCGCGCGCGTAAATTCAAACAGACTACTTGAGACGGTGTTGCCAAATTTGACCTTCGTTTGGATTCCTAAAACCGAATAACAGAGCAATTCAAAAATTGGACAAAAAACGGTAGCAAGAATCGAACCCGAGTCAACAGCTGAGCAGTCTCGTATGCTGTCTCCTGTGCTGAAACTAATTGTATTTGAATCTGCATACGTAATGGCACTATTGGCTAATTTCAATGCTAATCAACTTGGAAAATGCGCAACGTATGGCATTTATTTCTTAAGAATTATTTCTCAACACAGTCTACCCTGCAGCACCCTTACAACCTTTTCAGACTGTTTCTGATGACCCTGTATATAAAGTGTAGCCGCTTTCTCGTATCCGTCTGTATATGCAGCCTAATTTCAGGAAATGCTTTACGGATTTGATCCGCATCTAACAGATACAGTGATTCACGAGGAAGGTTTTTATATGTAATTTATAAATATTTCATACAAATTGTAGTAATTATGATGAATTAAAGGTAAGTTGTGCAAACAGTGCCATTGCCACCTAGAGAACAGCCGCCATAACCCGAGAGAGCAGCAATGCCTCCAGAAAGCAGTGAGTCGGATGAAATTCGCATCTGGTGTGGTGGTCTAGCAGTAGAGCGTGTGGCTGGATTTTGGAAGGTTTTGGCGTCGAATCTCGGCTAGGTTACCTTTTTCACTGTACGTTTTAACCTACCGTTCACTTACATGTAAAGTGAAGATTCGCCGCAAACGACACATGATTCATAGCCCACGTTTTAAACGGTAGATCCCCTGCTTCCAGTGGATAACTGGTGTAAGTTAGAGACACCCAAGTCGCCGAAGTGACGTGCAATTGAGAAACTTGCACAAGGGCACTGGGCCACATAAAACTATTATTACCAGGATCTATTCATCTAAACATATCTTCTTCTTCCACACATGTTGTAAATTAAACTTCTTTCTGTTTGTATGTGAAGGCTAGTCTTTCCTGTCGGGATTCTGATACGGTTTTCGCTTATAGACTCATACACGAGGAAGGTTATTGTACATAATTTATTAGCTGTTACCTGTGTCTGCGCTCACATATCGGTAGTTTTGTCCTGATGAGTGATGCCGAGAAAGTAACCTGTTGTACATACAGTAACGTCGGCTGCCCTTGCGTGTTCGCCTATTCGGGTAATCATTGCTCGGGTAAACATAGCTACTCCCTACCTCACCCCCACCTCCACCTAGTCCCACACCACGCCGAACCCCACCCTTATCCCCATCCCCAACCAAATCCAAATTCCCCGCCTCACGATGAAGCGGCAAGCGCAGCGATGCTGCAGAGTAGTGCGGTAGCAGGGGCGTGGACAGAAGCGCACATCTATTCATCTTGCTATTAAAGTAGCTATACGTTACACAACGTGTGCATTATGTAGCAAATATAATAATTCTTTTATCATAGTGTATTTAAAAAAAGATGTTCCGATTTCATCCTCTTAGGCGTAGAATTTTCTTTTACTTTCTAAAGTAGCCTATAGAATTCTTCTCATGGTGCAGCCGCAACTGTATAAGTCCATTTTTTAAAATAAAGAAAGCACACAACAGTTGCTAAATTAACAATCTTTTTCTGTATACACTACCGTTTTAGTAACACTTAATGTTCCATCTGAGGTCTATGGAACAAAACTTCCATTTCAAAAGCATGAAAGAGGGGACATAAATTACTTAAAAACAGTCGTGTCGCCCCCCCCCCCCCCCCCCCCCTACCGTGCTGCCCGACAGGTGTTTGTGGAATCTGTGCCCCCGTTTTACTCTCTTGGCACGGAACTTTAAGTGTTCTGGTACTGGTCTTGTATACAATAAAATGTTAATTCAGCAACTCGATTTCTTCATTTTGAAAGAAAGTAGCCATGTTCATCCTCGGCGTTTAAGCTATCTCCGAACCAAAGTTCATCAAAATCGGGTCAGCGATTTGATTTGGTAATGAAAAGATAACAGAGAAACATACTTCCCCATCTACAATACTAGTATGGATCAGCTCTACGCCAGATGTGTCGTCCGGCGACAGATACTTAGTCATAGATAGTGAGTGATGCGCGCGAAGCCAGTATGGGTCGCTAGTAGTACATAAGTGGATTTGACATTTCCCTTTATGGTGACATGACTATGTTCTTGACGTGTGCTACAGTATGCAATGTAGCTGATTTCGAAAGGGGTATGATAAATTACTCGATAATGGCTTGAGGCGACTCCTCACCGTACCGTAAACGCCCAAACGCCCAAGGGCTGTCTAACGCCGCCGTGTGATACTCTGCCTTGTGGCATCATCCGGATGGCGTATGGAGGGACATTTGGTCAGCACACCCCTCTCCCTGCCGTTTTGCAAGCTTTCCAGACCGTGGAGCCACTATCACTCGGTCATATAGTCCTCAATTGGCCTCACCAGGCCGTGTGTACCCCAGGAAAAAATTGTTGTCAGAACTGGGAAGCGAACCCGGGTCCTCCGCATGGCAGCCATCTACGTCGACCACTTAGCTTCGGAGCGGACTACTTGTTAATGGCTACAAAGCCGAAATTGTAGTAGTAAATAAAATCATGTAAAATGGTGAGAGCAGTATGTTGTAGACATTTCTTGAGGGTTCTTCGTCGGTTTTCAACTGTTCCCAGGCTGAATTAATGGGAAAGATGTATCATATTATAGCAAAAACGTCCAGGAGACACCCTGTGTATTGAAAGTCTACTGCGCTGTCCTTAGGGCTATGAGCTTCCCCTGGTAAGTGGGTGTTGAAAATATGCTTCTCGAAAATCCGAATAGAAACCGCCACTTTGCAGGAAAGCAGTTTTAGCGGGAAGAAGAAATGGCCAGTGAAAGTGCCTGCAACCTGCCTCTGAAGTTGCTTCGCTGAAAGGTCACAACTTGCACATATTTTCTTGGAATGGCTGAGGGTCCACGAAATTGGGAATCAATCTGCAGCCCTCGCGGGGTAGAAGCAAGTAGTGCGTCCTGCTGGGTGAAGCTTGTTTTTTAAGTGTTTTGTGTGCACATTGTCTCATCAAAAGTATCCAGACATGTATTAGCGGACATTAATAAGGGGTGTGTCCACACCCCGCTTTTATGACGGCTTGAACTTCCAGTGAGATCTCTGAATGTCTGTAGAGGAATGGCACTCCACCCCTCCTCAAGAGCCTAAAGCAGAGCCGGTAATTACGTTGGACGCTGGGGGTCTGGAGAGAAACCAACGTTCTGACTAATCCCAAAGTTCTTCCCTTTGGTTCAGGTCGGGACTGTGGACAGGTCAACCTATTTCAGGGATGTTACTGCCCACAGACCGTTGCCTCATAGACGCTGTTTTATGACAGAGAGAATTCTCATGTTTCTACAGTCACAGTCACCGAACTGTTCCTCTAATGCGGATAGTACACAGTCCTGTAACATGTGTTCATTTCCTCCTGTATCTAGCGTTTTCCTAAGCGCAACACCCTGACCATCAAAAAGCCCCATACGCTATACCATCACCTCTTCGGCACTTTACTGTTAGCGCTACACGTGATAGCAAGTAACGTTCTCAAGGAATTCACCAATGTGAAATCCTCCCATCTCATTTCCAAAGGGTACAGCGTCATTCACCACTCCAATCACTCGTTTCCAGTCATTCACTGTAGAGTGTCGTCGCTCTTTACACGATCTCGTACTTTGCTTAGTATTGACTATATATGGCTTATAAGAAGCTGCTCGACCTTTGTATCTTCGTTCTTTGTAACTCCCTACGCACAGTCATTGCCGGCTGGTGTCGCAGGTTCGAATCCTGCCTTGGGCATGGATGTGTGTGGTGTCCTTAGGTTAGTTAGGTTGAAGTATATATAAGTTCTAGGGGACTGATGACCTCAGAAGTTCAGTCCCATAGTGCTCAGAGCCATTTGAACCACAATCATTGTTCTGGTCAGACTGCTGGTAGCACGAATGTTTCCTTCCGCTGCGGGTTTTTTACAGTCGCCCACTGCAAACTCGACGGTTCCTGCCCGTCAGTACAGGATGAAGTCTACTATTACTATCCACGCTTCTCAAAACCGGTTGGTGGAAGACGTGCCACAGTAGCAAACATGCGGCAAAACAATAGGACTTCTTCTCGTCCCTATATTCCTCTCTTAATCCCAGTTCTTTTGGTTTTTTCCACAGACGTTTCCTGAAGTAAAACTTGCAACCGGAAAAGTATGTTTCGAGGAACACTTTTTTCGTAGCTTTAATTGCACCATTTCAAAGTCTAAATCTGCACTTTTTCGTGACTTCACAGGCGTCTTCTTTCCAGTCAAAAAAAAAAAAAAAAAAAAAAAAATATTTCGTCTGCGAGCTAAGCTGTGCTTCCGATGTCAGCGTGAATGGAGTACAGTGGTTTCAGCTGTTTGGAACAGTTGTCAAATGTCCTATCCATAACAACAGTTCCATTTTCACACATTATTTTCCCCGCTTCTTCACAACCAGGATTCTTTTGTCAGCAACGGACCGATTGACAATTTTCAAAAAACTATTATTTTCTGTTAAATTCAAACTGTTTTCGCTCAGCTGAATCTCGGAGCTAATGCCAGAGTTTTGAGTCTTCCCAATAGCTTCCCTTCGTGCTTTACACAATGCAGTCTTGGAGTTCGCATAATCTGACACGTTTCCGACGAAATCTAAACCTTTATCATTGAAATCTTGAGATTCCTCTTTAAAATTTTGGAAAAACAGTCACTGTATTTTCTTCGCAGTCTCTTTTCCTGCAGTTATGCGTTTGATTCTTGATCTCCTCACCTGCTTCGTGAGATGAGTAATAATGTCGTCGTTCAGCCGTAATTCTGCCATTTGAAATTTTTATTCGGCCTCCGCACTTACTACGTCCGGAATTTCACGCATAGCCAGTTCGTACACTCGCCACAGTTTTTATACACCCGATAGCGACGGCCAGTCTTGAGAAGACACAACTTCCCTTTCGTCGTTCTAATTATTTAGACTGGAAATGGAAGTGCCGTGTGGCTAGCGCCTCCCGTGGGGTAGACCGTCGCCTGGTGCAAGTCTTTCGAGTTGACGCCACTTCGGCGACTTGCATGTCGATGGGGATGAAATTATGATGATTAGGACAACACAACACCCAGTCCCTGAGCGGAGAAAAGCTCCGACCCAGCCGGGAATCGAACCCGGGCCGTTAGGTATGTCATTCCGTCGCGCTGACCACTCAGCTACCAGAGGAGGACATTATTTCCATTAATCACAGTGTAGCATACGAAACTACACGGAAACGAAGGCTGTCTGCGATGGCTGGCGGTGACAACACATCAGCTTCTGGTGAACAACTAGCGTAAGTTAAGCAGTGGGGAGGCCCTGGTCGGTCGGAAAACCCACGGTGCAAACCTACTTGGTTGGATTTATATTAAAAATGAAGAAATTCCTCCAGCTGTATTTAAAGTGTCGATTTTATTTTGGCAACTAGTTTCAACGTTGTAACAACGTCATCTTCAGGCCCATACACTTGTTGACGTCAACTGCGTGCGGCTGATACTAGAAGTCAGTGGTGAGATATGGACGTGCTCCCCACGTGGGAGCACGTTCATATCTCACCACTGACTTCTAGTATCAGCTGCATCTAGTATCAACAAGAGTATGGGCCTGAAGATGGCGTTGTTACAGCGTTGAAACTAGTTGCCAAAATAAAATCGACACCTTAAATACAGCTGGAGGAATTTCTTCATTTTTAATATAAATTTATACCAGCTGACGCCCCACTGTCCTCCATTTCAACTATGAATGTACGAAGATTACTTGGTTGGAAGTCCCACGGTACCTGCGACAACTGAAGAATAGTCGGAAGCAGCACGGTCGGAAAGCCCACGTAGCTGAGAACAGTTAGGCACAACAAAAATGACAGTAAAGATAGCGAAATGAGAGGAAAAGGTGTTCAATAGCTTGGCGATGTAAGTTATTTTTTGTCGTGGTAAACTTGGTGAGAGCTCGGTATTGCGGCACTGATATTTCACTAAACCCATGAAGCATCAGAGTTCTTCTCTTTAACTTGAACTGTAGGTCGTGTTGCATCTGAATTTACTCCAATCCGATCAAATCAGGGATCTCCAGCGCGTTGCTTCTAATGCCGGAAATTTTACCGTAGTTATTACCACCCGGTATTTCCCTCATTTTCTCTTACAGGCCGCTTAGGCACTTTGTGAGCGCTGCGGAACGTGATTGAGTTGCGATATTTTTCTTTGTATTCACATACAATGGTTGAGTGTAGCGAGGGTATGCGACAAGCTTGACGCCAGTACTGAATAAGCCACGCGGCTGCCAGGTGACCGGACGTTTTCAACGCCTGCCCCGGAGGAATGCGACGTGTAATGGAGATGGCGGGGAACCGGCGAGTCCCTGTCTATGGCCAGAGTCTAATGAGGTATTCCGCCAGCCGCCGTCCCTTGTTAACGGGCCTACCCGACGTCTGCTGCATACAGCCGGCTAATCAGCGGGAATTTGCCGGCGCTGCGTTCCTCACCTGCTCCCTAGCCACTCCGCTAACAGCGTTGTTCTTCGGACGCGGAGTGTCTACTGTGTATCTCCTCTAACACACACACACACACACACAAACACACACACACACACACACACACACAGAGCGAGAGAGAGAGAGAGAGAGAGAAAGAGAGAGAGAGAGAGAGCGAAATCTTGTGCAATATTGTCTAACAGCCGTTCGATTCTTTTCAATGAAGAACGCAGCTTGTTATGTCTGTAAAAAGAGGAAGAATCCGTTATTATCGCATTACATTAGTTGAGAACATGTTTGTCACGTCATAGCGTACAAGTATGTAGAGGTAATACTAAGAAGTGATACGAAATGGGACGGACGCGTGATACGAGTAGGCGAGTGCAAGACATGCTCGGTTTACACTAGCAAGTTATTGCAGCAATTTACTTGAGCGGAGGAACTTGCCGCGCGATTTGCGAGTGTAAACATATCGCCAAGTCGACTTGCTACCGTAGCAATTTATTGCGGAAGTGACTTGCTGCACGTTTTCCGCTTCCAGTGTGAACACCACGCAAGAAGTATCTGCAAGTAACTTGTAGCTTTTAGGATTTATTTCTATTTCCTGCAAGTAGGAAGCGCAAGTTACAGTAAGTATGTCGTCTGCACAACACTCATATTTAACATTTTACTTAAAGTGGTGGCTTAATTTTATGCAACCATCTTACGCATTATATGCAAACAAATTTCAGAAATGGAGGAGAAACGGGAATGGATGAAGCAGGATACAGAACATTTTATTGAAACCGTGGAGAGCTACCCCGAAATATGGAACGTGCATAACCGAGACTTTAAGGACAGAGTGAAGAAGATGAGCGCATTAAATGAAATTTAGTCGATATTCGACACATCTGTGAAAGAAGTACAGAGAAAGTCGCGTAACTTGAAGACACAAGCCCTTTGCCATCTGCATCCACTCGTTTGTTGTTTTAGGAGTCTAGAAAAAGACGATGCCGGCCGAAGTGGCCGTGCGGTTAAAGGCGCTGCAGTCTGGAACCGCAAGACCGCTACGGTCGCAGGTTCGAATCCTGCCTCGGGCTTGGATGTTTGTGATGTCCTTAGGTTAGTTAGGTTTAACTAGTTCTAAGTTCTAGGGGACTAATAACCTCAGCAGTTGAGTCCCATAGTGCTCAGAGCCATTTGAACCATTTTTTCTAGAAAAAGACGATGTGTAACTATTACATGTTCTATTTAATTAGCTTGAGGATTAGAAAAAAAACATTTTTATAAGCATATCATTCTGTAAAATTCAGTTTATTTCAATAAAAATTTAATTTCATTGTTGTGTTTTCACATACCTTCAAATAATATTCCCTTTTCAAGACGTTAAAAATGGCTCTACATACATCGGGTACGGTCAGAGAAACCGTGCTGACGGGAATTTGAAACAAGTACATTAGGGACTTGTATGAGTCTCCTACAAAGAAAAGATTTCAAAATTCAAACTTTTTTTGGTTGTATGTTTCACATAATTAAATGAAATGCCTATTTTATTCGTAGTTCACCGGTAGCTATGAATTGTAGAGTGACTAGCAAATGTTCCTTTGCTGAAATAGCCGGCCACCGTGGTCTAGTGGTTCTAGGCGCTCAGTCCGGAACCGCGCGACTGCTACGGTCGCAGGTTCGAATCCTGCCACGGGCATGGATGTGTGTGATGTCCTTAGGTTAGTTAGGTTTAATTAGTTCTAAGTTCTAGGGGACTAATGACCACAGATGTTAAGTCCCATAGTGCTCAGAGCCATTTGAACCATTTTTTTTTTTTTTTTTTTTTTTTTTTTTTTTTTTTTTTTTTTTTTTTTTGCTGAAATAGCAGTACGGAAATTTGTGTCTCGTTTTGATTTGATGGGCACTATTAACATCAAAAAATACTCCAGATCATTTGAGGACATTCTCCAAAAGTTTTCGAAAGTACCCATGCTCTCCATACTAAGTTCTTGCAAAAGGTTATCATAGGCACCATTTTGCGATCTTGTCATTATCTACTCTGTAACCCAAATACCTCTCTTTTTCTTTTTCACGTTTTGCATTACAATTAGAAGAGATGCAGCGTATCTCACCCGCCTACTTGTCATTTTACACTTCGGCTGACACTCGTAGTGGTACTGAAAGCATATGTAAACAGTATCAGCAAGTTGTTGACGCAAGTTTCTTGCCAAAGAGCTTGCAGAAGAATCTTGCTTCATTCTTGCGCTGCTGTGTAAACATAGATGCAAGCGGCTAGCACTAACTTGCAGCAATAACTTCTGCAAGCGACTTGCTAGTGTAAACCCAGCCTCAGATTTGCTGAAAGGGTTCTGAGAAGATACAGCGTATCTGCGGTTCTGGGAAGATACAGGGTATCTGCAAGGGAAATAGCATACAATATGGGTTCCGTAAACAACCATCGTGTGAAACCCAGCTCGCTCTGTATACGAGACACACTAAGCAGTAGATACAGGCGCCCGGGTGGATACCATGTTCCTTGACTTCTGAAAGGCATTCGATACAGTTCCGTACTGCAGGCTAATGAACGAAATAAAAACGTACGGAATATGGGACAAACTGGATGAGTGAACTGAAGAGTATCTAGCAAACAGAATACAGCATGCCGCTCTGAACGGAGACAAGCCTTCAGAGATAAAAGTAATTTCAGGCATGTCCCAGTTGAGTGCTAAGGGACCATAACTTTTCACAGTATATATAAACAAACTAGTAGATAATGTCGGAAGTTTCATGAGGCTTGACGCTTATGATGCTCTTGTATACAGATCAGTCGCAAGGCTAGAAAATTATAGCGAAATTCAGGAAGAACTGCAAAAGACCGCCGGCCGAGGTGGCCAAGCGTTTCTAGGCGCTATAGTCTGGAACCGCGCGACCGCTACGGTCGCAGGTTCGAATCCTACCTCGGGCATGGATGTGTGTGATGTCATTAGGTTAGTTAGGTTTAAGTACTTCTAAGTTCTAGGAGACTGATCACCCCAGCTGTTACGTCCCATAGTGTTCAGAGCCATTTGAGCCTTTTGAATTTTGTAAAAGACCGATGCTTGGTACGCGGAGTGGCCATTAACCCTCAACAAAAAAAAGTAACGCATTATGTATACTTAGAAAGACTCTTCATTGTATGATTAAAAAATTTCAGGAGGATCACTGGAAGCAGTTAATCCCGTGAAATATCTAGAAATATGCGTATGGAGCGATCTTAAGTGGAACGAGCACATAAAGTTAATAGAGAGTAAGGCAGATCGCAGACTGAGATTCATTGGAAGAATCCTCTGGCAATTTAGTCCATCAACAAAGAATGCAGCTTACAAAACATTCGTTCGACCAGTAGATGAACATCGCTCGTCAGTATGGTATCTGTACAGAGAGAACTGATAGAGGGAATAGATAAGACCCAAATAAATGCAGTATGTTTCGTTACAGGTTCATTTAGTAAGCACGAAAGCATCACAGAGGTGATCAACGAACTTCAGTGACAGGCGCTGCAAGAGAGCCGTTCTGCATTACGATTTGGATTACTGTTAAAGTTCCCACAACGTACTTTCCTAGAATAGTCAACAAATATATTGCTTTTCTTACGTATATCTCACGAAATGACCGTAAGGATAGTACCTCAGAGATTTCAGCCCACAGGGCGGCTTGTCAGCAACTATTCTTTCAGTGAACCGTACATAACTGGAACAGAAAATGGGGGAAGTCCACCACACGTTTTAAGGTAGGTTGTGGAGTAGAGATGCAGATTATTTTTACGACGCTAGTGCGATCAGTTCTAGATTATTATTGCAGAATTTATAGTCCTTGCCAAGTAGACAAGCGCCTATCCATGAAACAGGGTGTGAGAATCGTGACCCAACCCCCCCAAAAAAAAAAAATCCAAAACCGTTTACCTTTTTTGTAACATAATATTTCCAAGTTTCTTAGCTAATTTTTGGAGAAAAAATTAGAGTGGAAACTTCGATTAGCTAAAATGTCCAAATTTTTTATAAATTACAAGCTTCGTTTAACACAGGATATTTGCGAGTAGAAAAAAATGGTTCAAATGGCTCTGAGCACTATGGGACTTAACAGCTGTGGTCATCAGTCCCCTAGAACTTAGAACTACTTAAACCTGACTAACCTAAGGACATCACACACATTCATGCCCGAGGCAGGATTCGAATCTGCGACCGTAGCAGTCGCGCGGTTCCGGACTGCGCGCCTAGAACCGCGAGACCACCGCGGCCGGCGTTTTTTCGAGTAGCTTGCGGGGTGTACTGCCAACGAGAGAGGGTATTTGGCGTAAGTGCATGCAAGCAGGAGACGTACACACCCACATACTGGCCATGCCTGCCATCAACATCAAATTCGGCATGGTTCGTGTGCGCGCAGGTAGAATCTGTAAACAACAGGAAATTTAGCAAAGGATGACAGGGAGGAAAACACCCTCTCCTAGGTGAAAAAAAAAATCACAGAAATACTGACTTTGCTTAATGTAGGCGGCAAACGATTCAAAGACACAGTATTTCCCTCATAGCCGTAAACTCCAGATCCGTGTACACAGTCGTAGTGTTAAGTGAAATACTAATAACAATAAGTCTGAATTATGATTTTATGTTGTCTAAATTATTAAGCTGTCAAAGGTTTGAGAGCTTGTTGATATCATAGTTCTCAAATCAATTATATGACACATGTACTTCTAAAATTATTGGATCAATGCTTCTGGATCTCCTCCCAAACCACTGTATCGATTTCAATCAAATTTGGCACAAAAACAACAGGCCTCACAAATATCACCACTGTGGGATTTATAAACTCCTAATTCTAGTATGAGTGGACACATGGGCAAAAACATGTTTTCTGCAGCACCAAGCGTATAGGCTGCCCTGCACAATGGGCACATTGTGTGAGACCAGTATCATTCTGCGAAATCAACCTGCTTTGCAGTGCAGCCTACATTTCTGGGGCAATAAAAGGTTTTCCAGTCTGCTTTATCAGCATGCTTTGCATCTGGACCTGTGTCAAACCCTTGCAGTGTAGCATAACTTTCATGAGGGTATTTTTGATCTGTCGTTGCAACTACAAAAATGTGTGATTTTTTTCACCAGACACATTTCGCTTTATTGAGGTAAAGCATCATCAGTGGTCTGTAATTAAGTTTATTTACATTTTGATTTGTTTTTTAGATCGAAAAACAGTTCGTTAAGAATACTTAGTATGTACACAGCGACAATGAGAATGAGATGAGGGAGATAAGGGCGCGACAGAGCCAGAGCCTCAACAGATGACTGGTGCAGCAAAGCAAATCCCCAACACTGACGTATACATCCCACTACCATGAAATGTGCAGTGGTTTTCGGAATATATATGTAGGTGTAAATGTTATCAACCAAGAAACTGGAAGTTATTTCTGAATTACAGTGTACAAGGGGGGGGGGGGGGGGGGGGCGGCGTCCAAAAGTTAAAGGGCTAATGAAGCAAATACAAAATTTAATAGAATTCTGGTTTTCCATTTGGACATCAATACAATTATATTTCACTTCTTTAATTCCCACAGTAATGTAATATTTGTTAGACAGTGTAAAATCAAGATCTATCTCAGCTTAAACGTCTTCAATAACCAGGTCGTTTGTATAGATATGGAAACAAAACACACGAAGATCCGATACGTAGTCTATGTATATGTTCGTTATTATGAAGGAACAGTACTTTCTTCTACGTAATATGTGAAAAGCAAAGGGAGGTAAAGAGTTAGCGTCCCGTAGACGCTGAGGGCAATAGAGAAGAAGTTAAGATCGTATTCGGGTAAAAGCGATTAAGGAACCTGGCCTTGTCGATTTCTTAGGAAACATCCCGGCCTTTGGGTAAACCAGTTTAGGAAAACAATCCAAAACTTAAATCTAGACGATAGGATTGGAATTGGAACCACCGCCTCCCAGAGAGCGCCATCTCTCTCGGTGCAATATGTACACGTTTAGCCCTCTTCGGATGTTTTCGTCTGTCCACAGGTGAGCTGAATTATTCTTTACCAACGAGTCTGCCAAATTTGAATGTGGTTTGCTACGTTTCTAGAAAACTGTAGTCTCGACTTTTCGTTTATTATCTTTCGGTACACTTTTCTCTTTTGTCACAGAATTTTTCTACAGTTCTTAAAATGATTATTCCACAATTCAGCGTCTGTTAAAGCGACGTCAGAGAAACTTAATGGAACTCTATCTGTACAAGTCTGAAGACTCGTGAAAATGCGACTTTGTGCAATGGATATATAGACATGGCGGTCATGGACCGAATAGCTATCACCAAAACTTGTGATAAAAATGTGGCAGTCAGAGTCGAGATAATACACTATCGAGCGTGCTTGTTTGGTAAATATGGTATCCTGAAGTTCTGCCACAAACTCGTCGGTCGTTCGGACTGTTTCACTTCCTGGTCAACGGAAGATGCTCGAACACGCTTAAATTCAGGAGGCTGTTCCCAGCCGTCGGAAAAAAACATTTAAGGCCAAATGAAACTCTTTCATATTTCAATTAAACGTTTTAAAAACGAAGCACATTGTCAGATGTCGTAATGCAATTTTATTATTTTTCTCTGAAAATTGTAATACTTGACTTTTTAAGCGATCGCCACAGTTACGCAGCCCTCTCTGAGATTCATTACACTGGCATAATTTTGAAGGACCGTAGTATGTAGTTTATGTTTACCGTCGAGTGGTCAGAGCTTCAGCAACTGTCGTTTGCCAAATACATTCACTCTCGTTTATAACAAACGCGATTTTTATCAACACTTAGTGCCAATATCAAACAGAAGTAATGTGTGAGTATACAGACGCCACAAGGAAAAAAAAAGCTATGTCTGGAAAGTCATTCACGACAGTTGTCCTAAGGTCAGTCCAGTATACCAATATATTTCATTTCATATTTCCCACTCATATGCACTTAGCTTCGTTTATTTTTGCACTGAACACAGAGCACAGTAACATTACAAAAGCGTTCATTTTGGCCGAGGCTCGCTCTTCTGCTGTAATGGATACTGGGCAGAAGAATAAGCCGTAACAGTACTGCTGCACAGGTGGTGCGAAATTTAATTTAAATTTCCACCTCCAACGAGGAGGCTGCTTTTTTCTCTCTGAAAATAACATTTGCGTCCGCCGAGCGTTAATTCTAAACGCGATCCAACTCAGGAGTTTAACCGCATTTTCAATCATTTGCTGTAATCAGTGACAGAAAAAAATACTTTAACTACTACATAACTCTTGGTGAAAAATAATTTGGGGATTATATCAAAACATTAATTATTACGGCGTAATAAAATTAAATAAAATTACATTTGTTTGATACTTTTTTCAATAATGCAAGTTAATTTCCTATGCCTTTGTTGTATGGTGATACACTGAGATTTATATTCGCTGTCTTAATCAAAAAAGCGCTCTTAACTCGCCAACTTAATCTCTTCATTGCAAAGTGTGACTTCTATGTCCAAGTTTGTGTACTGTGCGTGACAGTGGTTAGCACGAGCTGGGTGTCGTGTTGTGCAAGTATTTTGCCATTTGGGACTACGGAAGGGACTGGGCAAATAATGCATCAGTTTTCGCGGAGTTGAGTCTTTAAAAAACAAATAGCGCTCACTGAGTTTCGCAAACTTTTATTATGGATTTGCGAAGTGAAATAAAAGCCATTTAGGGCTGAAAAATAGAAAACACAGATGACCTCATTACTATTCCAAGGACCCTGAGTTACATGTCCATGCTATTCTGCATAACAACTCTGTGGCTCCGTCATAAAATGCCAGATTAGGCGACTTCAAAGTTCTCGCGTTCGATCCCCGAATAAGTTTTAGGATTTTCATGTGTCACTTACCACTTCTTTCCCGGCCGAGTTGTTAACGTGCACTGTGACTCGCAGTCAGTGTTAGCTGTAGATCCCCTACGGCTGGTTGGATAAGTGCGTTCAAAGGTCGGAAGAAGACAACAGCACACCGTCTCCAATAGGATCACCTCTAGCAAAGCACTGTGCTTTCCAAACGAACATTGTGTTGATGACAGCGTCACTTTTATTTTTCCCGCGCCCGGGTTCCCGGGTTCGATTCCCGGCGGGGTCAGGGATTTTCTCTGCCTCCTGATGACTGGGTGTTGTGTGATGCCCTTAGGTTAGTTAGGTTTAAGTAGTTCTAAGTTCAAGGGGACTGATGACCATAGATGTTAAGTCCCATATTGCTCAGAGCCATTTGAACTTTTATTTTACTCGTCTACATATTATGAGCACTATTTACGGTTGTCCGTACGTAGAGGAAATGGTAGTATAAGGCTTATAATGCAAGCAATTAAATCTGACAGTCCTGTCAGAGAAGCTCTTACAGGACCTTATCACAGCTCTGTAAAAGAAAACTTAACATATCCCGTCACCTCCCCCTCCTCGTCCTTGAGTTTCTGGCCGACCTTTTCCTTCGTCTCATTTCTGAGATGTCATTACGAAGGAGCACCATCAGTACAATGGTGTTATTCATCATTATTTTTTGTGTATCTTACGACAAGGAAACTGAAGAATCGAAATCGCAGCACCCGCGAGAAAGAGGGATACAGTGACAGCAAGAGCGTCTGCTGTTGTAAGAAGGCGCTTTCACGAACTTACGCTGAGACGTTAATGAAAAATACATACTATTTAAAGGATGCACTAAGTCCACAATTCTTAAGATACGTCAATGAAATTTTATACCATGCTTTACACGAAATGAACACATTTATTGTTAAATTCCTTGGATTATACAGTCAACTTTTTTGTGGAATTTAAAAATTTTGTTTTCGGAATGTAATATATGTACTTCTTACGCAGAAACTGTTAGAGAGATTAGTCAAAAATTTTCTCAATTTAATCTCTTTGCATATGAGAGCATCCCTCATTAGCGTTTTGTAACATAGCGAATAAGAGAAATTTAATAACTTTTTAATGGCACGTAAGTATAACATAAAATCCATGCAAAATTCGAAACACTTTGCTCCATATCTCAGCTTACATTCATAATTTCAACAATTACTCTTGAGACTATATATATATATATATATATATATATATATATATATATATATATATAGTGTACAACATTTCGTGATTCTAGCCGTCATAAATTCTTGAAAAATGGTACATAGACTTTAAAAACGTAATTTTCACGAAATGCAATTTAAAGTTCAGTATAACGTTAATTCTTATTTCATGACTTGGAAGGTCCCAGATTTGTACTCAGGGTCCCCTTTCCCTTCTTGTTTTCTGCCTACTTTCCTTTACCAGGTCTTCAACTGAGTTTTCAGTTGCAGAGAGGTGCTGCAGATCTATTTTTCTCAAGACGTTTTGCGTGACATTTACTATTTTAAAGCCCGTTCTCTCTAATTCCTTCATTCTTCCTACATTCCCAACATTAAATACAAGAATTGCATCATAAATTGGCAATTCTGACAACTGTAGCAGTTGAAAATCTGGTTTCAGAGCACCGTTTCCATGTAGTTGATTTGTAATTGTTTCTAAGATATGGAACCGTCACAGAAGATCTGTAAAACCAAAGAGTATGTATCAGAGCCTCTTAGATTATTCTTTGCAAGTTTGCTTGGAAGTAATCCACGGAATCGTTGTTCACCGAGCTAGTATTGAAGTGTTGCTTCTAGAAGTGTGCGTGACAGGACGGCGCGGTCACATATTTAATTATTTTTAGGCCCTTTCATTAAAACTTTGGGAACGTATTGCCCACGAGTAATACTAAGAAATAAATAATAAATTGAAAATTTATATTTTCGGTCAATTTTATGTACGTCCCCCACTAAAACGTCTGCTAACACTTAAATGTTGATCGACACTTTTGGTTATTGTATTTTCTCAGCATTTCTTCACACTGTAACTTGCTTCAGTCCGAGTCTTGTGTGGTAAAGCACAGACGGTTTGAACTCCGATGCTCCGTTTTGTCACACAAATGGAATGTAAATATAGTCCGCGCTCTTCGCAGATACGTTTTGTTGTCCACACGGTACTTTCGTTTAAACAATCGAGCGGGGTGGCGTTGTGAGAAGACACTACACTCAGCGGCTCAATAAGCCGTCCGGCCATCCAGATTTACGGTTTCCTTTGTTTTCCTAAATCTTTTAAGGCGAACGGCGGCATGATTCCGTTGAAAGGGCAAGGCTGAATTCCTTCTCCAACCCAAGCTTGTTCCGTCTCCAATGGCGTCTTTGTCGACGGTACGTTAAATCGTAATCTTCTTCCTTTTCGTATAAACATGCACCTTTCCTAGAGGGAACAATTTTTGTGATTGTTTCATTACTAACAATGATACATAGTTCCGTGGAATATAGTGTGAAAAGACTTCGTGTTACTTATATCACGTTCTACTCTCACTAGTATAGCACGTTTATGCAGACTGTCAATAAAATACTTATTCTTGCTACATCGCTTCTTCCTCTTCGGTTATAACGCTCCAGTCACACTCCCTTCGGCGTCGTGCGCTTCCATCGGTTATTTGGGCACTATCAGTCAAACTGTATAATTCTGCTTTCTTCGTCACCACTGTCGCTTTCTTATCCTTGTCTACTTAAGTACGTCTTACGTTAATAGCAAGAAGTCCCTCCTGAACGCTGGCCGCAGTGGCCGAACGGTTCTAGGCGCTACAGTCCGGAACCGCGCTACCGCTACGGTAGCAGGTTCGAATCCTGCCTCGGGCTTGGATATGTGTGATGTCCTTAGGTTAGTTAGGTTTAAGTAGTTCTAAGTTCTAGGGGACTGATGACCTCAGAAGTTAAGTCCCATAGTGCTCAGCCATTTAGCCCTCCTGAACGAGAAGAAATTCCCACGGCACCCCTAATACGGGAGTTCGTACATAACAATATGTGAACTGAATTCCAAAACACCTTGCAGACATTTAATGTCACGACTTGGATGGACCGCGATAACACTCTTATCTAAAAGCATCAAATCGCTTTAAGCTCAGAGCATAGCTGAGGATCATAAGAAATGACAGAGCCGACGGAGCAGTGGTGCGGAGGCAGTGTTGGTGCTACTGGCTTCCCCAGTTTCCCAATGCCGGAATGGTTTCTCGCCATTCCTGGCCTCCAGCCACTTCTTCCTCTCCTTACCGTCCACAATGAAGAAACTCTTGTGCCACATCCGGAGCTGCCCCATTGTTCGGTGCAATCGTTGCACCTGAGAATCTCGCTTTCTAAACCCTACCACGCAGTTCCTTACGGAAAAGGAGAGTCTTAAACTTTAATTGGATCGCAAAATCACCTCGAAATCCTTTCCGATAAAATCACTGTCGTCTGTAAGTGGAATAAAAACTCATTCTAATACGTATATTTGCATGGTAAATGTAATAGCCTACAATAATCTCTGAGACATCATTATATCTTCAAAATGGAACTATTGTAAGCGATTACCTTTGGTCACATGGGGTGTTTATCTTCAGTGTTTTCATACTTCTGTTTGTTAACGATATATTTCTGAAACGAAAACAAACAATCTCCGAAAAATTTCAGCATAGACTACAAGTGAAACAGGTTCTCTCAATACGCAATCACTTTACGCATGTACTTTATAGCATCGTAGCTTCCTTTTTTGCTAGCTTTAATGTGTTTTCCGAATTGTGTTAACAACAAAACTTCCTTCGGATTCGTCTTCTTCGCGAGGTCATATTGAAAAACCTCGAGTAAATATTGGAAACCCTGACGAAAGTTTTCACGCTGAAATATGTATGAAAAACAAAAACCCGGAAAACTGAAATAAAGACGGTCAACGATCTTCATAAACTATGTTGAATTCTGTGCACTTATTTTATTTATTCCATCGTGTATCATGGGAGAAACAATAGTGCTGAATTTTTATCAGAATGTGCCAACCGGAACACACACTTTTTTAAAATTGTTCTATAGTTTCTATTTTTAATTTTGCTCTCATGTTGATACTGTAATGACAGTTAAATGACATTAAGTCTCATTTAAGCCTTGGATTTGTATTAGTACTAGCGACAGGACTTTTCTTTGTCTCAAAAATCGGTTCTAGTTACTCTACTCACTGAGCGTTTTGTTTGTTACCACGTCAACAGCGAGTTCTTTTATTTGCTCCGCTTGCCAGTCGATGTCTGTTGCCTCAGGCTTTGTCAGCAGGTTCTAATCCTGCCTCGGGCATGGATATGTGTGATGTCATTAGGTTAGTCAGGTTTAAGTAGTTCTAAGTTCTAAGGGACTGATGACCTCAGAAGTTAAGTCCCATAGTGCTCAGAGCCATTTGAACCATTTCACCTTTAGTATTCACTTATAGCCAATATAACTGTTTCGCTCAAGATTTTGTCTACTCTCACTCCCTACGCGACTCACTGACCCACTTGGCTTGTACTTGACCACTACAAAACGCACTCGTGCTCAAATCCTAAACTTGAATTACACTGGCGCTGCGACAGTCTAAACAGTATTAGTCACAAAAGAATAAAATTACTGTTCGTGACAGATTCATATTATCGCTCGATGGAATATGAAATATTGGTTGCATAACTAAGAGAGTAGATTCGATTGCACAACTCACACCTGAAATTCCAATATGAAGGAGGTCTTCCGCACCGTCTAATCCAACTTGTTATACATTTCATGCTATCTTGATGATAAGTTCTAATCTAATAGTTAATAATTTGTGGCATGTGTCATTCACATTCTACTTTTACGTAATGCCTTTTACAGTGTAGCCTCTAAAATTTTGTATAAACTTTCAATGTTACGTATTTTCCCCTCTTGTTCTCTTAAAGTAGTCTCGCTTTAATTACTTTCATGCGATTCGAAATCTAAAAATAGGGTATACTAAAACGTGGAAAACTTCTACAAGGGCCGGCCGCGGTGCCCGAGCGGTTCTTGGCGGTTCAGTCTGGAACCGCGCGACTGCTACGGTCGCAGTTCGAATCCTGCCTCAAGCATGGATGTATGTGATGTCCTTAGGTTAGTTAGGTTTAAGTAGTTCTATGTTCTAGAGGACTGATGACCTCAGATGTTAAGTCTGATAGTGCTCAGAGCCATTTGAACCATTTCTACAAGACCCAAATATTCGCTTCCTAAAATCGTAGCAGGTTTCGATCATGCAGTAAAAAAAGAGGCACCCTCATAAATATCAACGGCGCAAACTGGATCCGTCTTGTCACTATATTTTTACTCTCCAATTCTATTGAATACCTCCTCATTAGTTACATGAGATACCGATTTAATCTTCAGCATTCTTCTGTAGCACAACATTTCAAAATCTTCTTTTCTCTTCTTCTCTAAACTACTTATCGTCCATGTTTCATTTCCATAGATGGCTACTCTCCATACATATACCTTCAGAAAACACTTACTAACACGTAAATCTGTAGTCGATGTTACTAAACTTATCTTCTTCAGAAACGCTTTTCTTGCCATTGCCAGTCTACGTTTTATGTACTCTCCACTTCGGCCATCATCAGCTACTTTTCTGTCGAAATAGTAATAATCATCTACTACTTTAAGTGTATCGTTTTCTAATCTAAAGCCGCGGTGGGTAGCCGCGCGGTCTAAGGGCGGTATGCCATGGATCGCGCTGCTCCTCCCGTCGGAGGTTTGAGTCCTTCCTCGGGCATGGGTGTGTGTGTTGTCCTTAGCGTACGTTAGTTTAAGTTAGATTAAGTAGTGTGTAAGCAGTTTGGTCCCTTAGCAACCTACCCCAAATTTCCACTTTCCTAATCTAATTATTTCAGCATCACCTTATTTATTTCGACTAGATTCCATTATCCTTGTTTTGATTTTGTTGATATTCATCTTACATCTTTCTTTCAAAACACTGTCCATTCCGTTCAGCAGCTCTACAAAATCCTTCCATGCCTGTGACAGAATTACAATGTTATCGGCAAACCTCAAAGTTTTTATTTGTTATCCCTCTACTTCTCCAGATTTTTCGTTGGTTTCCTTTACTCCTTGTCCTGTGTACAGACTGAATAAAGTCTGTGATACGCTGCAACTCTGTGTCACTCCCTTATCAACCGCTGTTTCCCTTTCATGCTCCTTGACTTTTATAACTGCCATCTGGTTTTTGTATAAGGCGTAAGTAGCCTTTAGCTCCCTGTATTTTAGCCCTGCTTATCTTCAGAATTTCAAAGGCACTCTTTAAGTCTAAAAACGCTATAAACGTACGTATGTTTGTCTCTCCTTAACCCATCTTCCGAGAGAAATCGTAGGGTCTGTACTGCCTCGCGTGTTCCTACATTTCTCTGGAATCCAAAGTGCTCTAGCCCAAGGTGAGCTTGTACCAGTTTTTCCATTGTTCTGTAAAGAATTTGTGTTTGTATTTTGCAACCATCATTTATCAAACTGATAGTTCGTTAATTTTCACACCTGTCTGCACCTTGTTTCTTTGGAGTTGGAAGTACTACATTCTTCTTGAAGAAGTTTGCATTATAATCGAAAGAGGAATTGGCACAGGCACTCGACCACAGCTCTTGACTATCTCTACATCACATAATTATGTGTTGTTCATTCCCAGTTAAACACTCTGCGATTACCTATAATTAAATTTGCAACTACTAATTACAATTGAAATACAGCAAGAAGCTTACGTGTAGTGGGACAAACTGATTTTGGCTGTTGTTATCCGTCGGTGTAACGGAGACGTCAGGCTCGGCGGATACGTTTGAAAGTAGAAGATGATCTTAGCAGAAGGCCACGAATAGGACTGCGTAATTCCCGCACCGAATCAGGATATTGCACTGACCGACTCTTTGCTCGCTTGTGTTGTCTTTGTGCCGCGTGTGCCGCGCGGAGCGCCATGTAACTGATTGCTCGGCCCCTCCCACCGGAGGTTCGAGTCCTCCCTCGGGCATGGGTGTGTGTGTTGTTCTTAGCATAAGTTAGTTTAAGTAGTGTGTGAGTCTAGGGACCGATGTCCTCAGCCGTTTGGTCCCATAGGAATGTACATACATTTGAAATTATTATTATAATTTTTTTTTAGTTGTCTTTGTTGGTCGGATTGAGTGGGCGGTATGAGTGCAGTAAACGATGTGGTGGTGTTGCAGGGGATAGCGCGGCATGAGCGAGGGCGGGCAGCCGCCGCCATGAGGCGCCACGACTCGGCCACCGCCCCCGCACCGCCACCCGCACCCCAGCTGTACTACCCGGCGCAGCAGCACATGGTGAGTACGAGTGCGGCAGCGCTACGCCATGGTCACGTGATTGCTGCTTTGTTCGCAAAGAGCCCATCAGCAAACTTAATGGAATCATCCATTAAAATTCGGTCATGCACACTCCAGATACTACTTCTTCAACTCATATTTCGGCCACGTATTCTCCGGCCATTCTCAGAGCGAGTGACAACACTGGAACGAGGTGCCAGCGCGGCCTTATATATTCCACCCTCCGACCATAGATACTAGTGGACTGACCTTGCTGTGCAGAAGCTATAGGGCTAGTGTGGCCCCATCATAAACCACGTGACTGTTGGCAAAACGTGGCGGGATTTCAAATCAGCGGTCTGCCATCCTTTGTTTGTATCGTATTTTACCCACATTTCTCAATTGACTGCCAAACGCTTCCAACAAAAATTACTTTTTTATTTGCGAAAAATTATGTCAGAACTACATTTGACCTGGATTTGTTCACAGTACTATTTATAAAATCTAACAAATATATCGAACGCCCCTCTGCTGGGCAGCGGGACGAAATTACTATAGAATATCAATTAAAGTAAAATGTCGTTAAAATTCTTTTAAACAGTAAGAGTGGGCTCGTGTCAAAACTTTAAACATTGGATTCGCCGCGTTTTGAGCTCTAGTCACTTATAAAAGAAAATGGGATATGGGAATTATGTCAACTATACGTGCCAAAACTGTCGACTTCAGGAGCTGGTCCATTTTAGAGTATCAATTTTAGGTGCACATCAAAGGTTCAGTTCCTACTATTTTTACAAAAGTTGAAACTATCAGTTTAAAAAATGATATGATAGATGAAAGGTGAGATTTTGAAGTTTCAGAAAATAATTTTGGAGCCTACATTTATTTAATAGTATTAGAAGGTAGAAAAAAATTCTCTTCATGTGTCGATTATAGGTGCTCTTACCTTATTATAATCTCACTTGTATATACAAAAAGGTGCGTATTTGCAGATGGCTTAAAGTTTTTCCGTTTCAGGACCTGTATCCAAAGCTGCCTTCGGTTTTCATCCTTAGGGAACCTATGAGTAGGAACGAGAAACAGCTATACTTACTTCTGTAACCGAATTATCACAGATACTTTCCAAAATGTAATATGAGTCTGACTTTACAGGCATCACTTTCAACAATTTAATTTACGTGATACTCTATTTCAGGTGTAAAAAAAAAACATATAAAAGTTACTTCAGCAGATTTCAACAAACGCATCTGCACTATCATAGAAACACACGTGAAATGTGATGCCATTTCCCCTGAGAAAACGCTGAGTACAGCCATAAGCGCAACACGAAACAACCATGTTTTGCCAACATTCACGTGACTTTACCGCAGAGATGTTGGAGCCACGAAAATGACGTCAGGGCCAGTCTATTATATTTATGGTCGAAGATTCCACCGCGGCGGTACTGCGCGCGCAGGTCACAGATGCTGGCCGGCGGCAAAGATGTACAATTACACTGGCGCCACCTGTGGTGAAAGCGTTCAGACATTCGATTCGCTTATCGATGTATATACTGCTTATACCTTGACGACTTCTCTGCAATTTGATTACATCAAGATCCGGAATCCATGCCATATACAAACTAAAACCATTATTTCTATTTATTAAGTTATCAGTTAACCTAATTCCTACGGCTTCCTTCAAAACAGAATCGCAAATGAAGCCGTGGATGTTACTGTCTTCACTTCATTATAGTTAATAGAATGACGTTTATCGATACAAGGTTCTACCACAACTGACTTGTCTGATTATTACGATCATCTGTATTCTCTGAATTTTCAGTGTTCCACGCAGCTCTCATCAACGGTGCGTGTTGTCTATCATAATTTCGATAAGAAATCCGATACACAACCGCCATAAGCAGTAGTAAATCATCCTTCACAGGACCGAGTAAGGCTGCAATCTTCGCAGCACGCCGGAAGATCACCCTAACAAGTATCGCTCCCGTGGACCATGTAAGGCCGCGCTGGGCACCTCTTCGCCAGTCTTGCGACTCACTATGAGGATGACCGGACGATGCGCGACCGAAATATCAGTTGAAGAAGTATTATTATCGCGGCTGCATGTACGAAATTTAATGGATTACTCAATTCGCGGTGAGAAGTTGAAAATGCACATCAATGGAATCTGTTATTTGTTTCTCTCCTGTGCTGTTATCTCACCTCTTTGAAAGCCTGCACACGCAGATGTCATCAAGTAATGTAGACCAGATACTCTGTATCCATGTCTGACAAATTCTGTTTCATTTTACCTAAGAATGTGTTATAGATATTCTGAGACTTTCAGACCGAAACGCATAAGGCAGTATAAAATTAAGAAATACAGTGGTCAAGACCAATATCAGTTTTTGACTATAAGCAGTGCTGACACAGCTCTCAGAGCTTGAGGCATAAACCTTAGTCTTGTCTCTCTCCAATAGTGTTGGTAAGCCATCGCGCAAAAATCGATGGTCCGTAGCACCCGATACCCTGTTTGATAAAAGTGTATGGCCCTATGATTCACCTACAATTCCTGCCTATACTCTGATACTGAAACCGTCACGGTGCCTCATTTCCAAGGTTGTTCGAAGATTTGCATCAGTCCACACATGCGAGCCGCGCAGGATTAGCCGAGCGGTCTAGGGCGCTGCAGTCCTGGACTGTGCGGCTGGTCCTGGCGGAGATTCGAGTCCTCCCTCGAGCATGGGTGTGTGTGTTTGTCCTTAGGATAATTTAGGTTAAGTAGTGTGTAAGCTTAGGGACTGATGACCTTAGCAGTTAAGTCCCATAAGATTTCACACCCCACACATGCGAATTTTGATCATTTAGTACACCATCTCTTTTGAATTCTGTCTCGCCTGTAAATATAATGCAGGCTGCGATCTGCGGATCTTCAACAATCTGTCGTAGGAGCAATCTACAGAACTGTAATCGGGCATGGAGGTTTGCTGACGGAAGAGCTAATAAATAAAGCAACACCAACGGCCCATATTTCAACAGGCAATAGTTTCCCGGACACATACTTATATAGGAACTTTCCTTGTAGTTTTGACCAATAATACCTCCTGTAGAAATACGTGACACTTTTTTTAAACGCCTATTTTAATGAGATATATAAAAAAAGCCACAGACATTTTTGTCTGTCGCGGCGGTCGGTGGGACTGCCATAACATTCCTACACTCAGTATACATCAAATCAAAATGGTCCAAATGGCTCTAAGCTCTATGGGACTAAACATCTGAAGTCATCAGCCCCCTAGACTTAGAACTACTTAAACCTAACTAACCTAAGGACATCACACACATCCATGCCCGAGGCAGGATTCGAGCCTGCGACCGTAGCAGCAGCGCGGTTCCGGACTGAAGTGCCTAGAACCGCTCGGCCACAACGGCCGGCTCAGTATACATCCAGCGGTGATAGCGTGAGGTCTGGGTCTCTGCTACTTTGCTTTCTGCAACTTGTTAAAATGTGCGCTGAAATATCAAATCCAGCCACTTTTGAGGTGGGTTCTGCGCTTAGGTTTTTGTTGGCAAAAACCTGCAAACCACCTGAAATTTGTAGTGACCTTTCTGGTGTGTACGGAAAAGGAATAATGAATGAAAACCGAGTGAGGCAATGGTGCACTGATTTCAAAAATGGCCGTACCACTGTTCACGGTGAGGCCTTGTGACTGACAAACTGGTAATGAAATTCAACGACAAAATTCTTGAAAATGGTTGTTTCACGATTACGGAACTTTCGCAACATTTTTCCCAAATTTGAAGGAGTTTCGCGCATGAAACTGTGGCTGAGATGCTTGGTTACGACAAATTTTCAGATAGGTGGCTCCCAAAGTCATAGCGAAATACCACAAAAAACAGAGACTGACCTGCCGTAAATATTATGAGGAAAATGGTGAAGTTATCGATCGTATCACAAGTGGCGACGAGTCTTGGGTGAAGAATGTCAGCAGTGAAACAAAATGCAGTCGATGCAATGGAGGAAATCAGGAAAGTGTTTGCAGACGCTGTCAGTAAGAAAGATCATGGTTATTGTGTCTTTATACTCTAAGGGAGTGATTCTCCTTATTTTCCTTGGACGTGGCACAACAGTTAACTAAGAGAGGCATTGTCAAACTGTGACCACGTGGGCGATGCAAAACAAATGTCAGGGAAAATTTAAGTCAGAAGTTTTCTTTCTCACGGCATCGCATCTCCACATACGGCCAATCGTATCGCGAGAGCTCCTACGAGGTTTCGAATGGGAGGTATTTGATCATATAGCCCGTATTCGGTGGCTATCGACTATCACCTCTTCGCAGCAATAAAGACATGGCTCGCTACGCAACCCTTTGATACTAACGCCGAACTGCATGCCGGTATAAACCAGTGGTTGTAATCGCAGGCGACAGATTTCTACAGAGATGGTCTTGAAAAACTTGCGCCACGGTGTGATAAGTGCCTCAATTTGAATGGTGATTATGTAGAAAAATATTTTAAGAGCGGACCTTCAACCTGTAAATAATAAAAGTGGTTTTACCATTTTGTTAATTTTTTATTTCAAATCGTCTGTTACGTTATGGATATATTTAGTAATTACATACGAGTTTTTACAAAGCCAACACTAGCACAACACCCTGGAACTACCCACTTCTGATAATAAATCGCTCGATCACGTACTTTATTAAAGAAAGTGAGACTCGAGGAGTGTGTAATACAGCAAAAAGACAGGAGAAATGAATTTATCGCCGAAGCGAAATTACACCTCAGAGCGACACAGTCGTGGTGTCAGCGAGAGGAAAGCCGCGGATGGGCGTGGCGGGCGACTGCACCGGCGTGGCCCAGTTTCTGGAGCCGCCGAACTGGAACTGGAACTGGCGGCAGGTGCGCCAGGCACGGCCGCGCAGCGGCGAAAACGAAAGTTACGAGGAGGGGCTCGACGGCCGGACCGCCGCTCCCGGTGCCCTCCCTCCCCCCTCCCGCCACAACCTGTTGCCGAACAAGGCGCAGCGCTTTCACGGTCAACGCCTCGCACACTACAAAGAACTGTGAGCAGCCGCCCTGCATTTCGGCAGGCTGTGATTGCCCCAGAGGTGTATACACTCCGCTTTTAACCCGCCCGTGTTTGGTTGTTAGCGAGGCAGGCGAGTTACCGCACTTTGTCAGCAGAAGGGACAGTATGCTTTACTCCCATTCAAGCGGACCTGTGCCCAACCCAAGCAGGTCAAAGGAGTCTCACCTGGCCGCACGTCTTCCTGCTGTGCTATCTATCTGTACGCTTTCATTGTTGTGTTATTAGCAGGGTTCGGAAGTTGATGAAAATTATCGAGGCTCAGTGAAATGTATATTCATTTTGGGTCGTTGTAGGCACCAATATGGTGTATTTTGTTTGTCCTTCTTTTCCTTTTCAACGTATATCGGGCTTATTTATTTATTTCTATGCGAACGGTTCTCTCTGAAACTTAATCTCCTTTCTTCTAGTACTGGCTATTCTCAGTTCGAACCATTATCAGGTCACCTCTAACCCATGTTTTCTGTAGTAGTGACAACCACCTCTGAAACTAGAGATCCTTCGTACCTAAAAACCCGAAAGTGTTATAACGCTAGCTAAATTAAGGTCTTGGAAGTCTAGTTGCAGTAGCCTTGCCGGCCGGGATGGCCGAGCGGTTCTAGGCGCTAGAGTCTGGAACCGCGAAACCGCTACAGTCGCAGGTTCGAATCCTGCCTCGGGCATGGCATGGATGTGTGCGATGTCCTTAGGTCAGTTAGATTTAAGTAGTTCTACGTTCTAGGGGACTGATGACCTCAGCAGTTAAGTCCCATAGTGCTCAGAGCCATTTGAACCATTTTTGCAGTAACGTTAATGTGTTCCAGCCAAATATGATCCCAGATATACCAATTTTAATTACTTTTTACAGGATTGTGCGTTTGCTGAATTCATTCTAAGTGGCCAAAATAGTTTATTCTAAATTCCCCAAACGAATTTTAGCAAACACCAACTTCGTTTTTCTTATTATGTTAATCTAAAAAGTACACGTCTGAGAGAAGAAGCTTTTCTTTCATACTAAGGTATTTTCGCACTACACTGCGTACCACCAGAACATGGTTTTTAACATCCACTACCCTAAATTACGAAAGTCGTCTTTCAATATATTTATGGGATGAGGAAACTCCCGGTCACATTTACAAACATGCCACATTCTCGAGGTTCCCGAAACAGTGTTTAGTAACTGTTTACACAATTTGCATTGCGAGACCGGCCGCTGTGACCGAGCGGTTCTAGGCGCTTCAGTCCGGAACCGCACTGCTGCTACGGTCGCAAGTTCGAAGCCTGCCTCGGGCATGGATGTGTGTGATGTCCTTGGGTTAGTATGCTTTAAGTAGTTCGAAGTCTAGGGGACTGATGGCCTCAGCTGTAAAGTCCCACAGTACTTAGAGCCACTGGAAGATTTGCAATGCGAGACGCTTATCGATCTATTTGGAGGTACGTCCAAAACCCACAACTTTTCCCCGGCTGGACTTGGTTCTGTTTAGTGACTGGTATATATTCCCTAAATCTTAATTTATCCTCCGTCTTCTGTAAGATTGTTCATTTTGCTGCTCCCGTCCTTATGATAGAAGAGCTGCAGTGAAAATTCCTACACGGTCACATACCTAGCTAGTCATTGATGGCGCAACCTGTTGTCAAGTAGAGCAGGCTGCTCGAGTCCCGTGAAGCTTGTCAGGCTATCAGAAACTGAAGCTGACCTGATTTAACCGCTGTGCTTGGGTACACATGTACTCCTCTGCCTCCGTTGCGGTAGGCTTAGCTGGTTGAGGCGGAGACAGGGGCAAGCAGGCTGTAAGGAGAAAATGGCTCTGAGCACTATGCGACTTAAGTTCTGAGGTCAGCAGTCGCCTAGAACTTAGAACTAATTAAACCTAACTAACCTAAGGACATCACACACATCCATGCCCTAGGCAGGATTCGAACCTGCGGCCGTAGCGGTCGCTCGGTTCCAGACTGTAGCGCCTAGAACCGCACCGCCACTCCGGCCGGCTGTAAGGAGAATTTGTACACCTCTGGATTCTGCTCACTACTGTCTTTACTGTCATCATGCCCGGCTGGAGCTCACAAAAACACACTGGGTCAGTTCTTGAGCGATTATATGATGAATTCCACAATGAAACAGCTTTTATAAAACCTTTCGTGATTGAACGGATACATATGTCCCACTAAACCGACCTGCAGTTTTGACCGTTTGGACGTCTATTCTCTTATCTGTCTACCGCTATCATCTAGCGAGATGCCCTTTACAACTTAGAAAAAATAACTACGGACCATTGGGTGGAGCGGTGAAATGAAGCGTTGTAGGTGTATAGGCAGCACAGTGTGTTTCTTTGACGAAAGTCAGATCGAATCACCATATTCTCCATTCCAAGAAAATCTGACGTAACTGTGTTTTCTTACACATCACAAAAATTGTTTTGAAACATCACTACGCACCTCAGTAATTCTGCTGATCTGTACGTAATTTATATGCCGTGGGACGTATATATTCCAGAAAACTTCGTAGAATACAGAAAACATCGGTGTGGTATGTCAAAGCCGTTATCAAATGTTATGTTGAAAATGTGTGTGCAATATTTCCTGTTTTTCATTGCCAGCAGAATAGACGTATTTTGGTACGGTATTAATTTGTTACAGCTCTTTCCATAACAGCCATCCTGATAAAATCATTCTCAATTAAAAATCTTATACTCACACGAAAACATGCATCCAGTTAGGTCCGTGGGAAACTTGCCTCTCACTACACCGATTTTCAAAATCGGTCAACTCAATAAATTATTGGGTAGTGAAAATGTATTATTTATCGCAAAAGAAAATAATTTTTCACCTTTTACTTTACAAATACATGAAAAAATATTTTAACTATGAAAGGCTCAAATTGCACCAAAAAAATGGTTCAAATGGCTCTGAGTACTATGGGACTCAACTTCTAAGGTCATTAGTCCCCTAGAACTTAGAACTAGTTAAACCTAACTAACCTAAGGACATCACACACATCCATGCCCGAGGCAGGATTCGAACCTGCGACCGTAGCGGTCTCGCGGTTCCAGACTGCAGCGCCTAGAACCGCACGGCCACTTCAGCCGGCAAATTGCACAAAAACCCATGCATTAAAGTTAATACCTAAACAAGAGGTGAGTCACAGGATCATAGTTTTACAACAAGCATTATGAAAGACCCTCAAAATGTACAGTCAATAAAAACAATATAATTAGCATCCCTTAGTAATTTTATAGTGACCCCAAAATCTACAATAATGTAAATGATACAAAATACTGTTACTCAGGAACTTCTGCAAACTTTTCAAATATTTAAGGCAAGAACAAAATTAAAGAAATAACCCGACGCCCATCCTCCATTAAAACAAAAACAATACACAACACTCTCATACAGTATAAATATCAAGTTAACGATCATTAATGATCACACTAATCACTGAAAAACTACCACAACGTAAAGTGTGATAGAACCTCATTTTCACAAGAGGGCCCACCAAAAAATAAAACGATCAAAATAAATGTCAAAAGCAACTGAAGCTGCTGAATGTTTTTGACCTAACGTCCATTAACGGCCAAGCAACAGGCAGCACAGTATAAAACGAGTCTCTTAATGTTAACTAATGATAAATGAGTCCCCCCAGTGCGACTTGGCTTGCCACTATGCACTTCCCAGCAAGCAAAATGGTTCAAATGGCTCTGAGCACTATGGGACTTAACTTCTGAGGTCATCAGTCCGCTATAACATAGAACTACTTAAACCTAACTAACCTAAGGACATCACACTCATCCATGCCCGAGGCAGGATTCGAACCTGCGACCGTAGAGGTCATGCGGTTCCAGACTGTAGCGCCTAGAACCGCTCGGCCACCTCGGCCGGCCCAGCAAGCAAAATCTTGCGTCTAGACAAGAGAAACAGAGCAGGCTAATGTCACGCCGTCATATCCCGCGTGGGGGATCCGTTGACGATTCCCAGCTCCCGTCAGGTTGGGACATCCAACAAGACATGCCCATCCAGACCATGTTGTTTCTGCCGTGTTCACTGCTGGCCGTCACACAGCATCTGACACCACACGAAATGGCAGCAGCGTCGAAGCGGCCGAGGAACGCTCTCTCGACGGGTGTAACCAACGGAAACACTTCCTTGATACGCCGCGGTTAGTCAAGGGATCAAATCTGCTCGCGGCCGTAACGGAGTTGAACCGTCACAGTTTAAAGACAATCTATTGCAGATAGAAGATGTCAGACGTAGTTGAATCCCAGTTTCATCCCTATATAACTTTCCCAAGTAACACTATATCTAAAGGCCTGCTGAGGGGTACAATGCTTCTAGTAGCGACTGTACGTACCCTGCCATCTGCGAGTATTAATACAGGCTGCCCCAGAAACACCTGACGGTTTTGAAAGTAAAGCAAATCAGGTGAAAGTGTACGCACTTATTTTTGTGTTAAGGATACATTCTCAGTTTTGTGTAGAATTAGTGTGTATCGCTGTTTCTTGAAAATAACATTTCACAGGTGTCCATCATGCTCAATAACACATTCATGTACTCTTTCGGGAAGAGACAACATAACTTGCAGCAACTGCGTTTGGATTTCCCGAACGCACTCTCAAATTTTGTCTCTTAGCTCGCGGATACTGGTTGAGCGTTGCTCATAAACTTTCTGTTGAAGATAACCTCACAAAAAGTGATAGGTTGCTGAAAGGGCGGGAGAAAGAGAAGGCCATTTGATGCCCCCAAAGCGATAAATAACTCTGCCTGGAAACATTTCATTCAGGACTCCCATGGAAAGACGTTCATTACAGGTTGTTACCTTAAACACCCCTCCAATTCCTTATGGTCTGCTGGCAGGGTCCAGAGCAGCAGCGTACCTGCCTGCAGGCGCCGTTCGGAACGGGTTCTGTCAGTGCAGGCACATTTTTAAGGCTATCGACAAAGGTGCGCCGGTGGTACCAAGGATGTTACCGAACTGGATGGTGTTAGAGGGACACTTTGCTGTTGAGTAAGTGTCGAACCCCTCTGTGACCACGCCGCAAGAGGGAGCGAAACGGGAGGGCTGAAAAAAAAAATAGCAACCTTGCTGCTTCGGATTGCCTTCTGATTTCGAGTGATGGTTTTAAACGGTCCTTAGCGGTTCCACCCTGCGTACCAGAGCATCGCACTACATTCCAAATGGGTGTCATCATGTTCGAGGAGGTTGCTGGCTTGCGACGTTCTTAGGGAAGAGTTGAATCCTCTGGGGGCGTCAGCAGGGTCAAATGTGTCTAGGACGTAGCACTGCTGGCTGTCGTTTTCGACAACGAAATATGTGGCAATGAACGCCCCAGGGGAAGGGCCATCCCATAAGGCCATTTCGACTCTATTCTGAACGGCAGTGTGACTAGAATGCTTTCTTCGGCCACCCATATGAAAACAGCGTGATTTCAACGCAGGGCGCCGCCTTTCTGACCTCCATCGCACAGGCGTCAAACGAAGGGGTGAAATGTGAGTGGCACACGAACGGTGGTGTTGGGTAGGATTTTGGTGAAATTTGCTACCAATGTGACATTATTAACCCACCTTGCACCTCACATGAGCTGCTGAGCTTTGGCCTTTCTTTCGCGTGTGTCGACGCCTTGCTGTCTGATACGTCGTAAAGCCCGAGCATGACGCCGCAGGGCACAACACTTCTGCACCATTACACGAAAAGTTGTAGGCACCTTTGAGCCGTATTGTAAACCTAGCGTCGCAGTGGGAGACAGTTGGAAAAAGTTATCCTTTAATGCAAATGTATAGCTACAAGTGAACAGAGGACCTGTTGCGTAACTGATGCAAATCCACACGCCCAACACAATCTGTGTTGTGTGATCTACCAATCAACGATTGCGAGGGATTTTAGTTTTGTGCCCATCTTATGTCCCTCTCATTGGGAGTATACACTGAGGTGACAAAAGTCATGGGATACCTCCTAATATCGTCTCGGACCTCCATTTGCACGGCATAGTGCAGCAACGCGACGTGGCAGGTACTCAACAAGGTGGTGGAAATCCCCTGCCATGCTGCTTCCATAGCCGTCCATAACTGCGGAAGTGTTGCCGGTACAGGGTGTTTTGCAGGAACTGATCTCACGATTACATCCCATAAATGTGCAATGGGGTTCACGTAGGTCGATTTGGGTAGCCAAATGATTCGCGTGAATTGTCCAGGATGTTCGTCAAACCAGCCCCGAAAAATCGTGGTCATGTGACATTACATCGTTGTTTCGGAACATGAAGTCCATGAACGGCTGAAAATTGCCTCGAAGTAGCCGAACATAACCGTTTTCAGTCGATGATCGGTTCAGTTTGACGAGAGGACCCAGTCCATTCCATTTAAGCACAGCCAACACTATTATAGAGCCACCACCAGCTTGCACAGTGCCTTGTCGACAACTTGGGTCCATGACTTCGTGAGGTCTGCGCCACACACGACAACTAGCATCAGCTCTTACCAACTGAAATCAGGACTCATCCGACCAGGCCACGGTTTTCCAGTCGTCTAGGGTCCAGCTGATATGTTTAGGAGCTCAAGAGAGGCGCTGCAGATGATGTTCTGTTAGCATCATAGAGTAAATATCTCTGGAGTGAGCATTCACATGCGCAGAACAGATTTTGTGTTGTCAACATACATTGCCGGCCTGGTCACGTGATCTCGGGACGTCGTGTGTTTGTCTGTATAGCGCCCTGTATATTTAGAATGTCACTACATCCCAAGTACAGACGGATTCTTTTCGTACGTGTCGTGGATTATTTATATACGTTGCGCAGACATTTGAACAGTATCCATTTGATACCGGTAATAAACCAGCTACGTAACTTTTAAGGGCAAGTGATATTACATTCTGCTTCGTTGCGATAGGTGTCATAGTTCAGATGCACTCGATTTTTGGTAGTTTTCGGTATGATACGGCATTTTATAGTATTACAGAGCCTGACGTACATTTTTGCAGTGATAGTCCTGCAAAACGACTTGACAGTACGTTAGTACTTTTGCAAGTGTCCGAAAAACACCGAATTTGCCACACATTAGCGATTATATCCCTGCTAATTCGTCCTTTTTTCTTGTATTTCTGCGTATTTATTTTCTCGTTTTTGCGATCTAAAACACAATTTTCCTTACTGGTGGCACTTTGAGGTATTTATTTAACGCATTTTAAGTATTTTCTCCCAGTTTATTAAATAAATAGTAGACTGAGTAATCTATATAAATTATTGACAAGTCACTAATAAATGCATGGAGGATAATATTTACTGAAACAACTAACCTTTCCCTTTCCTGTTCCACTAGCAAATTTATGAGAGGAAGCGATTGTTTGTAAGCTTTTGTACGAGCCGTAATATCTGTTTTATAGTCATAAAATCGTAGAAAAATAGGTCTACAGAATCAAGCCCTTATTATAAGGCGTCTCGAAATTTTTAAACATATACAGTGTGTCTTACTAATATGATAACTATAATTAGAGCTACATGGTATGTACCTATGAAAAGTTACTATCCCTCCTTTCACATATTTTTCTTTGCATCCGTAGCAACAACAGTAATTTACCCTCGCTATTACACTATCAGCAAACGGTGAAACACAACAAAAACTCTTGATATTATAAACTTCAAACGCTGCAGAAAGCACACACGCACAGCGAAGTCCCGAAAACACGTGACAATCCTGGTTTAATGTTGACAACATGCGCAGAAGGCAATGCTTACTCAAGAGATATTTCCTCTATGGTTAGCATAGGCACTCTCGTGCGCTGCCATAGCCCGTTAACGCCAGATTTATCAGCACGGTCCTAACGGATACTTTCGTCGTACGTCCTGCATTGATTTCTCTGGTTATTTCACACAGAGTTGCTTGTCTGTTAGCACTGGCAATTCAACGCCAACGCCGCTGCTCTCAGTCGTTAAGTAAAGGCCCTCGACCGCTGTGTTGTCTGCGGTGAGAGATAACACCTAAAATTTGCTATTCTTGGCACACTCTTGACACGGTGGATCTCGGAATACTGAATTGCCTAACGATCTCCGAAATAGAATGTCCCATGCGCCTAGCTCCAATTACCATTTCACTTCAAAGTCTGTTAATTCCTATCATGCGGCCACCATCACGTCGGAAACCTTTTCACATGAATCACTTGAGTACAAATGACAGGTCCACCAACTCACTGCCCTCATATACCTTGTGTGCGCAATACTACAGCCATCTGTATACGTGGATCTCGCTGTCCGATGACTTTTTGTCAAATCAGCGAATGGTGTAGACAAGTCTCATCGCAAACTGTTGTAGCTCAGTTGCTCTTGAGACTAGGCGGATGCGCTTCTACGTCATAGCAAGAAGTGGATTACGCCCTCCAGGCTGGAGGCTGCTAACAGCGCGGGGCGTACACCTGTTGCGTCGCCGCGCCGCGGACACTGCCGGTTTCTCCTGACTACTGCTGCAGCAGAGACGCCGCACAGGCCTCGCCTCCGCGCCAGTCATCCGATGTGTGCCACGATATTGGGGACACTTTCACGTCACAAGAGACGGGCTTTTCCTTCCGCCGGCAAGACTCACTCGCTTCCTTCCTTCCTGCCTTACGATGCAATCGATTCTCATCGCGTTCCGAATCGAGGTCACTGTCAAGGCACTGCCTTCTGAGAACGGAAGGATACCGGCAGCTCTGGTCTTCGACATGGACCCCAACAGAGAGTTCTTAACCAAACATGGCGGTTTCCTTTCTACTGTCCTCACTGCTTTCGACGTCTTGAATAATCCTGTTTCCTTAGTGAGCCACTTTTGAACCTCTGTGTCCTTTCTCCTTTCTGCCCCATCAATTTCGTTTGGGCTTATTTTATTCTGAACTCAAATTGTACGCTAAGTTACCCACCTAACGGTTTACTAGTCGAACTTACGCATTGATGTCCTACCTGCTCCCCTTGCGTTTTGTTGTTATCAACATTGTTTTCAGCTTCTTTATTGTTTCTTCAAATTATAAATAAAAAACACAATGGCTTTAATCTCCGTAATCTTATCGTGAATTCTTTTTTTTTTTCAACTGCTTCAGTATAATGCAGCAATAACTCGCTTCCATTTCTTGAAATGGCATATGTTTACACTATATCTCTACACCATGGCATCTATGTATTTGTTTTTTCTGTTTAATAGTTGCCAAGAATCCGGTGTTTCCCGGGTATATATTTATTCCAATCTTCTATTAATCCGTCTCCTTCTCCCCCCTCAATCCACCTCTTCCTCCCTCCCGCCTCTCTCTCTCTGTCCATCTCCCCCTCACGCCTATCTGTGCCCATCTCCTCCAACCGCCCCCCCCCCCCTCTGACAGGCCACATCCTCCTCCCCCCGTCTCTCTCCACATTATCACCTCCACCCCGATAGGAGGGTGCTGGTTCTTACCTAAGCGGCGCGTCTTTCCACACAATAAGTAGCATGTCTACCAAGTGTGATAGAAAGCGATCTAGAGGTTTAGGAAGAGCATTTTACCCGCAGCTTTGCCCTCATACGCACTTGTCATACATATTTGACGTATGTCAGACAAATTTATTTATGTTTGTACACACCTCTAATCTGCATAACGAATTACGCTCTGATGTTTCATTTTCACACATCGCAATGTTTATGACGTCATCTCACTAACTATTTCTCGTAGGATGATATATTTTTGCAGGTAAATTGAGTGGTAAATATAAATACCGCCCGCAAAATATGTTGAGAATTGAGTTATTAGAAAAGAAGTAATAAACCAAAACGTCACCCCTGATATGGCAGTTTTACTCCATGAACAATATAAATGTAGTAAGCGATAAAGTTTTTTCCTTTCATCATTTTGCGATGGGTGCCATCGAGAAAAAGCCTCGTAAAGGTTTGAAATTATGTGTAATGTCGGTAGCAAGTCACTAAGTGCTCTAATTCTCCAATACCGGATGAATATAATCTGGCTATTTGCACGTGGTGAGCTAAGCCTCTTTTCCACCCACACTTCGACTCGTCTGACAGCGATGTCGTTCTTACCCGCACAGTGGCTCTTACCAGATAAAAAGTGATACGTGTACCAAGTTGGGATGAAATCGGAGAAGTGGATTAGGAGAAGATTTGGAACACACATACGTACATATATCAACTTTTGTAATATTATGGATAAGGCAGTCAGAACAGATGGGGCGTCTGGACGATTTGTCCTACTGCCCAAAGAATATGAATAATAACGGCCACTGTGAGTGCATAAAGAACAACCGTCATAATAACAATATGAATAGTTGCTGAAAGACAACGATGAACGTATGTTCGAACCCGGTAACACTGCTTTTCCATTGAGGTAAACATTATGGTTCGCTACTGCTGTACAGTATGAACAGTTTGTCGTATTACTCCGCATCATGAAATGCTGCATTATAGCGACAGAGATGGCATCACAGATAGATTACTAGACTATGGCGTGCTTCCCCATGATATACTCATGTTCAGAAAAAGAAACAGAACTCCTTGAACGACTAGTGGTAGGAGGTTCATATTCACAGAACATGTACATTAGTATGCACTGCAGAAATGATTACCATTTGAACCATGTTGGCCGTCAGGTTCATTGAGACGCAATACCACCTACCGGTAAAATATGCCTGCGGCTCTCGTTCTCATTACACACCAAAGGTAATGGATCAGTGTCCACTGAACAGACGCGCAGGATGCCTCGCAGACGTATGCGCGAACCGTACCGTCAAATCAGTGAGTTTGAAAGACGGCGCATTATTGGCATAGGGGAATGTAATGCAGCCATCCTGGAAATTGCTACATCTACATACATACTCTGCAATCTTCCATACGGTGCGTGATGGAGGGTACCTCGTACCACAACTAGCATATTCTCTCCCTGTTCCACTCCCAAACAGAACGAGGGAAAAATGACTGCCTATATGCCTCTGTACGAGCCCTAGTCTCTCTTATCTTTGTGGTCTTTTCACGAAATGTAGGTTGGCGGCAGTAAAATTGTACTGCAGTCAGCCTCAAATGCTGGTTCTCTAAATTTCCTCAGTAGCGATTCACGAAAAGAACGCCTCCTTTCCTCCAGAGACTCCCACCCGAGTTCCTGAAGCATTTCCGTAACACTCGCGTGAATATCAAACCTACCAGTAACAAATCTAGCAGCCCGCCTCTGAATTGCTTCTATGTACTCCCTCAATCCGACCTGATAGGGATCCCAAACGCTCGAGCAGTGCTCAAGAACAGGTCCTACTAGTGTTTTATAAGCTGTCTCCTTTACAGATGAACCACATCTTCCCAAAATTCTCCCAATGAACCAAAGACGACTATCCGCCTTCCCCACAACTGCCATTACATGCTTCTGCCACTTCATATCGCTCTGCAGTGTTACGCCCAAATATTTAATCGACGTGACAGTGTCAAGCGCTACACTACTAATGGAGTATTCAAACATTACGGGATTCTTTTTGCTATTCATCTGCATTAATTTACATTTATCTGTATTTAGAGTTAGCTGCCATTCCTTACACCAATCACAAATCCTGTCCAAGTCCTCTTGTATCCTCCTACAGTCACTCAACGACGACACCTTCCCGTACACCACAGCATCATCAGCAAACAGCCGCATATTGCTATCCACCCTATCTAAAAGATCATTTATGTAGGTAGAAAACAACAGAGGACCTACCACACTTCCCTGGGGCCTCCAGCCGGCCGGGATGGCAGAGCGGTTCTAGGCGCTTCAGTCTGGAACCGCGCGACCACTATGGTGGCAGGTTCGAATCCTGCCTCGGGCATGGATGTGTGCGGTGTCCTTACGTTAGTTAGGTTTAAGTAGTTCTAAGTTCTAGGGGACTGATGACCTTAGAAGTTAAGTTCCATAGCGCTCAGAGCCATTTTTTTTTTCGGGGCACTCCAGATGATACCCTCACCTCCGATGAACAATCGTGTGAGACGAAGTGTTTCGGCAGTGCAGCGGGTGTGTGCCGATGGTTCATGGAAGGACATAGAACACGACGAGATGGTCAGGTCGCACCACCCACACCACCACTCCAAGAAGATCGTCACCTCATCCGAATGACACTGAAGGACAGATCTGCGTCCTCCTTGGCTCTAGCGCAACAGTGTAACGCTATCAGGCCGCCGCCGTTTATTACGGCATGGCTTATTTGCGCGTCGTTCACTTCTCTGTCTACATTTGACGAATGTGCAGAAACATGCTAGATGGAAATGTTGTACGGAAAGACGTCACAGAGGCAGGAGTGGCATCAGATAGTGTTTTCGGACGAATTCAGGTTCTGTCTGTTCGAAAATGATGGCCGCATTTTGATTTGCAACAGACAGGGGAGCGGCATCGCAATGTCTGCATTGCACAAGGCATATAGCGCCAACTCAAGGCCTTATGGTGTGGGTGCTATTGGGTACAAATCACAGTTGGTGCGTGTCCAGAGCACTGTGACCAGTGTGATATATGTGAATGACATCCCGCGACCCTTAAACATATCCTTTGTGCACAACACCCCAGACGCCATGTTTCAGCCAGACAATGGCTGACCACATGTTGCTGCACGAACACTACCTTCATAGTGTCACAGAATGTCAGCTTTTTGCCTTGGCCCACCAGGTCACCAGACTTGCCGCCAAACGAAAATGTGTGGGATCTGGTGAAATGACGGGTGTAGTGCTATGACCCAGTGCCAACTACCACAGATGAACTTTGGAATTAGGTACATCATGCAGCATCGATGGCTATACCACACCTTATACGTGTCGACACCATCACACATGAAACAGGGCCCTCCAAGGACCCTGTGCTTATTAGGCAACAGGACACATGCTGAACCGAAGTGACTGAAATGCTAATCATTTTTTCAGAAAATACAAACGCTGATAAATCTCATAATAGCAACGCGTGTCCATATATTCTGTACGCGAGTGTCTCCTTGAATAACCATTGTTCCTAAAATGGAACAAAAGCCTTCAGGAATCCGAGAAACAAGGCACCCGCCGCAGCAGACTGGATATGGTGTAAGAAAGAGAAAGAGCTGAATGTTAGTCGATCTCTGCTTTCTGATCTGTGGTAATTGTGACAAAGGAGCTGATCTTACTCTACAAAGTTATCAGTATCTAAAACAGAAATTCGAATGTCTTTCGAGAATTTAGAACAACTACTGAGCTACATTGCCACATAGCTCCTCTCGACAGAGGGACGTATCTTTACCGTTGATTGCATTACAAGGTATTTAGTAAGGGTAATTAAGTTTCTGACACTTCAGGAAGTACTTCAGATATTTCTTATTACTATAAGTACTCTAATACTGAACAGGACAATGTAGTCACCGCAGTAGTATCTTCGTCAATAGAGATATAAACAATAAGTCTGGTTCACGTGTAAAAATATTCTCTCAATTCCTAAAAAACAACAGATTATCCTTTTACAAAAGTTTTACAAAAACCGAGTCCTAAAGGAAGTCTCCAGATCAGTGAAATGGAAAACTAGGAGGAGGAATGCGTGTTAACAGATCATATCTGAAACACTTTCGTTTTGTTCACTACTTTGCACTTTTTGTTTCCAGTACAAACAAACAACAACTAATACAGGGGCTTAAAAGAGTAAACTTCTGAAAATCAGTTGTGATAATGCTTAAATAATACATAATCAACACGTTCAAAAGCAAGTTATACAAATTAGCAATTAAGGAACAGAATCCGTTGATGGGTTTTTGTATTTAGAGCAGCTGGAGACAGCGACTAGATGGACAGCTAAGGAAATTAACAGAAGAATGAAAATGATGAGGAACGGTTGTATTAAACTAAGTACAGTTATTTAAACTAAACCTCCCTTGTGTCTGGAACAGAAAGCTTTCCATCAGTGTTTGTTACCAGTTTGGACTTACCGCACAGAATTGATGGATACAATAGACAGATGAAAGTAGGGAATCTCGACGAGAGACAGAGAACTAAGAAATCGATCAGGAAAGAGACTGGCCTGTGAGTCGGAGTCGTGGCTGTAATGAAAACGAAAATAACATAGCAGGAGACGTAGCCAGACCAATGACTGGTAGTTGGGCTTCGGAAGTTGATTTTGCTGTGTTCAAAGGGAAAAGGGAGACCTTGATGAAGATGAATATATGACAGTGGATCACGAGCAAAGTGGATGCGTGAAGTTCATGACCATGGAGAAGTCTGAAGTCGCTCTGTAGTTAGTATTGAATAGACGATAATGCTTTCATAGTACACTGTACAGTCACATTAATGTGACCACCTGGCAAAAGCCTGAATACCCACCGTTTGCAGCTCGGGCCGCTGCGAGAGGTGCAGGAAGAAAGTCAGTGAGATTCTGGAAGATACCGACAGGGATGTGGAGCCATGGCGACTACAATATCGTAGCCACCTGCACTAGGTTGCTCGATAAAGGATCCACGGCGCGAAGATCCGGATGGTGATGCCACGCATTCTCGACTGGGAGTCTGGTGGCCAGCGGAGTAAGGTAAACTCATCGTGGTGCTCTTCGAAGCACGCACGTACACTGAGACTTGTGTGATACGCTGCATAGTCCCGCTGATAGACGCTATCGTGCCGAGGAAAACGAACTGCGTGTAGGGTGGATATTGTCTCCAAGAATAAATGCATATTTGTGTTGACCCATTATGACTCCCAGAATAACGAGTTCACTCACGGAACGCCACGAAAACATTTCCCAGACTACAACGCTCCCTCCTGCGGCCTGAAATCTACCGACGATTGTTGCAAGGTGTTTGCTCTCAGACATGTCACGCCGCACATACCAAAGGCCATCTGTCCGGTGGAGCGTAAAACGTGATTCATCTGAAAAGGCGACATGTCGCCAGTCAGTGGAAGTCTTGTTGCGGTATTAGCGTGCAAATACCAGACTTCGTCCCCGATGAACAGCTGTCAACATGGCTATATAAACAAGGTGCTTGATACGTAGGCCCATACGCCGCAATTTTCTCCGATCGGTCGTTGAGGGGACACACCCCATTGGTTCATCTGGGCGGTTTGTTGCTCAACAGTTGCACGTTTGTCCGCCCGCATACATCTCCACATCTGTCGTCCATGCCTGCCGTCTATGGCTCGTAGTGCACCACGAGTGCCTCGGCGCCGGTTTTGGATAGCCTCATTTGCCACACACGGTAAACCTTAACCATGCCGATGTGCGAACGGTTTACAGACTTGGGAATGCTTCCGCTCTTGGCCCGAAAATCAATTATCATGCTCATCTGGACGTCAGATAAATCGATCCGTTTCCGCGTTACGACAACGACTGGACTGTTTCCCGCGTGCCCCCTCCCCCTTCCCGCCACGCCCCCGCCCAGCCCCATCCCCAATACGCTTTATACTAGGGGCGTTTGAAAAGTCCGTGTAAACTCCAAGAGATGGCACTACCAGCGCGTATCGAGGTAATGTTTAGTTAGTAGCATCTTTTGAAAGAACGCACACCAAGTTTCAGCCATATTGGTCTATTTCTTTGTGTTTGGCATTCGTGTGAACCAAGGAAGTCGAGTGATTGTCAAAAAATGGACGCAAAAGAATTTCGTGTGGTGATTAAACATTCTTTATGAAAGGCAAAACGCCTCAGGAGACTAAAGAGAAGCTTGATAAACATTACGGTAACTCTGTACCTTCGATTAGAACTGTTTATGAGTGGTTTCATTATTTTCGGAGTGGCCATATTGGCACAAGTGATGCTGAACGTTCTGGACGCCCTGTGGAGGTTACGACTCCAGAAATCATTGATAAAATCCATGATACGCTGATGGATGACAGAAGAGTTAAGGTGCGTGAGATTGCTAGTGCCGTGGGCATCTCGAATGAATGGGTACATAATATTTTGCATAAACATTCGGACATGAGAAAACTATCCGCAAGATGGGTTCCGCGATTGCTCACACTGGACCAAAACTGAATAGTGTGAAGTGTTGCAAGGATGGTTTACAACTGTTCAGGAAGAATCCGCAGGACTTTAAGCGTCGTTTCGTCACTGTGGATGAAACATAGATACATTACTATACTCCTGAGACCAAACAACAATCTAAACAATGGGTTACCAAGGGAGAATCTGCACCAAAAAAGGCGAAGACCATTCCTTCGGCCGGAAAGGTTATGGCGACTGTCTTTTGGGATTCGCAAGGGATAAACCTCATCGACTATCTGGAAAAGGGTAAAAATATTACAGGCACATATTATTCATCGTTATTGCACCGTTTGAAAACCGAGCTGCAAGAAAAAAGCCGGCGATTGGACCGCAAAAATGTCCTTTTCCAACACGACAATGCACCAGCACACATACCAGCAGTTATGGTCGCAAAATTAATGGAAATAGGATTCCAACTCGTTTCACATCCCCCCTGTTCTCCAGACTTGGCTCCCTCGGACTGCTATTTGTTCCCCAATTCGAAGAAATGGCTGGCAGGACAAAGATTTCATTCAAACCAGGAGGTGACTGCAGCAACTAATAGCTATTTTGCAGACTTGGACAATTCCAATTATTCGCAAGGTATCAACAAATTAGAACAGCGTTGGACGAAGTGCGTAAGTCTAAAAGGAGACTATGTCGAAAAATAAAAAAGGTCTACCCCAAACACGTAAGTAGTTTTTATTTTAACTGGCTAGAAATACTCGAGATCTTTTAAATGCAAACTGCAGCTGCCGGCATGTGTCATGAAAATTCCAACTCGAATAATGAAAACACTAGGACAGAGCAGGGCGTTGGTTGTGCAGCAACTGCTAAAGGTACCTATACAGCAAGGGTGTAGTTCACGCATAGAAATTAGTCGATTTGGAATGAGAACGGGTGTGCGAACCTCGTGCTAGCTGTGGGCATCATTCACACAAGCGTGCGCTTGGAAGAGTATGTATTACGTGGCAATGTCGTCGTGTATGAGATGGATGCGGATTATCTGATCGCTAGCACGGCATTCCGACAGAACGGGTAGATATTACGGCATGCGCAAATTTCGTTCCGCAGTTGAAACTCGTGCCGGAATTCGCAGAGGAATGCGCCACAACGTGAAATACAACTCGTATTGCGCAGCCACACATTCCGTCTCTCGCGCAATTCTTAATGTTGATCCCGTCCTCTAGTGGCTTTAGGAGCATGAATAAAACTCAAAATTTATTTTGATTTCTTTTTTTTCAAAATTTTTTCATAAGCCGGGTATGGAAAGTTTTGTTCTCGGCAATAATTATCGTCGCCAGTTCTGCAAAGTGTCAGAAGCAACCTTTTTCTTTCTCGCCTCTGGGTAAACAGATTTACGGGCGCACGGTGAAATGCAATTAAAGTACGTCCGTGTAGCCGTGGTTCCGCGGTAGCTGGCGGCACATTGGGCTTAAATTTGCATAACAGTCGCCTAATTAAGATTTAGAGGCCGGCACAGCCTGCTAGCCTGAGACTCGGGGAGCCGACTGAGCAACCGCGAATGGCCTGCCACAGTAATGGAGATGCCGCGACATCGCCGCGGACAAAAAACCAGCTCCCACATCTGAAAGAACTACCCGCCCCGTCTGCTGCTGATTTCTGCAGTGCTAGTATGAGTCAATGTCCGACTGGTACAGTATCGTTTAACTCTGTCACCATCAGCCATTTGGGATCAATTCTAGTGTGCGATTCCTGTTGTCGGCTTCGATTCACCGCCCCGTGCATGACGTCACGAGTTTACAATGTGAAGGATGTATGCGGTCTAGACATGGAGGTCGCCGGCCGCTGTGGACGAGCGGCTCTAGGCGCTTCAGTCTGGAACCGCGCGACCGGTACGGTCGCAGGTTTGAATCCTGCCTCGGGCATGGATATGTGTGATGTCCTTAGGTTAGTTAGGTTTAACTAGTTCTAAGTGCTAGGGGACGGATGACCTCAGATGTTAAGTCCTGTAGTGCTGAGAGCCATTTGAGCCATTGGAACACAGAGGTCATATACCTTCATCAAGGAGGTGTAACAAGGGGAGGTGGCACAACAGACTTACGCTGTACATTGCTTGGAAGCCGCCGCCGCCGTATCAGAAGTCCCTAAACATTAGCAGACAACTGTTTACAGATCTTCCTTGTTCTTAATTTCTGTCTTGTGCATTCAACATTTGTCCTAAACAGAAAATGTTACAGTGTCTTCGTGAATAACACAGTGTCAGGAATGTATTTTCATACGTTTTTCTGCTCTTAAAGTACGGTGCCCATTTCAGTTTTATTAAAAAACGGCGCATTTTAAAAATTTTAAAAATTCTTGTGACAGTTAATGAAAGAAACGGGACACAAATTATACTGACCATATTTAATGGACACAGAAGTTAACCTTTGTTTCATGCATTCAGATGATCAAAAATGACCGTTTACAATCTTTCTGCTGCACTGTCACCGTACTTTACACTTTTGGGTATTTTGCCAAGCAGTGCATTTTTGTTTTAAAACACTTCCACTGTGTCCAATAGCAAAGTCTGATTCGCACAACATGCATTCTGCAGTTTCTCCACTGCCATTGGTAAAAGTAGATTCATTTTTTATTTGCTGTTAAAATTACACTTTCGTCTTTTCATCATGAAACAGTAAACGTGAATCGATACTATCGACAGAGCAAAACACTAAGAGTAAATAAACAGAGATTGTACAGCAAGTTGTACAAGTGGAGCGTTCTAGCGTACATGCTTGCACAATGAGCAGTAAATTGCAAATCAAACATCCAGAAGTACAAAATACTTTAGCCAAGCGGAATCACAGAAAATCGGGACGTTTCAGCGTCCTCAAAAGACTTTCGGGACAGGGAGACATTTGGGAAAAAAGAGAAAAGCAGAATTATCCCGGAAACGCGGGACGAATCGACACGTTATCTTAAAGGCACATTTTATCCAGTAATACAACGTATGTGGCATCGTTAATGTAATCTTCTTTTTGTTACGTGTTTCGAATAACCAAGATGCGAGGTGTGGGATGTGAAAAGGCTGCTTTCGTAATTCAGAATTTTTCTTGATACGGAGTCACGAAACTAATGTTCTGTCTGTGTCCTCTTCCCAGAAATGCTGAGAACATATTTAGTAAGTCTGGACGGTTTGCAATATTTCCTTCCCTCAGCGTTCAATCAGAGAGCTCTTCGACCTACGCTGACAGTAAATCTAAAGACAAATTATAAAACTGAAACCACCAGCGCAACTAAAATCCATATTTTTACAAGAAAATATCGCCTGAACAGTCTACTTACGAATTAAATCTGATGTATTTACAGTTTAGACTATAATCAGTGCTCTATAAATGATACAGGCTCTGTTGCGTTTCCTACATTTCACTGTTACTGTGATTCTGCGGTTGTTACGTTACATGTTAGCTTCTCCCCACCGAGCTCCGTATTTTCCCGTGGTTGTCCCGTTAGTTTGTACATTTATTTTTAGTTATTTTCTCGTTTCTATAATTCGCCATCGCACTTCACCGCCATGGAAACGTTTAAGAGTACTGTCGTCATTTTGAAATCTTGGGTGTGTTGCATCTTCGGATCCAGTATAATGTCGCAGGTCACATCTGACGGGTCGAATCGTACGCTATACTTTATCTGCCATTCGATATCGACTGCTGAATGACGTCGTCCTCTTTAAGCCACAGAATCGCTCGCTGTACTAGGACAGTAAAGCGGAATAGGGAGGGGGACATCAGAAGATTTCAGACTTCGGAAATCGTGGGACAAGGGACGCCAAATGCAAGTAATACATTCTGTTTCACGTTGATGGGCTAGGAACTGGTCTGCTACTCTTCATACTCTTATTATTCATGAAAAAGCTATGCGCAACGGAATAAACAATGATGGAACCATTTTAACCAGTTAGGTTGTCAGTTTTATTTATTTTATACATTATCTTATGAATTACATTACTGGTCAGTTTCGGCATGTTTGCAAAATTATCACAAGTCTGTAAAATAAAACCAAAAGTACTGTAAATAGCTAAGGCATATTAGCGGATAATATCACGCTTGCGTTTTACAATAGTTGTTTAAATTACTTACATGATATTGGTGATGTGTGTGCCACACTTAAAAATGTTTGTTTCGTATTATGTGGGGACAGACGCTTTCCCACAGATACACAAGTCAAATGTTATGGTCTTGCACACACCAATAAGCTTACAAGAATAATTTTCGCAATGCGTCATGTAGGCAAAAACCTTACTAACAGGTAGCTTCCTAACCCTTGCAGATTCGTTAAGCAGCATCCCATGTACTTTTCGGCACTGACACATAACTGTTACAAATCACGGCCAACATGCATCAACCAAAGAGCATGCTAAGACCCGTCATTCTACACAGACAAAGTTATCGCCAGAGGGAACTAGAGTCATGTGATCGCAGTCTTACGTACATGTCGTTAATTCTTATTAAACTTCTGGCATGATGGACTTTGACAATACTTACAATCGTTAAAGACATAATTAAACTTCCGTTATTGCTGCAACGATACTACGTGGTCTTATTACATCTTTTTAAAATGGTCTCAGTTTTATATGACATTGCTGAAAATAGCCTCTATGCTTGTTGTCATTAAAATGGTTCAATGGCTCTGAGCACTGTGGGACTAAAAATCTGAGATCATCAGTCCCCTAGACTTAGAACTACTGAAACGTAACTAACCTAAGGACATTACACACATCCATGCCCGAGACAAGATTCGATCCTGCGACCGTAGCAGCAGCGCGGTTCCGGACTGAAGCGCCTAGAACCGCTCTGTCACAGCGGTCGGCACCACTCATCAGTGATGCAAATGCCCGTAACAGGAAAACGTGGTACCGGAGCCATAAGACCTGGACTATAGAACAGTGAAGGTAAATCACTTGGTCGGATGAATCTCGTTTGACATCCTTTCGAACTTCTGGCGAAATTTACGTCGCAAGAGAGAAACATAGCGGGGCTTCGATAATGATTTGGACAGCTGTAGCCTGACATTCCATGGGCCCCAGGGTTAGTCTGAAAGATCGCATTACTGCCAAGGATTATGTGACCATTTCGCTGATTACATTTACATCTAGATCTACAAAGATACTCCGCAAGTCACAGTACGGTGAGTGGCGGAGGGTACCCTGTACCGCTACTAGTCATCTCATTTCCTGTTCCTCTCACAAGTAGAGCGAGGGAAAGACGACTGTCTATATGTTTCCGTATGAGCCCTACGTTCTCGTATCTTTGTGGTACTTACGCAAAATATACGTTGGTGGCAGTAGAATCGTTCCGCAGGGAGCTTCAAATGCCGATTCTCTAAATTTTCTCGGTAGCGTTCCTTGAAAAGAACGTCGCCTTCCTTCCAGGGATTCCCATTTGAGTTTGCGAAGCATCTCTGTAATACTTGCTTCTTGTTCGAACCTACCAGTGAGAAATCTGACAGCCCGCTTCTGAATTGCTTCGATGTCTTCCTGTTCTCCGAGCTGGCACGGATCCCAAACATTCGATCAGTAATCAAGAATGGGTCATACTAGTGTCCTATACGCGGTCTCCTTTACCGATTAAACCACACTTCCCTTCAACTGTCGCAATAAACCGAAGTCGACCATTCGACTTCCCAATCACAATCGTCATATGTTCCATTTCATATCGCCCTGCAGTGTTACGTCCAGATATTTAAACAACGTAACCGTGTCAAACAGCACACTGCTAATGCTGTACTCCAACATTACGGGTCTGTTTTTTCTACTCATCTGCAGTAACTTGCATTTCTCTACGTTTAGAGCTAGCTGCCAGATGCGTTACACAGTACAAAGTTTGTTCCCCAATGGCGATGCTGTGTTCCAGAACGACACGGCCGCTGTTCACACAGGCAGCATCGTCTTCGACAGGTTTTGTAGGCACGAGGAAGAATCGTCCCATCTCCCCTGCCCGCCACAGTCATCAGATCTCAATAGTATGACCCTTTGCCGTCTATACTTTGGGGAGAAGGGTGCCCGAACGCTATCCACCTCAATCATTGTTAACTGAAATTCCCACAATTTGCAGGAAAAATGGTATAATATTACCTTAAAAACACGACTTGCATTTATCCATTCCGAGACGAGTGGAAGCTCTTTTGAATGCCAACGGTTTCCCTATACCGTAATGTGTTGTGTTTTTGGTATTCCGATGTTTTTGTCCAGTCACGTATAAAACTGGTTCAAAGGACTGATTACTTTACATATGAGTTAATGTGTAAAACTATTTGATGTTAAGCACGTAAATGAGAACAAGTTTAGAAAGACTTTGAAATTATGTTTAAAGCTTGTTACGTGTCGCTAAGTGCTCTCATTATCAAACACTAAGTCAGAGAAAGGTAGTAGGAGTAAATCACTAAATTACAGGCCCATATCGTTAACGTTGAAATGCAGCAGGATTTTGGAACATATATTGTGTTCGAACATTATGAATTACCTCGAAGAAAACGGTCTATTGCGACACAGTCAACATGGGTTTCGAAAACATCGTTCCTGTGAAACACAACTAGCTCTTTATCCACATGAAGTGTTGAGTGCTGTTGACAAAGGTTTTCAGATCCATTCCGTATTTCTAGATTTTCGGAAGGCTTTTGACACTGTACCACACAAGCGGCTCGTAGAGAAACTGCGTGCTTATGGAATATCGCCTCAGTTATGTGACTGGATTTGTGATTTCCTGTCAGAGAGGTCACAGTTCGTAGTAATTGACGGAAAGTCAACGAATAAAACAGAAGTGATTTCTGGCGTTCCCCAAGATAGTGTTAGAGGCCCTTTGCTGTTCCTTATATATATAAACGTTTTGGGAGACAATCTGAGCAGCCGTCTTCGGTTTTATGCAGAGGACGCTGTCGTTTATCGACTAATGAAGTCATCAGAAGATCAAAACAAATTGCAAAACGATTTAGAAAAGATATCTGAATGGTGCGGAAAGGGGTAGTTGGCCCAAAATAACGAAAAGTGTAAGGTCATCCACATGACTGCTAAAAGTAACTCGTTAAACTTCGGTCTAATCTAAAAGCCGTAAATTCAACTAAATACCTAGGTATTACAATTACGAACAACTTAAATTGGAAGGAACACACAGAAATTTTGTGGGGAAGGCTAACCAAAGACTGCGTTTTATTGGCAGGACACTTAGAAAATGTAACAGACCTACTAAGGAGACTGCCTTCACTACGCTTGTCCGTCCTCTTTTAGAATACTGCTGCGCGGCGTGCGATCCATACCAGATAGGACTGACGGAGTACATCGAAAAAGTTCAAAGAAAGGCTGCACGTTTTGTATCATCGCGAAATATGGGAGAGAGTGTCACAGAAATGATACAGGATTTGGGCTGGACGTCATTGAAAGAAAGGCGTTTTTCGTTGCGACGGAATCTTCTCACGAAATTCCAATCACCAACTTTCTCATCCGAATGCGAAAATAGTTTGCTGACACCGACCTACATAGGGAGGAACGATCACCACGATAAAATAAGGGAAATCAGAGCTCGTACGGAAAGATATAGGTGTTCATTCTTCCCGCGCGCTATACGAGATTGGAATATCAGGGAATTGTTAAGGTGGTTCGATGAACCCTCTGCCATGCACTTACATGTGATTTGCAGAGTATCCATGTAGATGTAGATGCAGAAGTAGATGAGAGTAATCTGGGTAGTTTGCGCTCCGTTTTGAGGAAAAAACTAGCTTTCACACACACACACACACACACACACACACACACACACACACACTAACGGCACGCTTAAATTTCCTACCTACGCCCGAGGAGCCCCACGAACCGACAGCATCCGCTTCATGAGGCACCTGCGCTTCCCGATGCAACCTGCCGCTCCTCCTCGTCGAAGGCAGAGTGGCCGCTTTCACTGGAGGTGCGCCGCTACCCGCAGACACCAGCTCGACCTCGCAGGGGTCACGGGCGCAGAGAAGGGCCGGCGCTACGGTAGAAATGAAACACGGCGCGCGATACGCAGGAGAAAGTTACATGAATATGTGATGCGGAAACCAGCGATGACAGTTATTTTCTTAGGCCGTAGGGTTCGCGGTCTTACGGATTCCAATGTGCTGTGACACAATCTTACAGAGATCTAAAAGAAACCGACGTAGCCGCCGGCATTTACCTGTTGTGGGGCGACGGGTGGAATAATTGTTAATGTTCCTATTATTTATTTAATGCTGTTGTTTGCCGTTCTCAACACTGGCTCTCTAACTACAATATCGGCAAACAGAAAGTGATTAGCAAAACGTGAAGCCTGTAATTAGAATTCCTAGTGGCCACTTCGTCTGAGAAATACATTTATAGCTACAGCTTATTGCTCTGAGGAATTAGGAGATTGCCTGGGATTCATAATCAATAACCATTCTCTCTAAAATGTTCACTATATTCTGAAAGTCACAGACCAAAAAGAATCCACACAATCCAACTACCAGAGCAGTTCAGAGTCTAATGCGCTGATGCAACTATAACTGTTCAAATTAAATGTTTAAAGTGAATGCTCGCCATAATTGGATGATAATGTTCATCAAACGCCACGCTAATAATGGTAGAATGTCTGTCCTGCAGCAGCACGTGAAAATACGACATAACGCAAACTAAAGAGGGATCATTAATGTCATCCCAAAATTAACACTTCACTCGAAAACGATTTCGTGGTTACGCGTATCCCGAGTAACGAGTAACTTATTACTCCATCCGATGCTGTTTATATCAACGATACCGCCGCGACGCGACTCCCGGCACAGGTGGTGCGCTAATCAGCATCTGGAGAGAACTGGGGCCTTTTCTTTTCTCGCGCAGCATTCTTACATATAAAGCAGCGGTGCAGACGGCTAAGGGAATGCCTGATCAAATCTGCTCTCCCGACTAGCCGCTGGGCTAGTAATGCACCACTTTAAGTTTTCGAATAAATCATTGCTTCCTTTGCTGATGGCCGATGAAGCTCTCAATTTAAATGTGCAATCAGCACACAGGTAAGTAATCATAATAAAAGTCTGACGTGGCCAAGTCAAATATTTTGGGCGAGATAATTAATTTAATTACACAACACGCAGTACACGAGCTCTGAACTTGCCCTTTGGAGATACGCTATCGCTATAGTTTTATAATTATTCTATTGAAACTTCTCACATCTTTATGATTATAGCGGATCTCCCTTCTAATTAAATTTAAACATCCTAGCTTTATTTATTCGCATACTTAATCTATCTTGCTTCCTTAATTTCTAAGACAAAAACCAGAAAATCATGAATTTCAACTAAAATTTTAATTTGTGAGATCCAAAATACTGTTTCTACTAAATTATTATGCAAAAGGAATCTAAATATAAATTTTTAAGTTTCTAGCTCTTTTCTGTTGCGCCAATGATTTTTACAGAAAAACGTCCAAATTTCGAAAATGGTTAAAGTTATTGAACTGATATTCAACACATATTGATTTAGTATTACTCTTGACATGCTAGAAACGTTTCAGGTTATTTACTTGATTTTTAAAGTGTTGCGCAACATTTATGACGTCAGCGCTAGTTACAGCGGACTGGCTGGTACACAATGGAAAGACTGATGTGAATTTTATAAGGCGTGAGTATGCTGCTCAAGCGACGTAAAGAACATGGTGACTACAACGTCGTATCACTGGCGGTATTTTGAAACATAAACAATACAATGTTGACAGGGATTTTTAAACTTCCCCAGCTTAAAGACCATTTCCAGAAATTTCATGGAACAAGACAAAAATTTCTTGGAAATGAAACGAATCGAGTTTCGTTAATAAACCACTATAGCTGTAGTAGCGAACGCCAAAAATCATACGAATTTTTTTATTTATTATAAAGAAGAAAGGACTGATATATTGACTGAATATTGTAATTCACTCCGAAAGAGAAGAGACAGTATTTCGTTTGTCATTCACAGCAGAGATTAAAAAGATAATATATCTCGAGTATAACGAAAATGTGACAAAACTAGCGCTGTGTGGAAATGTAATTCAGAACGCACACCAAGAAGTGACGTTCCACTACGTCAGTGGTCAAAGCTTATAGTTAGTATCGCAGATTCCTCTTGACCCGAGCGTGTTGTGACACAGTATCACAGAGCTCCACATCATACCAACAAATGCTTCGATGTCTGTGTCGATCCCCTTTGCGGTGCACAACGAAACACAAAACCAGTATAAATCACGAACTCACTACAGAGGAATGGCGTGGTAGGCCGGACTAAATTACACACAGGCTGCGCCTTTCATTATACATCTGTCCTCAAATGCACAAATTACATCAGTCTGAATACACGTTTTACTGACAATTTCTTCTTCTGCTCTGTTAGCCACAATTAAAATCAACTGGCAGACAGTTATCAGACACTAGCTCATTTAAACATAACATCAGCTAACATTTAATTGTTTGGACCTTTAACACAAAAAAAAATTAAAATATCTTGTTAAATACAATCATTCAAATTTTTAAACAATTGTGGGCTATGAAACCATTCCAAAAATTCCGTACATGCTCTATCTTCACTGTAGTCTCCACATAAATAAATATAAAGAAATTTTGGTCGCAGCACATATGTTATACTTCTTTCAAGAGCATTCGGTTTTATTATCCATCCATCACAAAGGTTAAGCAGTTTAACAGTTAGACGGCAGTCTGAAAATGAACTGGTATTAATACCATGCAGTAACATTTGGGCCACTAAGAACAAGTTAAACCCCCTTAACACGATAGCACACAGCTATGATAAGCACTGCGCTCACACGCCGTTAAAAACACTTGACAACGTGGTAAAGTAAATAGAGAGGGTGTTATACAAATTAATACCATGCAGAAATCACTCTTGTGTCTTAAGATATGTCAGGGAAGGAAACCATAAGCTCCGAATAGTCAGCAGCAACGAACATCAAATCTCTCACCGATAGTGTCGCTACTGGTAGTATGGATACATCAAACTTCTAAGGGCAGCCACAAACATCCATTATTCACAATAGTGTTCAAGACACCTGTTTCAGATGGCTCTGAGCACTATGGGACTTAACTTCGGAGGTCATCAGTCCCCTAGAACTTAGAACTACTTAAACCTAACTAACCTAAGGACATCACACACATCCATGCCCGAGGCAGGATTCGAACCTGCGACCGTAGCGGGCGCGTGGTTCCAGACTGTAGCGCCTAGAACCGCTCGGCCACCCCGGCCGGCACACCTGTTTCAGTCAAAGGGAGTGCCACCATAGTTCTGTACGTTGCAACTGGTAGCTACCAAACACACGACATGCCCCACATTCCGCAACACACCAGCCACAACAGATACGCCCTCCACAATGTCTGGTTCCTGCTCCAAGTCATCCAGCCAATATTACCTAACCAAACGCTCCTGTTTTCCACACATTCCGACCACTCTCATCAACTCCGGTACTAACAATGGTTCACTTTCTGTCCTCAAAACCAAGTTAAACACACTGAGGTGACAAAAATCATGGGGTACCTCCTAATATTGCATCGGGTCTCCTTTTGACAGCGTGGTTCAGCATCTCGTCGTGGCCTGGACTGAACAAATCATTGGTATGATTCTTCAGTTTCTCCCGGCGTATTTGTTGCTCGAACAGTCCACGGGTATACTGCCGGTTCATAGTGTCCAACGGGCACAATACTTTGGCGATCAGACATGTCGCCATCGTCAGGTGCGCTGACGAACTGAGCTCAGTTCGTCAGCGCACCTGACGATGGCGATATATCTGATCGCCAAAGTATTGTGCCCGTTGGACACTATGAACCGGCAGTATACCCGTGGACTGTTCGAGCAAATCATTGGTAGTTCCAAGCAGAAATATTGAGCCACAGTAACTATATAGCTATCCATAACTGCGAAAGCGTTGCCGGTGCAAGATTTTGTGCACGAACTGTCCCATAAATGTTCGATGGGATTCATGTCGGTGGCCAAATCGTTCGGTCGAATTGTTCACCATATTCTTCAAACTAATCGTGAATAATTGCGCCCCTGTGACAATACCATCGTTCTTCAGGAACATGGAGTCCATGAATGGCTGTAAATTTTCTCCATGTAGCCGAACATAACCATTTTCAATCAGTGATCGGTTCATTTGGACCAGAGGACGCAGTCCATTCCATGTAGACACAGCCCACGCCATTACGGAGCCACCACCAGCTTGCACAGTGCCTTGTCGACAACTTGGGTCCATGACTTCGTGGGGTCTGTGCCACACTCGAATCCTACCAACTGCTCTTAGCAACTGAAATCGGGACTCATCTGACCAGAGCACGGTTTTTCAGTCGTCTAGGGTCCAACCGATAGGCTCACGCGCCCAGGAGATGCACTGCAGGTGATGATGTGCTGTTAGCAAAGGCACTCGCGTCGATCATCTGCTGACATAGTCCATTAACGCCAAGTTTCACCGCACTGTTCCAACGGATACGATCGTAATTAACACACTGATTTCTGCGATTATTTCGCACAGTGTTTTGTGTAAGCACTGACAGCTCTACGCTAAAGCCGCTGCAGTTGGTTGCCTCGGCCACTGATTTGTCTGGGGTGAGAGATACTGCCCCGAAATGTGGTATTCTTGGCACAAGGAGCGCTATGGGACTTAACATCTGAGGTCATCAGTCCCATAGACTTAGAACTACTTAAACCTAACTAACGCAAGGACATCACACACATCCATGCCAGAGGCAGGATTCGAACCTGCCACCGTAGCAGCAGCGCGGTTCCAGACTGAAGCTCCTAGAACCGCTCGGTCACAGCGGCCGGCTTCTTGGCACACTCTTTACACTGTGAATCCCCTTACGATTTCCGTAATGGAATGCCCTATGTGTCTAGCTCCAACTACCATTAGGCGTTACAAGTCTGTTAATTCCCACCGTGGGGCAATAATCATACCGGAAACCTTTTCACATGAATCACTTTAGTACAAATGACAACTCTGTCAATGCACTGCTCTTCTATACATTGTGTAGGCAATACTGTCGCCATCTGTATTTGTGCATATCGCTGTGCAATGACTTATGTCACTTGACTGTAATGGTCAGCAGCAAGATCTCATTCTTCTAAATCCGGTGACAAATATCTCTAGTCTACAACACCTCCGTTCACCTGCAACCCTCACAAACAGAACACGAAAGTCTGCGATAGCCCCTCCTGTATGGGGCCGGCGCATACAGCCAGTTCATAAGAGATGGCGCGGTCGCGCACTTACCTTCTGACTGTAGACAATGTTTAAATTATCCATCATTGTTTCTAAACAACAATATTCTTTTTATTTGCCGTTTCGTCACAATTAATCCGATTTTACGCACACGTGTAACACCCACCTTTGCGAACCACCAGGAATGTCGTAAGAATGAGACACATAGAACCTAATTTTTGAGTTTCCACGGTAACTAAAAAATTATTTTCTTTTTGACAAACGTTACTAAGGCACTTTTCTCGACCAACATCTCCTGAGCTGGCTACTAGTTCCACTGTCTAGCAGATCGTCGTTGCAGGGTAGTGGCGTGAGCGTATGCTATATCACAGCACTCTCGCACACGAACAGCGGAAGTAACGATATTACTTCGCGTCCGCGAAATAACATTTGACTGCATTTTGAGAATAGCTCTGCGCACATCAAACATAACTTTGCTAATCACATCTTCTGCCTTAATTAAGTGACGCGCGGTATGATAACCGCGTTCTGTGTCTTAAGTGCTCCTCTAAACTAAAAGTGAGTTCACGACCGACTCCATGATTTTCCAGTTTCAGAGCTACCACAAAGAATAGCTTAACCATTTCGGCTTTTTCTTCATTCACGGGTATTGCAACTACTTGTGCACATTCTTTTGCTAATATCATTCCTCTGTTTGGATTTGCCTCAGGGCAGAATGTGTCTACTATCGTTTACCACACCCATTTCAATAAAATATCTCGAGATGTTACGGCAGACCTTATGGAAAACTAGGCCAGCCTTACAAAACCCTGCAAAAGCATTTAGCATGCACTGAGAAGTTTCTCTAAAACAGGCTCTGCTCGAATTACGATAAGTCCGACCTGTTGGACCGTGTATGCCGACAAATTAGATTAGTCTGAACAACAACGATCAGCATTGAAATAAAAAAACCGAACAGTTTCTCATTGCTAGGCAAAAACGAAGTAAATGGTAGAAATTCGCTTTTCTGATGCTGAAACTGTTATCAATGTCGTCAGATTTCCGAGTGTCGGAGAAAACTACCGATCTCCCCTCCCGTCCAGTTATATCTCAGAATAGGTGTTTCTTCAGTCCTGTGTAACGTAAAAAACGTGTTGCGAAAACCGATTAACTGGATCTCAAGGAAAAAAACGAACTTACAGATAATGCACTTTACTAAGGAAATGCCCCTAAAACGCCTGGAAGTTGTTACCAAATTAAGGTAACGACATTCTCTTATTCCATGTATACTGAGGTGACAAGAATCAAGGGGTACCTCCTAATACAGTGTCTGACCTCCTTTAGCCTGGCATAGTCCAGCGACTCGACGTGGCATGGACTCAACAAGTCGTTGCAAGACCACTGTAGAACTGTTGAGCCTTGCTGCCTCTATAGCCGCCCCCAACCGGAAAGTGCTGTCTGTGCAAGGTTTTGTGCAAGAACTGACCTCGTGATTATGTTCCATAAATGTTCGATAGGATTAATTTAGCGCGGTCTGGATTGCCAAATCATTCGCTCGAACTGTCCAGAATGTTCTTCAAACCATTAACTAACAATAGTAGTCAGATGACACATCGCATTGTCATGGGAACATGAGGTCCATAAATGGCAGTAAATGGTCTCCAAGTAGCCGAACATAACCATTTCCAGTCAATGATCGATTCAGTTGGACCTGTTGAAAGCAGCCCGCACCATTATGAAGACACCACGAGATTGCACAGTGGCTTGTTCACAACTTGGGTCCATGGCTTCGTGTGGTCTGCGTCACACTCGAACCGTCTCATCAGCTCTTACCAACTGAAATGAGGACTCGTCTGACCAGGCAACGGTTTTTCAGTCGCCTAGGATCCAACCGATATGGTCAAGAGCGCAGGAGAGGCGCCGCAGGCGATGTGTCATGTTAGCAAAGGCACTCACTCAGGTCATCTGCTGTCATAGCCCATTAATCCCAAATTTGGCGCATTTTCCTGAAGGAGACGTTCGTCGTACGCCCCACATTGATTTCCGCGGTTATTTCACACAGAGTTGCTTGTCTGTTAGCACTGACAACTCTTCACAACTGCCGCTGCTCTCGGTCGTTAAGTCAAGACCTGCGGCTACTGCGCTGTCCGTGGTGAGAGGTAATGCCTGAATGTGGCATCCTCGGTACGCTCTCGACTCTGTCGATCTCGAAATACTGAATTCCCTAACGGCAGCCGAAATAGAATGTCCCACGTGTCTAGCTCCAACTACCATTCCGCCTTCTGAGTTTGCTAATTTCCATCGTGCGGCTATATACAGTCGGAAAAGCGTTTCATGTACAGCACCTGAGTGAAAATGACAGCTCCGCCAGTGCTCTGTCCTTTTATACCTTGTGTACGCAATACTACCGCCATCTGCATGCGTACATATCGCTGTCCCATGACTTTTGTCCCATCGGTATAATCATTCGAGGAACTCTGTGACACTTATGTTATCGTTTTTAGTACACCCTGACGAGATATTTCCGAACTTATCATGCCTTAATTAAAGTGGATAGAATTTCTAGTGCAAGAAACAAAACAATGTATGTGTAACAGAATCTAAACACTAATATTAAATGTCGATTACTCACGCATCAAAACAACACAGAGAGCTACTGAGGCAGGGATTCCAGAGTGACGGTTAATCCAATCTTTTGTTTCCACGTCGAAGTAAGCAACGGAATGTGAAACTCGTATAGAAGTTGGTACGATTCTCACGTCGAAGTAAGCAACGGAATGTGAAACTCGTATAGAAGTTGGTACGATTCTTTCAGGATCAGTACCTTTCGCCTTCTACTTCCACATAAGAGCTCTGATCCGTAAGAGCAGCCTCCCAAAACCTTCCGGAACGTACACTTAACTTGCATTTCAAAGCGTAGCCTGAAGACTACATTCGTTTTTGAGACGTCGCTCTTTTGATGGTTTCATGCTGCCCGTCACGCAGTTCTCCCCCGTGTCAACCTCCTCATCTCTGAAAGCACTTGCACCCAATAGTTTTCACCCTCTACGGCTGGCTCCCTCTAGTGAGATGGAAGTTACCCCCCCCCCCCCCCGATGTGTTAAAACGTAGCCGGCCTGAGTGGCCGAGCGGTTCTAGGCGCTACAGTCTGGAACCGCGCGACCGCTACGGTCGCAGGTTCGAATCCTGCCTCGGGCATGGATGTGTGTGATGTCCTTAGGTTAGTTAGGTTTAAGTAGTTCTAAGTTCTAGAGGACTGATGACCTCAGAAGTTAAGTCCCATAGTGCTCAGAGCCATTTGAACCATTTTTTTTTTTGTTAAAACGTATCATCATGACCCTTCTTCTTTTCCGTATGTTGATTTCTTAGCCGATTCTGAGAAGAATGTTCTCATTATCATAGCAGTCCACCCAAATTTCAATACATTTCTGTAACACCCGTCGCTAAATCTTCGACTCTCATCTTCTCTGGTTTTCCTACGGTCCATGTTTCATTACCATACAATTCTGTGTTCCAAACCTACATTCTCAGAAATTTCTTCCTCAAATTAAAGTGATAGTAGTAGACTTGTCTTGGCCAGGAATGCGCCTTCTGACTGGGCTATGTCTTTTTTATGCCCTGCTTGCTTCTTCCGTCATGGGTTATTTTGCCTCCATATTAGCAGAATTCCTTCCTCTCTTCGTGGTTAGCAATTTTTATGGTAAGTTTATCGCTAATATCATTTCTCTGCTGCTCATTAGTTTCGTCTTTCTTCGGATTACTTTCAGTACGTGTTTTGTACTCATTAGACTCTTCATTTCATTCAGCACATCCTGTAATTCTTCTTCACTTTCTCTGAGGATAGCAATGTCATCAGTGAATTTTATCATTGATGTCCTTTCACCCTGAATTTTAATCCCACCGCTAAACTACTCTTTTATTTTCGCAATCGCCTCTTCGATGTACAGATTAAACAGTAGGCGCGAAAGGCTGCAGTCCTGTGTTACACACTCTTTAAACCATGCCATCCGTTATAGCCCTTCCAGACTTATTGCTCTCTTTTGGTTCTTGTACGTACTATACATTATACGTCTTTCCTTATAGCTTACTCCAATTTTTCTGAGAAATTTGATCACCTTGCACCATTTAACACTGTCGAACGCATTTGACGATCGAAAAATTCTATGAGCGTCTTTTGATTTTTCTTAAGTCTTCTTTCAACTATGAGGTGTAACGTCCGAATTGGCTTTCAGGTTAATATACCTTTCATAAACCCAAACTGATCGTCATCTATCAGACGTTCAAGTTTCTGTTCTGTTCTTCTCTATATTATTCTTGTCAGGAACTTGGATGCATGAGCTGTTAAGCTGAATGTGCGATAGTTCCCGCACTTACTTGCTCTCGCCATTTTCGGGACTGTGTGGGTGGTAGTATGTCTCCGTACTCATAGAATCTACATGTCAGCTTCAGTAGCCATTTGGCGTCAGTGATTCGACGTCTTAACACAGGTACATCGTCCATTATGGTCGCATACACGTGGTCCTTCACGAATCTCCACAAGTAGAAATTCAGCGGGCTGACGTCTCAGTCACGTTAGTGGCCAGACAATGGCACCTCCAAGTACTCTCCAGCAACTGGGAAATTTCGTATTCAGGAACTTGCGAACAGCCATTGACAAATGCAGCTGAGCTCCACCTTGTTGATAGACGATGTTGTATTGCAAGCCTTGTATGTGCTCCAACATGTCCAGATACACTCATCCATTCGCTGTGTTTTCTGCAAATATGACTGGTCCAACAACTGTATGGGGCATTATTCCACACCGGACATTCAGTTTAGGGCTAATCACGAAAATTTTCAGTGATAGCGTACGTGTATTGCGAGCCCCAAATCCGAACACTATACCGGTTAAACGTTCCAAATACATGAAAAGTTGCTTCATCTGAGAAGCTAGCATTTATGTCAACAGGCCGCAGTATGTCCGTAGCAAATTATTGTCAGCATGATTTGTTGTTCGGCAGCAGATGTTGCAGCATTTGCACTTTGTAACTATACAAGCGAAGCCTCTGGCGTACTATACGATGCTGTTTTACTCGGGGTACATTAAGTCGCCTAGATGCCTGCCCAGTTCACATACGTGAGTTTGCCAGAAACGCTTGTCAGATGTCATCCACCAACTCTTACGAAACACTGCGACGTGTACGGCCAGAATGTTTCAGAACACTTCCAGCTGCGAGAAATGTAAGATACCATGCCTTAATTGTTCTCACATCAGTAGAATCACATCCATATAACCTATGATAATTTCTTTGGAGAGTAACAGGTGATTTTGTTTTTAAAATCACACTAATGCTTGTGCGCGCTTCTATGACATCACGGTTTTCACTTCATGCGATCATGCTGCACACTGGCGACAGCAGTTTCCACGTCTGATGAGGGAATGTAAATTCTTTAAAATGCTCTAGCGTATGGAGCAATTTCATTAATATATGTACTGCAGTGTTGTAGGCGTTTCAAATGTGGGAGGTTTTAAAGAGACACGCTCTGTTTTATTCTACAGGGTGGCACGAGAAATGTCATACACTGAAAATTGTTTCTTTAACGTTTAACGAGTAAATCATGTCATTTTTTTTCTTTTTTAAATTAACCATGAGAATGTGTATGCTCAGTGGGCGTGCAGTACATATTCATTATGTCCACTTTGTTGACGTCCTACCTCTTCGATGTATCCGACACTCTACGACACAAGTGTTCTTGATTCCCTAGAAGGCAGTAGTGATAGCCGCGCGCAGTTGCATGAGATAACGTGGTTTCGTACGGTAGACTGCCTCCTTCAGATGTCCCCATCAAAAATAACCACAGGGATTAATTCCTGGCTGTTGGTGGCAATACTGAAATACCCTTAAAACGTTCTGGATATCGAGGAGACATCACAGGATGCTCTAAACGTTCGTGCAGGAAATCCAGAATAACTTTTGCTGCATAAGGACGAGCGCTGTCTTTCGTTAACCATTGATAATCCTGTGGCATAAAGTTGTGGAAGAAAATTTGTCTACAATATGTCCATGTAGCGTGCAATGTTAACTGTTCCGTTGAAAAAGACGAGAACAATGATTCCATGGCTGGAAATGGCTCTCCATACACTCAGATTTCTTCCATAACTTTCAGTTTCGTGTACAGCACAGGAGCTTTTCGTGCCCAAAATCTGATAGTCTGCCGATTGACGCTGCCGTTCATTTGAACGTACACCGTGTCAGAGAACCATATGCTGTGAATCAAAAGTTCATCATTTCCAAGAGCCGAAGTCACTGACTGTAATCGACGTATCCTGTACTTCTCCGTCAGTTTGTTCAACACTGTCATTTTCTACAGGAGTAATTTCACGTTGGCATGAATTATTCTCTGAAGAGAACTACGTGAGGTGCCCAGTTCGGCTGAAGCTTGCCTCGTGGATATCTTAGGACTTTGTGTTAAACTCACTCGCGAAGTCTCGATATTCTCTGTGTTGGCACGAGGACGCTTTTGCTCCAAATGTCAGTTTCAAATTTCGTAGCTGGTCTATATACAGTCTGTCTGACGAGGCCCACCTCGAACGATAATGAACACGAAAACTTCGTTGAGTCTCTGCTACACCCTTCCTTTCCGCGCCAAACAACAAGGTCTTCACTTTCTGTTCTAGCGTCAACCGGACTCTGTCCGTCATTTTACGAAACTGAAGGGGTGGCAACACGAATGCGTGGTAGTGGCAAGTGCTGCTTTCTGGTGCAACATGCACGAACTACGGCTACACGTCTCAACATTCCAGCATTGTCATCCTGTAAATAAAGTAGTTATTCGAAAATATCAACGTATGACATTTGGTGCGCCACCCTGTATCTTTTGGGACGACTGCGTCAGGATAAAGATGTGGTTTGCTGTTGGCGTATTGTAGGTGGTGTCCGGAGAGAAGAGCGGCCGCAGCGGCCGGTGGTGGGGCGCCGGGGGCCGCAGCCCGTCGCTGGCGGGGCCCGGTCCGCCGCACCACCATTCGCAGCCGCCGCCCACGCGCCAGCTGAGCGACCCCGGCGCCGACCCCAGCGGCGGCGGCTACCTGCTCAACGAGTACCGCCACAAGTACGGCACGCTCTCCGCAGGGGGCGGCAGCGCTCTGTCGCGCTCGATGCGCTACGCGGACCCCTGGGTGTACGCCGGCGGGGGCGGCGGGTCGGTGCGCGCCGCGCCACCGCCCCCGCAGGGCCGCCACGGCACCTGCTGCTGTCCGGACGCCGGCACCGGCCACGCGTCGCGCAGGGGGTTGCCCGCTGTCTGCAAGAAGTGCGGCGGCGCGCGCCCGCTCTTCCCGCCACACGCAGGTGCGTACCGCTGCCAGGTTGTGGCGCCTTCACTAACCGTCACTGCAAGATACACTACTGGCCATTAAAGCTGCTACAGACGCGAAATTAAACCGACAGGAAGAAGATGCTGTGATATGCAAATGATTAGCTTTTCACAGCATTCACACAAGGTTGGCGCCGGTGGCGACACCTACAACGTGCTGACATGAGGATAGTTTCCAACAGATTTCTCGTACACAAACAGCAGTTGACCGGCGTTGCCTGATGAAACGTTGTTGTGATGCCTCGTGTAAGGAGGAGAAGTGCGTACCATCACGTTTCCGACTTTGATGAAGGTCGGATTGTAGCCTATCGCGATTGCGGTGTATCGTATAGCGACAGTGCTGTTCGCCTTGGTCGAGATCCAATGACTGTTAGCAGAATATGGAATCGGTGGGCTCAGGAGGGTAATACGGAATACCGTGCTGGATCCCCACGGCCTCGTATCACTAGCAGTCGAGATGACAGGCATCTTATCCGCATGGCTGTAACGGATCGTGCAGCCACGTCTCGATCCCTGAGTCAACAGATGGGGACGTTTGCAAGACAACAACCATCTGCACGAACAGTTCGACGACATTTGCAGCAGCATGGACTATCAGCTCGGAGACAATGACTGCGGTTACCCTTGACGCTTGCGTCACAGGCAGGAGCGCCTGCGATGGTGTACTCAACGACGAACCTGGGTGCACGAATGGAAAAACGCCATTTTTTCGGATGCATCCAGTTTCTGTTTACAGCATCATGATGGTAGCATTCGTGTTTGGCGACATCGCAGTGAACACACACTGGACGCTTGTATTCGTCATCGCCATACTGGCGTATCACCCGACGTGATGGTATGGGTACCACTGGTTACACGTCTCGGTCACCTCTTGTTCGCATTGACGGCACTTTGAACAGTGGACGTTAAATTTCAGATGTGTTACGACCCGTGGCTATACCCTTCATTCGATCCCTGCGAAACCCTACATTTCAGCAGCATAATGGACGACCGCATGTTGAAGGTCCTGTACGGGCCTTTCTGGATACAGAAAATGTCCGACTGCTGCACTGTCCAGCACAGTCTCCAGATCTCCCACCAATTGAAAACGTCTGGTCACCGGTGGCCGAGCAACTGGCTCATCACAATACGCCAGTCACTACTCTTGATGAACTGTGGTATTTTGTTGAAGCTTCATGGGAAGCTGTACCTGTACACTCCATCCAAGCTCTGTTTGACTCAATGCCCAGGCGTATCAAGGCCGTTATTATGGCCAGAGGTGGTTGTTCTATGTACTGACTTCTCAGAATCTATGCACCCAAATGCGTGAAAATGTAATCACATGTCAGTTCTAGTACAATATATTTGTGCAGTGAATACCCGTTTATCATCTGCATTTCTTCTTGGTGTAGCAATTTTAATGGCCAGTGGTGTATGACTGTGGGTGACTGTGAAGAGTGTTGGGTTTGTGTTGTTGTCGATGAAGGAAACGGGGATGGTAAAGCGCAGTGCTGGCGCATAGCCTATCCATAGTCTACTACTCTTGAACAGCACCAAATGTGAACCAAGCTTAACGTCCCATTCTATGGACAGATATCTGTCAACAGTGTCACATGCCCTCACTTCACGCAACACTGCAGATAGGTTTAGAAATTAACCAGGACATTGCCACAAAGACTAGGAATCAGGAACCTTACGGCACCACTTCTCATTTCTTCGTTGACCAAATTGAGACAATGAGGTTTTTCACCACCAAGTTTCGAATCGAGCACTACTGCAAGGGTGTGCATTAGTGACCTCAGCTACAGAGGTGGGTGCTAGCCTCTAAGTTTCTTGCCATGTAAGTTTGCAGTGTGAACAAGATGTTTTAGAAATGCTATTTTCTCTTTGCACCTACTGGCGTAGTGCCATTGCATCACAGCCCATCTTCTTCTACAGTTGTTGATGGCTGGCATTTAAATGTCCCAAAAGTCGCTCAACAAGTTTGACTAAGGCCTGGGTGGTTTCTCACATAGTGTGCCAGCTGCCATCCCTACATAATGCAGCCTTTACATTGCATAATGCAGCAGTCATCTTCACTTTCCTGTATTATTACTTTATCATCTGCAAATAATAATACACCAGGATTATTGAATTACCTAACTTAAGACCAGGATGATTACCTGATTTCGAATTCTTAATAACACCTCTCTCTTAAACACTGATCTTTATCCCATATCTACTTTTGGATAATTTATCGTTTTAATGATGACATGTGTGTCTGTAAAACCATCAAGTGCTTTTTATTTTGTTAAAAGCGTAAAATATGCAACATCCCTCTTTGCCTTATCAAATTTCGATTTAACACACCTCATGCAAGGCTAGCTTCCATATCTTATGTTACATAGAGCAGACTGTATGTGTGTATGTCCAGAATCTCCTCCAAAACCCATGGATCGATTTCAACTAAATCTAGGACAGTAACAGCAGGGCTCTTAGGTATTAGCACTGTGAGGTTTATAAACCCTAAGCCACAATAGGGTTGGAGATACCGGAAAAATCGTGTTTTTTTTTTTTCAGCGCCTGTTGTAGAGGCTGTCCTGCAAGAATGGCATGTTGTGTGGGAACGGTACCAGCCTCCTAAATCGACATGCTTTGCAGTGCATCCTATATGTCAGAGGCGGAAACGATTTTCCAGAGGCCAGCATGCAAGACAGGCATGTTGTGGGAATAGTATTAGCCTCCTTTATTGAACTGAATTGTAGGGGCTACATATACTGATGAGGATGGTTTAGGACAGGTTGAGATAGATAGAGAAGAGGATGGACAGAGTGAGTGGGAGGAGGAAATGGACAGAGACAGGGAGAGAGGGGAGGAGAGAGAGATGCATGTGGGAGGTGGAAGGTGTAGAGGGGTAGTAAGCAGGTGTAAGAGGATGAGGGGGAGACAGAGCTGTAAAGAGAGAGGGGAGGAGGTTATGGTCAGAGAGAGGGGCATGAAGGTATGGTCAAACCGAGGGGATTGAGGAAGTGAAAGAAGTCTGGGTGAGGAGGATTTGAAGAGATAAAAATAGTGGGGAGGAGGAGATAGAAACATAGAGTGGAAAAATGAGGTGGACATAGGAGGAGGTGGACATAGAGAGGGGGCGGAGAAGATGTGTTCCTTATATATGTCGAACATACACATGTGTGAAGCTGTGGAGCAAAGCCGAGTATTCGAATAAACGTTTGCAGTAATTTGTGACTGGTTTTCGTTTTCACTTCAGTCGGCTTATTGTCGCTATGAAGACTGGCTAGTAATTCAAGTCTGCCTGAACACTAGTGCACATTGTTGGCATGTACACAGCTCTATGGATGATTGAAAATCGATCAGGATTCAAGCAGCTGGAACAGACTCTCTTTTCACTCTGTGTAGATGACGTCGCTCCTCAGTGATTGGTTCATGTCGTTCCATTCCTTGCTGAGGGGATTGAGGAAGTGAAAGAAGTCTGGGTGAGGAGGATTTGAAGAGACAAAAATGTCCCCGTTGATATATATCAACGCTCGTTAGCAGCTGAAGGTATTAGTAGATAGTGTCGGAAGTTCCATGCGGCTTTTCGCGGATGATGCTGTAGTATACAGAGAAGTTGCAGCATTAGAAAATTGTAGCGAAATGCAGGAAGATCTGCAGCGGATAGGCACTTGGTGCAGGGAGTGGCAACTGACTCTTAACATAGACAAATGTAATGTATTGTGAGTGCATAGAAAGAAGGATCCTTTATGTATGATTATATGATAGCGGAACAAACACTGCTAGCAGTTACTTCTGTAAAATATCTGGGAGTATGCGTGCGGAACGATTTGAAGTGGAATGATCATATAAAATTAATTGTTGGTAAGGCGAGTGCCAGGTTGAGATTCATTGGGAGAGTCCTTAGAAAATGTAGTCCATCATCAAAGGAGGTGGCTTACAAAACACTCGTTCGACCTATACTTGAGTATTGCTCATCAGTGTGGGATCCGTACCAGATCGGGTTGACGGAGGAGATAGAGAAGATCCAAAGAAGAGCGGCGCGTTTCGTCACAGGGTTATTTGGTAACCGTGATAGCGTTTCGGAGATGTTTAGCAAACTCAAGTGGCAGACTTTGCAAGAGAGGCGCTCTGCATCGCGGTGTAGCTTGCCCGCCAGGTTTCGAGAGGGTGCGTTTCTGGATGAGGTATCGAATATATTGCTTCCCCTTACTTATACCTCCCGAGGAGATCACGAATGTAAAATTAGAGAGATTCGAGCGCGTACGGAGGCTTTCAGACAGTCGTTCTTCCCGCGAACCATACGCGACTGGAACAGAAAAGGGAGGTAATGACCGTGGCACGTAAAGTGCCCTCCGTCACACACCGTTGGGTGGCTTGCGGAGTATAAATGTAGATGTAGATATAGAGTTCGTGTCCAGCGACCCTATTGATCATGTTTTCCCTGACCTTCATTTCAGTCGCTTCCTTACTGATTCTGTCTCAGAGCCTGTGAATCTGCGCCATGATTTTCGTCTTGTGGCTAGTCTATACATTGTCTGTCTGCAGGGAGTCCACCTCGTACGAAGATGAACACGAAGACTTCGCCGAGTCTCTGCTGCACTCTTTGTTTTCGTGTCAAACAACACAGTCTTCTCTCTCTGTTCTGGCGTCAGTAGGACTTTGTCCTCCGTTTTGCAACACACATCGATGGTATTGGCAAGTGCTGCCTTCTGGAGAACCATGCACGAAGTGCAACTTCACATCTCAACTTGCCAACGTTAGCAACCTGTAAATAAAATATTTATTAGAGCTTGCATTCCAGTCAGTGTTCCACTACCGCAGATTTGTCCGAGCCTAGTGTGGCGTCGGTGGTCGGTGTTCGATCCAATGTTCTGATTGTTTGACCAATGTATGACTAACTACACTCAGAAGGGATGTTGCATTACAAGTAGGCCACTTGTCTTAGTTACTGAATATTCCACACATTCGATGCCATATTTCTTCATAACTCTGCTGATATTCGCAGCGATAGTACCTTCGTAGGGTGTACACCGCTAATGTCTTTTGAATTATATTAATACTTTCAGCTGCTAACGGGCGTTGACATATATCAACGGGGACAGGTGAAAATATGTGCCCCGACCGGAACTCGAACCCGGGATCGCCTGCTTACATGGCAGACGCTCTATCCATCTGAGCCACCGAGGGCACAGAAGATAGCGGGACTGCAGGGAATATCTCGCGCACGCCACCCGCGAGACATGTCGGACATGTCCGAAAAAAAAACAGACACCGTATCCATATAAGTGTATAGTTCTGGCAACACCGGCCATGACCACCTTCTTCTGTGCGGATGCAGACATATTCCCCGAACTCTTACGGGACTTGGTAAGAATGTCTTCCACGAGTAATGAGTGTGTTGGGGTGGGATATTACGAATGTAGTGTGTGGACATACAGGGTGAGAATGTCGGTCTGGCGGGTGGTGTGCGCGACATAGTCCCTGCAGTCGCGCTATCCTCTGTGCCCTCGGTGGCTCAGATAGGTGCCGGCACGGTAGCTCAGCGTGTTCGGTCGGAGAGCTGGTTGTCCTCTGTAATAAAAAAACTGAGTGGAAGGATCAACAAACGAAGTTTAATGGACGTCATGTGACGTCCGCAACGACCAAACACAACGATAAAAAAAATATTTAAAAAAAGATGGATAGAGCGTCTGCCATGTAAGCAGGAGATCCCGGGTTCGAGTCCCGGTCGGGGAACATATTTTCACCTGTCCCCGTTGATATATATCAACGCTCGTTAGCAGCTGAAGGTATTAATATAATTCTAATTTCGTTCTAGACGGCTGCAGGACATGTCCGAAAGAACAGACACCATATCCATATAAGCTAATGTCTTTGGTTTGTCCTCTTCTATTTCTTCTTTTTGCTCTGAAGCTGACAGGCGTAGTGGACTCTTAATTTGGTTTTCAGATTAGCGTCTTTTGCTCGGGACGTCTCGTAGATGTTGAAGTTCCGTTCCTCTGATAGGATGTGGGCCCTATTGATCAAGTCTTGAAGACACCAGTGTTCTGGATGGTGGCAGCTGTCAGCCTGGAGGTATTGGTCAGTGTCGGTCGGGTTGCAGTAGACCTGTGCCGGCTTCTGTGACCGAGCGGTTCTAGGCACTTCAGTCTGGAACCGCGCGACAGCTAAGGTCGCAGGTTCGAATCCTGCCTCGGGCATGGATGTGTGTGATGTCCTTAGGTTAGTTAGGTTTAAGTAGTTCTAAGTCTAGGGGACAGATGACCTCAGATGTTAAGTGCTCAGAGCCATTTTCTACCCTTCATTCGATCCCTGCGAAACCCTTCATTTCAGCGGGATAATGGACGACCGCATGTTGCAGATCCTGAGTGGGCCTTTCTAGATACAGAAAACGTTCGACTCCTACCCTGGCCAGCACATTCTCCAGATCTCTCACCAATTGAAAAGTCTGGTCTATGCTGGCCGGGCAACTGGTTCGTCACAATACGCCAGTCACTACTCTTGATCAACTGTGGTATAGTGTTGAAGCTGGTTGGGCAGCTGTACCTGTACACGCCATCCAAGCTCTGTTTGCCTCAATGCCCAGGCTTATCAAGACCGTTATTACGGCCAGAAGTGGTTGTTCTGGTTACTGATTTATCAGGATCTATGCAGCCAAATTCCGTAAAAATTTAATCACATGTCAGTTCTAGTATAATATATTTGTCCAATGAATACCCGTTTATCATCTGCATTTCTTCTTGGTGTAGCCATTTTAATGGCCAGTAGTGTATCTGCCTGCCGTCTCACTGTGACATCAAACAACAACTTCTGTCCACCTTTGTCCAGTTTTATGGTGAATATGGCGTCAGTTCAGATGAAAGAACTCATTTGGCTTCTTCATTCCGTGGTTCCATATCAGAAATGTGTCATCTACGTACCGAAAGAGACAGATTGAGAGGATGAGTCAGAGGCTGTTTGCTCAAAGTTACCATCGGTTATCCACCTCTGGGCTATAATTCTAGTCAGAAACGATCATCAGGCTGAACAAGACTCAAATCGTCGTCGTCAGCACCAGAAGAACGTGAGAAGTTAGAACGCTTTGTTACCTTTGTATTATCGTTCCACTTCTAGTCTCGAAGAGGTACCACTCGGAAGCCGGAGGTGAAGATACGACAAGTGGGTAGGGGGTGGGTGGGTTTGAAGTTTAAAAGGGACCAAACTGCACGGTCATCGGTCCCTGATACGACGAGTGTTTGGTGACGCTCGCTTTGCGCCGGCAGGCACGACGGCCGTGCGGGGCCCGCGAGTGCGGCCGCAGCTGGTGGTGACCCCCGACCCGTACGATCTGGTGCGCCGCAACCGGCTGGGCGACGCGCTGCTGGGCTCGCCGCAGGCGCCGCACAAGCTGTCCCCGGCGTCGGCGGCGTCGCCCGGCGCCACCAGGAGGCACCGAGCGCGGGCCAAGAGCTCCTCGCCGTCGCGGCGGGCGCGCACCAGCCGCAGCCCGTCGCCCAACATCAACCTCAGGTGCGTACTACACTCTCCAGGATGCCTCTCCAGCTGCTTTGTAAAACTGCTCGCGCGAAACCGCACTCGCGGCCGTGGCTCGCACTGTTAGCGATGAGCGCCGCGCGTGGAAAATTACGCTAACATTTACGTTACACACTGCTGTGTTACAAACTGTTGTTGTTGTGGTCTTCAGTCCTGAGACTGGTTTGATGCAGCTCTCCATGCTACCCTATCCTGTGCAAGCTTCTTCATCTCCCAGTATTTACTGCAACCTACATCCTTCTGAATCTGCTTAGTGTATTCATCTCTTGGTCTCCCTCTACGATTTTACCCTCCACGCTGCCCTCCAATGCTAAATTTGTGATCCCTTGATACCTCAGGACATGTCCTACCAACCGATCCCTTCTTCTAGTCAAGTTGTGCCACAAACTTCTCTTCTCCCCAATTCTATTCAATACTTCATCATTAGTTATGTGGTCTACCCATCTAATCTTCAGCATTCTTCTGTAGCACCACATTTCGAAAGCTTCTGTTCTCTTCTTGTCCATACTATTTATCGTCCATGTTTCACTTCCATACATGGCTACACTCCATACAAATACTTTCAGAAACGACTTCCTGACACTTAAATCTATACTCGATGTTAACAAATTTCTCTTCTACAGAAACGCTTTCCTTGCCATTGCCAGTCTACACTTTATATCCTCTCTACTTCGACCATCATCAGTTATTCTGATCCCCAAATAACAAAACTCCTTTACTACTTCAAGTGTCTCATTTCCTAATCTAATTCCTTCAGCGTCACCCGACTTAATTCGACGACATTCCATTATCCTCGTTTTGCTTTTGTTGATGTTCATCTTATATCCTCCTTTCAAGACACTATCCATTCCGTTCAACTGCTCTTCCAAGTCCTTAATAGAATTATAATGTCATCGGCGAACCTCAAAGTTTTTATTTCTTCTCCATTGATTTTAATGCCTACTCCGAATTTACAAACTAGAGAGCCTGTATAGGGAGAGGCTGGCCAACCGGACAATACGGCGGCCATTTTTCTGCCAAACTGCGGGCGGTACTTTTGAATGTCCAGTAGTGGAGTACACACTCACCGAATCAAGAGCACAAGACAATATGGCGAAATCATTCGTTAAATGCCTTTCTTTATAGCTACAATATACTCATAGTAACCTACTACGTACAGCACAGGAAAAATTGATACAGTGGCTGTAAAAATTATTCGTTACTTGCATTTATCTCCTTTAAAGTTCGTTTACTAGACATATTGCAATGAAAGTAACGTAAATAAAAAGATATATTGTATAGCATTTGTTTTGTATCGGAATTGCATAACGCTAAAAATTTAACGTACCTGTATCACGTCAGATGAATGAAAGTCGTAAGCAGTTGTTTACTTGTGACATGCAAAAAGTGTGAGACGTATTAGTACTTCTTGTCACGTCTTCAAACTTTTAGCATGTCACAAGTAAACAACTGCTTACAATTTTCTTTCATATATATATATATATATATATATATATATATATATATATATATATATATATAGGGTGTTACAAAAAGGTAAGGCCAAACTTTCAGGAAACATTCCTCACACCTAAAGAAAGAAAATATGTTATGTGGACATGTGTCCGGAAACGCTTACTTTCCATGTTAGAGCTCATTTTATTACTTCTCTTCAAACCACATTAATCATGGAATGGAAACACACAGCAACAGAACGTACCAGCGTGACTTCAAACACTTTGTTACAGGAAAAGTTAAAAATGTCCTCCGTTAGCGAGGATACATCCATCCACCCTCCGTCGCATGTAATCCCTGATGCGCTTATGCAGCCCTGGAAAATGGCGTATTGTATCACGGCGGTCCACAATACGAGCACGAAGAGTCTCTACATTTGGTACCGGGGTTGCGTAGACAAGAGCTTTCAAATGCCCCCATAAATGAAAGTCAAGAGGGTTGAGGTCAGGAGAGCGTGGAGACCATGGAATTGGTCCGCCTCTACCAATCCACCGGTCACCGAATCTGTTGTTGAGAACGTACGAACACTTCGACTGAAATGTGCAGGAGCTCCATCGTGCATGTACCACATGTTGTGTCGTACTTGTAAAGGCACATGTTCTAGCGGCACAGGTAGAATATCCCGTATGAAAACATGATAACGTGCTCCATTGAGCGTAGGTGGAAGAACATGGGGCCCAATCAAGACATCACCAACAATGCCTGCCCAAACGTTCACAGAAAATCTGTGTAGATGACGTGATTGCACAATATCGTGCGGATTCTCGTTAGCCCACAAATGTTGATTGTGAAAATTTACAATTTGATCACGTTGGAATGAAGTCATACTAACGAAACTAAAATGAGCTCTAACATGGAAATTAAGCGTTTCCGGACACACGTCCACATAACATATTTTCTTTATTTGTGTGTGAGGACTGTTTCCTGAAAGTTTGGCCGTACGTTTTTGTAACATCCTGTATACTGAATGCCTCTCGTAGATAACAAACGAAAAAGATTACAAAAATCAGGTCATGTTAAATGTAGGCTACTGTAATAACGACCAAATATAACAAGAAAACTACCGTATCCCTTCTACCTCACAGTAAGTAGGCCTATTAAAAACTGTCTTCAAAAGTACCTACAATTATTTACCACGAATAATGTTTCAGCAACCACGACAACTGCGGAAAACGTGCTTACAACTTGCCTGCGTCAACAGTCAGGCAATAATACTGAAACCAAAAGAATGTCTAGTGTTCTGATTCGGAACGAAATAAAGTTTGACGCTATTAAGTCGAATGAGCATGGCACAACAATTGCAGGAACTTTCCGTTCCCAGCAATCCCATTTTAATTCTATGTTTATAAGAATAATGTGTTGTAATAATTTTCACACAGCCAATTTACAGGCCTGTTTTCCAATTTAACTATGTATATTGCAAGTTGTTTGATATGTAGTAGAAAGCAAAAACGACTTACTTTCCACAAGGCTCCTGTTTGATTTATGTCAGCCCTGTTGACTGCGACTGCCCACTGCTTTCATCTTTCTTCATTGCGTGGAAATGCTAACACGCGAAATCCACCTTCGCCTCTATTGGCATCGTTTATGAACGACTGCAGAACGAATTAAAGATGTCAAAAACAATACTGTACAATTACTAACGTGTTTATTTCAAACATGTAGGCCTACCGACTTCATCACAAAACGCTTCATTATTTTAACCCTCATTTAAGATCGCAAATTCTAATTACGTACTAAAAACATGCCTGCACAACGCGTAACAAGTCTCTCAATAATTCAAATACCTTTTAAGCGTTTCCAAAAGTCCTCAGAACTTCAATTCAACTCAAAAGCACGGCGAACATAGGAAGCGCGAGAGACGTTTGGCAGAAAAATGGCGCCAAAGCTAATCAACCAATCACGGCCAACTTCACCTATGGCCACTCTCTCTGTATACAGGCTCTCTATTACAAACTAGAATTCGGAGCCCTCAAGCGGCAGAGGGTTGAAACTTGCGTCAACGAAGCGGGACTGCATGACATGTAACACCTCAGCCGATATTGAGAACAGAATGAAATTCGGAAACATTACCTTTCAGCACGTCCTGGTAATTTGATGATGGTAAAGAAATAGAATTATTCCTTCCTACATCTACTCTCAAAGTGTATTCATATACGTGTTTTGTGGATGAGATGCCTCATTTTTAGCTGGCAATGCCTGCAGCTCATACTGTGACCGTAGTGTACGCCTTTTGTTTACAAATCTCGTAATAGCATTTCGTAGATAAATTACAGCTAACCGTTTTTTACTCTACTGAATCATCGTCAAGGCTAAAAATCTAGAAAAGATGAATATGCAAAATTACTCTTGAATATAAACAATTAACAAAAGAATTAAAAAATACAAGATAAAGGGAAAATTTAAAAAATATCCAGTATCTTAATTACTGCCTTTGGAATAGTGAGAACTTTAATCCCGTCTCAAGTGACTGAGAAAGATTGAGGACCCTTATTAACACTGTTAGTATAGCTGTAGCAGAGCAGTTAATCCATATCAGCCAGTAAACGTTTTCAAACAAATCAGCGGACCAGTATGTTACGTGAAATGCTAAGAGCGCAAGAATTCTGACCGCCGCCCCATAGGACTTCTTGTGACGTCCCGCAAAGTTCGAGGATCGATACCGATATCTGATTTCTGTGCCCGGAGATAGAACCTTCAGCTTAGAAATCGACTGCAATTAGGTTGCATTGAAAACTTACACATACAGGACATCACGGGTATAAGTGCACATATTTCTACTGGTGGCTGAGGACGGTGTACTGAACAATATTGCGTCAGTATTTAAGTCATTTATAGAATAACAATTATATCTATTACAAGTCGTATATTCTTATGTTGTATAGTAGCTCCAAGTACATGTGGCAAGATCAAGCCATTAATGTCTATTTTCCCCTGGCCAGTAAGACAGGTGTTGAAGTGTGGATGCGTAGGTGCAAAATGGGTTGTCTATACTGCCAGACGTAGTCCACTTAGGGAGCAGTGCGACTGTGTAGAAAAGATCAGGTCGTAAAGTTGGTGACGTTTTGTGAAAATACTGTTCAGTGTGGGGAAAAAGCAACCAATACATTGATGTGTGTACGAATTAAGGTACCACATACAAAAAGATATCCACTTATAGCTGTTACACTCTGTATAATTGCCTGGATATAGAAATAAAAAGGAAGAAACAATAATTTTTTCCCATCTTGAAGAAGCATGGACAGCTGATGAATAGCGTAACGAGTATCGCGGTGACCTGGGAAGAGGTCCCTTTCTTTCAATGTTTTGGAGAGGCACAGCGGTTTTACATCTCGTGTCGCGGCGCGGGGCGCCATCGAATGACTTCAGGTTATTGCCGGTAGTGATTGAGAAAACTCCCACGGCAGAACGGTACGAGTATGTCACAGACATCCTGCGTCTTCAAGTGTAACGAGTATCGTGGTGACCTGGCAAGAGGTCCCTTTCTTTCAATGTTTTTACGTATCCCAGACATGAAATGAAATGAAATGTCGTGTGGTGAGGGACTCCCGGCAGGTAGACCTGATCGCCTGGTGCAAGTCTTACTGCACCTGGCCTTTTCTTTTTTGTGAGACTTTTTCATGCAGTTCCTATTTTACACAAAATATCGTCTGAATAAGCTCGAAACTGAAGGAAAACAACTCATCTTCTAACTTCGTGCGGAAAAATGGCTCAGCATACCTGTCCTTAACCGGAGCTCTCAAAACTAGAGTTTCTTTGTTTGGACTTTTTTTCACGTTATGTTGATTCGATATCATCTTAGAAGTTACCTTCCCACCACTGACATGTTCAATATGCTTCATGAAAAACAATAAATGTTACACCTTAAACCTAAGCTTAATTGTACCTGAAAATCCTGCACAAGAAATGTAATAATGTGAAATGTTAGAGTTCCGTAACGTATATGAAAGATGTCTTAATTTTCAAGGAACATACTGTCATGCGTAAAACAATGTAATCATTAAACAATATTACAACAGAAACGTAATATCGAAACAAGTATCAGATCTTACCCATTTTTAAAATTGTTAATATTGAAAATGGGGTAGAGCGGAACAAAATTAGTTTCTATATTGAACTATTGTTCTTCGATTAGAATGAAGAAGAAAATCCCCAGTTCAAATCCTAAGGATTACGCGATGCCTTCAGATCGCCGTGTCACCCTCTGCTAATGCCGTTACTTGGATGTGGTGCAGATAACCACATCACTTTGCCAGCTGTTGTCATTATTCCTAAGCTTAGGATACGCTGATGTCATTTCTGCTACAGCCTCTCTGCTCGCACGTTAGCAGCAGATACCAGCGATGCTGAAACAAGCGCACCCAGTCTTACCGGAGCATACAAGATGCAGCATCGCAGGTCCGATCCTGCCAGGGGGAGGGTACCAACCTGATTCGTGTTTCGACGGCGCGACCAAAGTCGACCATGCCGAAACTTGAGCTGTATCTGACTGCTAAAAGGAGATTTTAGCCTTCTTCAAGGGACGACAGAGTCCAGTGCTTAAATACATAACACCGAGAATCTGCGCAGCTTATTCTCGTCGGTTTTGAAAGAGTTGTCAAACAGCTGTGACACCAGGCTAAGGTAATGTAGACACCCTGAGTTAAAAAGGAATGAAAGAGGATGGTTGGCAGACTTCACGGTGGTCGAAGCAACACCTAAGGCGACCATTACCACCTTGCAGTCGGTCCTGTGGGTCTCTTCCCTCCCGCTGTCGGTAGCCAGCAAGCTTTCCCTATAGGCCTCTTACGTTCTGACAGAAAATCATTAGTGCGGCGCCTGTGTCAGAGCCAAGAGATGCAACACTCTGACGTAATCTGATGGAGAGTTTTGCCTGCGTGAGTTTGACGTTTGTTGCCCGACGGAACGTTCTGCGGTTAACATTCGACCAGGCGCTTCCCCCAGCTTTTTCTGTTATTTACGAAACACAACAGATATAAAGGTGTGCACTGTTTTGCCGACGCTCCGAGGAAAAGCAAAATAAAAAATTACACGTGGTGTTTTACAGCCATTATACACAGAGTCCACGCTGCTGACAAAAAAAAAAAATAAAATAAAACACCCGTAAAGTGAGGAGGAAGTGAAACGAAATTTCACGTGCTGAGAGTATATGTAACGTTATTTCAGTACTTACGATATCGAGTCAAATTTTTAAAGGTCTTGGCAATATGAGCCGACCTATTAGTATGACGTTGCGCCCCCTCTGGAGTGGTTCGGTGGGGAAGGATTGGATAAAGACGTTGTGACCTCTCCTGGGGCAAGTTGGCCCACAACTTTTGTAACTGGTCATTGATATCCTAGGTACTGGCTCAGTGAAATGGAGTTCACATCACATCCAAATTGGGCTCACACCTGTTCTATCGGTGATCTTGTTGATCAAGTGGAAAACCTCAGGTTTACGCAGACATTTTATGGAGACACATGATAGGGACGAGCATTACCCTGTTGAAAAATGGTACCATCATAATGTCACATGAGAGGTAATACCTGAAGACGCAGGATGTCTGTGACATACCCTTCTGCCGTGGGAGTTTTCTCGATCACTACCAGCAATAACCTGAAGTCATCCGATGGCGCCCCAGGCCGCGACACCAGATGTAAAACCGCTGTGCCTCTCCAAAACATTGAAAGAAAGGGACCTCTTCCCAGGTCACCGCGACACTCGTTACGCTATTCTTCAGCAGTTCATGCCTACGAATGGGACGGTAATTTGCTAGTTCAGGTGCTGCTAGTCTCCGACCAAAGGAGCGAGACGACACAAATTGTTGTAGGGATTGGATTACTTGCTTTCAGACGGCAAGCACATATGTGAAGGGGCTACAATGTGCTTGGTGCACAATGAGGCGATGTAGTGGTCAGACATAGTCGACCAGAACTTCGACGACGAGCAAGGCAGCCCTCAGGTTCCAGTCCAGTCCAAAATCGAGCCACTCTCATAATCTAATGTCTCACATATCTGGATATTACACAGTCCGACCAACCGGCCAAATGGAAACACACCCTGACGACCTTTTCATACCTTATCAAGTGCTGATAACGCTGTCTCATACACGTACGCGAAATCTCCGTGTCCTCCACAGCGATCATTCAGCATGTGACGCTTTCTTTTCACGCCTCTTTTATACCCTACCAGGATTAGACGTTGTATTCTGATTTTCGTAAGGAGTCGCTCAGCCTTGTTCTCAAACTCTGTTTGTTGCCTAAGATGCGGAGTCACATAACGTCTCCATAGCGTTGAATGAGACAAGACATATTCAAAGCAGTGAATTGTTTCGTCGTTTCTAACTCACCGAGCGCCCAGTGAACACAGTTTAGCTTAAACTGCCTGCGGCAGGTGGTCGTATTTTGCTGACTACAATTGCAAGTGGTAATTCGGGGCAACGAACTGGCACATGCAAGAGGCAGGTAGGTCTCAGCAACACCATCATCATTTGTTGCAGGTCGTGGTTGACGTTTCACATGTGGCTGAACGCTTCCTGTTTCCTTAAATAACGTAACTATCTGGCGAACGGTCCGGACACTTGGATGATGTCCAGGATAACGAGCAACATACATAGCACACGGCCGTTGGGCATTTTGACCACAGTAGCGATACATCAACACGATATCGACCTTTTCCGCAATTGGTAAACGGTCCATTTTAACACGGGTAATGTATCACGAAGCAAATACCGTCTGCACTGGTGGAATGTTACGTGATATCACGTACTTATACGTTTGTGACTATTACAGCGGCATCTATCACAAAGTGAAAAAAGTGGTCTAACTAAAACATTCATATTTCCTTACGTACTACATGAATATGTAATAAAAAATGGGGGCTCCTGTTTTTTTTTTTTTTTTTTAATGCAGTTGATACCCGTTTACCTATGGCAGCGCCATCTAGCGGGCCAACCATAGCGCCATCTGGTTTCCCCTTCAAGCTAGACGAGTTTCGTTCTTTGTAATATTTTCGTTTGATGCTTATTTCGTGAGATATTTGGCCCGGTCACTATCAATGGACCACCTTGTGTATCCTTTTAATGAGTATTTGGTCCGCATGTTGCACTAAGCTGGTAAATCAGCCGAGTCTCGGCGAGCTATCGCAGCAACGGAGGTCCTGTTAACTGGTAGGCGGAGACACCATACGGACTGCCTAACTCGACTTCTAAGAGCCGTGCCGCGGCCACAGGGCACCTCCCCGACCCCCGGCGCGCCCAGTCCCAGTGGTCAGCTGACGTTCTGCCAACCATCGTACCGTAGGCGCCGCTGTGTTGGTGGAGCAGGTTGACTTTTACGCTGAAATTGGGCAAGCGCCCAGCGGATGGACTGCGCAGTATATCTTGCAGCAAAGTGGAATAAAGAAGCAACTGGGACTGAAGGAGACCGGCGTTGCGACGGCGCAGTGTTTACTGGCGCCGGCCGCTGTGACCGAGCGGTTCTAGGCGCTTCAGTCTGGAACCGCGCAACCGCTACGGTCCCAGGTTCGAATCCTGCCGCGGGCATAGATGTGTGTAATGTCCTTAGGTTAGTTAGGTTTAAGTAGTTCTAAGTTCTAGGGGACTGATGACCTCAGATGTTAAGTCCCATAGTGCTCAGAGCCATTTTTTGTTTACTGGCTGCAGGCCAGACATTAGTTATAAAAGAACAGTGCGGGCGGTCGGAAGGGCAGATAACAGCTTGTCAGTACCGTGGGAGTGTAAAACGTGCGGAATGCTGAGCCTGCTTTGAAAAAAGCCGGTGAAACTTTCACCGGGGCACGGAGGTTGTTGACCCGGTTTCTGAAGCCGAGAACGGGTCTAAAAAAGAAGACGGACTTCGTAACCGTTTCCCACGAAAAGGAATTGTGGGGTTGCTGCCTTCGGCTGAACAGCAGCATTCACAAGAGCAGGATTTTGTTATCAAATAGTGAAAATTAGTTTAACCTGGAAAAATGAGAGGTTGGCTAGCGGGTAGATAAAGTTTTTGGAGGAGAGAGGGCAAGGTTTGTTACATACCACCCCACTGGTAGCGCACCTAACAAACTTTATGATTGGCAAATAAGTATTTTTGGAGGCTTTTCTACAGAGCTACGAGGAGCGTCATATCAGAGACACTTACGTATTCTTACCACCTCCTTCTTGGGGACTTCTGGCCGAGGTTTTGAGTCTCACTGAAGAAAGAGACCCTCTCCTACTTGGGACTCCGTCTTCTATACGAGCATTTCACTTTCATATTAGAGAAGTGTACACGGCAGGCTATCTTAGTTCTGAGATTTCGACTTTGGCGTTCGATCCTACGGCGAGTGGACAGAGTCTCCCTTCTCGTGACGAAGTATCAGTTTTAAGTGCACGCTGCCAAGGGGAATGTGAGATGTGAGTGGCCAGACATGTTTTTTCGAAAGATGAGGGGACCTTGATGGAATTTAGCTTGATGTTTGATAGATCACTTATGATTAAGGCTGTTGCGGTTCCTGCATGGGATTTCCATTTACCGTACAATAGATCGATGCCACCATAATACAGAGCCGTATATTTGAGCCGGCCGTTGTGTGCGAGCGGTTCTAGGCGCTTCAGTCCGGAACCGAGCAACTGCTGCGGTCGTAGGTTCGAATCCTGCCTCGGGCATGGGTTTGTGTGATGTCCTTAGGTTACTTAGGTTTAAGCAGTTCTAAGTCTAGGGGACTGATGACCTCAGATGTAAAGTCCCACAGTGCTCAGAGCCATTTGAACCATTTTTGAACCGTATCTTTGATTTAATTTTGTGGAGCGCGGATTAAGTAATAGATTCTTTTCACTACTCCTTCGAACTTATTGCAAGAATTTTGTGTTCTAATGTCTCCTTATCTCCGTTGGTTTGGAAAATTTATAGTATTATTCCTTCACCATGTTTTTGTTTCCGGTTTTGCATTTTTTAAGAAGAAGTTATAGTCAAAGTAGACCCATCTTTGTTTTCAGTAGATAGATGAACCCCACAACTCGGTTTATTCCGATTGATTTTCTCACAGATCACACCCTCGACTAATTTGTTAGAGCAATTAATCCTTAAATCGTTTCCGTTGTGCCCAGTTTATCACTTGATATGTGAATAGTTGGGAGGGGGCGGGCGATCTGCATATCGGGAGGATTCATTCGATACAGATGAGTGGCACTGTTTATAATTAGTCATAACGCAGTGGTATCGTGCATTAAGTTGTGCGACGTGGTTGGAGTCTTGCATCATTACTGACGGTAGTTGTTATCAGCCAGCTGAAGATAGTGTTTGAACCTTCAGCAGTGTACCTATTCATATCCAGTGGTCGGATCTCGGAATGTTTCTGACAGCAACTGGATTGCTAAAACTAAACTAAACTCCTTTCGTAAAGGCGGAACAGCCCAACGATACCGAGCGACCGCCGTCTCATCCTCAACCAATAGGCGTTGCTGGCTATGGATACGAAGGAGCATGTGGTCAGCACAGCGCTCTCCGGCCATTGTCAGTTTTCGTGAGCGGAACTGTTGGTTCCTAGTCAAGTAGCTCTTCTGGCAAATGCCTGACAGAGGCCGAGTTCATCACGCACTCGCCAGACCCAGACTGTCACCCATCCAAGAGCTAGCCGAGCCCGACAGTGCGTAACTTCGGTGATCTGACGGGAACCGGTGTCCCCACTACGGCAAAACGGTTGGACGGATGGGTTGCTACAGGGCTTTGATTGTTGGCTTTAGAAATAATGAGAAACGTCACTCAGCCTCACGGATCAGTCTTAGAACGGAGACCCTTATTTAGAGCGACTGCACTGTTACTTTTATGGGGAATGCGAAAAACCAGTGAGTATAGAAATAACTGAAGCTTATGTGACACTAACTTAGAATACTTTGTGCCACTGTAAACAAGGAAACTTTGGACTTAGGCTGAACAGGAGAAAGCGAGCAGGGTAATAAACGTTTCCGATCAAATCTGCACGCGAAATTTATCTTGCGCGGCGCTCGTCGCAAGAGCTCGTTGGTTCTTGCCGTGGCCGTGAATGGTAGTTCTCAAGATGTCACTGAAGTTCCGAGTACGGACGAAAGGAACGTTAGAAGTACGGAAATACGAGGGTGAGTAAATTGAAAATCTTAAATTTGTAATAACAAATCGAAATTTCGCGCCGTTATCCTGTAAGTTAGTAAGCGTGCTACAAACAGCGTGCAAATTGGCCTGTAGGTGGCAGCATAGTGCAGGTGCACACATACCGTCGCAGTATCAGTATAAAGATGGCCACCCCACTTGCGACTTGCACCAGGGAAGAACAGCGTTCTGTTTTCGGTTTTTTCTTAATGAAGGTGTGAAACCTACTGAAATTCATCGACAAGTGAAGGCTCAGTACGGCGATGCATGTTTGTCACAGCAGCAAGTCTAGGAATGGAGTAGAAAGTTCGCAAATGGTGTGACTTCAGTGGAAGATGCTCCTCGTCCAGGTCAGGTACAACGAGTTTTGACTCCACAGAACATTGCAGCAGTTGAAGCAATGGTGAAGGAAAACCGCCGAGTGACACTGAACGACATTGCAGCATGTTTACAGATTAGTCATGGGTCAGCACACCACATTGTGCATGATGTGCTCCAGTTTCACGAAGTGTCTGCAAGATGGGTGCCACGGCAGCTGACTCCTGAAATGAGAGAAGGACGTGTTGATGCTTGTGAAGAACTTCTTCGGCGCTTTGAACGAGAAGGTGATGGATACCTTGCAAGAATCGTTACTGGGGACGAAACCTGGGTTGACTTCCACAAACCGGAAACGAGGAGAGCGACCAAGGAATGGCGCCATTCCTCTTCACCAAAACCAAAGAAGTTTCGAACAGAACAATCAGCAGGGAAGGTTATGCTGACTCTCTTTTGTGACGAAAAAGGCGTCATTTTGGAGCATTACATGCCCAGAGGGATCACTGTCACCAGTGCACCATACACATATCTCCTAAAAAATCATCTGCGGCCTGCAATCAAATCAAAGCGACGTTGCTGTCCATGCATCAGCATGGCTTTAGAAAGCATCGCTCCTGCGAAACGCAACCCGCCCTTTTTTCACATGATATCTTGCGAACCATGGATGAATGGTATCACACGGATGCCACATTCCTTGACTTACGGAAAGCGTTTGACTCGGTGCCCCACTGCAGACTCCTAACGAAGGTACGAGCGTATGGGATTGGTTCCCAAATATGTGAGTGGCTCGAAGACTTCTTAAGTAATAGAACCCAGTACGTTGTCCTCGATGGTGAGTGTTCATCGGAGGTGAGGGTATCATCTGGAGTGCCCCAGGGAAGTGTGGTAGGTCCGCTGTTGTTTTCTATCTACATAAATGATCTTTCGGATAGGGTAGATAGCAATGTGCGGCTGTTTGCTGATGATGCTGTGGTGTACGGGAAGGTGTCGTCGTTGAATGACTGTAAGAGGATACAAGATGACTTGGACAGGATTTGCGATTGATGTAAGGAGTGGCAGCTAACTCTAAATATAGATAAATGTAAATTAATGCAGCGTTTGGGATCCTTATCAGGTCGGATTGAGGGAGGACATAGAAGCAATTTAGAGGCGGGTTGCTAGATTTGTTACTGGTAGGTTTTGATCATCACGCGAATGTTACGGAAATGCTTCAGGAACTCTGGTGGGAGTCTCTAGAGGAAAGGAGGCGTTCTTTTCGTGAATCGCTACTGAGGAAATTTAGAGATCCAGCATTTGAGGCTGACTGCAGTACAATTTTACTGCCGCCAACCAACATTTCGTGAAAAGACCACAAAGATAAGAGAGATTAGGGCTCGTACAGAGGCATATAGGCAGTCATTTTTCCCTCGTTCTGTTTGGGAGTGGAACAGGGAGAGAAGATGCTAGTTGTGGTACGAGGTACCCTGCACCACACAACGTATGGTGAATTGCGGAGTATGTATGTAGATGTAGATGGATTGCTGTCAGCAGGTGTCCTTTTGAAACATGACAATGCAAGGTCCCACACTGCCCTTACAACAGTTGCAACTATCACAGACCTGCATTTAGAGTGTCTTCCTCATCCACCATACTCACCAGACCTTGCCCCAAGTGATCTCCATATGTTTGGACCACTCAAAGACAAAATGGGAGGAAAGAAGTTCCGTTCTGATGAAGAGGTACGTCACGCGGTGCATGAGTGGTTTCGCGGACTACCAAAAGAATTTTTTTCTAGAGGAATTTATGCACTTCGTAAGCGCTGGAGGACTTGCATTGAGCGAGGGGGAGATTATGTTGAAAAGTGATACAGCTTTGTACCACTTCTGCACAATAAATAATATTTTAAAAAATATTTAAGGTTTTCAACTGACTCGCCCTCGTACATTTAAGTAAAAGAAGAAAAATATCTAGCAATAATAACAAAATATACTGAAATAGATACCAAAACAAAACTCTCAACAGTGAGCGAATTTGTTAGTCTTCATACGATTGGAAAGAAACAGAGGTTATACACGTAGCAGCGATACTTAATAATACATAGAATTAGAGAACTAGTAATAGCTCCACGAGACGTGCCCCACCGCTGAGAATGGCTGTCTACTCTCCTCGCAGACTGACGCAGTCCTCGAACGACAAGCGCAAGTCGATCCTGGAGTGCGACGTGACGGCGTACGAGCTGATCGCCAAGTACCTGAAGGGCGGGCCCGACAGGCGGCGGCTGGCGCCGTCGCTGTCGGCGGCGGGGTCCGTCGAGGACCTGCTTGTCGACGACGACGACCTGAGCGACCGACTCAGCGACAACGCGCTCAACGAAGACTCGCCGGCGGCGTCGGGCGCGCGCTTCAACAACAACCGCAACACTAACCACAACCGCAACAAGACTGACATCAACAGCAACGTGGGCCGCGTCGACAGGCCGGCGAGGTCGGGCCGGTCGCCGGCGGCCGTGGCGGGAGGGGTGACCATAGCGGGCCAGCGCATCCGACTCTTCAACGGCTCCTCTCCGGCGTACTCACCGCGCTCGTCGCAGGAGCGCCACGACGGGGAGTTCGTCAGCGACGAGGACGCCGAAGAGGACGAGGCCAACAGGGGCGACTTCCGGTTCACCAACCTCAACTTCGGCCGCAGCTCCCCTCCGCCGCAGCCGGCGGCGACGCAGTACCACCTGTTCCAGCACGGCCACCATCACCAGCAGCAGCTGCTGCAGCCGCCGCGGGGCAGCCTACAGACTGCCAGGAGCACAGAGCAGGCGTCGCTCATTCCCAGGCCCAGGCGGCCGCCGCGCCGACAGAAGTCCGCGCCGGAGCCGCAGCAGCCTCCCCGGCAGGTCAGTCACAACGAGCCCTCGCTCTTCCTACCGGTTCCATTCCGTCTTCCAACCCACTTATTCTTACGCTCTACTGCTTCTAGTCACTTTATAATTCTGCAGCACTCGAGATTAACATTCACAAGAGTAAACAGCGAATCAAAGGGTCACTTCTCATAGTTACTACTTTTCCCCTTCACCTCTTCGTATTTAAGTTTGAAACACAAACAAATTACGTTTTTGTTTAAAATTTTCTCGGTGTTCAGATCGCGTCAGATTGCAGTTAAAACTCGAATTTTCGAACATTAACATCCCCTTCTTCAGGAGATGACTGTCTGCCGGCCGTTTCTTTTTTTTCCTTTATTGTTATTTCATCCGCCCCTCGCATCCTGCGGGCGGGGTGAGGGAGGGGGAATTGGGGTGGTAGCGCTACAAATAAAATGGTTCAAATGGCTCTGAGCACTATGGGACTTACCATCTGAGGTCATCACTCCCCCAGACTTAGAACTACTTAAACCTAACTAACCTAAGGACATCACACACATCCATGCCCGAGGCAGGATTCGAACCTGCGACCGTAGCGGTCGCGCGTTTCCACACTGAAGCGCCTAGAACCACTCGGCCACACCGGCCGGCCGCTACAAATGACCCGCTCTTAAACCATAGAGCTCAACGCCCAGTTAAATGCTAAAACAAAACAACAAGGATTATTGATTTAACCGTCAGCAAGTCGTTTCTGAAAGTATTTGTATGGAGTGTAGCCATGTATGGAAGTGAAACATGGACGATAAATAGTTTGGACAAGAAGACAATAGGAGCTTTCGAAATGTGGTGCTACAGAAGAATGCTGAAGATTAGATGGGTAGATCACGTAACTAATGAGGAGGTATTGAGTAGAATTGGGGAGAAGAGGAGTTTGTGGCACAACTAGACTAGAAGAAGGGACCGGTTGGTAGGATATGTTCTGAGGCATCAAGGGATCACAAATTTAGCGTTGGAGGCCAGCGTGGAGGGTAAAAATCGTAGAGGGAGACCAAGAGATGAATACACTAAGCAGATTCAGAAGGATGTAGGTTGCAGTAGGTACTGGGGAATGAAGAAGCTTGCACAATATAGGGTAACATGGAGAGCTGCATCAAACCAGTCTGAGGACTGAAAACCACAACAGCAACAACAAGGAGACATATATGCAATGAATTTAAAATGATTCGAAAAGGTGACGTGAGTGGGAGAATATAAATATTGTAGTGTATTGATGAACTGTTTAGGAACAGCGAAAAATGTGGACAGACAGCACAATTAAGAACAACTGAGAAACACTTGAAGAGCACTAAAAACGTGGAAAAAGACCTTGATAAGACACTAAACGTGACGGAAGATACACTGACGATTAAAACGAGCACTGTGCACTTTCACTAAAACTGGAAAAGATCTGTCGTGTGGACAGTGGATTTTAGATGAAAAGAAGAGTGGGTATGGAGGGAGATGGAAGAGTGGTAGTGATGGGGACTGAGGAATGCCGGCCGAGCGGTTCTAGGGGCTTCAGTCTGGATCCGCGCGACCGCTACAGTCGCAGGTTCGAATCCTGCCTCGAGCATGGATGTGTGTGATGTCCTTAGGTTAGTTAGGTTTAGGTAGTTGTAAGTTCTAGGGGACTGATGACCTCAGATGTTAAGTCCCATAGTGCTCAGAGCCATGCGAACCATTTGAGGACGAAGGTCTGATTCTGCCAGGAGCAAAGTATGTTTACTTCATAGTGGTGTTCAAGCTTGTGGTTGATCGGTGGAGTTTCTATTGGCGTGACGTCATCTGGAAGGCGTCAATGAACCTACACACGCACCATCCGATCGACCGACCGACGAACTTTCTCTGTCGGGATGTCGCGTGTGTAGTACCACCCGACAGCCGACCTCTCCCCTACCCCCTAAGCCCTACCCCCCCTCCCCCCACCCCTCCGCCAGTATTCCACGCAATAAACTGTGCCAACCACCCGACGGAAGTTCCTCTTCTGTCACTGTGTCCAGGATTCAATGCTGGTATAGTAGATACGACAGGATGAGTCACGGAGGAAACTGTAAGGACAGTGTGTCTGGAGAAAGTTAAAGACTGTTGCCGTTTGTGCGACACGTCGTGCGAACAGCACAGCAATACAGACGCAAGCAATGAAGCACTTCTCTTCATTTTTTAAAGAACCCATTACGCTTTCTTGTGGCACATAGAGAAATAAGAGTCCGTTGACTTATCGGAAATCAAATCTAAAAACAGAAATATCGATATTCAATGGAAGTTAAATCGTAAAACCTACTGCCTTCATTGTTACAAGTGTTAAAAAGTCTAGCCTATATCCGAGACCTTAGCTATGAAGAGCAGGGTGTGGGATTTTTACAATTCTGACCGTTACTTTACTTCTCACGTATCTGTTGTATTTATTAGGTGATGCTCGCCGCCACCAGGTCTAGTCTTTCTTACCCGAATTTGATACGAGTTTCTTAAACTTACACAGGATCTTTTATGCTTCATAAATAAATTAATTAATGACGTTTAAATGAACGTCTTTTATTTTATTTATTTTGCTTTACCGTGATCTATTTCCTCAGCCAACTATAAATCTCGTTGCAGGTTTCAGGAATCGTTTTAGTTAATAATTGTGGGGATACAACAGCACTGAATTTGAGCTCCTCTTAAGTTCTACCCGTGCCAACAGCCTCTCCTTGCAGCTTACAGCTTCTCTCACGACTATGTTCTTTTTCATTAAGAATTGTTTGATGATATTCAGCTGCTCCGAAATACATGATTCATCGATTCTTAGATAATTACGAAAATCATGGGCTTCCAGCTCCTTAAGTAAAACAATGTGCGTCAATTACTTTCCTTGCATTAGCCACTTCTTTGCCCACAGCTTTCTCTAGGCTTTTTTTGTCCTTTTTACCTCTAAACCAGCCAAGGAAAACTCTCTTTTTTCTGTGTAGAACCAAGTGGAATTTCATAGAACATAACCTCAATGAACTTCAGATACACAAATCTCAGCAACAGGGAGGCGTTGTAATCGTTCAGTGCAGTCGACCATGGCGCGTGTACGCTTTACAATTCTTAGCGATATTATCCAACCAGTCACATGCTATAAAGCCACCGTAAAGGAAGCAAAGTTCATCTCCTCATGAAAAAGATGGCATCACGTTCCGAAAGATCGAGTTTTAACCCCGATGTGACCAGTCTGATCACCAAGGAGATTTTATGCAAGCATGCCATCGCGAAAACTTCGGTGTCAACCTGCGTTTCAATTTTACTGATTTCTGCTTATTTCGAATCGGTTTTTGACTTTTGATGTCACATTTAGGACTAAACTTACTAGTGTGTAGGAAACCAAACATAAGTAACAAATGTATTATCAACAAAGCATCTTTGGTGGTGACATTAGGTGCAAATCGAGAGTTCGTCACGAGTGTTATGCAACTAACACGTTAAATTACAGTATACGTGGCGGATATATCAAACACAGTATACAACAAAAAAATATTGTTAACATATACAATACTAAAGGTCTTAAGGAAAAACAATGGCCGGCCGCTGTAGCTGAGCGGTTCTAGGCGCTTCAGTCTGGAATCGCGCGACCGCTGAAGTTGCAGGTTCGAATCCTGCCTCGGGCATGGATGTGTGTGTTGTCCTTAGGTTAGTTAGGTTTAAGTAGTTCTAAGTTCTAGGGGACTGATGACCTCAGATGTTAAGCCCCATAGTGCTCAGAGTCATTTGAACCATTTTGAAAAACAATGTAAGGCATGTAATTTCCTGGCATATTAAAACTGTGTGCCGGACCGAGACTCGAACTCGGGACGGTTGCCTTTTGCGAAAAAGAAGTTCGAGTCTTGGTCCGGCACACAGTTTTAATCTGCCAGGAAGTTTCATATCAGCGCACACTCCGCTGCAGAGTGAAAACCTCATTGTGGAATGTAACGAATAATGACAGTTATGTTGTGGTACAAGTCTGTGCAAGTGAATGTTTGGGATTGAAGACAGAAAGTGCGTGGTGGTTGATTGAATCACGTCGAGCTTAGGAGTGGGGATGTGCTCAGCTGTGACATCATTTGGAACCAGGTGGGGTTTTTGTGCTAAATGCTTGTTTACCTCAAGTACTTCTGATAGGCTATAAATTTTTCCTCTATTGGCTTATGTAGAACGTCTGTGTCGACTTTTCTTCGCCATATATTCAGTAAAAGTGCAGTCAGACTTGTGTAACCTCCAGCTAAGTTAAAGTTCCGCAAATGTAGCTGTTACACTCTTGCCTGTTAACTGTAGCAAACAGTATAATGGTCCAACAACGTTTAATATTATATGCCGGCCGGGGTGGCCGAGCGATTCTAGGCGCCACAGTCTGCAACCGCACGATCGCTACGGTTGCAGGTTCGAATCCTGCCTCGGGCATGAATGTGTGTGTTGGCCTTAGGTTAGTTAGGTTTAAGTAGTTCTAAGTTCTAGGGGACTGATGACCTAAGAAGTTAAGTCCCACAGTGCTCAGAGCCATTTGAACCATTTTTTTGTTTAGTATTATAGTCACACCATTTGTATATTTTAATATTATATGTTTTCGTTATGCTCTGAGTTTGATACTGTCCATTTTGTAAATTGCAGTTTAACATGTTAGTTGCATAACATGAGTGATAAACGCTCGACTGACGTTTTTCAACTAGTGTTATGACCAAAGATACTGCTTATGTTGTAGCGTCTTTGTTCCTAATGCTTGGTTTCCTACACATTACTATATCATGTGGGCCCTAGTCAGTTGTTTATTGATGATGGCTCAATAATCCGAAAATCGGTTCGATATAAACAAATATTTAAATGAAAATTAGAAGAAAAAATCGCAGTTTGTTTTGCAACCGGAAAAAATTGTATTTTCGATATATTAGTTTCTAAATTCTGGCCTGAGATATGGAGAGTAAAGTAGCATGAAAAGAAACAGTCTCGGAAAAGGAAGGAATCGTAGAAATTACAAGCTACATTTAACACAGGATGCTCATCAGTTTCCTGCCCATTTAGGCTGACCAACTGATATTCCGGCGAGGTAAGGACGCACATTCGCAGGCTGACTGCACCAACTAAAAACAACTAACCCGACACAGTTCGTGAGTCTATAGGTACCGGACCAGCAAACAAAAGGAAGGGAAATACCCTCCATTAAGGAGCAATTACAGAAATACTGACTTTCTCGAATGTGGATGGAAAGAACTGGAAGAAAGTGTATTCCATGCATTTACAACCGCGTCTGTGTTTACAACAGCAACGCCAGGTGTAGTGCTGATAATGGCGAATACACGCTTAGATTTCATAATGCGTAAATTTTGGCGTCAAAATGGTGAATTTATTGTATTATAATTGTTAAATCAGTTACGTGATACACGCGCTTCTCTAATTTTCCGACGTGTGCTCTTCAAGCGCTGTATTCCTCTGAACTGCATTTTCTTGGAAGTTATGCTACAGTGACGTACTAAGCACTGATATACACAAATAATAACTGTAATTAAATTAAATCATTTTACGTATTTTACGATTGTTATTATTGTGAATATCGTAGGCATCTGTGGCAGGTTAAAATTAGGAGGTGTCAGCAAGTGATATTTGGGGGAGGAGGCGGAGGGGGAATGGGGGGGGGGGGGGGACGCCGAAATATGTGTCTGGAATCTTAGAGGAGAAGAAAATGTTATGTGATTTGCAAAAAGCTAAGAATGAAAACCATTTTTTGCATAATGATTGCAGAACTTTTGCAGTGCCCTTCTGAGAAGAACTGCATGGTTTGATGTTAAGTCAAATGTTTTGCACTAAAATGGTTTTTGTTTACACCTTTACTCCTTTTATCTCACAAGCAATAACGAGTGTATTTCGTGAATCCACCTGCGCACAAAAGTAAGGAACAAAAATAATGAGCACATACAAAGAAACAAAATTGAAAAGCATTTCAATTAGCACTGATTAAGCTTTGTCACTCACAAACAATGGCGTCAGTGATTCGATAAGGTAAGCGTTGTAACACGTTTAGAATCGTACTGTGGTGCAAAGATCTCAGGTGTATACGGTTGGAGAAGAGATGAAAGTGTCTAATGTTTTTGCCCCGACAGTAGAGTAGACAATTGGTATGAGAAGAGCTGAGCGAACAGTGTTTTCGAGTGAGAACTCACCTTTAGCATAATGCCAATATGACTGCTTATTACTCAAAAAGACTTCTATGAGGAAATTTGCACCCTTCGGTTAGCTGTGTACTACTTAGGGCAGAAGCAATGAAAGGGAAGGATATGCAAAGGGTACTAATTCTGGGACATATAACAGACATTCTAAGCGGAATGGTGAAACATTAATGACGGAATACTCCCTTACACGCTGTCTCTGGAATATGAGATAAGGACGAGAAGTTGGATCTCTGTGGTGGCTCTGTGGCCCACAAAGCTTGATTGTTATCGCTGAATTATTCTAATAAGGGACCTTATTGTTTACATTATTCTACTGCACTTAGCGATAAAACAGAAGAAATCTGGATTTCATCCCGGATAACGTATCTTCCTAATCAGATACCAATGACCAGGAAGAGCAGCCCGAGAGAAACTAGCGAACGCTCTCGACTTGGTCGGACGTTCGTTAATAAAAATTACACACTTATCGTATCGCCGATGTTAGTCGGCCTGAATTGGTGAGGCATAAATTTCTCACGCATTGACCGATTTGATGGCAATCAGCTTTCTATCGGAGCTCTGATGAAAGTCGCGTGGGAAATGTGGGCCTGCGGTAGGTCATTATGAGCAGACAATTTTCGGCCTACTAGAGAACGCTTTCCACACCTTGTAAGGTAACTGACACACATAAGTCATCGTATGCACATTACGTGCCTGTGACTGGCTCAGACATTATTGCATTCTTTGTCAACATTTATTCTGAATACTGTATCAACAAAGTATGTTTACTCAATTCGTTAGCAAGAGCTGCTGCTACCGATTTATTACTGACAATTATTAAGTTTATTTCTCTTCAGTTTTAGTTTTAGTGCTGCCTTTAAATACACTGCTCAAAAGAATAAGAGTAACATGACTTTGGGCGTCTGCCATGCTCCATCAGCAATAATTGAGGACTGGGTATGTTACCAAAGTAGATCTTTATCTTTCACAAATTAAGTACCCAACAAAACAACATTACACCCTCGATCATTTACATAAAAAGAACTGATATGTCCCACAAGTGTAGAAAACAAAGTGGCATCAATAATTCATCCCGTCATCCTGGGTTCTTTCCGTTGGACTTTGACAGCTTCAGTAACGTGTATGCTCTCCGTGAGTGTTTACAGTGGTAAAGTTACGTTTAACCCAGGATGCCCATGAGTTTCCTGTCCATTTAGGCTGACCAACTGCTAAGAATATTCCGGACGGGTAAGGACGCACATTCGCAGGCTGACTGAACCAACTAACAACAACTAACCCGACACAGTTCGTGAGTCTATAGATACCGGACCAGCAAACAAAAGGAAGAGAAATACCCTCCGTTAAGGAACAATTACAGAAATACTGACTTTCTTGGATGTGGATGGAAACAACTGGAAGAAAGTGTATTCCATGCATTTACAACCGCGTATAGGCACAGTTTGCAGGTCTGTGTTCACAACAGCAACGCCAGGTGTAGTGCTGATAATGGCGAATACACGTTTAGATTTGATAATGCGTAAATTTTGGCGTCAAAATTGTGAATTTTTTGTATTGCAATTGTTAGGTCAGTTACGTGATACACGCGCTTCTCCAATATTCCGACGTGTGCTCTTCAAGCTCTGTATTCCTCTGAACTGCATTTTCTTGGAAGTTATGCTACAGTGACGTACTAACCACTGATATACGCAAATAATAACTGTAATTAAATTAAATCATTTTACGTATTTTATAATTATTATTATTGTGAATATCGTAGGCATCTGTGGCAAGTTAAAATTAGGAGGTGTCAGCAAGTTATATTTGGGGGAGGAGGCGGAGGGGGAATGGGGGGGGGGGGGTGCCGAAATATGTGTCTGGAAATTTAGTGGAGAAGAAAACGTTATGTGATTTGGAAAAAGCTAAGAATGAAAACCATTTTTTGCATAATGATTGCAGAGCTTTTGCAGTGCCCTTCTGAGAAGAACTGCATGGTTTGATGTTAAGTCAAATGTTTTGCACTAAAATAATTTTTGTTTACACCTTTACTCCTTTTATCTCACAAGCAATAACGAGTGTATTTCGTGAATCAACCTGCGCACAAAAGTGAGGAACAAAAATAATGAACACATACAAAGAAACAAAATTGAAAAGTATTTCAATTAGCACTGATTAAGCTTTATCACTCACAAACAGTGGCGTCAGTGATTCGATAAGGTAAGCGTTGTAACACGTTTAGAATCGTACTGTGGTGCAAAGATCTCAGGTGTATACGGTTGGAGAAGAGATGAAAATGTCTAATGTTTTTGCCCCGACAATAGAGTAGACAATTGGTATGAGAAGAGCTGAGCGAACAGTGTTTTCAAGCGAGAACTCACCTTTAGCATAATGCCAATATGACTGCTTATTACTCAAAAGGACTTCTATGAGGAAATTTGCAAATTTAGCCTGACACCTGCGTCACTTGCTCCGTGTAAGTCTACATATGTTATCCTGCGGTATCCGTTCCCATTCCTCAGTAAGAGCCCGCGAGTGTTCTTGTAGAGTCTTCGGAGTAACAGGACGACCACGAACATGTCTGCCAAGTATGTCCCACATATGCACAATGTGGTTTCGGTCGGGACTCACAACAGGCCGTTTCATTGCTTCGATGTCCAGGCATCGCAAGACATCCCTGCTGACACCCGCCATACAGCCCCTGGCATTAGAAGGAATTCAGCCCCATCCACGCATGCAGCGGCCACCACATGGTCCAACAGGATCGGTTCTATGTCCTGCATGGAGGTAAGGTAACCATGGACGACGACAAGATCTGTATGGCTGTCAACACTGAAACCTCTCTCAACATTTCTCGCAACCTGTTAACAGACACAGCGCCTCCAGTGGCCCATCTGAGAACGTCTTGCAGCGCTCTGGCGGTATCTGTACGATGCAGCAACGCAGAGACGGCCAGACAGCGGTCTTCACAAGGGGTCGTAATACGTAGGCGACCTTGTCCAACTCGCCTAGGGTACTGATCTGTCTCCTAGCTGCGTGTCCACAACCTACGGATGATACATGGAGAGGCCTTGGTATCTACAACAACACGATCGGAAGTCCATCCTTCTTGGATCAAACAGACCGCCCTTGCAACTAGAATTGCATTAAGATGTCGCATTGTATGTGCTTGGTTGAATACAACGTCCACAAATGACAACTGCCATCTGTCTATCTCACTAGAAAACTCTGGGAGACAGATGCTTACTTCCTTCGTTTTGGAGTCACCGGACAGTGTTATGCACAACACAGCCAATAGGTGGTAAATGATTTTAATTGTTGTCTACATTGAAAGCGAAGATCTCAAGCCATGCAATAAGACCACATGTATCGTTTGTATAAAAAGAGATTTAACATACCGGATGTTGATATACGTGCTACCCAAATTCTTTGGAACAGTTTGTTATGCTTCTCTGAACGTAAAATCCCATTCCCAGGCATTTGCTGACAAATGTTTGTGATTGTCGTAAGTGGCAGCAACATGCTACGTGCGAATATAAACGCTGCACTGGACATAAATGCACACAAAAGAAGTTTCTTCTGAATTATAAGGAATCTGACACAAACAACACAGGTATTTTACCTGTAGAAATAGGCTAACTTTGAATCGTTGTAGCCGCGCGGGATTAGCCGCGCGGTCTAGGGCGCTGCAGTCATGGACTGTGCAGCTGGTCCCGGCGGAGGTTCGAGTCCTCCCTCGGGCATGGGTGTGTGTGTTTGTCCTTAGGATAATTTAGGTTAAGTAGTGTGTAAGCTTAGGGACTGATGACCTTAGCAGTTAAGTCCCATAAGATTTCACACACATTTGAACATTTTTTTTGAATCGTTGTGTCTTCGAAATGGACGAAGATATCAAGAAAATTTTCAAGGTTAATCGCGATCAGGGGCGGGCTTAGAAGTACATCATACAAATTTCAGCCATTTGCTGTGCCTAGCCGTCTTGGAATCCTCAGCTGGCTTTTGGTCTGCTGCTGACGGCGAATATATAGAAAAAAACTCCTATTTCTGGTGTTTTCGGAGTATCCGCGCATGTACTAATGGTGCCTTCACAAGTCTCATCAAGTCCTCAGTAGGCTCCATCGAGAGCAAAAATAATCAACCAATTTTCTCCATTTGCCTAAGCATGTCAAACCCGCGTCCAGCCATCCTGACACAGGTTTCCCTAAATCGCTCCAGGCAAATGCTGGCATGGTTTCTTTGAAAGGGCACGGGCGATTTCCTTCCACATCCTTGTTAATCCGATGGGGCCGATGACATCGCTGTATGGTCCCCTACCCCATTTCAACCAACCTACCTCACGTCCTCTTGCAAGAAACAAAAAGCGGTCTGAGCAACAAGAAGCGTGTAATATTGATACTTTGACCCTGTACTGTGGGATAGTAATACTAAGACGATTGTTGGGTATAGAAATGGTTCCTAGTCGAAGTTGTTTGTTGTTGTGGTCTTCAGTCCTGAGACTGGTTTGATGCAGCTCTCCATGCTACTCCATCCTGTGGAAGCTTCTTCATCTCCCAGTACTTACTGCAACCTACTTCCTTCTGACTCTGCTTAGTGTATCCATCTATTGGTCTCCCTCTACGATTTTTACCGTCCACGGTGCCCTCCAATGCTAAATTTGTGATCCCTTGATGCCTCAGAACGTGTCCTACCAACCGATCCCTTCTTCTTGTCAAGTTGCGCCACAAACTCCTCTTCTCCCCAATTCTATTCAATACCTCCTCATTAGTTACGTGATCTACCCATCTAATCTTTAGCATTCTTCTGTAGCACCATATTTCGAAAGCTTCTATTCTCTTCTTATCTAAGCTATTCATCGTTCATGTTTCACTTCCATACATGGCTACACTCCATATAAATATTTTCAGAAACGACTTCCTGACACTTAAATCTATACTCGATGTTAACAAATTTCTCTTCTTCAGAAACGCTTTCCTTGCCATAGCCAGTCTACATTTTATATCCTCTCTACTTCGACCATCATCAGATCTTTTGCTCCCCAAATAGCAAAACTCCTTTATTACTCTAAGTGTCTCATTTCCTAATCTAATTCCCTCAGCATCACCCGACTTAATTCGACTACATTCCATTACCTTCGTTTTGCTTTTGTTGATGTTCATCTTATATCCTCCTTTCAAGACACTGTCCATTCCGTTCAACTGCTCTCCCAAGTCCTTTGCTGTCTCTGATAGAATTACAATGTCATAGGCGAACCTCAAAGTTTTTATTTCTTCTCCATGGATTTTAATACCTACTCCGAATTTTTCTTTTGTTTGCTTTACTGCTCGCTCAATATACAGATTGAATAACATCGGGGAGAGGCTACAACCCTGTCTCACTCCCTTCCCAGCCACTGCTTCCCTTTCATGCCCCTCGTCTCTTATAACTGCCATCCTGGTCGAAAGGCTATCCAAAACAGTTGGCCTTACTGTTTTAGCACCAATAGAACGCGGGGTACGAGCACCGTAATATCCCGTTTTTATGCACGGTTTTTTGAAACATATTAGGTACGGACGCTGCCTCCTACATGCCCACTCAGGCAGTGACAAACAGTATAAGTGTTACGAAGACTGTGTTCTGCCGACAGGAGTCCGCAGCGGTGACATCGGACAGTGACGTGACGGACAGCGAGCTGCTGGCGGCGGCGGCGGTGGCGGCGGGCGTGAACGCCGGCCCGGGATCGCTGCCGTCGCCGTCGGCCATCAAGTCCATCCTGAAGAAGCCCGCCTCGCTGGACCGGGCGACGATGAGCCGCTCCGCGTCCACCTCGGGCTCCCGGTCCCCCGTGCCGCACTCGAGGCACCAGCACAGGCACCACGGCCAGCACCAGCTGCAGCACTCGCAGAGCCAGGTGGTCGGCGGCGACTTCTACCTGCCCACCTTCCTGGAGTTCAAGCAGCAGCAGCAACAGCAGCAGCAGAACCAGCAGTACCATCAGCACCACCAGCAGCACCGCAAGAAGAAGCAGGTGCAGTTCGTGTGCGTGACACCCGAGGAGGACCACACGGTGCCCGAGGTGGTGTCCGTGGTGGTCAAGGACGAGGACGCCGACGAGGACGAGACGGAGCGCACTGCGGCCGAGGACGACGAGGACGAGGACCAGCCGGTGACGTCGCCGTCGACGAGCGGCGACGAGGGCGAGGAGAGCGCGGCCGTGAGCAGCAGCAGCGCGAGCGCGGGCGACCAGAGCGCCAGCAACAGCGGCAGCACGGCCGGCGGCGACGGCGACGGCGACAACGACAGCGCCACGCTCAGCGCGCCCAGCTCCAGCGTCAGCACCGGCGACGCGCCCGCCCCACCGCCCCCGCCGCCGCCACCGCAGACCGCCGCGTCAGCCGCCAGGGCGCAGCTGCGCCTGCAGCTCGCCAGGGGCGTCAGCGAGGCCAACGTCTTCCGCGACACGCAGCACCTCTCACTGGGTAAGTGCAGCAGATCAGTCGGTAGTGGTTGTTAATTTTATATGTCAATACACTACTGGCCATTAAAATTGCTACACCTTGTGCTACAGACGCGAAATTTAACCGACAGGAAGAAGATGCTGTCATATCCAAATGACTAGCTTTTCGGAGCATTCACACAAGATTGGCGCCGGTGGCGAGCCTACAACGTGCTGACACGAGGAAAGTTTCCAACAGATTTCTCACACACAAACAGCAGTTGACCGGCGTTGCCTGCTGAAACGTTGTTCTGATGCCTCGTGTAAGGAGGAGAAATGCGTACCATCACGTTTCCGACTTTGATAAAGGTCGGATTGTAGCCTATCGCGATTGCGGTTTATCGTATCGCGGCATTGCTGCTCGCGCCGGTCGAAATCCAATGACTGCTAGCAGAATATGGAATCGGTGGGTTCAGGAGGGTAATACGGAACGCCGTGCTGGATCCCAACGGCCTCGCATTACTAACAGTCGAGATGACAGGCATCTTATCCTCATAGCTGTAACGGATCGTGCAGCCACGTCTCGATCCCTGAGTCAACAGATGGGGATGTTTGCAAGACGACAACCAGCTGCACGAACAGTTCGACGACGTTTGCAGCAGCATGGGCTATCAGCTGGGAGACCATTGCTGCAGTTACCCTTGACGCTGCATCACAGACAGGAGCGCCTGCGATGGTGTACTCAACGACGAATCTGGGTGCACGAATCATGATGGACGCATCCGTGTTTGGCGACATCACGGTGAACGCACATTGGAAGCGTGTATTCGTCATCGCCATACTGGCGTATCACCCGGCGTGATGGTATGGGGTTCCATTGGTTACACGTCTCGGTCACCTTTTGTTCGCACTGACGGCACTTTGAACAGTGGACGCTAAATTTCATATGTGTTACGACCCGTGGCTCTGCCTTTCATTCGATCCCTGCGAAACCATACATTTCAGCAGGATAATGCACGACCGCATGTTGCAGGGCCTTCCTGGATACAGAAAGTATTCGACTGCTGCCTTGGCCAGCACATTCTCCAGATCTCTCACCAATTGAAAACGTCTGGTCAATGGTGGCCGAGCAACTGGCTCGTCACAATACGCCAGTCACTACTCTTGATGAACTGTGGTATCGTGTTGAAGCTACATGGGCAGCTGTACCTGCACACGCACCTGTCTGACTCAATGCCCAGGCGTATCAAGGCCGTTATTACGGCCAGAGGTGGTTGTTCTGGGTACTGATTTCTCAGGATCTATGCACCCAAATTGCGTGAAAATGTAGTCACATGTCAGTTCTAGTATAACATATTTGTCCAATGAATACCCGTTTATCATCTACATTTCTTCTTGGTGTAGCAATTTTAATGGCCATTAGTGTATGACAGCGGGCCCTGCCTCTGACATCCGTTAATTGATCACCCTCCAAAATAATGGACTAGCAATCCTACAACTACTAAAGAATTGCTATTACTTTAATTTATTCTGATAAATTTATGTATAAACAGTTGACAAACAATGACAATATGAGCCTAAAACACCTTTGTATAACTGACAGAAGGGTTGGAGGAAAGGTTCTAGCACTTGCACACCAATCATTGGCGACACCAACGAGCCTCGCCATTGGAAAAGTGTAAATCAGCCCGAATTATCTCTAAGCCGCTACATCAGCTTTGTTGGTGACAGCCAGGCGGCTTCTCTCGACAGATGAAGCAGCCGGTGAAGTAGATGTAGAAGAAGAAGAAGATGGGATGTGATATCGAATGTTTTCTACGAGGTACCTCGCGTGGCCGCATTTCACGTCGCTTAGCGCATCCATATTTGTATCCTCCTTCCAGTTAAACAGTAAATTGCGTTATAAAATTTTATGCAGAAAATGTCGCTTCATTCTCTTTCTGTCTCAACCAACGGGGTGGTCATTGTCAGCACAGCCGAACTTCCTTGTCTGACCTCTCGTTTTTTTATGTGAGCCATTTCCTGCGATTCTTCTATCGCGTAAACATTTAGTTTTTGTCAAGACAACATGTCCAGCAGCATCTCACTCTTTCAGAGGCCCAAAACTGTGGGTCCTCATCCCATTTTCGAAATGTCTGTCAGTGACGTCTGTGCTTTACGGGTTAAAACTTAGCTTTCTACTTTTGTGCACCGTAGTGCCTCCATTTAAAACATTTCTCCTCCTCTCACTCTTTGGGTTTCTAAAATGTTTTGCTGCATAGGGCTCGTACACCACTGGAGATCTTCTCTATGTTCGTCCACGATGCTTGTGCACCCCTGTGCGGCAAGTACAAAGAGCTGTTCAGAAAGTGGGGTATTGAACCGTACGTCTCCCTCCGGTGCCCATCAACGAAAGGGTTCAGAGCGAGATGGCCTATTTTTACTTCCTTGACAGACCATGTGCTCCTCCACTGTCCAGAATGCTTTCAACGTCCTTTCATTTATATAAGGAATGCAAATCTGGGTCAAGAGTAAATGAAGAGCAATGTTCCATCTGCCGATTTCTGACAATCACTAACACTGTGGTTTACCATATTCTTCAATGTCGATTAAATATTCCAATCAAATGGCTCTTTCAATATGAATTTTCATGCATTAGTTGACTGTTTCTGGAAAAACGGTCGCGTAAGATAAGCACATATTCTTCTAGGATCCTACAGAATCTCGTGTGGCTCGCAGCAGCCAGCTGCAGCCTTGATTTATTACCTGTTGGGCATTAAAATTGCAGTGCCAGCAGAGAGCAAGTAACGACATTTTACTTGTTGTATGCAATATACTAAAAAGAATATGAGATTGAATTTGTAGTTGATTTGACAGTATATACTGGGTGCGTAGTTCAGTATTGAAAGCTGCCAACTCTGGCAGCAATGACTGGAGCTCACCCAGCTGGGTATCGCATCGAACTGAACATGGAAGACACATAAGGGCATATCATTCTGTTCTGTCTGCCTGGTTTGAGCGTCAGGAAATGTTCAGATAAATTTGATAAAACGAAGTTTATTTAACGAGAAAAAAATACGTCGTCTCCGACGTGTGTTTAAGTAAAACGTAAAAATTAATCACTTGACAAAAACAGTTACTTCGTGAATGAGGAACAAACAGTATTGAAAAGAAAGTCTCTTCTCAATTAGTAAAACAGTAGTAATATCTTTAGGGGGCCAAAAGCCTTAACGGAAACAGTACCTTCTTGGAAGAATGAATAAGCAACAACGTTGTCTCAAGGTCGAAAGCCTTTACGAAGAAAACACACTGCTAGAAAATATCACAAACTATTACATTCACAAAGCACTACACTAGCCAGAGTTCAAGCCCCAACGAGAAATCCAAAATTAAAGTTTTGTACACTTAGACACAGTACGAGTTAAAGCCCTAGAAGGATAGTTCAGCTTCAGAGTTCCATTGTGACAGAAACAAAGACAAGAAATCTTGAAAGTCCACTAGCTGATCACTAACACGAAACATGGCATCGTAGTTATGGTGGCTACAAAGTGAGTTCCTGATTGATGGAACGCGACTGCGTTCGGTGCCTGGCCCACTCAGAGTGGGTTTAAATACAGCCCAAGCGCTAGGATTCCGCAGACACTACTATCAGTCATGTGGCCCACGGAGGAGATAGGTCCGGGGGGCCAGCGACCTATATTGGCGCCTGGAATGCCACCTGGTGGCCGGGCGGATAGTGGCCCCAGTTGTGTTTGTAAGAAGGGTGGCCTCCATGAGTTATATAACTGCTTCCCTCGGATGTAATGTCTGGTTGCGTAGGCGCAAGGCCTACCCACAGCACAGTCCACGCTGCTTGAACTGGTATGTCAGAGTTTACCAATCGCAGTGACTGGCGATTGATGGTAAATCAGTCTCTCGTGAACCCATGACCATATGTTCTTAGTTGGTGAGACAAGTGGATAATGTGCTGGACAGGGCGACAGTCGAACATTCTCTGTATCGAGGTAGGTCAGAACAGCAGAGGCAAAGTGTGATCTAGCTTTATCTTGTTGGAACATCAAAGACAGGGCACAGCCACCGAGACTGGCACGTCAGAAATGTAAGACTTGCTGTCAAATTACTGTCTATTCGAAGCAGAAATGATTGTGTTGTGTAGCAAACGGCAACTCATAACATCACGTCAGGTGCTGAACGTGATGATGAAGGCGATCTAGCAAAGTTCGTTCTCCCCATAGCCTCCACACACGATTATAGCCTGCACAAACCGGACTCACCTCAAAAGACGACACGACACAGTTCCTTTGTAGAGTGTTGTCAGTGAGCGTACAACATTCGCCACGCTTCTCTCTGTTGTCAAGTCAAGAGAAGCTTCATCAAAGGCACGTCGTGTTCACAGAGCGTGATGCTCCAGACATTGTTGGACTGCCCGTGTGGATACTTCTCTTACGGTGGGCAGCTTGACATCTGGCTGGTTTACCAGGTTATCGATCGTTAATTTTAGACGAGATTTTGATCCAGGTCTGTCAGAGGTCAAATAACGTAACAAACAAATTCTCTCACAATAATTGTCCTCTTAAACAATCGCCAATTAACACGCTTCGACGGTACCTCAACCTACGGGCGAACAAATATTCTACCCTCTTCTGTTTCCGTCTGAATCATCCATTCAGTAATTTCTGACAACGCTACAATCAAGATCATTTCCTGACTAAAGGTAAATTATGTGATGTGGCTGTGCCATATTGTACACCCGAGCGAACACTATGTTTGTCGTCTCAGCTGATATGTTGGACGGCGTTTTTGTGGCCCTCCTCAACCCATCGATTCCATATTCGTATGGCATTCATTGAATTCCGATCAACATGAGCAGAAACATCACGGAACGATAAACAACAGTCTCGATACGTCACAATCATGGTGCTGTTAGTTTCTAACACGTGCCGGTAGACGTTTCTCCTTCTTACACGTGTCATTACACGATTTTATCACAAACAACATTTCTTTAAATCCTAGATTTTGAAAACTGAGTAGCCTCGGGTGGCCACTGTGTTAATGCAGTTCACCGACTGGGGCCACGGAACCAAATTTTGTTTCCGATACAGGAGCTGAATAGACCTTACACAGAGTGATTCAGCTACTCTTACCGGTGTCGTTTTAAGCAGCCCGAAATGTTCATAAATGGCGAGCGAGATATTCATATTCCCCCGATCGCTACCCACCAACTATTAGTCCTACGGAAAAAATAAGCAGGATCTTTTTGTAGGAAATTTAATTTAGTTGAATATTATACTATGATAAGCTTTCGCTTTCTAATTATTCCAGAAAGCCGTATGAAAGTGGATTTCAAGCGCTCCTCTGCCCCCACACTCACCTTCAGCAGTCAGGATTTCTAGTATGTTGTTCGCGACACTCCCTCCTAACACTGTACAAAAATTTTTCCACTACATGAACTGTACCACATATTCGACCATTTTTGGTCTCTATTTACTGAGCTGTTACGTCACCAGCATATTCGGCTATTTCGTTAACATTATTTATTTAAACGTGTCCGTGAAGATAATAAAAGGAAAACGACTTTTGCAAACCCTTTATAAACACTGTAGTTTCGTAGTCAGAATGCCTGACGAATACAACGATATAATTGTTGATTTCATGTTGTTGAAATTCACAAAATTGTTTGGTAAAAAGCCCGCTACGGTCGCAGGTTCGAATCCTGCCTCGGGCATGGATGTTTGTGATGTCCGTAGGTTAGTTAGGTTTAACTAGTTCAAGTTCTAGGGGACTAATGACCTCAGCAGTTGAGTCCTATAGTGCTCAGAGCCATTTGAACCATTTTTTTGTTTGGTAAAATTCATACAAACGTCAGTTTTACAATTCGTGAGTGCTTCACTAAGCTGGTGGCGTTATAAGGCCAGTCAAAAGCCGAAGAAAGGTCGAATTTGCCACATAATTCGTGCAGTCGTAAATTTTCACAAAGAGGTAGTTGGATGTGCCATGAACAACATACTAGAAGAAAATTAAACAGTTGGGGGCTGAGTGTGGTAGTGGAGGTGATCTTGAAGGTCACTTTCGTATGTTTTTCTCAAATCACTCGAAAATTTCGGCCTCAAGCTAAAACATTCCCAGTACATAATTTAAATACATAGAATTTCCTGCAAAAAAGTCCTGTTCATTTTTTTCTGTAGCTCTAATAAATTGCATACAGCGAGCGAGAGGCTATGATAATCTCGCATGTGGTTTATGAAGGAGAAATATGACATTATGGTTTGAATAAAACGGCTTCCGGATGGGCAGCTGGTATAGATGCGTCGTGTCACCATACTAGTTCCCCCGTCCCTATACCACCCTTCGTCTTCCCCCTCCCCCCCCCCCCTCAAATCTGCGCTACAAAATCTTCCAAAGTGAACGACTTTTTTGCGATTTTAGTTTCACTAGCTATATGAGAGTTTACAGTGTAGTGACTTCCTCTCACGTCCCACAAGCTCGTTCAAGTGAGTTTCACTGCTCTCAGGTGTTAATAAGCTTTCCTGCATACCTGTTTCACTTTCGCACTCGGTATCTGCGGTTTACCAGCCCGTATTTCAGAAAGAAACCACAGACGACAATCTTGTTACAGATTAGTCGGGTGGTCTTGTGCTGTTCTGAGATCAATGCCCTGCCGTCACTGAAAATGCTATGGATGGAGTGTTGGCTTCGTATTTCAGTTGACGTGAACAAAAGCAGGATGCATCCATACGAACTTCCAGCATGCTGAAATAATTGCAGCTGATCAACTTCCGTTAATCAGTGCAACGGGAAACCACCTAAAGTTACAATTATCTGAATGTGCTGTAACTGTTCGTTTGTACATCTTTGACATGTTTTCGTACATTTTCGGAAATGCATGATTATGTTACGAAGATTTGAAAATGGGTCCCGGCCCTAAACTAGTCACGAGTGAATTTAAGAAAAGTGTAATTTGCAACTTTGGTTTGTTTTCGTTGTACTGTACGCATCCATGTTAAAAAGAAAAAAAAATTGCCTTTAATGTCTCGCTGTGATGTCTCTGCGGAAAAGTCGTTATGTTACACAGCACGCCCAACCATCATCGTCAAATAAACGGTGTTGGTAGAACATCGTGATACTTGTCGCTAGAAACATAAACCAAAGAGGTACAGTCCCTGTTAGCGGGTATGATGCGTGTATTTTGGATGCACTGTCGATCGAGATGAAAACTAACTTCTTCTAAGACACAGTCTGTAAAATGACTGGTTGCTGTGACTCAGTTGGCGCTACTGTAATATGTAAGCTGAATATTACGGTTCCAGCACTCAAAATCCATCAGAAGTCAGTAAAAGAACTATAATCTTAATACAGTAGATATTTACAACAGTGGTGTTATGTTACTGAAACTTTCCTATGTACGCACAACTGCGACGTGCAGTATGCTCGAACGTTTGAAATATTCCTCACAGTCAAAACTGTATTCCGTAAATTGACATGAGAAAAATTCTTAAACTCGTTGTAAATATTTCGTGATTAATACTTAGAGACTGCATCGGACTTCCCCTGCCTGGGTAATAGACGACACATCAACATTTCCAGACACAAAAACAATTAATTAAATTGTACTTTCCTTGTACCACGTAGATTAATGCGTGTTTACAACCTCATCAATAACCAGAGAGAGCAGATACATCACTTTCATTTAAATAAAGAATAAAAACCTATTTCAGATTAAACCTCCGCCATTTTTACCCATAGATTTATTGAGTAATTTAACATTATCAGTTCATTTTTTCTGTCCGTCAGAGGCCGAAGACAAAACGCAGACGTATGGCGTTATGTATGCCGGTACAGATATCAGTTTAAGCCTGTCCGCCATCTTGGGGAATTTTAGAAGACGGTTTGTCCTTTAAAGCCCTGTGTTAAACTTACCCTTTTAGTGCTAATACGTTGAATTCACAGTTAGTTCTGAGTACGTACTTTGAGACAATATAGTTTCGTGGATGAATACTCATCATCAGACAGTTGAAAAAATTATTTTTTTAACGCCAGTTATCACTCGTCGAGCATGGTGTACATCTCGACAATCGTAACCTTTTATAAATAGACATTTAATGTAATAACTGACTTATATACTTGTCCATATTCTGTTGCAGAACCTTCACACTTATAAGATAAAAGGAAAACATTCTTACATACATAAACATTTAATATAATAGTTGAGTTGTGATGTAGAGTAACGAATCACCGAGCCACAGTTATTGCATCTCTCGTTACTTTTATATTCAATGTAAGCAAGCACATCATCTTTGAAGTTTGTACAGTAGAGAGGACACAAAACAAGTAGCAGTTAGCAGAATTTTTACGGCTCCACTGCTCCTCCAAGCACAAATATACTCTCATATATTCATGTTTTTACAAGTGCCTTTTCCAAAAACCAATTTTTGTCACCAGCACAAGACGCTCCATAACCTACATTGCCTTTGGTTTGCTGTTGTGAAGAAACAGTCTATGTTCACTAACGCTAGCTATGTAACTATGAAACGTCGTCGTCATTGACTCGCAAGTCGCCGAAGTGGCGTCAATAAAAAGGACTTGCAATACGGCGGCCGAACTTCCCCGCATGGGGCCTCCCGGTCAACAATGCCATACGATCATTTCATTTCATTCTCCAACTGAAGATGACATGCGAATCATCGAAACGCATAGTGGCAAAATGAATGAATGACTGATGCTGAAAATCGTTTTATTTGTATTAACAACAGTCGCAGCCTCCATATTGTCGTTTTTTACAGACAAAATATTCATGAAATGGCCTACAACATAGAAGATTTTACCTCCTAAGCAATACGTGTTCTTCAGTCGCAACACGAACAGCAGATCTGCAGATGGTGTTAGATATTTCATCGCTCTTTTCAGAAGTGGGACACTGTCCTCCAGTGACCGCTCAATCTCTGCCAGCGGCGTCACAAACCGCAGCTCATTTGTGGCTGTCGCGGGAAGAGCTAAAAAGTACGGCGGACACTAATGACACGCCATCGAGAGGCTGCGACACGGGGATGGAGGGAACAGGTGTCACAGGTGGGGAGAAAGCGCAGTCGCATTGCACGCGCAATGGTTCTGGGCAAAAACGAATAACCGGCGTCAATCCAGGGGCGGTCTGGACGGAACGAAGGGACGGCCGGATGATGCAGATTGGAAATGAAAAGTGCCCCGACAGGACCGTCCGGGCGAGCGGAGAAAGGCGCGGCGCGGCGCCGAGCGCCGTGTTTTTGAGCGTCGCGTCGTTCCCTTCCCACCTTCACCTCCGCGTCCACTTTCTCCCTCGCTTCTCCTCTCGACTGCCGCCGCCGCTGCCGCCAGTCAGCCCCTCAGCACGAAAGCCAGTGGCCGGACGGTACGCGCGGACGGACAGTTTGGCCCCGTATCGGTGCTGGACATGAGAAGCGGTGCCTCAGTGAATGCGCAGTCGGGCGTATCGGTTCGCGAGATGAGTGCAGTGCGTTTGGAGTGAGTGATGTTAACCTCCACGGGCAGCCACGTTGGCGACTCCGATGCGGCACCGCGGGAGCTCCTCTGATCGCAGCAGGCCCCCAGTCCTGGTAAGGTGGTTGTCTGGCGAAGCACAGCCTCTTCCAAAACAGTGTGGCCCCCAGAATCCGAACCCGGAACCTTTGCCTTTCTACTCATTCCAACCACGAGAAGCACATAGGTTCCGGCAGGGGCACACAGTTTTAATCTGGCTGAATGTTTCAGACGAGCGCTCACTTCACTGCAGAGTGAACATCCATTCTGGAAAGATACTCCTTCTCTTGCGCGTTTTGGCTAAGAAAGGTGTACGTCCTTCCTCTCCTCAGGATATTACAAAACAAACCATACATGAATTAGGAGCTTGTACTCGCTTGTGTTAACTGTAGGAGACTCACGAACACAATGCAGAGTGCCTACGGAGGGTTATTTTGTGCAAGTGCTGCCACACATCTCGTAAAGGGGACGACGTAAAATTTTCAGACTTCGTTATTTTTATTTTGTTTTACTTTAAAATTTTTTGTTTTATTTTATTTTTTATTTTTTGAAGTTCCTGGTGATCGTATATTTTTTTCTGTAACTGCCCGATAATTTGAAACAACTCTACGAAGTTTTGCTTGGCTATTGGTTCAAATGGCTCTGAGCACTATGGGACTTAACATCTGAGGTCATCAGTCCCCTAGAACTAAGAACTACTTAAACCGAACTAACATAAGGACACCACACACGTCCATGTCCGACGGTGGATTCGAACCTGCGACCGTAGCGGTCGCTCGGTTCCAGACTGAAGCGCCTAGAACCGCTCGGCCACACCGGCCGGCACTATTGGTTCAGATTACCAGAGGACGTAGTGAATGGTCGATTGCTCAATCTGTGATTACTTGGATCATTTACGTAGGTATCTTACCAGATTAGATAACATGCCATTACCAGTTGTGGAATTTGGAGATAGTGTTCGAATGTACGATCACTGGTTTCAGAGGAAGCTGTAGAGAGTCGTGTGCGTTTGAAAGCTCCAAATGTGTCTTGATTGGTATTGGCAGCCGTGGCAATTCGTACGACAAGGTCCTCTTTGAATATGTTGTCTGTCTAAAAAACATTTTTCTTGATATGCCTTCAAAGGAAGATATCAAGACACGTGAGGACAGGCACTCTTAGTGGTCAGTTCTGTACGACCGCAAAGTTGCTGTCAAGATGACACCTCATACCGCTGTTAGAGATGGGTGGCACGGGTGAGATCTTCAGCAGGAATGCATAATAGCTGCGTCTGTAGAGGTGAGAAGAAAAACTTGATGGGTCATTTAACCTTCTGGAAAAGAGGTGACGTTGTTCTCTTAAAGCCTTCATCAGTTCTGCTGCCATTACAATTTTCGAACAGGCTTGTAAGAAAACGATGAGAGAGGTTAGCGTGCTAACCAAGGGATATAGATAGTAATTTTTCTCTCGTGAGTTTCGTGAGTCGAACACGACATAAAATCGCTATTGTTGTAATGCCTCCAAATTTTTATGTGAAAACTCAAAGCTTTTTAAATAAAACAAACGTTAACATTCTATGTCTTTGTCATTCATCTCTACATATTTATTTCTCAACGAAGTCAACTTGGTGACGAACACATTTCTCCCTACGAGAGACCAGTTTGTTGATAAATCACTGTACAATTTTTGACTTTGTTGAGGAAGCCACAACATAATTCCTGCTTGCACCGCTTCATCACTATCAAAGCTAACTTCTCTAAAGTGTTTTTTTTTTTTAAGTTTTGGGTCCGCAGCTCGTGGTCGTGCGGTAGCGTTCTCGCTTCCCGCGCCCGGGTTCCCGGGTTCGATTCCCGGCGGGGTCAGGGATTTTCTCTGCCTCGTGATGACTGGGTGTAGTGTGATGTCCTTAGGTTAGTTAGGTTTAAGTAGTTCTAAGTTCTAGGGGACTGATGACCATAGATGTTAAGTCCCATAGTTCTCAGAGCCATTTGAACCATTTTTTTAAGTTTTGGAAACAAATGAAAATCGGATGGGGCCAAGCAGGGATTGTATGGAAGATGATCGATGACAGTGAACCCAAGGCGTCGGACTGTTGTAGGTGTCGCAACGCTCGTGTGTGTGTCTGGCATTGTCATTCTGAAGTAGAGGGTGCTGGACACACACTTTGAATTCGAAACTCGACTACAATACGCTGTTTCTCACTGACCGACACAGTTACACTCCACACCGCCATGTTGCGCGCTACAATTCGGGGACCTCTAGCGTTAGAGGGTTGCAAATATGCAGACATCAAGAGGAAAGATGTAGAAAAGCTTTCAGAGTTTTCACATAAAAAATTCTGAGGCATTACCTACCAGCACGCCTTTGTACTCGTACACTGCGCTATGCACTGTGCAATGACTTTCCAAGTACAGAGATAGATTACGATTCACAAATATATAGCGAACAGTTTTGTAACACCTGTATACGTGAAGAACGACATATGTAAGAAGCACTGACGACATAAAACCTTTACTCAATCGATCGTCACTAGGCAACATAAAATTATTTACATCCGCCTTCATGGTGATGTAAAAAGATGAAAACCAGGCCGACAACAGTGAAATGCAGAATGAATTCTACAAAGGAGTGTGGAACACCTATATAAACAAGATGCCAAGGTTAACTCCACTGTTAACTGCATTAATACGTTAACTACTGACGTCGGTGACACAGAGAGTTGTTTTAAAGATTTTCATCACCACAATTCCTCACTCTTTTCGTTGACTGTGTCATCGCCTTCTCATTCCGGTAACATTGGTGGAAGTGGACAGACACGAGTAATCCTGCGTGTGGGCTACCCTGCGCAAAAGACGTTCTCTGCTGTCTGTGTGGGCCCAATCCACTGAAATGACAGACGTCTCTTTATATGCTCCTGGAGGTTCACATGCAGACATTCTGGAGCCCTGTTTCGTTGTACGATGGATCTCTGATACAGCTAGAACGGCGCAAGTTATCGTATTAATCTGTGCTCTTAGGTGCACGGGTTCTGTACATACGCCCTATGATTCTTCTCTTGCCGTAGAAAAATTAACCAGATACAAACGTTTTAGAAACGCCGAGACCCTTCTTTATTATGGGACTCGTTTTCGATTTTAGAGACAAGGTGGGCGTTTACGAATTCGTAAATCACTACCGCAGCTCTTGACTTTTCCTGATAAAGTTAAGGGCGCTTCCTAATTCATAAAGATTCATTCTCCGCAAATTCACATCATTTTTACTAAATGACTAAATAGCCCACAAGACGCATCATTTTTTTTTACCGTGTGATTGGTTATAGTTTCTGAACGACTTTCCATACTGCGCGATCTGCTGCAACCGATTTCTTAAAATATTTCTCACTCTTACGGTCGACAACTAAATTTCGCCGGCCGCGGTGGCCAAGCGGTTCTAAGTGCTTCAGTCCGGAACCGCGCGACTGCTACGGTCGCAGGTTCGAATCCTGTCTCCGACATGGATGTCTGTGATGGCCTTAGGTTAGTTAGGTTTAAGTAGTTCTAAGTTCTAGGGGACTGATGACCTCAGATGTTAAGTCCCATAGTGCTCAGAGCCATTTGAACCAACTAAAATTCATTGGTAGCTCCTCGCACTAATTTCTAAGGCCTCCGTTGGAAAAAATAACCTATTTTGTCGCCCTTTTCCTTTATGAAAACTTTAACGTTTGTTATGAATTTAACTTTAGACTGACGTCGCAATACAAGCAGAACTTCCAAACAGTCGTCTGTTTCTACAAAGTCTTTTCGAGACGACGACTCTTCGGCTCGCCAATCGTGAGTTTCATTTTCGAAATATCATTTGAAGACAAGTGTTGACAACTGTGTCACTTTTCTCATAGTGCAAAGTTTCGAGTACATATTTAGGAGCAATACAGTCATTTTCAGTACAGAAGTTGCTGACCTGCAATTATTTCAACATGCTGGAAGTTCTTACATAGTTATTTTCCTTAATCATAAAAGGCAAGCAGAGCAACCCAACATGTTCCTCAAAGAGAATGAATATCAGAGAATGTAAATGATATCGTGGGTGGTTTTCCTGCAATGTCAATGACGAATGCTTGGACCTTCCGTCGTTCATTTATCCATGTGCAACAACTTTCTATGGCAGGTGAGACTGCCGTCGTCTTCCTCTGCAGAAATCGCTTCTAGCACTGAAAATCCAACTACTAGAACAATTAAAGACGATGCCCCACATCTAACACACACAGTAGCACAAGCAACTGAGTATTCCATTTCGAGCTTCGACCAGAAATCCCAGTTAAATAGCTTTGTACTCGTAAACATGAAATGACATTTACTAAGTCACTGACTAGACGTGAAATCGTCTTGGAATCTCCGGCACCGACCATCTTTTTGCGTAGATACTAGCTTTAGTAGGGTAATAAAAATAACTTCTCTGAGACTCTCTGAAAGAATACATGTTTCCCTACTAAAAGGATTCCAACTGTTTGTAAAGAATTATTTCCCGCGTAGAAAAATTTCGAGAGAAACGGAGTACTTGCTGGACAGCTTTAAAGGCAGCTACGCTACGTCGTATGCTATGATCCACAGGTGGTTCATACAATTAAAATGATATGAGCGGGCACGAAGCACGAGTAGTTTTAACTGTCTGCAGCAGAAATGATGCGATAAGGAAGACATCTGATGAATTTGACTGTACTTACGTGACAATCGACATGACGATACTAATCGGAAACACACCAGGCCAGGTTTCTCAATAGACATCCAAGTTTGAGGAGGACAGAGATATTCACTAGTACAATAGTGGAAAGAAAAATAATCTGCTTTACCTTTTAATAAATCTAATTTAGGCACAGAAATAGGTAAAATATTCAGCTATAAAATTCTTTTTGACAATCTACCCATGGGAATAAAATTTCTGACATAGCCGGAATGTTTTCAAAAGTAGATTAAAGAGCTTTGTCCTGAACAGCTCCTTCTATACCAAACGTGAATTTTTAATAGAAAAATTAGTCATTTAAAAGAACTGTAAATGGCCAGCATGCAGCCCCACAAATGTTATTTTTTATTTAGATGTATAAGGATTGTTCAAATGAAAAATTACGAAACGCATAACAACCACACCGGTTGAAATTTGCCTATGCGACTTTGGGATAACGTGGTGTGAGAGATCTACGGAGGCGAATGTAGCACCGTCACGTACCCCAATAAAATTGTAAGCTGTGCTCTCAGCAGATAAGATGGCGCTCACCGTCTTTTTCGACGTCCTAAGTCCGATGCTCATCACATTCCTGGAGTACGGGAGAACGATTAACAGTGTATGGACTGAGATCCTCTGTAACCCAAGCAAATCTATAAACAGCAAACGGCTTGGGCTGCTCGTGGAGAGTGTGATTCTGCTCCACTATAACACGCGTCCACATGTCTAAAAGGTCACACAAAGTGCAGTGGCCAAGTTAAAGTGGATCAGCCAGAGCATCCACCATACAGCCCAGTCATGTCGGCCTGCAACTTCCATATGTTTCATCAGCGGAAAAGACAGCTCAAAGGGAAGCGCTTCAAATCCGACGACGAACTGAAGGACATGCTGGAGGACTGGCTCCTGTCACAGCCACAGGAATTCTGGAAACACGGAATCCTTACGCTCGTGAATCAGTGGGATAATTATCCTCAGGCCTCTGGTGATTATTTTGGAACAAAAATTTCAGTTATCCCCACAGTGTTCAAAAGGTTCAAATGGCTCTGAGCGCTATGAGACTTAACATCTCAGGTCATCAGTCCCCTAGAACTTAGAACTACTTAAACCTAACTAACCTAAGGACATCACACATATCCATGCTCGAGGCAGGATTCGAGCCTGCGACCGTAGCGGTCGCGCGGTTCCAGACTGAAGCGCCTAGAACCGCTCGGCCACCAGAGGCCGGCACCCACAGTGTTGTTTCGTACCTTTTCTTTAGAACACCCCTCATATATAAGTGTTCTATACTTGTTGACACGTTCCACATCATAACTTTTATCATGAATTTGATCTACGGAACAAGTAATTAACTACCTAACTAGGATTCACATAGGGCCGTCCTGAGATGCAGATTTAGATTTTTCATGGTTTCTCCACCTACACCGGTGCTCTGCAAGTCACTTTAGGATGTCTAGCGGAAGATACGTCATATCCACTGTCACTTTCCCCCTTTCCTGTCCAATCACGAAGGTGCACGGAAAGCACGATATTTGCTGAACCTCCGTGTGGTCTCCGATCTGTAAGGAGCAGTCAAATGAAAGCGAGACAAATGGAAAACAAGTAAAAAACTGTTTATAGTTTTTCGAAACTAATCGACATAACTGTTAACAGGTTTATCGCACTATGAGACAAGATAGTCAATGCCTTCATGCAAAAACGTTTTCCATGGCCTACGTAACCACGATTGTACCAGGAGTGCACTTCTCCATCCCGAAACAAATCGACAGCCACGAATGTCTTTTTTCGGGGTTCCACAAATATGGAAATAACATGGCGAGAGATCGGGACTGTATGGAGTATGTGTAAAGAGCTTCCCAGCAAAACTTCGGCGTCATTGTCGAAACAACGTAAGTAATATATGGGCCCGCCCATATGTTGCTGAGTTTGTTTCTAGTACGGCTACACATCCTCCATACAGTCCCGATATCTCCCCATGCGATTTCCACATTTTTGAAGTCCTGAAGAAAAACGTTCGTGGCTGTCCATTTGCTTCGGATGAAGAGGTGTACACCTGAGTACAATCATGGTTGCGTGGGTGTTCTGGCGTAACCACAAGCGACGGAACGAAGATGCGGAACGCAAGAGCAGAGATGGCGGCGAGGAAATGCCGGCCAATGATGCGCGGAATTGGACCGCTCCGCGCCAAGAGCGACACCTGGAAGAAGTGGATATGAACGCCGCTCCTGCTAGCCTCGGTCGCTCAGATTGGCTTAGTCTGCAACGGGATTAGTGCTACGCTATCAGATTGTCGTGATCCGTATCAAGTGCTTACTTGGACTTTGTGTATATCAAGAACTTTACTAGCCGGCCGCGGTGGCGGAGAGGTTCTAGGCGCTTCAGTCCGGAACCGCGCGACTGCCACGGTCGCGGGTTCGAATCCTTCCTCGGGCATGGATGTGTGTGATGTCCTTAAGTTAGTTAGGTTTAAGTAGTTCTAAGTTCTAGGGAACTGATGAACTCAGAAGTTAAGTCCCATAGTGCTCAGAGCCATTTGAGCCCAGAACTTTATTGTTTTCATGTCGCCTCTCGCTAGCGACATTTGCTATAATTAAAGTTAAGTATTGTTAATTGCTTTATAGAAATAAAACTACTAATGTTATTTGTTTGAATTGTTGTATAGCATTCCGAAATCGCAGCATCCTATAGGCAACCTATAAGCAGCAAGACCCCACAGTAGGCAACCGCATATACTTTTCCATGGTGGCACTGACTATCTTGTCTCATGGAGGGATAAATGTATTAACAGTTGTAGTGATTACTTTTGAAACATAAACAATTTATTCGCTTTTTTCGTATGTATCATTTTCATTTGACTGCCCATTTTCTTTCACATCACGATCTTTTCACGATATATATACAGAAATCAAAGTCGGTATCATAATTTCGCAGCTATAGACGTTAAAAACAATTGTGTACGTCAGACAATTCGCCACATTTGAAACGGTGTTTTCATCCGTCCTCGGAGCCTTCGTGTCCTCGAGCAAAGTCCCGTTCGCGGCCGCGCCTATAATCCGTGCACAGTAGGGGACGTGTAGCGCGGGAGACGAATTACTCGACATACTGCTCCGTATATTCGGCGTTTGGATTCGTTGTCTGCCGTGTTACGTTTATACTTCAAGTTTAAATAAGGAGCGCCAACCTCGCTTTGATCCTCGAGACAGAGTTTAACCTCTCACTACTGCAAACTCAATAATTAAAGTCCCATAGCAAACTAATAACACTCAGAAAGATTCCAAGATTCGAAGACTGGACTGGAATATGTTGCGACGCTAATAGTTAGTACAGGGTGGCTATAATTAAAGTGCCGCTGATCACAGACGTCCAGTCTCGGCTGTAATTACGGTACAGCAGTGAAACATGGTACATATTCTAATTCGTTAATGCGTAAGCGGTCTAAGCTGGAAAAACTTAATTCCAATTTTGGCCAGCAGGTACAACTCTGGCGCTGTGGATGCAAGAAAGACTTATAGGAATGTTTTCACCTGTAATGAATTAGGAACGTCGCGTGGGCAGAAAAGGTCAAACAAGGAAAAAAAGTATAAGGTCAAAGAAGTGAGAAACGCATAATTTCGATATTATTATTAACTGGCATTTACACAGTGTGTTCAGTACGTACGCTGGAGACGTCGACGAGATGCTGCACAGTGCCAGATTTGCACCTGGTGGCCGAAATTGGAACTAATCGTTTTCCAGTGTAAATCGGTTACACATCAACGCATCAATATTCTACCAAGTTTCGCTGCCATATGATAACTGCAGAGCACGCTGGACCTCCGAGAGTTGGTGCACTTTAATTATAACCACCTGGCATATCGTCTCTAGCTGGCACCGAGACAGTCAGAAAGAGAAAGGAGAATGTAGGCATTCTTATTGGTTGTTTCCCGGTAATGCAGCTTGTGTATGGTGCTGCTTCCTGTGACCACTTTCAAAAGCTTCTTCCCAGTGGGTATTGGAAAACATTGGCTGTCATGGGAAAATAACTCGCCTTTGACATCAGCCTAGTATACGTACACCAGTCCCCATTTAGGAGGACACCATCATCGTCAGATTGAATAATCGATCATGACGAACACAGCGACTGTCAGGGAATGACACGGCATCCAATGTTCGTCACAACGCAGCGAAAAGCGCAGCTCGGCACAGTAACTCGTTCTGGATATAAACTGCACGAAAAAGTAAAATGAGGCATCTACGCTATTCTGAAGAACATAAGGGTGAGCTAGGTGAAGTAATATAGCATATTACCAACAAGGTGAAAATGAATGTAAGTGCGGGAGCTCCTTTCCATATGTTTTCCAGTCGGATACAGAAAGTTGGACGTCACATACAGCGTGATGTCATAGGGCTGGCCCTGTAATACGAGGCAGTTGAAGCAACGGAAAAAGACATTGTGCCCTATCCAAAGAACTCTTTGCCAACCTTGTTTCGAGTACGGGGGGACGTAGCAGAGCATGCATTGCTGTCTGCGGTAATCATACGCCCTATTAAGATCCGCCTTTTGTAATGTCCAGGGCACCATCATAAATCGAGATGACTTCGGTATAATCATTTTCTTTGAATAAAAGTGTCATTTCTGTTCGTCTCACTGCGTATTCCTTTCAGTTACCTTCTGTACTAGACCACAGCAGTTCCTTATACACTGAAGAGCCAAAGAAATTGGTACACCGGCCTAATATCGGGTAGGGCCACCGCCAGCACTCAGAAGTGCCCCAACACGACGTGACATGGTCTCGACTAATGTCTGAAGTAGTGCTGTAGGGCATTGTCCATAAGTCCGGAAGAGTACTATGTGGTAGAGATGTCTTCTGAACAGCACTTTGCAAGGCAGCCCAGATATGCTCAATAATGTTCATGTCTGGGGAGTTTCGTGGCCAGCGGAAGTGTTTAAACTCAGAAGAGTGTTGCTGGAGCCACTCTGTAGAAATTCTGGACGTGTGAGGTGTCACTTTGTCCTGCTGGAATTGCCCAAGTCCGTCGGAATGCACAGTAGACATGAATGGATTCAGGTGATCAGACAGAATGCTTTCGTACGTGTCACCTGTCAGAGTCGTATCTAGACGTATCAGGGGTCCCATATCACTCGAACTGCACACGCCCCACACCATTACAGAGCCACCCTCAGCTTGAACAGTCCCCTACTGACATGCAGGTTGTCTCTATAACCGTAAGCGTCCATCCGATCGATACAATTTGAAAATAGACTCGTTGGACCAGGTAACATGTTCGCAGTCCAGTGTCGCTGTTGACTGGTCCAGGCGAGGGGTAAAGCTTTATGTCGTGCAGTCATCTAAGGTCGTTAGATCCTTTATCATTTAGCTACAATATAGCAGGTCAGCAACTGGAAGCAGTTAATTCCATAAATTATCTGGGAGTAGGCGTTAGGAGTGATTTAAAATGGAATGACCATATAAAATTAATCGTCGGTAAAGCAGATGCCAGACTGAGATTCATTGGAAGAATCCTTAGGAAATGCAATCCGAAAAAAAAGGAGGTAAGTTACAGTACACTTGTTCGCCCACTGCTTGAATACTGCTCACTGGTGTGGGATCCGTACAAGATAGGATTGATAGAAGATATAGAGAAGATCCAACGGAGAGCAGCGCGCTTCGTTACAGGATCATTTAGTAATCGCGAAAGCGTTACGGAGATGATAGATAAACTCCAGTGGAAGACTCTGCAAGAGAGACGCTCAGTAGCTCGGTACGGGATTTTGTTGAAGTTTCGAGAACACACCTTCACCGAGGAGTCAAGCAGTATATTGCTCCCTCCTGCGTATATCTCGCGAAGAGACCATGAGGATAAAATCAGAGAGATTAAAGCCCACGCAGAGGCATACCGACAGTCTTTCTTTCCACGAACAATACCAGACTGGAATAGAAGGAGAACCGATAGAGGTACTCAAAGCACCCTCCGCCACACACTGTCAGGTGGCTTGCGGAGTATGGATGTAGATGTTGTTGTTGTGGTCTTCAGTCCTGAGACTGGTTTGATGCAGCTCTCCATGCTACCCTATCCTGTGCAAGCCTCTTCATCTCCCAGTACCTACTGCAACCTACATCCCTCTGAATCTGCTTAGTGTATTCATCTCTTGGTCTCCCTCTACGATTTTTACCCTCCACGCTGCCCTCCAATACTAAATTGGTGATCCCTTGATGCCTCAGAACATGTCCTACGAACCGATCCCTTCTTCTGGTCAAGTTGTGCCACAAACTTCTCTTCTCCCCAATCCTATTCAATACTTCCTCATTAGTTATGTGATCTACTCATCTAATCTTCAGCATTCTTCTGTAGCACCACATTTCGAAAGCTTCTATTCTCTTCTTGTCCAAACTATTTATCGTCCATGTTTCACTTCCATACATGGCTACACTCCATACAAATACTTTCAGAAATGACTTCCTGACACTTAAATCTATACTCGATGTTAACAAATTTCTCTTCTTCGGAAACCCTTTCCTTGCCATTGCCAGTCTACATTTTATATCCTCTCTACTTCGTCCATCATCAGTTATTTTGCTCCCCAAATAGCAAAACTCCTTTACTACTTTAAGTGTCTCATTTCCTAATCTAATTCCCTCAGCATCACCCGACTTAATTCGACTACATTCCATTATCCTCGTTTTGCTTTTGTTGATGTTCATCTTATATCCTCCTTTCAAGACACTGTCCATTCCATTCAACTGCTCTTCCAAGTCCTTTGCTGTCTCTGACAGAATTACAATGTCATCGGCGAACCTCAAAGTTTTTATTTCTTCTCCATGGATTTTAATACCTACTCCGAATTTTTCTTTTGTTTCCTTTACTGCTTGCTCAATATACAGATTGAATAACATCGGGGAGAGGCTACAACCCTGTCTTACTCCCTTCCCAACCACTGCTTCCCTTTCATGTCCCTCGACTCTTATAACTGCCATCTGGTTTCTGTACAAATTGTAAATAGCCTTTCGCTCCCTGTATTTTACCCCTGCCACCTTTAGAATTTGAAAGAGAGTATTCCAGTCAACATTGTCAAACGCTTTCTCTAAGTCTACAAATGCTAGAAACGTAGGTTTGCCTTTCCTTAATCTTTCTTCTAAGATAAGTCGTAAGGTCAGTATTGTCTCACGTGTTCCAGTGTTTCTACGGAATCCAAACTGATCTTCCCCGAGGTCGGCTTCTACTAGTTTTTCCATTCGTCTGTAAAGATTCGTGTTAGTATTTTGCAGCTGTGGCTTATTAAACTGATTGTTCGGTAATTTTCACATCTGTCAACACCTGCTTTCTTTGGGATTGGAATTATTATATTCTTCTTGAAGTCTGAGGGTATTTCGCCTGTTTCATACATCTTGCTCGCCAGATGGTAGAGTTTTGTCAGGACTGGCTCTCCCAAGGCCGTCAGTAGTTCCAATGGAATGTTGTCTACTCCCGGGGCCTTGTTTCGGCTCAGGTCTTTCAGTGCTCTGTCAAACTCTTCACGCAGTATCGTATCTCCCATTTCATCTTCATCTACATCCTCTTCCATTTCCATAATATTGTCCTCAAGTACATCGCCCTTGTATAGACCCTCTATATACTCCTTCCACCTTTCTGCTTTCCCTTCTTTGCTTAGAACTGGGTTTCCATCTGAGCTCTTGATATTCATACAAGTGGTTCTCTTATGTCCAAAGGTCTCTTTAATTTTCCTGTAGGCAGTATCTATCGTACCCCTAATGAGACAAGCCTCTACATCCTTACATTTGTCCTCTAGCCCTCCCTGCTTAGCCATTTTGCACTTCCTGTCGATATCAAATGGTTCAAATGGCTCTGAGCACTATGGGACTCAACTGCTGAGGTCATTAGTCCCCTAGAACTTAGAACTAGTTAAACCTAACTAACCTAAGGACATCACAAACATCCATGCCCGAGGCAGGATTCGAACCTGCGACCGTAGCGGTCTTGCGGTTCCAGACTGCAGCGCCTTTAACCGCACGGCCACTTCGGCCGGCTCCTGTCGATATCATTTTTGAGACGTTTGTATTCCTTTTTGCCTGCTTCATTTACTGCATTTTTATATTTTCTCCTTTCATCAGTTAAACTCAATATTTCTTCTGTTACCCAAGGATTTCTACTAGCCCTCGTCCTTTTACCTACTTGATCCTCTGCTGCCTTCACTACTTCATCCCTCAAAGCTACCCATTCTTCTTCTACTGTATTTCTTTCCCCCATTCCTGTCAATTGTCCCCTTATGCTCTCCCTGAAACTCTGGATGTAGATGTAGATGTAGATTAGCCGGCCGGAGTGACCGAGGGGTTCTAGGTGCTTCAGTCTGGAACCGAGCGACCGCTACGGTCGCAGGTTCGAATCTTGCATCGGGCATGGATGTGTGTGATGTCGTTAGGTTAGTTAGGTTTAAGTTGTTCTAAGTTCTAAGGGGACTGATGGCCTCAGAAGTTTAGTCCCATAGTGCTCAGAGGTATCAAAGGTATTCGAGTGGGCCTTCGGCTCCGAAAGCCCGTATCGATGATGTTTCGTTGAATGGTTCGCACGCTGACACTTGTTGATGGGCCAGCACTGAAATCTGCAGCAACTGGCGGAAGGGTTGCACTTCAGTCACGTTGAAAGATTCTCGTCAGTTGTCGTTGGTCCCGTTCTTGAAGGATCTTTTTCTGGCCGCAGCGATGTCGGAGATTTGTTAAAACTGGATTCCTGATATTCACGGTACACTCGTGAAATGGTGGTACGGGAAAATCCCCACTTCATCGCTTCCTCGGAGATGCTGTGTCCCATCGTTCGTGCGCCGAGTATAAAACCACGTTCAAACTCACTTAAATCTTGATAACTTGCCATTGAAGCAGCAGTAACCGATCTAGCCACTGCATCAGACACTTGCTGTCTTTCGTAAGAGTTCGCAGCACCTTCTTTTGCCGTTTACATATCTCTGTATTTGAATACGCGTGGCTATAACTTTGGCGCTTCAGAACATGTATGGACCAAGTTTCATCGAGCTATGTCACTTGGCAGTGACAGATCGTGCGAAAGTTACTTTGGTCCTCAGGTTTTGCACACCAGTGTACTTAGAGCCGTCTGCCTCGGCTGCCTCACAGAAATCGGCGGGGTCGCCTGTGCAGCGAGTTATCCGAAGCTCGGCAGGCACGCCTGCCGCCTGAGTGCGGGGGCGGGCACGGGGGCGTCCGCGGCCGGCCGCGGCTGCGGAATGCGGCGCGTGCCGCCTTGACCTTTGGCCGTGCGGCGCCCGCCGGCCGCGCCACAACGCTCCCCATTATGCGACTGCCAGCCGCCACCACTTTCCCCGTCGCGTCGTCCGTAGAATATCTTTCCTTCGATTTAATGCTGCCCAGAGCCTACCTTTATTTCCCTTTTTTTGACATCCGTATGGAATTGGATTTCCGATCCAGTTCGCATCACCCTCCTCCCCCCCCCCCCCCGCCCCCACCCCTCACGCTCACTCTCAGCAGTGGCGAAACTAAGTAGTTTGGCATCCAGTGTGGAGTCTTAACTTGTCACACTCATCCCCATCCCTCACCCTCACACTCCCTCAATATAAGAAAGAAGAATCAGAATTTTTTAGGGGAAAGCAGTTTTTTGATGAACATTGATAAGCAAGCAAACTATTGAGGCGTAGCGCCTTCGCATCGCTCCTGTCACTTGTTAGGACGATATCGTTAGAGGCATGAGTCATCGACAGATGTCACCAGCTGACATGGACCTGAGTTACAGAGCTGCTCGTAGTTGTACTAATAGGCGGCAGAGGTCAGCAGTTGACGGACAGTGCTAGTGGTCGTAGTCATAACAATGTTGTAAAGTTATGTTTGATTAATATTTAATCATCATCATCATCATTTAAGACTGATTATGCCTTTCAGCGTTCAGTCTGGAGCATAGCCCCCCTTATAAAATTCCTCCATGATCCCCTATTCAGTGCTAACATTGGTGCCTCTTCTGATGTTAAACGTATTACTTCAAAATCATTCTTAACCGAATCCAGGTACCTTCTCCTTGGTCTGCCCCGACTCCTCCTACCCTCTACTGCTGAACCCATGAGTCTCTTGGGTAACCTTGCTTCTCCCATGCGTGTAACATGACCCCACCATCTAAGCCTGTTCGCCCTGACTGCAATCAGAAAAATGCAGGCTCGCGCCAATCTATGCTGGGAACAAAGCCTTTGGTGTAATCTAGGGGAGTCGGGGCTTAGGGTTCGAACTAGTAACATCTCATTGAAAGCAGCTCCGACGAAAGTACTGTAAATCGCGGAAAAATGCTAATTACGAGTTCGCGAAGTAGTTTAAATGGTTCAAATGGCTCTGAGCACTATAGAACTTAACATCTATGGTCATCAGTCCCCTAGAACTTAGAACTACTTAAACCTAACTAACCTAAGGACATCACACAACACCCAGTCATCACGAGGCAGAGAATCGCGAAGCAATCGCGAAGCAATCGCGAAGCAGTACAAAGTGCATTTAAGTGAACAGTATAGTGGAAGTCGTGTGGAATTTCGAACGGAATATCAAAGTTACTGCTTTTGACTGTTAGTTAAAACCGCGTGGCGTGTTGTGTGATCTAAGACGGGAACAGGTATTACGTGTAGAGCAGAGTGCACAACATTTGAGCGAGCATTTTCATAACTAAACGATCCGGTGAACTCTATTAACTTCGGTAACGGATGTAAATACCATAAACTGGCTACGTGTGTGATTGTGGTGTGTGTGTGAACTTTACATTATGTTGCCACTTAGTACGGACTTGGCAGTATTAACTGTGATCTTAATCGTAAAAATATACCTGAAAATTTACATTGCCAAGTTAAAACTTTTATTTCAGTAGCTAGCCACATCCCGTTTCCGGACAGTTCTATGTAAGTTGCGACCTGCAATAGACAGTAGTGGTCTAGTATTTTCTACTACAGCTTTTAGCTAGACAAATGAACATTGCTGGACACTGGCAGGGCGGTAAACAGTAGCTTGTCGCGCCGCAGTAAAATGTTAAAAATGAGTAAAAAGGAATTTTTTATAAAAATGTTTAATCCATTAATAATGAAGCACTGTAAACAAACAAAGACCTTCTTGCTGATAGGCGACTTTAACATGTAGTTTAGAATCACTTTCTTCTTTGTCTTGCGAAAATTTTGAAATTGTGTCCTCAAAATTCATACCTTCAGATACAGTATTTTCGACGACAAAATTGCCAAGCTACAGGGTCGAGTTTGACTCGTAGTAGACGTAAGATAATTGTTATTAATTTCAGTTTCGAAAAAATTCTGTCACATGACACTATCGAAACACACGAAATTAAGAAAAATTCTAATGCCAAAATGAGGTTGGGGGACAGATTCAGTAAATTCATATTCAAAGAACGAACTGTTAGAATGTTAAAGATCTCCAATCAAGAGACCCCTCTTTTGGAATTCTGGCAGCTGGCAGAAATCTTCCTGGGCGCGGAATTTCTGCAAGCACAAATGTTCAGAAACCTCATCGTATTGTCAACGAAACATTTTAAAGTCCAAGGTAGTTCTGTTCTTGAGCTTTTAATTAGACTGTGGGGCTCTAAAACATAAAAGGTGTCCTGATATATTATCCGTTATCATCTTCTATAAACCATTTAATGACATCGGACTTCTCCTCAGACCTTTCATTCGGCGATGCCTTCTGAAGGCAGCAGTGCAGTTGCCGCCGTTCACTTAAAACAGTTCCACTAACAGTGTACGGTCTCTCTTTTCGATAGCCTCACGTTCCTTTTTAGTCGTCGGTCTTCTGACGGGTTCGATGCGGCCCGCCACCAATTCCTCTAGTGTGCCAACCTCTTCATGTCATAGTTGCACTTGGAACCTACGTCCTCAATTATTTGCTGCATGTATTCCAACCTGTGTCTTCCTCTACGGTTTTTGCGCTCTACAGCTCCCTCTAGTACCATGGAAGTCAGACCCTGACGTCTTAACATATGTCGTATCATCCTGTCCCTGTGTTTTCCACAAATTACTTTCCCCTCACATTCTGTGCAGAATCTCTTCATTCCTTATCTTATGAGTCCCCCTAATTTTCAACTTTCATCTGTACCACCACATCTCAAATGCTTCCATTCTCTGCTGCTCCGGTTTTCTCAGAGCCCATGTTTCACTACCACACAATACTGTGTTCCAAACGTCTTTTCTCAGAAATTTCCTCCTCAAATTAAGGCCTATGTTTGACACTAGTAGACTTCTCTTGGGCACGAATGCCCTTTTTGCCAGTGCTAGTCTGCTTTTGAGGTCCTCCTTGCTCCGCCCGTCATTTGTTATTGGATGAGGAATTAGCCAGTGTGACCCCAACACCAAATAATTATCTTATCTTTGTTGAGACTTTGCGAAAGGTATCTAGACGCTATATTCCTAGGGGCTGCAGACAACACTATATCCCAGGGCTCTCAAATGCCTCAAAGGACATCCTGGAGAAGTATCAAGTATTGTTCGCGGAAGACCCATTCAGCGACGAAACCATCACCTGCGGCACAGCTTTAATGTCAGCCCTCAGCGAGGCACGCGAGAAGAAGTGGATAGCAACCCTAGAAAGAATGGATATGTCCCACAGTAGCAAAATAGCCTGGAACCTGATTAAGAAACTGGGTGGTGACCCAAGGCTAAGCGAGGCCCCGGCCAACGTAACTCCAAATCAGGTGGCCAACCAACTCCTTCTAAACGGTAAGTTCAACTCCAAACTACAGAAAAATAAAATCACACGCCTACTGCCAACGGGAAACACCAACTTCCAGAAACCATTTAGCATGAGAGAGTTGAACAATGGCATAAATACCATGAAGAATGGGAAAGCCGCTGGGTTTGATGATATTTGCGTGGAACAGATTAAAAACTTCGGCCTTGGCGCCAGGGACTGGATTCTTGGACTTTTTAACGTGTGCCGTGAAACCTTTCAAATCCCGAAACTGTGGAGGAAGTCAAAAGTGGTGGCTCTCCTTAAACCCGGGAAGGATCCAGAGTCTCCGAAGAGCTATCGACCCATAACCCTTCTCTGCCACCTGTTTAAGCTCTATGAAAGATTGATCCTCAACAGAATAGAGAAGATCGTTGACTCGAAGCTGATTCCACACCAAGCAGGTTTTAGACCTGGAAAGTCCTGTACCAGTCAAATTCTGGCATTGATGGAACATATCGAGGATGGGTTTGAGAATAAACTAATCACCGGGCTGGCACTAGTCGACCTAAGTTCCGCCTATGATACAGTAGATCATCGGACACTACTGCATAAAATCTACGAGACCCTGAAAGACTACCACCTAGTCAAGATAATCGAATCCCTGCTCCAAAATAGACAGTTCTTCGTAATGCTTGAGGGGAAAAAGAGTCGATGGCGGAATCAGAAAAATGGGCTCGCCCAAGGGAGCGTGTTGGCGCCAATCCTATTCAACATATATACAAATGACCAACCAACTCCAGACAAAACCAAAACTTTTGTATATGCAGACGACCTGGCAATAACAGTTCAAGGCAACAGGTTTGAAGCCATCGAGGAGAAACCAGAAACCGCCCTTTCTATAATGTCAACTTACTACAAAAAGAATTCTCTAAAACCCAATCCCTCCAAAACTCAAGTGAGTGCGTTCCATCTGAACTCGAGGCAGGCAAAGTACAGGCTCAATGTTACCTGGGATAGGACATTACTAGAACACACAGATACTCCCACCTACCTTGGCGTCGTGCTGGACAGAACATTGACATACAAATATCATTGCGAAAAAACACGCAAAAAAGTAGAAGCACGAAATTCCCTAATAAGAAAGCTGTCCAACAGCAAATGGGGTGCCAAACCTACCGTGGTCAGAACTTCAGCCCAAGCATTGCGCTTCTCAACTGCCGAATATGCCTGCCAGGTATGGTGCAGATCCGCCCACGCAAAAAAGGTAGATATTAGCTTGAATGAAACATGCAGGATAGTGACAGGCTGCATGAAACCTACCCCCATAGAAAATCTTCACAGGGCCGCAGGTTTCACAAACCCTGACTCACGTAGGAAATCCCATGAACACACCGAGAAGCTAAAACAAACCTTTGATGCCCGTCACTCAATATTTGGCCTAGATTGTGGCCCCAACAGACTCAAATCCAGACGCCGTTTCCTAAGTTGCGCCTTAGATGAGCCCCCCATCTACTACCCACTAAGAGAGGCCCCACCAAGCGGCGTTTCTGGTGATTGGAAAACCTGGAGAATGCTTAACCGCATCAGAACTGGGGTGGCTCCTGTGAAATCTAATCTGATCAAATGGGGTTTGTTGGACGAAAATGACGACAAATGCGACTGCGACACTTGACAGGACATGGAACATCTCCTACAATGCCCTGCCTGCCCGCACAGGTGAACCCTCGACGATATATGGCTGGCTAAAGAAGAAGCATTGGACATTGCCCAATATTGGGCAAACAAATTGTAGTTTCCGGACACGAAAAAGTAAAAGTAAGTTTGTTATTTTGCTGCCTAGTGAGCAGAATTCCTTAACGTCAACTATTTCCTGACCATCAATTCTGATATTAAGTTTCTCGCTGTTCTCATTTCTACTAGTTCGTACTACATTCGTCTTTTATCGATTTACTCTCAATCCGTATTCTGTACTCATTAGATTTTCCATTCCATTCAGCAGATCATGTAATTCTTTTCCACTTTCACTCAGGATAGCAATGTCATCAGCGAATCGTATCGTTGATACCCGTTCACCTTGAATTTTAATACAACTCCTGAACCTTTTTTTATTTGCATCATTGCTTTTTCGATGTACAGATCGAACAGCAGAGGCGAAAAACTACACTCTTTTTAATCCGAGCATTTCGTTCTTGGCCGTCCATTCTTATTATTCTCTCTTAGTTCTTGTACATATTGTATATTACCCGTCTCTCCCTATAGCTTACCATTATTTTTCTCAGAATTTCGAACATCTTTCACTATTTTACATTGTCGAACACTTTTTCCAAGTCGACAAATCCTATGAAAGTATCTTAATTTTCCTTTAGTCTTGCTTCCATCATCAACCGCAACGTCAGAATTGCCTCTCTGGTGCCTTTACCTTCCCTGAACCCAAACTGATCGTCATCTATCGCATCCTCAATTTTCTTTTCCATTCTTCTATATATCATTCTTTTCAGCAACTTGGATGCATGAGCTGTTAAGCTGATTGTGCGATAATTCTCGAACTTATCAGCTTTTGCAGTCTTCGGAATTGTGTGGATGATTTTTTTTCCGGAAGTCAGACGGTATATTGGCAGCCTTATACATTCTACGCACCAACGAGAATAATCTTTTTGTTATCACTTCCCCTAACGATTTTACAAATTCTGATGGAACGTTATCGATCCCTTCTGCTTTACTTGAGCTTAAGTCGTCTGAAGCTCTCTTAATCTCTCACGTTACGACTTGTCAAATGACAGCGTGGATGTCGTACAAACAGTGTACGGCGCCAGATTTCCACCTGGTGACCACAACTGGAACTGATTTGTTAGTGGAAATCGCTTCTGAATTAACGCTGTAGCACATGTATGAAGTTTTGCTGCCACACGATAATTACAGCCCACACTGAACCTCCATAAATACTTGCCCTTTAATTATAACCATCTTGTATTTGGAACTCATGGGAATGAAAAATAATCAACAATTTTCAGTTCTTTGTGTTGTGCTCATACCCTTTGTTTTTTATTTTAATATTCAAATAAAAAAATAGGATTTCAGCTTCAACTGTGTATTAATCGCATTTCGGAGAGCATTAAGTTTAACAGGTGTTCCGCTTATGATCAAAATTAAGAAATCATTGGAAATGTAGTGTTCGATAGCCCAGTACCAAGTTCCTTACGTAACGGTGACATTTCTTCTTTTCCTTGACTACAAGCCGAAAGGGATACTAGAGGGAATGCGGGCTGTAACACGTTTTTGGTAAGGCGGCCAGCACTTGTATTGTCATCTTAGGCGTATCTCCAGGAAACAGATCGATTTACGAAGATTTTTCGACCTCTTAAAATCTCTTAGGAAACCTCGGGCTAAGTAGTTTGCCGTTTTCAATAACGCATTGTGATTGCCTAGGAAATTATACTCAGCCAACCTGATTTTTTTTTAAAAAATGCTGAGGCAGAAGGGAAGAGGCGAGGTAGAACGTTCGACAACGTTAACAAACACCAGCAAGCGCGCCAGAGCTGGTGGGATGTTTTTGCGATTTCTGATACACGCAATGGTCGCAGCGCTCGGATTCCACTGTTGTACATAGCACGTCCGTACAACTCGAGGCTGGCACGCGAGCTGTTGTTGCATCGGAGAGGGAGTTCGTGCCGGCTCTACGTGGGAGGGCGCGGGCGGGCACTTTATGCGGGTTTTCGGTGATAATTCCTGATGGGGCACGGCGGGGGGCGGCTCGGCTCAGGAATTATTGCGCGTCATAAATACGGCGCAAGGAACCCCGCCGTGAACCCCGCGCGATGCCTCCCCACACACACTTTCCCACATTACCTCTCCCTTCTCTGTGGCCTTTAGTTCCCTAATCAATTTATTTCCTCTTCCTCTCCCTGAAAAACTACAGGTGTGAAGTTATCGTATTTCCTTCAAACAATCGTTCGTCCTATTACTTTCTAAGTGTATTTTCCAACATTGTTTTCAAGAGTAGTTCCGTTAAAGTGCAGACGCTTCCTCTTGAGAACGCCTAAGTTACCAGTCACCAGCTGACTGAAAATTTTGGGACCCCTTTCTTCTATGAACTATGATTACTTTATCTCCATATTTGGTTGTAGTATGTAGGAGTAATCATACTTGTAACGTGCTGTTATATGCGGAAAGATCTATTGCTTGATTAAGCAAACGGGGTAAAACTGGTAGATTCCATAAACTAGTTAAAAGACGTAGGCATTTTTTTATATACAGAGTGAACCAAAAGTCCGTTAACATTTGAAACTGTCTCTAATTCTCGGAATAATATAGGAAGAAATTTAAAAATTGACACATATGCCTGAAATGACATGGCGTTTTATTGAAACCAGAAATGGGTGCAACTAGTGGTCAACAGATGGCGCTGGACAGCAACAGGTCAGTGACGCCGCATGAGAATCGGGAATAAAGTGAACCGTAGTGAGAGAGGGAGTAGCATCATCCGTAGCCTTGCTGATAAACGCCTGCTGGATGGTACGAGTTTTATGCAGGATGACGCTCCACCGCATATTGCAATACGTGCGAAAGATGTCTTCCGTACATCGGTTGGTGAGGATCGCATGCTGAACCACCACATCCGCCATGCTTGGCGTCCCAGGTCCCCAGACCTCTATCTCTGTGCTGATTGGTTCTGCGATTACCTGAAGTCGCACAAGTCTAACGTGACCGTCCGACCTCGTTATGGATGCTAAAAGACAACATCCGACGGCAATTTCTCACCATAACTATTGGTTTACTGTACGTTGCTGTTGACAGATTGTTCCTCGACTGCAGGTATTTTTGACGATTGACGGCCGACGTGTTGTACATTTGATATAAAGAACACCGTCTTCGCCGGAAATTAATTGTTATGCGAATTATTGCTTTTATATCATATGAAGCGCCAACTGCTGGTATTTTTGTGTTCCATTTTTGTTTCAGTACTATGTCATTTCAAGACGTGCGTCAATTTTTCCCTCTCTATTTACATTATTCCTTGAAGTACTGAATTTTCGAGTGTTAGCGGACTTTGGGTTTCCCTGTACATGTAAATGATGCTCAAATATACACAAGAGGTATATCTACTACCAAAAATCACAAAATTTATCATACCGTAAGCTGAAAATGAAATTTTAAGAAAAAAATGATAAACAGGGGATAGTATATGGAAAGACGATGTTAAATGATAACATAAAATGGAGGAACCAATGACGCTATCTGTAGTAAGATGTACTACGACACAATCATATATAAATACGTATGATACGATGTAGAGCGGAATGTGGAATAAATTTAAATGTGCTCTTGAGTCCTAACCTAACCACCGTTTCAGAAATTGCAACATACTCCGAAAGAAGCGCCAAACTTACAAGACCATAATGCTTCTAAGAGTCACTGTTGTTCGTTCCAGTCGCAACAACTTAAGCTGTGCTCTTACGTTCCACCTACCTAACTACCACCTGTGAAATCACTACAGAACTTTAATCACATACTTCCCGCATAGCGGCCCTGTGTCTTAACAATAGCGCGAATGTATGAAAAGACACAAATATGAGTGATACCAATATTTAATGCTAAACTGAGCGAAAATCTTCTAAAGTGATGATAAAATTTCAACATCCAGCTGCATGACTTTATGTATATAGGAGCAGTATAGCTTTAAGGCCATCAAAGAAGTAACTATTTAATTATTCGTATTTTCTGATTCAACTACATTTCAGGAATTCTATTCTATGTACTAGAGCTGCTATTGTTTTTTATTTATTATTCAGCATTCTGTTTCAGTCTATATTGGGGAATTTTCAGGCTCTCTGTATTATAAAGGAAATAAAATTTCTATATTGGGTAATTTCATTACGCAAGACTTGGAATGAGAAAAAATGAGTTGAAACGAAAGCATTTAGAGTATCTCACGCTGCTTTGTACAAAAATAAAGACTCTTTATTCATTTCATCATCATTTCAAAACGCAAGTGGTAGAAATGAGTTTACTTATAAAGCCAGCATCCTTAGCTAACAATGAGTGAGATGCTGGCTTCTTAGCAACCCACTATGCATAGAAATAGAGGCGTATTCCCAAAACGTTCCCAATAACGTGTGACTACCTAAACATGCTTTTTCCTCGTAGAAAATATTGAATCGTGTTCCTACTGTCAAAGAAGAATTCTTCGTGGTTTCACTCATGGCTGCGACTTAAATAGGCTTCAAAAGCATCACGGGTCATTAGGCACCACCAACATGCATATATTCCTTGTGGGAACTAGTTTCATGATTTTGTCATAATTACTTCGTAAGCATCATTTCATCGTAGTCATTATATCAAGTACATTACTCATACGATAAGCTTTAACGACCTTTTTTGAAGCTGCACCTCCTATGTGCCTTCTCTTTAACTGCTGATCGCATTAAATGACAGAGCAAGGTGGCTTAGCGGTAAGATACCGGACTCTTGCTGGGAAGGAGGGCATTTCACATTCTCGTTGAACCATTCAGACTTACGTTTTCCGTAATTTCTCAGATAGCTTAAGGTCAATAAGGCGTATGCGAGGTGGCACGTGTGATTTTGTTCCCTACTCTTTCCGAATCTGAACTTATGCTCCATTTGTAATAACGCCGTCGTCGACGTGCAGATATACCCTAGTTATCCTTACTTTCTTGATATTAAATAACATGAATTCGTTTACAATTGTTGGTTTCAATAAAAGAACTTATGTTGCAACAGGTATCGATTTGGACTCATTGGAACCTTTCAGCGCTGTGTACATACGCGGAGCAGATGACTGATGCACGTATAGTTTATAGTGTGTTATTCGTGGGGCTAAAACAATTTGTCAGTAAACATCATATACCTACGAAAAAGCGCTCGCCGGTCCACAGGGTCAGCGACTCGATACGCCCGACGAAACACCAATAATAACGCCTTACCCTCACTTTACGAATCATTTGGCGTTTATCCGAGACCAGTGGCAAACTATCCGCTAACAAGGAACTGTAAGCCGGTTCTTGTTTTCTTCTTGCCTCCTTAATGATGAACATTCTTCGCTATCGGTTTCTGAAACGGCAATCTTACTGCATTCATATCAGTAGTGTAGTGAATTATTGAATTAGATGTAAATTTATGCCACTGGGAGACCTGTTTCGCAGAACGCGGTCGACCGCTGACGAATAATCAACCGCATCCACTCCCTGCACTTCCTCGTCCCACTGAAACCAACATCCACGCATGTCTTTCTTCTGGTTGCTAAAGATGTGAAAATCACATGTTGAAAGATCCGGCTGTATGGATGAAGTTGCATTATTTCCAAACCAAATCGCTGAAGCGTAGCCTTCGTCCGACTGATAACATACGTGGTGACTTCTTTTGAATGGAAAAAGGCTCTATTGTCCCGCTGTGCCGGGTGTTCGGTTTTCATTTGACTACCTTTCATATTTATAAATTCTTCAACGGTTTCTGCAAGCGTTATAGGTTTTAGTGTCTCTGAACTCTCATACTCGTCCAAGAAAGCAGGTGGGTGCGAGTCAGAGTGCTGTTGTGACTGCCTGGAGCTTGCCTAGTCGCCGCTGCAGACACCCCTTTTCTTTAGAGACGTTGTATTTGTACCTTTCACACAACTTGCACCATTCTCAGTGCGACGAACAACAGGAAGATGTTCGTGACAAACTTTGACATGCTGTTGCCCTCTGACGCTACAGCCGTTCTCTAAGTATATTGTGGCGCTGCATCCCCACTGAATGTCGTTGCACCACTTTGAAGTGCAGCGCCACCGCAACTCTGGTCTTGTGTACACCGCTCAAATTCATTCCACGAAATTTGAACATGATCCGAAGCAGTAGAGGGTACTTTTGCTTTTTCAGCCTTGCTGATTGCCGCCCTCCTGTGGCGTCGTCACGCTGGAGTGCAACATTAACATGTGCGTGAATAAAACGGCATGGAGTCCCTTTAAGACTCCCCAGTTAGGCCACACCCTGGTTGCAATCCAAACAAGTTTGTTGAGCACGTTACAGATGGATGAGTCAGAAACTTCGACAGCAGCTCAGCCTGGCGGCTGCTCTTGCACTTGATGGTAAGCGAACTACTCCTAAGGGGTGTCGAAGGGTAAGTACCCTTTGCTGCTCCGGACCACGTTCAAATTTCGTCGAATGACTTTGAGCGGTCTCCTGCGGCTCCAACCTGTACAGGCGAAGAAAGTTGAGGTCGCGCTACACTCCAAAGGAGTGCGATCACGTTCCTTGGGGATGCAGCCCTTAGAGAAGGTTTGAAACGTCCGCGGGTGTTAGCAGTATCAGTGGTTGTGAAGAACGTCTTCCTTATGCTCACCACACTGCGAATCCTCGTTTCAACCGCGAAACGGATAAGGATCAACGCCCCGGAGAAAGGGGTGGTTTCATTGACGGCATTTATGCCACCCGCTGAGGCTTTGTCGTGTCGATTCTGAGCGACGGTGGGACTGAAATGGCTTCCTTAGCCACTCGTAAGAAAACTGCGTGATTTCTGACCTTCAACACAGAGGCTTCTAAAGGCGGGGTCAAATGTGGTTAAGAGGGGATGTGAAGACTTTCCCATTCTGTGACACGTTCAAATTTCGTCGAATGGCTTTGAGCGGTCTCCTGCGGCTCCAACCTGTACAGGCGAAGAAAGTTGAGGTCGCGCTACACTCCAAAGGAGTGCGATCACGTTCCTTGGGGATGCAGCCCTTAGAGAAGGTTTGAAACGTCCGCGGGTGTTAGCAATATCCACAATGGCTTTGGGCAGAACTGTGGTGAAATTTGGTGCCAATGTGACATCACCAAATCACTTTACACATCACATGATCTAAGCTCTGAGCTGTTTTCCGCATGTGTCGACACCTTGCTGTTTCAAGCGTCGTCTAGCCGTGGGTGACGCTTTTGCACCATTACGGAAGCGGGCTGTAGGCACTTTTGAGCCAAATTTCAAACTTATGTAAGGCAATCAAGTGGTTTTCAAAAAGTGGTACTTTAATTCTGTTGTGCATTGTAGTAGGATGTCCCGCGTAGTCGTTCCCCCTGCGGGTTCGGGGGTAAGAATAGGCCCGCGGTATTCCTGCCTGTCGTAAGAGGGGACTAAAAGAAGTCTCAACTGTTTCGGCCTTTAATATGATGGTCCCCATTGGGGTTTGACCTCCATTTTTACAAATTCAACAGAAGTACGAGCCTTTTGGGGAAGGACACCTTACGTGGTGCACCACCAGTCCTCTGTGCCCTAAGACCTTGGCACTCTTTATCGTCTTGGCGTCGTAACTGCACCCTCCATCCCTCATTTTGGGCATGCACACCTGATGGATTGTGTAAGTTACGCCCTTAGTGCGTCACCATCTGCAGCTACGATCACTATGGACTACCCATGGCACCCAAAATCCAGCACGGTAGCCAGCCCGTTGTGGTGGGGTCGTCATGTACCTTCTAGGTTGTAGCCCCCTGACAACACGGGGATCGTACTGCCGATGCCTGAGCTGACACCTCCCCACGTAAGCCAAGGAGTAGATGCCCGTCTCTCTGGGGCATCGGGACTCCCGGCAACGGCCATCCTGGCAGGTGGCCTTTGCTGTGGCTGGGTGGCGCCCGTGGGGAGAGCCCCTGGTCGGAGTGGGTGGCATCGGGGCGGATGCCCCGCAATGAAGCGGGTGAAATCTCAATCTGGTGGTCGCCCGACCGCCAATGTCTCTAAGCGTAATAAGGTGGAATTTAACGCTGTGGCATATAACCCCAACTCGTTCCCTTCCCTCGCCACACCATTTGAGGAACGTAGGGCTGCAGACAGACAGGAGCCGTATTCACCGCGATACCTTGTATGCAGCAGAACTGATGGGGATTCATTTTTGGGGACTAAGCCTCTTTTCTTTGTACACAATCTCGATGATAAGTTTGGGGAAGTGTCGTCTCTTTGCAAAATGAGGAGCGGGGCCATTCTGATACAAGCAGCTTCATCTGCACAGTCACGGGCATTACTCGCCTGTGAGAAGCTCGGTGACATCCCCGTTACCGTCACTCCCCATAAGTCCTTAAATTTGGTCCAGGGGATTATTTTTCATAAAGATCTACTGCTACAGTCTGATGACGAGCTACAGGAGAACCTGGCACGACGAGGTGTACACTTTGTCTGTCGTGTCTTTAGGGGGCCCAAGGATAATAGGGTCGCTACCGGTGCCTTCATCCTGGCCTTTGAGGGCGACTGGTTGCCTGAGAAGGTCGAGGTCATGATCTACCGGTGTGATGTCAAGCCCTATGTCCCGCCCCCTATGCGATGCTTCCAGTGCTGGAAATTCGGACACGTGTCCTCCAGGTGCACTGCCAGCCCCATGTGTCGTGATTGTGGACGACCTTTGCATCCTAATGCTCCATGTGCTCCGCCTCCCACCTGCGTTAACTGTGGGGAGCATCATTCTCCCTGCTCACCAGACTGTGAAGTCTACCAACGAGAGCGGAAGATACAAGAAATTAAGACCTTGGACCGTTTAACTTACCAAGAGACAAAGAAGAAGATGGAACGACTCAACCCCACACCTATGTTGAGGAGTTATGCTACCGTCACATTGACGCCACCAGTTCCTGCAAAGACTCCCTTCTCCATTGGCCCACAGAGAAATCAAGTTACGCCTGCCCCACCGCTGGTACGGGCCACTCTCTCTTCCACTACTCCCGAAATGCCCAGTTTGGGAGCGGTGGGGCCCGAACAACTGGGGCCGTCAGTCCCCACCTCTCAGCTGGAGAAGTGACAGCCTTCTCCAGCTCCTCAGCTGGAGAAGCGACAGCCCTCTGCGGCTACTCCGCCGGAGATGCAACAGCCTCCTCCAGCCTCCTTCGTTCGGAAGGGGTCTCTTGGGGGAGTCCCTTCCAAGGACTCTACCAATGTCTCACAAGACACTAGCCAGTGGCTGAAGAAGCCACCAGCTGCTGGTCGAAGGGCTTCACGCTCTTCCTCTGTTCCTGATAATGCGTCAGGAAAGCTCTCCCAGCATGCAAACCCTCCTCCCAAAGACAAGAGAGAGAAGAGGAAGCTCTCCAAGAAGCATAAGGACCCAGTGGTTCCCGCGCCACCGCTTCCTGTCAGCTCAGCCTCTGAGGATGAGGTCGAGCTCTTTGCATCCCCTGATGACCTGGATCTCGCCGTCTCCTCAGAAACGATGGACGTAGCGACGTCCGTCACTCAGTCGGTGGCAGCATGTGACCCTGCGAAGTAATTTGCCTTTTCAGTGCCTGCATGCCCCTACAGGACACGCTTTGTACGATAATCCAGTGGAATTGTGGCGGTTATTTTAGCCATCTACCTGAGCTACGTCAGCTTCTAAGCATGACACCTGCTTTATGCATTGCCCTCCAGGAAACCTGGTTCCCAGCAATGCGGACCCCTGTCCTTCGTGGATACAGGGGTTATTACTGCAACCGCAGCACTTACAATAGTGTGTCAGGTGGAGCCTGCCTGTATGTCCTTACCTCTGTATATAGTGCTCCTGTGCCCCTTCAAACATCATTGGAAGCTGTGGCTGTCCATGTAAGGACTGCGCAGGACATAACCGTCTACAGTGTCTATCTCCCTCCAGGTGGTACAGTCTCCCTGACAGAATTGGCTGCACTTGTCTCTCAACTTCCCACGCCTTTTTTCTCCTGGGGGATTTTAACGCCCACAATCCCCTGTGGGGTGGAACGAAAATTACTGGCCGAGGCAGAGATGTCGAGAATCTCATCTCCCAACTCGACCTCTGCCTCTTAAACACTGGCGCCGCCACACATTTCAGTGTGGCGCATGGCACGTTCTCGGCCATAGATCTGTCGTTGTGCAGCCCAGGGCTTGTACCATCGGTCCACTGGAGAGTCCATGAGGACTTGTGTGGTAGTGACCATTTTCCCACCTTCCTCCTCCCAAGAACGCTTGCCTAGATGGGCATTTAGCAAGGCAAACTGGGACACGTTCTCCTCTGCTGCCACTGTTGAATCTCTCCCCCACGGTACCATCGATGTGGCGGTTGAGACACTGACTGCAGCGATTGTTTCCGCTGCGGAACGTAGCATTCCTCGTTCGTTACGGTGCCCCCGGCAAAAGTCAGTGCCTTGGTGGTCTCCGGAGGTCGCTGAAGCCATTAAAGAACGTCGGTGGGCTCTTCAGCGACATAAGCGGCACCTGTCTTTGGAGAACCTCATTTTATTCAAACGTCTCCGTGCTCAGCCACGGCAGCTCATCAAAAGGTGGAAATAGGAGTGCTGGGAGAGGTACGTTTCCAACCATTGGTTCCCGCACTTCACCCTCCCAGGTGTGGATGAAGATTCGGCGCATCTTTGGATTGCAGCACTCTACAGGTGTCCCAGGGCTTACCATCAACGGGGCGCTATCCACCGATGCCTATGCAATCGCCGAGCATTTCGCACAGCACTATGTTCGGGCCTCTGCGTCGGGGAATTACCCGCCCGCGTTTCGCGCGCTAAAACGCCGGGAGGAAGGCAAACGGTTTTCTTTTGTTTCTCGCCACCCTGAGGCGTATAACGCCCCATTTAGTTTGTGGGAACTCCAAAGCGCCCTGGCACAGTGCCCCGATACAGCCTCTGGGCCAGATGGCGTCCACAATCAGATGCTCAAACACCTGTCCCCGGACTGTCAGCGATGTATTCTTGCCATCTTCAACCGCATATGGGGCGATGGTGTCTTTCCATCGCAGTGGCGAGAAAGTACCATCATTCCGGTGCTGAAGCCTGGTAAGGACCCGCTTAATGTTGATAGCTATCGGCCCATCAGCTTGACAAATACTCTGTGCAAGCTACTGGAACGTATGGTGAGTCGACGGCTGTGTTGGCTGCTCGAGTCTCGGGGTCTTCTGGCTCCCGTCAGGGCCGTTCCACCACCGATACTTTGGTCTTCCTTGAGTCTGCAATCCGCACTGCTTTTTCCAGGCGTCTCCGTCTTTTTCGACCTCTCCAGAGCATATGACACGACGTGGCGGCATCATATTCTCGCCACGTTGCACGGGTGGGGTCTCCGGGGCTCTTTCCCCATTTTTATTCAGAATTTTTTATCTGTTCGGACATTCCGCGTTTTACTTGGTACATTCCATAGTTCACTTCATATCCAGGAGAACGGCGTTCCACAGGGCTCTGTATTGAGCGCGCCCCTTTTCTTGTGGCCATTAATGGCCCTGCAGCAGAAGTAGGGTCTTCTGTCTCACCCACGTTATATGCTGACGATTTCTGCATCTTTTTCAGCTCCTCCACCATTAGTGTTGCAGAACGTAGGTTGCAGGGAGCCATACGCAAGGCGCAGGCGTGGGCCCTAGCCCATGGGTTTCAGTTTTCTCCTGCGAAGACTTGTGTTATGCACTTTTGTCAGCGTCGAACTGTCCATCCCCACCCTGAGCTCTATATTCAGGATGCTATGCTCAGGGTTGTTGACACTTACCATTTTCTGGGATTGCTGTTTGATGCCTGGCTTACTTAGCTTCCACACATTCGTCAGCTCAAGCGTCAGCGCTGGCAGCATCTGAATGCCCTCTGCTGCCTCAGCAACACAACTTGGGGTGCAGATCGTAATACGCTGCTGCAGCTCTACAAAGCCCTCGTGCTCTCCCGACTGCATTATGGGAGTGTGGCGTATGGCTCAGCGTCGCCCTCAGCGTTGCAACTGCTGGACCCCGTTCACCACTGTGGGGTTCGACAGGGGACAGGAGCATTCCCCACCAGCCCTGTTAATAGCCTACTTGCTGAGGCTGGGGTTCCTCCACTTCGCATTCGGCGTCAACAACTGTTAACCAACTATGCTGCCCACGTCCGTTGTTCGCCCCGTCACCCTAACTACCGTCTCCTTTTCGCTAATGCGGCAGTCCATATCCCACACAGGCGGCCGCGATCAGGCCATACCATTGGGATCCGCGTTTGGTCACTCCTTAGTGAACTCGAGTCTTTGCCTCTTCCATCTGCTTTTGAGGTCCACTCACATACACCACCTTGGTGTATTCGTCGGCCGCAGCTTCGGCTGGACCTCTCACGATGGCAAAAGGATTCAGTTCCTCCTGCAGTCTTGCGTCTCCAATTTCTTGCTCTCCTCGACGCATCTCGCGACTCGGAGGCTATCTATACAGATGGCTCGATGGTTGATGGCCGTGTGGGGTACGCTTATGCTCATGCGGAAGGCTGCAGTGTTTACACCGCAGAGCTAACAGCCATTTTTCGTGCCCTTGAGCGTATTCGTACCAGCACTGGAGAGTCTTTTGTCATTTGCAGTGACTCTCTCAGTAGTCTACAGGCTCTTGACCAGTGCTACCCACGCCATCCCATTGTTGTTGCCATCCGGGAGTCCGTTCATGCTCTTGAACAGCGTGGACGTTCAGTGGTGTTCATATGGACCCCGGGACACGTTGGGATAGCGGGAAACGAACTCGCCGACAAGTTAGCCAAAGAAGCTACCCGCAAACTGACGTTGGAGATCGGCCTCCCGGAAACTGATCTCCGCTCGGTGTTGCGCCGTCGGGTCTTTGGGATGTGGGCAGACGAATGGCGCACTCTGTCTGTACCCAACAAGCTGCGGCGAGTAAAGGAGACCACGACTGTGTGGGGTTACTCCATGCCGGCCTCTCGCAGAGATTCTGTTATTCTCTGTAGGCTCCGCATTGATCACTCTTGGCTGACGCATGGTCATCTGTTGTTGCGTCGAGAGGACCCCCCTCATAGTCGCTGTGGTGCCCATATGTTGTTGGAATGTCCTCTTTTAACCGCTCTCAGGCGAGCTTTTAATCTCCAGGGTGACTTATCATCTCTTTTAGGTTGGTTGGTTGGTTATTTGGGGAAGGAGACCAGACAGCGTGGTCATCGGTCTCATCGGATTAGGAAAGGATGGGAAGGAAGTCGGCCGTGCCCTTTCAGAGGAACCATCCCGGCATTTGCCTGGAGTGATTTAGGAAAATCACGGAAAACATAATCAGGATGGCCGGACACGGGATTGAACCGTCGTCCTCCCTAATGCGATCTCTTTTAGGTGACAATGTCTCTAGGGCAGATCAGGTTTTAAGTTTTATTCGCGCAAGCGGCTTTTATAGGTCCATTTAATTTTATTACATCACCCTGTTTTAAGCTGTATCTTTTAATTAGTTTTGTATTGTAATTCGACTCCACCCTAATCTTTTAGGCTGGAGGTTTTAACGTGTTGCAGAGTGGCTGGATCATCCTATTATTTTCGTGATCAGCCAGCCACAGTCCTCTGCTGTACAGTTTTAATTCCTTCTGCCTTTCTTCTATGTTTTGTTTTTGTTGCTGTGCTCCGTTTTCCGTGTTGTCTTACCATTGACCTTGGGGCTTTTCTTCCCCCGGAATTTTTATTTTAGTGCTTCGCCTGACTGGTGGATAGTTTCAATGTGCTTTGTGTTTCTATGAAACAAGGGACCGATGACCTTTGCAGTTTGGTCCCTTTAATCATTAAACCAACCATCCCGCGTAGTCGTGGATATGGTTGTTGGTGGGCGCCGTGTCGAGTTCCTCTCTAGAGCCCGGAGAGACGGCGTCTGGCTGTGCACTGAAGTCTGGAGGTGAGAATGGGGACGACAGCGCCGTGTCAGGCCCGGCTGGCGACTGGGAGCTCGCAGCCATCAGGTGAGCTCCGCCCGCGGCTGTTCGGTTTCCCTCGGCCGAGCGCCTTTCACACGGCTCTCGCCTCAGCCGGCCGTGAACTTTCGCGGGAATCAATCTCGGACTGGCACGCATTTCCAAACGCAAGTACGCCTGATGGACAACCTGAAAATTAGAGTGCCCCTGTCGTCAAGAAACAGTGTTGTGAGGTCCAATGTTCTACACATTCACACGTGTCTGTGTATCTAAGAGTCATCAAGCGCATTTTCTCTGGTGTTTCAGCAGATATCTGCGATTTTGTGTTAGCACTGTGTACCTGAACTCAGCCCAAGCATAAATCTCTCATTACGTCTTTCGTGCGACACTCAAAGTCAACAGAAACCGTCGGTTTTTTTCCCGTTACAAACAAAATTATTGTTACACCAGAATTTTACGCTTCCATTCGAAAAAGCTGTCCCAAACTAGTCTAGTACGATATTTGTTTTATCGATGTATTAAGTATACCAGCAGCGTCTGATCAAAGCTGTTGCGAGGCGATAGCTATCAGCAGGGAGTGCTTGAGTACTGGTTATTCGTCGTGCTTTACTGTCCCTGTTAACACACACGGAGTAAACAAATATTGCACGAGACTAGTATGGTACGGCCTTCTCCAAGTGAAATTCCACTTAAAAAATCGTTTTGTTTATAATGTGAAACAAACCATCGCTTTCCGTCGACACTGAGCGTCGCATGAAGACATGATGAGCAACATTTGTTTGGGCTGGCTCCAGCAACACATTTGAAAAGCGAAATTACAGATACCCCTCTCTAACCACCAGAGAAATAGCGACTGACCACTCTTGGGAAAGACATCCGGTGTACAGTAAGGCAGCTAAGACACGCCACCCCAGATATATTCGGAATTAATAAATATATCGACGTGCGGTTTTTGCCAAGTTATGATGCACAACCTGACAAATTTCCTAAAGTTCGCAAGTATTTTTTATCGTTTATAATCTACGAATTACGAAACAGACTTTATTTTTTTTCCTAATGGAACTACATATTTTTTTCTGTGGCATTTGAAAGAAGCTTCTAAGAGAATTTCAACGACGTAAAGTGTATGGGACGTGATCAAGTACTATCAAGATAACAGTGCCTCGAACCAGTCTCCCGTCGTCAGGAGAAGAGGTTCCACAAACTTCAACCCTATTATAGCAAATGCAAGCAGACACGGAACTCTGGTATTGTTCTTGTGTTTATGTGAGCGCTTGAAGCCTAGCAGTCTGCGTTCTGCTGTTGTAGCAATCAAATAACTTGCTCGTAAGGCTGTTAAGACATTCACGATATATACGACAGTCAAAAAGTAAATTTCGTTTATGGCGAATGTTGCCAGACTATTAGAGAAGCGGTGCGGTTGTATGCTGTAGAGCATCCAGAACGTGCCAGGCACTCACGGTCTGTCTTTCTAAACATTTTAAAAAGATAATTCTAGAAACTGGAAGTGTGCGGGGCAAAATCCGCCACGGGTGAAAGAAGAGCAGCTGATGAAAGAAATGAAACTAACATTTTAGAAGCAGTAACTCACAAAACAAATGTCGCTAAGAGGCATCTCTGAAGTACGAGAGAGATCAAACAAACCAGCCTCTTGCGAACATTACGCTTCATCGCATTTCATCCTTCTCACATTTCGCTGCATCTACAGCTTGATGGCAGTGACTTCCAAAATTGGTTACAGTTCTCCGAATGTTATCTAGCAAAAGTGCTAAGTGATGCGGCATTTCTATGCAAAACTTTGTTTAACGAAGAACCGCCGACCGGTGTGGCTGAGCGGTTCCAGGCGCTTCAGTCTGGAACCGCGCGACCGCTACCGTCGCAGGTTCGAATCCTGCCTCGGGCATGGATGTGTGTGATGTCTTTAGGTTAGTTAGGTTTACGTATTTCTAAATACCAGGGGATTGATGACCTCAGATGTTAAGTCCCACAGTGCTCAGAGCCATTAGAACCATTTGAAGGAAGAACCATCGTTTATAAACCATTGGCACGACAATTTTCGCAATATGCACTCGTCGTCAACTGGCAATCTACGTTGACTCAAAGAACTGGATAAAACCAACGCACTTGGTCTACCAACGTGTCCTGCGTGATTTTCAGTCCCGTATCGTTGGCCCCTGTTCTATTGATAGGAATCCATATACATTTAATTATCTCGAGTTATTAAGCTATGATACTGTCGCTGTTATTGGAAGACGTCCGACTGGACATAAGGCAAACATTGTGGTATCAACATGATGGGTGTCCCTCAAATGCTGTAGTGTAATAACAGACCTTATTAAGAGAACATCTGGAGAGCACCGCTGGAATGGTCGTTCATAATTTCATCTGTGGCGAAAATTAAAATAAGAGGTCTGTTAGGAAACACCGATGATCCCCGACGGCACGAAAGGCCTTATCACACGGGACTGTACTGCCATTAACTCGCGATGAAACTGTGAAAGGTGGCTACACTGAGCCACAGCGCCAGAGATTGCACCAAAGAGTTTTATTCCGCCGCCTCCACTGGCAGTGCTTGTCGAGATGTGGCAGTAGTCAGTGCTTGTCGAGATGTGGCAGTAGAGTGCTTGTTGAGAAGTAGTAGGAGTCGGTCGTTGTTGAGATGTCGTCGTAGTGAGTGGTTGTGCAGATCTTGCTGAGAGGATATTGATAGCTGTGCTATTTGAGGCCATGTTGTATGCAGTTGTTTGATGGGCTAGACAGCAGATGTTGTTCGAATGGAGATATTGTAATGATCAGAGTGCTTTTCGTCAATATATATGAAGGTAAAAAAAAATCCCTTTTTTTCATTATTTCAATGTCTTAAATAATGCGTCATTACAGGTTCAGTCAACAAAGCAGCTGGCTTGTGTTCTTGTATTAGAGTGTAATTCTGGTTTCCTTACGCGATTATAGTATTTCTATTTTTTTTAATTACTTCAGTATAAATGGTATTTAAAATTTCTTGTCTTATTGAAGAAGAACCGTTCCAGATGTGTACGTTGAATCACACTTCCACACACAGAACAGTTACACTTGTGCTTTGGTTTCGTACGTTTTATAGTTGCTGTGGACTTAATTAATTAATTGTGTTAATGGAAATTTTCTTTCATTCTTTGTTGTTATTCTATGCAGTCAGATTGCGCACTAATACCAGTCAGGGCCAACGGTTTACGAGACTTCGTAATCGGACATACTACAGCGACAAAAAAATATAAAAAAAGAAATTTGCATTAATAATACTTAATTAAGCCCCCACGCACGTGGCGACCGCTGCTTCGGATCGTCCCTTGGAATTATTCTGATTGTAAAAATAGCAGACAGTAGTATTGTTGTAGTAATTTGTAGTTTAGTAATTGTACTCAATGTTGCATGTGTAGATTTGGTAATTGTCTTTCTTCTAATGGTATTTTTTGCAGAATTTAATTTTTGTTGTCTTGTATACGGGTTAGACAATTTTGTGGAATTATGAAGATTTCAATTGTTCGTTAATCGTGTTTGTCGGGAAGCATTTCGTGTGAATGGTATTGTTGGAGATAAAGTGTCATTGTGTGTAATTTTCGTATAGTGACGAGTTTTGTATGTTTTGTAAATGATTACGCGATCAATGAAAAAGGCAAAAATGATGAATAGTCAGAATAACGAAATTGTTGACAGGAGAACAGGATGATGAATAATGAAGTAGAAAACAATTTAATAAGTCAGGAAAATAGTCAGGAAACAGTTCAAAATTTTTCAGAATCAAAAAATTTTCAGAATATGAGATTAACGACAGAAGATATGGAGCAGTTGATGAGTGCAATATTAAATTTGGGATCACAAATAGGAACAATTAAAACCGAGATGGAACCAATGGCAACACGGTTAAGCTCACGAATAAGGACATGTTTCAAAAACATGAATGATGAATCAAAGAAAGAAATTAAAGAAGAAGTACAACCGATTTTGAATGCTCACAATAATAGTTTAATTTCAACAGAAATTAGACAAGAGGAACAGGACAGAGAACAGGAAGAAAGAGATCGCGTGATAGTACAAAAATTTTCAGAGTTAAATTTACAACGTGCACACGATAAGAAAGAAATATTTGAGAGAATCCGTACCAAATGACAGAATAAATAACCTAACACAACAGTATGAACAGTTAATTACTAAATGTGTTAATACTGAAACCCGAGTCGCGACACTTACGGAAGACGTAAACAAACAGAAAGAACAATTAAGTGACTTATCGGAAAGAGTTGAGGAGATTTCAGATAAATTGACAAGTCTTAGCTTAAATGGGGACAGAGATTCGGATGATACAGCTCCATTACCATTTGCAGAAACCGAAGAGTACCAGAACATAAATAAGCATGTTGAAAAACAGGGATAATTTAATGAACGCTTTAAAAGGGAATTTGAGGCATTACAAAAGCAAGTCAAACAAATTGAAGGCGAAATTGTAGGAAAAGACAGCAGAAGAAATTTAGAATCACAAATAGCACAGCTATCAATATCCTCTCAGCAAGATCTGCACAACCACTCACTACGACGACATCTCAACAACGACTGACTCCTACTACTTCTCAACAAGCACTCTACTGCCACATCTCGACAAGCACTGATTACTGCCACATCTCGACAAGCACTGCCAGTGGAGACGGCGGAATAAAACTCTTTGGCGCAATCTCTGGCGCTGTGGCTCAGTGTAGCCACCTTTCAACTGAACGTGTAGTATTGTTTCTCTAGAATCACTTTATAGCATGGGCATAGGCAGTGTTTTGAGTGTTAGTCGTTGGATTTTCTTCTGTTTCACGGAGGACGTCCTCATCAAAGTCGACAGTGTACCGTCCGTTACTTTCGTTTCTGTGGAACATTCTCTGTCCATTATAACATAGTGGGTTCTGTCGATCAGTCATTTCTCAAACCAATCAGACATCTGCAACATTACTCCGTTTGATCGTATACTGACATATGGTAGTGCTGAAATTTAAAAAGGACAGGACAGTTCAAAATAGTTACCAACATCTGCCTATCACGTCTGTACAAGATAATACATTTCTCGTTTTTTACCTTCTGCGAGCAAAACTGATAACTAGTAACAGTGTAACAGAGAATACGTAGTACTCTACCCTGGAAAAGAAACAGAATTTAAGGAATGTAAAAGTGTGGACCTAATAAATAAGGAAGATGACTTTAATAGAGAACACTCATTAGAAGTTTTCAGGGTCGACTCCACCGAATGTGCAGATGGAATTTTTGAGAAGTCTACCACTGGTCCAAGATTAAAATGAAAGGGAAATTCAGTATAATACTGAGCTCGCTATGATTCATCATTTTGTCACAGATAGCGTAACAACAAGAGGTTTTCTAGTACACTGTTCACTTTGAATGAAAATGTTTTCTTTTGATTTCATAATTTATGTTTTTCAGCGGTTATATAAGTACTTTTTTGCAGGAACATTATCCTGTAGGTTTAGAAACATGTAAGACAGTACACGCACACTTGTTGGTAATCAAATGTTCAAGGGCTATTTTTTTCCGAGGTTAGCCGGCCGGTGTGGCCGAGCGGTTCTAGGCGCTACAATCTGGAACCGCGTGACCGCTACGGTCGCAGGTTCGAATCCTGCCTCGGGCATGGAAGTGTGTGCTGTCCTTATGTTAGTTAGATTTAAGCAGTTCTAAGTTCTAGGGGACTGATGACCCCAGCAGTTAAGTCCCATAGTGCTCAGAGCCATTTGAACCATTATTTCCGAGGTCCGCAAAATGAAAACCACGGCGAAAATGAAAAAAAAAAATTTATTTGCAACATTTAGCTATACTTTCCAGCTACTTCCATGAATAGTCGCTGCTCCGATTTAGACACTTGTCGTAGTGTTGTACCAACTTCCCAATATCATCATCACAGAAGACAATTGTATGTGCTTTCCGCCAGTACTCGACGCTGTTCTGCAGCTCGTTGTCTGTGTGCCAAAATTCTGTCCTCATAGCCAGCGTTTCGTGTGAGCAAAAAGATGAAAGTCAGAAGCAGTCATGTCAGAGCTGTGCGGTGGGCGATCAGCCACTTCCTATCGAAAAATCTGCCGGAGCGTCTTTGTTGCTGCTGCAGTGTGCGACCGTGCGTCTTCATGAAGTCTGACAATGTCTGGAGAGAACATTCTTCTTCGCTTGTACTGAACTGCCCTTCGTAGACGGTATTCACGGATCACCCGATCCACTTGCTGAAAAAGATCATCGGTCTATATCTGCGTAGACCTACGTGGCCAGAGTCAATTGACATAATGGTTTTCTGAGTATCATACCGCTATGTAATGTAAAAAACTGTACTGGAGAAACCAACGTTTCGCCCTTCATCTGGGCCTACTGGGTCTAAAGGGTCAGCAGTAGACCCAGAAGAAGGCAACTGTAACCGTGGCCGTAACGTTAGGTTCTCCAGTACAGTTTCTTACGTTATAACGCGGTATGATACTCAGAAAACTTAGCGTCCACTGTTCAAAGTGCCGTCAATGCGAACAAGAGGTGACCTAGACGTGTAACCAATGGCACCCTATACCATCATGCCGGATGATACGCCAGTATGGCGATGACGAATACACGCTTCGAATGTGCGTTCACCTCGATGTCGCCAGACACGGATGCGACCATCATGATGCTGTAAACAGAACCTGAATTCATCCGAAAAAATGACGTTTTGCCATTCGTCCACCCAGGTTCGTCGTTGAGTACACCATCGCAAGCGCTGCTGTCTGTGATTCAGTTTCAAGCGTAACCGCAGCCATGGTCTCCGAGCTGATAGTCCCTTCTGCTGCAAACGTCGCCGGTCGGGGTGGCCAAGCGGTTCTAGGCGCTACAGACTGGAACCACCGCGACCGGTCGCAGGTTCGAATCCTGCCTCGAGCATGGGTGTGTGTGATGTCCTTAGGTTAGTTAGGTTTAAGTAGTTCTAAGTTAGGTCCCATAGTGCTCAGAGCCATTTGAACCATTTTGCAAACGTCGTCGAACTGTTCGTGCACATGGTTGTTGTCTTGCAAACGTCCCCATCTGTTGACTCAGGGATCGAGACGTGGCTGCACGATCCGTTACAGCCATGCAGATAAGATGCCTGTCTTCTCGACTGTTAGTGATACGAGGCCGTTGGTATCCAGCACGGCGTTCCGTACTCCCCTCCTGAACCCACCGATTCCATATTCTGCTAACAGTCATTGGATCTCGACCAACGCGAGCAGCAATGTCGCGATACGATAAACCGCAATCGCGATAGGCTACAATCCGACCTTTATCAAAGTCGGAAACGTGATGGTACGCATTTCTCCTCCTTACACGAGGCATCACAACAACGTTTCAGCAGGCAACGCTGGTCAACTGCTGTTTGTGTATGAGAAATCGGTTGGAAACTATCCTCATGTCAGCACGTTGTAGGTGTCGCCACCGGCACCAACCTTGTGTGAATGCTCTGAAAAGGTAATCATTTGCATATCACAGCATCTTCTCCCTGTCGGTTAAATTTCGCGTCTGTAGCACGTCATCTTCGTGGTGTAGCAATTTTAGTGGCCAGTAGTGTATGTTACCTTGGCTGCATGTAATCAGGCGAAACCCCTCAGCATGAATAAATTTAATGACATCACGCACTTCATACTTGCCGGGAGATTTTATTGTTGTAGTCATCTTTACCTGCTCTCTGTGCACTAAAAGCGGAAAAGTCCGACGTGACTGATGGATGTGCATACTAGAGACATTATGCAACACATTTGCACAAATACACATCAGATTTTCACTGTAGTTTTAATTCCACGAGCGATCGGACTTCTCAAAAAAATAAAATAAAAAAAAACTCGTATTTGCCCTCGGTAGCACAGGATGACGAATAATTTCACATATTGGATCTGATAAATGTCGACTCGCGTCGTGTCAGCTTGAACAATTTTTCATGTTAGAAATATACAGTCATTGAGCCGGCAGCGTTTTCCAACATGAAAACGCGTAAAATTACTCGGAAAATGATGCAATCTGCTGAGGAAAACAAAACATAAAGCCGATAGAGGAAAACGCCAGCGGCTGTGATTTATTCCATACTAGGATGTTAATATCGGCAACAACTGCGCCCATACGTCCAGCAGCAGCGTACCCTTCCTAGGGTAGACGACAAAGCGAGCCCAGCCCTTCGTGATGGATGCTTTAGCTGAAACAAAAAAAAAGGTAGATTCTTCCCCCGCAACACGGCGGCCCCCTGCGTTAAAAACATAGGGACGCTTCAGGGGATGAGATATTAGGGTGCTAATGAGAATCACGTGCCTCCGCACCCCGACCAGCGCCACACGGCGTGGCACAACACCCCCCCAACCTCCCCCTTCCCCATCCACCACCAATATCTGCCGCGCAGCCAACCTCGATTAACGATATCGGGACGAAGCATCTCGCCCGCGGGTGTGAGGGCACTCGTATCGGGGGCTCGTCATCCACCACTTGCGTCGCCGGAGGCTGCGCCTCTCGCCCTCGCTGTATCGACCACCATCGTCTGCTGGCGCGACTCTAACCTTGTCTCCGCTACGTGTAAAACATGGTACGACTTCTGTCGCAGCTGGCAAGCTTATAAACGAAGCCTCAGCTAGATGGGACCTGTGACAGGAAGAGAGATAATATTTGAAGAAATACTTCAGAGCCAAGAGCGCATTTAGATATTTATTTTGAATTGATGGCCGGTTTCAACAGTACTGGGTGATCAAAAAGTCAGTATAAATTTGAAAACTGAATAAATCACGGAGTAATGTAGATAGAGAGGTACAAATTGACACACATGCTTGGAATGACATGAGGTTTTATTAGAACCAAAAAAAAAACAAAAATTCAAAAATGTCCGAAAGATGGCGCTTCATCTGATCAGAATAGCAATAATTAGCATAACAAAGTACGACAAAGCAAAGATGATGTTCTTTACAGGAGATGCTCAATATGTCCACCATCATTCCTCAACAATAGCTGTAGTCGAGGAATAATGTTGTGAATAGGACTGTAAAGCATGTTCGGAGTTATGGTGAGGCATTGGTGTCGGACGTTGTCTTCCAGCATCCCTAGAGATGTCGGTCGATCACGATACACTTGCGACTTCAGGTAACCCCAAAGCCAATAATCGCAAATAATGAGGTCTGGGGACCTGGGAGGCCAAGCATGGCGAAAGTGGCGGCTGAGCACACGATCATCACCAAACGACGCGCGCAAGAGATCTTTCACGCGTCTAGCAATATGGAGTGGAGCGCCATCCTGCATAAACATCGTACGTTCCAGCAGGTGTTTATCAGCCAGGCTGGGGATGATGCGATTCTGTAACACGATTGTCACGCGCAGTCACTGACGTTTTGCTGTCCAGTGCCATCTGTCGGAGTCCACAGCTCGTGGTCGTGCGGTAGCGTTCTCGCTTCCCGCGCCCTGATTCACGGGTTCGATTCCCGGCGAGGTCAGAGATTTTCTCTGCCTCGTGATGACTGGGTGTTGTGTGATGTCCTTAGGTTAGTTAGGTTTAATTAGTTCTAAGTTCTAGGGGACTAATGACCATAGATGTTAAGTCCCATAGTGCTCAGAGCCATTTTTGAATCGTCTGTCGGACATTTTGTGAACCTTTTTTTTTTATATTCTAATAAATCCCCATGTCATTCCAAGCATGTGTGTCAATTTTTACCACTCTATCTACATTATTCCGTGGCTTATGAAGTTTTCAAATTTATACTGACTTTTTGATCACCCGGTATTTTGCCGTCATCTTCCGATCTGAAATACGACATAGTACATATTGCATTTGTAAACATTCTCTGCGTGCCAGTAGCAATTAAATACCTAAGTACAGTATTTTACATATAGGTAACACACCTCACCTTTTTCATAATTATGTCACATATTTTGACAATGTTGAAAATTTAAATAGTTTGGAAAGGCAAGCTCTCCCAGAAGGCAGGTGACAACCAGTCAGTACGTAATCAGTATAATCAGTATTTACAATCCTGTTGGCATGCAGCTATCGCGGATTACGAGCGACCACACATATGCTCATCTGGAGCTGTTCTGAGTCCGGCAGTGTGACAGGCAAGCTATCTCTTACGGCCGATAGGTGGCAGCGTGGTAACAGATGTTACTGTTTACATTTACATTACAGAAATTATACAATTCACTTATCAGAAATTTTTACAGTAATTAAAGTAGTCCACATCTGAAGTTAAATAAAATTGCAGACATTTCATAAAGATTACACAGTATCAATAGCTGCTGATCGGCAAACTTTCATAAAGGAGTAATATAGTCATTTAAGTAATACACCGCTAATAACATTGTATTCTCCAATGTACGTGTCATATTTATAGGATTTAAAAGCAGCCCAACAAACATTTTTTAATTATTTTAATTTTTAAATTTTATTGTCACTGCAAAACGGAAGTACTGCACGAAAAAATTTTTTAAAAATAAAAGACCACTTTAGAATTAGGCAGGCAACATTTATTCTCATAATTCGTAGTCTTATTTCTAAAGCGGCTTTTCAGCAGTGTATTACTTAAGTGACGATATTGCTCCTTTATGACAGGTTGTGTGTTGACAGCTATTACTACGATATAATCTTCATAAAATGTCTGCAGTTTTCTTTAACTTCAGATTCGGACTTCTTTAATTACGATAGAAATAGACTGTCGTGGAGAGATGCTACAAGCCAATCGTCTGATTGAAGGACGCTTCTGTATTGGGCATTTAAACGACGTTCAGATTCTGCTTTGCAAAGGTCGTTTGACAGTTTTTATAGCGCTTTTATTTAACTTAAGTGGGAGAGCCATGAACGTGTGATGCCCAATTAGTGGTATAGAGCAACTGAATGGCGTGGGCGAAGTAAATTTAGAGGCACAAGTAATTTTGCCTGAGACCCCCGCAGAAGTAGTTCTGCTTGCTAAGTGGGAGCTTTCGTGTTATTGGCGTCCTCTGGCGTCGAGAAAGGTAGCGCAGTGGTTAACACACTCGACTCTCTTTTCGGACGATGGCTGCTCGTATTCCTGTCCAGACAACCAGATTTAGATGTTTCATGGTTTCTCTAAATCACTTATGGTAAATACTTAGATAGTTCCTTTACAAAGGAGATGAGATCCATTCCTTCCCCACCTCCCTCAATTCGAAACTGTCCTTTGTCTCTGATGACCTCGTCAGTGATGAGACCGTAAACGCTAATCGTCCTCCTTCTTACCCACATCAATTTTTCACTCCGATACGTAGTAGTTTGCAATGCGGAATAACTGCTATTTCCCAGCATGGGCGACTGGTTAGTGTGTGTATGGGTGAGGCACAGCATTTACGTTGTAGAGTACAACGACGAGAATAGACTCCTGGACGCCACTCTAGACATATATCCTGATCGACGACAACATCTCCCGTGCCGTTCACCTTCATCAGTGTTTCCGCCACTAGTTCGTACGATGTAAGAGAGTTAACGAAACAACTGATTGCAGAAACGCAATAAAAATTTAGAGCGATGCATGACGATGAATGGCATAAAGCCCTTCAGATAAAAACTTCCATTTATTCGTTTATTGCAACTTTTGCATCATGTTAATTCAGGTACCTTCACATCACTCAATTGTTATGAAGTTCCTGAACTGATAGACTATTCCTAAAGCAATGAATAAATACAACAATTTTCAGTGCTTTTCCATCACGTAAAGTTTTGAAAGAGTTCGAAAGTGTTTATGTGTATATGGACTTGATTAATCTTCCGGTTTTCTCTGTGAGTGTTGTGGTTTGATGAGTGTTCATACACTCGGCAAGAAGAGGCTTCGTAGAAGAGCGTGGAGCCATTATTGCAATTGACTGCATAGCTATTGGTGACATGGACTCAGGAGAACAGTGTGGTGCGAAGAGCAGCAGCACGTCCTTCCAAAAGGATTACACCATGAGAAGATCGCAAGCACTTTCCAGCTGACTCTGACAAATAAGTCGATGACAAAAGGTGACATGTAGGCAGAGTTTCACAATGAACTGTCGGGAACTGATTACTGGAAGCTGGATTGAGATCTCAGTTTTATGCGCCGATTACGCCTCGCAACATACCACAGACAATAGAGAATTTTGAAACTTTTGGTTAAGTTCCTATGGGACCAAACTGCTGAGTCATCGGTCCCTAGGTCCACGAACTACTTAATCTAACTTAAACTAACTTACGGTAAGGACATCACGCACACTCATTCCCGAGGGAGGACTCGAACCTCCGACGAGGGGAGCCGCGCGAACCTTGACAGGACGCCCTCGACCGAGCGGCAGACAACAGAGACTTGCGTGGTGTGACGCCAGAGTCAACTCGGACATTGAGAGGCATTCTGTCGTGTTCCATGATTGGACTCGCATGCATCTATGGAGGCCAGATAACCGGGTAAAAGATCGCACGAAGAAGAGGTTCGAGATCCGTACCTCAAGAACTCGTGGTATCATTGTGTGTTGGGCAATTGGTTGGGATATAAAGTCTCACTTAGTATTTTTTGAAAGTAGGCTGAATGCCGGACAGCATGTGGCAAGAGTGGTAAATCCTTTAGTCACACCCTTCACGACTAAGGTACCAAACTGCATATTCCAGCAGGGTCAAGCAAGACTCCATGAATGCCTTGAGGAATGTATGTATCCTCGACTGCTCTGTCGATCGTTTAATTTGTCACGCGTGGAACATGTTTGTGTTTCGATGGGAAGAAATATACTTTCATAGCATTCTCCACCCAGCAGCCAGCCGCGGTGGCCGAGCGGTTCTAGGTGCTTCAGTCTGGAACCGCGCGACCGCTACGGTCGCAGGTTCGAATCCTACCTCGGGCATGGATGCGTGTGATGTCCTTAGGTTAGTTAGGTTTAAGCAGTTCTAAGTTCTAGGGGACTCATGACCTCAGATGTTAAGTCCCATAGTGCTCAGAGCCATTTGAACCATTTTCTTCTATGAGCCATACTGAAACTTGCTTGAAACAACCGCACGAAAGAATAATTCCAATACGTCCACGCGGCCGTTTGTTCCTTCTTTATGTAGCGTTTGCATATGGCGCTACTGGTGCTCGTGATGTGCGCCTGAGGTGGAATGCTAATCACGCGCATATCTCGTCGCCCGAAACGCATGTAGCGAATTTCACCTGATTTGGATGCTTCCTTCAGGGTGTTGCATTTTGGGTGTCCAGCAGTGTATAAGCGTGCTCTTAAATCAGGGAGAAGACTTCCTACGCTCTTATTATCATTTAACTTTATATGACGTTCGTCTTGCGTAGCAACTAAGACAAGCTAGAGATACTGTCTTAAGTACACGGAGGTCCAAGGAATAGAAAATCAACTGAAATCACTCAACAGAGGAAAGTCCACTGGACGTGATGGGATACCAATTCGATTCTACACAGAGTACACGAAAGAACTTGCCGCCCTTCTAACAGCCGTGTACCACAAGTCTCTAGAGGAACGGAAGGTTCCAAATGATTGGAAAAGAGCACAGGTAGTCCCAGTCTTCAAGAAGGGCCGTCGCGCAGATGCGCAAAACTATAGACCTATATCTCTGACATCGATCTGTTGTAGAATTTTAGAGCATGTTTTTTGCTCGCGTATCATGTCATTTCTGGAAACCCAGAATCTACTATGTAGGAATCAACATGAATTCCGGAAACAGCGATCCTGAAAGACCCAACTCGCTTGATTTGTTCATGAGACCCAGAAAATATTAGATACAGGCTCCCAGGTAGATGCCATTTTCCTTGACTTCCGGAAGGCGTTCGATACAGTTCCGCACTGTCGTCTGATAAACGAAGTAAGAGCCTACGGAATATCAGACCAGCTGTGAGCTTTTAGCAAACAGAACACAGCATGTTGTTCTAAATGGAGAGACGTCTACAGACGTTAAAGTAACCTCTGGCGTGCCGCAGGGGAGTGTTATGGGACCATTGCTTTTCACAATATATATAAATGACCTAGTAGATAGTGTCGGAAGTTCCATGCGGCTTTTCGCGGATGATGCTGTAGTATACAGAAAAGTTACAGCATTAGAAAATTGCAGCGAAATGAAGGAAGATCTTCAGCGGATAGGCACTTGGTGCAGGGAGTGGCAACTGACCCTTAACATAGACAAATGTAATGTATTGAGAATACATAGAAAGAAGGATCCTTTATTGTATGATTATATGATAGCGGAACAAACACTGGTAGCAGTTACTTCTGTAAAATATCTGGGAGTATGCGTGCGGAACGAATTGAAGTGGAATGATCATATAAAATTAGTTGTTGGTAAGGCGAGTGCCAGGTTGAGATTCATTGGGAGAGTCCTTAGAAAATGTAGTCCATCAGCAAAGGAGGTGGCTTGCAAAACACTCGTTCGACCTGTACTTGAGTATTGCTCATCAGTGTGGGATCCGTACCAGATCGGGTTGACGGAGGAGATAGAGAAGATCCAAAGAAGAGCGGCGCGTTTCGTCACAGGGTTATTTGGTAAGAGTGATAGCGTTAGATGTTTAGCAAACTCAAGTGGCAGGCTCTGCAAGAGAGGCGCTCTGCATCGCGGTGTAGCTTGCTCGCCAGGTTTCGAGAGGGTGCGTTTCTGGATGAGGTATCGAATATATTGCTTCTCCCTACTTATACCACCCGAGAAGATCACGAATGTAAAATTAGAGAGATTCGAGCGCGTACGGAGGCTTTCAGACAGTCGTTCTTCCCGCGAACCATACGCGACTGGAACAGAAAAGGGAGGTAATGACCGTGGCACGTAAAGTGCCCTCCGCCATACACCGTTGGGTGGTTTGCGGAGTATAAATGTAGATGTAGATGTAGAGTTCGTGTCCAGCGACCCTATTGACCATGTTTTCTCTGACCTTGATTTCAGTCGCGAACCATACGCGACTGGAACAGGAAAGGGAGGTAATGACAGTGGCACGTAAAGTGCCTTCCACCACACACCGTTGGGTGGCTTGCGGAGTATAAATGTAGATGTAGTAGATGTAGGTAGAGCGATACTGCCAGCACGGGTGAGTGGAGAAGGAAGGGAATACAACGATACTGGTGGGCAGCGCATCACATGTACGGGTGATAGCGCAGCGGAGATGCAACTGCAGGCAAGCGGAATACTTGCGGGGGAAGCGGTGGTGGGGGGGACGGGGGGGAGGGGAGAGGTTGGCAGCGGTCGCAGATCGGGTGCTCGGGGACCGCGCCCCGCCCCGCCCCGCCCCGCCCCGCCCCGCCCCGCCCCGCCCCGCCCCGCTGCTTCGATTGCATCGCGCGGAGCACGCGTCGGCCGCCGGCCCCGGGCGGCTCTTTGACTGGCGCCTGTACGCGTTGTTTGTCCACGACACGCCTCGCTTGCTCCGAAATGCAGATTCGCCGCTGCAGGTGCGGCGCGTTGCTAATTAGAAACGTCGGAATACGTAGTTTACCAGCTGCTCGCAGTGGTCTTGTACTGGCGGATTCGCGTTGCACGTCCATCTGGCCCATCTGGCCGCACCACTCAATGCTTGCCCGATCGCTCTAGCCGTCTAGTGAAGTTCAAAGGTTCGTGTCAGTTGACATGGGTACAGCTTTTCTTTCTCTTTTTCGAGTGTATAATGCGCGGTGTAGTATATTAATCTGCACATTGAGCAAGCAACAAACAAAGACAAAGAAAAATTTGGAGCGCGATTTAAAGTTCAGGGAGAGGAGATAAAATTTGAGGTTCGTTGGTAACATTATAATTCTGTCAGAGACAGAAAGCGGCTCAAAAGAACAGTCGAACGGAAAGAAGAGTGTCTTCAGTGTTGGATATAAGATGAATATCAGCAGAAGCAAAACAACGGGAAAGGGAATGCAGTCTAACTAAATCAGATGATGTTGAGGGAGTTAGATTACAATAAGAGGCACGTAAAGTAGTAGACGAGTTTTGCTATTTGAACAACAAAATAACGGACGATAGCCGAACTAGAGAGGATATAAATTTAAACTGGCTATTGCAAGAAAAGCATTTCCGAAGAAGAGAATTTTGTTAACATCGAATATAGACTTAAGTGTTAGGAAATCTTTCCTGGAGGTATTTGCCTGGAGTGTAGCCATGCATGGCCTATAAACAATTTAGACAAGAAGAGAATAGAAGCTTTTCAGTTGTTATGCTACAGGATAATGCCGAAGATTAGATGGGTAAATCGCGTAACTAATGATGACAGCCGCGCGGGATTAGCCGAGCGGTCTTAGGCGCTGCAGTCATGGACTGTGCGGCTGATCCCGGCGGAGGTTCGAGTCCTCCCTCGGGCATGGGTGTGTGTGTTTGTCCTTAGGATAGTTTAGGTTAAGTAGTGTGTAAGCTTAGGGACTGATGACCTTAGTCCCATAAGATTTCACACACATTTGAATATGTCTTTGAATGGTGACGTATGAATAGAATTTAGGAGATTAGAGATGTGTGACACAACTTAACTAAAAGAAGGATAGGACACATTCTGAGACATGAAGCGATCGCCAGTTCAGTCATAGAGGGAAGTGTGGGGGCTAAAAATCGTAGAAGATGAATACAGTAAGCAGATTCAAAAGGATGTAAGGTGCAGTAGTTACGTGTAGATGAACAGGCTCGCATGAGATAGAGTAGCAGGGAGAGCTGCATCAAACCAGTCTTCAGACTGAAGACCACAACATCAACAACAATGCTACGTCAGGTTGAATTTATACAGAGCTGAAGAGTTGCTGATAATTCACTGACGTCAAAAGAATAGCCTCCACTCACATTTCCTGTCTCCTGTTATGTGACACCAACGCAAAACAAATCATTAAAGAGTAGACAAGGGATAGGTTCTCTTTTATTTCCTTATTCTGCCGTGTAAGGACTACGATAACCTTACGGCAATTACACCAAATGTTGTCATTTCTTGTTTCTTTCGTTGGAGCCAATTGTTCAACCCTTTACTGTTTCTAGCACGGCGTTCCTCATCTCGGAAAGTCTAAAACATATCCACAGCTGTCCTGAAGATGTTCCGCTTTTGTGCGTCTTCTGGCTTCACACTCATTTCCTCTAGAATAGTTTCAGATGAAATATTTGGAAAATGTTGTCAGGTTTGTCTGAGCCATGTAAGATTGTTACGCAGAAGCTGAAGAAACTGAACTGGCAGCCGTTTGATGATAGACGAAAACTATCCCGTGAAAACTTACTTAGAAAGTTGAAAGAACAAGGTTTAAGTGAGGGTTCGTGATTGAAAATGTTTTGAGTTTAAAGGTCCGCTATTATCATTTTCCTGGCTCTCACTCTCAAGAACTTTTTATCTCATTCTTTATCTTCAATCCAGTCATCCACGCATCTAAACCTATTCACATATTTGTTGATCCGTATTCGGGTTTTATTGTCCTCTATGTTTCATATTATTTCATGTTTGCATATTTGCAAGTCTGTTTGGTACGTTACTTCTTTCAGCACATTATTTTGTATTTTGTTCTGTTGTGATTTCAAAGTCTTTTAAAACCCAGGCTACATTATTACTGCTATTATGATTATTATTATCATTATTATTACTATATTAGATCAGTCCAGTCATTCCACCAGGAAGGAGGTACACGACTCGTGTCGTCAGTAGTTCAGCCATGCCTAGACGCTCAATACCGCGGTTCGATCGCGTCCGCATTGTTACTTTGCGCCAGGAAGGGCTCTCGAACAAGGGAAGTGTCCAGTCATCTCAGAGTGAACCAAAGCGAAGTTGTTCGGACATGGAGGAGATACAGAGAGACAGGAACTGTCGATGACATGCCTCGCTCAGGCCGCTCAAGAGCTAGTACTGCAGTGGATGGCCGCTACCTAAGGATTATGGCTCGGAGGAACCCTGACAGCAACGCCATCATGTTGAATATAGCTTTTCGTGCAGCCACTGGATGTCGTGTTAAGACTCAAACTGTGCGCAAATAGGCTGCATTATGCACAACTTCACTCCCGACGTACATGGCGAGGTCCATCTTTGCAACCAATACATCATGCAGCGCAGTACAGATAGGCCCAACAATATGCCGAAAGGACCGCTCAGGATTGGCATCACGTTCTCTTCACCGATGAGTGTCGCAGATGCCTTCAAGCAGACAATCGTCGGAGACGTTTGGAGGCAACCCGGCCAGGCTGAACGCCTTAGACACACTGCCCAGCGAGTGCAGCAAGGTGGAGGTTTCCTGCTGTTTTGGGGTGGCATTATGTGGGGCCGCTGATGGTCATGGAAGGCGCCGTAACGGTTGTACGATACGTGACTGCCACCCCCGATCGATAGTGCAACCATATCGGCAGCATATTGGAGGAGCATTCGTCTTCATGTTCGACAATTCGCGCCCCCATCGTGCACATCTTGTGAATGACTTCCTTCAGGGTAACGATATCGCTCTACTAGACTGGGCAGCATGTTCTCCAGACGTGAACCCTAGCGAACATCGCTAGGGTAGATTGAAAAGGGCTGTTTGTGAACGACGTGACCCGCCAACCACTCTGACGGATCTACTCCGAATCGCCGTTGAGTAGGACAATCTGGACCAACAGTGCATTGATGAACTTATAGATAGTATACCACGACGAATACAGGCATGAATCAATGCAAGAGGACGTGCTACTGGGTATTAAAGATACTGGTGTGTACAGAAATCTGGACCACCACGTCTGAAGGTCTCGCTGTATGGTGGAACAACATGCTATGTGTGGTTTTCATGAGCAGTAAAAAGGGCAGAAATGATGTTTGTGTTGATCTCTATTCCATTTTTCTGTACAGGTTCCGGAACTCTAGGAACCGAGGTGATGCAACACTTTTTTGTTGTGTCTACGATTTGAGCCCTTTTCAGGTTACTTATAGTCTTTTAGCAATAGTCCTAGGAATTTAGGTAGTTCTTAATATGCTATCAGGCACCGTCGTAAACACCAAAAGACACAGCAGGAATCAGTGCCACTTCACAAAGGCAGCTCCTTCCCGATACGCCGAAGTAGAGGAATAAAATTCCATCTTGAATAACAATCTATGAAGAATATTAGCTCTGATTCCCTCTGTTCCCGAAAAATCTAATTCATATTTATTTTAACAAATTGTGGGGACAGGCTTAAGAAATACGTTAAAGTTGCATAGTATTAGGGGTATTACATACAGGATAGTTATAATTGAACTTTCGCTACTTGAGAGGGCGCCCATAAAAAACGAGTGATGGTAAGACAATGAAACTTCGTGAAAACATTAGTAAAGATATGCGGAAGAGAAATAACGAATAAGCCATTGAAAGAAACACATTTCAATTTCCACACGAGAGGGTAATATTTGTAAACTGCGTACCATACCATGTACATGTTCTAGGTTGCAAACGTTACTCAGTGTGACAACCATCTGCATCCACGGCAGCCCTCAACCGCACTAGAGGTATCACTTCACTACTATTCGCAGCACTTTTTGAACGGTGGACCACGGAATGTTCAGCTTTCGAGCACTACTTGAAGATCGCACATTGCGTTCATCAGCAGTCTCCACTATGGCGACAATAATTTCTTCAATAGTTTGTGGTGCAGTTGGCCGTCGGCCTTTCCCAGAAGCAATTCCCAAATCGCCACTTAATTCGAACTTCCCAAACATGTTCTTTAACCCCGGTGCGGAAAGAGAACCTCTCCGTATTCCCTTAATGCGTCGATAGTCGCGAAGAGTAGCAGTACTGTTGCGGTTGTTTTGATAAAACATCAGTAAGAGTGAAGTCCTGCTCCCCTTCTCCAGATCCTTGTAGACTGTTTGCAACTGTAATGTACAGTGATGCTTGTGTTTCAACCCTACGTCGCCGTGCCAGTATCGGCGCCTAAAGCAAGTCATGACACTAACACTACCAACAACGCAAATCCTGCAGCGCACAGCTGATCATCATTCCTATAAAGTTGGCTACCCATACAGTAAATAGTTTTCCGTCTACACCGGCTCAAGTAGCGAAAGTTTAATTATAACCACCCCATACCTAGATGAAAGTTTTCTGCACTAGTTGCTCATCAATTCACAATATGCCGCAGTCTACAGTCTAAAAGAATTTCGTTGCATTATATCTACAACAATAGTTGCCGAAGCTGACATTTCCTCAGAAAGGAACCCAAAAAAATTTGCAGAGTGAGAAAGAAGTGGCAGGTGAAATAGTAGCGTTTCTGCAAGATGAGTCAGGGAATTTGTGGTGTCGTATACGCTCAGCTGCGCGGATAATGTACGTGAGGAGTACAATGGTGACGATGTGTTCTTAACAAGGAGAACTGATACTGAAACAGGCGCCGAGACATGTTGTTCACCATCTTCGTCGGACGGGGAGCCATAAATCCCGTCTCCAGTGAAACATGGTAAAGGACAATCGTTGTCCAAGGAAAGTGGCTCTGAGCACTATGCGACTTAACTTCTGAGGTCATCAGTCGCCTAGAACGTAGAACTAATTAAACCTAACTAACCTAAGGACATCACACACATCCATGCCCGAGGCAGAATTCGAACCTGCGACCGTAGCAGTCGCTCGGCTCCAGACTGTAGCGCCTAGAACCGCACAGCCCCTCCGGCCGGCGTTGTCCGAGGAGCGTGTGCTAAACATGATTACGTACATGACGTAAAAAAAATTATGAACAGGTTTCAAATAAGTCCACAGTAGTATGGACTTGTAGTGCCTAAGAAAAACTTTGGATATTCAAGGAAGGTCAAGGCACAATGAAACTTAGCAGGCTGGAGTGGCCAAGCGGTTCTAGGCGCTTCAGTCCGAAACCACGCGACCGCTACCGTCTGAGGTTCGAATCCTGCCGCGGGCATGGATGTGTGTGATGTCCTTAGGTTAGTTAGGTTTAAGTAGTTCTAAGTTCTAAGGGACTGATGACCTCAGATGTTAAGTTCCATAGTGCTCAGAGCCATTTGAACCATTTTTTTGAAACTTACCCTTCAAATATTAAGAATGACTGTGCTGGTAAACTTCTACGTTATTTGATTTTCAAACAGCTGAGCAAAACTGAACCTACTCAGATAGTTCTCTCTTTACTTATTCTGATCATCACTAGACTGACACACAACAATTTTTAGCGCAACGCAATCTGACTTTCAATAATCCCTACAAAAGAATGGCCCTGACTAACAATAACCTATACCTTTCGTGAATAACTTACCTCACAAAAATCTTCGTTATTTGAACTACTGCAATACAGCGAGCGCCAATACTGCCAGCTAAATAAAAGATTCAAACTACTGAAGGCATTAACTACTGATAGGCATAGTTAACAAATGAAAGATTTTGATAGACAACAAACAATGTATTTACCTTAATAGTGTTCAAAAGTCATAATATATATATAATCAGTTCATGACATCCAGTCTCCCAAATTTCCTTTTCTGACGGACACACGTCCAGATCGTCCGCTCTCAAAACTCTGGCATCTCTCTCCCCACATCCACCACCACTGCTGGCGGCTCACCTCCAACTGCCCAACGCTAGGCGCTGTTCACATCCAACTGCCCAACACTACACAAGCGAATATTCCAACAATGAGTCCAACCAGCCACAGACAGCAGACAGCGCAGTCAGCGATTTTCGTACAGAGCACTACGTGGCGTTACCAACATAAAAACCTAAACAGCCTACTTACAACACTTGTTACAAAAACTGATGTTTGCGCGTTTCAAGGATGCTTGATATAGTTTACAGGATGTGCGTGATAGTGACGCACTACGTCATGCACGTAAAATTGCTCGCAACATAGATTACAGTGATTTCAAGGGAAGCAGTGGATGGTTACATAGCTTCATACAGTGCTACAGAATTGTGCCTAAATTTCAAACAAAGCATCAACTTGACGATGTACAGCAAACTACGGAATCAGCCCGAAAATTTGTAATAAGATGAACAGACTTATCCTATCGTTCATTAAGGAACCTGTTTTGAACTCCGACCAGTCGGGATTTGGAGAGGAAATGCATATGAAAGAAACCCTGGAAATCAGAGGTACCAAAAAAAATGTATCAAGATCGGCTAACATCAATGCCTTAACGCGTTCGTATACTCTTATGCCGACTGTTAATCTGGGTAGTAAATTGGTGAGAAAGTTATTTATTGTGCTGCAGACGTTAGAGCTGCTCTTCCCCCTACGATCCCTTCTCGTGTGAGTGATCCTGCAAGGGCAGTAGGAAGTATTTACATCACAGCAACCAAGAGTGGGAAAATGGGTGTAAGAGAAATACAATTACGATTTGAGCACTGCTTTTGGCCAATAGCTGGTCAAAATAACTTGCTTTTACTTGGTTCCTGGTCAACGTATCATTGCAGTTCATATCGCCTGAAACCAATGGACAAATTTAGCCTGTGACTGTCTTTTTTTTTGTGCCTGTGAAACATATTATCACACTAATCCGCAGTTACACATCCAGTTTCACGATAAACTCCACGACAGTCTGTTTCGCATTCGGTAACATCCCATCACTCCGTCACCAATACGATGCTGTATGAATTCTTTTAGAGTGGATATCTAGCTGAAAGTGCTACATGGCTTGCGACACCCATGGAGTTCGCCATTGATCTTCGTGATGCGAACCTTTGTGATCACTGTAGCGTGCCATTTTTCATTCAATGGTTATGGTACAAGTTAATAGTTTGTTTTGAATATTTTTTGTTAAATGTCGACGATGTGCATTTTGTGAAGTGTAATACCTACATCCCATATAAAGTTCATCGCAGCGACTTCCGGAGACTCATTTTCTGTCGCCTTCCTGGTGGACATAGTGAGCCATAAGCAGCTAATGTTTTTCCTGTCGACATTGTTAACACAACACTTTCAAACGACCCTTACTAAAGATTGAACTTGCGACCTCACACTCAAAGAGTTCCTTGGAAGAGCTGAAGATAAGTCATATAGAAAGTCACACCCTCTGTAACCGACTTTAAGTGCATAACAGAGTTAATGTATACGTTAACAAAATATTGGTGTTTTCGACATTTTTGATTCTTTCAGCAATCAATAAATCGCAAGTAACACACAGCTCATGGTCATCTAAAGACGCTCTCCCACAGTTGTCTCAGGATCGCATCTACTTCTAACTTCCTGTCCTCACAAGTAAAAATAACACTTCTACTGCTTATGCTATTCGGTTTCTGACTACACCCGTATTCTTTTTATGGCAGACACGTACCAAGTGGTTATAACTGAATTGCAACTCCTCACAGAGGTCCAGTACGGGCTGCAATTACAGTACGGTAGCAAATTTCGATGGATATTCTAATGCGTTAATGCGAAACCGATTTACGCTGGAAAAAAATTAATTCCAATTTTGGCCACCTGGTGCAAATCTGACGCTGTGAAGGCAAGAAAGACATATAGAAATGTTTCCGTATGCAGTGGTTTATTAACGGAGCGTGGGCAGAAAGGTCAAGCAAGTTATGAAGGCATTATGTTGATATTATTATTACTGGAACTTGCACAATTTGTTCAGTATGAGCACCGGAGACGTCGACGAGTTGTCATATCCGAAAAACGACGTGATCAACAGTTGCTCAAAAAAAAAAAAAAAAAAAAAAGGTTCAAATGGCTCGGAGCAAAAAATGGTTGAAATGGCTCTGAGCACTATGGGACTTAACATCTGTGGTTATCAGTCCCCTAGAACTTTGAACTACTTAAACCTAACTAACCTAAGGACATCACACTCATCCCTGCCCGAGGCAGGATTCGAACCTGTGACCGTAGCGGTTGCGCGGTTCCAGACTGAAGCGCCTAGAGCAGTTGCTCACAGCAGTTCCGATGGAATTTGAACGATGTGTTCCTGTATACTGGCTTTCAGGACAGGTAGAGACCGAACGTGTTCCTGGTAAACGTAGTCTTTCAGATATCCCTACAGCCAAAGTCACGTGGATTCAGGTTAGGTGATCTTGCAGACCATTCATCTGGAAAAGCTCTGCGGATAACACGTTCGTGGAAGGTTGCATTAAGCAGATCATTCACTGGACGAGTGACGTAAGGTGTTGTCCCATCTTGCACGAAATCAGTGGTTTCCATACAGTTGCCCTTTTCCAAAGCAGAAATCACACGCAGTACAAGGAGGTATCGATAACGTGCAGACCTCACGGTGCACCTGTCAAGCCCTCTGGTGCATTCTCTTTAATGAACAACGGACCGATACTTGCGAATCCACATCACACAGTCACATACGGCGAGTGCAATGGCTCATCGTGCACACCACTTGGTTGAACAGCGCTCCAAATTCGGTAGTTCTGTATTTTCACTGCGCTTTGTGGTGTAAAATGTGCCTCCTCATTCCATAGAATATTTCCCAGCCTCATGTTGTCATCTTCGATCCGTACGAGAAACCAGAGAGCAAATTGAGAGCGTTGCTGCGGATCATGAGGTTTCAGGTGCTGCACCATCTGGATCTTGTATGGGTGCCATTGTAAAACAGACCGCGAAACTTTTCATACTGCTGACCATGGGACGGACAATTCTTGTGACACTGCACGAGCGCTAGCACTACCCGATGCGCGTGATGCATGGTCAGTTACAGCAACAGAAAACTCAGTAATTTTCACCGGGGTAGGACGCCTTCCTCTTCCGGGTGCCACACGGAGCTCACTCGTGTATCCGAATTTCATTATCATCTTCTTTAAACGATTTAATGACATCGCGCCGCACCTCATACTTTCCAGTCGGCGATGCTCTCCAGTGGAGCACTGTAATTGCTGCCATTCACATAAAACACTTTCACTAACAGTGCTCGCTCCCTCTTCTCGATAGCCGCACTGTTCAGTCACGTTATAGCGTGTCAAATGGAAGCGTGGATGTCGTACCGTCAGACAAACAGCGTACGGCGCCAGACTTCCACCTGGTGGTCAATACTGGAACTAATTTGTTTTCCAGCGTAAATCGGTTCCGCATTAACGCACCATCTGCCGTACGATAATTACATCCCACGCTTGAACTCCATGAGTAGCTGCACTCCAATTATAACGACTCGGTACTTTTGACTTCATGTTCTCACACACAAAAATTAAACTCCTACCGCTTGTACTGTTCAGTTTTTCACAACAGCAGTATCCTGTTTATGGCAGAAACAAAGATACAAAAACAATCATAAAATCAATATGTCAGAGGAAGGACGACGACTACCCGAAAGAGTTAACAGTCGGCGGGTGATAATCCATTAATCTTCCTGTTTTTCGGGTCACTGAAATGAAATGAGCGTATGGCATTGTTGGCCAGGAGGCCCCATTCAGGGGGAGTTCGGCCGCCGTATTGCAAGTCCTTTTTAGTTGACGCCACATCGGCGACTTGCGAGTCAATGATGATGAAGGACACACAACACCCAGTCCCATGCCGGGAATCGAACCCGGGGCCCCTGCGTGGTAGGCGGTAACGCTACCGCTACGCTACGGAGGCGGACTTCGCGTCACTGATGCACGGTTAGACTTTGATCAGACATTATTCATCACATCTAAAATGAAAACGAGCTCGTTTCTCGGTATTCCGATAAGTTGCGCCCCACTTTTCACAGGAAAGCCGTTCGTTTCGCAATAGATGCCGTTGCCATTGTTTCCTGTTTCATCCAAGCAGCAGCAGTGGAAGCGGATACGCAGATGTGGCAACGACCGCTATGTTTCGGAACACAAACAGACGATGGCCCTCCGCAAGCCCCCGGTTTAAGTCGAAAGTCAGGAGCGAAGTTACATGATACAAATGCTCACGCTACCCCCGAATTTTTGTCGTTTCAGGAGGAGGAATAAGAGTGCTGCGTTGGTTTCTGTGTGTAAGTGTATATCAAATGTCGGTTTAGTAATCAGTCAGCTGAATACGGGGACAGCTGTTGACCAATGAGATTAGCAACCTTCCATATTAAATTAGTTCATTTTCCGTCACGGTTGCGCATCAATTATAAGATAACCGCTTTCCGGCTACTAAACTGTCAAACCTGTGACAGATTACTTTGTGATCACAGCAGATGGGACGATGGTCGAATGGACCCTAACTGGTTACTCTCACTTGACGTACAAACTTGGAGACCAATAAACTGCTATGAAATATTTTTAGTTATCAATTAAATTGTTACAAGATATCCTGTAGCGAGAAGAGCGTCAGTAACAACTTAAGAAGAGGTAGCGGGTGCAGTTCCAGCTTGTAAAACACAATCCTTCTCATAATGCAGCGCCACATGACGTCGATAAAATCGTCTGAACACCTCCATAGTGTTTGTAAGAGATTTGTCTTCTTCAATTAAGTAAAATTCCGGAGCGAACGTTTCAAGAAGAGACAGGTCATTGTAATATTTCTTTATTTTCAGCTTCTATCGTAACTAGGAATTAGATCGGTAATTTTCAAATAAACATTAAAGAGTGACAGTGACTAAATTTAGTCAAAGATGACTCAGACCACAGACCATCGCCCTCTCTCGAAGAAAGAGACGATGAACACAGAGTTCCCTTTTAGTGCACCGCCGAAGTGTCGAAGCAGATCAGATACATTCGCTTTCTATTCCACGATTATCCGTAATCGGATGTACACATGCTTTAATCCGCCGTTACATACAAGTCTATATATACGGCGGCATATGCAGTTTTAATACAATTATGAGGGAGACATGATCTATTATTCAGTGTCGCGTACCAGTGAATTGCTGCGAGGGAAAAGGTAACAAATGAATCAAAAGTAGTCAGGATAAATTTTCACTCTGCAGTGGAGTGTGCACTGATTTGAAACTTCGTGGAAGGTTAGAGTCCCAATGATCTGAAACTTCGTGTCAGGTTAGAGTCCCAGACACACAGTTTTACATTGTCAGAAGGTCTTTTTAAAAAAGGTAAATATCAAACTGTTTTCAGTGCCTTTCGAATTATATTAATAAAAATATGAGCGTTCTGTTTCCAGACCACAGTCGTGGACAAAATTAGCTGTTTATCATTAGCTGTTTATCACACAACGTTCTATGTCCGGAAGTCGAGAGGAGTCAACAGAGTTAAAGAAATTATTTACTGGGAATTAATGAAACGAAAATTACATCGAGATATAAGTGGAGATGTTACATAAGATAATACTTATTTCTAAACACACACAGCTCGCGAAATGACCGCGACAGTGAAGTCAGAGAAACGTAGGCTCAAAATGGTTCAAATGGCTCTAAGCACTATTGGACTTAACATCTGAGATCATCAGTCCCCTAGACTTAGAACTACTTAAACCTAACTAACGTAAGGATATCACACACATCCATGCCCGAGGCAGGATTCGAACCTGCGACCGCAGCAGCAGCGCGGTTCCGGACTGAAGCGCCTAGAACCGCTCGGCCACAGAGGCCGGCTAAACGTGGGCTCATTCAGAGGCTTAAGACACCCGTTCATCCCGTACGTCATTTGAGGTGATACGGTAGTGGGAAGGGGCAGGCGAGGGGGGAATGGGGTGAGCGGTCCAGTAGCACTCTCCATCACACTTTGTAAATCTGCTCGTGGGATATAGATGTGAATTTACTTCCTCCAATTATTTCCTAGTAAGTATATTACGTCCCCCAAGTACACAACGCACGGGTACTTCATCTCTGTACTCAGACCGTTTTTCACTTACAAATCCGTTTGTACACGGTCCAGACACATTAATGTGACCACCCCAACGCGTAATGACCACTCACAGACAGCACGTGGAAGCACCAATAGTGGGGTAAACAAAGCGTATCGGGGGATGCGGAAAATAGTGCAGTCGTTGTCGTAATGCGGAACCGGTGCGATCTGTCTGACTTCCAAAAGGGCATGAGCATTGGCTTGGCCAAGGCTAGAAGCATGTCTTAAACATCTAGGTTCGTAAACTGTTCCCTCGCTGCCATGGTTTAACTACACCGTGCACGGCAAAATGGCGCTATCCAAACCCGGCGCCGAAGGAGCCGTTTTGCACCACGGGCCTAGATGATACCAGTGAACGACTTCCGCGCAGGTGTGTTCGGGCGAATAGAGGAGCAACTAATGAACAGCTGACCACCCAGATGAACCAAGGGGCTACCAACAGTGTCTCCTCAATGATTGTTCAACGAACGTTCCTGCATAAGGGTGCCTGCACCAGGCGCCTAGTTCATGCATTCATGCTGGCGTGATGGCTACTGTTCATTGACGACGAAGGATGGAACTTGCACGCCAGTACTGCAAGTGGACGTCCAATGCGTGGCGACAAGTTAGCAAACACCCCCTGCAACAGTCGTCGGACTGGTCCAGACCGCAGGCATTCCCTGGATAATCTCATTCTGGAAAGCACAACGGATCAACACAAGTATGCATTGGAGACCATGTCCACGCCCGTATGCATTTTGTTTTTCTTCGGCACGATGGCATAGTTACCAGCAGGACAATGCACGCGTTCCACAAGTCGCAGTGTACGTGCGCGGTTCGAAGAGCACCAGGACAAGTTTCCCATATTTCCCTGGCCACCAGACCCACAGGATGTTAAGCAAAATCTGGAATCTGTGGGACCACCTCGGTGGGGCTTCTCGGGCCAAGAATCCACAACTGTGAAACGTAGCGCACCTGGCCGCGGCACTGGAGTCGACTCGGCTCCGCATCCCAGGCGGTACCATCCAGAACCCACTGACTCTCTTCCTGCACGTTCGTGCTGCAAAAGGTGGTCGTTCAGGATTTTGACAGGTGGTCACATTTACGTATTTTATTTTTTATTTCGTCGTATGTCTAGGGCCCCCCGTCAGGCAGGCCGTTCGCCGAGTGCCGGTCTTTCAATTTGACGCCACCTGCAGTCGATGAGGATGAAAGGATGAGGACAACACAACATGCAGTCCCTCGGCGGAGAAAATTCTCCAACCCAGCCTGGAATCGAACACGGGCCCAGAAGATTGACAATCCGTCACGCGACCATTCAGCTAGCGTGGGCGGACCGGTGTTCACATTAACGTAACTGGACTTTGTAAGCATGAATAGGTTAAAAATATCGTCTATGCCTGAATAGATAAAAGTCAGATATACCTTCTAACAATTCTTACTTCAAGTCCCTCAGTTTTCCCATTGATGTAGCTCGTTTGTAGGTACGTGCAGTGTCACGAAGTTTTTTTTTCTTTTTGCACAGCCTAGGCCGTTTTTCGCGTCCTTTCTTCCATCCCTCTGGTGCACAAGCATTGCACAGTATTCTTCAGTTACTGTATTGTCCTTTGCGAGATACTCAGTATGAAGCATTAGTTCTGCATCCCGGGAAACACTAGTCATAAAATTTCGGAAAGGTGAAATCTACTCCACCTTCATTGGTGCTTGGCCTCTGGGATTCACCAACAACTGTCATAATTGTTTCGTTTCTGGCGTGAAGTGGTCAATGCAAATAGCAAGTTGGCGCACAATGTCACTGTGATTCTTTTATAGTGATTTTAGTAATCGTAAAAAATTTGCATTTGCACTTGCTTTTGGTCAACGTTAAACAAATGTGTCAACCGTCTTGAACAAATGTTTCACATAGTTACTTATTCATGGAGAATGTACTGTTGTATTTCTCCTGGTATGACGCACCCCTCGTGATGACTGGGTGTTGTGTGATGTCCTTAGGTTAGTTAGGTTTAAGTAGTTCTAAGTTCTAGGGGACTGATGACCATAGATGTTAAGTCCCATAGTGCTCAGAGCCATATGACGCACCCTCACACATATACCGAAAATAATCTGTCACTACTACTACATTTGACAGTTTCTCGATGTTATCGTCCGTAGTTCCAGAGCGAGTTGGCGCACTGGTTAAGCACACTGGAGTCGCATTGAGAAGGATGACGGTTCAAATCCCTATCCGGTTTTCCGAGATTTCGCTAAGTAGCTTAAAGCTGATTTTGTTCCTCATATTTCGCCCAATGCGAGCTTGTGCTCCGTCTCTGATGACGTCGCCGTGGACGAGAATTTGAACCCATCTTCCTTCCTTCCTTCGTTGTTGCCGTTATGGGACGTCCATCACCTGAATCAACTTCGAGAGAAATGTTAACGAACTGAATTCACTTGTTTTTATTTTACTTTTTTTAAAAAGGAAAGGATACGCTTCTTATAAGCCTTCAGTCAACTTCGTACGATTTTTCGTGGGTGACAAACCGCCGAAAACAGAATTTTATGACCGTACGATATTTCAGTTTATAGTCTTGAACGAAAAATATAAGATAAAATAATTTTAAAAATCCTCACAAAGTAAACCATTTGGATGAACAAATCTTTACCAAAGTGCAAGTTTATAGATTGCCTTTCTTCCACTCACAGCACTCGTAATAAAGGCAGCACTAATTATAGTCATCTACGGCAGTTACTGACGATATTTTCAACGATTTGGAGTAAGGTAATAGTATAGGTGAATTACTGCTTTGTTGACCAAGTTCATTAGATAATACAGATGTTAATTTTGTTAAATTTGGTCGGAAATTTGTCAGACTGTCTCCAGTTTTCACAGTAATGTAAAACAGCAACTGGGCCTGGCTTTATCGAAAAACTAGTTCAAGGACCCCACGAAAATCCTCTGTGATAACAGCTGGATGAGAATTTGGAAACTATTCCTCAGTGCTCCGAGTCGTAATTAACTGAAAAGATGGGTCACCTGTCAAGACCTTACGGAAGTTTATAGTAATTTTTGATCTCGCCGCAAACGCTGCAGGCGAATGAAGCAGACTTATTATGCTGGCAACGGCGAAGAGGAGAGCAACATGCACCTGGCACACTGTTCAGATGTGAATAAGAGTTTCGCTAGTATTGCCCTAAGCTTTGCTTTGTGACCGCCAAGTTCTTTGTCTTCACATTGCACTGCCGACAACAGAAAGCACGAGCGTTTTGTAATCTTTTTACTTAACGTTGTAAAATGTGTGTTTGTGTGTGTGTGTGTGTGTGTGTGTGTGTGTGTGTTTGAGAGACATATACGGAGAGAAAGAGAGAGAGAGAGAGAGAGAAACTTAAGGCACGAGTAAAAAGCGGGACAAACAAAGAAGAAGGAGGAGGAGGAGGAGGAGGAGGAGGAGTAGAAGAGCCCCCAAGCGAGTGAACTTGATATTACTGTATAAAATAAGACATTTTAGCAAAGCTGCCCGCCGAGCACTCTCGTATCTGCTTCTTCGGCTGCTTTCAATTGATGACATATCGACGTACTCACAAGGGGAGGCCACGACGTTGGGATGACGGATTTACTGCAAACTTTGTACACATTTAGTAGGCCATTAAAACATAGCGTGTAAGTAGTAAGGTGCACTAGTCTGGCAATTCCGAGAAAATCGCAAGAGAAGTTTTACTCCTCTTTTATGTGCCTTACGTAAATGTGCATAGTGCCGGACGTTTGAGTTCATGGTGGTCACGTGGTTTGCGTTCGAGCTTCGCAAGACGAACGTATGTGAGGCGACGGTTCGACTCCAGCTCATACTTAATTTTTAATCTATATATTTTTCATTTGTGGTCATATATGGTTTGTATCCAAACTATCGGAAGAAAGAGAAATTTTGCAAAATATCAACGAGGTGTGTTTCCCCTCAGAAGCTTAACATTCCCTGTATTCATTTTACATCTAGATCCATACTCCGCAAGCCACGTGACGGCGTGTGGCGGAGGGTACATTGAGTACCTCTATCGGTTCTCTCTTCTATTCCAGTCTCGTATTGTTCGTGAAAAGAAACATTGCCGTTACGCCTCTGTTTTGGTTCTAATCTCTGATTTTATCCTCATGGTCTCTTCGCGAGATATACGTAGGAGGGAGCAATGTACTGCTTGACTCCTCGGTGAAGGTATGTTCTCGAAACTTCAACAAAATCCCGTACCGAGCTACTGAGCGTCTCTCTTGCAGAATCTTCCACTGGAGTTTATCTATCATCTCCGTAACGCTTTCGTGATTACTAAATGATCCTGAAACGAAGTGCGCTGCTTTCCGTTGGATCTTCTCTATCTCTTCTATCAACCCTATCTAGTACGGATCCCACACCGGTGAGCAGTATTCAAACACTGGGCGAACAAGTGCACTGTAACCTACTTCCTTTGTTTTCGGACTGCATTTCCTTGGGATTCTTCCAATGAATCTCATTTTGGCATCTGCTTTACCGACGATTAATTTTATATGGTCATTTCATTTTAAATCACTCCTAATGCCTGTTGCCAGATAATTTATGGAATTAACTGCTTCCAGTTGCTGACCTGCTATATTGTAACTAAATGATAAAGGATTTTTCTTTCTATGTATTCGCAGCACATTACACTTGTCTACAATGAGATTCAATTACCATTCCCTGCACCATGCGTCAATTCTTTGCGGATCCTCCTGCATTTCAGTACAATTTTCCATTGTTACAACCTCTCGATATGCTGCAGCAGCATCCGCAAAAGCCTCAGTGAACTTCCGATGTTATCCACAAGATTATTTATATATATATATATTGTGAATAGCAACGGTCCTACGACACTCCCCTGCGGCACACGTGAAATCATTCTTACTTCGGAAGACTTCTCCCCATTGAAAATGACATGCTGCGTTCTGTTATCTAGGAACTCTTCAATCCAATCACACATTGGTCTGATAGCCCATATACTCTTACTTTGTTCATTGTATGAAACGCCTTGCGGAAGTCAAGAAACACGGCATCTACCTGGGAACCCGTGTTAGATAGATTCCGTTTCAGTTTGTTTTCCATGATAGTAAGACAGACACAATCCTGCATCGTGTGATGTCGAGAGCACATCCGACAAGCAGTTGTACATTACTCTTGTGGCCTGGCACGTTGTCACTTATACTACATTACTGAATGTCATTCGCATCATTATTTATCGAGGTCTGACTAGGGCTTTCAAAACCTGTCCCGCGTCTTTGAAAATTTAATTAAAAATAGTTTACAGTCAAATAACATAAGAAATTCACTACAGCTTCATGAAAAAATATTGATTAAAAATTAACTGTTAGCGGGATTCGAACCAACACCTCGTCCACGATCCCCTTCTTAGAGCCGTCAACTTCGCACAGGTACATTAGTTACGTGACAAACGCGTAAAACTTCTCTTTCGATTTTCTCCGAATTGCCAGAGTAGTGCACCTTGCTACTTCCACATTTTGTTGTTTTAATGGCTTACTGAACGTCTACAAAGATTGAAGTAAATTCGTGATCCCAACGTCGTGGCCTCCCCTCTTCAGAAGAAAGAGGCCGACTTTCAGGTTGATTAAAGCTTTTCAGACGTACCCAGAAGTTGTTTCACTTTTTAAATGGAGCGATTTCGTACCTATAAATACGGTTTATAAGAACCAGTACCCAAAGGTAACTAGTAAACCCCACCACGATATACTACAGTTGCTTCCCGTGACCGTTATCGGAAACACGTGGCGACATTACGGTGAATAAAAAACATATCCCTTTCTTCGACTGCTGTATACACTGCTCAAGTCCGAATAGCTTTACGAGCTAGTTGTCTGGTCGTTAAAAAAGCAGAGGACATTCTGATATGCTACAGGCGCGCAGGTAAATACACGAGACGACCGAGGCGCCCATACTCCTGTTGCAGTAATATTGTGGTCGACTTAGTCTGTACTTACAAAGGCAAATATATCGCGTCAATACACAGTCGACCTTATTTTAAACATGTTTCTGTTATTCATAAACAACTTTAGCTTTTATCAATAATAAAAGGAAACTCTTGCCTTTGATCATGATGAAAAACTCTCTATTGAGTACAAAATAAAAACTACAACTATATAAACTTTTTAAGTTTGTGCTTGTAAACTGTACTTGCATCAAAATTGTTATAATTGCTTTGTTACCTAAAAGGGCAGAAACTACGCAATCAACTAATTTTTATTACTCATAAAATGCAATTCATGTTCTGTAAGAATGCAAAATACACAATGGACTAACACTGAATGAAGTGCGATTCTAATTACGTGCAAAACCAAACAAACATAAAAACGAAGAGAAGTCGCTGGCTCCCTGTCTCTCTCTTACACATTCATTTATGTTTCTGTCCCAACCAGTGCTATCAGTACTTCCGGTAATCCTAACATTTACTAAGGCAATTATGTACTATACCATAACTACAAAACCGTAGTTTTGGTAGAGTGTAACTCTAGTAGAATCATATGCATTGGAAGACGAAACTTTAGACAGTCAATTATGCTTCGATCACGGCATTATGACCATAAAACAACAGTCAAAATAATACAAGTACCGGCCCTGAAAGCTTGTATTCTATTGTTAAGACGAATAGCTTCACTCTGTTGATAATTGTCAGTTCCAGTGGTCTAAACGAATTTCCGAATACGCTACAGACTCCTACCCCAAGATAACACCATAACAGTGAGCAATATTAACTATAGACTGACAGTTCATTTGTTCACGCTTCAGATTTGTTATCACAACTCCAGCTGCAGTTGATAGTAAAAGAGATATTCACAAATATATTATTAATTGAAAAATGAACAGTGTTATCCACTATTGAATCTAACTGTGGCACAGGGAATGAACTAAACAATTACAAAACCCGTTGACCATCTTTCAAATGCAGAGGTTGTTTCCGCTTAAAAACTTCTGCACCGTATAAGACTACTCGACTAAAAAAAAAAAAAAGGCTACCATAAATTTTAGTTTCTAAATCGTAAGTACAGGTCTGTAACTACGATTTACAAATTAATATTTACGTGTATTTAAACAGTAAATAACATTCCTTGTGTTTAACAGCCATAATAATAAAAAAACTACTGATGATGCTGCAACTGCTGTGAAACATGTCTGGGACAAAAAACAAAATTGTTTGTTAAAGGCGTACCCCACCCAAAGACATATATTATTGTTAAAGCAAACACAGACAAAAGAGCTTCAACCTCAAGATGATTAAACAGTTCTAATAAACAACGAAAAATATTGAAATTAATTATTCTATAGCAGCGCATACACAAAAGTAAACACATGCAGCATGCGGTTGATAAACCGATAGGCAAATACAAATTTCGAAGGCATCTAAATTAGTAGGAAATGTTAGTGAAATAATTCTAGGAAATTTCACACATAAACGTCGTTACTTTAGTTCGCTTTAAACATTTAATTTTATTTTTGATATCGCATTATTGTCGGTTTCTTAGATGAAACATACGTGGCGCACACGTTATTTGCTACAGAAAACACCTTACGTACTCGCGTAGGAGGACTTGTAAATTGAATGTGTTCCAAGATGTTCACGAAGATGCAAAGCTGGTACTTTTTGCCGATGATACAAGTATAGCTATCACACCCGACAGACAAGAATTAACTGGTGAAATTGTAGACGATGTTTTTCAGAAAATCATTAAGTGCTTCTCTGCAAATGGGCTCTCATTAAACTTTGACAAAACACAGCATATACAGTTCCACACAGTAAATGGAATGACCCCATTAATAAATATGGACTTCGATCAGAAATCGGTAGCTAAGGTAGAATATTCAAAATTTCTAGGTGTATGCATTGATGAGGGGTTGAACTGGGAAAAACACACTGAGGATCTGCTGAAACGTTTGAGTTCAGCTACTTATGCTATTAGGGTCATTGCAAATTTTGGCGATATACATATGAGTAAATTAGCTTACCACGCCTATTTTCATTCTCTGCTTTCGTATGGCATCATATTCTGGGGTAACTCATCATTGAGTAAAAGAGTGTTCATTGCACAAAAGCGTGTAATCAGAATAATTGCTGGAGCTCATCCAAGATCATCCTGCAGACACTTATTTAAAGAGCTAGAAATCTTCACTGTAGCCTCACAATATATATATTCACTTATGAAATTTGTTATTAACAATCCGAACGAATTCAAAAGTAATAGCAGTGTACATGGCTACAACACTAGGAGACAGGATGATCTTCACTACTCAAGGTTAAATCTAACTTTGGCTCAGAAGGGGGTAAATTATGCTGCTACAAAAGTCTTTGGTCACTTACCAAATAGCATCAAAAGTCTGACAGATAGCCTTACAGCATTTAAAAGAAAATTAAAAGAATTTCTTAATGGCCACTCCTTCTACTCATTAGATGAATTTTTGGATATAGTAAGTGGGTAATTTCCCAACCTACACCAAAAAAAGAAAAAATTATTGGTGTCATGTAATATTTTGTCTAATGTAATATCTTGTATAGACACCTTTTATTAACCTGACACGTTCCACATCATTACGAAGTGTCGTATTCATGATCTATGGAACGAGTATTAATCTAATCTAATCTAAACGTGTACCACGAACACACAATTCAAACACCAAAAATGCGCTGAAAAAGGCAGAAAGTGAATTTCCTTTTGGTAAAGATATACACCACAACTTTAGTTTCGGAGTGGCGGTAAATGTAAGTATGCGATCAGGTTACAGAATTAATTTACTTCGGACATAGATAGCAGAGTTCCGTATATATTGTTGACACTATGTTACTTTATACTGAATACGTACGTTCCATTTGCTTCCAGTTGGTTTATCCACGCACCAAGATATTCTGCCAACGAATTCTGCCTCGAGATGCTGTTAAATGATTTGAAATCACACGATATCGGATCCGGCTGCCCCGCGCTGCTGGCTGCCTTACGACTCTGGCTTTATCTAAAAACTGCCCTTTTCCTCCCAGGTTAGATTTCCGGCGGGGTCAGGGATTTTCTCTGCCTCGTGATGACTGGGTGTTGTGTGATGTCCTTAGGTTAGTTAGGTTTAAGTAGTTCTAAGTTATAGGGGACTGATGACCATAGTGCTCAGAGCCATTTGAACCATTTTTGCCCTTTTCCTGTCTAACTGCTATTTCTACATCCTATTCGTAGTGAAAAACAGCGAATACTCACTAAATAAATGTCATTCATTTCAACTGTTAGCGAGGTGGCACAGTGGTTAGCACGCTGGACTCGCATTCGGGAGGACGACGGTTCAAACCCGCGCCCGGACATCCTGCTTTAGGTTTTCCGTGTTCTCACTAAATCACTTGAGGAAGATGCCGGGATGGTTCCTTTCAAAGGGCACAGCCACCTTCCTTCCACATCCTCTGCTAATCCGATAAAGGAAAGATGACCTCGCTGTTTGATCCCCTCTCCCAGATCAACCATCCAACCACAAAAGTTCATCATCGCTCAACTTATGGCATGCTCGAAGTGCATATTGTGCGCCAAAGATATGCTAAGTAAAATAAGCTCCTTCATCTAGACAGGAAACAAAAGAACACAGAAAACATTTTCCAATTTTATCATTGCAATGTTACTCGCACATTTTCCTTTGTTGCTCTCCAAGTACGGCGAAACAATGCTATAAAAGCCCATGAGGACTAACGAACGTAAAACCCCAAATGTCATGTATAATAAAGCTGTATGTTTTCCTTTAATTGGCTCGATCAGTAATTTGATTTCTTGTTAGTAGATAATGGAGTATTATCTTCAGTAGGGCAGTGCATAGTAACCCAAGTATTGTTCACGCCAGAATGATAATTATCAGCTTCATTTTCATCAAGAAAAGATGGCGGGCCAAAATTCTCACCCATCAATAACATGATTTAAATTGTTGTGTCTGGGTAGGCGTGTCCGTGATCAGTACTAACAGAAAATCAGTTAATTACTGAAAATTAACTTCAATTGATTGGTTATCTACGTTTAAATGCATCAGTACATATTTCAGTGTGCATTAACATATTCGCTTATTGCCGCAAACAGTAAATTGATTTTGTTGTATTGAATCTTCCACTGCATTGAAGAACACAACGTTAAAACGCAGGCTCCCAGGGCTCAGGCTCTTGTCTGTAGGTATTGCAGCAAGCTGACCTTTACTGATCGCTGACGATTAAATGCGTTATTTGCAAACAACCTGTCTGGTTTTGACAGCAACGGCAATGGTGCTCGGAAAAGTTAAATTCTGTAGGACTTGTTTCCATCGGAAATTCTGACTGGGAAACTGAAACGGCAAATTCTAAATCAGGGCTGGCCATTATATTTCTCGAATGGCAAACGAACCGTGGAAATGAAGTGACCACGTTCTCTCTATATTTCAAAAGCTTCTGGCAAAACTTTCAGGTAAATTTCGCTATTAATGATGCTTTTCATTTAAGCTAGCACTTTTGCATTAAAACTTTTCTCGAAATACTGCGCACGAAGAAATAAACAATTGAGTATAGGTATTGCAGCAATGTTTTTTGTTACGTTTAACTTATCGCTGCTTGTAATACTATACGATACAAAAAAAATCTTTGATGAATGGACTGTTTCGATGTCTGCCTTAAATGGTTTAGAGAAACTGCAAGAAAGTATACACTATGTGATCAAAAGTATCCGGACACCTGGCTGAAAATGACTTAAAAGTTCGTGGCGCCCTCCATCGGTAATTCTGGAATTCAAAATGGTGTTGGCCCACCTTGAGCCTTGATGATAGCTCCCACTGTCGCAGGCATATTTTCAATCATGTGCTGGAAGGTTTCTTAGGGAATGGCAGCCTATTCTTCACGGATTGCTGCATGGAGGAGAGGTATCGATGTCGGTCGGCGAGGCCTGGCACGAAGTCGGCGTTCCAAAACATCCCAAAGGTATTCTATAGGATTCACGTCAGGACTCTGTACAGGTCAGTCCATTACAGGGATGTTACTGTTGTGTAATCGCTCCGCCACAGGCCGTGCATTATGCACAGGTGCTCAATCGAGTTGAAAGATGCAATCGCCATCCCCGAATTTCTCTTCAACAGTGGGAAGCAAGAAGGTGCTTAAAACATTAATGCAGGCCTGTGGTGTGATAGTGCCACGCAAAATAACAAGGGGTGCAAGACCCCTCCATGAAAAACACGATCACACCGTAACACAACCGCCTCCGAATTTTACTGTTGGCACTACACACGCTGGCAGATGACATTCACTGGGCATTCGCCATACCCACACCCTGCCATCTGGCCGCCACATTATGTACCGTGATTCGCCACTCCACACAACGTTTTTCTACTGTTCAGTCGTCCAATGTTTAGGCTCCTTACGCCAAGCGAGGCGTCGTTTGGCATTTACCAGCGTGATGTGTGGCTTACGAGCAGCCGCTCGACCATGAAATCCAAGTTTTCTCACCTTCCGCCTAACGGTCATAGTACTTGCAGTGGATCCTGATGCAGTTTGGAAATGCTGTGTGATGGTCTAGATAGATGTCTGCCTATTACACATTACGACCCTCTTCAACTGTTGGCGGTCTCAGTCAACAGATGAGGTCGGCCTGTACGCTTTTGTGCTGTACGTGTCCCTTCACGTTTCCACTTCACCATCACATCGGAAACAGTGGACCTAGGGATGTTTAGGAGTGTGGAGATCTCGCGTACAGAAGTATGACACAAGTGACACCCAATCACCTGACCACGTTCGAAGTCCGTGAGTTCCGCGGAGCGCACCATTCTGCTCTCTCACGATATCTAATGACTACTGAGGTCGCCGATATGGAGTAGCTGGCAGTGGGTGGCAGTACAATGCACCTAATATGAAAAACATATGTTTTTGGGGGTGTCTGGATACTTTTCATCATATAGTGTATCTCCACTTTCGGACTCAGAATGTAATCGGATTCTCCACAGCCTCTCATTCAATCACTTAGTTGTTTTGACTTGTAATACATAATTTGGAAGTCATATTTGACTTTGAAGATGCTAAATAGTGAATGTCTGGATAGATAAAGTGAGATTCTACACTTTTATTGAAAAAATATGGAATCTCTACTTTTTATTCTTGAATGTTTTTCAAATTAACATTCCCAAGAAATTAAGACAAAAACGACGCAGTGCAATCGGGCACTTGAAGCTTGATACTACAGGCGCATATTTAAAATTGTGTAGACCACATAATATAATGTTTAAAATGTAGCCGGTGGAGTAGCTGTGCGGTTCTAGGCGCTACAGTCTGGAGCCGAGCGACCGCTACGGTCTCAGGTTCGAATCTTGCCTCGGGCATGGATGTGTGTGATGTCCTTAGGTTAGTTAGGTTTAATTAGTTCTAAGTTATAGGCGACTGATGACCTCAGAAGTTAAGTCGCATAGTGCTCAGAGCCATTTGAACTATTTAAAATGTAGAAGTCACCAGCTGCAGTAATCCATGACTTACCAGTGACGTTAGATACACATCAAAATCTTCTTTTGAAGAAACTTCATATTTATGACTTTGATGGCACAAGTGGCGACGAGTTTACATCATATTTACATGACCTAGAGACCATTTTTCACAGCTCAGTCTGTTTGTGTAAAGTCTGACTTGGAAATAATCATTAACGTTTAGCCACAGGTGTCGCTACTATTACTTTTGTTTGTAAATGCTCTCCAATTGTACAGCGAAAGAACATAATAAATCTCTCGGCTGGCGGTGCAAATCAAGTAGGTGAAACTCACGTAGGGATTCGGTAATATGACCTAGGTTCGCTGCCAGGCCACATGGAGCGCTGCAAGTTTATCAGTTCATCATCTCGGTTTGGTATTGGGTGATTTAAAGTCTCTCATATTTGTTTCCGTTCTATAGTAAATGGAAGCTGCTTTCATCGCATTGTGTTCTTGATTACGGCTTCCTGTGTGTACTGGCCTCTTTAAATTACATTGTGAGTATGTTGTTCGTATTCTACTTGATTTTTGCTCGTATCCTTAATAATTGGTGAAGTAAACGATTCCGTACTTTTTTGTTTCGTATAAAACAGAAGCTGGTTTTGTCGCATAATGCTCTGAACTGCTAGAGTTAAATGCATTATAAACATATTGCTCATATTCTGCATTATTTTTGTTCGCATTCACTTTTCGTACTTTCTCGCGTTTGATGGAGAACTCCATGTTATCTGTTTTGAAAAAAATAGTATTTAACTTTATTACATATTGTCACGGTATGAGTATGTATTTCTGCGTTAAATGATGATGCTTATTGCCCCTGAGTTTGCTTTGTAGTGTCAGTTGCAGAGTTTGTAGTAAAAATATTCTACATCGAAATGCATGTTTGTACATAGGATTTTGTGGTATAGTGTGAAAGTACTTCCACCGTACTGGATGCTACTGCATTTAGTATACTGTATTTATAGCGAATTTACTAGTAAAGCCAGGAATGAAAGCATGGGAGTGTGTGTTATTTGTTTTTAAATCATAATTGGAAAGGAGAATGACAGTAGTACATTAATTTATGCTAAAATGTATTGTCCTTAGCACCTGTTAATAGCGTGTGAACTTATTTGCGTAACTGCTGTTGCGTTTTAGCATTTGCAGAGAAGAATGCCTCACTCACTAAGACTACAAAACGTACTTAGTGGCAAGAAGCAACACCACTCAAAGCAAAAATACGTATTTATTCCGTAACGAGATGTGATAAAGTTTAATGATAAACCTGTCAAAGGCTGCTAGAAAGGAGGTGACACCCGGATTCGTAAGCAGGAACTAATGTGCATGAATCCGCAGAAAACTGTGCGATGATACCAGCCCCTATCTTAGGTGAAGCAAAAACAAATATGGAATCATTTACTGCATAAAATATTACGAAACAAAGCAGAATACGAGCAATATATTCAAAATGCAATTCCAAGAGTGCAGTACAACGAGATATCTTAATCATGAACATAATGCGATGAAACCAACTTCAGTGTGATGTCATGTCAGATGATTTTGACCTGTGCTAAGGTACAATTATTTCCACTTGTTGGTGGTTCCACGGTCGACATTGCAATATTGTGTTTGGCAAATAAATAATTTTACAGTCAAAATGCGACATCATTTACAAAATTTTACGTGATGTGAGTCACAGTTACGAAAAGTTAATCTTAGATTTTGATTGACACATCTCGAAAGTATTACTTTGCAACGGCACAAAAACCTTTTGGTTTCCAAGCAGGTACTTTACTGGTAGACTATGGGGTCCATCCGTAAAGGGTAAATGGAAAAATTATCGTCTAAATGGCGTATTTTGAATTAAAAATATGGATTTACGTGCCATATTTTGCTCGTACTCAAAGTTCGCTGCCAGTACACTAGGAATGCTGTTTCCTGTTATGCTTCCGTATCATAATATGGACCTTCTACTTCTTATGTTTTGTTGTTCTGTGGTGCAAAAGTCTTAATAATATACGCCAGAGATGTGCCAGCAGAAGAAACATGTAAATGGAGTTTTCAGTAAAATGGTCGGTTATAAACGGACTACCATTTAACACAGAAAAAAATTGCAGTCCATACAATTAGGCTGTAGGCAGCTAACGGCAATCAAACGACTATTCAAGTTATGTTATGAGACTGGAGGTTTTAGTGCTTCCGAAGAGATACCATGCACACACTACTGAAAGTAACAAAGGCAGATAAATGCGAGGACCGTCGCACAGAAAGCTTAAAAGCTCATGTATCAAAGTTGCTAACAAGCATAATATACGGAAGACTGGAAAAGAAAACAGCGAGTCACTTAGAGGATGATCATTTGTGCTTTAGGAAAGACAGAGGCACCAGAGAGGTAGTTCTGACGTCCGTAACATATCGTTTCCGGACAGCACCTCTTTGCTCGTTCCTGTGATTATTGTGTTTGCCATAGAAAGATGTTTTTCTCTAGACTAGATGTATTGGGCAGATTTTTCCATAATCTTCATAAATGGGCACTGATCTGGGCTTACGAGGCCGGTTCAGAGGCGAGTTATTTCCCACGATGGCCGTTGTTTTCCAACACCCAACACCCGCTGTGTTTGTGACAGAAAGTACCATCGTACAGAAGCGCTTTAAGAGGGAGCAGCAAATGGCCGATGAAAATGTTTGCGTTCTGTCCTTGATTCTGATTGTTACATAATTTAGCACGGCGGTTTGGAGCCGGAGAAATTGACGAGTCGTCGCAGGGTACAGAAGCCGTCTGCCCACTGGAGTGGAGGAGGTGTTTTCGTAGCGTATGATACTTCGTGATCAACCGAGTTATTTCGTGCAGTACGAAAAACTGATAGGATTCGTAAGTGCACTTCTGGCGGTGGGCGTGGACTTTGGGGTGAGTCATTCAGGTTCCCTGTGTGTGTGTGTTGTCTCTTAGCTAGTGAACAGACACTCAATACACAAAGATTGTAGAGTGAAATACCTAGCTGGACGGAGGTGTTTATTGATCGGAACGGACTTGGCAAGTTTATCGCTGAATCCAATGAGTCTCACTTGTTTCCGTGCAAATTTGAGTGAGGTAATTTATTTGCAGCTTTTTTTGCCTGTCGATTTTGAACTCTATCGTATTACTGTTTTGCTGTCGTGGATATTATCGGCGGAAATTGCTAGCAGCCAGTTGGAGGCGGTGTATTAACTGTTAGCGGTAAACACATTCCACTCAAGTGGCTGAACCTCGGAATCTTACTGAGAGTAGATGGATAGCCACAAGGCTTGTAGTTATTGACCTTGGAGTAGTGAAAAGTTTAACCTTGTCTCGTGGGTCAAACTGAAGCTGGCGATCCTTATTTGGAGTGATTACATGGACACAGTAGTGCGTAGAATGAACCTATGCTCACTAATAAGCGTTTCTGAGAAAATCTGCAGAACAGAACATCGCCTAAATTATCTTGCACAGAGTACATGACGACCAAGAATGGCCGCAGCTGATAATTCACACTGTGCCACAGAATCTCTAAAGCACACACAAAAGGAACATTTCACATTGTCTTGATAATGGAGACAAGGCTTAAAAAATCTAGATACTTTCATAAGATATGTTGACCCAGAAAAAAGTGTCTGTCAATAAAAATGATGTAAGGTGTTTGAAGCTTTCAGAAAAATAGTCATGAGCTGTAGGGTAAGGTGGATAATCATATATATATATATATATATATATATATATATATATATATACATAGAAGCAATCTCCTCTCAAACCACAAGCTCGATTTCACCCAAATCTGGCACAGAAACAGCAGGCTTTACGAGTGTCTGCACTGTAGTGTTCATAAACTTCTAGCTCCAGTGTGAGTAGAGATTGGCAAAAACACATTTTTTCTAGTCCCCGAAGTGTAGGTTGCCCTGCAAAATAGACATGTTGTATGGGAACGGTATCAGCCTGCCACATTAATCTGCTTTGCGGGGCAGCTTTCATATCAGAGGCAAGAAATGGTTTTTCAGGCCCCAATATGTAGGCTGCTCTGCATGTCAGATATGTTGTGTTGGAGTAGTATCAGCTTGCTTTATCGATCTGCTTCGCCTGATGGCCTATACATCAGGGGCAAATAAATTATTTTGAAGCCCCTGATATGTAGCCTGCCTTGCATGACAGGTATATTGTGGGGAGTACTAATGGTCTGCCTTATTAAACTGTATCACGTGCCAGCAAGCATGGCTGGGGACAGGTGAGTTGGTTAGACGAGGGGATGAACAGAGCGAGAGGGAAGGTTGGAGGGTATTGGTCAGTCAGAAATGGAAGAAGGGGAGATGGACGTGGAAAGGGAGAGGGGAGGAGGATATGGTCAGAGTGACAGAGAGGAAGATATGGTTAGAGAGGGGTGTTGGAGGAAATGGACAAAGAGAGGGGTAGGAGGAAATGAAGAGACAGAGAGTGAGTGGGGAGAAGAAGATAGATGGATGGAGGAGGGAGGATGAGGTGGATAGACAGAGGGGGGAAGAGGTGGACACAGAGCAGGAGGAGGTTTGTCAATATATGTGTTGAATGCATAAAATGGCGAAGCAGTGGGGAAAAGGCCAGTGTACAATATGAACAAGAACCAAGACGGAACAATAAGAATGAAAAGCCAAGATATAATCAACGACGAGAACTAGAGAGAGATTTAAGACTGGGATTAAATGTGAGAGTGAAAGGAAGTAAATGATAAAATTCGCTGATGACATTGTTAACCGCAGTGAAAGTGAGGAAGAATTACAGGATCTGTTGAATGGAATAAGTGCAGAATATGGACCGTGAATAAACCACAGAGAGATGAATTTATTGAGGAGTGGCAGAAATGAAACGGTAGATAAATTTAACATCGAAGCTGGGTACTACATAGTAGACGAAGTAAAAGAATACTGTTATCTTGAAAGCAAAGTGACACCTAAGGAAGGAACCAACTAGAATGTAAGAAGCAGAATAGCACAAGAAGAAGGATCTTCCTCGCAACAAAATTCTGCTTGTATCAAACATAAGCCTTAATTTCAAGCGAAATGTCTGAGAATCTATAACTGTGTGTAAGCGAATCATTGAATGTGGGAAAAACCAAAGAGATGATCAAACCATTTAAGATGTGGCGTTGCAGAAGGCTGTTGAATTCTGAGTGGACTAACTAGATGAGAAATTAGGCTATAGTACGCAGAACCTGCGAAGAAGGCAATATTTGAAAAAAACTTACTCGAAGAGACAGGATAACATGGTGTGCTTTAAGACATTGGGGAATAAGTGTGGCAGTGCTAAAGGAAGCTGTAGATGGTAAACCTGTAGGGAACGACAGTGACTGGAATATATCCAACAAATAATTGAGAACGTTGTTTGGTAGTTCTTCTCTGATAAGAAGAGATTGGCAGGAGAGGTCTCGTGGAGGCTCGCATGAAACCTGTCACAAGACATACCAACCAAGCCCAATCGGGATATCATCAAAAGTAAGTGCTAGACCTGTTTCTCTTGCTTCAATGCTCTTTTAGAACTAATAATGTCTCTGTTGGATCAGTGGTCTTTCACATTTCCATGGCTTTGTTAGCACATTTGGCAGGTAATGTACAATTATTGCTATTTGGATTAACAATAAAAATAATTTAGGGCATCTGATTTGAAACCAGTTAACTGTGATTTCAGATCTCCGTCTTTATCCTGCAAACCAGTAATGCTTAGGTGAGGTCTTAGTGACAACAAATCCTCTCTACACAATTCTGCTACACCGACTTACCTTACAGTTGGGGAAAGGGGGAAGTGACAATGGTACACAAAGTACCCTCCGCCACACACTGTAAGGTGGTTTACGGAGTGCAGATGCAGACTCAGATGCAGATGTCTAGACTAACGGACAAACCTGTTTAATGGTGTCAAAGTACAAAACGTAAATCATGTTTAGTTTGACAGAAGTCTTTTCAGGGGAAGAAGACAGAGGGCTTAAAGTATGTATACTCGGTACACTATGTAAAAATCGGTTCACGTTTTGTGAAGAAAGTATAGTGAATTACACTATTAGCTATGGTTCCACAACGTGAGGGTGCTGTGCGCTGTACCATCCAATCACGATTGTATACGGTATCAAGACCAATAAGCCAGTACACTGGACAGTTCACATCGATAAAAGTACGTACTTATGCGTTCGTCGCTACGCAACTCATAGTCACTCTTCGGTACTCTAGCTACAGGTTTGTCAGAATCATGAACAGACTGTATCGTCTCAAATTTCCTTCACCCAGGGCTTGGCTGCTACGCCAAAAGGGATGCCGAGCCACTATAGTGGCCGGCACGAAAATAGGGCTTCAAGGTCATCTCGCCGTTTTACAGCATTGCCGGTTTTTTTATAGTGATAATTTCAAATCGTCGTAAAAATTCAGAACATATTATTGGGCAACTCTGTTTTTAGTCTAGAATATGATGGAGTACTTTCCAAAAGAAAATTCTCACTAGCTGCTAGGGAAAAAAAATGGAAACTAACGTTACAAGAAATTTTGGAGGAAAATGTTTCACTTTAACCTGTGGTAGTAACAGAATCACTAATGTAATTGGACTGAAAGAAAAATATATCAACATTTCAAAGTTTACAGATGCATATGCTGCAGCTTTTATTTTGGGAACGTAAAAGTATTCTGAGATAAAAAATAAAATATTATAAGAGGTGTGAAACTGCCGACTGCGTAGCGAAAAATGTAGTTGCTGCTGTATTTTCGTTCTGTAGGACTGCGAAGAAACTTCCCGAGAGAAAGTTGTTAATAAAACTACAAAATTACTTATTGGTAACATTTCAGAATCATTATTGTATCGTATCACGTACAGAGGCAAATTACGTCCGCATTGCTCCATACGCAGCAGCGAGTCGTTGTAGGCCGGCGCCAAGACGTTTGTTCGGACGGCTCGCTTTAATATGACCGAGAATATTCCCTACTTCTCGAAAACATTTTACTGGCTGCTAATAAATATCCTTCGTCATTGCATCCATCACTCAAAACGCAAATATATGCTACACAAAAGTAATTGTAGTTATTTTGAAGCCAACATTTTCACTGAAGTCGAGCAAAATATTTGTTCGAAAGGTTTTGTGAAACCCAAGTTTTATCTAAATTTGCTGTAAGCCTATTATTCTCAGCACGCAATACGTGCTTGGTACACAAAAACCTCGTTCGCACTACTACAATGTCCCTGTCTTGTGTTACAAATTTCGTCCATCATTACAGTTTCTGAATTAAAAACCAAATAGGCGGAGAAGGCAGTGCATTGAAGTGACTGGCTAGAATAATCAATTTTATCACGGACATTACCCTATATTTCTCTAGCCATCGGATACTATCCTCTTTCATCCTGAAGTAATACAATTCTACATTCTAGCTTTTTCTATAAGTCGTCAAATATCATAGATTTCTATGCTCTTCTCTGAGAATCAGAATAGGTTTTGGGACTGTTCTGATATTACTGCACTGTTTATAAATACAGTCGACACAGAAGCACCACAAAGTTTTGTCATTTTATGAACTGCATGTACCCTTACTACGAAACAGCCAGTAAATCCTTCTTTGAAAAAAAGGAGTTAAATTTCGAATGTACAAGTAAACCGAATGCAGTAAGATTATATCCTAATGTAAAGACATTCGATACAGGTTTTTAGGAAAAACTGTTGTTAATTAATGCAGAATTGACAATCTTATTTTAATTGACAGTTACTGTCGAGTAAACTAGTCACCACCACTTGCGATAAATTTATCAGACGTCTACTGTAAGGGAAAAACATTCGCAGTATGTCCTCTATAACGGAAATGAATAGAAAAACTTTTAAATCAAGTCAGCTTTTTACATTGACGGCACATACCTAAACTGAAGGATCTTCTGGCTCCGTGTCTTCAGATTCACTGTCGCTTGTTTCAGCCAGGTGTATCATCACAGATTCCACTACGGCGTCTCTTAAACCATGGTTCAAGAAATCAGTTTATTGCAATGCTTCTGCGTGTTTTACGCATGTCTCCCAGTCCTGCTGAGTAACATTGTCAAGAACTTCGTGTGTTAGCTTCTCGACATAGCAAGTTTGAAAGTAGTATTTCCTTTCGCTAATTCTCGCTTTACTCGGGCCCATATCAGTTCAGTGGTATTATACTGGCAGTGATACGGTGATAGACGTACCACTTTTGGTGTCCCATTTCGTTTGCCACTTGATCTAATTCGCAAGTTTTTTTGGCACCTACGATTTCTTCCTTAGACAGGAGTTCATCCTCCGTTTCATCGACTGAAAATGAAACATTCTTTCTCTTTAACCACTTCATAATATCTGCCTTGCGTCAGTTTGAACGTGGCAGCTTTTCTATCTGAATGGAGTGGTAGCTAAATGGTTCAAATGGCTCTGAGCACTATGGGACTTAACATCTATGGTCATCAGTCCCCTAGAACTTAGAACTACTTAAACCTAACTAACCTAAGGACAGCACACAACACCCAGTCATCACGAGGCAGAGAAAAATCCCTGACCCCGCCGGGAATCGAACCCGGGAACCCGGGCGTGGGAAGCGAGAACGCTACCGCACGACCACGAGCTGCGGGCAGGAGTGGTAGCTGGATTTATCCATCACGATAATTGACCCTTCTTCCAGGGCAGACAGCAGTCGATTAAACCAATTCTTAAAAATTTCTCCATTCATTTCTGAATGGTAATCGGTTTGGCAAGAACTTTTCCCACCACTGAAAACAAGTTAGGGCTCTGGTACGAAGCCTGTGGTTAATGAACCAACGTGGGTGATGATGCCTCTACCACTAGGCGCTTTCAAACCGCCGTTTCCTTTGGAGTCGTGCCAAGTTTAATCCAAGTACACTACAGGCCTGGTGTCTTCAGCACGCAAGAAGTGTATTGTACGCAAAAACTTCGCACTTATTGCTGTAATGTCTCTACGTCCCATTACGAAACTCCGTTCATCATTACACTTCTTGAATCGGAAACCGAGGGAGCGGAGAAGACGAAGAACGAAGGCCTCTGAGCCCGAGTAATTAATTTTTTCACGGAGGTCGGCCTGTATTTTTTTAGCCGTTGGATAATCTCCTCTGTCGTAATATCCAAGTACAATTCTAAGCACGAGCTCTTTGTTAAAATCGTCGAAGTCAGTTGATTTCCGTTCACGTTAGTATCCCTTTCTTGGAGAATCGAAACACTCATTCATGTCTGGAGATCCTGCCAATGACACAGATTTGCTAATACAATTGACTTGGAGATACCACACGCTTTAGCAATATGTTTATGAATTGGCGCAAAATTTAAGTTATTCCTCGCTTCTTCATTGTCGGCCAGATCAGTAAAAAATTTGAGTACATTCGGTATGACAATTTTCGATTGTTTACGAATGACTTTCCGCCCTTTACGCACACCGACCGGAGGAGTACTACAAGTAGGCCGTTGCTCCTGCATTGTTGTTCACCACCGAACACACGTCAAAGCATCTTTCTAAAGACAGTAAGACACTGAGATCAGACTTGAACACTCGATATAGCACGGTAACACTGAGCTCTCAGCTGCTCTGGCCTACAGATTACAGAAAACTAAAGGACCGGTAAATCCTGTGTGTGTATATTGCTTATTTCTTACGTGCGAGCCTCTGAACGTGATCTGACTAATACCTGCCAGACGGGATGGTGACCCAGCCTAACATTGTTGGACATTGCATTTTCGGTACGTACTTTCCCTTGATACGCTGCCCCTGTCTAAAACCCCTCATTTCTCATAAGTAAGGCGTTTAGCACTGTTGTAGAACTAAGTAACCAACAGAAGCTGGGCTGACAGCGAAGGGCAGGAGGGAGAGAGTGCCGGTTTAACGAGCGAGGGCTGTCAGAACTCCTTTTAAGAAAAGCCATAAAAGCGGCCGTTAGCGGCTTCCCGTACACAGCGGAGCAGCGGTGAATCCCGGCAAAGCCAAATGTGACGACGCACTCGCCTCTGTAGGCACTTCGCCCCCCTCCCTATCCCTCCTTGTCCTGCAGCCATTCCGTGAATCGTGAAAGCAAGTAAGAGTCCTGTGGTTTTTCTCCGCACTGGCTGAACCTGCCTTGAATGGCATCCACAACGTTACGGACACATCTGTTGTTCGAACGAGTCATATCTATTCAATGACCAACCGAAGCGAGCCTTAATATAACTGAACTAACTTATTGAACAGGCTGATACCTTTAGAAATATCAATATGAAGTTATTGCGAATACATTTGTTGAAACACCAAGTATATCATCTATCTTTTTATGCTAACGTGAACTTTGTCCTTAGCTCGTATTTGTCAACATGACTTCTGTGAAATTCGACAGATGAAGCTGGCATAAATGATTCTCCTTTAATGATAAGCATCAGAGAAATCACATTTCTTTGAAGAAAGAAATAGTGGCGCAATTGTAAACTGAACTCTAAACCAGTGGGAATGTGGTACCACTTGTTCGTGTCAATGCAGCCATATGCATTGGTAATAACTGTCTAAACGTGGAATAACTAGATCGTTCAGTCTTCGTCTGAGCAGACCCATTCGTCTTGCTGTAGTCTAACTTGATGTCGATACGGTCTCATTTCTTTATAGATAGTGAGTTCAATTTTGGAGATTTGATCTGTTGAAAAAAAGAGAATCGTTAATCTTCTAACTGATTTGATGCGGCCCGCCACGAATTCCTCTCCCATGCCAACGCTTTCATCTCAGAATTGCACTTGAATCCTACGACCTGAATTACTTGTCTGGTGTATTCCAGTCTTTGTCTTCCTCTATAGTTTTTACCTCTACAGCTCCCTCCAGTACAGTGGAAATTATTCCCTGGTGTCTTAAAAAAAGTCCTGTCATCCTGTCCCGGCCGCGCGGAATTGCGCGGCCCCTCCCATCGGAGGTTTGAGTCCTCCCTCGGGCATGGGTGTGTGTGTTGTCCTTAGCGTAAGTTACTTTAAGTAGTGTGTAAGTCTAGGGACCGATGACGTCAACAGTTTGGTCCCTTAGGAATTCACACACATTTGAACATCCTGCCCCTTCTACCTCTCAGTGTCTTCCACACATTCCTTTCCTCGCCAACACTGTAGAGAGCGTCTTCATTCCTTACCTTTTCAGTCCACCTAATTTTCAGCATTCTGAGGCACTAACTTTCAGATGCTTCTATTCTCTTCTGTTGCTGTTTTTCCACAGTCCACATCTCACTACCATACAATGCTGTTTTCCAGACGTCATTCACAGAAACTACTTCCTCAAACTGAGTCCTATGTTTGATAGTAGTAGAGTTCTCTTGGCCAGGAATGCCCTTATTGCCAGTGCTAGGTTGTTTTTTATGTCTTCCTTGCTCCGTTCATCGTGGCTTATATTGCTCCCTAGGTTGCAGATTTCCTTAACTTCATCTGATTTGTAATCATCAGTAGTGAAGTTTCTCGCTGTTCTCATTTGTGCTACTTCTCATTACTTTCCTGTTTCTCCGGTTTTCTCTCTGTGTATTTGTTTAATAGTTACCATTTGCCTGCATCCCTAAGTTTTACTTGTAGTGGCTCTTTGGTAATTCGTTGTACGTTTCTATATAAGTGGCTCTTCCGCTCACAATAAAGAGTTAAGTGTTCCGGAGATCGGTATTCCTCTCATGGACAGTAGCCGATGTCGGTAAGAAAAATGTTTTACATAACACCAGCTAATATGAGGAGCATAAGATGATGTGTGGTTTTCATTTTTGGAAAGGAGTTTGGGTTTACATGAGGTGCTGTATGCTGAGAAGATTTCTTGCTCGTTACTCCACACATCAAAAAAAGTTTTGCATCGCCTCGGTTCTGAGAGTTCCGTAACCTGTACAGAAAATTGGAATGGAGATCAACATTAACATCATTTCCGCCCTTTTTATTGCTCATGAAAAGCAAACATTGCATGTTGTTCCACCATACAGTGAGACCTTTTGAGGTTGTGGTCCAGATTGCTGTACACACCGATACTTCTAATACCCAGTAGCACGCCTCTTGCAGTGATCCATGCCTGTATTCGAAGTAACAAGTTCATCAAAGCACTGTTGGTCCAGATTGTCCAATACCTCAACGAAAATTCAGCGTAGATCCCTCAGAGTGGTTAGTGGGTCACGTCGTCCATAAACAGCGCTTCCCAATCTGTCCCAGGCATGTTCGATAGGTTGATGTCTGGAGAACATGCTGGCCATTCTAGTCGAGCGATGTCGTTACCCTGAAGGAAGCCATCCACAAAATGTGCACGATGGGGGCGCAAATTGTCGTCCATGAGGACGAATGCCTCGCCAATATGCTGCCGATATGATTTCACTATCGGTCGGAGAATGGCAGTCACGTATCGTACAGCCGTTACGGCGCCTTCCATTACCACCAGCGGCTTACGTCGGCCCCACATAATGCCACCCCAAAACAGAAGGGATCCTCCACCTTGCTGCACTCTCTGGACAGTGTGTTTAACTTGTACGACGATTGTCTGGTTGAAGGCATATGCGACACTCATCGGTGAAGAGAACTTGATGCCAATCCTGAGCGGTCCATTCGGCCTGTTGTTGAGCCCATCTGTACCGCGCTGCATATTGTCGTGGTTACAAAGATGAACTTCGCCATGGACGTCGGAAGTAAAGTTGCGCATTATGCAGCCTACTGCGCACAGTTTGAGTCGTAACACGACGTCCTATGGCTGCGCGAAAAGCATTAATCAAAATAGTGGCGTCCCTGTCAGGATTCCTCTGAGCCGTAATCCGTAGGTAGCGGTCATCCACTGCAGTAGTAGCCCTTGGGCGGCCTGCGCGAGTCATGTCATCGACATTTGCTGTGTTTCTGTATCTCCTCTATGTCCGAACAACATCGCTTTGGTTCACTCCAAGACGCCTGAACACTTCCCTTGCTGAAAGCCCTTCCTGGCACAAAGTAACAATGCGGACGCGATCGAAACGCGGTATTGACCGTCTAGGCACGGTTAAGCTACAGACAACACGAGCCGTGTACCTCCTTCGTGGTGGAATGGCTGGAACTGATCGGCTGTCGGACCCCCTCCGTCTAAATAGGCCTCATGCATGGTTGTTTACATCTTTGGGTGGGTTTAGTGACATCTGTGAACAGTAAAAGGGACTGTCTCTGTGATACAATACCCACAACCAGCGTCTATCTTCAGGAGTTGTGGGAACCGGGGTGATGCAAAACTTTTTTGGAGTGTGTATTTTGTACTGCTCGCGATGCGGCCATTCGCCCCGAGCGCGCAGCGCAGTCCCTGACGGCGCGCCTCGTTGTGTGTGCAGCGGGCGCGGCGCCGTCGGTGTGCCTGCGACGGAGCCAGAGCGACCGGCAGGTGGCAGGCGGCCCGCCGGGGCCCGGCGCGGCGCCCTTCACGGACACGATGCGCCTCCGCCAGCGGCAGCGCCACGCAGCCGCCGCCGCCGCCGCCGCCGCCTCGCGGCCCGACCCGCGCGGCCTCTGGGGGCGGCAGCCGTCGCTGTCGCCGTCGCAGAGCCGCCAGCGGCTGCTGAGCCCGGCGCGCCAGCGGCCCCGCGAGCCGCCGCCCCCGCCGCCCCCGCTGCAGCAGCTGCAGCCGCCGCCGCCCGTGGCGCCCGGCCGCCAGCGGGGCCGCGTGCGCGCGCCGCCCCTCGGCCAGCTGCGGAGGCAGCTGCCGGCGCGGCCGCCCTCCATCTCGCTGTCCATGTCTACCGACGACCTCAGCTATGCGGCCGCCGGCCCGCGATCGCCGTCGCCCCTCTCCGAGCTGTGTCTGGACGTTCCCCAGGATCCCCGCTCCCTGCAGGTCAGTATCCTCTCGCCTTATGCCTTATACAACCGTCCGCGTCCACAACACCACCGACACTGTTCAACCCAAGTCGAATTAACAATGAATCGTCCCTGTGCCTTGGCTAATTTGAAACAGGATGTCCATGAGCTTGATTCTCCAGGCTATTACAACTTTCTCATCCTTGACACCCAAACGGACGCGTGGCTCCAACCTAAATCTCTTACTACATTTGGATATCAAATGGAACACCTTTCAGCCGTCTATTTCCAAACTTACATTATTTGGCTACCAGTTCGGCGATTTACTGCGCCACCTTCAGGCCCCTGATCGACGTGTAGGAAGATTCCACCTCGGTTCTGGTCAAAATACGGGCCAGCAATATTGGTTTTAGTAGATTTCTGCTTGCGATAGCGATCACTTGAAGGTCGGCAGCTGATGATTGTTTGTCGGCAGCTGATGGTTGAAGTGATCGCTGTAGCAAGCAGAAATCTGCTAATACCAATATTACTGGTCCCTGTTTTGAACAGAGCGAGGTGGCGCAGTGGCTAGCACACTGAACTCCCTTTCGGGAGGACGACGGTTCAATCCTGCGTTCGGCCATCCTGATTTAGGTTTTCCGTGATTTCCCTAAATCGCTCCAGGCAAATGCCGGGACGGTTCCTTTGAAAGGGCTCGGCCGACTTCCTTCCCCGTCCTTCCCTAATCCGATGAGACCGATGACCTCGCTGTCTGGTCTCCCTCCCCACACAACACAACTCAACCCCTGTTTTGACCAGAACCGAGATGGAATCTACCTACACGTTGGTCAGGGGCCTGAAGATGGCGTAGTAAATCGCCGAAACAGGTAGCCAAATAAAATATGTTTGGAAACTACACGGCTGAAAGGTATTTCGTTTGACATCCTGTATCGAACAGCCGAGTCCCGTAACCTTGGTTGAAAAGATGGACATAGAGACTGTTAATACATCTTTCTTGTTTTTGCATCATCTTAAAAAGTTAGATCCTTTCCTCCTCCTGGCTTTTATATGCTAAAATGTATGTATAAATGGAATTTCCTGTAAGCGAGAATAATTACGAGTACTTATTTTCGTTCGGGCTTTGACTCGTGTTCTGTTGTTTGATACTGCTAACCTCGTCAATATGCTATTGATAGGTAAAGTTACGCAGGGTGCCAGAAAAATGTATTCCATATTTTGAGAGGTGGTCATATGAACCAAAACAAGAAAAGAATTTCCAGTCAACATGGTCTCTAAAATACATACCGTAAGAGCTGTGAGTACTTGCTCTTCCTTGCTACTCTGAAACACTTCTGTTATACTGCAAGCTCTATGCTATTACGAACGGGAGGACGTGAAGTTCACTCCAAGCCCCCACCACGCCGTAGCGGAGAAATGAGAAAACTGCTCCCTAATTGGCGGGACGAATACGAATACTGACCTGTGATTTATAGCATATGAGAGACAACATAAGGAAATGAAGAACAAAATAAAAGGATGTTTTCTTCACTATTCCTATTAAGTAATTAGCTCTGTCATAAAATTATTCTACTTTCCAAATTTTTTGCATTACATATCCACCAAAAGACGGAAAGTTGTAAATAACTACTGACGAACGTAGGGTTCGTTCCTTACAAGTATGAGCGACAGTGCTTCAAGTTTTAGATTCAAGATCGTTCCATGAAACTTCTGAAGCAGCAAATAGTGATATTAGTTTATCATTCACTAAGTTTTTCACTTTCTGTTCTTGTTTGATATTTCTTGACGCATACTCTGCATCTGTCTCTTGCAGTTTTTTCAGTCTTTAATTTGTTTTTGCATGGCACAATTTTATCTACCTTACTTTCCCCAATTTTACCGTATTTTTCATTCATCTCGCCACGATTTGAATAACTGTAATCACAAATATTACTTAAACTAGCCACTTCATTTTCACATTTTTTCGGACATTAAGGATACAGAGTCCCTATGAACGCTATTTGCACCTGTTACGTCATTCTGTATGTGACATTTTATCGGATATTTGACATAGTGTACTAAGTGAAAACACAGAGTTAATCTGCAACTAGCGGCTTCAGTATGGGAGCGCTACACTAGCGCCACTGAGTGGTCTAGTTTTACTAAGTCTGCCATTCCTCCACAGACGTTCGGACACCTCACTGCAAGTGTTCTCAGCAGAGTTCAAGGCTCCTTAAAAGGCATGGCTGGACACATTCCATATTAGTGTCCACAAATAGGTGTCCGAATATTTTTGATCAGATAATGTACATTGACGGAATTAATGGCACTGAACTCTTGGAGGGTGCAATCGCTGATGATCCCGTTGTAATAGCCCATTGGAGCATAGTAGAAACCGGGTAGTTCACAACTCTTTGTAAGGTTTAGGTGGTTCCAGACAGACGTGAGGGACGCCGCACAGTAGTGAACAGCATAAAGCAGTCGTCACACGGGACGAGCCAGCTAATGTTGACCTGCACGCAGAGAGGGTATCCAACGTCACGGGACACAGCGCCATCGGCACGCGGACGTGATTTTGCGCTCTCAGCTCCGTCCCGCGGCAGTTATTGGCTCTATTTGGCTCGCAAACGAAACAGTTTGTTAGCTCTTCATGTTTTCTGGCTGTGGTACACATAAATCCGTGAACATGTCCAGTCATTAAGGAAATCGGCTTACAAATCAAAGAAAATCAGTTCTGACAGAGAGCGGATTTATATTTACCTAAGGGCAAGTATTATAAATGTTGTTGCTATTGCTTTCATAAGAAAGTCACACAACCTTTTAGAAAATCGAAAGGGAAAAACAAAAATTGGACGCAGCAGGACGCGTATCTTTGTACCTGACGATGCTGTTTCGCAACGTGGGGCCTCTGCTAAGAATGCTACGCTGAAGGTACGCAATTAGCGATCTTGTATTTTATGTTGCCGTCTTCTACCGGCTTTAATCGCCAAACAGTCATTAACTGACATTTAATTATAACAAATCCTAACAAGGAGGACACGTTTTTCATGCATCTTCAATATGCCATTTGCTTGAAGCGGTTTACTTGCATAACACGCTTGCTAAACGCGAAAATAACTAAATATGAAATTTCTTTAAGCACCAGTATGACGTTTCCCATCATTTTATTACAGCAAATCGTACCAGTAACGACTCTTTCTCGAGACATTCAATGTCGTGGTGATTAGATCATCATCACCTTCTTCTTCCTTTCAAGGATTAGGCTGTTCTCTGTTTCGAACTCACAGAAAAATCGTTCCCATCTTTTTCTAGGCCTTCGAATATATCGTTTCCCATTCGGTTTCTAGTTCAGGATCTTCTGAGGAATTCTGTGACCTAGCATTCTCATGAGGTGGTGTTTCCAATCTTCACGATATTTTTGAATTTTTTCATTCAAGCTCAAAATATTTAATTCTGTTCAAATATCTTCGTTTCTAACCATATCTCTTCTTGCGCAGCCGTTCGTCTTTCTTAGAAACCTCATCTCTGCTGATTGAATTTTATGCTCTTGTTTTTTTTTTGTGGTAACACCGGAACCGTCATTACTTTATAGAAGTTCATGATGGTTTCTTTTTGTACTTTCGGGCCAATGTTCTGCTAATGGTGCCACAGACAGCTTGGAATTTGTGTATTTTATTTTTCAATATCAGGGTTCAAATCAAAACTTGCAGCACAGGCTCGAAAAGAGCTTTGAGACACTTGTTCTAAACCTGAATTATACTAAACAATTTTTGATCTGACTGGATATTTTCTAGGGGACTGATGACCTCAGATGTTAAGTCCCATAGTGCTCAGAGCCATTTGAACCATTTTTGGATATTTTCCTCGCAACGCCATTATCTGTGTTTTGTTACTAGAAATTTTAAGTTGTACTTCTTGTAAATGTTGTTCAGCTGTATACTGATATTTGGAGGTCATCTTCATTCTTTTGAATAATAACGATGTCATCAGCAAACAAAAGTACTTTCAGGTATTCCTCGTTCGTTATCTTAATTCCCTTGTTTACTTTACATTTCCATTTGCGAAGAATGAAGTCAATGTAGATATTAAAAAAGATAGATGAAAATCCACATCCTTGTCCAACGCCTTGGTTAATAATTATTTCTTCTAGTCGAGCCCTACCTGTGTTTATTACATGCGAATAGTTTTGTAAAGTCTTTTCACTACCTCTACTTAGTGATAAGGATATCCACATTCAGACACAATCTTCCGTAGGCTATCACGGCTCACACGGTCAGAGGCCTTCTCAAGGTCGATAAAGGCCATATGGGTTTCCATATTAAATTCTCTGTGTTTTTCTATGATGTTTTTAATTACAAACACATTGTCTGTGCGTGAACGACCTAATCTAAATCCAGTTCGTTCTTCAGAAATAATAGCTTCAGTGATAGTCTTCATGCGGTTACTGATGACCTTTGAGTATAGTTCGTAGCCAGTGTTTAGAAGACTTATGCCACGATAATTTTACAGTTGTTACGTTTCCATGGGTATTGGATTTTGCACTTCGACCAACATTCATTTATTAATTGTAAAAGACTTGTATCTAGTGGTAAGCCTCCATATTTAATTACTTCTGCATTTATTCCATATATTCCCTTAGCTTTTCTGTTCTACATGCCTTTCAAAGCCTGTTGCAGTTCGTCCATGGATCTGCTTGTTCATTGTTCATACTCTGTCCAGTGTCATCTTCGTCCTTCTGTGAACACCACAAATACGTAAAAGATTTATCCATTCTTCATTGGGTATAATGTTTAGTGAGGCAGTGTCTGCTTTCCTCTCTTTGAGTACTTGATTTATTAACTCGCCTTCTTCGTTTGAAAATCCTCCATCATGAGACTTAACTTGCGCAGCGCTCGTAACACAGCCAGGGGATTATAAAATTAATGGCAAACTCACAAATAGCCTCGGATACAGGTGGTGCTTAGAAACAGAACATATTCATAGGGTGTAAGGGGCTTCTTCTGACCATGACAGATACAATATGGCATCTTGCTCTCTGACTGTGACGCCGTAGGGATGGAAATTTTTTATAAAGTATTGATATATATTGTAGCGATATTTATGAAGGCTATAGATGTTATAGAGAAAAAGTATCGATATTTTGATTTGATGTCACGAAAAATCGATATTACGAAATATCGATATTTTTGCCCCGTCCCTACATGTGATAGGTCCTGGGAGTGAAATAGTGTACTTACCATAAACATTTCAGATAGCAGGAGTCCATTTTCCATGAAATACTAGTGTAGTAACGTGTGTGACTTTAGTGCCGAGACTACGTTACTTTTACAGTGCGTCTATCTTTTCGTCATCCAGGCACTCAGGGCAGTTCTGCCTCATAATTGGGAGAAGGGAGTGGTAATTTCTGCCGTTCTCATACAGTTCTGTCACCAAACTTGTTCGTCTTGCACCTCGTACCTATCATTTACAATGGTAGAAATGACACACGGAAGTAAGGGTACAGTTATGGTCATATCTGGTGCTCATTTGTAGTATTGAATTCGAAATTAAATTAAGCTCATCGTAAGACTTTTACTGTCAGACTGCACGTATTGACAGTAGCTGGAATGGGCAAGAAATATGCCGATGAGAACTATAGTGGCTATGAGTCAAGAAAAGACAGACAACAAAAATCATAACTTTAGATCCTCAGTATTTAATATCGAATAATCGACGGATCCTTAACTTCTGTTCAGTGGCATATGTCGATATCGTAATGAAAAAATATAGATACCTCCACATAGCGATGTTTTTTGCCAAGTACGATGTAGGGAGCATTCTTGCTTCCTACTGTTTCTACTCCACGTGGCACGTTGCCGAAATATTGCGGAACATATTTTGTGTTTCACGTGAGGAAGGATCCCTCAATGTGAAATAGCAGGATGTGACACCAGTAAACTCTTAGAGTGCCAAGTCAATTCTTCCAATCCATATGTGGCATACAGCAAACCAGTGCTTAACAGTGTTGGTTAACAACAGTCTTGGTTGCAATTTTAGTTTTTTTAGTTTTCAACGACGAGTTTCGCCTTATTTGGGCATCTTCAGGTTATCTTAATTTGGTATTTCTTAGAAGAATCCTTTAGTCACTGTAGCCATTTTACTGAGTTTAACGAAGGCGATGTTGGCCTGATATATTCGACGATGCCCTTTGGCTACAATGACTAAAGGATTCTTCTAAGAAATACCAAATTAAGATAACCTGAAGATGCCTAAATAAGGCGAAACGCGTCGTTGAAAAATAAAAAACTAAAATTGCAACCAAGACTGTTTTTAACCAATACTGCCAAGTCAACATTAGTTAAATCGTCCAGTGTAAAGACGGCTTAAACAGAACGCTCAGCGCAGTATTCTGGTGAGCCGACAGCCTGGCGGGCTGGCCTCCGAGCCCGCTGTCCGTGGCCCGGCAGGCTGTTCTCAGCTCTCAGTCTATGCAGTCCGTCCGGTGTAAGCGCCGAGGACACGGGCTGGGCGTGCTGAAACCTCCACGAGACGGAGGCCTGACGAGTGCAGTGAGTGACCGGTTTTGACGCGCAGGTGCCTGGCTACGGGCGGCCCAACTCGTGGACGACGTCGGCGGAGGGCGGGCGCGCGGCGTACCGCCTGCTGAAGGAGCACCGCAACAGCGACCCGGGGCCCGGCCCGCGGGCCGCCCTAGCCGCCAGTGCAGCCGCCTCCGCCGCCGCCTCCGCCGCCCCCTCCGCCTCCTCGTCCACATCTTCCGAGGAGGACAGCGGCCGCGGGGGCCGGCTGCCGGCCACGCCCACCACGCCGCCCGCGCCGCTCGCCACCGAGCAGATGTTCGAAGACGACGGCGAGATGCCGCTTTTCATGCGCCGGCCGGACCCCGACGACTCGACGGCCGACGACTGCCTCGTGCCCTCCGTCGACGGAGACAGCGCCGGCGGCAAGGCGGGCCGCACCGTAGTCACCGTCGTGGCGCCGCCCTCTCCCAGCGTACACCGGCTACAGGTGAGGACTACCTTTGTTTCCTGTTACGGCGCTGGATATCTTCAAAAACGAATTAAAAACAGTCTTGACCGCACTAAAATACACTGAAGGAAAAAAGTCGCAACCCCAAAAAAATAGTTAACGTAGAGTTACGAAATTTCGAGAATACATTTGTCTATACAGGGTGGTCCATTGATCGTGACCGGGCCAAATATCTCACGAAATAAGAGTCAAACGAAAAAACTACAAAGACGAAACTTGTCTAGCTTGAAGGGGGAAACCAGATGGCACTATGGTTGACCCGCTAGATGGCGCTGCCATAGGTCAAACGGATATCATCTGCATTTTTTAAAATAGGAACCCTCATTTGTATTACATATTCGTGTAGTACGCAAAGAAATATGAATGTTTTAGTTAGACCACTTTTTTCGCTTTGTGGTAGATGGCGCTGTAATAGCCACAAACATACGGCTCACAATTTTAGACGAACAGTTGGTAACAGGTATGTTTTTTAAATTAAAGAACAGAACGTAGGTACGTTTGAACATTTTATTTCGGTTGTTCCAATGTGATACATGTACCTTTGTGAACTTATCATTTCTGAGAACGCATGCTGTTACAGTGTGATTACCTGTAAATACCACATTAATGCAATAAATGCTCAAAATGATGTTCGTCAACCACAATGCATTTGGCAGTACATGTAACGACATTCCTCTAAACTGCGAGTAGTTCGCCTTCCGTAATGTTCGCACATGCATTGACAATGCGCTGACGCATGTTGTTAGGCGATGTCGGTGGATCACGATAGCAAATATTCTTCAATTTTCCCCACAGAAAAAAATCCGGGGACGTCAGATCCGGTGAACGTGCGGGCCATGGTATAGTGCTTCGACGACCAATCCACCTGTCATGAAATATGCTGTTCAATACCGCTTCAACCGCACGCGAGCTATGTGCCGGTCATCCATCATGTTGGAAATACATCGCCATTCTGTCATGCAGTGAAACATCTTGTAGTAACATCGGCAGAACATTACGTAGGAAATCAGCATACATTTCACCATTTAGATTTCCATCGATGAAATGGGGGCCAGTTATCCTTCCTACAATAATGCCGCACCATACACTAACCCGCCAAGGTCGCTGATGTTCCACTTGTCGCAGCCATCGTGGATTTTCCGTTGCCCAATAGTGCATATTGTGCCGGTTTTCGCTACCGCCGTTGGTGAATGACGCTTCGTCGTTAAATAGAACGCGTGCAAAAAATCTGTCATCGTCCCGTAATTTCTCTTGTTCCCAGTGGCAGAACTGTGCACGACGTTCAAAGTCGTCGCCATGCAATTCCTGGTGCATAGAAATATGATACGAATGCAAAAGATATTGATATAGCATTCTCAACAACGACGTTTTTGAGCTTCCCGATTCTCGCGCAATTTGTCTGCTACTGATGTGCGGATTAACCGTGACAGCAACTAAAACACCTACTTGGGCATCATCATTTGTTGCAGGTCGTGGTTGACGTTTCAATGTGGCTGAACACTTCCTGTTTCTTTAAATAACGTAACTATCCAGCGAACGGTCCGGACTTTTGGATGATGTAGTCCAGGATACCGAGCAGCATTCATAGCACACGCCCGTTGGGCATTTTGATCACAATAGCCATACATCAACACGATATCGACCTTTTCCGCAGTTGGTAAACGGTCCATTTTAACACGGGTAATGTATCACGAACCAAATACCGCCCGCACTGGCGGAATGTTACGTGATACCACTTACTTATACGTCTGTGACTATTACAGCGCCATCTATCACAAAGCGAAAAAAGTGGTCTAACTATAACATTCATATTTCTTTACGTACTACACGAATATGTAATAAAAGTGAGGGTTCCTATTTTAAAAAATGCAGTTGATATCCGTTTGACCTATGGCAGCGCCATCTAGCGGGCCAACCATAGCGCCATCTGGTTTCCCCCTTCAAACTAGACGAGTTTCGTTCTGTGTAGTTTTTTCGTTTGACTTTAATTTCGTGAGATATTTGGTCCGGTCACTATCAATGAACCACCCTGTGTAACATATCTAAATGAAGAACATTGCAACACCACAGGTTAATGCAAGCGCGAGGTAAGCCATTGCAAATGTGAAATGCTGATACATTAATAACCGGTGTTACCGACAGAATGTTGCATGCAGGCATGCAAATGTGCATTCATTGTGTTGTGCAGATGCCGGAGGTTAGTTTGTAGGATGGAGTTCCATGCCTGTTGCACTTCGTCGGTCAATAAAGATCACGCTGGAGTTGTCCAATGATGTCCCACGCGTGCTCGATTGGAGACGGATCTGGTGATGGAGCGAGCCAAACCGATATGTCGACACTCTGTAGAGCATCTACATCTACATATCTACATATATACTCCGCTAGCCACCAAGCGGTGTGTGGCGGAGGGCACAATTCGCGTCAAAGTCATATTTCCTCCCCTCTGTTCCATTCGCGGACCGCACGAGGGAAAAACGACTGTCTGAACGCCTCAAAATGGTTCAAATGGCTCTGAGCACTACGGGACTTAACAGCTGTGGTCATCAGTCCCCTAGAACTTAGAACTACTTAAACCTAACTAACCTAAGGACATCACACACATCCATGCCCGAGGCAGGATTCGAACCTGCGACCGTAGCAGTTGCGCGGTTCCGGACTGCGCGCCTAGAACCGCGAGACCACCGCTGAACGCCTCAGTACGAGCTCTTATTTCCCTTATCTTTGAATGATGATCATTACGCGATTTGAAAGTTGTTGGTAATAATATATGCTCTAAATCCTCGGCGAAGATTGGATTTCGGAATTTAGTGAGCAACCCCTTCTGTTTAGCGCGTCGTCTATCTGCAAGTGTGTCCCACTTCAAACGTTCTATGAAATTTGTGACGCTCTCGCGATGGCTAAATGTACTAGTCACGAATCTTGCCGCTCTTCTTTGGACCTTCTCAAGCTCTTGAATCAGACCCAATTGGTAAGGGTCCCATACAGACGAACAATACTCTAAGACTGGACGAACTAACGTATTGTAAGCTGTTTCCTTTGTTGAAGGACTGCGTCGCTTCAGGATTCTACCAATAAACCGCAATCTAGAGTTCGCCTTATCCGTTACTTGTGTAATCTGATCATTCCATTTGAGATTATTTCGAATAGTCACACCCAGGTACTTGACTGATGTTACCGCTTCCAAAGACTAATCATTTATTTTGTACTCATACATTAATGGGGATTTTCGCCTTGTTATACGCAGTAGGTTACACTTACTAATATTGAGAGATGACTGCCAGTCATTACACGACGCATTTATTTTCTGCAAATCCTCATTGATGATACTACTTTGCTGTAGGCTACAGCATCATCGGCAAACAGTCTAAGGCCGCTGTCAATACCACCAACCAGATCGTTTATGTAAATCGTAAAAAGCAGAGGACCTATTACGCTGCCCTGGGGAACACCTGAAGTTACTCTTGTTTCTGTTGAAGTTACCCCGTTCAGGACGACATATTGCTCCCTGTCTGTTAGAAAACTTTCTATTCAACCGCATATGTCATCGGACAGACCGTAAGCGGGACTTTCTGGAGCAAACGACAGTGCGGAACTGAGTCGAACGCCTTTCGAAAGTTGAGAAATATGGCATCAGCCTGGGAGCCGGTGTCTAGAGCCTGTTGTATATCATTCACAAAGAGGGCCAGCTGTGTCTCGCATGACCGTTGTTTCCTGAAACCGTGCTGGTTTCTGCAGATGAGCTTCTCAGAGTCTAGAAAGGTCATTATCTATGAACACAAAATATGTTCCATGATTTCAAAACAAATCGATGTCAGTGAAATTGGCCGGTAATTATGTGCATCCGATTTTCTACCCTTTTTATAGATTGCTATGACCTGGGCCTTCTTCCAGTCCCGTGGAACTTTACGCCGTTCCAATGATCTCTGATAGATGACGGATAAGAATGGTGCTATATTTGTAGCATAGTCAACATAAAACCTTACGGGGATACCGTCTGGGCCAGATGCCTTTCTGGCGTCTAAGGATCTTAACTGTTTTACAATCCCAGATACAGTAAACACTATGTCAGCCATCCTTTCGTTTTTTCGATAATTTAATGGGGGAATGGTGCTGCAATCCTCTGTCGTAAACGAGTTTTTGAAAGCTAGGTTTAGAATTTCGGCCTTCTGTTTATCATGATCAGTTACATTACCCGTACTGTCAGCAAGAGAAGGTATTGAATTATTTTTAGCGTTCAGAGCATGTTGTGTTACAATAGCGGTATGTGAGCGAGCGTTATCCTGTTGGAAAACACCCCTGGAATGCTGTTCGTGAATGATAAAAGGTCGAATCGCCAGACTGCAGATCGCTAAAGCCGGATTTTCCTACGAGCACGTCAGGTTGCGTGGGATAACCACGAGAGTGTTTCTGCTGTCGTACAAAATCGCACCCCAGACCATAATTGCATGTGTCGTTCCTTTGTGTCTAGCACGCAAACAGTTTGGTGGCAGGCCCTGAACTGGGCTCCTTTTAACCAACATACAGCCATCATTGGCTCTAAGGCAGAACCAGCTTTCATCAGAAAACACAACAGATCTCCACTGCCCTCCAATGAGCTCTCACTTGACACCACTGAAGCCGCAGATGGCGATTGTTTGGGGTCAGTGGAATCTACACTACAGTGCCACTGGCTGGGAGCTGTCTTTGAAGTAACCAGTTTGTAACAGTTCGTTTGTCTCTGTGGTGCCAGCTCCTGCTCAGATTGTTACTGCAGAAGCAGTACGATGCTCCAGAGCCATCCGCCGAACACGACAGTCTTCCCTCTGGCTAGCACTAAGTCGTCGTCCCGAGCCTGCTCTTCTTGCGACCGTACATTCTCGTGATCACCGCTGCCATCAGTCACTTACAGTGACTAAATTCCAGCAAAGTCTTTCTGCAGTATCGAAGAAGAAACAACCAACTTCTCGTAGCCCTTTACACGAAATCGTTAAAATTCAATGAGGTGGAGATAACGGCGTCTGTTTCATCTTAAAGGCGCTCTTGACTATCGTCAACTCACCGCGTCCAACCTGAAAGGTAACTAACGCTCACTACCGTTACAGCGTGTATTTAAAGCAAACCTGATTTGTATCCTCATACCAGCGCTTCTGGTGCCACTGCCATGCGACTGGCGCGAAATTTGAATAGACATCAACTTTGAGATGTAGAAACACGCGTACCAACTTTCGTTTGTGTTGCGACTGCTTCTTGATGTTACGTTTTTTCACCGTCAGTGTATTTATTGGCAGTACTAACCGATTTCGAATAAAATGTGACCATCTTCAGACCGTATTACACCACGGAGGAAGGCGGTGATGGTGAATGGAGCAAATATTGCGGATCCACGAACGTCAACACTCATTACGCGTTGTGCAAAGAGTAGTTAACGTTCGTGGTTCCACAATATTTGCTCCGATCACTATCACCGTCTGCCACTATGGTATAATACGGTCTGAAGATGGTCACATTTTGATCGAAACCGGTTAGTACTGCCAATAAATACACTGACGGTGAAAGGAGCAAATATGGTAGATCCACAAACGTCAACCAGTATAACGTATATTAGCTGCTAACTTGTCATGTCCGCGGCTCGTGGTCTTGCGGTAGTGTCCTCGTTTCCTGCGCATGGCGTCCCGGGTTCGATTCCCGGCGGGGTCAGGGATTTTCTCTGCCTCGAGATGACTGGGTGTTCTGTGTCTTTCATCATCATTTCGTCCTCATTCACTCGCAAGTCGCCGTAGTGGAGTTAAAAAACTTGTGGAGCGGCGGCCGAACCGTCCCGCGAGGGGTTTCCCGGCCGCCATACGCTCATTATTATGCAAGGAACCTGCGTGGCTTCTACACTGGTATTAAAGAGCTGTATGGACCTATCCGCTCCTCATCAGGAACACTGAAAGCTGCTGACAACTCCACCATTCTTATTGAAAGTCAGGACATCTTAAATCGTTGGAAAGAGCACTTCAGCTCACTGTTAAACCGCCCTGCTACTGCCGCTAGAGATTTTCTCAAAAATGTCCCACAGCACCCTCCAAAACCCTGGATGGGTGATCCTCCAACTTTTTAAGAATTCTGCAAGGCACTCAAGAGTGTGAAACCTGGGAAGGCTCCTGGACCTGACAGCATCCCGATGGAGCTTATTGAGGGTGGCGGCTTGGCTCTAAAAACTAGACTCTTCTCACTCATTCTATTAATGTGGGAAACCCGCAAAGTACCAGCTGACTTGAAGAACTCCACAATTGTCAACATCTTCAAGAAGGGCGACAGAAGCGTCTGTGGTAACTACCGGGGAATATCTCTACTCTCTGTCACTGGCAAAACTTTTGCAAGAATCCTTTTAAATCGCCTCCAGACACTTTCAGAGACTATACTACCTGAGTCTCAATACGGGTTTCGACCTTCAAGAGGGACAATTGACATGATTTTCTGTGCACGACAACTACAGAAGAAGTGCAGAGAACAGCAAAAGCCTTTACTACTTGTTTTCTACGATCTAGAAAAGGCCTTTGTTACAGTTCCCAGAGAAGCCATGTGGATGGTCTTAAAACGCTTCGGCTGCCCTGAACATTTTGTTGACCTGATTGAAGCTCTCCACGATGATATGACTAGACAGGTCCTCTACCAGAATGAAACGACTGGTGAATTCCCAATAACAAGTGGGCTTAAACAAGGATGCGTTCTTGCATCAACATTATTTGCATTGTATCTGGCAGCTATGCTTTACGAGACAACCGTAAACAATGCAGGAATAGAACTAAAGTACAGGTTTGATGGAGGATTATTCAACCAGTCCAGACTCCATTCAAAAAGGTTAACCAGTACCACTCGTGTGACAGAGCTGCAGTATGCTGATGACAATGCTTCTCCAGCTCATTCACCTGCAGTGTTGCAGCTGTCAGTTGATTCCTTCAGCAGGGCGTACGAACGATTTGGTCTCTCCATCAATATTCCAAAGACAAAGGTGATGGCGCAGCCAACTCCTGGCTCCTCCGTTCCTGACTTCAGCATATCCATTTATGATACACCCTTGGAACAAGTGGACCATTTCCTCTACCTGGGCGGCATACTGTCATCTAACTGCTCATCTGGAAAAGATGTGGAGAACAGATTACGTGCTGCCCATGTAGCATTTGGACGTCTTACAAAGCGTGTCTTCCTGAATAAAGACCTAACACTGTACACCAAACTGATGGTGTACAATGCTGTAGTCATTTCCACCCTGCTATATGGTTGCGAAACCTGGACGTTACATCGCTGTGATCTGAAGAAACTAGAACGCTTCAACCAACAGAAGCTAAGATATATCATGAACCTGAAATGGGATGACTTCATATCCAACACGGCTGTTCTTGAGAAAGCAAAAATAGCATGGAAGCTCTTATCATTGGGCATTAACTCAGATGGGTCGGACATGTCCAGCGGATGAAAAATGACAGACTTCCACGCCAAATGCTGTACAGCGAAGTGAGCACAGGTAAAAGGCCACGAGGTGCCCCTCTCAAACGTTATAAGTATCAGTACAAGAAAAATCTGAAAAACTTGAACATCGATCCGAGTAACTGGTCCACAATAGCAGAAGACCGAAGTCGCTGGGGCTCAGTTACCTCAAATGCTCTTCAAAACTTTGAGCTGGAACGTCGAAGAATGGAGGATGACAAACGCCGGAGACGTAAACTCCTCCAGGCTCAGCCACGTCCTCCACCTTCCATCAGCTGTAATGTTTGTGGCCGCCTATTCCACGCTAGGAATGGATTGCTAAGCCATCAACGACACTTCCACGCCTGAACCGTGACAAAGGAAATCTCAGGAGGGAAATGAAAACTCGGATACGAGTATCAGCCGACGACGATTACTTGTAATAAGCAGCTGACCTTCGTGGAATCGTGATATTTGCTCCGTTCACCGACACCGCTTGCAACCATGGAGTAAAATGGGCTGAAGATGGTAACATTTGGACCGAAACCGGTTACCGTTGCCAATAAATATTATATTGCGGTCAAGATTGTTTTCAATTCAGTTTTAAAAAAATTTCAAGACCGCCGATATTCTCCACTGTGTATGTTTTCAAAAATTACTGAAATTCTTGTGTTGCATTGTCTGAAATGATCACTTTCCAACATGTGACGCGTTTCTTTTGTGTTTCACGAAAACTTCCGTGGCGTCGCAGGAATTCCCAATACCGATCATAGTCAGAATACAAATACGCTTAAGCCGTGATTTCCTAGAAAGAGGAATTTTGCTTGGCGCTAACTTAAATACGTACTGCATTTGTGTTTTCCCGGAAAATGATACTACAAGCGCATTAAGTATTCAGTCCACAAGCCCTGTCTGGGAAGTACACTGTATGGAAGCAGTTTTCTTATAGTTGGAACAAATTCAATTAAAAATTGTTTACAAGTCAGCAACACAGAACATAAACCTCACATGCGCATACATGCTACCACAAAACAATTTTCATAGATTCCATTGAGTTTTATACAGCAAATAAAGTATGGAATCTTACACAAGGTGTTGTCTTGTTGTCTACTGCTTGTCGTGTTAGTACTGCTAGTCAGTAAGGTCATTCAGTGAAAGACCGAGTGCTTGAGTGACAACGTCACTTGTTTGAGTAACTTCACTAAGAGGTGTTGTAGGCTTGTCAGTGGTGGACCTGGGGAAGGGTGCTGACGAGTGATGCGAGGACGAGTAATTTTCATAGTCATCCACAGCCGGTGAACCAGAACCACACTGAAGCTGTTGGCGCATTACGCACTGCGCTCTGTCAGAAAACGCTTTCACTATTTTGTCAGTGTTGAGTGCGCGACACAGAACACCGGGCGCATCACGTGCTACGCAGCACAAAGTTCCTGCTCTTAGGAAAATCCGGCTTTAGCCATCTGCAGCGCGCGTGTCAATTACGCGACGTACTGCTCCACAGATTTACTCGGAAACGTTAATTGGCTGACGGGCATTAATCGTCTACACTGTAGCACAGTTAAATCAGTCTAAATAATGGTTGTCAGTCTCGCTTTGATCAGCAAGATTACATTAAAGCTGTCACTTCTCTTACACCATTAACTGTAGCTATCTAATGTTATCGAATTAAATCAGGCAACCCAAATGGAATTAGATTAGGAAACAAGACTTAGTAGTACCTACATAGCAAAATAACTGATGATACCCGAAGAAGAGAGTATATAAAAGGCAGACTGCCAATAGGAAGAAATCATTCTAAAAGAGAGGAATTTATAAGCATTTAATACAAATTTAAGTTAAAGTTGCTCTGTAGAATCTACGAGACTGGTGACGTACCATCAGACTCTCGAAAAGATATCATCCACACAGTTCCGAAAACAGCAAGTGCTGACAAGTGTGAGAATTATCGTACAATCTGCTTAACAGCTCGTGCATCCAAGTTAACTGAGAGGAATAATATACAAAAGAATGGGAAATAAAGTTGGGGATCTGTTAGATAACGATTAGCTTGGCTCGAGGAAAGCCAAACGCACCATAGAGGCTGTCCTGACGTTGCGTTAGTAATGGAAGAAAGACTGAAGAAACATCAAGGCACACACATAGAATTTGTCGACCTGGAAAAATGCGCTCGACAGTATAAAGTGGTCCAAATATGAATAAGCTATAGGGAAACACGGGTAATGTACAATATGTACAATAACCAAGAGGCAACAATAAGATTGAAATACTAAGAACAAAATGCTCGTATTAAAAAGAGTGTAAGACAGGAAAGCAGTCTTGGGCCCTCACTGTTCAGTATATACATAGGAGAAGCAACGACGGAAATAAAAGAAAGGTTAGGAGTGGGATTAAACTACAGAGTGAAAAATTATCGATGATTAGACTCGCTAATAGTACTGCTATCCTCAGCGAATCCGTAGAAAAATTACAGAATCTGTTCAATGAAATAAACAGTCTAACATGTCCACAATATGGATTGAGAGGAAAACCAAAGAAAGACGAAAATAATGAGAAGTAGCAGAAATGACAGTAGGGCCAGGCTTAAAATAAAAATTGGTGATGACGAAGTAGACGATGTTAGGGAGTTCTGCTACCTTGGAAGCAAAGTCGTCCGTAGTTGACGAAGCAAGAAGGACATAACAAGGAGACTAGCGCAGGCAACAAAGGTATTCGTGTCCAAGGCGACGTAGGTCTTAATCTGAGGAAGACATTCCTGAGACTGTAGGTCTGGAACACAGCATTGTGTGATAGTGAATCATGTACTGTGGGAAAACCGGAACGGAAGAGAATCGAAGCGTTTGCGTTGTGATACTACAGAATAATGTTGAAAATTAGGTGGACTGATAAGATAAGGAGTAAGGAGATTCTTCGCAGAATTGGCGAAGAAAGCAACATCTGAAAAACACTAATACGAAGAAGGAATGGGACGATAGGACTTGTGTCACGACGTCAGGGAAAAACTTCCATGATACTAGAGGGAGCGCAAAAATGGTTCAAAAGGCTCTGAGCACTGTGGGACTTAGGCCGGCCGGTGTGGCCGTGCGGTTCTAGGCGCTTCAGTCTGAAACCGCGTGACCGCTACGGTCGCAGGTTCGAATCCTGCCTCGGGCATGGATGTGTGTGATGTCCTTAGGTTAGTTAGGCTTAAGTAGTTTTAAGTTCTAGGGGACTGATGATCACAGATGTTAAGTCCCATAGTGCTCAGAGCCATTTGAACCACTATGGGACTTAACATTCGAGGTCATCAGTCCCCTAGAACTTAGAACTACTTAAACCTAACTAACCTAAGGACTTCACACACATTCATGCCCGAGGTAGGATTCCAACCTGGGACCGTAGTGGTCGCGCGGTCCCAGACTGAAGCGCCTAGAACCGCTCGGCCACACTGGCCGGCACTAGAGGGAGCATGAAGGGTAAAAACCGTAGAAAAAGGCATAGAATGGATTAGATACAACAAACTGAGGACATAGGATGCAACTTCTGTTCTGAGATGAAGAGTTTGGCACAGGAGAGGAATTCGTGGCGGGCCCCATCAAACTAGTCAGAAGACAGATGACACAAAAAAGAGTATTTTTATCCGTTACGAAGTCTTATCTGTAAGTATTTGTCTGGAGTGTAGCGCTGTACTGAAGTGAAATATGGACAATAAAAGTTCAGTTAAAAAGAGACTAGTGGTTTTTGAAATGTGTTTGGTGGTGGTGGCTTTTGCAGAAGAATGCTGAAGTTAAATGAGTAGATCGAGTAACTACGCTGATGTATGATCAAATTGTGAGAAAAGGAACTTATTGTATAACTTGACTAAATGGAAGGGTCAGTTGAAATGATACATCCTGATCCATCAGGTAACTGAGATTTGGTAACTGAGGCAAGTGTGTGGGTAGGGAGGAAGGAATATTGTGGAGTGATACCAAGGTATGAATACTGCCGGTTCGAATGCAAGTAGGTTGCAGTGGTTATTCGGAGATAAAGAGGCTTGCACAGGATCGAGTACTGTGTCGAGCTGATCAGACCAGTCTTCGGGCTGAAGACCACAATAACGTAAACAGCACCCTGTGTACTTTGAGAAAGGCTCCCAGACGTGATCACCAGCTTTGAAAAGATACACTGCAGTCATTACACTGCCGCCAACTGCTTCCTAACCTCAAAAATTACCAAATATGATAACAGTTCGAAACAGATAGGAGAAAAGTCACATGAAAACTAATACACATCAAGTTTACATCGAAACAAATCGAACTTACTGGCTTCACTTAGGCCTTGCCAAGTGCGCTTCGTTCATTAAACAAAAAAAAAAAAAAAGTCTCGATGACATTACACTGGATGGGACTCTGGTGACCAGAGGGAAGACGAGGAACGGGGACATTCAAACATTCTCATGTCTGGGAATTGTTTTTCAATCCGTACTGACGCAATTATATAGTGACGATGTGTTGTATTGCCTTGTCACAGACGTAGGAAATGAAACACAGGCACGGGACTTGGCAGCTAGTTACTGCCTTCGCGATCTGATACGGTGCCTACGACCACCGCAAGCTCTCTAAACCGCAATACTCTCCTAATTAATAGAAAATTGTTAGAACTGACTATAGTTCTACGCCCGCGAAGGGGATAGCACTTGCGGATCCTTCGAAGCTTTCCGTGCAGACAGAACAGCATTATTGATTCATTGAGGATCTCTCGCTTCCGACCTCATAGCAGCAACACTTAACATACTACCTTCGCCCCAGAGGATTTAAGTCTCGCTCCTACACCTACGAGGGCTATCGGCCGGCTACCAATCTCGCGAATTCCAAAACCGTTCCACAAAACAATTTTACCCCTCACTCCTTTCAGCCAGTTAACCTAAGGAACAGAATGCAAGCATTTTCATTGGTCTTTTTTGTGAAGAAGTCTATCTAGATCGCTTAATATGTTTCTTTATTTATAATAGTGTTTCGGTTACTGTCATCATCAGATCAGAACTTAGAACTATTAAATCAACATTCAGTGCATGTGCAAATAAATCTTACGTCTAACTGGGTCTCATCGTTCGCCATTAAGAGGCTATATTGCAAATATCAGAGGCCCATTTTTTCCCATGTAAGCATTCCCCTACTAGCAAACATAGGTCTCAATTTGTGAAGTAAATTGTTATCTTTAGCTCATAACTGTATGAAAGTAAATAGAGGTCTATTGGCAAAACCGGAAAATTAGAGAATCAAAAATGTGTCACAGAAGAATGAGTAAAAGTAAACAGCCTGACAGAATAAGAAATGAAGGGGTTCTCCTTAAAATGGAAGGCGAGAGGAATATGTGGAAATGACTAACAAGGTGTGTTTTAAGACTTTGGTACCATATTGGTACTTCTCTTCAGAGCCCAGAAACCCTGATGACGTATTCTACACTGAACTTGACGAACACTCTGCTTTAGTCACACTGAAATAAGTCATACAGCAAGTGAATTCGTAACCTGTCTATGCCGAAACAGACAACGCTAGAGTCCAAAACAGAGCAATATTCGTGAAGGGGCGATCAGAAACTTTCCGTTCGAAGGCCTTAAAAACCAGAATCCGTAAGTTAGTCACGCAAAATCGCCGTGAGCATTGAGGCAATAATCCCATCGGCGTACTAGGATGAAGATATCCGTTTGATAGATCATCGTGTCCTGCTACGTGAAAAAGTCCGTAACTGCCTCCTGTACGTCCTCGTCGGACAGGAATCTTCGATACTTCAAGGCCTTTTTAGGGCACAGAAGGCGTGATATACCCGTCGGGGAGACGACGACTCTAGGACGGCTACTCGAGTATCTCGCACCTAAATCCACCAGTTGAGTCTGGCCACCCATGTCGACCGGCGTCTTGCATCGAATGGCGACTAGCACGGAACTTGGCACACCATTCCACAATGGTGGGTTCCAACAGATAAGCTTTCCCACACAAATTATTCAGTCTCCGATGTGTGTCTATCGCTATTTGTCATTCGGCAGCCAAAAAAAAGAATAACAGCACGTTGGTTCCGTTTGGACGCATTTGAAAATAACGTCGCCATAGTTTACGTTTCTTCATTAACGGCATCCAGGTCAGAAAATCACTAATGCTGTATTAATCTCTTGCCTAAATGTCGATGTTTATATACCCACATCGCGTCGCACCGCCCTCAAATGGAAACTTTTTGATTGCCCCGCATAGTTTGACTAGACTGTCCAGGGATCCAAAAGCAAGTCGTACTAGGCAATCGCAAACTCTTCAAAGATCCAAAGAGTCTTCGGGCAATAATTTCCAAGGTACTAGAGATAACCTTAGGGGGCAAAAATTGTAAGGGAAGACAGAAATTGGAATAAATACAACAAATAATTGATAAGCTTGGTTGTAAATGGTTGCCTGAGATGAACAGATTGTCTCAGGAGATGAAAGCGTGGAGGTTCGCATCGAACCAGTCAAAAGACTAACGACGAACAAGAAGAAAAAGGGAACTACCATACGAGAATAGCGTCACCATCAGTCCGCCTCTAATAAGCTCGTTACTGACGTTAAGTTAAAGAGTAATCTTCCTTCGCTCTTCCGTCATCTGCCTAACAACTGCCCCGTTGGCAAGCGGACTGCGTCGCCTCCAGTGGCTTTTGACGAAATGGCACCTTGACTTCGATGTGTACGAGAGTATCGCTTCTCGTCAGTCCAGGCGACCTTTCTCCATATTTCGAGCGTCCAACAGCAGTATTCGTGCCTTCATGCTGATCTCTGTTCCGCGTTAACTAGGGGTGAACAGAGCAACATGAGTGAAGCGCTGGGTAGCTGCCTCACTACTAGCTTACGCTCTGGTTCCCCTGACGACTGGCGCGTTCGATCTCCAATACAGGAGCTGTCTTAATTCATTTGCTGATGAGTTCAAGTGTTACCTGCCGAAAAAAAGTACCATCGTTCAGGTGGCGAAACCTGTGCTATACTGAGGGTTAGCAGATTTACTGTGCTAGGTGTAATTGAAATGCAAATAGCTTTTACTGCATCTTGCGGAGAGCTCATTTTCATGCGTGTAGGTAGCCCACGTATTGTTTTTGAGTGATATTCCATATACATTAGCGCGCTTTGCCGGTAGCAACTGTGTGGGATACAAAATCTGACGGTCGTTCGCCTGCCGGGGACTGGCCGCTTGTTTTCCCTTTAAATTAACTTCACGTGATGGAGAGGGTAATGAGCTGTCGTTGAGAGAGAAGATTACTACCTCGTGCAATTATTGTCGTTTTCTATAGCTTTTGAATCGAAAAAAGTTCCAATACTGAAAACCTTTACTCCTCTGGATCCGATTTTTAATAACTCTTGTGACCTGTTACTAGCATGGAAGCGACTTTCATCGTTGCGTCTTTCTTTAGCAGCAACCCCCCTTTTTTATTTTCCTTTTTTATTTTATTTTATTTTTACTGCTCGAAAACTGATTCCTTGTCGCACAGGGTAAAACATGAACAACTGAGTTCACGTGGTAATTGTCCTCCAGTGCTATTTGCCTTTTGGATGTCCTGACAACCCTAAACTCAGCTCATTATGCCTTATTGTAAGAAAAACGAACACTCGTAAAATGATTCACTTCACTCGCAGTACAGACTGTAAAGCTTCTTCCAGAAACTATGGTTTTAAAAAGTAGCTCAGTTTGTAACATTTGCTGCAAATAAAATCGTGACGAATCAACTCAATGTAGACGTCAAACAAAAATTATTTACTGAAATAAGTTTACTAGATATTCAGACGAAGTTATTTACTGACATAAGTTTACTTGGCATTTACTAGACGTTCAGACGGAAGTTATTTAATAAAATAAGTTTATTGATTGGCGACTCCATAGTGTCCTGTGCACTACGACCAGATAATGGGTATACTTGGAAGGAGAGACAGCATTGGTCGTATATTTTTGTTTATTATCGCAAAATCGATTTTCGGTCACTTAGTGACCATCTTCAGTGCTAGAAGTTAAAAATTTTTTCACATTACGATCAGAGAGTGTAAAACAGAAAATCACAATTACATCTGCATATGTACATAACACTTGTTAGGAACATACCTGTAATATATAACTTAAATTAGTAAGCACTGGTGTCAATAAGCTTACGGCGATCACATAGACTGAGGTCGCTGTTTACATGCACTTGTTCAGCAGACCTCGGTGTGACGGGGCTTGACACGTCCTCTATGTGACATGTGTCACGTGAAGACATAGTATTACTGGTTTTGCGAGATATTAACACTAAATAACTCTTGTGCATTTGTGAATCGTGCAGTAATTCAAATTTAAAATGTACGTACAACACATAGCAGACGAAGGGGGAAGGAAATATCTAAAATACATCGGCGTATTGTTTTTTTTAAAAAAACTTATAAAACATAAAACAGATCGATGATAAGTTGTCAGAGTACAGGACATATAAAAGAGCAAAAGATAATGAAAAAGAATAATAAATGAATAACATGAATGAGGTGTAACACAGGTTTTTTAAAAAAAACATAATACCCACCATCTGGCGTGGGAAGTTAGAAGTACAACGTTCGTGATTTACGTAAAATGTTACGTTAAGACTAAGGAGTCAAATATATAAAAAATAATAACAGTACGAAACTGCCATTACTTAACAATTAAAATGCCGTGAAACACAATGTTCATTACAAAAATGTTTGTAGGTGTGGATAAACAATTTTGTTATCATATTTAACCGACATGCTGATGTACGTCTCGTTTGTCCCTTTGGGCAAGCTAGCAGTGTTATAACAGTGATTATAGGCTTCCGCATAAGCACTGAGTCAGAACCCATACATACATGACATCAAATATACACGGTTGCTTACTGTAAAACATAGCCCCATCATTTGGCGTGGGAGGTTAGAAGTACATCGTTCTTGATTTACGTAAATATTACGTTAAAACTGAGAAGTCAAATATATAAAATAGTAATAGTCCGAAAAAGCCACTAAGTAACAATTCATATGCCATTAAATAATATTAAAAAAAAGTTTGGAGGGTGTAGAGTATCAGTTTTGTTATCATATTTAACGGCGTGATAATGTACATATCATTCGCCCCATCACTGGTTGTACGCTTCCGCATAAGCACTGGGTCAGAACCCATATGTACATTCACAGGTTGATAAAACAGTAATGAAGTTGCCAAGCAACCGGTTTTGAATATTAATAAACTAATTTGATTTTACGTAACTTATAGTAGTAGTGGGACCCATATGAAACACAAGCAGACTTAAGAAGTACCTATAATTCTAATTGTGTATTTGAAATACATTTGAAAATATAAGGTGCGAACAGGTAGTATACATCAAACATTGAGAAACCATCATGAGGAAGGACAGGTAATAGTGCCACTTATACCAAAAATATACATCGTACTTTAGAGAAATTAAACATAGGCTATGCACGATATCCAGCACTTATTCAAACAGCAAAGGAATTGTTAACATGCATTAAAAATAATTACGTAAAGTGATAACCGGTTCGTATTACTTTGTGTCAACGCCTACGAGATGTCGACTGTAGTAGAATTTTGTTCAGTAGGCGTCCATGAGTTCTGCAAATTACGGAACAAAAATGGAGCATTTTTTTTAAAAACCGAAATTAGTAATGTTATTAAAACAAACCAAAAATAAGTTTACTAGAGACATGCCTAGTAAAACTATTTTAGTAAATAATTTTCGTTTGACACTTGCATAAACATATTGTGAGTTCGTAAATGAGTCGCACGAGTACCACAATTAAAGGATTATTATATTAGCGTGGTATGATTAGTAGTTATTAGTTGGTCCTTACGTGTAAGCGAGTTTACAATGACGCAGTATTTAGTAACGACGCGGTACCATTTGCTTTTCTGTGCAATAGTAGCTCTATGAACCATGCAGCACTAGATAATCTCATACGAAACATGCGTTATGCAGCCCTACCATAAAGTAATGTACCATGATGTGGGAGAGTTTAAGGTGACCCGATCTTCAAACATGTCATATATCCAAATGGTACGTTTCTGAACATTAGTTTATTATCAAAACTTTATCCACAAAGATCCCAGTACAACGTCTAGAAACCTGTAATAGGAACTGTGAAACACCCAGCAGAATGCACAAAACATAATGACGTGTTTTACAATCAGAAGAATGCGGAGTCAAAATCAGTTTTAACAACAAATAAGACGTTACGCATGTCTTGTAGGTATAGTTACTGAAGGTATTAAAATGTAATTATTGTTCTTACGGTCTTCAGTTTAAAGACAGATTTAATGAAGTTCTCCACCCTACTCTATCCTGTGCAATCGTCTGCATCTCCAAATAGCTTCATCTGAACCTGCTCACTGTTCTCGTACCTTGGTCTACACACACACACACACACACACATACACACACACACACACACACACACACTTCTCTCAAGTACTAAATTGATGGCTGGCCGGTGTGGCCGTGCGGTTCTAGGCGCTTCAGTCTGGAACCGCGTGACCTCTACGATCGCAGGTTCGAATCCCGCCTCGGGCAAGGATGTGTGTGATGTCCTTAGGTTAGTTAGGTTTAAGTAGTTCTAAGTTCTAGGGGACTGATACCACAGATGTTAAGTCCCATAGTGCTCAGAGCCATTTTTTGAACTGAATTGGTGATTCCTTGATGTCTCGGGATGTGTCCTATCAATCGATCCCTTCTTTTTGTCAAGATATACCACAAGTTTGTTTTCTCCCCAATTTTATTCACTATTTCCTCATTTGTTACGCGATCTACCCATCTAATCTTTAGCATTCTTCTGCAGAATCAAATTTCAAAAGCTTCAGTTCTCTTCTTGCCTGAACAGCTTATCGTTCAGGCTTCACATCCATACTGGTTACACTCCAGGCAAATGTGTTCAGAAAGACTTCCTAACTTTTAAATTTATAATCGCTGTTAACAAATTTCTCTTCTTCAGAACCGCTTTTTCTTGTCATTCCTAGTCTACACTTTGTATTTTCTCTACGTCAGCCATCATCAGCTATTTACTTCCCAAATAGCAAAACACATCTACTACATTCAGAGTCTCATTTATGCCTAGTATCACCTGATTTAATTCGACTACATTTCATCACCTTTCTTTTGCTTTTGCTAATGTTCATCTCATATCTTCCCCTCAGAACACTGCCCATTCCGTTCAACTGCACTTCCAAGTCCTTCTTCTTTTATGACAAAATTACAATATCCTCAGCAAACTCAGAGTTTTTATTTCTTCTCTCTGAACGTTAATTCCTTCTAAAATTTTTCTTTACCGTCCTTGGCTGCTTGCTCAGTGTGCAGACTGAATTACATCAACTACTGCTCCACTTTCAAACCTTTTGACTCTTATAACTGCCGTCTGGTTTCCGTAAAAGTCGTATATTACCTTTCGCTCCCTGCATTTTACCTTGCTATCTCCTAAATTTTAAAGAGTGTATTCCAGTCAACATTGTCAAGAGCTATCTGTACGTCTAGAAAAACTATAAACGTAGGTTTGTCTTTCTTTAACCATCTTTCAAGATAAGTCGTAGAATCAGTACTGCCTCGAGTGTTCCCAAATTTCTCCAGACTCAGCCTGATCTACCCCTACCTCAATCTAACAGTTTTTCCAATCTTCTGCAACTAATTCGAGCCAATATTTTGCAATAATGACTTATAAAACTGGTCGTTCGGTAAGTTTCACACCTATAAGCCTCTGCCGGCCGTAGTGGCCGAGCGGTTCTAGGGGCTTCAGTCTGGAACCGCGCGACCGCTACGGTCGCAGGTTCGGATCCTGCCTCGGGCATGGATGTGTGTGATGTCCTTAGGTTAGTTAGGTTTAAGTAGTTCTAAGTTCTAGGGGACTGATGACCTCAGCAGTTAAGTCCCGTAGTGCTCAGAGCCAAGCCTATCAGCCTCTGCTTCCTTTCTAGACACAAAGCAAGAAAAGTTGTGAAGTTGTGCATGTTGAAGTAGTACAGGTAGTACAAACCCTTTGTTTACACACTAAAAATATACATTAAAGCATTGTTATTTCTAAAAATACGTCTCAGCACCACAGTGGAATTTTCCTTGTGTCGACAGGTCCGCAGTGAGTCGGTGTGTGACCTGGGCTCCAGACAAGGGGAGCTGAGCCCGCGCGCCGGTCGCCGGACTTCCATCGTGATTGGCGGCGGTGGTGGCGCCGCCGCCGGCAGTAGCGGGTACCTAAGCCCGGGGGGAATCCCCGGTTTCGCGGGGTCCAGGGCCAGCCTGGACTCGGAGATGCGGCGCGCCGCCTCAGAGTACGACTTGGTGCGCAACGCCGCCAACCGGACGTCGGTCCTCATCCGCGACGGCGGCGGCGGCTCCAGGCACCAGCTGCACCCCGTCGAGGCCCACGGCGACGCCAACAGGGTCACCATCAGCGTCGGCGGAGGCGAGCCGCCGTCGCCGCGCCACTTCGACGGCTTCGGCTACCTGACCAGCAGTTCCTCGTGCACGGTCATCGACACCGCCTCCAACAACGCTAACATCATTTACAACAACAAGAACAACACGAGTTCCCTGACGATTCTCTCGCAAAACAGCGCGTCCACCAGCTCGCTCGCCAACCCGGTAGTGATCTCAGTTTCGCACGACGAGGACGACGCCAGGCGCAAGTTTGCGGCCGATCGCCGCCGCCACAGTCATCAGCAACCGCAGCACCACCTGAGCACCGTCACGGTCAACGACGATTCGCCGCACTACGACACGCCGGCCGACAGTGTGCCCAGCAGAGTCACCGTCTTGGAAACTGGCGCTTACGACTCGGGGGCCGAGACCGGTAGCGTCTCGAGCATCGTCATCGATACGGCGACACCGTCCATCTCTGTAGTAGAGGACGGACAAGAAATGGACGAAGAGACTGCAGCGGCCCTCCGCGACCCGGTGGAGGCAGTGCGTAGGAACCTAGTGCCCCACGTATGTGGCAAGAGGGACGACCCGGTGGATAGGCTCAGCTCGCTGATCGACAATGGCAGCCAAGTGAGGCGTTCACCTTCTGAGGAAGTGGAGGAGCCCTACCCTGTGGACGCAGCGGCAGGCAACGACGCCGCCAGGGCTCTGCTTCTGGACGGGGCTGATTCCAGGAAGGTAAGCAACCCTATAGTGTTGCACTTCGTCTTTCAAAGCAATCAGTTATCTCTTGGTGTTGTAGCACTTCTTGCATGCCATGCTTGCTAAGAAAAATTGCAGAGAAATTCCACCTTATCAAGATACCATTTTTTTAAATTATTGCTTTATCCAAAAAATTTTCATTACTGTCTGTGCTACATTCGGTGAGTTTTGTTTACTATTCTGTCTGAAAATTACGAGGGCTATTCGTACAGTAAGGTCCAATCGGTGACGAAATGGAAACCACTGTGAGAATAAAAAATTGTTTCTTTGCAACAGTTCGCTACACCTTCCAGTTACCTCTCTACATAGTTGCCATAACGTCATAGACATTTGTCATAGCGCTGCACCAACGTTCCAGTACTGCCGGCATAGAAGGCAGCTGCCTATTCTTTGCGTCAATTTTATACGTTGCTCTGTAGCTCGTTGTCGTTACCAAAATGTTGTTCTCAAAGCTCGCTTCACAAAGGTGAAACTCAAGGGGAGCCAATTCAGGCTGTATTTTGGGTGATCAAACACTTCCCATCGAAAACGCTGCAGGAGCGTCTTCATTGCCCCTGCTGTGTGCGCCCAACAATTAGCACGAAGAAGGAAACGCAGGACAGTTATGTTATGTGGGCTACATGAAGTCAGGTGAAATTTCTTACCAGGCCTTCATACTTGCCGGGAGACACTATTTATTTAGGCGTCTCTGTGCGCTCACCATGGGCTCAGAACTGAAAAGAGCGACGTGACGCGATCGACGGGAATACTAGACACACCCCAACACATCTCCGCAAAGCTTCATAGAATTTTCACTGTGGTTTCGCTTTCGCACCCTATCCGACCTTACTTTCCGAATAGCCCTTATATTATGGCATAATGTCTCCTGAGATTAAGTGAATTTTAGTTTAAATCAGTGTATACGTACAGAGGACCAATTTTCTTTATTTATTTTGGGTTTTTTGGACCATATCAGCTTGGTACAGATATAAAATCATACATATTATGTCCAAGAAGGAAGGGTCAGTATTCAGGAACAGGACAGGAACGATCATTAGAAGCAAAAAAGCTTAGTAAACATGGGCTTCTAAAATGGATACCTTAACTTCTATGAGTACTTCATCCTCGATACTGTGAAACAATGTCTTCTACTTTAAGCCCTCTGCTTCCCGTATTTTGAGTCGAAGATGGTATGGTCCAAAACATTAAAAAATTTTCTAGTAAACATGAGCTTTAAAATGCGTCCTTTAATCGCTGTGAGTGCTGTATCAGTAGAAGAGATGTGTTTCAATACAGCGAAGGTGACCAAGAGCCTTAATTCTTAAGGTATGCACTTTGGAGTCCATGTTTACTGGACATTTTTTCTTGTTTGGTTCATGCTAACACCTCTCAGAGTGTAGAAAGCGAAGAGCTTGCAATAGTAGAGATTTGTTTCACAGTGTCTAAGATGAAGAAATGATCATAGGTCTTAAGATATCGATTTTAGGGCTCAGTTTACTAGACTTTTTGCTTCGAATGATCATTTCGGTCATATACCTGACTATCAACCATTCATCCTGGGGCACCCTACATACATACAAATTATAGCATGAACAGCTTCAACGATAAGTCAAGATTATTTTAAAACATCTACATATGTACAGCACTTACATCTGAGGAATCTGGACCTATCAATAGAGTCAAAATAGATAACAAAAACGAACAGAGACTGGGAAGTATACATCTGGTCATCAGAGTGTTTATGTAACAACAGATGGTACACCAAATTTCATGTAGACATTTTACTATTGTATCAAATAAAAATAAGGGCTTTGTGTGTTTGACAGTCTCAATGACACAATAAAACAGGAGCACTTTCTAGAAAGGAAGTTTTCGTACGAAACGGTTTTACTGTGCTTCGAAGAAACTGCAGGAAAATAGCAAGTGGTATAGATCTCCTTTTCTCTGACATTCGGAGAAAGATCTCTAATTTTATTTAAATTGCATTTGACATTCGAAATGAATTTTCACTCAAAAGCAGAGTGTGCGTTGATTTGAACCTACCGGACAGATTAAAAACTGTGTGCCAGACTTGGACTCGTGGCGGACAACTGCTCTCCCGACTGGCCATCCAAGCACGACTTACTAGACGTCCTCACAGCTTTACTTCAGCCGGTATCTCTTCCCCTACCTTCCAAACTTCGCAAAAGTTCTCGTGCGTACCCTGTGAGACTAGCATTCCTGGAAGAAAGGAAAATACGCAGAAAAGGCTAAGCCAAAGCCTAGGAAAATGTTTCCAGAATAAATTTGCACTCTGTAGCGTAGCGGGCGGTAATGTGAAACTTCTTGGCAGATTAAAACTGTGTTACGGACCGTGCTCGAACCGGGGACCTTTGGGGCAAGTACTCCATCAACTGAACTATCTCCGCACGTATAATGACTTGACCTCAGAGCCTCACTTCCGCCAGTATCGCTCTCCAACTTTTTCTGCACGTAATTTCAATGTACCAAATAATTTAAAATCTTCTCGCATTCCACCACATAGTGAAAATACAATCTGGCAACAATCCCTAAGACTATGGCTGACAAGGAGACCAGACGACGATCAAATTTTTGTAATTTTATATACTCATGGTACATCAAGTTCAGAACTCAGATATCAATTTCCCAAAGCAGTTCGATGCAACTTTCAAAAATTCTCGAGAAAGTCAACTCCGAAGATTTCCAAGTGTCTTCAGCGTAACGTAAAGAAAGATCGAATTTCTTGCGACAGGCAGCGTGGCCGAATGTTTGCTTGTCATGTGGGGGTCCTGACAAAGATTCTTGGCGCATGCAAATTTGTAAATAAAGGTGCATGTTCTGCGAGAATTTCCGTGAAGTATGATAATGTACATATATACAAGTTTCACGTAATACATAAAGATGAAAAAAAATCAGTGGCGCTCGAGACTGGTGATCACCGGTTCGACTCTCATTTCGGTCACTGTTTTTTCGATTGCCTATTTTATTTAAATATAAAATTTATCGTATGTACGCTGATTAAGACGTATCTAGTCGTCTTTTGTATGAAACATGCACGTCTTATTATTTCTAATCAAATATCGTACAGAAAAATCCAGTTTTATGGCAAATGTAAATTCTTAAGTACTGATCTTTTATAAAAGATTGCTAATAAAGATTTCTTGAATTAAGGGAACTACAAATTATTATTTTTTCGTCCTTAGGTATTGTACGTTTCAAAGAAATGCTCACGGAACATGCACCGTTGTTTAAAAATTTACTACAGTCAAGACTCGAACCCAGGCTGCCCACAGAGTAAGCCAGATTTCACCATAGAGCCATGCGGCCAGTCGAAAAGAGACCTTGATTTGTGGTCTCAGACGCTCAGGAAACTTCAAAGTTACATCGAACTCCTTTGAGAAACTGACATTAGAGCTCTGTGCTTCATGTACCATAAATATAAAAAAATAGAAAACTCCAGTTAGTGTGAGGCCTCCTTGTAAATCAATGCTCCGTTGTGTCGTTTCGCCCGTGAGCGTTAGTCCCGCAAGAAGAACGTATGTGAAGTTTGGAAAAAAAGGTACTGGGGAAGTAAAGCTGGCAGAACTGTCCGCAATACGTGCGGAGGTAGCTCAGTCAGTATAGCACTTGCCCACGAAAGACAAAGGTCCCAGAATCGAGTTCCTGTCCAGCGCAGAGTTTAAATATGCGTTGGATCTTCCTGTATAAAACATTAGTCTTTCCTACACCAATTCGTTTTCCTACATGAGAGCGTTTTCCTGTTCGCATTTTTCTTTTGGTAGCGATGCTCCTCAATAGATAACCCAAAATGTAGGTGTTGTGGTTGGCATTACAGAAGACAAGCGGTAGCCGCAAGGAAGATGGAGCGGAGAAGGGTGCGGCAGATGCGGAGCAGCAGGAGCAGGATGAGGATCAAGGGCAGGAGCATGACCAGGAGGAGGACCTGTACGAGAGTATCAAAGACCACATCTACGAGGAGATCGGCGCGCCCACGGCCACGGCGTCGCCCACGCCCACCACCACGGCCACCTCCTCGGCGGCGACCACGCCCTCCGCGGCGGCTCCCGCGGTCATCGTGCAGGACGAGCACGGTGTGCCGCAGCCCCCAGATGCGCACGGGTCAGTACGTCGCGCCTTCCGACAGCGAACGCGCTCCCAGCCTGACTGCAACTGTTTTATTTTATTATCTATTAGCGGTTTTAAGCATGGCTGTTACTCAGCAACCGTGTACTAGTTTCAACACAGGATAATACAGCCAACCGTTTGCAAATAACTGTTAGGTGCACTGACCTAGGTTTCGACATCTACTAAGCGTGTCTTTATCAGAATGAAATTTTGATAAATCCTATAAAATACACTACTGGCCACTAAAATTGCTACACCAAGAAGAAATGCAGATGATAAACGGGTATTCATTGAACAAATATATTATACCAGAACTGACATGTGATTACATTTTCACGCAATTTGGGTGCATAGATCATGAGAAATCAGTACCCAGAACAACCACATCTGGCCGTAATAACGGCCTTGATACGCCTTGGCGTTGAGTCAAACAGACCTTGGATGGCGTGTACAGGTACAGGTGCCCCTGCAGCTTCAACACGATACCACAGTTCAAGAGTAGTTCAAATGGTTCAAATGGCTCTGACCACTATGGGACTTAACTTCTGAGATCATCAGTCCCCTAGAACTTAGAACTACTTAAACCTAACTAACCTAAGGACATCACACACATCCATGCCCGAAGCAGAATTCGAACATGCGACCGTAGATGTCGCGCGGTTCGAGACTGTAGCGCCTAGAACCGCTAGGGCACTCCGGCCGGCATCAAGAGTAGTGACTGGCGTACTGTGACGAGCCAGTTGGTCGGCCACCATTGACCAGACGTGTTGAGTTGGTGAGAGATCTGGAAAATGTGCTAGCCAGCGCACAGTCGAAAATTTTCTGTATCCAGAAAGGCCCGTACAGGACCTGCAACATGCGGTCGTGCATTATCCTGCTGAAATGTAGGGTTTCGCAGGGATCGAATGAAGGGTAGAGCCACGGGTCGTAACACATCTGAAATGTAACGCCCACTGTTCAGAGTGACGTCAATGCAAACAAGAGGTGACCGAGACGTGTAACCAGTGGCACCCAATACCATCATACCGGGTGATACGCCAGTATGGCGATGACGAATACACGCTTCCAATGTTCGTTCACCGCGATGTCGCCAAAAACGGATGTGACCATCATGATGCTGTAAAAAGAACCTGGATTCATCCGAAAAAATGACGTTTTGCCATTCGTGCACCCAGGTTCGTCGTTGAGAACACCATCGTAGGCGCTCCTTTCTGTGATGCAGCGTCAAGGGTAACCGCAGCCATGGTCTGCGAACTGATAGTCCATGCTGCTGCAAACGTCGTCTAACTGTTCGTGCAGATGGCTGTTGTTCTTGCAAACGTCCTCATCTGTTGATTCAGGGATCGAGACGTGGCTGCACGATCCGTTACAGCCATGCGGATAAGATGCCTGTCATCTCGACTGCTAGTGATACGAGGCCGTTGGGATCCAGCACGGCGTTCCGTATTACCCTCCTGAACCCACCGATTCCATATTCTGCTAACAGTCATTGGATCTCTACCAACGCGAGCAGCGATGTCGCGATACGATAAACCGCAATCGCGATAGGCTACAATCCGGCGTTTATCAAAGCCGGAAACGTGATGGTACGCTTTTCTCCTCCTCACACGAGGCAGCACAACAACGTTTCACCAGGCAAAGCCGGTCAACAGCTGTTTGTGTATGAGAAATCGGTTGGTAACTTTCCTCATGTCAGCACGTTGTAGGTGTCGCCACCGGCGCCAACCTTGTGTGAATGCTCTGAAAAGCTAATCATTTGCATATCACAGCATCCTTCCCGTCGGTTAAATTTCTCGTCTGTAGCACGTCATCTTCTTGGTGTAGCAATTTTAATGGCCAGTAGTGTAGCACATAGAAAATTAAGAATGACAAAAAGCACAATAACCAAGATGACAGTTTTCAACAAGTACGTAGGTCAATTACGTAAAATTACATTTATTAGAGTCAGAAACGAATACAATACATGGTTATTGCCGTTAAAAGTCAATGAAAGAAAGAAAAATCAATTACATTTCTGGTGACCAAAATCTTGCAACATCAGTCGCGCTCAGAGTGCCAGCCAGATCTCCCTCTGTTCAAGATGCAGCGCACAGATGACACTCCAGTAGGCGATCGATAGCCTGCGGCTCTCACAGCTGGTGGTACCCACAGAGAACTGTCATTTTTGGGGGATATTCCTCCAGCTTACAACTCCAGAACAAAGGCTGTTGAGCGACCTCCATATAATCCAGTTTTGTTCATGATCTGGTGAACGCGTTTTCGAAGGGAGAGACCAGGTAGAGTTATTCTCACGTCGAGAAATCCAAAGTTGTTTCGTTGCTGTAAATGATGCTTTTTGCAGGACTGAAGAGATGTTGAGGTAACGTCTTCTGGACCTGAACCTTGGGTCTGCTGGAACGTGCTAATGTAAATGGTTGGGTTTCCTAACGAGCCTGATTTGTTCTCTGCGCGTTGACAGACGGTTCACGACTAATTAACAAATAGCGTTGGTTTCAGCCGACCTCTAATGAGTCTATGCGTTTCGTTTAGCGCCTTGTCAACTATGTTTCCGTGGATAGATTTGTACCAGACTGGGCATGCATACTCTGCAGCACTGTAACATGTCGATAGTGCCGTCGTTCTCACATTTTGTGGTCAAGTGCCGTAAGTTCTTGTAGTGATTCTGCGAAGGATATTATTTCCATCATCATCATCGTATTCTTGCAATGCTGTTTGTACAGAGTACGATCCACGGTAACTATCAGATGTTTTGAATGGGGCGTATTTACTAGGTGTATTCCTTGCCATGTGATGTTAAGTATGCGACGTGCTTAATTGTGGTTAGCTAGGTTTAAACAGTCTCAGTGCAACTCACAGGTGGGCTTCAACGTCTTCAAAGAATTTCCCTTTAATGGCTAATGCCAGGTCGTCGGCATGAAGCAAATTGCTTGTGGTCGTCATTGGTATCGATGCGATGTTAAATAACATCGGCGAAAAAATACTTCCTTGTGGTAAGTCATTTCTTTGACTCCACCGTGAACTACGCTGAACCTGGAAGACCACACAAAACTCCCTGTTTTGGAACAAACTTTGAACAAGTTTTGTGAAACGATAATCTTTCGTTATCCCATACATTTTCTCTGTCAATGCACTGTGACTAACAGTGTCATAAAAAGCCATCGGATCATTAAAAGCTACTCCAGCAATTTTCTGGGTTTTAAAGTCACTCTCAGTGGATTGCGTGAGATTGAGGACGTGAGACGTACAGCTTATTTCTAGGCTGAACCGGACTTGTTGTTAAGTCAGAACTGAATTATTTTCAGCCATAATGGCTATGTTTGTGAACCGTGACTGTGTGGGATAACTATTTATTTCATGTTTCTGCTACCAGTCACTTTTTATTTTATGCTTAATCTAACATAATGCAACGCGTTTCTAACATGTTCTGTTCAACTTCAGGCGTTTATACATACATACATAGAGAAATGGTACTTCAAAATAAACAGTCTTAAACTAGATTAATCTAGAACACTTTGTCCTTTTTTTTACTGTAGCTGCTGGTTTGGCATTTGGGGGGAAGGAGGGGGGCAGTGTATGGCTAGAAATCGAAATCAGTGATGACTTCTACTGGTTTTCTTCTTTGTGGTTGACTATGTGTATCACAGCAATTTCATCATCTTGCTACCTCACTTGCATCAGTGGTGTAATGGCGGAGCTGTTGATTGACATTAGACTATTGCACATTATATTTTGTCACTGATTGCCAACGTAATTCACTGCACAAATTGCTTCGATGTTATACACACAACACAGCAGCTACAGTAAAAAACAATGCACAAAGTGTTCTAGATTAATCTAGTTTAAGACTGTTTATTTTTAAGTAACATTTCTCTATGTATGTATGTATGTATGTATAAACGCCTGAAGATGAACAGAACATGTTCGAAACGCGTTGCATTATGTTAGATTAAGCATCAAATAAAAAGTGACTGGAAGCAGAAACTGAAATAAATAAGTTAGAACTGGCTCTACAGCACGGACCAAACAGTTCAGCACCATTCGCTCGGCGCTTCTGAACAGATGACATAAAGAGGATATTGGCCTGCCACTTACGACACATATCGCGTCGAGGAAGCACGCGAACGCTTTATGGCCAGTGGACTCACACTTAACCCTTTTTCACGAGCGAATTCTTTTTCTCAATCGACTACCTGTTGCGAGTGGAACTACTGCGGCGCCCCTGCCGCTTTAATCCTCTATTCAGCCTCGGCTGTCATGAGTGATCGTTTCCGTTTACATGCCGGCGCTAAAATTCCACTGTGCAATTCGGCTCCTGAATGGTGAAAATGAGGGTGTGAGGAGCCATCATTTTAAAGAAAAAATCGCAGTATAGTGTGAGAATGAAGGAACAAGAAATAATAACAGAGTTTATTAACGACCAAAATAAATTCCGCTGTGAATGTTCTTGACAGCGACCGCATGGCGAATTCTCCATGCTCCTGAGAACTCAAAGAATAGGTAGTGTGTCGTCCAAACATTTCAAAAATCTACATTTATTTACCCGAGAAAATGTATACTTACAAATACGTCAAACGATATATACTCGACAATAAACAGCGCTTTTTAACTTCATACTTTGCATCTTATTTTCTTTATAAGTGACAAATAACACCGAAAATTATTTTTCCCGTTAAACAGACCTGACTTTTTCACCATTGAAACCATTTTCATTACTAAACGGTTATCTATCTGTACCCTTGTTATATACAATGCGGGCTATTTCTTTGTCTAGGTATTGTGAAAATAAATATCTTCTGTGCTTCCAGATACTTCGTCTCTCTTGCCGGAGAACACTACAAGGAAAAATACAGATCACTCGTGCAATCTTTGCAATGATTCACGAAAGCAAAGCAAACAACAAAATAAATAAAAAGACACAAAAGTATAAAATCCATTAGTATAAACGAGTGATTGACGACGATAAGTTAACTCGAACGGCGGCACAGTCACATGTTCCTGCACACGCACAGTCTGCAGCATACTCGAAGCTTCAGCACTCCACTCTTTACACGGTAAACTGGTCACTGACGTCCCTGTGCCACTCGGGTCGTGGTGACGGCTGATTTACACGCAGTCGCGTGACGCGCATACACAGCGAGTAGTCGACATTGACCAGAAAGTCGCTCATGCAGGAGAGGATACGGCCCCACAGAAGACGGAGTGAACTGTCGAACGTGATATCGGGGTGGCCAATATCGAGCCGATTGTACAGTGCGTCCGAGAAATCCCCGTACCCCTAAGCCAAACGGTCAACTAGATATTGGCTCCTTACAATAAAAAGTATGTATCCACAGGTTTCGCACGGTACAGATATTCATATATTTTGTTTGTTGTAAATGCAGTAACATCCCATTTGCAGATAACAAGATACCATTTTCAAGAAAATTTTATTCATATCTTTCAAGCGATGAAGTTTTTCCATTAGGTTTGATTATACTTCTTGGATCGTCGGCAAAGAGAGCTATTCAAGGTTTTTTTTGATATATTTACATCTAACAAGAATACGAGCGGACCCGATATTGATCCCTGCAGTACACCATTTGGAAGATGATGCTCCGTCTTAATGCGTTACTATTGGAGTCCAATTAGAGTACTTTTAGTTAGACAGTATGAAAACTAGTTATGCGCTAGATCTCTAAAAGTAACGTCTTAGGCCTGATTGGCTGGGAACACCGAAGGACAGGTTCAGTGCCTAATTTGGAAAGCTGATTTCTATCCATCACACCCGCAGGCATCTCTCCTTCGCGTACTGTGAAGTACCCATGACTGCTGTGTGTGTGTGTGTGTGTGTGTGTGTGGTGATGAGAGAAAGGACTGGGCGAAATCCGGTGCCGGCACATAGCCTATTGCTGTTGAATCCCAAGGAGGCCACCGAACACAACTTCTCCACCTGGCAAACGGATCACCATCAGTAGTGCCCCATGCCCCCTGTCGTAACTCACCGTGGGTCGCAACATACTTACTTAATATCTCACACCCAGGTCAGAGGCGACACGGGAGTTGAGGTCATCCATTTCTTAGCACACGAGCAGTTAACTACAGGAGTGAAACAGCAACGGGGTCGCGCTCAGATAGGCCGGCCGCTGTGGTCGAGCAGTTCTAGGCACTTCAGTCCTGAACCACGCGGCTGCTACGGTCGCAAGTTCGAATCCTGCCTCGGGCATGGATGTGTGTGATGTCCTTAGGTCAGTTAGATTTAATTGGTTCTAAGTTCTAGGGGACTGATGACCTCAGATGTTAAGTCCCATAGTGCTCAGAGCTATTTGAACGTGCACAAAAGCACAGACAATAGTCTATAACTTCAGTAAGTGTAAAACATAGATGAGGCTTACTAGATTCTCCTGTTAATTAGCAAAACAAGTGAGTACCCGGCGTATAACTTTAAGATTCGGGTATACAGACTAACGTATGGTACTACAGACCACGACCAAAGGAAGTGTGAGACTGTCAAGCACTCGTCGCCGTGAAAGTGACATACGTACATGTGGACAAATGTACGATGGAAATCAGTAACCCTAGTCCAGAGATATGTGCAGGGAAGGTTTTGCAAGTCCTTCTTAGTGTACAAGCTGAACTGAAGATAACGTTCGCGTACGTAGAATTTGCTGTTCGCTGTTGGTCATCCGAGGCTACTCGATCTGGCACTCTTCTCGCTGTGGAACTCTCGAACTCTTCTATTCGCTGTCCACTGCCTCGACTGACGTTTGAGGGCCTCTATAAATCTCATTTGGGGCAGTCTGTATACAGATGGTACGTGACTGCGTATTTTTTTACCTCTGATTCGTAATCAGTGAGCGTGAAACCATAGGCTTCCCATTATTTGTAATCTCTTAATGGACTGACGAAAGCAGCCTGTACGCTTCTACTTAGGTTACAAGGCTTATAGCTAATAATCATGCTTAGACGAATTTTCGTTTTGTGGCTGGCAACCTTTCACGATTCGGTCATTATAGATCACTTCACGAGACGCTGCGGAGAGGTTTGGAATTTAGTCCAGGACATTGGCGCAAAGACGAGTGATCAGGCACTTTGCGGCACCACCCCTCCTTTTCCCTCTGCCGCAAAGGTAAACGGGAACTTGTCAAGAGCGCACGGGTTACAGGGATGGTCACCCTTGCAAGTATTGGCCACAACCGACGTTGCTTAACCCTTTCATGGTTAAAATTTATTTTGCGTAATTTGAAAAATAAAAGGTCAAAAATTGTCTTTCTTTATGATAAATAATACACTTTCATTACAAAAAAAATTTCTCAGCTGACCGATTTTGAAAATGGTGAAGTGGGACAAGCGTGTTCTACGAATCTAACTAGATCCATGTTTTCATGTGAACCTAGGATTTACAGAGTTAAAGTGTTAATTTCAGAATCATCATCTGGAAAAAAATCATGGGAGAAAGTATAACAAACTAGTACCCAAACATATTTATTCTCCTGAGAACCGGAAACGTGGAGTATCACACACAAGTTTTAAACATAACCTTTGAATATGCCTTTGACATACCACACACAAATATTTTCTAGATTCTATGAAGTTTCCTGGAGCATATATGTCCCACTACATACAGATTATCTACAAACTATCAGATTCACTAGGGCGTCTATGATGTAGTAGAGAAGTAATTAGTTACTTCACACAGTCTCGGAATGGAGAAGATGGTGATTTGATCTGACTTTCGTGAAACAGGCACAATGTGCCACATACAGGGTGTTACAAAAAGGTACGGCCAAACTTTCAGGAAACATTCTTCACACACAAAGAAAGAAAATGTGTTATGTGGACATGTGTCCGGAAACGCTTTCTTTCCATGTTAGAGCTCATTTTATTACTTCTCTTCAAATCACATTAATCATGGAATGGAAACACACAGCAACAGAACGTACCAGCGTGACTTCAAATACTTTGTTACAGGAAATGTTCAAACTGTCCTCCGTTAGCGAGGATACATGCATTCACCCTCCGCCGCATGGAATCCCTGATGCGCTGGTGCAGCCCTGGAGAATGGCGTATTGTATCACAGCCGTCCACAATACGAGCACGAAGAGTCTCTACATTTGGTACCGGGGTTGCGTAGACAAGAGCTTTCAAATGCCCCCAAAAATGAAAGTCAAGAGGGTTGAGGTCAGGAGAGCGTGGAGGCCATGGAATTGGTCCGCCTCTACCAATCCATCGGTCACCGAATCTGTTGTTGAGAAGCGTACGAACACTTCGACTGAAATGTGCAGGAGCTCCATCGTGCATGAACCACATGTTGTGTCGTACTTGTAAAGGCACATGTTCTAGTAGCACAGGTAGAGTATCCCGTATGAAATCATGATAACGTGCTCCATTGAGCGTAGGTGGAAGAACATCGGGCCCAATCAAGACATCACCAACAATGCCTGCCCAAACGTTCACAGAAAATCTGTGTTGATGGCGTGATTGCACAATTGCGTGCGGATTCTCGTCAGCTCACACATGTTGATTGTGAAAATTTACAATTTGATCACGTTGGGATGAAGCCTCGTCTGTAAAGACAACATTTGCACTGAAATGAGGATTGACACATTGTTGGATGAACCATTCGCAGAAGTGTACCCGTGGAGGCCAATCAGCTGCTGGTAGTGCCTGCACACGCTGTACATGGTACGGAAACAACTGGTTCTCCCGTAGCACTCTCCATACAGTGACGTGGTCAACGTTTCCTTGTACAGCAGCAACGCTGACATTGGGGTTATCGTCAACTGCACGAAGAATTGCCTCGTCCATTGCGGGTGTCCTCGTCGTTCTAGGTCTTCCCCAGTCGTGAGTCATAGGCTGGAATGTTCCGTGCTCCCTAAGACGCCGATCAATTGCTTCGAACGTCTTCCTGTCGGGACACCTTCGTTCTGGAAATCTGTTTCGATACAAACGTACCGCGCCACGGCTATTGCCCCGTGCTAATCCATACATCAAATGGGCATCTGCCAACTCCGCATTTGTAAACATTGCTCTGACTGCAAAACCACGTTCGTGATGAACACTAACCTGTTGATGCTACGTAGTGATGTGCTTGATGCTATTACTGTAGAGCAATGAGTCGTACGTCAACACAAGCACCGAAGTCAACATTACCTTCCTTCAATTGGGCCAACTGGCGGTGAATCAAGGAAGTACAGTACATACTGACGAAAGTAAAATGAGCTCTAACATGGAAATCAAACGTTTCCGGACACATGTCCACGTAACATCTTTTCTTTATTTGTGTGTGAGGTGAGTTTCCTGAAAGTTTGGCCGTACCTTTTTGTAACACCCTGTATAAACAGAAGCAGACGATGGTTCAAATGGCTCTAAGCACTATGGGACTTAGCATCTGAGGTCATCAGTCCCCTAGACTTAGAACTACTTAAACCTAACTAACCTAAGGACATCAGACGCATCCATGCCCGAGGCAGGATTCGAACCTGTGACCGTAGCAGCCGCATGGTTGCCGACTGAAGCGCTTAACCGCTCGACCACTGCGGCCGGCCAAGGAGACGCATTTGATCGCTCTCAGCCTTCTGTATATCCACTCCAGAGTCCTTAGTATTTTTCTCCGAAAGCATCTCGGTACATGCTAACACCAGACAGATACGAGATGTAGATGTCACAAGACTCAAAACTGCGAATTTATTCGGTAGGACGTATGTATCACATCATTCCTTCAACCACGAAAGGGTTAACTTCGACGATCTGACGGGAACCGGTGCATCCGCCGCTGCACGACCGCTGACGCGAGATCTTTGATTTCATTATATTCGAACTCTGGACAATGTGAACTGTAAATCAGATGCTTTTGACAAGTTACAGAAAATTCTAGTTGCCAATATTTTGTCATTTAAGTGAGAATATAATTTATTTGTGAGAGGTGGAGTGAACGAAGCTGTCGGTGCGTGCCGCAGGCAGGGGCGGTCTATGTTCGAGGGCGCGAGCAAGTACGACATCCTGAGCTACCTGGCGGACGCGCGCGACCGCGTGCACACGGACGAGGACGGCGACGGCGACGGCGACGCCGACGACGACGTGGAGGAGCTGGCGGCGGGCGGCGCCGCGGCGCGCCGCGCCCGCCAGCCGGCCGGCCTGGAGCTCAGCAGCCGCGCCTCCCAGCTCAGCAACGCCAGCGACTCTAGCGAGGACAGCGTCTCCGCGGACACCCCGGCCAAGGTCAGTCCGGCTCCGCAGCGGCTGCCTGCGCTCCTCGTCGTCGATGTCTTCTTTTTTCCTTCTTCATTGTGATTTCATCCCCAAGGCAGGAGGTGAGCTGCTGGCAATTACCATTTCATGATGGCCTGGTCACTATTCGCCTAGATCAGGGGTTCCCAACAAAATTTTCTCGAGGACACCCTCATCGAGCATAATTGTTACCTTGTCATATCACATTATCAAGTACCTAAAAAAAGCCGAATTAAGAGTCTTTTCTATTTTTGGTACTTAGAAAAAACATTGACATATTCATTACTGAAAAAATATAGAGCTTTAGAGGCAGCTCACTCAGTCTAAGGACATACAGCAGAACTATTTGCCTCTATCTAATTCTAGTTTTGCGCTAGAGTCTGCTAGTGTTAGTTGGCTCTATGAAGATACTAGACGCAGAAGTTAGCGTTCGCTAAAGCTCCGCTCATGCAGGAAGCGGCCAAAACAAAAAATCTGTTATCATATGCAATAAACTTAATACATTTTTTATTCTAATAGCATCTTGCGGACCCCTGGGGGTCCGCGGACCACCTGTTGGGAAACACTGGCCTAAATCAAAAAAGATTACAATAGTCTTGAACGGGTAAAATGAATTTTGAGGTGAGAAAGTTAGGTGCCTCACACTGTCGATACTGTGTTTTACATTCAGGAAGGTCAGTTTCGTCTTTGCAACTAAATGAAAGGCGGTTTGTTTTTTTTTGTCCTGCGTGTTCGCTTCTTTTATTTAAGAAGCATCTTCATTTGCCTACAGTACATGTTTCTTTTTGTATACAAATTCATTATTTACACTAATAGATAAATTAATAGAATAACGTTCGCAATACGTATTAATATAATAATAGTATCCAATATAATAATAATAGACCCCAAATCTTTACACTCACTCATGCATGAACCCCTCCACATAATATTGAAACGAAAGGTCAAATCAGATGTCACCAAAATTTTCAACCACTCGCTAACAGCTAGTACACTCCCCCCCCCCCAAGAAAAAAAACACACTCTTCGGCTGTATACCCCTCACTCTCTCTCTCTCACTGGTATAAATAGAAGTTAGTCTCGAACTTATACTTCGTTAGGTTGGCTACAAATAGGTAAACATACCAAAGACGATGAAACACGTAATGGGATCGCAATATTTACATTGTGAAAAACAGTGTACGACGAAATAGTTGTATCGAGTACAAAAGAACAATAGTCCACCACAAAAAAGAGTGAGAAACATGGTGAACAGTTTATGGAAGACGAGAACACAAAGTTGTGATTATATGGCAGTGATAAATGTGGTAGTGTGACCTCCGGACCAGATTTGAGAAAACGCAGTCCAGCAAATCGTAAGTAATTACATTTTTTACAAAAAAAAATCGCGAAGTGAACTGTTTAATAATCTAAAACTAACAAACCTGTATCGTTATAGATCCCACCGATGATGCCTTAGAACAGGAGAAGGCGAAACGCGTATGGGATAAATAAAGTAACTAGCAGCAGGAAAAGGCAGTTTTATTCACAAAACAAACATCCAGGTAGTTCACACGGCGTTGCCTTTGTTATAAGACCCACATGACCAGATGAAACAGCCGCGTGCAAAGACTGCGCCCGTGCCTGAAGTGCTACGAGCTGGCCTTTTGCGGCGAAGAGTTTCTCGGGACGCGGCCGGGGTTGGGCGCGGCGTAGCACTAAGTGTGCCGAGGTCAAGGGTGTCCGCGGGCGCTGCCGGTTTCACTCTGGATCCATTAATTGGGCGCCGTCGGGCCGGCAGCGGAGAAACTGCTTTCACTCGCCGCGCGGCGCTGCGCATCCAGAGGCGTGCAGGTGCTGTGGGCCGCGAGGCGGAGACCCGGTCGCCGCCCGCAGATGAACGCCGGTATGGCCAATGGGGAGGCAAATATTCTGTGGCCAGTCGCATATCTGAGAGTTGTCTCTCACGCACTACTGCAGTGTCATTGTCACCACATGTCGCTTCACCCGACGGCGTCATTCACCGGCATCCGCATGTAGCGTGCGCTTCAGGGTTCGCATAGAACATTCAGCGTTGATTTTCGTGTTACTTTAGATATGGTGAAAGTACTACACACGTAGTGTTAATTACGGCTGACATAAAGCAAACATGACTATTATTACGGTAACAGAAGACAGCGGCAGTTTTCCGAGCATATACGCTACCGGCTATTAAAATTGCTACACCACGAAGATGCCGTGCTACAGACGAGAAATTTGACCAACAGGAAGAAGATGCTGTAATATGCAAATTATTAGCTTTTCAGAGCATTCACACAAGATTGGCGCCGGTGGCGACACCTACAACGTGCCGACATGAGGAAAGTTTCCAACCGATTTCTCATACACAAACAGCAGTTGACCGGCGTTGCCTGGTGAAACGCTATTGTGATGCCTCGTGTAAGGAGGAGAAATTCGTACCATCACGTTTCCGACTTTGATAAATGTCGGATTGTAGCCTATCGTGAGTGCGGTTTATGTTATCGCGACATTGGTGCTCGCGTTGGCCGAGATCCAATGACTGTTAGCAGACGGTGGGTTCAGGAGGGTAATACGGAAGCCGTGTTGGATATCAACGGCCTCGTATCACTAGCAGTCGAGATCGCAGGCATCTTATCCGCATGGATGTAACGCATCCTGCAGCCACGTCTCCATCCCTGAGTCAACAGATGGGGACGTTTACAAGACAACAACCATCTGCACGAACAGTTCGACGACGTTTGCAGCAGCATGGACTATCAGGTCGGAGACCTTGGCTGCGGTTACCCTTGACGCTGCATCACAGACAGTAGCGCCTGCGAAGGTGTACTCAACGACGAACCTGGGTGCACGAATGGCAAAACGTCATTTTTTCGGATGAATCCAGGTTCTGTTTACAGCACCATGATGGTCGCATCCGTATTTGGCGACATCGCGGTGAACGCACATTGGTAGCGTGTATTCGTCATCGTCATACTGGCGTATCACCCGGCGTGATGGTATGGGGTGTCATTGGTTACACGTCTCGGTCACCTCTTGTTCGCATTGACGCACTTTGAACAGTGGACGTCACAGTTCAGATGTGTTACGACCCGTGGCTCTACCCTTCATACGATCCCTGCGAAACCCTACATTTCAGCAGGATAATGCACGACCGCATGTTGCAGGTGCTGTACGGGCCTTTCTGGGTACAGAAAATGTTCGACTGCTGCCCTGGCCAGCACATTCTCCAGATCTCTCACCAATTGAAAACGTCTGGTCAATGGTTGCCGAGCAACTGGCTCGTCACAATACGCCAGTAACTACTCTTGATGAACTGTGGTATCGTGTTGAATCTGCATGGGCAGCTGTACTTGTACACACCATCCAAGCTCTGTTTGACTCAATGCCCAGGCGTATCAAGGCCGTTATTACGGCCAGAGGTGGTTGTTCTGGGTACTGATTTCTCAGGATCTATGGACCCAAATTACGTGAAAATGTAATCACATGTCAGTTCTACTATACCTAATATATTTGCCCAATGAATACCCGTTTATCATCTGCATTTCTTCTTGGTGTAGCAATTTTAATGGCCAGTAGTATATACTGACGGAAAAAATTGCAATACTTAAAAAGGAATTAATGTAGAGTAATGAAATTTGAGGAATAAATTTGTTTGATAAAACGCTTAAGTGATTGACGTTGCAAGATCACGGGTAAATGTAAGCGCGATATAAGCCATTGTAAACGTGAACTGCTGGTACATGAGTAAACGGTGTGATACACTTTGCAGAGACTACGACGCTCCATGAAGTAAAAACTCCCAGGAATGCTGTCGGACGGAATCATACTGTTGCACGATAACATTCACCTCCACATTGCCAATCAGACGAAGGCTACGCTTCAGCGATTTGGTTGGGAAAGACTGCAACATCATCCACACAGCCGGATCTTTCACCGTACGATTTTCACATCTTTGGCGACCTGAAGAAAGGCATACGTGTCCGACGGTTTCAGTCGGAAGAGAGAGTGGAAGAGTGGGTGCCATTGGGGATCCGCTAGCGGCCGACCGCGTTTTACGAAACAGCAACTGATCGTCTTGGCTCTCAGTGGGGTAACTCCCTTAACGCGTGTAGTGATTACTTTTGAATGGAACCATTTCGTGGTCTCGTTGTGTCAAGTGTTTGGTTTTCATTTGATTGCCTCTCATAAATTCATCTAGGGAGCGCGAGAAGCAGAAACAGTCTCCCCATGTGGAACAAATCGCAGCGTTGCGCTTTCCCAGGATCGGCACCAGATGTAGAGTGCTGGAGCTGGTGCCGGAGCACAAAGTGTGCTCTTTCACTCTCTGCGCAAAATACATTGCGCACCATTATAGTGTCCAGAGTAAATTACATCAGAGTGTCGGAAGGAGCTGAATAAAAAGTAGATTCCAACAAGGATCCACTTGGGACTCCACCTGGCATTTTCCGCTGATTCGATTCCCCTAGCGAGGTCTGCAATTGAACGTTCTTCGTCTCCAGGACACCAAAGCAAGACTACAGGTGTCATCAGACAAGAAATTACACTGCTCTGTAAAACTTAAGGCCGACCAAGTTAAAGTAAGATAATGTGTTAACTACTCGGTGTGAATGAATGAAAGCAAGGGACCATGTTGCAAGAGGTCTCCCAGTCGTGCACAGAAAGATGGACGTTACATGGCGAGAGGTGAGCGTGAGCGCAGCGCCAAATGTAGCAGGTCCTGCAATAGGACGCATTTGAAGGGACAAGAAAAGTCAGTCGGCGAGCACTTACGCTGTGCTGTGGTGGTGGTGTTCATTGGAGCTCAACTGGTTCAAATGTCTCTAAGGACTATGGGACTTAACATCTGAGGTCATCAGTCCCCTAGACTTAGAACTACTTAAACCTAACTAACAAAAAAAATGTTCAAATGTGTGTGAAATATGGGACTTAAGTGCTAAGGTCATCAGTCCCTAAGGTTACACATTACTTAACCTAAGTTATCCTTAGGACAAACACACACACCCAAGCCCGAGGGAGGACTCGAACCTCCGCCGGGACCAGCCGTACAGTCCATGACTGCAGCGCCCCTGACCGCTCAGCTAATCCCGCGCGGCAAACCTAAGTAACCTAACGACATCACACACATCCATGCCCGAGGCAGGATTCAAACCTGCGACCGTAGCAGCAGCGCGGTTCAGGACTGAAGCGCCTAGAACCGCTCGGCCACAACGGCCGGCGTTCATTAGAGAATGGCTCCGAGACAACATTTGTTGACTTCACACGGGGAACAATCATCGGAGAAATGGAAGAAGGCTGAAGTGTGACGAGTGTAGCCCAGGAGTTTGATATTGGTCACAGCATTATTTCATGTGCATGGGCAGCGTTCCAAGCCATAACTGCTGCTGCCTCAGGATGAGGAAGCGATGCACCACGGTCAGCTACAGTGACAGGCGACCACTGCATTGTGCAACAGACACAAAGTGACCCACTTCAAACCGCGGGCCAACTGTAACAACATTTATCGGGTCTGCAAAGGCCGGCCGAAGTGGCCGTGCGGTTCTAGGCGCTGCAGTCTGGAACCGCGAGGCCGCTACGGTCGCAGGTTCGAATCCTGCCTCGGGTATGGATGTGTGTGATGTCCTTAGGTTAGTTAGGTTTAACTAGTTCTAAGTTCTAGGCGACTAATGACCTGAGAAGTTGAGTCCCTTAGTGCCCAAAGCCATTTGAACTTTTTTTTTTTTTTGCCACAGTGGCACGACGACTGCACGGGGGCGGTGTTTTTGTTCGACGACTAGTGCATTGTGTTCACTTGACACCCTCGCATTGTTGGCACTGTCTCCGATGGTGCCAAGAGCATAGAGACTAGACTAACGAGGAGTGGAGATTCGTGCACTTCTCGGATGAGAACAGATTCAGTCTGAGTAGCGATTCAAGACGCACTCTCATATGGCGAGAGGCGGGAGAATTGATCTGCTCGTTCCCCCAACTTAAATCCCGCAGAATACGTGTGGTGCGCTGGGGAGACGCATTACAACATGTCTACATGCACCGACGACCATCCAGGATTTCTCAGCCGCGGTGGTGCCTGAATGGAACGCCTTACCACAAGAACGCCTTACACGTTGCAGAGCATGAACTGTCGTCCGTGGTAATCAAACACCTTACTAATCATGTCCCGCTTTTGTACTGTCCAGGGGACCATTGTAAATCGTAGTTGCTTCAGCGTGCTTACTGTCTTTAATAAAAGTGTCATTTCTGTTCGTTCATTTCGTACTTCTTTCACTTACCTTCTGTCCAATACTGTAGCAGCTCTCTCTACACTATGTGATCAAACGTATCTGGACACCTGGCTGAAAATGACATAAAAGTTCGTGGCGCCCTCCGTCGGTAATGCTGGAATTCAGTATGGTGTTGGCCCAACCTTAGTATCGATGACAGTTTCCACTCTCGCAGGCTTACGTTCAATTAGGTGCTGGAAGGTTTCTTGGAGAACGACAGCCCATTCTTCACGGAATGATGCACTGAGGAGAGGTATCGATGTCGGTCGGTGAGGCCTGGCACGAAGTCGGCGTTCCAAAACATCCCAAAGGTGTTCTATAGGATTCACGTCAGGACTCTGTGCAGGCCAGTCCATTACAGGGATGTTATTGTCGTGTAACCACTCCGCCACAGGCCGTGCATTATGCACAGGTGTTCGATCGTGTTGAAAGATGCAATCGCCATCCCCGAATTGCTCTTCAACAGTGGGAAGCAAGAAGGTGTTTAAAACATCAATGTAATCCTGTGATGTGATAATTCCACGCAAAACAACAAGGTGTGCAAGCTCCCTCCATGAAAAACACGACCACACCATAACACAACCGCCTCCGAATTTTACCGTTGGCACTACACACCTTGGCAGATGACGTTCACCAGGCGTTCGCCATACCCACACCCTGACATCGGATCGCCACATTGTGTACCGTGATTCCTCACTCCACACATCGTTTTTCCACTGTTCAATCGTCCAATGTTTACGCTCCTCACACCACGAGAGGCGTCGTTTGTCATTTACCGGCGTGATGTGTGGCTTATGAGCAGCCGCTCGATCATAAAATCCAAGTTTTCTCACCTCCCGCCTAACTGTCATAGTACTTGCAGTGGATCCTGATGCAGTCTGGAATTCCTGTATGATGGTCTGGATAAATGTGTGCCTATTACACATGACGACCCTCTTCAACTGTTGGTGGTCTCTATTAGTCAATAGATGATGTCGATCTGTACGCTTTTGTGCTGTACGTGTCCTTCCACGTTTCCACTTCACTATCGCATCGGAAACAGTGGACCTAGGGATGTTTAGGAGTGTGGAAATCTCGTGTACAGACGTATGACACAAGTGACACCCAATCACCTGACCACGTCCGAAGTTAGCGAGTTCCGCGGATCATCCCATTCTGCTCTCTCACTATGTCTAATGACTACTGAGGTCGCTGATATGGAGTACCTGGCAGGAGGTGGCAGCACAATGCACCTAATATGAAAAACGTATGTTTTGTGGGTGTCCGTATACTTTTGATCACATAGTGTATGTATGGTCCAAGCTACGTCCAACTTGGCAGCGACACACCATGAGAAAGTTACCTGCGTCCTTAAGTTTTGTACACCAATTCTTAACTAAGCATCAAGTGACTTATCAGAATAGTGCAAAATTGCGGGCGTCTACAGGACAAGTACTGAGAACCAATTCCAGAGTATTTTTCTTCCGTTTGGAGCCTTAAGTATGCATGAAAATAGGCATCGAACGAATTCAGAGGCAGACTGTAGGATCGTAACTGCTCTTGTAACGAAAGTGTAACAGAAATGCTCGGAGAATATAGAAAGGAATCCTTGGAAGAAAGAGGACGTACTTCTCGCGAAAACCCGTTGCGTATATTTAGAGAACTTTTTTTCGATGGAGTCTGTGCAACTGTTATCCTAGCACCAAAGTTTATCTCGCTTAGGGATAATTTCCATAAAATAAGAGAGATCAGAGCGTAGGCACATGCGTACAGCTCTTTTTCTCTCGTCCGATACGTGGACGCAAAGTTACGTAAAACTGGTAACCTTGGTGCAAAGAACCTTCCACTACGCACTCTACAGTGGCTTTTGGAGTATACAGAGTGAACCAAAATTCACGCTGTCGGACGCCACGGCGCGATTCCTTGCATCCCAATAGTACAAGCTATTTCTAACAAAATTTCGTTCTGTGCTTGTTGTCGGTAGAAAATCCACGTCAAAGGAAGGCAATTTGGCAAAAATTAATCACATGTATCTTCATCGGTACTGCGCTACTTAGTTACTATAATGGGTAGAGCTTTACGCTAGAATACTCAAGTACAATACTTCGATTCCATGCCTAGGTGTATCTTTTTTAAATTGCTGCCATTTCTCTATTAATACAAAAGAATTGCGTATTTTTTGTACAAGGCTTGTTAACTGCTGTACACGATGAAGAAACCAACACACAGTATAAAATTCGGAAATAAGTGAAATCACACTCAGATACGTAACTAAACACTTGAACTCAAGTATTCGAATGCAAAACTCTACTCAGTGCTCTAAATGGCCAGCGCCTCAACACAGTATAGAATGAAGACACTTCTCGTACATGTTACTACAGTTGTGGCCAGATTGCATTTCTTTGGTGTCTATTTTATACTAAAAATATGAACGGGACAAAATTTTTGTATCATTGGAATCACACTGTGGCATCCGAATGCGCGAATTTTGATTCACCTTGTATATGTAGATGTAAGCGTAAAATCAATGGAGATTCGCAAACTTGTTCTGTATTACACAAACACGGGATGTACACACTCAATCAGCAGGCGTCACTTATAAGACTACTGGACAGCGCTCAAGCGGACCGTCTATACCGGCCAGTGAGTCTAACCGAAACTTTCCCTACAGACGGGTCCAACAACTCGAATACTGAACTGTAGGTAGCGTACCAACTGACAAGGGAGTACCCGCTCTGAACACCACAGTCAAGCATTACTGTACATTAGGCCGTTCAGATGCACACTGGCCCTTCAGGAGCCCTGACGAGATAATTTGAAGTCCGGGAGACGACCAGAGAACTGGGAGAATGAGAGAGATGATCTAATCAGGAGATGTATACTTAGGCGGAAAAATTTACGGAAAAGATGGAGAAGAGATGTCTGGTTTATGAAGATACCTCATGCCAACAAAACAGCTAGTCATTTAATGGAAAAATTTAAAAACCAAAACAGCATTTTTTAAAAAGAAGTCATTAAATGCATGTTCTTTCTGAGCACAACGTAATATAGTATCAAAAACTCGCCATCTCGTAGGAATTTTCTGAGCCAGAAGAGAATGCAGGACGAACCATCCAATACGAACACATACATCATCCACGCCCAGGAAAGAAGGATACTACATATCCAGAAAATGTGTTGAATGGAGCTAACAACTAGTGCCGATCAAAGAAAAATACGTTGGTGACTTAATCGGAATAAAGAATTACGAATTACACATTCGATGTTGTCTAACAGCAAATACGTAAGTAAAATCTGGAGCAAACCGCTTCGTTTGCCTAGACAGTTTGGGGGTAATCGTGTACAAGCCCGTCATATTGTCTGTATATATAACGTGCCATTTTTAGATATCCGTATTGATGAGAATTTAAAATGGTAAAATAATTTCTAGAACTCCTAAAACAACTCAGGTTAGCCACATTTGCACTTTGAATCATTGCAAATCTGGGGTGAGACAAATCAGTTACATCTTTTCATATTTTCATTCAATAATGTCGTACGGAATAATGTTCTGCGATAACTCATCTTTCGGGAAGAAAGTTTTCAGGCGTTCCGTAAGAATAATACGCGTACGTAACGCTCTACCACGACGTTCTTACAGACACTTATGTACGGAGTTAGGGATTTCGGCTATTGATTCACGATATATGTACTTCCTCGCTAAATGTGCTGTAAAGAACCAACTACAGTTCAGAAGGAACGAAGGTGTATATAATTACGACACGATAAGAAGAAAATAACATTCATTATTTCACTATAAGGTTCCCTTAAAGAACAGCAAAGGGTGCACAATGCTGCCACCAAAATTATTGATCACTTAATTATATAAATTGGTTGACAGAGAGGATTTGCATTCCTAAAGGCTATCTTAGTCCTATAAAGCAGCTATTAGGATTGCTGATTTGCGTAAGCCACTGTTCAGCCAAGTAGGTATTCTAACACTATCGTCCCTGTACATATGATCACTAGTGTGATTAAAAGTTACAGCAAGAATGAGTGCAGGTTAGTGAAAATCTCTTTTCTTTCTAATGCATACGAATGTTTCAAACTGGTGTGGGTTGATATCAAAATTCGTCAGATATGAAATTTACAGTAAGAAAGCTATTAAATATCATTTCTTACGGGATTTACTGAAAAAGAAATGAAAAATTTGCTCCATGATCAGTAAATAGAAGAATGAGTTGGGCAAGATTTTTCCTCATGCCACTGAACAGGAAGGTATGCACCATTCTTCAGCTCCCACATCCACCAAACTTCATAAAACAGAATGAAAGTTGTGTGAACGGTAAAGTATGATTTTTTGATGTAACATGACAGACTTCCTTGCTGCACTATCCCTTCATTTACAAGGCACATGAGCTGTAGAAAGCATGGCCAACGTGTCCACGAACAGTTTCTAAGCTTTTGAGAAAGAATGAAACTCAATTCGCAACTTCGTCTCGGAGCTTGATTCTTCTTATAGCGAGACGTCATCCAGCATTCTTCAATTCTTTGTACAAAATCGACATGCTACCAGACGTGTCAGCGTAAACTGACTGTAATTAGTAGCCTGTTACTTCCTGTTTTTCAAAAATGGTTCAAATAGCTCTGAGCACTATGGGACTTAACTTCTGAGGTCATCAGTCCCCGAGAACTTAGAACTACTTAAACCTAACTAACCTAAGGACATCACACACATCCATGCCCGAGGCAGGATTTGAACCTGCGACCATCCTGTTTTTATCTAACGTCAAAACGTTAATGTAGAATACTGAAAGTGCTCTTAAGCCTACTACGATTCTTATACTTTTTTGATTCTTATTTATACGGCTACGAAAGAAACGTTACGTATGTCTCTGATGAAAAATTCAGCACGCCGACAGAACATTGCGAGTTCTCCATTAAGAATGAGCAAAGACAGCGTTTGTCAAGGTTAAAAAAAGATAAGGAAGAACTTGCTCCAGACAGCTGGTGAACGTATAACTCTTTATTAATTAAAAGGACGCGTATAAAACTGCCACTTCTTTTTCTGTGGAACATCTGCTTTCTGCATGTCTGAAACGGTGGACGATTTGCATTTTAGAGTGTGTAGAGAGGCAACATTTATTGCCGAATACATTATTACTACGCACGGTTTTAAAATATGTAAGGCCTTCTGGAACAACGGTAAAATGAAAACGATGAAAACATAGCCTCCGCAATAAAACAGCTGTTTGTTGGCAAGAGCGACGTGTGCCATGTCTCCAGTACAGTCAAAAGACAAAACTGAGAGATTCCCTTCCGATACAGATTTACGACACGAGCAGATCCCTCTTTGAGCGGCAAGGTCGCATACTTCGTCTTACAGTGTTCTTGCCAGTGCATGATTATTACACAACTCTTTCACCTTGTTTATTTACTTTTTATTTTTCTCTATCTTCCGCAGGTACACCACCTACTTTACCTTTCTCTCGTCTTTATTGACATGTTCTACTCGTCTGTGATGTCAGAGTTTTCACGAAATTGGAAATTGTAGTGACTGCATTTATGGTTAATCTGAATTATTGCAGGAAAAATTGTGAAGTATGATGTGTTGCGTTCATACCTACTTCTAAATTCTGTTGGGATTATTACCGTGACAATGTAGGAAAGCCAGCGGTGGCAATGGAAATTTGAATAAAAAGCTTTCGATAGTTATATAACTTTATAAAAGCAGCTGTATTTAATAGAAAGTGAAAGGGGATGGTGCATTTTGCTCTTCAGTCAGAAAGAGCGCTTTGCTTCGGAAGACTACTATCTTGCTTCAGACGCTACTAAGTACACTTCTGGAGCTCCTTAGCTTCTCTTTTTTCACTTGGAGGAGAAAGGTCGTTCTTAAAGTGTCAGTGACGCTGTGAACAGGCATTTTTCGTGTTTTATTCTTCGGATTACGGACGGAACCTTTAAACTCAGACAAGATTTTAACCACAAGAGTACATCTTTGAAAAGAAAACTTGAGTCTTCTTGGTAAAATTTTTGTTAAAATCGTTAAGTGGTTGTTCCCAGTAGAAGAACGCACTTTAAGGTTTTATGAAGTACAGTCTGTTCACTTTTTGTGCTCCAATAAACTTGGTACCCGTAAATGGAGTACAGTGTCAGAACTCCGGAAATAGTATAAAATGTCCGAAGTTTATGGGTGTATATCATTGGGACCTTAATCAGGAACAATCAATTGTACATCTTCCAAACAACTATAAGCAAGTGCTTCCACTATAAGAATAACGATAAACTCTCAAAAAGTAAAAATTAGTAAATTAATAATCCTTGTATTCTGAGGTAACTTTGTGGTGAGGCACACAGTTTTAATTGCTGAAAATTTCATAACTAGGTGTGCTACGGGAGTATTATGTGGTTCTGACCTACGCACCTTTAAAACTCCCTTTAAACAATCGATAATATTTAATAACACTGTCTCAGTAAATTTTACATCTGGTAAATCGTAATACCAACCCCCTTGAGTCTGAAAACCGACGTATATTAGAATGAAAAGGGATCTTCACTAACCTGTAATCACCATTGCTTAACTCTGAAAGGAGAATATAACACTGCCGTAAAACTTTCATATACGTGAACTCCACCTACATAATTTCAGACATTCGCGAATATCTGCTGAGTGAACTGTGTTAAGTAATATGCAGTCTCCACTGACTCACTACCCAATAATTTGATGAATATATGTTAGATACATACTGTACCTAGGACCTTGACGTAAGAATTTGAACACTGAAAGTAAATCACCACCTAGTCATTACTTCTGACGACTGCATCATATATAAAGGAGTAGATAATCGAAGCGCAGAAATAAAATTGAATGTCTTGATTTAAACGATGAAACACTTCACCAGTTACGTATTTTTTCGCGGTTACCACGACGCTATTCGTTAATTTATTCTCGCTATCAGATGCAAATATTTATATGAGTATTTTGTGAGATGTTTGCATGTGTGTTATTCTGCCTCCCGAGTATTGTGATCGTCTTTTTGAGGTTATACAGAATAAATCTTCGGTTGCTTTTTTGCATGCTATTGTTAGAAATAGTACTTTTGCCTGTCTGCTAACAGCACTGTGCCTCCTCCATTACGCAGAAAACCACACACACCCAAACTGTTCTCACACTGTTTGTCGGCGAACCATATTTTAATTTGCAGGCCTCGTACATTACAGAATTTCATGTATTGTGTTCCATTTAAGTTCAGTGACAGGCTTCTGCAGAGAATCAGGCATTAGTTGTGGAAACATTTTATTTACATTTTCAGGTTTTATAGTTTCTTCATTAAGCTTGATTATAATGCCAGTCCTTGGATATGTGGTGACAGATAATTTATACAAGGAGTTTCAAAATATTCTCATCAAACATCAAGAATGGCAGACCACGTCATGGGGAACAATATCGGTTAGAGACAAAACGTTCGCTTCTGTTTCTCGGCGACTCTAGACATCTGTTTATTTTTATTTATTTATTTATTTATTTAATTTGATCTGATTAGGGCCATCAGGCCGTCTAATACTTCGAACCAGACTTTCACGCAAATAATAACTTTACTACATCATAATTACATAAGAAATAGCCATTTTTAAATTACAAATAGTATTAAAATGATTTGAGTGTCTATAGAGACATTGCGACTAAATAATACTATGAAGTAATAAGGTTAATATACGCAGTACTTCTAATACTTCTCCTGCTGTCACAAAAATGGTTCAAATGGCTCTGAGCACTATGGGACTTAACTTCTGAGGTCATCAGTCCCCTAGAACTTAGAACTACTTCAACCTAACTAACCCAAGGACATCACATACACCCATGCCCAAGGCAGGATTCGAACCTGCAACCGTAGCGGTCGCGCAGATATAAAATGATTTGTAGGTGTACGAGATAGATTTTTTTCTGATAGAGCGACTTTTGGAGAAAAGAAATTTAAGGAGACTGCACCAGATAAGAATACTGGGAAATGAACAAGATCTGGCTGACAGGATGTACATGGGTTACGAGTGCGTGCAGGGACAATGACAGTCATTACTGTTGCTTCAGAAGATACGTTATTAACTGTCTTCTGAAGCTGAAGATGTTATTCGGTTCTCTAATGCAATGTTGGACGTCATTCCAGAGTCGGGTTCCTAATAACGAGAACCACCTCAAGAAAGTATATGAAGGATGGAGTGGGGCAGAGGTTTTTGGTCTGATGGGAACGGATGTTCCTGCCACGTTGTTCAGACAAGATCGTTAAGGTAGAAGAGATATATTATGGACAGTGTACGTTAATAAGACAGTAGGTATGGAAGTCTCTACTCTTGTCTGCACGCAGTCAGCATAGCTGTGCAAACGACGATGAAATATGATCAAAGAGTCGAACCTCACAGATGTCTCGAACACAGGCATCCATAACCAGTTCCAGGTGCTCTGCGCTTTCCTGAGAACGACGTTGCAGGATAACATTGCTCTAATCAATAACTGGAAGGACACTGGGGTGATAAAAGTCATGGGAAGCCTCCTAATAGCCGGCCATTGTGGCCGAGCGGTTCTAGGCGCTACAGTCTGGAACCGCGTGACCTCTACGGTCGCAGGTTCGAATCCTGCCTCGGGCATGGATGTGTGTGATGTCCTTAGGTTAGTTAGGTTTAAGTAGTTCTAAGTTCTAGGGGACTGATGACCTCAGAAGTTAAGTTCCATAGTGCTCAGAGCCATTTGAACCATTTGAAGCCTCCAAATAACTTGTCGGACCTCCTTTTGCCTGGCGCAGTGCAACAACTAGACGTGGTATGGACTCAAAACCCGTTGGAAGTCCCCTGCTGAAGTAGTGAGCCGTCGATAATTACGGAAGTGTTGCCGTTGCAGAATCTTGTGCACTAACTGACCTTCTGATGATGTCCCACAAATGGGATTCACGAGGGGCGATCTGGGTGGCCAAATCACTCGCTCGAATTATCCAGAATGTTTTTCAAACCAGTTGCGAACAGTTGTGGTCTCGTGACATGGTGCATTGTCATCCATAAAAACGAAGTCCACGAATGGCAGAAAATGGTCTCCTAGTAGCCGGACATAACCATTTCCAGCCAATGATCGGTTCAGTTGGACGAGAGGACACAAACCATTACGTTTAAACATAGCCCAAACCATTATGGTGCCTCCATCAGCTTGCACAGTGCTTTGTTGACAAACCTGGGTCCATGGCTTCGTGGGCTCTGCGCTACACTCGAACTCTACCATCAGCCCTTACCAACTGGAATCGGAATTCTTCTGAGCAGGTCACGGTTTTCCAGTCGTCTAGGGTCCAACCGGTATGGTTACAAGCCCAAGAGAGGCGCACCAGGCGACGTCGTGCTGTTAGCAAAGGCACTCGCATCGGTTGTCTGCTGCCATAGCCCAATGACGCCGGGTTTCGCCGCACCGACCTAATGGATACGTTCTTCGTACGTCCCACATTCATTTCTCCGGTTATTTCACGCAGTGTTGCTTGTATGTTAGCACTGACAACGCCACGAAACGGCGCTGCTTTCAGTCGCTAAGTGAAGGTCGTGGTCCACCTCGTTGTCCGTAGTGAGAGGTAATGCCTGACATGTGGTATTCTCGGCATACTCTTGACAGTGTGGACCTCGAAAATTGAATTCCCTAACGATTTCGGAAATAGAATGTCCCAAACGTCTAGTCCAACAACCATTCCACGTTCAAATTCTGTTACTTCCCGTCGTGCTGCCATAATCACGTCGCAACCGTTTTCACTTCAGTCACCTTAGATCAAATGACAGCTCCGTCAATGTACTGCTCTTTCATACATTGTGTACGCGATACTACCACCATCTGTATATGTGCTATCACTATCGCCTTAGAGTATAAGGGTTCGTATGAGCACAAGTTTCTCTTCTTTTTCAGATCAGGTGAGAAGAGCTTTCAGTATTTTTGTAGGCATAGTCCAATGCTGATTCCTTCTTGCTCATTACAATTACGTGCTCAATCCAATTTAGATTTCCATCTATTATTACTCGTTATGCACTTGAGAGGCGGCTTGGTGTATACTACTTACCCTATTAAACTGATGGAGTGATTTTCGCTCAAGAAGAAAACTTTAAGAATAACGCTTCTAAGTGGAGGAAGATGTTGTAGAAGAGAATCGGGAACTTTAATTTTTCTCAGTCTGGCCCCTTTGACGTGCAGCAGATGACTTGATTACAGGCAGCACATATTCCATTTCCAACCGGCCGGGGTGACCGACCGGTTCTAGGCGCTACAGTCTGGAACCGCGCGACCGCTACGGTCGCAGGTTCGAATCCTGCCTCGGGCATGGATGTGTGTGATGTCCTTAGGTTAGTTACGGTTAAGTAGCTCTAAGTTATAGGGGACTGATGACCACAGAAGTTAAGTCCCATAGTGCTCAGAGCCATTTGAACCATCTGAACACATTGCATACGCACGCCTCAGAGCGTGTACACACTGCCGGCTCTCAGGGGGGGGGGGGGGGGGGGGGGGGGGGGAGGGCAGCCCTGAATCCTGCCGCGGTCAGAAAAATGGTACCGAATCCCCCGAAGCCCGCAAGGGTCTGAAAAACAATGGGACCGAATCCTCACGTTTGAAGCAGGTAGCACTTCTAAACGTTATGAATACTCCAAGCAACCAAAGGAAAGCATATGAAGTTACAGTAGAAGATGTAGAAATTTTTCTCGTGTATTGTATGTTTAAAAGTTTTATCTTTTATGTTATTGAGATAAAGTCCAGCCGGCACATCCTCAGCGACTAAGTCCTGCTCAAGGTTAGCGCAAAGCGTGCATAAGCGAATCAAAATTTTTTGTTTAAAACATGAGAGGGGTAGGGGATGGAGATAAAGAACATGGCAGAGATAATTATATTATTGTCTATAATACAACATACAATGTGGCAATTTGGGAGGTTTATGACCGGTTACCTGCTTACCTACCTGGTTTCGGGAGGATTCTGGGCTGTGCCCCTCAGGGGCATAACCAATAATAAGACGCCTAGCGCCACTATGATGCGTCAGTGAAAGTTTTGTACCTAACAAAAATTGTTCTCCATGACGTGATCTATCACTCCTAGACGTTTGATGCAGAAAAAAAAGAGCACACACACCTAGCGTATAACAAGAATAGAAGCGGATCCAGTATCGATACCCTGTCGAAAACCATCTACCTGTGTTTCTTAATGCGTCATGTTACAGTTTCTCCATTAAGCTCGTTGTCCACAGGTGCGCAAGAGCTGCGCGGAGATCGAGCGCAACGACTCCGGCGTCGGCAGCGAGACGAGCAAGAGCAGCCGCAGCAGGTGGCAGTCGGGCGGCGCGGGCTGCGGAGGTGGCGGGGGCGGCGCGGCTGCGGGCGACCAGGACCAGCTGCAGTGCGAAGACTGCGATCAGCGCGTCGACACGCACGTCACCGACAGGTACGACCTGCAGCGGTGGCGCAACTTCAGAGGCGGCATCATCGTCCTTGTTGGCTGCGTTGACCTGCCTCCAAACACATGGCGATATGCGCGCATCCCTGACTCCCTAGGGCCTAGAGGATTCGAAATGACAGACATTTTTAATTGCAAAGGTATTTTATATATTAACTAGCTCTTTCATCGCAACTTCGACCACATATGCATTCAACACACACTCTCTTCTCCTTCTCTGTGTCCACGTCTTTCTCCCATTTCTACCAAACCTTGTATGTATACGGCACATATATTGAATGCATCTCCTCCCTCTCTGTGCGTCCACCTCTTCCTCTCTATGTTTATCCACTTCACCCTCCAACCTCTATCTATCTCCTCCTTCCCTGTCTCTCTGTTTCTTCATCTCCTCCTCTCGCCACTCTTCGTCCATCTCCTCCACCCCCTCTCTCTAACCATATCTTCTTCCCCCTCCCTCTCACCATATCCTCCTCCCCTTTGTCTTTCCCCTTCCCCCTCTTCCTTTTAGACCTGCCCACTATACCTTTCACCTGCCTCTTGCATCTGCCCCTCCTTCTCCATATCTGCCCATTTCCTGCTCCCTTTGCTCTGTCCTTCCCCCTCCTCTATCCTTCTCAACCTTTCCTCATCCAAGCTCATTGGCACGTGTAGGCCCTTCAATACAGTCTAACAACGCAAGTTGATACTACTCCAACAACACACCTCTAATGCAGGACAGGGTACACATCATGGGCTTAAAAGCGATCTATTTGCCCCTGATGTACAGGCTGCCTCACAAAGCAGGTAGACGAAACAGAGACAAACTACTCCAATAACACACCTATCATGCAGGGCAGCCAACATGTGAGGCCCAGAAAAATATCCTTTGCCTTTGACATGCTGACCACCCTGCAAAGTATGTTGATTTGGCAGACCAATATTGTTCCTCCACAATATACCTGTCATGCATGGTAGTATTTATGCCAGTCTTTTGAAAAAAAAACACGTTTTGTGTCCATATCTACACTCCTCTTGGAGCTAGGGTATTATAAATCCCACAGTGATGATTCTTGTGAGCCCTGCTGTGTCTGTGCTTCATTTGGTTGAAATTGATCGAGGGGTTTGGAAGGAAATCCTAGACGTCCACATACACACACATCCACTCTGCTTTGTAACCTACCACGACACCATTGTCTACAGGGGAAACTGCAGTAGCAGAATGTAGCGAAATGCAGTAAGTCCTGTAGAGGATCAACGATTGATGCATAGACTGGCAGCTGACCCTGAACATAAATAAATATAACGTATTGCGCACAAACAGGCGAAGAGATCCACCACCATTCGATTACACCTTTGGCGACAAGTAACGACTGTGAAATTCCTAGTTGTAACCACCTGTAGCGACCTAAAGCGTAACGTCCACACAAAACAAATGGAAGAAAGAGAGGGACCGTGCTGATATTGATTCGGAGAATCTTAAGGAAATGTAGTTCGTCCAGGGAAGAAGTGACTTAACAAAACACCCGTTCAACTAGTTCTTGAGTGTTGGTGATCAGTCCTCTGGGACCCTTACTAAGTAGGGTTAATAGAAGAGACAGAGAAGATACAGTGAATAGCAGCACATTTCGTCACGGGATCCTTAATTCAGTGCAGGAATTTTAACGCCAATCCTCAACGAACACGAGTGGCTTACGTTACAAGGGTCTCGTACATCACAAAGGTTTTCGGCTGAAATTTGGAGAGCGTGCGTGCCAAGAAGGTTCTGGGAACACATAACATACTCCCACTTACATCTCGCGTAATAGTCAATAAATATAAAATAACAGGAATTACATGTCGTAAGGAGTTTTTTCGATAATCATTCTTCCCACACGACTTTCGTAAAAACAGTCCTGCCAGACGTACCCTCCGCCAAACACGGTAATGTGGCTTTAAGAGTACAGATATAGCTATAGAGACATCACGTTAGTATCATGTAAAGCCACGTCTAGCGTGAATTCGACGAATAAGTGTGTCCACAAGTTTCTTTAGGTAGGCCCATTACGGGAGTGCTGATTCCTACTTTTCACCCGCTGTCTAAGAACAGTCTAACAAAGACACCGCATAGCAAACGGTTTTATTTTAATTTTTTAAATTATAGTATTTGAAGTTCAGGACTCAAATATCGATCAACCAAAGCACTTCAGTGCAATTTTAAAAATTCTCAAGAAAATCGACTTTGAAATTTTCGGGACGTGATTAATTCAGTGCATCATGGCCGATGTTTGTTGACGGGCCACATGGCTCCTCTTCAGTGACCGTGCGTCACGATCAGTTAACACACAATTTCGTCGGCGATCTTACTTAGCGGATGATGTTTTCTCACTTTCCCTGTACGCAGTACAAATCTTCGCTACGGTGTCTCTTGAAATACCAAACACTTCGACTACCCTGGTTACGGAAGCAGCGCCATACGAGCACCAACAGTTTGCCCCGTTCGAATTCCCTTATCTCCGACATAAGGCACTCACAATTACACAGAACACTGTTCTGACCGCGACTGACACGTGTGAAGTATTGTGGAGATTGCACAGGTGCCGTTTGTGGTCAAACACAACGGCGTATCTTGGCCAGCTATTTGTGATTGCATCAGCAACAGGTAGCAAGCTCATTTAGACGGTAAGGAAGGGGGCAGACTTAGCGACGACTGCGAGAGTGGTTAGGTACGACGCAGTGTAGCAATTACGCAGATTGCAATCTATTTTATGTGGCGGGATTAATTCCTGGACAATGGCGGAGCTGGCGAATCTGATGTGGTAGCGCTCTGGAGTAAATGCGTCCCGGCTCAAGCTGATGAACAAACAACAATAGTAAATACATCGAGAAAGTAACACGCTCGTGTGAGTAAAGCACCCATCAGAAAAATAAACAACTGAGCCGGCAGAATGCCAGTTACTCATCGGATTATATGTTGTCCGCTCGTGCCGAAAGAGTGGCGAGCTAACACGAGCTTCTAACCTAGATGTCGGCATTTTCGCATCAGACTGGGACAACCTTCTACGTCAGGCGCTCCGAGAACGATGAAACACATGCTTCCACAATCCGAACACTTGACAACTTTTAATAAAGTACAAAAATATTCCGGCTTGCAAACTGCAATAAAAATTCTCACAAATTTCAAGTATTAAACCACGTGACATCTACGCAGTTTTTATTGGCTTCCGGTACGTACCCATACAGCCAACTCAACTCTGGCTATAGGATTCTACAGTTTGTTTTGACAATGCAGCGTATGCATTAATTGAAGTCGTTAAGTTCGTAAATACGAAGTTACTTAGCAAAGGACAGGTTCCAACATAAAACAAATTTTACGTCCACACTATACCGAAACGAGCAAACAAGACGAAAACGTAACACAAGATACAAAGAGGTAATATGCTATAAAAATCCTACTGGTACCACAATAAAAAAATGGTAAAACGCGTTTAGTGTGGTACACATTTGGGATATTCCCAATTCATTCCGTATTAATGATGATGCATCGATATTAACAATAAAAACCTCTACGCCGTTTTCAGTCGCAGACTAGGCTCTTAGCATGGTTTGGAAAGTGGTTCCTTTGACTAAAATTTGACGTCCTATCACAAGCGTTGTTGTCAGGCCCACAATTTGACTCTCCACCGAGGAAAGAACTTGTTAGAAAACTTTTCTTTTCAGTGGTTCCAGATGTTTAATATGCACAATACTTCATTAATCTGTATATTCATTATTAGATATTCTGTACATCACCAAGCTAGCAGCCTTCTCATACCATTCAGAGCAAGAACTGAAAGCAAAACGATGCACATTCATGCTTGGCGGTACCCGCTTTGCTAACAGTGGTAACTTGATGTAAGTGGCACAATAAAAGGTGTCCGATGGGTCCGTCGTTCGGTTTCGTCATATATCGGATTTTTATGGAACACTTCAAGTCGACTTCCCTATTTTTTCACTTCTACAAACGCCAGGCAATTAGTAGCCGTAGTGCCAAAATTGCGTCGTGAAGTTGAAAGTTGCAGTTCCTATTGGTAACGCCGAGCGCCGATTGCGTTGAATTTCTCTGAGACGGCTCTGCCCACCGCAAAGACCAATCTTGTCATTTAGATTTTTGTTCATCAGTTTCCATAACCGTTTTTGAAGAATGTCGATGTGAAGAAATAGTACAGCAGTTGCGTTAAAATTGTTTTTTAACGCAACTAACGTGCTATTTCTTCACATCGGATATGTTGTTATTCCATTCGCACCGGCACCCCCCCCCCCCCCCCCCCCCGCCCTGTTTCCTGTGCAATCGGACTACTTCCTTGTGCCTTTTATACTTGCTTCACACAGTCAAAGAGAAAGACTAGACGTGAGGAAAGCTCAAAAAGTAGTAAGGTTCCTTCACATAGTGAAAATAAAATTATGTTCTGCTACAATTTCAAAAAAGCACTCCGTCTCCAGGCCACGAGTGGCTTACCGGGACCATCCGACCGCCGTGTCATCCCCAGTGGAGGATGCGGATAGGAGGGGCGTGGGGTCAGCACACCGCTCTCCCGGTCGTTATGATGGTATTCTTGACCGAAGCCGCTATTATTCGGTCGAGTAGATCCTCAATTGGCTCACGAGGCTGAGTGCACCCCGAAAAATGGCAACAGCGCATGGCGGCCTGGATGGTCACCCATTCAAGTGCCGACCACGCCCGACAGCGCTAAACTTCGGTGATCTCACGGGAACCGGTGTATCCACTGCGGCAAGGCCGTTGCCCATAGAATTTCAAAAGAACAACCGCAAATATTTACGAAAAATTGCGAAAAAAATGTAATATAAAATAAAAGTAACAGCACACGATATTGCCATTTCAGTATCATTATATCGACATACCGGTGAAAAATAAATAGTTGATATATACCGATAATGTTTTTTAAAAATATCGATATATCGATATTTTCTTAGAACAGCCATAGCAGTAACACGACAGCCTATTATAAATGGAAGAGACACTTTATTCAATCACGAACACGCGACCGCGGACTCACAGGCGGCGGTCGCGTGTTTGATCGAATCATATTCGTGTTGACAGCTAAAATCAGCTTGACAGGAGCACGTGGAGGGCCAGTTTTAGGCTATGCTGCACAGATAGGGTTTTATCCGTAGTTCCACCGGCCGCTAAAGTGACCGTGTGACCGGGAAAACCCGTCCATTGGGCGGCACAATGGCTGCTCCTTTCTCATGGGCGCTTTTGGTGTCCAGTGCAAAATTAAAGTTTACCCCAAAATTAATAAATATTGAACCTCATGCGTCACTGAAGAGTCAGTAGGCTTATTTTAAGCGGAAAGGATGGACGAATACGTGTGTAAAGAGGTGCCTTCGGTATCCGCATTAATTTATAAGTTATTGTAAGTTAAATGTTATAAATAATTCCTGAACTGTAAAACTGAATATTTCGGCAATGCATTATGCCATTACAACAAATGAGGCGTTCTATGTACACGTCTCGTAGAACTGTGTCGGACTGTGATAGTAGATTTACTTAAGTTATTCACATAATTAAATGAGAGGTCGACAAGTGGATTTCAAATTAAAAACAGATTTTCTTACTAAATAAATAGAGAAACATTAGAAGTAGCGGCAGTACTGTGAACTATAGATAGATAAAAAGTATTTAATGTATAATTTAAATTGTTTGTTAATATTTACACTTATAAGTCCGAAAACGGAGGAAAACCATAGAAATTATTGTTTATAAATAAGCTACGACAGATAAAACTAATAACAGCATAATATTTCTCGGAAAATTTCTGTCTGATCTGATGTATCACATGTGTACAAAACGTAAAAAATTAAGAATTTAAGTAATTTTGATGTTCAGTAGTTTAAATGACTTCAGTGGTGCCTGAGGGAGGTTTATATGAATGTGTGGTGTCTGGTCTTTTGAACAGACACCACGCAGAATCAGCAGCTGTTATTTACGTTTATGATAGAGGTTTCTTGGGTGAACAATGGCATTTTGGTGAGGAGTAGAACATTGGTGTGACCGATTCTTGATTACTGCTTGAGTGTTTGAGATCCACACGAGGTCCGATAAAAGGAAGACCTCGAAGCAGTGCTGAGGCATGCTGCTAGATTTGTTACCGGTAGGTTCTATTAACACGCTAATATTTCGGAGATGCTTCGTGGACTCAAATGGGAATCCCTGGAGAACATATGACATTCTCTGTGCGGGGCGCTATTGAGGAAATTTAGAGAACCGGCACTTGAGGCCGCCAAGACGCATTTTCAGTAGGGAGCACAAAAACAAAGGTAAGATGAAGGGAAGCTAGGGCTCGTACAAAGGCTTGTAAACAGTAGGTTTTCCCTCGATCCATTTGCAAGTGGAACAGGAAAGGAGATGGCCAGTAGTGATACAAAATATCCTCTGCCAGGCACATATGGTGGCTTGCGGAGTCTGTATGTAGATGTAGATGCAGAGAACCAAATACACACATCAAAAAAAAGTTTTCAATTACCTCAGTTCCGAGAGTTCCGGAACCTGTACAGAAAATTAGAATACATATCAACATTTCCGCCCTTCTTACTGCTCATGAAAACCACACATTGCATGTTGTACCATACAGAGAGACCTTCAGAAGTGGTGGTCCAGATTACTGTACACACCAGTACCTCTAATACCCAGTAGCACATCCTCTTGGATTGATGCGTACCTGAATTCGTCGTGGTATACTATCCACAAGTTCATCAAGACACTGTTGGTCCAAATTGTCCCACTCCTCAACGGCGTTTCGGCGTAGATCCCTCAGAGTGGTTCGTGTGCCACGTCGTTCATAAACAGCCCTTTTCAATCAATTCCAGGCATTTTCGATAGGGTTCATGTCTGGAGAACATGCTTGCCACTCGAGGCGAGCTATGTCGTTATCCTGAAAGAAGCCATTCTCAAGATGTGCACGATTGGGGCGTGAACTGTCGTCCACGAAGACGAATGCCTCGCCAATATGCTGCCGATATGGATGCACTATTGGTCGGAGTATGGCATTCACGTATCGTATAGCCGTTACTGCACCTTCCATGACCACCAGCGGCGTACGTCCTCTCACACAATGCCACCACGAAACATTAGGAGACCTCCACCATTCTGTAATCGCTTCACAATGTGTCTAAGGCGTTCAGCCTAACGGGGTTGCCTCCAAACACGTATCCGGTTATTGTTTGGGTGAAGGCATATGCGACACTCATCGGTGAAGAGAACGTGATGCCAATCCTGAGTTGTCCATTCGACATGTTGTTGGGCCCATCTGTACCGCGCTGCATGGTGTCGTGGTTGCAAAGACGGACCTCGCCATGGACGATGGAAATGAATTTGCGCACCATGCAGCCTATTGTGCTCAGTTTGAGTCGTAACACGACATCCTGTGGCTGCACGAAAATCATTATTCAACATTCTGGCGGTGCTGTCTCTGTTCCTCTGAGCCATAATCTGTAGGTAGCGGTCATTCACTGCAACAGTAGCCCTTCGGCGGCCTGTTATCGACAGTTCGAGTCTCTCTGTATCTCCTCCATGTCCGAAGAACATCGCTTTGGTTCACTCCGAGACGCCTGGACACTTCCCATGTTGAGAGCCGCGCGGAGTTGCTGTGCGGTAGGAGGTGCCTTGTTACGGACTGCGCGGCTGCTCCCGCCGGAGGTTCGAGTCCTCCCTCAGCCATGTGTGTGTGTGTGTGTGTGTGTGTGTGTGTGTGTGTGTGTGTGTGTGTGTGTGTGTGTGTGAGTGTGTGTTGTTCTTAGCATAAGTTAGGTTAAGTTAGTTTAAGTAGTGTGTAAGTTTAGGGACCGATGACCCCAGCGATTAAACCGCGGTATTGACAGTCTAGGCATGGCTGAACTAAAGACAACACGAGCCGTGTACCTCTTTCCTGGTGGAATGACTGGAAGTGATCGGCTGTCGGACCCCGTACGTCTAATACATCTGGTTGTTTACATCTTTGGGCGGCTATAGTGACATCTCTGAACAGTCAAAGGTAATGTGTCTGTGATACAATACCCACAGTCAACGTCTATCTTCTGGAGTTCTGGTAACTTGTTTTGATGCGTGTGGATAGAAGTCTGAGAGATCGCGATTCAGTTGTATCATAGCTGGCCAATCAAGCTCTTAGATAGCTAGATACACTATGTGATCAAAAGTATGCGGACGCCTAGCTGAAAATGACTTACAAATTCGTGGCGCCCTCCATCGGTAATGTTGGAATTCAGTATGGTTTTGGCCCACCCTTAACCTTCATGACAGCTTCCACAGTCGCAGGCATAAGTTCAATCAGGTGTTGGAAGGTTTCCTGGGGAATGGCAGCCCATTCTTTACGGAGTGCTGCACGGAGGAGAAGTATCGACGTCGGTCGGTGAGGCCTGGCACGAAGCCGGTGTCCCAAAACATCCCAAAGATGCTCTATAGGATTCAGGTCAGACTTTGTGCAGGCCAGTCCATTACAGGGATGTTATTGTCGTGTAACCACTCCGTCACAGGCCATGCATTTGAAGAGGTGATCGATCGTGTTGAAAGATGCATTGGCCATCCCCGAATTTCCCTTCAACAATGGGAAGCAAGAAGGTGCTTAAAACATCAATGTGGGCCTGTATTGTGATAGTGCCACGCAAAACAACAAGAGGCGCAAGCCCCCTCCATGAAAAACACGACCACACCCTAACACCACCGCCTCCGAATTTTACCGTTGTCACTACACACGCTGGCAGATGACGTTCACCGGGCACTCGGCGTACCCACACCCCGCCATCGGATCGCCACATTGTGTATTGTGGTTCGTCACTCCATACAACGTTTTTCCATTGTTCAGTCGCCCAGTATTGACGCTCCTTACACAAGCGAGGCGTCGTTTGTCATTTACCGGCGTGATGTGTACCTTATGAGCAGCCACTCGACCATGAAATCCAAGTTTTCTCACCTCCCGCCTAACTGTCATAGTACTTGCAATGGATCCTGATGCAGTTTGGAATTCCTGTGTGATGGTCTGGATAGATGTCTGCCTATTACACATTACAAACCTCTTCAACTGTCGGCGGTCTCTGTCAGTCAACAGACGATGTCGGCCTGTACGCTTTTGTGCTGTACGTGTCCCTTCACGTTTCCACTTCACTATCACATCGGAAACAGTGGACCTAGGGATATTTAGCAGTGTGGAGATATCGCGTACAGAAGTATGACAGAAGTGATACCCAGTCACCTGAGACAACGTTCGAAGTCCGTGAGTTCCCCGAAGCGCCCCATTCTGCTCTCTCAAGATGTCAAATGACTACTGAGGTCGCTTATATAGAGTACCTGGCAGTAGGTGGCAGCACAATGCGCCTAACATGAAAAACGTATGTTTCTCGGGGTGTCCGGATGCTTTTGATCACATTGGGTAGCTGCTTTTTCTCGTTACTTTTGTTTCAGCACACATGGGCGTTTGTTATTGTATTGTAGTAACATCGGACGCAGCCTTGCGCCTTGTGTGTCATTGCTGACAAATGTCATTAGTTTGGGATTGTAGATCCCATTAAATACATATGATCGTCACTTGTGGATGTTCAGATAATGATGTAAGGTACGTTGGTTTCAGTCAGAATTGAGTCATTGTCTTCTTGTTTATTACGATGACCTGAAGGGACCACTCTATATATGTAAAAATACTCGTGGCTAGTATGAGTGTTGTTTACGAGGTAACTGGTTATAAGGCACCAGGTCTAGACTAGTGCCCCCTCGAGAGTCTTGTGGCATTTACTTTAAGCCTTGAGTGTTCATATTACGGGCTGTCGGATCGTCGTCCATTGAATGCAAATGTGGCACGTCGGTTTGTTAGATTGAAAGTCTACTAATCCTCAAATTGAGTAGAGTGATTCGTCATACATTATAATGCTCTCACGCAGTCTTCTAAAAGATAGCGAATCCCACAAGTCAGAGAGCTTCTCTTTCTTGTAGTTATTTATTGAACTGAAAAAATTATTGCGTTGAAAAGTATCTGGGCAAATTATTTTCCGTTCATTGTTCAGTCCGAGCTCGTGCGCTTTCTTCGATGAACTCGTCGACAAGGAGCTGTTAAGCTTTAATCTTTCTTCTTCTTTCAATTATCAAATATTTTAAGTCTTCTGTGCAGTTAAACATAAGTTCACCTCCTCAGTATAAGAGATATATTTCGCAGTAGCAAAGATAACAAATGCTCGTAATTCTTGAGATATGCATAACTACAGCCTCATTCACTGGACTTTTTTTGTCTGGTCCATACTGTTTCCTCCTCAAAATATGGAAAGAAAAGATCTTGCAGTAGAAGAAGTTCACTGTCAGAGGTATCAAAACGATTTCCACTTACAACTTTCGACTCAGTCATTTCCGGACCTGGGTCTCTTACCTCAAATTGATACATTTTACCCGTCTTCGTCATCCATGATCATTTGTAGCCCTCACAGAATGACCCTTTACTGCGCTCAAGGCCATTAAAATTTATAATGAATAATAGAGATCGCTGTCTCTCCCTCTCCGTACGACATCGAGTCTTACAAGCAATGGACGATCTAAGACAGCAAAATGATCAAGTCCGTGATGTTGTTCCACTAGACACAATGCAATTGTTCTTAATCGTTGTCGACGATGCGTTACGGTGGAAATTGTGTATTTTGAATATACACCACCGTAAATTACACAAGCGTGTACACGACACTAAAATCTTCTCACTTATTGCTGTTTTCATTGAAGAGGTATTCAGTTTCAAAGAGGGTATACATTACCTTTGGATACCTTTTACATCAGAGTTTGTACCGCATCCCCGCGGATATTGTTACCGACGGTACGCTTTCTTAATTGAAACAAAATAAACTGCCTGTTCCTGATTAGGCTGGCAGATCGTTACACAGACTTTATTCACTCACAGCACACCTACCGTGCCAGTGACGACTGCTGGAGTGTTCTACACGACATCGTCGCAATCTGGCCATACTAATTTAGGTTTCCCACGATTTCTCCAAACAGCTTCAGACCGATAGATGACGAAACAACGTCTTCAGCAGCACCATGGCCGGTTTGTTTCGTTGTCCATTCATGTCGGGGAAAATTTGAGCCTCGCAGAAATACAAATTTTTGCATTAGGTCAGATAACTGTAACATGTAAGCCTCTTAGGCATTCGCTAACAATGCACGACCTTCTGTAGAAGAGAGGGTGAACCAAACGGTTTTATGGAAAGTGAAATTCACATTCCTCCTAAACAGAGAAAGTATCACGACGAGGAATTTTTTCCAGTAAAGCGGTGGACTGTCCAGTGACTTGCAGAAACCGTTCGTTCAGCTGGCTAGAAAATAGATTGTCGGATTCCCATGATACCGGTGGTCATCGGTTCCCTTTGTCTTGCTACTGCGGTTTCCGCTGCATTTTTTCTATCAAGTATATCTCGAGTTCAGGGGAAAGTTCTTGCTGTATTTTTATGATCCATTATTAAAGACAGATAGTTGGTTTCATTAATTATTGCACAAAACATCGTAACAATGTAGAACAAGTTATTTTACATTTACATCGCATATTAATTTGTAAATATGGCTACACGCTGAACATTTATAATTTTTTTTAATATGCAGATATGAGCTAGTAATTCCCACCCACCACCTTTTACACATCACAATAATAGAAATTCTCCTACGTAACGGAAGGAGTTGTCAAGATGAAACTTTTTCAGTTTGTTTTCAGATTTTACTGTGCTGTGTGTCAGACATTTTGTATCACTGGGCACGTTATCAAAAACTTTAGTTTCAGCACTGCGCACGTGTTTTTGTGCTAAAGACAACCTTAATGTGGAGTAATGAATGTCATTTTCCTTGGTATTCTAATTAAGCACACCATTGTTCTTTTTGAACTGCAGTGACTAATTTACAACGAACTTCATGAGGGAATAAATGCACTGTGAAGGAGTACTCAAAATCCCTAACTGCTTAAATAGATGTCTAGAAGATGATTACGTGTGAGCACTACATATTATCCTTGCAGCACATTTTCGAGCAATGAATAATTTCTTTCTCAGATATGAGTCACCAGAGATCCATATGAATGTATTGAATGAAAATATGAAAAATATGTCAACTTACTTGTTTGTCTCTCCACGAGATTTTGAATGATTCTCAGTGTAAATGTGACTGAACTAAGTTGTTTTAATAGTTCCTAAATGTGCTTTTTCCAATTTAAATTCTTATCAATGTGCACGCCCAAGAATTTTGAAGTTTCCACCCTATCCATTATTTCCTCACCAAGTATTACACTACTCATGGGTGTAGTACCTCTAGATGTGCCAAAATGAGTGTGTTGTGTCTTTTTACACTCGAAGATGGGACCATTCACAGAAAACCAGTCAGTGATACTTCTAGGAACATTGATTACCATTCCATGTTTCTGTAGGTATGCTTCGATTGGCTGCAGAAGTAATTCTGCTTGTTGTATATTAGACGGCAGATAATTTACATATATGAAGAACAAGTGTGGACCTAAGAGCAAGCCTTGGGGAACACCATAGGTGATTTCTCTCCAGTCAGAGTAATGTCCACGGACTACATTGGTTGAATTACTAAGTACAACTTTCTCCATTCCTTTGGTTAGATATGACATTATCCATTGGTTGCCTATGCCATCAATGCCATAAAACTTCAATTTATCTAGGAGAATACTGTGTTCACACAGACAGATGTGTTAGGTAGGTCGCAGAAAATACCAACCGGCGCTATTTTAATGACGTAATTTGTTAACGGTGTTAGTTGTTCGTGAAATATATGAAATGAAATTTAAGCGCTCTCTCTCTCTCTCTCTCTCTCTCTCTCTCTCTCTCTCTCTCTCTCTCTCTCCCCCTCTCTCCCTATCCCTCTCCCTCCCCCTCTCCCTCTCCCTCTCCCTCCCTGCCTCCCTCCCTCCCTCCCTCCCTCCCTCCCTCCCATCTTTACTCGTCTTCTTCCAGTGTTGCTCAGGAAAGCTAAAAGTTTGACATCCAAACGTTAGACAGAAACAGAGAAGTAAAGTATTCGGACTGAAGGCGACGTATTAGTAATAAAAGTGTTGCTGAGTGTTATGATTTTCAGGGCGACAAGGAATAAAGATTGTGACTTCTGAGAGCGATTCTTAGCGAGTATGCGAGCTACGTAAATAGCGTCACTGATCCAATACGTTGAAGATAGGTGATTCCGGCACTCCATTGTACGCTTTACATTGGAGTTTTAGTATTGTTGAGAGCAGCTGTCGGTGTATTCAAGGTGGCGCGCTGGTGCGCCAGTAACTCGAAACGCAGCCGTAAACGGCCTCGATTGATTGGTTTCCGATAGCCCAGGCTGTCAGCGTCGGCTTACAACCTGTTGCGCGAGTCTGCGCCCGTCCGTCTGGCAGTGGCGGCACAGTCCACTAGCAAAGGCGATCTCGCGGGAGAGGCTGCGCCGGCCCTCGACAGTAGCTAGCTAGCGCGCCCACCTCATTTCCCGCGGACCGACCTCGCCTTGCCGGGTCCGCGCTTCGCTGCCCGCGCGCCGCTTCTCTCGTCCCTTCGCGGTGGATTGCCAGCAGACAGAAAAAAAGTAACAGTCGCAGCGAACGTGCATTCCGTCAGTTTTCACCGTCAGCCAACTGGAACGTTTGTGGAATCATACCTACCTTCTTTGCGTGGCGTTCTAATGAATACACTCAAGACAAAAAAAAAGACGCAACACGAAGGAGTTATTCGAATGGAACGGAAACCGGTAGATGTAATTTACATGTATAAACACATAAATGGCTATAATTTCAGAAAAATTGGATGGTTTATTCAAGAGAAAGAGCTTCGCAAACTGAGCAAGTCAGTATTGCGTTGGTCCTTATGTAAGCAGTTACTCGGCTTTGCATTGACTGATACAATTATCGGATATCCTCCTGAGGGATATTGTGCCAGATTCTATCCAATTGGTCGCCTTAGATCGTCAAAACCCCGAATTGGTTGAAGAGCCGTGCCCACAATGCTCCAAACGTTCTCAGTTGGGGAGAGATCCGGCGACTCACTAGCCAAGACGGGGTTCGGCAAGTGCGAAGACGAGCAGTAGAAATTCTCGTTGTGTGCGGACGGGCATTGTCTTGCTGAAATGTAATATAATGGAACATCTTCGCTGTCATCGGGTCCCCGTTCACAGCGGTACTCACGACTGAAGGCAGTTCTGTTCCAGTCAAAGTGATTCCAGACCGAAGATGTGCCCGGAGAAGCCCTGGACAGCGGTGAGATACCTACCTGATTGGCGCCCGCCATACCACCCGACAACCATTTCTTTTCACAGTGCGCCCCATAGGTTCGCCGGCCGGTGTGGCCGAGCGGTTCTAGGCGCTTCAGTCTGGAATCGCGCGACCGCTACAGTCGCAGGTTTGAATCCTGCCTCGGGCATGTATGTGTGTGATGTCCTTGGGTTAGTTAGGTTTAAGTATTTCTGAGTTCTAGGGGACTGATGACCTCAGAAGTTAAGTCCCATAGTGCTCAGAGCCATTTGAACCATTTTGAAACCATTAGGTTCTCATCCGAGGCGACCTTATATCACACCGGTACGACGAAGATTCTCTACACCTAGTTTCGTTGCCCTTCATGGGAAGCCATCCAGGGCTTTCATTTCAGCAGGATAAAGCCCGCCCAAACACGGCGAGGCTTTTAACTGCTTGTCTTCGTGCTATATTGGGCAGCAAGGTCTTCGGATCACTCCCCAATTGAGATTTTGACGATGTCACGCATCAACTGAACAGAATTTGGCACGATATCCCTCAAGGGGATATCCAACTACTGTATCAATGAGTCCCAAGCCGAATAACTGCTTGCATAAGGGCCAGAGATTGACCAACTCGTTATTGACTTGCTCAGTTTTTGAAGCTCTTTCTCTTGAATAAGTCATCCAATTTTTCTTAAATTGTAATCATGTGTTTGTCAGTACATGTACGTCACAGCTACCAGTTTCTGTCCATTCGGATAATTTCCTCGTCGTGCATCATCCTTTTCTTCTCTTCTCCTTAGAGTGGATTGTAAGAACAGGCTATGGAATCGTTATTTATCCAGGGAACGTAGATTCCAGTAGGAACTGCCGCAAATGAGGAAATTGCTTAGCTATCTCTATTTAGAATATTTATCTTGTGAACGAAATTAGAATTATATTAATACCTTCAGCTGCTAACGAGCGTTGACATATATATCAACGGAAACAGGTGAAAATGTGTGCCCCGACCGGAACTCGAACCGGGATCTCCTGCTTACATGGCAGACGCTCTATCCATCTGAGCCACCGAGGGCACAGATGATAGCGCGACTGCAGGGACTATCTCGTGCAGGCCTCCCGCGAGACCCACATTCTCACCTTTTATGTCCACACACTACATTCGTGGTGTCCCTACCCAACAAACTCATTACTCGTGGAAGACATGTCCGAAAGAACAGACACAATTTCCATATAAGTATATAGTTCTGGCAACACCGGCCATGACGTACTTCTTCTGTGCGGATGCACACATATTCTCCGAACTCTTACGGGACTTGGTAAGAATGTCTTCCACGAGTACTGAGTGTGTTGGGGTGGGACACTACGAATGTAGTGTGTGGACACACAAGGTGAGAATGTGAGTCTCGCGGGAGGCGTGCGCGTGGTAGTCTCTGCAGTCGCGCTATCCTCTGTGCCCTCGGTGGCTCAGATGGATAGAGCGTCTGCCATGTAAGCACGAGATCCCGGGTTCGAGTCCCGGTCGGGGCACACATTTTCACCCGTACCCGTTGATATATATCAACGCCCGTTAGCAGCTGAAGGTATTAATATAATTCTAATTTCGTTCTAGACGGCTAGAGGTCATCAATGGTGTAGCACACGATCTATTTGAAACACACTGAGAACCCTCCAAATGGAGGATCTGTCCCCTATTAGTAGTTTCTCTTGGTCCTAGTATGAAGGTAGTTCGCAGTAGCGCAGTTGGGTAGCGGATCCCCCCGTAGCTTTACATAAGGTGACACCACCAAAGACCGTAAAAGTTACTAAACAACTGACATACACACTGTTTAGCGGTGCAATGACTGCAGTTACGTCACATCGGGAAAATACTAAGAATGACAAATTACTGAAATTGAGAACAGTACCAAACTGATCAGTGAATGACGCAGCCTAGAGCTTGAACGACTCATCGAATTCTCGTGTCCAAGGTATCGGACAGAAAATCCACACTGTTTATTCCGTCACGAATGGCTGAGAGTTCTTAAGCCTTACAGGCGAAGTAGAAGCATCCGGTAAACTGATGGTGTTGTTTTCCGTTCTGTTACAGTGGCGTTATGTTCGCGCCGATGGTGTGCCGCAAATGCGCCAAGCGTCGGGCCGAGCGCAAAGAACTGCTGGCCGAGATCGTGGACACGGAGGAGAAGTACGCACGCGACCTCAAGATCGCTCTCGACGAGTTCTACCGACCAATGCTCGTCGCCGGGCTACTCACACCAGACCAGCTCGCCGCCATCTTCCTCAACATGCAGGTATGCCTACTCGATAACTTACTCCTTAACGTTTGTGGAAGCGCTAAATGTGCTGCGAATCTAACCTATCTCGCAGAACGCAAGTGTGACCAAACTATGAAAATTTTTATATCTACAAGCCATGTAACTGCATTTCTTCTTTAAGACTAGAAGTGACTGCATAGAGGCCGTCTCAAAAAGGGTCGCACGATTTCACGGGATGGTTTGATAAGTCTGGTAAATTTCCATGAAAGAATGGAACATTTTTGTTGCGCCTTCGTAGTTGGTAAGCTTGAATATTTCGCAGATCGTATAAAGAATTTCAACAATGTACGGCGTGCAATTCGTTGTTGAATTCCGCCTGCATCCGGCACAACATTTTAACACAATGTTTGGCGATGTTTAATGGCAATAAGCAAGACTTTTTGCGCCGATTTGTGACTGTTGGTCTATTATTACAAACCAAAGTCAAATCTGCAGTGAAAAACCATGGGAAAAAGCTGTTGAAACTGCATGGAAGAAGGAAAAGACCATTTTGACAGCTGGTAAGGTGATGGCCACTGTTTTTCGGGATTCTCAAAGCATAATCCTTATAGATTACTTGAAAAAAGACAGACTCATAACTGTACACTATTGTGCTTCATTGTTGAATTGTTTGAAACTTGCATTGGTTGGAAAAAAAACCAAGGATGGTATGCAAAGAAGTGATCTTTCACCAGGATAATGCACCATCCCATACATCAGCGATAATAATGGTGAAAGTGTATGAAGTGGACTTTGAACTGGTTCCTCTTGCATCCTGTTCACCAGTTTTAGCCCTAAGTGACTTCTTCTTGATCCATAACTTGAAACTTTGGCTTTCTGGGAAGAAATTTTCATCAAATGAAGAAGTGATAGCTGCAGTCGACGAGTATTTTGCAGAGTCTGACACTACTAACTTTTCCGCTGGGATGAAAAAGCTGAAGGATCGCTGAACCACGCATATGTCCCTGAAAGGAGACTGTGTCGAGAAGAAAGGTGAGTTGTTTCCTAAACAAAAATTTTTGGTTGCTTTATTATCAATAGCTTTATATACTGTAAGGTGCGAAAGCCTTCTCTTACTATAACAACGGGGCATCACTAGTGTCAATGCTGCTGCAAGTGCTGCCCGCTCAGGGGCATCCAGGGATGCTCTCTGTGTGAGGCAACCCTAGACATCTCTGCGATTCTCGCTGCTGCTGCAACGTACTTTGGTATATATGTGCCATAGAATAGTGTAGTATACTTATGTGCGATACTTGAGAAAGAGAGTTAAAGAAGGAGCGCGGCAGACAGAGCTCCTGGTTATTACTTGAGCTCTGCCGGGCTGAAATTCACTTCCGGTAGCTTGCGAAAGCCGCGCTGCGGTTAGATAAGGAAGTGCTATTAAGTGACGTTTCTCTTAAGACGGCATCAGTCGGCGAGCAGCCGCTCATGCAGCAGTATTGACACAGATTAGTGATGCCGCGTTATTATAGGAGAAGCAGCCTTTAGCGCCTTTCAGTATATAAAGCTATGTATATTATTGCTATTAGTACGAAAAATGGAGTAAGTGCCCAAGTAATTTTGCATGGCCCTTCAGTCTTTTGCGAATGCATATTGAATTTCACCCTTACGAGTGCAGATGCTAATCGACATGGTAATGGCTGGGTTACTGTAGCTGCAGTACGTGGTCCTGAAGTAGACACAGTAGCACGGCTGGAGACTTTTAACAGTCGAGAAATTATTGCTTATCGGACATTTCAGATGTGTGAAGTCTATAACAGAGATAGAGGATGTCTAAAATGCCGTTGGTTCTCAGGACGAGAAATCATCGTACAATAAATGAATCAGAGTCTGCGTCCGTATACCTTAAAGGAGCTCTTAATTGTAGCAAGATTAAAGTTGTTGGTGATGTGACACATTATTATAGAAAATGAAATAAACTACACTGCTGGCCATTAAAATTGCTACACCAAGAATAAATGCAGATGATAAACGGGTATTTTTTGGACAAATATATTATACTAGAACTGACGTGTGATTACATTTTCACGCAATTTGGGTTCATAGATCCTGATAAATCAGTACCCAGAACAACCACCTCTGGCCGTAATAACGGCCTCGATACGCCTGGCCAATGAGTCAAACAGAGTTTGGATGGCGTGTACAGGAACAGCTGCCCATGCAGCTTCACACGATACAACAGGAAGGGTCCAGGCCCGAGGAAGGAACGTCATGGCGTGGGGAATCTTTTCGTCGCATTCCCTGCGTGATCTCGTCGCGGTGGAAGGCACAATGGATCAACCCAAGTATGCATCTATTCTTGAGGATCGTGTCCATCCCTACATTCTGTTTCTTTTTCCTCGGCACGATGGAATCTACCAGCAAGACAATGCAAAGTGCCACACAGTTCGCAGTGTGCATACGTGGTTCGAAGAACACCACGATGAGCTTACCGCACTCTCTGGCCACCTGACTCCCTAAATTGAAACCCAATCGAGAACTTGTGGGACCATTTCGATCGGGCTGTTCGTGCCCTGCGTCCGCAAACGAAACCTAGCGCAACTGACCACATCACTGGTATCGGCATGGATGCACACCGCTGTCCGTACCTTCCAGAACGTCATTGACTCTCTTCTCGCACGTGTCGTAGAGGTTCGCGCTGCAAAAGTGGTTATTCATTCTTTTGTAGTTGTCTTATTGTGTTACATCTTTACTATAAGATTACTCCTTTTAATGTAAGAGCATATTCGTCTAAGAGTAGAGTACGATAGCTTTTTTAATTTGATCAATAATTATACGATAAACTGAAAATGAAATTTTTGTTGCCCGTAGAAGGTGTTAGATAAGCAACCTGCAACTGGGACTGGTTGCCGCTTTCAGCCGTTTAGTAGTACGGATGGGTAAAGCGGTTCCCGCTTTTCCAGGAGCTGCTGGAGCACTCGCGCGCGCTGGCACACAAGCTGCGCGACTCGCTGGACGTGGCGCTGGAGCAGGGCGACGAGGACCTGCTGACCGTCAACATCGGCCGCCTCTTCCTGGAGGCCGCGCCCATGCTGCACGCCTTCGAGTCCTACTGCACCAGACAGGTACAGTCCCTCACAGCTGCACTCCATGCCGGCGATGCTTCTGTCGCCATCGAAACCTCTCGCTCGAGGGATGCTACGTCTGCAGAGTGTCCCAAGCTTTTTGGGGTCAAAAATCTGAGTACTCTGAGATGCGAACGAGTGGTCGGAAACAAAGATTATAACATGAAAACGGCATCCAGTCACAAGTATGTCTTGTGCTCAAAAAGTTGCGGAAATTTTGCAATTTCACGTGTGTATTACTCCGATTCGTGCGAATTTTTATTTGATGTGTCGATAAACATGTCTGATAGATATCTTTACAGTATTAGTCACATTTAGTATGTTGTCATCTGTCAGAAACGTTACATGTGTTTTGGTAATATCAGCGATTATTTATCTCTTTACATAAAAGGCAATGTCCTGACTGATATACTCTTCATCGGCCAGTCCACACCTTTAGGATAGAAACTTGAAATTTGGAGAGAATGATAATAGTATACTGCAGACATCATTTACGAAGGGATTTTTCGAAATTCCGCCCATAAGTAGATGAAATAGAGGATGGAAGGTTTTTTGAAAATAGGTCGCTATTAATGCAATTTCGAAGCTAGAAGTGCGAAAATTGGTATTTGGTTTTTCGGTCAGATGTAAAGAAATAAGTGTTTCATGTAAAGAAATATGTGTTTCAACATTTTTCGAAGTTTAATCCCTGTGGGGTTTAAATAGTGAGTGGAAGTTTTTTGAAAACAAATCGTTAATAAAGAATTGCTGATGTTTTTTTAAAGCTACATATATGAAAACTAGTATTTGACTTTTCAGTTACAAATAAAAAATTACGTGTTTCACAGTTTTTGGAAATTCAACCCCCAAGCGGATGAAATAGGGCCTGACTGATACATTGACTTATCGTCGCCCAGCCCAGACCGCTAAGAATAGAAACTTAAAATTTGGAGAGGGTGTTGATCTTATACTTATGGCGTCATTTAGTAAGGCATTGCTCGAAATTTCACCCCTAAGGAGATATGTCGCTATTAAGGCAATTTTGAAGCTAGAACTACAAATTGGTATCTGAATTCTGTCAGAAATTAAATTACATGATTCAGCTTTTTGAAAAAAACAATGACTGAGGAGGTAAAATAGTGGGTAAAAGCTTTTTTTCAAAATAAATCATTATTAAAGTACTAATAAAGCATTTTTAAAGCTACATCTTTGAAAATTGGTATTTGACTTCTCGGTTGGATATAAAAGATACGTGTATCACTGTTTTTGGCAGTTCTCCCCCTAAGGGAGTAAATAAGAGGATGAAAAGTTTATTAAAATATTTCATTACCGGTGTATTTAAACATTTTAAAACCTAACTCTATGAAAAATTGTGTTTGACTTCTAAAGAAATATGTGTTGGAGATTGAAAGTTTCTGTGTAAATGTCACTACAAGAATTCAAAAGGCAGGATTAACACCGCGTAACAATTGGGACTTTGTACGGGCGCAGTTGAGAGCCCCATAAACCAAAACATCATCATCAGAGCTCTATTTGGCGGTGTTACACAGCAACAGCCGGTTCCGGACACCTTGGCTTTCAATTTTAACACGTTTCTGGGACATTTTTGCGAAAACTCTGGACAAGATCACTGTACTTTGCTTTCCATAACCTTCCGAAAGCTGTTAAGAAAGCACATCGTTCCTTCAGTATCTCGGTTTATTAAAAACATGAAACATGAAACAAAAGTAAGAATAACGCTTCTAAGTGGAGGAAGATGTTGTAGAAGAGAATCGAGAACTTTAATTTTTCTCAGTCTGGCCCCTTTGACGTGCAGCAGATGACTTGATTACAGGCAGCACATATTCCATTTCCAACCGGCCGGTGTGACTGTGCGGTTCTAGGCGCTTCAGTCTGGACCCGCGTGACCGCTACGGTCGCAGGTTCGAATCCTGCCTCGGGTATGGATGTGTGTGATGTCCTTAGGTTAGTTAGGTTTAAGTAGTTCTAAGTTCTAGGGGACTGATGACCTCAGATGTTAAGTCCCATAGTGCTCAGAGCCATTTGAACCAAAAATAAGCGCCCCTCTGCACCCCGGCCTCACCCCAAGCCAGAAACCTAGTTTCGATATCTTCAGTGGTTCGTGAGATATAAGAGATGCAAGTTTCAGGCGAATATCCCTGTATGTTACTTACTGCTGGACTTTCCTTGTTAGACGACAGTCTGTCGTCATCAGGCTGAAACCGGAAACTTCATTCATTTCGCCACCGGCAGTTTAATAAAGGCGTCGAGGGTGGCGGAGGCGTGAGAGAGCTTAGATTCGGGTTCCAGACACGGAGTGTCTTCGTAGGAGAGCCTCTTGCCGTGTCGCTGGACCGGATGCCGCGGCAGCCAGCTTTCGCCCGTCACCACTCTCTCTTTCGCGCGGTCGCTGCTTTGCGAATCAGGCGTTGACCTGGGCGGTCGTGTGGTAAACAGCACGGTGCCACCTGCTCGCCTGGAACGGCAAAGAAATGGCTGGAACCACGCCCTGGCTCCCCACCACCACGTGCTTGCTGCCACCTGCAACTGCCGTTCCTCGAGTCTGGAGACTGAGCGAGGTGCCGCAGTAGTTGATACACGCGATATTTATTTATTTAGCATGCAGCACTACGCATGAAATAAGTCAAGACTACGTAAGTACACACTGAGGTGACAAAAGGGTGATACCTCCTAACATCGTGTCGGACCTCCTTTTGCCTAGTGTAATGCAGCAGCTCGACGTGGTAAGGACTCAACAAGAAGTTGGAAGTCCCCTGCAGAAATCTTAGGCCTATCTGCCTCTGTAGCCGTTCATAACTGCGAAAGTGTTGCCGGGGTTGCCGGTACAGAATTTTGTGCAGGACTGACCTCTAGATCGAGTCTCACAAAAGTTCGATGGTAATCTGGTCAGGTTATCTGTGTGGCCAAATAAAAAAAAATGGTTCAAATTGCTCTATGCACTATGGGACTTAACATCTGAGCCGACCGATGTGGCCGAGCGGTTCTAGGCTCTTCAGTCTGGAACAGCGCGATCGCTACGTTTGCAGGTTCGAATCCTGCCTCGAGCATGGATATGTCTAATGTCCTTAGGTTAGTTAGGTTTTAGTAGTTCTAAGTTCTAGGGGACTGATGACCTGAGAAGGTAAGGCCCATGGTGCTCTGAGCCATTTGAACCATTTTGAACTTAACATCTGAGGTCATCAGTCCCCTAGAACTTAGAACTACTAACGTAAGGACATCACATACATCCATGTCCGAGGCAGGATTCAAACCTGCGACCGTAGCAGCAGCGCGGTTCCGGACTGAAGCGCCTAGAACTGCTCGGCCACCACGGCCGGCCAAATCAGTCGCTCGAACTGTCTAGAATTTTCTTCAAATCAGTCCCGAACAATTGTGGCCCAGTGGCACGGCACATTGCCATCCATAAAAAATCTGCCGTTGTTTGGGAACATGACGTCCATGAACAGCTGCTAATGGCCTCCGAGTAACCGAACATCCAGAGGACCCAGCCCATTCCATTTAAACAGAGCCCACACCAATATGGAGCATTCATCAGCTTGCACAGGCCTTGTTGACAAGTTGGGTCAGTGGTTTCGGAGGGGGGGGGGGGGGGGGGGGGAGCGGGTGTCTGCGCCACTCTCTAACCCTACCATCAGCTCTTACCAACTGAAATCGGGACACACCCGACCAGCCCACGGTTTTCCAGTCATCTAGCGTACAACCGATATGTTCGCGAGCCCGTGAGAGGCGCTGCAGGCGATATCGTGTTGTTAACGCAGGCATTCGCGTGGCCCGTCTGCTGCCAAAACCCATTAGCGGCAAGTTTCGCCGCACTGTCCTAACGGGTATTTTCGTCAAGCGTTCCACGTTGATTTCGGAGATTATTTCACGCAGTGTTGCTTGTTAGCACAGACGACTCTAAGCAAACGCCGCCGCTCTCAACCGTTAGGTGAAGACCGACAGCCACTGCGTTGTCCGTGGTGAGAAGTGACGCCTGAAATGTGGTATTGGTATTCTCGGCAGACTTTTGACATTGTGGAGCACGGAATGTTGAATTCCCAAACGATTTCCGATATGGAATCTCCCATGCGTCTAGCTCCAGCTACATTCCGCGTTCAAAATCTGCTAATTCCCGTCGCGCAGCCATAGCTGCATTGGAAAAGCGTTTCGCATGAATCACCTGAGTACAACTGACACCTCCGCCAATGCAATGCGCTTTTACATCTTGTGTACGCGATACTACCGCCATCTGCTAGGACATTAAAAAGCATTTTTATAGGTCCAGTATCCTTATCCAGTCTATGCGTTATGGTATAGCCATGAGTCGACTGGTTCGCACAGGTAAGCTCTCAGTTTACACTCCTCGACAATGTGCCGCTCCACATTCACAGTTTGGGCTGGATTACTTACCCCATTTTCGCTGATTGTATGCACGCACTCAGTGTCCTGTTCGGAAGCAATTTACATTCTTCTACTCATGTCGTGGGTGCCCAAAGCCGTTGGATCTCTATAGCGGGTCAATAAGATACCGCACTTCGGGTGGAGCATTCGTGAACAGGTTCCATGCCATTTTCTGTCAATGGCGAAGTTGCTGTCAGCAAGCTGTTGGGAAAGTCGCAGGGGTGGGTTTCTGTAATGAAGTCGATTGCTTCTCAAACTGGAAGTATGTTCATGAATAGGAAGTTAAACATTATACAGTATTTTGGAATAGTCTCAAAAGGATTTCGTGTCTTCTTAACAGAGGAGGGGCTATGTTGGTGAGTGTCGGAAGACAGTGCAGTGAAATACTTCGTATGCACCCAGAGATAATTCTCACGGTTGTATTGAAATGTGTATCTTGTTTGCTCGAGGGTTGCTCAACCTCACCGTAGCAGTTATTAGAACACTAGACGACACTCGACTTCATGAGAGCGGTGGTTCAGAAACCCATCTTTTATGTTGTGCTTTCGGGCGACCGATTCAGCTGTCTTCTTCAAGTGCTGAAACGTTCCTTTCGTCAGTGCCTCCAAACATTAGCACCTGCTGTCAGAATCCGTGACTCTTGGCAACGTGAGGCTCAAGACATATTTTGAAACGTACTACTCTGTAGATTCAATCAGAAACGTTTATTGGTGGATCTGGGTTAATTCTCTGTTCTCGTACAGTACCGGCCATCTACTTCAATAATAAAAATGCAAAACCGTCGTGTTTGTTTATCTGTCTGTTTGAACACGCTAATCTCGAAATCTGTTCTTGATATATGTGAATGACCTCCCTTCTTATGTGAAACAAGATGCTGAACTCACACTGTTTGCTGATGATACAAGCGTAATTATTAATCCAGTAAAAGAAAGTCAGACAGAAAATGATACAAATAAGGTCTTTGAAAAAGTTATTAATTGGTTTTTTGCGAATGGGTTTGCTCTGAACTTTGAAAAAACACAGTACAACCAACTGTCTGCTGCAAAAAGTATAACACATCAAAAGAAGTCAGTAGCCAGGGTAGAGCATGCTAAGTTTTTGGGTGTACAAATAGATGAGAATCTTAATTGGAAAATTCACATTTTGGAAATCCTAAAGCGACTAGGTTCAGCAACTTTTGCAATCAGAATAATTACCAATTTTGAGGATGTAGAAATTAGTAAGCTAACATACTTTGCATACTTCCACTCTCTGATGTCATACCGAATAATATTCTGGGGCAACTCAACACGTAGGCAAAAGGTATTCACTGCTTAAAAGAAAGTAGTTAGAATAATGTGTGGGGTTCGTAGCCGCACATCTTGTAGGCATCTGTTTAAAAGGTTACGAATTCTTACAACTGCTTCACAGTCCATTTACTCAGTAACGATTTTTTTTCTCAACAACATGGACCAGTTTAAAATCAACAGCGACATTCATGATTACAATACCAGAAAAAAGTAAAGTCCTACACTATCCTTTACTTAACCTATCTTTGGCACAGAAAGGGGTAAAATATGCTGCTATAAAACGTTTTGATAAATTACCGGATGAAATAAAATGTCTGACAGACAGCAGTAGTAGTTTCAAAAACAAATTGAAATCATACCTCCTTGACAACTTCTTCTATACCATAGATGAATTGTTGAATATGAGTAAATAAATCTGGAGATATAATATACGCATTTTGCGCCATTTAAGGGAATGGGATAGATAATAGAAATATTTAGGTATAACATTATAATGTAAACAAAAGAACTTGTTTCCTGTGCGCATTTATTGTGCACTTGACACGTTCCACATCATAACGGTTTTTCTGTGCTATTGATCAATGGAACACGTAACAAACTAACTAACTAACTAACTAACTCTACTGTCTCCATGGAGTTTTCACCGGTAACCTGAGCTTAGCTTGGTGTAATACATGGGGTTTTTTTTCATCAAAATCGTATCATGGAAAAATATAGTGATTTAAAGTTTTATTTAAAACCGTCGTGTCTGTCTGAACACTATCTCCAAACCAACTTAACGAATTTTCATGGGGTTTCGAAGGCAGTTTGAGCGTAGCTTAGGACAACATACAGACTTTATTTCATCAAGGATGGAATACGGAGAAAAGGATATCGTAATTCAAACTTTTATCTAAAATCGTCATTTCAGCTTACGGTTAGTAGTTCGAATGTTTAATCGTCACGGTATAGTACACCGAACAACCAATAGATGGCGCTGTTAGTGTTTCTTAATTCTGTGATAGATGTATTTTTGCAAGTTTATGTCAGTGCGAGAATTAAGTGCCGCAGTCTTATCTTTACAAATACAAATTGACTCTGAATTTACTTGGCTAGGACATATAGATTCACTGAATTCACTCTGTATATTAAAAACTTAACGACATTGCTTTACTTCTTTCGATAGGTTTCAGTGATACTTTTTGTTAGGAAAAATGAATTAATTAAATTTGCCTTGTGGTTTGCGTACCTCCTCAATATATTTTAATTTCGTTTTGCTTACTAATAAAAATTCATAGAAAATGGTCGATTGTTTTTGAAGACATCAGAACGACTAGAAGATTGAGGACTATGTGGTCTCAGGAATACGGGGAGACTTATTGCAGCGCGACAGTCAAGCCTTAACTCGCTCTGTAGACACTGCTACCAGAGGGAGCTGCTACGTAACTACGACCGGGGCCGCCATGCTTTATCTCACTCCGCAGAAGCCTTCACCCACGGAGGCTAGTGTTCCTTGTGTCCGAGGTTGCATCATAGAAGCAGAATTTTTGATGGGAAGTGGTGTGGGCGACTGAGTTGTTGTACCCTGAATCCCGCTTTTCCTAGCAATTTACGATTTCGATTTAAACATGTACAGTTCCCAGTGAACTTATGTTATATGCCATGACCAAGCTGCGTGCACCCTAGTTTCAGTTGCTCTGCGCACGGACAGCGCTACGTGGCTATCTCCCTTGTTAATGAAGCAAACGAGCACTTCATTCATATCCTCTATCGTACTAATGTAGAAGCTGTATACAAAGGAGCTTCACAAATAAAAAATAATGTCCACTTGTACAAAATCTCAGGCGCAGCTATAACTAAATACTTGGCCAACGTCTGGATCCTCAGCTAGTTTTAAGTAAGGGTCGCCAGCCTTATTTTGACCCGCAAGGCAGGGTTAAACTTCTCACAACTCGAACGTCAATAAAAGCCCTGTAGTTGACAAACTGTTTCTTGAAAGACTACGAGGTCCGACCACTGGACGGAAATACGTTCATACAGTTCTTATACCGCCTCCAACTGGTCCCTTGCAACTTCAAGAGATAATCTCCAAGACAACAAAACAGGAATACAATTTAAAATCAATTGGTGAAAAGTCACACAAAAACATCACAATAACTTTTCAGCAGAAGTAGATTAATTTATTGCCTTCTATTAAGCCTCACCAACTCCGCCTTGTCCACTAAAATACCACCCCCAGCTCGCTACTCGGTTCCACAATTTGGTTTCAAGACTCTGCCTATTGAGTGTGTGCACACACGTAAAAAACTCAACACTCGCCTAGAAATCGTGAATGACTCATTCCGAAATCCACGCCCACTTACGGGAACGCGCTTTCAGGTCCTCAAATCTCTGTACTGCAAGAAATAACTCAGCTGATCACGAAGGATTACAGTCTCCCGACTTCTCAAGTACACTACGAAAACACCACCTCCGCCTCCCGACGTGCCACCTCAGCCCCCACGAGGGTTACCAGTCGACTCTTTGAACTCGTGAGCTCTGTATTGCTCCAGAAAATTATTTAACATTTGGACCTTTCAGCCTATCAGAAACAGAATGTAGGCACTTTCATTTGCCATTTCCTGCTCCCGCTAATGAAACACCTTTAACTTGACGCTTCCCGGCAGGACACTTGCAACTTGTTCTGCAAATGGTGTCGGAAAAACTGACCATCAAGGGAAATCACTAATGTATAAGACAACAATGCAGGCTATGGCCACAGCCCCTTTGCGAGGGTTATGGAGAGACCGGCCCATCTCCAGACTGGAGTACACCTCCTTCCCACCAAACGAGCACACGGCCGCGGACTGGAAAAGATATGTTACAGAGCCGTAAGCTGTGTTACAAATATTCGCTGGGTAGTCTCCAACCAAGACTGTGAACATACTATTGTGGGTAGCACCTGTAAAGAATACTGTTGTCTTCGATGTCGTAACATGTCGATGTTGTACTCCTCACTTACCACTGGCTTCTTTAACTTTCGGTGCCGAGTGCGCCTTTTCTATGAGGGTGCACTGACTTGCTTTATAATGAGAACAATGCCCTGGCGCTAGTGGTCACGCGCCATCTTGACATGGGGAGAGAGTCGGTGTTGAGTCAGTGTTGCCAATCCGTGGGATTTGTCCCATATTTAAGTACACGATACCCAACAACTGTCAATCGTACAACCAGCAGTCAGCATTCTCGCTATGAGCACAATAGGTTGGCTTACCCAATGGTAACACACCTCCACTGTTTCCACCGAGAACAAGGTAAAACATCTCACTGTTCCCAGAATGAGATTTTCGCTCTGCAGCGGAGTGTGCGCTGATATGAAACTTCCTGGCAGATTAAAACTGTGTTCCCGACCGAGACTCGAACTCGGGACCTTTGCCTTTCGCGGGCAAGTGCTCTACCAACCGAGCTACCGAAGCACGACTCACGCCCGGTACTCACAGCTTTACTTCTGCCAGTACTTGCCCGCGAAAGGCAAAGGTCCCGAGTTCGAGTCTCGGTCGGGCACACAGTTTTAATCTGCCAGGAAGTTTCATCTCACTGTTGTTTGTCCAACCAACAGTCAGCACTCACCCTGTAGTAGTTATTTTCAATTCAAATTTCCGACTTAAATGCACAGTTATTTATGAATGAGTTACACGTGTGAAACATTGTCGAATTTCCGATTAAACGCTGCATCTCAGAATGCAAGTTAGACGGGAGGCTAAGTCGAGCGGCATATTAAGCTGTAACGTAGCACATTATTATACGGTACTGTTTGATGAGGTTTGATTTGCTCGGTTCAGAGTCACTCTAAGTTATTACTCGTTGGTTGTCGCTTGGGCGTCGGGTCTTATCTACGAAACTTGATCCTAATAAATAACTGTTGTTTCTGAGTGGTTTGTTTTGTACACATTTAAGAATGACAGACTGCAGTAATTTGAGTGCAGTGAATTAGATCCGGAAAAACATACTAAAACTTTCCAAGACTCTTCGCTTCAGATACCAGATTTAAAGGGTGGTTGGAGGCCGTTGAAGGTGACAACGGAAAGGCGTTGTATAAAGCGTGTAACGTGATTATCTGCGGTAAAAGCGAACTCGAAAAACGAGTTAAACACATTACAAATGTTAAAAATGTGCAAAGTGCGAAGTAACAGAATCGCGATTGATTGTTTTCCGAAAGTGTGTGATGAAAGTAAACATGCGGAAAAAGTGATGATAGCTGAAATAAGGTCAGCAACTTTTTTCCTGGAGCATAATGTTGCGTTTTCAGCAGTGGACCACCTTGCTCCTGTGTTAAAAGATGTTTTCCGTGACTCCAAAATTGCTTCAGAGATGAATTTAGGTTGTACGAAGCGTACTAGCATAGTGAAAAATGTTATTTCAAAGGTGGAAATTGATAAAAAGGTTCAGTTACTAAAGAACATTATATTTTCTATTCTGGTGCACGAGAGTCGGACATATCACATAGCAAACATATGTGGGTTTTAGTGAAATTTGTGTCGCCAATTGACGGGTATGTGGAAAAACACTTCTGGAATTGATTTCTTTGGATGCCCAAGACTGATCGGCAGAAAACCAAGTCATAGGTGTGGAGAGTATATTGAAACGGAAGGATGTTCTAACTACAAATGTAATTGGCATGGCTTTTGGCTGGAAGACGTAATTCTGTCATAACAAGAGTTAGAAATGTAGTACCAGATCTGATTGTTCTCAACTGTATATGCCATTCATCTGCTATAGTCGCAAGCAAGGCACGTGAAAAGCTTCTTAGATCCTGTGAAGTGTCAATAAAGTCCGTGGCAAGATGCGTATCTGGCAGTGCAAAGTGCTGCGCTATTTTACAAGAATTTTTTGGAGTCGGACGTAAAGAATATGCTTAAATTATAGGGTACACGATGCTTTGTTTTACATGCATGTTTTGTTCGTCTGCTGGAAAACTGGAATGCACTTTTGCACTACTTCCAATTAGCAACTGTTAAAGATAAATTAAAGTCTGCAGAAATGATTCTTCGCGAATTAGAAAATTCATATACTAAAGCTTAAATGTTGTTTCCAAAGTATGTTTTGGTTTACTTCAACAGTTTTAACGCCATTTTCCAGTAGAGGAAATTATTAATTCACAAGCTTTCAGAAGATTCTTTGCGTCTATTTCAAAACATTGGTCAGAACTCTCTAAACCCTGGTGTCCTCACTGAAATTCACAAGATAAATACACTTCAACGATGCCATTATCTCCCATTATAATCAGTGTATCTTGTCCCTCCCCCCTCCCCCCCCCCCCCCCCCCCGCGAATGTGAACAGCTATTACAAACCTCCCTAGAGAATGTGAAAAGGGAATCCACAATTAAGACTTAAATGCCCTGATTTCTGTATCGCAGCAGCTAAAGAAATGAAAAAAGTCTGCCTATACACGATACATTTTTGGAAACTTAAAATTCATAGAGCCAAATATTGCATTAAAATTTAACGGAAGGTCCCAGGTAAATGATGTATCGTGCGTTGCATCAATGTTTGGAGAATTTGATCTCAGTACCTAAGTAGTTGAAGGGAGAAGTGTTCCACTTGTGCATGAGGATTGGAAGAAGGAACATTCAGAAATGTACTTGCATTGTATGCGGAGTGAAATCTCAAAGTTGAAGACTACCAGGTTCAGCTATGTTTTCAAAATATCAGTAAACTTGCTAAGCTGGTTCTTTAACTTCCACATTCTAATACTAAAGCCAAAAGTGTGATCTCTTTGTAAAGCTCCCATACTTGAGTCCGAAAACAGCAAAAATAAAGTAAAAACGACGTTATCGAGAGAGACGAGGAGCTAAACATCTGTCACCGTGACAAGGACAGTAACTTTATGTTTGCCTCCGCGACAGGACACAGTTTACATATTATCATCGTAGCAATGATCTTGTGAATGTTGCCATTGGCATGTTGAATGACAGAGTAACTGTACATGTCGATATATTTAGCCGATTTCAAGTCACACACCCGCTATGTCCTTTGAAGCTTATTTGGTTTTTCAGAACACAGAGTATTATTCAGTGAGATGCACATATTCTCCGCGATTTCCAGCTCAGTTGGATGAGATGGCCAGCCATACTTTAAATAACTGAGTGCCAGATACCAAGCCTTGATTAAATCGAAACCTCTGCCATGATTTCTTTGCTTTTCCGACATCTTTTTTCAAAGAAACACCTTAATTACTCATTTACACCACGAATCACAGTCCACAATATTACACTAGTACTCAAGAAAATCCCAAGAGCAAAAAGGAAATACGTGATTATAAATGAAATCTATTCCACATATTAAGGACGTAACAACACACAAATGATTAGAACCACAGAACTGTAAATGCTCTTTGATTTTAGAAGTCAGTACGGTGTAAAGCTGCTACGTGGTGTAGTCAGAGCCTCTAGATGTTGTGGCATAGAATCAAAGAGGGCCTGGATATGTTGCTGGGAACACCCTGCCAAGCAGTTTGTAGGCATTTCCATAAAACATCGACAGTAAGTGCAGGAGGACCAGTATGAACAAGTTGCTGAATGCCCATATCACAGACATGTTCGATGGAGGACTTGTCAGGCAGACATTCAGGCCCGAGAAGCGGTTGTACATGCCAGTCTTCAAAATAGGTTAACCATTCATCACCACATGTGGACAGTCGTAGCCCTGTTGAATTATGGAATTTGAAGCTCCCTGCAGGAGCGAAAATATCTGAGGTCCTACAGCTTCCCCAATGCAGAGGTTCCTGTTGAGATTGGCCTCAGTAAAAAGGAGGCAAGATTATGTGTTGTAACTAACGGCACCCCATAATCATCAGACTTATCAGGCAAGTCATGTCATCAAACAATGCAGTCTACCCTGCTGTGTTCACCATAGTGGAGTGTAACGTGTAAGTGGCCATCACTGCAGGAAACTAAGTGGGAATCTTCCAAAGACACTACATTCTGTCATTCAACATGCCAATGGCAACATTCACAAGATCATTGCAGTCTGAGACGATGGTGGTTTCTGGTCAGTGGAAGCCGATGCAATAGCTTGCACACCACGAGTCCAGCCCTCAGCAGGTGCATCGAATCGTCAACACAGATGTATCTATATACATTGTAGTACTCTGACAACAAGCCAACTCTGTAGACAAAGCTGTTATGTCTGCCAAGATGCGGAAAATATGGTGGTCTCCTACGCAGTGGTCACATAGTACTCAATCTTCACTGTGTGACCCTCTTCTATCCACTGATCCCTATACACATGACTGTCGCAGCAGTGTGCCTTGTGAGAGCCACAGTATCTTAGAACAATAAGCCTGTTACCGAGAAACTACTCATTCTGCTCCATCTGAACTCGCTCACATGCTGATAAAATGCCCTTTGACATCAATTAGGCATACCAGCAGCATTTAATTGCATATTTCCACTTCGTCTGACAGCATTGCACCAGCTGGGTCAAGTGTAACACTGACATGTCCAGAGAGACAAAAGAGGACACTGCTGGACCTATATATATATATGAGTAAAGCCTGTCTCAATCTGACTGATGGTTTGAACAACACAGTACTTTACTGTATTAGGTAGGCAGAATTTTTCACTCATATGAAATAGATCACTTACAAAAGCCTTTTTCGACCAGTTCTTGTGTATTCTCTGATGATTTGGGATCCTTAACAAAGTGTCAAAGAGAGACAAGATCTGAGTACTTCCTCCGTCAGTCATCTGAGTGTCTCCCAGACATCAAATTGCAGTGGAAGCTGCTATAAAAACAGCATTGAGTACTGCAGATAGCCTTATTCACAAAATTCCAGAAGTGTGCCTTCCAAAATCAGTCAAAAAAGATAATATTTATGTCAATAAATATCTTGCATTGTGACCATACTGTTCAAAAATTGGAGTAATTTTGGCCCATTGAGTGATATCTACAATATTTCTTACAGTTTGCCATACTAATTGCAGATTTTTAGTGCATCTCTCTCTGATCAGTGAATTTTGCCTGACTTTTTGTTACTCAGAATGTTGACACTTGCTACCAACCTTAGCTATGTAACAGTATTATGCACTGTAGCAATAGATGGCCATTAGAGTTTTCATACATAGTAGTTATTTCTTAGCAGTAAGATTTCATTTTTGATTACTCATACATTAAAGTGATGCAAGCTTTTGCATCACTTCTGTGACAGATTAACCCATTATATCTTTGTAACTGTTTTAAGCTGTAAAACCTGGGAAACAGAGGTAGGGCTGGTTCCAGCAGTCAGTGCCATATGGGTTGCTCACAAGCTTTTGCTCCTGATGTCCTCCACTTACGGGTCTAGTTAAAGTGTGTAATTAGTGTTTGAATGGAATAGGACAGGGGAGAGGGGATGATACTACTGCAATATGCACCCTCTGTTTTACAATGAACTGTGGTTGGCAGATGTAGATGTAGGTAACCACCTTGAGCTAAAGTCGGCGTGGTTCTTTTGACAAAGCTGTGGCAGAATCCTTCCCCATCTTTGTTCTTTTCATGCTAAGAGATGTGTCTCTGATGACCTTGATGTGACAGGATGGTGAACCTTAAGCTATCTTCCTTTTGTATCAAAAGTTCAGCTTCCCACAATGTTTTAGTGCAATCCAAATAGTGCAGTTCTCATTTCTCTATTCTGAAGCAAAGTACGACAGAGGATACAAAATAAAACTCTGTTCTTATGATATTGTATGTGATAACAACTACAACATGAAGAGTTCATCAAAAATCAAAAAAATTTATTCAAGATATGACCTTCAGTGAATTGATTGAATTTACATCCATCTAACTCAATTAAGTGCCAAAAACCATAATTTGATGGAAGAATCACCTGTCCCATATATATACCTACAGTTATTCACATTTAATTGGAATTTTACATTCATACATACATACATACTTGTTCCATAGATCATGAATGTGACATTTTGTAATGTTGTTGAACATGTCACTTTAAGGGGAGTACATACGTCCTATACCCACAGTGTTAAATTTGCAATATTGATAACCCATTATCTCAGAATCTGTGACAGATAGAGATCTGAAATTTTTGGGATGTATAATATCACCCCTTTTCTGATTACTGAACCAGAATCAAAATGTACAGAGAAATAATTAGTTAGTTATGATTTTTTAAAAATGTTGTTCAATATTTTCTTTTAAAAGTCCACTTTTTCTTCCGTAAGTAAAAAACCATTTGAGATAGAGACATTTTGGGAGGTTCAGTAGCTGCAGTATACTAAGTGGTAACATAGTGTAAAATTAGAGTTATGTATCTGTAATAGTTCCTGAGATAATGGGTCAAATAATTTTAAAAATGTCATTTCTGGCAAATCAAGTTCAAACATATTATTCGATATTAACTTACACATGGAGGCATGCCAGCTTCTAAAAACAGCCAGGCCCATAATCAGCATTCTCTGGATCCTGTGCTTGACGATCCTGCAAACCTAGAAGCTTCCTTCTATTCCTGCCTCTTGCTTCTTTAGTCATTTCCTCTGATGCACGCTGGGCTTTCATGATCTTAAGTCAATCCATTTGCTGAAAGGCTTGCAGTGTGTTGTCAGCTGGAGTGATACCAAGTTCCTCTAGTACCCCAGTTCTTCCCTTTATACCATCATTAAAAGTTATCACAGCATCACAAACACCCAAGCATAGAGTTTTCCTTCCTACAGGTATGCGGGTCCAAATTACATTATTGAAAGACTCATTCGGGTTTTGTGTTCGACCATGGAGACATTTGGAAAGAAGGTCAGGATGAGCTAATTCTCTATATATTGGTTTAATAGCTTCCATCACTGCAGATGGTATGCTATTTTTGTGCCTAAATTGTTCCTCGCTACCCACTGCCTGAGCTTTGCGATACTTGCACCATGAATCAGCACCAGATGGACAAAGACCATGTATAGGTGTATCGTCATTGGAAGGTTTGTGGAAGAATGTAGCCCACACTGCTCGTTTCATCCCTTGTAGGTCATGTGTATTGTTTCTTATTGCCATTCCATAATAATGCTGGAGTTCATCAGTGTTTTTGTCTGTAAGTCTTCCATTGCCATTTAGAGTCTTTCCATCTGATAACTTCTCTTTTCCTTTAGTCTGCTTCAGTTTTCGGAGACGTGTTCCCATCCGTTTTTGAACGTGGCCCACACATTCAATCTTAACAATCTGCTTATTACCATAAGGTTGGCTTTCCACTACTGATTTGTAAGCTTTCAAATCACCATCCCCCAAGTACTCAGTGTAACACACACCTCTCTCCTGTTGTGAACGTCTGAACATAGAAACAACTGCAGTAGCCTCCATACACCCACTATTTCCCACATAATTCTTAGCACAATTTGTTTTATGGCTTTCACTTTTTTCATTAACTGATTTACACTGATGACAGTATTTAGTTAGCACTTCAATGTCTAAAACTTTATCTGTGTCAACACTAGTGACAGTTGCAACTGCATTTTTTGATGTGTGACCTCTTTTCTGTCATGTGCCATCAACTTCCACAGATAAGTCTGTGGTGTTATTTAATTCTACTGCTTCTTTAGCAGCAGCTTTCATAGAAGCAACAACAACAGATCTGACTCACTCACCAATTAATTCTGTGTACTTACTTGTTCTGATTGGTGGGTTTGGCAAGTTCAGCGTTGCACATAATACTTCAGCTGCAGTCAATCTTTTCCCAATGCACCTCATTCCATAGTTGTTGTTGTTGTGGTCTTCAGTCCTGAGACTGGTTTGATTGAGCTCTCCATGCTACTCTATCCTGTGCAAGCCTCTTCATCTCCCAGTACCTACTGCAACCTACATCCTTCTGAATCTGCTTACTGTATTCATCTCTTGGTCTCCCTCTACGATTTTTACCCTTCACGCTGCCCTCCGATACTAAATTGGTGATCCATTGATGCCTCAGAACATGTCCTACCAACCGATCCCTTCTTCTGGTCAAGTTGTGCCACAAACTTCTCTTCTCCCCAATCCTATTCAATACTTCCTCATTAGTAATGTGGTCTACCTATCTAATCTTCAGCATTCTTCTGTAGCACCACATTTCGAAAGCTTCTATTCTCTTCATGTCCAAACTATTTATCATCCATGTTTCACTTCCATACATGGCTACACTCCATACAAATACTTTCAGAAATGACTTCCTGACACTTAAATCTATACTTGATGTTAACAAATTTCTCTTCTTCAGAAATGCTTTCCTTGCCATTGCCAGTCTACATTTTAAATCCTCTCTATTTCGACAATAATCAGTTATTTTGCTCCCCAAATAGCAAAACTCCTTTACTACTTTAAGTGTTTCATTTCCTAATATAATTCCCTCAGCATCACCCGACTTAATTTGACTACATTCCATTATCCTTGTTTTGCTTTTGTTGATGTTCATCTTATATCCTCCTTTCAAGACACTGTCCATTCCATTCAACTGCTCTTCCAAGTCCTTTGCTGTCTCTGACAGAATTACAATGTCATCGGCGAACCTCAAAGTTTTTATTTCTTCTCCATGGATTTTAATACCTACTCCGAATTTTTCTTTGTTTCCTTTACTGCTTGCTCAATATACAGATTGAATAACATCGGGGAGAGACTACAACCCTGTCTTACTCCCTTCCCAACCACAGCTTCCCTTTCATGTCCCTCGACTCTTATAACTGCCATGTGGTTTCTGTACAAATTGTAAATAGCCTGCCGCTCCCTGTATATTGCCCCTGCCACCTTTAGAGTTTGAAAGAGAGTATTCCAGTCAACATTGTCAAAAGCTTTCTCTAAGTCTACAAATGCTAGAAATGTAGGTTTGCCTTTCCTTAATCTTTCTTCTAAGAGAAGTCATAAGGTCAGTATTGCCTCACGTGTTCCAGTGTTTCTACAGAATCCAAACTGATCTTCCCCAAGGTCGGCTTCTACTAGTTTTTCCATTCGTCTGTAAAGAATTCGTGTTAGTATTTTGCAGCTGTGGCTTATTAAACTGATAGTTCGGTAGTTTTCACATCTGTCAACACCTGCTTTCTTTGGGATTGGAATTATTATATTCTTCTTGAAGTCTGAGGGTATTTCACCTGTTTCATACATCTTGCTCACCAGATGGTAGAGTTTTGTCAGGACTGGCTCTCCCAAGGCCGTCAGTAGTTCCAATGGAATGTTGTCTACTCCCGGGGCCTTGTTACGACTCATGTCTTTCAGAGCTCTGTCAAACTCTTCACACAGTATCGTATCTCCCATTTCATCTTCATCTACGTCCTGTTCCATTTCAATAATATTGTTCTCAAGTACATCGCCCTTGTATAGACCCTCTATATACTCCTTCCACCTTTCTGCTTTCCCTTCTTTGCTTAGAACTGGGTTTCCATCTGAGCTCTTGATATTCATACAAGTCGTTCTCTTATCTCCAAAGGTCTCTTTAATTTTCCTGTAGGCAGTATCTATCTTACCCCTAGTGAGATAAGTCTCTACATCCTTACATTTGTCCTCTAGCCATCCCTGCTTAGCCATTTTGCACTTCCTGTCGATCTCATTTTTGAGACGTTTGTATTCCTTTTTGCCTGCTTCATTTACTGCATTTTTATATTTTCTCCTTTCATCAATTAAATTCAATATTTCTTCTGTTACCCAAGGATTTCTACTAGCCCTCGTCTTTTTACCTACTTGATCCTCTGCTGCCTTCACTACTTCATCCCTCAAAGCTACCCATTCTTCTTCTACTGTATTTCTTTCCCCCATTCCTGTCAATTGTTCCCTTATGCTCTCCCTGAAACTCTGTACAACCTCTGGTTCTTTCAGTTTATCCAGGTCCCATCTCCTTAACTTCCCACCTTTTCGCAGTTTCTTCAGTTTTAATCTACAGGTCATAACCAATAGATTGTGGTCAGAGTCCACATCTGCCCCTGGAAATGTCTTACAATTTAAAACCTGGTTCCTAAATCTCTGTCTTACCATTATATAATCTATCTGATACCTTTTAGTATCTCCAGGGGTCTTCCATGTATACAACCTTCTTTCATGGTTCTTAAACCAAGTGTTAGCTATGATTATGTTGTGCTCTGTGCAAAATTCTACCAGGCGGCTTCCTCTTTCATTTCTGTCCCCCAATCCATATTCACCTACTACGTTTCCTTCTCTCCCTTTTCCTACACTCGAATTCCAGTCACCCATGACTATTAAATTTTCGTCTCCCTTCACTATCTGAATAATTTCTTTTATTTCATCATACATTTCTTCAATTTCTTCATCATCTGCAGAGCTAGTTGGCATATAAACTTGTACTACTGTAGTAGGTGTGGGCTTTGTATCTATCTTGGCCACAATAATGCGCTCACTATGCTGTTTGTAGTAGCTTACCCGCATTCCTATTTTCCTATTCATTATTAAACCTACTCCTGCATTACCCCTATTTGATTTGGTGTTTATAACCCTGTAGTCACCTGACCAGAAGTCTTGTTCCTCCTGCCACCGAACTTCACTGATTCCCACTATATCTAACTTTAACCTATCCATTTCCCTTTTTAAATTTTCTAACCTACCTGCCCGATTAAGGGATCTGACATTCCACGCTCCGATCCGTAGAACGCCAGTTTTCTTTCTCCTGATAACGGCATCCTCTTGAGTAGTCCCCGCCCAGAGATCCAAATGGGGGACTATTTTACCTCCGGAATATTTTACCCAAGAGGACGCCATCATCATTTAATCATACAGTAAAGCTGCATGCCCTCTGGAAAAATTACGGCTGTAGTTTCCCCTTGCTTTCAGCCGTTCGCAGTACCAGCTCAGCAAGGCTGTTTTGGTTATTGTTACAAGGCCAGATCAGTCAATCATCCAGACTGTTGCCCTTGCAACTACTGAAAAGGCTGCTGCCCCTCTTCAGGAACCACACGTTTGTCTGGCCTCTCAACAGATACCCTTCCGTTGTGGTTGCACCTACGGTACGGCTATCTGTATTGCTGAGGCACGCAAGCCTCCCCACCAACGGCATGGTCCATGGTTCTTGGGGGGTCATTCCATAGAGGAATCTAAAATTGCTCTCAAACAAGTCATTCTTGCACTTTTCAGAAGTCCAAAATGATGTCGAGAGCCTGCAAACTTCGCACTGAATATCAAGTTTGTTAGCCAGTCCAGTCCTTGCAGATGTGTCCTCAGAGATGCTAATTTGCCCACCACAAACCTTACATGACACAGCATCTTGCAAAACTTGTCCTAACACACTCAAATCTAAAAGAACATAACCTAAACTATTTTGATCTTTACCAATAAATAAATCCTCATGGTCTCCAAGTTTCCTCTTCGAAGCACTAGTAGGTGTGTCCTTATCGAGGGTCTGTGAAAAATCTATTTCAGGATCAACACTGGATTCAGATTTTGTGATATGCTGATTTCCATGGAAATGTCGCTTCTTAAAACAACCCTTTCTTTTTGTCATGTTGAAAAGAGGTATAAGAGCATATAATAACACACCAAACCACTACGTTTTCAGTTCAAAACTTATGAAACATGACAACCACAAAGTAAATAAACAAAATGTATGTGCAATACCGCCATTTCTGTTTACACAGTGCATCCAACCTCCTAACACGAACATTAACATGGTTTCAAGGAATAAATAGCTGAAAACCACAGCCTTCTAGATTGAATAGTTGAAGAGATAGAGATACTTAGGCAAGTCAGTGCAGAACGACCGGATAATTTTACACACGCACTATTAACTTTGAAATGATAAAAACTACACTTCCAATTGGAATTTTTCGACAAATAATGCATCAAATTATTCAGGAGAGATCAAATATTAATAAGAGATAATAATCAAAAAATGTCACTTTTTGACCAATTCCACCATACGTACTCCCCTTAACATAAGTTTCCTTGCACATATTTTTTTTTTTTTTTTTTTTTTTTTTTTTCTAATAGGCCTATCTAAAATTCGTCTGTTGAGTAGAAGGAGTTGTCATTCATTCAGAAATTCTCTTAATTTGTAGCCATTTTGACTATTTTTCGACTGTGACTGTCTCAAGAAATATGTAAAGGTTTTTTTTTAAATTACTGCTAAACTTTGTCAACTGTTGTAGTACTTATTTATTTAGCAACGTGTTTCAAGGGTTAAACCTCATCTTCAGGCTAAAAGGCATTACAAAACAACTTTACAATAAGGTCAAACTGGTATTAAATAGTCTTTTCTTATATGCCAGAAGAACAAAGATGACCACAGCATATACAAAAAGACTGTGTAATATACGTATGACCTTATTTAAAAGTTGTTTTTGTTATGCCAAAGCCTGAAGATGAGGCTTAACCCTCAAAACGTGTTGCTAAATAAATAAGTAATACAATAGTTGACAAAGTTTGTGACTGGTAGCGGTAATTTAAAAAAAAAACTTTAAAAAATCCTTTATTTCTCTTAATTTGTTTTTAAATGTTGGTTGGCTATCTGTCAGGCTTTTAATGCTATTTGGAAAATGACCAATGATTTTTGTGGCAACATAATTTGCCCCTTTCTGTGCTAAAGTCAGATTTAACCCAGAACAGTGAAGATCATCCTTTCTTCTAGTGTTGTAGCTATGCATTTTGCTGTTATTTTTTTATTGGGATAGGTTATTAATAACAAATTTCATAAGTGAATATTTGTATTGTGAAGGAACTGTGAAAATCTCGAGTTCCTTAAATAAATGTCAGCAAGGTGATCTTGGTGGGCTGCAGCTATTACTCTCATTACATGCTTTTGTGTTATGAATACTTTTTCTCTTAATGATGAATTACCCCAAAATATGATGCCACATGAAAGCAGTGAATGAAAATAGGCATAGTAGGCTAATTCACTGATATGTTTGTCACAAAAATTTGAAATAAAGCTAATAGCATAAGTATCAGAACCTAGCCGTTTCAGCAGATCATTGATGTGTTTCTTCCAATTCAATTTCTCATCAATGTGTACACCCAGAAATTTTGAATATTCTGCCTTAGCAACAGACTTCTGTTCATAGTCTTTATTTATCTGTGGTGTTATGCCATTTACTGCACAGAATTGTATATATTGTGTTTTCTCAAAATTCAGTATGTCACTTAAGGATGCCAATTGAGACAGCTTCTACCAGAATCCAAATGTAATTTGTTTACTGGTCAAGTGTCATGAGCCAGTCAACAAAGTGGGAAACAGCATCCATGTCAACAGAAATTGTACACATATGAGAGGATGTCAGGGAAAAAGCAAATCCTGTCATAGAGTTGAGTTCTGAACATTTCCTATCACAGATACGCAAGGACTGTGCTGTTAAAATGCATCTTCAGGAATGCTCTGAAGGCAATAGACCACTTCAGATCTACAGATCTTCCATTGACAGTACCCACAATTATTATCAGTCATATCTGTGGATGATGTTCAGTGAATCCTAGACCATGACAGCTGATGTTCATTATGTATGGTAGTTGGGTGTAGTGGAATTGTTTCTCACAAAATGATACAAGTTTGAGAAATAGTAACCACACTACAGCACAGTTACCATGGTGCAAATACCACCATGAATGAAACAACATCTGTTACACAGTTGTCTCAAAGCTTACAACTGCCTCAGGAGTTGCCAATTCTGAACAAGCCCATTCAGGAACTTCAGAATAGTGGACCTCTATCTGTGGAACTGTGGACAAAGGCTGATTTATTGTGTAGTCAGTAACTCCATGGTTGGACCATGAATGGATGGAGGGATCTTCTCAGGTGAATCCTGCTTAATTTTGTGCAATAATTCTAATTGCACCTACATCTATAGCTACATACATACTCCATAAGCCACAATACTGTGCATGGCAGAGAACACCTTGTACCACTAGCAGTCATTTCCTTTTTGTTCCACTCTCAGATCAAGCAACATAAAAACAAATTTCTGTATGCCTCCACAAGACCCCTAACTTTTCTTATTTTGTATTCATGGTTATCTACATTGGTGGCAGTAGAATTGTACTGCAGCCAGCCACAAATGCTGGTTCTCTAAATTATCACAGTAGTGTTTTGCAAAAAGAATATGGTCTCCCCTCCAGGGATTCCCATTTGAGTTAATGAAGCATCTCTGTAAAATGCATGTTGATCAAACTTACTGGCAACAAACTAGCCGCACACCTCTGAATTGCTTCAGTGTCTTCCTTTAATCCAATCTGGCAGGAATCCCATACATTCAAGCAGTACTCAAGAATGGGTCATACCAGTGTTCTATATGTGGTCTCCTTCATAGATGAGCTACATTATTCTAAACTTATCCCAATAAACTGAAGTTGACTATTCACATTCTCTACTACTGACCTTACACATTCATTCCATTTCATCTAGAGGAAAATTGGTGGCTGATATAGTAATAGAAACATGATGAAAAGATACCAGGTAGTACTGGTGAGCTCCTGATGTAGGGAGACATTTTATCTAATGGCCTTATGGAGCTTCACATCTTCATTGGCGGACAGAGGATTACTGTTCAAGTCTGGAGTTTCGGATATAATGTACTGCAACTACAACTACAACTTTTCAGTTTTGTAGTTGGCTTATGCTGTTTAAATCCCAGTAACAGTACTGTCACATAGTTTTAAGCTTGATCATTTTATATACTGCTTGTAAGTTTCATATTCTCCATAAATATGTAAGCCTACAGCATGTATGTGTTTCTGTACGTGTCACTAAAAGTGATTTTTGTTTGGTTTATTTAACATGTAATGCAATATAATTAGTTTTGTAGATGTCATCAGTATTTGAAGTGTAGGTGCTTTACAAAAAATCTTCTGGGACATTTACTTGCCTCAGTGTGTGTGTGTGTGTGTGTGTGTGTGTGTGTGTGTAAAACTCAACACGATAAAGCACATTTTATTAGACTGTTTATCACAATAATTTAACAATATAAATGTGGAAAAACCAGCTTAATTGTCTCCCAGACTACCCATAAGACTGATTTCTTGCTTAACTGAAAATGTACCATATTTTTCAGGGAGCAGCTTCAATGCTGTTATCAAATCTTGAGAAGGAAAAGGAAATACTTCGCATTTTCCTTAGGGTTTCCCAAATGGAAAATGCTGTATTGAGACGCATGAATCTCAACTCTTTCTTAATGGTGAGTAACACATCATTCATTTTTATCTTTATTGATGGGTTGAAGTCTCTGGTGCAAAACACAATATGAACTTAAAAACTTATAGATTCTTCCAAACTGAAAAATTGAAATTTGTCACAAATGATCAGTACTGAGAAAATACATCAAAAGCCTTTACAAACATCATTTTGTGTGTTCTAATTATATGTCTGTGGCATATTAGTAGACTGCCAAGGTGTAAAATCAGCCAGAGAAAATTTTTCAGCTACTGGTAAATGTACCTGGTATTTGACTATGTTACTTAGACACAATTTTTGTTCATATGCCATTGTTTTCTACATGTTAAGGTACTTGTACTATCTCTTACTTTTAGGTACCAGTGCAGCGAGTTACCAAATATCCCCTGCTTTTGGCACGGCTATACAAATTGACTCCTGCACATCATGAGGGAAGAGAACTGCTCAAGCAAGCTCAGCACAAGATTGAGTTGCACCTTGAGCATATCAATTCAGTGAGTATACATACTGTTGTACTTGATATGACAATATCAATGAAAATAAAGAATGTATAAAAACATGTTTTTGTACTGATATAGCATGAGCTGTATCATCAGTCCACAGAAATTATCGAGTGTGCTAGTTAGTAATGATTTCAGAAGTAAGAATAGAGCTTTTGAGAAATCAGAACAGCTCAGGCATGACCAGACAGACGTTGTAATTACTTGAAACCATACCTTAACTGGATGGGGCTAATTGTGAGTACATAATGTACTACAATCCTTGGCTTCCCTTGATAGATTTTTAGTTGTTGTACCTCAGTACTCCCCCCCATGAACCATGGACCTTGCCGTTGGTGGGGAGGCTTGCGTGCCTCAGCGATACACATAGCTGTACCGTAGGTGCAACCACAACGGAGGGGTATCTGTTGAGAGGCCAGACAAACGTGTGGTTCCTGAAGAGGGGCAGCAGCCTTTTCAGTAGTTGCAAGGGCAACAGTCTGGATGACTGACTGATCTGGCCTTGTAACAATAACCAAAACGGCCTTGCTGTGCTGGTACTGCGAACGGCTGAAAGCAAGGGGAAACTACAGCCGTAATTTGTCCCGAGGGCATGCAGCTTTACTGTATGATTAAATGATGATGGCGTCCTCTTGGGTAAAATATTCCGGAGGTAAAATAGTCCCCCATTCGGATCTCCGGGCGGGGACTACTCAAGAGGATGTCGTTATCAGGAGAAAGAAAACTGGCATTCTACGGATCGGAGCGTGGAATGTCAGATCCCTTAATCGGGCAGGTAGGTTAGAAAATTTAAAAAGGGAAATGGATAGGTTGAAGTTAGATATAGTGGGAATTAGTGAAGTTCGGTGGCAGGAGGAACAAGACTTCTGGTCAGGTGACTACAGGGTTATAAACACCAAATCAAATAGGGGTAATGCAGGAGTAGGTTTAATAATGAATAGGAAAATAGGAATGCGGGTAAGCTACTACAAACAGCAAAGTGAACGCATTATTGCGGCCAAGATAGATACAAAGCCCACACCTACTACAGTAGTACAAGTTTATATGCCAACTAGCTCTGCAGATGACGAAGAAATTGAAGAAATGTATGATGAAATAAAAGAAATTATTCAGATTGTGAAGGGAGACGAAAATTTAATAGTCATGGGTGACTGAAATTCGAGTGTAGGAAAAGGGAGAGAAGGAAACATAGTAGGTGAATATGGATTGGGGGACAGAAATGAAAGAGGAAGCCGCCTGGTAGAATTTTGCACAGAGCACAACATAATCATAACTAACACTTGGTTTAAGAATCATGAAAGAAGGTTGTATACATGGAAGAACCCTGGAGATACTAAAAGGTATCAGATAGATTATATAATGGTAAGACAGAGATTTAGGAACCAGGTTTTAAATTGTAAGACATTTCCAGGGGCAGATGTGGACTCTGACCACAATCTATTGGTTATGACCTGTAGATTAAAACTGAAGAAACTGCAAAAAGGTGGGAATTTAAGGAGATGGGACCTGGATAAACTAAAAGAACCAGAGGTTGTACAGAGATTCAGGGAGAGCATAAGGGAGCAATTGACAGGAATGGGGGAAAGAAATACAGTAGAAGAAGAATGGATAGCTTTGAGGGATGAAGTAGTGAAGGCAGCAGAGGATCAAGTAGGTAAAAAGACGAGGGCTAGTAGAAATCCTTGGGTAACAGAAGAAATATTGAATTTAATTGATGAAAGGAGAAAATATAAAAATGCAGTAAGTGAAACAGGCAAAAAGGAATACAAACGTCTCAAAAATGAGATCGACAGGAAGTGCAAAATGGCTAAGCAGGGATGGCTAGAGGACAAATGTAAGGATGTAGAGGCCTATCTCACTAGGGGTAAGATAGATACCGCCTACAGGAAAATTAAAGAGACCTTTGGAGATAAGAGAACGACTTGTATGAATATCAAGAGCTCAGATGGAAACCCAGTTCTAAGCAAAGAAGGGAAAGCAGAAAGGTGGAAGGAGTATATAGAGGGTCTATACAAGGGCGATGTACTTGAGGACAATATTATGGAAATGGAAGAGAATGTAGATGAAGATGAAATGGGAGATACGATACTGCGTGAAGAGTTTGACAGAGCACTGAAAGACCTAAGTCGAAACAAGGCCCCCGGAGTAGACAATATTCCATTGGAACTACTGACGGCGGTGGGAGAGCCAATCCTGACAAAACTCTACCATCTGGTGAGCAAGATGTATGAAACAGGCGAAATACCCTCAGACTTCAAGAAGAATATAGTAATTCCAATCCCAAAGAAAGCAGGTGTTGACAGATGTGAAAATTACCGAACTATCAGCTTAATATGTCACAGCTGCAAAATACTAACACGAATTCTTTACAGACGAATGGAAAAACTAGTAGAAGCCAACCTCGGGGAAGATCAGTTTGGATTCCGTAGAAACACTGGAACACGTGAGGCAATACTGACCTTACGACTTATCTTAGAAGAAAGATTAAGGAAAGGCAAACCTACGTTTCTAGCATTTGTAGACTTAGATAAAGCTTTTGACAATGTTGACTGGAATACTCTCTTTCAAATTCTAAAGGTGGCAGGGGTAAAATACAGGGAGCGAAAGGCTATTTACAATTTGTACAGAAACCAGATGGCAGTTATAAGAGTCGAGGGACATGAAAGGGAAGCAGTGGTTGGGAAGGGAGTAAGACAGGGTTGTAGCCTCTCCCCGATGTTGTTCAATCTGTATATTGAGCAAGCAGTAAAGGAAACAAAAGAAAAATTCGGAGTAGGTATTAAAATTCATGGAGAAGAAGTAAGAACTTTGAGGTTCGCCGATGACATTGTAATTCTGTCAGAGACAGCAAAGGACTTGGAAGAGCAGTTGAATGGAATGGACAGTGTCTTGAAAGGAGGATATAAGATGAACATCAACAAAAGCAAAACAAGGATAATGGAATGTAGTCAAATTAAGTCGGGTGATGCTGAGGGAATTAGATTAGGAAATGAGGCACTTAAAGTAGTAAAGGAGTTTTGCTATTTGGGGAGCAAAATAACTGATGATGGTCGAAGTAGAGAGGATATAAAATGTAGGCTGGCAATGGCAAGGAAAGCGTTTCTGAAGAAGAGAAATTTGTTAAGATCCAGTATTGATTTAAGTGTCAGGAAGTCATTTCTGAAAGTATTCGTATGGAGTGTAGCCATGTATGGAAGTGAAACATGGACGATAAATAGTTTGGACAAGAAGAGAATAGAAGCTTTCGAAATGTGGTGCTACAGAAGAATGCAGAAGATTAGATGGGTAGATCACATGACTAATGAGGAAGTATTGAATAGGATTGGGGAGAAGAGAAGTTTGTGGCACAACTTGATCAGAAGAAGGGATCGGTTGGTAGGACATGTTCTGAGGCATCAAGGGATCACCAATTTAGTATTGGAGGGCAGCGTGGAGGGTAAAAATCGTAGAGGGAGACCAAGAGATGAATACACTAAGCAGATTCAGAAGGATGTAGGTTGCAGTAGGTACTGGGAGATGAAAAAGCTTGCACAGGATAGAGTAGCATGGAGAGCTGCATCAAACCAGTCTCAGGACTGAGGACCACAACAACAACAACAACCTCAGTACTCCACTGACTGACAATTACACTAGTCTTGTTTCTCCATCATATTTAGAAGGCAACTACTGCAATGTAAAACTTGAGCTTTTAGTTGTTGAAGAAATGTTAACAGGTGATAAAGTAAGCTGAATTCTTGTTCTTTGAACAGCCAGCAGCAAACATTCATTTCTGGAAAAAATGAATGGTTTATGCCAGAAACTCAAGATTAGTATGCTATGAATTACATAAAGTATGTGACATGTGAGAAAGTCAGTAATGGTTCTAAGTAAAGTTAGGAGGATACCATGAAAGTAATTTCATCACAGAATCAGAGCTTTGGCTATGAAACTGAAGCCTTGGAGACATATGAGCACAATGACTCCTAGCAAGAAATATTCAATGACTTTGCAAAAAATGCACATTAAATGGGGTAAAATTGGGAAAAATAACACTAATGAACTACATGCTTGTGGGAATTCCAGCTAGGAATGCTCATGGGAAGAAGCAGAACACCAGTAAAAGTGATTAGAACACACTACATTACTAAACACAGACATACAAATAAACACGTGTGCATGGTACAGCTGTTGACAACAAACTAGCTCATTCAAAGAAAGCTAAACTTAGTGCCAAAGAGTCTTGTTCTCTAATATTTTATATCATCAATGGTGAGGTCCCTATGGAGCACCCACCCCATCCAGCCTTCCCCCAGGAGCCTGAAGCAGAAGCAGGAGGTCACCGAAGGTTGCAGATGCTGACTTTTTTTTTCCACAGTTCTGCATGACCAAATATCCAATGGCTGGCTGCAGTGCAGTACACAGCTCCCCTTCTTAGGACAGGTGGCATGAGTAAAGGAGAGGGGAGGGGGGGGGAGTCATCAGGGATGACTTTAGTTGGATTGCTGGTCAGCACTGAGATTATGAAGTTGTAGTGGCAGAGTGCTCAGCTATGCTGAGCCATGGGGCTAGGATGGCAGTATTCTTACTTGCATGCTGTGTTGTTTCACTCTCCAGACTAAAGCTGGTAGCTCTGTAGTCATTGCTGGCTGTACCAGAAAGACAAAATCTGCCAGTAAATTGAACATCCTGTAAAATCTCTGCTGAAGAGGCATGGAGGTCTTCTTTGAACACAGAATGCACACCTAAAAGAAGCCAGGGTAAGTAAACTGTCCAGTGGCCCCACAACACATAAGTGCTGGTGTGACTGTTTGAGATCAGCATTCCACCAAACCATTGCTCTGTGGATGGTATACTGTGGTGCAGAAGCAATGGGTGCCACAAATATAGTTTGGAGAATAGAGCAGACTCAAAATTGGTGGCCTTGGTTGGTAGTGATGGATGACGGGCAGCCAGAATGTTATATACACAATTGTGCAAATTCCCTCGCTGTTGTTTACACCATTGTGTCTGGCAAGGGTGTTGCCGCAGTCCAGCAGGTGATGTGATTGATTGCAGAAAGAACACACTGTAAAGCTTCCTAATTTAGTAAGGGGCCGACTAGGTTGAGCTGTACACACTGCAATTGGTCTTTGGGTATTTTATATTGCATGTGTTTTGGCTGTACATGTTGACCAGTCTTGCTGCAATGGCAAGCTGTCCAGGTTTTTCGTCCAGAGTTTGCAGTCTCACTTCACATCTGGTCAGACAATTGGTCTGTAACAAGTTTAGCAGTGAGGTGTACACCTGAGTACGACAGTCCATGCAGTATATCGAAAATAGGCTTTGTCATAGTGAGTGAGTGAGACTAATGGGCAGAAGCAGTTCTGTGACAAGTCACACAAGAACTGTACGGAGGAATCAGGAATAGTGAACCACTCAAATCAAATAGTTATAGTGTCTTGTAGGGGATTGCAGATGTGTGAATCCTTCTGTTGGGCCTTGGTGCATTTGTTACACAAGTTGCCACAGAAAAACAGGAACATTTCCACAATCCAATAACACTAGAAGTGATGAAGGAAATAAATTGCATCCATAGTTATTGAAACCTTTCAACTTTGCCATTTACCAAACATTGATGGCATTTATCTTTTTTTTTTTTTTTTTTTTTTTTAATACGTCCCTAATATGGTGTCCTCTTCTAGAAATAAATCCGTGAAATCTGCTGTTGAGAATCCTCATTGACCACAGCAACATCTGAGCTGGGATACTGTGAATTGCATCTGTAATTCTCCGTTTTAACTCATCCCAGGTTTTTCAGCGAGTCGTGTAGACTTTGCTCTTGAGGTAACCCCACAAGAAAAAATCAAAACGGATAAATATGGCGATTTTGGGGGCCAGGGAATATTACCAGATTGTGAGATCACACGCTTGCCATACAGTTCTAGCACATATGCCATTGATTTCCGTGCAGTGTGTGATGTCGCTCCATCCTGTTGAAACCAGGCTTCTTGAATGTTTGGAAAATTGTTCAATGCAGGTGTAATGAAAGTTCGTAACATCTCCAAGTAATGATCGGCATTGACAGTTATTGTGGTTCCCTGTTCATCTGTGAAAAAATACAGTCCAATAATCCCATGTGATGAAACACCACACCACACCATACTGTCACTTTACTAGCGTGTAAAGGGTGCTCATGAACGTCATTAGGATTTGTGTTTGGTCAGTAACAGTTGTTCTGTTTATTCCCATAACCTATGAGATGGAAATGTGCCTCATCTGATATCCACAATTTGTTTAGAAATTCACTGTCATTGTTTATTTTTGTTATCATTTGTCTACAGAATCCTAATCGTAACTGGTAATCGTTGTCCTTCAGTTGTTGCACCATCTGTAGTTTGTACACTTGAGGCCAAATCCAGTCTCTTCAAAGTTATTAATCCAACATTTTATCACGTTTTGAAGGAATGGCATTATGTCATCATAAACTATAAAAACATTGAAACTCTCTCTGAGCCATACCAAACCACTATTGTTTTTATAAAAGATTTTTATGGCTAACACATGCTGTTGTCTGTTCCACAGATCCATGATTAGTGAAATGGCGGACTGTTAACTCACTAACTGTTATGAACCCACAGTGCTGCCACCTGCCCATGGCTGCCACTACTCATTTCAAACATTCCCATTATTCTGTGTCACACTGTAGTTGATGTCTGCTGATAGTGCATTGTTTGTGTACCTGAGATACTGAATATTGGTATCAAACTGTGCAACATAATCAAGATGGTGGAAATGGTGTAGAGAATGTGGAGAACAGTCCTTTGCTAGATTACGTATGCAATTTGTCAGTGGTCAGTAGTCCATGTAAATAGCGGGTGGTCTACCCTTGATGACTTCCTTAAAGTGTTGCACTGCCTAGTATACTGTAAGCAGCTCTCTACCATAAGCTGACCTCATATGATGAGACAAGGTTAACTACTGTGAGAAGAAGGGTAACAATAGTTGCTCGCCTGCAACTGTTGTTGGAGCACAGCTCCAATCGCAGTGCCAGTCGTGTCAGAGGTAACTGCCAAGAGAGCTACTGTTGCTGGATGGGCTGATATTGCAGTGCGTAATAAGCTGAGCTTAATTTGGTCAAATGTTTGAAGAATTTGAGGAGTCCAAGTGAGAGCCTACTTGAAGCATGTGTTTTTGCCACTTGGGGCAAGTGATGCCTGTAGAAATTAATCGTGGGCAGTTGTCTCCATAACTCATGATAAATCCTGTCCCATAGAAGCTGGTGGAAAGGTTCATGTGTTGAGTTGGAGGTTGAACCTCATTTCAACTAACAGAGTGACCCAGGAATGTTGCACTGGGCTATCAAAGTTGGCACTTGTTGTCGTTCATCACTACATTGAAATGTTCAAGGGTCTCAAAAATGAGTGTAATATGATCCTCATGTTCTTCCAGAAATGCTAAAAGAAAACTAAAATATCGTCCAATTATGCATAACAGCATGGAAATTTGAAGAGAATGTCATCAGTGAAGTGTTGACATGCTTGGCCTGCACTTTTCAAAACAAAAGGCATGAACAAAAATTCACAGAGCTCCAACAGTGTTATTATAACTGATTTGGATATGTCTTCAGTAGCTATGGGAATTTGCAGGCAAACATTTTATTGCCTAGAACACCAAACATGCTAAGGTATGAGAAAAGTCTTGGAACTTCGGTATCAAGTAACTATCAGGTACCATGCGAGCATTGAGGACCCAATAATCACATAATCTGTACATTCAATCTTTCTTGGAAACTAAGTGTATGGGTGAAGCCCACATATTATCAGAATGCCTGATTATACCAACTTGCAGTAATTTAGCTGCTCATAGTCAGCCTGATGCCAGTCTGCTTGCTTTGTGGCAGACCAGCAGACCTGGTATAGTATTGATTTTGTGCATGGTGTCATATCTAAGGCTTCTGTGTTTAAGGGTCACCTGTAATATCTGGGGAACATGGGGGCATACACGACAGATGCATGCACACTGTTTGAAAAGTTCACTATACTGACCAGTATTTGCGATAAGTCGTGTGGCATGTCCCAACTGTATGTGTGTGTGTTATCTGCTGGTGTCACCCTGGGTATTTGGAGATGGTGATTCCATTCCTGCTGTAAGTGCCACAGGTAAGAATGTGCAGAATCCAGTTCACGTCCTACCAAAAGTATTGTGATGTGCAATTCAAGATTCTCGTTGCACTGCCGGAGCCTCTCCTTTTCCACTTCTTCATATCTCATAATCACCTTTTGTATTACTGAGTCTAAAGTCCAATGGTCATTAAACAGTTGGAGATGGGAGTCATGTGTAGACTGAGGAAAGCTCTTTCAGAAAAGTCTGCTCTGGAAACGCCCATGGATGCGGTGATGGGAAGCTGGTACTATGGGGTACTGACCCTTCAATGTTGGTTTGCCTGAGTATACTTCATGTTAGGTCTTGGGAAAGATGAATTTGATGGCAAAAATCCATGCCGAAGGTTGATTCTCAAACATTTTCAACCCCAAACATGTACAACCAGAAATTGCCATGGGAATTTCTTGTGCAGATCAAGGTGCATAGTGTGCATGACAGTCCCAAAAAGTCTGATATGAGTGACATTAGCATTATGTAGATGTATATCAGGATCATTAATTCCATTGGTGGTTTCTCTCTGGGAACGGTGCTCACTTCTGAGCTAGTGTCAATCAGGAAGTATTGACTTGTTGAGTCATCCAACATGTACAGTCTCGTACTGTCACTCAGAAATGGAATACAACTAGTTTGGCTCATGTGTTATAACCACAGGTGACTTAAATGAGTACAGCATTCCAGAGAATCTATGACAGACCACATCTTTGCATCTGGGTGGTTGCACAGTGTGGAGCAGTTGCATGCCGTGCTGTTAAAGCAAGTATGAAACCAACACAGTCATTGTCACATTGACTCATGTCTGAGGAATGGCATTGTCAGCCATGGACATGGCCATCACAGGTGGCTGAAGGTCATGGCCCCCCTGGTGGAGGCTAGTGATGTTACACTCATGACTGTATGTAACTGCATGGGCTGCATCAACTGCTTGTGGCTGCGGGCAGTGTGTCATGCTTGGAATGTACTGGCAGAAACATTGTGGTCTGTCTCATCTATGTATTGTCATTGCTGTAGGAGAGCAGAAGGCCTGTCAGCCAGGACAAATTTGCATTCTATCATTTTGCTTTTGTGCAAGATCATTGCCAACTGTATCTGAGGTGGTAGTCTGAAAAGCCACAGCATGCAGTCTGGCACAAGAGTCAAATCGATTGATGTACAGAGATGTCTCCAAACTGGAGGTGTCCTGTTGCCCAATTTTTCCTCATAAATTACTTGTTCAAAAATGACTCTAAGCACTATGGGACTTAACATCTGAGGTCATCAGTACCCTAGACTTAAAACTACTTAAACCTAACTAACCTAAGGACATCACACACATCCATGCCTAAGACAGGATTCAAACCTGTGACCGTTTTAGCAGCACAGTTCCAGACTGAAGCTCCTAGAACCGCTCGACCACAGCGGGTGGCAAATTACTTGTTGCAGTTGGTGCTCTGGTCTCTTGGCAGGTCAATGGAGCAACGCTGCCTTCACAGTGTCAGAATTGCTGTCCACCAGAGATGCTTGTACAACATCGATGATGATGTGGGCTTGATCCCACATGTTGTGTGATAGGACTACAAGCCTAGGAGTATCGTTGAATATGCCATGGGTGTGTAGTATGAAGGTGATGGTCATGAATCATGTTTCTGGATGCTCCGGTTGAGAGTGTGGTGTTTAGGGTGAAAACTTGATTGTATATATGCTCCACTGAAATTTTGACATTGACCTCCTGGGACATGTGGTCTGAGAGCAACAGCAGATGGGATCCTTGGGACCACATCCAGCATGGATGGCAACCCAAGAATCTTCTTGTGTGACCCAACTGGCTGAAACCTGCATGAGGTTATGAACAGATTCGTCTGGCTTGTGCCTGACACGTATGGACCAGTAAAATCACATGAGGCTATCCTGTGTAGACCTGAAATAGTTGGTGGAATATTGTCTTGTGTTTTTGAAGAAAAATTGGACTAATTACCAGTATTGCCAAGGAGGTCAAAAGTCCTTACACATTGCATGTGCACATGTTCATCATTGTTGTAATTGATGGTAGAAGAGCACTTAGGTGTTTAACACGCAATGTAGGCTGATCCCGATGGTAAAAACATTATGCAAGTCACTGTGGGAGTCACCAATTGTCTTAAGTTGTTCATAAAAGTGGTATTCGTGGGACAGATCCATAGTTGAAGTGAACACAGTCTGATGAATTCACTTAATATGTTGAAGTAGCTGCTGCTGTTCATTGCGGGTTCATTGCTGTCAGAATTCCAGCTAGGAAGAAATGCCCGCAGCAAGAAACAGAAAAACAGTAAATGCAATTAACACATGCTGTATTACTAAACACAGAAATACACAGATATGTATGTGCATGACACAGTTTGTAAGATTCTCTGTAGCTCTGTACTTAATTTTCTCTTGTGAAAGCACAGTTAAGTCTTTAAACAAATGATCCCTTGGCTTTTTAAAAACTATTATGAACTAATAATCTTAAGAGGTAAGTTGCCATCAATAACAACATGATGATGTCTCATCATATTAATTTTCATTTCAGGAAGCAAAGGACATCAGCACCATGAAACTTTGGAGACGTATATCAATAATCAATGGGCGAAGATTAAGCAGTGAAAGTGACATGATTAATATTAAACTCAGAAAGGTAAGCATAGTGAAAACCATATCACAGTTATAAAACAAAAATGGTAATCTATTAAAGATACATGAAGACTGCTACTATTTCAAATAGAATAAATTAAATGGTTTGAACATACTGGCCCATATGAAAGAAGTACTCATGCAGTGAACAATACAGATCCTGTTATAACTACATGAACCTCCTGACAATCATGTAATACAAGTGCATATGTAGTATACTTAGTAAAGTGGGATACTTTTACAATACAATTTCATGTTCAGTTGGATCTATTAGCTTTATGGGATAACGTCCAAGTTGATTTCCAGAGTTTACTATGTAAACTTTAAAATGCACTGTCAGTGTTTATTCTTTGGCTGGACTTTTGTCATTCTTAATAAAAGACAGAGATTGTAATTTTTTTACTCACCTTTTCTTCATGCCATGTAAATTATATGTGATGAATGCAGATCTTATGCGGGTACTCTTTTGTTATCAGATGTAATTGGAGAAACATCTGTGGCCCACCAAAATCTAAATTTTATGGATGTTCGAATCTCTGTTAGCAGACAAAAGGCTAGTTTTCAGTGTATCTAATCAATCAAATGGATGATGATCAGCAATGTTGTTATTTTACTTCTGCTGGTATGGAGAATAAGACAACTAAGAATGACAAAAAATAAAAATGTGTTATCTGATGAGTAGTTTTTCAATATCTGTATAAAAAATAATTGTAAAGACATTAGCAACTGAGATATTTTCATATTAAATAACAGATGTACATGCCATATGCTCTCTGATTGTTTGCCCCAAAATAATGTCTGGATATGCAGACTAGATTTCTGTTGCTTACTGAAGTAACATTCCCATACATCGAAGAAGAGTGGCAAGAAAATATTTGGCTACATTTGTTTAATTTGTGCTTTCATGCCATATAGGTATGCAGTTCAACTGCTGACTGATAGTGTAATCACATAGCAGATTATTGATTACCAGGTTTTGTGTGCAATAACATGTTTCACTAAGAAAGTAAGTTGCCATGCAGTACTGTATCTACTCTGAGTATTTATGTAATCCTTTATTTTTTTCTTACTTGAGAAATATAGTTAATTTACTTCCTCTGTTACTCTCGTTATCAGCCCCTAAACTGTAGGCATCTCTTGTAGACTCTCGATTTTAAAAATTGTCATTGCTTTATAGCTCCTCTTATTTCTTATGTGACTGCATTTGTAAAAATATTAAAAAATACTTTTGTTCAGAGTATTCATTTTGTCGTAAAATTTCACCAAACATGTCTAAAGATGGAATACAGAGAAATGTATGCCCTTGACAAAGATCTGAAATACTCCCTTGCTCCCGTCAGGATCATCAGTTCTGAAAAACTTGTCATTTCTATGCTGTTTTACCCATGTGTTTTCTATTCCTCCTCCACCTTTGTAACTCATAGTAAATTTGCTTGTTGTTTACTTCTTGACACCTATTAGTATGATGTTCATATCATCTTCCAGTAATAACTGCTATAGTTATAGTTTTTGCTTACAGCTTAGAAAATTTTAATTGTTTAGTTTCTCATTCAGACTGTATTAAAAGTTTTCAAACAGTGTTATCACTTACACTAGTATGAAAATGTTACAGTAATTTTTATAGACAGAGTTGTTCCTATCTTCTCTATAGCAGCAGCATGTCAGTGAGAGAAATTTGCGGTTAAATTCTCATCAGTTTCCAAAAGCATGTAAAATACAGTAAAATTGCATGCTCCTAGGTAGTTGAAATGATCAGTGGCACTTTTTAATTATACTTGGATTTTTTCCAGTTCATCTTTTGTGCCTCAATTCAGAGTTCTCATAACAAATATTTCTGTGTTTTCTAGATGGCTCTTGAAGTGTTGGAGTGGAACCATGAAGAAGCAACATTTTCCATGGAAGGAAAGCTTTTATACACAAATCCTACAGACAATAATTGGAGAAAAGGCCGAACAATCAAACTGAATCCTATCAATGCTCTTCTAGTTACCAAAGGAAAGGTAATTAGAGGATAGTGTTTTTATCTAAAAAATACTTGTAGTAGTAGTTTACAAAACCACACTACACTAATATAATTTATATGAATGTACAGTTGCATATAATGCATCATTACTTGTGCCAATTTGCTGCCCATGTGTACTTAGCATCTCACCTACCATCTTACGATACACATTATGATAACAGTGTTAAATATCTTGACATCTTCACAGCATACTGAACCACCCAACATTTCAAGATTGTGACCAGTTGCCGTCTATTTCCATACACAATATTTCAACTGGGCACTTGCCAATCATCTCAAACTGAGTCCCATGAAGATGGCTGGCAGGTGCACAGTTAAAATATGTGCTAGAAAGTAGATGATAAACACCACTTCAAAATTTGTATCTTTTTTAATAGAACGGTCATAACACTATTCCATGACCCTGTAACTATGGACACATTTTCCTTGATTTTGGTGGCAGATATATTACTACTAGGGACACACAGGTCATTTTCTCTTCGCTTACCCACTACATTGGTACTACACTATTTGTATATAGGACTGGAGAGTTGAGGGCAGGATTAAATGTAAATGCACTATTGCTGTTGAGATCACAAGCTTATGTATTTGTGTTAACTTGAATTTATCTGTGTTATGGTCTTATTTTTCGGCACGGGATGTCCATGAGAGATGGAAATTGCCCTGCTTTATCGGCACTGTTTTTCCATTTTACTTCAGCAGCAGAATTCACCTGTTTATCTTCAATTCCTAGCCATCTTTCAGATGTTCCCCACAGAACTGTGTTGAAATAATTACTGCTCATGTTGTATATAAATGACCTGGCAGATAATATTACCAGTAACATTAGCCTTTTTGCTGATGATGGTGTTATCTATAATGAAGTACTACTGAAGAAAAGCTTTACTAGTATCCAGCTGATTTTTTTTTAAGATTCTGAGTGGTGCAAAGATCGGCAACTGCTTTATATGTTCAGAAATTTAGAAATTGTGGGTTTCACAAAACACAGAGCACAAGTATCTTGTGAATACAATATGTATGAGTCACAACTGCCAGTCATGTCATATTCATATAAATACTGAATGTAATAGTTTGTGGGGAAACAAAATGTTCTCATGGTATACAAAAACTTTGTTAACATAGGGCTTCATGATTCACAAATGCAGATGTGTTAGTGAGCCTTTGGAGTTTCATGCATTATGTAGCACTGACTTCTAAATGATCACATCACTCAGATAAGCACCACCTTTATCAGAGCACTCAAATGTAGATGAGCTATGAAGCTGCTACACAAAATGTTCTCCAGTACGGCAACAGGAATACCATCAACTTTTCTACAGGTGTTGGCCTCCAGTGCTTGGAGGTTTTCAGGGTGGCTTTCACACACTCTGGACTTAAGACAAAGAGGAATACATCAGGAGCCATCAGACTGTGGGAGCCACATCAACAAAACAGGAGCCATCAGACCGTGGAAGCCACATCAATAAAACAGCAGATGAGACATCTAGGAAACTGTTCAAGCAATTTGTCCGTTGACAGATGGGCAGTGTGTGCTGTTGCACCGTACTGTTGATGCCACATGATTCTGCAGGGATGCTGCTGTTGTGCAGGGGTGACAAAATTCTGAATGATAGACACATGTCACTCAGAAGTCACAGTAATTTTGGGCTGTGTAACACCTCTTTGTGGACTTGCTGTACATTCCCAGTGTCCCAAAAATGGCAGTCTGCTTCTCAACTGCTCCTGACAATATGAAGTGGGACTCATCAGTCATCATCAAGGTCTCAACAATTCCTAAATTATCAGCCCATATTTCCAAAAATGTGTCACAAAACCAAATCTTGCAAGTGGGTTTTAAGTGTTGCACTACCTGTGGCTTTACAAGCCATGCTTGCAAATTTAGGTGTAAAGTGTATCATACACTGCCATAGCTGCCACATCTGTAATCTGTGGTGGAGTGTTCAGTGAGGACTTATTTGAACTGGTGCCTATTCATGGTCAAGGTACTCCCATGTCCTCAAATTTCAGGACTGTCCAGGAGAGTTGCTACAATGCACTGACCCATACATGCATCACATAGCTCACCAATGACGTTTGGCATGGCCATCCGGAATGACTTACGATGGTTTAATCTGCAGAAACATCATTACTATTGACTTTGTTTCAATGTAAAACTCAAACACATGGACAGAGTCTTGCACACTCAAAGTGTCCATTATAACTGAATTTCCCACTCCCTTGCTTATAACTGAATTTCCCACTCCCTATTGAAATAAATAATATATCCATGTTCCTCAGTCCAGTAAGCCCAACAGAGCTCCTAAATACCATTAATTCACTGAAGAGTAAGTATTCAACTGGTATTGATGATATCCAGATTATATTATAAAAATAACAGCAAGACAAATACTTTCACCTTTATTGGACATATGCAATTCATCCTTATCATGTGGTGTCTTCCCTCAGCAACTGAAAATGGCAAAAGTAATACACCTATATAAAAAAGGTGATCATCAATGTATGGGTAACTATAGGCCTGTGTCCCTATTGTCAGGGTTTTTGGAAATTATTGAAAAAGTGTTCCTTTCAAAACTAATTACACTCTTCGACAAGAATAATATTATTTCTGGATGTCAACATGGCTTCAGACCACAGAGATAAATTGAAACTGCCACTTTCAATCTGATAAACCATGTCTTAAATGCAGTGGACAACCACAAAAATATCTCTGGTTTATTGTTGGACCTAACAAAAGCTTTTGATTTGATTGATCATTCTATACTCCTGAGGAAGCTCGAATGGTATGATGTAAGAGTTGTGCCAAATCAGTGGATTAAATCATATTTGGAATATCGCTCTCAGGTAACTGAAATTAAGTACACGGAAGGAAATGAACTCCAGGTACTCCTTTCAGAACCATGTGGACTAAGTCATGGTGTTCCACAGGGCTCCATTTTAGGTCCCTTTCTTTTTTTGGTCTACATTAATGATTTCCCATCACACATTGGGGATTCTGAACCAGTACTATTTGCAGATGACACCAGTCTATTGATTGAAGGGAATAATGAAGAAAATCTTACTGCATCTGCAAAAAGATATTACAAAAGGAGTGTCTGAATGGTTTTCCAGAAACAGGCTAATAGTTAATCCCCAAAAAACAGTACTCATGAATTTCCACACTGATCAAAATAAAAATCCGGCACAACCTGTAATACGTATAGGTAGCCAAAACATTAGTGCTGTAAATGAAACTAAATTTCTTGGGATTCATATCCAGGAAAATCTGAAATGGAACACTCATATCACAGCCCTAAATTCAAAACTAGCAAAATTGAGCTCTGTGGTAAGAATTCTCTGCAACAGTGCTAGTGCAGAAACAGTTAGGGCTGTATACTTTGCTCGTGTACATTCAATACTGAAGTACGGTATCACTTTCTGGGGAAATGTACATCCAGTCATAACAGTTTTCAGGAAACAAAAGGCAATTATAAGAATAATGAAACAAGTGAGCAGCGGAAAGTCATGCAAACCTTTCTTTAAAGATCCTACCCCTTCCCTGCATTTATATACTGGAAATAGTCATGCATGTCAAAAAAAGCATACTGAGAAAAGAAAACCTTTTTCCTCAAAACAAAACTGACCATGATTACAGTACCAGGTCAGACAATGACATACATGCTAATCATTGTAACACCACATTATGCCAAAAATGTGTATATTATGCCAAAAAGGTGTACATCATGCAGGAACAAAACTTTGCAACAGATTACCAAGACATATGAAATCTCTTACTGAACTACAAAGCTTTAAAAAGTCTGTAACATCCTACCTTCTGAAAAACTGCTACTATTCAATCTCTCAGTATCTTATGCAAGAAAAAAATGTAATTTGTATCTTTCATTGTAGAAATAAGTTATAAAAATACAATATTTCAAAAATTTGTAATTATTAACTGTATAGATCCAATTTGTCATAAAAATTTATAAAATATATGTTTGACATTTGAAAATCCAATAGCTTAAAAGGTTTTTCTGTCCAATATCCTGTGTACAATATATGTACTTAAAAAGAGATTTATCTGGACAAATAAATAAATAAATAAATAAATCCGGCTAGCATGTCACTGGCTACCGTTGCATGCGCCCACAGTCACAACTGCCAACTGAAAAGGGACATTCTTTCTCATTCACCCTGTATGATTATGAAAGTAGACTTTTCTTTTGAATCAGGTGCAATAATAAAATTTTGATTTATGTTGAATTTGCAATGTTAGTCTTTTAAGATATAGTGTGAGAGATGTAATTCACACATCAAAAGAAATTTTGCATCACCTTGGTTCCAAGAGTTCCGGAACCTGTACAGAAAATTGGAAAAGAGATTAACATAAACATCATTTCTGCCCTTTTTATTGCTCATGAAAACCACACATTGCATGTTGTACCACCACACAATGAGACCTTTAGAGGTGGTGGTCCAGATTGCTGTACACACCGTTACCTCTAATACCCAGCAGCACATCCTCTTGCATTGAGGCATGCCTGTATTCGTCATAGCATGCTATCCACAAGTTCATCAAGGAACTGTTGGTCCAGATTGTCCCACTCATCAATGGCGATTCGGCGTGGATCCCTCAGAGTGGTTGGTGGCTCACGTTGCCCATAAACAGCCCTTTTCAATCTATCCCACGCATTTTTGATAGGGTTCATGTCTGGTCTGGAGAACATGCTGACCACTCTAGTCAAGCAACGTCATTATCCTGAAGGAAGTCATTCACAATACGTGCACGATGGGGGCGCAAATTGTCATCCATGAAGACAAATGCCTTGCCAACATTCTGCCAATATGGTTGCACTACCGGTCGGAGGATGGCAGTCACATATTGTACAGCCATTACGCTGTCTTCTGGGACCACCAGCGGCGTATGTTGGCCCCACGTAATGCCACCCCAAAACATCAGGGAATCGGGTTTCCTCCAAACACATCTCCAACGATTGTCTGGTTGAAGGCAAATGCAACACTCAGCTGAGTGAGGCATGTCATCGACAGTTCCTGTCTCTCTGTATCCGCTTCATGTCTAAACGACGTCACTTTGGTTCACTCTGAGATGCCTGGACACTTCCCTTGGAATGACTGGAAATGATTGGCTCCCAGACCCTCTCCGTCTAATAGGCGCTGCTCATGCATGGTTGTTTACATCTTTGGGCGGTTTAGTGACATCTCTGAACAGTCAAAGGGACTATGTCTGTGACACAATATCCACAGTCAACATCTATCTTCAGGAGTTCTGGGAACCGGGGTGATGCAAAACTTTTTTTATGCGTGTATTGAACACATTGAATGATGTGTGGCTGCCTGTAGTCACAGCTGGTGCCTCTGCTGCATCGCCACTAGCCTGATGACTTCAATATACACCGTTTCCCGCAATTTAAAAAAAAATTCCACAGTTATACTGAAATATTAAACCTCACACTTTACTGAACAATGACTGCGTATAGTATATAATTTGTTTGATGTAACTGCATAATGTCATGACAAGTTATTTTTGTCAGAGGTGTCCAGCCTTTTAGCTTACCTGTACCACATCCAAAGATGAGTATTTCTGGGCTGCACATAATATACTACCTTGATACTACAATAACCACTGGGGGAAGAACAGGATGGGCCAGTGAGAGAATAGCATTGTGCAGTTCATATTGTAAATATTCAATTTAGCATAACTTACTATGACAGAACCATTTTTTTTAAATTTCTTTTACTGATCATGTTATATGGAGGCTCACTTCTTGGACATCCTTCATTTATATTATTTGTATCATCCTAATAAGAACAGCATTTTGTAAACCAAAGATACTGTTCCATACTGCCTTTCCTGAATCTTAACATGAATTATTGTAAAATTGCTTTCCTTGCCAAAGGTAACATCTGAATCTTAACCGTTTTATATGCATTTGTGTTGCAGCTGTCTGAGGAATATCAAATTGAGCCGCCTGATGATTTATTGATGTTTCCCCGCAAGACTGGGGTTCGTGAAGCTACCTTGTTACTTGTCAGAGAAAAGAGTGGCAGATATTCATTATTAAGGGTGAGTCAACTGTTTCACAGAAAAATTAATAAATATTTTATATCTTCTAGTTCAAGCTCTAAAACAGTCTTTCTCTTTTGGCAGGATCCCCTGTTCCTTGACAAGTGCATAGTATGTTGTGAGACTGATTGGGAAGACTACTTTGAAGTGCAAGAATTGGCATCTAAGGAAACCTATATTTTCAAGGCAAGTAACTTCGTCCACTACCATGTATTTCATTTGACAAAATTTCATATTGAATGTGACTGTATAAAAAATGGTTCCACAGAAAAATGTTTCATCGGGGCATTTCACTGTAAGAAGTAAGGATCACTTACCGCTAAATAACTTAAAGGAAGTTTTTTTCCTCTGTAGCCCATTCTTTTTTAAAATAAGCTTATTACTAAATAATGAAATAAAGTGTAACTTCTGGCCCTTTTATTTCACAATAAAAATTGTTATCTTTATATTATGTTACATTCCACACATCAGTTCAGGAAAAAAAGTAACATGTGAAGGCGTTTCTAATACAAGTTACACACAACTGTAGTAGGTACAAGCATGCCTGTAACTATCACAGATGTGAAATCCATATGTGAAATTGAAAGAGTGGATCCTTCCAGCAACTACTGTGTACCAATACACATAACACATTAGAATCCATTAGCATGGCATGAATAACAATTTAAAATACGTTGTGCTCTATGGAACAGTGACATATGGACTTCACATCTGTGATAGTTGTGCCCATAGTTACAATGGCTGTGTGAAATTCTTACTAGAGATGCCATGTTTTTTTCTCTTAGTGATGTGTGGAATGTAACAGTACACCAGCATTTATTGTGATGTAGTTTGATAGATTAGCTAATAGCTAAATAATTAAGTAAAACAACAGCCTCCTCAGGAAAATGACATACTTTAGAAATTTGTAATGTCTGTAGACCAGCTGATGAAAATTTATTGATAAATAATTTATTTTTCTTACTCCCCAGGGTGAGGATGGGGAAAGAACAAAGACATGGTACAGGACACTACAATGCCATGCCCAAGGGCTTGGCTCCTGGAGACGAAGGAGAAATGCCCTGGCTAACATCATAAATGGAATGGTTGCACGGGACTAGGTGCAACAACAGTCAACACTGTCTGCTGTGATATTTGGCACCGGTTTTCAGAAATGAAATGCCGTTATGGGATTTTTTTTCTGTGCTGTTAATGCATATGTATTCCTTCCTATCTTATAAATAGACAAATAACTTGTTGTAAGCTACTTTCCACTTTTCTGAAAAATGATGTACAAAGCATGTAAGTTACATATGTATAGATGAGTACAATGAAAATAAATTTATAATATTAAAAATATCTTTCACTTTTACGCTTTATCTACATAGTTTAGTTTGAAGCCTTTTTTTAATCTGCGGAGAGAACTGTCCATTTCTCTAGACTAAATGTTAGATATCTGCAAATAAATTCCCCCCATTCTTTGCCCAACGAAACTATTTTAAAAGAAAAGCTGCCCCCAAATTGATATGTGCCATTTAAAGCATTCCAGTAGTCAACAAAAATATTTGTGAAAATAGACAGTAATATGATCCCAGCTAACAATAAAGGTCTGCAAATTGACATGATTTCAAACTGTAAGTATGTCTAATGAGATACGTAGCATTTCACACATTGATACACAGCAAACAATCCAAACAAGTAAAAAATATAACTGCTAAAATTAAATCTGGGTGTAAAAGGTAATAAATCAGGGGTAATCAAAGCACAAAATAGGATAGCATGTGGTAACAGTAATGCTCAGTAGTAAAGAAAAAAAAGGAGTTATTGACTGACTCAACTAAAGTATGTAATCCCACAGTGATTCCACTGCATTTTACATAACCAAAATTTTAAAAAGAGAAAAATCTGCTCACAAATTGGTAGAAGCAGAATTCAACATAAAAAACATGTACAAAACCTGGAAAGAAGAGATGAAAGGCCACAACAGAAATCAAACTTTTTATAAGATTTCACAAAGTCATCCATACCTAAAACCAAAAGACATAAAGCATTAGAGGATGATCCATAAATTAATCAAAAAACTTGAATTAAAGCAATAAATTCAAGTAGGTGAAAAAGATTAACAGTGTATTAATAAAATGGCAGTATCAATAGTAAATCATGAAGAAATATCGAACTACGCTAAGAGGACAGAACACCATTCAAACTGACAGTCAAGTACTGAGCGGTAGATGGGTGTGCAAATCTAATGGAGAAGTTCCTTTAACTGCTGAAATTCCATTATTCTTCGAAACTATGAATTATTATCAGAACACAAATGATGTTGGTATGACTATAGCATAAGTACACATAACCATATGACCTTTTTTTGGGGGGTGGGGTGTATGGAAGGAGGGGGGGGCTGACAGAGATGGGAGGGGGAGGAAGAAAGATAGGAGGGGGAGGAAGAAAGATAGACGGGGGAGGGGGGGGATGAAGAGAGGATGATAGAGATGGAAGGGAGAGAAGTGGGGGAGGGGTATAGTTCTCCATAGCTTTGAAGCATAATGAAAGTTAAATAGTTTATAGGCATCTTAACTCTTTTTCTGTTTGTCCACCATTAAGACTGACAGCATAGCATTTTAGGTCAAAACGAAGTTTGATGTTTTGAAAGATATGATTTTTGGTTTGTTGTGTGTACAATTACACATTATGAAAAAGAGGACTGATAAAAAAGCTAAACTTGACCAGAAAGCAATATTTATTGATGTCTTAAACTTGTAATGGATAGCAATATGCGTCAAGAATAAACAATATAGAAACCGGAGATAAAAAGGATCTCATTTTAAATTAAGGTCAAAACAGATGCTTAAGAGCATATTAAAAATAAAATTAACTGGGAATAAAAGTAGATGAGCTAACAAAACAAGCATTAATGAAATACGAAACACATTTTGCATGCCATACAAATCATTTGCAGGAGAGACAAGTCCTTAGTGTGCTGGAAGAAAGAATAAATCATAAAACACTGGGAAAAGAAGTAAAAAAAGAAGATTGAGATGACTGGCTGTAAAATAAATTTGCGTAGATCGAGAACACAGTAACAATGTACCCAAAAGTAAGAACACGGTTGGAAAAAATGGATAAAAATGCAAGAAAATACTGTGTCTTCGATAAATATTGAATAGTAATAATACGCAGGCAAGGAGGAAATTACAGAACATTGGAAAATGTATACAGAGTGTGAATGAGCAATAATGAGAAGAATAAAAAATTGGAAAATAAAAAGATTTTGAAGATGATGGTCAAACTCTTCACGCAGTGTCATATCTCCCATTTCATCTTCATCTACATCCTCTTCCTTTTCCATAATATTGTCCTCAAGAACATCGCCCTTGTATAGACCATCTATATACAGGGCTATTACAAATGATTGAAGCGATTTCATAAATTCACTGTAGCTCCATTCATTGACATATGGTCACGACACACTACAGATACGTAGAAAAACTCATAAAGTTTTGTTCGGCTGAAGCCGCACTTCAGGGTTCTGCCGCCAGAGCGCTCTAGAGTGCAGTGAGACAAAATGGCCACAGGAGCCGAGAAAGCGTATGTCGTGCTTGAAATGCACTCACATCAGTCAGTCATAACAGTGCAACAACACTTCAGGACGAAGTTCAACAAAGATCCATCAACTGCTAACTCCATTCGGCGATGGTGTGCGCAGTTTAAAGCTTCTGGATGCCTCTGTAAGGGGAAATCAACGGGTCGGCCTGCAGTGAGCGAAGAAACGGTTGAACGCGTGCGGGCAAGTTTCACGCGTAGCCCACGGAAGTCGACGAATAAAGCAAGCAGGGAGCTAAACGTACCACAGCCGACGGTTTGGAAAATCTTACGGAAAAGGCTAAAGCAGAAGCCTTACCGTTTACAATTGCTACAAGCCCTGACACCCAATGACAAAGTCAAACGCTTTGAATTTTCGGCGCGGTTGCAACAGCTCATGGAAGAGGATGCGTTCAGTGCGAAACTTGTTTTCAGTGATGAAGCAACATTTTTTCTTAATGGTGAAGTGAACAGACACAATGTGCGAATCTGGGCAGTAGAGAATCCTCACGCATTCGTGCAGCAAATTCGCAATTCACCAAAAGCTAACATGTTTTGTGCAATCTCACGGTTTAAAGTTTACGGCCCCTTTTTCTTCTGCAAAAAAAACGTTACAGGACACGTGTATCTGGACATGCTGAAAAATTGGCTCATGCCACAACTGGAGACCGACAGCGCCGACTTCATCTTTAAACAGGATGGTGCTCCACCGCACTTCGATCATGATGTTCGGCATTTCTTAAACAGGAGATTGGAAAACCGATGGATCGGTCGTGGTGGAGATCATGATCAGCAATTCATGTCATGGCCTCCACGCTCTCCCGACTTAAACCCATGCGATTTCTTTCTGTGGGGTTATGTGAAAGATTCAGTGTTTAAAGCTCCTCTACCAAGAAACGTGCCAGAATTGCGAGCTCGCATCAACAATGCTTTCGAACTCATTGATGGGGACATGCTGCGCGGAGTGTCGGAGGAACTTTATTGTTGGCTTGATGTCTGCCGAATCACTAAAGGGGCACATATAGAACATTTGTGAATGCCTAAAAAAACTTTTTGAGTATTTGTATGTGTGTGCAAAGCATTGTGAAAATATCTCAAATAATAAAGTTATTGTAGAGCTGTGAAATCGCTTCAATCATTTGTAATAACCCTGTAGACATCTGCAGTAAAATTGGGAAACAATGTATTACTCCAGGAATGAATGACCATGCCACACTAAAAATGTTGAAGGAAATTTGTGAAAAAAGTTGCAAATAGTCTATAACAATGAAATAATCTCATACTCGGAGAATGTAGATCCAGGAATTCCACACCACCGCTCATAGTGAGGTCCCAGTGGAATTATTGTGCCATTGCCTTCCTCCGACCTGTTATGAAGTGTCAAGAGTGTGTGTGTCATGTGGATGACTGTGACGAGTGATTGTACAGTATGTTGTTGGGTTTGTGTTATTATGGATGAAAGAAAGGGAGAGAGTGAAACGCAGTGCCAAGCACATACTCTACACTTCACGAATAGCACCAACAGGGCCACTGACACTAACGTCCCCATCTGACACACGGATCATCACTGAGTGTCAAATTCCCTCACTGTGGAGAGGATTGGAGTTTTAACCCAGGACATTGGCACACAGACTGGTGATCTGAAACTTCATGCCACCATATCTCCTCTCCTTGCCGGCCAAATACCAGCAATGAAAATTTCATATGCCACCAAGATTCAAGCAAGTTCAGCTCAGAGACGAGCACCACCTCGCAGGTGTGTGTTAGCAATTTTAGCTATGACAGTAGGTTAAAGTTTATGCAACATAATATAGCTGATGCTACACAACTGAGAATCGCTGATGTGTGTTTTTCAGTAAAATTCTTCAAATTCATCAAAAAGTACTGGTACAAAACCAATATTTGAGAACTTGTAGCTTCATTGCTCAAGAGGATTATACTATCCTTGAGTAGCATACAAACATGTGGAATACAGTTGTAAATAAACCAGCCTTAAATGAGGCAAACAAGTTACACATTTGACAAACACAGGCCAACTATTCTGCCACATAAAGCACTTTTCCATTGAGAATTCAGTGCTAAGAATGTGTGTGTCTAATTGGAGAGGACCTATCTCCTGGAGAGTATCTCAACAGCCTTGCCTGCACTAACACTTACCAGTTCTAATGGTCTGAAATTAATTATACACCATGCATTTAATGGTTACGTTATTCTCTGTACTGTCAGTCAGGAAGGTGGCCCAAGAACGAAAATGGCAAGACAACAGACTTCTATCTCATGGCTTTACTTAGTTCCTTCTTAACAAAAAACATGGTGTAGAAAGATCCAAGGAAGGAAAAAAGTTTTCTATATCTTCTACACAAGTATTTCTAACTTCATATGGCTTCTTGCTCTTGAGAGACTCACTGCTAATTATACAAATGCAGGTACATATGTACTTTCACTGACACCAACAGTATGTCAGTGTTCTAGTGACTGGGTGCAAGCAAGAGAAACGTTAAGTGTAATATACTTCAAAGCCTTAAATACAGGGTGTTTCAAAATGAATATACAGGTTTTAAGGCTTTGTAGCATTTATTACATTCAACTTAAAATTATAATTAATACATCAAATGAAAGAGCAACTCAGTTTTGTCAGTATACCTGTGTGCAAAGGGAAGGATACGGAAGGACAAAGAGTGACTGAAGAACTTGCTGACCGAGTGAGTGTCATGCTTACTCCAAGGAATCAGTTCGGAAGGCTAATCGTGAATTAGTAGTTCCAGTGGTGTGTCTGTGGAGACTTAAGGAAATGCTTGTAATTACGTCCTTATCATTTGCAGCTGTTAAGAGCTCTACAGCCTACAGACTATGATTTATGTGCCAACATTGCAAACGAAATGTTGCTGCATGACAACGAAAATTTTTGTCTTCAGTGATGAATCGATATTTCACCCAAGTGGAAATGAGAAAACACATTATGTGCGCATCTGCGGGTCAGCAAATCCTGACGAGATGGTATACTTGCAATGAGACTACCCTAAATTGAATTTTTTTTTTTTTTTGTGCCATATCCAGGCAGAAAGTTTATAGGCCTTTCTTTGTCAATGAAGCAACTAACTGGTGTTTCTTATGTTCATATGCTAGAACTATGGCTCTTTCCTCAGTTACAAGAAGCTTCAAGAGAACTTGATCCGGCAGCAAAGTGGTGCACCTTCTCACTGGTATAACTCAGTACACAATTGGTTAAATGACTCTGTACCCGACCGCTCAATTGGCCGCAAGTGGCCGGATGACGGAGCTCGTTTTGCATGACCTCAATTTTGACACACAATCTTACATCATGCGATTTTTCTCTTTGGGAGTTAATGAAGTATCGAGTATATGTGTCTCTGCTATCAGCTGATCCATGCGACCTTAGAAACAGCACTGTTGCAACAATTTCTCCAGATGCACTGATCAAAGTTTGGGATGAATTCGCCTATCGACTCAATGGTGCTCACATTGAACACTTGCATCGAAAACTGTCTGAGATCCTCTTGCATTCGATGTATTGTTTATAATTTTAAGTTGAATGTAATAAATGCTGCAAGGCATGAAAACCCATATATTCATTTTGAAACACCCTGTATTTACTTGACTGAATTCTTGCATAAATACTAAGCACCAGTGCAAGATTTTTACTGTCGGATTTTTGTTTATCTTTTCTACGACAGGAAAACATTTCCCTTTCAGGTCTCTTGCCAGTCTAAGCTATTGGAAAATGTCACAGGGAGCCAGTTTTGTTGAATATGGTGATTGAAAAAGTCATCTTTCTGTTTGCTGACCAAAAAGTGCACGACCCTTAACATATCATAAAAAGAGCATCGACATAATAGAAGAGATAATTCTTTGATGATCACAGTGCACATTACTTTCATTGTCTACAGCTCCTCAAAGAATTTATCACTTCAAGGTTTTATTGCAGTTTAATTGTGGTACACTGTCAAACGAATTCACGATTACTATCCCTATCATGTAGAAGGCAGGGGAATGGGAAGGTGGTCAACATAGTTTTCACATTGGTTCACATCAGTTTTGCTTCTTTTTTGTCATGGTACTCAAGCAGTTTTCCACTAACTCCAACGTTTCTGGATCATGCCTATAGTACTAGGCTTCAACATTTTTAATCATACTGAGTGTTAGCACAATGTTTTGTCATGTCCACAGCTACAAAATATTTCAACATTTGAAATATCATTTACAAAAACAAAGGCTCCAGTCTAACTAGTCCTCTCGCATTGAGGCTACTAATTAATAACATTGTGTACTAGAGGTGTCTAAATACTAGCACTAAATTATCAGTACAGCAACAATTCATAATTGTAATGTTATACCCAAGTTAACCACATTGCTATTACTTCTTTAAAAATGTAAACTGAAATCCATATTTCCATAAACTCTTAAAAACTTTCAGATACTGAACTTCACGCCGTAAGGTGTATAGTGTGATCTACTTCAATGTGAGCATTAGGTCTTATACACTTGTATTTATCCTGATCAGCATTTACTGCCAAGTAGACTGTGCTGTAATACTGCTGTATTACTGAATGCAGAGAAATATGATGGAACTCACTTCTAGCAAATAGCGGAACTGTTGAAATTCAAATGAGTAATGATGCTTAATGTAGAATTATCAATAGTATCACACGCCCTCATCCTGTGGAGGGCATAGCATCTGGGATTTGAGACAGCAAAGCCTCAGGGATGTAACTTCCAACATTGGAGCCGTAGCATATTCTGGTTATTACTAACAGTATACACGTACTTCTGGGAGTATCATCAGAAGTTTGGCGATGATCATTCTTCCATTAGTACGATTCAGCTGTCAGTTCCTAAATTTCCTTAAAGATGTCTTTGCTATAGTCCATGGACTGTCATTTCCTCATTTTGTTTCATACAGTGATAATATCTTAAATATCTTTATTGATGACAAAATTCATCTCTCAGTTTCCTCTTTTTCTCTGTAAGTCATCTGACCTTTTGCAAAATAGAACCTGACAGCTGCCTCCATTCTTCAGCAACAGTGATTATCTCCAATTTTTGCCTCACAATGTATACATGAAAAACAGGTCATATTTTACAGACAAACTTTTTATTAAATAGTGTATGACAAGGAAAAAAACCTTACAAATATATATCAGCATTGTGCTGAAGATCAAACAGTCCATGAATCAATCAATCAATCAATCAATCAATCTCTCTCTCTCTCTCTCTCTCTCTCTCTCTCTCTCTCTCTCTCTCTCTCTCTGTGCATTTGCATAAATACAATCACACATTACAGTGAACAGTCATAAGTAATTACATGTTAACCATGACGCACAACTCTCTTTTATACAATATTTACAAATAGTCATGGTAATGACAAAACAGGTCCTTTGTTTACAAAATAACATCTTGTGGTGAAGCAATTTACACACTTACATATTTTCATTAAATTGTGAGCTCATCGCAATGTGAGGCCTTTCAAGTCTCTGTTCAGTATACTGTGTTACATCTCATACTGTGTCACATTATATACAATTTCAACACATCATGCAACGATAAATGGTATTCACTACTGATCATATTGTTTTGATAATGACAGAAATAAAGGATAAAAATTGATGCCAACTGTTTCCGAACATAGGAGTAATGCAAATACTCCATTTTGTTGGATTGCAGCAATGTTATTTCTGAAGAAACTTCTCAATGGCAAAAGCAGTTATGGAATGTAAGAAACTGACATGTACAGAGAAGAATACCATTGTGGTGAAAAGAACAGGAAGACTTGTCAGATATAAATAAGTTAAAAAATACTACAATATAATACAGAAAAATTTGGAATATATTTGATATTTAAGTCTTCAGTTTCCATATACGAGGAACAATTTAAATCACATTTGTCTGTCCTGGTGCATTACTTGGACGTTGATTGCTCCTCGTTAATAGAGATGCCATCTGAAATAAAGCAGTACAAGATTTATTTAAAAAATAAAAATGTCAGTGTAGCAGAAACATTTGTGTTTTTAACAAATAATACCCACAAGCAAGAAACAGTATAAAAATTTCATTTGTGAGTGCCAAGAGGCATGGGTTATCACAGGGTATGAAAAGACAAACTGATTGTCAATGAATGCAGGAAAGAATGGGATATATGAGGACACATTCCAGGTGGCAATGTGAGTAAGGAATGTATGACCTAAGATCTACACAAGAATTTTTTTGTATAAATACATACACCCATGTATGCTGACACAATGGTCCTTTGGAGAAAGAGATATGAAAGAAAACTTCAGCAGTCAAATGAAGAGGGGAGAGTTTGTGATGATCCTTGTAAGATTATGATCTAACCATTAATGGCACCATCATTTCCACTGGGTCCATGTGATATAATCACTACAATGCAGATACAGGGGGGTTCATACAGACACTGGTGGCCCTAAACATGGACAGAAACCTGATTGTTTACTTAAGTGATTGTTCAAATGAAACAATATGTTCCAGCACTTTGTTGATACTGTCCACTACAGCAAAGAAACTTAAATAAAATGCTGTTGGAATTCTTGATGGAAATTTGCATTAAATTACAGTAACCCCCCCAGCACACACAATGTTATCTGCTTCTGTACCCTCTCTTAAATGGACGTAAATCTTGTTTGATGTGCATTGATCTTCAGGACAAAATCAGAGATTGGGTCATTAAATCTGCTTCAGATTCCAATTTCTTATTCCCCAAGAAAATAAAAGAGTGCGGCTGCATCAGCTTAGTTCCAAGTGAGTTTTCAAATATTTGAAGATGTGACAGAAGCACTTCCTTCAATCACATGCGGTGGTCAAAGCACTGCATCACTGCAAAGTTTTAAGAAGTTTCTGATATTGCAGCAAGTTAACACACAAAAATAAAGCAGTAGTTTTGATCCACATTAATGTACCTATGGGTTCATTCTCAAGAAAATATCATTGCATTAATATGTTTATCTAAGACTTCAAGAAGAATATAATAATTCCAATCCCAAAGAAAGCAGGTGTTGACAGATGTGAAAATTACTGAACTATCAGTTTAATAGGCCACGGCTGCAAAATACTAACATGAATTCTTTACAGACAAATGGAAAAACTGGTAGAAGCCGACCTCAGGGAAGATCAGTTTGGATTCCGTAGAAATATTGGAACACGTGAAGCAATACTGACCCTACGACTTATCTTAGAAAATAGATTAAGGAAAGGCAAACCTACGTTTCTAGCATTTGTAGACTTAGAGAAAGCTTTTGACAATGTTGACTGGAATACTCTCTTTCAAATTCTGGAGGTGGCGGGGGTAAAATACAGGGAGCGAAAGGCTATTTACAATTAGTACAGAAACCAGATGGCAGTTTTAAGAGTCGAGCGGCATGAAATGGAAGCAGTGGCTGGGAAGGTTGTGAGACAGTGTTGTAGCCTATACCCGATATTATTCAATCTGTATACTGAGCAAGCAGTAAAGGAAACAAAAGAAAAATTCGGTGTAGAAATTAAAATCCATGGAGAAGAAATAAAAACTTTGAGGTTCACTGATGACATTGTAATTCTGTCAGAGACAGCAAAGGACATGGAAGAGCATCTGAACGGAACGGACAGTGTCTTGAAAAGAGAATATAAGATGAACATCAACAAAAGCAAAATGAGGATAATGGAATGTAGTCGAATTAAATCAGGTGATGCTGAGGGAAATGGATTAGGAAATGAGACACTTAAAGTAGTAGATGAAATTTGCTATTTGGGGAGCAAAATAACTGATGATGGTCGAAGTAGCGAGGATATAAAATGTAGACTGGCAATGGCAAGGAAAGCGTTTCGGAAGAAGAGAAATTTGTTAAAATCAAGTATAGATTTACATGTCAGGAAGTAGTTTCTGAAAGTATTTGTATGGAGTGTAGCCATGCAAGGAAGTGAAACGTGGACGATAAATAGTTTGGACAAGAAGAGAATAGAAGCTTTCGAAATGTGGTGCTACAGAAGAATGCTGAAGATTAGATGGGTAGATCACATAACTAATGAAGAGGTATTGAACAGAATTTGAGAGAAGAGGAGTTTGTGGCACAACTTGACTAGAAAGAAGAATCGCTTGGTAGGACATATTCTGAGGCATAAAGGGATTACCTATTTAGTATTGGAGGGCAGCGTGGAGGGAAAAACTCGTAACGGGAGACCAAGAGATGAATACACTAAACAGATTCAGAAGGATGTTGGTTGCAGTAGGTACTGCGAGATGAAGAAGCTTGCACAGAATAGAGTAGCATGGAGAGCTCCATCAAACCAGTCTCTGGACTGAAGACCACAAAAACAACAACAAGGCTGTGTTGTGTACTTCATTATTTTTTAGCCCTTGTTATCTGTCCCTGTTCTCAAAAAAATCAATCTCATACTTGAAACTGCAGAATTTTATCACTATCTGGTGGTACATGAAGGCATATATAGAGAGTTTCAGTTAGTACTCAGTACCTTACTGTAACTGTCTTTTGAGTCATTTGAGGAAAAAACGAAAAGGAGCAAACAATGGAATGAACTGTGAGAAGCACTGTGGAAAGAAGTTACATTATAAATGTTTGTAGAGCTATCAAAACTGGCATGTTCAGATTATTGATATAACCAGACCAACAATTACTTATAATAAACAACCTACAACATTCATAAAAAGTTATATATCCAATCACAAAATATTAGCTGTTAAAAGCTGGAGTTCATTCCAGTGACCTATTGACACACGCTGAAACTGTCTGTAGTGTTACTGTTGATGGTAATGGCAAAGAGTCTCAGCACTTTACATCAGATATGCTGGTTCTCACAGTATGCCATTCAATATTTCTTAAAACTGCTTAATCCTGTCTCTGAAGGAAATAGAATATGTGTTAAATATTGAAGGGTTAGCTCCTTCAGACACAAAGAAGAAAGAGTGAGAAAAACTGAAGAACTCTCATCTCATGAAAGCCTGAAGAAACAAAGTTTTATTAGTACAAAGGATAAAATTCAACTGTCAAGAACATCAAGGAAACAATGTTTAAGACTATAATCTTTTCTTAATCACTGCTGGTACTTACTTATAACTTCACATTTTAATTGCATAATAAATCAAACTTTATCAGTTTATGTCAAGATATTACATATACCTAACCTCCTTTCTTCTACATCATTTAATTACACACACTTATCTTCATCTTAATTCTGTGTAACACATCCATGAGCAATGACAGTAATAGTATTCAGTATAATAAATGATACAGCAATACTCTGATTATAGCAGACATCATCAATGTCTAACCACTTCTACCACAACAACTAACACAGGTCACCTAAAGAGGGTGGATACCATCCTATTTGGCATGTTGGTCCAAGATGTCCCACATATTTGCTACAGTGCACTAATTTATAAGATTCCAATTATGTTCCTCATGCCAAGTAAGCAGAGATTCACTGTGGATTAAATTTGTTGCCTTTGAGGACAAGGGTTATGTTAAGGCCCTTACTACAACGCCAAAATCCAGTTCTCTTGTAACTCCATACGGCAGTTCCAGTTCAAGACCTCTTTCCCTTCCACTGAGCAATCATTTAGTGAAGTTATTACATCCTTGTAACACCAAGAAGTGTTTTTTGTATGCAACGTGAGATACTGACTCAAAGTAGTTGCCTCCAAAGTTTAAATTTGAAAGTCTATGGGTTGGGTTGGTATGCAGGTCAGAGGGCACACAAGGGCTCCCCAAGGGCTCATCTGTGGCAAGGGAAGCCTGTCACAGTTTGAGTTATACTTATATTGCACACATGGTGCTCATGATAACAGTATTGAAAACTAAACATGCATTCAGAATTCTTATTGTGGACAGATTGTTCAGTTAAGCTATTACAGACTGATAAATATAATTTCTAATAAAGCTTTACCTAATGTTATACAGTGTTGACATACAACTGCAATGTCCTTGGTATTCATGAAGAGATAATACATAGTCAGTCATTTACAAAATGGAAGGTTCATTTAAACCAGGGTGTTATTGATAAAGAGTAATGTATTCTTGAAGTAACTTCACTGCTAAACATGTGATACAGTCTTAGTCTTCCTGTACACCACTTTTCCCGGGGAACACTATTTCACCTGGGGCTGCTCACCTGGGGCTGCTCGCCCGCTTAGTTTACAGCCAGATCATAAAAATGCGACACACTTCACACGTGTTTCCAGTGCTATCTGAAACAAAGTGGTTTCATTCATGCTGCATGCAGCCAACAGTCTGTGGGCACACAGCATGTGAAAACGCTTTGTGTGGTCAGCTCCGTCCAACAAACAGTGGTCTATCATGTCTATGTGAATTCTGGCACAAACGTGCATGAAGTGGCCAGAGCCTAAAACTGTGGGTTAATATAGTACGACCAGTGCAGAGGTAACAAAGGATAGTGGATTCATTTGGGAGCAACAGGAGGAGGAGTGGCATGCAGCCAACATCATCTTGGCAGTTTGGAGGTTATTAGAGGGGGCAGTAGCCCACCTGGTGGTGTTCCATCTTCAAGTATGAAGAGATCTTATATGCATCCATAAATGTGCATCTGGGATGGTGAAAGCGAATGTTCAGTGAGTAATAGCTTCTCTAGCCAAACAGTCAGGCAGTTCATTCCCTGGGACATACACACAACTTGGGACCCAGTGTAAAGCAACTGAGCAGGTAGCACAACTAATATCAGAGAGCAGATCACGAATAGGAGATATCACAGGGTTAGCCTGGATACTGCTCACTGAACCACTAAATATTAAAACACTGTCCGGGAGGGGGGGGGAGGTGTCTGTTTAACAAAACACAAGGCCCTTTTAATGGCTATCCCAGCAACAACTGATAGTCCTGGTCAGCGGGAGATGTACCACTCCATCCACATTTTAGAACCATTACTGTAAACGGAGAGAGCATCCTGTAGGTCCAACGAACTGACACAGGAAAAGTCATGGTGGGGGCAGGGGGTGGGTGCGAGGGGGGAGGGAGGGGCAGTGCGGCGAAAGCCTTATGTCTTTGAAAAGATCATGGGTACTAACCAAAGAGGACTGTGCAGGGACACATGGAGTGCACAATCTGAGGGGGCTTGGCAGAGGTCCCAGCAGTGATTGAGAAAATGAGTCACATTTATATGTTGGACCATCTGATTTTCAATCTTAATCATGACCTGGAGCATATTGTGTGACTAGTAAAAAGAATGAAGCAGTCACCAATCAGTGAAAGGTTTGTTATATTGTTCAAGGTTAAGGGGGTTGATTGGTTGGTTGGTTTAAAAGAAGGGGGGGGGGGGGGGGGGAGACACCAAACTGTGTGGTCATCAGTCCCTTGTTCTGAATAAAACAAAAGCCTCAAGAGTGAGAATCAAACATATGATACATATAACACAGAATGGCAAGAAAGGAAAAACCAAAAGAAAGAAGGAAAGGCAACGAACACTAGAAGGGACAAAAGAGGACAAGAAAACAACAGAGACACGGAAGAAACAGTTAGAAGATGGTAAAACAAGAAAGCAGATTACAGTGGCTGGCAGACCATGAAAATAAAAAGGAGAAGCCAGTCACTCTGCAACACATTAAAATCTCCACCCTAAAAGCACTACGGTGGAGGACACAGAGGGACAAATGACATGGGCTAAAACTCAGATTGAATGATAAAACCCACCCTCATGGATAAAACATAAAACCAAATCAGTTGAAGAGACACTGTCTGCTAAAATCAGTGATAACGAGTCCAGCAACCGGAGATGAAGCCGCAGGGCAGCCAAAGAAGGACAGGGCAGAAGAATATGGGCCACTGTCAACTGGGCGCTGCACCAACACTGAGGCGGGTCTTCACAGCGCATGAGGTAGCCGTAGGTCACCCAGGCATGACCCATGTGGAGCCAGCAGAGAACCACGGAGTCCCTGCGAGAGGCTCTCATCGAGGACTTCCACACATTCCTGGTACCCTTAATGGCTCGCAATTTGTTGTGCATTCTGAGATTTTGCCATTTCCTCTCCCAAAGCTGAAAAAGCCTGCAGCGTAATAATGAATGCAGGTCAGTTGCGGGAAGACCAATCTCCAGAAGCGGTTTCTGTGTATCCTGTTTGGCCAGCCTGTCAGCAAGTTCATTTCCTGGGATTCCGACATGACCAGGGGTCCAGACGACTGCTCAAGGAGTCACTACATGAAAGAAAGGACTTCCCAGGTCATGAACGGATATACTGAAGTGCATGAGATATGGCCACCAGCTCTGCAGTGAATACACTGCAGCCACCGGGTAAGGAATGCTGTTCAACATGGCCACCTTGAGCATAGGCAAAGCCAATGTGACCGTCAGTCATCGAGCCGTCGGTGTAAACCACTTCAGAGCCCTGGAACACGTCGAGAATCAAGTGGAAGTGAGAGAGGAGAGCCACAGGGTTAACGGAGTCCTTAAGGTCACATGAAAGTCCAGGCAAAGTTTCAGCATAGGGCTACACCATGGAGGTGTACATGAATCGACCTCGAGGAGAAGTGGTATAGGAAGGGACTCCAGTTCAGACAGAAACGATCACACGCGAACCGCGATCGTTAGACCTGACTTGGGCCGCCTATGCGGGAGGTCAAGCACCGTGGTTGGGAAAAGAAGATGGTAATTAGGATGTTCAGGAGAGCTATGAATGTGTGCAACGTAACTGGCGAACAGTTGTGCACGTCTGATCTTTAATGTACCAGTACGCAGGTCGCCGGACTCGTCCTAAAAGCTCCTGTCACTAGTCTAACTCCGCAGTGGTGCAATAGGTCGAGCAAAGGCAACACTGAGGGTGCCGCCGAACCATAAATCACACTCCCATAGTCAAGGCAGGATTGAACAGGGCTTTGTAGAGCTGCAGCACTGTGGAGTGATCTGCACCCAAGGTGGTGTTGCTCTGGCAGCGGAGGGCACTGAAATGCTGCCAACATTTCCGTTTAAGCTGACGAACATGAGGAAGCCAAGTCAAACGAGCATCAAAAACCATACCTAAGAATCACGATGTCTCCAAGACAGTGAATGGATCACCATTAAGATAAAGTCTTGGTTCCAGATGAACGGTACGACGCCGGCAGAAATGCATGACACACGCCTTCACAGCTGAAAACTGGAAGCCATAGGCTACAGCCCATGATAGTACCTTGTGGATGGCTCCCTGTAGGCGACACTCAGCAACACCAGTACTGGTGGAGCAGTACGAAATGCAGAAGTCGTCTGCATACAGAGGGTGAAACAGATGGCCCTACAGCTGCTGCTAGAACCTTAATGGCCACTAAAAATAAAGAGACACTCAATACAGAGTCCTGTGGGACCCCATTCTCCTGGATATAGGCGGAACTATTGGAGGCACCTACTTGGACACGGAAAGTACGGAGCGTCAGAAGATTTTGGAGGAAAATTGGAAGCAGGCCTTGGAGACCCCACTTGTATAACATGGCAAGGTGGTGTCATAAGCTTTACGTAAATCAAAAAAGACAGCAACCAGGTGTCGGTGGCTGGAAAAGGCTGTTTGGATAGCAGATCAAGGGACACAAGATTATCAGTGGTAGAGCGACCCTGGTGAAAGCCGACCTTACATGAAGCCAGTAGGCCACGTGACTCCACAACCCAACCCAACTGCCAACACACCATACTTCCAGCAGCTTGCAAAGAACATTGATGAGGCTGATGGCTGATGGGCCGATAGCTATCCACATCAATCAGGTTTTTACCACGTTTAAGCACCAGAATGACGGTGCTCTCCCAACAATGAGATGGAAGGATGCCATCACACCAGATCCAATTGAAGATTACAAGGAGATGTTGCTTGTAATCATCTGACCGTGGATCCAATCAGGCCCAGGAGCTGAGTCGGGGCAATGTGCAAGGGCACTGAAGAGCTCCCACTCTGTAAACGGCACATTATAGGGTTCACTGTGGCATGTAGCAAACCAGAGGTCTTTCCTTTCCATCCGCCATTTGAGGGTGCGAAAGGCTGGGAGGTAGTTCTCCGATGCAGAGGCTCGAGCACAGTGCTCAGCTATTGCATTTGCATCGGTAGATAACACGCCATTTATGAGAACAATGGGAACACCAGTTGGGGTCTGGTATCCAAAAACTCATTTTATCTTTTCCCAGACTTGGGAAGGTGACAAATGGCACCCAATGGTCGACACATATATCTCCCAACATTCCTGCTTCTGTCATTTTATAAGCTGGTGTACACGGGCACGGAGCCGTTTAAAGGCTATGAGGTGTTCCAGGAAAAGGTACCTCTTGTGCTGCCGTAGACCCCGCCCACACTCCTTAATTGCCACAGTGACTTCCGGAGACCACCAAGGGACTGTCTTTTGCCAGGGTCACCCGATACAGCAAGGGATCATTTTCTGCCGCAGTAATGATCGTTGTAGTCACCCACTCAACAAACACACTGATGTTAGCATGTGGGGGGGGGGGGGAGTCAATGGTGACTGCAGAGGTGAAAGTTTCCCAGTCTGCCTTGGTTAAAGCCCATCTGGGCAGGCATCCATGGGCCTGACGCCGGGGCAGTGACAGGAGGATGGGGAAGTGGTCTCCAGTGGATAGATGGGAGAAGTCCTGGGCTGCAAATGGATAAATGATTGGCCGAGTAACTACCTAGAGCCACACTGAAATGTGCGGCGGCCCCAGTATTTAAGAGGCAGAGGTCGAACTGAGACGGTAAAGTTTCGACATCTCTGCCTCCGCCAGTAAGCACGGTGCCACCCCACAAGGGGGTTATGGGCATTAAAATCTCCCAAGAGGAGGAAAAGTTTAGGGAGTTGATCAATCAGGGCAGCTAATACATGCAGGGGTACTGCATGATCTGGAGGAAGACATACATTGAAGACAGTTATTTCCTGCATCATCCTTATTCTGACAGCTAGAGCTTCAAGAGGAGTTTCAAGAGACACAGGTTCACTACAGACTGAGTTTAAGACATAAAGGCAAACTCCGCCTGACACTCTATTATAGTCGCAATGGTTCCTGTAATATCCCTTATAGCCACAGTGTGCAGGGGTCCGAATTGCTGGGAACTAGGTCGCCTATAGGGCAATGCAGAAAGCAAGTGTAAAGCTTAACAGTTGCTGTAGCTCGGCCAGGAAGTGGAAAAAACCACCGCAATTCCACTGGATGATGACATCATTGTGAGACTGGGAAGGTATGGAACATTCAATGAGGCAGTTTATGCCTCACGGTCACCTGCTGCCACTGACTTAGTGCTGAGCAGTCAATATCCGTTGTCTCTGAGGGTCTGATGAGATCTAGGTCCTCAGCAGATGCCAGAATCTCCACCTCATCCTCAGATGCAGAGCTTGTAGGTAGAGGAGGTGTGGGTGCCACTGCAGTGCCTTGGTTCTTGGTGGGGTCTTTTGCTTTTTTGGTCTCTCTCACTGCCCCTTAGGTTTGTCCCGCTGGGAGGGCTTCACTGATTCAGTCTCGGGGACTGAGGATGACTGTGAAGCCCTACGACCAGCTACCTGTGGTTGCTACAGCCACTGGCAGGTGTCAGCTGTGCCACTGGTAAGAACCTGGGAAGGGAGTGACCCAAGGGACCCCTTCCTAGTGAGAGAAGCCAAAGAAGTTGTACGCTTCTCCGGTTTAGATGTGGTGATGGACGTTCCTGATGGTTTTTGGGGGGGGGGGGGGGGGGGGGGTTGCTCCCGAAGTAGGTGGTGCAGGAGCAAGAGGAAAGGTAGAGCCCCCCTACGGTCAAGGGGGAAGATGTAGTCTTACAGCTCTGAGAGCCGACTGGAATTCGCTGAACTGATGGGGCGGGCTACCACTGTTGTCGTAGTGGCGGCATAAGAGGAAGTCATTCACACAGGATGGAGTCATTCAAATTTTCTCTTAGCCTCAGTGTAGGTCAGTCGGTTCAGGTTCTTGTACTCCATAATTTTTCTTTCTTTCTGTAAGATCCTGCAATCCTGCAAGCAAGGGGAATGATGCTCTACGCAGTTATCACAGATAGGAGGCATGGCACATGCGATGGACGTCCACAATCTCAACACGTGACGCTGGAAGTACACCAGGAAGACATATGGCCAAACTTCCAGCATTTAAAACACTGCATAGGGGGAGAGATATATGGTTTGACATCACAGCAGCAGACCATCACCTTGACCTTTACGGGTAATATGTCACCCTCTAAGGCCAAGATGAAGGCACCAGTGGCAACCTGATTATCCCTCAGACCCCAATGGACGCGCCGGACGAAGTGAACACCTTGTCGTCCTAAATTGGAGTGCAACTCATCATCAGACTGCAAAGAATATCCCTGTGAAGTATGAGACCCTCAACCATATTCATGCTCTTACGGGGCGTGCCGGAAACAAACATCTCCCAGTTTGTCGCAGGTGAGTAGTGCCTGTGACTGGGCAGTGGATGCTGTTTTGATCAAGACTGACCCAGAGCGCATTTTGGACAAGCCGCCCATCTCCCCAAACTTGTCCTCTAAATGCTCAACAAAAAACTGAAGCTTCATAACATGAAGGATTCCCCATCAACTCTCGAACAGACAAGGTACCAGGGCGAATAAGCTTCACTGCCATCCTTAGCCTGGTGTTCCTCCCATGGTGTGGCCAGTGAGGGGAACGATTTGGAGTCATACTTCTGCGCAATGAATTGAGCCCTAAAACGCTTAGAGACTGCTGGTGGTTGGCCACCAGCAAGAGAAGATGTACCACGCTTCACTGCGTGTCATCCGCCCTGATGCCACCCACTCCAACCAAGGGCCCTCCCCACAGGCGCCACCCAGCCTCAGCAAGGGCCATCTGGCACGATGGCCATTGCTGGGAGTGCTAATGCCCCAGGGTGATGGGCATCTACTCCTTGGCATCATGGGAAGTTAACAGTGCAGGCATCACCACAGTGATCCCTGTGTTGTTAGGGGGGCTACAATCAACAGGGTACATGGCAGCCCCACCACAACGGACTGGCTACTGTGCTGGTTATCAGGTGCAAAGAAGTCCATGGTCATCAGCTGCACAGAAAGCGTCACTGCATAGTGCATTGTTGGAAATGCACCCAGGAATGTATCCTTACCCAAGAGATGGAGAATGAGTGGGACTGCAATGCGATGACGAGAAAGTGGGCTAAAGATCTCAATGCATGATGGACACGATGCACCACGTAAGGCACCCTTCCCCAATTGGCTCGCCTTCTGCAAAAATTTTGAAATATGGAGGTCAAACCCTACAGGGGACCGTCATACAAAGGTTGAAACGTGTGAGACGCCTTTTAGTCACCTCTTATGACGGGCAGGAATACCTCGGGCCTATTCTAGCCCCCGGACCTGCAGGGGGGCTTCCCTATATGGACCGCAATTCTGTAGAATCTGGAAAAATGGAGGTCAAACCTTACAGGGGACCATCACACAAAGGCCGAAATGTGTGAGACTGCTTTTAGTCGTCTCTTAAGACAGGTAGGAATACCTTGGGCCTATTCGAACCCCAGACCTGGAGGGGGCTTAACAGACAGAGGCATGTCTTCAACTTGTCTTATCTGCTCTTGGGGTAGCCAGGTACTGTCACAAAGTGTTCACCAAGAACTGACACATCAGTAGAAATAGTACCATCAGGAAGGAGGAGACCCAAAACAGTTGATTTTTGGCATCCAAGTACAGTACGAAGCTTGGCCCACACCTGGGATGAACAGGCTTACTTTCCCTCTTCTTACCTGGCTATCTTACAAGCAGATAAGACAAGTTTAAGACATTCCTTTTACTTCCCCCCTTCCCCAATAACCTGAATGATATAATGAAGCTTTCACTGATTGGTAACTGCTTCAGGCTTTTGACTAGTCGCACAATATGCTCCATGTCCTGATTCTATTCAAAATCAGATGACCTAACATCTAAATGTGATTAAGATGGCCATATCTTGGTAAGTAAGAGCCCTGAGTGGCGAAAATTATAAGTTACAAACACTGACTGCTGTAGTCGAAGCAACAACAGCCCAAGTGCAGGAAGGAATCCATTCACTAACATATGTGTTCCAACGCACAGACTCCTCCGGATCTCTGGGGCAGTATGGTTCTGATAGAATCCACAGCAACCTCGAAATGTTGGAGAATGCTTATCAGTGAAATACATTTCTCGGAGATCAACACATATTGTAGAAAAAGAGACAATTAGTAGTAGTAGCTCTGGCAGGTTACAGTAATATTCATTGTACTTTCACTGAATTATAAAATTTAGGGTGTCCTCGATAGGCATGAAAGAGCCACAAGGACATGTCCCACCTGACAATCACTGTGTGTCACTACTGAGGTGTAAAAACATTAAGGAACATGGGTTCAGAGCACAATGGCATGGATGGACCTGGCACCTATAGGGTCAGAAGCTTGGCCTTCTCTTGAGATTTTTTCCCCCCCTCTTTAACCAGTTTTGACAGGGCTTTTGTGAGGTCTTATCTGCTGTGGGATAGGAACTAAAGAGGTGTGGGCAGCCCTGGGCCCCACAGCCCATAGCTTCTTCAGCCACTGCCTCATGTCTAATTGCTGGTCAGACAGAGACTTCCACAACAAAGCCCTGTCACCAGTATATGCAAGAGGCGGAGGCTGCTTCTCCGCCCAGGGGCAGGGGGTTGACGGCCCCACAGATGGTGCTCCAGGAACCCCAAGAGAGAGGAGCTTCTCTCTTCCATGAGCTAATGTGCTTGGGTGACTAGCAGCGGTCAGCATTGAAGGAATGGAAGGAGTAAATAGTTGGTTGGTTGGTTGGTTGGTTGGTTGGTTGGGGGATTAAAGGGACCAGACTGCTGCGGTCATCGGTCCCTTGTTCCAAAATTTCAAACACCCACACAGAATAAAAACAAGCAATGGAAAAGACGACAGACAACACAGGACAAGAAAGACTTAGACAGAGACCAGACAAAAGAAATTAAAATCACACAGAGTGTGACAGTGGTTGGCCGACCATAGAAACAAAAAAAGGAAAAGCCAACCACTGAGAAACACACTAAAAACTCAGCCGAAAATCGTAGGCCAAAGGCCAGACTCAACAAAAAAAAGACAAACACTTAGATTAAGTGATAAAAGCCCCCTGCCCGAATAAAATGCAAAACTAAGCCTGCCATGGCAGTGTCATTGGTTAAAAGGGCAGGCAGCGTATCAGGCAGTGCAAATGTCTGCCTGAGCACAGCTAAAAGGGGACAGGCCAACAAAATGTGGACCACCGTCAAAGCCACCCCGCAGCGACATAGAGGCGGGTCCTCACTGCGCAGTAAATATATGTGCGTCAGCCGGGTGTGGCCAATGCGGAGCTGACAAAGGACAACTGAGTCCCTGCGAGGGGCTCGCATGGATGACCGCTGTTGTGTCTAGACAAGACAGCCCAGACACAATGAGAGGAAGCTGAAAGGCACGCGCTTAAACTCACGCAGGCTGGCGTGAGGTCTGAAACAAGATACATAATGAATGCTATAAAGAAAAGTATGTAGCTTCTAGAATACTTAACTTTAATCCATAATTGTAGAACATCGCTCTTGATGATACATGCTTCATATAATAAATATCAATTGAATACGGCGCCTTGCTAGGTCATAGCAATTGACTTAGCTGAAGGCTATGCTAACTATCTTCTCGGCAAATGAGAGAGTCTTTGTCACTGTCTGTTGCTAGCTACGTCGGCTGTACAACTGGGGCGAGTGCCAGGACGTCTCTCTAGACCAGCCGTGTGGTGGCGCTCGGTCTGCTAGCACTGACAGTGGCGACACGCGGGTCCGATGTATACTACCGGACCGCGTCCGATTTAAATTCTACCACCTAGCAAGTGTGGTGTCTGGCGGTGACACCACAACCGCCACACAGTCGTCGACTCCTTGATAGCACGGAGTTTATTGGGTGTGGTCAGATCGCGCCGTTCAGTGTCCCAAAGCGCAAAAACTTTGCGGCATAAGAATGCTCGCAAATCAGTGTATGGGAGGCCTACGTCCAGAGATGGTTTACTGGTGGCCTGTTTGGCCAGGCAGTCTACATGTTCATTGCCTGGTATCCCAACATGGCCTGGGGTCCACATAAAGACCACAGAGCGGCCGCAACGGGCAAGAGTATGGAGGGACTCCTGGATGGCTAGCACCAGACGAGAGCGAGGGAAACACTGGTCCATAGCTCGAAAACTGCTCAGGGAGTCGCTACAGATAACAAAGGACTCACCTGAGCAGGAGCGGATATACTCTAGGGCACGAAGGATGGTGACTAGCTCAGCAGTGAAAACGCTGCAGCCAGTCGGCAATGAATGTTGTTCGTAATGGTCCCCTAGAGTAAGTGCATAACCGACACGACCAGCAACCATCAAACCGTCAGTGTAAACAATGCCAGAGCCCTGATACATGGCAAGGACGGAAAGAAAGCAGCGGCGGAAGGCCTCCGGAGGGACTGAGTCCTTCGGGCCCTGTGCCAATTCGAGCTGAAGGCAAGGGTGGGGCACACACCACGGGGGTGTACGCAGAGGGGCCCGGAAAGGAGGTGGAAGACGGAAAACCCCAAGCCCGGAGAGAAGCTCCCTGATGCGGACTGCGATCGTACAACCCAACTGGGGCCGACGTTTGGGGAGATGTATGACCGACTGAGGGAACGGTAGACAATAATTAGGATGCCCGGGAAAGCTACAAACATGCGTAGCATAAGTGGACAGTAAACGTTGGTGCCGTAACCGCATTGGAGGGACACCTGCCTCCACAAGTATGCTGTCCACAGAACTGGTCCGGAAAGCACCAGTGGCAAGTCAGATCCTGCTGTGAAGGATTGGGTCCACCACCCGCAACGCAGGTAGGGATGCTGAACCGTAAGCCAGGCTCCCATAATCCAGATGGGACTGGATTAACGCCTGGTAGAGCCGTAAGAGGGTGGATCAGTCGGGGCCCCAGCTGGTGTGGCTCAAGCATCGCAGAGCATTAAGATGCCGCCAACACATCTGTTTAAGCTGCCGAATATGTGGGAACCAAGTCAACCGGGCATCAAAAACCACACCCAGAAACTGATGTGTCTCCACCACAGCAAGAGGTTCATCGTTAAGATAAAGCCGCGGCTCAGTGTGAACAGTGCGTCGCCGGCAGAAATGCATAACGCAGGTCTTGGAAGCTGAAAACTTGAAGCCATGCGCTACAGCCCAAGACTGCGCCTTGCGGGTAGCGCCCTGCAGCTGACGTTCAGCAGCTGCAATGCCAATGGAGCTATAGTAGAGGCAGAAGTAGTCAGCATACAAGGAAGCTGAGACAGATGTTCCCACTGCCGCAGTGAGCCCGTTAATTGCAATTAAAAACAAGCAGACATTTAAGACAGACACCCGCGGTACCCCATTCTCCTGAACTTGGGGGGGGGGGGGGGACTATGGGAGGCCGCGACTTGCACGTGGAAGGTACGATGTGACAGAAAATTTTGTATGAAAATTGGCAGCGGACCCCGAAGACCCCAACCATGAAGCGTAGAGAGGATGTCATGGCGCCATGTCGTATTGTACGCCTTCCGCATGTCAAAAAGGATAGCGACGAGGTGCTGACTGTGGGCAAAGGCCGTACGGATGGCTGACTCCAGGCTCATCAGATTGTCAGCGGCACAGCGGCCTTTACAGAATCCACCCTGAGATGGAGCTAGAAGGCCCCGAGACTCGAGTACCCAACTCAACCGCCGGCTCACCATGCGTTCGAGCAACTTGCAAAGAACGTTGGTGAGGCTAATGGGGCGGTAGCTGTCCATCTCCAATGGGTTCCTGCCGGGATTCAAAACGGTGATAACAATGCTTTCCCGCCATTGCGACGGAAACTGACCCTCGACCCAGATACAGTTGTAAATGTCGAGGAGGCATCGCTGGCACTCCACTGAGAGGTGTTTCAGCACCTGACAGAGGATGTGATCTGGCCCGGGAGCTGTATCAGGGCAAGCGGCTAGGGCACTGTGGAATTGCCATTCACTGAATGGAACAGTGTAGGATTCAGGATGGCAGGTGTGAAATGAAAGGCTCCGACGTTCCAACTTCTCTTTAAAGGAGCGGAAAGCCAGTGGGTAATTCACAGAAGCGGAACTGAGAGCAAAATGGTCTGCTAAGCAGTTTGCAATTATGTCGGAGTCAGTACAAACTGCTCCATTCAGTGAGAGGGCATGGATGCTGACAGGGGTCCGATAGCCATAGAGGCGCCTAGTCTTGGCCCAAACCTGTGATGGAGAGATATGGAGGTCAATGGTGGAGACATACCGTTCCCAGCACTCCTACTTGTGTTGGCAAATGATGCAGTGGACCCATGCACAGAGCCATTTAAAGGCGATGCAGTTTTCTAATGAGGGATGCCACTTGTAACGCTGGAGTGCCTGCCTGCGATCTTTAATCGCCTCGGCGATCGCAGGCGACCACCAAGGCACAGTCCTCCGCCAAGGAGACCCAGAAGAACGGGGAATGGCAGATTCTGCGGCAGTAACGATGCCGGTGGTGACCGAGTGAACCACTGCATCAATGGCTTCATTAGAAAGAGGCGCAATGGCGGCAGTGGAGGAGAACAAGTCCTAGTCAGCCTTATTCAGAGCCCATCTGCAAGGGCGCCCAGAAGAGTGACGCTGTGGCAGTGACAGAAAGATCGGAAAGTGGTCACTACCACACAGGTCGTCATGCACACTCCATTGGACAGATGGTAAGAGGCTAGGGCTGCAGATCGAAAGGTCGATGGCGGAGTATGTGCTATGCGCCACACTGAAGTGTGTGAAGGCACCATCATTTAAAATGGAAAGGTTGAGCTGTGTCAATACATTCTCAATGGTGGCGCCTCGACCTGTTGCCACTGACCCACCCCACAGAGGGTTATGGGTGTTGAAGTCGCCCAGTAACAGGAAAGGTGGCGGCAATTTGGCTATCAGGGACAGACTCGCTGTGAGGGGAGTGAAGGACATAGATGCAGATGCCACCAGATACCCTTTCATAAGCTGCCCGGTTCCTATAACAACTCCGATAGCCACAGAGGGTGGGGGTTCGCATTGCCGGAAACCAAGTTTCTTGTAGAGCAATACAGAGGAAAGGGTGAAGGCTGAGAAGTTGTCAGAGCTCAGCTAGATGGTGGAAGAAACCACCGCAGTTCCACTGGAGGATGACATTGTCCATGGCTGAGAAAGGCATGAAGGGACTGGGGAGGCAGTTTACGCCGCTGGGTCACTTGCTGCCACCGATTCAGTACCCGCGCGAGGGACATCCATTGCGTCCGAGGATCCGGCGAGATCCGGGTCTTCAGCAGCCGCCAGAGCCTCAACCTGTAGGAAGCGGTGGGATGGGTGCCACCTCAATGTCGGGATTCTTGGGAACCTTTTTCTTCTTCTGTTTCTCGCGCTGTGCCTTCGGTGGTTCTGGCTGGGAGGGCCTCCCTGGGTCAGTCCCAGGGACGGACGACGACCGTGAGGCCCTACGACCAGCGGCTGTTTCAGCCACTTGCGGGTATCCGCTTTTCCGCTGGTCTGAACTTGAGAAAGGAGGTCCCCATGGGACCCCTTCCTGGCGAGAGGAGCCAAAGAAGTCTTACGCTTTTCCAGCTGGAAAGTGGGAACTGATGTCCCCGATGGTTGGGGGGGTGTTGCTCCTGAAGTAGATAGAGCAGGAGCAATAGGGTGTGAAGTGCCTCCCACCATCAAGGGGGCAGGTGTGGTCCTCTGGCTCTGAGAGCTGACTATGTGGTGCAGCTGATGGAACTGAAGCAGGAGTGACAGTGGCGGCATAAGATGACATCATGTGCATGGGATGAAGCTGTTCAAATTTCTGCTTAGCCTCAGTGTAAGTCAGTCGATCCAGGGTCTTGTATTCCATTATTTTCCGTTCCTGCTGTAGAATCTTACAGTCCGGTGAGCAAGGGGGATGGTGCTCTCACGCAGTTGACACAGATGGGAGGTGGGGCACATGGAGTATCAGGATGGGATGGTCGACCACAATCGCAACATACGAGGCTGGAAGCACAGCGAGAAGACATATGGCTGAACTTCCAACACTTAAAGCACCGCATCGGGGGAGAGCTATATGGCTTCACATCACAATGGTAGACCATCACCCTGACCTTCTCAGGTAATGTGTCACCCTCGAAGGCCGAGATGAAGGCACCGGTGGCAACCTGATGATCCCTTGGACCCCGGTGGACGCGCCGGACGAAATGGACACCTCGTCTCTCTAAATTGGCGTGCAGGTCGTCATTGGGCTGTAAAAGTAGATCTCTGTGGAAAATAATGCCCTGGACCATATTTAAGCTTTTGTGGGGGGTGATAGTAACAGAAACATCCCCCAGCTTCGTACAAGCGAACAATGCTCGTGACTGGGCAGAGGATGATGTTTTTGTCAAGACTGACCCTGACTGCATTTTCGACAAGCCCTACACCTCCCCGAATTTGTCCTCCCAATGTTCTACAAAGAACTGAGGCTTCACGGACACAAAGGATTCCCCATCAGCTCTGGTACAGATGAGATACCGGGGCGAATACCTTTCGCTGTCATTCATAGCCTTTTGTTCCTCCCATGGTGTGGCCATGGAGGGGAATGATTTGGGGTCATACACGTTAGCTTTAAAGTGAGCCCTTGAACGCTTAGAGACTGCTGGTGGCTGGCCACCAGCAGGAGAAGATGTGCCACACTTCACTGCGTGTCATCCATCCTGATGCCACCTACTCCGACCAAGGGCCCTTCCCACGGGCACCACCCAGCCACAGCATGGGCCACCTGGCAGGATGGCCATTGCCGGGAGTCCTGATGCCCCAGGGAGATGGACATCTACTCCTTGGCATATGTGGGGAGTTAACGGCGCAGGCATCAGTAGAGCGACTGTCTACCGTGCTGGATATTAGGTGCCATAAAGTCCATGGTCGTCGTCTCCGTAAAAAGCAACACTGCACAGTGCATAGTGTAAATGGCACCCAGGAACACATCCTCACCCAAGAGATGGAGCATGAGCGGGACATATGTTGTCAGTTTCAATACATAAATATCCTCCTTCCTATCAACAAATTGTTTGTGCATCAGGATGTCTGCCACAAGTGATTAGCTTGCACATAGTATATGTTAGAACACTTGAAAACTTCAGCATTTATTTCGTAAGATAAATTTTTGAGAGTCCTAAGCAAGGCAATTGCCCACTTTTGCCACTCTGTCATGAGCTGTGCACGCAACAAACAAGGCTAGTGGAGTGAATTTCAATTTCCATATACACATTCCAAAATAGTCTATGATCTTCAAGCAGTCTCTCTGTATTCCACTTCACAACATCTGCAGCTGCCTGAAAATGCTATTCACTTTAACATGCCATATGAATAAAAGTTTATAAAAGCAGTAAAGGCAACCACTCACATTCATTATACTCCACCAGTAACTTTCCAGTACCATTTTTATAATGCTGTATTAATGACTGCTTTGAGCATTGTCCTCAAGTAAATCACTGGCACTAGAAAGTATTAGGTTTTATTGTAAATTGTGTGTTTAATTAGTTTAATTTTGGGGGTTAGTATGCGAGCATGGTATTAACTACTAATGGATGTGAATACTTGGAAAGTGTACTCTGGAAGTTTTTACTGACAAAAAGGAAGAGCATGACAATACAGCTGAACACACAAATCTTGTTTTAATAGTATCTATATACTTACATTCTGTATCACTTGCTTCCTAAAGAAATCTGAGGTCATTGATGAAACGGACTGTCCAACCGACTGATTGCTTCCAATTTTACACTTTATGTAGCCATATAAATTTGCTCCATTAAGGGCTAAAGCTATGCAGATGACAAGCTGAAATAAATGTGGCATCCAAATATCATTAAATTTTAACTAATAGTTTTTTAACTATAAATAATGTTATAAACAAGACATGTTTTGAATAGTTACTGTTAAAACTGAAGTAATGGTAAAATATCACCAATTTCCAAAAAGTTGCTGCGTAAAGTATTCAGTAAACGATTATTATTATTATTATTATTATTATTATTATTATTATTGTTTTAAATAAAGCTTTACAGTTAAACTCAGATAACACCACACTGTTTTTATATACTCATCCATTCTCCACACAAACTTTCTACTTGATCCATTTGCTTGATTATCGGATGAAGGAGAGCTGTCTGTCTGTTGTGGAACTCACTGTATAATGTGTCTGCTGTACGTAAGTTATCATTCACCTTAATATACTTCCAGTTTTTTATACACATTATTTTGCAAGACACAGGATTGAAGCTATTTGATAGACAATTCTAACAATGGAAAATCCAGGACAGAATGTGAAAATGTAATGAAAATGATAGTTGCTACTCACCATGTATCGGAGATGCTGAGTTGCGGTAGGTCACAACAAAAAGACTGTTGGAAAGTTAGCTTTCACTGAACAAGGCCTTTGACACACACACACACACACACACACACACACACACACACACACACACACACACACACACAGTCTCTGGCAGCTGGAGCTAGACTGCGAGCAGCAGTGCATTATGGGAGAGGCAATCGGGTGGGGGTAAGGAGGAGGCTGGGGTGAGGAATGGGAGGCACATAAAGCGCTGCTGGGAGCATGAAGGGATGACATGAAGAGTAAGGCAGCTAGGTGCAATCAGGGGATTAGACGGAGGGCGAGGGAGAGGGTGGGGGTGGGGGTGGGGGGGGGGGGGGGGGAGTTAGTGCAAAAGGAGAGAAGTGCAATGAGGGATGTGTAGAGCTGGAATAGGAGCAGGGAAGTGGCTAGATGGGTAAGGACAATGACTAATGAGGGTTGAGGCCAGGAGGGTTACGGGAACGTAGGACTTATTGCAGGGAGAGTTCCCACCTGCTCAATTCAGAAAAGCTACGTTGGTGGGAAGGATCCAGATGGCACAGCCTGTGAAGCAGTCACTGGAATGAAGGACATCATGTTGGGCGGCATGTTCAGTAACAACGTGGTCCAGTTGTTTCTTGGCTACAGTGCCACAGTTTGTCGGGGGCCTTTCATATCGACAGACAACTTGTTGGTTGTCATGCCCACGTAGAACGCAGCACATTGGTTGCAGCTTAGCTTGTAGATCACATGACTGGTTTCAAAGGTAGCCCTGTCTTTGATGGGATAGGAGATGTTTGTGACCCAAGTGAATACCACTGTGGGAAGTGTGGGTAGGATAGTGGGTAGGACATTTCTCATTTTGGGGCATGACAAGAGGTAGTCGAAACCCTGGTGGAGAATGTAATTCAGTTGCTCCAGTCCTGGGTGGTACCTAGCCACGGGGGTATGCTCCTCTGTGGCCAGACGGTGAGATTGGGAGGTGTTTGGTTACTGGAACGATAAGGAACAGGAGGTCAGTTTTTGTGCAAGGTTGAGAGGGTAATAACACTCTGTGAAGGTCTCAGTGAGATCCTCAGAATATTTTGAGAGAGACCGTTTATCACTACAGATGTGACAGCAACAGGTGGCTACCTTGTACAGAAGGAACCTCTTGGCATGGAATGGGTGGCAGCTGTCGAAGTTGAGGTATAGCTGGTGGTTGGTAGGTTTGATATGGACAGAGGTAGGTACTGATATAGCAATCTATGAGGTGGAGGTCAACATCAAGGAAAGTGGCTTGATGTGTTGAGTACGACCAGGTGAAGCAAATGGGGGAGATGGTGTTGAGGTTCTGGAGGAATGTGGATAGGGTGTCCTTACCTCGAACCAGATCACAATGTCATCAATGAATCTGAATCAGGTGTCATCAATGAATCTGAATTAGGTGAGAAGTAGTAATTGTTAGGATTTAGTTGGTCATGGCAACTAGGAAGGAGGTGGTTGTTTTGGAATCCGTCGGGCATTGGGAAATGTAGTGTTCTATTGCTGTAAGGCCATGGGCATTAGGGATGTTAGTGTAAAGGGAGGTGGCATCAATAGTGATATAAATGGAAATGTCGTGTGGCTAGGGCCTCCCGTTGGGTAGACCGTTCGCCTGGTGCAGGTCTTTCGATTTGACGCCACTTCGGCGACCTGCGCGTTGATGGGGATGAAATGATGATGATTAGGACAACACAACACCCAGTCCCTGAGGGGAGAAAATCTCCGACCCAGCCGGGAATCGAACCCGGGCCCTTAGGATTGACAGTCTGTCACGCTGACCACTCAGCTACCGGGGCGGACATCAATAGTGATGAACAGGGCATTGTGTGTTAAAGGAACAGGAACTGCAGAAAGTCAGTGGAGGAAATGGTTGATATCTTTTATATAGGAGTGTAGGTTGGGAGTGATGAGCTGAAGGTGTTGCTCTGTGACAGCAGAGTTTCTCTCAGTGCGGGCACAGTAACTAGCCGCAATGGGCCATCATGGATGGTTGGGTTTATGGACTTTAGGAAGCTTGTAGAAGGTAGGAGAGGGGGGAGTGAAAAGGGTGAGGAGCAAGGTGGGCTCCTGGGAGAGGTCCAGGAATGAGCCACAGGATTTGAGAAGAGACTGCAGATCCTGTTGGATTTCTGGAATGGGGTCACTGTGGCAGGGTTTGTAGGTGGATGAATCTGACAGCCGGTGGAATCCTTCCACCAGGTAATCTTTGTGGTTCAAAACAAAAGTGGTGGAGTCTTTGTCAGAGGGTAGGATTATAAGGTCAGGATCAGCTTTTAGGTGGTCGATTGGGGTTTTGCTGTGGATGAAAGATCAGCTTGCATGTTGAGGAATCTGGAGAATGATGGTGAGGCAAGGGCCGAGGTTAAGAAATTCTGGAAAGTTAACAGGAGGGTAATTTGGGGGCAGTGGGGTGGAGCACAGTTGGATGGAGGAGTGAACTGAGTCAGGCAGGGCTCAACATAGGTCCTTGGTTGAGTCTGATTAATAGGGTTGGTGGCGAAAAAGTATTTCACTGTAGGGACCGGAAGAAGGAGAGAAGATCATTAACAAGTCTTACATGACTGAATGTAGGGGTGGAGCAAAAGGTGAGGCCTTTGAAAGGAACTGATACTTCTGCGGGGCTCAGGCTTTTGGAGGAAATTTTCATGACTGTGTTTCGGGTCTGTTTAGGTTCTGAATTCTGAGAGGTGGTGGGAAGGAGTTTTGGGGGGGGGGGGGGGGGGGTGAGGTAAATGTAGTAGGTCCGCCATACAGGGTTTGTCTGCTATGACAGGACATGGGGGAGGTTTGGAGTTGGTTGTAAAAGTGGTGGACAATGATAATCCAAGGTGGGAGTAGGAAGTAAGAAGGTTGCAGTTTTTTGATGTGGTGTTGTACATGTTGCTCTAGTTCCTGGAGGGCAAGAATTTCACTGTGTGTTATGGGATCCATGAATTTGTGATTGCTTAGCAGGAGAAATTTACAGATGGAGAAAGATACTGCAAGGTGGTTTGGGACTGACTGGTATGGTTTTGCAGCTCCCCGCACTCCTAGCTTCTGCAAGCTTCCTGAAGTCTATAAACCCAACTACCCATGATGCCCCATTGTGGCCAGTTACTGTGCCCCCACTGAAAGAATCTCTGCTCTCATAGACAACACCTTCAGCCTAGTGGCCCTAACCTACCCTACTATATAAAAGATATCAACCATTTACTCCACTGACTCTCCACAGTTCCTGTTCCTTTAACACACAGTACTCTACTTGTCACTATTGATGCCACCTCCCTTTACACTAACATCCCTAATGCCCATGGCGTTACAGCAATAGAACACTACATTTCCCAATGCCCGACAGATTCCAAAACAACCACCTCCTTCCTAGTTGCCATGACCAACTAAATCCTAACAATTACTACCTCTCATCTGGTTCAGATTCACTGATGATGTGATCTGCATTGAGGTTGAGGACACCCTATCAACATTCCTCCAGAACCTCAACACCACCTCCCCCATTCACTTCAACTGGTCCTACTCAACACATCAAGTCATCTTCCTCAATATTGACCTCCACTGCAAAGATTGCTATATGAGCACCTCTGTCCATATCAAACCTACCAACCACCAGTAATACCTCCACTTTGACAGCTGCCACCCATTCCATATCAAGAAATGTCTTCCATACAGGGTTGCCACCTGTGGCAGTCACATCTGTAGTGATAAACGGTCTCTCTCAAAATATTCTGAGGATCTCACTGAGGCCTTTACAGATTGTCATTACACTCCAAACCCTGTACAAAACCCGATCTCCTGTACCTTATTGTTCCAGCAACCAAACACCTACTAAAGTCTCACAGTCTGGCCACAGAGGAGCATTCCCCTTGTGGCTCATGGGCTGCAAGGTGGAGGGGATGGAAGGTGGAGGGGTTGGAAGGTGGAGGGGTCGGAAGGTGGAGAAGAAGTTCGGGGGGGGGGGGGGGGCACAGGGGTGCAAGATGGGGGTGGGGGGCATGGGATGCAAGAGTGGGGTCGTGGGGTGCTAGAGGGGTCACAGGGGGGGGAAGGGACAGCACGGGGTGCAAGAGGGGGTCACGGGGTGCAAGAGGGGGCCACGGGGGGGGGGGGGGAAGGGTGATTGGTGGGGGGGGGAAGGGTGATTGGTGGTGGGGGGTGCAGAGGGGGGCACGGGCAAAGAGTGCACGGTGGAGAAGAGGATGTGGGAGAAGTGAGAGGGGACCTGGGGTACAGAGGACAGGAGTGGGTGCAGAAGGGGTAGGGGATGCAGGGGGCAGGGGGCAGGGGGGAGTGGGGAGTGGGCTCATAGGGTTGGATGGGCTCAAGAGGGTGGCCAGCAAGAGGGCGCAAGGGATGAGGCGAGCAAGGGAAGCGGCTGGGCTGTGATGCAGGGGGCAGAACGGGTGTCGTGGGATGGCAGAGGGAGTGCAGCAGGGGGGGCATAGGTGGTGTGCTGGGGGAGGGAGGGGTGATGGAGGGATGGAAGCAGAGCGAGGGGTAGAGTGGGGGAGGGAGAGAGAGGGGTTGGAAGGTGGAGGGGTCGGAAGGTGGGTTGGTTGGTTGGCTTAAAAGAGGGGGAAGGGACCAAACTGCTAGGTCATCAGTCCCTTGTTCCTAACAAAACAATGTCACAAGGGTGAGAATAAAACAAGTGAGACTGACAACACAAAACAGAGAGAAAGGAGAAATGCACAAGAATGACGGAAGGGCAACAAACACTTAAATGGGCAAAAGGGGAGATGAAATCCACAGAAACGCAAGAAACAGGTAGAAGAGATTAAAAGGACAAAACAGATTACCTTGACAGGCTGGCCATGAGAATAAAAAGGTGAAGCCAGCCACTCTGCAACACATTAAAACCTCCACCCTAAAGGCACTAGGGTGGAGGACACAGAGGGACAAAGGACATGCACTGAACTTAGATCAAGTGATAAAACCCACACTCACAAATAAAACTTAATACTAAATCAGCCAATGAGGCATTGTCAGATACAAGTTGTGGCAACAAGTCCGGTAACTGAAGATTTTGTCGCGGGGCAGTCAAAGTGGGACAGTGCACCAGAATGTGGGCCACTGTCAACCGGGCACCACATCAACACTGAGGCAGGTCTTCACGGTGCAGGAGGTGGGGAAGCCAAGTCAATCGGGTGTCGCAGAGTCCCTGCGAGAGGTCTGCATGGAGAACTGCCACACATTCATAGTCACTTTAATGGCACACAGTTTGTTGTGCATAACGAGACTATGTCATTCCATCTCTCAAAGCCGAAAAACATGGCAGCACAATAACGATCGCCGGTTGGTTACAGGGATGCCGATCTCCATAAGCGGTTTCTATGTAGCCTGTTTGGCCAGCCTGTCAGCAAGTTCGTTGCCTGGGATTTTGATGTGACCAGGGTTCCAGACAAACACCACTGAATGACTGGACCGTTCCAGGGCATAGATGGACACCTTGATGGTTGCTACCAAAGGATGCTGAGGGTAGCATTGGTCGATAGCTTGTAGGCTGCTCAAGGAGTCAGTACACAGGAGAAGTGACTCGCCTGGGCATGAGCAGATATGCTCAAGAGCATGAGATATGGCTGCCAGCTCTGCAGTGAAAACACTGCAGCCACCTGGTAAGGAGTGCTATTCTATATATCCTCCAGGAACATAGGCAAAGCCAACGTGACTATCAGCCATCGAGCCATCAGTGTAAACCACTTCATGGCCCTAGTACATGTCGTTGTCGAGAATCGAGAGGAAGTGACAGCGGAGAGTTGCAGGGTTAACGGAATCCTTAGTGTCATGTGAAAGGTCCAGGCGTAGCTGCGGCCTAGGTGTACACCAAGGAGGTGTTCATAAATGAACCCCAAGTATATGTGGTAAATGCAAGGACTCCAGTTTGGAGAGAAGGGATCACACACGAACTGCAATTGTAAGCCCTGACCTGGGCCACTGATGAGGGAGACGAACCGCCGTGGGCGGGGAAAAGGAGACAGTAATTTGGATGTAACTGGAGAGCAGTTCCGCATGCCTAACCTGCAATGGAAGGACTCCAACCTCTGCCAGGACGCTAGTCACCGGACTCGTCCTAAAAGCTCCTGTTGCTAGGTGAATGCCACAGTAGTGCACTGGGTCGAGTAAACACAATGCTGAGGGCACCGCCGAACCATAAACCACACTCCCACAGTCAAGGCAGGATTGAACAAGGGCTCTGTAGAGCTGCAGCAGCGTAGAGCAGCAGCGTAGAGTAATCTGCACCCCAGTTGGTGTTGCTCAGGCAGCGGAGGGCATTGAGGTGCTGCCAGTACTTCCACTAAAGCTGATGGAGGTGGGGAAGCCAAGTCAATCGGGTGTTGAAAATCAGTCTTAAGAATCGATGTCTCCACAACATCTACATCTACATCCATACTCCGCAAGCCACCTGACGGTGTGTGGCGGAGCGGATCGTCCTTAAGGTAAAGTTCTGGTTCTGGATTAACAGTATGATGCGGACAGAAGTGCGTAACAAATGACCTTGCGGCTGAAAACTGGAAACCATGAGCTACAGCCCATATCTGCGCCTTGTGGATGGCTGCCTGTAGGTGCCGCTCAGCAACACCAATACTGGTGGAGCAGTACGAAATGCAGAAGTCGTCTGCATACAGAGAATGTGAGACCAATGGCCCTACAGCTGCTGCCGCACCGTTAATAGCCACTAAACATAGAGAGACCTGGAACGCCATTCTTCTGAATATGAGGGGAACTATGGGAGGCACCAACTTGGACACAGAAAGTACGAACCGACATGAAATTGTGGATAAAAACCAGGAGCAGACTTCGGAGACCCTACTCGTATAATGTGGCAAGGATATGGTGTACCAAGTCGTGTCATATGCTTTTCCTAAACCAAAAAAGATGGCAACCAGGTGTTGGCGTCTGAAAAGGGCAGTTCGGTTGGCAGACTTGCGGAACACAAGATTATCAGTCATAGAGCGACCCTGGTGGAAGCCCCCCTGACGCGGCCAGTAGGCCACGTGACTTCAGGACCCAACCCAACTGCCGACACACCGTAAGTTCCGGCAGCTTGCAAAGAACGTTGATGAAGCCGATGGGCCGATAGCTATCCACATCTAGCGGGTTTTTACGGGGTTTAAACACCAAAATAATGGTGCTCTCCCACCACTGTGACGGAAAGACCCCATCGCGCCAGATCTGGTTGAAGATGAGAGAAAGTGTTGCTTGTAGCCAGATGAGAGATGTTTAATCATCTGACCGTGGATCAGATCCGGACCAGGAGCTGAGTCAGGGCAATGTGCAAGGGCACTGAAGAGCTCCCTCTCTGTAAATGGGGCATCAGAGGTTCACTGTGATGTCTAGTGAATGAGAGGACTTCCCCTTCCATTCGCTGTTTGAGGGTGTGAAAGGCTGGGGGGCTGTTCTCTGACGCAGAGGCTCGAGCATAGTGTTCAGCAAAGTGCTCGACAATCGCATTTGCGTCGGTAAATAACACGCCAGGGACACCTGTTGGGGTCTGGTACCCAAAAAGATGTCTGATCTTTGTCCAGACTTGGGAAGGTGACGTGTGGCACCCAATGGTCAACATGTACTTCTCCCAACACTCCTGATTCCGTCGTTTTATAAGCTGAGGTACGCAGGCACGGAGCCACTTAAAGGCTATCAGATACTCTAGGGAAGGGTGTCGCGTATGTCGCTGTAGAGCTCGCCGAAGCTCTGTAATTGCCTCAATGACTTCTGGCAACCACCAAGGGACTGTCCTTCACCAGGGGCACCCTAAAGAATGAGAGAGATCGGGTTTTCTACTGCAGAAACGATTGTGGTAGTCACCATCACATCAATGTTATCATGTGGGGGAGAGCCAACGGTGACTGCAGAGGTGAAAGTTTCCCAGTCTGCCTTGTTTAAAGTCCACCTGGGCAAGCACCTGTGGGCCTGATGCCGGGGCCGTGACAGGAAGATGGGGAAGTGGTCACTACAACACAGGTCATCATGCGCTCTCCAGTGGACAGATAAGAGAAGTCTTGGGCTGCAAATTGATAAATCAATGGCCGAGTAACTACCTCGAGCCACTATGAAATGTGTGGTGGCCCCAGTATTTAAGAGGCAGAGGTTGAACTGAGACAGTAAAGTTTCGACATCTTTGCCTCAGGCAGTACACACGATGTCACCCCACAAGGAGTTATGGGTATTAAAATCTCCCAAAAGTACTAAAGGTTTAGAGAGTTGATCAAACAGTGCAGCTAACACATTCAGGGGTACTGCACCATCTAGAGGAAGATACACATTGCAGACAGTCGCCCTTATTGTGACAGCCACAGCTTCAAGAGGGGTTTGATGGAGCACAGTTTCACTACAGACTGAGTTTAGGACATAAATACAAACTCCACCTGACACTCGATTATAGTCGCTATGGTTCTTGTAATATCCCTTATAGCTGTGGAGGGCATGGGTCCGCATTTCCGGGAACCAGGTTTCCTGGAGGACAATACAGAAAGCAGGAGTAAAGCTTAACAGTTGCTGTAGCTCAGCCAGGCGGTGGAAAAAACTGTCGAAATTCCACTGGAGGATGACATCATCATGAGACTGGGAAGGCATGGAACATTCAATGAGGTAATTTACACCTCAGGATCGCCTGCTGCCACCGACTTTTTGCTTGAGCTGTCTATATCCACTGTGTCTGAGGGTCCATCGAGATCCAGGTCCTCAGCAGACGCCAGAATCTCCACCCCCTCCTCAGATGCAGAGCTTGTAGGTAATGGTGGTGAAAGTGCCACCGCAAGTTCCTTGTTCTTAGGAGTCTTCTTTTTCGATTTCTCGCACTGTTCCTTCAGTTTCCGTGGCTGGGAGGACTTCACTGAATCAGTCTCCTGGACAGAGGATCAGCGTGAAGCCCTATGACCAGTTGCTTTTGGGCTCTTCAGCCGGTGGTGGGTTACATCTTTCCCATTAGCAGAAACCTGGGAAGGAGTGATCCATGGGACCCCTTCCTAGCGAGAGGAGCCAAAGAAGCCTTACGCTTCTCTGGCTCAGAAGTGGGGACTGAAATCCCTGATGGTTGAGGGGGGGGGGGGTGTAGGGGGGGAGGGTGTAGGGGGCGGGGGGGAGTAGTTGCTCCCAAAGTAGGTGGTATGGGACAACAGGGAGGGAAGTGTCTCCCACCATCAAGGGGGCAAGTATAGTCTCCCAGTTCTGAGAGGCGAAGTAGGTGGTATGGGACAACAGGGAAGGAAGTGTCTCCCACCATCAAGGGGGCAAGTATAGTCTCCCAGTTCTGAGAGGCGACAGGAATTCGAGGAACTGAGGGGGCGACAACTGTTCTGGTAGCGGCGGCATATGAGGAGGTCATAGCCACAAGATGTAGGTGCTCAAATTTCATCTTAGCCTCAGTGTAAGTCAATCAGTCCAGGGTCTTATATTCCACAAATTTCCTCTCTTTCTGTAAAATCCTGCAGTCTGGCAAGCAAGGTGAATGATGCTCTCCGCAGTTGACACAGATGTGAGGCGGGGTACATGAAGTACTGGGATGCTATGGACGTCCACAATCTCGACAGGTGGGGCTGGAAGTACAGTGGGAAGACATATTGCTGAACTTCCAGCACTTAAAGCACCGCATTGGGGGAGGGATATATGGCTTGATGTTACAGAGGTAGACCATCCCCTTGACCTTCTCAGGCAATGTGTCACCCTCGAAGGCCAAGATGAAGGCACCAGTGGCAACTTGGTTATCTCTTGGATCCCAATGGACGTGCCAGAGGAAATGAACACCTCGCCACTCTAAATTGGCGCGCACCTCATCGTCAGACTGCAAAAGAAGGTCCCTGTGGAATATAATACCTTGGACCATATTTAAGCTCTTATGAGATGTGATGGTAACAGAAACATCCCCCAACTTGTCACAAGCGAGTAATGCCCATGACTGGGCAGAGGATGCTGCTTTCATCAAGACTGACCCAGAGCGCATTTTGGACAAGCCCTCCACCTCCCCAAACTTGTCCTCCAAATGCGCCACAAAAAAACTGAGGCTTCATGGACATGAAAGATTGCCCATCAGCTCTCGAACAGGCAAGGTACCAGAGCAAATAAGCTTCACTGTCATCCTTAGCCTGGCATTTCTCCCATGGTGTGGCCAGGGAGTGGAACGACTTGGGGTCATATTTCTTAGCATTAAAGTTGGACTTTGCCTGCTTAGAGGCTACTGGCAGCGGACCACCAGCAAGAGATGACGTTCTACGCTTCATGACGCGTCATCCACCCTGACTCCACCCACTCTGACTAGGGGCCCTCATCACGGGCACCACCCAGCTGCAGCAAAGGTCACCTGGCAGGATAGCCATTGCTGGGAGTCCTGATGCCCCAGGGACATTGACTCCTTAGCATACGTGGGGAGTTAATGGCGCAGGCATCAGCAGAGCAATCCCTGTGTTGTCAAGGGGCTACAACCAAAAGGGGACATGGAGGCCCCACCACAACAGACTGGCTACCATGCTGGATATCAGGTGCAAAGAAGTCCATGGTCATCATCAGCACAGAAAGTGACACTGCATAGTGCATGGTGCAAAACGCACCCAGGAAGGTGACCTCACCCAACAGATTGAGAATGGGCGGGACTGCAATGCGACAATGAGAAAGTGGGCTAAAGATCTCAATGCACAATGGATACTATGCACCATGTAAGGCGCCCTTCCCCAACTGGCTCGCTCTTTGGGAAAATTTTGAAAAATGGAGGTGAAACCCTATAGGGGACCATCACATAAAGGCCGAAATGTGAGAGACTCCTTTTAGCCACCTCTTATGACAGGCAGTAATACCTCCGGCCTATTCTAACCCCTGGACCTCCCAGGGGGGAGGCGTCAGAAGGGGGGGAGGCGTCAGAAGGGAGGGAGGCGTCAGAAGGGGGGGAGGCGTCAGAAGGGGGGGGAGGCGTCAGAAGGGGGGGGAGGCGTCAGAAGGGGGGGGAGGCGTCAGAAGGGGGGGAGGCGTCAGAAGGGGGGGAGGCGTCAGAAGGGGGGGAGGCGTCAGAAGGGGGGGAGGCGTCAGAAGGGGGGGGGAGGGTGAAGGGACAGAGAATCCAAATTTGAAGATATGAGAAAAAAAAGAAATTGCTATGACTGACTGAGAAATGAGAAGAGAATAAAGCATAACTTGGGGAAGATGAGATCAACTGTTTTACTGTACTTAACCTCTGATAGGAAGCATGCCAACTAATGAGCTACATAGACATAGCACATAGTAGTCACTTAACTTATCTGGCCATAACCTTTCTAACCTGACATAAAGCACTCACAGCAAAATAGATGGATGGATGGATAGATGGATGGATGGATGGATGGTGGTGGTGGTGGTGGAAACCAAATAGCCAGATGCTGGACATTCAACACACACAAACAATCACAGTACTAATTGTCTAGCATTAGTACCCATTGCCAAAGAACCTTGGTGGAACACTTTAAGGAAAACAAATATGGATGGGCTGTTCATCAATTTGCACTGTACATAATCTGCTACCTTCTAGGCTATATGTATTGTGACACAAAAGCTAACTAAATGCTCAATGATAATATTGACCTATGGCCCCCATCTAGTATGTGATCAGAATGTCAACATGTCACATTAATCCCCGAATGTGAGGTTCATATGCACACTAGTCTGGGCTGAGATTGTCATGAGTATAGCTCTGCTGGGGTTTTGCACTGTTCACATTTCACACTTAATTCTCCTGACACTGGCAAGCCAGTATAACCCACGTAGGGTGGCCAGAGATCCAACTTCCATGTCCCACTCACATGGGGACATTCTGGCATGGATGAAAGAACATTCAGAGATATGAAATGAAAGAACTTCTGAGAATGGCTCTGCACAGTCAGGCATCCTAAGTTTGGCAAATTCAGAATTTTAGGGTAAAAAGACAGTTCAGAAGAACAGGAACAGGAGTTGAACAATATCAAATTGTGTTACAAAAATACAATGAAAAGGATAATTGCTACTCAACATATAGAGGAGATGCTGAGTCACAGAAAGGCACAACAAAAAGGCTGTAGGAAAGTTAGCTCTCGGCCAGCAAACTCTTTGTCAATAGGCCTTGTTGGCTGAAAACTAACTTTCCGAAAGTATTTTTGTCGTGCCTTTCTGTAGCTTAGCGTCTCTGCTGTATGGTGAGTAGCAACTATCCTTTTCATTCCAGAATGAGATTTTCACTCTGCAGCAGAGTGTGCGCTGATATGAAACTTCTTGGCAGATTAAAACTGTGTGACGGACTGAGACTTGATCTCAGGACCTTTGCCTTTCGCGGGCAAGTGCTGTGCCACCTGAGCTACCCAAGCACAAGCCATCCTCACAGCTTTAATTCCGCCAGTACCTCATCTCCTACCTTCCAAACTTCACATATGTTCTTCTTCAAACCTTGCAGAACTAGCATTCCTGGAAGAAAGGATACTGCAGAGACATGGCTTAGCCACAGCCTGGGGGCATGTTTCCAGAATGAGATTTTCACTCTGCAGCGGAGTGTGCACAAATATGAAACCTCCGCAATATCCTTTCTTCCAGGAGTGCTAGTTCTGCACGGTTCAAAGAAGAGCTTCTGTGAAGTTGGGATGGTAGGAGATGAGGTACTAGCAGAAATGAAGCTGTGAGGAGGTTTCGTGAGTCGTGCTTGAGTAGCTCAGTTGGTAGAGCACTTGCCCGCAAAAGACAAAGGTCCCAAGTCCGAGCCTCGGTCCGGTACACAGTTTTAATCTGCCAGGAAGTTTCATATCCTTTTCATTATTTTCTTACATTACTTCCTGGATTTTCCATTGCTCAAATTACATCAGGAGCTGTTAATGGAAGTATTCTACAGAAAGGAAGAAAAACAGAAGTGGAATCCAATAGAATTAAAATCAGTACAAATGTTTTATTACAGAGGAAATTTAGTTGTAGACAATTGTAAACATTAAAATTTGAAACAACACTGAGTATCTGGTGTTACCCAGGTAACTTATTTACCCCAATCTTAGACTGACAAAGAATTACTTGTCTATAGTGTAAAACTAACTTAGTTTACTCATATCTTTTCAATAGTATACAAATTATAACATAGTGAATCCAAAAACTATATATCTGACACTGATCTTTACATTATTTTTACATGTCACACCCTTCAAAACAACAAAACCTCCTAAGTATTTAATGGTGAGGGGAGGGAGGTGGCCTTATCCAACAGTGTTTGCATTCACAGATGCATACATGCATAAATACACTAAGGTGACATAAGTCATAAGATACCTCCTAATGTCTTGTCGGACCACCTTTACTCTGGTGTAGTGCAGAAATTTTATGTGGCATGGACTCAACAAGTCACTGGAAGTCTCCTGCAGAAATACTGAGCCATCCATAAGTGCTAAAGTGTTGCTGGTGCACCATAAACGTTCATTCGGATTCATGTCAGTCGATCTGGGTGGCCACATCATTCATTCAAATTGTCGAAAATGTTCTTCAAACATACCATAAACAATTGTGGCTCGGTGACACTGAGCATTGTCATACATAAAAATTCTATCATCATTTGACAACAGGAAGTCCATAAATGGCTGCAAATGGTCCCCCAAGTAGCCAAACATACCAATTTCAGTTCAATAACTAGTTTAGTTGGACCAGAGAATCCAGTTCAATCCATGTAAACACTGCTCACACCATTATGAAGCCCCCACTAGTTTGCACTACCTCTCGCTGACACCTGGGTCCATGACTATGAGATCTTCACCACATTCAAATCATACCATCAGCTCTTACTTACTGAAATCAAGACTCATCTAACCAGGTAACAATTTTCCAATCACCTAGGATTCGACCGGTGTGGTCATGGCCCAGCAGAAGCACTGCAAGCGATGTCACGTTGCTAGCAAAGGCACTTGCGTTGATTATGTGCTGCCATAGCCCATTAACGCCAAACGTCATTGCACTGTCCTAACGGATTCATTCTTCGTACATCCCACACTGATTTCTACAGTTATTCCATATACTGCTGCTTATCTGTTAGCACTGTGAATTCTACGCAAATGCTGCTCTCTGTCATTAAGTGAAGAACTTCAGCCATTGCGTTGACCGTCGTGAAAGATTATGTCTGAAATAATTGGTATTTGCGGCACACTCTTGACATTGTGGGTCTCAGAATACTAAATTCCCTAATGATTTATGAAATAGGATGTCTCAGAACCTAGCTTCAACTACCTTTCCACATTCAAAGTCTGTTAATTCTCATCATGCAGCCATAATCATGTCAGACACCTCTTCACATGAATCATCTGAGTACAAATAACAGCTCCATCAACGCTCTACTCTTTTATACCTTGCATACGCGATACTACCATCATCTGTATATTGTATATGTGCATATCACTATCCCATGATATTTGTCTCCACACACACACACACACACACACACACACACACACACACACACACACACACACACACACCAAAACGATCACAGACCCTTAAGACCACTTGTCAATCTTACAATGTTCCCCCATGGATGGTGATCTTGTGCACTTTGGATCCAGTTCTCATACACACGCAGCTGCTGAAGGTCCTTCTGCAGTTCGTACTCCCACTGCTTCCTCTGTCTGCCACTAGCACGAGTTCCATCAGTTCTTTCTATAAGCACAGTGTGATGGTTCTTTTTACATATTGTATTTTATATGTTGTGACAAGTTGGAGTTAATATTATTCTGCCTGCTTCACAACTGAAAAATTTTTTATGCCATGAACTCAGTTATGGTACTTCTAGCAGTTAGTTTCCCCAACAAGCTGTTTTTATATCAAAAGACACCACCAATACACAATATTCCAGATATACAGCTGCAGTTTACTTTTGTGAAAAGGCACTGCTGAGGAGATTCTTGCAATATCCATTAAACGGAGATCAAATAAACTTACTGAAATCACGTTATATGAATATTGTTCAATAATGGAAAAAACTGACTCTTATTACTGTTGCAAAAGAAGAACTGCTAATCAAGAGAAATCTCTTACATTTACATTTATGTTTAATTATTTGTCAAAATTAGCAAATATTAAAATATTTATTATGACTCTGGGCCATTATCATTTAGAACAATGGCGTTGACCTCTGTGCCAATGTTTCCCTATAAAATTTGCATAAATTATTCATGTCATTCATTTCACTAGTATAGGATCTGTGACAGTAAAACATTAGTGACACTTTTAAGTAATATTTGATTATATTTACACTAAATATTACATGAAACTTACACGTTTCTGTGCCTCATCACAAAATGGTTTCTTACACTACCAAGAAACAAAAGGGAAGTGTGTGCAATCTTTTATCAAAAGTAACAGAGATTACAATAACAATCACAGATCATGTTAGTTGATTACATAGTCTTTCCAGTTTTTCTGTAATAATATTTATTTCGTTATGATGTCAGTTTTGTTAAATTTTTGAAATTCTTCAATATTATTTTCTCACATTATGTGGCATACCGCCACAACAGCTACAGCCCAGCAAGTGTCTGGCCTCCTGGTAATGTGCCCTGCCAGGCTTATTCTCTGCACTTTCATCTTCTGCACATGTTTAGTTATTTCATCAAGTCATACAGGTCCTGGTTTTTTCAACATCTCCAGATGATCTCTTCACAGATTGGTCCAAAGACCTTTCTCATGATTTTCCATTCAAAGATGGAAAGGTTGTCTTTTTTGTGACACTTAAGATTTCTGTCCTTTGTAACACTGGTACTATCACTGGATTATAGGTTTTAAGTATGGTATTAACTGACAGATCTTTTAATGACACTGACTCCTTCAGACTGAAGAAAGTTTTAGACTCATTAACAATACACTGCTTAATTTCTTGTGTTAGGTTATTATGTCTCTTGAACCAGGTGCCATGATATTTAAAAATTTCCACTCTTGCTATTTTCCACATTCCAACCTGCAATTAAGCATCATTAGGGGCTTCTCTGATTACTTCTATCATTTCATTCTCCTCCTTATCAAACCTCAGTCCAATCTTACAGGCATTCTTTGCTGAGTCCTCTACAGCTTCTGTCATTTGTTCCTGTGACTCCACTATGACTGCAATGTCATCTGCACATCCCAATAACTGTGTTCTTCAATTTATCTTCAACTCTTTGCCCTCTCTTTTCATTCCTGAACTACTTTCTCCAGGACCAGATTAAAAAGCAATGGCAAAATGGCATCACCTTGTCTCTCACACCCGTTCTTGTGCTCAATTCCTTGGGTAGTCCCCCTTAGTATTTCTACATCTACATCTACATACATACTCCGCAATCCACTATACGGTGCGTGGCAGAGGGTACCTCGTACCACAACTAGCATCTTCTCTGCCTGTTCCACTCCCAAACAGAACGAGGGAAAAATGACTGCCTATATGCCTCTGTACGAGCCCTGATCTCTCTTATCTTTGTGGTCTTTCCACGAAATGTAAGTTGGCAGCAGTAAAATTGTACTGCAGTCAGCCTCAAATGCTGGTTCTCTAAATTTCCTCAGTAGCGATTCACGAAAAGAACGCCTCCTTTCCTCCAGAGACTCCCACCCGAGTTCCTGAAGCATTTCCATAACACTCGCGTGATGATCAAACCTACCAGTAACAAATCCAGCTGCCCGCCTCTGAATTGCTTCTATGTCCTCCCTCAATCCAACCTGATAGGGATACCAAACACACTATCAGTACTCAAGAATAGGTCGTATTAGTGTTTTATAAGTGGTCTCCTTTACAGATGAACCACATCTTCCCAAAATTCTACCAATGAAGCCAAGACGACTATCCGCCTTCCCCACAACTGCCATTACATGCTTGTCCCACTTCATATCGCTCTGCAATGTTACGCCCAAATATTTAATCGACGTGACTGTGTCAAGCACTACACTACTAATGGAGTATTCAAACATTACAGGATTCTTTTTCTATTCATCTGCATTAATTTACATTTATCTATATTTAGAGTTAGCTGCCACTCTTTACACCAATCACAAATCCTGTCCAAGTCATCTTGTATCCTCCTACAGTCACTCAACAACGACACCTTCCCGTACACCACAGCATCATCAGCAAACAGCCGCACATTGCTATCCACCCTATCCAAAAGATCATTTATGTAGACAGAAAACAACAGCGGACAGCACTCCAGATGATACCCACACCTCCGATGAACACTCACCATCGAGGACAACATACTGGGTTCTATTACTTAAGAAGTCTTTGAGCCACTCACATACTTGGGAACCAATCCCATATGCTCGTACCTTAGTTAGGAGTCTGCAGTGGGGCACCGAGTCAAACACTTTCCGGAAGTCAAGGAATATGGCAATTGGTTTTTGTCTCCATTGTACACACCTGCACTAAGTTAATTAACTTCCTTGGTATGCCAGGCTCCTTCAAGATGTTGTTGATACTTTATCTGTGTATACCATCATAAGACTTTGAGAGACCTACAAATGTTACCAGGAACTGATGGTAGAACTCCCAGCACTTCTTCCAGATTTATCTTATGGTGAAGATTTGATCCACACTGCTTCAACACCTTCCTGGTTTTCCCCAACAGTATATTCAGCTAAAGGTTTCAGCTTTTGGAGAATTATTAATGATAATGCCTCAATAATTTCTACGAAATCCTTTTACTACTCTTTTTGTGCAATGGAATAATGGTTAACAGACTTCCATTCTTTTGATCTCTCTTCTGTTCTCCATTCTTCACTTATGAGACTGTACCTCTCTTTCATTAGTATTCCACCGCCTGCCTTCAACATCACTGAAGTTACCTTTCTTCTCCTGATGCCTTCTTATACTTCAGTTTAACTCCTCTGTCTAAATCCTGTTGATTTGCTTCCTTTTTCCTCTACACCCTCTGCATTTCTTCCTTCTGGGAAGATATTTTCATGTACTTTAGTATTCAGCATATTGCTTCCATTTATCCAGAATCCTTCCCTTGTCCATTAGCATATTTCCATCCTGATCATTAATACTTAATGTGTTATTTCTTTGACTGTTCCTCACGTGTTTCAACATTTGAAACATTTCTCTGCTGTGAAATATTGTACGTGTCCTCCATTTCATTAACCATGTACCCCAACATCTCATTTTTGCAGACAGTAAATCATATTGTACACATATGGAATAACAACAGTATGGAACTGATAGACTGCTTCTCACCACACAGATGCAGCACTAAGTTGCAGACAGACACAATGAAAAAGAATGCTAGAAATATTTCAGCTTAAGGATGAAGTCCATCTTTAGGAGTAGAAAACTATCACAAATTCACACAGAAAAACTCTCACATATTTATCCACTGTCTCTAGGAGTTAAGATCTGACTGCAGACGTGTCTGATGTGAGCAGCACTCCACTGGGGTGAGTTGGCAGTACATAAGGCATGTGCAGTACTGAAATTCGAGCAGGGAGGGGGATAGGCAGATGGTTGTGCCGATGAAGTATATGTTGCAGGAAGAGTTCCCATCTACACAAATCAGGAAAGCTGGTGATGGTACAGGCTTTGAAGCAGACATTTAAGTGAAGCACTCCATGTTTGGCAGCATGTTCAGCAACTGTGGGGTCCAGCTGCCTCTTGGTCACTGTTTGGCAATGGCCATTCATGCCCACATACAATGCGGCATAGTGGTTGCAACTATGTTGGCAGATCATTTGGCTATTTTCACAGGTGGCCCTGTCACTGACGGAGTAGGAGATACCAATGACACGAATGAAGTAGGTGGTAGTGAGATGACGTATGAGAGGTCTCACATCTAGGTCTATTGCAGGGATATAAGTCATGACGCCCAAGGTTGGGAACAGGGGTAGAGTAGGGATGGACAACAATATTGCACAGGTTGGGATGGTGATGGAATACCACTTTGAGAGGGATGGTGATGATATTTTCCATTCTGGACATGGTGAGAGAGAATCACGGCTGGTTTAGCATCCAAGTGACACGAGCCGCCACTTGACAGGCCAGGCTGGGAGGGGCACCTAAGTCCAGCACAGCCACCCAATGCTGCACCTAGTAACCTTATCCTGTAGCCGCCACATAGCTGCATGCTCCCATCGACAGCACTAGCTTCTTTTCCCATTCCTAACCTGCATTCCCTCTCCCTCTATCAACCCCCCACCTCTTAATTACCCCCATTACCCACTCCAGCTAAGACTGCTGTTCATGTCAGGCACTGCACTGGGGCCTTCACTCCCAGAGATAGTGGCCATGTGCATATGAGTTGCTCTAATGTGAATATATGAATTTTCTACTTCTGGCGGACTTTGTCCAATTGGTGAATTTTTTCTAGCATTCTTTTTTGTTATGCCTGCCCACAACTCAACACCTCCTCTATATGGTGAGCAGTAATTTGTAATTTCTATATTGCTGATGTACCTACAGATTTAAAAAAAAAAATAATAATACGCCAGGTATTCCAGAATTATGCTTACATGTCACAGCTTTCTCACTCTACTCCAACAAGCCGGGACGCTACAGTTGTAATACCCAGTGGCAACTGTCTCCTGGTACTAAGTTACCTGTTTACCAAGTTTATTTGGAATTGCTCCATGTTCTGTGCATTTCTTATTCAGTGAGTGAAGAGAAACTAACAGTTACACAGCTAACTATTTTTGTTTCTACTTTTAAATCTGTGTCAGAAGCACTCCGAATTTCACCTCCTGAAGATAAGTACTGGTCTCTTGGACCATGATTTTCATGATGTGCGAGCCACCTATTGCTCAAAAACAGGACTGGTTTCAGATGGGAATTATGCATGAACATCTTGCTATCTGCCATTGTCAGATGCTGGTTTCCATTGTCAATTTCTAGAATTACTTTAAAATAAGCAGTAGCGAACTTAAGAGCCTCTGTTGCAACTGATAGAGCCATTTTGTGCTTGCATGTGCTTGCATTGTTGCCCATTTCAAGTGTACCTGTTAGGTTTTGCAGTTGTAAATCTGCTACGTTTGATAAGTGAGCAAGAATTTTCAGAAGCTCAAGATGAAGAATTAATGATTCTGCATCAGAGGGAACAATATGAGAGTGAGAACAATCTCAAGAAGATCAATATTCAGGTAAGATGCCATCTGCTACAATTTTTCATCACTAATATTGCTGTCTGAATCTCATCCTTTTTACAGGTGAATTTTATGATAATGCAGATCCAATACAGGTTTCCAAGCTTTGTTCGCATAAAGACTAGACAATTTATTGGCAAAACAAGCAGCAAAGAAACAAGGTGGTATTGCCCTGATTGCAACATACCTCTCTGTATCCCAGAATGCTACAGACTTTTCCGTATAAAATCCAATTAAACATGAATTTTTTTAGAGGATGATTATACTTTCATCATTATTGTAAAACATGTAAACTATTAAAGAAGTGAAACAAATATGAAATATAAACACACTGACTCTTATACATTTTTTGCATGTATTACTCTTTAAAATGTACCAAACACAAATGTGTCGGTAACATTTTAAATAATGGCAAAAATATCTGATTTTTTGGGAACAAAATTTTTCTATGTACCTGGACCTCAGGGAGTTAAAAGAGAGGACACAACTAAGCAACAGAAAATTTGAAAACTAAAACAATATTATATGTTTTTCCACTGTTATGAAATGCATTTTCTGCTGAGGGGAAAAGGGAGAATCTGAACCGCAAATCAAGTTTCAGACCCTCTCCTAGTGAGTATTTGCATCACAGCAACATAATTTGTTCATGTCCTTCAATCATGTTAGTGGCATGTTATGTTAACATTTGGCAAAAATAACAAAACTGGTCATTAGAACTTATACAGCTCAGCACTAGAGAAAAAAATTACTGCTTATTTTCCAATATGGATAGAGGACATGATACATTAGAAGATAAGAATGGAATAAATTAACTTTTAAAAGTAGTAGTTAACATACCAACCACTTAAAGGAAAAGCCAAACAACGCAACCAGGAACAAGATGCTCCACAACAGCGGACACAGAATTAAGGCCAGCCAAAATATCTGTGCTTCTGTTGCATTAACTTTATTCTGTAGATTCCCCTGGGAAAAGGGTTCACATGTAAATTTCAATCCACAATACCTGGATTATATTCACATTATAACATGTACATGATATCTTTTTCACTTCTATAATGCTAACTGTAATGGCATTATATACAATGTCACTTTAAAACTACCTTACTGAGAGGTTCTTATGGTATCAACAGAGACTGATAGAGGTAGGCTGATAAGAGACTGAAAGTATCTGGTTAATCCGTATGCTTACTTTTAAGATATTACAAGAAAGCAAACAAATGCACTGAAACAGAGATTCTTTGTCCAAGCATAATTCTGCTGCAAGGTTTATTTCTTCACAATATTAGGCTCTATGTGATTCTTGAACAGTCTTAATTTACAATCTTGAAAGAATTAATTTGCAGTATTGGAAACAAGTGAAGACAGGTTACTCATTACTGGTCTAGTTTTGAGAGACGTAACTGGCCATAGTGGCTCATACCACTCACAAAATCATTGTAACTATGTCCATCCAAGAGATATCACACAGAAAATTGAAAACCTGCATTCACTGTACTTCAAGTGCTCATGAACTGTATGAGGAACACTGAATTGGTGGGAGAGAATAGGACTAACCTAGAGGAAAACCCAAAGTACAACAGCAAATTTTTGCAACAAGGTATATAACTGTATTGATAGCTTTGAGGGGCAAAATCAATGGATCATCAGTCCTTTCACTCTGGCTGTACCAAACCAATAAAATTCTTCTAAAAGGAACAACATGGTCAGTAAAATTAACTTTCAGTACATTCACCTGGAAAAAAAAGTAGACAAAGGGAAGTATAAAAGCAGCTATAAAAGAAGTAACAGCTGAAGGGCCGTGGTAAAACACTGGTAATACAGTCAGCTCAATAAAATGATATGAGGAAGTGAGGCTACATCTTTGAATTAAAACAATGAGGAAGATATAAGCATAACTGAATTAAAAGGTTACAGTGTCAGGCCAATCCACTATACAAGGGCAGCCTAAGGTTGAAAATGTGGTGAGAGACAGCTAACAACCCGACCTGGTGCCCTGAAAGACAATATTATATGAACTTCTGGTAAGATTATAGAAGCAGAGGTCTCAGTTAATTAACTGTCAGAACTGTATAATTTGCCTCAGCCTAGTCACACTTGTTGGAATTCTCAGTCTAGGATTACTTCCATTCTGACAATGCTTAACTATCTTTCGGGTTTCTCTAACAGGGCAGCAATAGTCAATGCCTCAACAGGGCTGAAAAGAGCTCATTCCATTTGCTGTCAGGCCCCTTCACCTGGTATGTAGAATCCAATTTCTCCTCTGCTAGTTTATGTCTGAAGGCATTAACATTAGAGTTTATTTCTGCAGAGGAACCTTTGATATTTTTGGCACAGCTGAATTTATCTATTGCCTGACAAAAGTGGACAGAGTAATGAAAATCTAAGCTACTATAAATTACATTATCTACAATATTTCTGCTGATTATAGCATAATCTTTACTGGTGCAGCATGTGTGTGTTAGTCTGGTATCTTACTATATTTACAAGATTATATGACCTTAATACACCAGTGAGCTTCAAATTTGCTATACTATCAGAATTTGCAACTTTGTTGAAGGCATCACATTTACAATGAAGTGGCAAAAATCATGGGACACCACCTAATATCGTGTAAGAGCTACTTTCACTAAGTGCAGTGCAGCATTTCGACATGGCATGGACTCCACAAATTGTTGGAATACCCCCACAAAATTCATGAGCTGTCCTGCCTCTACAGCCACCCATAACTGCGAAAGTGTTGCTGGTGGAGGATTTTGTGCATGAACTGACCTCTCAATTACGTCAAATGTCGTGTGATCTGGGTAGCCAAATCATTCGCTGGAATTGTCCAGAATATTCTTGAATCCAATCGTGAACATTTGTGGACCAGTGACATGGCACATTGTCATGCACTAAAATTCCATCATTTTTTGGGAACTTGAAGTCCATGAATGGCTGCAGATGGTCTCCAAGTAGCTGAACATAACCATTTCCAGTCAATGATTGGTTCAGTTGGCCCAGAGGCCCAAGTCCATTCCATGTAAACACAGCCCACCACCTTTACGAAGCCACCACCAGCTTGCACAGTGTGTTGTTGACAACTTTGGTCCATGGCCTCATGGTGTCTGTTCCACACACTAACCTTACTATCAGCTCTTACCAAACTGAAATGTAGAGTCATCTGAAAAGTCCACGATTTTGCAATGTCTGCAGTCCAAACAATATGATCATGAGCCCGGGAGAGGTGCTACAGGCAATGTTGTGCTGTTAGCAAAAGCACTTGCATCAACTGTCTGTTGCCATAGCCCATTAATGCCAAATTTCAACACACTGTCCTAATGGATATGTTTGTCATACATCCCACATTGATCTCTGTGGTTCTTTCACGCAGTGTTACTTGTGTGTTAGCACTGACAACTCGGCACAAACGCCACTTCTCTCTGTCATTAAGTGAAGGCTGTCTGCCACTGCACTGTCAGAGGTGAGAGGTAATGCCTAAAACTTGCTATTCTCAGCACATATTTGACACTGTGGATATCGGAATACTGGATTCCAGAACAATTTGCGAAATGGAATGTCACATCTGTCTAGCTCCAACTACCATTCTGGTTCAAAGTCTATCGATTTCAGTCATGTGGCCGTAATCATGTTGGAAACCTCTTCACATGAATTACCTTAATACCAACGACAGCTTCACCAATGCGTTGCCCCTTTATGCCTTCTGTACATGATACTACTGCCATCTGTATATGTGCATATAGCTACTCCACGACTTTTGTCACCTCAGTGTATTTGCTAACAAGTAACCCTCTAAGGTATAATATACTATAAAGTCTTTCACGAGAACATACATGAATAATGTGAGCATATCAAAGCTGACCACAATATACTTCTTTCAAGATGTAGATGCTTAATTTAGATGATGACATTGGCAGTATGTTATGTGCACAATGGCCATCATGTAGAGTAAGTACACTGTTAAGATATTTTGTCACTCTAAATTGGCTATCACGTGGAGTTAATACTGAGTCATAGAATCATCACTGTAATCATCTTGTGTGTTTTTGGCTGGCCATAAAACATAGGCAGTCTAGGTTCTTGAGGAAGGTAATTCTTAACATTTTCTCATAGTGACAGTTACAGGAGTAGCTCCAATGTCTTCTGCATTATTCTTGAGACATGGCCAAGGGTAAATTTTTGGCTGGTGTCTTCCTCCAGCTTCAACTTCGCTTAATAGTCAGCTTGTTACAAAATTCCAGTGCATTGCCTTTGTCAGTTGGCAGGACACTGAAAGGATCACTGCTGAATGTGTGTAGGCTTTAATCTACGGCTTTGTCAAGTTAGGAGACAGTGGTTTGGATTTTGAAAGGATTCACAACTTGATTCACAGCAAATTTCATCAGCAGTCTCAATGGACATCTTGCAGGCTGCTTGTTCTACGCCATTTATTTTGCAGGAAAGGATGCTCCATGGTGATGGTATTTTGTTAAGTACATTCTTAAGTGCAAGATAAAACCAGCATCAATTTGATTTATCATCATGTCAATAATGTTGCACTCTGAAGATTTACGTAGGTGGTTGTGAAGGTCAATGGAACTTCCCCTTTTATTTACCTGTGGACCTATTTTGTGATGATATTTCTTGTTTTATTGTGACCATGTCACTCCAGTCTCAGTCTAAGGCAAAAGTTAATGTCAGTTGTGGATGGACAGTGAAGAGTTTATTGCCATCGCCATCCAGCTGTTTCCTTTCGTAATGTGTCCTTTCTAGTAAAAGGGGCAGTTGGCACAGTGCAACATTCTCCTGATCGTAGCAGTGTTGATATGATGGCTTAGCATGGCAAATCATGGAACTGTTTTCTGATCACAGTACCACAGATGTAAGGCAGGAAAAATTTCCCAGTTTGCCTTCTTAATAAGGTTTCTATATTTCCTTCCCTTAGAAGTACATGGTGATGTGACATTGTGGTGATATGACTGAATAAAATCTTGTCAGTCTTCCAGCTGCATCAAGTGATGAAACTCCCACGAGCTTTCAGTGAAGTGCTACGATCTGACTGCACACAGTATTAAATTCTGCTGACCATGCATAAAACAGAACTTCACCGGTTTGAGAATGAGGTATCACACTTCCTTATCCAGCAAAATTGGCTGCAGGTGAGTGTGCTTTGGGAAATGGACATAGAATTGCATTCAACAACACATCTAACATCTCAAGGATTAACAGCTTCTGGGATAGCATAATAAAATACACTGTAGAGATCAAAATACCTAATAACATTTTCAATGAAGACAGTGGCTTGCAGTTTTGTACTGAGTAGAAACCAGCCATCAAATGTTAATGCAGGCACAGTAAACAGAGGATGAAACCAACTTCTTACATGACAATGGACTGAGAATTAGTGATGCCACAGGTGATACCACGGCTATATAATGATGGAGAGAGCATTCACACAGAAGTCAGTTTCCACTTAAGGACCAAAGTTCTCTCAGCTGAATGTTTATGGATGTATAAGTAATTGACACTGCTGGAAGCCTGATAAGTTTATTCTTTTCTGAGGCTTGTATGTTAATTTGTACATACATTAGTATTTATTACTTGTTAATTTTATACCAAAGGCTCTTGGATTGAAGATGGTGCCAAGACACAGCTGGGACAAAATGAATTGTGTTGAAACAACCTGATGGCACAGCTATGGAACTCAATCAAGATCTTTTGTTCTATGTTCATTGTCTGGATATAACAGTCATCACATACGAGTTTTAAAATCAAATTAGCACTGAGGACCAACTGTGAAGGGCCTTTATCTTCTGAAGAACTAAATCAATGAAATAATGTTTCACTGGTTTTGGAACTGCTGACTGATCGATAATTAATGAATTATCAATAGTTGCTGGGAGCAGAAAAACGAAGAAAGAATAGGAATAGCAGTGCATTAAACAAAAATTTTAAAAATCTTAAAATGTAAAAGTAATCTGTACCATTTGGAAAGGTAATCAAGAAACTTTCAAGTTCTATCACATAAAATTAACAAATCAAGTTAGTTCTTAATTCTACACAGTGTTATGGTGAACAAAGGTTAAAAATAGCATTTTTTTTCTCCGTAGTGTCAAGCCAATGAAAATGTATCCTAAGTATTTTAAGAAGTTTGTAACGATGAATAACTAAGAGTGCTAATATTTGTAACACACCTTTCTTGCTTCAAAAACCCAGTGGGACTTCCCATCATCATCAACATAATTCCACCACCGAAGACCAACCATAAGTCTTCCTGTCAATGGAAAAAACATTGTTATACACATATGTAACACACTAAAGTATTGCATATTTTGTGGTACTTCTATATGAATGATATAATGGATAGAAAACTTAATACAAAACTTAATGATTCTTTTCATCAGCTTTTACTTCTTTCTATTAAGTAAAATATACACATCAAAAAAAGTTTTGTATCACCCTGTACCCAGAACTCCTGACGATAGACATTGACTGTGGACATTGTATCACAGATACAGTCCCTCTGTTCAGAGATGCCACTAAACCCATCCAAAGGTATAAACAATCATGAGCAGAGCCTATTAGACTGAAGGGGTCCGACTGCCAATCAGTTCCAGGCATTCCACCAGGAAGGAGGTACATGGCTCATGTTGTCTGTTGTTCAACCATGCTTAGACGGTCAATACCACAGTTTGATCGCATCCGCATTGTTACTTTGTGTCAGGAAGAGCTGTCAACAAGGGAAGTGTCCAGGCATCTTGGAGTGAACCAAATCGATGTTGTTCGGATGTGGAGGAGGTACAGAGACAAGAACTGTCGTAGACACGCCTCGCTCAGGCCACCTAAGAGCTACTACTGCAGTGGATGATCATTACCTACGGATTATGGCTCGGAGGAACCCTGACAACAACGGCATCATGTGGAATACTGCTTTTCGTGCAGCCACAGGATGTCATGTTATGACTCAAACTGTGGCAATAGGCTGCACGATAAGCAACTTCACTCCCGACGTCCACAGCGAGGTCCATCTTTGCAACGACACCATGCAGTTCGGTACAGATGGGCCCAACAACATGCCGAATGGACCACTCAGTATTGGCATCACGTTCCCTTCACCGATGAGTGTCGCATATGCCTTCAACCAGACAATTGTCGGAGACATGTTTGGAGGCAAGCCGGTCAGGCTGAATGCCTTAGACACACTGTCCAGTTAGTGCAGAAAGGTGGAGGTTCTCTGCTGTTTTGGGGTGGCATTATGTGGGGCCAACATATGCCACTGGTGGTCATGGAAGGCACCATGATGGCAGTACGATACATGAATGCCATCCTCCGACCAATAGTGCAACCATATTGGTAGCATATTGGTGAGGCACTCTTCCCATTGTGCACATCTTGTGAATGACTTCTTTCAGGATAGCAACATCATTAAACTAGAGTGGTCAGCATGTTCTCCAGATATGAACCCTATCGGACCTGCCTGGGATAGACTGAAAAGGGCTGTTTATGGACGACGTGACCCACCAACCACTCTGAGGGATCTACGCTGAATCACCGTTGAGGAGTGGGACAATCTGGATCACCAGTGCTTTGATGAACTTGTGGATAGTATGCCATGATGAATACAGGCATGCATCAATGCAAGAGGACGTGCTGCTGGGTATTACAGATACCGGTGTGCACAGCAATCTGGTCCACCACCTCTGAAGATCTCACTGTGTGGAGGTACAACATGCAATGTGTGGTTTCCATGAGCAATAAAAAGGGCAGAAATGATGTTCATGTTGATCTCTATTCCAATTTTTTGTACAGGTTCTGGAACCCTCGAAACTGAGGTGATGAAAAACTTTTTTTGATGTGTTTAGATACATAAGTGCACAATCATTCAGAACAGAGCTGGATGGATCAACCATTGTGAGATACCAAAATCACAATGAAGGTGGTGTTCAAACAACATTGAACATCTGAAGATAAACCTGTCTCCTTTTCAATAAGGTATTTATATTTTTATCTATGCAGTGAAAAAAGCTGCATTACTACAGCCCATTGGATACCTGTATTACAAAATGATAAGAGAGGAAAACGTGGGGTAAAGTAAATGTTGGCTGGATGTGAAAAGTTAACACATGGCCTCACTTTGCTTATTTCCACCAGTTCCTTAACACTGCAGGCAGTACTGTTATAGTGTTCCGATATATGCACTCAGCACTAAGTTCACGAGCCCAGTTATTCACATATTTTACAACAAATGTGGTTAAAATATTTAAAACTATATACTAAGCAGAATAATTCCCAATTACAGTTTTATCTGCTACATCCCAATACCTCCAACATTCACATTCATGAAGGAGCAAACAATATATAAAATTAACTCTATAGCATTTTATATACTCTTATTAAAACACATGTAAAAATGTATTTATTGAAATTCACCAAGTAATGTGAGTGGCTGATCACAAAAAACCAGGATGAATTAGCCTCCCGTTAAATCTTTTAAAATCTTCTACTTATTCACTTACATAGAAGGGGCAATGAAATAAAAACTGGACACCTGTCACACAGGACCGTGAGACGTTTCTATTCAAAAGTACTCACAGCATGCCTTACAATATATACCCCACTTTGAAACAATGATCAATTACTTTTTCATAGAACATGTTCAGCCCTTGACAGGTCCACAATTGCTCCCACTCTTGCATATCCTCATCTGACAAACTGACATCCACATATGCCTTTCTTTAGGTCGCCAAAAATTTTAACACACAGTAAAAGATTCAAACTGTACAGAGGATGTCACAGTGTTTCCCAACCAAATCACTGAAATGTAGCCTTCGACCAATTGATAGTGTGAGGGTGGATATTATTGGGTAACAGGATGATTATGTCTGACAGCATTCCTGGGCACTTTGGCTTTATAGTGCATGGCAGTTTCTGCCAAGTACCTTCAAAGCGCTATGCTTTCACTGTCTGTGCTCGAGGAACTTGACAAGCAGACAGACCCTACAGTTGAAGGAGTAGGTAATTATGACCTTACCGGAACTTGTCTGAACAGCTATGGCGTTTTTGATGGGGGAGATCTGAGCTATTCCCAGTGTTAGGTCTGCCATTTAAACTCAGGCTGTCTGAACACTGTCAGATAGAATCATCCTCCTATTGCATGATAATGCTCACCCCCACACAGTCAACTGGATAACATTATGCTTCAGCGATTTTATTGGGAAATACTGCAACATCCTCTGTCCAGCCCAGACCTTTCAACTGTGTGATTATAACATCTTTGGTGGCCTGAAGAAAGACATGCATGGACATCAGTTTCAGTCAGACGAAGTGCAAGAATGGGTGGTGTTGTGAATCTGTCAGTGACTGACCACATTCTACAGAACAAGGAATGACTGTCTCATCTCCAAGTGGGATAGATGTCTTAACACATGTGATGATTACTTCTGAAAGGAATCATTCCATGGTCCCATTGTGGCAGGTGTTCCATTTTCACCTGATTGCCCCTCAAAGGGAGAAAGACACATCAAAAAAATTTATGACACATATCACATTGAGATGGAACAGAATTAATTTTGGGAAAATGTGCGTCAAAGGCGAAATGTGTGTGATGAAGTACCTAATTCAGTAATAATTGAGAAGGGCAATTCCGTCTCTTTGTACACCTTGTATTTTACTTTCTTGTTTGTGTAATATTCATGTGTCAATTTTCACAAACAAGTTATTACACAGTGCAATTGTGTAAGTTTTTTGATGTGGTCACTGGTCCACCCCCTTCACTATACTTATGGCAACAAACTTGCTGTAACCTGAAAACCACTCATTAGTAGGTGGTAAATTTCGAGTATCACCTACATTTCTCTTGCTGCAATGTTAAAATTTGCTTCTTTTGGCAAAACAAAGCGGAGTTTTCACAATGTCACCTCGCCAACATCCTAATGCATTTGCAATTGTGGCATAACCCTGAAGCAGTGGTTTATTAAACGAGGAATTGAGGGCAAATCAAGTCACTATCTTATGGAAAAGTTAATCTCAGTGTAAAAATAAATGCATAATTTCTTCACTTATCTTGCTACAAAGCAATGCCAAGTAGCAATATATGGTATAATAAGGAAGAGGAAGAGAGAGAGAGAGAGAGAGAGAGAGAGAGAGAGAGAGAGAGAGAGAGAGAGAGAGAGAGAGAGAGGGCAGGGGGGGGGGGGGAGATTCCATTACTAAAACATTCCAGGGGGTGTCTTCAAAATTTGGACTTCTTAAAATGTTGTTTTAACACTTTTCTGAAAATTTAAAAGTGTGAATATGTTTCTTTCACATCACTTCAATCACAGTGCTATTGTACTGCATCTCAAAATTCGTGATTTTTTTTTCGTTTGCACCATTGTGTTATATCAAGCACTGGCAACACCTATTTTTCATTGCAATGCATTCCAATTTCATGCAATGTGTTACTTATATGCAGAATATCACAAAAACTGTGACCATGAACGAAATTATAGTCACTTCATCATGAAGCTGACATGTAAAGTTATAAATAATGTAAAAATATTTTTTTACTGAATAGTTTCTTTAAAATCATGTGAGAAAGATTGCAGGGTAGCCAACATGAGTGTGATGTTCTGCATAAGTAGCATGTCAGCCACCAGCTCGCTGAAAGCTCAAGGACTTCGTAAGTCTTGTTAGAGAAATCTACCCATGTGTATACCCACTGCAAAGCTCAATCACCAGTTCCCAGAGTTGCACGTAACAGTCTGAAGGTTGTGCCTCCACTAATGCCCAGGTAGGGACTGTAGATGTTCAAGAATCCTACCGGAATTATCCATGGCAAATCACTAAAATCTCTTGAGTGGCCAGTTTATGGAAGCCTCTCAGAAAATCTACTGTGTGGACAATTTATGGAAGCCTCTCATCAGACATCAGACTCAGATACCTGCCTAAATTTTTAAAATTTACCAATGTTCACAATTTTCAATAAACAATGGCCATAAAGGTAACTGGAATGATACAATGAACAAACACTGTTCTCTGGTGAAAACTTGGAAGAACAGTGCTATTTGTCCACTCCTACCAACTCACTATTGTTTGACAATACTATTCGTTGCCACATTAAACAAAGTCATACATAAAACTTATCACCTAATGCCACTATTTACTTGTTCAAATCTTTCTGAAAGATTATCAGGCACTCATTATATACAGCACTGCATGTTCACAAATAACCCAAAAGTTTGCAATGTTTTCAGTAGATGGTGGGCAATGAAATTGGTTCCAGTTTTCATCTAATGAACCCAGCATTATAATCTGTACTTAAGTTGTCTAACTAAATGCTGCCTTTTTTTCTCAAACACCATTTACCTCTTTAATTATTTTAAGACCCTCAATCTTCTCTTCATATGCCCACATCCAATGAAACTCTATTGTGCCAGGGTGCAACTGTCATTACATGTTACTGCACATTGACTGTAAAAAAACAGTGGGATGAATTTCTACTACAAAGGGTATTTTCTTGTTGTTTTGATTCTGGAGGTTCATAGCTTGCTGTGAAATGGATGTTTCTACAAGCAATGCTCTGTTAAGACATCTCTTAACTGGTTTTAAGAACCCTGCTACATATTACAGACACAGAATGATGAAACCACCTCACAACTACTTCTTTTTAATACATTATAGTAATAATAGCATTTAAAATACTTTATGCGTCCAATGTAAGAAAGCAGCTTTTAATTCTGATGTTCAGACCATGAGGACCATCATAGCTGACTGGGTGTTTTTACTGTCCAATAGTCCATTTGACTGCTAACACAGAGAAGTCCACAGCAGTGGGATCAATTTTCTTGAACAGTCAAGATGGTGATGTAGGTTAAGATCCGCGGTACCACACCCTACGGCCATTCACTCTGGTGGGCCCTCCTTTGTGAGTAATTGATGCAAAAAACTTTGCATGACACTCAAATAGTGGTAAAAAGAAGTATTTTGTAAACAGGTTGTGTAGTGTAATGAAGAATATCATGGGTTGAAATCACGACAGGTGCTTTAAATTTTTCAGTTTTAACTCTTTATTGAAATGACTAATCATTATTTTTATTCAATTAATTGGTTTAAATGTATGTTTTTATCTCTACTGATTTGTCACATCAATTTTATCATTGTTTGAACTTTTTTTAGCTGTTCTCAGTTTTTTCTTTATTCATTCTTTTTCGACTCAGAATGATTGTGAATGGGAATTTAATTATATTTACCTATCATAATACTGAAATATTTGAAAAGGCCAATTTATCAGTTAAAACATGAAAGACAAAATTAATTAAAATCACAAGAACAAAGATTTCAAGCAAAAAAAGAATGATAGGAAGAAAAATGAGGACAAATGGAGAAGTTGGTATGATGATTAAACTCATCATCATCCACCCAAACTGCTAAGGACAGAAACTTTAAATTTTGATGAGTAGATCTAGTATTGTAGGGCTTTTTTGAAAGTCTAACCCTATGGAGGAGTGGGGGGGGGGGGGGGGGCAGGGATAAGAGATGATTTTTTTTGAAAAATGTCACTATTAAGGCAATTTTGAAGCTAGTCCTACAAAAATTGGGTATTTGGTTTCTCAGTCAGAAATAAAGAAATAGGCTCCTATGTAAGCACACATTATGTTCTCCAGAGCAGTGCTTGCCACAAGAATAAAAACAGTGAGTAAGACCATCAAATTAATCTTACAATCGTAATATTCTTTCCACATACAATGCTCACTTTTTCATCTCTGTATTTTCCACAGATGTATGACCCCCATAATATTCCAAACTAAATTGTATCATCTGATGATGAAGCGCCAGGTGATTCGAAACCAGTCATGAATAAATAAAAATTGAAGAAAAGACAGCAATTGGTTGCAGTAGTTCCTGAAACCTTAAAGAAATGTGTGTTTCAGCATTTTTGGAAATTTAATCTCCGGGGGTGAAAAAGTGGGTGAAATCTTTTTTTGGAAAATATATCATTATTAAAGAACTACTGAAGTACTTTTAAAGCTACATCTCTGAACATTGGTATTTGACTTCTCGGTTAGAAGTAGAAAAAAATACATGTTTCAGTGTTTTTGGAAATTCAACCCCTAAGAGAGTGCAATAGGGATGAAAATTTTTAAGTCAATATTTTGTTACATTCAAAAATTTTAAAGCTAAGTTTTTTTAAAATTGGTATTTCATTTCTCAGTCAGATATAAAGAAATATTTGTTAGGGGATGAAAGTTGCTATGGAAATATGTCCTTAAGAACATGAAAGGCACGATTAACAAAAACTTTGGACTCTAGTTACCAGAAGCACTTTGTTGTCATTCGGACAAGATCATAGTTATATGGTCTTAATTAGTGTGAAAAGCTTAGAAAGTGCTGGAATTTGTGAACAATTTAAAAATTTGATGAAATAAAAGCAAAAAAATCTTTGCAGGTCATACAGTCTACACGAGGGAAGCAAAGGGCACTAAGCTGATTAACTGAATAAAAATAAGAAAAATAATTTTGATAAAGATTCAAAAACAATAAAAAATTAAAGTAGCTGACAAGACTTGAACTCTCAACCTTCTGCATGTGAAGGCCTCAACATATTCATTACACCATGCAACCTGTCAATATGTTCTACTTTTTTAATGCTACTGAGCATCACACAAAATTCTGAAATTTTTTTCATCAATCACTCACGAACGAGGACCCACCAGGCGGAATAGCTGCAGGATGTGGTACCTGGAATCTTAGCCCACATCACAGTGTAGATAGTTTCAAGTTGAACCCACTGCTGGGGACATCATCTTGTAAAAGGTGTTTTTATTTTTTTTGGGGGGGGGGGGGGGGGGGGAGAATTAGTGTCTGTCATCTCAGTCCCAAAAGCAGGTAGCATCATGCAGCACACTCAGCATGTCTATTTTTATAGAGGCTGTTCTGCTGTCATACCACAAGATGGTTGAATTCGCACCACAAGTGAAAAGCTTAACTTGTCTAATTCGCCCAAGGTATAATGCCACATGACATCCCCAAATATAATGCCATATAGCCACACAGCATTACAGATTGATTATAATGAACCATAGATTGGCTGAAATGGGGTGGCTTGCGCACTTCAATGCTGCAGACACCAGTACTGTAGATGCAGCCACAATGGAGGGATATCCAGAGAGGCCAAACTAACATGCAGCTTCAGAAGAAGTGCAGCAGGCTTTTGGGTTGTTGCAAGAACAACAGTCTCCACAAATGACTGATGTGGCCTTGTAACATTAGCAAAAATTGACTTTACTGTGCTGGTACTGCAAATAGCTGAAATCAAGGGGAAAAAACAGCAGCGATTCTACTCCCTTTAGAGCATTCAGCTCTACTGAATGGCTTAATGATGATGGGATCCTCTTGGGTATAATATTCTGGAGGTACAATAGTGCCCCCATCTGGAGAATAGATACGGGATACAACACCGTGAGAAGAACAGCCTAACTGGAAACAAGGCCCCTGGAGTGGATGACATTCTCTTAGCATTATTGGGACACTTGGGAGAGGCATCGATAACTTAACTATTCCACCTCATGAGAAAGAAAATTGATCACATTAAAAGTTTTCACTTAGAAGGAAAATCTTACATTTCTGGCTGTGGATATGAATATCTGTACCGATAATGTCACATACACACATCATTTGTTATTTCAACTTTCAGATACATCATAATTTACAAGGTCAAAACACATGTATAGCAACTTTTTTGACACGGGGTCTGGCTTCAGAGTTAACAAAGGTGTGAGCAGATGGAACAGATTCCCAAACATCTGAGTGGCTTGCAATCTTCTTAAGTACAAAGGCTGTTCAAAAAGTTTTGCACAGTCTTCTATTTTTTTTTATTTTTTACAGAAGGAGAATGAAATTTTTTGTGAACATACTTGGAACATTTAGCTATAAGTTGGTATACGAAAGTATTTTCTCTTATTTACAGGTGAGCCATAATGGACCATAAAGTAGATGTCAGGTTGCGACAACAGTCAGTGATGGAGTTCCTCTCCAAGACCGGCAATAACTCTGTCACATTGACTCACAGGAATTTGCTCCCAGAGCACAGTGGTTCACAACAGTATCCAGTGGTGGTTGCAGATGTTTAAAAAAAAGGTGATTTCTCTCTACTGGACAATCCACAGTGCGGTAGACCATCGCCAGCAGTGAGTGATGTGAATAAGGAGCCCACAGATTTTTTTTTAAAAAAAAAAGTGTGACGACACAACAGCTTGCTCAAATGACTTGTTTGTCATTGGGTAGTGTGGTATCACTGATATAGTCACTAGGGTACAGAAAAATCTGTGCGCGTTGGGTGCCTCGATTACTGACAAGAGGAATGAAAACGATGAGAAAGAATGTGTGTGAGGGTCTCATGAAGACCTTTACTGAAGAGTGAAAACAGTGTTTTGAAGGCGTCGTTACCCGGGATGAAACAAGGTTGTTTCTGTCTGAACCTGAGAGCAAAATCCAATCCATGGAGTGGTGTAATCCGGGTTCCCCTCGGAAGAAGAAACCACGGCTTTCACAAACAGCAGGTCAAAAGGTGATGGCCTCCTTCTTCTGGGATCAGTGTGATGTTTTCATTGACTTTTTGGAACCTGAGTCCACAATTAACTGGGACCATTACTGTTTGTCACTGAACAAGCTGCGACATGCCATCAAGACCCACAGACCACAGCTGCAGGGTCACTTCATCAGACTACACCATGACATTTCCAAACTCCATACAGCCCTTATGATGCAGGAGAAAATCAGGAGAACAGGTTGAAAAATTGTTCCTCATCCTCCCTACAGTCCGGACTTGGCTCCATCTGACTTTTTACCTCTTTGGTCGTCTGGAGGGCCACATGCACGATAAAACATTCGATAGTGAGAAAGACCTTATTTCCTGTATCAAGCGATGGTGTAAAAGTCATTCCCCAGAATTTTACCAAAGAGCATTTGCATCATGGAAAGAACATTGGTCCAGATGCGTCACAGCTGATGGAGGCTACATTGAGTAGACTCAATGTATAGCTAAATGTTCCAAGTATATTCACAAAGGATTTCATTCTCCTACTGCAAAAAATAAAAAAATTAGAGACAACTGTGCAAAACTTTTTAAACGTCCTTTGTAATAGAACCCACTATGTTGCCTTGAATGGTAGGTGTTCGTCAGAAAAGGGGTAATGTCAGGAGTGCCACAGGAAGTGTGGTAGGGCAGTTTTGTTCTCTACACACACTAAGTGGCTGCAGAAGGATACAGAATGACTTGGATAGAATTTCTAACGAGTGTGATGAATGGCAGCCTGCTCTAAAAGTACAAACAATTATGTTAATGCAGGCCACTAATGTACAACTCGCATGACAGTGAAGACGGGACAGGACGGGACAGGACAGGACGGGACGGGACAGGACGGGACAGACAGGACAAGACAAGACAAATTATGTCTTGTGCGGGGGCACATAGAAGGTCTTTTAAGCTCCCTTGCTCAATTTGTCAGTGGAAAAGGAAGGGTACGGCCAGCATTAGCCCTAAGTGTTCTCCACCATGCAGCATATGGTGACTTGCAAAGTACGACTGTAGACGGTGACAGATAGTACCAAACAGAGAAATAAGAATGACAATAAGAATCATATAACATTGCAATAATAGGGCAGACTTAAAACATCTGAGTCTTACACATCAGTCACAACATTCAACAACAGTTTCCAACCTCAAGTCAACAAGTCAACCAAACAGAGAAATAAGAATGACAATAAGAATCATATAACATTGCAATAATAGGGCAGACTTAAAACATCTGAGTCTTACACATCAGTCACAACATTCAACAACAGTTTCCAACCTCAAGTCAACACCTGAGTATCTACATCTACATGATTACTCTGCTATTCACAATAAAGTGCCTGGCAGAGGGTTCAATGAACCACATTCAAGCTGTGTCTCTACCATTCCACTCTTGAGCGGCACGCAAGAAAAACAAGCACTTAAATTTTTCTGTGCAAGCCCTGATTTCTCTTATTTTATCGTGATCATTTCTCCCTCTGTAGGTGGGTGCCAACAGAAAGTTTTCACAATCGGAGGAGAAAACTGGTGATTGAAGTTTCAGGAGAAGAAACTGTCGCAACAAAAAATGCCTTTGTTTTAATGATTGCCACTCCAATTCACATATCATGTCTGTGGCACTGTATCCCTATTTCGCGATAACACAAAATGAGCCGCCCTTCTTTGTACTTTTTCGAAGTCATCCATCAGTCCCACCTGACGCAGATCCCTCACCACACAGCAATACTCCAGAATAGGGTGGACAAGTGTGGTTAAGCAGTTTCTTTAGTAGACCTGTTGCACCTTCTAAATGTTCTGGCAATGAATCACAGTCTTTGGTTTGCTCTACCCACAATACTACCCATGTGATCATTCCAATTCATGTTATTTGTAATTGTTATCCCTAAGTATATAGTTGAATTTACAGCCTTAAAATTTGTTTGACTTATCACGTAATCGAAATTTAGCGGATTTCTTATAGTACTCATGTGAATAACTTCACACTTTTATTTATTCAGGGTCAATTGTCACTTTTCGCACCATACAGATATCGTATCTAAATCATTTTGCAATTCGACTTGGTCATCTGATGACTTTACAAGACGGTAAATGACAGCATCATCTGCAAACAATCTAAGATGGCTAATCAGAATGTCTCCTATGTCGTTAATACAGATCAGGAACAATAGAGGGCCTATAACACATCCTTGGGGAACTCTATGACTTTCCATCTATTACTATGAGCTGTGACCTTTCTGACAGGAAATCATGAATCTAGTCGTACACCTGAGGTGATATCCCATAGGCACGCAGTTTGGTTAGAAGACACTTTTGAGGAACAGTGTCTAAAGCCTTCTGGGAATCTAAAAATATGGAATCAATTTGACATCCCCTGTCAATAGCACTCATTACTTCATGAGTGTGAAGAGCTAGCTGAGTTTCACAAGAACAATGTCTTCTGAATCCGTGCTGACTATATGTCAATAAATCTTTTCTTCGAGGTAATTCATAATTTTCGAACACAGTATATGTTCGAAAACCTTACTGCAAATCGACGTTAGTGATATGGACCTGTAATTCAGCAGATTACTCCTATTTCCCGTTTTGGGTATTGGTGTGACTTGAGCAGTTTTCCAGTCTTTAGGTACGGAACTTTCTGTGAGCGAGTGGTTGTATATAATTACTAAATATGGAGCTATCGCATCAGCATACTCTGAAAGGAACCTGACTGGTATACAATCTGGACCGGAGGCCTTGCCTTTATTATGTGATTTAAACTGCCTAGCTCTTTGGTGAAGGAGTTTCGGAAAACCATGTTTAATAACTCTGCTTTAGTGTTACTGTCATCAGTGACTTCGCCGTTGTTATAGCGCAGTGACGGTATTGATTCAGTCTTGCCGCTGGTGTGCTTTATGTATGACCAGAATTTCTTTGGGTTTTCTGCCAGATTCCGAGACAGAGTATCAATGTGGAAATTATTGAAAGCATCTCGCATTGAGGTACATGCTATATTTTGAACTTCTGCAAAACTTTGCCAATCTTGGGGATTTGCATTCTTTTAAATTTGGCATGCTTTTCTTGTTGCTTCAGCAACAGCAACTTGACCTGTTTTGTGTACCATGGGGGGGGGGGGCGGGGGGGCGGTCAGTACCATCACTTATTAATTTATGTGGTATATATCTCTAATGTCGTTGATAATATCTCTTTGAAATCATTCCACACCTTTTCTACGCTTAAGCGATCAGGTCGAAAGGAGTGGACACTGTCTCTCAAAAAGGCCTTAAGTGCATTTTTATCAGCTTTTTTAAATAGATGTACTTTGCGTTTCTGTCTGATGGTTGTGGATGTTATGGTATTCAGCCTAGCAGCAACTGTCTTGTGGTTGATAATCCCCGTATTCGTCGTGATACTCCCTACTAGTCCAGGATTATTTGTTGCCAGGAGGTCCAGTATGCTTTCGCAACCATTTACGCTTCAAGTGAGCTCATGAACTAATTACACAAAATAATTTTCTGGGACAGCATTCAGTACAATTTCAGATGACTTTCATGCCTACCACCAGCTTTAAACATATAATTTTTTCAGCTTATTGAGGGTGATTTGAGTCACCACCAACTATAATTGAAGGAGTGGGGTACCTATTTGGTTGGTTGGTTGGTTGGTCTGTTTAAAAGAGGGAGGGAGGAACCAAATTGCTAGGTCATCAGTCCCTCATCCCGATTAAAATAATTCCACAAGGGTGGGAGTACAATAATCGAGACATACAAAATACAGCAGGATGAAAGGAGAAACCCAGAAGAATGACAGAAGGACAACAAACACTAAAATGGAAAAATTTGGACAAGAAAACCACAGAGAGATGCAAGAAACATGCAGAAGAGATCAAAACAAGAGAGCAAATTACCATGGCTGGCTGACCATGAGAATAAAAATGAGAATCCAGCCACTCTGCGACACATTAAAACCTCCAACCTAAAAGCACTAGGGTGGAAGACACAGAGGACAAAGGGCACGCGCTAAAACTTAGATCAAATGATAAAACCCACCCTCACATATAAAACGTAAAACTAAAGCTCCTGTTGAGGCATTGTCGCCCAACACCAAAGGTACGGTGCTGGGAAAGTTAAAAGTCTGCAGCAGAGCAACTAAAAGTGGGCAGTCCAGCAAGAGGTACATGACTGTCATTTGCGAGCCACAGTTACACCAAGGTTGGTCTTCGCAACGGAGGAGGTAACCACGCGTTAGCCACGTACGGCCAATGCGGAGCCGGCAGAGGACAACTGATCCCCAGCGAGAGGACCACATGGAAGACTTCCACACATTCATAGTCTCCTTAATGATGTGTAGTTACCTCTATGTACTGTTATGCCATTCCATCTCCCAAAGCCGAAAAACTCTGCGGCGTAAGACACAATGAAGGTCAATTTCGGAGATGCCCATCTCCAGGAGCAGTTTCTGCGCAGCCTGTTTGGCCAGCCTGTTGGCAAGTTCGTTGCCTGGGATTCTGATGTGTCCAGGGGCCCACACGAACACCACTGAATGAAGGGACTGTTCCAGGACATAGATGGACTCCTGAATGGGCACTACCAAATGATGGCAAGGGTAGCACTGGTCGACAGCTTGTAGGCTGCTCAAGGAGTCAGTACACAGGAGAAATGACTCACCAGGGCATGAGCGGATGTGCTCAAGAGTACAAGAAATGGCCGCCAGCTTTGCAGTGAAAACACTGCAGCTATCTGGCAAGGAGTGCTGTTCAATATGTCCTCCATGAACATATGCAAAGCCTACGTGACCATCAGCCATTCAGCTGTCGGTGTAAACCACTTCATGGCCCCAGTACATGTTGAGAATTGAGAGGAAGTGATAGCAGAGAGCTGCAAGGTTAACGGAGTCCTTAGGGCCACGAAAAAGGTCCAGAAGAATCTGCGGCCTAGGTGTAAACCATGGAGGTGTACGTGAATGGACCTCGAAGAGAGGTGGTAATGGGAAGACTCCAGATCAGACAGAAGGGACCAGACGCGAGCCGCAATTGTAAGCCCTGACCTGGGCAGCCAATGCAGGAGATGACCGCCGTGGTTGAGAAAAGGAGATGGTAATTCAGATGTGCACGCCTAACCTTCAATGGAGGGACTCTGGCCTCCGTCAGGACACTGGTCACCGAACTCGTTCTAAATGCTCCCATCACTAGTCAAATGTCACAGTGGTGCACTGGGTCATGTAAATGCAACACTGAGGGTGCCGCCGAACCATAAACCACACTCCCGTAGTCAAGGAGGGATTGAACAAAGGCTCTGTAGACCTGCAGGAGCGTAGAGCGATCTGCACCCCGATTGTCATTGCTCAGGCAGCGGAAGGCACTGAGGTGCTGCCAGCACTTCAGCTTAAGCTGATGAAGGTGAGGCAGTCAAGTCAATCTGGCATCGGAAACCAGTCCTAAGAATCGATAGGTCTCCACTACAGTGAGTGGATCGTCATTAAGGTAAAGTTCTGGTTCTGGATGAACGATGCAACACCGACAGAAATGCATGACACGACTTCCTGGCTGAAGACTGGAAGCCACAGGCTAGAGCCCATGACTGTGCCTTGTGACTGGCTCCCTGCAGGTGCCGCTCAGCAATACCAGTACAGTGCAGAAGTCATCTGCATACAGAGAAGGCGAGACTGACGACCCTACAGCAGCTGCCACACCGTCAATAGCCACTAAAAATAGACACACACTCAATATGGAGCCCTGCAGAACGCCATTCTCCTGAATACATGGCAACTATGGGGAGCACCACCTTGAAGATGGAAAGTACGGAGTGACAGGAAGTTTTGGATAAAAATCGGGAGCGAGCCCCAGAGACCCCACTCATACAAGGTGGCAAGGATATGATGTTGCCAGGTCGTGTCATATGCTTTACATAAATAAAATAAGATGGCAACCAGATGTTGGCATCTGGAAAAGGCTGTTTGGATGGCAGACTCGAAGGACACAAGATATCAATGGTAGAGCGACCCATGGCAGAAGCCGCCCTGACATGGAGCCAGTAGGCCACGTGACTCCATGACCAGCCCAACCGCAAAGACACCATCATTCCAGCAGTTAATAAAGAACGCTGGTGAGGCTGATGGGGCGGTAGCTATCCACATCAAGCAGGTTTTGACCGGGTTTGAGCACTGGAATGATGGTGCTTTCCCGCCATTATGATGGAAAGACACCATCGCATGGAAAGACACCATCGCACCACATCTGGTTGAAGATGACAAGATGTCACTTGTAGTCAGATGAAAGATGTTTAATCATCTGACTGTGGATCCAATCTGGCCCAGGAGCTGTGTTGGGGCAATGTGCAAGGGCACTGAGGAGTTCCCACTCTGTAAACGGGGTGTTATAGGGTTCACCATGGCGTGTAGTGAACGAGAGGACTTTCCTTTCCAACTGTCGTTTGAAGGTGCAAAAGGCTGGGGGTAGTTCTCTGATGCAGAGGCTTGAGTCTAGTGCTCGGCAATTGCTTTTGCATCGGTAGATAATGATGTTAATGCCAGGGACACCTGTTGGGGTCTGGTACCCAAAGAGACGTCTGATCTTCATCCGGACTTGAGAAGGTGACGTATGGCACCCAATGGTGGACACGCACTTCTCCCAACACTCCTCTTTCTGTCATTTTATAAGCTAGCGAATGCAGGCATGGAGCTGTTTAGAACAGAAAAACAAATGCTGAGATGGAAAATGCCAGCCTGTACAGGATGTAACTAAGCTCCCTATACAGGTGTTGAGGACTTCTAGTGGGGACCAATTCACACCTGACAATGTTCAGTTTTCCTGCGCCACACAAAATGCAACATCACACGTTCAAAGCTACAGCATTTTTGGTACCACAGACTAGGGTATTACATGTGTCATTCATGGGTCACCTGATGTTCCACACCCACTACCATTTGTTTACATGCCATTCAGTTGAGTTTGTGATCTTCCCAGAGAGATTTGTAACTGTTGTTGTGCTTCCGTTCTTTGTTCACACTATACTGCTATAGAGTAGCAATCATACACTAGAGTACACAATGCCAGCTTCAAGTACATTTGTAATGTGTTGCTGTTGACCAATGTTTAACTACATATTTGTGGAATACACTGACATTATGTTATTGTATGGCAAAGCTCGGTGCAATGGGAGGGCTGCTCATCAGTTTTATATGGAACATTTTTCACAGTACCAAACATCTTTGCACTTCCTCTTTGCTATAGTGTACCAGCAGGCCACGGAGACAGTAGGGCTAACTACAGTGCTGCACAACACAGTTTAAAGAGGCTGTGATCCATGCAGCGGAAGAGGACACAACAATGAGTATCAGAACATAGCAGGTACACTGAATGAGGATCACTGATCTGTCTGGTGCATTCTCCATGAGCAGTAGCTACACCCATACCATCCCCAGAAGGTACACGCAATGCGGACAAAGGCTTTTTCATCACAAGTCAGTTCTGCAGATAGTTTTGCACCATTATGTGGATGAGCCAGACTTCCCACGGCAGATCTTTTTCCTCAGGATGAAGCCAAGTTCACCAGAGAATGTGTTCTTAACTCCCACAACAGTTATGTGTGGGCTGACGGAAACCACCATGCTGCTCACACCCATGTGTTTCGTAAATGATACGATCGAAACATTTGGGCACAGTTCCTGGATGGTCATGTGACTGAGCCATATCCTCTTCCATAACATCTCACGGGTGCTGTGTACTTGCAATTCCGTGACAGTGTACTGCACAAGCTCCTGGAAGATGTGCATTTCATGTGCATCTAACATGGTTCCAGCATTATGGCACATCCCATTATTTTCCATGAGTGGTCAGAGATCATCTGAACCATCAGTTTGGGCAACAGTGAATATGTTCTGGTGAGCCAACTGCTTTGTCTTCATGTTCTCCTGATTTTAATCCACTAAACTACTGCTTGTGGGGTCACATGAAATCCTTGATCTACGAGACCCCTGTGGAATCCAAGCAGTCCTACTGGCATGGGCTATGGCTGCAGCAGATGCTGGAGAGAAGGGACTAGTGGCTGTACTGGAACATGGCATGGACATATCATATCTGTGTTTGTGTTGGTGGTTGTCACATCAGGCCCTACCTGTAAGTGGATCCAGATGACGGGCAGCAAGAGTCACGGAACAACATGTGTTGTGGCATTTTGCATGTTCTCAGACATGAGTTCTTATGCTAAACTCAAGTGTCTTGATCCCCATCCAAGTGAAGTCCATAAACAGAATTTAGTTATACCTTATACATTTGAATGAACAGAAAAGCTAAATGTGAATCATGTACATAATAATCAGGTATCCAGCTACAGCACTGCAACGCTCCAAAATACTAAAGTGTAGCACTTGGCAAGGCTCCTAAGCAAAATCTTCGTGCAAAACTAACTGATATGCATACTGACATGGTCAGACTGGGGCATGAGGTTGTAGACATTCCTTAACAGCTCATGCTTTAGCAATGGCACTGTGTTTCCTGCTGCTGATTACATTTCACAAGATTAGTGTTTATTACCCTCTGCTAGGCATGTAGATGCAGCAGCCAATTAAACCCACGCCAATACTTGTACTTTATTCCCAAGTCAACCCAGCATCAGTATTTGTGAGTGTCAGTTAAGGTGGGTTTAAAGTAGAAGAGGGCAGTGTCCATCTGCTACACTATACACATAGGCTACAGCTCATCAGTAGTAGCCGAAGTTCCAGAAAAGCATCCTGAGAATGCCCAAAGTGCCTGCTGTCAGGTCTGAGAACACAAGACTGGAACTGTGGAAGAAGAAACCTCTTCTCTGCAGACAGAGAATTCATTCTGGCTGCAGACATGGGGAGTTGCGCAGAGATTTTTTTACTCCTTAAATTATTTGGACATTGTATTTATTTCACTGTTAACATTTGACAATACTGATCAGACAGACCACTGGTTACTGGTTTTTTAAAGTCATTTCAGGTTGTTTGGTCTGTAAAAAAACTGTCTGTAGCTGCAGCACTACATCCTCAAATCCTTTGAGAATTTTACTGCTGTGAGGAATCCAAACCTAGATGCCAACAACTCTAGGCACTGTCTGTCAGTATTATCTGAGAGAAACTGAACACACAAGTCTCCACAAACAATGGCTCTCCTTTTAGTTAGTGAGTTAGTTAGTCAGTTAGTTACTGTCATGTTCCATATATCATTTTGTGTGATAAATCGTCATGATGTGGAATGGGTCATTTTAGATTCATATTGCAAATTAATTTGTATATCTATTTGTACTCTAAAAATCACCATATAATTTCTTCTCCCCCAAAATGAAAACACGATATACAGATTGAGTTAGCAATTCCTACCCATCACCTTTTACACATTACAAACATAGAAATTCTTCTATGGAAAAGGAGTAGTTGTCAAGGAGGGTTCAATTTTACCTTGCTGTCTGTGAGACATTTTATACCACTGGGTAAATGGTAAAAATTTTTGTTGCAGCATTGTGCACCCCTTTCTGTGCTAAGGTTGTCTTTAATGTTGAGAAATGAATGTCATTTTTTCTTCTAGTATTGTAATTATGTATCTCATTGTTCCTTTTGAAGTGCAGGGGATAATTTACAACAAACATCATGAGGGAATAAATATATTGTGAAGCAATAGTCAGAATGCCCAACCCCTTAAACAGATGTCTACAAGATGATCGCGGGTGAGCACCACAATATTCTTATAGCACATTTTTGGGCAATGAAGACCTTCTTTCTTAGAGATGAGTTACCCCAGACATTATTCCACATGACATTACTGAATGAAAATAAGCGAAATATGTAAACTTACTAATTTCTCTCTCCCAAAAATTTGCTATGATTCTAAGTGCAAATGTGGTTGAACCAAGTTGTTTTAGGAGTTCCAAAATGTGTTTTTTTCCCCCAGTTTAAATCCTCGTCAATATGGATACCTAAGAATTTTGAAGTTTGTTCGCCACTTCTTCTATTTCTGTATGTATACTGGAAGCGATTACAATACTGGTGTGATCTGCTTGTTGAACATTAGGCGGTAGATCATTTACACATGAGGGGTGTTTGAAAAGTCCATGCAAAGTCCGAGAGATGGCACCACTGGTGCATATCAAGGTCATGTTTAGTTAATAGCATCTTTGGAAAGAACGCAAACCAAGTTTCAGCCACGTTGGTCTATTTCTTTGTGTTTGGCATTCGTGTGAATCAAGGAAGTCGAGTGATTGTCAAAAAATGGACAAAAAAGAATTTCCTATGGTGATTAAATATTACTTTATGAAAGGTAAAACGCTTTGGGAGACTAAAGAGAAGCTTGATAAACATTACGGTGACTCTGCACCTTTGATTAGAGCAATTTATAAGTGGTTTCAAAATTTTCGGAGTGGTCATATGATGCTGAACGTTCTGGACGCCCTGTGGAAGTTACGACTCAAGAAATCATTGATAAAATCCATGATATGGTGACGGATGACAGAAGAGTTAAGGTGCGTAAGATTGCTAGTGCTGTGGGCATCTCAAATGAACAGAAACATAATATTTTGCATAAAGATTTGGACATGAGAAAACTATCCGCATGATGGGTTCCGCGATTGCTCACACTTGGCCAAAAACTGAATCATGTGAAGTGTTGCAAGGATGGTTTGCAGCTGTTCAGGAAGAATCGCAGGACTTTAAGCGTCGTTTCGTCACTGTGGATGAATCTTGGCTACATTACTATACTCCTGAGACCAAACAACAATCTAAACAATGGGTTACCAAGGGAGAATCCGCATCGAAAAAGGTGAAGACCATTCCTTTGGCCATAAAGGTTATGGCGACTGTCTTTTGGGATTTGCAAGGGATAATCCTCATCGACTATCTAGAAAAGGGTAAAACTATTAAAGGTGCATATTATTCATCGCTATTGCATCATTTGAAAACCGAGCTACAAGAAAAACGCCGGCGATTGGACCGCAAAAAAGACCTTTTCCATCACGACAATGCACCAGCACACACCTCAGCATTTGTGGTCGCAAAATTATTGGAAATAGGATTCCAACTCATTCACATCCCCCTTTTCTCCAGACTTGGCTCCCTCAGCCTACTACTTGTTCCCCAATTTGAAGAAATGGCTGGTGGGACAAAGATTTTATTCAAACAAGGAGGTGATTGCAGCAACTAATAGCTAGTTTGCAGACTTGGACAATTCCTATTATTCAGAAGGGATCAACAAATTAGAACAGTGTTGGACGAGTGTATAAGTCTAAAAGGAGACTATGTCGAAAAATAAGAAAGGTTTACCCCAAACACTTAAGTAGTTTTTATTTTTGCACGGACTTTTCAAATGCCCCTCTTATATGAGAAACAGCAGTGGACTGTTCATTATGCAACCAGATGGTGCCGTTTCCTGATGTTAGTACTAAAGATTTTTGTGCTCACATCAACACCTTTTGTAACGAACTGTGCTTAGATGAAGAAAGCAAGCCAAATTGTATACGTTTCATTAAGAACATTGATGTTATTTATTTCAATAAAACAAAACACATTTGGCGACAAAAATATGTATTTCCTTGGAGATGCAAGACAGATTTAAAATAACTTCATTGATTTCAGAACTAACCTCAGGAAAAAGTAGGCCTCTAGAAAGAAGTGTATAAGGTGGGAAGAATTGTGTAAAGCAACACTGTAGGTGACCGCAAATAAAATGTTGGTTATACTATGTTCGTTACTGTCAGTTATTGCCCACTGTGGTATACCTACTATTTTACTTGTATTTTGTGGTTCTTCTTTTGAGAAATATATGAGTACATAGCATACACACTGCCAGCAACAGACAACTTTTTAACATTTAACTACTTTTGAAGTGCCAAAATGTACTGTAACAAATAAAATGTTTATAAGATGCCACACTGTACAATGTACTTGCAAGTGGGACGGTTGCAATTCCTGAAATCCATCGCCCATGGCCTGCTGAGGAGCACTGCAGTCCTGGGTCCAAGGATAAACCGCTGCTCCATTATGCCACAAACAGATAAACCAGCCTGTGGGCAGGCAGGTGGGTGAGACTAGATTCGATGGGCAGGACCTGCACGTTAGTGGAAACCAAATGGCTTCAGGTTGGCAGGCCTGATCCATTACAGATACCTGCAGGAAAGGTCGCAGTTTTGGCCCATCACAGAAATCCACCTGTGTGGTCAGCTATTCATGAGCCACAGACAGCATGTTGATGGACCACGATGATCAATCATGCAACACATAACTTGTTCAAATACTCTGAGAATCAATAATAATGAGAAAAGGTAGCAACTCACTGTAAAGATGGTTGCTGAGTGGGGCAGGTGTGTAGAAAAAGACAGTCACACTCTCACAACAAATTTTCAGTCATACCTTTTGTCAGAAAATGAGAGCACACATGCACTCACACAATCACTCAGACACAACTCATGCATACGACTGGCATCTCCGGCCGCTGCATGTGCAGTCTCTGAGAATTAGATCCAAACAAACCACTCCTCGTGTCTCCCTGCCTCTCATAAGCAGCGGCTAGGCTAGCAGCAAGAAGTGGTGGCAGCACTGACTGCAATCTGCGGAGAGTGGTAGAAAGAGGAGAAGCAGTAAGTATGAGAGAGTAGGGAAGCGGCACATGTGCTCAGCTGCACCCAGCCAGTGACAATGCAAGACACCTCAGTAAAGAAATCATTTCTTTTCTCCTTGGCTACTTTCAAAAAGTGAGTAGTCTGATGGTTGTTCAAACTAGTGATTGGTTTTGAATATGTAGCAAGCTCTGGTACTGAGCTGTCAAAATGAGCCAGCAAACTGATTTGGATGTTTCATACAGTTTAAAAGATGAGACTCAAACCCTTGATTGGTGTACGGTCAGTCATTTCAACATGAAAGAGATAGAGAGTGACAATCACAAATGAAGCTGGCACCTAAGAATAGTTTGGGTGATAGTTTCACATTGTGGTGTTGCTTAAGACGGGAAATAATTAGCTCCAGAAACATTGCTCAGTAAAGAAAGGTTCCTGGTTCACAGGCAGCAAAATACCAATAATTACCATTTTACAACTAATGTGCTTTTTGGTCTTTTAATTTAGTAGTACTTAAAAAAAAGTAAGTACAACTCAGTAATTATAGTGTAGTTGATCTGAATGAGTACTTGAGAGAAATTTGAATCTCTATGTGTTTATCTCTAAACAGAAAACTTGCTGTTAAAGATTTAACTGTGCTGACTGATTAATTCCTATTTGGGAAAAGAAAATTTGGGCAAAGAAATAACGCAACAGGATGAGGGGTATTTGGCACTATTGAAAGTGATTTTTTACACATTGTCAAAGAGGAAGACAGGACTACAAAAGTTGAAGATGTCAAAGAGGAGTCTCGGGAGGTACTTTGGACACGACAAAAGAAAATATTATCCATAATGCCCATCTGTTTCAGTTCATGTAAGTGTCTAAAAGATAAGATGAAGGAATCAATCACCTTTGCATAAACTGTACCCTTCATTTCAAGGATCCAAAAATAGGAGTAAATACAAATGGCATTGACGGAACTTCACCAGTTGTTAAAAGATATTTACAAGGACCAAGTTAGTGCAAATAGTTATTTGACCCATTTATTTGATTATATACTGAAACGACTATGTAAAGACAAAATACACTTACTTACATATTTTATGAACTTTTGCAATTGCTGTAAGGATATGACTGACTGAAAATATCATGATATTAATGGGTATATTATGGTCCCTTTTCAGAGATACAGTGTACAAACAATTTACTGAGATTATAGAACGGATAATATTGTGTACAAAATCCCTCACTCTGATCACTAAAATAATATTTGCTCTATAAAAAATATTGTTTGCCATAAGACGGGTCTGGAAGTTCACTGCCATGTAAAATCCCTCCTTACAAATTGCTATCTACTACACAATTATTGCAATGCTTAAGGAAGTGGCTATCCAAAGTGGCTATACAACAGTTTAACAAACACTATGTATGCAAAATAGCCATGAAATAAACATGTCACCTCTGAAAATTGGTCTTCTTTAATCATTAAGACAAAAACAACATACTACCTAAAACAGTACATAATAAGGAAAGGACCTTCCCAATATTTTGTTTAGGTCAGTTAACTATTATCTTGCATCACTTATGCAGAAAACAAAATTGATAAAGGGGTCAAACTGCTGTTACAGACAGATGACAAACATTTCCTGAAAACGAGGATTAACAAACAAATAACCATGTATCCTCAACAACCAAGGAGAAAGAACTGCTCTCCTCTTTATTACAAAAATGAATAATGCATTATCAAAACTGACATAAAATCATCGAGATATTATATAAATTTATAACAAACACTGAGAGATTCAAAACGCAATCATAAGTTGAATCTTTGTGTTTAGCCTCAAGGTGGTACAATAATTTCAAAGGGATGTTCAAGTATTAGGACAAACTCTAGAATAAGTCTACAGTAGCTACAACATCTGTTTCACAAATGATATTCAGGGATTCAAGAAAAGAGCTTGATTTTAAACCGGAAGGCAGCTGTATATATAGGCAATATTTCTTTTGCCACAGAACTAAATCAAATGGACAAAGCATATGCTGAAAATGATTACAACCAACACCATAAAATCATGAAGAGACAGACTTCAAAACAATTTTCAGATGCATTTAATAGGCGTTCATGTGACAAAAACTAGAAAACTACAGACAATACAATGAGAAAGTATTTTAACATCATGCCAAAATTATTAGTTCATTCAGATTTGCCAAAAGCACATAATCAGGATATAAAGTTTATCACAATTTCACTAATTAAGAACAAATTATGACTCCAAAAACTGATAATACAAGCCATCAACATACCTGTAATATTCTTCACAGTCCAAAAATCCATTGACAGAAGCAACACTATCGTCACAAAACTCGCTATGAAACTAGTACTGAACAGGCCACATAACATGTACACTAGCAGCGCTGATACTCTAAAGGATAAATGGAAAAATGTGACATATGGGTGCCTGTAAAATGACAGCTTTTTTAGTACACCACAAGCAATTATGAAAATGAGAAATCAACTGGTTAATAGAAATACTTGTCTTACACTATTTTCTTAGAGTTTATTTCCTCCTCTTCGCCAAACGCCAGCGTGTCATCGTCTAAAAGTGGCGCCTGAAATAATATCGAATAAAATATTAAGTTAAGAGAATCGGAATCGATGTGTAGAGCAAGTTACCAAATTTAAAAGAATTAATGTGAATTAGAAACAATTTTTTAAATAGCAATAAGGATTCCAAACTAGAACTTGGCCTTTTCTGAGGTTCGTCACGGTATGAGCGAATTAATAGACATATGAAGATTTGCAGTGTACTTGAGGCTCTACCTAGCTGCTAGATGATACACTGACAAGTGCGAACGATCCAAGTTCGATTCCAAGCCGCTACGCCTGTTTCAATTAAGATTCCACAGCAGGGTACACTTCATTCAACAATAATGTTCTGAGTAAAATACACTACCGGTACCTCCTCCCTAGTTTCCAAAAATGCTTTTAGTTTCTTAGATTAATGCACGACAAATAATAAAGATTTATGAAGAGTTAAGTTAAGCATTAGTGCAAGCTGACGTATTATAAAGAATCTTCCAAAAAGTCTCGTCTTATATACTCAAGTGGTTCAACGCTTAACAGGATGCGTAACTCTCAGACTTTTGAAACAGCGTCATCTCAACAATGAAACGTCAACAATTTACGTTTCATGATCGAATTGCATATTTACTTTCATTATACCGTAATGTAAACATAAGGACAACTCACCGAAGCAGACGCCATTTTTCGCTGTTTTGACTGAAACTACCATGTGTCAGTCATAGCTCTGCCACTGACGCGTATCAACAGCTGGCAAATCAAAGATATCGTTTAAGGACTCTCCATGTCAAACTAAACTGGGAAAGACAATATATTCCAACATTTGGCAGACAAACAAGGTTCTGAAATAAGAGTGTGGCTGACTAGTATGATTCGTACCACTAACCCTAAGAAAATTCTTTAATATACGTATAAAAGATTACACTATTGCGGCTTACTCATGCATAACTGACATGGGAAAAGCAGGAGTTGTTACACATATTAAGGCAGAACGCAACTTCAAAAACATTAACATAAAAAGATTTTGTCGTGATCTGCACAATGAAGTGTGTGCTTGTGAACTAATACTGAAAAATAATTGACTTTTAGTTGTATCAGTATATTGAGCACTACTGGGAAATCTTGAACTGTTTATGAGGAATCTGGATTCCTTACTGTGGTATCTGTCAGAGAACAGCAAGTAATTATTAGGCTGTGGTTACTTCACTGTAGATTTTCTAAAGTATTGTGATAATATAGCTGGTGAACTAAATAGAAACCTAGTCCCAACAGGGAATCATATAGCGCCTGTAGAAAAAAAGTGTTCCCAGACTGTTACCTGAAATGCTCCTCCTTGATACTGACAAGACGGAGATTGAGTTAATAATTAAATCACTAAAGACCAAGTACTCTCATGGATATGACGGGGTATCTAGCAGAATACTGAAGAATTGTTCTACGTATGTTAGCCCAGTACTTAGCCATATCTGTAACTTTTCCTTTAGGAGTGGTCGGTTTCCTGACCGATTAAAGTACTCGGTAGTGAAGCCACTTTATAAAAAGGGAGACAGGGATAATGTTGACAATTATAGACCTATTTCTATGCCATCGGTCTTTGCTAAAGTTATCGAGAAGGTCGTATATACACAGTTACTGGAGCATTTAAATTCACATAATTTGCTGTCAAATGTACAGTTTGGTTTTAGAAATGGTTTAACAACTGAAAATGCTATATTCTCTTTTCTCTGTGAGGTTTTGAACGGATTAAATAAAAGGTTACGAACGCTAGGCGTTTTCTTTGATTTAACGAAGGCTTTTGACTGTGTTGACCACAAAATATTACTGCAGAAGTTAGATCATTATGGAGTAAGGGGAGTAGCTTACAACTGGTTCGCCTCTTGCTTTAAGAACAGAAAGCAGAAGGTAATTCTCCGCAATATTGAGGGTGGTAGTGATGTTCAGTCCCAATGGGGCACTGTTAATTGGTGCATTCCCCAAGGGTCGGTGCTGGGGCCACTGCTTTTTCTTGTTTATATATATGATATGCCTTCTAGTATTACAGGTGATTCAAAAATATTTCTGTTTGCTGATGACACCAGCTTGGTAGTGAAGAATCTCGTGTGTAATATTGAAACATTATCAAATAATGTAGTTCATGAAATAAGTTCGTGGGTTGTGGAAAATAATTTGATGCTAAATCATAGTAAGACTCAGTTTTTACAGTGTCTAACTCACAATTCAACAAGAACCGATATTTTGATTAGACAGAATGGGCATATTATAAGCGAGACGGAACAGTTCAAGTTCCTAGGCGTTCGGATAGATAGTAAGCTGTTGTGGAAAGCCCATGTCCAGGATCTTGTTCGGAAACTAAATGCTGCTTTATTTACCATTAGAACAGTTTCTGAAATAAGTGACACTTCAACACGAAAAGTAGTCTACTGCGCATATTTTCATACGCTTATGTCGTATGGTATTATTTTTTGGGGTAATTCTTCTGATTCAAAAAGGGTATTTTTGGCTCAAAAACGGGCTTTTCGAGCTATATGTGGTGTAAGTTCGAGAACCTCTTGTCGACCTCTATTCAATAGTCTGGGAATTCTGACATTGCCCTCACAGTATATATTTTCTTTAATGTCGTTTGTTATTAGTAATGTTAACTTATTCCCAAGAGTTAGCACCTTTCACTCAATTAATACCAGGCAGAAATCAAATCTGCATGTGGAATGCACTTCCTTGACTCTTGTGCAGAAAGGAGTGCACTATTCTGCTGCATCCATTTTCAATAAGCTACCACAAGAACTCAAAAATCTTAGCAGTAGCCCAAACAATTTTTAAGTCTAAACTGAAGAGCTTCCTCATGGCTCACTCCTTCTATTCTGTCGAGGAGCTCCTGGACGAGCTGAAAAATTAAGCAAATTCCAGTGTTACATTGTTGATTTTCTTTATTTAAACTTACGAATTGTCACCTGAATACGTTTCTTATATTTCATTTTATCTGTCTCTACTATCATGCTATAATTTGACTCGTTCCATGACCATGGAAACTTCTCTTTAATTTGGTCCCACAGAAGAATAAATAAATAAAATAAATAAATAAATAAGGAAAATGATGTGTAAACCCCATTTGGTCCTAGAAATTGATCTCAGTAATTAACTTTCCAACACAGGTGGATAAAATACTAGGCATCTAATTGATAATATTTTGCTTTGATGAAGCTCAAAGCAGGAAAATAACTGTTTACCCAGTGACAAATGCTCTATTTAGTATTAGTTAATTAGTATAAATAATATAGTGCCTTACAATATGGATACTCCTCAAAGGAAATCAGTTAGAATAATTAATGACTCCAGGACAAATGTTTTTAAGAATACTTTACAGGATGACCTGGGATGTAATTTATAAGGAAACAAATGCTAACATAAAATTTAATCTGTTCTGTGATAAGTTTGTGTCATTTTTTAAAGAAAGCTTTCTGCATAAACTAATCAGAAAAGACACTAAACAGTCATGTAAAAAACCACTGATCGCCAGAGGGATTAGTATGTCTCATGAAAGAAAAGAGGAAATGTATCTTTTGGCATGAACAAATAGGAATCCTGCAGTAGTTGCGTACTACAGAAACTACTCAAAATTACTAAGAAAGATTACTAAAAATCAAGGAACTTGCACATAATGTTAGAAATCAGTACTTCTGGCAACAAACTTAAGGCTATATGGAATGTAGTTAAACAAATGACAGAGAATCAGCCACAGAACAAGACATCATCACTATTGAACTGGATGGAAATGCTATAAATGATGAGTTACAGGCAGGAGATGCATATCATTTCTTAAATACAGTAGAAAGCATAGGGACAAACAGTTCAGGGGCGAAATCACAGCAGTATATTAAAAATGTAACCTCCCATAAAATTCAATCATATGAATGTATCACAAACTACTTCTTCTGAAATTAGGAAAATTATACGTTCTGTCAAAAATAATAGCTCATCTGGTTTTGGTGGTGTAGCTAAGACAGTACTAAAGATCTATTCCCATGTAATAAGCCCAGTCTTATGCAAAATATGTAATACATCACTAACTCAAGGCATTTTTACAAAGAGACTGAAATATGCCGTTGTTAAACCCCTCTTTAAGAAATGTCAGAATACAGATGTCAATAACTACCAAACTTTTTTACTGCTGATATCATTCTCCAAAATTTTTGAGGAGGTGTCGTATTCTGGAACAGTTTCTCAACTTAGCAACAACAGTATCTTTAGTAAATCACAGTTTGAGTTTCAGAAAGGTTGCTCTACTGAGAATGCCATTTACAGGTTCACTCAAAATATTTTACAAGTGTTAAATAATAAAACAACGCCAGCTGGTAAATTGTGAGACCTCTAAGGTATTTGACAGTGTTAATCACAGTATTCTCATAGATAAAGTAACATCTTATAAGACTGATGATATTGACAACCAATCTATAACGTCATATCTAATCAAAAGAATGCAAAAAATTCTACTTAATAATTCACTCAGTACAGCCTAGGAACATAATTCTGTCTAGGGAGAAATCAGGTATGTGTTTCACTAAGTTTCAATGTTAGGTCCACTACCATTCCTTCATACATGCAGCCTATCATCTGTCTAATGTACAGCAACCAGGCTTGTATTGTAATCAATCCAAACATTTACACAGAAAGAGAAGGAATTGCAAGAAAAAGTTCTTAAAAGAATCATTGACTGCTTTTCTGCAAATGGTCTTACCATAAATTTTAAAAAAGACACAACATATTCAGTTCTGCACATCTACGGGTATTACATGAATAATAAATAGGGTGGAAACTTCAGAATGCTTAGGAATCCATACTGATGAGAATTTAAATTGGAAAAAATCTTGGGGAGAGACAAATCAGTAAGTTAAGATATTTTTCATATTTTCATTCAATAATGTGATATGGAATAATGTTTTGGGGTAACTCATCTTTAGGAAAGAAATTCCTCATTGCACAAAAACATGCTGTAAGAAAAATATGTGGTGTTCACCCATGGTCATCTTGTAGATATCTGTTTAAGGATTTGGGCATTCTGACTACTGCTTCACAGTATATTTAGTCCCTCACGAAGTTAACTGTAAAAAAATCACTTAAGTTCAAAAGTAACAATGATGTACATACTTACAATACCAAAACGAAAAATGACATTCATTACTCCACATTCAGGTTGTCTTTGACACAATAAAGGATTGCACAATGCTGCAAAAAATATCTGATCATTTACCCAGTGAAATAAAATGTCTAACAGACAGCAAAGTAAAATCTTAAAACAAACTGAGATAGATTCTCTGTGACATCTTCTAACCTATATAAGGATTACTGTTACTGCCATGTGTAAAAGGTGGTGGATAGGAATTACTAATTGACATCTGTATACCTTTTTTCTTTTAACAAAAAATAAGAAACTTGGAAATGTCCAGAAAATAACCATATGTACAAATTAAGTAACTAGTTAACTGTGAAAACAATGATGTCTTCTGTGATACAAATCATGGTTTTTCAAAAGTAAGCTCCATTACAAATACGACAAGCATTTAATATCAAAAGGGAATTAGTGGTTTGATTAATAATGGTTCTGTGGGAATAGATATGTCCCCAAGTGAAATGCAATAGGTACTCTTCAGAATCTGCAAACGATGACTTATAACTGTTCTTTGATATTGTTGTTGTTCTGAGTTGTTTTCTGTTGATAATAATGTCGAGATAAATCACATTTATTAGACTTAAATGATTTGGAACTTGCAGAGGTAGACTATATATTAGAAAAGGAAGACAGAAGAGCGAAACAACACAAAAGAAAAGGGCGTGGGTCCGAAAAGTGTCATTATGTGGTACAGAAGGGGAATTTTACACACTATACCGAGTGGACAGAAAATCCTAGGAAATTCTGGTCTTACGTTAAATCAGTAAGTGGCTCGAAACAGCATATTCAGACACTCTGGGATGATAATGGCATTGAAACAGAGGATGACATGCATAAAGCTGAAATACTAAACACCTGTTTCCAAAGCTGTTTCACAGAGGAAGACCGCACTGCAGTTCCTTCTCTAAATCCTCGCACAAACGAAAAAGTCGCTGACATCGAAATAAGTGTCCAAGGAATATAAAAGCAACTGAAATCACTCAACAGAGGAAAGTCCACTGGACCTGACGGGATACCAGTTCGATTCTACACAGAGTACGCGAAATAACTTGCCCTCCTTCTAACAGCAATGTACCGCAAGTCTCTAGAAGAATGGAAGGTTCCAAATGATTGGAAAAGAGCACAGGTAGTTCCAATTTTCAAGAAGGGTTGTCGAGCAAATGTGCAAAACTATAAGCCTATATCTCTGACATCGATCTGTTGTAGAATTTTAGAACATGTTTTTTGTCCATGTATCATGTTATTTCTGGAAACCCAGAATCTACAATGTAGGAATCAACATGGATACCGGAAACAGCGATCGTTTAAGACCCAACTCGCTTTATTTGTTCATGAGACCCAGAAAATATTAGATACAGGCTCCCAGGTAGATGCCATTTTCCTTGACTTCCGGAAGGCGTTCGATACAGTTCCGCACTGTCGCCTGATAAACAAAGTAAGAGCCTACGGAATATCAAACCAGTAGTGTGGCTGGATTGATGAGCTTTTAGCAAACAGAACACAGCATGTTGTTCTCAATGGAGAGACGTCTACTGATGTTAAAGTAACCTCTGGCGTGCCACAGGGCAGTGTTATGGGACCATTGCTTTTCACAATATATAAAAATGACCTAGTAGATAGTGTCGGAAGTTCCATGCGGTTTTCCGCAGACGATGCTGTAGTATACAGAGAAGTTGCAGCATTAGAAAATTGCAGCGAAATGCAGGAACATCTGCAGCGGATAGGCACTTGGTGCAGGGAGTGGCAACTGACCCTTCACTTAGACAAATGTAATGTATTTCGAATACATAGAAAGAAGGATCCTTTATTGTATGATTATATGATAGCGGAACAAACACAGGTAGCAGTTACTCCTGTAAAATATCTGGGAGTATGTGTATGGAACGATTTGAAGTGGAATAATCATATAAAATTAATTGTTAGTAAGACGGGTACCAGGTTGAGATTCATTAGAAGAGTCCTTAGAAAATGTAGACCATCAACAAAGGAGGTGGCTTACAAAACACTCGTTTGACCTATACTTGCTCATCAGTGAGGGGTCCGTACCAGATCGGGTTGACAGAGGAGATAGACAAGATCCAAAGAAGAGCAGCGCATTTCGTCACAGGGTTATTTGGTAAGCGTGATAGCGTTACGGAGATGTTTAGCAAACTCAAGTGGCAGACTCTGCACGAGAGGCGCTCTGCATCGCGGTGAAGCTTGCTGTCCAGGTTTAGAGAGGGTGCGTTTCTGGATGAGGTATCGAATATATTGCTTCCCCCTACTTATACCTCCCGGGGAGATAACGAATGTAAAGTTGGAGAGATTCGAGCTCGCACGGAGGCTTTCTGGCAGTCGTTCTTCCCACAAATGATACGTGACTGGAACAGGAAGGGGAGGTAATGGCAGTAGTACTCCACCACGCACTGTCGGGTGGCTTGCCGAGTGTAAATGCAGATGTAAATGTAGACATACAAGGAACTCAAGGAAGAGGAATCTGAATTTTACAAGTGTTTTAGAAATTACTCCAAGAGTTACTAAAAGGAAGGCAGTGTTATGAGCTGCCATCACAGTCTGTGAAAAATTGGTCTGTTTAAGATTATGTGTAATTGCCTGTTCAGTGCAAGTTTTTGTGTAATAGTCATATCTCTCAATACATTTTCCTTCAAAATTTGTAGGTTTTCTTGACATCTTGCATTTGGCTTTTGAGAGTTAAAGTGGCTTATTTTTACTGAGGTTAGCCAGAGAAAGCACATAAATATTGACCAGTGATGCTTGCAAAACTGAGAGCTACTTAACAATAAGTATGCCTGCCACAAATACATATTTAAGCAAACAACTGTAATACATGACTTGATGCATTCTTCATGAGACAGCATTTTGTCACTGTCACAGTGTCTAAATGTTTCAGTCTATTTCTTCATGAAACATTACAAGTGCCTGACAATATACAAATAATCAATCTGATTCTACCCACAGCACATTTCTCACTTCAAATTGCAGTCACATTACAATCGATGTCATTGTAAAATATTGAAAATGGTACTGGTATGTATAAGTATCCACTTTGCAAATGTAATAGATTTAGCAAATAATTCAGTACACTTGTGTCATACAACTGAGACTGCTGCCTCACTGCTTCAATTAATCTTTTATCATTGATTATAAAATTATAAATTTTAACAAAAGAAATAACGAAACAAAAAAATTTATAACTAATAACAAAAATAAGGAATATCAGACAGCTGATATCAACCACAACAAAACGAAATGTGGAGATGTGTACATGGCTGTGTATTGGAAGGAAATGAGCTTGCACTCATGAGATCAACAATGGACAGATGATGTCTGCCATCAAAACTTTCTTCCTGAGAAACCTTGATGGTGCCTTGATGTGAGATGATGGAACAAACAGCTGGTGTGAATGCCGCCATTTGAAATGCATTTCAGGAGGTTTTGATGGGACATGACGTAATGTGAGTAACTGCCAGCGTACATTGACCTTGAGTCTAAAATACTTCACGAGCAGAAAGTACAGTCGCTTTTTGTGTTATTTTTCAGAGTCAGGGAAGACACAGCGAAATTGTCACTTACGATTGGCGATGAGATCCAGCAGTTACAATAAGAGATTAAAGTTGTGGAAGTTTCTATGCCAAGGAGTGGCGACAGCTCAGGTACAGTGAAGTTAGCTGCTCTGGCAATATCTTCAGTGCCATGAATGCATCCACACTTTGATGCTGTTTGCCAGCCATCTCATCAGTGTTACCCACGCTGTGGTTACGGTTGAGAGCCCTGCCGTTTGCGTCTGTGCAACCTGAGATTTGGTTCACGAGTTTAGATAGTATTTTCGCCCAGCAGGAGATCACAGAAGACCAGGAGCAATTTACATTGGCAGTTGTAATTTGCACCAGAAAGGAAACTCCATAGTTAAGGATATTATTCTGCAGCCTCCACACTGACTAACTCGCCACGTACTTAAGACAGTGTTAATCATTCATTGCACCAAGTCACCCAGGCAAGAGCTTAAGAAATGATGTATCATGAGCGAAGTTGTGACAGAATCGCACAGGAGCCCAGAGACGCTTACGAGCTATAGTGGAAATTAGTGTGGTCTCTGAAGAGTTGCTACAGCACATCTGGCAACAACAACTGCCTCCACAGGTGAAGTTAACCCTGATAACACATGAGGGGCAATCCTTCGATAAATCGTTGCCAGCAGCTGCTCATGCACACAGCACATTAAACTCAGCAGTTCTAGCAGCTGTAGCAGTGGCAGAGACTATTGTTGAATATTATAGTCAGGCATCAGAGGCATGAGAAGTACAGATACATTGTTGTGCAGCAGAATTATTTTGGCGAATGCTGAATGGGGTCGGATATCATCAAGATTTACAAATCACGCAGGAAAAGATGGCCAACAGATTGCAGGCAACAGAGCTTTAGATGGGTTCAGATAGATGGGCATGGACACAATTGTTCTACTTATCTGTCAGCTCAGAACCACACAAATTCAACATGCCACACTGATCATCTGTTGGTATCATAGACAGTTTGGGCCACAGGCTACGAATTGCACGAGGCTGTGTGATTACCCAAATGGCAACTGTAGTCCACAATAGGCACCATACAGTGTGGCACCTCCAGGCAGCGCCAACGGAATATGTCACGCCGACTAGCAGTAGTTCCCATACCACAGTGCAATATTAATGTTCATTTGTTGACTGCAGAACCAGCTGTCCGTGCAAAATCACAGTGGCTCGTCAAGAAAGGCGTCGGAACATTGCACTGCCATGCACGTTGCCGATAGACAATCTGGGTTAGTATTTCTGGTAGACACTGGTTTGGAAGTCAGCAGTCTGTCGACCACGTCCTCATATGCACAGAACATAACAGCGCTGAAGCCACTCCACCTATCAGTCCTATTAGAAATCAATAATTCTAGTATCAGGATGCTGGGTCGAAAGGAGCTGGTAATTAACATCAGTTTTGCTACTCCTTTAAAGAGGACATTTGTAGTGGCAAACATTTCCCCACCTATCTTAGGAGCAGATTTCCTTGAAAATTTGCACTGTCAGTGTTTTTGTCTAAGGCCCAGCCCATAAGTGGATCCAGCAACAACAAAATAAGTGAGGTTTTAAACAACTTTACAGATGGTAGGATATGTCGTGCCAGCAATATACATCAACAGCCTATTCTACAGATATCAACACCACAGCACAGCATAAACCACAAGAAGTTACATTACATACACACAATCCCAGGGCCACCGGTTGTGTGGTGCGTCTGTAGAATTGCACCAGATAAAGTTATGGAAATTAAAACAGTTTATGAAGAGATGTTGCATTGTGGTGTCATGCGGCATTCAGACAGTTCCTGGGCTACTCCACAACATTTTGTCAGGAGGAAAGATGGTGCATGGAGTCCTTGCAGGGATTACTAGGGATTAAATGCCAAGACCATTCCAGACAAATATCCTATTCCACCTATTCAAAAATTCACTTATGCTTTGGGAAGCACAACAGTGTTTACAATCCTGGATTGTCGCAAGACCTATAACCAGATTCCTGCAGTACATTTGGATACTCCAAGATAGCGGCGATAACGGTTTTCAGCCTTTTCGAGTTCTTGTGCTTGCCTTTCAGGTATAAAAATGCGGCTCATACCTGGTAAAGGCCCATTGACAAAGTGCTGTTGGGACTGCCATTTTTATCGAATCTGAACGACGTTTTGATGCACGCTGCTGATGCACAATCACATGTAGGCATTGGATGAAATATAGAAAAGTTACAAGACTATGGTGCGATACTGGACAAAGGCTAATGCATGGTAGGTAAAAGTGAAGTGACCCTTCTCAGTTACAGAGTTTCACGCGATGGAATCGCCCTGTTCCTGGGAAAGTTGGGCTTGTTACGAGAATTCCCACACCCAGGAATTACCGACAGCTACGAGAGCTGTTAGTCATGGTGAATTTTTATAGCCGCCATTTACCAGCAATAGTGGCTATTCAGGCACGTTTTATGATCATACTTGCTGGCTGTTACAATAAAGGCAAGCATTTACTGAAGTGGACAATGGAGATGAACCAGTTCTTCCGCACTTTGCAGAACAGTCTTGAGGAAGAACTGTCGCTCGCCCACCTTTTACCAGCCACATCATTAACTAGGTGGTTGACGCCAGTCGGACTGCACTACACCAGTTGTTTGCAGACATAACGTTTTTTTCCCAATAAAGCTACTTCAATGGCAGACAAAGTGGAGAGCCTACAATAGGGAACTGTTGGTAATTTATGAGAACGTGAAGCACTTTCATCCTCATGTCGAAGCTTGTTCAATGACGATTTTCACAGACCACAAGCAGATTGTACCCACAGTCCAGAATGCAAGCGGTAAGTGCTAACCTTGACAGTTCAGGTACATCGATTTTGCTAGCCAGTTCACAACAGATGTTCGACATATTCGAGGTGCTGAAAACATAGTGGCTGACTACCTCTCCCATGTGGGTGGTGCAGTTGCAAACCTGAACTACAAAGACCTCATCAAGACCCTAATGGCAGATCATCGGCTACATGACTTACTGACGGATCAGTCTTCAAGTTTTTGATTACAGCAGGTCGAGCTACCAACTTGTGTTGACAAGTTATGGTGTGATGTCTCTTGGCAGGCACTGTGTCCATATATCACACCACAACTTTTCAAGATATTGTTCGACAGTGTGCACAATCTGGTACACCCAGGGGCGACCACCATTGTTAAGATGATAATGGGATGTTTTGAATGGATATCAGTTAAGAAAGATAGCCAAACCTGCCATCACTGTCAATGGTGTAAAGTGGGATGTCATGTCCATGCTGAGGTTGCGCATTTTTCACGTCTACCAGCTAAATTTGGACATACCCACCTCGACACAGTGGGTCCCCTACCACCTTCTGACAGGTACAGATAATTGCTCACTTCGGTAGATAGGTGCTCAAGAAGGGTAGAGGTAACACCACTAGTGGGCACATCAGCGAAGCCAGTTGCAAATGCACCATCACACATTGGTTGGCGTGCTTTGCCTGTCCCCTGCATACTACAAAATCTAGGACAGGAAGTATACATTCAGCATGTTCAGAGAGCTGGTTGAACTGTGCCGATTCCAGCACCACCAGACCACCAGTTACCACCCAGCCAGCATACCATTGCTGGTACGCTGGAGAGGTGGCACCACATGCTGAAAGTAGCCCTTACATGCCTCCAAGAACGTTGGACTGAAGAGCTCCGTCTGGTACTGTTGCAGTTGTGGACAGTTTACGACGCTTATAGCGGCACCTCAGTGGCTGAGATAGTATACAGAGAGCTGAGAAGGATCCCTGAGGAGCCTCTCACCTCTGCACCATTGCTAGTACAGAGGATTTGGGGGTCACATGGCAAAGATTAGACAAGCACCAGCTGTGCATCATGGTTGACAAACTGTATCCTTGCACAAGGTGCTAGCAGATCGTTGGCACATCATGCTCCTCACTGATTTCGTGTGGTCGCCTCTTCAGTCCCTGTGTATGGGACCCTATAGGGTTTTGCAGCGAAGTGAACACACACTTGAGATCCTGAAAAATGGGAAGGATAGCAATGTATCAGTAGAAAGACTAAAACCAGCGTGGGTGATACCGGCTCCAGATTCAGGTGACGAGGTGAGCAACACAGGGGTCCATGTGGACAATGCTTCCACAATGACGGAGCCAGCAGACGACAGACCTAGCCCTCAGCGACTCACACCTGTCTCAGAAGTGATCACTCCACTTACCAAGTCATCACAGCCGAAGATGGTTTGCACAAGAGCTGGCAGAGTTGTCAATTTCTAGTACCTCTATAATCCTGGTGCTCTCCACTTTAGAGGTAGGTATGTGTGGGAATAAGTATCTCCCCAAGTGAAGTGCAATAGATACTCTTTGGAATGTGCAAAAAGTGAATTATAATTGTTCTTTGATTGTGTTGTTGTTCTGAGTTGCTTTCTGTTGATCATAAAGTCATGATATCTTATGTGTGGCTACTGTAATTTACCTACAGCTATAATGCCTTACGAACTCATAAAACATTTTGTTAGAACATACTGTAAAGTCTTTTTCAACAAACTAAAAACACTATGCTGTTTGGAGCCTACACTAAGAAATCTTTTCTCAGAAGCAGAAGACAGATCGAATCGAATATAGATCATGCACACACAAGCATGTGACAATACTCTTCAGACATTACCACACACAGCATTTTTTATTCACAGCATAACACGTATGAATCCATGTTTCGTCTGTTGTCGTAACAGATATCCCTTTCTGGCTACGATTCACTGGAGTTCCAAAGAGCTGCTGATTTTTAGCATATCAAACTTATAAATTAAAGGAGAATCAGCAAGTTCAGTATAAAGTTATTTGTTTACTATTCTGTAAAGTACTGTAGTAGGCATAAGTTATTTGCTTAATGTTCTGTAAAATGTTGCAGCAGGCGTAAATGTAGCCCCCACTGCGTCTGCTGATCTCTGACTAGGTACGAGGCAGTTACTATTCGCCGTGACTCCTGTCAAAAGATTAGAAGTTGCTGTGAATGGGTGTGTTGGGAGGGCTACCAAGAGTTGTGTACAAGAGGTATCAAAGGTATGTCAAGTACAATCCTATCCTGTGGCCACAGTCTCTCCTTCAGGAAATAAAGGCCCCATATTAACCGTCCACCTTACTGTGAGTGGCGTCTCAGAGGTGGGTCTGGATGTCCTGTACAGGAGAGACAGACATCAGATAGAACTCAAAATATTGCACTCGCGCAACTAACCATCAGGTTAGAGGTGCTGTCTTCCCCTACAACCGAAACTGAGCCAGTGAGACTCGCTTCATCTGTTGGGAAACCTGCTGTGTGCTGTGTCAATAGCTAGTGAAGACAAAGGGATATGGGTCTATTAATCGTCAGCAGTTAAAATGTATGGCGAATAATGGTATCCTGTATGGAAATGTCAGCAGGGATGGGAAGGAACATCAAATGCACTCAATTTGTGTGTCTAGAAAACAAACCCATTCAACTTATTGAAGATGCTATTCCGGCAGCCATTGAGGGAACAGCGTAAAACCAGCTACAGATTTTGGCGGACGTTGGAACAAACAATACCTGTCGTCAGGGCTCTGGGGTCATAACTTGGATCAATCCAGCGATTAACGGAGAGGGGTGAGAATATGCCAGCCTTTCTCAAGGAGTTCAAACGAAGCTCACAATCTGCAGCATTGTCCTCAGACCAGATCGTGGGCTTCTGGGGCTGAGTCGAATGGAAGGCTTCAACCGGAGCATCTAAAAGTTCGGTGACAAACTGGACTGTGACTTCCTAGACTTGCACCATAGGTTTGACAGTTTTAGGATCCACCTAAATGATTCAGGTGTGCGCTGCATATGAAGTAGCTGGCTTTTTTATTTTATTTTTTTTAAGAACAGGCTACTCTCCACCAAATCCATATAACGATACCTGTAAGAAACCCTATAAATATCAGTGTAAGTTCCATATAAATACCTACTGCGGGTGAGACAATTAAAATCCTATTGGTTAACTGCCGATGCATTCACAAGAAAGTGCGAGAGTTTAAAACGCTCCTAAAAAGCACTGAAGCTCACATAACACTAGGCACATCATTAAGTTGACAGCAATGAGATCGTTGGGGAAAAATTAAGCAAATATCGAAAGGATAGGGAAATGGATAACGAAGGTGATGCATTTGTCACAGTGGACAAGAAACTCAAATCCACTGATATAGAAACTGAAGCTACATGAGAGACCATTTTGGTAAGATTCAATACCAGGTGTGGGCATAACGTTATAACTGAGTCCTACTGACAACCAGACTCACCTCCTGATGTAAACAAAAACTTTAGAGATCTCAGTTCGCTTGTACAGAAGTTCCCTAATCATACTGTAATCGTTGGAGGAGACCCGCCAATATATACGCTGGTTCGCTAGAAAAGTACAGGCGCCAAAGGGTAGGGCTATAACGTCACCGTAGACGAATCATGGAGCACGGCGGATACAGCGCACCCTGCAGGAGAAATAGGCCAGGGTCTTCATATGCGCGACACGGGAAAAGCGTGGCCGCATACCACGGTGCAGCGCGCACCACGCGATCAGTTTGTTGGTAACGAGTTTAAAGCCTAGTTTACACGACGACATTGGGTTGCGCCACTCGTAGTGTGGAACGAGTTGCACGCAGATGGTTTCATATTTGACTGTAGACGCAGCGAAACCTGTATACACTTCAGTTTCGTCGTTTTGAGGTTCCTGAACCGTGTCTGAAATGGAAGTTTTGGCAGCTGCATATCGCACGAGTTGTGATGGAGTTAAATCTTGTTGCGTGGAATCGCTGCATAAGGAAAAAAAAAAATAAGAAATGTGTTTCGATTCGTGACTTTATGAAGAAAAGACCTCAGATCGATTGCTCAGCATCCTTGCTGAAATAATTTGTAATGGAAGACCGAAGAAATTCTTTTAATTATCCTAGAATGTTACCAGAACTCTTAACGTTTCTTTTAAATAGAGTTAATTATGCGATAAGGAATAAAGATATTCTAATGCAAGAAGCACTGTCGCCAGAACTGAAATTACATATCACATTGCATGCATTACAATCGAGAACACTCAGTATGCTATAAGATGCGGTTTTAGTTGGTGATGACGCTTTTTCATTAACACCAATAGTCATTAACAGTAATAATTATTAACATTAATAGCAGTAATTATTCGAAGCAGGCCGAATTAAGAAGATAATGGTTTTCAAACTACTCTCTTGAAGATAGACCTGTACAGTGGCAATATTTCAAAATTCAAACATGTGTGAATGGGGCGCACTTCTGCGACGTTTTAAATAGATGAATATTCAATAAAGAATGTAGCTTCTTGATTTGTGTAGTCTTCCATTATGTCAACAATATTCCATAAGAAATAGAGTCGGCCAACTCGAATGATGGGATTTTAGTCTTTTAAACAAGAGCATTTCTACTGCTAGAATTACATTTGCTTGTTTTTTCTTAATTCAGTTGTATATGTGCTCCTAATTCAATAAATATTGCCCTGCAGGTCAGATATTGTCAAACTATCTACGTTCTAATCGCACATGATGGCCTCAGAAGTAGCAATATGTTGCTTATTTTTGAAATCAGCACCACCGAAATCCCACAGACACCTATGCAAAGCATAGATATCCAAAAAGCCAACATGATTCTCCGTTCCTGACTTCATATTTCAGCTTGTATACACTCTACGAACACACATAACCTCAAAACTCAAGCAACTAGTGTCGCCAAAGTTGGAACATGCTGAAAGTGTTTAGTTTCACGGACGAGTTGCACAAACGCGCTGCACGCATGCGCAGTGGCTGGTAGCACAGTTGCCTGCAACCTAGTGTCGTCATGTAAACTAGGCTTAAGAGTGTGGACTCCGATTCCTGGTCTGTGTTGACTCGGATGCGTTCGTCTGCTGCCGACGATGCCTTAGTAACGTCAGCACTGGTTCCCATGCCTTGCTGAGGTGAAATCCCGTATCTCTGTCAACCATGTCATTACTTATACGTATTTCGACTGCTTCTGTAACGATACGGTCCGAGTAGATGGTAGCAGACGAAATGATCTTTTTCTCTCCTTATATCATGCTATATCTGGTGCCAAGACAGTGTTCAGCAACTGCAGACTTTTCTGGTTGACCCTGCATGGTGTGACGCCTTGTGCAGCGCATCTATCCTTAACAGCGCGACACATCTGGTCAATGTAAGATTCCCCTCTCTGGCACGTGATTTTATATATGCCTGATCACTTTAGACCAAGGTTGTCTTTAACAGAAACCGGCGTCGTTTGAACTCACGATGGAAGGTAGAAGACACATTTTATTTGATGTTTCTTCAACAAGCTGCTGATTTTAAAGGACACACCACCAACATAGGGTTCAAAAACCATCCGCATGGAGTTCTCTGTTTCTTGAGGCTGTTGTTGAGGTTTGTTGCATGCAGGTCAAAAGGAATAAGGAATCTGTTTTTTTTTTGTGCAAAAACAGAACGAAGATGGCTAACCTCTACTGATAAGCTCCCTGCATCTCAGATAACTGCAGCTCTATGAACGGAAGTTCATAATACACTACTGCACTGAAATGGCTGATGACAGCTCGTAGCTCGTTGATATAGGCCAGTGTGAGTTGGTTTACGAAACCCACTATGACTCAGGGAACTGTCTTCTTTTCTGCAGGCCAAGACATCTAAGAACAGGAGGTCTCCATTTTTCTCCACTTCCACAGTGAAGCAAGTACCTGGATGTAACACTTAGTAGGGATATGAAATGGAATTATCATATAGGCTGTCATGGCTGAAGCAGGTGGTAGATTTCGGTTTGTTAGCAGAATACTGGGGAAATGCAATCAATCTACAAAGGAGATTGCTTACAGATAATTCATGCGGTATATTCTACAATATTGCTCAAGTGTGTGGGACCTGTAGCAAATAGCAGTAAAGAGGATATTGAATGTACACAGAGGAGGGCACTATGAAATGTCACAGGTTTGTTTGGTCCATGGGAAAGTGTCACGGATACGCTGAAGAAATTGAACTCACAGACTCTTGAACATAGACGTAAAGTATTTTATGTGTTCCGGTGTAACATCAAGCGCAGGCATGTCGGCCTGAAACGTTGCAGCAGATAAGGCTGTGAGACAACGTCAGCCAATAGTACATCGACTAGGACCGCATCACGACAGGAGCAGCCCCTACACGAAGAGAATACAAAGCCCCTGTCACAGGACGCGTGTAAATCGCACACCTTTGCACCAGTGCCCCAAGCGTGCATATCAGTAACTACATGCTGAGTCATGTAGACCTATTACACCATCCACGCGGGATATACCTGGCGCACATGCGCAGTAGACGGTAATAACGCGCGAAACGCAAATAGAACAGTCTGCTCTCTTGTAAAGTCGTTCGTTGTACCGTGGAAACACAAGGGTGACCGTGTGACATATTGAAACGTCCGCAGCTCGTGGTTGTACGGTAGCGCTCTCGCTTCCCACGCCCGGGTTCCCGGGTTCGAATCCCGGCGGAGTCAGGGATTTTCTCTGTCTCGTGATGACTGGGTGTGATGTCCTTAGGTTAGTTAGGTTTAAGTAGTTCTAAGTTCTAGGGGACTCATGACCATAGATGTTAAGTCCCATAGTGCTCAGAGCCATTTGAACCATTTGAACATATTGAAACATCATTCCTTCAAATTATTTATGTGAGCCCAAGGCTCCTATTTAATAAAAAATATTTTTCATTATTATTTATGAAGTAATTGTTATTCTATTATGTAGGTTACTACTATTCTGAATTACAGACTCGACAATTAGTTTTATATTACGACACTTGGTTACACAGGTACATGTATACCTAAATTTACATTCTGCACATGAAGGACCCACTAGTTTTTGGAGCTATTGCCCTGGCAGTGACAATAAACCTTCAGATTAGGGCAGAACGAGGACAAAAACGAAAAGCCAGACGTTGTTGAGTTCGACCCTGGCTGAAAGCAAGAAGCGAAGACAGAGGATTAGATTGCTTATGAAAGAAGTGAGGCCCAAAGATCCACAAGAATTTCGGAACTTCGTGAGGATGGACATGACCTTTGTCGAGAAGCTGCTATCTATGATATAACATAGAATTTTCAAGTGTGATACAGTCATGAGGGAGACTCTCACCTTCTCGAAAGTGAGATTTAAATCATATGTTTATATCTTTTGTGATTATATCAGCCTAGATCATTGATAAAATATCAGCACACTCCCTGTTAAGTTGCAGGCTGGTTGTACCATTATGCTTCCTGGTGATTGGGGAACTTTTACAAGTCTAGCTTTTAGCCACATAATTGCACAGCCCACCATTTCAAAAGTTGTTGTGGATGTATGCACTGCAATTTGCAACACTTTAAAGGACTAACACTTAAAAGTGCACTTGTGTTATTTTTCCAAGTTTGGAAAATGAAATGCACTGTGCAATATGCTACTCCAGTTTGCAGTCCTCGTCTGTCGCAGTGGGCGAAACTCCACGGACTTTCTCGCCATCACTGCCCGTTTTTCTTTTCTGGTACCGAGTGAGGTGGCGCAGTGGCTAGCACACTGGACTCGCATTCGGGAGGACAATGGTTCAATCCCGCGTCCGGCCATCCCAGTTTAGGTTTTCTGTGATTTCCCCAATTCGCTCCAGGCAAATGCCGGGATGGTTCCTTTGAAAGGGCATGGTCGACATCCTTCCCCATCCTCCAATCAGACTGATGACCTCGCTGTCTGGTCTCCTCCCCCAAACACCCAACCCCCTCTTTTCTGGCGCGCTGAAATAAAGCAAGAGATGCAATCAAATCAAACATGAACTTTCGTAATCTAAGGCATTACGATACAAGTCGAAAATCACCATGTAATGTTATATGCATATTACTCAGAAAGAAACGATTGCCAACGTAACTTATTGCGATACAGCGGGTACATACATACACCTTTCCTCCACTGTATGCCTGACTTTAGATGCTTAACGCCCCTTTGCTCTATTTCATTTCTATAAAACGAAGCAATCAAAAGAAAACTGCTGTCACAAACAGCTAGTATAAAAGAAAGTCTACTGCCAAAAAAATGTTTATTTTTGGAAACCCCCTTACTTAAGAAAATGCGGAAAATCGCCAACACGAAAATCTGAAATTAGTTACTAGCCACCCAAAAATAAGCGAATAACAAGCAGAAAGCACTGAGGTACCCCCTTTGCACATGCGCGAGTTTTCGCTATCTAGTGTGCATCTGTGGACTGACAGTAGTTTAGAACTGCTCTGTATTCTGGCGCACGGATAATGTCTATGCTAATTTTCGTAGTTTCACCCTTTCTACCGCTAGATGGCTGTCGCGCTAGACCAGTACCGCTCGCGACGGATCGTCGTGGAATACCCGCTTAAGGGCTGCTCCGCCAAGCATCGGCCACACTAGAAGATGAGCCATGAGCCAATCGATTTAGCCATGACTTGTGATTTATATTAATGGCTTGCATGTAAATTGTATACAACGAAGGACATTGATTATTTGCATGTCACCAATTGCTTGCAGCACCTCATTGTAAAAAGGCAAAGTTAAGTATTGCCAATTTATTTTACTGTGCTAAAAGCCATCAATACGATTGCCTGAATTGTTGTCTAGCTATCCGAGTAAACAGCTCCCTAGGGATCCAATATTAGACCAGTGGGCAGAATACCACACTATAAAAGCCTGCTTACAAATTTTCAAGAATCGGATTTAAATAATGACTTTAGTATTCGCAGTTTCGTGTTTTCTCGCGTAGTTCATGATGTTGCAGAATCTGCTATCTAATAACACATCTATCCATACCATCAATGATATATCTATTGCATATGGACCTATTTGTCCCCATCTTCTGGGTAGATGCTTCAATTTCGCTCATCTCAGCATCGTGTTCCTCTTGCTGCAGTTTGAGTATCATCGATGTAAGCAACTTTTAACACTTTATTTGCTCGTTCTATCACCATTCTGTCTCTAGTGTCACTTATGTTTTCTTGTTATTGCCAATAAATGAAATAACATTAATAGCAAGCTGCCACACTGCTCGTGAAGGCTTTTAGGGCGATCACTTTCGATGCCTGTGCTGTGAGGTAACAATGCACACAATGAGTACTTTAATTTTGAAAGTTTCTTTACCTAGTAATGTACATGGTTAAATTTTCAGGTGATTTGGGGATGCAGAGGGTGCGAAATTTAGCACACAAAACTATCACCTATAGCATCAACGAAATCTCTAACTTGACTGGGTTTTGAACCAAACTGAACTTAGACTTAATTCTCTTCCAGAGTTCATCAATTGTAATGATTTGCGAGTGGTGCCACACCAGTCTCTTAGCAACCGATGAGTAAATGTTTTCCAATTAGTAGGTGAGAACATCGTTTGTAATGGGGTAAGACAAAACAGCACAGCCAACAAGTGATCTTACGCTATTTTATTCAAACATAAGGTCACAGAGACCTATGTATACAGCCGCTGGACTTGACACATCTGAAATGTAATGCATACTGTCAGTATTACAGCTGTCTGAAGCATAATCGATCGTGTTTGGTACTCAATGGCACTCCATACCCTCAAGACAGACGCTGGGATCATATGTGATGATGAATGCATCGTGAGAACGTTGTGCCACACAGAGATATGTCATTTGTGATGCTGAATGTAAAATTAAAGTCATTGGATCTCGCAAGGCTATCCAAGAAGAACTTGGATAGTGAAGGTTAGGGCATTTGAAAAGAGACCAATCTCTCGGAAAAGCGTTTAGACCTGTTACTGAATCTCTCAAATGGCTCTCAAAAGCAAATGACTCAGAGTAAAACGTTATTGGCGATTTTGTTAAATATCACAGTGGCAGCAGCCTAGATAGAATATACAGAGTCAGCAGCGAAAAAGAGTATATGATGGGTATATGCTCTATAGGTTTAAACAAGAACGCAATACTGGTTGGTGATAGAGAATATGAAAGCACTGCAGGGTTATTAAACCCAATATTCCTAAAAAACTTGGAAATTCTACAAGTATTCACTGAAATGTATAGGAATGTATAGTCAAATATTACTTACGACTGTCGTATATAAGAAACCAAGTGGAATAGGAACAAAAAGCTCAAAGAATTCAAAACACAACCATGTTATTAAACCAGCATTAGAGGAAATACTTGGCAAAGGCATTATCAGTATTCACGGTAAAATATTAACAATCAGTCTCCGCAACGAATATATTACAACAATCCCAACAAAATACTAGAATTATTATAAATGCTCCTGCATCTATCACAGCTGAGAATAAGGATCATTGAAATGAAATCATTTCAGTCATTTCATAGGTTCGAGAAAGATGTGTGGTATTATTGAACAATGATTATATACACAGTAAGCCAAGAGCTCCACAAATCAGCACCGAGGACATTCCTGTGTACATACATTATAATTGGAAGTTTGGGTGGCTTACTGCAGGTAGATCTTGTAGATACGAGAAATGGTCATGGGAGAATAAACGTTTCAAATATAGTTTAATTAATGGTCACTGTTATGAACTCAACATTCTCTTGGGCCTTACCTTTGAAAACAAAGACAGGGAAGCAGGTGTACAGGTGATTCATCAACTGTTGCAGAAGGGAATCAATCACGTCCCAGACAACTTTCATACCGATCATGGTGGAGAGTTTTGTAAGAAATATTTAAAGATGACAAAGGAGTGGTATGGAATACTCCACTACTAAGAAAGTTTTCCCAAATGAAGTCAATTATTGTGGGATGTCTTAACTGAACGATAAAAGCAGGAATATGGCTGCATTTTGATCTTTGTGGGACTTATAAATGGGCTGATATTCTCAAGTAAAAGACTAATTAGTAAAACCAAACTGTACATTGAATAATAAAAATGAGACCAACTGACGCTCATGAAAATTAGCTTCTAAACACAATATACAGTCGTATTAAAATGTAGGATCTATACAAACAGAAACATAAAGCAAGTGATTTAGTACATCTTTTAAAATACAGCACTACATTCAAGAAATCATTCCTGTCAAACTAGTCAGTGGAGATATTTACAATTTTCCAAAGTGCAATGAGCGCACTCTAGAACATACATTATAAAGGACAGCAGGTGGTAGTGAAACAACTAGTAGTTTTTAATAGGAAGAATTGCAGAGGAACACGAAACCAAATGTTTTTCTCATAGACAGCATCACAAGGCATAGAGGGAGCAATGGCAGGGGTCCCTTCATAGCACAGCAGTTGGGTAAATACCAATCATTTGATATACTGCCAATTGCACAAACCTCAAACTGTGTGGTAGCATAACATACAGGATTGGAAGTGCACCAGTAGAGGTAATGATATTCTCAACAAGTTACCTTTAGACTGCACATCATCACATATAACTATCTGCACCATGAACAAAGCTGGTATGTGTGCGTGTGTGTGTGTGTGTGTGTGTGTGTGTGTGTGTGTGTGTGTGTGCAGCTTCTTCCAGGTTCTGGCACAAGTTAGAAGTCCGCCTGTGGCATGGATAGTTTCATACACTACTGGCTATTAAAACTGCTACACCACGAAGATGATGTGCTACAGACGCGAAATTTTTACCGACAGAAAGAAGATGCCACGGTATGCAAATGATTAGCTTTTCAGAGCATTCACACAAGTTTGGCGCCAGTGGCGACACCTACAATGTGCTGACATGAGGAAAGTTACCAACCAATTTCTCATACACAAACAGCAGTTGACCGGCGTTGCCTGGTGAAACGTTGTTGTGATGCCTCGTGTAAGGAGGAGAAATGCGTACCATCACGTTTCCGACTTTGATAAAGGTCGGATTGTAGCATATCGCGATTGCGGTTTATCGTATCGCGACATTGTTGCTCGCGTTGGTCGAGATCCAATGACTGTTAGCAGAATATGGAATCGGTGGGTTCAGGAGGGTAATACGGGACGCCGTGCTGGATCCCAACGGCCTCGTATCACTAGCAGTCGAGATGACAGGCATCTTATCCGCATGGCTATAACGGATCGTGCAGCCACGTCTAGATCCCTGAGTCGACAGATGGGGACGTTTGCAAAACAACAACCATCTGCACGAACAGTTCGACGACGTTTGCAGCAGCGTGGGCTATCAGCTCGGAGACCATGGCTGCGGTTACCCTTGACACTGCATCACAGACAGGAGCGCCTGCGATGGTGTACTCAACGACGAACCTGGGTGCACGAATGGCAAAACGTCATTTTTTTGGACGAATCCAGGTTCTGTTTACAGCATCATGACGGTCGCATCCGTGTTTGACGACATCACGGTGAACGCACATTGGAAGCGTGTATTCGTCATCGCCATACTGGCGTATCACCCGGCGTGATGGTATGGGGTGCCATTGGTTACACGTCTCGGTCACATCTTGTTCGCCTTGACGGCACTTTAAACAGTGGACGTTACATTTCAGATGTGTTACGACCCGTGGCTCTACTCTTCATTCGATCCTTGCGAAACCCTACATTTCAACAGGATAATGCACGACCGCATGTTGCAGGTCCTGCACGGGCCTTTCTGGTTACAGAAAATGTTCGACTGATGCCCTGGCCAGCATATTCTCCAGATCTCTCACCAATTGAAAATGTCTGGTCAATGGTGGTCGAGCAACTGGCTCGCCACAATACACCAGTCACTACTCTTGATAAACTGTGCTATGGTGTTGAAGCTGCATGGGCAGCTGTACCTGTACACGCCTTCTAAGCTCTGTTTGACTCAATGGCCAGGCGTATCAAGGCCGTTATTACGCTCAGAGGTGGTTGTTCTGGGTACTGATTTCTCAGGATCTATGCACCCAAATTGCGTGAAAATGTAATCACAAGTCAGTACTAGTATAATATATTTGTCCAATGAATACTCGTTTATCATCTGCATTTTTTTCTTGGTGTAGCACTTTTAATGGCCAGTAGTGTAGCTGTTCCATGCATTTTCCGTTGATTATGATCGTTTCATAGGACTGATGAGAGCACAGCATAATTTATGAACAGTAATCTGGTGTGAAGGGTGGGCGCTATACATCTCCAGAAAGCTATATAGTGTGTGTATCACAAAGAATCTTTGTTTTTCTTTCGTGTAGGAGGTAGTAGCTTTATCATCTTAAAGTTTGTCGTCGTAGTAAGTGATGTACAAAACTTGCGGTGAGGATGTATATGAGGTATTGGAAATACAGTGTTATTCACTAACTATTGCCATCAAGAATAACTCCGAAAGTATGATAGGAGCTAAAAAGTTTGTGGGACAAAACTTGCATGGGACAACGGGGCCATAATATGACATGGGTTTTTTGTTGCTAGATGGGGTCGCTTTGGACATATGAAGGTCAACTTTTTTTTAAAGTGGGATGCCATATTTTGGTACTTATTTTCTGATAGGAGCTATTGAGATGAACCCAGTGATGTGTAACAGTAAGGTCTTTGAAGGTCAATGAAGGTGACAAAGGTGGCATTAACTTCCATTTACAGAAGGTGTTCAAAGTTATGACCATTGGTATCAATGTAGTGCTGCAATCTTCTTATCATCGATTGAGTGGTATTCCTTATCGAATTGGCACTTATCGAAGCACATGCTCTGACAATTCTCCCTCGCATATCTTCAGGTGTAGTTGGAATGTCTTTATATACAATGGCTTTTATGAAACCCCACAAGAAAAAATCCAGAGGCGTCAAGTCAGGCGAGCGAGCCGGCCACAACGTATCTCCTCCGCGGCCAATCCAACGTTTTGGGGATTGTCTCTGCAACTCATTTCTAGCCATCAGCGAGAAATGTGCCGGACACCTGTCGTGTTGATGCCGCATTCTGTTCCTTGTTCCTAAAGGTATTTCTTCCAATAAGACCTAATGTTTCATGCAGGAATGTGGTGTATTTCCTACCATTAAGATTTCCTTCGATGAAATAGTGGCCTATAATTCTGTCCTCCAGAATCCCACACCATACATTCACTGACCACGGTTTTTGGTGTGCAACTTGCAGTAGCCACCATGTATTTTCAGTTGCCCAATAATGCATCTTATGAAAATTAACATTTCCATGGTTCATGATTGTAGCCTCGTCAGTAAACAAAATCAAATTAATAAATGTGTCATCTGTCTGAATCTGAAGTTGAGCCCATCGGCAGACTTCAATGCGACGCATACGATCCGTACCAGCTAATTCTTGGTGGAGACTGATACGGTAAGGATGATACTTATGGCGATGCCGAACACGAACATGACTCTGGCCCATGCCAGATTTCCTTGCGATTTGACACGAACTAATACAATGATCTCGAGCCACAGTGGCAAGAGTACCAGTTTCCATTTCCTCGTTAGTAACTTTCCTTTGCCGGATATGTTTCCGATGCGTTAAAGATCCAGTTGTTCTCAATTTATCATACACATGTTTAAATGTACGACGTGTAGGGTGAATATTTTGAGGATATCTTTCGGCGTATAAGTCTCTAGCTCTCACTGAATTTTGTTGGCATTCTTCGTAAATGAGATACTAGTCTTACCTTTCCTATTAGTGTTGTATTGCGAAACCATTGAATGGTGTTCATATGTCAATGACACGTTAGATAGATATGCTGCATATGGCGAATTTTTACTATTTGCCCGATATACGAGAGAGAATTGTCAGAGCATGTGCTTCGATAAGTGCCGAAGTGATAAGGAATACTACTGGTGCCACCTTTTTGACCTTCGTCGACCTTACTGTGACACATCATTGGATTCTTCTCGACAGCCGATATCAGAAAATAATTACCAACATACAGCATCCCATTAAAAAAAAAGTTGACTTTCATGAGGCGTCACCGTTAGACACCATGCTAGAGGTTGCGATAATCGATAGCCGTCCAGCACTTGCAACCTCTCTGGACTCGCTGGCGCTTGCAGCACCGCCGTATGGCACAGACAGAGACTTGCAGATCGCATCGGCGGAGTCAGATTAGAATAGCCCTCAGCTCACTAGGTTTGCAGCCTCCAGTTCACGCATGTATTATGCACATAATACCAGAATTAATGTTATCTTGTTTGTTGCATAATCCAGTTAATGTTTGTTAATGAGTCATTTGTATTCAAGAAAGATAGTTGGTGTTAGTTATGTTCCTGGAGTGCAGTAGCAGGACGAAGCTAAGTAAAAGTTATTTACTAAAGTAGTCCGGTACTAATTATTATAGAATATTCCAGATTCCTACAACCACCCTACTCGTCCTAGCCTCTATCACCCCAGTGCAACTCCCAGGGGTACCGATCGAAAAGCATCCTGCATTTTTGTAAGGTCATGACATGCTGCCATCGACCTTCACATCACTGCATATCTCTGACGCGATCTCACATAGCAACCAAAAACCAACGTCATATTATGGCCCCCGTTGTGCCATGCAACATTTTCCCACAAACTTTTCAGTTACTACCATACTTTAGTTGTTATTCTAGGTGGCAATAGTTAGTGACTCACCCTGTATATTTTCGCATGCGTAATATATCGATAAACCGCACTGGTGTAACATAATAGTGTGTTCGAATGCAGAACACTGTAACCTTAGGAACGGGTGTTCATGTTCTAACATCATTTCTCTATTTCCAAAATCTTCTTCGTGCGAACTCCAGACACTAGAAAAACACTCAGTGACTGATAAGATAGTATTTCAAACACCGTCCATCTGGAGCCCCAAGATGCATAAACCACACGTTTCTTCTTCTTACCCATCAGTTGTATCACCACAACATTGTCAAATGTTTCGGGTTCATATCTGTTATACACCAATAGGGAGTGATAACCTCCTTGTAAGCACACATCTAGAGAGATCATGTGTACTTGTCTGGGTGCCATGATTAAGACTGCTACAGCATGTCTTCGCTGAGTGGTAGTTACAATACTGGGATGAAACTGTCAGTTTGCACCAAGGGCACCAGTCGATTGTGCCAGTGTGCAACACGTATTACGCTCTTTCGAAAGCAGAATATTGGAGTGTATTGATTACCTCTTCCAGTTTCCATATTCTAAGCTACTTACAAAGATATTACGCAAGAAACCCCTATTGCGTATGATAATTTTTGGGACATGATCTTCTTCCAATACAGGCGATGAAACTTTACACAGCTCTGTGGGAGCGACTTTTATCACTCGCCACCTGCTCCAGTGAGTTAATACATGTATATTTAATGGGATCACAACATATGCTCAATGCCTACATGCAGACTGTTTTTGTTTTCGAAACATCGGAAGAAAGAGCCACGGTAATGCCTTATCGAGTTCTTTACCAGGCAATGTTAGCGAAGAGCTATTACAGTTCATGGTATGGAGCTTAAAATTTTGGCGGTATGTAGGTTATAATTTTTCTCTGTTGGATGGTACAAAATAACGAGGGGAGAGAGAGAGAGAGAGAGAGAGAGAGAGAGAGAGAGATGTTTAGCAGACAGACATGAATACGCATTAAGAGGCGCAGATGTCTTTCAGACTGCACTAGCTGTATGTAATTTGAAACGCTCTGCAATTCAGTAGCAAAATACTCGTTCTTCCTCCACTTCCTGTATGATGTGAAGTATTCCCAATTTTTCCGAGAAGAAGCTCCACCGTAACTGCTCGCATTGTCTTTTCTACTGTCTCGTGTTGTAGGTGGAAGATTCGTTTGGCGCTGGCCTTACGTATTGTGCACAGTTGGCGGACCAACGATAACATGTTCTCATTTCCAACGAGTGGTCAAAAACATTCCTGTCGCATTAACTCGCCTCAACTCATTTCGCAACAGGATGCAGAAGGTGGTAGATATAGCGCTCTCCGACTTTCGCTCAGTTCCGACGTCAACCAGAAAGAGAACATGGACAAAGATGCAGGGACGGCAGGGCAGAGACTGTGGAACAGTTACAAGAGAGATTAACTAAAGCCACGCTGGAGTTTTGCTGTATAAGGTCCTTAGCAATAGGTTCGAAAAAGATGACTCGTTTCGAGATATGAGAGTGCTACGAATATGATTCACCAGTGGCTGTAATCATTAAAAGATATCTCTATAGAATATAGGATCCATAGCAAGTGTGTGATAGAGTGGAGAGACTTGATTCCAAACCGCAGACAGCATTTCTACCACGAAGTGTAACACTATATATCTGAAAAAGACAATAAATCGCTCATAGGATTTTGCACGTTTCTTTTGACTTCAATCTAGCGTTGTATTTGTTAAGTCATTCATCATGGAGCACGTCATCTACTGTATGTGATCATTCTCAATCAGTCCTCATCCCCCCTCACCTATAACCCAGTGGATATATTGCAGAACCTCTTTTACACCGTCTACAAGGCTTAGAGATTGAAAGCGTTACAAATATTGTTTGTCAGCGTGAGAAATATCTATCCGTGGCATGAGGGAGTTGCAAATATTGGCTTAATACCACGTTCCTTTGCCGAATCACTTTCTAAATTCGGTGAGAAGGGTAATTTTATTACGAGCTTACACCGTTGGTGACGTGCACTCTCACTTTCAGTTTGTTAATACATACCCCCAGGGATCACTGTCTATATTCAACATACCGTAGTACAATGTCTTGGTATTTGTGTGTAAGACCACTTCTTTCGGAAGCAATACCACACATTGATTTATAAAGCAGTTTTTAACATGGATATCGTTAGCGATATGTGTATCCTTGTAGAACCAAGACCGCTTTTTATGTAGGGTGACAGTAACACAGTTGCTGCAATAGTGTGTTTATAGCTAGTCGCTTATAAGGCGATTACGTCTTTCTTCCTAAGACACACGGGTATCACTCGCAAGATAAACAAATGGAGCATGTCCATCCATTCCGGAATTCACGCTCTGTATGGTTTGATGCTAACAGCATTCTCTTATTGGCGATGTATTTTCTCAGCAGGCGATGTGTGGCAGATAAAATGTGATCAGAAGGCTTATGAAGTATGTGTTGGGATGTAAAATTACTGCGGTCAGTGTTCTGACATAGGCAAAGAAAATGTAGAGGGTGGCACTATGTCCTCTCCTAAGGTAAGTATGGATTTGATGCGGAAAATTGCGATTTCAAAGCGTCGATAGCCGTATGGGGGACGAAAGAATGTACATGGAAAATTATGTCAAGTCTTAAGAAGGATATAGATTTGTGTCAGTGAATAAGACCAATAAAAAGGTATTAGCATGTGGACGTAATGTGCTGTTCCAGTCTCTTCTGTACCTAAGGTCCATCACCGTTCCCTAGGGATCCCTACGTAATTCGGCGCTCTCCGATACACACGATCGAACAGCGGAGGAGTGGTACTCAAGCGTCAACTTTAGGTTACAATATCTCCGGACGTAATTAACATTTTACAATGCAACAAACGGCACTGATTACGTATTTGTTTATATGTTCAGATGTGCTAACAAAACTAACTGGGTTCCATTTAAAAAAACGTAGATTTGTGTTAAAAAACATACTTCCGTGCATTTTTTTATGGTTTGTATTAACCAATTACACTAGCCCCTCTCCTCACGTTCGGTCTGTGGAATCGATTCGTCAGTATTTGATGTGGTTTACGAAATATATCCAGCGGTAACGTTAGGTGACTCATCCTATATATATATATATATATATATATATATATATATATATATATATATATATATATATATATATAAGACCTAGTATATAGTGTCGGAAGTTCCATGTGGCTTTTCGCGGATGATGCTGTAGTATACAGAGAAGTTGCAGCATTAGAAAATTGCAGCAAAAAGCAAAATGCAGGAAGATCTGCAGCGGATAGGCACTTGGTGCAGGGAGTGGCAACTGACCCTTAACATAGACAAATGTAATGTATTGTGAATACATAGAAAGAAGTATCCCTTATTGTATGATTATGTGATAGTAGAACAAACACTGGTAGCAGTTACTTCTGTAAAATATCTGGGAGTATGCGTGCGGAATGATCTGAAGTGGAATAATCATATAAAATTAATTGTTGGTAAGGCAGGTGCCAGGTTGAGATTCATTGGGAGAGTCCTTAGAAAGTGTAGTCTACCAACAAAGGAGGTGGCTTACAAAACACTCGTTCGACCTATACTTGAGTATTGCTCATCAGTGTGGGATCCGTACCAGGTCGGGTTGACAGAGGAGATAGAGAAGATCCAAAGAAGAGCGGCGCGTTTCGTCACAGGGTTATTTGGTAAGCGTGATAGAGTTACGGAGATGTTTAGCAAACTCAAGTGTCAGACTCTGCAAGACAGGCGCTCTGCATCGCGTCGTAGCTTGCTGTCCAGGTTTCGAGAGGGTTCGTTTCTGGATGAAGTATCGAATATATTGCTTCCCCCTACTTACACCTCCCGAGGAGATCACGAATGTAAAATTAGAGAGATTCGTGCTCTCACGGACGCTTTCCGGCAGTCGTTCTTCCCGCGAACCATAAGCGACTGGAACAGGAAAGGGAGGTAATGACAGTGGCACGTAAAGTGCCCTCCGCCAACACCGTTGGGTGGCTTGCGAAGTATAAATGTAGATGTAGATGTTAATCAACACTAAGGGGGTCATTAATCAATTATCAGAACAATAGGTTAATGGTAGGGGGAGCGGTTATATACCAATCACGTTTTCCCTGAATGTGTGCAGTTCACATTAACAAAACGCCACAAGAACCGCTTTACGTTACTACTCCCACAGCATCAGGGTTACACTCAGTCGACAATATCTAACACAGCCGGCCTTCCACCATTACGTCACTTACTGTTCGCTTACAGCCCGCTTAAAAGTTAGCGACTCCCCCCTGTGCACCACCTGCACTCCAGTTACTAACAGCAGTTATATATCTCTGGCACTCGTGACGCTTGACTATCAAATTCTAGCCTAACTCGATCTGTGTGGGACAAAACTATATTCATGTTTATCCAAAGGGCTGCCGACCCCTTGCTGTGTCCATAGGCATGCTGAGGCAAATAATGCTCAAATGGGTCAACAATTCATTAAAATATCAGACATTTCTGTCTATATCCTGTACTTGATGTGTATGGCACGTCATGTAACTATCTGTGCCTACTGGAAGAGCCGGTCGTTGTGGCCGAGCGGCTCTAGGCGCTTCACTCTGACGCGCTTCAGTCTGACGGTAGCATGTTCGAATCCTGCCTCTGGCATGTGATGTCCTTAGGTTAGTTAGGTTTAAGTAGTCCTACGTTCTAGCGGACTGATGACCTCAGATGTTAAGTCCAATAGTGCTCAGAGCCATTTGAACCTACTGGAAGGCTTCAGTGTCTGTCTAGTGCGGAAGTCGACAGATTAGATAATTTATGAACTGTGACAACAGATTCTGTTATAAAATGGGTTTTGGAGGGAGACTCAATGTGTCCTAGTAGTTTTCATGACACACACAGCACCAAAAACCAAGCTCCAAGTTCCATGAATCGGTTCCCACCCCAACCTGCTGACAATGTTGGAGGGGAAAAAAAGGTTCAGACATTATCCAAACCTGCAGCAATGTCTCAAGTTGGGATTGCAGCTCAGCAGACTCACCTACATTACTGAATTCAAGCAGCACAACTCATTGAAACCAAACATTGAAAAAATATTGAAAAAAGGACTATAGGTATGTTTTGTTTGGAAAAGATTTTGTAAGTTATTGAATAACGCGGTTTTCAGGGAAACCGTACAGAATGTTAGAAACCAGCACAATATTTATTCAGACAATTCGCGGGAGTGGCGTTGTGGTGGCTCCAGAAATGTCTTCGGCCTGGAATCTAATTGACTGGTGTAGAATTATCTTCAGTGTTGAGTCCCTCTTCGATCTGAGACCCGATGACCGTCGAAGATGTGTCTGGAGACGCCTCACACTGCAGTAGGATACCAGTATGACCGTCGAGCGCCCTACGGCCCAACAACAAGAAGCGATGGTCTGCATTGCCATTTTTTTCATAACGGAACCCCTTTAATTGCCATCCCTAACATCCTTAAAGTACAGCAGTACGTCGACGATACTCTATGCCTCATTTTGTTGCCCTTCATGACAAGTCATCCTGCGCTTACATTTCGTCAAGATAATGCCCGCTCACACACGGTGAGAGTTTCTACTGCCTGTGTTCGTGTTTACTAAACCATACTTTGGCCACTAAGGTCACCAACCTCCCCCCAACTGAGAAAATTTCGAGTACTAATGGCACGGTCCTCCAATCAGCTCGGAATTTTGAGGTTTTAAGGCCAAAGTTGAACAGAATTTGCCACGATAACCCTCAGAGGAACATCTAACAACTCGTATCATTCAGTACGAAGTCGAATAACTATTTGCATTAGGATCAGAAGTGGACCAATGCATTATTGACTTGTTCAATTTGTGAAGCTGTTTCTCTTTAATAAATCACGCAATTTTTTGTGAAATTGTAAGCACTTGTTTGTCTGTACATTTGTATCACATCTACTGATTTCCATCCCACTCAGCTAATTCCTTTGTGGAGCTTTGTTTTGGTTTGGGATGTATGTGTGCAAATTAGAGTGGATGCATACTATGTATGAATGCATGCTAGTTAGACTGTGTACCTAATGTGAAGATTTTTTAAAATGCAAATGTATTATAGTGTAGTTAGTTTCCTGCAGCTGGTCTCATAAACAATGGTTGTATTCTTTTATGTTATGTCTCAAAGGCGAGCTGTAAAGTGTAAAAGGTTCATGTCTTCTGTTACAACAATAACTGTTCCAAGCTGTGGGATTTATTTTGAAAACTTACAAGTTTAAAATTGTGCTTCATCTGTGAGTCCTATTCGAAAACGTATTAAACGGTGAAATACTCCAATCTGTAAGCCTATTTTTTAAATGCTGTGCTCTGGTAAACTATTATTATACATATCGTGTAAATATTGTACATGATTTTGTATCTTGTTATCTGTGAAAGCTTATTTACTAAACAGTTAAGTGTAAAAATCTAGTAATATAGGTGAACTGTTAAATGTGATTTACCTTTTTTGGAAACAAGTGTTGTAAGTAAAATATATTCAGCTGTTTTGCTAAGTATAAAATCTGTTTTGAAAAAAATAATGCCACTTTGAAATAACTCTATTTTATTAAACTGTGGTCACTCATACTTTTTCTGCACCAGCCTGCATTTTACCCACTGTTACATCACATATAGTAGTTTTGTTATGATGAGTGGTGGCGAATAACATCGTTATTGTATGTGCAACCACAGTGGCATATATAGCCTTACTGTAGACTAGTGTGTGTGTGTGTGTGTGTGTGTGTGTGTGTGTGTGTGTGTGTGTGTGTGTGTTTAGGGGGCATTGGCAGGAGCACACATCTATACATTGTGCTTTGTGCTAGTGAAGTAGGTATACATTATACAATGTGTATGTTATGAAACACGTTAGAAAATTTACATGCATTATGTTCAATGATGCAAAAAAAGATGTTCCATCACCTACTTCATCCCCTCATGGCTCGAATTTTTTTTTACTTTCTAAAGCAACTTATGTTCTTCCTAGAATTCATGCAACTCCATGGTTTAGTAGTAAAAATGTAACTGACAGAGTTACTTTCGGAAGTTAATAACATAAATATTGAAATAAATATTAAACATGTTGAGGATTGTATAAGCATTGATTTCACAATATTGAATCATATTATGTAGAACATACGAACCAATAAAAACATTTTGAGAAATACGATAAAGTTCAAAAGTCGAATAGTGAATAGCTTTTTCCTAAAGTGAATATTTTCCCTAATTCACGCAAAGTGCTTTAAATCAATAAACATCGTATATTACACACTTTCTAAACTATCCACTGGTCTTCCTCAGGGTTCAAGCTATCCCAATAGCCAATTTCATCAAAATCGGTTCAGCAGTTTATCGTGAAAATGTAACACACAGTGTTACTTTCTCATTTTTAATATTAGTATGCATATGAAACATGTAGTAAATTTTTTGATGCAATGAAACACAGTTTTGAAGGTATAGATAATCATTTGTTAATTTGGCTTACTATTGTACAAAAGGGCGTTCAAAAAGTTATGCACAATTTTTCTTATGTTTGGTGGGAAGAGAATGAAATTTTTTGTGAACATACTTGGAACATTTAGGAATACATTGAGCCTACTCAGTGTAGCCTCCATCAGCTGTGACACATCTGGCCCAACATTCTTTCCATGATGTAAATGCACTTTGGTAAAATGTTTGGGATTTACAAACACCACCGCTTGACACAGGAAATAAGGTCTTTCTAACTATCAAATGTTTTATCACGCCGGTGGGCCTTCAGACGACCAAAGAGGTAAAAATCAGACAGAGCCAGTCCGGACTGTAGGGAGGATGAGGAACAATCTTCCAACCCATTTTCCTGATTTTTCCTCCGTCATAAGGGTTGTGTGGGGTTTGGCATTGTCATGGTGTAGTCTGACGAGTTGACCCTGAAGCTGTGGTCTGTGGGTCTTGATGGCACGTCCCAGCTTGTTCAATGACAGACAGTAACGGTCCTGGTTAATTGTGGAGTCAGGTTCCAAAAAATCAATGAAAGTGAGATCACACTGATCCCAGATGAAGGAGGCCATCACCTTTCGGCCTGCTGTTCGTGAAAGTCTTGGTTTCTTCTTCCGAGGGCATTCGCACACATTCTTCCTCGTTGTTTTAATTTCTCTTGTCAAAAACCTAGGCACCCAACGTGCACAGATTTTTCTGTAGCCTAGTGACTGTACCAGTGATACCATACTACCCAATGGCAAACGAGTCATTTCAGCAAGGTGTCGTGTCGTCACGCATCTAATTTGGATGATTTGATTAATGGTCTCCTTAGGGTACGTTTATTCACATCAGTCACTGCCGTCGATGTTCTACCGCATCTTGGATTGTCCAGTAGAGAGAAATCACCTTCTTTAAACCTCTGCAACCACCGCTGGATATGCTGCGATCCACTGTGTCCTCCCTACAAAAAGGGAGCAACTTCCTGTTTATCGATGTGTCAGAGTCATCGCCGGTCTTTAAGAGGAACTCCATCACCGACCGTTGTCGCAACCTGACATCTACTTCACGTTCCCTTATGGCTCAACTGTAAATAAAAGAAAATCCTTTTACATACTAACTTATAGCTAAATGTTCCAAGTATGTTCACAAAAAATTCAATTCTCCTCCTGCAAAAAAATAAAAGTATTAGAGACGACTGTGCAGAACTTTATGAACGCCCTTTCTGATATACCCGTACATAGTAATGTCAAATTAGCATGTAATTCTGCACCAACATCCAACAGTGACGCTGATGTATGTGCACACCACGTACTGAAGCAGAGCACGCATCAAAGTTCGTAGCGAAACTTCTTCTGAAGTGTTCTGCTTTTTAAGCACTTTAACGTCACATCAGATATTTCCACAAAATCCATACACATAAGGATGCCACGGAAGATGCTCATACGCCACCAGGTGGATGGCCGGGCTAACATACATCGGGTTTCTAATCATAGATTCCCGACAATGAATGCGTTGAGTAGTACTCCTGATGCACAGTATATTTTCATTGTTCTTTAGTAGTCCTGAACACATATTCTATGGAAGTCCAGTAACGCTGCTGGCGGTTGAGTGTTGAACATTGCATCTATTTGTTTTGTCGTGGATTCTGGTGACAAAGAGCTGGGGAAAACCCAGTAGAACCAACAGCCTACGTTCGCCACAATGGATTTTGTATGTAGGATAACTGAGCTATTTTGGATTTCCCGTGATTTTTTGAGTTCCATGCCATTTTATACAGAGAGAGAGAGAGAGAGAGAGAGAGAGAGAGAGAGAGAGAGAGAGAGACCTATGTTCGCCATCTTGGATTGTAACGCCAGAGTTGGGGGATGGGAGAATGGGGGAGAAATCTGTGGATGTTGCATGACGTCGTCAGGTATTGCCACTGATTATATCATTGGAAATTTGGCAACAATCCAACTTGAGCTGAATTCCACAGCTCCCCACAACCAACGACAGCTAAACCTCAGTCTCAAATTTCCATTGACTTTTTATTGAATGAAGCCTCAGATCCATTCTCAGTCTTGCCGCATCAATAAAAGACCTAATAAGCATCCCTTATTTTTATGCTTAGCTGATACTAGGTCTGAGATTTTCGTAAATCCCTATAGTAGACGTCAGTGCTGTGACTGCAGTTGCTTCATAGGTTTAGTTGCAGGCTTGATGAGATGTGATCTCTAAATCCTGATGTGAGATTTTGTCGATATGTCCTTTTCTTCCCAACCCCTTGCTCTCTCATTGTGTATTATGATATATACAAGCATATGTGATGGATTGTGCTCGCTTTAGCATAAATATGGAATATCTGATACCCAAAAAGCCGTAAAAAATAAGCGAAGTATGGAATCCTTTCTTATTCAGAAAGGGCGTGGCGGGTGAAAACCTTTGCATTAACCAGTAGCTAATTTACTTCTCTATCCTGATACAACTCACATAGCGCTCAGTCTCGAAATTCCACTTTGTCGACAAGCCACTGAACTCTAACCTTCCATCTTAAGCACTGAAGTCGGAACTGGATGTATTTGGGAGACTGCTGTGAATATTGTAACAGTCATCAAGAGGTAACGAAGAAAATTGTAAAGGTAAACGAATCATCAAATTTTTAAAATCATTAACGCAGACATCTAAGCCTTAATGTGAGGACAGAGTCAAAAGGAAGTTCTGTCCAGAATGTATTGTACTTTCCCTGGTTGAGGTATTGCGTACAGAGAAGACGAAGAAAAATTTATATATCCTGTGATACCTTTTACATTACTGAAATCGAAATGCCCGAATAAGAGAAACAAAAGAGATCTTGCTGAGTGACTGCTACAGGTTCTTTTTCTGAGAATCTTGAGGAAGATAAACTACACGAAAGCAGTTTATTTAAAACATGACTCGCTGCGGGCTTGTTTCCATCTTCAGGTGATCATATTCAGTTTCACCTTTACACATTCAACTTTATATTCGGTCTATATGCAAATACGTTAGTGTAAATGAAAATGGGACGGATTGAAAACAACGTGAGGCGTTCGCCCGACTGCTAGTAGCGATTCACGCACTCTGGACCTTGCGTGTATACGCACTGTGGACCTTGCGTGTATGGCTGCAGGTGCCAAGCAATGCCGAACAAATAAAACAACAGCTATTATGGAGCACGAGAGTCTGTCAACTATCGTTAACGTCAGATAAATGAGGTCATAAGGAGGCATTAACCTAGTTTAAAGCAGGTCTCAAACGAACGACAATGTACCTCGCAGACAGAAAGGTCACGCTTTGTGCTTTGTTACTGGTTTATCTGCCAGGCAGATTTGTGAGTCTAAGAAGCATGGGCGTCCGAGGACATTTATCCAGTTTTCACGTGAGAAATTCGGAGGCTTTACTTTTCAGCACGTCCTCTTATAACTGATCATAAAGTTTCAGGACGTTTACTGCCCCAGAAGCTAAATTGGATAGGAATTAAGAAAACTTATTGTATTTCAAATGGCCGACAGTGTAAGACCCCAAGAAACCCGAAAACAGAAATAAGAATGTCATGATAATTTAAAGTAGGGAATAGTGTTATCCTGACAGGTACGACAACTTTGGCAATAATATAACACCTTAAAGTTTTGATGAACACCAATTTCAATAATTACTGAGTATGTCATGATATAGAGATAGAAAGAAAGAAAGGTTATTTTTAACTATCTATCAAACATCTCAGTAATAACTGCAAATCGGTACGACGGAAGTTAAGTCCAAAGTAATATATCAGTCAGAGATAACATTTATTGTGAAAGAGAGTTGTAAAGGCGGCGAAAAGGAAATTCAGTGCGTCTACAATGCTCGATCATGGGAATGTTAGTCGCTTGCTGGCTTGCTTGCTATCAAGTCGTGAGAGAGCACCGGTTGTTATAGTACTACAAACGGAACGCTACGAGGTTGTTTCTATTCAAAAAAAAAAGTACGATTGCGTGATAGAGATGTGCGGACTTTGTTCTCAGTTATTCTGACTTGAGAACTTGAACTGAAGTGATATTCTGATAGTATACGACGAGTTAATGAACTTTAATTATTGGGTGTATTATTGTTGGGCTCAACCTTCATCAAAGTGAACAGTTACAATGAAGAAGACTGCAATACGTGATTAGCCTTGAGTAGGAAACATTAATGCGACGGGTTCGATTTCCGGCGGGGTCAGGGATTTTCTCTGCCTCGTGATGACTGGGTGTTGTGTGATGTCCTTAGGTTAGTTAGGTTTAAGTAGTTATAAGTTCTAGAGGATTGATGACCATAGATGTTAAGTCCCATAGTGCTCAGAGCCATTTGAACCATTAATACGACCACACGAAGATAATACAAATACGCCGATTGTAGAAGTTGTAATTGTCACGATCACCGAGCTGAAAAGAATCGTAATTGATCTGATCCATCGGTGTGCATGTGGTGTGATAATTATAAACTAACTGCTAAGAAGGAAAAATTAAAAATTGTTCGTCACCAATGGAAATCTCACGTGTTGGCTCCATCATTAATTGAACTGTGTGATAGTTGATGATCAAAATTAATTAACTGTGAACATTTCAATTGCAAGAGTCACTTGATGAACATTGAGCATTGAAAGGAGTGTATTGCCGAAATAATATTACGATCCACGAAAGCAAGATAGCATTATAGATTATCTCTGGATTTTCGTCGTGCCGTAGTGAACAATTCTGCGTAGCAACGTAACAACAACTACTGATACTGAACCGCAAATGAATTTTTCCTCGCTTCAGTGGTGTGAAACGACGCCGGTGATGAATGATTCACTCAATACTGCAATAACTAACTAACCGGACATAGCAAATCATCATAAAACCATAACAGACAATTAAAATCAGCAGTTCGCATCGCCGAGAAGACTGTTCGGACTCGCAAACGGACTTCCATACATTACGCGAGGAACAGTTTTCTTTAGAGATTTTCAGCTACTGTTCCACTTATCCGACAGGGACAACTATCACTGCGCGTAGTGTCTCCATTCCACCGACCGAGCTGTAGCAGTAGCGGCTCAACATCAACAGCGACAACAAAAGGGGAGAGGTGACGTCACAACAGGTATCGACTTTTGGTTAGCGGCGAGCATATTTCATAAGCTATGTGTACATTTTAGAACTATTGGTATGAATATGAATGTCAAAGTTTTGATTTCATTCTCTAAAGTTACATTCCGCTTATGATTAAATCCCTTGTATTCAAAAAGTTATCCACAATTTTCTCCTTTTGTCCATGTGCCAATAATGTCTAATTTTCATTGAAAATTAGAAGTCTCAAGCGGAAAATACGTCGTAACTGTTGATGAAAGCCTGTTGGATAGCAACAAAAATAATCAGAGAAAGTGCCAAATTATTAATCACTTACTGTGTTTCAAAATTCCGACAGGTATCGACTTGAATTAAACTTTAAAAGTCACAGTTCCGTTTTCTCAAAGTATAGCAACAGAATTAAACTTTAAAAATCACAATAATTTCCATAGAGATCGGCAATGGTAAGTCTGTCAGTTAATAATAATTGCTGGCAGCCATTGCTAGAAATGTGCGGAAGTGAGGGCCGTCTTGTCCCCCTTGCGGATGCCCATGTCAAGAGGAAAACGTCCTTGTTTGCATTGCTCTCGGGTGTCCAGCCGGGCGCAGTCCTTCATGAAACACGACTTTTCTACAGTGTACCTTGCCGTCGTCTTCAGGTGTTCCCTGTAGAATAAGTATCTTTCGCTCGCAGCGCAATCTGTGGGTCTTACCTCCGACAGTTTTGGGCTGTGCCTCTAACAGGGCTTGTTTTTACTATCAGTTCTTTGAATGCCTGCTGGTGTGCTGTTAACAAAGCAAAAACAAACGACTGTGCAGTTTTGGAGGGTAGATTTTTCCGAATGCACTATAAATTTATACCAAAGGACATCTATGAATGCTTTTGGCGACGCTATACAAACAGCGGCGTGGATTGCCTAACCTGAGGTGGCAATACAACTTCCGCCATAGGTCCGACAGTATGTTCCAGAACCCCGCGCGCGAAAATGCTATTCTTCAGGCAGTCATATTTCTAGTTCTACTGACTGCAAAGGAAAGTGATCAAGTGTTTTCGATAGCGCTTGGCCTAGCGTCCATGGGAAGAACGGGCATACTGTAACCATCCTATCATACAATGACAACATTTAAACATTACACAGGTCCTCCAGCCCAACCAAATTGAGCAAATCGGTTGGTTCTTCTCCATTAGGTGTGGTCTAGGGTGGATCTTAGGCGGCTTATAAAGGTATCATTTGTTTGTCGGCGGTTCATAAGAAAACCCTGAAAAACCATGATTTTTGGGTACAAACCGTATCAATTGTGAGTATGGTCACTTTTATAATTTCTATACACGGAAATCGTCGAAATTTTTATTGTTTTGTGTTAAGATGATCTTCTCAGGGAACCCTGAACCTTGTTTTCTGTATCATTGTCCGTTACCAAGCCTCAGAGGTTCTGAGTTACCACACTTACTCACGTAAAATATGCGCGTAATATCCGGTGTGAGGCGTAAATGTAGTTCTGACTGACATAGTGAACATATGAGAAAGATTTTAGTGTCATCACAAGGACTCTGAGATCACCAAATTTCGTTTTTAATTGTCAGTTTTTCACCAACAGAACTTTATGACGCGCTTTGTGAGCAGTTTATGGGCACTTCACTCTTGTACACGCCACGCGGAGTGACCTAGCGGTTAGAGGCGCTATGTCTTGGATTGTGCAGCCCCTCTCGCCGGAGGTTCGAGTCCTCCCTCAGGCATGGGTGTGTGTGTTGTTCTTAAAATAAGTTTAAGTAGTGTGTAAGTCTACAGACCGATGACCTCAGCAGTTTGGCCCCTTAGGAATTCACACACATTTGAACTCTTGTACAGGCTGTCTTGACTTGGAAATTATTCAATGTGTCACCTGGCTGCGTAAGCATTTAATAAAAATTATTTTGTCCCAAGAATTTCTTTGTACTTGCTAATCAAACATAACTTTTTTTGGTTACTGTGCGTGTAGCGTAAAAATGTAGAGCGTTTTTGTGTAAAGCAGTGTAAAGTAAACTTGAATTGTTTGGGAGACGATTTTGTGTTAACTTTATATCATGCATACTTATGTGTTTTTTGTATGCTACGAAGTATGTAAATGTGTCGAATTATGTAAAGAAACTGCTAAAACTCTACTGATCTACAGAATTAGATTTGTATAATCAGCACACCCTGGTGTAATGGGGAAAAGAAGGGAGCCAGCTCAAAAATGGTCCTATCACAGCACAGAACAGGCGAATATGCTCTTCTTTAAAAGAGTCCGACAGGAATGTGGGGAACCACCCTGACACTGTCCTAATTCCGGCTTCCTCGGAAAAAATTTTGGCTTGCGAACATACTCGCAATTTTTTGTGCCGAAAGAGAGTAGCAGAGAGACAGTAGCAGTGCAAGAGAGCGGAGACGGTAACAATGGGCGAGAAAGAGAGAGGCAAAAATGATGGTGGCAGGGAGAAAGTGACAGTGAAAGACAAAGGGAGATGGACGAAGACTATAGTAGCGGGAGCCAAAGAGAGAGAAGATAGTGATGGTCAGTGACAGATACTGGCAGTAAAAGAGAATACCCTAACGTTAAGGCTTCCCGGTTTTGGGGTCAGAACTCTGAGCAAACACTCCCCAAGGCCATGTGGGAATAGGAGATAATGGTGGCTTAAGAGCAGCAGACTGTAAGCGAGAAAGAAAGGTACTGTGCCAGACGAGAATATGAGTGGGACAAAGAGAACAGCAGTGGGACAGAGACACAGTGAAAATGATAAGAAAGAGCGAGGGAAGGAGATAAAGACATTGACAGTGGCAGAGACAGGCAATAAAAAAAAGTGCTAATGGGAGGAAAAGAAGACATGAGGAGAGGAACGTAATATACAGTGGGAATGAGGAGGAAATTTTGAGTGTGAAGGCTTCACTACAACTGGCGACTGGGTAAAATGATTTTCAATGTGCTAAAAGAGTGCAAATATGTTTGCAAGTCAAAATTTTTGGTGAGTAAGACGTAACGAGGACTGAGGTAGCTGTTTACCTGCTTTTCTATCAGAATCTTTCAAAGAGGAGTATATTCTCCTTTATGAGCTCCAAGGTGTGCATTTTTCACCTGGTTCAAATACTGCGTAGATACAACCCACTATTACAAATCCCAAAAAGAAAAAATAATCCACATCCATCAGAGCCCACTTTATTTATTTATTTATCGTATCCAAGACATCACCATTTTACAAAAAAAATTATATTACAATGCAAGAGAAGCAGTTATAATACAATAATACGTGGTTATAAGGTAAATTAACTACAATAATATAGAAAAGTATGTAACATATAATGATAAGCGCTAGGGATGCGAAACAGAGCGATTTTCATATCCCACGTGAAGCCCAATACACTGCAGCTTGAATGGCCTTGTCATTTGCTTCAAATAGGTCTTGAGTCGAACACGGGTTGTTTAGTTTCCTGCAGACCAGTATGTGTTGTGGGTCTTGCTGTTCTCCACACTCGCAGGGCTCGTCTGCACTGATGTGGCCCCATTTTTCCAAGTTTGCTCTGCATCTTGATACGCCTGTCCGTAGTTTATTCAGGGCTTTCCAGGTCGTATATGGGAGTTCAGAGCCAGCTGTGGGTTCTTCCCTGGGGCTATTCCCTGGTCTTCCTGGATCCACATTGTACCACAGCTCTTCTCGTCGTGCTCTAGGCGATAAAAGAGTTGCCTCAGTTGTTCGTAGGAAACTCTTCCTTGATTTAAGTCGGCGAGGTTGAAGATTGTATCCGAACATTGGATGCCTGGGATCTGTCTCCTGTTTATGTTTCTCGATTTCTGCGGCAGTCCTTCTTCTGATGTCTGGCGGGGCTATGCCCATGAGGTGGTACAGCTGCTTTGTGGGAGTTGGGCGGAGGCATCCTGTCACGATGCGTCCAGTCTCATTCAGTGCTATATTTACTTGTTCAGCGTGGGTGGAATTTTGCCAAACGGGTGCCGAGTACTCCGCAGTGGAGAAACATAAAGCTAAAGCTGACGTGCAGAGAACTGTAGGTTGCGCTCCCCATCTGCTATTTGTTAGCTTGCGGATGATGTTGTTCCTGGCACTCACTTTCATCTTTGTGGCCAAACAGTGTTCCTTGTAGGTGAGAGCACGGTCAAGTTTAATCCCAAGATATTTTGGTGTGTCGCAGTGAGATAGATGTTGTCCCTTCCAGCTTATGTTGAGTTTCCTCCTTGCTTCCTTATTACGTAGGTGAAAAGCACAGACCTGGGTTTTTGCTGGGTTTGGCTTGAGGTGGTTATTATCATAATAGTCACCCAGCTTTTCAATCGCTAAAGTTAATTTACTTTCTACCTCTTCAAAGGTTTTTCCCTGGGTGGCAACGACTGTATCGTCTGCATAGATGAAGGAGCGAGCGTCCATGCTGATCGGTTGGTCATTGGTATAAATATTATACAGCAATGGGGCGAGGACGCTACCTTGAGGTAGGCCGTTTTTCTGGGTCCGCCATCGACTCTTCTTCCACTGCAGCGTGACAAAATACCGTCTATTCTGCAACAGGCACTGGATGTATTGCGCCAGTCGGTAGTCTTTTGTGGTGTTATATATTTTTGATATTAACTTACTGTGGTTTATGATGTCGTAAGCTGCTGTAAGGTCGATAAAGGCTGCACCTGTAATTTGTTTCCGCTCGTATCCATCTTCTACGTACTGTGTAAGGTTGAGGATTTGTCCACAGCATGACCTTCCTGGGCGGAATCCTGCTTGCTCTTTAATTATATTCTTGTCTACATGTTCTGAGATGCGGTTAAGGATCATTCTTTCTAAGACTTTATAGAGCTGACAAAGCAGGGAGATAGGCCGAAAATTTTTAGTGTCTGTGGGGTTTTTTCTAGGTTTTGGTATAGCTACTATATTTGCCTTCCGCCAAGTCTTGGGGGATTTTCATTTCAAGAACACATTTGTTCATCATATCTAGTAACCACCGTCTGGTAACAGGTCCGAACATTTTTATTTGTTCTGGGCGTAGATCATCTAGGCCAGCGGCTTTATTAATTTTCATTATGAAGATGGAATCTTCTAATTCTTTCAGAGTAAAGGGGGTGCCTAGGTGGTCTTTTTCTTGAGTGCCTCTCTGTAGTTTCTTTCTTGGGTGCTTCCTGTTGGTTTTACCATTAAGTAGAAGTTGATTTGCTATTTGATTTGGTGTGACCTTATACAAATTTCGTGTATTAGATGAGGGGTCATTATTGATGTTTTTAAGAAGTTGCCAGGCCTTTCGGGTATTCTGTTTCATGTCTAGGTTTGTGATTAGATTACACCATTTCATTGTTCTTGAGGCTGATATGGCCTGGAGGATTTCTTCTCCCGTCATAGTTGTTTCCTCAGAAAAAGGGTTTTCCTCGAAGAGCTGTTGGTAATGTTCCAGAAGAACCTTTGAGTTTCCGTCAAGTCCAGGGATATAACTAGTTCTGCAGCCTCGGGGGATATTTCTTCGGGAGACAGTTTTAACTAATTCAATGAAAGTGTCATATTTTTCCGGGCTAGCATCAAGGTTCTGCACCTCTTTGTCAAGTTCTTCAGAGAATTTGTCCCATAGGGCACGTTTAAAATTAAAATGTCTTTGGAAATGGGTGGTTGCTGGTTTAACAACTGCTTCAACCAGACATAATATAGCTCGGTGCTGTGTATGTGGGAGGGGTTCTCCCACATCCTTCCTGGTTTGATGTGCTACGTTTTCGCTGACAAAGATGTTATCTGGATTGTATCCACGGTTCCACCTGCTGCTGTTGAAGGAATATGGAAGTTTGGGTTCGTGTATTAATTTAAGGCCAGTTGAGTCTCCCCAGGTTTCTAGGTCGTCCCCACTTTTGTCTGTGTGCCTGTACCCCGAGGCCGATCCATGACAGTTGAAGTCGCCCATTACTAGTTTCGTTGGTTGTGAGTTGAAGTTGGTTGGCTCACTGAATCTGAACTCCCTGCTCGGTGGCTTATATATAGACGTCACAGTGCAGGACTGTAACTCTGCAGTCAAGATTTCGATGCCTTTTTGAGATGACAGTTCTGCAGATATAATACCTAAGCCCATTTTGGCGAAGATTGCGCTGCCATATTGCTCGTGTGGTCTTTCAATTACTAATTTCATTCCGTGGATCTTCGGTCTTCTATTTGTGGGGCCAATGTGGGTCTCTTGGATTAGTAAGAGATCACAGTTGTGAGTTTTACATGCTACAGCAAGTAGCACTTCTTTCTCATGAGAGAGCCCTTCAATGTTTATGGACATTATATTTAGCGCTGGCTTTGATAAAAGCCTTTTTGTGGTGCCTTGGTGTTGAAAGGATTGGCCCACTAAAAGACAATAAACAGGCTTGTGTTGCCGTCCAACGGCAGCCTGTGTTGTCACCCTCGCCGTAGAGTCATTACAATCATGGCAAGGATATGTAAGTTTAAACATGATATCTTGAAACATCCCCTTAGAAAAATTAAGAATGACAGTGCTGGTAAACCTCTTAAGTTATTTGATTTTCAAACAGCTGAGCAAAACTGAGCGTACTCAGACATTTCTATCTTTACTTATTCTGATCAACACTAAACTGACACACAATATTTTTAGCGCAACGCAATCTGACTTTCAGTAATCCCCACAAAAGAATGGCCCTGACTAACAATAACCTTTACCTTTCATGAATCACTTACCTCACAAAAATCTTCGTTACTCGAACTACTGCAATACAGCGAGCGCCAATACTGCCAGCTAAATAAAAGATTCTAACTACTGAAGGCACTAACTACTGCTAGGCATAGTTAGCAGATGAAAAATTTTGGTAGAGAATAAACAATGTATTTACCTTAACAGTGTTCAAAAGTCATTATATATATATATATATATATATATATATATATATATATATATATATATATATATGGCTCTGAGCACTATGCGATTTAACTTCTGAGGTCATCAGTCGCCTAGAACATATAACTAATTAAACCTAACTAACCTAAGGACATCACACACATCCATGCCCGAGGCAGGATTCGAACCTGCGACCGTAGCGGTATATATCAGTTCATGTCATCCAGTCTTACAAATTTCCTTTTTCTGACGGACACACGTCCAGATCGTCTGCTCTTAAAATTCTGTCATCTTTCTCCCCACATCCACCACTGCTGGCGGCTCACCTCCAACTGCGCAACGCTACGCGTTGTTCACATCTAACTGCCCAACACTACAATAGCAAATATTCCAACAATGCAAACCAGCCGCAGACCGCACACAGCACAGTCAGTGATTTTGATACAGAGCGCTATGTGGCGTTACCAACATAAAAACCTAAACAGCCTACTTACAATCTGCTTAAACAAATCGCCATGACCTCCCAAAATACAGTAAATTGAACAGCCCAAGGAAATACAATGAAACCCACAGGAATATGATACCCTATAGCCCCACTAAAAATAACAATAAGTAAAACTTATTACAAGAAAACCAAAATGTGAACAAGTTAAATAAAGCCCTAGGATAACTTTTACTTAAGGTAACTGTACTAGAACTTACTGCATTACGGTATATTGGATACGCAAGATCGGGCCACCTTGTCAGCTGCAGCTGGTGCAGTCATGTGCCTGGTACTCTGATTTTTCCATTACTTGAGTCAAATTCGTTGTCTGCGTACTCGAAGTGCTCTCGCTGACAGGGACAGTAGCGACCTGTGTAGCGCCTGGTTGTGCACCATATGCAGTATGGCGGTGTGTGTGTGGCGGCGGCGTTGTGCCGTACCAGCGCCGCAAAATCCAGCAGCAGGTGGACCACAGTTTTGAAGAATGTGAGCCCCGCTTGCGGAGGGAGTGAAGAAGACAGGTTCAATAGAGGGTATACACACGAATCAACAAATGTTTTGAGTCACCGCTTTATTTCGAAATTCATGGCACAAAAAAGAGAGACTGACTGTGAAGTATGAGTTTATATTCATTTGAAGTGTGTCCAGATCACCAAATAAAAAAAGAGAATTTGTGTAACGGCGATATCGCCTGCTTCCAAATGGGGATTTTTCGCAGCACTTCAGGGCAACGTCAGTATGTGGTGAAACGTCCCCTTGCTCGGATGCAGGCTCGAATTAATCGTGGCATACAATCGAAGATATTATCAAGCCAACTCAGGTCCCATTCTTCAAAGGCGATTATGCTTAAGTCAAAGGCGATTATGCTTAAGTCGCGCAGAGTACGTGGTAGTTGTCCATGTCCAAAAACAGCTGATTTCAATAGATCCTACACATGTTCCATTGGTTCATGCCCGGAGAATAGGCAGGCCACTCCATTCTGGTGGTCCAGCATGATGTAGGAACAAGCTCACGAGAACACAATGATGAGCACGAGAATTTTTAGCCATCAAGATGAAATTGTGACGAATATTTTGGGGATACAGTCCCTCTATTGCTTGCAGCAAGGACGTAGCCAAGGAGGAGGCGGGGATCCAGGGGGTCTGGACCCTCCCCCCACCCCCCCACCCCAATCACCCAAATGAAAGTACACACTACCTAGTCGCCGTGTAACGAAACTGAAATACAAAAAGAACGATGAAACAGTTCTTGTTTTCGGGGCGTTTCTGCGGCGTATATGTAACGTAGCGGGGCTCCGATGCAGGTGTGTAAGCACCGACATGTGAGCAAGGGATTGGCGTGGAATTAGTGTGTTTCCGATGTGCATGGAGCAAATGCGGAAACATAAGCTATGGCGACGTTATTACCAGTTGCGTCCAAACAGGACCAACGTGCTGTAATTCTTTTCTTGGCTGCGGAAGAGTAAACATTGGTAGATATCCACTGGACAGTTAAGAATTTTATGGGGCAACATGTTTGCCGAAAACCATCGTTGTGGAATGGCGCGATCGACGAGGAGTGCTTCTGTTTCATGATAACCCACGTCCCCACATCGCAAATGTCATAACGCAGAAGTTACTCAAACTCAAATGGGAAACACTTTACCACCTGCCCTATGGTCCTGATCCCCCTACGCGATATTACGCCCACGATCCCTAAAACAGGGTTTTCAGATGTCGACATTTCCTGTCGGTCGAAGAAGTGCAGCAGCTAGTTACAGATTTCTTCACGCATCAGAACACGATATTTTCAACCTGGCGTCGGTGGGATGATATTTTCAATGCCGACTGCACGGCCTTCGAACGGGAGTTTTTCGCTCTCCCTTTATATTTTGTTATTCAATCACACGACGAAAAAGGTATACGCTCTATTGATAGTCAGCAAGGCAATCGATTGATTGAAACTATCTGTATACCAATAGCACTATCGGCTATCGCCTATCTCCACTTTAGCCAAGACCAACCACTGTATATTGTTGGCCTTACCTGAGTTCAGTTGTTTTGCTAATCAGTTCATGAATGTAATGTAAGTACTGCTGTTAGTTGTTTTTATTTGTGTGCTTTCCTGACAGTTTCTATTTATGGATAAGTTAATAACAACAAGGAAGAGGAAAATCGATTTTGTTTCGTCCACTAGCGTTATCATAAGTAAAAAATGTGTACACACTACTGTAATAGCCTAACTGCTTATATATAGCAGCGTAATGTTAACTACGCTGGAGTCGTTTATACATCTTTGCGGTTGCCATATTTTATTTGTTTACAAGGCAGCAGAGCGATGAACATCTTTACAAATAACTTTAAATCATAATCAGTGCGTAAAAATACGCTTGGATTTGCCAGTGTCACCCAGAAATATTGCCCAAAGAACTATGGTTGCCTTTCCTTAAAAATTTGCTCAAAATCCTGTCACTATTAGCCCAAATGGCAAAATAACGCTCAGTTTGGTCACCTGGGCAGTTCTCACTTATGTAAACCGATTCTGATACGAAACGATGGAGAGAGGTTTGTAGAGAGCAGAAGCGGTATGTGATGACAGCACACTCTATAATTCGTTCTTTCCTAAAAGACTTTTTCAGCGCGTTGCTTGAATTCGGCCAAGCCGATTGCACTCTGCTTCTCTTCCTCCTTCCCGAGCGAGGTGGCGCAGTGGTTAGCACACTGGACTCACATTCGGGAGGACGACGGTTCAATCCCGTCTCCGGCCATCCTGATTAAGGTTTTCCGTGATTTCCCCAAATCCTTTCAGGAAAATGCCGGGATGGTTCCTTTGAAAGGGCACGGCCGATTTCCTTCCCCGTCCTTCCCTAACCCGAGCTTGCGCTCCGTCTGTAATGACCTCGTTGTCGACGGGACGTTAAACACTAATCTCCTCCTTCCCCCTCCCCTCCCCCTTTCGTTCAAAATGTATTTAAGCTTTTGTAATGCTATAATAACTTAACCCACAAATTCCCTGCACAGTTAATCATGCACTATCAAATGACGAAAAGTGCACAATTAAAGGAAAAGTGTGCAACATCAGAATTCCAGCTTTTGTTTTGATGCATTTTATTTCATTTGGAAACAGTGTACAGCAACCAGTTTTTCCAAAATCTCCACCGCCGGTTGGACCTGCGCCTTGAGGCACTGAGCTAGCAATCCCTGTATTCAGGAGGCAAGATAGTCCGAACCCATTTGCTGGCAAGATTGAGAATTGGAAATTGTTTTCACTTTACGTAAATGCTGGCGTTGTTCTCTTCCTGTAGGCAACAGCCAATTAACTCTGAATTCGTTTTTTCCTTACAGACTATACTCCCCTTAAAGATGTGGCTCCTCTACTTAAATGAAAAGGGCTGTGTCGAACACGAGCCGAATATTTCTTTGGAGACTCAAGACACTAAAAGCCATATTTATATTGGAAGGCGATTATGATCTGTGCACAAAGTAGGTTCACTTGTCGAACGGCGATATATGTTGTCTGCAAGTTGTACTACAAGAACGAAGTTCTACTGTGAAATGTCTTACTCATAATACCCTTGAAACAGTGAGTTCAACTATCACAACTCTAATATACTTGTAAATAGACATCATACAAATGACAACACATATTGTCCATCATATAGGAATTTATTGGCGTCAAAGGCAGTAAGACCATATTCTCATGGATAAAGACAAATTCATTTATGAGGTTGCATGCATTAAAAGTATAGTTGAAATTAATGCGTGAACCAATGTTAAGGTCCCAAAACCGTAGCTCATAGTATTAGTGAATTCCGTATGGAAGAATTTTAATGAAATGGAAGAGACTGTAATAAAATTTGAGTCAGAATTGAGGAACTTGTGATGCTTTGATGTGCTGAAGAAATTCTGACTTGATTTCAGATAAATTATATATATATATATATATATATATATATATATATATATATATATATATATATATATATAAAAATACAAAGATTACCCTTTGATTGTGGCACCATACACAATCATTAACCTGGCTTCAGGGAGGTAGGGTGCCCTTCCCTATTCCTCCACTGGGGTAATTCCTGCCTGGCGCGTCCACGTCGCGGGGGTGGGCATCCTACACTTCAGTAAGCCCGAGTGCTAGGGACCCAATCCCGTGGGGTATAACACGGAACGCATGCTCAGGGTTACGGGTCAAGACCTTAATGGCAGCCACGGCGGAGAAGGAAGACTTCGGAACGCCGTAGCTGGCAGATGAGGCAACCCTCCTTTCTGGGGTTAAATGAGAAGGAAACCACTGCCTTGTGGTGGAGGAGAAACTCCAAAGGCTAAGGGAGACAACCCCAACAGAAAATCCCTCCTTGCGTTAGGCCTAGCAAGCCAGTAGGAAAGTCTTCATATATTGCTTTCAAAACACAGACGAGACTCGGAACGAACCACTCAGGATTTGACCCCACTGCTTCTTCAAGTACTGGTGCAAATGATGGGAGACCTGATGATATTCATCAGTACAAGAAGATGAAACCAACTGGGCTAAAAAATAACCTAAATATTGGCACCCTTAATATATTAACCCTCAATGGAAAAATGGAAGAAATGACAGATGTATAAACAGAGAGGAAGTTGGATATATTGGGATTAAGCGAAACAAAGTGGAAGGGAAAAGGTGAGAAGAATTTGAGAGGAGGAGGAAAACTGTACTGGAGTGGGAATAACAGGTATGGAAGAAATGGTGTGGCAGTGATGGTGAATAAGAATGTACAAAGCTGTATTGAAAATGTGTGATATATATCAGACAGGATCATAATCTTAAACCTGAGATTCCAAAAAGAAACACTAAAAGTAATCCAGATTTATGCACCTCAAATGGGATGTAGCGAAGAAGAGAAGATGAACTTTGAAAATGTGTTAGAAAACCATATAGAGAGTGCTAATATAGTGATGGGAGATTTTAATGCGCAGGTAGGCAAAGACAGAAAGGGATTTGAGCAAGTATTGGGATGTTTTGGATATGGAGGCAGAAGTGAAGAAGGGGAAAGACTCCTGGATTTGTGCCAGAGGAATGGAATGAAAATAGCAAACAGCTGGTTTATGAAGAGAGAAAGTCATGTTATCACCAGATACAAAAAAATGGCTCTGAGCACTATGGGACTCAACTGCTGTGGTCATCAGTCCCCTAGAACTTAGAACTAATTAAACCTAACTAACCTAAGGACATCACACACATCCATGCCCGAGGCAGGATTCGAACCTGCGACCGTAGCAGCAGCTTGGCTCCGGACTGGAGCGCCTAGAACCGCACGACCACCGCGGCCGGCTCACCAGATACAGTTGGGATGGAGGAACGAAGAGTGTAATTGATTATATTCTAGTAGATAGGGAATGGGGAGAGAAAGTAACAAATGTGAAGGTAATTCCAAGTGTGAGTGCAGATGGAGACCATAGATTACTGGTGGGACAATGGAAAATGAATCAGTGTGTGAAAAATAGAAAACAGAAGAAAGTGATGAGGATACGGGATTGGAAATTGAAGGAGAGTGAATGTGCTGAGAAGTACGGAGAATTCATAACACAAAAATTTCCGAAAGAAGTTTTCTGCGATGTAGAAAAAGAATGGAGTTTATTCAAAGACACTTTAGTTGAAGCAGCACAAAAAGTATGTGGCAGAACATTTGGAAAGGAAAAAATAAGACAGAGAAGTTGGTGGGATGATACCACAATCCAAGAAGTTAGAATAAAAAATGGAGCATGGAGAAAATGGTGGAAAACTAAAAATGACGAAGACCATAAAAGATATATAGAGGAAAAGAAGAAGTGCAAAGAAATAGTGGAAACAGCAAAGAAAAAGGCATGGGAAGAGTTTACAAAAAACTTGAAGAAGATGTGAAGAGCAATAAGAAAATGTTCTATAAAATGATGAAAAATAAAAGGAAGGCTTCTGAAGTACCAGTAAAGATGGAAACAGAGGACGGTACCATTATTAAAGATCCAGGGAATATAAAAGGTCTCTGGAAAGAACATTTTAAGAAGCTGTTAAACGCTGAGGAGCAGGTACATGAGGAAACAACAAATAATGAAGAAATTGAGAGAAGTTGGGAAGCAGAATTAGGACAAATTACACGGGAAGAAATGGAAAAAGCTGTGAAGAAGATGAATGGGGGGAAAGCCCCAGGACCTGATGAAGTATCAGTGGACATGATAAGAGCATCAGGTCTAGTGGGAATGCAGTGGCTGTGATAGAGTACTATCAAGCGTGTGGAGAAATAGTAAAATACCTGACGACTGGAGAACAGGAGACATTGTTCCCATCTTCAAGAAAGGCAATAAAAGACTTTGTAAAAACTACAGAGGAATAACCCTCATGAGCCATACAGCCAAGATTTTTGAAAGAATTTTACTAAATCGAATAAGTGAAAAGATAGAAAAGGAGCTGAGTGAAGAACAGCATGGGCTTAGGAAAGGAAGGAGCACGATCGACCTGATATTTTCTATCCGTCAACTGATGGAAAAAAGTTGGAAGTATAACAAGAGGGTGATAATGGTTTTATAGACATAGAAAAGGCATATGACTCAGTTAACAGGGAAAGACTCTGGGATGAACTGAAGAAGATAGATATAGAAGATGGATACATTAATGTTATAAAGACAATGCACAGAGGCCACAATTGTAGAATTAGAACACCATTGGGGAACTCTGAATACTTCGAAATAAGACAAGGACTTAAGCAAGGAAGTATTCTATCTCCTGCGCTTTTTAACTGAAGAAGATAGATATAGAAGATGGATACATTAATGTTATAAAGACAATGCACAGAGGCCACAATTGTAGAATTAGAACACCATTGGGGAACTCTGAATACTTCGAAATAAGACAAGGACTTAAGCAAAGAAGTATTCTATCTCCTGCGCTTTTTAATGTTGTGATGGAGGGAATGAATAGGGCAGTTAAAGATATAGTAAAAGAAAAAGATAAAAAGATGATTTTTGCAGATGATATGGTAATATGGGGTGATAAAGAGGTAGATGTACAGTTACAGCTTGATGCGTGGAAGGAAATAATGAAAAGGTATGGATTAAAAATAAATAAAGATAAGAGTGAAGTAATGGTATTTGGAAGGGAGAAATGAATCAACGGAAATATTACCTTGAATGGAGAACCCCTCAAAGTGGTAGAAAGTTTCACTTATTTAGGGAGTGAAATATCCAGGGATGGAAGAATAACTAACGAAATTAATAGGAGGTTACAGAAGGGAGGCAATTTCTACCAAACAATAAAACATCTGATTTGGAATAATGAAGTTTCAGAAAGAGCAAAACTCCTTATGTATAAGAATTATTACATCCCTATATATATATATATATATATATATATATATATATATATATATATATATATATATAGAGAGAGAGAGAGAGAGAGAGAGAGAGAGAGAGAGAGAAGTTGTATAAATTACACTTCTTTAAGAAAAGTTTCTCTTGCTTAATTTATAGACCAAATACTGTTTATATGAAGGCCTCCAGAAGTGGAATTGTGTACATAAAATTAATAAATACACTACTGGCCATTAAAATAGCTGCACCAAGAAGAAATGCAGATGATAAACGGGTATTCATTGGACAGATATATTATACTAGAACTGACATGTGATTATAGTTTCACGCGATTTGGGTGCATAGATCCTGAGAAATCAGTACCCAGAACAACCACCTCTGGCCGTAATAACGGCTTTGATGCGCCTGAGTATTGAGTCAAACAGAGCTTGGATGGCGTGTACAGGTACAGCTGCCCCTGCAGCTTCAACACGATACCACAGTTCATCAAGAGTAGTGACTGGTGTATTGTGACGAGCCAGTTGCTCGGTCACCATTGACCAGACGTTTTCAATTGATGAGAGATCTGGAGAATGTGCTGGCGAGGGCAGCACTCGAACATTTTCTATATCCAGAAAGGCCCGTACAGGACCAGCAACACGCGGTCGTGCGTTACCCTGCTGAAGTGTAGGGTTTTGCAGGTATCGAATGAAGGGTAGAGCCACGGGCCGTAACACATCTGAAATGTAACGTCCACTGTTCAAACTGCCGTCAATGCGAACAAGACGTGACCGAGAAGTGTAGCCGATGGCACCCCATACCGTCAGGCCGTGTGGTACGCCAGTATGGCATTGACCTATACACACTTCCAATGTGCGTTCACCGCGATGTCGCCAAACACGGATGCGACCATCATGATGCTGTAAGTAGAACCTGGATTCATCCGAAAAAAATGACGTTTTGCACTTTTGTGCACCCAGGTTCGTCGTTGAGTACACCATCGCAGGCGCTCCTGTCTGTGATGCAGCGTCAAGGGTAACCGCAGCCATGGTCTCCGAGCTGATAGTCCATGCTGCTGCAAACGTCGTAGAACTATTCGTGCAGATGGTTGTTGTCTTGCAAACGTCCCCATCTGTTGACTCAGGGGTCGATACGTGGCTGCACGATCCGTTACAGACATGCGGATAAGATACCTGTCATCTCGACTGCTAGTGATACGAGGCCGTTGGGATCCAGCACGGCGTTCCGTATTACCCTCCTGAACCCACCGATTCCATGTTCTGCTAACAGTCATCGGATCTCGACCAACGCGAGCAGCAATGTCGCGAAACGATAAACTGCAATCGCGATAGGCTACAATCCGACCTCAATCGATTCGGAAACGTGATGGTACGCATTCCTCCTCCTTACACGAGGCGTCACAACAACGTTTCACCAGGCAACGCCGGTCAACTGCTGTTTGTGTATGAGAAATCGATTGGAAACTTTCCTCATGTCAGCACGTTGTAGGTGTCGCCACCGGCGCGAACCTTGTGTGAATGCTCTGAAAAGCTAATCATTTGCGTATCACAGCATCTTCTTCCTGTCGGTAAAACTCCGCGTCTGTAGCACGTCATCTTCGTGGTGTAGCATTGACGGCACTTTGAACGGTGGACGTTACATTTCAGATGTGTTACAACCCGTGGCTCTACGCTTCATTCGATCCCAGCGAAACCCTACATTTCAGCAGGGTTATGCACGACCGCGTGTTGCAGGTCCTGTACGGGCCTTTCTGGATACAGAAAATGTTCGACTGCTGCCCTGGCCAGCACATTCTCCAGATTTCTCGTCAATTGAAAACGTCTGGTCAATGGTGACCGAGCAACTGGCTCGTCACAATACACCAGTCACTACTCTTGACGAACTGTGGTATCGTGTTGAAGCTGCATGGGCAGCTGCACCTGTACACGCCATCCAAGCTCTGTTTGACTCAATGCCCAGGCGTATAAAGGCCGTTATTACGGCCACAGGTGGTTGTTCTGGGTACTGATTTCTCAGGGTCTATGCACCCAAATTGTCTGAAAATGTAATTACATGTCAGTTCTAGTATAATATATTTGTCCACTGATTTCTTCTTGGTGCAGCAATGTTAATGGCCAGTAGAGTACAAGCAGAAAATTCACTGATTATCCAGAACATTATGACCACCTACCTGCTGCAGATATAAATCCGTGCAGGCGATAGCAATATCACCTGGCGAGAAATGACTGCCAGTCAGGCACATACAAGGTCCATGTAGCTTTAGAGAACATGCTGTGTGTGTATAGAACGAGGAAGGTTCGCGATCTACCTGGGTTTGATGACGCCAGATTGTGATGGCCTTGAGGCTTGGCATGAGAATTTCGGGAACTACACGAATTGCTGGGCACTTGAGGAGTGCTGCGGTGAGTGTTTTCAACAAGTGGCGAAACCAAGGTGAAACCATGTCCAGACGTCGTGCGGTTGGGTGGCCACCCCTCATAACAGATGTTGGATGTCGCAGGCTGGGCAGACTGGTCAACAGTACAGGCACGAACTGTGGCGGAAATAACATTAGAATTTAATGCTGGGCAGAGTTAAAGTGTGTCTGAACAGACAGTACACCGAAAGCTCCTAACGATAGGCCTCCACAGCTGACGACCCTTGCATGTGCCAATGTTAACACCATGACATCGGCAACTACGACTGAAATGGGCACATGACTATCAGCACTGGACGTTGGCGTAGTGGCAGAGTGTTGCATGGTCTGGTGAGTTGCAATACCTTCTTCATCATACGATGGAAGGACGCAAATCCATCGTCTTCCAGGGGAATAGCTTCCTGACCCGTGTACTGCAGGTTGGAGACAAGTTGGCGGCGACTTCATTATGCTCTGGGGAACATTCAGGTGGGCATCCATGAGGCCAGTGGAGGTGGCGCAAGACACGATGACGGTCAAAGAGCATCATACACCGGTTTCAGACCATGTTGTGTTTCCAGACAGCAATGGCATTTTTCAACAAGATAATGCGCCACGTGACAAGGCCAGGAGTGTGATGGGCTGGTTTGAGGAAAACAATGATGAGTTCAAACTGATGTGCTGGCCCCCAACTCGCCCAATCTGAACCCTGTCAAACCCATCTGGGATGTGATTGAATCATATGACCATAGCTCATCGTCCCCCTCCCTGGAAACTAAGGGAGTTTGGTGAATTCTGTGTATAGATGTGGTTCCAACCTAACAAATCCACATTGCTTCCATGCCACAACACATTACCACTGTTATCCGTGCCAAAGGTGGAGGTACTGGCTATTGGGTAGGTGATCATAATGTTCAGGCTGATTAGTGCAAATTTAGGCTGTTACAGTGAATTCAGATGAAAGCAAAGAACCAAACTGGTTAGCCAATAGAAAACACTGGGAACTGATTGTCAGTTAACGGAGCTTACAGCCCTAATGATTTATGCACTGTGACTTCATCAGAATTACCACTACATCTGGCACATGTTGAACAGTCCATTAATCTCATATGTACGTAACAGGCAGTTTAAGTAACTGAACACCATTATGTAAATCTAGGATTCAAAATCAGTCCAATAAACATATAACACTCATGTAAATCAATACAGGCAATCTCACATAAAGCGAATGCATTTAGCCACTATACTATTCTACCCTCAGCTTCCCATAAATACAACATTGTCTGTGCCACAGGCAGACTTCCAATGTGCACCAGAGACTGGAGAGACTAGAGAGAAATGCATAGCTGCATGCAAAACAGGTACACACACACACACACACACACACACACACACACACACAGCTCAAATCTAACGATAGTTCTCTCACTATGGTAAGAACACAGCATAGATTGCTTAATGGAAAACATGTTGGATGTGCCACACTTGTTTCCATAGAACAACACATTCGTCTCTGCTTGCCAGTGGCTACCAAAGTGTACCTATGAATGCCCCCATTTTGTCTATTCTGCTTTGCCTTCTGTAGGGTGTATAATAATTATGTGTTATTTACGGTCGTTCAAATCAGGGATCCAGCAGAAAAATACGTGAAGACTTATTAAAGGTTAAGTGAACATTTTAGAGACTTTGGTATGTTAAGCCACAATAAACGGAATGGCAGCCAGTGGAGTTTGCATAGCAGCAGTCAGCACTTCGACAGCTCAATGTGCGAGCAGCCGGGCAGTGCTTCCAAGGAGAACAACAACCAGCGCAGCTCGCACATCAGTGGTCAATGCTCCAAGAACTCTAAACATACTGAAGTCGTCCGCGTGACATCTGGCGATGCAATGGAGGGTGACGGAGCAATGCCCGACCATGCCATTGTTTTAAGAAGGAAAGCCAGCACATGTGTCGACATTGGTCACTTTTCTGCCCAACGTGAGAAGCATAGATCAACGACCAGAGAGTCAGAGCCACCCTAGAAGCTTCGAGACATAGGCGATAACACCGAATATATACCTCCGACAACTGGGCATATGGGCATGAGGGGGTCGTTTGAGGGGAGGAAGAACAGACTCAGAAACGTCGCCTGGACGGACGAACTGATGGTTAATCAGCGGATGTCATACTTCCCTGCAGCGACATAGCTGCTACACTGCTCGTCAGAAGAAGATGTCAGCACCAAGCTAATGGATCAATGCGGCCATCCCAGATGGTACCAGAAAGAAGTTCGTGTGGTACTTACCCAGGTGGCTGGTGAGGACAAAGGGACTGTGGCCTCGCCAAGTGGGTCACCTGTTAACCTAGAGGTTGATGTACTCCGCCAGAAGAAGCCAAACCTGAGGGTCACTGGTTCGATTCCTGGATCGAGCACTCCGCACCGTGCCGTAGCTGCTTATTAATAACGCAACGAGCGAATTCACAAGGAGAAGACCGCGCTGCCGCCGCAGAGGGTCACAGGCACGGTAATGAATGGAAGAATATGCCGCCTGGCGCTCCCCTGCAACAAGAGCTGTTGCCGGTCACTGAAATCTGCACGCTATGACTCCATGCTACACCGCTACGTGAGGAATAGTGCGAGTTATAACACAACGTATTGCTCTGTTTGCTTAAAGGGTCTTATGTATCAATAAATGACTGACACTGGAATCATCAATATTTCACTCGCACCTCGCCCACTGAGCCAAGAGAAGAATCCATTCCAATGCCGACTAAGTGTGGCTTTCCCTCCCACCATCCCTGACAAATTAATGAATTTTGCTCACCACTGTCACTGCCTAACACTCAAAATCTAGGGTTAGGACTGGCCCTCTATACTTCTGATGGTCAACTTTCTGCTCTCAGTGGTAATTCACTTCCTGTGTGTAGTACACAGAAGCCTCCCACATCATCTCTGGACAGTGGTGGTGTAGCTTCACTCTCGCTGGAAGCACTCTCATGTTGCAGCGCTGTCTAGGCTGCAACTCTACTTGGGATGATCTTAAAACTGCTACAAATGTGTCATATAGTGATGACTCATCCCCCCCACCACAAAACTGCAGGTCTCTGGGAGGGAATGCAGCTGGAAAAACATATATGCCCATTAACCCAACATGGAAAGGTTTTCATCAGGCCTAAAAGTAAGTATAGTTTATATATTCTAGTGCAGTTTATAATATGTAAGGTGTCAGGCAAATCCAGCACCTTCCATGAAAACCCTGACATGATAAGCAAATCCGGCAGCATGTCACATAGCACTGAATAAATCCTGACATTAAATTAACCAAAGTAATACGGTCAACGAGTGAGCAAATGGAATACCACAGGCTAACACAAGAACGCCTAAATGCATGTCATACCTTCCCACCGTGAAACAGACGCAGTTCCAAGGAAAGAAACGAGAACAGAAGCCAAGAGCAGAACCGTGTTAAGCTAGAAGGCCCTACGATAAGGGGCGGACACCCACATCGCCTGCCGACCACGAGGACCACCCCCCAGCCCATGTTAAAAGATAGAGCCCTCCAGAAGAACAGTACAGATCTTACGATAACACTAAAAGGACCACATCAGCTGCAAGTTTTAGCGTGAGACTTTTTCACGTCTCTGTTACGTTGCAAACGTTAAAAACATTGCCCCACCACGAAACGTATAACGTTTCTCATTGGATAGACAGAATTTTTGTAGGGGGAGCTTAAGGTTAACATTGAGACCCTGATTGGTCAGATGAAAACGCAGCCAGATAGTTTTTTTCTTAAACCAACTTCGGTAAATTCTAGTAAGGAGAAGTTAGGAGAGAGTTGCTTTCGAGACGACGAGCTGTATGGAGCTGCGCCTCCCGCCGCCCCCCCGATGCTACCTAACCAACGACAAGGTAATGAACACACACGATGCCGCATAAAAGTGCATAAAGCTTCACTCAGAACTGCAGAAGTCTCATCTGTTACACCCCCTTTTAACGTAATACAAGTGTCGATCGTCAATTAAATCTCATTGTGTTCACATTTGCTACTTGAAGTAAAAATCTGAAATGCAGTGATTTTTCTGTTATATAATTATTGAGAAGCCACATCAGCCACTGTAATTTACGACAAGTTAGATGAGTAATTAAAGATAACTGAGGGTCACTGTAGACCATTTTGATAGTTTTCTCTTTGGTGAAACTTAATTTAAACCTAGATTATAGATGTGATACGGCATAGGTCATCCTTCGGTCCATTGTAGAACTTGAAAACCCATTCAGGGAATATTCGTTCGCATTTTTGTTGAACGCAGTTTGTTTTTAGCATCCTGTATTAAAATATTTCCTTTTATCAATAGTGCAATTTAAAAACAATGTTCTGTGAGTAGAATAAAATTTCCAGTGGTAAACTTAACTGCTTTTCCGACGTTATTTCACCAGCTAACTAAACATAGGAAAGCCTTGAACCCCTTGCCGGCTGGAGTGGCCGTGCGGTTCTGGGCGCTACAGTCTGGAACCGAGCGACTGCAATGGTCGCAGGTTCGAATCCTGCCTCGGGTATGGATGTGTGTGATGTCCTTAGGTTAGTTAGGTTTAATTAGTTCTAAGTTCTAGGTGACTGATGACCTCAGAAGTTAAGTCGCATAGTGCTCAGAGCCATTTGAACCATTTTGAACCTCGAACCCCTTCCACTAAATTTAGTTAGTATTAAGATTCTTTTACAAGGAGTGCAGTGGAGCTGACACTGAAATCATGAAGTATTTGATTATATTACCACTAGTCTCACTGAACTCTTCTGAACTCTACATGTCATGTGTGGTCTGGCTTCTCCTTACCAGCAACAGGTCCTGGGTTCAAACTAGTCAATTCCCTAAAAAAACACGCTCAGAGCGTCGTTGAGCGAAAGTGGTAGGGAGACACGACTTAGAACAGACACCATGCAGAATGTTAGAAAGAAGACGAAAAAAGTAATGAAAATTAAACTAAATATCTTGGAAATTAATTGAAATTATGCAGAAAATACGATTTTTTGAAAAGTGTTAGAAAATCACAACAAAAATGGTCATCAGAGGTCATCACCCAAAATTAACAATTTTTCACCCATTTGCATCACATTTCCATCATTTTTATCCAACGTTTTTCATTTCTTAGAATATTTCCCTATTTTTCACGATTTTCCCGATTTTTTTCGAAATTGTTTTTAATGACCAATCATTACCCTATCACTGCATCAATTTTTCAATAATTTTCCGTTGTATTTCGTGAAATTTCATGATTTGTTACCAGAACATAAAAACTATCTCTACTCAAAATAATTAATTAAAATAAAAAGAAACAACGAAGATATTTCGAGAAAAATAATTTTCAAACTGCGATCTCAATATCGTGACATTCATTAAAATCATCTTCTTTTTTTTCCTTCCTTTCAATGTCAGTTTAATATTTCGGTCTTCAAAAAACTTAAAACCAAGTGCACTGAATATTTTGAAATATTTGTTTTGCAAAACAATTTTAAATATTGTTGAATTCCAGACAAACTTTTTCTCTGTATTTTATATTTAAGTAGTCACAATCTGTGATATGATATAAGACATCTACTTCTAGCTGAGTAATTTTCTTAAATAATTTTGCTTCGTTTACACTGTTGACCATTTTGAGTAGAGACTCCATTATATAGAAGAAATTATTAATTAGCAAAATTTAAATTTATTCATTATGCAAATCTGGAAATAATGTTTAATATAAAAATTTAAGTTCGTTTTCTTATTATTTAAGTTTTTCTACTCAGTTAGGACAAATAGAAAGAGGCAAGTTTTCTACAACATAAAATAAAATAAAATCGTGTATGAATAATATATAACATGAATTTAAATTTAATAAAATATTTTTGTTGAGAGAATAATGAACCAAAAAAGAAACAAAGTCAATATAATACACTCCTGGAAATGGAAAAAAGAACACATTGACACTGGTGTGTCAGACCCACCATACTTGCTCCGGACACTGCGAGAGGGCTGTACAAGCAATGATCACATGCACGGCACAGCGGACACACCAGGAACCGCGGTGTTGGCCGTCGAATGGCGCTAGCTGCGCAGCATTTGTGCACCGCCGCCGTCAGTGTCAGCCAGTTTGCCGTGGCATACGGAGCTCCATCGCAGTCTTTAACACTGGTAGCATGCCACGACAGCGTGGACGTGAACCGTATGTGCAGTTGACAGACTTTGAGCGAGGGCGTATAGTGGGCATGCGGGAGGCCGGGTGGACGTACCGCCGAATTGCTCAACACGTGGGGCGTGAGGTCTCCACAGTACATCGATGTTGTCGCCAGTGGTCGGCGGAAGGTGCACGTGCCCATCGACGTGGGACCGGACCGCAGCGACGCACGGATGCACGCCAAGACCGTAGGATCCTACGCAGTGCCGTAGGGGACCGCACCGCCACTTCCCAGCAAATTAGGGACACTGTTGCTCCTGGGGTATCGGCGAGGACCATTCGCAACCGTCTCCATGAAGCTGGGCTACGGTCCCGCACACCGTTAGGCCGTCTTCCGCTCACGCCCCAACATCGTGCAGCCCGCCTCCAGTGGTGTCGCGACAGGCGTGAATGGAGGGACGAATGGAGACGTGTCGTCTTCAGCGATGAGAATCGCTTCTGCCTTGGTGCCAATGATGGTCGTATGCGTGTTTGGCGCCGTGCAGGTGAGTGCCACAATCAGGACTGCATACGACCGAGGCACACAGGGCCAACACCCGGCATCATGGTGTGGGGAGCGATCTCCTACACTGGCCGTACACCACTGGTGATTGTCGAGGGGACACTGAATAGTGCACGGTACATCCAAACCGTCATCGAACCCATCGTTCTACCATTCCTAGACCGGCAAGGGAACTTGCTGTTCCAACAGGACAATGCACGTCCGCATGTATCCCGTGCCACCCAACGTGCTCTAGAAGGTGTAAGTCAACTACCCTGGCCAGCAAGATCTCCGGATCTGTCCCCCATTGAGCATGTTTGGGACTGGATGAAGCGTCGTCTCACGCGGTCTGCACGTCCAGCACGAACGCTGGTCCAACTGAGGCGCCAGGTGGAAATGGCATGGCAAGCCGTTCCACAGGACTACATCCAGCATCTCTACGATCGTCTCCATGGGAGAATAGCAGCCTGCATTGCTGCGAAAGGTGGATATACACTGTACTAGTGCCGACATTGTGCATGCTCTGTTGCCTGTGTCTATGTGCCTGTGGTTCTGTCAGTGTGATCATGTGATGTATCTGACCCCAGGAATGTGTCAATAAAGTTTCCCCTTCCTGGGACAATGAATTCACGGTGTTCTTATTTCAATTTCCAGGAGTGTATTTGCAGATATTATTTTAAACATTTTTAATAATAGAGCATTTCAGAAGCATAAAACATAATAATACTGATTATATTAAAGTATTTATGGAGATGATGATGTATATGAACTTGAATTTTTTAGTTGCAATGAAAATGTTGTAGATATTATGGAAGAAATTGAATTATCAAATTCTCTCTTTTTATGGCTGTAAAACTATCATATTGATATTATAATTTACCAATAAATAGTTTACCAAATAGTTAAAAGATTTAATTGGTGTATGTATATTATTTTTAAATGTTTCTCACTCAATAACCAAAAAATTTGAAACATGCAAGTTTTCTATTGATTTAAAAATTCTCGCTAATTATTCTACATCAAGCATCATACAGTAAATTCTTTTTCCACATATAATTAGGAACATAAGTGTATCAGGTGGTATATTATCATTTAAACTATAACATAATTAATTCTTGGTCTTGTATCACAACAATATTTTCCTGAGTGTCATGTTTGTGACATAGATAAAATAACTTGTTATGAAATTACATGGTTTTATATTAACAATTTCTTTTGACTGTGTAACTCATTTAAAATATCAAAACAATCATATGGTTTAAGATGATTGTCTGGTGACTCTAAAATCCACATTTTTTGCAGAAATATTTCATTTCTTACAATCTTAAAAAGTACATAGTTTAACATGCACATACAATGATAAAACCAATCAACTGATTACTTTTACATTTAGTCTGAAACACAACAAATAGAAAATAAAGCATTTCAAACTCTATTGAATTATAATAAATTGCCATATCTATCTCAAAATTTGTCTTACCACTAATTCCTGCTACCTCAGTAGTTTGTAATTCATTAAAAGGAATCGGTATCTTAGGATTTTTTAATATAACTTCTGATTGTCAAAGCTCATAATTCGGATTTTTATTTAACAGCTGACACTCGGATTTTCATATTCTCAACTACAATTATACCTTCTTTTCATAAAGTATCCTTTATTTTGACTCTAGAATCATGATAATGAGCCCATCAGAAAAGATATCATTTTAACACAAATCACAAGTAAACATTACAGAATGGCTCCCTCCCTCATTACTTCTTTATAATCTTTAAAAAGTAAAAAAAAATCCAGTGGCTATAGTACCATATTTTTTGCTTTTATTTCTCCATTGTTAATTATATGTCCCTCCATACATATTTAATCAGCAAGACTCAAGGCTATACGTAATAAAACTGATGGAGAAGCAGATGGATGTTCAGTTCAAGATAAAACATTACATCCTTTCTTTATAGTGACATAATCAAATAATTTTGATATGTAGTTATCAATTACTTTCTATGATTTTCCATCATATGTTGGATAATCTGTTCCATTTGTTTGTTTCATAATACTGAACAATATCGAACAATGAAATTAATATAAAGTAATAAATATGAAATTGATTCAACAAAGGTTAATAAAAATATTATGTCCTCATGATGATGAAAGATGTGTTGTGTTTTGCACATAAAATATATGTATTAACATATGGATATCATAAAATAATTTTTTTGATAAAATTTACATTTACAACATTTTTAATTTTTTAAAATGCGCATTTGACAAATGAGTATTTGTGGTTTCCATTGAAAAGTAGATTGTTTCTACATTCTTTGATTCCTAAGATATGTTCCTAGGCATCATAATCATCTTTTAAACTCAAAACATCACTAAAATTTGATAAATTCTCTTATCATAATTCTGAATGTAGAGAGAATCTGTGATAAACACCACACTTTTGATGTTCCTTTTAAGATATATTTGACATCAAAACATTCCAGCACTCCCAAAATGTTGAAGACACTCATTTATATTGAAAAATATTCTAATAAAGTTTTAAGGAAATGAATGAGTGATGGAAGTGATAAAATTGTTTTACAGAGGTTTTTAATTTTCTTACCCACATTTTCAAAGAAAAATTGATGAGACTGGCAGGTGATTCAAAACTTTTATATCTGATTCCACTCTTAAGAAATTGCCAATTTTTATGTTTTAATTAATTATTTATTGAATGATTGTTAATTATAAAGTTATTTATATAGTTTGCATGTTCTGGCACAATTTCCAAGAAGATGAAAACGTCACAAAAGTTCAAGTAGATATCCCAGAAACTGATTGAAAATTTGATGAATTTGTAGGGAAATGATTGGTCATTAAAAATACTTTGGAAAAACTGATAAAATCTTGAAAAATAGTGAAATATTCTAAAATTATTAAATCATTGGAGAAAAATGATGGAAATTTGATGACGTTGGGTGAATATATAGGTAATTTTAAGTGATGACCCCTGACAAACATTGTTTTATTGTGATTTTCTGATATTTTGGGATGAAATGTGATTTTCATCGTAACTTAACCAGTTTCTACTGCATTTGCTTGAGATTTCATGATTTTTTTCATCTTCTTGGAAACTGCACCATAACATACAAATTATATTTTCTTAAAACCTTGAGAGTGAAAGAGGAGAGATATGACTACATAAAGGATTCTAGCAATAAATACCAAGGAACGTTGTGGTACACTACAGAAAATATACAGTAAGAACACATGGGTAAAATGTTTGTTACATTAAGAAAAACCTCACATATGGCTTAATTTAAGAGATACAGACCTTAAAATGTTTATTTTCTAGATTCCTTAGCAATAACATAACTGGAGTGATGAACTGAATTGCTTGGACAGGGCGACTAAAGCGGGTCAAAAGCTTGCCTATTACCTAATCGGTTCCCTTACTCACTGTAACAAAAATTTTAACAAATATATCAACGACACCAGTGGGCATCATTGATATGGATCTCCTCCTCACACTCCTTTCGTAATTCATTTTCCCATTTTTCATAAATCGTTTTCAACTCTCTTGGATTTGTGCAGTGCCAATCTTCTCCTCCAACAAATCACTGAAAGCCCACATGCTGTAGAGGTGCAAATTAAGTTTCAATGAAATTAAGTTTGAATGAAATTAAGTCTGAATGAAAACGTCAAATTGGGCAGGGTATCCTAGTTGGCTTCCTGACAGCATTGTTAAATGCATAGCTCAACCAACATAAGAATGTGTCCCATTCGTGCACAGACCACAAGCACCAAATATTACCTTCAGGCATTTGATAAGTATCAGTGCATTCAGCTTCCTAGTGGGGTTACCTGACTTAACCTCAGTCATGTATCCACACAAACTAGCAGGAATCTGTTCCCAGCAACAGGAGCCAAAAATACCCAATATTCCCCTAATGGGGTTTACCAACAAAAACCGTCTCCATGCAGTTCAGCATGAATCAGCACCCTCAACCCCCTTCCCCAATTCAACCAGTCTAAAACATCAAAACTCCATTAAAGAGGATTAAACAACAGAACATGTACATGCACCCATCCAGCCCAACAGGATCAAAAACTGCCCTCAAACATTTGATATTTACTGGCACTTTAACACTCCTGGTTGGGATTAACCAATAAAATGCACACACAAACCAGGGCAATGTGGTTTCCCTCTTTGATCCATGAAACAGATTCAGAAAATAAATGTACATTTATGCATCAGGTCTTACCATTCGTCCGTAGCCCCTGTGGTGTTTCTCTAACTAGCCAGAGATCTTTGGTACCAACAGGTGCTAAAATTGGAAGTCCCTTAACTTTAATACCTCTCCTTTATCCTGTATTTCGACAAAAAACTTCTGCCTACATTCAATATGCTCACTAGTTTTAACTGATGGGACAATTCCTTTCTGTACTAATATTCTTAAGGGATCAGTGAATTTAATACTTAGTTTAGATCAATGCTCAATATATCCAGATTGCACTCCTTCACTATTCCCTAACTTGCACCCACAATATCTTTTACTTTCTGTAATATATTCTGAAATCTTACCCAACACAATTTTTTCTCATAGTCTTACAAATCCACTTGATTTTACAATGAAGCGGTAAATTCCTCATATTTTCCCACATACTTGACACTGCTCCAATTGTTCCAGACTATTTATAGAATGTAACACTCATGACGAAACTCTTCTAAACCAAGAATGGAATGGTTTACTGACTTCTGTCACAGCAACTACCAAAGGTAACAATGACTAAGGAGAAAATAAGACATACATCTACCAGCTGCATGCCCAGCGGGACCACTGGGCGATTGAGTGCCTTAGGCACTTTGCCATATCAGCTGCACTTCCTGTGATACCTGCATTTCGAATTACTAACTAATATTTTAGTTTGTCCTTGAGCAGATCCATCACCCCCATCGCCTCCCTTCTCTACATTCTGATATGGAACACCATAGAAGTAGTATTAGCCATGGTAAGGCATCCAAACTATTACACAAAACAATAATCAAAAACTTATTCTACATATCTCCCACAGCTCCCCAAACCCTCATCCAATCCCTGCTACCACTGTGCAGTGGTGGTAGGGGGAGTGGTATGGCTGAGCTGAGTTGTGAGTGAATGTACACATTTGACCTATTACTTACTAACCACATAAAATCCCAGCCTACAAAATTTTATTAAAAACATTTTTAATTTTAAATAAAACATCTAGATAACCCAAATAATAAAAAGTATTTATTGGAAAGATAATGCTTCCTCAATAGAGGCAAGATGCAAGGCACAACAGCGAGTAATTTAAATTCACTGTGATTGTGCAACCCCAAACAAAAATGTTGAAATCAGACAACAAATTTACAGTATTTAAAACAAAACTGACAAGGACTCGTACTCTTAGGGTTCCAAACGAACTTAATTATCTATATAGATAACTGATTTGTAGATTCTGATGAGTGAGTTTGCGACCATCAAAACATGTGTCATAAATGCCCATATCTTTTGAGTACATTGGTGTAGAGTTTACTTTTTTTTATAATGACAGGTATTAGTATTAATATTTGACATAAATTTCAACTTGATATCTCCACCCTTTCCTGCGAAAAAGGGGCCTTAACAGACAGACAGATGGACAGCAAATGACAAAAAAATGCTTTATGTGAGTGAATTAGAAATAACAATTTCCGACTGTTTTCCTTTACTTGTACTGTGAAACCTTGCTTGTTGGCAGGTTTCATGAGTCAAGTCAATGGGGAAGTTCCCAATAAGTTTTGAAGAGTGAGATGCTACTATCAATATGTGACTGAAACTTCCATATATTCAGATTGCATTGACTCAGAAGCTTAAATTTATTTCACTGTCAAGAGCCTGTAGACCTTAGTATTTGACACAAATTTCAGCTTTATACCTCCACACCTTCCTCAGAAAAAATGGACTTAGAAGGCACACAGACAGACAGAGAGCCCAAGTGATCCTATAAGGGTTCTGTATTTACTGACTGACGTACAGAACCCTAAAAAACAGAAAGACAACCCGCATTCTGCTGTACGAAATCTGCAACACTGAGTAATAATTACAATATTAGAAACAGAAAATAAATTTACACTGTTACAGTGAAAGGAAACGGAAACAGAGAACAAAATAAAATTAGCCAATAGAAAACACTGGAAATTCGGTATCAGCCTGCAGCCCTGGTGAATTATACACTGCAGATTAATCAGAATTACCACTATGCCTGAGATATGTTGAACAGACTTTTACTCTGGCATGTACGTGATGGACAATTTAATTAACCGAGCTCTGTTACGTAAATCTACAAACCAGCTTAAGGCCCCTATTCGAAACCAGTCCCATAAACTTTGTGTACATTTATGTAGTCAAACTCACACAGAGCGACTAGATTTATTCACTATACAATTGAGTCTTCATCTGGCTGTAAATACGAAACTATCCATGCCACAGGCAGACACCTAACTTGTGCCAGAGCCTGGAAAGAACTGCACACACACACACACACACACACACACACACACACACACACACACACAAACAGCTCAAGTCGAACCCCAGTTCTGACAATTCCAGTCCAGCGAGATTTGAGCCATCAATCACACTTGATTTAGATTATCAGACAAGAGCATGGAGCTATGGACCAAACATGACAATGCTTCTGTTAGCTCTGTGCTGTTGCTCTCGTGGTAGTTAATCCAGACATTTCATAACATGAAATACAAAATCAATCGAATTTTAAGCCTGGAATGAGATTGATGTCGTACAAACGTGATGGCTACTCAAACTACTTCATCAGTATGAAAAGAGAATTTTACACGAATTTAGCAAGATCTCTGAACACCAGTCGCGAGTGTGACTAAAGATCACAAGGTGCCAAACATCGTCAGCAATACCATGAAGTCTCAACTGCACTAGCAGCATAAAGAACTTCATGACAGCTCACAGTGTCCTCACTGCTATTGACAGCCTACACCAGCCAGATCTCACTGGAGCTTCACTATCAGATGCTGATCTAAGAGATGGCTTCAGACTGACTGTAGATTACATCATTTGAAAATAAAAATGAGTTTCACACTTCTACTGTTTGGCTTGTGGCGAAGGCTTATTTTAACAAAACTGAACATGTGTGCAAAACAACCTTGTACAAAATGTCAAGAATCATTAAGACACTATTACACTGTTGACCTCAAACATACTGTTATCTACATCGAGTCTTTGTGTTTGACACAACTAGAACATCAGGAATACCATCAGCGTATGGAGATTTTACGGATAAAAGACTAAAACATCGGTGCTACTGAGTAACAAATGGAGTTGTGATACAAGAGAAAAAATTGAATGTATGACCACTGAAGCGCAACCAAAACAGCCCAGTGATCCAGCACTCATCACACTCGACGTCCATGACTTCGATCCCAAAGATATGTGTCAAACATGTTGACTACAACTTCATCACAGATGCACGTCATGATACTTCTGTGAGGCCCATTGCTCCAGTCACCTATCTTATCACCCGTGATAACCAATTACCACCACACCTTGACTACGCAGCCTTATCCTCTCATCTTATGGCAGATGGTGTGCTCACTTTCATTGCATTAGCATAGGCTGCCTACCATCTGTTACCTCATGCTACACCATCGACTCTTCCTCCAGCACTACCCAAGGCACCGCCCCAGTCTGCAACCAGTGTGTCTCACTTCGGCCGCCCTCCCCCCCCCCCCCCTCCCCAAGCGGCCCCTGCTCACTTGGCATTATATCATCTCTACATCACGGCTGCTAGGCACCAGATGTCGAGAAATGGTTCAGTTGCGTACCACATTGCAAATAGCCTTGACAAGACTGGTCACATGCATCTGCGCATTGTCTCCATGTTTGATGGCTCTTACCATTCTTCAGTGCCCCTCAGTGTTTCGCACTATAGGCGGAGTTCCTGCAGCAGAGTGGAGCATCTGTTGAGCAGTGCAAGTAAGACAGTTTGGTTTACAACCTGATGTGGTGCTGCTGTATTGTACAGCTCTCTGGGCTAATAAAGAACTGTTACTCTATATTGACTCAAATACATTTATATTACATCTCCTAATACCATCTAGGGAAATCTACCACACATGGAACGACCTTCTTGGAATAAAAAAGATTGCTTTACTAACTCAATATGATACCTTAACAGGGAATTATTCAGACTATTTCATCGAGATGATAAGAAAAGTCAAGCAAATTTTGCAGACTAAAAAACGCGACACCCACAAATCACTGTTATGACAACAGAGTCACAAAACAACGCCTAGAGCTTTGCAAAATCTTTACTATGCTAGTGTGAAGCAGAAGGCATTTTTGCAGCTGGAATCCTGCGCGATCAGATCCAGACTTCTAGTCTAGTGCAAGACGATGTTCTCTCTTAAGCTAATGCCACACTAGGCGATTTTCTCCGCTGAAGGTCAACGATTTTTGTCGCAAACGGTAGGTGTCACACTGGGCTGTATTGCCGCTCTGTTAAATTTCCGCGCGCTACTGTCGCTGTCGAATGGGCCCGGGCCTATTTTTGACGCGGCAATAGTCGTCGGCATCCCTGCCACACTGGAATGTTATTATAGCCAGTTGCGCAGCAGCCACAAGGATACTGCACTCAGTTCTGTTTTGTCTGTGAGTGGCAATATCCGAAAACTCTGTAAATGTCATTCCAATGGATCATTTGTACAGTGAACTGAAGGTGGAGAAATATCACTGTCTCTACAACATAAAATAGCAAGATCGTAAAGATCGTCTGCTGAAGACAGAAACATGGAAGAGGGTGTGTGCAGATGTTTTGGGGCTGAGAAGTGGAACTCGTTATCATTGGTTGCACAAAATTCAATAGGTAAGATGATGTATGTACATACTTGTATATAGGTGGATGCAAAGTTTCATGCATGACAATCAGCTTAACTTTCGTCTAGACATTTACGAAAACAGTAATTTAATTTTTATTTTTCCTTTTTCCTCTAATAGTTTGACATGCATGCAAACTTGTTGCTCCAAAACAAATTAATTAATTGTGTTGAAGCTTTGCATGATTTAATACATTGTTTTAGAGATATTTTCCGACTATTTTCAATATTTTAAAAAAGTCAGAAATAAATTCTCTGAATTTGTTCAAATTTTTCTTTCTAATATCTTAATCCAATCTAACATAAGGTAAAAAAAAACAGTAATGAACATTCCAGCTCACACAGATCTGCACAGTACAAAGTGACATGTGGGTTCTCCAAAATGTTTCTTTTAATTTCAGGACCTCAGGAGATATTAATCATGCCTCTATTCTTGAGGATGATGAAGTGGAAAAGCATCATGAAAACAGTGCAGCGCCACCTAACACTTCTGCTAAGCCTTTCACTGCTAAGCAAATAAAAGGAAACTTCAGGAGCCATTTGAAAGAGAGTTGATAATAGTTTTGACACATAGTTCAACTTCTACTGTACCACAAAAGGATCCTGATGAGTTGTTTTCAACATCTCTTTTGCATTACATAAAAGACATGGCTACCGATGATGAACTAGACTTTCGACTATAAACGTTAAACTATAAAAACTAAACTCCTCCCGAACAGCCCATGAAGGCCCAACGGTACTGACCGGTCGCCATTTCATCCTCAGCCCAAAGGCATCAGTGGATGTGAATATAGAGGGGCATGTGGTCAGCACACCATTCTCCCAGCCGTATGTCAGGTTCTCAGACCAGAAAAAGAAATTACAATTAATAAAATGTTACAGTCAAAAGACTGTATAGAGGCAGCACTACTACTGTCTCCTCAATAAATACCGCGCTGTCAGGTACATCAACATTGACTGGCACACAAAGGACTACAACTGAGAGTCCCACTTATTTTTCCCCAGTTACTGTACTGTTGGATGAAGACTCGATTTTTTCGTTTGAAGAATATTACAAGTGATTAGACAGGTGGCATGAACTTGTAATGTAAACTCTTTCATTGTAACCTAGTTTATGTTAACGTTATGTTAAGTGTGTGTCCATGCCCATAAATTACTTACTGTATTTAATTAAAAAATGTACCTCAGAGAAAGCTTTTGACAATGTTGACTGGAATACTCTCAAATTCTGAAGGTGGCAGGGTTAAAATACAGGGAGCGAAAGGCTATTTACAATTTGTATAGAAACCAGATGGCCATTGTAAGAGACGAAGGGCATGAAATGGAAGCAGTGGTTGGGAAGGGAGTGAGACAGCGTTTAGCATATCCCCGATGTTATTCAATCTTTACATTGAGCAAGCAGTAAAGGAAACACAAGAAAAATTCGGAGTAGGAATTAAGATCAATGGAGAAAAAATAAAATCTTTGAAGTTCACCGATGACATTGTAATTCTGTCAGAGACAGCAAAGGACCTGGAAGAGCAGTAGAATGGAATGGACAGTGTCTTGAAAGGAGGATATATGATGAACATCAACAAAAGCAAAACGAGGATAATGGAATGTAGTCGAATTAAATCAGGTGATGCTGAGGGGATTAGATTAGGTAATGAGACACTTAAAGTAGTAAATGAGTTCTGCTATTTGGGGAGCAAAATAGCTGATGATGGTCGAAGTAGAGAGGATTCAAAATGTAGCCTGGCAATGGCAAGGAAAGCGTTTCTGAAGAAGAGAAATTTGTTAACATTGAGTATAGACTTAAGTGTCAGGAAGTCGCTTCTGAAAGTAGTTGTATGGAGTGTAGCCATGTATGGAAGTGAAATATGCACGATAAATAGTTTGGACAAGAAGAGAATAGAAGCTTTCGAAACGTGGTGCTACAGAAGAATACTGAAGATTAGATGGGTAGATCACATAACTAATGAGGAGGTACTGAATAGAATTGGGGAGAAGAGAAATTTGTGGCACAACTCGAGTAGAAGAAGGTATCGGTTGGTAGGACATGTTCAGAGGCATCAAGAGATCACTAATTCAGTATTAGAGGGCAGCGTGGAGGGTAAAAATCGTAGAGGGAGACCAAGAGATGAATACACTGAGCAGATTCAGAAGGATGTAGGTTGTAGTAGGTACTGGGAGATGAACAAGCTTGCTCATGTTAGAGTAGCATGGAGAGCTGCATCAAACCCGTCTCTGGACTGAAGACAACAACAACAACAATAACAACCTCAGTGTTACTGCAAGTTTTTCTTCCGCACCAACACAGTCACGTAACTTGGTATCCTTCTTTTGTAAGTTAGTTTCTATATTCGAGAGCAGTAAATCAAAGAATGCTAGGGACATGCAGTATTAATCAAAGAATTTCTCCAGATAACTTCCAAGTTTCTTGTGTAACAACACAAACTTTCCTTCACTTGGGCGATTCATAATAATAGGATGAATTCACCATTTTCGTTAGCGGCTACGCCTTCTGCGACGTCTAACTACTTATAATCCAGCTAAATATTTCAGTTTCGAATGACAGGTCATCATGCATGGTGTCTCTCGTGGTTGGTTGCAACACAACTGCAGGAGCCACCGATTTTTGTCGCTAGTGCAGCACCAAGTTTCGTCGGCGCGACTTCAACCGCCGCGATTATAATCGTTTGAAGTGTGGCACCCTAGGCGACTATTTCAGCCACGATTATTATCGAGAGGGGAAAATCGCCTCGTGTGGCATTAGCCTAAATTTCGGATATTCTTTATTTTCGAATCGTTGTATGGAGCAACTTGGAGGCAAAACTATTTGATGCTATGTAACAACGAAGACCTTTCTGTACATCTGCATTATATTCTGACTGCCAGATGATGTACAGCTTTACGAAGTCAACAAGACAGGCAACTGTGAGAGAAGACTGGAATCCATTCAGTATGTCATCAAGAGATGGGCTGAAATTAATATTAGCCAGAAATTGAATGCTTACTAATTCCCATATGAATATGCCAATATTTTTGTAATTTCAATGCCTTTAGGAGCAATTAGGTAGTAAACTGGGAGAAACTGCACCAACTTCAGGTCAGAGCATCAAAATTGCCCACGGTCAAGATGGTAAACCTTCTCCTCTTATTATTATTTTTATTATTTTGGTCTGAAGTGTGCTGCAAATTGAAAAGCTGGATCGGCGCATGCTATTCTCGTTTATTAGCAAAGCTTCCTGAGTGATCATCCAGCACACATTACATGTAGATGACACTTTTCGTTCTTTTGATGTATAGACTTAAATACAGGGCGGGGTAAATAAGAGTGACCCAGAGAAAAGAGTTGCAGGGTACAAAGAAACAGAGCAGATGTTGAAAGTGTCCACTATCCATCCCTTGTCACTTTTGGGCCCTGGTCAGCATCTTCTGCAGTCTTATCCGAAACGTTCTTGAAAATTGTGAGGGTTGTTGCGATACACTTCAGACTTGAGGGCTCCCCACACAAAGTAATAACACACTGACAGATCAGGTGACTTTGGAGGCTAGCTAAGGCTGCGACCAGACTGGCCTCTGCTAGCAACACTGTCAGGTGTGAATATTGTGTAAATGTGCTCCAAGGTTCCACTGGCTGAATGGGCAGTTGCTCCAACCTGTTGAAAGTAACTGTATGTCATTTCCTCCTCCGTTAATGCTGCTTCTCGTCTCCTTCACTTTTATTTGCCCCACCCTGTAGATGGGCAATAAACTGTAGTCGAATTAAGTCAGGCGTGCAGAGGGAGTTTTTCTATGTAGGCAGCAAGCTACGTGAGGGTGGCAGAAGTAAAATGGATATAAAATGTAAAGTGGCAAAAGCAAGAACAGCTTTTCTTAGAAGATAAACTTGTTAATATCAAAAATAATTTCAATGTTAGGAAGCCTGTACTGAAAGTATTTGTCATCCTTCCAGCTGTTATTTAATGGGTAGGTTGTTGTCTGTACACATAAGCGTTATCCTAAGTTAAGTCAGTGTCACAGAAATGAGGATGACATTTGTTGGGGTATTATTCAGGTCTACTCTTTTAGATAACTGACTGAACCACATATCTGAAATAGGGAGAGCACAGTGTCTCGCACTAGACTGGATATCTGGATCTGATCATGAGGGATTCCAGCTACGAAAACGCATTGTTCCTGGTATCTGCGTAGTGGAGACTGCAATGTCTGCTGTCATAATAATGATTAGAAGATAATAATGATTAGAAGATATGTAACTGATTTATCCGGCTAAATTTGCTTGACTTTTTCCTCATATCTCGATGTCTGAATAATTCCCGTTTAAGCTATCATAGTGATATAGTAAAGTAACCTTTTTAGATTCCCTATTCCACATTGTGAGCGGTCAGCTACGATTATGTCAATGGGAGAGCGTTTACTGCAGCAGTGCCTTGTCCACATAGTTATTAGTTGCTCACTTTCTAAAACGGTAGTTGCTTTCGAAATCAGTTCCAGTTTTGCTGAAAAAATTGTATCATATCACTTCCTTTCATTACTATTTTAATACAGCTGCTAACTGTGATAAGTAAGTGACAAATCTTAACCCACCATGGCGTACGTCTCCAGGCAACTTCACAGGAATAGCCACAGTCGTCTGATTTGCAAATACCAAGTTACATCACTAAAAAAACAAGAGAATGTCTCCGAAAAGATTCGAAGCAAATTTCAATGACACAGATATGTATTTTGTTCATCATATCGGTATCAAACGGAAAAAATTTACTGAAGCAGTGCTCAAACATGTCAGTATAGATTACCTGTAGATCTTGAGGTGAAAAAGTATGAAAGTGCACTACTGCACAATTGCCTATTTCTTATTTTCTTTACTTCAATATTCGTACATTTAAGTTTTTTCTCATGAGTCCATAATTTGATTTAGTACTTCGTAGCATTAATATATTAGTCTACTAGGGGAGAAACCCAGATATTTATTTACAGCTGTGTATCCACACGCTTAGCACGTAGCATTTGACCTTGCGCTTAACGGATGTGACATCATATCTCCTGAAGTATAGTCCGCCTCCGTAGCGCAGCGGTAGCGTTACCGCCTATCACGCAAGGGGGCGCGGGTTCGATTCCCAGCAGGGGACTGCGTGTTGTGTGTCCTTTATCACCATTTTCATCATCACTGACACTCAAGTCGCCGAAGTGGCGTCAACTAAATAAAAACTTGCAATTCGGCGACTCAGCCCCTTAGGAGATATTCCGGCCAACAAATGCCACACGATCATTTCATTTCCTGAACTATAATAGGTAGGTTGGTCTTACCCCACAGCGACTGTCGCCAGACAGTAAAGTATATGTGCGCCAAATTTGCTTCAAATCCAGTGGTTTAGAAGAAGATGTGGAATACACACACACACACACACACACACACATACATGGTCGTACCACTTCTGTTTGTTGTGCAGTGCCGAAGTGAGTTCTCAGTTCTAGTCACTGTGCAGACAAGTGCACTTGAGGTTATTATTTTCCATTTTATTCAATGCAGCTGCAAATTGCTAGAAGGAATTCCTCAACAAAATCTGAAGAAAGCCTTAACACTTTAAGTCTCCTCAGAAGCTCGTGCTAGTAATTTGTGGTAATGGTCACAGATGTCCACTTTGCGAATACCAAGATTCTTCGTTGTACATACGTCTCTGAAGAGATTCGACTCTACTGTCAGCAATAAGTGAATATACTTTGATAATTTTTCTGATGTCTTGACCACACTTTTCATTATTTCTACAATCACCTCAAGCATTTCGACATTCTGCTATTTTCGAGGCTATAAAAAACAACACAAAACTTGTATCAGAAGATATGAAAATATCCTACATTTCACCATTGATCAGAGACATAGTATAATGAATGGAATATGGGTTTCTTGCTTACCAGTGTTATTTCAGTCATATAAAATTGTTCATTAGATACATTGTATCTTGCCAACATTCTCAATCACGAGACAAGTGCAAACTGCTACCAAAGGGACAAATTGGAAGGCAAGAGGACTAAACGACTAGGTGGCGTCAGATAAGTGGTACACATTGCATTTGATTGTTTACAACTGAATTCTCATAGTTACGTCGTATAAAACAATTTCATCAGTAAACAAGTCATGGAAATCACTTTCAGTGTTTTGCAAAAATGTTATTTCTTTGCAAAACAGTGTATAACAGATATTTTGAATGCTCGAAAGTAATACATTAAAGAGCACACTGAGTTGCACTAGGGTACGCAAAGCCAACTGTCTGTTAACAAACAATCTTTTTCACAATTTACTGTGTATAAATTATTTTCATCAGTAAAAGGTCATAAATACCATTTCATTAAAATTTATATAGTTTAGCAATACCAGCTGGGGCATGTATCATTCATTTCTGAGGAACAAGTGGCGCCCATGCAATGCTATTTCCACTAATGGGAGCAAATGCATGTATACAGGAAATTCATTCAATCTGAGAAGGTGTAATATTGGAACCCCATACATCAGTTCCATCAGTAGTATAAGGCAAACATCCCAGACTGCCTTATCTAACTGAAACTACCTAATCCCCAAACATCAGTTTAACTAAAGCTTCATCCAAAATACAATCATGTAAATATCACTACAATATCACTGCTAATGGTACACCGGCAATTGTGCTACCTTACATAACTTGTTCCCTTTTCTTATGTTACATGTCATAATTTATTTTTTATCCAGGGTCAAAGCAAACTCTTACAGAAATAGGTATAAGCATATATCAAACCATAAGTTGTAATTGTATATATGACATGAAAAATTAATAAAAATAAAAAATTGTGGAGATTAATAGAGAGTGGGAAGGGGAATACGTTTAGAACTGGGGCACTTAACATACATAAGATCTTCTGTGGTTCTATGACCATAAAAGTGTTTTACAAACATTGCAAAATGCCATGACGCAATTAAGGAGGGGGTGGAGGAGAGTGAGGGGTAAACTAGATTAATCTTAACACATTAAAAATTTCTTTAAAACTGTTTGTGACCCCATGACTACAAGTGTTTTATAAAACGACAACTTTAAATAAAATAATTCACTGTTGACATTTTACAATTTGTGCCATAAAGCATCAGGTGTTGAGTAACAGTGTATGAATACACTATAAGCGAATGACGCAATATCTGTAGCGAATAATTATACTTTTACTTATCTTGTGTAAAATAACACAGGTAGAGGCCACAGAAAGATGCACAGTCTTGGGGTAAAATACAGAATAGTACAGCATTTATCACAAAAGGAATACTGTGTAGAAGCGAACTGTATTGCATTGCAATCTATCGAGGCCATAGGATGGTGGCAGAACTATAAGTGCCCCATAAATAAACTTGAAAACGAGTTATTGGTGAGATCTATTTGTTCGTTTAGTGTTTCTGACGAAAATTTCATTTTACTCTGAAAAATCACCAATTCCTCAAGCGTATTTAATGGCAGCCCCTTAAGGGAGTTATGCAGAATTTTAAGATTAGTTTCAATTTCGCCTACTGTGTGGTAATAGACATCCATGGGGTTGTGAAGCAGCTGAATGGGTTGAAAATAAATAAATCGCCAGGTCCTGGTGGGATTCCAGTTCCGTTGTAAAGAGAGTATTCTACTGCATTGGCTCCCTACTTAGCTTGCATTCATTGCGAATCTCTTGCCCAACGTAAAGTCCTGAGCGACTGGATAAAAGCCCAGGTGACGCCTGTATATAAGAAAGGTAGAAAGACGGATCCTCAAAATTACAGACCAATATCCTTAACATCAGTTTGTTGCAGGATTCTCAAACATATTCTCAGTTCGAATATAACAAATTTCCTTGAGAGAGAGAAGTTGCTGTCCATGCATCAGCACGGCTTTAGCAAGCATCACTCCTGCGAAACGCAACTCGCCCTTTTTTCTCATGATATCTTGCGAACCATGGATGAAGGGTATCAGATGGATGCCATATTCCTTGACTTCCGGAAGGCGTTTGACTCGGTGCCCCACTGCAGACTCCTAACTAAGGTACGAGCATATGGGATTGGTTCCCAAGTATGTGAGTGGCTCGAAGACTTCTTAAGTAATAGAACCCAGTACGTTGTCCTCGATGGTGAGTGTTCATCGGAGGTGTGGGTATCATCTGGAGTGCTGTCCGCTGTTGTTTTCTGTCTGCATAAATGATCTTTTGGATAGGGTGGATAGCAATGTGCGGCTGTTGGCTGATGATGCTGTGGTGTACGGGAAGGTGTCGTCGTTGAGTGACTGTAGGAGGATACAAGATGACTTGTATAGGATTTGTGATTGGTGTAAAGAATGGCAGCTAATTCTAAATATAGATAAATGTAAATTAATGAAGATGAATAGGAAAAAGAATCCTGTAATGTTTGAATACCCCATTAGTAGCGTAGCGCTTGACACAGTCATGTTGATTAAATATTTGGGCGTAACACTGCAGAGCGATATGAAGTGGGACAAGCATATAATGGCAGTTGTGGGGAAAGCGGATAGTCGTCTTCGGTTCATTGGTAGAATTTTGGGAAGATGTGGTTCATCTGTAAAGGAAACCGCTTATAAAACACTAATACGACCTATTCTTGAGTACTGCTCGAGCGTTTGGGATCGTTATCAGGTCGGATTGAGGGAGGACATAAAAGCAATTCAGAGGCAGGCTGCTAGATTTGTTACTGGTAGGTTTGATCATCACGCGAGTGTTACGGAAATGCTTCAGGAATTTGGGTGGGAGTCTCTAGAGGAAAGGAGGCGTTCTTTTCGTGAATTGCTACTGAGGAAATTTAGAGAACCAGCATTTGAGGCTGACTGTAGTACAATTTTACTGCCACCAACTTAGATTTCGCGGAAAGACCACAAAGATAAGAGAGATTAGGGTTCATACAGAGGCATATAGATAGTCATTTTTCCCTCGTTCTGTTTGGGAGTTAAACAGGGAGAGAAGATGCTAGTTGTGGTACAATTTACCCTCCACCACGCACCGTATGGTGGATTGCGGAGTATGTATGTAGATGTAGATGTAGAAGTTATACAGCCTCGATTGCTGTCATCTGGATGCTCTCTAAAACTGTTTTTGAAGTTCCTACCAGTTTGTGCTATATAAAATTTTTCACAGTCACCACACCAATCCCGTCAATTCCCATGCCCTCATATGTACCACACCTGGTCTCAGTCGAGTGTCATAATTTGTTCCCTAATTTAATGTTAATTTTTAGTCACCAAGTGATATTATGAGCCTCATGAATCTGTTAACTACACAACTCAATAATTGTTCCTTCATATGTCACTCTCATCACCCCTCTTTTTTAGTGCATTTGTTATTTATAAGCTTACTGTACAGTAACCTAACTTCTTTACTATTATAGCTACTCGACCTTGCTATCTGTTCTAATATATTCAATTCCTTCTCAGTGTCATTCTCCATGTGGTTAAGCATCACAAATTTACTGAAGTGCATCCAAATGTCCGTTCCGTCTCGTAGCATTTTCGTGCAAACTGCAGTTGATAACTGAATACCTTGAAAATCACTTTCGATCGGTGTTAAGTTCCCTATGAATCCGCACAGAACCTCAAAATGTGCATTGTGCCTGTGTTGCAACAGAGCATTCACTGCAAGTTATCCACACCGTGTATCACTTATATATCAAGCGAATTTGTAGGTCAGTCTGGTGATTCGACCTGTTGTGCTGCCATTCATGAACAGTATTCAAGGGGTGTTTTCCAACAGGATAATGCTCGGCCGCATACCGCTGCTGTAGCCCAGAATGCTCTACAGATTGCTGATATGTTGCCTTGGCCTGCTCAATCACAACATCTGTCTCGAATTGAGCATGTATGGGACATCATCGGAAAACAACTCCAGCATCATCCACAAACAGCTTTAAGCGTTCCCATATTGACCAAGTGGAAGTGGCATGGAACTCAGTCCCACAAACTGACATCTGGCACATGTACAACACAGTGCATGCATCATTTTTGCGTGCTTGCATGCAATATTCTGGTGGTTGCACCAGTTATTAATTTACCGGCGTTTCACATTTGCAAAGGTTTCTCTCCCACTTGCATTAAACTGCGATCTTGCAAAAGTTAATCACTTAGATATGTTAGCTAGACAAATGTATTCCCGAAATTTCATTACTCTACATTAATTTTTTGTGTTGTGTTTTTTCTGTCAGTTTATAAAATTACTTTTAAGATGTACTCAAGTCTTGCGTATTAATGTAATTCAGTAATCATCACATTAAAACAGGTGGTCATCCTCCGTTGCTATAGAGCGTGAAATGCAAATCATAGACATTTTTGTGGAGTATCACTTAATAACAGTAAAGCATTTTATGCTCTCCAGGATGATGATCGGCAGCTAGCGCTTTCGACAAGGGCAAGGGAGGGCTGTGCTGCGTCTGCAGCGTCTGTCGGTTGCCAGCAAATGAACTGTGAACAGGTCTGACACATGCGGCGTTCAAAGCCAGATAGTCCGTCGAGAAGTCTTTGGTAAAAATGTTATTGAATGGAACTGCTATTACCACTGTGTCAGAAAGTGAAATATATTGTAACTGTGCTACCATTACACTCAGGACTTCAGCATTCAGACGAAAAGTGCTATAAAAATTTAAGTAACGAGCAGTTTTGGTCGCGAAACGTTACATTCAGAAAATGCGCAGTTTACCACTGGGTTACATGTATAGACGTACCAAAATAGCTCGAATAGAAGCAAGACTTTCTCCGGGAACTGGCGCTGCCTATGATGTTTTCCATTCGTGCGGACAGCCAGACTTAAGAGCATTGTCAGCGTGTCCATGTTATTTATCTGAGCTTGTGATCGACGCGGCACAGACTCCGAGGCGGCTGGCCGCCAGCCAAGTTTTACATCAAAAAGTGTACATTCTCTTCATTTACTAGGTTCTGACTTCCACACATTCTATCACCAAAATTGGTATTATTATGACAAAGTTCTAAGTTTGCTGTGTCCTCATGACAATTTGTAACATTCGGGGATCAAAGTTTGACCCACCTCATCATAAGCCCTCACTACTGTGGGGGTTCGTTTCTTATTCCATAATGACCTCCATTATTACCCCTAAAATTCATCTGAGTTGGGCCTACTCTATCTCTTATGTTTATTTTGTTCACTCTTATTTGTCTGAACACTATTCTCTGTGGAATCCTGCCCAACTGTGTCTTATAAGGTGCCTAGGAAGCTGTTTTTCTCGAATATCTAGACAACATATTAATGAAGTTTATTACAATAATTGAATTGACAATACTTAACTTCCATTTCTAGCAGTTGGCGACATGCAAATAATCAATATCCTTTTGATAGATACAATTTCCATGCAGGCTAATCACACAAGTTCATAAGTCTGCTATCCTTAATGTCACTGTGGCTCTTCTAGTGGCGTCTTCTACTGTCCGTCTTCTAGTGTCAGTCTACTAGTCTGCCATGGCTAGGAAGTGCGATCGATTCCCAGCTGGGTCGGAGATTTTCTCCACTCAGGGACTGGGTGTTGTGTTGTTCTAATCATCATCATTTCATCCCCATCAACGCGCAAGTCGCTGAAGTGGCGTCAAATCTAAAGACTTGCATGAGGCGAACGGTCAACCCGATGGGAGGCCCAAGTCACATGACATGACTTCTCCTTGTACTCTGTCATACTCCCTCTATTTCTCCTATGAAACATAGAGACTTCTTAAAAGTTTCTATAACATCACTTTGTTTTTGTCTCGATCAACAATCTCCCAGAAATGCTAATAACAAATCCTCAACAGACTCATATTTGTCTCGTGGTTGTATTCACCAATCCAAACTTTCTCCCTCTAATCAACCACTTGCTCTTCTCAGTTTATTTTCCTGCAGTTCCACTGGCAATACTGTAGAATTTTTATTTTGTACTGTTTTTTTTTCTAAATTATCTATCCTGTTCTCAATCTTAGAAATGATCTCTTTAATTTTATCCACTTTTGCCTTATTATTTTTGCTACATTCCTAGAAAATCTGATTGCAATAGTTCTTGTTTTCAGTCATCCCTTGTTTAAACTCAGCAGCATGGGCTTTAACGTATTTATCCAAGTGTTCTAGCCTTTCCTTTACAAATTCTCAAATGGCCATTGTTTTAATTTATTTCGAATTCTCCATCTTTGAACGTCTCCTTAACTAGATCTTTGAATTTCTCATACTCTTTATTTGCCACTAACATGACACCAGAAAGTTTCTTTTCTAACTGAGCTTCCAGCTCCTGTTTAAACTCTTTCAAGTTTTGTTCGAATTTTGTTTCTAGCTTTTCTATCTTTTAGCTCATTTCTTTCTGCCCTAGTTCTATTCCCTCTTCCATTTTCTTACATGACTCCCTAATAGTTTCTACATTTCCTAATATTAACTGTAACATTGTTTCTGTCCTATCTTTTGCATTTTCTTGTACCCTATCACCTGGTTCTAATTTGGTGACTGACTCTTCTCGTGCACTCTCAATAGCAAGTTCTGTTTCTTCCTCTTCCACTTCCCCTATGTCTGGACTGTTACTCTTTTGTAATTGTCATTTTGTAGACTCAAGAACAAAAAGCAAAGCAAAATGAAATACCCACTAAACTTTGAAATTCTGCTGAAAAGCGGATTGTGTTCATCAAGACAGCATTGAAACAATAGTGTCCTGTCGTGCCACAGTGTGATATGCAACGCAACAAGAAACCCCTGATGTATTAATCTTATTAGAAATGACTGAGTCAAGAGGATCCCTGATATTTCTCCCCTAAAATGTGTAACCAATATCTCATGTGTGTAAGTTTGGATGTAACTAGAATCAACAATATTTAATTTTTTCCAGGATTAGTTTAATATTAATTCCAAACAGACCGAAATGAATACTAAACGTTACTACATATACACACAAACAATGCTCAAAACCATGTGACGATTACTGGTATTCAAATAAATGCAAATAATCATAAATCTACCAAAATCAAAACTTTACCACTTCCTATGCACTTCACCAATAGGAACACACTGGCTAATTCTGAGTGAGTGCTTTCTGCCAACTTAATCATGGACACTGCACCTTGTGTGAATTTTCTCAGCATATGGAAAAGACCAAAATAAAACACAAAACCAAGGTAACATGCAAATGCAGAAAATAACACCTGCAGACAATACTAAATATACATATATATGCAACAAGATCGAATGAAGAATAAAGACTGTAGACCATATTATTACTGATAATAATAGTACTTATTTGCAACAATGAGGACAGTGTTGGAAGATAATAGGCTTGCAAAAATCTAACATCTGGAGTAGAGAGTTATTTAATAAACGAAATAAATTTTAATTTTATTTCTGAAAATTACTGAAAAATGTGGTTTAAAATTGAGGAAAATTTTAATTACTTGAAAGACAGTGACAATGAGAAACTAGCACATCTTTAACTAAAATGATAATTACAAAATACTTTCCAGAAACAGTTCACAAGGTTTCAGCTTTTTGGCATGTATTAATCAGTCTTCACTTAACTGGTACTGTCAGTATGTCATCATCATCTGAGTTGTTGGTCCAAAATCCATGAGTTTGTAGTCCAATAGTTATCACCATCATCCTATCCTCATAATCACAACTGCCCATTTGTGGATGTATCAGGAATGCACAATGTTTGTAGAGTCCTTGTGCTTAATATATCTACAACTGGCGATGTAGTTAATAAACACTCAACTCAATTAATGTATGATATACCCCCAAGTCTTATTGTTTGCTAGTTGTTTTTATAACAGTTTTTAATTTGCTCTTTCCCATTCGATCATGATGTGGAACATTTCGATGTACCTCAGTCTGTAATAAGTAAGTACATTAACATATTTAAAATTTGAGTTAACAGTCTGTGGGACATGCCAAACAGTCTGTACTGTTCACAATGCATACTGAACAATCACAGCAATCATGCAGCGATTAGTACAGAGTACATTCAAAATCAATGTTTTGGACAGCCATTCATGATGAGAAAGTGCATCAACACATTTCTTGTTTAATCTAGTAGACTGAAGTGTGTACTATACAGTCCATGCTGGTCACACTAGATACTGTACATGTGCAACATTCGTGTAGCTTTGGCGATCTGTAGTTCAGAAATGGAAATAAAACAACTTACTTTAGAACACAAGTGAATAGGGCAATCAAAGCAGATTATCATGTTGTCAAGCTTGGGAACTCCAGCGTTTATGAAGTTCATTGCAGCAAGTTTCTAGGATTAATGGTGGGCAGTTTCATGACATAGGAGACTCATACAGATAAAACATTCTTAAAAATTAGTACAAATGCTTTTCTCATGAGAAGAAACGTCACGAACTGTAGAACACAACACTGCTAAAAATGTATTATGCTCTGATTTATCCACATATCTCTTATTGTATACCTTATGGGGTCGTGCATCAATATACACATAAGCAGATTACTTAAACTGCAAAAGAAAGTGATTAGGTGCATTGCAAACATGTCACCAAGGCAGTACTACAGAAATAAATTCAAAGAATTACAAATACTGACAGTGCCCACTCTGTTCATTTATGAAACAATTATGTATCTAGAAATAAACTGTACAGCTTTGATGAACAAAATTATACATAACTACAGTACTAGGAGTAAAGATAATTACAGATTTAAGTGAAAAAGAATCTAAAATAGTTGGATGTACATTATGTAACAAACGTCCAGGTAGTGTCAAGAATGTAAAAACACTGTCTGCTTTAAAACAAAAACTGAAAGCTCATCTGATCTCAGCTTGTCATTAGTGTAAAGGAGTTCTTAGACGCAAGTGGAACAGTGTAAAGGAGTTTCTCAGATACAAGTATACAAATTCTTAAATAAGAGATTCTTCTGCCAATTCTATATAAATAATATAAAGATATTGCTCTGTCACTGTACGTAAGCTACTAAACTCCACACGGACAGGCATGAAGGACGTACAGTACCGACTGGCCGCCATGTCATCCTCAGCCCACAGGCATCACTGGATGCAGATATGGACCAGCATGTGGTCATCACACCGTTCTCTAAGCTGTATGTCATGTTACAAGACAGGAGCTGCTATGTCTCAGTCCAGTAGCTCCTCAGTTTCCCTCACCAGAGCTGAGTGCATGCCACTTGCCAACGACACTCGGCAGATCAGATGGTCACCCATCCAAGTGCTAGCCCAGGCTGACAGTGCATAACTTCGGTGATCTAACAGGAACCGGCATTACCACTGCATCACTGTACGTAAGCACAGTTGTTTATATTCTTTTTATTTCTGTCTGATGCATATAATTTTATTTGTAGAGTAAATCTTATTCTCTTTTACAAATGTCTCAAGAAATTGCATATATCTATGCTTTCACGTAAGTAACAAATACTTTGTAACTAATGCATATATATCCTGATGTATCCACAGTATCACTACCGAAAATGACCCAAGGTTGAGGAATAAATTAGTTAATTAATTAATTAATGTACAGGATATCAGCTAAGAATCGAAAGCGGTGGGAAACAGTTGGTTATTAGTTTCCTTGTCTGTGGTACACAGTGAAACTAAACGTGTGTCACTGGTAAAACAGTTTTTTTAACATTGGCGAAGCCACAGCGCTCCTATACTTGTGGGGTGTGATGATGACCTTCCTTCTCACTCCAGTCTTCTTTGTTGGTGTACCTGTCGATATATGACTACCGCTCAGCGTATTTTCCTTAGCATTATACTGAGTGCAGTGAGTTAAAATTTCATGAAAGTCATATTTTATATTAGCACATTTATTGATAATAACTTAAAAACATGTTAACAAATCTGAAACACACAAAATTAGAAAATAAAAATAACAATCCCAAGTATAGCAACTCCATTACTTCTACAGAAACATAGTTCCACAAAGAAACAAAGTTACAAAACCCATACTATAATAAATCCTGCAACACATCAACAAAAGAAAGCAGAAAATCAAAATGCACAGAAAAATGCAGAAAGAATTATATTGTACTGTACAATATCTTCACAACCTGAAATACAGAATAAAATGCATTTGAAATAGACCATATTATAATATCTAGAGGCATGACTTAAAAACTACAGGAACTTGATGTTCCTGCAAACAATGCATGAAGGACTGTTTACACTCTTTCGATTGTCTTTTTAGAAGTTGATCATACACTGGCAAGATTAAAAAAAACAACAATCAGATTTTTGTGTATGTAGACTCTCACTTCGTGGCAAGCAATATCATCAGGTTCTGTTCTCAAAGAGTTTAAGAAGTGCTGTGTGCCCACTGCCATGGAGGGTGGTGAGACTCACAAAATATTGACCATGATGCAACAAATACCAGTAGTAAGTTAGCAGTGTAGACAGTGATTAGAGGTCTGCTATTTCTGTGTGATTTATCCACATTACAACATACAATCACGCAGTTAACAGTGAACAAATAGTGAACAGTTTCTGTAAATTGGTAATTAGATAAATTTTTATCCACCTACTTTCCCTCTCTTTCCTGCATATTAAATCGGTTTTTTGGTGTAAGGTTGCCTAATTTCGCCCTCTACACTCGCTGCTATTGGACCTCTGTTGTAAAATGGAATCACCACATATAATACATAAGACAAATTGGAGTACAAAATCAGGTAGATTCTTTTAATGATCGAAATGTCTGTTTACATACCGCTTTTGGTTAGTATTCAACTAAAACTTATCTGCAAAACATTTATTTCTCTATGTAATATGTACAATGCTTGTCTTCAAAGATATTTATAGCATCAGCTATTTCCTAAATATTGAATTGCCTATCTGCAAATATACTGTACATGGTCTCGGCTTTTTCTTCTGTAGTTGCTTGGAGGAATGTTCTTCATGTGGATCATTTCAGGAGAGGAATAGTCAGATCTCAATTAGCCTGCTAAGTTTTTTTAAGTGCTGAGAATTCAAGAGTAATCTCCTTATAAAATTTCATTACATTCCATGAAATTTCGTCGAGATTAAACTGCCCAATACAAAGAATGTTATGAAGACGTGGCTGTTATTTGAATCACTTGAACAGAGTTTATGAGATGGTTTTCAACATAGTATAAATATTTAGGGTATGAGCATCAGAAGGGAATTAGTATATAATTTTGGTTTAACACTTTATATTTCCATTTGGGGCAAAGATCGAAATTTAATATCACTGTGGTTTCCCCGTTTTTATACACTTAGGCCTATGTATTAGTAAAAGTAATGGTAAATAATTGTTGTTGCTGTGGATGGGAATTGAAATACGTGAGAGGAAGAAAAGCTAATTTTCACATGTAGTTGATGCAAAGGTCTAATTACAGTTACCATGTTAGTGAGAGTCAATATTATTGAGACACAGTATAATAAATTAAGAGTAAATATTATAAGTCTAATTTCTGTGAATGTATGGTCATATATTTGCCAGATCAGAACTAGATAAATTCGACAGCATTGAAGTGGGATGTCGGTCAGTCTGTCGACTATGTCGACTGTATATACATTCCATACAAGATTCAACTGCTATGACTGCTCTTTCTATGCTGTGGGTTGTATTCTGATACCTCAGATAATAATTATTCTGAAAATTTTCCAAGAGTAGCACATTAAATCTCTTTTGCTAGTAATATTTTATGCTTTTCTTCCAGTAGTACGTGCCAAATGTAGACATCATCTAATTAACAGTCGTGTTGAGTTTGTTGGACTGTCCACTTTGTCCTCAAACCGCATTTTGAAAAACAATTATTCCTTTTGCTTCAGAATACCGGGGGCAATTGCACCTAATCGCTGTGGTTACACTGTCTTAACTTCCTTGAAGCTAAAAGTAAAATGCAATTACAATCTTAACAGCTCAATCAATTCTTATATATGAAATATATAATCTGCCCTGAGCTATACTGTTCATTATCATTGTATCATGAGGAAGTTGAGGAGGTGGTGTGAATCTACAAGGATCCTCCTCCACTGTACATATTCTTCCCTGCAAATCATTTTATCTTCTAATCTGTAGGAGGCCTTCACGTGAAATGTCTCTTCACCTTTTATTGGCCTAACACGTGGTGTTCGTCTGCTGTTAACAAAAGCAAACAGTTTTACAGGGTTCCAGTTGAATGACCTTGTCTACCCACAGAAGGTGTTTCTTTGCCATCGGCACGACATGTTTGCATGGCCATATAGTTACAAGCATTGTATAAATTATGGATTATTATGCAGGAAATAGCTTCAGAGCATGATGTAGCAGCTTTAAAGTAAAAATTAGTTATTCAAAATGCATGTATCAACGAATACAATAAGAGTCTAAAATCTTGGAAAAGTGGCATGTCTGTAGATGATATTTACATACTACCTGTTGGTTAGTTTGCCATTGCAGACAGTATTTTTGTCTCTAAGTGTTATTTCTTTTATAAATGTGTTATTTCCCTTGATTTAGCACTGTGCGACATTTATTTTCGGATCCAGCATTTGGGTTTCGTCTTCCTTGTATTTAGCTCATGAGACAGCTCTAAGCCCATAGCCTGCACTACATCATTCATATCCGCCCCTATGATTTCAACTGACGCCATATTGAAAGCTGTGCAGTTACATAGAATTTGCGGTGTCCTGTGTGAATGGTAGCTCACGATGTCACTACAGCAAGCCACAAGCTGCGGCATCACATTAGACAAGAGTGTGAACCCAGCTTAAGGCATGTGCTGGACCATTAAGGCTATGAAGCTTTTTGCAGTGAAGTTCTCAGTTCACTTGCCAAGTCAAATTCGACGAAAATTCCAAGCTTTCGATGATGCCCTCCACATCGGCGTCAGGAACTAAAACTGACTGTCGTGAACAAGCAAGGTTCCCTGTTTTATACCCACAGGACAGCATCCAATTGGCTGCATTACGTCATGATGGCACATACAGAGCTGGCCCAAAATCTATGAACATAGAGGACGCCATACCTGTACGTACTATCATGATGAAATCCAGCCAACTGGGTGCTGTGCTGTGGGTAAAAAGGAGGGAACCTTGCCGGTTCACAATGATGGAGGGTATCATCAAAAGCTTTGAGTTCCATCCAAATGTTATGCAATAAGGGACCCAAGAACATTTTATGGATATACGTTTGGACCTAGACTGCATCTGATCTGACATCATCTGAAAACTGAAACCCATGAATGTTGTGGTGATGTAGTAGAGACTGTGTTAACTAATATAGCAAAACTCTTTGATCAGGAGTCAGCTCTCTTCTAAGGGAGTATCTTTGCTGCTGTTCAGTCTGAGCTTCTGCTGTTCATGATGCATTTTTTCCATATATTACCACCGTTCTGACATCAAGGAACCTGAACTGTGTACTGATTTCCATAGACGTTTTAGCCTCACCCCCAATTTGGCATGTGGAACTCTTTTATATCACAGCAGCAGACATGCTGTGACTTGAATCATCAGTGTTCCACTGCCATCCATGCGCCGCATTCCAAAAACACAGCTCAGAAGCCATTCACTTCGTTGACTCATACAACCATGGCCAACAGGTCCCCTCAAACTATATGTCATCAGCGCTCGAATTGCAGCAGCTCACAGAGTGATACTTCAACATAAAACAAGGAACACTTCACCTACATGAAGAGCAGTTCATGAACAGTCTCATCATTCCAACATTAACACCATGAAAGAGGCAGTGGCTATGGAGCATCCAGTTGCACATACACACACACACACACACACACACACACACACACACACACACTCCAATAGGGCAGCCTGCACCATCTGTACCATCACTGCCACAGTTTAATACAGTGTATCCATCCCCGAGTGCTGTGAACCTACTTGTGTGTTTCCCTTACCCCCTCCTCCCGATTCGAGTGTGCTGTGCAGACAGAGTGCTATACACAACAGAACTGTGCATAAAACTAACATCACACCAGGCCCTCCAGTCCAGCACAAGGTATGCAGATTAGCTGCAGATAAATCACATGTAACCGAGTTGGCTATAGATGAGTAATTACAAGATAGCATCATCAGGGAGTCCGATATTTCTTGGGCATCGCCCATTCATTTCATACCCAAAAAGGATAGTACAGATAGACTGTGTAGCGATTCTCATGCATTTTGCACCTGCACAATTCTGGACTGTTACCCAGTCCCAAATATTGAGGCCTTTGCTCATAATTTAGCAGGTACCTCCATGTTCAGTGTGTTGACCTGTCTAAAGGCATATTTACAGATTTCCACGAATCGAGATGATATACCAGAGACAGTTATTATAATCCTTTTTGGACTTTATGAACTCCTTTACATGCCATATAGACTCAAAGTGCGATATAGGCTTGGCAGAGGTAGAAAATATTCTTTTCGAGTTTTCCTTTTTCTATGCTTACTTAGATGATATTTTAGTCTTTTCTACTTCTCAACACAAACGTGAAGAGCATCTCAAACTAGTTTATCGATGCCCTAAACGAGCTCAGTGTCGTACTCAATGATGATAAACGTTGGCTACGACAATCAGAAGTTACATTCCTTTGCCATTTGATTAGCAGCGATGGCGTTTGCCCTACAACACAATACACTAGCTCATTAGTCAACTACCCTGGCCATGAAGCTTTTAAGAACTACCCTGACTTCTCAGCAATCTAAATTTTTATCACAGACACTTACCTCATGCTGCTATCATCCAGGTACCTCTAATGAATGTTTTAGCATGCGAGCACACAGTGGGCAAGTGCGATATTGTATGGACCTCAGAAATGCAACAGGTATTTGAGCAAATTAAAGACTATTTTTCTCAGGCTACAATGTTAACACACCCACTGCCCATTATACACCTATTGACCACTTCTATGTGAGCAATTTCATCATTAGAGCAGTTCCACAACAAAAAGGCATTTATACATTTATGGATTTCCTGTTTCGACTGCCCTGTTTCCGTAATGATAATGAAGGAAGACAGTTTGAATCAGCACATTTTACCCAATTTTGTCACTTGGGTAGTGTTCAGCACTTTTGAACCACAACATAGCACCCTCAAAGTAATGGCCTCATGGAGAGCTAGAGAGCTGGCACCACACACTCAAATAAGCCCTTATGTGCCATGGAGGGGAGTAGGCAGATGACCTACTGTGGGTACTTTTAGGTGAATATTCAGCATATAGGAAAGACCTCCACATGGAAATCAATTACAGGGAACCACTAAATGCACAAAGAGGAGGTCAACAACAATGTCTTCAACCTCCCCCCCAAAATTGCTCACCACTGCCAGTGGGCTTTGTGGTGACTCAACAGCGATTATGTTTGCTAATAAGGCAAAATTTTTTGCTCTAGAAGCACATTTCCCTGCTGCAGGACTACCTTTGCAGCAGTTCAGTGTGAGCTTTCCCTAAGTGAACACACATCTTTTCTATGAATTGCTACTGAGCAACAAAGTTTATATATTTAACATTTTCTGTCTCAATCATTCGACTCTGAGCATCCTCACCTGGATCATTTTCTAATTGTAAATTAGAAATTGTAAACTGTAGACTATGATTACATCAGCACATTTTATGAATGGTACACTATCACTTACATTGTTCTGACATACCAGTCACAGGGATGAAGAAGTAGGAATGAACAAAACAAGATATACAGATTGACTGGAACTAGGAACTCTGCCTAATCTGCAATTGGAGTAGTGATTCTTATGCTTCAAAACCTATGAGAAGACTTAAAAGCTGTTAACATGTCCTTGATATAGATGTCTACCCTATACATCTACAGCAACTAAATAGGTGTTACTAGCTTCTTTTTTGCGGTTTTCTGCCATATGTGCTTATTGAGTATATATTTGTACTTTGTAAAATTAGACCAATGTATTTCAATAACTGTCTGGTGAAGAAACTATTCAGTTCATTGTTCACCCGATTATCTCATTGGAATTGCTATGTTTTCAGATTTAATAAAATTATGATTTAGGTGCCTGATACAGTAACAAATAAATGGAGGGGTAATCACTAACAGTCAGTTCACACTGGCTGTCATGTCAAGGCATGCCAAAACATTCCACAACGCAATTCAAATGCCAGCATTCACACTGCCAATCATTTCACGTCATGTCAAGGCACTTCAAGGTTTTTAGAGAGTGGTTGGTGTCATTGACCATTGTCGATAACGTGACTCACATGCTCATTTCCCCTTTATACACAGCCATGCATTCATCCTTCAAACTCCATTTCGTTGTGCTTCCATTAGGTCATGGTTTTCATGGCTGATTTCGATAGTTACTCTACATCTTTCTTATTTATCTTTATTATACGTTACTTTTTGTTTTTTTGTCGATCGTTAGATTGAAAACAGTTGAGGACAGCCATGTGAGTTGAGATCATGTGACTTGAACTGACTTGACTTGTGATGGACAGTGTGAATGCATACTGATGTCATGGTGCTGTGATGGCCATTTGGGCTTAGAAAGCCCCACACATGAGAAATGGATCACAGCAATCCACCACATGGGCGACCACTCGTTTCATAGACTGCACATATGTTGGCAAATTGCAGCTATCGGTTACTGATTGCTGATCACATGGAAATCCCAGGAAATCTGATGGCTTGCATGCCATTTATGTGTGCAGTTTAGATCCCTGGCTGGCTAGCAGCGGTGTGTAGCAATATGGATGCGACTTTTATCCATGTACCACTGAATATATTAGTGAAATGTGTTAAATTAAAACTGAACATAGCTCTAGGGCCCAGGGAAATTCCTATCAGATTTTATACCGAATTTGCGGCTGAACTAACTCCTCTTTTAATTATAATCTATCATAGATCCCCCAAACAAAACGCCACACCCAAAAGTTCGAAGAAAGCATATGTCACTCCTGTTTACAAGAAGGACAGCAGAAGTGATCCACAAAACTACAATCTTAGAACATATTCTGAGCTCAAACATTATGAAGTACCTGTTGCCCCATCATGGACACAGGACATTGGTTGATTAAATAACTGTCAATGTCAATGAAATTGACCAGAAGCTGTGTTATCTTAAGATGTTATTTTATTTTGAAGGCTACCAGTTTCTGCATTTCACTATGCTATCTTCAGGCCCTATATACATCTCTCCAAATAAAAGAAAATGTCACAAAGAGCCATAAATCTCTGGAAGTCGTGAATTCGATCATTACACTGGTGCTGCATTTGAAGACTCAGTTGCTATCAAGTCTTCAAATGAAGCACTAGTGTAACGATCGGATTCACGACATTCAGAGATTTATGGTTCTACATGATATTTTCGTTTATTTGAAGAGATGCATATGGGGCCCTAAGATGGCATAGTGGAATGCTGAAGCTGATAGCCTTCAAAATAAAATCAAATAACATCTCAAGATACACAGCTGTTGGTGAATTTCATTGACACTGACCATTACGAGGTATCGTGAATAGAATGACATGCTTCATGTTAGGCAGCATGGATTCCAAAACATCGATCATGCAAAACACAACTCACACGTTTCTCGTATGAAATATTGGAAACTTTCGATCAAGGCAGTCAGATAGATGCAGTAGTTTTTGATTTCCGAAAAGCATTTTACTCAAATCCACATCTACACTTATTACCAAAAAAGGAAGTAAACACAGAAATTTATGACTAGACTGAGGATTCTTCCGTAGGGTCGATACATTATGTTATCTTGGGCGGAGAGTTATCGTCAAATGTAGAAATAACTAAAGGGCTGCCTCAGGGAAGTGTTTTGGAACCCTTGCTCAGACTGTTTGCAGATGCTTTATTTATCTATAACGAAGTACTGTCTGAAAGAAGCTGCATGAATATTGAGTCAGGTCTTCATAAGATTTCAAAGTGGTGCAAAGATTGGCAACTTGCTTTAAATGTTCTGAAATATAAAAGTGTACACTTCATAAAACTAAAAGAAAGTTATATCTTGTAACTATAATATCAATGAGTCACAGGTGGAATCGGCCAGCTCATGCAAATACCCGGTTATAGAGCTTTGTAGGGATATGAAATGAAGTGATCCCATAAGCTTAGTCATAAGCAAGGCAGGTGGTAAAGTTAGGTTTACTGGTAGAACACTGGGGAAATGTAATCGGTCTGCAAAGGAAATTGCTTACAAATCACTCATGCGACTCATTCTAGAATAATGCTCATATGCATGGGACCAGTACTAAACAGGACTAACATGGGGTATTGAACGCACACAGGAAACGGTAGCACCAAATGGTCACAGTTTTGTTTGACTTTTGGGAGAGTGTTACAGAGGTGCTGAAGAAACTGAACTGGCAGACTGTTGAAGATAGACGTAAACAATCCAGAGGAAGCTTGCAAAGTTTTAAGAACCACCTTTAAATGATGACACTTGAAATGTAAGGCATTCCTCCGCATGTCGTTCACGAAGTTATCGCGCGAACAAGATAAGATTAATTACAGCACGCACAGAGGCATTTAAACAATCATTTTTTTCTGTGGTCTGTAAGTGAATGGAACAGAAAGAAACCTTAAAAACTGATACAATGGGCCGTATCCTCCACTATGGACTTCACAGTGGATAGCAGATTTCAGATGTAGATGAAGACGCGCCCGTTTTGTGTTTATGTGTTACGTTGTAATTACTAGAAGATATGCTGCATTCGCTTGTACATGAATGATAAAATACGAAGATGAACAACGTAATAGAACTGAAAATATGAAGTTAAAGCTTACAGTGAAATGTAGTCGAGAGAAGCGTCGCATTGTCTGTGGCTTGGCATAGAGTGACAGATTGGCGTTAAGGATTGTCTTATGATTATCTTTGAAGCCGTTTAAAACATCCTTCTTCTACAACGTCTTTGCCATATGTTTAAATGTTTTGATAAGGTAGATGTTTATTATTATTAGTAAATTTGTAGAAAAAACAAATTATGATTCGCACATGGGGCCCAATCACCCAAGCATTATTAGGCACACTTTTAACATGGGGAATCACTGCAGCCGGATCGGGAATGGTGATAATTGTCAGAGGTACACAGGTACGTGCTTTAATCCTAACCTCAGTGTAGCTTCTAGATAATATTTATTCCTTGTCATAACATTTTCAGGAATAAAAAGTGTTCCTGTATAGCCAACAAACTCATGTGGCAAGTCAGATCGTACAACCAGTGTTAATTAATGATCAAACTGTATTTGTCACGATCCACGTCAGATGTTTCCTGGAATAGCAGAAGACTTCTGGCGTCGTTCGATATCAGCAGAGTGTCAAGTAGTTGCACGGAAATGTTAGAGGAAGACATTTGTCGAACATATCGCGACCGTAGAATGTTTTGATTCTGTTCTAATAGATGCCATTAAAATTTCTGACAAAACTGTTTGTGAAGCTTTGGTAACTTAAACTCATGTTGGCAAAGTCGGAAGCAAAGTATAAAAAAAAAATTGTGCACGTGAATATTTTTTCTTGGCAAAATGAATAAAAAAATTGACCGAGTACACGTGTGCAGATTCTTTGAGTGGTTATTGCTACGTATTTTTTCAGGTTTATGAGCGTACATAATTAAGTATCAGTAATGAGCCAGTGTAGTTTTTTTGTATAATTTACCACACTTGTGTTGTGTAAACTAAAGGTGCAAGGAGTATCATTATTGCTATTTCAGCTGAATGTTTGCGATTGCCTTTCGTTTTTTTACGGTAGTGATACCCTTTAGGGTAAAACTGTACCTTCATAATAAAATTTGAATGTAAGACATTCCGAATGAAGGACAAAAGTGACATGCCAGTCATGCTTTTTGATAGTATCTGGTATTTGATTAAATAGTAAGTGTTTGAGCAGCTATTGGTTTTTCTAATCAGGCTGTTTATCAGTAACTACCACAAAACTTGTACCTGTTCATTTGTTCACTTCTGGTACTTAGAATGCTTCTACTTACCTGTTTTAAATTTTGGAGAGGCCCATTATTACTGAAATTGTAATGGGTTCCATATATTCATTGCTTAGGTGATGTGTGCCAGCCAGATCTTGCTGATCAAAACTAGTGACATAATAAAGAGATTCACTTAGCAGGTGTCAAGTGGGTTTACAACTCTGGAAGGGCAATGTATTGAAAACCATTTTCATGTTACCCAGTATCAACCTGCGTTGTTCAAGCATTAATAATTATCATGGTAACTAATGCTGTGTTTCTGTTTTGACCTTGGACTGTTATTGCCAAAGTGATTCTTAAAAAAGTTGCTCATCATAGGTGGGTTATCTGACTTTAGAACTTGCAGATTGTTGTATCCTGCTTCTGACATTCCATAAAAGTATGGTAGTCTTCTGGCCTCCTGTCTGAAGACTGCTTTGGTGCATCTCCGGTGCACATTAGTTTATATACATTGACACACACACTCAGTGGGACACCTTACAGTCCTGGTGGGTGTGCCTCACTACTAGTCATCTCAGTACCATTACTAGTAATTTCCTTTTTCAGTTCCACTTGGCTATAGAGTGAGGGGGAAAAAAGGGTATCTACATGCCTCTATACGAGCTCTAATTTGTGTTATATTCTTGGTGCTTGTGCTTCATGTGTGTTGGTGGCAGTAGAATCATTCTGCAGTGAGTGTCAAACGCCAGCTCTCTAAATTTTCTCAATTCTTCCTCGAAAATACAATGACTGTCCATCCAAGGACCACCATCTGAATTTATGAGAGACCTTTGTAATACTTGTTTGTTGTTCAAACCTGTTGTTGTTGTGGTCTTCAGTCTTGAGACTGGTTTGATGCAGCTCTCCGTGCTACTCTATCCTGTGCAAGCTTCATCATCTCCCAGTACTTACTGCAACCTACATCCTTCTGAATCTGCTTAGTGTATTCATCTCTTGGTCTCCCTCTACGATTTTTACCGTCCACGCTGCCCTCCAATGCTAAATTTGCGATCCCCTGATGCCTCAGAACATGTCCTACCAACTAGTCTCTTCTTCTTGTCAAGTTGTGCCACAAACTCCTCCCCAATTCTATTCAATACCTCCTCATTAGTTATGCGATCTACCCATCTAATCTACAGCATTCTTCTGTAGCACCACATTTGGAAAGCTTTTATTCTCTTCTTGTCCAAACTATTTATCATCCATGTTTCACTTCCATACATGGCTACACTCCATACAAATACTTTCAGAAACGACTTCCTGACACTTAAATCTATACTCAATGTTAAAAAATTTCTTTTCTTCAGAAATGCTTTTCTTGCCATTGCCAGTATACATTTTATATCCTCTCTACTTTGACCATCATCAGTCACAAATGTAGTGGCTCGTCTCTGAATTGCTTTGATGTCTTCCTGTAAACCAATCTGACGCAGATCCCAAACAATTGAGCACTTCTCAAGAATGTGTTATGCTAGTGGCCTGTTCTGCTAATGTGGTAAAGGACCAAAATTGGAGGTTGATAAAAAAAAAAAAAAAAAAAGTTACTGGTCTATACTTAGTGAAGGGACAGCTGACAGGTTTTAACAACAGATTGACCAGTCAGCTGTTTCTTCATTCAGTGTATGTTTCCAGTCAAATGAAACTAGTAACTGCTTTCAAGTCAGTTATATGAATGTTCTTCACTCAGTCTTTAGGTCTGAGTTTTTCTGTTAAATGTGAGACAACTGACTGATAAAAGTCTTACTATGTCATCAGTTGTATGGATGTCACTCATGTCTCCAGGCAGGAGCGTTTTCACTTAATTATTGTTAGCCTTTTCAGTTAAAACTAAATGATAACCAGGGCTCCTAACTTTTAGAGAGAGTAATAATGTACCTTCTTTCAGGGAGGGGTAAATAAACATTATAAAGTATTTGCAAGTTATTTACATATTCGTAAAGCTAAATATGAATGTTTCATACTGCTGGTATAAGTAGGCTTATCAATTTTTGATTGGTTTTAAGAGTTCAATACGTGGTGCTGCGTTGTAAATTTAATTTGTTTAGATAAATGGACAGTTATGTTTTTAATTTAAATTTATTGAAGCCTGTCTTTCTCCTCCTGCCAGTTGCGCAACCCACTCCCCCTGTTCCTCCCCTGCACCTGCAATAATTCTCTTTTGGTAAATGATAAATTGATGTGACTAGAAACCGTGAACAATACAATTTCAAACAATGGGAAATCCAGGGTAGACTGTAGCAATATAATGAAAAGGATTAGTTGCTACTCACCATGTAGTGGAGATGGTGAGCCACAGAAAAGCACAACAAAAGACTGTTAGAAAGTTAGCTTTTGTCCAACAAGGCATTTGTCAACACATACACAGAGTCTCTGGCAGCTGGAGCCTGTCTCCTGGCTCCAGCTGCCAGAGACTGTGATCATGTGCGTGTGAATTGCATTTGTGTGTGTGGTGTGTATTTTTGACAAATGCCTTGTTGGCCGAAAACTAACTTTCCAACAATCTTTTTGTTGTGCCTTTCTGTGACTCAGCATCTCCACTATATGGTGAGTAGCAACTATCCTGGTTTTAAGTGGTGACTTAATCACTTGCTATTTAAGCTTGTAGTGGCAAATGCCAGAAGTGTTCTTTGCGAAAAATATTTATCATTTGTTAATTTTCTTTGAATTTTCTTAGTCAATATAGTTTTATAATATGGGTCATTACTGCAGATTGCATACATATGACATTGAATTTATGTTGAGAATTATTTTTTTTATCCAGTCATAGCTTATTGTTCCTCCCACTGCTATTTATATTTATCTCTTATATGTATGTATTAAACCGGGGATCTAGAAATGATGGAGAGGCTTTGTCCCGCCATAGCCCTCAGTGGTTCACAACCCCACAACAGTCCATCCACCCCACAGCCGCCCTACACCGAACCCAGGGTTATGGTCCCAGGGAACATATCATACCAAACAAGTGTAACCCTAAATGTTTGCGCGGTAGAGTAATTATGGTGTCCATGTACGTGTAAACGGTGTTTGCGCTGCAATCACCGACACAATGTAACTGAGGCGGAATAAGGGGAACCAGCCTGCATTTGCCGAGGTAGAGGGAAAACTTCCTTAAAAACCATCCACAGGCTGACCTGCACACCGGACCTAGACACTAATCTGCTGGCGTATTCGTGCCAGGGACCGGCATGCCTTCCCGCTTGGGAAGCAGGGTGTTAGACCATGCAGCTAGCTGGGCGGGCTATTTATCTCTTAGTTAAGGCTTTATTGTTTTACTGCTGTATCATAATCACTTTCAGTATTATGTATTTCCATTTAAGCTGTATAAACAAACAAAATATGTTTATAAATTCCAAACATCACAACTTTTTACAACACTTGAAATGCAAAAATGTGGATGATGTAACTCAAGGTTGTCTCCAAAGGTGTTCTAACATGTTGAAATGTGTGTCTGTACTTGTGTTAATATCGAGACAGATGTTTTTTGTGTAAGCGTCTGTCTATCACGTTACTGAGATGGAACTTGCTAGTTGTCTTTCCTGTGATCAATGGTCACAGTGTAGCAGTAGTCCTTCTTTCTCCACAGATGCAATCAGCTTTCTGATGGGGATTTACATGCAGGAAATAAGTGTGGTATGGTATTGCTGGTTAAGAAATGAACCATACTCTGTCTGGTGCTGACAAATATTGTCTTGAGTCACTCCCAGATGTGGAGGAAGAGTGCATCTACTCTACAAGCTGTTTCCCAGTTATCCCACTCCATTTACCGTGAATTTGCTTTTGAGTCTTTGAGCTCTCTCCAGATCTATATTTCTCTGTCAAGGCGATCTCTCAAAGTCTGCCTCTTTTCGGCCAATATTTTGCCACACGACACTTAATAGTTTTGTGTATTGAGTATGTCCTGACCACCATGCACAATGCCACCACTAATATGGTGCTGAAAGGCCCTGATAGCCATGGGAGCACCTGTGTCCACATGCTGGTAGCAAAACAAATTGTTGATTTATTATTATAATCGTGGGTAATCTGTAATTCACTGTGTTGATCATGCCAAGTGTTTGCTGTTACGTGCATGCCCTTTCTGTATCTGGTTTGTTATGTTAATTAAAGTTTAAGGCAATAATGACACAACAGTAGCTTGTAACCATGTTTTATTTTATATTTTCGTCTAGTTTAACTGTAGAATTCCTTTGTAAATTTTCTTTTCAGCATACTGTAAACGGTCTACTAGCCACAATGGTGTCGGTTTGGAGAACACCAATTGCTCATGGTTTGGAGTACTGCTGACATTTCTGCTGACATTTTCACTCCAGCCTGCTCTCTTCAGTTAGTCATTATCACAAGAGGAGGTTTTCAGCAAATGTGACTGCTCCCTCTTTGCAATCATCCCGTTCCATTAATCTGAATAGTCCAATGGTAATGCTCCAGAAAATAGGGCTGCAGATAGATCTCTTCAAGCTCCTATTGGTAAATTTTTTGCTCACCTTGGTTCTCTGCTTGCTGGTCAGCAAACTATTTCTGCAGTAGTCAAGGCTGTTGTATACAGCCGCTGGGAGCTGCAGGTCTCAAAGATGTGAAAACATTTCTGGGCACCAAAATTGCTGAATGCTCTTGCGATATATCTATTAGTAAAGCTATTGCATATTTCTTTCACATTCTTTTACTATTCAAATAACCTGACGAACTGGAACGTCTTTCGATTTTCCTGCTGTGAATTTGAGTTGATCGGGGACCAGGCCCCTGAGTGCCCTTTGTATCTAAAAACAAAGGAGTGACTCCTCTACCTTAGACATTGAGTTTGGAAGGCAACTTGGTCGATAAGATTTGGGTTCTGAAGTAATCTTGCCCACAGATTTTTAAGTAATAACTGTATTTGCTAATTTCTAGTCCTCAGGCACTTGTCCAAGTCAAGGGGTGTTGCTAAGAAGTTTTGTCCGGTACGGGGTGATATGCACAGTGACCTGCTGTGGTACTTGTGAGTGAATTTCATAAGGGCTGGGAGATTTCCCTGTAACCTCTTAATGGCTGAAGTACCTTCCTCTTGTATGAAAGGATGGAAATGGTGCCCATCATGTAATGCATTTGTTTATAATTGCACGTGTTTAGAATCGTCAGTGTGTGGATTGTCATCAGAGAAGAGCTTATATAAAAGAAGTTCTATCTTGTGCCTCTGTCCCAGTATCATTTCACCACTATCCTGCCTCAGTGTTGATAATACTAATGGCATTTTTATTCTCTTGGTCAAAGTTTATATGGCTCAACCCAGTGATTAACTGTCCTTATAATCCTCCCAGTGTCTCTTCGTAGCACCTGTCAAGGGGCTCACAACTCTTTTTGTGAGCTTGTGCTTGGCTACCATGAGGCCGCAGCCTTTGCAATACTACTTCCCATGCTGTGCTGCAAACCTATACTTCCACAATCTGTTTCCCCCTCTGCCTTTCCATTGGATGGCCTTTTGGGTGTACACCGTGCTTGGACCGGGTACGTGATTTAGGCCCCTGAGGCCGCAGCCTTTGCAATACTACTTCCCATGCTGTGCTGCAAACCTATACTTCCACAATCTGTTTCCCCCTCTGCCTTTCCATTGGATGGTCTTTTGGGTGTACACCGTGCTTGGACTGGGTACATGATTTAGGACCCAAGTTTTCCATTTCACTTATGGTATTCTTTACACTTTTTCTTTAATAAATACATGGTCCCCATTGTTGGGTTTGCCACCTTTCTTTCCAAATTAATCAGAAGTGTGTATTGTGCAGGGAAGGTCACCCATTGTGTGTCTGTTCCACCTTTGTGCCTTTCCAGCTTAACACCCTTCCTTTCCAGTAAGGTAGTATACCCAAAAACCCAGGAAGGTAGCAAACCCATTTTGTGTGTATGTGTGTGGGGGGGGGGGGGGGGTTGTCGAGTATGTGCATGACAGTAGCCTGACCACGCAGTATCTCACTGTTGGTTCCTGAGCTGAAACCTCCCCTTGTATATGCCAAGGAGTACGTGCCCATCATGACTGTCATTGGGAGTCTGAGCAATGGATTACTGGTCAGCTAGCTGTTGGTGATGTTGGGTGGCACCCATGGGGAGAATCTCGAGTGGTTGGCACCATAGCGGATGTCTTGCTTATGAAGCAGTTGAAGCTTTCTCTTGCTGGTGGTCACAAGACCCCAGCAATCTCTTCAGAAGGAAAGAACTCATTCAATGCAGAGGCATATGACCCCAAAATGTTTCCTTACTGGCTAGGGAGGAATGTAGAGCTAAGTGACAAGCAGAGAAATCCTTCCCCCCTCTCCCCTCCCCCCCCCCCCCTCCAATACCTAGTTTGTAAAAGAACATATGGGGATTCTTTTTTTGCCACAAAGCCTTTATTCTTTGTAGAGTCTATAGAGGGAAAGATTGGGAAAGTAGCATCCATCTACAAAATGGAAAACAGGTCAGTTTTAATTAAAACAGCATCCTCTGCCCAGTCATGAGCATTGCTTGTGCTTGTGACAAGCTGGATAACATCCTATGACTATCACTCCCCATAATAGTCTGAACATGGTTCAAGGTATAATTTTGCATTGTGGCCCCCTCTGACCACCTCTTGCAATCTGATGGTGAGCTATGCACCACCTTGGAGCAACTCTGTCCATCATGTTCACAGAGGGCCGAAAGACAATAGGGTTGCTACCGGGCCCTTCATCTTGGCCTTTGAGGGCAAGTCAGTGCCTGAAAAGGGCAAGGTGGTGGTGTACCAATGTGACATAAACCTTATGTTCTCCCCTCCCCCTCTCCCCCAATGCAGTGCTTCGAGTGTATGAAATCTGGGCACATCTCTTTGTGTTGAAACACCGGCCCAGTCTGTAGGGAATGTTGATGACCATTGCACACAAATGTTCCTTGTGCTCCTCGCCCCTGTCTGCGCCGAGTCTAGGGAGTACCACTCTCCCTACTCGCCAAACTACACTGTCTTTCAGAGAGAGGAAAAAAATGTGGTAATATAAGACTCTAGAGAGATTGACGTACCAAGAGGCCAACAAAAAGTACGAGTGTCTACATGCTACATGCATGGCAGTGTCAAAAGCTACAGCTATGATGATGTCACCCTCTCTGCCATGGTATGCATCCTACAGTGAACCCTCAGGGTTGCTTGACCATGCCTGCTCCCCTGATGGTTGGGGTCTCTCTTCCTGTTGCTTTCCCACATCCACTTTGGGAACAGTGACTCCGCACCCACCAAGAATGCCAATCCCCATCCCCCAACCATACAAACATCACCCTCATCTCGTGTTTCACGTTAGGAAGGGGTCCCTCGGGACACTCTCCTCCATGTTTTCTGCCAGCCTTCGACTGGATATCAGCCAGCGGCTGAAGGAGCCACAGCCTGCTAGTCGTAGGGCTTCACAATCTTCTTCAGCCCCTGAGACTAATTCTGGGAAGCCCTCACAGTCATCCAAAACCCGCAAGGAAAAGAAAGACAATAAGGAATCTTCCAAGATGAAGGAAATTCTGGTGGGCTCCATGCTAGCAGGTCCCACATGTTCTCCTTCTGCGGCCATGGCAGCGATCCTGATAGCCCAAGGCTCCAGATCGCATCACACAACATGTCTCAGAACCTGTGTGTCATGATACCATATTCTCACACCCACCAAGTGAACCTGGGACATAACCTGCCTCCTTGGCCTCTTCAGGCCCACACAATATACCGACAGCCCGATTCTCCACTGGAATTGTAGCAGTTTTTTCCACCACCTGGCAGAGCTACAGCATCTCTTAAGCTCCTCCCCTGATTCCTGCATTGCCCTTCAGGGGGCTTGGTTTCCAACAACATGGACCCCTACCCTTCGTGCCTGCTGGGGATATTTTAAGAGTGGTGCTGATTGTGATAGTGTTTTTAAGAATCGTGCTGATTATGATAGGGTTTCAGGAGGAGTTTACACATATGTTCTGGACTCTGTATATAGTGAACCTTTGCTTTTTGATACAACTTTGGAGGCTATGGCTGTTCGGATAAGGGCATTTCAGTATTTCACCATATGTGATATATATCTCCCTCCTTATGACAGAGTGCCTCAGAACACATAGTTACCTTGGTTTTTCAGCTCCCCCTACATCTCCTAATCTTGGGCAACTTCAATACTTGTAACCCCTTATGGGGTGGAACCAGGATCACTGGCCGTGGTAAAGATGTCACAAACATACTGGCAGATCTTGACCTCTGTCTCTTGAATACTGGTGCCTCAACACACTTCAGTGCAACACATGGAACTTAAACTTCTTGGCAGATCAAAACTGTGTGCCAGACTGAGACTTGAACTTGGGACCTTTGCCTTTCATGGGCAAGTGCTCTACCATCTGAGCTACCCATGCAAGCTTCACGACCCATCCTCACAGCTATAATTTCGCCAGTACCTTGTCTCCTGCCTTCCAAACTTCAATGAAGCTCTTCTGCAAACCTTACAGAACTAGTATTCCTGGAAGAAAGGATACTGCAGAGACATGGTTTACCGTCAGCCTGGGAGATATTTCCAGAATGAAATTTCCGCTCTGCAGCAGAGTGTGCACTGATATCAGTTTTAATCTCTCAGGAAGTTTCATATCAGTGCACACACTGCTGCAGAGTGGAGATTTCATTCTGGAAACATGGAACTTGCTCGGGCATTGATCTCTCATATTTGCAGTCCTGGTTTTCTCCCAGCTGTCCGCTGGAGGGTCCACAATGACCTGTGTGGTAGCGATTGCATCCCAATCTTCCTGTCCTTCCGTTATTGTCACTCCCATGTGTGCCTGTCTAGACGGGCTCTCCAAAATGCTGACTAGGATGCTTTCTGAGCTCCCTGCTAAATGGGGGCACTGACGAGGCTGTCTAGAATGCAACAGCAGCCATTCCATCGACAGCTGACTTAGCAGTCCCCCCTATTCTTTGGCAGCTCCCCATCGGAAGGTAGTTCTTTGATGGACCCCAGTAGTCACTGAGGCCATTAGAGATCGTAGGTGGGCTCTCCAAAACCATAAGTGGCATCCATCAGTTGAGTACCTCGTTGCCTGTAAGTGGCTCTGTGCTCAGGTCTGCAACTTACTAAAATGATGGAAACAAGAATGTTGGGAATGGTACATTTCATCCATTGGACCACTTTTGCCTCCTTCACAGGTTTGGGGAAGATCAGTCTCCTTTGTGAATATCAATACTCTGCAGGTGTGGTTACTATTTCCTTGGATGGTGCTGTTTTTGGCAAACCAGACGCTGTAGCTGAACATTTTGCTCTGCATTATATTCGAACCTCAGGGGCTGAGAATAATAAACCTACCTTTCGTGTCCTTAATAAGTGGATTGAACAGTTGCACTTATCTCTCACTGCATGCCATCTGAAGCCCTATAATGCTCCATTCAGTGAGTAGGAATTCTTCAGTGCTCTATACATAGGCCCTGATACAGCTCCAGAGCCAGACTGGATCTACAACAAAGTGCTCAAACATCGACCAGTGGATTGTCAGCTTTATCTCCTTACCATCTTCAACCATATCTGGATTGAGGGTGAGTTCCCAGCTCAATGGCGGGAAAGTATCATTGTCCTGGTACTGAGACCGGGTATGCATCCCCTATATATGGACAGCTATCGCCCATGTTCTTTGTAAGTTGTTTGAATGCATGGTGAGCTGGTGCCTGTGTTGGTTGCTGGAGCCTTGAGGGCTTCTGGCTCCATCCCAGGGTGGTTTTCGCCAAGGCTGTTTCAATGTTGATAATTTGCTTTGCCTGGAGTCTGCCATCCAGACAGCTTTTGACCTACATAAACACATCATTACTGTCTTCTTCGAGCTACTAAATGCTTATGATATCACATGGTGACATCACATCATTTTCATCTTACATGAGTGGGGTCTTTATTGTCCAGATCATCTTGTCGCACCGTACTTTCCGGTTTCGAGTTTCCCACATCCACCCCCCCCGCCCCCCCCCCATATCAAAGACAATAGTACCCCTGCACTGACTGCAGGATGCCATTTGAAAGACACAGTCATGGCTTTCAGTTTTCTGCTGCCAAGGGTCCTGTCATATACTTCTGTTGCCATCGTACTATTCGTCCACAACCAGAACTTTAAATTGATGACCAGTTACTAATGTGTTGTTGTTGTTGTTGTGGTCTTCAGTCCTGAGACTGGTTTGATGCAGCTCTCCATGCTACTCTATCCTGTGCAAGCCTCTTCATCTCCCAGTACCTACTGCAACCTACATCCTTCTGAATCTGCTTAGTGCATTCATCTCTTGGTCTCCCTCTACGATTTTTACCCTCCACGCTGCCCTCCAATACTAAATTGGTGATCCCTTGATGCCTCAGAACATGTCCTACCAACCGATCCCTTCTTCTGGTCAAGTTGTGCCACAAACTTCTCTTCTCCCCAATTCTATTCAATACCTCCTCATTAGTTATGTGATCTACCCATCTAATCTTCAGCATTCTTCTGTAGCACCACATTTCGAAAGCTTCTATTCTCTTCTTGTCCAAACTATTTATCGTCCATGTTTCACTTCCATACATGGCTACACTCCATACAAATACTTTCAGAAATGACTTCCTGACACTTAAATCTATACTCGATGTTAACAAATTTCTCTTCTTCAGAAACGCTTTCCTTGCCATTGCCAGTCTACATTTGATATCCTCTCTACTTCGACCATCATCAGTTATTTTGCTCCCCAAATAGCAAAACTCCTTTACTACTTTAAGTGTCTCATTTCCTAATCTAATTCCCTCAGCATCACCCGACTTAATTTGACTACATTCCATTATCCTCGTTTTGCTTTTGTTGATGTTCATCTTATATCCTCCTTTCAAGACACTGTCCATTCCATTCAACTGCTCTTCCAAGTCCTTTGCTGTCTCTGACAGAATTACAATGCCATCGGCGAACCTCAAAGTTTTTATTTCTTCTCCATGGATTTTAATACCTACTCCGAATTTTTCTTTTGTTTCCTTTACTGCTTGCTCAATATACAGATTCAATAACATCGGGGAGAGGCTACAACCCTGTCTTACTCCCTTCCCAACCACTGCTTCCCTTTCATGTCCCTCGACTCTTATAACTGCCATCTGGTTTCTGTACAAATTGTAAATAGCATTTCGCCCCCTGTATTTTACCCCTGCCACCTTTAGAATTTGAAAGAGAGTATTCCAATCAACATTGTCAAAAGCTTTCTCTAAGTCTACAAATGCTAGAAACATAGGTTTGCCTTTCCTTAATCTAGCTTCTAAGATAAGTCGTAGGCTCAGTATTGCCTCATGTGTTCCAGTATTTCTACGGAATCCAAACTGATCTTCCCCTAGGTCGGCTTCTACTAGTTTTTCCATTCGTCTGTAAAGAATTCGTGTTAGTATTTTGCAGCTGTGGCTTATTAAACTGATTGTTCGGTAATTTTCACATCTGTCAACACCTGCTTTCTTTGGGATTGGAATTATTATATTCTTCTTGAAGTCTAAGGGTATTTTGCCTGTTTCATACATCTTGCTCACCAGATGGTAGAGTTTTGTCAGGACTGGCTCTCCCAAGGCCGTCGGTAGTTCCAATGGAATGTTGTCTACTCCCGGGGCCTTGTTTCGACTCCGGTCTTGCAGTGCTCTGTCAAACTCTTCACGCAGTATCGTATCTCCCATTTCATCTTCATCTACATCCTCTTCCATTTCCATAATATTGTCCTCAAGTACATCGCCCTTGTATAGACCCTCTATATACTCCTTCCACCTTTCTGCTTTCCCTTCTTTGCTTAGAACTGGGTTTCCATCTGAGCTCTTGATGTTCATACATGTGGTTCTCTTATCTCCAAAGGTCTCTTTAATTTTCCTGTAGGCAGTATCTATCTTACCCCTAGTGAGATAAGCCTCTACATCCTTACATTTGTCCTCTAGCCACCCCTGCTTAGCCATTTTGCACTTCCTGTCGATATCATTTTTGAGACGTTTGTATTCCTTTTTGCCTGCTTCATTTACTGCATTTTTATATTTTCTCCTTTCATCAATTAAATTCAATATTTCTTCTGTTACCCAAGGATTTCTACTAGCCCTCGTCCTTTTACCTACTTGATCCTCTGCTGCCTTCACTACTTCATCCCTCAAAGCTACCCATTCGTCTTCTACTGTATTTCTTTCCCCCATTCCTGTCAATTGTTCCCTTATGCTCTCCCTGAAACTCTGTACAACCTCTGGTTCTTTCAGTTTATCCAGGTCCCATCTCCTTAAATTCCCACCTTTTTGCAGTTTCTTCAGTTTTAATCTACAGGTCATAACCAATAGATTGTGGTCAGAGTCCACATCTGCCCCTGGAAATGTCTTACAATTTAAAACCTGGTTCCTAAATCTCTGTCTTACCATTATATAATCTATCTGATACCCTTTAGTATCTCCAGGGTTCTTCCATGTATACAACCTTCTTTCATGATTCTTAAACCGAGTGTTAGCTATGATTATGTTGTGCTCTGTGCAAAATTCTACCAGGCGGCTTCCTCTTTCATTTCTTAGCCCCAATCCATATTCACCTACTACGTTTCCTTCTCTCCCTTTTCCTACACTCGAATTCCAGTCACCCATGACTATTAAATTTTCGTCTCCCTTCACTATCTGAATAATTTCTTTTATTTCATCATACATTTCTTCAATTTCTTCATCATCTGCAGAGCTAGTTGGCATATAAACTTGTACTACTGTAGTAGGTGTGGGCTTTGTATCTATCTTGGCCACAATAATGCGTTCACTATGCTGTTTGTAGTAGCTTACCCGCATTCCTATTTTCCTATTCATTATTAAACCTACTCCTGCATTACCCCTATTTGATTTGGTGTTTATAACCCTGTATTCACCTGACCAGAAGTCTTGTTCCTCCTGCCACCGAACTTCACTGATTCCCACTATATCTAACTTTAACCTCTCCATTTCCCTTTTTAAATTTTCTAACCTACTTGCCCGATTAAGGGATCTGACATTCCACGCTCCCATCCATAGAACGCCAGTTTTCTTTCTCCTGATAACGACATCCTCTTGAGATCCTCCGGAGATCCGAATGGGGGACTATTTTACCTCCGGAACATTTCACCCAAGAGGATGCCATCATCATTTAATCATACAGTAAAGCTGCATGCCCTCGGGAAAAATTACGGCCGTAGTTTCCCCTTGCTTTCAGCCGTTCGCAGTACCAGCACAGCAAGGCCGTTTTGGTTATTGTTACAAGGCCAGATCAGTCAATCATCCAGACTGTTGCCCTTGCAACTACTGAAAAGGCTGCTGCCCCTCTTCAGGAACCACACGTTTGTCTGGCCTCTCAACAGTGGTGGAGACTTATTGCTTTTGGGACTGGTCTTTGATGCCCGGCTGATGTGGCTTCCCCATCTTTGTCAACTTAAGCAAAGGTGTCAGCTATATTGTGATACACCTCACTGCCTCAGTAGCACCAGCTGAGTTGCGGACTGTACTACCGTTCTGCAGCTTTGCAAAGTCCTGATCCTGTCCTGTCATGATTATGGGGCTCTGACATATAGTTTGGCGTCACCCTCAGCATTGTGACCACTTGACCCAATATATCAGTGTGGAGTCTAGCCTGCTACGGGAGCCTTTCGAACTAGTCCTGTGAATAGTCTACTCATGGATGCTGGGGACTTCCATTATGGATCAGGTGCCAGCAAGAGCTACTCAGTTATGCTATGTATGTTCACAGCTCCCCTAAGCATTCTTTTTCCTAATAGGGAGGTCCACCTCCCACAACAGAGGCCTAGAGCTGTGGTCACCATTGCAGTTTGACTGCAGTGTCTCTGCTCTGAACCCCAACTTCCCCACTGTCATCTCTTGTCAATGAGCAATTGTGTATGCCATCATGGTGTGTTCCCCGACCTCGGATCTGTCTCAATTTGTCCTTTGGACCAAAAGATTCAGTTAACCCCATGGTGGTTCACCACTTGTTCCTGGCTGTTTTCGATGCATTTATGGGTTCCAAAGTGGTATAAACTGATGGCTCAGTGATCGATGGACAAAGCGGTTTTGCATATGCATAGGCAAGATGCAGTGAACTATGCTACTTGCTGGATGGATGCATTATCTTCACTGCTGTATTGGTGGCCATCAAATGAGCCCTTAACCATGATCATTCGTGCACTGTCAATGTGCTTCTAATCTGTAGCGACTCCCTGAGTAGCCTTCAGGCTAAAGAAAAGTGCTACCCTCGTCACACATTACTCAAGACTGTCTACACTTTTCTTTCTGATCTCCATCAAACTGGATGGCCAGTCATCTTCGTTTCGACCTCTGGACAAGTTGGCATCTCAGGGAATGAACATGCCAATTGCTTGGCAAAGTTGGCTACCAGAAACTTAATTTTGAAAATGGGAGACCCAGAACTGGACCTTCAGTCAACTCTATGCTACCAACTGTTGGAGGTCTGGAACTCAAAATGGTCCACCCTGGACACCCCCCCCCCCCCCCCCCCCCCCCCGCCAAAAAAAAAAATATATATTGAGGGCAATAAAGGCGACCACAACCATGTGGCAGGCTTCCCTTCGCACTCCTCACAGGGAATCCCCTGTCCTTTGTGGGCTACGCATTGGCCACACTTGGCTGGCCCACGGCCACATTCTCTAACCTGAGGACCCAGTACACTTAATCCTTAGATGTCCTAAGTCCCCACCTGTGGATGGCTTGGCTAGGGGCCGCAGGCGGAGGGGGGATGGCATATAAAGGCAGCATCTAGCAGAAGTCATCAGGAACACCTGAAAAGATGGAGGAAGTCAGCTTGGCAGAATTTTGCGCCTTTTGAACACCACCACCTGGCCGATTAACTGAGAAATATTCAAAATCTGCCTATACCAGAAAAATCTTAAATTTCATAATAGGAAGAAATTACTGTCATTGTAGTTGATCAGAGTGACAAATCAGTTTGCAGAGAGCGTGTGGATGATACTGGCATCAAAATAATACTTTAATTGGAATACTGATGATTTAATTGCAGTTTTTTTTGTAAAATAACTGTATTTAAAATTTAATGAAAGCTTAATAAGGCAATATAGGTATCCTTCAAGTCTTTGTCTTCATTAAATGTTTTGAAACCCATTAAACTGCCAACTCCAAAATAACAATTTTGGGGTGTTGCAGTTTCTTTCCATATGATCATGATTGTCACTTACTTGTAGTGTGATCTCCCATTAAGTCTGTAAAACCACAAACATGATCTTCATTTCCTGCAGTGCTCAGTTCCATTAAAAAACGGAACACTCTTATCTAGTTTTGATATAAAAAGGAAATTAACTCTCACCTCGGAAGATGTTCTCCGTAGTTGAGAACGAAACGTCAGGGAGAAGAATTTTTACAGATCGACCACGGCAACTTAGCCCAGAAGTGTTTACTGATAAAGACGCCGGCCGTGAAAGCCTACATGGGATGATTCGACGCCTCTACGGGGAGGAAATGTCAACTAGGGTACGACGACTGGAGAACCTACGCAAGAAGAAAGGTCAACAACTTTGCTCACTCACTTTTCTGCTGCGTTGTCGTGATACCAGTATAGTTCCGAAGTTTTTAAAAATGAGAAGAATGTTCCATTCGGCACAAGCTAACCGTATTTATTCTCGTATGGAACTGGCATTACTACGTGAGCGGATACATCAGACACGACGAGGACTGGCGGTATGTGATAGTCAACTGCTAAATCTTCATTTACTTATTAGCAATAGTATGCAGTTTTGCCATTGTAACAAAGTGGACAGTTTAACATTTAGATCTATGGAGATTAGTGCAGAAGTGTCTTCCAATAGGCAGAAGGAGAAGTTTGATAGTCTACAAGAGGGTCGACAGGAAACACCGATTCCAAACAATTCCCAAACGGTTATTAATTTATCGGAAAAAGAATTGTCTAAGGAAGAACTTTCTGTTCTGTCTAAAGGAGGGAATTTTGCAATCACTCCATCCAAGGTTCCTATGGAGGACATTATTGCTAATATAGAGGCAGGAATTCGTCAGTTACCATCATATTCTGCTGATGAAATTAGGATGGAAACGTCCAGGATACTACGTAAAGCTAAGCCACCCAGCAGCAATCTCTCTCAAGGAGAAAGGAAGGCATTGCGGGAGATCAATGCAGACAAGAACGTTATTACAGTTGCCGCTGACAAGGGAAATGTTACTGTTTCAATGAATACTGAGGATTATCACAAGAAGATCAGTGATCTCCTGGAACCCAGCACATATAAGAAGTTGAAAAAGGACCCCACAACGAATGTGCTGAATGCCACCAATCGTCTGATAAAACAGTCTTCCATTCCTACAGAAGTTAAAAAATATCTTTGTAAAACGGAGGCTTATCCTCCGAGATTATATGGATTACCAAAGATACATAAGCCTGATGTTCCTTTGAGACCAATAGTCAGCGCAATTGGAGCTCCTACCCAAGAACCAGCCAGACACCTTGCCTCTTTGTTACAACCTTACATAGGCAAAACTGAGAGTCATATTAAAAACTCTCTACACTTCACTGAGAAATTGAGGGAAATTACTGTCGGTCCTAATGACATCCTTGTCAGCTTTGATATAGTGTCTTTGTTCACTATGGTTCCAGTTGATGAAGCTCTCTCTCATATAGCCGATATGTTCCCCACTGATATAGTGGCCTTGTTCCAACACTGTCTATCCTCGACCTATTTTCAGTACAATGGTGAATTTTATGAACAGATTCATGGGGTAGCCATGGGAAGCCCCCTAAGCCCCGCAATTGCGAATTTATTCATGGAATATTTTGAACATCAAGCACTACAGTCGGCCAAAAAAAGCCCCTCGAAGTGGTATTGGTATGTTGATGATACCTTTGTAATATGGAATCATGAGGAAGAAGACTTGAATGATTTCCTGGTGCACTTAAATAGCATCAACCCAAAGATCAAATTTACTATGGAAAAAGAGAAGAATGGACAACTTAACTTTTTGGATGTATCGGTAATCAAACGGGCGGATGGGACCTTAGGCCATAAGGTCTACAGGAAAGGTACACATACTGATCGCTACCTCCATAAGAACTCAAACCACCACCCTAGGCAAAAGAGGGGGGTCATAAAAACACTAGTGGATAGGGCCAATAATATTTGTGAACCAGGCTACTTACAAGAAGAACTAAATCATTTACGAATGGCTTTTGCGAAAAATGGTTATACGAAAAACGAGATTAACCGAGCACTTCACCAAAGTAGAAAAATGCTTAAAAATAGGAGACAGCAACAACCATCAGCTGGAAAAGTATTTCTTCCGTTCATCCACAACACCACTGATCGCATTGGAAAAGTACTAGCCAAGTTTCAGGTGGAGACTATTTTCAGACCTACTAAGAAAATTAGTGAATGTCTAAGATCAACAAAAGATGCTCATCACCCCCTAGCCACCCCAGGGGTATATAAAATTCTGTGTAGTTGTGGCAGGGTTTACATAGGAACTACAAAAAGAAGCATCAATACACGGTTGACGGAGCACAAAAGAAACTGTCGCTTGGGACATATCGACAAATCGGCAGTAGCGGAACATGTTTTTAAGGATGGAGATCATGAAATAAAATTTGGTGAGACAAGCGTGCTAGCGAGGACTTCGCACTATTATACACGTATGTATAGAGAGGCAATTGAAATCCACAAACATCAATACAATTTTAATCGTAAAGAAGAAGGATTAAAATTGAACAATATATGGCGGTCGACGTTGCATCAATCACATGACAATCGATTGCCTGCAATCGAGAGAACAGACGATAGCCAGAGATAGCCACACATCAACGCCACGTGATGTGTGGTGGTGCCCTCTACGATCTCCATATAAGCGGCAGCCCCAGCTCCTAGCAGCCAGTCGTCGACTCACCTCGGAAGATGTTCTCCGTAGTTGAGAACGAAACATCAGGGAGAAGAATTTCTACAGATCGACCACGGCAACTTAGCCCGGAAGTGTTTACTGATAAATGAAATTAACTACTTCCACAATATAGTTCACTTGTGTTCATTATACAATAACTGACTGATTTCCCACATCATCAGATTTCTACTCACTGTATATATAATTCTATATGATGCTTCTTTTGGATATCACTTGCCATTGTTGACAGATCCCAAGAAATCTTGTGCAGTTGCGTGCCAGAATGCTATGGTTCACAGGGTTTCTATCACTACATCACAAGAAGTGCACTCTCCTTGTAGAAGCGATGTCCGTTGAACATGGAAGACGTTTGAAGTCCTTTGAATACATATGACAGAAAAATGTGCTTTGTAAGAACATTATGACTTGCTTTCCAAACTCACTCAGTTTAATCCAATCTTATCCAAGATTTTTCTCTTCAACTCTACATTCCATTTATTGGTGGTTAAAAAGATGAATTTGCATTTGCTCTTTGATAGTTTTTCCCTGTCTTTAGATGTGATGAAGTAGTGACCTGTAGGGCTCATCACATTGCAGAACAAATAATGTAGCTTTTATAATGACCATTAACCGAGTTTTGCATAGCCATCTCTTGTGGTCCAGAAAATTTTGAAATAGTCAGTACAATTCACACACATAACATTTGAGATAAATATAACTGACCAGATAGCTGTGCATGTTAAAGTACATCTTCCAGTATGGAGAGATGCACCAGCCCTGGGTTGAGTCCACCCGGTGAATTAGCGATGAGGGTTGGTGCGCCAGCGTGCCTGGGTTTGGTTTTTAGGTAGTTTCCCACATCCCACTAGGTAAATAATAGGCTGGTAACCAAGTCCCACCCCAATTACAAGATTTGAAAAATTTTCTAAAACTTTCACTTACTGTCAAATGATTGAAATGCGAGCAACCCCTGTAACGGGATGGCGACAGTAATGGCATCTGACCCTTTGCTGACGTGGGACAAAGACAGACACGAAGGGCATCCGACCCTGCGCTGACATTGGACAAAGGCACAAGAAAAAGGAGATATAATTTAGTGTGACAAGTGTATGCCATTAATAATTCCTTTATGGGGTCTTACTCAGTATCCAGTTACAAGACTATTACAGCACATGAAGTAACTTCTGATTGAAATTTTTGTGATATTACATTTCTTTATGAACACCATACAATTATTTATGTTCCTAGTTTAGTGTAGTGCAATATAGTATGTCAGCATTTGACATATTTATAAGAAGTGTCCAGACTTGCTGCTGTGTGAAATTAATTTTTATTTCTTTCACTTTTACTACCGATCTGTTTCTGCTAAATTGCCATTATCGAGTTATGCGTGGTACCATGTGGTTGCCATTATTTTCATTATACATGTTTATGTTATATTAGAACATTGAGCATTGATTGCGACTTATGTATATATTATCTAGATGGACTGACATATATATAACATGGCCGCATGGGGTATCCGCGTGGTCTGAGGTGCCTTGCCACTATTCGTGCAACTCCCCCCTTTGTAGGTTGAAGTCCTCCCTTTGTGTGTGTGTGTGTGTGTGTGTGTGTGTGTGTGTGTGTGTGTGTGTGTTGTCCTTAGTGTAAGTTCGTGTAAGTATTGTGTAAGTCTAGGAACCAATGACCTCAGCAGTTTGGCCTTGTAGGAACTTACCACCACACATAACATAATTGCCAACTGTATTTTGACTGTTGTTCTACATTTGTTGAATTAAGGTAGTAATTAATTTTTTAAGACATTAATTTTACAGTGTGAAGCTATGATGTCATATGTTTGCAAAGTGTAAGCACTGTTATACAGATGATATACACACTATGTGGTTGTTCGTGTATTTGTGGTTACTCTGTGTTTGTAGCAGCCATGCATGACAAGTTCAAGGATGAGTTGCAGCATTGGTAGTACATCCATGTCATTTCTTTTATTTTGTTGAGTTAGTAGGCCACCCCTGTTATGGTGATTCAGAATCCAGATGGTGCTGTATTCCTTTGCAGCAGTTTTAAATAGGTGGTCGATGCAGTATGTCATAGACTCATATTCAGTTCCGTCGACAGAGGAGTTGCAGGCAAAATTTTCAGGCAGTCAGTAATTTTCGTGCATCTACCTGCGCAATGTATACTTATAGTTGTGAGTGGGTGCCACCTCTTGTAATTTCTTAGTGCTTAACACCCCCTCTGGGTTTTATCAGTTCAATCACTTGCAATTTGGAATTTTGTCTGTGCCAGTGGTTTATCAACAATATTTGTCCCGGTTGACTCAGGATACTTCTTCTTCTGTCAACTACCTCGGTGACATAATTTGGGTCATGGGCTCCATGTGAAAGGAGCATTTTTGTAATCTGTAGGAGGTTTTCCAACTCTTTCTGGAGAATGGCCTGTGTTGTAAATTGTGAAAATGTAGTTTTTTTCCCCAAATGTGCATTTTTTAAACATGTTCTTAGCTATGATAGACGAGCACGTCAAGGCCATCATCAACCTGTTCGTGCGCATGAACCTAAATTATCTCCAGTTCTCTTTGGTAAAGATTTCTTATTATGCTAAGTTCATTCTGCAGGCCATGAACATCTGTCATTCTCTTAACCAGCTTCGTCAAACTCGTGATCTGCAGACTGTCAGCAGACTTTCATCCCTCGAGCAGTGTTTGTGTTCCACTTCCTGTTTGGTTTCCTTTACATTGGGTAAACTCTTAACACTTCACAGACTGACCACTTAGAAGAATATCGGGGCAAGAGGACCATCCCTTTAAGCTAGCACCTACCAAGGGACAAGTGGCAAGACATCCATACATTACTCTCATATGAAATAAGTACAGTTTTTGAGCTATAGATGGCTCATACATCAAAAAAATCTTGGCCCAAGCTGTAGTTGGACATGGTCTTCTGAACGCAGCAATATGGCTCAAGGTATTGCTGAGACTTGGTCTCCAAAGCTTTAAGCCTGGCTGCCGATGCCTTCCAGTTTGGCAGTGGTGCAGTTCTATCACATCAGAATGCACATGACATCGAGCAGGCCGTCACTTAATGCTTCGAAGATTAGTTCTGGGATGCAACATAGCTACTCACAGGTTGAAAAAGAGGCAGTCTGTAATTTTTGGAATTAAAAAGTGTGATGACCTTTTTTGTATGGAGCAAAGTTCTTGCTCGTCTCTGACTACAAACCCCTGGTTTCCTTACTGGGACCTCGCTTTCAGCTGTGGAGTCGGACTGCCCACCGGATGCAGAGATGGCCTATGTTTCTCAGTAATTACTGCCATGACTTTCAACAATGGTTTACCACCCAGTATACTAATGCAGATGCGCTATCACGGTTACCAGCAGGATCCAATCCAGAGATCAATCAACAGGAGGCTCTCATTTTCACATTGGACAATATCTTACAGCAGACATTGCTGGATTTTAATTTTATGGCTTGGGGGACCACAGCTGTGAACCTGCTTTTCTGGAAAATAGTTTCACCAGTCCAAATGGGATAGCTCGAGTGTGCTCCTTCATTAGCAGATGCAGTGTGGCTTATGTTTTGACTGCCTTGGAATCTGCTCAATGATGTTGTGCTTGCCACACAAGGGCGAAGTTGTGAGTGGTCCCTATGGCATTGTGTACTCGCATACTTCATTTGCTGCATGTGTTTAACTGGCAGTAATTCCCATATGAAAGCTTTAGCATGACACCACATCTATATGATTGACCAGAATATTAAAAATCTTTTGCGGGCTTGGGTGACTTGTGCACAGAACAAGGTTGTGCTGTCACCAGTTCCGAAGAACCCTTAAGGTAGTGAGTGTATCGAAATTTCCTGGCTCCTTTTTGGGAAGCATGTGGTTGTTGGTGATCGATGCAGTGTCAAGTTTCCTGTATGTTGCAAACTTTCTTCCATATCAACAGCAACTATTTGCATGTTATTGATCATTTTTGCTATCAAGGGCTCTCCCCAGACTCTCATCTCCAATAATTGTTGGCAATTTGTGTCATGGGAGTTTACAAGTTTTTGCATCCATAATGATGTCCAGCACCTGGCTACCACGCCATTTCACCCAGCATCTAACCCATAGGTGGAGTGAACCATGTGAATGTTCATACCTGCCACTAGACAGTGTCCTGTCTAGTTTTTTTGGCTCATACTGGATGATGGTGGTTACATGTGCAGTCCGGCAGATCAGTTGCAGCAGCACCATTTGCAGGGTGTTTTCGAGTTGTTGCAACCTGAGTCACATGCCTTGGACTGTCATGGCCCACTATGTTTTCCTCACAGGGCTGTCTTTTGGACTCAGTTGTTTTGCCGGCAGCAGGGGTGGTTGCTGGGTCTAGTGCTGAGTGACAAAGATCAGCATTTGTTGGTGGTAGGTGTCAGCTGTGACCAGTCGAAGCATCATTCCAGTCAGGTGCATCCATGACTTGTTGGACCCTCAGTGCCATCATCTCTGAGCCAACTAGGAGATAGGATTGGACGCAATGTTGTTCCAGTGGGAGGTTCCCACTTGCAGCAGTATGCTCACCTGCTGTCTCAGCTACAACACCGTCTGCTGTCCTGTCTTCAACTACAGGGTAGGGTGCCAATGGGATACCTCCCACCACTACTGATAAAGAGCCCATGGTATTTCAGTCAGTGTCCTCCTTCCCCCACTTGCCAGTGGATCGTTCCTTATGCTCGTCAGAGTCCTAGGAGCAACTGTTACCCCATCCTCCATAGTCTTCCGCCACTCCATCGGAGCCAGCTGCACCAGTATTGCTGGTGGTTGATCCACTGTTGTAGAATCTCACCTCCTCTCTTGTTGCGCAATGGAGGCTGCTGCAGAAACCAGGCCATTCTTGGTCCTACGTGACCTTTTCGGTGGGGGAGGGGGGAGAGGGATTTATTATCCCTGCCACCAAATGTCGAGTAGATGCAGTTGACGTGTCTAGGTTATTGCAATGGAATAGTGCAAAATGCTGTTACGGAGGGTTTATGTGAATGGTGGTATGGGGAGAGACTTCAGCTTAGATGTTTACTTGCCTGTGGCATTAGGCCTGCCCCGGCGATTGTTACAGAGACATAAACTACTTTGGATCAGACCTTCCCCTCTCACTATGCACTGTTTTCAATATGCACGGTTTGTTCTATTGTCCACACATTGCTGTGTTGTGTTATGCTATGTGCTTGTTCCTGTGTGGTGTTCACACATTCTGCTCCCCTGTAGATTGACTCAGATATTGTTTCATTCCCTTTTTCCGCGTTCAGCTTCCTGGCTCGTAGTCAAGCCACCATCAGCTGGTATAGTCATATTTTGTGCTGACAGTGATGCTTTCGTGCATTGTCACACCTGTGCAGGTACAAAAATAACTAAAATACTAACAGCAGCAATTACTAAGACTCCATTAGAAAAAGCTAAGTTAATATTGATACCTCTGTAATTAATATAGCTCTGAAAGGAGACTGTACATTGTGTTGTGAGAACTTTCTTACAAGTATCTGACTGAAAACAGAATAATGATATCTTAAATGTTCTGAGAATATTTGAAGTAAACATCTTACTGAACCACCCATATACTCGAGAAGCATTGAAGTTCAGCCACTCTACATGAGACAAAATCCTCCTTAAAATTTACTGTATTGTTTATTTCAACTAAACCTGTAAATTTTTACACCTGTTCTGCTGGACAAAACATAGTGTTGTCAACAGAACCATTCCTCAAGCACTTGAGATTGCAGAAAATCTATTATACATTGCATACCTTTAGCAATGTATAATGATGAAAACTTTGTCATAGATCTCTCCTCTCTTTATTATAAAAGACATTGTGTGCTCCTGTGACTAATTAGCATTTTATTTTGATCTACTCTTTGTGGGCCATATAAAGTTTTCTGTATTCATTTACTGTTGTTGCTTCCAGATGGTATATGCACCTTGTTGGTAGTGTTTTTAAATGAAGAGTTGGAAACAGTTATGTTTCTACAAGTAGCCATGGTTTTCAGAATATGATTCAGACAGAACTCCACAGACTTCAACAAGTCTAATGCAGCTGAGGTGCAGTAAAAGCCCCAGAGATTTCTTGCTAATGATTATTTCTCCTTAACAGCCATCTACCACATAGGTACACAACACATCTTGAGATTGTATTTCATAAAATTGTCTTTTGGTTGTGCTCCATTCCTTTTTATCAAAGAGATTTTTATATGTTCATCGATAGCCACCCCAGTGGTAAAACTTCTTTTAGTCTATGATTGGTTTCAACATTTGTACTGAAGCCATTTTCAGGTGGGTCTTAAAATTGTGGTGTGCTGAAGCAATGTCAAACAATTAAGTCCTTAATTGGCCATACACTAAAATAAAGAATATTTTACCAACTGGAGTGGTATTCAGTAGTCCTGTACACAGTTGCAAAGTATCAGTGACTTCCAAACATGAAGAAACTAGTAATTTTACTGTGTACCATCTCAGTGCTGCTAAAATTTTTATTATGCTGCAACTAGTTTTGACAATCTATGTGATGCTCTGGCAGACTTAACAGTTAAAAATGGTATATACTGGATGTCTAGTGTTTTAAAATATGTCACATATGTAGTTAGTACTGTGGAAGGGAGTGGGCATCAGCTAGCCTTTTCCAGGCCCACTAGCAGAGCAGTGACTTTCCTTAGGTCACTTTCTAAGTTGTTTCACTAAATACTCTGTGAAATAGTCAACATTGGGATTGGCAGCCGCAAGCACTCACAACTTATATGTCCACAAGACACATTATTAACAAAAATTGCATAAAGTTTGCAAAGAACAGTACAGGTAAATTTCTAAGTATAGAGTTGTAAGCATCAGTGCACAGAAAGAAATTACTAGGTCACACATGCTGAAAAATTTATATGTCCGAATCATTGATTACTCTATTATGCACTCCATTAGCAACTTGCAAAAATAAACAAAGTCTTGCACACTGTACAAGCCCAGTAAAATCAGCTGTCTGGCTGTAGCACACCTTCAACAAAGAGATGTTGATGTATTTCTGTGCAGGACATTGTCCTCTGCCTGCCCATGACAGTGTACCGTAGTGAGGGATTCACTTGTTTTGGACGTATGTGATGAGTGCATTCCGGTTTGCTTTAATACTGTTTTTTACTATTACGAGAAAGCAGCTGTACATTTAAATGGGATATGTCTTCTGTTTAAGCTTATAATTATGTGACTGTGGCGACTTCAAAGACTTTCCTAGATTCCAGCCTAAACTTTTATGTTGGAAGTTTTACTGTGTCACAGTGTGACTGGGCTATTTGTTTTAAGTTTAATTTAGCTTCTTCATCCACTTGTTGTACATACTTTTAGGTAACGGTGTAAGAACTGGTGTAGTTCTGCAATTATGTTTGCTTACTGTTGTGGAAACTTACAAAAATCCTGTCCTTGTCATTTTTCCTTCCATCACATTTTCAAACTCAACAGTCAGGCTCACTGTAGATAAAAATACAGAAAAACATCCCACCCACCAAAAAAAAAGTTGACAACATGTGGATAGGGTGTTGTGGTTCAGATACACATAAATCAATTATGAAGTTTGAGATATTATTGTAGTAACTTCAACCAATCATCTTTTTGCAGATATAATAATAATAATAACACAAAATAGTCAAATGGGAAGTTATATCAGAGCAACCTAAAGAAAAACAGACCGACCAAAGTGGCGGGATGAGCGTAAACCAGCATTTTCAGAAAGAATGAAAGCCTATTGGAAGAACAAGAACAACTCAAAGAAAAAATGATGGAGTTATTTGCTTAACATCTTTCATTTCTGGGGAGAATTTGCCAATAATAATAATAATAATAATAATAATAATAATGTTTCCAAATTTGTCAAGCTCATTATAAATTGATAATGGAGCAAATTGAGTAACTAAATATTTGGAACCACTAGTGCACATACAATGTCTCTTCAGAAAATTCCAGAACATTTGTAATATCGCACTAGTGGTGTGTTGGAGTGAAATGCCGTTGGCATTCCTGCATACACCTGTGTTTAATACCTAATTGCCGGAAGTTTCGTTGTTGTATGTCTGTTAATTATTGTTATGTTGAGTAGACCATTATGCCACACAGTTTGTGAATTTCGAGATGGAAGAGTTAGAGGAGCAATGCGTCTGTATTAAATTTTTGCATGAAACTCAAGAAAACATTTACAGACACACAACAAATGATGTAGGAAGCCTACGGTGGTGATTGCTCAAGCCATACTTGGTGTTCCAAATGGTTCACGTGGTTTAAAAATGGCCAGAGTGAAGTCAAAGATGACACTCATTCAGGATGCTATTCAGTGTCTACCGACAACACTTATAACAGTGATGTCAATGAAATTGTGCATGCCAGTTGACGACTGACTGTCCAAGAGATTGCAGGACTGTCCAAGAGTTTGCAGAAGAATGTAACATTTCAGTTGGATCATATCATGAAATCCCGACACAGTATCTTGGAATGCATTATGTTGCTGTCAAGTTCATCCCACATCTCTTTCAGTCAAGACAAGAAAGACATTTGTATCGCAATCTGTGAAGAGCTTTTGGATCGCACAAATTAGGATGATATGTTATGCAACTGGTGGTGAGATCTGGGTCCCTTCTTCACAATGGGTCAGAAAAGGTTCTTCAAGACCAAAAAAAGCTCATCAGGTCAGGTCAAATGTCATAGCCATGCTTATAGTTTCTTTAGGCTTTGAAGAATTAAGTCATCATGAATTCGTGCCCCAAGGACAAACTGTTAATCGATGGTACTGTTGGGATGTGCTGTGATGCCTACGAGAAAATTTGAGAAGGAAATGGTCTGAAATGTGATGAGACAATTCATGGCTCTTGCATCATGATAATCCCTGTTGGTGCGTGCCTATTGCACAAAAAACGAAATCGCTGTGCTGCCTCATCGTCTATACTCTCCAGACCTGTCCCCTGTGGACTTTTTTCTTATTTCCAAAGTTGAAAATCCCATTGAAAAGATGAAGATTTGCAACAATAAATGAGGTAAAAGAAAATTCGCAGACGGTGCTTCTTGCGCTCCAGCAAGAGACGTACCAAGACTGCTTCCAGAAGTGGACACCACATTGGGAACAGTGTATCAGTTGTGGAGGAGAGTATTTTGAAGGAGACCATGCACAATAAGTAAAAGGTAAGTGCAGAAAAATGTTGTGGACAAAGTTCCCAAATTTTTTGAACAGATCTCGTAAATTACTCAGGTATTATACGAAATGGAGGAGGGACTTGATTGTTTGCACAAATGAAAAACAAATTCTAGAGATGAGGGTAACGGCGTGAATTTTCTTTGCTGATGTAAGGATATATAGCTTCGTTCATTTGCCACAACTTTGAAGAAAACTATTGTCACCAAAGCTAGTAGGTGGTGACCTTTGTCATGTTCAAAATGTGCAAGATGTAGACAGCTGATTGCTTCGATTGTGATATGCTACTTTTGGAAAACTAGGGCCTCCCCTCGTCCTTGTGATTCCCAATTCTTCACAGAAAGGTTGTCTACCATTTATTCTTCAGCATTCAGACTTTTTTGACTACACCTAACTGTCTGTCACTTGATGGTGCATTGATGCTATAAATTTGCAACAACTTAGCATTGCTTGTTGTAGCGTTATCCCCTTCAAATGCAGAAAATGAATTACGTCACGATAGAACACTATTAATGGGCTACACCATTTTACTTTGGCTTCTCTATTGATGTGCTACAGTACTGTGACACATGGATATCAGTATGCACCACGACTTCAGACATGTACTGGCAAACTGTTGTGGCTTGGTCTATGCCGATGAGTTACGTCCCTCTGAATGAAAGCACCAGTGTAGTGTTCTGAGACCAATACATAATAATAGTCAGAGTCCAGAAACAGTAATTCATAACATCTTACAGAAACTTCGGTGAGAACTCTGAACACAAGTGTACCAAACTTGTAATACTATAACCTCTGCCTGAGGTTAAGTCCAAATAGCAATACAGTAATTGTCTGTGCAGGTTGTACAGTTATAGATTCATCACTACTTCGCCTTATTCCTGGATGGTGCCCTAATTAATCCACTGTCGCGACTCAGTGATATGACTCTGGGATGAGACTCCATGTTAAGACCTCAACTGCAGCCTTCAGTCACAGGTTATAATACCAAGTGAATAACTGCAGTGAAGTCACATGATTGGCTGCTGCTGTTAGAGACAATGAGCTCATTCCTGGTTGGCTTTCCTGGGCAGATGATGTCACTGAATCTTGGATTGGTGCCTGCAGGATATATGGCAGAGTAGTTCCTCCATTGAAGGTGACCTCTGTTGAGCAGCTATCAGACTGGCACTGCTCACTGTGTTGCCTGCAGTGCTGGAAACTTGGAATGCAGCTTGTAGGAAGGGATGTATCTGGTAGGGGTAGCCAGATATCCAAAACAAACAAAAAAGTTTTTTTGAGTTGATGATTAAAACTTTGATTCATAGTAAAGTCCATAGTAATAGCTGCAAAATAATAAACATAAAGCACAATACCATCACTCAGTCAAGAGTATCCTCACTCCCTAGGGTGAAGAGGACAAGAAAGAATAACGAATGGAGAGAAAACATTTTGAGATGTTATATCATAAAACTCTAGCATCATTCAGATGGATGTAATACCAGTATGGAAATTCACTTTTTAACCAAAGTAACTGTCCCTTCAGCCCACCCTTTCCTCCATAAAACCTTCATGTTAAATATAAAGGGGAACCTCAGTGTGTGGTGTCCATATTCCAGTGAAATAAGAAATGGACCCAGGGATCACATGGAGGAATTAAAGTTTCAACTCGGGAAAGAGATGACTTTAGAGAAAGTAATAAATCTGTGTTGAGAGACTATAATTTTCGTAGTAAAGATAACCCTAGTGAGAGGGCTTATAATGGAGTGGCAATCATTGTCAGGGACTGTTGCTACTCCAGACTCATTTCCCAGCAATGAACTCCGAGCAGATGCTGTGGAGTGCCTCTTTAATAGTATTAAACTGTGCTCCACTTATTTACCAAACAATGAAAAACTGAGAGAGGCTCCCAAGGAACTGTCAAGAAACACTTCCATGCAATTCACTTGATAAAAAGATTTCAGTCCACATGATGCATCCTGCTTTTCTTGAACCTGGCATAGAAGTTCAATCATAGCTTTGTTGTATCACAGGACATATGGCTTGCTAGCAGATTAATGCATTTCAGCACAACATGGGTATTGTGCACAATTAGTCTACCTATCTGCCCAATTAACCTTTCTGCTGCCATTAGATAGCAGGTAGCCACATACCTCCACTTCATTAACTATATTGCTGTATGTATGTGTGTCTCAGTTGGGAGGCTGCAATTATATCTTTAAGCCTGCTGTGCTACATACTTCTCCAGTATAGTGTGGGAAATATATATTTCAGGCCCATTTACTTCGTAAATAAAATCCTACAAGGAAATATTTTATGACCTTACTTTGTATTGGCTTAACACTATGACCTGACAACCTCATCTCTGTCATCTCGGCATAATATACTCAAATCATGAAAATATGTATAAGAAGAATATATCCAATGTTCTCTGTCATGGTATGTAGGCTGGCTATAGGTACCTACTGTACCAGATTTTTGACCAGTTTCTGCGCTGAAGTTGGTCAGTAGCTTCTCGCCCTTTGTCTGTGACACACTGTTGTATATTTGTTAACATTGCAGTACAGGCTCTAACTGTTCATTTTCTCACCATCTATCATCAGTGAAACCCTTTGGAAGCAGGGCAAAACAGTTCTGTGTAGAATTAGCTGTAGGGATATCAATATTACCAGGAAAGGATTTTATTGTAATATACACTGATGGTTGTAAACCATTTTATAAATGTCATTACATTCTACGGGTAGAAGTATCTCAAGATTGAAGTGGTAATAAGCTTATTCTTCCCACAGCACTGTATTTGGATGCAGGTGGAGTGATACATGCAGACTCTGTCACAGTAGTTGCTATTTTAGATTTATCATTATAATTCTATAAAATTAAAGTTCAACATCCTTATACTATTCAGTGAAAGAGCATCAAAAGAAAATTAGTATAAATGATCATTTTCCACTTAGTAATAACATCAGTAAAGTGAACCAAAGCGCATGCTACAAGGGACAGAATATAATTTCGTGAGCTGTTATTGAGACAAAGCTCTGGCTGCTTTTCCTGAGAGACCCGTAGGCAAGCTATCTTAACCATGTAATATTTTAAAATGTGTTGGCAATGGGAAGCAGGCATAACTTGTGTAGTCCATTTTTATTAAACCTTCATATGGATGCACTTGATATTTGTCCATTGTGTGTGGTATGCAGGACCATCATATTTAAAAACATTAGATGTTGTGTACAATTAAGGAATTAAGCTGGCTATCATGGTTTTTAATATTGGTCCCATGTTTCCACATTTTGACTGTCTGACAAAATTACTGTGTTTAGTGCAGAACCATAGGCAATCTGGAAGGCAATGGAACAAATGTGTTATTGAAAAAAAAAAAAAAAAAAAAAAAAAATACTGTGTGGTCAGTTTCATTTAATGCCCTTCAAGTAATGTACCTGACAGATAAAATGATAAAAACATACAGAATGACCTTGTGCATCATTCAGGGAACAGAGAAATTTGGAGAAATGAGCAAGCAGGTATTGTGATTGTGGCTTGTGAGACTCACAATGCAACGTAATGTGCAATTTCCTTGCAGAATATTCTCTTAGAAGGGAAAGTTACCCTGATATACAAATGTAAATGTGTGTGTGTGGGGTTAGCAGATATGGTATTATACTCGGCAATAATTTTAGATGAATTGTGCAGAAAGAAAATCATGATCATCAATCAGTCACTGCTTTTTCCCAATCCTGATGATGATGGAAACCATTTTTTGAATTCATTTGGCAGATAAGCAAATGGAAAAATTTTCCTCGGCAGCCAATCTATATTTGATGCAAGGGATCCTCTTTTTTTTTGCCATTCATAATTCCTCATCATTTTGATTTAAATCTTATGATATTTTGTTTATCTAATAGCCTGTATAAAAATTCTGTTTGTACATAATTTAACTAACGTGTGTGACCCTCTTAGTAATATCATTTTGTACTTGACTTGCATATTTACTGTAACATAGTTACGCCAATAAATTGACATGTCTTTCCTTTTCTAAATTTCAGCGGAAATTGCTTGACTTAAGCCTAGGGTTTGCAGGTGGGGTAATGATTGCAGCATCTTACTGGTCTTTGCTTGCCCCAGCTATTGAAATGGCTGAAGAATCTGATTTGTATGGTAAAGATGGTCGATTTGCGTTTGCTCCTGTGGCAGCTGGATTTTTATTGGGAGCGTTATTTGTTTTTGGAACCGATGCCCTCATTTCATATCTGGGTGTACATTCACCAAACATTATGTTAGGTATGTGCTCGACTGTCATGGAAATGTCAGTTTGTTTTATTAGTGGTGACTTGCATGATATAATTATCTAATATATATAACAAACTGTAGATACTTTACTTTGTGTAAACTATTTTCTGTTCAGCATTTGCATCATCTGGGAAATATCCAAAAGAGGAAACTGTGGATCATCCAACAATTTCCAACGATGAAAGACAGTTTGTCAACAGTCACACATTAATTGAAGGTGCTTATGTTATTAGACTTAAAACATTTTAATTGAGCTTTAGTTTTCATTTGTGTAAGAAATTTTTTCTCCTACATCAGGGCAGAAGGTATATTAACTCTTTTTAAAGAAAAACTGTGGAAGTTCTTTTAAAACAATTTCAGTGCTTGAAGGCATTGAATTGTTGTAGGAAAGCAGCTTCTCAATTTGTATATTACTGTGTAGTTGCCTGTGTAATAATTCTTACTGCACATAGCTCATAGTTCTGTTGGGGAACGTATAGTGCATTTATAATTGTAGCAAACTGGCATCATCACTCTGCGTTTACCTTATTGCTTATAAAGTAGATGGTTTTATGGTATATGTTGCATGTTCCGCATGATTCACGCAAACATGATAAATAATGCTCTTCTCTGTTATAATTAATAAAATGTTTTTAATTTTATGCATGGACCTTTATTGTACTACAGTGCATGTTTTTTTCATTTTCCATTGGAGTTGACACTGTATGTAGCCTAACCAATACCAACAACTGAATCATTGCTGACCAGTATTACACATTCTGCAGACACTTGCAGCATTATTTGATCTGTATATTTTGCCCTAATAATAATAATAATAATAATAATAATAATAATTTCACCTCAACACATTCACATCTAACTAAATTATTTAACATATCTAAAAACAAAGATGATGTGACTTACCCAACGAAAGCGCTGGCACGTTGATAGACACACAAACAAACACAAACATACACACAAAATTCTAGCTTTCGCAACCAACGGTTGCTTCGTCAGGGAAGAGGGAAGGAGAGGGAAAGACGAAAGGACGTGGGTTTTAAGGGAGAGGGTAAGGAGTCATTCCAATCCCGGGAGCGGAAAGACTTACCTTAGGGGGAAAAAAGGATGGGTATACACTCGCGCGCACACACGCATATCCATCCACACATATACAGACACAAGCAGACATATTCAAAGGCAAAGAGTTTGGGCAGAGATGTCAGTCGAGGCGGAAGTGCAGAGGCAAAGATGTTGTTGAATGACAGGTGAGGTATGAGTGGCGGCAACTTGAAATTAGTGGAGATTGAGGCCTGGTGGATAACGGGAAGAGAGGATATATTGAAGAGCAAGTTCCCATCTCCGGAGTTCGGATAGGTTGGTGTTAGTGGGAAGCATCCAGACAACCCGGATGGTGTAACACTGGGCCAAGATGTGCTGGCCGTGCACCAAGGCATGTTTAGCCACAGGGTGATCCTCATTACCAACAAACACTGTCTGCCTGTGTCCATTCATGTGAATGGACAGTTTGTTGCTGGTCATTCCCACATAGAATGCGTCACAGTGTAGGCAGGTCAGTTGGTAAATGACGTGGGTGCTTTAACACGTGGCTCTGCCTTTGATCGTGTACACCTTCCGGGTTACAGGACTGGAGTAGGTGGTGGTGGGAGGGTGCATGGGGCAGGTTTTACAATGGGGACGGTTACAAGGGTAGGAGCCAGAGGGTAGGGAAGGTGGTTTGGGGATTTCATAGGGATGAACTTAGAGGTTACGAAGGTTAGGTGGACGGCGGAAAGACACTCTTGGTGGAGTGGGGAGGATTTCATGAAGGATGGATCTCATTTCAGGGCAGGATTTGAGGAAGTCGTATCCCTGCTGGAGAGCCACATTCAGAGTCTGATCCAGTCCCGGAAAGTATCCTGTCACAAGTGGGGCACTTTTGTGGTTCTTCTGTGGGAGGTTCTGGGTTTGAGAGGATGAGGAAGTGGCTCTGGTTATTTGCTTCTGTACCAGGTCGGGAGGGTAGTTGCGGGATGCGAAAGCTGTTGTCAGGTTACTTCCCACTAACACCAACCTATCCGAACTCCGGAGATGGGAACTTGCTCTTCAATATATCCTCTCTTCCCGTTATCCACCAGGCCTCAATCTCCGCTAATTTCAAGTTGCCGCCACTCATACCTCACCTGTCATTCAACAACATCTTTGCCTCTGCACTTCTGCCTCGACTGACATCTCTGCCCAAACTCTTTGCCTTTGAATATGTCTGCTTTTGTCTGTATATGTGTGGGTGGATATGTGTGTGTGTGTGCGCGCGCGCGAGTGTATACCCATCCTTTTTTTCCCCCTAAGGTAAGTCTTTCCACTCCCGGGATTGGAATGACTCCTTACCCTCTCCCTTAAAACCCACATCCTTTCGTCTTTCCCTCTCCTTCCCCCTTTCCTGACGAAGCAACCGTTGGTTGCGAAAGCTAGAATTTTGTGTGTATGTTTGTGTTTGTTTGTGTGTCTATCGACATGCCAGCGCTTTCGTTTGGTAAGTCACATCATCTTTGTTTTTAGATATATCTTTATCTTTGTTTTAGATATATTTTTCCCACGTGGAATGTTTCCCTCCATTATATTCACAAATTATTTAACAGTTACATTGCAGACCCATACACATTCCCTGATACGCTTACACATGGAATAACGTATCTGAAACCTAAAGATCAAGCAGACACAGCAAACCCAGCTAAATATCGCCCCATAACATGCCTACCAACAATATACAAAATATTAACTTCAGTCATTACACAGAAATTAATGACACATACGACACAGAACAAAATTATAAATGAAGAACAAAAAGGCTGTTGCAAAGGAGCATGAGGATGTAAAGAGCAACTGATAATAGATGCAGAGGTGACATATCAAGCTAAAACTAAACAAAGGTCACTACACTACGCATACATTGATTACCAAAAAGCTTTTGATAGTGTACCCCACTCATGGTTACTACAAATATTGGAAATATACAAAGTATATCCTAAATTGATACAGTTCCTAAACATAGCAATGAAAAATTGGAAAACCACACTTAATATCCAAACAAATTCAAATAATATCACATCACAGCCAATACAGATTAAGCGTGGAATATACCAAGGAGACTCATTAAGTCCTTTCTGGTTCTGCCTTGCTCTGAACCCACTATCCAACATGCTAAATAATACAAATTATGGATACAATATTACTGGAACATACCCACACAAAATCACAAATTTGCTATACATGGATGATCTAAAACTACTGGCAGTAACAAATCAACAACTCAACCAATTACTAAAGATAACTGAAGTATTCAGCAATGATATAAATATGGCTTTTGGAACAGACTAATGTAAGAAAAATAGCATAGTCAAGGGAAAACACACTAAACAGGAAGATTACATATTGGATAACCACAGTGGCTGCATAGAAGCGATGGAAAAAACACATGCCTATAAATATCTAGGATACAGACAAAAAATAGGAATAGATAATACAAATATTAAAGAAGAACTGAAAGAAAAATATAGACAAAGACTAACAAAAGTACTGAAAACAGAATTGACAGCAAGAAACAAGACAAAAGCTATAAATACTTATGCTATACCAATATTGACCTACTCATTTGGAGTAGTGAAGTGGAATAACACCGACCCAGAAGCACTCAATACACTTACACGATCACAATGCCACAAGTATAGAATACATCACATACATTCAGCAACTGAAAGATTCACATTAAGCAGAAAGGAAGGAGGAAGGGGATTTATCGACATAAAAAACCTACATTATGGACAGGTAGACAATTTAAGAAAATTCTTCCTAGAACGAGCAGAAACTAGCAAAATACACAAAGCAATCACTCATATAAATACATCGGCTACACCACTGCAATTTCATAACCACTTCTACAACCCTTTAGATCACATAACATCAACGGGTACGAAGAAAGTAAATTGGAAAAAGAAAACACTACATGGCAAGCACCCATATCATCTAACACAGCCGCACATCGACCAAGACGCATCCAACGCATGGCTAAGAAAAGGCAATATATACAGTGAGACGGAAGGATTCATGATTGCAATACAGGATCAAACAATAAACACCAGATATTACAGCAAGCATATTATTAAAGATCCCAATACCACAACAGATAAATGCAGACTTTGCAAACAACAAATAGAAACAGTAGATCACATCACAAGCGGATGTACAATACTAGCAAATACAGAATACCCCAGAAGACATGACAATGTAGCAAAAATAATAGATCAACAGCTTGCCTTACAACATAAACTTATAAAACAACACGTTCCCACATACAAGTATGCACCACAAAATGTACTGGAGAATGATGAATACAAATTATACTGGAACAGAACCATTATAACAGATGATAAAACAACACCACATAACAAACCTGACATCATACTCACTAATAAAAAGAAGAAATTAACACAACTAATCGAAATATCCATACCCAATGCAACAAATATACAAAAGAAAACAGGAGAAAAAATTGAAAAATACATCCAACTGGCTGAGGAAGTCAAGGACATGTGGCATCAGGATAAAGTTGACATTATACCAATTATACTATCAACTACAGGAGTCATACCACACAATATCCACCAGTACATCAATGCAATACAGCTACATCCAAACTTATATATACAACTACAGAAATCCGTAATTATTGATACATGTTCAATTACCCGAAAGTTCCTAAATGCAATATAACATATACCGTACAGTTAAAAGGAAGTCACGCTTGATCAAGGTTCGCGTCACTTTTCATTTTTGACCAGACATAACGTCTGAGAAAAGAAAGAAAGAACAATAATAATAATAATGATTTACAAGTTTTTGGGGTTGTGGCAGAGTTTTCATATATTTGTTATTTACTGTAAATCATCTGGGTGTGCTAAGATTTGATCCTGTAATGTTTCAATATTAGAAGCTACTATAATAAGAAAGTAAAAAAATAATGATCTGTCTGTACTTAAGTTCAGGAGGAACAACTTGTGTTACAGCTGATAAACACATGAAGCTAAATAACAGTACTCCTAACTAATGGAGTCACTGTTAGGGAAGGGTGGAGAGAGCTTTGCATTTCTATTTCCACATACCAGGTGGGTCACTGTTAACAGACAACCCACCTGAAAACCCAAACATTACTAAACCATCAATTATACTGAAAAGCAGAGGGTGTGAGACGAGGCTTTTTGATTAGGCTCAAACTGTGTGAGTAGATGTGCCTTTCAGGTTTCTAGATTGTCCCATCTGAGTGAGCCACAGGAAAGGTAAAATGCACTCTAAAGTTTTTTGAGTGTGAAGGATCTTTTTAGCAGCAATCATCAAGTGAGTGGCTTGTTACAGTGGTGAAGTGCACTGACTGACAATTTTCTGGCTTGAGTTTGGTTCCCAGTGCTACTGTATTAGTCTCAATGTATTTGTTATCTGTAGCTGAGATTTTATCATGTAATATTTCACTATTAAAATCTACACTAATGCCATCTGGTAAAAAGAGTCATGGTCTGGTTGGTATGTACCCTCAGGACGAGGAGGAGGAGGAGCTCTCAGTACTACTGACAGAAACATGTGAAGGTGTACTCCTTCATTTGGGATTGCTGTTAGAGAAGTTTGGATATCTTGGACTTCCTACCTCCTCATACCAGGTGGAACCTCCTTGCACCAAGTGGCATCTTGTTAACCTAAGATCTGTGTGACATGCTCTCTCTCTCCAGCTACCCTTAACTATATACACTTTTATCCCCTAAAGAAAGCATCTATGAGTTCTGTTGTAACATGGTAAAAGACAGGGGCATGAGAAACCAACAAATATTTATTATATCATGACATGACAGCATAAACTTAAGTAAGACATACAATTTTATTATGTAGAAATGAATGGTACAGATTGTTAACGCATACAGACTGCTGGTTGGAGCTAGTGCATGGCAATATAAAGAGCATACGCCCACCAGGAGCCACTGGCTCTCTGCTGCAGGCAATTGAGATGCCAGACCATGATCAGTGACGTCTGGTGGGGGCATAAAGCAGCTGAACAGCATGCAACTCAAAATGCATGACACACGGAGCAATATGGGCGAATGAGATGTAGTAATGTGCAGATTATTACATCCCTCCTCCAAGGAGGGAGGAGTGACCAAATGCTTGTTCCTCTGTGATGTGCTGGTGGGTGACACATCCTTAGTGTTGGAAGAGTTGTCCTGGACGTGCAAAATTCCAGGTCTGTGCTGGTCCTCAACCTTATGTGGCAGTAGTGGGAATGTTGCCCTACGCCTTCCTCCACCTACAGGAAAGGCCGATGGACTGCCCCAGCACCCCAGAGGCAGAGCCTGGGTGACATCAGAATTGTTGCTAGGTACCATAACCTGAGGAGCCACGTCCAGTGGGAGGGTAGGCGGCACCAACAGGAAGGTACAGGTGCCCTTGTCAACACGGGAGGAGTGCAAGAGGCATCTGGAAGTGCCTGTGTTGGTGCAGAATGCATCAAATGGCCAAACTGCATCATCTGCATGGGAGTGGTCCCCGTGTGGGAAGATGGGTGGACATGGCTGCGGCAGTGTGTTGCCACAGTGAACTGATATGCCAGTGGGTGCCATTGCAGAAGCGAAAATTCTAAAAAGAGGTGAGCTGAAAAACCAGTGTATGAGGGAAGCATTCAACAGAAGAAACAGAGAACATTGCTGCAAGAATTTTATATGCTGCAGTAGATAAGCCACAAATATCATAAGGAAATATGTAAAGGGCATTAATGACCAGCTGTCAAGAAATGTCTAAAAAGGGTTGAGCAATGTTGACATTGATTCTGTCCCAAGATAGCATAGGTGCTGGCCGGGGGGGAAAAACTGGACGGATCCCAGTAGTAAAGGATGCACTACCGAATAACTTTGTTAGGCACTAGGCAAGGATCACATCCCTAAACGCAAAGGCTGCAAAGGTTGCGGGAGAGGTTGTACGCCAAAACAACTCGGACATGGACATGGCTGCGTGTGGCACTGGGAAAAAATTCAAAATTGGCGGCTAATGCACGGGTGCGTGAGTGATGATAAAAAGACAGCAAATGACACAAGACAGCAAAAGAGAGTGAAGACGGTCCTGAACCAGGGGATAATCGACACAACTACTAAGAGGGGCAGGCCAGATCGTGAAAAAGGGATCACTTAACAGAACAACTGAGAGAGGGAGGCCTTTCTTGAAAAGGTGAAAAGGAGGCCAACTGGTATAGGAACAACAACATGCGAGGAGGAATCGAACACACAAATGAAGCTTGATAAGTGTCCATGTCTGTAATTCAAAATATGATGAAGGGTTGGCAGAGCCGTGAGCAGAAGTTCGCCAAGCTGCAGCAGAGTCGTTGGATGAAGGTAAACAGTCATGGTACACCAAGGAACGGTTGAGTCTGTACTGTCAACTATTAGTCGACACAAACAGTTGCAGTAACACGGCAGCACAAACACATCCACAGTGTTCCGAGGCTATGCACTTGGACTGCAAATGCAACACCAATTTGAACTCAGTGCAGGAACTTACGGTCATCAGTAAACTGCACGAACCTAGCTGCTATGACACGAAAGCAAAAGGTAATAACATATCTCTGAGCAGTCTGATGGTAGTGCCTCGGTCAAAGAGAAAGAAATCTTTCCGTAAAAATGACACTGTTGCTGAGAAAATTTTATGTAGGACTAGGAAAAATATGTTAGACATTCACAAAACATCAGTTGGTGAAACTTGTTTACAAATGAAGCCGTCAGAAGAATTGTCAAGATTATCTTCTGCAGAAAATAAACCAATCCAAAGTAATCTGACAGCACTCAGATTTGATAATCTAGACCCAGTAGCACAGTATACTAGCAAGAGGAGGAGAAAACGTGTCTCTGAACCCGTCGAGGCCTGGTTGCAAAATACTATTACGTATTTCCCTGGTATACAGGACGAGCATTTTGCAGGAGAAATCTCAAAAGATGTCACTTGTAATCTGCCAAAAAAGGAACACGATGCTCCCAGAGTCAGCCCAGTATCGATTTTGCTGGTCAAAGACAGCCTAAAGAGGTTTCCGTTGCTGCAGAAGTGATCAAAGTATGGCATCCATAAAAAGTACACAAGAGAAACAATCACTGAAGTTGCTCACATGAAGTTTCTGAAAGGGAGCACACAAAAGTTCTCACGAAAGTTTCACTCTCTGCTACTTGTGTTGTAACTCGGAATATGGTAAAAGACGTGGTCATGAGAAACCATCATCTATTTTTTGTCATGACATGACAGCATAAACATATGTAAGACAGTACAGTTTAATGACATGTACAAGACTGGTACAGACTTACTGATGTGTACAGACTGCTGGCCGGATCCAGTCCACATCAATATAAGAAGCATTTGCCCACCAGGGGCTGCTGGCGCCTGGTTGCAGGTGATTGAACTGCCTGATCATGATCAGTGGCCTGGAGCAGCTGAAAGGCATGTTACTGAAGGTGCGTGATGCACGCTGCAGTAGTGGTGGCAGGGGTGTATTAATGTATGGGTTACAACAAATCAAACGCTAGAAGTATTGTGTCATCTGGAGGTAAAAGCTGTCTAGCCCATGGATACACATACTGTGGGCCATAAGTGATCCACCTTTGTTGCGATAGGGTAGAATTTAGCAGAGAGATTAGGATTATGTGAATGAAGGATATGTTGCAAGGATAACTCCTATCTACTTAATTCACAAAGGCTGTTGCTGGGGAGAGGAAAAGACCCGGGTGATAAGGGTTGTGAAATAACCATTGAAATTGAGCATATTGTGCTCAGCATCATCTTCTGCCACTGGTTGGTCAGTTCTTGTGTTGTTTCTCAGTGGTTATTTATTCAGGTGGACAGCTGGTTGGTAGTCTTGCTAACATAAAATATTGAGGAGAAATCACAGTGGAGGTTGCATGTGGTATGACTTCTCTCACAGGTGGCACTATGAAAGTAGGGTGGACTGAGATGAGACTGGAGTAAGGTTGTGCTGGGTTGATATATTGGACAGGTTTTGCACTTGGGTTTTCCTCAGGGATATGACCCATGTGGCACATGATGTATAACACCCACTCTGTGCAGTATCCACACAGCATTTTATGTAGACAGAACCTCCAACCAATTGCCCACCTGAATGAAAGGCTGCAGCCAAGCTGTGATGAAGAAGAGAGGTGACGACACATTGGCAGAAAATGCTACTGAGCACAATGTGCTTGATTTCAATGGCTGCATAACAACTCATGCACCGAAGTGCCTGAAACTGGTAAAGATGTAAAATTTCTTTTGTGCAGCTGGTTCCTGATTTTTTTCAACAAAAACATTTTTAACTTAATCCTCCCTCTGCAACTTTGACTATAAGAAATTTTCCAGTCTTGACTGTTGTTAATGTATCATTGCCAGCTTTCCTCTTGCTCTAAATGTGCATATCCTTGGTGCAGAAGTTGATCAAAATAGTATGTAAAGATAAGTAAAATATTCTTGCTTTCTCTTCAGCACGTTTGAGGAAGAGGAAATACGAATTGCATGTATGGGCTCCTACATCTTCTTATTTCATTGTCACCATCCATGACTTCATCCTCTCTTAATACGCTGTGACATAATGTGCCAGGGCATATTATCTTACTTTCATTTGTATTGGTGGGCACAGTGCAAAGTACCTCCCTCCTTTTCCCCCCTCCTTCCACCCCCCTCTCCCCTCTCCCTCTATCCCTCCTTTGTGACTTTTCCGTAAAACATTGTTTCTCAGCTTACAACATTTTTAAGGAATCTTATTTCTTAAAAGAACAAAGTATGTGATTTGTAACAATATTGTGAAAAGTATGGTTGCTACTCAGTATGTAACGGAGGTACTGAGTCACAAAAAGACTGTCAGAAAGTGAGCTTTTGGCCAACAAGGCCTTCATCGAAAAAAAGACAAAACACACACACACACACACACACACACACACACACACACACACACACGTGTGCACCCGCAAACGCAACTCACACACACACATGACCAAAGTCTCCGGGTGGGTGGGTGGTCTATTTTCAACGAAGGCCTTCTTGGCCAAAAGCTCACTTTCTGACAGTCTTTTTGTTGTGCCTATTGTGGCTATCTGTGACTCAGCACCTCTGCTATATGGTTATTAGCAACTATCCTTTTCATAATATTGTTACCCGCCATCCTGGATTTTCCATTGTTAAAAGTATGTGATTTATTATTCATTAAAACCATAAATATTCTATTCAGTACATACAGATTGTTCTCTGACACAAATTAGGTTTCGTTTTTAGTATTTTTTTTATATCAAATAGCCAATATGGGGAAGATTTAAAAGTCCATGAGTTGTGATATCAATTTTGCATTTAATGTGTGTAAACACCAATGGATAGTGTAAATATGTGATAAGTTTGAGAGTGAGTTTCAGTGTGGAAAGAAGTCACATTTTCTTATTTTGCTGCTAGTCATAGTGATACCTTGGGCTGCAGTTTTGATGACACTGTGCTTGTAAATATGCATTGGTGAATAAGGAAAATGCTAATTGTATAGGCAGTCAATGGAACTTTTCATTTAACATTAGATTTATTCAGAACATCCAACATGCTAACATTTCTTGATTCACTTTTTGCTTGATGGTAGCTGATGCACTTACTAAATTTTCCACATTGCATACTTTGTTACAACACATTTGCTTCCAGTAATCACCATGCAATTAACAGAATCCTTGAGTCTACTGTCATAATGCTCAGAGTTGAGTAAAAGTGATAAATTGTCAGACTTGTAATCCACAAGATCAGTGGTTAATCACTTGTTCGTACTTAGACTTATTTCTGGCATATAATGTGGCTTTAATCTCTGCCAGAACTTCGTGTTATGTGGAGATTGTCAAATCGGTTTGAATTACAGTGCACATTGAACTGTAGAACCTCCAAACCCCAATAACTTGCTGTGTGAGCCATTTAACTTGTCAGAGGACAATGAGAGTGTACCATATCCACTTGCACCCAGTATAGTACTGAAGTGTTCAAAGGGATTTGGTTGGATTATCAATAATTAGATTCTGTGCCACGATGTTGTACACATCACGTAGATTTCAGCATATCTGCTCAAGTGAAGCGAACTTACAATATATAGACGGATAAGTGTTGTTTCTTGCATCATATTGGTCAGATTTTATGATAAGGTGAGTTGTTTGGTTACATAAAATGTGTTTGCTTCTACAGCTACTTTGTTGAATACTACAACTTCTTTATCATCAACCACAACTTCTCAAGCAAATGTTTACTGTGTGGGTCACATCATCAATGTTAATGACATATACTTTTACTGTGCCTTATATTCATTTGTTCTCAACAAATGTCAGTATAAGCAACAATTGCAGGGTGGCACATACAGTAATATATGTGAGGTTGTTGCACATTTGATTAAACATTACAAACAGTTATCATCCTTTTATTTTTAATATGATGTCGTGGTTTTTCATATGTCATGTATTATCTGTTTCTCTGAAAGGTGTAATTGAACAGGTCAGTATTTTATGTGAAAAGGTGTTACACCTTTTGTGTGATTACTGGAACTATTCTTAATTATACTGTCTGTTTACATGTACTTCCTTTGACTGCTTGAGAACTGCTGAGAAAAAATTGGGATGCCAATGCACTGGCTGCATTACAATCACAAAAAGGTGGTGATTAAATGGTCGGCCATCCTACAGTATCATTGCATATTTTATACAGCATGATTCAGATAAGACAGAACTCACACTTATGTACCAAATTCTTTATCACTATCATTTAATACATTTAGATTCTTATGTAGAAAATGCTGAAATCATGCATATTGACTCAACAACACAAGTTTTGAAAGTATTTGTCTCAGACATCAATTGTGACTTCCCATACTGCAGCAAAAACGTTTTTCTTTAAATTCTGTAGCATTCTTGGATTGTTGCAGTACACATTTTCCTGAAAATGGCCCCATAAAAAGAAATCTGATAAGTCAGGTCTGGTGATTATGGGGCCCACAGATTTTTAGAAATTAATTGATCGTCCAAGAACGAAGCATCACCATTGTTTCATTGAGGGTGTGAAACCAGGACTAATGTTCATTCACTTTAAGTGTGGCTGTAAACTGCTTTACTGCTCTACGAAGGTGTAAACTGATTTATGATGTCTGCATAAACAAGTGAAGTAACAGTTGTGTTAAAAAAATAAAAATAAAAAAAAAAGTATGGGTCCAACAATATACTGCCCAGATATAGTACATCACACTTTAATTTTTTGTGAGTGAAGCTGGGCCTCAAGCAGTGTGTGAGGATTATTGACAGCACAGAAGCGAGTGTTCAGTTTGTTTACATATCCATTTAAATGGAACCATACTTCCGCACTGCAAAACATTTTGTTCATCTTCTTATTTACGTCATTAAGAATGTCCCTCTCGAGTCACTGATACTAGGTGACACCTTTTCCTGAATCCAAAGGATGCAGTTCTTGAACTACTCAAACTCAGTATGGCCACAACCTCAGATATATGTAGTGGCTCTGTGGCAGGTTGAATAAAATGCTCCAAACTGTTGAGACAACCACCAAAATTATTTATCAGGAAATTGCAGCAGAGACTTCTGATCACGATCTGTAAATACCGTTGTTAAGACATCAGGTGTTGGCTTGAAAGTGTTTCGCAAAAACATTTCAGAGTCATAAACTTTTGTTTTTTTTTTCTGGAAGAGGGACATCAGGGAATTTCTCGTGCAACAACTGAATGCGCCTCTTGTAAGATTTTACTGCAAAGTAAGCTTCCAATAATGTGACCTTCTGCTCTTGCTTGAGCATCGTAGCAGACTGAATAGCTGTCACCTAATACTAGTGGCACTAGAGCGTATGTATAGCGTGGGAATGATACCTTACTCCAAAATATTTCCCGACGTCAATGCTATGAACAACACACTAATAGTCAACAACATAGAGAAATTTATATTATTTTCAAAACAAATTGTAAAAACATTTACTGTTCTGACTTACCTGAATTACCCTGTATTAGTTCTAAAATAAACTGGTACAGGATCCTCCCCCTCCCCCCCCCCCCCCCACACACACACACACACACACACACACACACACACACACACACACATATAAATATGTGTGCATTGACGGATGGAAGTGAGGCAAGTTTATTAATTGGTAGCAGTTGATATTGCTGCATGCCTCATTTAGTCAGTAATCATGTTAAACTCTATTGAAATGATGTGGAATTTAAACTAAAAATTGTTTCTATCATTAGAGAACTTTACTAGGCATGATCCTGTTAAGGATGTGTGTCCTTGCACTTTGGGACCTATGACCTATTAGAGAGGAATCTACTTTGAAATTTTTCGTGTAGGTGAAGACTACCAGAAGTGTAAAACATGTTAATTGACAGAAGGGCTGAGAGTGTAAACACAAACTTTTGAATTTGTAGTGTGATACTTACTGACAAGAGGCGAAATGAAATAAAATTATGAAACTACCTTATAGCCTAAAATGATTTTCCTGCAGATCATAAAGCTTTCTGTAGATTTATTCTCATGTAGCAATCTGTGTCAGACTGTGATGCTTTCTTACATGATTAGTTGCATTGCCTTGCTTGTTCGCTGTTAGAAACTAAGTATTTTTAGTATGTGGTGCTTATTAAGCTGTTTTTGCTTGAAAATTCATGCTTCACTGCAACTTACTGCGTGTGAAATTGCTGTAAATACAACTGCAGAACAGTGCTTGCTACTCATTTTACTGGTTAAATCACTAGTTGTGCATAAAATACAGTAAACAGGCTGGTTTGTCATTTTCCTCAAAAGTATACATGTCCGTAGAAAAGGCATACCTCATCCACCTTTGTAAATGAGTGATGATGCAGTCAGTGATCTTGTGCTGTGATGTGTAAAAAATCAAAAGACAAAGCAACCCAACCTAAGGAACGTCACAAGAAACAGCAATTAAAACAGATCATTTACTTCTCTGAGGTCTCTTTCTACTACAGTCTCGTGGTTTTGATTGGCGTGTCTTTATTAGTGTGTTAGTTTCATCTCTTTATAATTTAATTTTTGACCTTCTGTATTTAATCCATTTTTTGAGGTTACATATTCTGGTCTCCTTTCCATTTCTTCAAATCTCTCTTCCCCTCTACCTCTTCTCACACCACATGGTGGACATTGCCTTAACGTAACACTGCCATTTGAATGGATGTACATGTGGGAATAGACATGTGGGTTTGTATGCTTGTATTTACCCTTGTCCATTCCATATCTATGGCCAGCACCAGTTTCTGAATTACATATTTTTCAGCTATTGAAAAACTTCCCTGTCTGTACTGTCAAGAAAGATCAGTAACTTTTTATGGCAGATATGCAAGTAAATTTATTCATTGCATTCTTTTTTTAATTGCTCATCATTTCTCTGTAATTGCTCATCATTTCTCTGATATGGAAGTTGCAGTCTTTTACGTACCGTCCTTATCCTAGCCTGCAGTTTACACCAATGTTTACTCTTCCAATAATATAAGTGTTTACATAATAAAACATACTCATGAAAACGCATGTCGCTGGTGTATGTACATTATTTTATGCTTGATAAGTCTTTAAGCTTTCACGGTAATGGCTTAAAATGGTTTGAGTTGTTCCAAAAAGGAGATGCCAATTAGGCTTAAGACCATTGATTGGAAGGTGCATTTAGGTAAAAGAAACAGAAAGTTAGAAGCTGAATTGGGAAAAGATTATGGTGTAACCTACTGACTGCTGGGAATAAAATACAGAAGTACAGTGTAGAAGAAACAAGTGAAAACACACAGCTTGTATGGAGCCCACTACAGCAAGGAATGGAGCCCACTGTGGAGTCTAATAGGAAGAGAAGATGAATGTGTAGAAAATTATCTTCATAGTTACAGCTGATAAACAGAGTTCAAACTAAATAATCTTATCAACCTTCGCAAGGTCAAGAGACGAATCTTATATAAAAAGCTGCATAGTGGAACTATAGAAAAGTAGGAGGTAATGTCCTGTCAGTGATGAAGTCATTAGAGGAAAAGCTCAAATATGAATTGGACAGTGAGGGGAAAGGAAATAGGCAGGTCATTTTCTTTGAAGGAACATTCCCATCACCTACCTCAGCAGTTTAGGAAAATCATGGGAAACTTAAATCTGGATGGCTGATCAGGGATTTGAATTGTGCCCATCTGAATGTGAGCCCAGCATCTAACAACTTCACCACCTTAGCTGACCCCATATTTTGAAATAGAAGCCTGGTTCGTGTGGAAAAAAGATGTGTGAGTTAGAGGAAATGAGATCTAAAAGGGGTGAAACATTAGATTCATAGAGAGAGATTTTTCCAACTTCATCCCTTTTGTGCTGGATGAAGAAATATTTTTTGCTAAAACTGATGTTCACGTCACTTCTTCATTGTGTATGTGTCTTCTTCTGTTGTATGGTAAGCATTTGATTATATATGAATAGTATAAAATGTGGGCTGGTCTCTTTAATATGAAACCCTATTCTGCAGCTGAGAAAAATAAAGATTTGTGACCTAATAGGACACTGCTTCAGGAAGGAGCTTGATAACATAACCAACTATTATTTTCAATGGTGAAGAGAGAAATGACGAAGAAAACACTGAACAGTAACAAGAAATATAAAGAAACAAAAGTAAGGCAAACAGATAATCTCCATTCCGTTACAACTCTTTCAAATGACAGTGCAATATCTCACCAGTATTCAACACACAAAAAATTGAGTGAATCAAATGGGCTGTGTATTTTCACTTATTTCCCTTCTTCTCATGTCGTGCTTCTGTCTCTCAAAAACACTTAGAAATAATTCTGCCTTGAGGGGATGTTGACAGATCTGCTTTGATGTATGTGAAATCTCATATTGTTTTGAATACAGATTTTTCATCTTTTGCAGTTAAAATGCAATAGTATAGCTTTTTCAAAAAGAAATTAAATGTTCTTTGATCAACTTCTGATTAGTACCTCTGTGTTGATACTAATAACAATTGCACCTTCATTGATATTTTTTTCTGCTGTTGCTTGATTCTGCATTATTATTATTATTATTATTATTATTATTATTATTGTTGTTATTAGTGTGTTTTGTTTTGTGTGAAATGCATTTGGCAGAATTCTGTTATAGTTTCCTCTGTTGTTCTTGGCTTCAAAATGTAATTTACAGGTTGCTGCCTTTGGTGTTAATTGTTCAGTGCTTGGATGTGTTCCTTCCATAGCTATTGTTTTGAAAAAATGTGATAATGTTTGCAATGATAAGTAACATAATCTTGATCATCCTTGGGCTCCAAATCACAGTGTAACGTTATGTGTTGATATATATCTAAAAACAAAGATGCTGTAACTTACCAAACGAAAGCGTTGGTATGTTGATAGAGACAATAAACACACACACAAATTTCAAGCTTTCGCAACCCAAGGTTGCTTCATCAGGAAAGAGGGAAGGAGAGGGAAAGACGAAAGGATGTGGTTTCTAAGAGAGAGGGTAAGGAGTCATTCCAATCCCGGGAGCGGAAAGACTTACCTTAGGGGGAAAAAGGACAGGTATACACTAGCACACACACACACACACACACACACACACACACACACACACATCCATCCGCACATACACAGACACAGGCAGACATATGTAAATCATACATATCATACATATGTAAATCATACATATGTCTTATGTTTTACATATGTCTGCCTGTGTCTGTATATGAGCGGGTGGATATATGTGTGTGTGTGTGTGCGAGTGTATACCTGTCCTTTTTTCCCCCTAAGGTAGGTCTTTCCTCTCCCGGGATTGGAAGAATTCCTTACTCTCTCCCTTACAACCCACATCCTTTCGTCTTTCCCTCTCCTTCTCTCTTTCCTGATGAAGCAACCTTGGTTGCAAAAGCTTGAAATTTGTGTGTTTATTGTCTCTATCAACATACCAACGCTTTCGTTTGGTAAGTTACAGCATCTTTGTTTTTATATATATTTTTCCCACGTGGAATGTTTCCCTCTATTATATGTATTGATATATTATCACATAGTGCAAATGAGATGCTTCTTTCAAACAGTTTTTTTTGACAGCTAACACATTAAGTCAAGATGGATGTGTGTATGGTGGACTGTATGTAATAAAATTGCTAGTTAACACTTCCATCCCATTTATAAATGAAGCATGGAGAAATCACTGTGCGATAGCACCACATGTACTTTGATTTTTGGACTTAACAGTCATAATTTTGTTGCAGAAAATTTCCAGAGTAATAGTTTTTCAATTTAAAAATATTTTTCTTTAGTTATATTCAACATTAAAAAAAATGAAGTGTTTATATACTGTTCTCACATATTTTGAAAATATTTCTAATTTCTGCAAAATAGATCTTTCCTTATTTCAAATTTCTGCTGGTGTTACTGCCATGTGGTGACATATGCCTTAGGACGGTGGACACTAACAGTTTGCCAATTGTGTAATTTGTCTCTCTCTTGAATCATAGTAGTTGTACTTTGCGTTCTTCGTGGGAACAACAGTATTTGACGTTATATAGTTTGAATTTTATTATTCCAAATGACTTGCTAAAACTTATTCATCTACATCTGTGTGATTACTCTGCTATTCACAATTTAAGTGCCTGGCAGAGGGTTCAATGAACCACCTTCAAGCTTTTTCTCTATCGTTTCACTCTCAAACGGCGCACAAGGAAAATGAGCATTTAAATTTTTCTGTGCAAGCCCTGATTTCTCTTATTTTATCGTGATGATCGTTTCTTCCTATGTAGGTGGGTGCCAACAGAATGTTTTCGCAATCGGAGGAGAAAACTGGTGATTAAGTTTCATGAGAAGATCCTGTCGCAATGAAAAATGCATTTGTTTTAATGATTGCCACACCAATTCATGTATCATGTCTGTAGCACTATCTCCCCTATTTTGCGGTAATACAAAATGAGCCATCCTTCTTTGAACTTTTTCAATATCATCTGTCAGTCCCACCTGATACGGATCCCACATCGCACAGCAATACTCCAGAATAGGGCAGACAAGTGTAGTGCAAGCAGTCTCTTTAGTAGATCTGTTGCGCCTTCTAAGTTTTCTGCCAATGAATTGCAGTCTTTGATTTGCTCTACTCACAACATTATCTACGTGATCATTCCAATTTAGATTATTTGTAATTGTAATCCCTAAGTATTTAGTTGAATTTACAGCATTCAGATTTGTGTGACTTATCGCGTAATCGAAATTTAGCTGATGCTTTTAGTACTCATGTGGATAACTTCACACTTTTCTTTATTCAGGGTCAATTGCCTCTTTTCACACCACACAGATATCTTATCTAAATCATTTTGCAGTTCGTTTTGGTCGTCTAATGACTTCACAATACAGTAAATGACAGCATCATCTGCAAATAATCTAAGAGGGCTACTCAGATTGTCTCCTATGTCGTTAATATAGATCAGGAGCAATCGAGGGCCTATAATACTTCCTTGGGGAACACCAAATATTACTTCTGTTTTACTCGATTACTTTCCATCTATTACTGCAAACTGTGACCTTTCTGATAGGAAATCACGAATCCAGTCGCAAAACTGAGGCGATATTCCATAGACACACAGTTTGGTTAGAAGACGCTTGTGAGGAATGGTGTCGAAAGCCTTCTGAAAATCTAAAAATATGGAGTTAATTTGACATCCCCTGTCGTTAGCACTCGTTACTTCATGAGTATAAAGAGCTAGTTATGTTCCGCAAGAACGATATTTTCTGAATCTTTGCTGACTACGTGTCAGTAAATCGTTTTCTTTGATGTACTTCATAATGTTGGAATACAGTATATGTTCCAATACCCTGCTGCAAATTGACATTAGTGATATGGGCCTGTCATTCAGTGGATTACTCCTATTTCCCTTTTGGGGTATTGGTGTGACTTGAGCAACTTTCCAGTCTTTAGGTACGGAACTTTCTGAGAGTGAGCGGTTATATATAACTGCTAAATATGGAGCTATTGCATCTGCATATTCTGAAAAGAACCTGACTGGTATACCATCTGGACCGGAACCCGTGCCTTTATTAAGTGATTTAAGCTGCTTTGTTAAACCGAGGATATCTAATTCTATGTTTCTCATCTTGGCAGTTGTTCTTGATTGGAATTCAGGAATATTTACTTCGTCTTCTTTGGTGAAGGAGTTTTGGAAAACCGTGTTTAATAACTCTGCTTTGGTGGCACTGTCATCAGTGACTTCTCCGTTTTTATCGTGCAGTGAAGGTATTGATTGCGTCTTGCCACTGGTGTGCTTTATACATGACCAGAATCTCTCTGGGTTTTCTGCCATATTCCGAGACAGAGTTTTGTTGTGGAAATTATTAAAAGCGTGTCACATTGAAGCATGCACTATACTCCAGACTTCTGCAAAACTCTGCCAATCTTTGGGATTTTGCGTTCTTTTGAATTTGGCATGCCTTTTTCATTGCTTCTGCAACAGTGATCTGACCTGTTTTATGTACCATGGGGTATCAGTACCATCACTTATTAATTTATGTGGTGTATATCTCTCAGTTGCCGTCAATACTATCTCTTTGAAATCATTCCACAGCTTTTCTATGCTTATGTGATCAGACTGGGAGGAGTGCAGACTGTCTCTTAAAAAGATGTTAAGAGCATTTTTATCGGCTTTTTTAAATAGATGTACTTTGCGTTTCTTTTTGATGGTTGTGGGTGTTAGCATAGCAGTAACTGCCTTGTGGTCGCTAATCCCTGTGTTCGTCATGATACTACCTATTTGTCCAGGGTTATTTTTTGCTGAGAGGTCAAGTATGCTTTCACAACCATTTATGCTTCGAATAGGCTCATGAACTAATTGTTCAAAATAATTTTCTGGGAAAGCATTCAGTACAATTTCAGATGACGTTTTATGTCTGCCGCCATCTTTAAACGTATAATTTTTCCAGCATATCGAGGGTAGATTGAAGTTGCCACCGACTATAATTGTTTGAGTGGGGTACCTATTTGAAATGAGACTCAAGTTTTCTTTGAACTGTTCAGCAACTATATCTTCTGAGTTGGGGGGGGGGGGGCAGTAAGACGATCCAATTAATAGTTTAGTCCGATTGTCAAGTATAACCTCTACCCATACTAGGTATTTCACAGGAACTATCTACTTCAATTTCACTGCAAGGCAAGCTACTTCTGACAGCAATAATTACTCTACCACCAACTGTATTTAATCTATCCTTTCTGAACACTGTTAGATCATTTGAAAAAATTTCGGTTGAGCTTATTTCCGGCTTTAGCCAGCTTTCTGTACCTATAACTATTTGAGCTTCAGTGCTTTCTATTAGGGCTTCGAGCTCTGGTTCTTTCCCAACACAGATACAATAATTTACAACTACAATACCGATCGTTTCTACAACTAATTTACTGTGTTTTACCTGCCCCCTTTTAGATGAATGCCCTTTCTGTGGTTTCCTGAGACCCTCCATCCTAAAAAACCACCCAGTTCCTTAACACAGCCCCCACTACCCGTGTAGTCGCTTCCTGTGTGTAGTGGACTTCTGACCTGTTAAGCGGAATCCGGAAACCCACAGTCCGATGGCGCAAGTCCAGGAATCTGCAGCCTACACGGTCTCAGAACTGCCTGAGCCTCTGGTTCAGAGCCTCCACTTGGCTCTGCACCAAAGACCACAGTCGGTTCTGTTGACAATGCTGCAGATGATGAGCTCCGCCGTAATCTCGGGAATAAGACTGGCAGTCTTTACCACCTGAAGTTGGTTGCACCCTATACTCTTCATAGCAATCAGAAGTACCCTTCCCACATCCAGAATGGCTCCCCCCACTATGCACACGGAGTGCACATTGGCTTCCTTCCCCTCCTTGGCAGCCATGTTCCTAAGGGGTCCCATTACGTGCCTAACATTGGCTCTCCCAACTACCAGCGAACCCACCCTCTGTGAATGCCCAGACCTTGCGGGCCGAGAAGCTTCCTTTGGAACAGGGTAGATGACTGCATCCGGCTCAGAGACTTCATCAGCCACAGATAATGCCCGAAACCTGTTCATCAAACGAACTGAGGAGGCCCTATGATCAGCCCCACAGAAATTCTTTTGCTTAATGCCAGCCTTTGGAATGATCTCCCACTCGACCACAAGTGAGAGGTCAACCTCAGTGCAGGCAGTACCTGGGGCGGCCACAGCAGTGGATCGATTGGGGGACATGTGGGCTGTGCTCAATATCCCTCGCATCTCTGTGTCCGAGCCCCCACAGTGATGCCTCTTGGCAACAGCCTCAATCTCTGTGATGGAAGCCAACACTGTCTGGAGCTGTGAATGAAGGGTCACCAACTCCGCTGGCATCTGTTCACAGCAACCACAGTGCCTATCTATTCCTGAACTCTCTCCTGTTTGAAACTCGTAAATGTAATAAACATACGGTGTACTCGCCTTATTAGCAGCAGGAACTCGCGGTGCTCTCTCACTGACAGTCTAACAGACACAGAGCTCTTCTAAGAAAAAGAAACGAAATCCTGTACAATACGAGGGTCGATACAACGGTCGATAGCAACGGCAGTACTGTACACTACACTGACTAGGTGTGCTAGTTAATGTGTTAAGCTGGTTCATTGTGAAGGAATAGAGCTAACAGTTTTAGTTCTGCACTTAGTAATTACGACCAGTTACTATCCACTGTAACATACAGCTCCTGCTGAATTTTACAGTATTTTTGGGGATCATAAATATGTTGTAATAAGACACAATGTCTTCAACAGATAAGAGGACTAAAGATGAATTACTACAATCACTTCCTTTCTCAATCATAAATTAATTCTTTCGTGTCTCTCTTTGCAGTCATCCAGTCACTTTTATTTGCTACATTGTTTTATCTCCTTCTACAAATTTCTTCCTGTGCCAGGCATGTTTTATTATTGATGCAATGCTTCATCCCATGCTTTGATGTGGGTACGCACATTGTTTTCCAACTTTTCTTACCTGTGTTTTACGTTCTGTTTTATCTTCCTGTTCTGGGTATTTTCTTGACACCCGTCTCAACCTGTTCTTGTGTGGGCGCTGAAGACCTTGTCGTTGTGGGCCCATACCAACCTCTCCATCCATCTATCCATCCATCCATTACCGTCTCAAACCTAACTCACATACAAAGACTCATAATGTGAATCTTCATGTTTCCCGCCACATTGACTGCTCCATTAAGATTCAGATGTGCGCCACATAAATTCAGCTGAAATTTAATGGAGCACTCGTAATGTGGTTTATGTTAGACCTTCGGCTTAGTGTAATCTTTAATAGTGATGCCAGTAGAGTTCAGGTACTTACTTTAAATTTCTGTAAACATGTTATTTTCTTCAGACAGGATTGGACAATAAGTGGCATATATGTTGATTTTGTTGACAATATGTTGTCATACTTTTAGACTTAGAATTTCTATTTGATCCACATACAATCAGCCGTATTCTGTCCAACAGTAATAAGCACCCATGGTGTACTTTCACTGTATTTTCCTCTATTCAAAGTCACAGCTTACTTTCAAAAAAATCTGCATATGCAATTAGGATTACTAACAATTTCCAGGTATTCCTTCTGAAATTGCAGCATTGATATTTTTACTTTTAATTACCTTATACCTTTATTTACAACAATTGCCGTAGTGTGTAGCCACTGAACAAGCAAATAAAAAGTGTAGAAAGAAGCAAAATGGAAAACATTTTCACCAGCAGATTTTATTGTTAGTGTGTCTTCTGTGTACTTTACTGGTCTGCCATTAGTTTATTCCACCAAACTGGTAGGAAAGCAGATCCCCTCTGGTGTCTTAGAAAAAAATGTTACTCCATTGTACATGATCTTGGCCAAGACTGTTTTAATAATCTGTTGTTCCAGAGCATAGATTTTCTAAAGTTCTTGAGTAACTTCTTATCATTTCCTATCACCTTCCTCCAATCTCTACAACAAGTTGGTCAGACGCCACAGCTCTTCCAAGTGCATAGTCTGCAGCAAAGCATATTTCATGCAATCTTTCAGCTCCAGTCCCATCGCTGATAAGACAAAGATCATCAAAGAATCACCCACTTGTGAGACACTGTTTGTTTAACTAGTTGAGACATGTTATTATTAGTTCTCTTTTGTTGTGTGTATGATAACAATTAGTCAGCAAGGACTAACTCTTTACATCACAAGACCAGAGAACTTCAAATGTGGGAACTTGATGTGTAGCACATGCTTTGTTCCTGGTATTATTTGCAGTCTGATGAAAATAAAACTATTGTCAAGTTGGTGTAAGCAGGTCCCAGCCAGTTGGGCTGGGCACAGCAGCTTCACACACATTTCTCAACTAATCACATAATGCAATTCTGTAAATGTGTCTGTGGTGATGTCTTGGGGTTGTCATAGCTATATAGATGACAATTGTTTTTGCCTACAGCCATAAGTGCTGCACAATTGAAAACTGGTAACAGCATTGCTGTCAGGGATCTTATACTGACTTGACTATAGCCATTTTTGCCCCTGTTATACTTCAGTTTAATCCTGTTATTTCTTTATCCCCAACTTACTATCCCTCCTCTCTGTCACTTTACTCTGTTAATAACAAAGAAGTTAAACTGGCAACGTGGTTAAGCATTTTACTCACAGTCTGAAGAAGGAGCACTGTATTCCTCCCCAACCATCCAGATTTAGGTTTTTCGGATTTTGCCAATACCACTATTTTTGAGGGATCCTCTGAGAATGTGTTGAGTGATTTCCTGACCTTGCGTTGTCCAGTCCTAGCTTATGGTTCATTGATAATTGTCGCACCATCAGTAGAATGTTTAATTTTCTTTCTGCTTTTCAGATTTTATTCTGTCTGCTTGTAATGAAATTTTATTATTGATTTCAGGTTCATATTGCCCTGCTTTGTCTGGTGATCTGAGGTTCTTGGTGACTTTTCTACTTAGTTGATGAATATTCTATTTTTTCCAACTGTTCTGTCTCTGTTGCAGCAGGTATTCTAATCTTCATTGCAGATGAGGTACCTGAACACACACACACACACACACACACACACACACACACACACACACACACACACACACACACACACACACAGAGAGAGAGAGAGAGAGAGAGAGAGAGAGAGAGAGAGAGAGAGAGAGAGAGACAGGTGGGCATAGGGGTGATGTCACTTGAGTGCGCATGACAGTGCGCATTACTTGGTGAACCTGAAAGTGAAACAATACATCAAAAATCCAGAGCAGAAGAAACTAGCCACATTTGAAATGTGGTGTTATTGACAAATGTTAAAAATTTAGCAGTATATAAAGCCTTAATGTCTCACTAAAAAGATTACATAAGAAAATAAGTCTATAGAACATCTTTATGAGAAGATGATACAGGTTGGTAGGACATCTTTTACAGTATCCAGAAATTGGTGCTGGAAGGAATATTAGATGGAGAAAATCGTAGCGGCAGACAATGATTAAAATCAGAAACTCAGACAACACAACATGTTGGATGTAATAGCAACATTGAGATGGAAAGATTAGCACAATATAGGCAATGGTGGAGGATAACCTCAAACAAGTTGAAAGATTGATGACCTTAAAAGTATGAGGATATCATTGATATTAGTTATTTGCAAGGAAATTGAGACTTGGGAGTCAGCCAAGCATTGTGAGAGGTGGGATTTCATTGTTGGTGTAAAATGAGATGACATTGTCAGTGCAAACTTAAAAACAAATAATGAAGGAACAAAAAAAGTGAAGAGTTGGTCTGGGAAAATCGTGTTTGATACGCAAAGGCAAGCTGTAGCCAATGAGTCGAAGAGCAGATCCATGTGGAAACAGGATTGGCTCCATACTTAGTTTGCATTCATCATGAGTCTCTCCCTCAGGGGAAGGTTCCATTTGACTGGAAGAAAGCGCAGGTGATCCTGTATATAAGAGGGGTAAAGGAATGGATCCACAAAATAATAGGCAAATAACTTTAGCATCGGTTGGCCCAGGGTCGCTGAGCGAAGTACAAGTTCAAATCTAATAAACTTCCTTGAGAGAGAAAAGGTTCTATCTACAAATTAACATGGATTTAGAAAGCATTGCGTGTGCTAACATCTTGTCCTTTTCATGCAAAACTCAGCTTACATTTTTCTCAGATATCCTGCAAATCATGGATGGGCAACAGACAAACTCCATACACCTAGATTTCTGGGAATCATGTGCCACAGTGTCACACTGCAATCTATTAACAAAGATCCAATGATATTTTATAGCTTCTTAGATGTGTGGATGGCTTCAAGATGTTTCAAGTAATAGAACCCAGAGTGTTGCTCTGGATGGCTAGTGTTCACTGATGACAAAGGTACTTCCAAGATGTCCAAGGGAAGTGTGACTTCTGTGACTATTTGATGTATAGGGCGAGCAGCAAACTGTTACGCTCTGCTGATGATGTTGTAGTGTATTGCAAAGCGATACGAAAGGGAATGACCATGTAAGGATAGTAGTAAGGAATGCTATTGGTCAACTTTGGTTTATTGGGAGAACTCGAGAAAAATGTATCTCATGTATAAAGGAAACTGCAAATATGATACTAGTGCGACTTATTCTTGAGTACTGCTTGAGTGCTTGGTATTCCTTCGAGGTCTGATTAAAGGAAGACATTAAAGCAATTCAGAGGCGTGCTGATAGATCTGTTAGCAATAGGTTGTCAGTATGTGAGTATTACGGAAATGCTTCATGAAACTCAAATGAGAATCCTCGAACGGAAGAAAATATTCTTTTTGTGAAATGCCATTGAGAAAGTTTAGAGAACCTATGTTTGGGACAGACTGTGAAACAATCCAGCTGCCACTGACCTACTTCTTGTGTAAGAATCTCAAAGACAAGATAACAGAAATCAAGCCTTGTGTGGAAGCCCAGAGACAGTTGTTTTTCCCTTGCTCTGTTTGTGAGTGGAACAGGAGAGGAAATGACTAATAATGGTAAAAGGTGCTCTCCGTCATGCTCCATATGGTGGTGTGCCAAATATTTATGTAGATGTAAATTCGTGGACAAAGTTGGAAGTTACCAGGGAATGGTGTAATGCACAATGGAACTATCAAGACCAGTCTGAAAGACATAAGGCAGTCAATGGTGTAACATTCCACTGAAAAGATAACAATACCATCCTACATTTAGCACAGACCCATAGCTGGGAGGGATAGTAGTGATCCCCTTATTTAATCATTTGCCTGCTGCAATGAATTTTTCTTGTGTGCCAACCTCTTCACCTCATAGTAACACTTGCACCCAGTGTCCTCAACTGTTTGTTGGATATCTCTGTGTTCTGCTACAATTTTTAACCTCAACAGCTCCCTCTAGTACAGCGGACATTATTCCCTGACGTCTAAAGACAAGTCCTATCATCCAGTCTCTTCCGCTTGTCAGTGTTCTCCATGTGTTCCTTTCTTCACTGATTTTTTGGAGAGCCACCTCATTCCTTGTTTTAGTAGGGACGTATGTTCCAACAACTTTCCATTCTTGACTCAGGGGTCTGGACCTGACAGTGTGCGCTGCTTGTGATGTCATGATAGATTTTGATAAGGCGTATTGAACCATATCAAGCACCTTACCTCAATTATTCAGCTGACTCAGAGAAACAAAACAATATGGAACCCTGAAATGTGGAAGGGAGCCACCCTAATTCCTCTTTAAAAACTAGGAAAAGAGCATAATTGCTCAAGTGTATATTGTAATCCTATCCTTACAATTTTTCTTCTTTTTCCTAGTCTTTACCTTGTCTAGCACAGGATCCACTTTTTCGTAATTTGGTAAATTTTATTTTATTTTACTTTTTGGCTGGGTTCCCCTCCTGATGCTACAGTCATCAAGATAATCTAAAGGAGGGATGTCCTGTGTGCCCTCTGTCTACAAATCCTGTAAACATTGTTCTGTGTGTTATATTATATTAACTGCTTTCACACCATATTCTCTGAGGGGGAATTTGGGGTCCAGCCCAGTATGTGCCTAAAAAGTGTGGGAAGCTACCTAAAAACCACACTCAGGCTAGCCAATGCAGTTATCAAAATAATAATTAATAATTCCTTGTAGCCCAGTGGTGTAGTGGAAGTCTTTCTAATGGATAACACTTTGGTTATTTGTGTGTGTCTAACCAACCCCAGTAGTCCTATCGGGAAAAGTGGACTTTCGGTTTAATGTGGAATCTGAATCACATTTCATTCCTGTTGAATATTCACATCATTTAGAGGTGAACCTAGGTGAAAGACAGTCCGAATTATTTCATATTCTGACTGGGATTCGATCCCATGACCTTTTGGCTTCCACGTATGCTCTGTAGCATCCTCAGCTCATAGGTCACTCAACGCCTATGTTTTGGCAGCATCACGAATGACCAACGTTGGAAGACCACACTCTCCAACAGTCAGTACGTCTCTAGCTGCCATGGCACGATGTGTATGCAGTTATCGGATGCACATTATGTAAAATAACAAGCAGAACTGTAACAGTATATGAGACATCAGTTGTGGGATATCAGTTGCTTATCTTATTGTTGTGCTGACTAATAAAATGCCATTATCGTGAAGTGAAATGAAATGTACCGTTTATTAAAGACTTACAAAGTGGTGACACTGACATGAGTATTATGAAGCAGTACAGCAGGAAGAAGCAGAAATGGAACAATTGCAGCACCAATTACTTCGCCAGCAGCAGCTGATACTGTGCGATCAGCAGTAGAAGCATATGGATGAGATGGATACGCTGCAACAGTGACAAGAGGAGCAGCTTTGAACATGGCCAGAAGCAGAAGGACCACCTACAGTGTAATTACAAGAGTCATTGCAGTCGTGCAGCCAGGAAACCATGTATCCAGGCACACTGGCATCCCCTGCCACCCACACCCACTTGCCTCCTGGTGGTCAGCACCAGTTCTAGCTGTGCCTTGAGCACAGCCCAGCCTGTACCTGCCTACAGATCCAAGGTCAATGAGTTCTATTACCTGCCACCACCCCATGCAGCTCTCCCAGCAACACAGGTGAATAGTGTGGCATTTGAATCACCAGCTCTCTGGATGGATCATCCATAACTTTGGTTTGCACTCATTGAAAGCCATTTTGTCAGCACTGGGATGTGCAAGAATCCACCAAATATGCACATGTGGTGGCACTACTCAACAGCCAGTCCACCAGTGAGGTTAGCAATGACATCAAAAACCTGCTGCTTCTGGAAAGTACAAGTTACTGAAACAGGAACTCCTTTGGTGGGTTTTCCTCTCTAACACACTGTGCTGAAGAGAATTGTTGCACAGAGAGGAAATTGTTGATAGGAAGCCATCACAGTTCCTGTGACACCTCCACACCTTTGCTGGACCAGATATCTTGGACCCGCTCTTACGATCCGTATGGATGTTTTGCTTGCCAGAAATGAATAGCACCCTGCCCGCAGTAACACAAGAGATGAACCTGAGCAATCTGGCAGAGATTGTGGATGCTATAACTGAGGCTGCCACTCCACAGGTGCGTACTACATCATCCACCAGGGACAGACTGGATGACATCACCTCGCATCTCGAGAAGTTGACAATGCAGGCCACAGTCCTCGGTTAAACAAATGATGAGACCACACACCATCTCATGGATGATGATGATGATGTAGTATCCCACCTTGCCATTGCCAGACTGGAACCAATGTTTATACCACTGTCATTTTGGTGACAAGGCATGTAGGTGCAGATTGCCATGTTCTTGGGCTGGAAATGTTGAATAGCAGCTTCCCACACCTGGTGGGCAAGTCTGCCAGTGGTACTGGTGTGGGAAACTGTTGTGACATTAAGCTGCAGTGGACGTGATCATTAATGTGCAATTTCTTGTTGATACTGGCACAGATGTCTGTCTGTTTCTAAAGCGCCTGTTGTGGCAACCGCGAGTGCACATAAATTACGACTTAGCAGCTGCTAATGGTTCACTCACAGCTACACATGGGCTCATGACTTTATATTTGAACATTGGTTTACGAAGGCCTTTTTAGTGACGGTTTATAATCACGGACATGATCCACACAATAATTGGGCTGGATTTCCTGTCCACCTATTTTCTCATGGATGTAAGGAATGCTTCCATTTTGGACCAGGTTACGTCATTGTATGTTGCGTGCCTGCTACACGAGTTCCCATCGGTCACGCAACCAACTGGAGTGCTGTCATCACCTCGACACTCAACAGTGCATCACATCAGGACCATGTCTGATCCTGCTGTTTTCTCAAGACCCAGATTTCTGACTCCCAATAAACTGCTCATGGCAAAAGCATAATTTGGTGCAGCGATTCAAACAAGCAGGGCACAGCCATTGGAAACCAACTGGGTTCTCCCTTTCATGTGATGCTAAAGAATCTGAATAGCTGGTGGCCCTGTGACAACTGTAGAGGGCTCAACACCCAGACAATTGCTGACCTGTACTCTGTGTGCCGTATCAGAGATTTTGCGTGCCAACTGGTGGAGCACATCGTTTTTTCAGTGATGGAGCTAGTGAAAGCATACAACCAAAAAACAGTAGCAACAGGGGTCATCCATAAAACTGCAATAAGTGTGCTCTTTGGTCTGTTTGAATCCATTTACATGTTGTATGGCTTATGGAATGCAACACAGACTTTTAAGCACTTTATCGATGAAGTTTACTGGGGATTGAACTTTTGCTTTGCATACGTCTGTGACATGGTGGTGGCATCATCCTCAGAACAACATGAAACATACCTACACATAGTTTTCCAAGGGTTTGATGACTTTGGAATCCTCATAAATTGAGTTAAATCCAAATCCACAATGAACAAATATGACTAAAGGAAATCCAGCCCAACTATAGTGTGGGTCATGTCTGTGAGTATAAACCATCACTCAAATGGCCTTCCTAAACCAATGTTCAAATTTAATCATGAGTCCTTTTGTAGCTGTCAGCAAACTATTCACAGCTGCTAAATGTAACTAATGAAGTGACATGCTTTGGATTTCAGGTCTCTGCAACCAGTATGTATACATCAGCTGAGAGCATCTCTGCACTTACGGCAACTTATTTGGCCCTGATAACAGTGTGCGAAGTGTGATCTACCAGGGAATGATAAACTTTTATCAGCGTTTTTACCCCAAGCTGCTGAAGCCCAGGCATCATTCCATGCCAGTCCATGCTGTCCTACCAACTTCAAAGTATGTGGTTCTACACCTATCACTTGCACTCATGAACTGCAGGTATCATTTGAATTCTGCCAGATAAACCTCAAGCAAGCAAACCTGCTTGCACATTCAATCCCCGGTCCCCCACTAGTGATTTTCTCAGATGCCTCATCCGTGCTGTCGCCGATGCCATGCAACGCAGAGTGTAAATGGGCACTGGTGCCTTTGGGTTTCTTCTCCAAGAGGATCATGGAGAAGCAGCACTCTTGGCCACCATTTTACATGGAACTGTTAGCAGCCTATGAAGCAGTTAGATATTTCAGATTCATGGGGGAAAGTCATGCTTTCACGAAATACACAGACCATTGGCCACAGACTTTTGTGTTTTTGCAGCCATGAAATAACTATCCCCCAGCACAAATCAACCACCTAGATTTTATTTCACAATTTACAACACACATTCGGCAGATAAGTGATTATGTCCGTTGCAGTAGACTATTAAATGACCACTAAAAATAAGCTATAAGAATTTTCAATTAAAAGGAACAATGAAATGAACAGTAAGGTGGGCAGTTGAATGAACATTGAAATTGACAACAAAAAGAATATTAAAATGAACAATAAAACAACTAATGAAAGGAAGCTGCTGAAAAGTTGTCATTGTATTAAAGAAGATGGGCAGCAAGCATAATTCTTAAACATTGATGTGTAAGCCTTGCAGCCAGGAAATTGCAACATTCTTCGCTTCAGACAGATCAGCTTTTTGTCCTGGATATGCTGTGATGTCGCAGTGATTCATGACATGGCCCATGTCTGGTGCAGAGCACCACAGTCATGCTTGGGACTTGGTATTTTGCCCCATTTGTATAGAAGGTCCTGGCAAACTCGATGTGATGTTTGAATCTTGTTAAGAGCTTCCAGTTGTCACCAGAGAAATTCAAACCCAGGAGGTCTTTATGTTAAATCGAAAGTGGGCCACCGAATCATCAGATTATCAGTTCTCCAGTCTATCTGCCACAGTGCATTCATGTTGAAGTGTGTGTCATGTTATTGCTGTACTAGGACTAGTAGCAGTTTCCTGATCCTAACTTTCTTTATGATGTATGGGGAATGTCCTTGTGCACTGGCAATTCAGGGGCAGTTTGAACTATCTTCAACTGATTGACCAAGAAGTGCTTTCGGCAGAGCAAAGATAGGGCATTGTGGCTCAGCACACGTAACTGTTGCAGGCTCAGCACATGTAACCATTGCAGGGAAATACTTTCGAGGTATCCACTGATGATAAGCATCACATTTTGTAGTTTGACACGTAGTTTCCTTTCATGGCTGTTATTCAACCACACAGAGGCACAATATTCCATGATGTCCTAGAGCAGGGCCTCTCAATGTGAGAGCCTATGTTCCCCAACTGCTGACACACAGTTTGTACAGGATATTGTTGCGTGTGTTGACTTTAGCTGCCTTTGCTTCTAGGTGTTTCCTGAAAAACAGGTTGCAGCTTAGTATGATGCCAAGGTACTTCAGAAACTGAATATGAGTAAGCACTTTACTGTTGAAGTATATCAGAATTTGTAATTATTTGCAACTTGTGTGTCTCCTTTATATATCCTACCAGAAGATGGGAGGACTATTATGTCAATTATCCTTCCATTTTATTGTGCAGAGTGATTTCAGCATCCACATTTATCTGTATTTCAGCGAGAATACAGATAGTGGAGTGAACTAGTTTGGGGGCTCCTCCTAGATTTTAAGATTTGATGAATACAGGAACCTCAGAACATTTTTGTTTCATCTATGACATCTTTTCTGAGACTATCTTAGCAATGTGCAGTCCTAGTCTCACATCTATATTACAGTGGCAGATGCTAAGTAATCATTTTATTGATACCATGTTTGAGTCCCACTGACAGTCTAGCACAAAGGTCTAAAAAAAAGTGATTGGGGCGCATACTTCTTTGAAAAGCGTGTCATTATATGCCAAGAGTGGAAATTGATGAGGTAGTGCAAGAAACAATGCACTTACTTAAGCAGCACATAAGGTGAACTCTACTTGTCCAGATCATTGTGATGCAAATCTGTTCCATTGTGGCCCAAAGAAATAGCTAAGACCATTAGAAATATGCCTATGTGTTGGCAAAACTGTGGCATTATCAATGGATGTTCTTTCACAGCAGGAATATCCATAAGTTTAGATCACTGGTCATCACAGGCCTTTTTGTGTCTGGAAACAAATAATACGTTTTCACCTTTTCAGTGTGCATTTCAAAGGTCTGGATTCACAACTGGCCATCTTTTGCAGTTTTATTTGATGTCAGGAGGCCTTCATTGACACCTGCTTCTTGATTTACAGAAGACATACAAAACAAGGCAACATAACATGTCAGTTATGTTACAGAATTTGGGATTTTGAGGCAGACTACAAACTTATATTAAAAATTTACCATTCTGTCACCATTTTTGGGTTAGAGATGTTACACAGTCTGTACTAATCAATGTATACAGGAAAACAGAGTTCTGCAGGGTTCTGTCTTGAGTACTATCCTCTTCATAAATGATTTAAAACGAAATGCTGCCATTGTGGGACCAAATGTATAGTTGATGTTGTATGTGAATTTTCCTGTCTGTACTATAATTCTAAGTGAACACACAAACAGAATATTATCTACAAAAGGCCATTTGAAAAACAGGTATGATCTTAAAATTATGACCATTGCTTTTACCTGCAAAAATATCAGGGCATGCACTTTGGAAAAATGCAATCAGCTCACCTGCAGTCTGAATTATATCTTAATAATCAACTGCTAGAAGTGGAGATTTCTCAGGACTGTTGTTAGGCCACTAACTGACAGGATTGCCGTATATAAAAAAGCTCGTGACAAACTATATGTGGAAATTAAACTCCCTACGCTTCCTCAGGAAAAGTTTTTCAGCAGCAAATTGACAGGTTCTCTGGCAGTGAAACTTATTGGTCAGCAGTACCTACTAGATCTTGTGCATTACAGTGGCGTCCACCTTGCGACTGGAGCTTTCCAAACCAGCTCAGTCGGTAGTCTCATTGCGGTAGTATGTATTCTGGTTTTGAAGATATATCACCAACAACTCATAGTTAATTATGTGGTTGGTTTACAGAGGTCAGCCAGTCTGGGAATATTTAAGATTTTTATGCAAAATTTTATTTCAAACTTCATTTTTCATTGGGTTCTTCAAATACCCTCCCAGTACAATGCCACCAATGCCTGTATGCCAAATTGGCCTGTTCTGCAGGATAGAAGCAGTTCATTCCAATAAAAGCTGTTGACAAGGGTTGCCTCCAGCCCTCCTTGGAGAAAACTTGCGTATGCAAGACACTGTGTTGACTAGTAGGGAATGTGGGAAGTGTGTCATGTGTGGTTGATGGAGGGGTGTGGAGAGCAGAGCACAGTTTTCCACTCTCTTGGTTTCCAGCATTGAGACAGAGCAGATGCTCTTTTGTAATTTCAACTTCAACCCACTGTCTGCCTCTGACCCTGCTCACCCAGGAATGGCCACCAGCCCTACAAATGTAAACTGCCCACCTCTTCTGTTCCCTTTTCCTTGATTATTTTTGACCACACTTCTAGACTGGTAGTCAGTCTTTATCTCTGCCCCCAGGGTGAGTCCTTTCTGAATGCCTTATACCAAGAATATGTCTGAAGTTCAATGAAATCATTTCTCTCTCTCTCTCTCTCTCTCTCTCTCTCTCTCTCTCTCTCTCTCTCTCTCTGTGTGTGTGTGTGTGTGTGTGTGTGTGTGTGTGTGTGTGTGTGTGTGTGTGTCTTTATTTTGCTATGTCCATTCTGGTCTGCACCCTATGCATTATGGGGCAGAACATCCCTGTTGCACAATACTTTTGCAGAACTCCAAGATCTATCTCCTTATGAACCATTTAAAAACAGAGAGAACGGCCAACAGTTCTGCTAGAGTACATGCATCAGGAGGTCTTTCTCCTCATAAGAGATTACTCATCTGCCCCACAGACTGAGCTTGCCCCATGGTTTATTCCTGAACCTGTTGTTGAATGAACCTCCAGTGTGACATGAAAGATCTCATGACATTAATATTAACCACAATGGACCTGTTGCCAATACAGATTTTGGAAGCTGACTTATGAGCACAATTCGGTCACATTATCTTAGAAAATTGGGAAGAAGATTGGACGACCATCACTCATACCAACAAATGCCGAATGATAAAAGCCCCATCAGGAAGTGGAGAATGTCCCTTGACTCCTTGAAGAAAAACTGTAATCTTACATTGCATCCATATTGGTCATACCTACCTCACACATGGCTACATGTTACATACAGAACCCTCCTCAGCATAGCTGCTGAGTGACTTTGATTGGTTGCCACATTACTCGGACCTGCCGAAACACACTTGACCTAGGATGTAGATTCTGTCCATATTTGAACCTTTCTACAGGAAAGTTTATATTATCATATGATATAAAATACTCATTTTAGCAGTAGACTTACAGCTGAAGTTGTGAAGGTTTTGCTCCAGTGGTCACCAGTCCTGACTCCACCCTTACTCAGATGTAAACACCAGTTCATCCATATATTTTTTAAGTGACATCATAGTTTCTTTTGACAGTAAAAGTGTGATTTTGGCCTTGTGCCTATTATCAAGTGAATGGTGCTTCAGCACGTGTCAAAATGTAAAAAATTTTTCACTTGTGTATGTGTTTTCAGAAGATTTTTAGTTTTTGATATGCTAAAGCAGTTAAACCATTTGATTATGGTCACACATCCAAAACTCAAAGAGTGCAGATAGAAATAACTTTTCCAGTAAAATAGCCAGAGTCAAATATCAGGGGGAGCTGTCTGAGGAATTCCATATCAGAACGGGTGTAAGACAAGGTGATGTTATTTCACCACTGTTATTTATTCTGGTCCTAGAGAAAGCAATGTGAGAAATGAAAAGAGAAAACAAAGGGGTGACGCTAAATGGTAGGACAGATTTATTGGGTTATGCAGACGACATCGCAGTTCTAGCAGAATCAGAGGAAGAGACGGCAGAAACTGTAGAGGACATAGCGCAAAATGCAAGTAAGATCGGGTTACGGATTAATGCGGAAAAGACCGAGGTAATAGAGGTATCAAGAGAAGCCCCTAATGACATCCCATTACAGGTAGGGATATGGAAATTTGCTAAAGTGGAAAAATTTAAAGACCTTGGTGCATGGTACCATGTAAATTAGCAGTGTCTCAAGTGTTTTCTAGTGAGGTTCACAGATGGCAGTTGTCATTTGTGGCTGTTGTGTTCAGCTAAGCACATGCAGTGTGACATCTTAATGCAGTGCAAGTTGCAAGGGCAATCTGTTTGATCCAAAAAGGATGGACTTTTGTTTGTGTTGCTACAGATACCAGTGCCTCTTTATGTGTATCAATGGGTTGTAGAAACACTACAGAGAGTCAGGTCAGCACACAGGGTGAGTTGGACAAGGTTGCCAACGCATTACATTGCCACTTGAAGACTGATATGTGGCCATTCTGCATTGCTGCATCAGACGGCTACTGCCAGAGCATGGCAAGATGATCTCAGAAGGGCTTCTGGAGCCACTGTGTTCTGTCAGACTGTTAGGAAAAGGTTGAAGAAAGTACCTTATGACTCAAACGTCTTGCTTGAGTACCCTGCTTTACAATTCATCATCTTGCAGCTCACCTTCAGTTCTGCCATTCCCATGTCAACCAGTAACTTATTACTGGTGAAAGATGTTATTCACAGACGAGTAGAGATGTCCTCTGACACATTCATGGCCATGTTCGTTTGCAGAGACCTGTGGTGAGCGGTATCTGCCAAATGTTGTCCAGCCATATGGGTCTTGTGTTGTCCATGGTCGCCTTACTGCCAGGCTGCATTCTGAACAGATCCTGTTGGACCATGTAGTGGCTGCTGCATATGGTGGTGGCTCTGAATTTCTTCTAATGCCAGGGCATATGTGTGGCGGTATGTCTTGTGAAGGTCACTGGACACTGAAGTAACGGAATGGCTGACAGTGAGCCCTGACCTTAATTCCATTGTGCATATATGGGACATGCTTGACAGATGGTTTCAGGATCTTTCTGTTCCACCACAGACTCTCCGAGATCTCTCGTGTGCTCTCATTGAAGAATGGGAACTGATACCACAGGATGACCTCTGTAGACTTACATGGAGCTTTTTGTGTTGGTGTCCAGCAATGATAAACACTCATGGAGGGCTTACACATTATTGAAGCTCTCAAAGCCCAATGTCAAGCACCCAGGATGATGAGATGAATGATGATTCCCACATTGTGTTGGACACCTGTTGGACATTTCAGTTCTTTTCATGTAAATGATTGAGGATATCCTGATGTGCACTTAAAATATGAGTTGGTAACCTGGCCAGTCGTCAATTATTGCTCAGTGGAACATGGCAGAGGCCCAAAGTCTTCCCCTAATTATTTTGTGTATTGTATGTTGTTTGTCCATATTACTTGTAATGCATTGGATCAAATTTCCATTTTGGTAGCATATTCTCCTAGTGTTGATACAGAATGGGTTTGAGAGTTGTTTGTGTACATCTTCTGTCTCAGTTCTTGTCCCAGGACAGCCTTTACCTGCACAATTTTTCCCACTACTGTACCTGCCCTGTTCATGTCCTATATTCCTTTTACCAATAATCACAGCTAACTTTTTTCCACAAGTCATTTCATGTGGACATGTCACAGCTCTCTGCTTTACTCTCTCTTATATTACTTACAAAACTCTGCTGTTGGCTTGTAGATTATGAGGATAAAATGGCTAATAATTATCAGAAGTTTGAGTCCCTTAAAAACTCAATCTAATCATCTTCTTCTTCCTCTTCCTGTTCCTGTTCCTGTTTGCCTTCCTCAAGTCCCTCCTGTCCTCTTCCTCCAAAATCTCCACTACACACTCATATAATATCCCACACTTGCCAAGATATCTGTTTACCTTAGTCATGTGGCAATGACATGAGAGACATGGAGGCAGATATAATGAGAGGTGTGTTTGTTAGTGCTAAGAAACACATTGTCCAAAGTTGAGCAGTTTTCTGCCTTTTCTACATGTTACTCAAGGATCCAAAATGTAATTGGAGCCTAATGGTGTGTCCTCATACACATGTTGTTCAGCTGGTAAAATGTGTTTTGTGTTCAGAGGTATGTCAGCTACTGTTTGGTATGTAGAAGTTTGAAGTTGGGTGGGCTACACTTACAAGGTTGTCTTTCTTGCTATAGTGAAGAGAATCATTCAGAAGAAAAATAGAGTTTGATTTCTTGAAATGATATTTTCATACTATACTAACAAGTGACAACAACAATAACAACAGTATTTAAAGGGTTTTTAAGTTTACCTTCCTTTCCTCCACCTCCTCCTCCTCATCCTCCTCCTCCTCTTCACATAAATTTTCTGAAAGAAATTGTACAACTTCCTTTTAATTTTAAAGTACTGGGTTGTACCTCTATGAGAACTAAGATAACTAATGTTTCTGTCAAAGCTTGCATACCATACGGACAGATTTTAAAATGAACAAGAATCTGCACACTTGAAAGTATTTAAAATTTTTAATACGTAAGTGTATATCTTGATTAATTTCACATTAGTTCCTTCTTCCCCACCCCTCCCCCCCCTCCCCCCCAAGTTCAGATACATGACACAAAACAATGAAACACTGTAATTGTCTCCCATTATGACACACAAGTTTGAAATTTGGCTTAAACCTTCCTCTGCACTGATTCACAAGTTCAATGGGGCTGCAGGCCTAGAGAAGGACTGAATCATCTAGGGAGCATCAGCAGTGTGAAATGTTGTCAGGAAGATCTTCCTGTTGCTTTTCTCACTGCAAACTGTTGTTTTCGACTGCAAAATGTGTGGAAATGAGTGCCCCAATCGAAGGTGTGGTTTCATTGACACCACTTATGCCAATTCCTGAGGCCTTTTAAATGTCATTTCTGAGTAGCAGTGGGTCTGATATGCTTGGCTAACCATAAGAGAAACACATGATTTCAATGCTGGGCATACACCCCCCCCCCCCCCCCCCCCCTCCCCAGGGGGTCCTCAACTCTTTTGTGGATACGTGCGTAGCGAGCACGGGACCCTGAGCTAATGTGGCCCTCCTTCCTTTCCAGGCTGCATACCCTCCCTTTCCGCATCCTTCCCCGTCCCCCCCCCCCCCCCCCCCATCTCAGGCTCTTTCCTTCCCTTTCTTCCCCTCTGGGAGTATGGGTTGTGCCTACGTCCGGATACGGACGCTCGAAACTGTTACAAATTCCTTGCTTTCTATACTTGCCAGTCTTCGTCCTTCCTCTGTCCTTCTCTTTTCCTTCCCTCTTCTCTTTGCCCTTTTCTCCGCTTCAGCATTTGAGACCCCTCTTCTTTCCTTTCCCTTTCTCTTTTTTCCTCCCTGTGCGTGTCTGAAGGCCGATCCACGCACTTCCATGCGTAGCCGGTGATGGGGTAACGCGTAATTCCCCGCCACGGGTAGACAGGTAGGACACGTACGTACCCCCTGGTAACGGCCAGGCCCAGGGAGGGGTGATTACCCGAGCTGATACCTTCCGAAAGTGCCGATTGGTCCCTCCGTCCGTTTGTCGGGAGGTGTGACCTGAGGTGTGAACAATTACCTAAGGCGGGAGTGCCCTCAGAGAGGCCCCCCACAAGGGAGGAGCGCACCATCAGAGACGCCGGTAATCATGGGGGATTCTTCCGCAATGGTTTCCTCACCTTCCACTATGTCTGCTCACAAGCGTAAGTTCACTGAGTCTCAGCCACAGACAGTTCTTCCATCGTTGCCACAGTTCCTTGTTGTTTCTCGGTCTGACGAAGGTCACAACTTCTCCACGGTCAACCCTTTCATTATTCAGAAAGGTGTCAACGCAATTGCAGGTCCTGTAAAGTCTTGTTCCAGATTACGGAATGGCACCCTGTTGTTAGAAACAGTCAGTGCCCTCCAAGCACAAAAATTGCTGCGTACCTCACTACTACACACCTTCCCTGTCCGGGTGGAACCCCACCGTACTTTAAATTCCTCGCGTGGAGTCGTTTGTACACACTCCCTCGATGGATTGTCTGACGAAGAAATTCAGCACTACCTGTCGGACCAGGGCGTAACGGCTGTTCATAGGGTTATGAAAAGGGTTGACACGAACATCATTCCAACCCGCACTGTCTTCTTGACATTTGACAAAGTTCAACTCCCATCGAAAATCAAAGCAGGCTATGAGATAATTTCCGTTCGCCTTTACGTCCCAAACCCTACGCGTTGCTATCGGTGTCAGCGGTTCAATCACACCAGCCAGTCCTGTTCCAATCTGGCCAAATGTGTTACGTGTGGCAAGGATGCCCATGAGGGTGCTTGTCCACCTCCATCCCCTTGCTGCATCAACTGTATGGGTGACTACGCTGCTTCCTCTAGAGATTGCATCGTTTTTAAGGACGAAAAGCTCATCCAGGAAATTAGGGTGAAGGAAAAGTTGTCGACCTTTGCTGCTCGAAAATTATTCGCCAGTCGACAGCCCACCATGCCTCAGACAGGAAAATACAGCACTGTCCTTGCTTCTCCTCGGCCAACAAAGGAGGCGGCCACGCAGACTTGCGACCTCACCTTTAGTGCCACGGTCGTCAGATTGGCCAGTGCAAAGATCGCCCGTTCAACCTCACCACTTTCGCCTGCCCACTCTCTGGCTCACCCTTGGTTTGGTTCTGCTAAATCTCGAGCCCAAAAGTCAGACACCAAGACTTCGAAAAAAGAGCATACTCGTGAAGAGTTTTTACGTACCGCAACTTCCCAACCATCGGTTCCTCCTTCATCTAAACATGATACTTCCAAGAAGGCTACAAAGAAACCCAGTTCCTCTCCTTCTCCACCAAGGCGTGTCCCATCTACAGCACCACCTGGCGGAAATCGCCCTCGGCCGTCTTCTGTGTCGCCGAGGCACACTGCTGGCGGCCAATCAACCGGCCGATCGCTGGTGGCAGGAGCTGCTCCTGACCAACCTATGGATCAGGATCTTCTGCCTTCGGCTGAATGCCATTCCATGCTGTCGGTCGCAAGCTCTGAGCAGTCGTTGAGTTGACAGCGACCTTGATCACATTCCTCCATTTTCTGTTCACCCTATGTCCATTATCCACTGGAATATCCGCGGTATTCGAGCCAATCGGGATGAATTGTCGATCCTCTTACGATCCTACTCACCAGTCATCTTCTGTCTTCAGGAAACAAAGCTGCGTCCCCATGACCGCTTTGTTCTCCCTCATTTTCAGTCCGTCCGATATGATCTCCCCTCTGTTGAAGGCACTCCAGCGCATGGAGGACTCATGATTCTTCTCCATGAAACTCTCCATTATCACCCAATCCATTTAAACACTTCCTTCCAAGCTGTCGCCGTCCGTCTTTCCCTTTCCGGATACACGTTCTCTCTTTATATTGTATACATTCCATCGTCCACACCAATGGCACGAGCTGATCTCCTTCATCTTCTTGGTCAGCTGCCACCCCCCTATTTGCTGGTTGGGGACTTCAATGCCCACCACCCGCTTTGGGGATCTCCACATCCTTGTCCACGTGGCTCACTATTGCTAGACGTCTTCCACCAAGCAGATCTAGTTTGCCTCAACACTGGGGTCCCTACATTTTTGTCTGCCTCCACGACAAATTTATCTCATTTGGACCTTGCGGTCGGTACTGTTCCGCTAGCTCGGCACTTCGAATGGTTCGCCCTTGATGATACACACTCGAGTGACCACTTTCCATGTGTCCTTAGACTGCAGCCTCAACTGCCATACATGCGCCCGCGATGCTGGAAGCTTGCCCAAGCTGATTGGACACTTTTTTCGTCTCTAGCAACATTCGATGACCGTCACTTTCCCAGCGTCGACGATGAGGTCACGCATATTACCAACGTTATTCTTACAGCTGTGGAACATTCAATACCACGCACCTCCGAATTGCCCCGGCGCCCCCCAGTTTCTTGGTGGAACGAGGTATGCCGTGATGCAATACGTGAGCGGCGACGTGCTCTCCGCGTTTTCCGCCACCATCCTACTTTGGCCAACTGTATCCGCTATAAGCAGTTCCGAGCGCGATGCTGTCGTGTCATCCGCGATAGCAAGAAGGCAAGCTGGAAATTCTTTATTAGCTCATTTAACACCTTCACTCCCTCCTCGGAAGTTTGGAGTCGGCTTCGACGGTTCTCAGGCGCGCCTAGTTTCTCCCCGGTCTCTGGACTCACTGTCACGCATGACACATTAGTGGACCCCGTTGCAATTTCTAACTCGTTGGGTCAGCACTTTGCTGAGATTTCGAGCTCTTCAAATTACCCGCCAGCGTTTCTCCCGAAGAAACGTGCAGCGGAAGTGCGACCTCTTGCTTTCTCCTCTCAAAATCGCGAAAGCTACAATACTGTTTTCTCCATGTGGGAACTTCAACATGCACTCTCTTCTTCTCGCTCCTCCGCCCCAGGACCGGATGGTATCCACGTCCAAATGTTGCTGCATTTATCAACCCATAGTCTGCGTTACCTCCTTCGCCTTTATAATCGAATTTGGACCGACAATACTTTTCCCAGACGATGGCGGGAAGCTATCGCCGTTCCTGTTCCGAAACCTGGAAAGGACAAACATCTCCCCTCTAGCTATCGCCCCATTTCTCTCACGAGTAATGTCTGTAAGGTTTTGGAGCGTATGGTGAATTACCGTTTAGCACGGTGGCTGGAATCCCGCAGTCTTTTAACACCTGCCCAATGCGGATTCCAAAAGCATCGTTCTGCAGTTGACCATCTTGTTGCTCTCTCCACTTATATCATGAACAATTTTCTCCGGAAACGCCAAACAATATTTTTTGATCTGGAGAGAGCATACCCTAGTGGCTTAGCAAGACAGCCACGCCACTCGGAAGTAGCCGAAAGGCACGCGTTAAGCTCACGCAGGCTGGCGTGAGGTCTGAAACAGGATACATAATGAATGCTATAAAGAAAAGTACGTAGCTGCTGGAATACTTAACTTTAATCCACAATTGGTGAACATTGATCTTGTTACTGTACATGCTTCATTAGATACATAGCAAAGGATAAATGGCGCCTTGCTAGGTCGTAGCAATTGACTAAGCTGAAGGCTATGCTAACTATCGTCTCGGCAAATGAGAGCATAATTCTCAGTGAACCTTTCCTAGCAAAGTCGGCTGTACAACTGGGGCGAGTACTAGTAAGTCTCTCTAGACCTGCCGTGTGGCGGCGCTCGGTCTGCAATTACTGACAGTGGTGACACACGGGTCCGTCGTATACTAGCGGACCGCGACCGATTTAAAAGGCTACCACCTAGCAAGTGTGGTGTCTGGCAGTGACACCACACATACGATACCTGTTGGAGGACAGGCATCCTCCGCACACTGTTCTCTTGGGGCTTTCAAGGTCGGCTGCCCCTTTTTCTTCGCGAATTTATGGCAGAGCGCACATTTAGGGTGCGGGTGAACACTACTCTCTCCCGTACTTTCTCCCAAGAAAACGGGGTACCCCAGGGCTCCGTGATGAGTGTTTTACTGTTTGCCATTGCCATCAGTCCAATTATGGATTGTCTCCTTCCTGATGTCTCGGGCTCCCTCTTTGTGGACGATTTTGTGATCTCCTACAGCTCTCAACGGACCAGCCTTCTTGAACGACGTCTTCAAGGATGTCTCGATCGCCTCCACTCTTGGAGCATCAAAACCGGCTTCCGTTTTTCTCCCAGTAAGACCGTTTGTGTTAATTTTTGGCGACGTAAGGAGTTTCTTCCGCCCTCCTTACATCTAGGTCTTGTCAACCTTCCGTTTTCAGACGTCGCTAAATTCTTGGGTCTTATGTTTGACAGAAGACTATGCTGGTCCTCCCACGTTTACTATCTTTCGGCTCGCTGTTTGCGATCCCTCAACACCCTCCCTGTCCTGAATGAATGGCACCTCCTGGGGAACGGACCGAGTGGTCCTTCTCCGCCTCTATCGCGCCTTAGTGCGCACGAAATTGGACTATGGGAGCATAGTCTACTCCTCTGCTCGGCCGTCTATTCTTCGGCGTCTCGACTCTATCCACCACCGTGGATAACGTTTAGTGTCTGGAGCTTTTTACACCAGCCCTGTGGAAAGCCTTTATGCTGAGACTGCTGAAACTCCGCTGTCCAATCGGCGAGCAGTCCTTCTGAGTCGTTATGCTAGCCATCTGTCTTCCATGCCTGCTAATCCATCCCATGACATTTTTTTCGACGCCTCCTTTGATGTAGGGTATGCAGGCCGCCCCTCCTCCCTACTACCACCGGGAGTCCGCTTCCGTCAACTGCTCCATTCTCTTTCCTTGCGCTTTCCTAAAACCTTCTTGACAACTTGGGGTACAGCACCGCCTTGGCTCCGTCCCTGGATCTGCCTGCTCCGTGACCTTTGTCGATTTCCCAAGGATGGTACCCCTTCACTTGTTTATCGTCGGGCATTTGCTGCTCTATGTGCACAAATGACGGACGCCACATTTATTTACACCGACGGCTCGAAAACATCGTTAGGAGTAGGGAGTGCCTATATTGTTGGCGACACCCCAAATCACTTTCGGCTTCCCGACCAGTGTTCGGTTTATACTGCGGAGCTTTACGCTGTTCTCCAGGCTGTCCACTACATCCGCCGCCATCAGCGGATACAGTATGTTATTTGCTCAGATTCTCTCAGCTCTCTCCTCAGTCTCCAAGCTCTTTACCCTGTCCACCCTCTGGTCCACCGGATTCAGGACTGTCTGCGCTTGCTCCACATGGGGGGCGTTTCGGTGGCGTTCCTCTGGCTCCCGGGACACGCTGGTATCTGTGAGAATGAGGCGGCCGATACAGCGGCCAAGGCTGCAGTCTCTCTTCTTCGGCCAGCTATTCAGTCGATTCCCTTCACCGATGTACGGAGCGTTTTATGTCGTCAAGTTGTTCTTTTATGGTACGCACATTGGTCGACACTTCCCCATAATAAATTGCAGGACGTGAAAGCTCTTCCTTGTGCTTGGACCTCTTCCTCCCGAACGCGTCGTCGGGAGGAGGTAATTTTAACTAGACTTTGGATAGGGCACTGTCTCTTTAGCCACCGAAATCTTTTAAGCGGCGATCCTCCCCCACTCTGTCCCCACTGCTCTCAGCTGTGGACGGTAAGACACCTTTTAATTGAGTGCCCCTATTTTAATCCGTTACGCTCCCGTCTACAGCTATCGCCTGATATATCGTCGATTTTAGCAGATGACACGCGCTCAGCCGACCGCGTTCTCGAGTTTATTAGTGCCAGTGAAATGACGTCAGTCATTTGAAGTTTTTTTGGGGACAATCAACCCCTTTCTGTAGTGGATTTTTAAGCCTTCCTTCTGCTTTTAGTTTCTTCAATTTTATGACTTTCGTTCCCATTGCTGCTGGTTTTCAATTTCGGTTTTTTACTGTTTCCTAATTCATGGACCGGGCGCTAATGACTATAGCAGTTTTGCGTCGTAAAACCAAAACAAAACAAAAAAAACAAAAAAAAAAAAAAAAAAAAAAAAAATGCTGGGCATCATGCTTCTGAACTTTATCACGGTGGTGTCAAGACAAAGGGTGAGATGTGGGAAAGAAGATGTATGACAACCTTTCCTTCTTGTGATATGTGCATGGTGTCATGGCAGAATTGTGCTAGATTTGGTGCCAGTGTGACATCATTAACCAACCTTTCACGTGAACTTCTGAGCTCTGCCCTTTTTCTCACATGTATCGACACCTTGTTGTTTGAAGCATCGGTGAGCCTAAGTATGCCATTGCAGGGTGCCACACTTTTGCATCATTACAGAGGAATGTTGTAGGCAACTTTGTGCCATACTTCCAACTTCTGCCTCACAGTGGGAGACAGTTACACGGTTTCAAAAAAGTATTCTTTAGTTCTTTTATGCAGTGTACTTATAGGGGAGATGCCCCAAGTTAGGTGCCGTTGGTAAATAATGAAATGAAGGGTAATAAAGAGTGGCAAGATTGTACCATTACGTTCAATAAATGTTCTTAAAGTCTCTGATGCCCTGTGTGTCTAAATTTAGCGATTGAGTAGACTGAATGCAATGATATGTGAGTAGAGCTTTCCACTCTTGATTATGTAGTGCCCACTGCAAGAGGGAATTTACATGTGGCTTGAGTGTAACTGGCAATCAAATGAAAGTGAGGCAGATGGAGAAAAAGTAAGTAAACTGTTTTAACAATAATGGTAATACATTTATCCCACTGAGAGATAAGGCAGTCAGAGCCTTCATGGAAGAATACTTGGGGCTGCCTATGGAACCATGATACCCAAATATGCACTTCATCTGAAGCAAATTAATGGCCTGGACTGTCTTTGTTGAGGACTCAAAAATATGGATATCACATGGGAGTGATCAAGACTGTATGGAGTATGTGTAAGGGTTTTCCAGCAAAACTTCTACAGTGTATTTGAAACAACCATGACAACACATGAATGGGCATTACCCTGCAACAGAGTGATGACGTCCATCAACACCCTGAGCATTTGGACTTGATGACATGCTTCAGTTGTTGCAAAGTGTCCATTTGGACACTATCCTGTGCAAGCCTCTTCATTTCTGCTTACCCTACTGCAACCTACATTTGTTTGAACCAGCTAACTACACTGGTGTGCAAAACTTGAGCCAAAAGTAACTTTCGTGTGATGTGCCACTGACAAGGAGTGAAGCTCAATGAAACTTGGACCTTACATTGTAAGAACTGCTACAGTTAGTACAGAAGGTAACTGAAAGAAAAATGTAGTGAGACTAACAGAAATGACTCCCTTGTTGAAAGACAGTAATTACACTGAAGCTACTACAATTCGTTTTGGTCCCCTGGACATAAAAAGTGGTTGTGACATGGTTCTTAATGGGGTGTGTGATCTATATTGATAGCAGTACATGCTCAGCAATGTTCTTCCATGCTGCCCACAAGGTTGGCAAGGAGTTCTTATGGCAGGGCAATCTATTCTTCCACCATATCAGTTGACAACTGTTAGTTTGTCATTGGTGCATGTGAGTTTGCTGTATTGTGTCTCCCCAATGCATCCCACGTGTGTTTGATGGGATTTAATCGGGACCAGACAGGCCAGTTCATTCGCCGAATATCCTCTCATTCGAAGAGCTGTTCCACCTGCACCGTTTGATGCATTCATGCATTGTCATCCATAAAAAGGTAGTCAGGCTCGAATACAGCCCTGGAAAGGCGCACATAGGGGAGGAGAATAATTCACAGTAAACGTTGACCAATGAGTGTATTGTGTTAAAAGATTTGTGGGTGATTATGCTCATGCAACGTTACGCCCCCTTCACCCTAACACCTGGACCACCAAAACAATCATGTTCCTGGTTGCATTATGCGTTTCCACCTCTTGCCATATGAAGGTACATTGAGAATCACTATTCAGACTGAATCTGCTCTCATCTGAGAAGAGGATGTTACCCTGCTGCTGACTGGTCCAGTCCCTGTGCTGTTTGCACCATTGCAGGTGGTACCACCAATGTGTATATTTTGTATGTTAGCGACATGAAAAATGTTTCTCTTACTGTGTGGAGGATGTACGTATTATAAAAAACAGAATATATAAACTGTACTGATTATCACAATAAAACAAGTTCAGTATAGGAAAAAATGGAGGAATAGGGTGGAACAGTCAGTGTGTGAAGAATTAGAGAAATGTGAGGGGTAAGTGAAGTTCAGAAGGAGGGCAAATATTGAGCTGTGCTTGATCATTAAGTATTAAATCAGGACTGTGGGCCAGATGTTAATTGATTACTAGGCCTTCCAATAGTTAAATTTTAGGATCTTGTCTGCTAAGTGAAGAACAAGAGGCTGTGGTTGATAGTTGTTCTCAGTCAGTACATGTGCAGAAAATGTGGAGTTGGAATTCTGTTCATGCTGAGCCAAGCTAGTTTCTATGCTAAACAGTCAATGTAAAATCAGTTCACAGTGGAAATTGATTATAAATTTATAAACTTCCTAGATCTTACCATTGACAATAGCTATGACAACAGACACAGTAATAACTTCTTTAGTCACGGCATGCAAGAGCACAAAAACCTGCAGCTTTCCACTCCATGGTACTCTTGTCCCTTGTCTGCTTCAGTGTCCAAAGAAGATTTGAGTGATGCGTTACAGAAAATAAAATCTATTGCCTCTTCCAGTTGCTGTAACCGAGTTTTGTCCGACCACATCCTACATAAGAGACAAAAACTGAAAGTTATACTCCATCCTCTATGTTCCCTCTGATATTCCTTCTAATGTGTGCCAAAAATGGCAAAAATGTTGTACTATCACGTACCTAGGACAGGTATTGGAGTGTGGTCTAAACACTGAAATCCTGCAAGTACAGTATTTCCTACTAAATGAAGAACACCTTAGTCCGGTACATTTTGAATAGCAGAGACCACACCCAAAATAATCAGTTCATTCATAACAAGCAAACTTATTATTACGTAAAGAAAACTGCACAAGAATAACATATGAAAAGAAGAGCAGATACTGTCACTCTATGAATCCTTGTCTGCCCTGATAGCTGAGTGGTCAGCGTGACGGATTGCCATCCTACGGGCCCAAGTTCGATTCCCGGTGGGGTCGGGGCTTTTCTCCACTCAGGGACTGGGTGTTGTGTTGTCTTCATCATCATATGCCCATCCAGCATGCAGGTCGCCCAATGTGGCATCAAATGTAATAAGACCTGCACCAAGGTGGCCAGACCTGCCCCGTAAGGGGCCTCCCGGCCAATGATGCCAAACACTCATTTCAGTTTTTTTCAATGAATCCTTTCCCACAAACAATTAGTAAGAAAATCATGTAGCAGTCAAAAGATGAAATATTTAAGAACATTAGGAATGGCTACAAGAAGTTTTTTTATTGATGGGGAATGGGTCTATGACAGTTGTTCTCTTTTGTTGAGATTCTATGAATCATATATTTCATGTAATTATCATTAATTATGTTCCTTAGTTTAGAAAGAGAACTTCTGTTTTTAATATTAGTTACCTTTGCAACTTTTTGATGTGGTATGTCTCGGATAAATATATAAGTAGTATTCAGTAGAGCCCTCCTATAGATCAATCTGCTGTTACCTCTGTATTTCATGTTGATGGTTGGTAATCTGAATGGCTTCAGTGAGTGCCAAATATCATAGTGACACATCGACCAAATAGTTTAAAAAAAACAACAACAACAACAACAAACATTTATTCATGTGATTTGTTTTGAGATCAGAAATCTGGTGAAACATATTTAGTGTAAAGTGAAACAATAAAATAATTAGTTGCATAAGAGAGATTCAATTAGCTTCTCCAAAAAGGATGGCAGCTACAAATATCAACGTTGTTAATGGCATGAGGCAAAGCAGTTCATATTAAAATAAAACACTTCACATATCAATTACTTCTTTGATAGTTTCAGGGTGCTAAGAACCACAAAAACACTGACAACCAAGTGGCCTCAAACAGAATTAGTGGAATATACTTCATACCTTATTCCGATGTTCATGCAATAAATACAAGTAAATATAATGGTCCAACACTTTTAATTTGTTGTCAGATAATGGAGAGTCATTTTATGTAGTAGGGACTAGAATTTCTTTTGCTTAAGAGTGTACAGAGAAAAAAATGACAAATTCGTGAAAATCTCAAAAAGCATCTTGTGAGAAAGTGATTGCTGATACAGAATTTGTAGTGTTTCAAATAAATAGTTATTCCATTGGTATACTGACATATGAGGTACCTCTGCTTTCACTATCTATACGATTTAATGTGAATGAAACTGTACATTTAGAATAACATAATAAACAATCAGTTCTAGTTCATATAATATTCAGGGACTAATGCAGTGTAAGGTTTTCATGAAATAAAGCTGTATGTTGCTCTCCTTTAGAATTATCTTACATTTGATTTCTGCTTTATTCCAATCCATGTATTTACAAATGTAGATACTTTGTTGATAAAAAGAAGAAAAATACATAGCCTAGTTTACACGATAGTGTGGACACTATAAAATGGAAAAGGCCCTTGAGGGTAAACAAGCAAGAACTCGAGGGGAGAGGAGCATTGCATGGGAACAGTCACTGCCTCCCTCTCACAAATTTGGCAGCTAAACCTACATTATATGCTTCTGCAAAAGCAGAACCGATGCTTGGTCATAGAGATCACTAATTCCTTCTGGTGTTATGAGAGTTGTACTTGATCCCTGTGAGTGACCAGGATTAGCCTCTTCATTCATTTCAAAATAAGAAAAGGAAACAATGAGCATTTCACAATGCATAACAAAGTGGAGTACACAAATTATTCGGTAACTACCTTACAGTTGCTTGCTGAGTCTGGTTATGTCGTAAATGAGGTAGTTCAGGTCCAACTGATGCTGGTATCTTAAACTATTTAAAAATGCTCCTTCCCCACCTCCTACCCCCAACTTAAAACTGTCATTTTAAAGTATCCTCATAATACAGTTGTGCTTATAATGAATCCAGTGCCAACATTACTCTTTGAAGTTTTCTGTGCAACAAGAAGAATAAATTTTCCTTTGCTACAACACTGCACCTGTTTTCTGATACATTCTATGAGGCTATCTTGGTGACTGTCAATATGTGTTAAAAGTGCTCTATGCTGTTATTATAAATAAATGTATAAAGCTCAGTCTTTCTATTTGACACTTCTTCAGCTGCATGCATGTCAGTTTCACCACATACTTTTCTGATTTGGTCTCATGAGGGTGGCGAGTCCCATATTACATCTTCTCATGGCATAAAAATATTATGTGGTATTCAGGAATTGAACCTTTGATTTTTGAATGTGCAAACACTAATGTTAACCTGTAACCTATGGAGGCAGGCAGGTCAGTGTCTTACTCTTGGTGTCTGCTGGTAATACTGTTAATAAAAGGACAGAAAAAATTTGCTAGTGGACAAGGAATAGAGAAGAGCCATAAAATGACTAGTTTCTTTGAATGTTCACATCAGGTTGATGACAGTAGGCTAGAGATTTTATTACAAATGAGATTTTATTATACATGCGCAATCTTGCATGTGCACAATTGGTTCAGCTGTGATTTTTTTGTGACAATGACACAAACTTTCAGCAACGATGGACAAGAGCAATTTGAGATGAGGATCCCTGGTGTGGAAATAACTAAGTAAAAAGTTATGAAACCAAACATGTTGTAGAATAACTCTGCCATTGAAATATGGGAAACTGTTAACCTTTTCCTAATGTAATAAACTGATTTACTTTGTACATAGTTTCTAAAATAGAAGTGCAAGATAGTCCATTTAACGTGTTGGCATACATCATGAGGCGTGGGGATGGGAAACCCCATTAATACACTGCGGATGATCTAACAGGTATGGTAGTGTTGTCACTACTTGATGTAAAAGTCTGTGGTAAGATAATCATCTCTAGTGAAATGAAATTGTACCTTGTTAAGGAATTAACCATAATGAGTTTTTTTTTATGGACAAGCAGGTAGAAACTGTGGGAACACTGATAGATCATATTGGGCTAAACACCCACAAAGAGGGCACATGATACACGCACAGTTTCCAAAAGTTTTCCGACACTTGAGAGAAATTGATATCACAACCCAACAGCGAGAATCACAAACTGTATAGACTCCTGATTAGGAAAAAAATATGCTTGCTTATGTGGATGATAAAGAAGAAAAATTATTCATTGTCCAGATTGTTCATCAGATCTGACCCAATTGGATTTGTTTCTAGCGAGCTCATGTGAAAAGCATTGTGTACAAGACACCTATCAAAACTGAAGAAGCCCCCGTGGCAAGAATTGTGGTGCACATGTCCATTGCAGTGGACACTTCTTTGGTGTTTTCAGTCAGTCTTGAGCTTGCAAATGCACGCAGGGCACAGCACCAGTAGAGTGTGTACACTGGAATGCACTGTGTGCATTTGCAGCCTCAGAGTTGATTGAAAACATCAAAGAAGTGACATTGACAGCTTTTCGCTGCAGTGAACATTTGCACCACAGGGTTAATCAAACAGCACTGAGTTAGTTAAACAGCTACAAAACAACTTTATGAGACAGTGCCATGGTTGCATAGGATGTGGAGAATACCATGTTGAGCACCATAATGAGCACATTATGATGTAGATTGAGAAGATAAATAAAATAGCTGGAAAAAATGTGTATGTGGAATTATTGTTGCTGACACCAGAACAATGATAAACTCAAAATTTTATCATTTGTGCTAACAATGATTATAATGACTGATCCGATACAAAAGTGTTTCACTTCAATTAGCACATGGCAATAGCTGCCAGGGTGGAGTTAAGTAATAGGATAGAGGATAATCAGTCTCATATAATGAAGCCTCGTAGAGCTGTTTGTGCTAAGTTATTTCATTTCTAAAGCTCAGAAATAGGAAATAAGTAGAAACTTGACAATGAGACCATGGGGGCAGGATGAGTATTAGTGGTAATGAATGGGAAACATTCATTTGCTCATCCAAACATCATGTTCTATAAGTTCCTTCATAAGGAAAGTGTTTAGACATGTAGGCATGTCATACGTTAACAAACTGAAGCAGCTACTGCAGGAAACTTTTGTGAATGATACTAAGAGCTAATTATGATTCATCCTAATTTGCCAGCACAAATTATTATAGGAATTTACTCCTAGATTATTTTATATGTGTATATAAGAAGAAAATCCACTGTTCTTCCTCTTATGCTACTTAGCTGCTGTTTTTATCTAATACTTCAAAATAAGGTTGTACATAGCTTTATGAAGAATACTATCAGTTGTCAACATACTGGCAAATTCAAAACCTGTTTAATAGTATTTAGATGTTGAGTCCAAATATTCTGATAAATTATTATAGGTATGGTTAGTTGCATACCCTTTTACTTTGATTTTGAATACATGTAAAATCAACTTTTTGCATATCTGTTGGCAACCTGTTATGGACTCTCACTCCAGAATAGAAAATGCCATGCTGAACCATGGAAATGGATGCATAGTCTATGTAGAAATTAAATTTACTTCTAACTTTAGGTACACGAATTTTGTTGTTCATCCCAAATTTACTCTGTAAGGATATTATTTGTGAATGAGTATATTAGTATGTAATGGAGCATACTTATGCCTCTGAAGATGTTTCTGCAAGATATTCAGTTAACATTATGTAATATTCTTACTGCACACTTCTGTCGAATAAATATTGTTTTGACTGTTGGTGCATTGCTCTCGAAAGACTGTGCTATGTGACAGTAAGTGGAAATATGGTGGTAGTCCTTTTAGCAGCAATTACTGTCATCATATTTATGATTCTGTTTTCTTTACTTCTCTTGACTAAATATTTTACATCAGTTTTTGCCTTTAACTGTGATACACATTGTACCTTCTTTTTAACTCAGTCTGACACTTGAAACTCATATACATAAATGTTCCATTTTCCATAGCACTTTTGTAGACTGGAGCATTTGAGATTTAATCAACTGTGTCAGGCAAATACATTACTCTAAACCATGGAAGATTTTTGTGTATGTGTTATGGTTAATATCTCATATTTCTTCCAGGATAACAATATTTGCCCTTGTTTCAGTGTTTCAGACTGCATCAGTTACACAAAATCCAATTTGACTCCTCTTTATGTTCTATGGGATTTCAAGAACTGGACTATTATTTTGTAAATGTTGGATCTCTTTCAGCAATCTTTAATACAAGCAATATAACTTACAGTGTTTCCAGGGATGGATTAGGTAAAATGAAATAAAGCTGTGAACCGTGTGGATCACTGATACAGCACTTCGCTGCCATATTGCTATCTGTGATTAATTTCATGTGTATGATGAAGTAATATGAAAGCAGTTTGATTTATGCCAGTTTGCTGCATAAATTCTGAATTTGTGCACTACCAGGCAGTCATGTACTTGTTGTAATTCCTCTCTTTTTTGTGGAACAATTTCATGTAGCATAAAGAACTTAAAATTTTAAATTTCACCATTTCTAGTTTTTGAAAGCAGGCAGCTGTATTGCATGTGAAAAAGAGAGACCACTCAACATTACTAAAATATGTTCAGCTAAATCAAAAATAAAATTAAAAAAAAAAGAAGACATCAACTGCACAAATAGCTCTACATCTGATGTGTAGTAAATACATGTTCTTATACGGAACATTTTTGTTTGAAGTAATTATATAACAGTGAGAATTTTTGAAGATATATTGATATGAAGCCTGATGTAGTGATTTTTCTGTAACATAGGTTTTGGAGATGCAACTACAAGTCCAGCTGCTGTTTCACGGAGAAGAATAGCAGCTACAGTTCCTGCACAAGACCCGTATAGTTCCTTCACTGCTGGTTCAACACTTGATATTGTGGAAGAAACAAAAAATAAGCAGTGGAAGAGAATACTCTTGTTGATTGTTGCCATTACAGTTCATAATATTCCAGGTCTGTATGATATTGATTGTATTTGATGACTTTCAATCTCCCTCCCTCCCCCCCTCCCCCTTCCCACCTCCCCCCTCCCCCCCCCCCGCACACACACACACACACACACACACACACACACACACACACACACACAAAAACTGTACCCCCTTCCCACCTCCCCCCCCCCCCCCCCCGCGTGCACACACACACACACACACACACACACAAACTGTACAGTAACTATTATAGGTGGTGATATTATAGTGGAATTTGTGTTACAACATCATCTCACAAAGCCCTGTTATCTAGACTTTCTTGAAAATGAGCTTCCAGCATTATTAGAAGAGGTTTCTGTGGTGGCAGGGATGGGTATATTCTTCTAGTATGATGGAATGGATCAGCAGAAATTGCCACATTTATTGCCCATTGAGGTCCTCGGACCTTACCCCTTTAGATTTTTACCTGTAGAAATGGTTGAAAGGCATAGTCTACAAAGAAGAATGACACACAAGGAACAGTTTGATCATTGTGATTAGGAACAGTGCTGCACTCATAAAAGAATGCCAAGATAACATCATAAGAATTACATGTGTTGTCAAGAGAATTCAAAAGTACATTGATGTCAAAAAGTGTTTATGAAAATCAGCTTTGAACTGAATCATTTGCATTTACTTAGCACCTTCTGTGAGTATTCGTTACATTCTAACGGCTGTGCCTCTGCTACCAATAAAAATGGGACCCGTGTTATATGGAATATTTCATTTGAATTAATCTATACTACCACCTCCCAGAACATGTATTATTCTTCTGAAACACAGTGTACACACAATGGTGCTACAAATTATAGCCTTTTTTCCATCTTGTAAAATGGTTTCCATCTTGTAAGTGTGACCTGTCGGCCATTCTTATTGCCAGTTGGTATATTCTGTCACATGTAGAACAAATTTAATTGCACAATTTGCAGTATTATCTTGGAGATCAATCAGGAAAGCCGTGTGTGTTAGCACGGTGCTTATGGGATTCGAGGAGACAGTGGGTCCAGATTGAATTTGCCCAGTGGGTTAATGGCTAGGGCCACTGAGCCAACCAGCCGGGATGTGGTTTTTAGGTGGTTTCCCACATCTACCTAGGTGAATACTGGGTTGGTCTCCACATCCCATCTCAATTACGCATTTCACTAGCACTTCAAAAAGGACAGATTGCTACTCACCATAAAGTTGACACACTGAGTTGCAGATAGGTACAATGAAACAGTCTTGTAATAGTACCTGTCTGCTACTCGGTGTGTCATTTTTTAAGGTGAGTAGCAATCTATCCTTTTCATATTGTTGATATTCCAAACTAGACCTTACATTGCTTGCAAACTCTTCAAAAATGTTCTCTCACTTTCACATGGGATATCACTAGATGCAGACAGATGGTGTGCACTACTGTGTTTCAGGGAGAGGAATGGCGACAGGAAGGGCATTCAGCCACTCTCAACCACTAATGTTGCCAAACCTGAGTTAACATGCTGACTACACGTAGACATGGAATAAGGCCAGGAAAAAGAAGAAGAAGGCAGTTTTGTGTTCCAGAAAATAAGTTATTACAAATTATTGGTTTTGTTGGTTATCGATTTAAATCCCATCTGACTAAAAGAATGCAAAGCGCCACATTAGGTAACTTCGGGTAATTTTGTAACTGTAAAGAATCAGCATCTTCAGATGTACTACTGTGATTAACATTGGTTGTTTTGCTATGACCTGTCATTGTACACCCAAGAAGCTGAAGTAATTCTCCTTGTGATGATGTATTTGTAATGAAGCATTAAGGATACATTTAAACACTAAAAATGGTAAATAAAATTTTCTTGTGTGTACTGCACAAGGCCTTAACAATTTCCCACCTCCATCAAAGTAATGTGTGATAAAAATCAGTGCAGTAAACATAAGTTTCTAAATTCTTGGATGTTTTTATTGGTTACCAAAAGTGCAGGTCACACATTACAAACTTAACCATTCAAACTTGGCAATCTTTACATGACAAGTAACAGCAAATTTTGTAAATGAAAATGTTTAAAAGTTGATTTCCTATTACTGTTTTCAGTTGCGTAGGTATTATGACATAAAATTCTGAGGAAATCTTTCATTGAGGAAGAAAGTGTTGATATCATGGAAGAATGTACTAAGGGTAATGGGTGTTGTCTACTGCAGCACCTCTTGTAGTTCATGAAAAAGTTATACAGATTTACTGCCTCATAATACATATAATCCCTTGTGTTTTCAAAAATGAGTTACTTAAATGAATGAATGACCACACTGTTCGACTGTTCCATACCATTCATCTGTAGAGTGGCACAGAAAACAGTGAAGTATTCAGTCGTATAAATCTTTGTTTTACCTCAATGATGTGAACACACTAATTCATCTTCTACTCCATAGAATAATTCATAATGATATAATAAGTGTGTGTGTGTGTTCACACTTGGAGCTAAATCTAATTAAAAATGTATATTAAGGTTAGTGTGAAAAAAGTTCACACAAATGGTCATAGTTTTCACTAAGTTATTGTGTTATATTTATAAACAGATTGACTTGTTCCTCATCATTTAGAGAGGCCACAGTTATACTCTGTGGAACATATAACTGACATCCTGCAGCTGTCCAATTTATGTGTGCTTGTTTCAATTTTGTGTGCCTCTTATTCTTTGCTTACATTGTTTTCTGTATTTTTCTTCCTGTTTCCTCACTTTTTAAATTCTTTTGTTACCTGATCACTCAACATTTCAATATTTACTTTACAGATCGTTCTTGCAAGTTTGCTTCTGCATTTCATCTTCCTCCACTACTTTAGGTAAAATGTGCTTACATTATGTTGAGGGTTACCATAGTTCCTATTTAATTCTTGCCCTGGTGAAAACACTGATCAAATGTATGATTAGGGAGTTTATTCCTGTAGTGTTAGCTTTAAAGATAACCTTTTTGTTCAAGGATTGCACATGTGTTGTGTTGATGTGTTAGAGTTTAAAATAAGATGACAATGAAAACAATCAATTATTGACAAAATTAGTTAATTAGATAGATAAAAAAATCTACTCACCAAGCAGTGTGCAGCACACATACATAAAGGATGGTTGTAATTTGCAAGCTTTTGGAGCCAGTGGCTCCTGCTTCAGGCAGAAGGAGAAGGAAGAGTGGTGAAGGAAAAGGACTTGAGAGGTCTATGAAAAGGGGTGATTTCAGGAAAGTCACCCAGAACCGTGGGTCAAGGGAGACTTAGCGTCGCACGGGATGAGAAGGAATAAGAATTGCACAAAAATTTCTATTTATATTCCATTCATAGTTTATGGTGTAACATACCAAGATAATTCATGCATGATCATGGAACAAAAAAGTGAACAATCTTACAATCTGTTGGATCTAGATGCACTGACAGAACTCTTCCAGGCACTCCCTGTGCCCATTCCTCCTCATGTGGGTTTTCAGTGCACACAATGTGCTGTAAGGCTTGGCTATGACTTGCTCCAGTAGTCCAACTCTGTAGCACGTTGGAGAATATCTTCATTTTGAACTATGGTGAGATGGCAGACTTTTCCTTAGCTACAGGGTCATTTTCATCCATTGATCTTTCTTTGCGCTCCAGCTATTGCAGACTAATTTCGGTGGGGAGTTGCCACAGATTTGCATTTCAGTGACCACTTTCCAGTGTTGATGCGTCTGCTGACGCGGACAATGGTTGATAGGAGACTGCGAAGGTGGATAGTTCAAATGGGAAAGTGGTTGCAATACAGTCAGCAGGTCTTCTTTGAACAGCCCGATTGTGATGGTGGACAATATCACCCGTGCTGAGCTGCCTCAAATTCCATTCCTCAGTTAACACCCTGTCCCTTGGTGGAATGACAAATGTTGCTTGGCACTCAGAGCCAGGCATCAGCTTTGCAGAAATGCAAATACCATCTAATATAGAAAACCTTTGTGCTTTCAGATCTGTGAAGGCACAAGTGAGACAAGGGATAAATGAATGCAAGACAAAATTCCAGAAGAAATTTGCAGCTTCCACAGTGCAAGATTGGGCCTAAATAAGGTGAAATTCAGGCAAGAGCAGTACACCTCACCTTATGGCTTTGTTGAGAAATGGGACCTTTGTGGACACACCTAAAGACGTGGTTGAAGTTTTACCTGAACACTTTTTTACTGTCACTGCATCATCCAGACAAATTCCTGTGTTCGAGGTATTCTGGTGGTCTATGGAAATGAGGAAACTCCACTTCTTTTCATGTAAACAGATCTACACTCTTCCATTCCCCTTATGGAAATTGCAGTCAACTGTTCCACAGCCACAGACACTGTTCCAGTACCTGATTAGTTATATATGCCATGCTCTGTCATCTGTGTCCGCACTCAAGGTCAAGCTTCTGTCTTGTTTCAGTAAGATCTTGTTTGATGGACAGTACCCCACAACTTGGAAGGAGGAGTATCCCAACCCTAACAGGTACCAGCAAGAGAATGTCCTCAGCTGTTCAGCTGTTTCCTGGATAGGGTTTTCAAAGTGCACCTTCTGGAACAAATTACAAGTTATGGTGCAGAGTTATATGGCATTATGATAACATTGGAGTGGATTCACAGGCATTGCAGTACAAAGTTTATTGTGTGTTCCGATTCTCTCTGTGCACCATAAGCAGTCCACCAAATATGTATGGCAGACAAGTCAGTGTAGCCCATCCAAGACTGCTCACAGCAGCTCTAACGAAGTGGCAAGGATGTGATCTTTTGCTAGGTACCTGGGCATGTTGGGATAAGGGGAAATGACATAGCCAACAAAGTTGCCAAAGATGGTGGTGTATGTATGTGCCAACCCTTTGCATTCCATCATCTCGTTATCTTACAGATAAATAATATCTCAGTGGAAAACAATGGTTGGAGGCGGTGGGAAACAAACTGTCGTGACTTAAATCAACACCCCAGCCATGTCGGACGTTGTGCCAACCTCACTAATGGAAGGAATTGCAGCTCACCAAACTGTGCATGGGACACAGTCCTTTAACACTTGGTTTCTTCCTCCGGCAGGAGGAACCATCACTATAAGTGTGTGGTGTCACTTTGGGCCCAGTATATTCTGGCTGTGTGTATCTTATATAGTGACATCAGGGTAGTGCTTGGTTTGGCTGGAGATATATCCACCAACCCCAACAGTCACTGCCACCAATGTTACACAGGTTCCCTGGAGTACTGGAGAGAGGAGGCAGACTTTAAAGCATTCTAAACCATTCTGCATGTAGGGACAGCCTTCAGCCTCTCCTCACGAAAACAGCATTTTGACTTTTTGCCAGGGAATTGATGATTATGATGTTGTGCACCCCACATCCAAAATGATGATGATAATAATAATAATAATAATAATAATAATAATAATAACAATAATAATAGTAAAAAATGAACTTAAAATCAATTGCCTTAGAAATAAATTCCAGCCAGGAGGAGTATCCCAGCCAGGAAGTGCTGCAGGTTAGACAGAGGACAGGGGAGTGAGGGGAGTGGTTGGTGAGAGGAGGGGGGAGGGGTAGTGGAAAAGAAGTAAAAAGACTAATTACAGTCTGTGAAGGCTTCAGTATTATTATTATTATTATTATTATTATAAGAAATTATCCTCCCAACCTTGTACGAAAACAAAACTCTTGTGCCTTATCTCTCTAGTCTCCCACCACCTCCCAAAGACCCACCATCCAGCCACAGAAGAGCATTCTCCTCGTAACTCAGTACCACCCAAGACTGCAGCAACTGAACTAAATTCTCCGCCAGCGTTTTGACTATTGCTCGTCGTGCCCTGAAATGAGAAATGTCCTGCCCACTATTCTTCCCACCCACCCCACAGTGCTATTCCGCCATCCACCAAACCTACACAATATATTTGTCCATCCTTACACAACCCCTGCTCCCAGCCCCTTACCTCATGGCTCATACCCTTGTAATAGACCAAGATGCAAGACCTGCCCCATACATCCTCCCACCACCACCTACTCCAGTATGGTCACAAACATCACCTATCCCATCAAATGCAGGGCTACCTATGAAACCAGTCCTGTGATCTACAAGCTAAGCTGCAACCACTGTGCTGCATTCTATTTGGGCATGACAACCAACAAGCTATCTGTCTGCATGAATGGCCACCAACAAACTGTCACCAAGAAACAAGTGGACCATCATGTTGTTGAGCACGCTGCCAAGAATGACATCCTTCATTTCAGTGACTGCTTCATAGACTGTGTACTATGGATCCTTTCCACCAACACCAGCTTTTCTGAACTGCCCAGGTGGGAACTTTCCATGCAATACATCCTGTGATCCCATAACCATCCTGACCTCAACCTTCATTAGTCACTGTCCTCACCCCTCCAGCCCCTTCCCTGTTCCCATTCCAGCATTACACAGCTGCATTCCACCAACACACACAGTCTTTTTATTTCTCTCCTTTTCCACTACTTCCTCCACCTGCTCACCACCACTCCCCAGCCCTCCATCTAACCTGCAGCACTTCACTGTCCGCCACCCGTACCACACTACCCCTTCTCCTCCCCAACCCAGCCTCCTCCGTATCCCCACCCAGTCACCACCGCCATCATGCACTGGTGCTGCTGCTTGCAGTGTGGTTTCAGTTGCCTGAGATTGCAGTCGTGTGAGAGTTGCATTTGTGTGTGTGTGGGGCGGGGGGGGGGGGGGGGGGGGGGGGGGGCCTTGGGCTCGCCTGCGGGCGCGAGCGCGTGTGCGTGCATGTCATCTGTTGTTGATGAATGCCTTACTGACCGAAAGCTTTATTTGTGACAGTCTTTTTGTTGCGCCTATCTGCGACTCAGCATCTCCACTATGTGGTGAGTAGCTTTTCTTTTCATAATATTGTTACATTTAATCTGGATTTACCATTGTTTGATAGTTATGGTTAGTGTTTTCAGCCAGGGAATGACTCGAATAAGAACTGGGTGTATAAACTATGGCAACCGACAACCTGGAAGTAAACAGCAGTTATCTAAAAAATATTGAAGGAAGAGGCAACTCAGAAGCAAACCTACAATGTCTGCTCCTTACATAGTACTTTCTTGAACATACATACATATTGAACTGCATTATTTGTTTTTGCATAGTACAGGACCTTATTCATCATGAAGATTTACTTGAAGGTGAATCACATGACATAGTATATTTGGAAACATCCACTCCAAATAGACACCATTAAACTAAGTATTTTTTATATATTTTTAGGGTAAAGGGGGACCACTCACTGAAAAGCAGAAGTGTTGAATCATTGACAAGCCCATGTGCACAAGTGAGCACACACACACACACACACACACACACACACACACACACACACACACACACACACACACAGTCTCAAAGGTTGCAGGCCGAACACAGGAAGAATGTAGATGCTCAAATCATTACAGGCACTGGAAGCTGGCTGAAGCTGGAGATAAGTTCAGCTGATATTTTTACGTAGAACCTAATGATGTTCTGAAAGGATAGGCTAAATACAGTTGGTGGTGGCATGTGTGTTGGTGTTAGAAGTAGTTTATCTAGTCACGAAATTGAAGTAGATAGCTCCGGTGAGCTGGTGAGCTGGTATGGGCAGAGGTCACTCTTGGCAACTGGAATAAAATAATAATTGGATCCTTTTACCGACTTTCCAATACAGATGATACAATTGTTGAAGATTCAAAGAAAACTCGATTTTAATTTGAAACACGTATCTGACTCATACAGTGGTGGTGGTGACTTTAATTTACTCTTGATATGCTGGCAAAAATACATGTCTAAATTGAGAAATATGCATAAAACATCATCTGAAACTGCTAAATACATTCTCTGAAAATTTTTTCGAGCAGTTAGTTCATGAGCTCACGCAAACAGTAAATGGTTGTGAAATCACACTTGATCTCTTAGCAACAAATAATCCTGAACTAATAACAGGCATCAAAATGGATACAGGGATTAGTGAACACAGGCTTGTTGTAGCGAGATTGAATATTATAACACCCAACTCCTCCAATAATAAACAAAAAATATACCTACTCGGAAAAGCAGATAAAAATTCACTTGATGCCTTCCTGAGAGACAATCTCCCCTTCTTCCAAATTAAGTCTACATGTAGACCAGATGTGGCTTGAATTCAAAGAAATACTGTCAGCAACAATTGAGAGATTTATACCAAATAAGTTAACAAATGACTGAGCTGATCCTCCTTGATACACAAAATGGGTCAGAACACTGTTGCAGGGGGGAAAAAAACATGGCAAATTTAAATGGACGCAAAATCTCCAAGATTGGCACAGAATCTCAGAATTTAGTGCAGACTTCAATGCAAAATGCTTATAATAGTTTCCACAATGAAACTTTGTCTCGAAACCTGGCAGAAAATCCAAAGAGATTCTGGTCATATGTGAGGTATGCTATCCGCAAGACACAAGCAATGCCTTCTCTATGCGATAGTAATAGAAATACTATTGATGACAGTGCAGCTGAAGCAGAGTACAAAACACAGCCTTCCGAAATTCCTTCACCAAAGAAGACAAAGTACATATTCCAGAATTTGAATCAAGAACAGCTGCCAACATGAGTAACGTGGAAGTAGATATCCTTGGAGTAGTGAAGCAACTTAAATTATTTAACAAAAGCAAGTCTTTCAGTCCAGACTGTATACCAGTTAGGTTCCTTTCAGAGTATGCTGATGAAGTAGCTCCTTATGTAACAATGATATACAACAGTTCGCTCGACAAAAGATCCGTACCCAAAGACTGGAAAGTTGCACAGGTCACACCAATATTCAAGAAAAGTAGTAGGAGTAATCCACTAAATTACAGGCACATATCATTAATGTTGACATGCAGCAGAAGTTTGGAACACACATAGTATTCAAACATTATGATTTTCCTCGACAAGAACAGTCTATTGACACACAGTGAACACGGATTTAGAAAACACAACTAGCACTTTACTCACATAGTGGTGAGTGCTATTGACAAAGGATTTCAAATGGATTCTGTATTTCTAGATTTCCAGAAGGCTTTTGACACTGTACCACACAAGCAGCTTGCAGTGAAATTGTGTGCTTATGGAATATCATCTCAGCTATGTGACTGGTTTCCTTTCAGAGAGGTCACAGTTCGTAGTAATTGATGGAAAGTAATTGAGTAAAACAAGTGATTTTTGGCATTCCCCAAGGTCCTTCGCTGTTTCTTAACTATATAAATGATTTGGGAGACAATCTGAGCAGCCATCTTAGGTTGTTTGCAGATGATGCTGTCATTTGTTGACCTGCAAAAGATCAAAACAAATTGCAAAACGATTCAGAAAATATATCTGTATGGTGCGAAAATTGGCAATTGTCCCTAAATAATGAAAAGTGTGAGGTCATCCACATGAGTGCTAAAAGGAGTTCATTAAACTTCGGTTGCACAATAAGTCTGTAAAATCTAAGGGTCAGAAATTCAACTAAATACCCGGGAATTACAATTATGAACAACTTGAATTGGAAGGAACACACAGAAAATGTTGTGACCCTGAAGGCTAACCGAAGACTGTGTTTTATTGGTAGAACACTTAGAAAATGTGACAGATCTACTAACGAGACTGCCTATCCTATGCTTGTCCGGATAGGATTGACAGAGTACATCGAGCAAGTTCAAAGAAGGGCAGCATGTTATGTATTATTGCGAAATATGGGAGTGAGTGTCACAAAAATGATGCATGATGGGGGTGGACATCATTAAAACAGAGGCATTTTTTGCTGTGGCGGAATCTTCTCACAGAATTGCAATCACCAACTTTCTCCTCCAAATGCGAAAATATTTTGTTAACGCCAACCTACATAGGAAGAAACAATCATCATAATAAAATAAGGGAAATCAGAGTTTGCATGGAAAAATACGGGTGTTCATTTTTTCTGTGTGCTATACGAGATTGGAGTAATAGAGAATTATTGTGAAGGTGGTTCAGTGAACCCTCTGTGAGGCACTTAAATGTGATTTGCAGGGTATCCATGTAGATGTAGATGTAGATGCAGAGATAGATGTAGAAATGCAAGCACAAACAAATGTGCACGCACGCCTATGCCATTACAACTTGCTGGCCATAAAAGCAGTGCTGGTACTGTGTTTCAGCAGATGGCCTAGTTTATGGTGGGAGTTGTGTCAGGTAGGGTGTGTAGAGGGAGAGAGAGGTGAGAGGCAGGGAGATGGCTTGTGGCTGATGCTGGCTAGTGGCACAGAGGGAGGCAGTCAGTTTGCTGACTAGTAATACAGAGAGAGGGGTGGCAGACATACAAGTTAGGTATGTGCTACAAGGTTGTAGGAGTTGGTGGATTGCGGTACACACTGAAGATGATGCAGGAACATGAAATGGAGGGACTGACAGGACAGGGCAAAGGGAAACTGTTGGGTGGAGTGTGTGGGGATGATGGATTACCAGAGATTGAGGCCAAGATGATTACATGAGAGAAGAATGTATTGCAACGATAACTCCCATCTGGATAGTTCAGAGAAGCTGGTGGTGGAGGAAAGGATCTAGATGGTCTGGATTGTGAAGCAGCCATTGAAATTGAATTGTTGTGCTCAGCTGCGTGTTGTTGCCAATGGGTAGTCAACTTTGTTCATGGCAACAGTTTGACAGTGGCCATTCATCCTGATGGACTGCTAGTTGGCACTCATACCAACGCAAAAAGCTGTGCAGTGTTTGCAACAGAGTTGGTTTATGACATGGCTGCTTTCACAAGTGGCCCACCTTCTGATGGGATAGGATAGGCCTGTGACAAGACTGGAGTAGGAAGTGCTGCATGGATGGATTGAGCAGGTCTTGCACATTGGTTTACCACAGGAATACAATCTCTTTGGCAAGGGTTTGGGAGTGGGAGTGGCATAGTGATGGGCTAGAATGTTGTGTGGGTTGGGTGGGCAATTGAACACCAGTTTGGTAGGATGTTTCTCATTCCAGGGCACACTAAGAAATAATCAAAACCCTGGTGAAATGTGTGGTTCAGTCGGTCCAGTCCAGTGTCATATTGGCTGATGAGGGTGCCTATGACTGTGCTGTGAATTTGTTTGTATACTTTCTCTTCAAAGGAAAGGTAGTTTTGAGTCAGGATATAGCTGGTAGGGTGTATAAGGAATGAGATCGTGGGTTTGGGTGGTGGAGGAGACTTGTTGGAGAAAGTAGTTATTATCTTTGATGTGGGAGGCTAGATTTCTGGCTGTTGGCTGGAGGTGTTGGTCAACAGAAGCAGAGGTTGTTTCAGCAGGAGCAGAATAGCCAGCTACAATGGGGCACCCAGGATTGTTGGATTTTAGGGAGCATGGAAAAGATTGGTGTGCAGGTTGTAAATAGGGTTGGAAGGGGGGGGGGGGGGTAGATTGGTTCAAGGAAAGGCCAGAGAAAACCTGTGAATTTTAGTAGGGGTCAGAGGTGATATTATACTTCTAGGATGGGATCTCTATGGCCAATCTTCTAGGCAGAAAAGTCAAGAAAGTTTGCAGAGGCCTCTTCAGTCGGGTAGTCACTGACTCATCACAACCCTGGTAGAGTCTTTGCAGGGAGCATGATTAGGCCAGGATCTGCTGTGTATGGGTCTCCTTTCGTCTGTTGTAAGGTTAGTGTTCTTAGGAAGATACATGGGGAAGGATGGTGAGTCTAAATTGGAAGTAAGGAATTCCTGGAAGTTCACCAGTTGCTCCCAGGATGTGGTTCTATCCATGGACACCCAACCTACTCACGGTGAACCACCTCATCAACCCCTCACAGTACCCAGCCCCTGCCTAGCTGACTTTTCCAATTTACCATGTCCTCCTAAACTTCCTCCCAATGCTCCACAAAACCCAGAACCCAAGCAAGCCCAAAACAGTGTTGTTAAAATTTCTACCAGAAACCTCCAAAGGCCTCACCTTATGCACCACACTCCAGTTTAACCTTCTTATTATTCTTAAAACCCTACTTGCCTTCTCCTGATCCCCACAGTGAAATACTCCCATGCCACCAATCCCGCCAACCTAATCCCAACACTGGAACTTACCACTCCCATTTCATACTGACTTCCAACTGTGACCCCCTCACCACACTTTACCACATCATACTTGTCACTGTAGTTTCATGCCCATTGATGGCCTTGCTGCTATTGAACACTATCTCTCACCATGTCCTTCAGACTCTGAACCCCTCACATCATTCTTTGTACACCTTACCTACTATATCCTGACTCACTACTACTTTTCCTTCGAGGAGAAGGTATACAAACAAATCTGTGGCACAGCCTTGGACTCCCACATGGCACATTCCAATGCCAATCTGTATGTGGGACCATCCAGAGGAAACCTTTCTAACCTCCCAAAACTCCCACCCCTAGTTTGGTTCAGGTTCATTGATGATATGTTCATGCTCCGAACTCAGGGACAAGACACCCTACCCCCATTCCTTCACAGCCTCAACACCTGCTCGCTATCGACTTGGCCTGGTCCTCCTCAACTCAATGTGCTACCTTCTTGGATGCTGACCTTCAGCTCTCTGATGGCTCCATTCACACATACACATTTAACCAACTAACCACCAACAGTACCTGCATTTTGACTACTGCCGTCCCCTCCACACTCAAAAGTTCCTCCCATACAGCATAGCCACTCATGGACGCTGTATCTGCAGTGATGAGAACTGCCTTACCCAGTGTGTTGAATGTCTCAGCAAGGCCTTCACAGGCAGGCACTAACCTCCAGACTGAGTCCACAATCAGATTTCCCATAACATATCCCCATGCACCTCCACCCCTCCCAAGAATCAGCTAAAAAGGAGTGCCTCCGTTGTATGAAAGAGGACTGGAAGAACTGAACCATATCCTTAATCAGGACAGATTATCTCTCATCATGCTCTGAAATGAGAGACATCTTACCCAAGATCCCCCCACCACCACTCTTCCCAAAGTGGTGTTCCATCGCCCTCCCAACCCACACAACACCCTAGTTAACCCCTATGCCATTCCAACTCCCACTCCCAGTCCTAACCCCTTGCCACATGTAGAACATCTAGCAAGACTTGCCCAGACACCCATCCAGCACTTTCTAATCCAGTCCTATCACAGGCCTATCTTACCCCATCAAAAGGCAGCCCATCTGTGAAAGCAGCCATTTCACATACCAACTCTGTTGCAAATGCTGCACAGTTTTTATTCTGATATGACTAACAACCATCTGTGCACCAATATGAATGGCGACTGCCAAAATGTTGCCAAGAAAAAAGTTGACCATGCAGCGGCACAACATGCAGCTTAGCACAACATACTCAGTTTCAGTGGTTGTTCACAACCTGTACCACTTGGATCCTTTGCTAAACCACCAGTTTCTCTGAACTACGCAGATGGCAGTTATCCTTGTTACACATCCATCACTTCTGTAGTTATCTTGGACTCAATCTCCAGTAACACACCATCTCTGCACACTCCACCCAACACTTTCCCTTTCCCCTGTCCCGTCACCCCTCCCAATTCATGCCCCCACGTTATCTTCATTGTGCACCATTCCCCGCTAGCTCCAACAACTGTGCCTCACCTCTTCTTCCCACATTCCTATCTGGCAAACCAACTGCCTCCCTCTGAGCCACTAGTCACCTATCCCCTCAACCCTTCTCCCTGCCTCTTGCCTCCCCCCCCCCCCCCACCCCCCAGTCCACCCCATCTTTCACAAATCCCCACCACAGTGTAGACCAGCTGGTGAAACGCAGCACTGGCACTATTTGTGTAGACATGTAGGGGCCTAGGTGTGTGTGTGTGGGGGGCCAGGGTTGTGCACACACACACATTTTACTCTAGGTCAAAAACTGATTCTTCCAAAAGCTAGCAAGGTTTATTTCTTTCTGTGTGTTCCTATCGACAGCTCATTAAAGTATTTAGATTCTACCAGAACTTTCCTACAACATTTATTTATGACATAATTAATTTTGACAGATCAGCTTTCAATTCAAAATATCATGAAAGGGACTTTCTGCGAAGCCACTATCAAAAAGTATTACAAGGAGAAACATAATGGCATTCTATGTTTCTATTCCCTTAGTGATCCAGATAGGTTAGAAAAGTTAAAAAGGGAAATGGATAGGTTGAAGTCAGATGTATTTGGAATTAGTGAAGTTTGATGGCAGGAGGAATAGGACTTCTGGTCAGGTGAGTACACGGTTATAAATAGAAAATCAAATAGGGGTAATGCAGGAGTATGTCTGTTAACGAATAAGAAAGTAGGAATGCAGGTAATCTACTATTAACAGTATAGCAAACGCATTATCATACCCAAGACAGACACGAAGCTCACACGACTCCGTAGTACAAGTTTATATGCCAGCTAGCTTTGCAGATGACGAAGAGATTGGTGAAATGTTTGATGAGATAAAAGAAGTTATTCAGGTGGTTAAGGGAGGCGAAAATTTAATTTTGAGGAGGGACTGGAATTTGATGGAAGGAAAAGGAAGAGAAGCAAATATAGTAGGTGAATATGGGCTAAGGGAAACGAATGAAAGGAGAAGCCACCTGGTAGAATTTGATCATAAGGGACCTGGAGGGACTAGAAGGTTTCTGATTGATTGTATAATGGTAAGACAGATTTTGCAGGCAGATATTTTAACCTGTAAGACGTTTTGAAGGGTAGATGGGTACTGTTTATGAACTGTAGATTAAACCTGAAGAAATTGCAAAGAGGTAGTAAATGAAGGAGACGGGACCTGGATAAGTTGAAAGAACCAAAGGCGGTTGAAAGTTTCAAAGGCAGCATTAGGCAATGAGTGACTAAATGACTACAGCAAGGGAAAGGCATATAGCAGAAGTTGAATGGGTTCCTTTGAGAGATGAAATAGTGAAGGAAGCAGAGGATTAAATAGGTAAAAAGATAAAGTCTAATAGAAATCCTTGAGTATCACTGGATATGTTGAATTTAATGGATTAAAGGAGAAAATATAAAAATGCAGCTAATGAAGCAGGCAAAAGAGAACATAAACGTCTAAAGAATGATGTCGACATGAAGTGTCAAATGGCTAAACAGGAATGACTAAATGATAGATATAAGGATATAGAAGTACACATCAATGGAGGCAAGGTAGATATCATCTGTAGGAAAACTGAAGAGGTCTTTCTACAAAAGAGATGCAGTTGTATGAATATCGACAGCTCACTTGGTGCTAAGAACGGAAAGCTGAAAGGTTGTGAAGGACTTTATGGAGTGACTACCCAAGGGAAATGTACTTGAAGTTGATATTATTGAAAAGAAAGAGGACATAGGGGAAGATGAAATGGGAGATACGATACTGCGAGAAGAATTTGACAGACAACTGAAAGACCTAAGTCAAAATAAGGCACCTAGAGTGGATGATATTCCATCAGAACTACCAATATCCTTGGGACACCCATCCGTAACAAAACAGTTCTGCCTGTTATGGAAGATGTAAGAGATAGGCAATTCCAATTCAAAGAAAGCATGTGCTGACAGGTGTAAATATTACCGAAGTATCAATGTACTAAGTCATGGTTGCAAAATACTAATACAAATTATTTACACAACAGTAAAAGATTGGCAGATGCCGACCTCAGGGAGGATCAGTTTAGATTCAGGAAAAATATAAGAAAAGACTAACGTATGTTCATAGCTTTTGTAGGGTTAGAGAAAGCTTTTGACAGTGTTCACAGGAGTACACTATTTGAAATACTGAAGGTAGTATTGGTTAAACACAGGAAACAAAGGCTATTTAAAACTTGTACAAATACCAGATGGCAGTTATGTGAGCCGAGGGGCATGAAAGGGAAGCAATGGTTGAGAAGGTTGTGAGACAGGGCTGTAGCCAATTTCCAGTATTACTCAATCTGTACAATGAGTAACCAGTGAAGGAAACCAAAGAATATCTCGGAGAAGGAATTGAAGTTCAGGGAGAAGAGAGAAAAACTTTACAGTTTGCTGATGGCATTGTAATTCTATCAAAGACAGTAAAGGACTTTGAAGAACAGTTGAATGGAATAGACAGTGTTTTGAAATAAGAATATAAGATGAATATCAACAAAAGCAAAACAAGGATAATGGAACATAGTCGAATTAAACCAGGCGATGCTGAAGGAATTAAATTAGGAAATGGGACACCAAAAGTAGTTGTTGAGTTTTGATATGTGGGCCGTAAAATAACTTACGATGGCAAAAACAGAGAGGATATAAAAGTTTGTTAACATCAGATGTAGTTTTTTTTTGTGTGTGTTAGGAAATCTTTTCTGAAGTTATTTGTCAGGATTACAGGCACACACGGAAGTGAAATGTGGGTGATAAACATGCCAGACAAGAAGAAAACAGAAGCTTTTGAAATGTGGTGTTTGCTATGGAAGAATTCTGAAGTTTGATGGGTAGATCATGTAACCAAAGAGAAGGAACAGAATAGGACTGGGGAGAAAAGAAATTTGTGGCATAACATGACTCAAAGAAGGGATTATTTGATAGGGCACATTCTGGAACATCAAGGGATCATCATTAGGAGCCCAAGTGATAAATGCAATAAGCAGAAATTATTTGAAGATGAAGAGGCTTGCACAGGATAGGGTAGCATGGAGAAATGCATCAAACCAGTCTTTGGATTGGCTTTACAAGCCATCACTGTATAGAAACATGTAAGTGGAGTGTATGAATATCTACATGATGATGCATGTTTACATAAAAGTACTAACACTGTGGGCTTTAGTAATTATGCAATTCAGGCAGCAAGCAGTTGGACACACTAAATCCATTTATGTCCATACTTTGCTGCAGACAAAACACCTTTGGCACATTTTTCACAAGCTTAGCAAGCTTAGACTCCTACATTTCATAATTATTTAGCAAGGTGTTTTGAATGTGACTGAACATTAATTATAAAACTTGTTTGTAACCTTAATCCACAGTGATATTCAATAAATGTTACCAAACTACACATTGATATTAACTTTTCATATGTTCACCCCTGGAACAGGATAAGCTGTCAAGCACAAATGTTTTCAAAATGTGCTTTCAAAACTAGTTTCATTAATCCCGAGCATATTTACTCAAATCAAGCTGATAAATATTTTTATGGGTCTTTACTTTTATGTTGTGAGAAAGGAAGTTTAACTTGTGGATAGTTCAGGCCATTTTTCTTCCTAGTATTATAATATGAATCTACTGTTATGTTCAAATTGCATCTGGTTCTTCATGACAAACTTCATACGGGGACAAATGTAATATTATCCTTCCTGTTGCCAAGTGTTGTCTGTCAGTATTTTAGATGAGTGCTTACACATAGTGTATTCTCACTTCTAGACACATGTAGCAAAAGAAAAAAATAAAAGTTCTTTATCTTTTGCGTGAAGTATTAGTTGACCCACAAAGCCCGAGACAGTCGTCATCCAGTCCTTCATGCTTTTTCGTCTCCATAACATCCAGTGCAACTGCAGTCTCTCTCTCTCTCTCTCTCTCTCTCTCTCTCTCTTTCTTTCTCTGACACATGATGAAGGAATTATCGAAATGGATGATTCATTCAAAAGAAAGAGCTTCACAAATTGAGCAAGTCAATAATGCATTGGTCCACCACCAACCCTAATCAAGCAGTTATTTGGCTTGGCATTGATTGATAGAGTTGTTGAATGTCCTCCTGAAGGATATTGTGCCAAATTCTGTCCAATTGGCAAGTTAGCGCATCAAAATCCCGAAGTGAGTGGAGAGCCCTGCTCATAATACTCCAAACATTCTCAGTTGGCGAGAGACCTGGTGACCTTGCTGGCCAAGGTAGCATTTGGCAAGCATGGAGACAGGCAGTGCATGCTGCAGGCATTATCTTTCTGAAGTGTAAGTCCAGGATGGCTTCCCAAGAACAACAACAAAATGAAGTATAGAAAACTGTCGACATACTGCTATGCTGTAAGGGTATTGGGGATGACAACCAAAGGGGCCCTTCTATGAAAAGAAATGGTACCTCAGACCTTCAGTCCTGGTTGTGTAGGGCTATGTGGTGGGTGGTAGTCTGATTGATATCGTACCACTGTCCGGGGTGCCTCCAGACATATCTTCACTGGTCATTGAGGCTCAGTTCAAAGCTGGACTCAGACCTGAAGACAATTCTATTCCAGTCAGTGAGACTCCAGGTCGAATATACATCTGGGTACACACTGTACAGCAAGTGATTCTTCCCACTGATTTCATGCATTTTTTTGCAAGCACCCTTCACAGTGCTTGACAGTCCATGCCTGTGAGTACAGGAGTGATATCTGCCTGGTCTTGGATTAGCTGTGGTTGTTCCATTACATTTCACCAAAAGGTGACTTGGGCAGCTTTAGAAGGGTTGAAATGCCCCTGATGGAGATTTGTTACTCATGTGACATCCAATTACTAGTCCATATGAAAAGTCATTGAGCTCTCTTGGCCGATACTTGGTGTTCGGATACTTTTGATCAGGTAGTATATGTGTGGTTCAGTACAATAATTCACATACACATATTTTACGAATTTTGACAGAAAATATTAAATTGTAACAGTTTTTAAAAACATTTATATTTGTGTATTTTAGGCCGCAGTGTCATCACCACCACCATTATCATTATTATTATGGTTTTTCCATGGTAACTGGCACAAAGCTCAATCTGCAGACACCAATTGCAAGTTTGATGCCCTATCAGGAATGAAGAAAACTTAATTACTTTCATGTGCTAACTCCCTCAGATGCAATGTCTTCTTTGTCTTCTTTCCTTTCTTTAATTATCATTCTCTTTTTGTTTTTGTTTTTTAATTCAGCAACAGAACCGAAAAATTTTACACTACTAGTTTTTTTTTTAAGTAATCATCTAATTGTAACTTCATCATATTCCCACAATATTTCACTTCAGCATGAAACATGAAGTACATGTAGTGAATAAGCATGACTGGTGTGGTCGAAACACTGATTTACTTTATACAATTAAATGCTTAGCAACTATTGTCCAAGTACTCTGATTCTATTGTTGAACCAGTCTAAGAACACACTTGTAATCTTCTGCAGGTATTGTGTTGTTGTGCTGCTTGTAAATTCCTGCAGTGGTGTGGCCAGTTCACTGTGCAGAGATGTGGGGTGCTGAGGCCACCACATTTGTTTCACAAATTTCTATCTTCGATAACTTGTATTTGAAACCACACTACACTTTAAATTTATCTTGAATGGAAGAAATATGTTGTCTTACATAGGATTTTGTGAACTGTGAATATTGTCACACCACACATTTTTTTATGTTACCGTTCAGCCATCTTACTAATCACTTAGATGCACCACGATGTGTCTTGTATGTGGAAATGTTATATGAGTACAGGTTGCTATCTCCGATACCCTTAAATTATCGATTAATATCTGTTGAATTATCATCCAACAAAGCCATATAGTTGTGATAAATAACTTCTTGTTCACTGCAGCTATATCTGTGCTAAAAATCAGAAAGTACTTATCTAATTTTTGACATGCTACTGAACTGATAAATAATGCTTCTTCTCATATGTGAGTATAGTAATCTATCAATTACAATATACCTCATACATTACACACACTCAGTATAATTTGAATCACAGTTCTCTTTAGAGTGACAGTTCAGCTTCTTTTCATATTCGTGGCGTAATGCTGGTCTCAGTACTTGTCGTTCTATGTGCACAGCACATCTCCCAGGCAGGACAAGATGCCAAGCCACCAGATATCACGAAGTGTAATAAAACAATAAGCTATTGTCATCCTGCACTGCAGAAGTGCTGTGTTCATCTACAGAAGATTTCATTCGTAAACAAGATAAAACTCCCAAACGGAACACAATTATGGATTCACTATTCAAACTAAAAAAAAATGGCGAACATTGGACTCACATTCAGGAGGACACCCATTGAAATCTGCAATTAGGCAGCCAGATTTAGGTTTTCTGTGATTACTCTAAATTGCTTCAGGCAAATTACAGAATCATTCTTTTGAAATGGTATGGCGAATTTCCTTCCCATCCTTGAAACAGACCAAGCTTGTTCTCTGATTGTGATGACCTCGATGTCAAAGGGGCAGTACATGCTTAGTGGCTGATAGATGAAACTGTGATGCGTGGTTGCTACAGTGTTCAGCAGGTTTAGAGGAAAAGAAAAGAAAAATTATGAAGTTCAGCACCAAACAAATTCTATTCAAACAGTTATCAGGCTTTTAATTAATTACCGTCAAATAGATATCATGGTACAGACCTTCAACAAACAAACAACACTGACTGAATAGTCAGCTGCAGAGGTAAGTTCACAGAGAAGTTAGTTGAATGTCTCAGAACACCTGTTATTGCACTAAACCCAAGAACAGCTTTTTTTACAAAGAGCAAACAGTAATATTTAAAGGGAAGCAGCAAGACAACAGCTTTCAACAGGCAGTTATTAAAATCGGTGATCATTTAACGCACAGATACAATCGGCCAAATGCACTGAAGTTTAGAAGAACTTACTGAAGTTCAGAAGAACTTCTCATATGCAGTTACCATTAATTATAAAAACCACTTGTCATTACATTGAAATCAAAAGTACAGATACAGGCAAAAGTAACTGCTCATAGCCACTGGCTCCAAACTGTGCTAGTATGGCCACTAACAGAAACTTCTTGGCAGCACAGACAGTGACCGCTTGTGAACCAGATGCTCCACCATCATCATGCTTGACCATTGGTTCCCACACCATCAAAAGCCTCGAGCCACCGAGTGCGCCACTCACGAGGTCCAAAGTAAAGAGGCGAGGACAATCCCAGGGGGAGGAAATCAATTGACTATTGAGCCCACATGGCTAAGTGGCAATCATCATTCATTGGTGCTATAGATGTTGCACAACACATCACTTTAACAAAGTTATATGTTGCACTGCAATCATCTTCTTAAACATTGCACATAGCTTTGAAAGATGTACTTCCGGTAGTGATAATTCTGACCAACAGGACAGGTGATAGCAATTTCAAATTATTGTAATAAAGATAAAAATAAATTTGAAATCACCCTCAAACCGAAATGAGATATTTGGTCTACAGTATGAATATACTGGGAGAAGCAAATAGAGAGAATGTGGGCAGCATAATTGAAGTCTTCTGAAGACCAACCCCTCATCTAAGAACCTGAAACAACATTTTGGAAGATGTGCTTCATGCCAAAGACCTAAAGTAAGACCTCATAATATTTGTGAGAAATGTCTTCAGAGACATTGGCAAGAACTATGTAAGGATAGAATGACCTGGAAGTGGTTTATACATGCGTGTTCCAAACATTGTGAAGTTGGGAATAGATGATGATGATGATGATGATGATGATGATGATGATGATGATGATTGTGATGGCAGATGTTGAAAAACCTGAAACATAATTCTTATTATAAAAACACACAGATATTGTCCTCTTGACAAATTCAGGTGTGGTAATATATGTAAGAAACATTTCCAATGTATAATTTATACTTACATCTATACCCATGTGTTTACAGAGGGTCTTGCTGTGGGTGTAGGCTTTGGTGCCATTGGCAGTTCTCCATCTGCAACATTTGAAAATGCAAGGTATGTTCCATATTTTGTTTGTATTTTCTTACTTTCACTGAAGTCTCTTTTCGTATCACATGTAGAAGTTACTCATTTTGCTGTTAATGGCTTGTACATTCAACAAAGAGATTGACTTGTGGGAATCACAGCCTAAATTAAAGCCTGGTACAGTACTATGTGAATGAAATGTGACATGCCTTATTTTTCTGTTTACTGTCTCTGAAATGCTACAAATGACATGGTGCAGTTTTCTTGTGTGTTTTTAGATGGAGTGTCCTGTGGTTAAGTGCCAAAAAGGCATTACTCTTGTAACTACACTTGTGACATTTGTCTACTTTATTTCCTCATTGATTGTCCTCAGTGTCAATGTACTGCATTGCTACACTGGCTGAAAAATGTGTGTTGGAAGTTCAACACTGACTACTTTAAATGATGTAGCCAACATGTGCACATTTGCGTTTCACAGTTCTTTACTATCACTGTTCACAACCCCCCATTAATACACAGTTATATGGATAGTGCACTATTCATTAACTTTCAATAAGCCTCATTAATAGGTTGCAGGCAACCATCCACATACTGCTACAGTAGTTTACTGTGGAACATCTATGAGCAGTAAAAGTCTAGCCACATGGTTCACAATTCTTGAACAATAAAAAGGTACATATGGAACAGACACTGTCGTTGTTTTAACACACAGCTAATTGTGTTACACTTATTTCACCGTTAAGTTGCTGCATTGTTATTGATCTAAACAACACAAGTTTCTTGTCTGAAACTCGGCCATGGACTGACCGGCTCGGGACGAAAAATTGGGCCCGTATATATCCTCATAATACTAGGCACTGAAACTATACAATGATTGATGTTTAATTTATAGAAATTATTATTAAAACTTAATTCATCAAATTAACTGAATACATCGAAAAATTGTGTCTTTTTAACAGTTTCTTCTACTGCAAGAGTTAGGCCGAATTATTTGTTTGATGAAATTAACAGATATTGTTACGCAAACAATACTTTTGACAAAACTGTTAATTACTTTGGAATTAATGAAGAGCTGGATTTGCTAACATATTTTCGAATAGAGCCAGATAGATCCTTGAAGAATATTATTAGTTGTTCCTCCAAATGTTTACAGTTAGTACAGAATTTATATTTGTTTATAAGTCAACAATAGAATTTGAGTTATGGAGCAATTACTCATTTCACCCTGTTACAAAAGTATTAACCAGGAATAGTGGAAATAAATTAGAAAATCAATTACATGCATAGATCTTGGCACAAAACTAGACCTGGCATTATATTCTCTAAAACTGAGGGCCAACCTTTCTCTTGTATGAAAATGCAGATTATGTTCATGTATGTTAATGGTAATTAGTTAAAAGTGAAAAAATGAATTTTAGGGAGGCAGATGGCAAAACAAGAGAGGAAGTAAAAAAAAACATCCCAGCTTGTTTTGTCACACACTCATTAGTGTTCTTTACATTTATGAGCAGATCTGTACAACCAATAATGTGATTGACTCCTGTGTAATATGGAGGATAATTCAAATTTCAACCATAGCCATTTTGTGTGCTGTCAAGTGTACATGTATTTTGAGGTTTTCGGCAGCCCTAATGTGTCTTAGAGCGTGCAGTAAGACTTTCAAGTGGAAGTGAGTTAAAGAAGATATTATCTCAAGCATATTCTTATCAACTAACAATATTTATATAAATAAATTGCAACTGTATCAGTGGAATGAAATTAGTTCATAACACAAAAATTCACTGTCTTCATTGAAAAATGTTATTTGGAATCATTGAAAAACTGCTTCCATCTTAATGGGAAACTTCTACTGCTCAATTTTTGGTATAGCAATCCTGGAGATGCCAAGCAGACATAATCTTATTCCTGTGTAACGCTGTTGTGTCAGGATCTAAAGATCTCCTATACTCACAAGGACAAACCTTGTGTATCATTTCCACATTCGCAGTATAGAAACAAGAATATTGAATTTGTATACGTGACAGTAGCTGGTTGTTTATGTTCCTGCCTGAAAGTTATGCATCTATCAGAAATATTGTTTAGAATGGGTGTTCAAATGTTATGGAGAGGATAAGAATTTGCCAAATAACCATAAGAATGAAAGTAATAAGAATTCTGACAGTTGTTTCTTAAAGCTCATGTGTTAACTCCAGGGGCAGCACTTGTATTTGAAAGTTTAGTATTATTTATAGCTAAAATGGTTATAAATAAATCCTCTTACATCATCATCAATGTGGTTTCTTAATGAGTCAATGGATGACATGCGAAATTCTGTGGTTTAGTTCTGATTTGACTTCATAGTAATAGATACTTAGCAACCATTCTACAAATGAAGCTCTGGTCAGTTTTCATGCAGATGTAAGTCTGAGAAATATTTATGCTTTGATGCTGTGATAGTTAATGCTGACAGCAGTAAGATGATTATAAGTGACAACTGGATGTGAATAGTTACTTGGGATTGTTGTCACAAATTCAGTAGTTTTTGCTGTAGTAAGAATATAATGGCAGACAATAATTTGAGGAGTTTCATTCCTGTCTGGTTCTGTCCCAGCTCTACTGGAAAAAAATGATTTGAATCTTAAATATTGGGGGGGGGGGGGGGAGAGAGAGAGAGAGAGAGAGAGAGAGAGAGAGAGAGAGAGAGAGAGAGAGAGGTGGGGGGGTGGGGGGTGGGGGCAATTGTCCCTGCAGTGCTGGGGCCCTAACTGGGGTGAAAAGAGGGGAAACTGTAGATGTGTGTATGTTTTACGGTTAGTTGATTGTGAAGGATACTGTCTCAAAGATTGGCAATATTTTCAATTTAGTTTCTTTACCTGTTGACCATTCATGCCTCAAATTTACCCCTTCAGTTACTACTTGTGAATCACCCAGGGGTCTCCTCAGTATTTATACCACTTGAAACACGAAGAAATATTTGGTTGTAACCATAGCATGGGTACCCTACTCACAACACTTGTTGCCAAGTAAGTGCTTTCACTGTTGATCCTGTGATTGCACGATGGAGCATTTTGAGCTTGTGATACTCTGTTCAGACATTTTTCCCTTGGCTATGCATAAAGATTTAATCAATAATCATGCACTGCTGAAACAAAAGGATATTGAGCAATATATTGTTACATTAGATGTTCTGATACTGAAGGCTGTTAAACAATTCAACTATAAATGTATATTCCACCTGATAATATGAATTTCGAGCAGTTAATGCTTCACTCCAAGCAAATATAAAGCAAAAACAAAGAGATTGGTTCAGCTGAACTCCACTCTATGTGCAGTATCTTCACTGATTTTTATTTAACATGAATGTCTGAGGATGTATTTCCGGGTCACTAGAAGAAATATTGCATTTGGCTCAGAAGATATGCTATGGAATTCTGTGGAGTTCTTAGTGCCAGATGAAGTGACTGATGCTATAGAATTGCACTATCAAATTGTAGCAATATATGTGCGCCACTGAGGTGTACTGAAATGAAAAAATGCATCCTGTTGATTTTGCATATCATATGAAAGTTAAGTAGGAATGCACTTACTATTGAAATAGTATTAAAAGATAATTTTGGTGAATCCCCTTAAACCTAGGGTCTGAGTGACCTGCTCCTCTCCTCCACTTTTCATAGAGGAACATATAGTTTCAAAAGTAGAAATATTAGTTTTAATTTCTTAGTTTACGCATTTTATCATCAGTACTGGGAGTTGGGCACCTTGGAGGTAAGTACCAGCCATCCTTTGTTTCTTTTAATGTTAACAATTTTCTCAGTTGAATTTGCTGTTTTATAGAAAGTTTAAAAGTATTGTACATCATGGATGTTGAATATACCTTGCAATTATACTGTAATTGCACTTCCAGTTTGTGTATCCCTTAAGGTAGATGCTGTTATGTCCAAAGAAAGTGTGACATATACCCAGTTTGGAATCTCTGCTTATGCAGTGGAAGAGGAGTATGAGCAAACTCGCTTGTTGACTTTCTGCTGTCATTTCCCGTCCTGTTTTCCTTGCCCACTAATTTTGTATTGTTGTTATTTATTTAACAGTCAATGAAAAATCCATTTTAGTGAGAATGAATTAGAGAAAAAAAATATAATGTGAAATTTAAAAAGCAAAATGTTTCTTCAGTAGGCATAGTTCAAAGTTTCTGAAGTTGAATGCATTGTAGACTCGATCAGTTTACATCATTAGCCAGATGCATAATTTGAACCTGTTTGCAGTTTCATCTGCATTAAGAATGCAGCATTTACTTCTGAAGATTTTCGTTTACAAGCCACATATACATTGATTAAAATGTTTTGTTTTGAGTATTTATTGTATTTTTCCCAGTTAACTAGGCAATTCATCACTTTGACAAATATTTAAAATTTTTCAGAAAATTCAAAGATTTGAAACTTACGGCTTATAAGACTGTGAAAATATCATTGACATCAGATTTTCTTCCACAAAAATTAATAGATATGTCAACCGAACAAAGTGAAGGGTTATAGTTAACATTCAGCTTTTCATTTATTCTGTGTAGTAACTTAATCATTTTCTCCAAGAATTAGAATGTCCTTCTTGTTGCTAGTGTGTGTGTGTGTGTGTGTGTGTGTGTGTGTGTGTGTGTGTGTGTGTGTGTGTGTGTGTGTGTGTGTAAAACCATTGAAAGATTATGAGGAAAAGCAGAATGAGAAATGAATAATCAGATTACAGCACTAGCGCGCGCACAAGTGAGTGAATTTAGAATATGTAGTTCGAATACAAGATGTAGACAACGGATAATCAGATATCAGAAGAAATCATGCTCATGGTTAACACAGTGACTGCCACACCTGTAATGATGATTGTTTCATGGCCAGGCCAGGCCAGGCCAGGGTGTCAGCTGTGGGTGCCGGTGAGCACACAGTAGCTCTGCTTGGGGTTGGTTGGTTGGTTGGTTGGTTGGTTGGTTTGGGGAAGGAGACCAGACAGCGAGGTCATCGGTCTCATCGGATTAGGGAAGGACGGGGAAGGAAGTCGGCCGTGCCCTTTGAAAGGAACCATCCCAGCATTTGCCTGGAGTGATTTAGGGAAATCACGGAAAACCTAAATCAGGACGGCCGGACACGGGATTGAACCGTCATCCTCCCGAATGCGAGTCCAGTGTCTAACCACTGCGCCACCTCGCTCGGTCTGCTTGGGGACAGGGGCTGAATACAGCTCACTCGTGAACACTGCAGATACAAATGTCAGTTTCAACTGCTAGAAAGAGCAACTGAAAATGTTCAAGAATATAAGACTGAAATTTGGTAAGATAGAATGTCATTGACCAGAAATAAATAACAACTCATCCTTCTTTGACTGCACTTTAGAAATATTCAAGGGACAGTCCTATGGTGTTCTTAACAAAGCTAAAGAATTATCCATGACATATGAGCAGCAGTTAATGATATCAGTTAATCGTATCTTAGATGGGACCTGGAAGTAGATAGTAAACAATGACTTTGCAAACATAATCATGGAAAATGAATTTACAACTTGATGTGAACTTATGACTGAAGTGAAATGCGAACAATAATAAAATAATCGAGGAATCGTATCACTAGGTCAGTATGGAGTCTGTGACTCACAAATGTAAAACCTATACAGGAAACCATTGATGCTAATAGTTGGAATATACAGTTCCTGCCTGCAAAAAATTATTTGTTTGAAAGAAAGTGAATGGCACAAGTTTCTCCAAAATCAGAGGTTCCAAATGATTAACACACTCAGGAAATTCAAAACAAAGGTTGATGACAAGTACGAAATGTTTGTATGTTTATATGTTTAATTGAAATACAAAGATCCACCAACCGCTGATGGGCCACTAGCAAAACAACCATCAATGAATGATACATAAAAATGCTCTTTGAAATACTCAGTATGGATATTAGTATAACAGACTGACTTAATTTGTACCCCCCCCCCCAATGAACCATGGACCTTGCCGTTGGTGGGGAGGCTTGCGTGCCTCAGCGATACAGATAGCTGTACCATAGGTACAACCACAACGGAGGGGTATCTGTTGAGAGGCCAGACAAACGTGTGGTTCCTGAAGAGGGGCAGCAGCCTTTTCAGTAGTTGCAAGGGAACAGTCTGGATGATTGACTGATCTGGCCTTGTAACAATAACCAAAACGGCCTTGCTGTGCTGGTACTGCGAACGGCTGAAAGCAAGGGGAAACTACGGCCGTAATTTTTCCCGAGGGCATGCAGCTTTACTGTATGATTAAATGATGATGGCGTCCTCTTGGGTAAAATATTCCGGAGGTAAAATAGTCCCCCATTCGGATCTCCGGGCGGGGACTACTCAAGAGGATGTCGTTATCAGGAGAAACAAAACTGGCGTTCTACGGATCGGAGCGTGGAATGTCAGGTCCCTTAATCGGGCAGGTAGGTTAGAAAATTTGAAAAGGGAAATGGATAGGTTAAAGTTAGATATAGTGGGAATTAGTGAAGTTCGGTGGCAGGAGGAACAAGACTTCTGGTCAGGTGACTACAAGGTTATAAACACAAAGTCAAATTGGGGTAATGCAGGAGTAGGTTTAATAATGAATAGAAAATAGGAATGCGGGTAAGCTACTACAAACAGCTTAGTGAATGCATTATTGTGGCCAAGATAGATACGAAGCCCACACCTACTACAGTAGTACAAGTTTAGCCAACTAGCTCTGCAGGTGACGAAGAAATTGAAGAAATGTATGATGAAATAAAAGAAATTATTCAGATAGTGAAGGGAGACGAAAATTTAATAGTCATGGGTGACTGGAATTCGAGTGTAGGAAAAGGGGGAGAAGGAAACATAGTAGGTGAATATGGATTGGGGCTAAGAAATGAAAGAGGAAGCCGCCTGGTAGAATTTTGCACAGAGCACAACTTAATCATAGCTAACACTTGGTTTGAGAATCATGATAGAAGGCTGTATACATTGAAGAACCCTGGAGATACTAAAAGGTATCAGATAGATTATATAATGGTAAGACAGAGATTTAAGAACCAGGTTTTAAATTGTAAGACATTTCCAGGGGCAGATGTGGACTCTGACCACAATCTATTGGTTATGACCTGTAGATTAAAACTGAAGAAACTGCAAAAAGGTGGGAATTTAAGGAGATGGGACCTGGACAAACTAAAAGAACCAGAGGTTGTACAGAGATTCAGGGAGAGCATAAGGGAGCAATTGACAGGAATGGGGGAAAGAAATACAGTAGAAGAAGAATGGCTAGCTTTGAGGGATGAAGTAGTGAAGGCAGCAGAGGATCAAGTAGGTAAAAAGACGAGGGCTAGTAGAAATCCTTGGGTAACAGAGGAACTATTGAATTTAATTGATGAAAGGAGAAAATATAAAAATGCAGTAAATGAAGCAGGCAAAAAGGAATACAAACATCTCAAAAATGAGATCGACAGGAAGTGCAAAATGGCTTAGCAGGGATGGCTAGAGAACAAATGTAAGGATGTAGAGGCTTATCTCACTAGGGGTAAGATAGATACTGCCTACAGGAAAATTAAAGAGACCTTTGGAGATAAGAGAACCACATGTATGAACATCAAGAGCTCAGATGGAAACCCAGTTCTAAGCAAAGAAGGGAAAGCAGAAAGGTGGAAGGAGTATATAGAGGGTCTATACAAGGGCGATGTACTTGAGGACAATATTATGGAAATGGAAGAGGATGTAGATGAAGATGTAATTGGAGATGCGATACTGCGTGAAGAGTTTGACAGAGCACTGCAAGACCTGAGTCGAAACAAGGCCCCCGGAGTAGACAACATTCCATTGGAACTACTAACGGCCTTGGGAGAGCCAGTCCTGACAAAACTCTACCATCTGGTGAGCAAGATGTATGAAACAGGCGAAATACCCTCAGACTTCAAGAAGAATATAATAATTCCAATCCCAAAGAAAGCAGGTGTTGACAGATGTGAGAATTACCGAACAATCAGTTTAATAAGCCACAGCTGCAAAATACTAACACGAATTCTTTACAGACGAGTGGAAAAACTAGTAGAAGCCAACCTTGGGGAAGATCAGTTTGGATTCCGTAGAAATACTGGAACACGTGAGGCAATACTGACCTTACGACTTATCTTAGAAGAAAGATTAAGGAAAGGCAAACCTACGTTTCTCGCATTTGTAGACTTAGAGAAAGCTTTTGACAATGTTGACTGGAATACTCTCTTTCAAATTCTAAAGGTGGCAGGGGTAAAATACAGGGAGCGAAAGGCTATTTACAATTTGTACAGAAACCAGATGGGAATTATAAGAGTCGAGGGACATGAAAGGGAAGCAGTGGTTGGGAAGGGAGTAAGACAGGGTTTAGCCTCTCCCCGATGTTATTGAATCTGTATATTGAGCAAGCAGTAAAGGAAACAAAAGAAAAATTCGGAGTAGGTATTAAAATCCATGGAGAAGAAATAAAAACTTTGAGGTTCGATGATGACATTGTAATTCTGTCAGAGACAGCAAAGGACATGGAAGAGCAGTTGAACGGAATGGATGGTGTCGTGAAGGGAGGATATAAGATGAACATCAACAAAAGCAAAACGAGGATAATGGAATGTAGTCAAATTAAGTCGGGTGATGTTGAGGGTATTTGATTAGGAAATGAGACACTTAAAGTAGTAAAGGAGTTTTGCTATTTGGGGAGCAAAATAACTGATGATGGTCGAAGTAGAGAGGATATAAGATGTAGACTGGCAATGGCAAGGAAAGCGTTTCTGAAGAAGAGAAATTTGTTAACATCGAGTATAGATTTAAGTGTCAGGAAGTCATTTCTGAAAGTATTTGTATGGAGTGTAGCCATGTATGGAAGTGAAACATGGACGATAAATAGTTTGGACAAGAAGAGAATAGAAGCTATCGAAATGTGGTGCTACAGAAGAATGCTGAAGATTAGATGGGTAGATCATATAACTAATGAGGAGGTACTGAATAGGATTGGGGAGAAGAGGAGTTTGTGGCACAACTTGACCAGAAGAAGGGATCGGTTGGTAGGACATGTTCTGAGGCATCAAGGGATCACCAATTTAGTATTGGAGGGCAGCGTGGAGGGTAAAAATCGTAGAGGGAGACCAAGAGATGAATACACTAAGCAGATTCTGAAGGATGTAGGTTGCAGTAGGTACTGGGAGATGAAGAGGCTTGCACAGGATAGAGTAGCATGGAGAGCTGCATCAAACCAGTCTCAGGACTGAAGACCACAACAACAACAACAACACCAGTAGTGTGAAGCTGACCGTAATAGGAAAAGGAATTAAAAGAAAGTACTAGGCAATATTACATAAGAAAAGCAGTAATACAGTAAAAAATTGAACAAAATGAACCAAAGAGGAAGGAGTTGGGGGGCTAAAGGAGAAATTACAACTTCAGGAACCTTCACCTTATATGGATGGAGAGGAGATCACCAGATGGATAAAGAAAGAATGGGTATACAGAGCTACAGACTAAATTCCCTAATGCACAAGTTACAGGAACATAGAGCAAATTCCACTTACATACAGGAAAGGAAAATCATTGAAAGATTATGAGGAAATGCAGAATGAGAAATGAATATTCAGATTACAGCACTAGCAGTAAATTTCTTGGACCTGCAATATAGTTTAAATTTGTATGACTAACATTAGGAAGCAACATCAAATGGAAAGAATTTGTGAAATCAGTGATAGAGAAAGCAGGAGGAAGACACTGATTTGTTGATATAATTTTGTGAAAGTGTGGTGCATTTGTTAAGGAAACAGCTTATGTAAGATTCAAATGTCATATACTGTAGAGTGCTTTGTTTTGGAGCCTTACCAAGTCAGCTTGACAAGTGTACATCGGAAGAATATGTAGACACTCTGCTAGCATTGTAACAGATGAGTATATCCTGTATTAAAGTGTAACAGACTTTTAAACGGAAATTTAATGGGAATATGTGAAAAATAGGGACATTGTTACAGCTAAATTATGTTGAATAAATTGAGAGAACCTGTTTTGGAACAAGATTGACCAACAATTTTTCCATCCACCACTATATATGTCACTTAGTGAGAATAAGTTGAAGAGAGGTTGAAGCACGTGCAGAGGTAGATATTTTTCAGTCGCCGCATTAGTGAATGGAGCAGAAAGGGAATAGCTAATATTGGTATGGAGTACACTCTGCAATAGACTGCACAGTGGCTTGCAGAATGATACATGTATCATCCTCCTCAGCTTACTTGACACCTACTTTAGCTATATGACGCCCTTCTAGTTTCAGAGAATTATGACATATGTCCTTAGACTCTATGCATCCATGTACATGTACATAAGTACTCTGGCAACCACTGTGAAGTGAGAGTGATATATAGGGGGTTGTTGTAATATGTTCCCTAGAGCCAGTTCTTGAAATTTAGTAACCGGGTTTTCTCGGGATAGTTTACATATGTCTTCAAGAGTCTGCCTGTTCAGTTTCTTCAGCATCTCTGCGACAGCCTCCCATAAGTCAAATGAACACATGACTATTTGTACTGCCTGTATCTGTATTTTCAATATCCCCTGTTAGTTGTATTTGGTGCAGCTCCTACGCACTTGAGCAATATTCCTGTCTCATTTGCGAGTTACTGGATGCTAACTGTGGTGCCACTAACAGCTTTTACATGTGACCAGAATTTCTTTGAGTTTTGTGGAAGCTCATTTGACAGTATTCTGCCACAGTAGTCATTAAAGGCTTCACACATTGCCCTCTTGACAACCAAATGTGTTTCTTTCAGTATCTCTCTATCTGTAACCCAAAATTTTGTTTTACACCTATTATGCAGTAGTCTCTGTTTCTTCAGAAGTTTCTTCATAGTGACTGTGTGTTATGGAGGTCCCTCCCATTATGAACCACTATGATGGGTACACACATGTCCAGTGCATTGTAATTATTCTTTTAAACTTGAGCCATAATTCATTTGCATGCTTCTGCCCTGTACTGAAAGTTTCCTGTTCCTCATTGAGATATGACTCTACTGCTTTTCATCTGGTTGTCTAATGCCTTTATGAAGTTTTTAGTGACAATTACTCAATTTCCATTAGGTAAAAATGTCTTTTTGTAACTCTTGGAATCCAGCAAACAAACTTCTTTGTCAATCTACTATCTTTTTGCCTTTCTGTATGCTCCATCCATATCAATTTCAGTAATTTTTGAGAACATTTCTCATGGAAACAGCAGTCTGGAAAAAACTACTTTAAAAACGGACACAAGCAATCTCTACCACCATAACATTTATTTTGATGGTAACCAGTTTTGGTTGTTGTAACTCCACCAACATTGTGGTTTTACAGTACCTGCTACATTCACAAGTACTGCCTACCATCATGGTATGAGAGTCTGGGGATAATTGAAAACTGACACTGTTGACTACAGACAAACAATACAAAGACATCAGGAAAGCAAGGTGCATCAAATATCTATCGTTAACACATATTCACCTTTGTATTCCTAGTTTATCAGCAACTTTCCTCCAGGACTGTTAGTAATACTTTTGGTGACAGGGAGCCTTCTTGTCTGATTCATCTTTCAATTCTGAATCTCGCTCTATCCTGAAGTCTTAATGGAAGCCATACCACAAATGGGTACAGGATGGTTCTTTAATGATGTTAACAATCTGTATGAAGTTATAGAGAATGGCAGTTGTATCAATTTGAGATAATCGTTCCAAGACTATGGTTCTCCAAGTCAAAAGTTATAAGCAAAACCGAGAAAATTTCATATTTGCCATCAGCCTGCTAGCTTGCATTTTATGTTATTGAACTGTTGTCCCAACTCCACTAACCTAGCTTTAAATGCTAAGGTTTTTGTATTTATTGTTCCTAAATAAAAAGAATTAGTTGGATTTCTGAGATCAGTCTTGGTGTTTGTGCTGCCGATTTTTGTGTAGTAAGGTCCAGCACGGAGATGCCTGAACTCGCCGCAAGGCGTGATGTCATTGCGTGAGTTCTTCGTAGTCTACTACTCCCAGTGTTCGTTCATCTGGTCCAGATTTCCGTTGTACCAGGAACTTGGGCGTGACAATAGAGCCTCTGGCAACTCTCTCTATGGTATTGTGCCCAAAGAGATCTATAAGACATGTGAATAGCAATCACAGTGTGGGCTTGTGTTGTTCTAATCTCATATCTAGGGATCAGTATGACCAGTTTGCTTGCAGGTCACGTAATTGCAGGGACCTCCTTTCGAAACTGTCATTTAGTTTTCAGTCAGGTTTTTGTGACTTGTGATATATGTAGTCCAGATCCTCAGTTGTTATGCCGTGTCTGCAGTTCGTTTTAATGAGCAGTCCATCTATATTTATTCCATCAGGATTGTTATTCTATGAATACTAATAACTGTAAGGCATGATTCGGATCTAATGTGGTTGGTTCCTATACATCTGGATTTGTGTGTGTGTTTCTTTCCCCCCCCGCCCCCCCCCCCCTCACACTTCGCCTTTATTTATAGTACCAAGTGAAGTATGTGTGTAAAGATACTGGACTCCTACCCAGAAGGATTTCGATGTATTTCAAACAGATGCTGGGCTATTTCCTTCAATTTCTTCCGCATCATTGTTTTATGTAGTGCTTCAATCTGTAATGTTGTCGATGATGGTTATACAGTAAGTTGCAGCCTTTCTTTTTTCTTGTTGGAAAATGCGGCATTTCATGCGCCTTTTCGGAAGGGTCGTTGCCCCGGCGCACCTGGTTTATCGCCGTGTGCGCGACCGTTGCGGCAGAGGTGCACTCGGATTTGCGATGACCACCTTTCTAGAAGGGAACAAAAGGAAGGAGAAACGGCAGATGTATATTGAGAAGGGCGCAGCTGCCGCATGTGGCGCTAAGGGAAGGGTGAGCTTTCCGCCAAGGGCAGGCCTGCAGGCGGCGCGATCTCTGGGCCCTGTCGCACTCGCCTAGCCTCGCGGATGTTCCCATAATGACGGCCATCCGTTGTATTGCGCATGCGCGCGCCTCGGGTTTCGTCAGTCCATGGCGCACGTGCTGTCGCTACACCACGAGAGCGTCACCCTCTCAGTCTGCTCTGTTCTTTTCGTTTTCTCGTACCGCCCTTACCTGCCCATTTCCATGAATTCATTAACCTACAGCTTCCCTGCGGTTGCTTTTGTTTTCGGCGAGTTTAGACTGCAGCTCTGTTACTATTGCTCATTAGGTCTTACGGTCTTTGGACCGCCTCCTTGTGTAGTGAGAGGAGCTACCGGCCTCTGAGATCTGAGGCAGAGGACCTCAGTTCGATTTCCAGTAATCGGGGAAGATTTCTTTCTGTGTGTGTGTGGGGGGGGGGGGGGGGGGGGGATGATCCTTCATGATCCTTCCACCCAGCCTCGTGATGCAAGCGAGAAGTTGTTTGAAAAACTGAGTAGACAAATTTATGCGGAAGCCGCCGAAGTGACGCCGGAAGAATTTCGGCTCAGCTGGTAGCTGGACATTAATTTATTTATGCTGTTCAGGTCCTCCTGTTAATTATACAACACTTTTTTTGGTTTTAAAATAAATATATCAGGACACCTGTGCTAAATGGCTATCAGACTAATTCTTGGAGATAGCCAGATGAATATATATATATATATATATATATATATATATATATATATATATATATATTTGTGTGTGTAGCGCGCGGTCGAAAGACAGGAAGAATCTCAAATAGTGCATATACAGTATTAAGCTCCTTACTGCCTTTCTACCATAATTAGTAACATTAAATTTAATTATTATGTGAAACCTAAATGTGCGAAACACACAGTCTGTTTATGATTGTTACGTGCACATTTTGAAACATTTATATCTACGTGCAACAAGTTGCTCCTAGATATCTGAAGACGGCTAAAATGCGTTATATGTGTCATACGACGAGCAATAAAGTTATTCTGTTTTGAAGCATGGTCTTTTGATCAGCGATCAATCCAGCTTTTGTGCAGTGCGGCTGTTAATTATTTGTGCGAAGCTCCACAATGTCAAATATTGGATCTATTGATTAGGCTGTTGAAGCAAGCACTGTTACTCCATTAAAGCGCAGTTCATATACGTTCAAATAAATGCCAGGAAAGTCGTCCTGGAAACAAATTAATTGTATATCTGTTAAATAGACAGAAATTCGTGTAAGAGTCTTGAAAGGTCTTATCTACAAAACATGGAATACTTGACTGCTAGAAAGAATTTAATAATTTCTCAAGAATAAAATGTTACCTCTTGTTTGGCGTTGATGTAGTGTGTGATTTATTGCAATGCCTTTGAAGTGCTAAATATGACTTCCACCATATCGGATTTCTTGTGCAGTTAACAGATTCTCAGTTCAGAGAAACGGGCACCAAACAGTTGCAGTACCGCTGCTAATAACTGTTATTGCCTCATCGGAAACACAGCAGTTAATTGCTTATCAGAATTAAGTTCTTACGTCAAAGTCACGAAGGAATGAGTTGTCGCCTGTGCGTTTTGTGTACATGTGTGTGAGTCCTCGTCGGCATTTTACATTTAGTTTTAGAAGCCAGCCGCCACTTCTGGCAACAATATTTTTCTCTTCTATTAACATTTCCTTTTGGTATTAATGGTAAAAGTTCTGTTACAAATTTTAATCGTGGGCTGATTATGCACAGCGACCTAGAATAGTTGGACAGTCTCAGTTTTCACTGTTTCTTCGAAATTATATTTAAACCAAAGATGTCGTTTCTGCTCCAGATATTATGTCTGATTTCATTACAACGTTTTACATATATGAAACGACACTAGTTAATGCGTAAAAATATTAAATTCTATAAAGCAAAGTTAACGATCAGAATCGTAATATTGCCATTACACACTGCCTTATTTCTCGTGTCATTTTACTTCGCAAAAACATCTGAGCGTAGACCCATCGGCAGGAATGTAGCAGTTTGTGAGTTTCATTACGATGGTATTCCGATGATAATCAGCATCATTCAACAATGCTGACATGATTTGTAGTGAAGTCGAGTCACATCTCAAATAAGTGTTTTCATTAGGTCCAATGTTAAATAGTTTTGGTGTTAATTATTTTGTGCATAGTATGTAAGTATGTTCCGTTTCTTATTCACCATAATTTATCGCAGACTCCTCGAAGAGAGAAAAGCGATTTTAAAAGTGCACAAGTCCCACCACATTACAAGAATCAGGCAGCTGCCATTCTTGTTATCGATGTAATTTGAGTCATAAAATAACTACCTGTCGCAAAATGAGTAGTTTTCATCATTACATTCATCGTTACATCTGCATCTGCTGATCCAGTAGCAAATAGTACGTGGAAATGACTGTTGGTGAGCTTCCGTAGGAGCTCGAACCTTTCTGATCTTACTTTTTTAGTCTTTTCGCAAGATATACCTAGGAGGATCTGTAACAGTAAACCACATCGTAATGCACAGCGCCTCTCACGTAGCATCTGCTACTGGGGATGGCTGAGGATCTCCGTGACGCCTTCGCGCTTACACGAACCTTTGACGAAACGCACTGTTCTTCTTTGGGTCCTCTCTGTTTCTTTCGCCAGTCCTATCTGGGGTGGGGTCCCATACGACAAGCAGGACTACAGTATCAGTCGAATGAGAGTTAACTAATCCACCTCCTTCGTTATTGGAATACACTTCTTGTCGATTCTTCCAAAGAATATCGTCTGATATCTGCCTTTGCTACGATTAGTTGTATATGGTCATTCCACTTTAAATCGCTCTGTATACATACTCCCAGATATTTAATGCATATGATTGCTTGCAGCTCTTTGTTCGGAATTGGCGAAGTAAAAAAAGGAAAAACTTCCCATCTGTTCATGCGCAGTACGTTACATTTTATTAATCCTGAGTGTCAACTGCCAATTCCTGTACTAAACGTCTATCCTTTGCAGATCTCTCTGTATTTCGCTACCATTTCCTGCCATTGTGACTTCTCCCTTTACAACAGCGTCATATTCAGACAGCCTTATGCGATTTCCGGTGCTATCCACTAGATTATTTATTTATCCTGTGAACACTATTTGTGCGATAGCTCTCCCATGGCGTACGCCCGAAGCTACTTTTACATCTAAATGTTTCTTTTCTTTAAGAATGACTTCTTGTGATCTTCAATTCGAAGGCTTGTGTGATGCAGCTCTCCACGCTACTTTATTCTGTGCAAGCCTATTCATCTCTGAATAGCTACTGTAACCTACATCCGTTTGAACCTGCGTACTGTATTCGTCCCTTGCTCTCACTCTACAATTTTTGCCCCCTACACTTCCTTCCATTGCCAAATTGTCAGTTCAGTGACGCCGTAACATGTGCCCCATAACCGATCCCTTCTTGTAGTCAAGTCGTGACATTTATTTATTTGTTCCCCAGTTCTATTCAGTACCTCTCTTATTACTTACGCGATATGCTCATGTAACCTTCAACATTCTTCTGTAGCTTCTTACATCAAAAGCTTATATTTCCTTTCTGTCTGAACTGCTTACTGTCCACGTATCTCTTCTGTAAAGGGATATACTCCAAAAGAAAGAAGTGTTATATTTGCTCGAAACGTTTTAATTCAATCCATTTTGTTCACTGGGCGCCAGTGGGGAACTACAGCGAATACCTTCCGCAATTTAATCAACGCAGCAGCAACTTGAGCGCCAGTAAGTACTGCACTTTGTTTCGGGACGATCAGAACGAGAGTTTCGTACGTCTGTTCGGCGACCTGTCTTCAGAACGGAGTAACTTCCGCATTTTTCCAATCGCTGGGAATGTTTAGCTCTTCCAACGGCCTTGTGGTTCACTGCTGCCAGAAGAGTAGCAGGTTCTTTCGCATATCTTATGTACATAGAACAGTGATCTCATTAGGTCCAGACACCTTCCCTCTGCTGAGAGATTTTAATTGATTTTCTATCTTGCGGTGACTTATTTCGATATCGTATTATTTTGGCTTTCATACGACGATTGGAAGACGGAATCGTAGTTCTATCTTCCGAGTGAGACAATTTCGGAAAGCGGAATTTGGTATTTGATCCTTCCTCCGTTTCAATTCCAGTGTTGTCACTGACTGAATTGATAAATGGCTTAGGTGGGTATACCGACTAAACACAAGAACAAAATACCTTAGGAGTTTCGTCATTCCGATTGGTAGAGTTTTACTTCAGATTTCATTGAACGCTTCACGCAGGACTTTCTTTACGCTAATTTTTAATTCGTTCCGTTTTTGATTGTAACCAAGAATTTGGCTACGTTTAAATCTATAGTGTGTATGTATGTATGTTTGTGTATTAAACCGGGGACCTAGAAACGACGGAGAGGCTCCGTCCCGCCGTAGCCCTCAGTGGTTCACAACCTCACAACAGGCCACAGCAGTCCACCCACCTCACCGCCGCCGCCCCACACCGAACCCAGGGTTATTGTGCGGTTCGGCCTTCGGCCCCCAGTGGAACCCCCCCCCCCCCCCCAACGTCTCATACCGAACGAGTGTAACCCTAAATTTTTGCGTGGTAGAGTAATTATGATGTATGCGTACGTGGAGAGAGTGTTTGCGCAGCAATCGCCGACATAGTGTAACTGAGGCGGAATAAGGGGAACCAGCCTGCACGAGGTAAATGGAAAACCGCTTTAAAAAACATCCACTGGCTGGCCGGCACTCGGGACCTCGACACTAATTCGCCGGGCGGATTCGTGCCGGGGACCGGCACGCCTTCCCGCTCGGGAAGCAGCGCGTTAGACTGCGCCGCTAGCCGGGTGGGCTAAATTTATAGTGACGTTCTCTCTGCTTTCGGAACCAATTGCTAACGCGGCTGTTGAACCCCGTCGCGTCTTTCGCATCGCTCGCCACATGCTCCCCAGGCTTGTATTACTCTGTAGAAGATCGTTGTCTAATATCTTTTTTTAAAAGACATTCTATAAAATCTTTGACGATGAACTGGGTTACTTTTATCATAGATTCGTCAAAGAGCCTCTATAATGTAAGACGGGCCTAAGGCGAATTTTTCAGTACTCTTGAATTTTGTCCATTTATATTATATTCATCAATTGCACCTTCAGAGATGAATGTTTGGTGTTGGCTTCAGTAGTAGTCTGAAATCTGTTTCTTGTCGCACTTGCTAAGCAGGAAAATCTTCCTACCTTTCTTTATGTTCTTATTTACAGATGTGTCCAGCGATGTTACATCGGCCTTATGATCACTGGTTTTCTGCTCTATGATAATTGGTTTTCTGCTCTACGTTAATTAAATCGAAAACTTCGGTCCTATAACAAGGAGATCTAAGAGTTTCTAATTAACTTGTCAGGGTATTCGGATAAGGCTTTTAAATTTAAAACAATATAACACGAATCCATGTTCTTACCACCTGTCTTAACAACTTAAGTGAAACATAATCTACTTTGCATTCACATATCTTACAAGCAAAGAGTGCAGTAACCAATGACTGATAATCTTTCAAACTTTGCTGGCATGCTAATTCACACGCTTTATCAGGCATCCACCTTAACGGAACCCTTACCACGAATGGATGACCCTAAAAGAGCTGGTGAATCGTTACTCCTAATCTAATGATGTCAGAACTTCAGAAAGGGGACATTTGCAACTGCAGAAGAAAATATTACGATGATGTGGACAACCTGTTCAGGATTGTGCTTGTACTGAAGCTTTGTTGACAGGATGCAGCAGTGTGTCCAGGGCAGTAAGTTAACAATGGAAGCGTATGTTATCTTCCGATATTTTCTGGTGAAGAAATAATACTGTAGCTACCCTCGTAGGAGATGCTAGTAAAATCACAGACTTGTCACAACGAGGTAGTGCAGTGGTGAGCGCAGTGGAGTCGTATTCGAGAGGACGGCGCTTCAAATCCTCTTCCGGACTCCCAGCCTTAGCTTTACAGTGATTTCCATAAATTGCGTAAGGCAAGTGGCGGGATGGTGCCTTTGGAAGGATGTGGCCGGTTTCCTTGGGCTCCGTCTCCATGACGGTGTTGCCCAGGTATTTGTTTATAGCTGCGCGTCCACGCCTGCACGACGTAGCATCTGGCTTTATGTTTCTGACGTCATATCTCCTGAACTATGTGTCGTACAATGATATAATTCTGCACTTGTATTCAGTGGTATATGTGCTTGCTGCGTGTGTAATGCGACAACTGTCAGTAGTAAGAAGTAATACATTATAACGTCACGGCTCTCGTATTTGTACTGCATGAACAACGGAAAAGTAATAAGCGATAAACATTTTTCCTTTCATCATTTTGTAGGGTTGTCAACGAGAAAAAAATTCGTGAAGAAATTCGTGAAGATTTTAAATTGTGTGTAAAGTTTGTTGCAAGTTGCTAAGTGCTGTCACTTTCAAGTACTGGATGAATTAATTCTTGGAATTCATCTGTCGCGGGTTACGTTTCTTTTTCATCCCGACTCCTTTGTTAGGTAGGTGGTTCTTACCCCCACAGCGACTGTCGCCCGACAGTAAGGTGTGTGTGTATCAAGTTTGGTTGAAATCGGTTCAGTGGTTCACAATTTTATAATATTCGTGAATTTTAAGGACATTTTTTATACTCGTGGTCAGTAATATATGTGACTGGTTTCAGCACGTACAGTATGGTGTGATTCTTCCTTTACACAGACCGTAAATTAAATAGGAAAAGCATTTAATGATATACAATGAAAAGCATCTCCGCCACGTACTAATGTGATTAGGTCTAGTTCTGCTGATACAAGGATTTTCGCATTTCCTTTCATCCGCATTCGTTAAATGTGGAACCCATCTTGCACAAATGTTTCACACGGTCAATTCTTTTTGTAAAATGTACTGTGTCCTTCATTTTAATATGTATGTTTTGTTATTTCGCAGACAGTAGCGCGTTTACTAGTCACATGGATGGCTACGTACAGCATTTTGGACAACGCATCCATTCAGTTTCTTGGACATAATCAACAAAAGAAAGCATAATCTGTAATGTTGACAAGAAAACAGTAGTGCTTTTATATGCATGATCCCATTGGAAGGGGTATATTTTTCCCTCTTTTGACACGATAAATGGCCGCTAATATGGGTATCTGTTGTCTGAACCACAGTGCAGCTTCTTATTTTTCACAAACAGAGAGTATTGTCAGAAGCGGAACTCACCTTAAGTGCCAGAAAAAATTCTATTACTACGAATATTTAATAAGCCGGTACTACCAGTTGGTGGGGGAGGGGTGGTGATGAGAGGGACATACTGGAAATATGGCGACGTATTTTATCTCTGGATAATAATTCATTTATCACCGGATCCTGAGTTCACCTAAACGTGATATTTCAGATGTCCCTTGGCCACCTATATCAGATGCAACACTGTAGTGCTCGTATATCTTGCTGCAATTTTAATGCATCAAAAACGCCTCCTCCTTCTGCCCAGATATGCAACAGTGCTGACTTCTGATGATGGTGTTTGTAAATGCAGCACCACTGTGTGATAAACGCTGGTAGAGGCAAATATCGCTAGGGAGGATCGATAGTAAAAATTTGTACCCTTATACCAAACAAAAGTCCATTACCAACAATTTTCATCCCCTGAATAAGTTACCGAATCCTTCCAGAACCATGGTTTTGAGGGAACCAACATCAGATTGGAAAGAAAATGTTTCCAGGATTGATTCTAACCTCTGCAGACGTGTGTAAATTATAAAGGCGATTGAAAAACAATATAACGATTTGTACTAAAAAAGGTTAGTATTTCATTGTTTTTATAAAAATTTCAAAGGAAGTCCTGGTACGTCTGTCTTCCGCAACCGTCTTACTGTTCTTTTTATCAGTAGAGCGTGAAATGATGATTAACTGTAATATTTGCTTTCATTCTTGCACACTGTGAGTGCCGAACATTACACAGCGTTTGAGATATAAGGCCTGTACAGGCTGCTCCAATCAGGCGTTTCGTATCGTCTGGTGGCATAGTCGGACCTAATCCCGTGCTGGGAAAACATTTGTGCAAAGCCAACTGTAAAAAGAACTGCGCCATCGGCTCGGAATTCTCGTATGCAGCAGAATGTTCTGTAACTTGGGTATAAAACAGCTGTGGTAGTATGCTGACATATGCTTATATCAATCTGTTCTTCGAGATTATCGCCCGCTATTGACACTATATTTACACACCATTTCACATTCCATTTCATGAAACCTATGTGTTTACCGCTCATTAATGGTAGTGTTATTGTGGCCGTGCTTAGTAAAAGTTCCCGTCAGTAAACCCGGTCTCAGTGTCCATTGAATTTATGATTGTGGTACACTTGGCATTTGTGCCGTTTCCTATCGCAAAAAAGTTGGTCAACAGTAGTCACGAACTATGTTGCCGATCTGGATATCTCTAGGGGTATGTATTGCACGCATTCTTAGCAAATTTTTTTGTGATCACCGTACTGTAGAATAAAGGCAGTTTTTTAAGCCCATGTAAAAACCGTAATCTGGTCTGTGTCTCGCCCGTAAGCTGTCGCCAACCCCGCTTTAGTACAGACTAACCGATTACAGTGAAGTCCATAAACATGGTCATACCAACATCACTGCTTGATACTGTAGAAGTAGTATCAGGCTGTGATACAGTTCTGTTAAATTCGTCTCTCTTTTTATCAGTTAAAGATTGATTGCTTCCGAGTGCAAGTCCTGTTCCTTGTAATAAATGTTCACCAAATAAAAATTGGTTCTCGTGTATCATAATGCACTTTGAGTACACCAGTGGCAAAAAACAGTTAGTACCGTCACTGCGCGATAGCGATGGAAATGTTACCGATGATGGTGCCACTAAACCGGAGTTACTAAATACAGTTTTCCGTAATTCCTTCACGAAAGAAGATTAAGTAAATATTCCAGAAGTCGAAACCAGAACAGCTGTTAGCATGAGTGACATAAAAGTAGATACCTTAGGTGTTGTGAAACAACTCAAATCACTTAAGAAAGGCAAGTCTTCGGGTCCAAATGGTATACCAATCAGGTTCCTTTTAGAGTATGCAGACACAGTAGCGTCTTTCTTAGCAATCATATGCAACCGCTCACTTTAAAGGTCTGTTCCTAAAGACTGGAAAGTAGCACAGGTCACACCAATATCCAAGAAAGGAAATACGAGTAATCCATTGAATTACAGACCAATATCACTGACCTCAATTTGCAGTAGGATTTTGGAGCATATACTGTACTCGAACATTATGAATCACCTTGAAGAAAATGACTTATTGATACATAACCAACACGGATTCAGAAAATATCGTTCTTGTGCAACACAGCTAGCTCTTTATTCCCATGAAGTAATGAGTGCTGTCGACAAGGGATCTCAGATTGATTCCATATTCCTAGATTTCCAGAAGGCTTTTGATACCGTTCCTCACAAGCGACTATTAAATTGCATGCATATGGAGTATCGTCTGAGTTGTGTGACTTGATTCGTGATTTCCTCTCAGAGAGGTCACAATTGGTTGTGATAGAGAGTAGGACAGAAGTAATATCTGGTGTTACGCAAGGTAGTGTCATAGGGCCTCTGCTATTCCTGATTTATATAAATGATCTAGGCGATAATCTGAGCAGCCCCCTTAGATTGTTTGCAGATGACACCGTAATTTACCGTCTAGTAAAATCATCGGACGATCAATTCCAGTTACAAAATGATCTAGAGAGAATTTCTGTATGGTGCGAAAAGTGGCAATTGGCAGTAAGCAAAGAAAAGTGTGAGGTCATCCCATGGGTACTGAAAGAAACCCGAGAAATCTTGAGTATACGATAAATCGCACAAATCAATTCGACTAAATACCTAGGAATTAAAATTACGAACAACTTAAATTGGAAAGACCACATAGATAATATTGTGGGGAAGGCGAACAAAGACTACGCTTTTTTGGCAGAACAGTTAGAGATGCGACAAACCCACTAACGAGACAGCCTACATTACACTTGTCCGTCCTCTGCTGGAATATTGCTGCGCGGTGTGGGATCCTTACCAGGTAGGATTGACGGAGGACATCGAAAAAGTGCAAAGAAGGGCAGCTCATTTCGTGTTATCGCGCAGTAGAGGTGAGAGTGTCACTGATATGATACACGAGTTGGGGTGGCAGTCAGTGAAACAAAGGCGGTTTTCTTTGCGGCGAAATCTATTTACGAAATTTCAATCACCAACTTTCTCTTCCGAATGCGTAAATATTTTGTTGACACCCACTTGCGTGGGGAGAAATGATCATCATAATAAAATAGAGAAATTAGAGCTCGAACGGAAAGATTTAGGTGTTATTTTTCCCATGCGGCATTCGAGAGTGGAATGGTGGAGTAGTAGTATGAAAATGGTTCGCTGAACCTTCTGCCAGGCACTTAAGTGTGAATTGCAGAGTAACCATGTAGATGTAGAGTGACAACATAAAATTTCTTGAATTTATCCGTCTTTTTCACAGCATTTTACTTAGATTTACCCTGTCAGGTGTCATCGTGTGATTTACTTTTCGCTTTTCCTTTCCTTATTATAAATTATGCCTAATACTGCTAACATTTATTGAAAGTCTGGAGGTAATAGATTTCATGAGCTAATCTCACCAACATATTTATAGACCTTTTTCTTTAAACAGCCTTACGACGTAGGTATCTCAGATGAAGCAGGAGATCACAACACATAGATTCAGGCAACTACTTTCGCATAAGATGTTTTAATTAATGTTAATGAATTAAAACATCAATAAGAACACACCCATAATTTTCAAAATAAAATGCCTTGGCAAAGTTTCCGTACAGATTTTTCCTTCATAAATCAAATACTATTGTTAAATGCACGTAGTAACATTCTGTTAACTTTTTATTTATGCAGACTTCTGCGTTTTAGCCCTTCGTCCTCTTTTTCAACCCTGTTCAGTCAGCAAATTGTAAAAGTGGTTCACATGCAGCCTGACACTCTTTTTTGTTCTGATAATGTGCTGATTCATGTAGAAAATTGATTTCAGCTTAAGATTATATAAAATATAAATTAAACTAAAAGACATGTCGTTTATAATGTATGTACCATAACGGTATCACAAGCAACCATGGAAACTTCCACGGCAGAAGGCGGACAGTGTCAAGGGAAGATTGACCCACACTGTGAAAATCTGGTGCTATCTACGGATCTGTGCATATGACATTCGGTATTTCTAATCTGCGCTTGACTCCCGAGGAGAACACGGCAAGTGCCATAACTGATTTCCCAAAAACTTCGCTCAGCGGAAGAGGGTTCAAAATAAGTGAACACGTGTCTCGGCTTATCCGCAACTATTTGGCCCTTTCTGAGAAAACAACGGTCATATTTTCGATGTAATTTATATGCGTGTTACTAAACGGTCCAACCGAAGCGATGACACAATGGCTAGCTTCGCTGCTTCACGGTTGCTCCCGTGTGCCAAACCCGAATGTTATTTTTGTTTTCCATTTACGGGTGTTTGCCCATGTCCATAGAAGATAACCACACGAATGATTTCCAATGTGTATTGAAATAACTGTGTCCTTATTCGTCTACTAATTGTATAGCTTGTGAGAGAAATGAAAAAAAAATGGAAAAATTATTTGAAATTGTTTTCGTTGAAATTTCTGTACTGTATCTTGATTCATAGTCAATCGCAAGGGCCAGTTTTCGGAAATGATACGTTTTGCGTGGTTTGCCGCAGCGGGTGAGATCTTCAGCAGTCTTAACGACGTTTCTTGCCCGTTTGCGATTCATGCGAAGAAATTTCGCCGTTTCAAACCTGCCGTCGCGCGTTGTTCGTGCTGTTCGAAATTTCTATGTTTCAAGTCGTTCTACGATCAGTATAATCGACGAGAGTGTACCAAATTTTCCTGAAAAATAAACCTAAGAATAAAATATAGGAATTGATATAAGAATGGAATATACGAATGTGAGAATTTAAAAAAGATGTAACCCTGAAAATACTACTGGTATATGTAATAAATGTATGACAGTTGTTGTGGAAACTAGTTATAATTTCACAATTAATATAACGCCCTTGTACTCCCCAACTTGATTAAGAAACATTCGTGGAGAAACCTACGGACGGCTCGTTTTCCAGTGAGCGAAGTTTCTCGGAAATCGGATGGCACTTGCCGTATTCCTCCGAGCAGTACCGCATCCCCTTTTATCATCGAAAGTACTGTCACATGGAATAGGTAGACTAGGGGCTGAGTGGGTGGCGCAAGCCCGTGATCGGTCTATTGGTCTGAGTGTATGTAGAATACGGCCTTTCATCACCGCTGCAGTAGGAGGGAGCGGGCGACGAACCCAGAGTGCCGGCCGCCTTTTACCACCGGGATAGATCCTCGGTACTCACTTGATAGCAGGCTGAGTGGACCGGGTCCGTCCTGAAAGAACTGCGACGAGGAAAAATTTCTGGCCGTATCCAGGATTGGACGGAGGATCTCCAGGATTGAAGTCTAGTGCTTTACCCACTAGACCAGTACGGCCACAGTAGTATAGAATGTAAAGTGAAATTTGTGACTTGACTGAGGATTTCTTGGTGGAAAGGATGCAATATGTTATCTTGGGTCGAGAGTTGACAGTTGTAGAAATAGTGTCAGGCATGCCTCAGGGAAGTGTGTTGGGAGTGTTCATGTTGTATGTTAATGACCTGTCAGACAATATCAGTAGTCACCTCAGCTTTTTGCAGATTATTAGTTACTATAATGAAGTACTTTCTGGGGAAAAATGTCCAAGTATTCGGTTAGATATTGATGAGATTTTAATGCGGTTCAAAGATTGGTAATTTGCTATAAATGTTTATAAATGTAAACTTCTACTCTTCTCTAAACATAAAAACGAAGATTTATTACAATGTCAGTGAGTGGTATAAAAAGACATGATCACATAGGCTCATTCGTGGGTAAAGCAGGTGGCAGACTTTAGTTCATTGCGGAATATGGACTGATGTGAACATCCTTGGGGATGAAAATTGTTTGCCAGACCGAGACTCTAACTCGGGACTTTTGCCTTTCGGAAGAGCTCTACCTACTAAACTACCAAACCACGACTTAGGACCCGTCCTTCTGCGAAGTTTGGATGGTAGGAAATGAGGTGTGTGTGTGTGTGTGTGTGTGTGTGTGTGTGTACTGAGCCGGGGACCTAGAAACGACGGAGAGGCTTCGTCCTCGCTGTAGCCTCAGTGGTTCACAACCCCACTACAGGCTACAGCAGTCCACTCACCCCACTGCCGCCCCACACCGAAGCCAGGGTTATTGAGCGGTTCGGCACCCAGTGGAACCACCCCCCTCCTCCCTCCCCACGCCCCTCCCGGGAATGTGCGCAACAATCGCTGACGTAGGAAATGAGGTACTGGCTGAAGTAAAGCTGTGAGGACGGGTAGTGAGTCGGTTCATCGGTAGCTCTATCGGTAGAGAACCTGCCCGCAAAAGGTAAAGGTCCGGAGTTCGAGTCTCGGTCTGGAACACAGTTTGTCTCCTAGGAGGTTTCAGTCTGCAAAGGAGATTGGTGACAAAACTATCATCCGGTGCATCCTAGAATTTTGATATAGTGTGTGGAACTCATACCAAATAAGAGTAACGGCTGATTTTGCGTGTACACAGAGAATGATAGGACGAATTCTCACGGGTTTGTTGGACTGATTGGAGAGCATTAAGGAAATGCTCAAAAACTTGGGCCTACAGACGCTTGAGATAAGTGCAGAATATCCCACGAAAGCGTACCTAACAAGTTTCGAGTACCATTGTTTAGCGAGGAATCTAGCAATTTACCAAAATAGCGAAGACAAGATTACAGTAACTACAGTGCGCTCATAATCATTTAAGCAATTATTCCCCCCGCTCTCCATACGCGGGTGGAACAGGAAGAACACTAATAAGCGGTACAAAGGTACGTACCCTCTGCCATGCACTTAACAGAGATTTGCATAATATAGTCCGCAGCTCGTGGTGTAGTGGTTAGCGCTGCTGCCTCTAGATCGTGGTGTCGCGGGTTTGATTTCCGCGGGGTCGGTGATTTTCTTCCCTGGGTACTGGGTGTTTGTGTTGCCCTAATCATTTCATCTCATCTTCATCGTCGCGCAAGTCGCCGGATTGGCGTCAAATAGAAAGCCTCCCATTAGGTGGCCCTACAACCTCAGACCGGATATCCCTGCCAATACGTGGGGGGGGGCTTCATTAAGTAACGCAACACATTTTTTCCTCGACCAATTTCGGCTGAAAAATTGAAGAATTTTTTGTGGGACATCGTGGAAGATTCCCATTTCAGCCGCTATAGATTCGTGAAGTTGCGACGGATGGCGGAACTGTACGTAGCCGTCAAAAATGGCTTCTGTAATGGAGGTGCGTTACAAGCAGTGAGCTGTCACAGAGTTCTTTTGGCGGAATACCAGAGTCATAGGCGCTTGCAGAATGTCTACGAAGACCTGACAGGGAACAAAAGCACGGTGAGTCGTTGAACAAGCTGGCCGTCGTCATAGCGAAAAGGTCGCTCAAACCTTTCCGATCTCCCACGTGCAGACGGCCGGATACGGCCTCAGGAAATTGAAGAAACGACTTCAGCGCGTTCGTCGCCACAAAATTGCAAACTAATTTCGCCTTCTCCATGACAACGAAAGGCCTCACACAAGTTTGCGCACCCGAAAGCAACTCAGTTTCAATGGACTGTTCTTCCTCATCCACCCTACAGCTCAAATCTCGCACCTTCCGACTTCCATCTGTTTGGCCCAATGAAGGATGCACACCGCTGGAAGCAGTTCGTAGATGATGGGGAGGTTAGACATTGGATCCGACGTCGACCGGTAATGGTAGCAAGCGGGTATACAGCCCACCCCCCTCCCCCAGTAAAGTGACGTAAGGCCGTCGCCTTGAACGGAGATGATATTGAAAAATAGGATTTTGTAGCCAAAAGAGTGGGAACATTGTGGTGTATTGAAATCCCGAGTAAAACCAACATGCTTTCAGAAAAAAGTGTTGCATTACTTATTGAGCGCTCCCGTAGATGTCGATAACTGCCACAGGAGCTAGACTTTACAGCGATATAATGCCGGAGACGTGTTCACTGTGTGGGGCCCAGCGGGACGCGCGCCGCTGAGTGTACACAGAGCCGCGGCGTCCCGTCCCGTCCCGAATGGTAAGTGACCTTGATAGCCGGTGACCCCATTCCTGGCGCCGCATTCCGGCAGACACCTACCAAAATATGCGCGCGCTCCCACGTGTGCCGGCTAACGGCCCCGGAGCAGCGACCGCGCAGGCGCAGCGGCAGCCACAGGCGCGGGCGTCCAATCGGCGCGCTGCGCTGCTGCTCTTTAAAGAGCCGCCGCCGTCACGACCGCCGCACGCCGGGACCCGTCGCATTCCAGAACAGTGGCCGGCAATTAACGGGAATACAATCGCGGAAGACTCTGCCCGACGAGCCGATTCGTTTGTACGCTTCCTTCCATGAATCGAGCCGAGATCGCGAAATTATCGATGAAGCATTGTGTCGAAAGTGAGTCATTGTGTAGAACACATTCAGATATCGACACTGACGCAATACTCGTGCGCTCCAGTCTTAGAACATTTCTCAGATGTGTGGGACTTATACCAAATAAGACTAAAAGGGCAGCACAAATGGACCAGGTTTGTTTAACTCATGAGAGGGCGTTGCGGACGAAGAATTTAACGGGGAGAGAGTTGAAGACAGACTTAAAGTATCTCGCGGATCCTAAATACGAATTAAAAGGACCAGCATGCAGTCAGTAATCTACAAATACACTGAGGTGACAAAACTCATGGGATAGAGATATGCACATATACAGATGGCGGTATGTCAGGTACACAGGGTATAAAAGGGCAACAATTGACGCAGTTGTCGTTTGTACTTAGGTGATTCATATGAAAAGGTTTCCGACGCGGTTATGACTGCACGACGGAAATTAACAGTTGAACGCGTGGTAGTTGGAGGTAGACGCATGGGATATTCCATTTCGGAAATCGTCGGAGAATTCAGTATTCCGAAATCCATAATTTCAAGAGCGTGCCGAGGTATAAAATTTCGGGCATTCTCTCTCGCCACGGACGTCACAGTGGGCGACGACCTTCACTTAACGACAGAGAGCGGCGGCGTTTGTGTAGAGTAGTCAGTTCCAATAGACAAGCAACACTGCGTGAAATAACCTCAGAAATCAACGTGGAACGTACGACGAAAGTATTCATTAGGACAGTGCGACGGCATGTGGCTTATGACAGCAGACTACCGACGCGAATGCCTTTGCTAACTGCACGACATCGCCTGCAGCGCCTCTCAAGGGCTTGTCACCTTATTGCTTCGACTCTACACGACTGGAATACCGCGACCTGGTGAGATGAGTCCCGATTTCAGTTGGTAAGAGCTGATGGTGGGGTTAGAGACTGGCGCAGACCCCTCGAAGCCACGGACCCAGGTTGTCAACACGGCACTGTGCAAGCTGGCGGTGGGTCCATAAGGGTGTGGGATGTGTTTACATGGACTAGACTGGGTCCTCTGGTCCAATTGAACCGATAATTGACCGGAAATGGTTATGTTCGACTAATTGGAGACCATTTGCAGCCATTCATGGACTTCATGTACTCAAACAACGATGGGATTTTTATGGATGAAAATGCGGCGTGTCGCCAGGCTGTTCACGATTGGTTTGAAGAATATTCTGAACAGTTCGAGAGAATGATTTGGCCACCCAGATTGTCCGACATGAATCCCACCGAACTTTTATGGGACGTAATCAAGAAGTCCTGCACCGTAACACTTTCCCAATTATGGACGGCTATAGAGGCAGCATGGCTCAATATTTCTTCAGGGGACTTCCAACGACTTGTTGAGTCTATTCTACGTCGAGCTGCTGCACTACGCCACGCAAAAGGTGATCCGTCGCGATATTAGGAAGTATTCCATGATTTTTGTCACCTTTGTGTACAGTACAACCAGATTTAATCAAGAGAACTAGTACTCAACTATATTTTGTGGGTTTGTTTAACACATAATTCCATTTGGAATTGAAGTACATTGCCGTCAATCATACCCTGAAGAGCCAAAGAAACTGGTACACCTGTCTAATATCGCGTAGGGCTCCCGCGAAAAATGGACATGAATGGATGCAGGTGATCAGACAGGACGCTTACGTACGTGTCACCTGTAAGAGTCGTATCTAGACGTATCACGAGTCGCAAATCAGTCCCAGCTGCACACGCCCCACACCAGTACAGAGCCTCCGTCAGCTTGAACTGTCCCCTGTTTCATGCAGAGTCCATGCATTCATGAGGTTGTCTCCATATCCGTACACGTCCATCCGCTCGATACAATTTGAAACGAGACTCGTCCGACCAGGCAACATGTTTCCAGTCATCAACAGTCCAATGTCGGTTTTGACGGGCTCAAGCGAGGCGTAAAGCTGTGTGTCGTGCAGTCATCAAGGGTACACGAGTGGACTTTCGGCCCCGAAAGCCCATATCGATGACGTTTAGTTGAATGGTTCGCACTTGTTAGTATCAGTGTTGTTAACGTCGTAGCTCTGATTACGAATCAGGTAGTCATTGGTTAGTCATTGGTTTGTAACTAGAAAAAAAATCGATTGAGGGTATAAGTCTCTCAATCTTTTTGTTTTAAACACCGGCACTGGCACGGACTGAACACTTTTCGATTGTGCACTAAAACATTTTAATGGCCGCCATTGGAAAACTGTTTCGTGTCTTGGCCTGTCTAGACTGTTCTTATCCGGATGTTGTAATGGTAGATTTGATGTCTCTTGATGTATGTGTTACCGTTCAAGGGCTGCTTTAGGAAACTGAAAAACATACAAATTGTAAACAGTTATAACTCTTAGTTTGGCAAAGGTGGCTTACAGCGGTACATATTTTTAACTAGCTGTAACGATTCTCAGTGCTCTCTTCTTCAGCAGCACATTCTTCATTCTTCAGAGTGGTCCCCTAGCAGTAGTCCACAGCTGATGTAGATGTGAAATAAGACAAAGTAGACTTAGTAGGTACTGCTCTAATGTTTTCTTGTTTCCACAGACGGTAGGCAGGACTAGTGAAATGTTGTCACACACGTGTGCAGTGTGCCCTGTCCAGGTTAATTTGTTATCGGCGAAGAAGTCCAGACGTGTAAGAGCTCCAACTGTACACAGTGCTTCCGTGTCACTGAGGCTACTTTTCGCTTCCAGTGTTAAATTTTGATTTATTATCGTCTTAGTTGCATTAAACTACTCCTTGGTCCCATCGAACAGAACAGGTGGTTATTGTAGGCCTACTCGGCAGCCTGTTTACTACTCTCCCACTAGTCAACAGTGTTGCCTTCTGCAAACTAGACTCTCTCTCCCTTTTGGATTCTCAATATTTGCTAATTCCTATGAGTGCCAGACAGGTTCCTTTGAAAAGGGGATTTCTGTTTTCCTAGTTCTATTCTAGCCTGTACTCAGTCTCTGTGTGGTCTTACGCTGAGTCATTAAACGGAACAAAATGACCTGTGCAGTCGCTTAGGGATCACACTGGCTCCTTAGCTGTGACACAGAGAATGCTGAAATGATGTTTGCTACATTCCGAATTTGTTTCACTGAGGAAGACAGTGCAGCGTCTGCGGCTTTCAAATGGTATCACGAACGTCGAAGTGCCGTATATTAAACAGGAATACAAAATCAATTAAAACCGCTCTGCAGAGGGAATGCGACAAATCTGATGAAACACCAGTACGATTTTGTATAGATTAAGTGAAAGAACTTTATCCTCTTTAGTACCAGTTCATCGTTGGTCGCCGAAAAACTAGACGCGTCATTCTCCCTTTCGAAAAGGGCCGTCGGATCTGTACGTATAACTGTAGGTCTACATCGTTGGTGTCAATCGGCTATAGAGTTGTGGAACATGTTTTACGCTATCGTATTATAACCTTTTTGGAAACTGAAGGTCTTGTTTGCGGTAATCAGTATGGGTTCCGCGAAAAGCGAGCCTGTGAAACTCATATCACACTGTGAAGATAGTAAATAGTGGTGCCCAGGTTGCAGTCCTGTTCGGCGATGTCTATTCGATGTTCTCATTTCTGGGCTTTCGCCTAGCGGAAAAAACAAGCTTACAGAATACTGGATAAACTTTGTTATTGTAGATTTCTTAACTAACTGCACTCAGTTCGTTCTTTACGAGGACAAATCATAGTAAACGGGAGAGGTTAGTGGAAATACTTATCCATCCCCACTGAAAAACGCTATAGAAGAGGCACTGTGCGTGTCATAGTAGTTTACTGCTGAAATTCCAAGAATGGTGAAGTTACGTGTTACTCCCTCCAACATACATGTTGGGAAGTGATAAACTCAGAGTAATTACAATTCATACGAAGGCTTTCGGGCAGCTGTTTTTCCCGCGCACAGTTTTGAAATGGAAGAGGAAAAGGGGAAATGCGAATGATATACAAAGTGCTCTTCCTCCTTCCTTCCTTCGTCAGTTTTCTCAAAAGCGCTCTGCGGTTATTCTCCTTCCAATTCTAGTTTCTTGTCAAATTTGCAAGCTGTTTCCACGTATATCTGAAGTCTTTCTGACCTACTTTCAAGTTATTGCATAGTTTACATTAATCTGCGTTCGACATTGTATGGGGACTAAAAGATGCCTGTGTAGGGAAAAATCAGTAAAACGATATTCTCATGCTAGGCAAGGAGCCGAGAAGACGTCGCTCCACTTTTAAGTGGTTGCTTTGTATAAACAGATTTAGTCATTAAATAAGATCAAGACCAAATTTGTAAGAATGACAGGTGCGTACAAGATGGCCCTTTTGGTGAAACTGGGAACAATTCCATTTTTTTTTTAAATTTTAACTGCGCTCCGATTCAGTATAAACAATACGACTATATTAAAAATATAAAAGTTAATAACTTTGCCCTGAAACTTATTTATGCCACTTGAAAGACGAGTGTGCACACACAGTTTAAGTGGAATATAATGCCGGATGTAAAACCACTAGCCAGGAGGAAAGGATTGTGTTCATGTAAATACAGTTACCGAATAGAGCGTAAGTCCTATTAATGTCGCTTAGTCTTGTGTAACATTTTCATGTTGTAGATATACCTTCATTACAGTCCCTCCTGTTGTAAATACCCAGAAGTCAAGAGCGTTATTCTACGTTTATCTCCAACCTTTGCCGTAGTCACCATCGTACGCAGACTTTCATTAGTCCTTTCTGCGGTTTTTCATTATACGGGTTATTTTCGGCAGGTATATAGCTAGCTGACAGCAGTAAATAAAATGGAGTTTTCTGTAGAAGAACAAAGTGAGATTATTTTAGTTTATGATGGATCCGGAAGATGCGTAACAAATGCTGTTATAATTCGGGCCTGTAAATTTCCGGTCGTAATACAATCTTTTGCATCGTTTTACCACATTAAAGCGAAGAAAAGAAATGTAGAAGAACTTTAACGTTGAAAATAATGACGTTACGTCGTTAGCTGCTGTTAATGTAACTCTGGCCGTAACTTCTCGAAATGTTGCTCTTGATCTGGAATATCACAGATTAGTGTTTTCCGAATATTAAAGCTTCACAAGTTTACTCCTATCATATTTAAATGTATCAGGACCAACTTCATGGCGACGAATTTCGTAATCTCCTCTTGTTTTGTCAATGGACTTATGAGCAAACAAAAGTGAATCCAGATTTTTTTGCCATATATTATTAGATGAATCAACCGTCAAGAATTGTGGAGACACGTCATGCACTATTCGAGCCCCGTAAACTTGTATTGCATGCGTATTCGTGAGGTTGAACCTCAGCTTCCTTCACCTGTTTGGCCGGCCGTAGTGGCCGAGCGATTCTAGGCGCTACAGTCTGGAGCCGCGCGACCGCTACGGTCGCAGGTTCGAATCCTGCCTCGGGCGTTGATGTGTGTGATGTCCTTAGGTTAGTTAGGTTTAAGTAGTTCTAAGTTCTAGGGAACTGATGACCTCAGAAGTTAAGTCCCATAGTGCTCAGAGCCATTTTCAACCTTCACCTGTTTACATCTGACGATGAATAATAAGTGGCCAACTCATTGGTCCTTGTATGTTTCGGGGATCTTTGAAGTCTCGTGGTTCTAGGCGCGCAGTCCGGAACCGCGCGACTGCTACGGTCGCAGGTTCGAATCCTGCCTCGGGCATGGATGTGTGTGATGTCCTTAGGTTAGTTAGGTTTAAGTAGTTCTAAGTTCTAGGGGACTGATGACCACAGCTGTTAAGTCCCATAGTGCTCAGAGCCATTTGAACCATTTTTTGGATCTTTGAATGGATAATATGCAAACGTTCTGGACGACAAATTACCGTTATTCCTCGAAGAGCTTTGTCTTCAAGATCATCGATTCATTGGGATTCCAGCTTGATGCTTGTACAGTACATTACTCACGGAATGTACATATCGCAATTAAAATAGTATCTGTATAGAAAGATATACAACAAGGAAGTGGCCAGTTATATTACTATAAGTTCCATCTCCGAATTTCTTTCTCTGGAGTTTATTAAAAAAGAAAGTGTACCAAGACATACCATCAGCTTGTGCAAATACAATTTTCTTCTTCTGCACATCGTCCCGTCGGGGTCGGCAACTTTATATGGATTTTGGCAATATTGGTGGTGACAATTCTTGACCGGACGCCCTTCCTGAAGCCTCCTTTTCCCCGATCCCTGAACGGAATTTGTGTATTCCATCTTTCTGGATCTAGAGGAAATCTCATAGTCAAGCGTGAGAAAGTTTTCTAAATGTCTGCGGAGGGTACATCTGACACGGAACATGGGTACCAGCCTCGTATTCACCTGGTTGGATGTGAGTAACCGGCTAAAAGCCATATCCAGACTGTCCCGCTCACCAGCACTGGAAGTCGCGGTGGAGATTGGATCCTGGGCAGGCTCGCCGCCCCGAATCCCGGAAGGGGTGCGTTAGCGCGCTTGGCTTCCGGAAAGATTTGTACAGATATGATTTTCCGTAATTTCAAATGCTTGCAGAGACATTCACGTCTATATTTCTGAAACTAATAAACATATACAAGTTCGAGTCTCGATCGGGCACACAGTTTTAATCTGCCAGGAAGTTTCATATACAATGAATTTTGTTTTTTGTTGAATAGGAAAATCAAAAACCTTTTTTCATACCTTTTCACCGATGTTCACTATGCCTCCCTTCAGATGCACAGCATATGTCAGTGTGGTATTCAAAATGTCCCCACACTGCAGCAAGCACGTCGTGAGTTACAGCTTCCTCAGTTACTGTTAAACGATGTCTCAGTTCATTCATTGTTGTTGGTAACGGAGGCAGATAAACAGTCTTTTATAAACCGCAACAAGAAATAATCACATACAGTCAGGTCCGGTGACCTTGAAGGCCAATAATCCTTTGATTTAAAAATTCCCGTGACGGCCGGTGTGGCCGTGCGGTTCTAGGCGATTCAGTCTGGAACCGCGTGACCGCTACGGTCGCAGGTTCGAATCCTGCCTCGGGCATGGATGTGTGTGATGTCCTTAGGTTAGTTAGGTTTAAGTAGTTCTAAGTTTTAGGGGACTGATGACTTCAGATGTTAAGTCCCATAGTGCTCAGAGCCATTTGAACCAAAAATTCCCGCACTTCCATATGACAGTGTGACGGTGACCCATCCTGTTGGTAAATGAAGTCGTTCGAAACAGTCTCCAACTGTAGGAAAAGAAAGTTATCAAACATATCGAGATATGTGCTTCCTGTAACAGTATTTTCAGCAAAGAAAAATGGACCATACTCCACTTCCCGTGAAACTGCACAAAACACATTAAATTTTGGAGAGCCCCTCACATATTGTAGAACTTCATGTGGTTGGTAGTTCCGTGCCCCACATTCTCACATTATGACGGTTCACCTTTCCATTTTAATGGAATGTTGCCAAGCGTGGAAGAAAACTGTCATCCTCCACCTTGCGAAGAACGGAATTACAGAACTCTACAAGTTGTTGTTTGTCGCATTCACGAAGAGCTTGCAGTAGGCTAATTTTGTATGGTTTCATGCGTAAATGTCGACGCAATGCACGGCAGACGGATATCGGGGGCCTGTTGAGCTGCCGAGCTGCAGGGCGGATTTCTGCGGACTCCTTGTGAAACTATGGCGAATGCGTTCGACGTTTGTGTCAGACTCTCAGGAACGGCCCGGTGATTTGCCTTTACACAAACAACCAGTTTTTCAGAATTGTTCATACCATCGTGTAATACTCCGTGCTGTAGGAGGATCCACACCACACCATACCTAGTATGAAAGTCACGCTGAACAGTTATTACTGACCCGCACTGCGCAAAATGTAGAAAACAAAACGCTTTCTGTTGTTTCGACGTCATGTTTACTAAAACTAAAGCGGGCGCACCCTGCCGCTACCTACCTACAACCACGTAAAACTCGAGAGTTTACTCTTTCCAGCAGTATGTTGTTCACGCACATATCTCACATAACATATTAGTTACGATTTTTTAAAAAGCGGATGATTCTTTGTAATTCATCGTGTAATATACCATCAAAAATGGGTTTTATGATTTGAAAAGCAGCGGCGCCGTCTAGTTGAAAGAGGATAGTGCCATCTTGTAGATCGATGTCAATCAAGCGGATTTGGAATGTGGTGTGTAAGATTATTCCCAGAAGCGCAATGTCTTAAATAATCACTGTACGTAGTTTTCTCGTTACTAGCACCGTGGGTACTTGGGGGCAAATTGTTCATCTAAAAGAGGAGTGGTTGTGGAATGGAGTAACTTTCCTAGAAGGTCAGACCTGTAACATTCGAAAACATCAACCAGCATGAGACAGTGAGTAAACAATCAAAACTGTGATTAACGTGGTTTGAGTGCAGTGCACTACTGATTATCTATTGAGACGGAGGCTTTGCTGCTCAAACCCTATCTTGTCGGGTCTTTTGGTGCTTTATTGTGTCCCCCAAGGTTTCTAATCGTCTGGATCTTCCCGTTGGTTTCTTGCCTCACAAAGTATCTCAGTCTGGCAGCTCACTCAGTGATGTCTATCAACAGTTTTTTGTCTGATCACCTCTACCCTAGTCTTGCCATGAGACCGATCCCCAGTTACCGCCTCTCATGTGCCCTTCTTATACACTCCAGTTTATTAACCCATGGCTTTGTTGCAGACATTAGTTTTAGAGCGTTACTAGTCTCCAGTAAGACGCTAGTATAATACTCTTCCGTTCGGGTTCTTAGGAACATCCTTGTCGGCCAGAATAAAATGAAGCTGTGTGAAATGCTATCTAAATCAGCTTTATGCATTTGACTTATAGGTACTGAATATTGTGACCAATGCGTGTCCTGTCAGTTCTACGAGGTGCATTCAAGTTCTAAGGCCTCCGATTTTTTTTCTAATTGACTACTCACCCGAAATCGATGAAACTGGCGTTACTTCTCGACGTAATCGCCCTGCAGACGCACACATTTTTCACAACGCTGACGCCATGATTCCATGGCAGCGGCGAAGGCTCCTTTAGGAGTATGTTTTGACCACTGGAAAATCGCTGAGGCAATAGCAGCACGGCTGGTGAATGTGCGGCCACGAAGAGTGTCTTTCATTGTTGGAAAAAGCCAAAAGTCACTAGGAGCCAGGTCAGGTGAGTAGGGAGCATGAGGAATCACTTCAAACTTGTTACCACGAAGAAACTGTTGTGTAACGTTAGCTCGATGTGCGGGTGCGTTGTCTTGGTGAAACAGCACACGCGCAGCCCTTCCCGGACGTTTTTGTTGCAGTGTAGGAAGGAATTTGTTCTTCAAAACATTTTCGTAGGATGCACCTGTTACCGTAGTGCCCTTTGGAACGCAATGGGTAAGGATTACGCCCTCGCTGTCCCAGAACATGGACACCATCATTTTTTCAGCACTGGCGGTTACCCGAAATTTTTTTGGTGGCGGTGAATCTGTGTGATTCCATTGAGCTGACTGGCGCTTTGTTTCTGGATTGAAAAATGGCATCCACGTCTCATCCATTGTCACAACTGACGAAAAGAAAGTCCTATTCATGCTGTCGTTGCACGTCAACATTACTTGGCAACATGCCACACGGGCAGCCATGTGGTCGTCCGTCAGCATTCGTGGCACCCACTTGGATGACACTTTTCGCATTTTCAGGTCGTCATGCAGGATTGTGTGCACAGAACCCACAGAAATGCCAACTCTGGAGGCGATCTGCTCAACAGTCATTCGGTGATCCCCCAAACCAATTCTCTCCACTTTCTCGATAAAGGCGTCAGACCGGCTTGTGCGATCCCGAGGTTGTTTCAGTTTGTTGTCACACAATGTTCTGCCTTCATTAAACTGTCGCACCCACGAATGCACTTTCGACACATCCATAACTCCATCACCACATGTCTCCTTCAACTGTTGATGAATTTCAATTGGTTTCACACCACACAAATACAGAAAACGAATGATTGCACGCTGTTCAAGTAAAGAAAACGTCGCCATTTTAAGTATTTAAAACAGTTCTCATTCTCGCTGCTGGCGGTAAAATTCCATCTGCCGTACGATGCTGCCATCTCTGGGGCGTATTGACAATGAACGCGGCCTCATTTTAAAACAATGGGCATGTTTCTATCTCTTTCCCGTCAGGAGAAAAAAAATCGGAGGCCTTAGAACTTGAATGCACCTCGTACCTTGTTTGGTGTCTGGAGTGAGATCATAAGTTTTCCTTACCCATCTGCAAAGCAACTGCTTCAAATGAAACTTTCATCAGTTTCAGGTGTTCATGATAAGCACCCGGATGTCGTTTAGGTATTGGCAGTCGATTTTAACGTCTCTTCTGATGCAGCCCAGGTCTTTGCGTACAACTGTCAAAGCTACGGTGAACAATGTTGTAGGTATGAGATGGAAAAAATTAGTCTGACGATGAGGTCGGAGCATGGTAGGGTACGTCGAATCGAGGAAAATTTTCCAAATGACTACAGGTCGGAAATGCACCGTTGTGGAGCTACTGGCATAAAACGACAGCCAATCAGCAACAAGCGAGTGGATGTGTGTGCGCTTAAAGTAACTTGCCGCAACTAATATCTGTTGTGCTAAAGAGCACAATTGGTAAATAACTGAAGATACTGGTTTCAAAGCTAGGTAAACTTTAAATTCCTGTCTGTGGCTGGTTACATTAGACGCGATTGTTTTGTTTATTGGGTAAAGCTTGACTATTAAATCAGCTTCCCTAGAAGTACGTAATGCAATTAATTTGTTAAGATAAGAAACTGTACTGCTAGACACACCGAAAGATGTTCACTTACCGGACTAACTTCCGCGATGTCGTCGCGGATTGGCTGTTATTTTATGGACATAGTTACACAACGGTACATATCCGACAAATGAATACTAGAAAAAAATTGGTCGATTCAACATCCCCTATCCCGCTCTGACCTCTGATCTAGTGGTTTTTCTGCATACTGCATAGTATCCACCCGACTAGATCCTCAGGTTTCTGAGATCTTGCGGTTATGTGACCGTCATCAACTCTGACCGTCGTAGTTACCTACTCCTAAAGAAGCATTCTACATTCCAAACTGATTAAATTTACAGTGCTTGTATTAGCGCTGCTTGAGCAAGCAGGGCAGTGGCTGTATGTAGTGGAAGAAACGTGTTTTTAGTGGGCCATTGTAGCCGGAGCGGTAAGGCAGTAACAGAGAGGAGACGCAAGCAGGAAATGCATGTCTGCGCGCGGAATGCAGCGATTAGGTCGTGGAAGACGAGGGAGGGGATGGCATGCAGGGCGACCGGGGCGCGTGTGCGTTATTACACGAGTTTTTGTGGCTGCGTTGCTGTTGCGGCGGAAGTGCAAAGTTGGTCAACAGTGGAACGGCGAGTGGCGAGCAGCAGCCGACCGAGCAATCTTGCAGCCTTGCCGAGTCAATGACCGGATAGCTGGCTGGCGTGTGGCGAAGTGCGGCTACAGACGGCCGCAAAACAATCCGTGCGCTTATCTCGGCCGCGTGTGTGTGCGCGTGCGCTTGTTTTGGCGGCTACGCGGCGCTGGGCCGGGCCCCACGTGCTGCCGCCGCCGCCACAGTTTGCTCAGGTCACGCACCGCCCGCCGCCGCCGCCCACGCACCACACAAAGAACACAACACCCTACCCAACAACTGGGCTGTCGCCGCTTCGCTCGACTACTACTTGTGATCCGCCAAGGATTGTGCAGTTCGATTTTGCCGTTTACATGTCTGAGCTGCTGCTTATTCAGGGTGCCCATGGAACCCCCCCCCCCCCCCCCATTCCCCTGTCACCGTCGCTCAATCAACTCAGCGGCCTCCAATGAAATCCATTCGCAAAACAGCAGCTGAGCTTCGAGGACTTCACCAATAATGCACGACCACACTAAAAAAGATTTAAAATGAAAGGTTTCAGACCGATGTTTGTGAATGTATTACTTGACGACGACATGGAGCAGCGATTCTCAGCCTATTGTGCTTTGTTGGAAAAATTTACAAATTTATGTCTCTCTCAGGAACTTTATTTTCTGATCAATGTATTGTATAGAGCATTTCATACAGGAGGAATGTCGTTTTCTGGTCTAAGAAAAATCCCCATTGTGTGCTAGAGATAGAAACGAGTGTTACAGGCCGGGGCGTCATCATTATACATGTTGGGACGATATTTTTTGAAGGCAACGTGAATGTTGGTCCTTGTATCATCATTATCATCTCCTACTCCTCCAGCCTCCCCCCCCCCCCCCCCCCCGCTTTGAAATGGCCATTGTGGGTACAAGACAAATGAAGAATTGCCCAAAAATGTTGAGGAACCTTTAGAATAAACATAATTTTCTTAAAAGCATAACGTTCTGAGATGCTCCGCAAGATATCAAGAAGGACGTGGAAACGCATAGATATTTATGTAAGGCATAATGGAACCATGAAGATCAGCTAGATAGATAGTATTTATGTATAAGTGCTCCAGTATACAGTATAGTGCTTTGACCTAGGAGTACGGCGACTCCTTAAAGAACAACAGTAATCAACAGAGCCATGCCTACGATGCTTGTCCCGTACGTTCCCTCTGTAACGGCAAGCTGTCTCCAATGAAGAAAGATATATCAGACGTCTACTGCGGCAACTGTTTGGCGGAAATCACTATTATCTCATAGCGCCAGCATCGTCGTCACTTTGTTGAGCAGTTTGACATTTCATGAATATCTGGTCCTCTGATGCTTGTCTTGTTCTAGGCAGCGGGACTAATAGTTGTTGGACGTTCCGGATGTAATTTCAGATCAGCCTGGTCGACTACTGGAAGTGTATTTGCACGTCTTACTGATCACCCGAATGAGACCGAACGTTGAACCTTGTTCACTGCAGCCTGATAATATTTCACATATCCTGTTTAGTTGGACAGTTAGACAGCGATTGCACTTTATGTAAAATACAAACTTAGGCAGTGTGTCCAGCGAAAGCGAAGCAATTCCTATCTCACAGTAAGCAAACGAAGCAGGCTTAAAAAACCTGTGGTAGAAAAAAAAGAAGGGTGGGAAACAGTTGATAGATTGCTGACGGGTGGTCATGTCTCAGTACATCCTCAGAATTATTGTATGCGCTGTTACGAAATCTCCATTTCTGCTCTCTGTGTGACTTTCGATGATAGTTTTCGCGTCACAGTGACGGTATCTCTCAATGGTTTACTGTCCTCCGTAAGAAGTAAAACCATCTAAACTACTCTAAAACGTAGTTCAACATGAAATAAAATCACATAAAAGCGGCAGCATCTAACGAGTCGCATTTTTATCAGATTGGGTCATCACTGGGGCTTGTTTGTCGCAGGTGGACAGCAAATGCACGACACTGTCTTAACCCGCCTTGAGATTAGCGGACATATATGCAGGATAAATGTAGATAACTAGCTTTACTGTTCTCCTTTCCAAATTGTTATAAGCATGTAACTATTTCTGGCACTTTCCTGAAAATGCTCTAACAATAGAAGTACAGAGGAACCGAAGGTGTGGAATAAGAAAATTACCCTTGCCCTGTTAATGTCAAATTATTTTTGGCATTGTTCCATGTATGCCAAAAATTCCAAATTATACTGTAATTCGTGTTTATATTGACTATAGGTCCAACTGTAACTGTCCGGTTTGTCAGCTTTCATTTTGTTAGAAGGCAAGAGCATATTTGACCATGCGCCTCAGAGAACTATGACATTCACATCAGCTCTCAGATGGCCGGTATATCTTAGTTTGTGTGAAACTTATTTGAGTAACTGCATCCTTATGATCACTTTTGCCTAGCTGTGTGGAGCATCCGAAGTAGTTGTATTTGTAACGCCCGCTGCTTTCCTCTGACGTACCGATGAAAGGGTATATGTATGCATGTACCACGTGGGTACTGGGACGAGTGCTTGAGCAATGCGCTGTAGCGTTCTGTTTTTGTTACTGTGCGCAGAGGTGGAAATCAAGTGTCTGCGGAGGTTGAAGTGCGGTCATCACGTATTTCTCAGAGTGAGGCCATCGAGCTTCAAATCGTCTGACTGACGTATCGAGTGCAGCTAGCTTCCTCGTGCTGATGGAGAACTGCTAAAGAACAGTTACTTTCCGCCACCAGCATTCCGACCGGCCACATGCAGGCGCAGTACCAGCTTACCGCTGTGCCTTAGCGATCTCCATTGCGGTGGCGTCTCTACGGACGCCTAGACTATGAGCGGAATTCCTGTTGCAGTGTACTACAAACCTACTCCAATCTGCTATTTAGTTGCAGTATCTACATCTACATACATACTCCGCAAGTGTTCCAGTCGCAAGTAGAGCGAGGGAAAAATGACTGTCTATATGCCTCCGTACGAGCTCTAATTTCTCCTATCACATCTTCAAGGTTTTACGCGAAAATATACATTGGCGGCAGCAGAATCATTCCGCAGTCGGCCTCAGATGCCGGTTCTCTAAACTTTCTTGATAGTGTCTTGCGAAAAGAACGTCGTTGTCTCTCCATGGAATCCCATTTGAGTTAATGAAGCATCTCCATAATACTTCGTGCTGATCGAACCTACCGGTGACAAATTTGGCAGTATTCCTCTGAACTGCTTCGATGCCTTTCTTTAATCCGACCTGGTGGGAGTCCCAAACACTCAAGCAGTGTTCAGTAATGTGTCGCACGAGTGTTCGATATGCTGTCTCCTTTATAGATGAGCTACACTTCCCCAAATTCTTCTAATAAGAGGTTGACCATTCGCCCTCCATTACCTTACATTTTTATACATTTAGAGCAAGCTACCGCCGGCCGAAGTGGTCGTGCGGTTCTAGGCGCTGCAGTCAGGAACCGCGAGACCGCTACGGTCGCAGGTTCGAATCCTGCCTCGGGCATGGGTCTGTGTGATGTCCTTAGGTTAGTTAGGTTTAACTAGTTCTAAGTTCTAAGGGACTAATGACCTCAGAAGTTGAGTCCCATAGTGCTCAGAGCCATTTAAACCATTTTTAGAGCAAGCTACCATTCATCACACCAACCAGGAAATTTTTCTAAGTCATCCTGTATCCTCCTAAAGTAGCTCAATGGCGGCACTTTCCTGTACACCCAGTAAACAGCCGTAATTCACTGCCCACCCTGTCCGTCAGATCATTCATGTTCGTAGAGAATAAGGCCGACCCTATCACACTACAAGGGACACTCGTGACAATATCCTTGTTTCTGATGAACAGAAGGTAGAGGTAATTTGGTTCGTAGTAAAAGTTACTTGTTAGCATCACGTACGACAAACTTTTTTTTCGTATATTTGTTTCAGGACAGTACTGTAAAAGTTAATACACTTGTCTGAAAGCGCTACTCCGATGGTCTTTATCTCCCTGTGATGGTGGACTTAATAATGTTATTTTGTCCAATCAGTAGTGTTTGTGAGTAGGCTGCCTAGGGTCCCATTCAAGATCCATAATAAGGAATTTACGACATATAGGTTTCTTATGTGACTTTAATAATGCCACCACCCTTAACGCATTTTTGGACATGTGGGCTTCCGTGGAATATGTTAATGGAGTTCATGGAAGTAGTTTCAGCGTTTCGATTTAACTTGCTTTGTACTGAAATGCTCTTTACTTTGTTCAAGATGCGACCTTGACTGCGCGCGAAGTTCCCCTTATGGGTAGAATTAACACCCGAGACAAATCATTGATTAAGAAGGAAACGTTTATTGGCAGATTCATGTCAATTTTTGACGCTGCTACACTTATATAACTGTCTTAATAAAGGCTTTCTTTAACCCGCTAAACATGTTTAAAATTGGCATTACATAAACATGCATGAAGAAAGACTTTTACCAATCTAACTGCACTAGAACGCACTTTCAAACGCTGAAAAGTATCGATATTAAGCACACGGTAACGCACTTTCAAATACGTGTGAGTATTCCAAATTGCAGTATGAAGGTCGTTGATCACTATGGAACATTAAGTTCTGACCTCAGAAATCAGAAACACTACCAAACAGCTCCTGCGCCCTACACCCAGAAGGCTATTGGCCGACGCCTCGGTTACAAGAGTTTCCGGCCGGCCGCCGTGGTCTAGCGGTTCTAGGCGCTCAGTCCGGAACCGCGTGACTGCTGCGGTCGCAGGTTCGAATCCTGCCTCGGGCATGGAAGTGTGTGATGTCCTTAGGTTAGTTAGGTTTAAGTAGTTCTAAGTTCTAGGGGACTGATGACCACAGATGTTAAGTCCCATAGTGCTCAGAGCCATTTGAACCATTTGAACAAGAGTTTCCATTATATTCAGTGTGATGATGGTGCCCTCGGACGTGATACCTACAGTTAAACGTTATGTAAGATTACTCAAAATTTCGTCGGCATATCAGGCCTGTCAGCCACTTGGCGCTGTCGATGCAGAATAATTTACTTTTTTGCTACCGAATCCTGTTGCTTCACCCCTGCTAAGCAAAAATGCTCCGTTTATGCTATCGACTTGCAGAATTTTCGCAAATTTTGCCAACTAATGACCAGAAAAGTTTTTGATGTCACGGGAAACACTTTGAAAGGTCTTAGGCGAAAAGTAGCCCCAAAACACCAGCAATTTGCTCACCAAGCATGAACTATTTCTCAAGTCCCTGTCGGATAGGAAAAGAAATGCTGTAGTATAAAATTGACAATATTATAATGTTAATTTACTCTGCTATAACGCAGACGTAAAGAGCGAGTTTCACAGAAAGCTATTTTTGAGGCGCCAGTAACAGTGAGATAATTGTTGCTAGAAATCTGTTGTGAAGCCATTGTACAACTGCCTGATGAATCGGTCCAGAGAATGTTGGGCACTATTTGTCAAAGGTGTGCTGTATTTACCACCTGGTTACTAGAAAATTTTGCGGTGTGAGACTAGATGAATATGCAACTATTTGCATGTGAGCATATTCTGCTTCTTCCGTAAATGCACTGTAGGAAGAGCTGAGCTCTTATCTGTACGACCATACGCATTTATCAACTAACATACTTAACTACTGCAGTCGAAGAGAAGGTTGTGAATAGCTTATAGACATATTATTCTCGAATACTGTCAGTAGATTAATGTTCATGTCGTCTTAAATGCTTGACTGACACTGTGCTCATTGCTGTACCATATTTGGGTGGGATGTGGCAGAGTGCATGCGTCATCCCCGGTGGCATACCTGACTTCAGTTGTTATTGAACGAAAGGATGATTATCGTTATGTTTGGTTGTGTTACTGTAACAAACGTGGCCAACAGCGTTTACAAATAGTTTTGTTGCATTGCGTGAATTAAGGGTGGGAGAGTGGTTTGTGTAATATTGTCAGAGAGATGAATGCTTGGACATGTCTGTATTTCGGTTTCACACCATTCTGCAAATCATATTCATGTGAGAAAGTAATGTCCTTTGTGAACTTCTTGGCTGGAGCGGAAGGCACATTATGCTCTTAATACATGTAAATGTTAATAAAGTTGAAAGTAGTTCCTCTCAACATGTGAATAACACTGTTTCCAGGGGATGAAACATGTGTATTAATACGGCGTTCAGAAGTAAAATGTAAAGTTGAAGTGGTGGTCATAAAACCCAGGACTTTCATTCGGGTCGACGGCAGTTCAAATCCCCATTCGGCCATCTAGGACACTTTTTCCGTGATTTCATAAATTTCGTAAGATGAATTCCGGAATGATCCCTTTGTACGGGCACGGCAGTTTCTTTGCCCATTATGAGCCTGCGCCTGTCTCTACGGACCTCTTCGACGATACGACGTTAAACTGTAATGTTCATTCTCCACAACTGGATTATGGTTTAAACACCATAGTGTTTCAACAGACATAATCATGTGCCGTGTCTTTTCCTTTCATCGATTTGACAATTTGACAAACAGCTCATATAGCCAATTGTAAGAGGATGTAGAGCTTAACCTGGAATACCAACCAGGGTACAACTTGAGGTTGTGGATATATTGCCTGTGAGGAATGTGCCAGGACTAAATCTCAGGAGAGGTCGTAACATCGCACGAATTCTCGCTCGCGGCCGCGGCCAGATTGCACACACTATTAGCGACGTGTTACTTGCGAGACAAATAACGAAGTATTGTTCGGAAGATTTACTAGGAACCATGTATCACTGGAATGGAACTAATTCTCTGCACTATTAAAACCAGTCTACAATCCGGTCTCCATCTTCTCTGTGACAGGTTAAACTGTCTCCTCTTCAAGAACTGTAATTATTTTTATTTATGTGACTGTAATCAGAAAGTTTCCGTTGTGTGACCACTGGACTGGAAAATATACACCACTAATAATCCTTGCACCTTCTCCAGCTGGCTCCTAGCAATGTCTGCCGATGATGATGATGATGATGATAGTAATGATAATAACAATAATAAAACGTTAGTTGGTCAGAAGTCACAGAGAAACACCATACTTCGAATCTCTACGAGTATAAATGTAATTCTGTGGCTTCAGTTAGATCTAGCCAAGTCTCCTTCTTCCATAAAATCTAACCTCCTGCTACCTGATGACTCCATGTTAAGTAACCGCTCTCTCTCCCTACAATCCTCATATGCGCAGCCTAAACCGCAAACCTTGTGTTCAAACAACAGAAGTCAGCTGCATATGCATAACGCACTTGCATATCCGCTAGTTTTCTTCACTGAAAAACCTCCTTGGATCACTAAACTATCGACACACAGAATCAGGACCTCATCTATAAAGCGCTCTCGACTCCGAAACTCAGAAAGGCTGCCGTTTGACTCCTCGATTCTACAAACTCCATGCAGCTCTAGAAAATTATTTTAAACATTTGGAGGGTTGAGCGAATAAGTCTTAAGGGCAGGATGTGGTAAGGTTGCGTTATGTTTTTTGTACAGAGTGAATTATTTAAAACTTACACCGCAAATATTGCGGAAATACAAAGTGCTACTGATGTGAGGTTTTCACAAAATAGATTGGTAGTCAGGGGCTCGTATTGTTAACCAAACAACAGATTGTAATAATACTTTGAAAGTGTGTTTTTTGTGCAGACATGCACATTTTTAAATGGAACAATGTCTATTGACATTTAAAGATTAAAATTAGGGTAATTTAGAATGATAGGGATGTTTGTTTCAGGATTGTAGTACGAGTCGCTTATGAGATACTGTATTTTGAAAAGTTCCTACACCGACACTTGTACAATACCTGTGGTAGCACGCACTAAAGAATAACGTAAGTGTATACAAAAGTTATGTGGATTCTGACCAGTAACGGAACAATTGACCATCACAGGTTGTGTTCAAAATTCCCACTGGCAGCGGCAATGTACACTTCCAGTCTGGTATGGAACGACTACTGCACACGTGCTAGCATTTCAGTGGAGATGTCCAAGCAGGCTGCAGTAATCGTCATTGCATATTATCGGGTGTAGTTGATGTCCCCTTCTAGACTGCGTCTTTCAGCTTTTTCCTCAGAAAAAAGCCTACGGCTGCCAAATTTGGGGGACAAGGCAGCTAAGGTACAAGTCCTCTGAGTCCAGTACAACGATTTGGAAACAATTAGTGAAGACATGCTGTGGTACTTCGTGCACCATGAGCTGGACAGCCATCATGTTGGTACCACAGTTTCCTCCTAATCCGCAGAGGAACACCTTCTAGAGTCCGTGGTAGATGGTCTGTTAGAAGGCTGCAATACTTGTGCATGTTCAGTGTTTCGTCTGTGATAAACAGGCCTTTGAGCTGATGGTTCACTATCCCACATCACACGTTTAGGCTCCGTGGACATTGACATGCCACCTGACGAAGGCGACGGGGATTGTCAACAGACCAATATTGCATGTTTCGGCGTTTTACCTGGCCATGATTGGTAAACGTGGCTTCATCACTAAACGAGATACATGATACGTCTGGCGTATCCTGTCTTAATGTCCATGTCCGAAGTTAACAAGATTCTCATAATAGTTTCCCTGCGGCACTTGTTAGAGAGAGAGGTGATAGGGATAGAATCTTTGTTGATGGAGAATGCGTAGAACACTTGCCACAGTCATGCAAGTTCCTCGTGCGATTGCATTGAAGCTGATGTGCGGATCAACTGCAACAGCAGCAAGAACATTAATTTCTCCCTCTTCTGTCGTCACTTGTTTCCTTCTGTTATGTTGTCTTGGTGTTACATTACCACTTTCGGGTAACTGGTTGAAGAGGTTAACAAAAAATAGCCGAAGTGGTTGACATCTGTTGGGATACCTTGCTACATAAACCGTACAGAAACGATGTAGATTCTTCCTACACTCACCATACACCATGAGCGTGTCAGCTTTTCCGCCCTGGTAAATTCCATCTTCCACTCGTGATCTACGGCTTGGACTGTTACACGCTAACTGGCTAGCATGTCGCAGTGCACTCAAGAAGCACACCGTAAGCAAACATATCATACCTAAGCAACTATGCAGGTTGAATGGCACAAACAAGTATTGGTGTGGAAACTTTTCAAAATACGATATCTCGTAGATGACTTGCACTAGAATCCTGCAACGCACACCGCTGGCATTATAATTTACTCTGCTTTTAGTTTGTTAATGTCAATAGGCATTGTTCCATTCCAATCTGTTTATTGGCTAACAGTACGAGACCATGACTACTAATCCATTCCATGAAAACCCGCACTTCAGTAGCTCTTTCCATTTCCACAGGATTTGCAGTGCAAGTTTTAGGTGATTCACTCTTTATATCTGAACGGAAATGGTGCCCTAATGTACTACAAAAATGAAGAAAAAAGAAAACAGCATTGTTTCTATGTAGTTTAAAATAATTACCAGCTATATTTAAAGAGCAGGCAGGACCAGAATCCCAAAACAGTGTTTCAAATACGCAGATGTCGCTCCCTAAGAAGAGTTTACAATTTTCAATCGATTGACATCACTGATGATTTTAAAAATGAATTGTTTTGGATTGGTAATACTCTCCGTGCAGTAAAATATGTGGAACAGCGTATTGTGTACATCCTAGATGGAACAGACAAAAGAGCAATTAATGTCGAGCTTTGTGCAAAGGTTGGTAAACATATCCGTAGTTCGTTGAGCAAAATGCGTGAAGGCAAGTAACGAAAGACCCAGTTCAAAGCTAAAAGGCAGGAAGATCGTTATAGTGGTCATACCTAGTACTTAGTAACAATGCTATTATTTATTTAATGTTTTTAAATAAAACAAAATTCTTCTGTCACTGTCCTAACGAGATTAACTCATCAGTACTCTAGAAAATTACAAAGAAAATAATACGCCAGCAGTTCTTTTCTCTGCTAAAGTTTCTTCTTATTTTCGTGTACATACTTACAGGCTAGAGCTCTCTCTCTCTCTCTCTCTCTCTCTCTCTCTCTCTCTCTCCCCTTCTCCCTCCTCCCTCCCTCGCTGTCTAAATATCAGTATGTTTCATGAATGCAGGGAGTGGCAACTGACCCTTAACATAGACAAATGTAATGTATTGCGAATACATAGAAAGAAGGATCCTTTATTGTATGATTATATGATAGCGGAACAAACACTGGTAGCAGTTACTTCTGTAAAATATCTGGGAGTATGCGTGCGGAACGATTTGAAATGGAATGATCATATAAAATTAATTGTTGGTAAGGCGGGTACCAGGTTAAGATTCATTGGGAGAGTCCTTAGAAAATGTAGTCCATCAACAAAGGAGGTGGCTTACAAAACACTCGTTCGACCTATACTTGAGTATTGCTCATCAGTGTGGGATCCGTACCAGGTCGGGTTGACAGAGGAGATAGAGAAGATCCAAAGAAGAGCGGCGCGTTTCGTCACAGGGTTATTTGGTAAGCGTGATAGCGTAACGGAGATGTTTAGCAAACTCAAGTGGCAGACTCTGCAAGAGAGGCGCTCTGCATCGCGGTGTAGCTTGCTCGCCAGGTTTCGAGAGGGTGCGTTTCTGGATGAGGTATCGAATATATTGCTTCCCCCCTACTTATACCTCCCGAGGAGATCACGAATGTAAAATTAGAGAGATTCGAGCGCGCACGGAGGCTTTCAGACAGTCGTTCTTCCCGCGAACCATATGTGACTGCAATAGAAAAGGGAGGTAATGACAGTGGCACGTAAAGTGCCCTCCGCCACACACCGTTGGGTGGCTTGCGGAGTATAAATATAGATGTAGAATTCGTGAATGAATCTTTCATAGCACTGTGTTCTGGATAGCGACCTGAACCCAGATCCTTGTCTTGGTAGCAGTTTGAAAATTAAGAGCGAGAGGTACTAGCACTATTGGATCTGTGAAGGTGGGTCGTTAGTCATGCCTGACTAGCTTCCCCATGAATGGCAGAGTTCCTGTTATTGATATGTTCTTCATTTCTTGCTGTGTTGCTGGGAAAAGTGTGCACTACTTTCATGTAGTTGCGTTATGAATGTAACACGAAAAGTGTGTTAATGCGGAACGTTAGTGAAAGATGGGTCTTTCTTTTTGATATTGACAGTGTCAGTGAAGAGAAGCTTTGAACAGTCCTGTTAACGTCAAGGACGAATACCTACATCACAATCATATAATCTGTTCCAGGCACTGCCTTAACTGTCCACTGTCCACATTTGGTGTTAAGATACTCTGGTTCTTCAGCATATGTGCTCTCTTCCAACCATCTAAATGCTACCACACAGTTAATGTATCATATTGTTGCAATGGTTTAAGGTGTTCAGGGATGGGCATTCGAATACTATCAATCCCTGACGAATTACAGATCAGCATAATAAGCATAGTTCAGTGGAAAACCGTTTTCTAAATTTTATTGCTCAATTGCTACTTCTTGACAAGAATGGAAGGTAAGGTATTTGTTGTCACTTTTGTTTTTATGCCTCTCTTCCACAGTCAGAGTTAATACAAGTAATACAGAATATACGCCATCTTCTGCAACTACCATAAAAGTCTCATCTGAACCATATGCATTGTGCTTTATTTGAAGCATATTCATTGGTCACAGCAACATTGTGGCATTTCTTACAAATCAGAGAGCAGGTATCCACCCCATAGCCACATCAGAGCATTTAACACAAGTAAGTCAATTTAACAAGCAAAAAGAATTCACCTATTGCACAAAAAATGGTGGCATCCAAATAAAATTAGATCATGGCAAACTACAAAACACGAACTGAAATGTAAATTGTGAGAAAAAACAGTGCCATGTTCTCCTATATCCTCGACAAAGTCGATGAACACACATGTAAGACAAAGTCGATGAACACACATGTAATACCATAGAACCAAAGAAAGAAAAATGAAAATACTTACAAATCAACAGAGACACGTAATCGAGACACTTAACCACCTCAAACAAGCAGAAGCCCATACATCAACTCTACCCAAGTCTCATAAGCCTCACAGGCACCAAACTTAATTATGAAGAAACACAGATACTACAGGGAGTTTAGAAAGCAAAAGGTAGTGAACATTATGTAGAAAACTTTATCATAGAGTCTGAGAACATACTGTCTCAAGAACAGAGTAAGGGCACAATCACAATGAACGTAGGTGTAACAAGGGAATTGATAGGCAAACAAGCGAAAAACATCGTAGGTACAAGACATGAATACTGTAAAACTCTGAAAACCTGAGGAACACACCTCAGAAATAAGCACATCCCTACATCTTGTTACCGACGTAAACTCCTTTGAATTTAATAAAAAAAAATTCTGTTTACTAAAGGAAGGATTGCTGCTGTGATCCCTCACTTCAGGAATGATTGCAGATATCTTTATGAACAAAATAGGGGAAAATATTTCAGAAAATAGTACCAGGAAAATACTATCTGCTTTACCAGTGGAGATTTATGGGTGACATCCTCTGCTTGATAGATGAAACAGAAACAAGGATAAAAGAACTACAAACAGATAAAGACTCTAACAAAACATGTTCAGTGTAGAGAAAGAACAAGGAGGACAAATACACTTACTAGGTATACCTACCACAAAGAAAAATAATCAACACTCATTCAATATGTAGAGTAAAACCACCATAAAAGACACATAATTACACCATTATCGAAATCACCTTTAGTCGAAAAAACATGCAGTTCATTGATATATGCTTCACAGATTAGACACGGTACCTTTTGGCAAAAACAACTACATAAAGGAGCTGGATAAAACAACTCAGCTATCAGAAAAACAGCGCATAACAAGAATATCTTGTTACAAAATTAAGTAAGAACATCCAGAAAGATATAAAAATAAAACAAGCTAAACCAGTAAAGCAGAACAATGTCCAAATCATGAAAAAAATACTTCTACAGAAGAATGATACAGCACTATGGCTCAACAGGCATGCTAGTTGTTGTTGTTGTCTTCAGTCCTGAGACAGGTTTGATGCAGCTCTCCATGCTACTCTATCCTGTGCAAGCTTCTTCGTCGGCATGCTAGTACACACTCACATATGGAAACAGGGGAAACAGGTATGAATATTAGCTAGTAAATACGTTCCATGATAACCACCACTGTTCACAATTTGTTGACACTCCGTTTAAATTTCTGCACATGTTTCGATATACAGGGTGATTCAAAAAGAATACCACAACTTTAAAAATGTGTATTTAATGAAAGAAACATAATATAACCTTCTGTTATACATCATTACAAAGAGTATTTAAAAAGGTTTTTTTTTTCACTCAAAAACAAGTTCAGAGATGTTCAATATGGCCCCCTCCAGACACTCGAGCAATATCAACCCGATACTCCAACTCGTTCCACACTCTCTCTAGCATATCAGGCGTAACAGTTTGGATAGCTGCTGTTATTTCTCGTTTCAAATCATCAATGGTGGCTGGGAGAGGTGGCCGAAACACCATATCCTTAACATACCTCCATAAGAAAAAATCGCGGGGGGTAAGATCAGGGCTTCTTGGAGGCCAGTGATGAAGTGCTCTGTCACGGGCTGCCTGGCGGCCGATCCATCGCCTCGGGTAGTTGACGTTCAGGTTTCATAACTAACCTTTTTCGTAGGACTCTCCATACAGTTGGTTGTGGAATTTGCAGCTCTCTGCTAGCTCTGCGAGTCGATTTTCCTGGGCTGCGAACAAATGCTACATTTTTATCACTCGTTCTCGGCCGTCCAGAACTTTTCCCTTTGCACAAACACCCATTCTCTGTAAACTGTTTATACCAACGTTTAATACACCACCTATCAGGAGGTTTAACACCATACTTCGTTCGAAATGCACGCTGAACAACTGTCGTCGGGTCACTTCTGCCGTACTCAATAACACAAAAAGCTTTCTGTTGAGCAGTCGCCATCTTAGCATCAACTGACGCTGACGCCTAGTCATCAGCGCCTCAAGCGAACAAATGTACAACTAAATGAAACTTTATAGCTCCCTTAATTCGCCGACAGATAGTGCTTAGCTCTGCCTTTTGTCGTTGCAGAGTTTTAAATTCCTAAAGTTGTGGTATTCTTTTTTAATCACCCTGTATAAGCCTCATCTGCAGGCAGTCATGACAGTACAAATACATTTAGCCTGAAGTGTAAAACGAGTTTCTAAAATGCCTTACCGGCAAAAAACGGTTCATCTCAGAGATCATCTCAGTGCTCATTCACTGCCTGACTAAAAAAGTGATGCACTCGGAAGACATTATTGGATTCAGTGTAACTCTGTACACATACATACAATCGGTGGGTATGAACATGATTAGAGTTGAAATTCTCTGTGACAGGTGTGCAGAAGCCCAGGGAGAACAATCTATACAGCGGCAGGGTTGAGTTGAGGTGGTGGGCTGTTGTCAGGATGGTGACTGATAGCTGTTCATAGAGACATCATTATTAGCAGCAATGCTCTACAGTGGCAAAGCCCCTGAGCATATGCTGATGACAGCAAGTGCGATGATGTTGACGCAACAGGTGGCCAACGGCCTGTTACGAAGCCAGTGGTTGGGCAGGAATGATGATGTGCAAAAGCCTTGAGAGCACAGGTACTATCTATACACAGCTCTGCAGCTCCAGGCAGGACACACTAGTAGCTGTGTCCCACTGCAAGAGCAGAGGGTGACAGCCCTCAGCATTGGTGCCTATCCTTTGGAGTGAAAGAATGCAGGATCAGTATGCACACCCAGGCATAGGGGCTAAGTGGTTACACTGCCCTCCATGGCAGGTTGTGGCTGTAATGAGCAGAAGATAACCAACCAGATGGAATGTGCTAAGTCCACAGCAGTGAGCTTAGTCCCAGCAGTAGGCGTGCATTTGGTCAATGCTAAGTCTTGTGGTGGCTGCTTTCAGGACAGTATCACTCTGTTGACTAGTGTAGGCCGCCTCTGTAGATGGTGCTGTCCCTGTGCCTAAAAATAAAGGGTATTAACTGATGTGGCACCTACAGTTGTTGCCAAAGAACCAGTTCCACCACATACACCATAACAAACTTATAGCTCAGAGGTATAGTACCTGGCAGTTGCCTAGGCTTTCTGATGTGTAACCATTATTGCGTTGCTTGCCCCTAGTTTGGCCCGCCATGTGCAAATCGACTGGTGGCATTGCTACATCTCACATAATGGTGTTTTGGTCAACTCCCCACTAGTCTGCTCACATGATCTTTTGCAACAACTGTGACAGGGTTACTGTTTTACTCAGTAATGCTAAAAATATGATGGCGCTACATGCGCCTCCCCTCACTAGCAGATCCAGTTTCAGATAATAGCTCAGGGTATTCTGCAAAGATTCGACATACATTTCCGAACTGATGATAGTGCACAGTAATTTTTTCTTAAGACTAGTCAGTTTAAACTGACTGTATTGGCACACTGGCTTTGTATATACAGATATTTTCGTGACCAATAACTTTTTTGAAAGTCCACTTACAAACTGACAGTAATGTTACTCAACTCTTCACCTCTGTTTACCATCCCCTAAGAACTGCTTAACAGTAAATTGGCTCAATAAATTCCGTGCAAAATTACAAGAAACAGAATACAACTGTTAACACCGAGTCACGCAAGCCCATGTAGCCTGCTCACATGACGTCGTGCAACAGCTGTGACAGCATCACCGTTTTACTCAGTTGTGCTAAAAATATTGATAGCGCTCGCTACACACCTCCCCTCACTAGTAGGCCAAGTGTGTGTTAAGTGGTTTACATTCTTCATTAACCATTACACAAAAAATCACCCAAGGGCATTATGTTATTAATCTCATCAGTCCATTGCAGTACAAGGAATGAATATGCAATGTTATTCGTTTAATATCTCAGTTATTGAAAAACATTTTCATACCGTTAATCACAACAAATGCCCATGTGAAACTATATAATACCAGCGCCAACAAAAGAGAAGAAAATAAAAATAGTATTGGAAAGTTTTTTCACGTCTTAACAAACTCTCTTAACACATTTTTCACTTAGTTGTATCTCGCACTCGACAAGCAGTCCTGTCTACTGGTAGTTAGTGTACTGGAGTGGGGAGGACGAGCGTTAAGCATCTGTTCTGCAGAAATATGCCCCTTCTGGGTTGCTGTGAGTTGGTTCAGGGAGAGGATGAGGTTGGGTTATATTTCATTATTGAGATAAGCGCTCAGAGTACCCCTAAGGGTTTATCTGGCCAGTACAGCAATGACTTGGATGTGAAATGTTGGCCCCTACAAGTCATCCCATTGATCAGCAACCCACTGCCCAACCATTCCACTATTCCTAATATCCCCACTCTTTTCGTAGTCGTCAGTGGCGACAGTTGTGGCAATAAATCTGGAGTGCATTGAAAATGGTCGCAGGCAGCCAACATGAACTATAGTCGTTCGAGTTGGCAATTGTAGCTTGATATTTACTGTTGGCATGTAATAAACTTATTCATCTTATCCTTTGAGGTATACGGACTTGCTAGCATCACTCATTTCCAATTGTATATTATGGCAACTTTCCCATGCGCTTCCGTACTTCTGCGTGATGCCACATGGCTTTGAAGATTGCCTCTGTACACGTTTTTCTACTTCCTTCAATGTCTTTGCAAAATCTCAAAATGGCTCTCCATTTCTCCCTATTTTTGGTTTGATTGCATCAAACAGTGAAGGCATCTTCCTCCCTTGCACTGCCTCATACAGAGAGAGCCTAGTGCTGTGCTGTGCACTTTGCGGTGATATGCTTTTACTACACATGGTAAGCATCCTAATCATTATGACGGCTGTTGACATAGTGACTTAAAATCCTACCATTAGAACCTTTACTTGTTCTGTTCTGCCATTAGATTTTTGGTGCATTGGGGTAGTCCTTAGTGTCTGAACCCGTAACAAGTGACATGACTGCTTCATGAAATCAGACATGAAGTTAGGACTTTGGTCCATGGTTACCACTTCAGGGAAATCAAATTTTAGCAACCAGTTATTCACCGTGGGCCAACGGCCTTGCCGCTGTGGTAGCACCGGTTCCCATCAGATCACCAAAGTTAAGTGCAGATGGTCTGGGCTAGCACTTGGATGAGTGACCAACCAGTCTGCCGAGCGCTGTTGGCAAGCAGGGTACACTCAGCTGTTATGAGATAAACTGAGGAGCTACTTGATTGAGAAGATCCGGTCTTGTAAACTGAAATAGGACTGGGGAATGGTGTGCTGACCACATGCCCCTCCATATCTGCATCCAGAGATGCCTGTGGGCTGAGGGTGATACAGTGGTCAGTCGGTACCATTGGGCCTTCATGGCCTGTTTTGGCGGAGTTTAGTTTTTAGTTATTCACCATGGTCTGTGCCACTGTAGTTGCTTCTTGGTTTGGAATGGCAACCATTGTTTCATATCAGTAGAAATGATCAATGATAGTCAGAATATAATAGTTTCCACTTGCATCTGTCTGAAGGTCCTAAAATATCCATTCTTATCACCTCAAAAAATTTGGTTGCCACCAGTAACCTCTGTAATCACTGTAATCAATCTTGCTCGCTGTGCATATGCTACACGATTCGTTATGTACTGGTCTGTCTTTTTTCCTTTTCTTCCACCAATAAAGGTTATCTCCCTTTGACCGGTGCCTTACAACCTCTGTGCCCAAGGATGAGGGCACAGAGGCAGTTGTGGCAATAAATCTGGAGTGCATAGAAAATGGTCGCAGGCAGCCAACATGAACTATAGTCGTCGAGTTGGCAATTGTAGCTTGATATTTACTGGTGGCATGTAATAAACCTCATCTTATCCTTTGAGGTATACGGACTTGTTAGCAACTGAGAGAAAATTTGGAATACATTTCACATAAATTTTCTCAGCATGTTATAGTCTTAGGTGGAGATTTCAATTTACCAGATATAGACTGGGACACTCAGATGTTTAGGACGGGTGGTAGGGACAGAGCATCGAGTGACATTATACTGAGTGCACTATCCGAAAATTACCTCGAGCAATTAAACAGAGAACCGACTCGTAGAGATAACATCTTGGACCTACTGATAACAAACAGACCCGAACTTTTCGACTCTTGTAAGTGTAGAACAGGGAATCAGTGATCATAAGGCCGTTGCAGCATCCCTGAATATGGAAGTTAATAGGAATATAAAAAAAGGGAGGAAGGTTTATCTTTTTAGCAAGAGTAATAGAAGGCAGATTTCAGACTACCTAACAGATCAAAACGAAAATTTCTGTTCCGACAGTGACAATGTTGAGTGTTTATGGAAAAAGTTCAAGGCGATCGTAAAATGAGTTTTAGACAGGTACGTGCCGAGTAAAACTGTGAGGGACGGCAAAAACCCACTGTGGTTCAACAACAAAGTCAGGAAACTACTGCGAAAGCAAAGAGAGCTCCACTCCAAGTTCAAACGCAGCCAGAACCTCTCAGGCAAACAGAAGCTAAACGATGTCAAAGTTAGCGTAAGGAGGGCTATGCGTGAAGCGTTCAGTGAATTCGAAAGTAAAATTCTATGTACCGGCTTGACAGAAAATCCTAGGAAGTTTTGGTCTTACGTTAAATCAGTAAGTGGCTCGAAACAGCATATCCAGACACTCCGGGACGACGATGGCATTGAAACAGAGGATGACACGCATAAAGCTGAAATACTAAACACCTTTTTCCAAAGCTGTTTCACAGAGGAAGACCGCACGGCAGCTCCTTCTCTAAATCCTCGTACAAACGAAAAAATGGCTGACATCGAAATAAGTGTCCAAGGAATAGAAAAGCAACTGGAATCACTCAACAGAGGAAAGTCCACTGGACCTGACGGGATACCAATTCGATTCTACACAGAGTACGCAAAAGAACTTGCCCCCCTTCTAACAGCCGTGTACCGAAAGTCTCTAGAGGAACGGAAGGTTCCAAATGATTGGAAAAGAGCACAGGTAGTCTAAGTCTTCAAGAAGGGTCGTCGAGCAGATGCGCAAAACTATAGACCTATATCTCTGACGTCGATCTGTTGTAGAATTTTAGAACATGTTTTTTGCTCGCGTATCATGTCGTTTTTGGAAACCCAGAATCTACTCTGTAGGAATCAACATGGATTCCGGAAACAGCGATCGTGTGAGACCCAACTCGCTTTATTTGTCCATGAGACCCAGAAAATATTAGATACAGGCTCCCAGGTAGATGCTATTTTCCTTGACTTCCGGAAGGCGTTCGATACAGTTCTGCACTGTCGCCTGATAAACAAAGTAAGAGCCTACGGAATATCAGACCAGCTGTGTGGCTGGATTGAAGAGTTTTTAGCAAACAGAACACAGCATGTTGTTATCAATGGAGGGACGTCTACAGACGTTAAGGTAACCTCTGGCGTGCCACAGGGGAGTGTTATGGGACCATTACGTTTCACAATAGATATGACCTAGTAGATAGTGTCGGAAGTTCCAAGCGGCTTTTCGCGGATGATGCTGTAGTATACAGAGAAGTTGCAGCATTAGAAAATTGTAGCGAAATGCAGGAAGATCTGCAGCGGATAGGCACTTGTTGCAGGAAGTGGCAACTGACCCTTAACATAGATAAATGTAATGTATTGCGAATACATGGAAAGAAGGATCTTTTATTGTATGATTATATGATAGCAGAACAAACACTGGTAGCAGTTACTTCTGTAAAATACTTGGGAGTATGCGTGCGGAACGATTTGAAGTGGAATGATCACATAAAATTAATTGTTGGTAAGGCGGGTACCAGGTTGAGATTCATTGGGAGAGTGCTTAGAAAATGTAGTCCATCAACAAAGGAGGTGGCTTACAAAACACTCGTTCGACCTATACTTGAGTATTGCTCGTCAGTGTGGGATCCGTACCAGATCGGGTTGACGGAGGAGGTAGAGAAGATCCAAAGAAGAGCGGCGCGTTTCGTCACAGGGTTATTTGGTAACCGTGATAGCGTTACGGAGATGTTTAATAAACTCAAGTGGCAGACTCTGCAAGAGAGGCGCTCTGCATCGCGGTGTAGCTTGCTCGCCAGGTTTCGAGAGGGTGCGTTTCTGGATGAGGTATCGAATATATTGCTTCCCCCTACTTATACCTCGCGAGGAGATCACGAATGTAAAATTAGAGAAATTAGAGCCCGCACGGAGGCTTTCAGACAGTCGTTCTTCCCGCGAACCATACGCGACTGGAACAGGAAAGGGAGGTAATGACAGTGGCACGTAAAGTGCCCTCCGCCACACACCGTTGGGTGGCTTGCGGAGTATAAATGTAGATGTAGAACCACTTCATGTGTGCTTGCTTCAGTATCTCTTCCTGTAGGTCAGCTATATGCAGTCCTAGCTTAACTGACCTACATAACAAATGACTTTGCACAGTGAACAGCTACTGCATAGTAAACAGTTTGCAGTACATGTCAGCAGCTTGCACTGTCTGCCACTTTGCAAGGCTGTGACGTAGTGCGTGCATTACCGTAACTTCCCTGCTCAGACCATCTGTATTCCCGTGCTTCTTGTTTGGCTTATGAATTACTGCAGAGTCAATCTCATTCAGTCTTAATGCCTACCTCATGGGTCAGCTTGAAGAATCCTGTAACCTCAACAACTATTTCAACACTGTCTGATCAGTTAGTATCTTGAATTTTTTTTACCATACAGGTAGCATACGAAATACATAACCCCATATTTCAAGCTCAATATCTCCTCGTTTGTGGAGTAATTTCTCTTGACTTGGTTTAAATGCCATTAGGTGTAAACCATGGGATGTTCCTCACCATATATAACTTGACTCAAAACACGCCCTAATGCCTTGTTGGAAGTGTCACATGATAGTACAAACTCCTTCTCATAATCTAGAAACATCAACACTGGATTTGGTGTCGAAGGCTCTTTCAGCCTCTCAAATTCAGCTTGACATTATATAGCCCACATGACTTTTACATCCTTCCTCAGTGATTACGTTAAGCAGCCAAAAACCCCTTCACAAAGGAGCATAAAAGCTCTTCACGAATTTTCTGTATTAATTGGCCAACCCCAAGAATGATTGCAGCTCCTTGCTTGCCTGAGAAGCCCGAATATTTCACACTGCCTGTATTAATCTGGGGTTCATCTTTAACCCCTTTCGACTAATTGAATGTCCCAAATAAATCACTTCTTTCAGGCAAAAATGACACTTTGCCGTACTTAACGTAAGATTCATGGAACATAATCCCCAGAAAATTTCCCTTAATTGCGGGATATATTCCGTCATATCCCTTGGAAACTCAAGTTATTCCATCGAAGTACATCACACATCGTCGAGGTTTCAAACCCATAAGTACTCGTTGCAACAATTGCTGAAATACGGCTAGTGCGTTTTTTAACCCAACTGCCATTTGTCTAGTCTGGTAATACCCTAAACGTCTACACCTATAGCACCAAATGTCAGTAGAAAAAATACTGCCCATTGTGCACCTCTGTCGCTGTATCTATTTCCTCCAGCTGCGTAACTATACTGAGAGCAGCACTCGGGTCTTTCAGTGTGCTTGCTCGAACCTCCTAGACATGTGGGTGCAGCACCCCCTTGGAAGGCGTCAGATACCCTATGCTCAGTTTCCTGCTGGATGTACGTTATATCCACTTAATCTCTTTCCGTCAGTTCGTAAGTATGCGCATTGATTTTCCTTATCCAGTCAATGAAACTTTCCACTGATTCATTGTGCTTCTGTTAGATTCCTCTCAACTGCTCATGAAAAAAAAATTGTGCTATTCTGTTTCTTATAGCGTTGGTGGAAACTTTAACTGCCCAAATGTTAGGGGATCTTCAAACCTTCATGATATTTAACTAATACTTTTGCTTACCCTGTCAATTGCAACTTAATCATTTGCAATAGCTGATCGTTTGTCCAAAATGAAATATTTGCTGCTGCTTCCGGAGCAGTCAGGAAAGACAATACATTCTCAGTTGGTTTGCCAGAAAACAGAGTAGTGTAATTAGTGGTGTATATATCTAACAGTGGAGTAGCCAAAGTGGATGATGCCCTACCCTCTTCTGTAGCAATCATTTACCTATGCTTCTCTGCCTTATCTGCTGTAAGTTGTGCTACATGATATATTAATGACTGGATTGGAAACACCATGCCCTGCGTCCTGGACTCCGTCAGTGTGGAATTTTTATCCACAATACACAACCAGGTACACAAGAAACTATTACAGTAGGACAAAATAATAGCTTGAACACTCACAATTATACGAGGGTTGGAACTTAAATATTGGAAACTATTTATTCACAACCTATACAAAACAGTTACATGTTTGCACCTGATACTGTCCTTCAAAGTAGTCACCAGCATTGTGTAGAACCCATTGCCAACGATGTGGAAGGCGTAGTGTACCGTTAGCAGAGCCTGCTCTGTTGATGGTGCGAATGGAGCGGTCTACTGCCTGTCGAATATCTGGAACAGATCTGAAGCGAACGCCACGAAGTGGTTCCTTCATCTTCGGAATCAAATCAAAGTCACAAGGACTTAAGTCGTATTACTCTTCGTTTTTGGAGTATCACCTGCGACCAGCTTTGCGAAAGAAGCGGCTACACTTTCTGCGCAACCCACCCATCATTTTGTACGACTGTGCGCGGGCGCATACAGCGCAAGCTGTAGCTGCTCTGTTCGGTCGATGGGACTGGAAAGTACTGTACCATCCACCATACTCCCCGGACTTTCGTCTTTGTGACTTTGATTTGATTCCGAAGATGAAGGAACCACTTCGTGGCATTCGCTTCAGAACTGTTTCAGAGATTCGACAGGCAGTAGATCGCTCCATTCGCACCATCAAGAGAATAGGCTCTGCTAACGGTATACTACGCCTTCCACATCGCTGGCAACGGGTTCTACACAACGCTGGTGACAAACAAGTAACCTTTCGTATCGGTTGTGAATAAATAGTTGTCACTATTTAAGTTCCAACCGTCGCAGAACACTATCTTACGCTTTCCATTTTATGCCTGATCTCAGTCACTTCAGTTCAGTATATTCCCTATCAATTTGGCCATAATGGTGGCACATGAAACACTCTTCTGATACTGAATCAGCATTGTAATCTAATAGGTTGCACTGTATGCACCTTACTGGCTGCAAATAGCGCTCCCTAGTGTTGACACAAAAGTGTGACAAATCACGTGATTCCTCTCGTTTTGCAAATGTTACTTTCAGGTTTCGATGATGGTCACACCTTGAACCCACATCCCCTTCGCATGGAAGTAGGAGATGTTTCTCCACTCAGTCCACTGTAACTCTTGGTGCTAACAGCTGTGGCTGAGATGAGATGCTGGATCTGGCTGCAGACGTCCATCTCGTTGGTGGCTGATGCTTCTGACACCAAAATGTTTGAACCCTGAGGTTGCTGATCTCTACATTGCCAAGGCTGAGTTGAGTTGGTAGGTTTTCAGGATGATGACCGATAGCTGCTTTTAGAAACATCATTATGAGTCATATATTTTATTGAACTACAACACTCTTAGCGATATTATGCAGTTGTGCGCTGTCAACAGCAAGTGCAGCAGCACTGATGCAAAAGACAGTCAGTCGACCGTTAGGACAGCAGTTGCTGGGCAGGAATGCTGACGTGCAGAGGGCACAGCAGGATGTGTGCTGTCTGGTCACGGCTCCGCAGCCCAAGGCAGGAGGCGCCAATAGCTGCAGAAAATCACCGCAATTCTTTCAGAGGAAGACGGCCCTCAGCAGTGATGCCTGTCCTTGTGAGCAGAGGCGTACAGTGTCATTGTACCCATCCAGGCATGATGGCTCAGTGGCTGCACTGCACTGCACTGCACTGGTCTCGAGCCGCTGCCTTTCGGGACAGAAGCCTGGCTGCTGCTGCAGTGAGCTCGAACACCTGGCTGCAGGGTGCTAAGTCCACAGCAGTGGACTTAGTGCCGGCAGTGGGCCTGTGGTTGGTGGAAGCCAAGTCTCGCAGTGACTGCTTGAAGAACATGTCACCCTGACAACCAGTGTAGACATCTCCTAACAGATGGTTCTGCCAGAATGCAATCCCTTTCGCTAAAAGTTATGGATATTTAGACTGGTGTGGTGCCTCCTTGTTTTGTGGAAGTATTGCTCCAGCTATGTACCCCAAAACAAGCCAGTAGCTCACAAATGTAATAACTGGCATGCTGATGCTGCAGTTACTGGCGGGGCACCCTGCACATACATACTTCCATAGCTTCTTGCAGCAGCTGTGGCAGCGTTGCTATTTTACTCAGCAGCACTGAAAAATAGTGTCAATGCTGCAGTGTTGTTAGTGTGCCTGGTAGGGTATATAAGGGGTGTGAACAACGTCAGATGTTGAGTGACTGCTTTCAAGGACTTCAGATACCATTTCCTTGTGTGAGGCAACGTGATTAATACCTGACAGAGACTGAAAGGAGCCTCATTATGGATCCCCATTTGGTCAACTTGTTGAATCATGGAATATCCAGATTTGTGGAGCATTGGGGTGTGACAGTGGGCTGATGTTGGACTGTATGGGAATGTGAGGATAGGCACCCTTGTCATCAAGGTTCCTGTCGACCACATCTGGACACAAGGGATAATGCGACCAAGGACATCGTAACTACACATCTGTGCTCGCTGCCTGAGAACAAGTGACAGACTCCCTGCAACATTTTGTGTCCCTGCAACATTTTGTGTCATACTGGACTATTTGTCGAAGACCGACATCAGCAGGACTAAGGAATTATCATCCTGTGCGTAGCTGTCGTTAACATCACAACAGAAACGCCTGGGTTTGGAGTTGTGCTGTGACGGGTTACATGGACTGCTGATGAATGGCGTCGCATTGTGTTCAGAAATAAATAGTTCTGCAGTAGGCCGGATGACCATCGTCGGCGAGTACGGTGGCAACCTTGGAGGAAGTCGCTTTCTTCCAATGTTTCAGTGAGGCACAGGGGTATTACTCTTTATGTAATGATATGGGGAGCCATGGCGTATGGCGTCAGATCACCGACAGTGATTGAAAGACCTCTAAAGCCACAACGTACATCTTTGATGTTGTGCGACCTCGTGTGTTACCTCTCATATGACAGTTTCATGATGATGCTATTTTCAATCAGGGCAGTGCTTACCCACACATGGCATGTGTGTCTACGAACTGTCTGTGTGGTGTTGAGATACTCCCATCCATGTGGCCAACAGGATCCTGAGATCTGTACCTGATAGAACGTGTGGACCAGTTTGGATATTCACTCCATTCCATTAGTGGTATTCAGGATATCAAGGACAAATAAAACGCCGGCCGTTGTGGCCAAGTGGTTCTAGGCGCTTCAGTCTGGGACCGCGCGACCGCTACGTCGCAGGTTCGAATCCTGCCTCGGGAATGGGTGTGTGTGATGTCCTTAGTTAGGTTTAAGTAGTTCTAAGTTCTAGGGGACATATTCACTACGAATATCTTCTACGTTGTCGTGATACACCTTTTGTGTGACTAAGAATAATAGTAATTGTCACAGAGTTTTGTTTTGGTCTGCCATCTAGTGACGATCTTTAAAGTAATATCGTGATACTGTTAAGTTACACGAGATCTCACCCAGTGTTCGTTGAAACTGAACCAACTAAAGTTGGTAAAGGAAGGCAGTGTACCGCGAGAAATTAGAGGTTAAAGAACACGTTAAATACTCGTATTTAGCAGGAAATCATTGCATGGAAATGTGGTTTATACTTCGTAACGCTTCACAGAACCAAAATTTAATCAGGGTACCAGTAAATTGTGACTGATAGCAGTTACTGAAAATGTACTTATAGCGCATGTCCACAAACGTATTGATTTTAAAATTCGTAACAAAAACACATGGCGATTGTTTCACACAGAATCATAGAGAGCACAAGTTTTGAGCACATTTCCCGTTTTACTGTGATAAAATATCTTCATAAATGTTTTTATAAAGATCAGAAGAACTAAATCCCTAACAACTGTTACTAAAGAGTGAACAAAAACTTTGTCTATCCTATTGCAGCAACCAATAAAAAATACACAACGAGGCCCCAGCATGAAAACAAGGGCACTCATAAGAACCGTCAGTGGATAGACTTGTAAGAAATCCGAAAACGGCCATGGTTTGATTCAAATAAACTTTTGTAAATCAAACTTGCGGCTGGGTGCTGTTTTAGTTATAGACCTTATAGTATTACAGCCACGGTTCCCAAATTATCAATTTTCGACAAAATAGCTTTTTGGTTGATTTTCTACTCTGATGTCACTTACCTTAACTTTAGTGAGTGGCTCTAAAATAGAGGAAAAGTATGCGAGTTTGGGAGACTCTCAACGCTTGTTGGCTATCGCTGAGGGCTTCAATGGCGACGGCAGCGGCAGAAGCAGCCGCCGCCGCCGCCACTGCGGTTGTGAGGCGGCGTCGCCGACGCGCTGGGTGGGCGCTCGTTGAGGGTGGTCCGGGCGCCTGGCGGACCGCAACCCGCAGCGCGAGCCTCCCAAGCCGGGCCCCCGGACGCGGCCAGGGCATTCACTGTCTGCCGGGCTTCTGCGGCGCGCCACCGGCTTATCAGGGCCGCTCCCAAACTCTGTCCCCTCATAGGGCTGCACCAAACAGCCACTCCTGTAGTCAGCCAACGTCATCCGTACACCGGAAGCGTGACGTGCCGGTACAGTCTCTCTCAAAGAGAACCTTACCTCTTTCGATTGTAATTGTTGTTTATTTTCCAATATTGGCCAGTTTTGCGTAGTATGCCATCGTAAGTGATAGCCGAAGTGCATGAGGACAAGCAAACAAGCTGTCCAGATACCACCATATGACCCGCATTTCTAACGACACCCTTTGTGTTGACACGAACGAGAACAACGCAGTGTGTTTTTGATATTAACTGTTTGATTGTAGCCGGTACTATGACAGTTGACTGGCACTGGAAAGTATTCTCGTTTCTGCTACTACTACAAACTATTTTTATACCCTGTTTGATGGTCTGGCCGTTGTTTGTTTTTATATGAATTGTGTCCGCATGATTACATGCCATATGCTGGTGGCTAGACAGCATGTCCTCGTGTACGCAAACAACCACTAGAAAATGAAACAATAGCTGAAACTGGCCAGTATTGAAAAATAAACAATAATTATACAGTCTAAGGTGGAAATGTAATCATTTCAGAAATTTTATGCGACTGTGATACCTGCAGGAAGGGAAGTAATCTATCAGAATCATTCCTCCCGCGCCCTTCTCCTGTTGTCTTCGCGGACATCGCGCGGGACTAAAGGTTGTCGGTACTATTCTTGATCAGTCCGCTTTTCTACCTTCGTGGTAATTAGGTGAAATTTATGTTACAGGAAATAATATATTCTTTAATGTCCATTAGAATGTGGGTTACGCGAAATCTTGAGAATAAGGATTCTTTGCCATACACAACTCCCTTCTTGCAGCGTTACCCACAGAAGTTCGTTAAACGTTTCTGTGACGCTCTTACGCTGCGTAATCAAACCGAAAAGAATCGCACAGCTCGTCCTTCACTCTGCAATCACTCGAGCCCCAGAACGGTTTTTTAAGCGACCTCTTTCGCGGATAAATTAAGCTCCCTGTAATTTAACCTAACATGTACCCTCCCAGGGCGACTTATGTGGTCGTTCTACTGTAAATCTAATGCTGATAGACAGACACCGTGTAGCTCGCTTTATTTATATCGACAGCCGATTTGGTCTTCGCTACAGGTCATCGAGCTAGTATCTAATTACTACAAAGCGCAGTTCTGACTCTTCGCTCTGCTGAACTTCACATTAATGAGATGTTGGATATTGGGAGCATCTGTAACAAAGATAAAAATTGGTAACCCAAATAACCGTTGCAGACGGTTTCTGCACTGTTGATGGCAAACTGGTAGAAACAGTATGTACCGTAAAATATCTGGGAGTAACTAATCAGAGCGACCTTAAATGGAATGACCACATAAAACATATAGTGGGAAAAGAAGATGCCAGGCGCAGATTAATAGGAAGAATCTTAAGGAAATATAACTCACCCACAAAGTAAGTGGCTTATAAGGCGCTTGTTGACCGATTCTTGAGTATTCTTCATATATCTGGAATCCCTAGTAGGTAGGACCGATAGAAGAGACAGAGAAGAGCCAATGAAGAGCGGCGCGTTTCGTCACGGTGTCGTTTAGCCGGTGCGTGAGCGTTACGGAGATGCTCAACAAACTTCATTGGCAGACGTTACAAGAAAGGCGTTGAGCATCACGGAGAGATTTACTATTGAAATTTGGGGAGAGCATTTTCCGGGAAGAGTCGTTCAACATATTTCCTCCGACATACGTCTCGCATAATGACCACGAGGAGAAAATTTGAGAAATTAGAGCCAATACAGAGGCTTACCGACAAACATTCTTCCCACGCGCTATTCGTGAGTGGAACAGGTTTGGAAGGCTCAGTTAGTGGTGCAGGAGGTACCCTCCACCACATACCATTAGGTGGCTTGCGGAATGTGATGTAGATGTTTTTATTCATGATATTAAAAGTGATCACTGTGCCCTCAGACGTAAGTCGAACGTTATCAGATTTTCTCAGTTATCCATGGACGTCATATTAACTTTGTGATGAGGGTCACCTGCAATCTTTGCTGATTATCTTCAGTTTTTAACTCAGTTTTCCTGTAGATTACTGCGTCATCTGCGTGCAGCATCAGAGGACTGAAGAGGTTGTCTGCCACGTATATTCAACAGTAACGGTCCTGTCACACTTCCAAGAGTTACATCGAATGCTACTTTTGCTTCGCCGGCCGGAGTGGCCGTGCGGTTCTAGGCGCTACAGTCTGGAGCCGAGCGACCGCTACGGTCGCAGGTTCGAATCCTGCCTCGGGCATGGATGTGTGTGATGTCCTTAGGTTAGTTAGTTCTAAGTTCTAGGCGACTGATGACCTCAGAAGTTAAGTCGCAAAGTGCTCAGAGCCATTTGAACCATTTTGAAGCTACTTTTGCTTCTGACGATATGTTTCCGTTAAGAACGGTATACTGCGATCTGCATTTTGCAAAGTTTTCAATACGATCACATAACTGTTCCAGTATTCCGTAAGTATTTATTGTGTGTGTGTGTGTGTGTGTCTGGTGTTGGTGCAAAACTGTTAGAAGCTTTCTGGAGGTCGAGAAACATAGCATCAATCTGGGCTCCTGTTTACAATTATTTGTAACCTCACCGAACACAGTATTAGTCATCCTCTTAGAAAAGGCAGTGGTCGCTTCTGAGCGCTGTAAACCGTGTAGAACGGGTATCAGGCGCTCACGTAATCCTCCACCGCTTACGTAAGTAATGGCAGGAAGTGGGTTATGTGGCAGTCAGTTGTATGGGATCAGCGCGGTAAGATTGGTGGACTACAAGATGTGACAAAATACCAGAAAGGAACCGTCATGTTCGTATGTGTTCATGTCCATAGCGTGAATGAAGTTGCCGCATTCGTTGGTGTATCAATAAACATTGTCCAGCGTGTCTACAAGGAGTGATGTACCACTCCCAGCCAGATAATAAGACGTAAAAAAAAGTGTCGTAAGAAGGTTCCTATCCACAGGGACCGCAGAAAAGTGACACTCCTTGTCAGTGCAAACGATTAAAAACACTACATGAATTACTGCTGTCAGTGAATGCACGCCTGTCTCAACCAGTTTCCGAGCTAACATTGCAAAGCGAACAGATTACAATGGGCATTTGGAGTAAAGAGACCTCGCAAACGATCTTTGCTCACAACGATACATTTTCCTTCTTGAATGGGCAAAACTGGACAGTAACTGGGAAGCATGTAATGTGGTCTTATGAGCTCGATGTCGCCTTTTGGCATATAGTGCTAGCCTTCAAGTTCATTGACGGCCGAGTTCGACGTGTAATTCATGGTGTGTGGAGTTTGTAGTTCAAACCAGAGATAGCTATGTGACGTTTTGGGGGTGTTTTTGGTACAATGACTGGGGTGTACTCACTCATTTTACCGTGGATGTGAATCAGGATGTGTGTTTCAACATCTTCGGTGATAGATTGTTGCCCTTTGTCTCTGCACCTTAATGATGAATATGCCGTGGAGACACTGTTATTCCAAGATAACAGCTGTTCTACAGGGAATGCTTACGTTCCTAGTTTGACGAATACTCTGACACACCATCGTACCTCGACCGGCCAGCTGCACGATCAGATCTTAATCTTCTAAAAAATTATGGGTCTATTTGGAACAATGGGCAAATGGTAGCAGTCTACATCCCCGCAGTTTGAAAGCTCTATGAGATGTAACCATCTGTGAGTGGCTTCAGCTGGGTATGTCGTACCTGAAGAAACCTGTGGACTCTCTTCCTTCCCGAATTGACACCGTTATCTAGCCTACAGGCAATGTTAACACAGTATTCACTGGGTGGTAACTAATTTTTTTTTTTTTTTTCCTGTGAGCTTATCTTGTGAATGAGTACAACGATCTTGGCTTCACACGAAAGGTGCTTTCGGAATTCATTTTGATTTCTGCAGAGAAGTCGTTTAGTGCCGAAATAAAGCTTCATACTCGCGTCGTTTCCATTTTGTTTGGCGAACCATTTGCTTCAGTGATGACATTTTACCCTTCTCGTCCAAGACGTCTCTCCAGCTGTACAGTGGTTGAGAAAGAGTTGTCCATGTACCACGAAACAAAGACCATCACCATATGACGCTTGATAAGCCATTGCTTCCGCAATATCACAAGACAGAGAAGACCGCCATGAGTGTGCTGTACTCAGTGATTCAGTATATATACTAGTTCCCTTCCTAGTTGCGTATAACACTCCTTGATGGGAGCGGTAACAAAAATGGCTCTGAGCACTATGGGACTTAACTGCTGTGGTCATCAGTCCCCTAGAACTTAGAACTAGTTAAACCTAACTAACCTAAGGACATCACAAACATCCATGCCCGAGGCAGGATTCGAACCTGCAACCGTAGCGGTCTTGCGGTTCCAGACTGCAGCGCCTTTAACCGCACGGCCACTTCGGCCGGCGCAGCGGTAACGCCTCTTGGCATGGACCCCATGACTGGAGAGGCATTCTTATCCATTAACAGCTGAACTGCCGTCCGTAACTCAGGTAGATTAGTAAGGTGCGAGCATCCCGATAGTTGACGTCCCAAGATGTAATCAACAGGGCTGCTGTCACGTGATCTGAAGAGTTACCCCCCCCCATGCCCGTGGAATGTTCCCAGACAATTCTGACGCAAATCGAGAGAGAGAGGATGATTTATTGTCTTGCTGAAGTTAAGGTCGCCTTCGAGGTGCCGTAGTCGAACAAACGGTATCATATCATCTAGCAGTAGGTTACTCTATCGTTCGCAGTGAGAGACGAAGACATACTTCTAAGAGGTCCCATTTCATACCGCGTAAACATTGTCCACACGAAAATATGTTCCTCACATCAGAGTTGAACCATAACGTATCTGTCTAGGGTTTTTGTTGCGTGCTTTGGATACCAAATTTCGTTGCTCCGTTCCTAAGCTAAACTCTGAGCTTCATGACGCGAGGTTCGCTTTAATACCCATGTGTTGAGGCACTTTGCCTGCACAGTAGCTAGATGGTGGTTTTTGGATTCTATAGAAATTATTTTCCTGAATTGAAGTGCGAATCCGCTATAGTTGACGGCGTCCCTTGTCAACAACATCTTATTGCCCACGGCAGTTGATTATGGCAGCAGCGATTTTCCCCGAATTAAGGATATTACGATGTACCCATGGTTCGTGGTAAGTCCATTGCCTTCATGACCTGGGCTGAGTCTTCGATAGATCGGCCACCTACAACCTGCCCATTCTTTGCGTCACTTTTATGCCTACGACTAGTGCAAGGCTGCCGACATCAGTGTTACGCGAGACACCAGGCTTGTCAGTTTGCTACGGCGACAGGAGCACACTCTCTCTGTCTCCGAACCAGCAGCTATCTCCATTTCAGGTACTCATGTGTGTGTATAACTCATATTTCATATTGGAGTACCCAGGATTCATCAAAGTCCCAGTAGGTCAGTAGTAGAGACGATCGTGTGCGGTGAACACCAATCTCCACTTGACAACAGCTCTAAGCTCCACCTTCTGTAGATTTCATTTTAGCCGAGATCATCGTGAACAATACTGATTGCAGCCACGAGCAATGAACTCTATGACAGCTTCTAAAACAACAGGCAATGTCCAGTACTCAGTTGCACATTACAGACCCGATGTTCCGCACCTACAGTCGCATACCTACTCTCTGTCTCATTCTGAAGTTAACAGTGGTCTTTTTTTATCCCTTTTCTAACGTCCCTTCTTTCATACAGGTTTAATAAATGACAGTAATAAGAATAAAAATAGTTTATGTTTTGAATTTTATGAAGATACATTATTAGACGTCTATCAACATAATTTTTAAGATTCTGATATACACTGAAGATTATAAAACTAGCAGACTGTTCAGGCGGAAGTTTCATTTTATTAGAATTCTAATGACGCACGTTGACCCCCCAAGGTAGATTCAGATTTTCGTGGACACCGAGTGAAGTGGCGCATTAGAAAAATTCCAGGATAGTTCCGTAGAATATAACATTACCGATGGAGTTTGTGCTACGGCTCTAACAACCTTTTCGATGGAACGTAAGTGTCGCTGGTTATTTGAATTCGTCCGTGAAACCAAAACCTCGTGCACTGCACTCAAATTGCATACCTGAGGAGCTATGACCATTCGTTCATCCTGACTAACGTGAAACACATATCCTCTATTGAGCAAATGTTCATAGCTGTTAAGGTACGCACTTTAGAGCCCACATTTATTGGACATTTTTTCTTGTTTTTGTACATCCTACCACCTCTGAAAGCTACCAACCGTACACTCTTCGCAACACAAGAACCGGTACATGTATTCAACTGTCAGAGGTGTCAGAACGGTTTTCGTTTATGACTTTCAACTCGTTCGTTTCCGGTACAGGGATCCTTACTTCAAACGTTATTTATCCTTATAAACTACCTGTTTTGGCAGACTGCCGTCATCGTATCTATCGTAAGGCAAAAAAGGAATAAACACAGGATACATATTTTGTCATATTACCAAACAGAAACTGTGATACCAGTAGACGGGGGAAAAGATAGAAAATATACATAACAAAACGCAAGGGGAAAATCAATATAGTGTGTCACGTTAAGAATAGTACTTAGTCGTACCATTTATAGATACATATTGACGATTTACGTACTCTCAAATGAAAAAGTAAATTATACTGTACATCTGCCAACAGGTAGCGTTCATACCAAGAGATAAGCGCGCTCTCCTGAAATAGAAATATGACAGGCTCAAAATTAAATAAAAACAATTGTCACTGTACAAATATTTTTTACGTTCGTGTTTCCATGCGTCAGTCACCAATATATAATTTATAGAACTGAATACAAATGTCATGAAAACTGTATCAACGTGAATTAAAATAAGGAATATACAATAAGTGACTGAATTTTGCGAGTAAAAATGTTCATAATGAAATAAGTATGCAACCTATAAGAATTACAAATTTCAAATAAGTTAAATGAACTTTCACTAATATACGACACAGGGTTTTACGTATAAGGAAGGCACGGACATAAAAGAAAAATATCGTTCATATCAAAATGAAATAAAAACCAGCACACAGAAGAAAATTGCATAATATGGCAAGTGATTGACAATTAACGTAAGAGAACTCGTAAAATGTGGATAAAAGTTAACAGGAAAACAAACACGTTATAGGCAGCACCAACATTACAGTTACTCAGGTAGGGAAGGATGCCTAAACTTGATGTGGAAACCAGGATGCCTAAACTTGATGTGGAAACCAAAAGACGGTAAGAAAAGGTTGGGAGGGGGGAGGCTATGATGGACCAGTTAGGCATCTTTTCAAGTTGTAAAAGATGTCGAACAAACAATTCCTGCTGAATTCAGTATATACCTTTAACACCCATTCTATCTTTTCTTGTGCGAAAATATCCCTAACCCGTACGAAGTATTAAGCATATTGCTCTTTGGTGCATTATGCAACATTTTAAGGTTCTTCACAATAAGGCCCGAGCTATACTTTACGGAATTCTGATAGTACTTGTACAAAGTCAGCACCATCCTCAGAAAAAGCGCTCTGGAGCCAGATGTGGGATCCCTCCACCCTTCCTGCGCTAGACGTGTTGGGGAAGGACTGCCGTTGCCATGTTCTTAATATTATGAAGTGTCAGGTGTACTTGCGTGCGGGTAAATATGTTTGGTGCTTGTGCAGTGCAGTTTAGTGTTGGATTCTAGTTGCTTGGATGGCAGAAATGAGACGAGGTGCGTGGACATACCCCACTTCGCTCAAAGCTTGTGAGCGTATTGTTCCCATCTGATGGCCGAATCAGCACCAATAGTATTACAAGTTCTCATTTCACGAGTCACTGCGGATAGTACCGAGCGAGGTGGCGCAGTGGTTAGCACACTGGACTCGCATTCGGGAGGACGAGGATTCAAACCCGCGTGCGACCAGCCTGATTTAGGTTATCCGTGATTTTCCTAAATCGCTTCAGGCAAGTGCCGGGGTGGTTCCTTTGAAAGGGCACGGCCCATTTTCTTCCCATCCTTCCCTTATCTGATGGAATCCCTCCCCCAAATCAACCAACCAGCCCGCACACACACACACACACACACACACACACACCGGCGTTAACCCAGTGCTAATGTGTCTTAGACGTCAGTTTCCACTCAGTATAGTTCCGCCCTATGCGGAAATGCGTGCGTTCGACGCCCACGTGATTTTTCGTTCGACTCGTCCCCCACTCTGTGACGGCTACTTAAGCTTTAATTCACCAACTTTACGAAACAATCACAGCGCCAGAGCGGACTCACATAGGAATATGTTATCTATACTGAAAGGCAGCAGTTGTATAGTATGTTTACTCTCCGACTTTACAAAATTATGCAGTTTTAACGAAAACTTTAATTGAGCATTGTTCTTGTTACTGAAGTTATCATTTAGAATTTGTTGAAGGAGCCAAGCTGAGTGGTTACTAGAAGAAACTTTCCGTAAACCCAAGTAAATAGTGCTTCCACATGCCTTAGTAAAATTTAATATTCAGATCAAGATGTAAACTGGTTAATATGTGTGTTAGCGCCGGTTTAGCCGACCGGTGTAGGGCGCTGCAGTCATGAACTGTGCGGCTGGTCCCGGCGGAGGTTCGAGTCCTCCCTCGGGTATGGGTGTGTGTGTTTGTCCTTAGGGTAATTTAGGTTAAGTAGTGTGTAAGCTTAGGGTTCAAATGGTTCTGAGCACTATGGGACTCAACTGCTGTGGTCATAAGTCCCCTAGAACTGAGAACTACTTAAACCTAACTAACCTAAGGACATCACACACATCCATGCCCGAGGCAGGATTCGAACCTGCGACCGTAGCGGTCGCGCGGTTCCAGACTGTAGCGCCCAGAACCGCTCGGCCACTCCGGCCGGCTGTAAGCTTAGGGACTGATGACCTTAGCAGTTAAGTCCCATAAGATTTCACACACACAAAAGTAAATCTGTCATCAACTAGGATGTTGTTTTGAACACGGCAATGATTTACTAAATATGATGCTATTAGAGATGGCATGCCTGGGCTTCCTCCGACCTGTGAAGTCCAGCCCGTTATTTGGGTCACACAGTTTAACATGGATTACAAACTACGATGCGACTAGGTATTGTTTACATTAATAAATCATTTCCACTGGTGAAGAGAGTCCAAGTGACAGAAATAAATCCTAGGACCGCATGGTTATCGAACCCCAGTCGTTTATGAGTAGCTAGAATATTAAGGCATTACCCTCCTTGTTGAGCTACATCTTCGTGTTCAAGGAGTTTTATCGCAGACCAAACAATACTATCGATATGTTAATTCGTCCTTGTTAGGAATTATTGATAACTTGGATAGTGAGATATTTCAGTAGCATTACGGCTGTTTTCACAGGCTACAGATAGTTGTACTATGATGTACTTTATCAGCACTATAGTTAAAGGCGCCTTTGGCAAAAGTTGGTACGGGATGTTTGGGCCATGGAGATGTTGAAATGGCGCTCTGTAGATGCCTGTATCTGTAATGAAAGAAAATACAAATTTTTCACCAGAATGGACGATATGTAACAGCGAAAGATAAAAATGATGTGGCAAACATGTACTGCTGAGAATGCATAAAACTGCAACCAGTGACCTTTTTAAAATAGTTATTTATTTCATGAACCGGTTTTCGAACCATTTCCAAGCTCATCTTCAGATGGTGTACAGGAAGTTGCATAACTATTTCAAAGCATAAGCTGGGTACTGGCTCTGTGACAGAAAGTCGAAACATGCTTTATTGCATCGCCATGAGTATTGTTTACATGCTGATTTGGATCCAAAATTTAGTTTTACACTTGCTGTGACAGTAATGGCGGCTCTTGTTATTAATATACATCAGTCTGCTTCCATTGTGATGGCCAGTTGGTACATACTCACTTTTACAGAATGTGTATCCATATACACTGTGATAACGAAACTTTGCCAGCATCCACCATATGCCATACAACTGTCACTTGTTACAAAGATACGACGTAGACCTTTGCTAAGAGATATTATTTTTTTTTGTTTGCATGTATTAAAGTCGATGAATGGGAATAATTTATTCAAAACCGGCGTTAACATGAAAACCCAACTAATATCTCTGCGCATAGTAGGCCCACGTCATCTTTGTGTGAAGATATTTGTAACAAGTGACAGTTATGTAGCACATGCTGGGTGCTTGCAAAGTTTCGTCGTCACAGGGTATATGCATACACATTCTGTAAAAGTGAGTGTGTTACCACCTGGCCATCACAAAGGAAGGAGACAGATGAATATCAACAACAAAAGCCGCCCATACTGTCGCAGTAACTACAAAAATAAATTTTGGATCCAAGTTGGCATATAAACAATACTCATGACAATGCATTAAAGCATGTTCCATCTAGAATGAGATTTTCACTCTACAGTGGAGTGTGCGCTGATATGGAACTTCCTGGCAGATTAAAACTGTGTGCCAGACCGAGACTCGAACTCGAGACCTTTGCCTTTAGCGGACAAGTGCTCTACCATCAGAGCTACCCACGCACGACTCACGCCCCGTCCTCACCGCTTTACTTCCGCCAGTACCTCGTCTCCTAGTCGTGAGTCGTGCTTGGGTAGCTCTGATGGTAGAGCACTTGGCCGCGAGAGGCAAAGGTCCCGAGTTCGAGTCTCGATCCAGCACACAGTTTTAATCTGCCAGGAAGATTCATATCAGCGCACACTCCGCTGCAGAGTGAAAATCTCATTCTGGAAACATCCCCCAGGCTGTGGCTTAGCCATATCTCCGCAGTATCCTTTCTTTCAGGAGTGCTAGTCCTGCAAGGTTCGCAGGAGAGCTTCTGTAAAGTTTGGAAAGTAGGAGACGAGGTACTGGCGGAAGTAGAGCTCTGAGGACAGGGCGTGAGTCGTGCTTGGGTAGCGCTGATGGTAGAGCACTTTCCCACGAAAGGCAAAGGTCCCTAGTTCGAGTCTCGGTCCGATACACAGTTTTAATCTGCCAGGAATTTTCATGTTCCATCTTCTTGTCACAGAACCAGCAACCAGTATTATGCTTTGATGTAGCTATGTAACTTCCTGTACATCATTTGAAGATGAGCCTGAAAAAGTTTTAAAACCAGTTCATGGAATAAATAACTATTTCAAAAAAGTGACTAGTTGTAGTTTATGTATCTGCATTGAATGAACAATCACGGGTTATAACATCCGTAATGGATAAGCTTAATGTACAGCTGTGGCAAAACGTATAATCAGATTAATAATAAACACTCTGTGAAAAGTTTGCGTTTAGGTACTTTTACACATGGGCCTCCGAATCCTGACGGGCAGTTAGTATATATAATAACCCTCCGCCGTATACTGGACCGCGACTTGTGGACAGTATACCCGTATGAAAAACAACTGAATTACAGGTAGTTGGTGTGGTGAAGAGAGAGGCAGCAGTGGTCGCCATGACGAATGTGACAATTCAGTCTGTTTCGTGACTGAGAGGTCTTCAGACAGTTCTGACCGTCGGATAATAGTCTAGCGCATGTGCAGAAGGCGCGTTCCATGGTAGTTCTCGGGTACCCGGCTCGCGTTTTTCGGGGAGTGCAGGCACTGGTCTGTCACGTGCCTCCGTGTCAATGGGTTACTCTAGGATTTCCTGCATCATGTGCTTGGCAAATATTGGTAGTTCGGATGCAGTTTCTCTATACTGCTTCCCTACGGGCTTACAACTCGGACAGATTTTGGGGTCCTTCAGGCGAACGTAGACGAAGTATCCTCGACAGTTGGTGGATCTTGCCAACCCGTTGGCAGCCTGGAGGGTCCATCCCGCGCAAGGAAGTATTTAACCGGGCCATGATGTGGAGGTGATGTGGGAAACTGGTTAGTGGAGGACGTTTTTGACAGTTTCACATGGTTGTGTGAACGTTCTCCGCTCAAATGTGGAGAGACTATGTAGAACACCTGAAAAATTAGAACCACCATCTTAGCCGGCCGAAGTAGCCGAGCGGTTCTGGGCGCTACAGTCTGGAACCGCGCGACCGCTACGGTCGCGGGTTCGAATCCTGCCTCGGGCATGGATGTGTAGTTAGGTTTAAGTAGTTCTAAGTTCTAGGGGACTGATGACCTTAGAAGTTAAGTCCCATAGTGCTCAGAGCCATTTGAACCATTTTTTGAACCACCATCTTAATTTTGTACATTTTTTATTAATTCACTCTCGATGCTCAGTTCGGAAGGTTGCTGTTAGACAAACTACGTAACTACCACACACTGTCTTCTTCACCCATTTCTCAATGCCTACGTCCCCCAGTATCGCACACCAAGTACACATCATCTCGTCATTCTGGAGACAGTTATCTCTTATCTCTACCCGCCCATGAAACGAAAATGGTTTCAAACTACTACGCTGCTACTATCCGCCCACCCGAACTTAGTGTCCATCGCTCCATCCACAGGTCGATACGCTACTTCACTGTGTCTTCCTCTCCTAACTCCTCTGTCACGTCTTTAGCTGCCACGACCATATGTTAAGTTATAACTAATCTATTAATTATCTCTCTAATTTTTACTCTTCACAAACAAGTATAAAAAGATTTTTTCTGCTTTTGGTATTACTGGTTATGTACGTTACATCGTCATTATTTTTAAATTTTAGATTACGTACTAGGAATAAGACGTCTTGCTACGTATTGTAATCACGAACAAACAGGTTAAGTATGAAAAACAATGTGTTACGTATAAGAGATGCTCTTTATTTGGGCAGGATGAATGAATGAATCGGTGAATGGAGCAACTCCTAATGACGTACCTGCGTCTAATACAATTGCTTATAAGTTTCGAAACTCGGTTAATAAAAATAGATAAAAGTTAAGATTGCATTGATTGACTGTTACATTGCGTCTTGCTAGAATATTTCGTACATTATGAATGAAAACAAACAATACTGGTGTAATATTGTAGTATATTACACCAGTGCTGTGTTTTTATTCATGATGTGCAAAAGTTGAGATGTTGGTGTTAATGCTTCAGGTGTTCTTCACACTTGAGCAGAACGCAGAAAGGCGTTCATACAACCATATGAAACGGCCACAAAAACTATTGTTAGGGATGTCATTCAACTCGCGCTCCATATTGGCTTGAATGTCGATTAAATCGTGAAAGCGTTGACTCTTCAAGTGAATTTATGTACTTTATCGTTTTGTGGTAGGTTCGTGTAAGTCTCATCACACGGATGAATTTTTCAAGTAAAGAATTGTGCGCGTCTTTCATATTAGTCGAGTCGTGACTGGCGTCTACGCGGGACCCAAAGTGTGCAGGACAAACTTGGACCGTAGTTTTCTTTTCTTCGAAAGATTCTGGTTAATGTCTTGACTACTTCATGTAGTGACTTTGCTCCATTCTGATTATGAGACAACAACTTTACACATAAGCTCTCACGTCCAGTACTTAACACTGCCTGCTCGCAAGTGACTGGTCGTGTGCATATCTGTTGTTTCCAGCTGTTAGTTCAAGCTGCCACCGTAGTTACGTCGCTTTGCATGCCAGGAATAAAATCACTGTCGGCACTTTTTGAACAAACGGTGTATGTTAACGTGCAGCCACCGAACCCAATGCCTGAGAGTGGGAGGCTCCTGCTGTGCCTAGAGGAATTTCTGCATGCAGTGCGTTCAACAGATGGTGCTAAATGGAAGCGGGGAAACTTTAGAACGCTGTTCGTCAAATATTCAGAATTGGGGGTTCAGGGGAATAATTCGAATTCATTGTCGTGTTCTTGCGAGCAGCATGGGATATTCATGACAGTTCGACTTTTTTTTGTGAAATATGCTTTCTGTCTCGGAATGACAGTCAGCATCGATAGTAGAACGTGATTTAAAGCGGTGGATTCGTTCCATATAGAGAAATGTCCCTTTCGCAGGTATGCATTCTCTCTGGAAACGGAAAGATGTTTACCAGACTGTAGTACTGTTGCTGAGTCATTGACTTCTGCCAGCAGCAATTGCAGGTTGTTCTCTGCAAAATGTTTGCAGTGGCGGTATGTACGAAGCTGCAGATTATCCTCCATTTCGCCGGCCGGTGTGGTCGAGCGGTTCTAGGCGCTTCAGTCTGGAACCGCGCGACCGCTACGGTCGCAGGTTCGAATCCTGTCTCGGGCATGGATGTGTGTGATGTCCTGAGGTTAGTTAGGTTTAAGTAGTTCTAAGTTCTAGGCGACTGATGACCTCAGATGTTAAGTCCCATAGTTCTCAGAACCATTTTAACCATATCCTCCATTTCATGTTGTGAACAGGATTGTGAAAAAATTTGGAAGTTAATTTTTACGAGAATTCGCGAGCTCCTTTCCTTTTGTCACTGAGATTGTGTGACCATGCAAATGAACGAATATATCTAGAAGTGCAAAAATACAGCAATTGTTCGTTTACATACGAATAATACGGTCGGTAGAAATTGAAGGTTACACAGTGCAGATGTTTTCAAGCAGTTTTTTTCCCTCCATAAAGAGCAAAGGAACACCTTTGCCGTATAGTAGAGATACCATGTTCTGAAGTAGTGTTATTCGTACGTCATTAACGAAGTTCATTCAGAAGTGCAAGTCTCTGCGCAAGAAATGGTAGTGAAATGCGGAGATTGGCTGTTGATCCTCAACATAAACAAATGTGACGTAGTGCTAATAAACATGTGGAGAGACCAGTTATTGTGTGACTACACAATTTCTGAAAAGTCGCTGGAAGCGGTCGCATCTGTTAAATGTTTGGGTGTATGTGTAAAGAGATGTTTAAAGTGGAATGACCACATAAAACAAATCTTAGGAAAGGCACATGTCAGATTCCTTGGAACAATTTTCAGAGTGTACTCCACCGACAAGGATACACTGTTAACAGAGAACACACCTTTGTAGAACGGTGAGAATAAGCCAGTTTATGGGAAGGACGCGAGAATATGCTGTGGCTTCGGAGCTGGTCGCTGTGGCGCAGGAATGCGCGCAGCCCACGGCGCGCGCGTGTTGTCGGTGCTGGTGCGGCGCGGCGCTGCGCTGTGATGTTGGCAGGCGTGCTGCGGGCTATAGCGGAAGTCGAACATTCCAGCAACAGGCTCCCGCCGGAATGCGGCGCCGCCACCGCCACCGCCTGCCACTGGCATTCGTTCCTTCCTCACCGGCCTCAAGCTTGCGAAACTCTTTATCCCCCCAAAGCGTACGCCTTACATCTCTAGCCCTCTATCGAAACTAGCCTGCTTAGAAGAGCTTGAAGACTGAGTAAGAACTAGAACCACTTAATTCATCCATGCCTGATGATCACAATGAGTTGAAATATGAAATGAAACGATCACATTGATCAATGCTATCTTGTCGAAAACTAACATCATGGCACGTCGTTCTTTACGGAACGAAATCGACAGATGTAAACGTAATTAAGGAAGTACCGCAAGTGAGAGTATACCCGTACACGACCTGATCACATGTATCCAGACACCTGTTGGTGGACATTGGTAAGGGGTGTGATCATCCTTCGCCTTTCTGGCGGCTTGAACTCTGCTGGGGGTACTGTAGTGAGGTGCCTGAAAGTTTGTGAAGGAACGGCAGCCCATTGTTTCTCAAGAGCCGAAACCAGAGAAGGTAGGGATGTGTGGTTGGTCTGGAGTAAAGTCAACGTTCTAACTCATCCAAAGGTGCTCTGTGCAGGTCAGTTCATTTCAGGAATGTTACTGTCCACAAACCATTGCCTCACTACATGACAGAGTGCATTGTCAATTGCACTATGCTGTAAAACCCAAATTCTTCGATCGGATTGCCACAGAGTATAGCGTGATACATAACATCAGATCCTTCTTTCCAGTTATCCACTGTCCAGTGGCGTCGCCGTTTACTCCACCACAAGTGTGGCTTAGCATTAACTGAAGAAATGTGTGGCTTATGAGGAGATGCTAGACCATTTGTACTCCATTCTTTTTAATTCTCTGCGCACAGACATTCGGCTAGCTGGTTTGCTGGTAGATTTTTGGAACGCAGGAGTAATTCCTCCTGCTGATTTCAAGCGATTTTTAGAAACCACCCTGTCCAGTACTCGACGGTCCCCGTCTGTCAGGACATGAGGTCTGCCTGATCGTGATTTGGCGTTTCGACGTCGAAGGGTTGAAATGTCCTTGATGGATTTAATACTCTGGTGACATCCAATGACTAGTCCACGTTCGAAGTAACTGATCTCTCCATATCGACCGATTCTCTTACTGCTTCTCTACAAAAAACTCGGTAATCTCCTCCTCATTTAATACTAGTTGGTCCACCTCTCTTGACATATAGTGTTCAGGTCAGCATTACCTAGGTGTGTCCGGGTACTTTTTGATCAGGTAATGTACACTGCGATACAAAAACAAAACAAAGTAAGTACCCACAATATATTTCCAGATGTCAGTGTAACTTGGTACACCTTCACACTCTCGACGGGTGAGTAAATGAGTAGAGTTCCAATTTTCTCTGACAGGTTGGACGGTCACCAGAGTGCATTAGCGTTGTTCATGTTAGGTTGGTTGGTTGGTTTGGGGAAGGAGACCAGACAGCGTGGTCATCGGTCTCATCGGATTAGGGAAGGATTGGGAAGGAAGTCGGCCGTGCCCTTTCAGAGGAACCATCCCGGCATTTGCCTGGAGTGATTTAGGGAAATCACGGAAAACCTAAATCAGGATGGCCGGACGCGGGATTGAACCGTCGTCCTCCCGAATGCGAGTCCAGTGTCTAACCACTGCGCCACCCCGCTCGGTGTTCATGTTAGGTCCCATAGGATGTATAGGGGGCGTGAGCAGCATCAGATGCGGAGTTAACACTGTCAAAGTAATGGAGATACCGCGTGCTCGTATGAGACAACGTTATCAGCACCTAAAAGAATTTAAAAGGGTACTCATTATTGGTCAACATTTGGCCTGCTGCTCTAATCGTGCAGTAACTAGAATTGTGGAGCATTCGGATGTGACAGTGGGCTTACGTCGTACTGCTTGGCAACGTGATGGCTGCTGTAATCGCCAGACCATGTGGCCGAGCGGTTCTAGGCACTTCAGTCTGGAACCGCGCGACCGCTACGGTTGCAGGTTCGAATCCTGCCTCGGGCATGGATGTGTGTGATGTCCGTAGTTTAGTTAGGTTTAATTAGTTCTAAGTTCTAGGGGACTGATGCCCTCAGATATTAAGTCCCATAGTGCTCAGAGCCATTTGAACCATATTTTTGCTGTAATCGTCTCCAAGGTTCCAGTCGACTTTGTGTCACCATTAGAAGGGAGGATCGCGGTATTGTGCATCAATACATCGTAACACCTTTTCACTGGCTGCTGACATCCGAGAACAAGTAACGGATATTCTGCAACTTTCTGTGTCACCCTGCGACACTGGTCGGAAACTAACAGCCGAACTAGGGAATTACCGTCCCATGCGTTGGCTGCTGTTAACGCCACAACACAAACTGCTGCGTTTTGAGTGGTGCCTTGACCGTTAAGCGTAGGCTGCTACTGAATGGCGTCACAATGTGCCTATTGGTGGTAGGAAATTGGGGTAAAAAGTTTTAGGTGTAGCTCAGACCAGCGGCCATTTGTATAGACCTTCGAACATCTTGTTGCAACTATGTTACAGTATATTAAGCAAGGTTCGAATGACGTATCGTAACTGGCGCTGAGCCAAATTGTGCGAATCGATTAGTTCGTTTTTCAAAAAATATTTTTAATTTGGCCGAAATAAATGCTCACCTAATGACACCATTTGTAAGTGCATCGCCCGCATCTCGTGGTCGTGCGGTAGCGTTCTCGCTTCCCACACCCGGGTTCCCGGGTTCGATTCCCGGCGGGGTCAGGGATTTTCTCTGCCTCGTGATGGCTGGGTGTTGTGTGCTGTCCTTAGGTTAGTTAGGTTTAAGTAGTTCTAAGTTCTAGGGGACTTATGACCACAGCAGTTGAGTCCCATAGTGCTCAGAGCCATTTTTTTGTAAGTGCATCTTTCGGATTTTAGGTGCAAAAACAGTCACTCTAAATAACTCCGAATTAGTGCGAGACTGCTGTTCCAAATTTGATCCACTTGTGCATCGGACCTTGGTCTAAGATAATTTTTAACCGTTTAAAAAAAACTTTCTTCTTTTGGGTTTTGCGTGAAAAAAAAACGCGTTTTTCAAATGTTCAGATGTGTGTGAATACTTAAGGGACCAAACTGCTGAGGTCATCTGTCCCTAGACTTAGACTCTACTTAAGCTAACTTAAAATAACTCATGCTAAGAACAACACAGACACCCATGACCGAGGGAGGACTCGAACCTCCGGCGGGAGGGGCCGCGCAATCCGTGACATGGCGCCTCAAACTGCGGCACACGTTTTCCTGAGAGATGTTTAATCACGTCATCTGTATGCTTTAAACTTTTACAAATCCGTTCAAACTTTGCACGAAGGTAGGGGAATGGACAAAGTCAAAATGAAATTTTTCTATCGAATAATTTCATCCGTTTCAAGATACGACGGTTTAAAGTCGAACAAAATGTAGCGCGTATAATTAGTTGTATGTAGTTGAATGTGTGGAAGCTGTTTAGAGTGAATTAAATAAAAAAAGCGTTCTTACGATAAAATTGAAAACTCGCTTTCAAAAATTTGGCTTTATTCGAATGTTACGTGCAGAAAACGCGTATTTTGTGAGTTCTTTTACGCGCGCCACGTCTGTGTTTAAACTTGTGTGAATCGGTTAAAATTTTGTAAGAAGGTAGACAAATACCTTTAATTAATGATCGTCCTGTTGTTTTGTGAAAGCTTTATACATTGCCACAATTTAAGCAACATGGTTCGAAAGGCAATTAAAAAAAAAAAACCTAACTGGATCAGTCACCGCGCGAGTCAGCGAAGATCTGCGTCGGTTGCCAAGCTGTTCCGGTCTAATGTCAAAATTATGGTAAAGTGAAAGTTGAGAACCAGAATGAAAAGTTCTCGTGTCAAAGCACAAAAAAAGACGTATATATGTCAGGGAAGAGTTAGGGATGTAAAAGAAGAGAACTAGCTTTTCGACTTATCTGGCAACTTCAAATATATTTAAATCAAAACCTCTCGACATATTCGCGCATTTTTACGAGTTAACCCTACTTCCCCAGCGCATTGATATCTTAGCTGCAAGGTGTTGGCACGCCTGCATCTTGCAGTTTATAGACTAAGGTCCCTGATCCTGTTCGCAAAATTCAGATGATTCACTATCCCTAATAAGCAGTATATAATATATGGCTGAAGAGGATACGTATAATAGCAAAAATGTATTTCTGAAGCGGATAAAATTTCTGGTGATGGACTAAAAGCACGAATATGTCAACATGTTTTGATTTAAATATCTTTGAGGCTGCCAGATATGTCGAAAAGGTAGTAACATTCTTTTTCATCCCTAACTCTGCCCAGGATATATTCGCCTTTTTTGTGCTATGACAAAGCATTTTTCATTCTGATAGAAGAGACAGGCAGAACTAAACGAAGAGCGTCACGTTTCGTCACGCGTTCTATTAGTCGGCGCGATTGCAATAAGGAAGATGCTCAACAAACTCCATTGGCTGACGTTACAGGAGAGACGTTGGACCTTAGAGTGAAATTTTGAGGGCGCGTATTCTAAGAGGTGTCGGGCAGCATAGTACTTGCTCGTGCATACGTCTCATGTAACGACCATGACGAGATAATTAGATAACTTATGACTCGGAAGGAGGTTTATCAGCAGCCGTTGTTCCCAAGTGACATGTACCCTCTACCACTCACCAGAACGTGGCTTACAGAGTATAGATATATATGTAGACACCTTAGCGTTATGAAATTACAGATGATTTCTTCCTGAAATGAAAATAAAAATCAGTCAATGATAATTTTTGTACTTGGTGAATACAGAGCTGTTACCGGTTTAATTCCGGCAGATCCACTTTCAGAAGATGTACACTTTTACTTCAGGTGTCTTGTATTGCGTCGACAGTGCGATATCATCAGTTTCCTTTCGTGTTCTACATTACTTGAAGGGGTGGTTTTGTTGAAAATCCTTAACCACTTCTGAACAATTAGTTTCCAGATTTGTGGACGGAACGATAAACGATAACCTCTACCTTTCACTCCACTTCTGGAAAATCACGCTACGAAGCACACTATTGAACACATCGACAGCCTGGGCACTTGGATTAATTCAGGTGTCTTGTATTGCGTTGACAGTGCAATAATCATCAGTTTCATTTCGTGTTCTACATTACTTGAAGGGATGGTTTTGTTGAAAATCCTTAACCATTTCTGAACAATTAGTTTCCAGATTTGTGGATGGAACTATAAACAATAACCTCTACCTTTCACTCCACTTCTGGAAAATCACGCTACGAAGCACACTATTGAACACATCGACAACCTGGGCACTTGGAAACATTGTTATTTGCAACACAGTCCATCACGTGTCAGTATTTTGATGTCACTAGTTGTTCAGAAACATTGTATCACAGACTGTATCTTTTCACGACATGCCTTGATTCTGCATAATCATTTCAACCATTTGTGCAGACAGATGTAGAGTATAATGTATAACTTTACGACTATGTTGTTCTCGGAATGTTTACTGATAGAACAAGAACGAACCGGCGGTATTGTCTAACACACATTAAAAAAGTTCTCAATAATAATTGATAAATTAAATACTTATAAACAAATACGTATAAATTTGAAAATGATCATTTAAAAGATGAAACGAATAATAGTTTTCGCTACGAGAAACGTTTTGAAAATTTTCTTCTCATAGATGATACGATACATAAATATACCTAAATATGAGTGCAAGACGAAAACGTAAACAAGTATTAAACAAGTTATCACAAAGTCCCTAGTAACGGACGTACTGACCTACAAATCTTTCAACACTGTACGCTAACCAGTCAACATTATTGTGACGCTGTTCTTCTTCCCCATGTACGTTTTCTCAGGGGTGCATTCATTTTTATGGAAGACAGTGCGCGACGGCATTGAACAGCGCAGGTAGAGTAGCTCTTGGAACGAGTGGAATTTTCGGCGAACGGACTGGCCTGCCCGGTCCCCCGACTTAAATCCCAACTATCATATGTGGGACGAGGTGGGGAGGGATATAGCAGCACGTCCGCATGCACCAACGACAATCCAGCAGTCGTGAACCGAGCTGGTGGAGGAAGGGAACGCCTTACCACAAGAACTCATTACGAACCTTGTAGTTTTCCTAATTCGGAACTCCTTCAGTTTTTGAAAGAGAAGTATTAAGGCTCCTTTCAGGTACGGGTGTTACATTCTTACTTGTATTTTATAATTTCCAGAGAGAAATTCAGGCCGCGCGGGATTAGCCGAGCGGTGTAAGGCGCTGCAGTTATGGACTGTGCGGCTGGTCCCGGCGGAGGTTCGAGTCCTCCCTCGGGCATGGGTGTGTGTTTGTTTATACTTAGGATGATTTAGGTTAAGTAGTGTGTAAGCTTAGGGACTGATGACCTTAGCAGTTAAGTCCCATAAGATTTCACACACATTTTTTTTAGAGAAATTCAGTTTATCGGAATAAAGCGTAGTCCACACTATCATAATATCGTAGCACCTCTTCAGCATACTCATCATGTCCATTAGACGTTATAAATACGAGAGTGAGTCAAATGAAAATCTGTAATAACAAATCGAAATTTCGCGCCGTTATCCTGTAAGTTGGTAAGCGTGCTACAAACAGCGTGCAGAATGGCCTGTAGGTGGCAGCATAGTGCAGATGCACACATACCGTCGCAGTATCAGTATAAAGATGGTCGCCCCAGTTGTGACTTGCACCAGGGGAGAACAGCGTTCTGTTATTCAGTTTTTGCGTAGTGAAGGTGTGAAACCGATTGAAATTCGTCGACGAATGAAGGAAGGTTCAGTACGGTGATGCATGTTTGTCACAGCAGCAACTCTACGAATGGAGTAGGAAGTTCGCAAATGGTGCGACTTTAGTGGAAGATGCTCCTCGTCCAGGTCAGGCACAACGAGTTGTGACTCCACAGAACATTGCAGCAGTTGAAGCCATAGTGAAGGAGACCGCCAGTAACACTGAATGACACTGCAGCATGTTTACAGATTAGTCATGGGTCAGCACACCACATTGTGCATGATGTGCTACAGTTTCCCAAAGTGTCTGCAAGATGGGTGCCACGGCAGCTGGCTCCTGAAATGAGAGAACGACGTGTCGATGCTAATGAAGGGAACTTCTTCGGCGCTTTGAACGAGAAGGTGATGGCTTCCTGGCAAGAATCGTTACTGGGGACGAAACTTCCACCAACCGGAAACGAAGAGAGCAAGGAATGGCGCCATTCTTCATCACCAAAACCAAAGAAGTTTCGAACAGAACCATCAGGCGTCATTTTGGAGCATTACATGCCTAGAGGGACCACTGCCACCAGTGCATCATACACAGATCTCCTAAAAAAATCATCTGCGGCCTGCAATCAAGTTAGAGCGACGTGGATTGCTGTCAGCAGGTGTCCTTTTGCAATATGACAATGCAAGGCCCCACACTGCCCGTACAACAGTTGCAACAATCATAGACCTGCATTTTGAGTGTCTTCCTTATCCACCATACTCACCAGACCTTGACCCAAGTGACTTCCATATGTTTGGACCACTCAAAGACGCAATGGGAGGAAAGAAGTTCCGTTCTGATGAAGAGGTACGCCACGCGGTGCATGAGTGGTTGCGCGGACTACCAAAAGAATTCTTTTCTAAAGGAATATATACACTTTGTAAGGGCTGGAGGACTTGAAATGAGCGTGGGGGAGATTATGTTGAAAAGTGATACAGCTTTGTACCACTTCTGCACAATAAATAATATTTAAAAAAATATTTAAGGTTTTCATTTGACTCACCCTCGTATATCTCATTGTACGATAGCTGCTGATATATATTTCTCGAAGTTTGGCGCAAGATATTTCCGTTTCGAGTGTGAAAAGAATTGTTTAGCACCTTGAATTTTACCTCTTCTCGCTCTTCGTAACACAGATGCTAAGCGAGCAAAGTCGAGTAGGCGATAGAATTAGTATCCGACTGTGTGTAAAACCCGTGCAGTGTGTCCGAACTACCCTGCTTTCGGTTGTACAAAGTTAAAACCACCGTACTGAAGAGATGACGTCTTATACGGATATATAAGGCTAGGGTGCTATTCCCTGCATGTGACTTTAACCGCTAGAAGGTTATGTGGTCTTCCTTAAATTTTTTGCCTCTTGCATCGTTGAAATTGTTCTGAAGCTGTGTTCGGATCTATGAAAGATCGGCGTGTAAGCCCTGCGACCTACATCAGTGTCCGTGGTGGACTGTATTCTTTCGTAGAGCGCGGGCAAGCGAATAATTGTATATCTCTTTGTTAGCTTTTATTACTAAAATTTTTTTCGTATGATTCAAGCGGATACACTATGAAGAAGGCTGTGTAGCGTTCAAAGATTTCGCATAGAAAATCAGTTCTTGGCTTTAGGAGTATTAGCCGAGCCTCTGCCATTCGGAATTTTTTCGTCATTTCTGTTTCGTGTGAAACTAGTCAGTACAGTTCTCGATACCCCCCATTATTTACGCTTGCTGTCCCCCGTTTGTCTGATATGGTACTGAATCTCTTTTGAAGAAGAGCTGCACTCTCTCTCTTATTTGCCTTACTTATAATTAAGCCTCTTTGAACGTTCCACATGGAATACGCATGCATTATGATTTCCTGTAATTTTTATTCTTTGACTGTGTTCAATTGTGAGTCTTAATTGCATTGGCAGGCTATTGTATGGTTAGTTTTTGTGAAATGCACAATTAAACATTTTTTTACATTAATGAATAGTTCGTAATCTCTGCTCCAGATCGATTTTTTGTCAAGAACTAACTAGGTATCTCAACAACTTCTATTCAGGTATCAGTTTTTGAGGGAAACCCCGATTACCATGCCTCTTATCTTCAGGTCATTAAATAGTTGTAGCACTGGCAAAAATTTCTTATGTAATTTACAATTAATTTAGTGGTACAGGTATTAAACTATACTTATTGGACTGTAAGTACGAGATCTGTATCAGGAACACAGTTAAACAGTGCTAATATGTCACTTAAAATTAGTGCACTCTGTTAATGGAAACTAAAGTATGTGAGAAATATGGTCCACTGTTGTCCTTATTTAATATGGTTATGATTCCTCCGTGAAGTGTAATACGAAAGAGGGGGGGGGGGGTTAGGGGTTTATTGAAGAGACAAGATTAACATGGCTTATCAAAATTTAATAAACACCGTAGCGACATAACAACAGGTAACCTAATTAAGACTCCTTAAAAGACTGCGGTTAGTATAATGTACTATATTTGGGTGGGTGGATGTGCGCGCTTGGGGAGGGGAGCGGCTGAAGTGGGGAGATAAATTGTTCGATGTTACATGAACAGTTTTGTATAAAAATGTCGTTTGCAGAATATCTTTGTGACTTACCTGCAACACACTAACGTTATCTTCTTTTTTTTTTTCTATTTGCAATATCTCTGGGCATCCTCCAAGCACTCTGTGTGCCTGTAGTACCCACTATGACATCTGTCATACCAGAAGGAAGTCTACAATAAATATGTAGATTTACTGTATCTAACGTCAAGATGGAGTACATCGGTGACGATAAAAGCTAATTTTCTAGAAATAATAGTTCAAGGTGAGCTTTTACCGATGGCGGCAGGTGAGTGCTTGAGGATGATGCTGCCAAGAATTGATAACTGACTTAAATATACGCGGGCGTGCTGAAAAATAATGTTTCCGAAAGTTTTATGTGGACACTGAGACCTTTTTACATAAAACAAACGTTATTAACAATCTACATCTTTATCATTCGTGTCTACATATTTATTTCTCAACATCGTCACCCTGGCCACGAAAACATTTCTCCCAACGAAATACCAGTTTCTTGATACTGTCACTAGAATGTTTGACTTAGTTGGATTCACAACCTCACTTCTGCTTGCACAGCTTCATCATGATCAAAGTGAAGTCCTCGAAGGTGTTCTTCAAGTTTTGGAAACAGGTGAAAGCCGGATGGGGCCAAGTCAGGACTGTATGGAAGATGATCGAGGACAGTGAACCCATGACGTCAGACTGTTGCAAATGTCGCAGCGCTCGTATGTGGTCTGGCATTTTCATGCTGAATTAGAGCGTGCTCCATGTGTGGACGAACTCTTCAAATTCGAAACTCGATTACAGCACGCTATTTCTCACGCACTGTCTTACTCGTAGTTACGTTGTACGCCGCCATGTTACATGCTAGAATTCGGAACCCTCTAAGCCCTCTAGGGGCAGTTCGCTGCAAATACGAATATGTAGATATGAAAAACAAAGATGTAGCATGTTAATCACGTCTGTGTTATTTATAAAAAAAACGCAAGAATTGTCACATAAAAAGTTCGGAGTTATTACTTTTCAGCTCGCAGTCGTACGTCTAGAGCAAACAGTGTCAAAAAAAGACTGGCAACAACGTAAATAAAATAGTAATGGTAACACTCCGTCAGACTGTTTTAAACCAAGTGAGTGCAAAGAAGAGGTCTCCCTGAAGCAGTGTGCGCAAACACGGGCTGTTTACCAGTTGAAATAGGCACTGTGATTTGAATCCTACGTTTACATTGTATTCTCACACAGGACGCCAAGGGAACGATCTTTCTGGATACTGAAAATCTCCTCTATAGGAATCAACATAGATTTCGCCAACAATGATGATGTGAATCCAAACTCGTTCTGTTCGTCCACGAGACACTGCGGGAAACCAGGTTCGGCTGTGTTTCTTGTTTTCCGGAAACATTCGATACAGTTCTGTGTCGTCGCCTAAGGAACAAAATACGGACACGAAGAATATGAAATCAGTTTTGTGAATGGATTGAGGCGTTCCTAGAAAGTGGAAAACAGCAGTTCTTGTGGAGGGAAATCTTCTGATGTATAAGTAGCTCTGATCGTTCGCCAAGGGACTGTTGCAAGACCATAACTGCTCAAAGTGTGCATAAATTACCTAGTGGATATAGTCAGGTGCTCGGTGTGGCTGTTCGCTGGTGAAACTGTTGGATACAGAGCACACGCAACACCAGAAAATCGTAGCGAAATGTAGGAAAAACTGCTATGCATCGTCACTTGACGCTGCAATTGGAAGTCGATCCTCAGCATAACCGTCTATAACGTCTTGCTTGAAAAATCGTGTCATTATTTGTTCACGCCATTGTCCAACAATTACTGCAAACAATCACATTCATTAAATACATAGGAGTATGCGTACGGGGCGATTTAAAGTAGAATGACCACATAAAACATCAAATAGTAGGAAAGAAAGATGCTTGACTGAGATTGGTTGAAAGAATCCTCATGAAGTGTAGTCGACCCACGAAGGCAGCAGCTTACAAGAACCTCGTTCGACCGGTACTTTAATATTCCTCCTCGGCCTGGCACTCCTACAGGACAGGACTGGTCGACGAAAGAGAGAAAATCCAAAGAACAGCAGCGCATTTCGTCACTTACTCGTATTCGTTTAGTAAGCATGAAAGCGCCCAACAAGTTGTAACGGAACTGAAATGATGGTGGGCTGACAGTAATTTGGAACCCGCGCGTCGGAAACGGGCGCGCGGGTGTGAGACTGCCAGGGAGTGCACCCTGATGCCATCTATTGGCGAAACTGGGAATTAGCGCTGCCTGTCAGACAATGCACTAAGCTCTCGGAGTCAAATGTATTCTTTTTCTTGGTAATTATAAGTTATTACTGTATGATTTAATGTTATAAAGCGCTAGTAGTAAATTATTATGACTGGTATGAACTCCAGGGTAATAAATATAAATATTCTTAAATACTAAATGATTTCGGTGAAAAGGTGGTAGGGGAACGCCCCCACTCTTGGTGATACGAGCGTAGCTAGAGGTAGCTGGAGACACAGGGACTGAACAATGCAATGGCCTGAGGAGTGTTGACGTGACCGGACGTGCGTAACTGTGCTCACGCAAAAGTGATTGAGCAACAGCGAAGAGGAGAATATCGTCGCCGTTTGTGGAGTAGAACGCGACGAATGGTTGTCGAAGCCGTCTCTATGCCACTGGGGCTGATTGTAAGAGTTCCTGCGCCCAGATTTTATGGCGGACGTGCAGTAGCTTATACGAGTGCTACAGCTCGTAGTTCCAGCCGCCATTAAGGGCATGAGGCGTGAAGAGCTGCGTTAGCCACATGCATCTCACCACCAGCACCGACACGTCTACCCAAGGCAAGACTGCTTGCAATTGTTAAGTCGAACTTTGTATACATGTAAAAGGAGAATACCAATTTTCTTTTATGCAAGTGCAGAGGACAGAATATAGTAATGAGTAAAATTACGACGTATGTTGTTCATTGTAAAGTGTAGTAACCTGAAACATAGTGTAGTGAAATCAGACTGAGGCCACCATCGCCTCTTTCATTTACAATTCTTTTGGGTGTAGAATACTTTAGCGTATAAGAATTTTGAAAAGAGCAATGGTCACACCAGAATGAGTCGCCTATTTATAGTTACTTAAATTTTTCTGAGTAACCTTTCAAGTAAAGTCACTTAACTAATTCTATATCAATTGTCCAAAGAGTAATATCCAAAATCATTAAATAAGTTGAAGGATAGAATTTTGTTAACCTAAGTTGCATAAGTTGTCTTGGTGGTAATTACCAAGCCAACTCACAGAAATTGAGAGAGTATTTGCTTTGTAGAATCACCTAGAATGATCAGAAACAGTAATATTCAGAATTAAGTTTAAATTCAACTCAAGCCGTTTCACTTTGAAACGAGCCAAAAAACTGATTTATTCTTTTGCTCCTTCAGAGCTGGCGACCGTAGTTATAAGTATTTTCAGGAGGATTCGACGGTAAGTCTGCTGCTCTCGTCGTGCTGATAGGATTACCCACTGCTGCTAGCAGTGGTGATTGGATACATAAGCTCACTACCAAGTTAAGTGGGTCAGGTAGGCAGTGTTACCGTGTGAACTGTAGGGCACTGTAGGCCGTGAATCGAACCCGTTCAATCATCACAGCTCTTTGGGAAATAGTCCGGTTAGGAGTGTACTAATCATTAGGTAAATACTGGCGAGTAACGGTCAAAAATTTATACGCAAGTGAATTTAGCAAGGTCCATGTAGCACCTAGTTAATGTGGTGCAATGGCGAGGGTAGGAGTGGAGTAAAAGTGAGCTGAGCTTGTGGCAGCTGTGCTGTCTTCAAAGATTAATAACGTGAATTCACTACTACCTCTTACCATTAGGGCTGAGCTATTTACGGTTAAAATACGTAGCAGTAAGCGCAAAGGCGTGACAGCTACAAGTCCGTATTGGCTTTATACATACGGAAGTAGGAAGCGGGTCATTCCGTCAGTGGAGGGGTTAAAACAACCGAGTCAGTTGAGAACATACCTCATTTACTGATGGAAAGATTCGGCGGTTCGGTCGCAAAGTCCAACGCTACGCGGGAGGCTTTGTGCATCACTATATGATTTTATGTTAACATACCGAGAGCGCACTGGTACGTCCTAGGAGAGTCAACCATCATATTGATTCCTCCCACATATATCTAGCGAAAAAACCACGAACGTAAAATCAAAGGGATTCCAGACTGTATTTCTCTGATTGTGAAAAGATGGTGGATATTTTTTTTGTGGGTGGGGGCGGGGGTGGGGGGGGGGGGAAGAGGGGAGGTACTCTTATGATTTCCTGTGGGTTCTGTGATGTCACTGAAAGGAAAGGCTACTACACCATTTCAGGTATGTTAGTTCAGTGTCATCTACGTTACACCCACTAGTTTTATCTTTAAGGTGGTATTCGATGTACATAGTTAGAAGTGATTGAGACTGATTTCATGAGTTCTCTGACTCCACAGTCGGCATTATGTGGTTTGTTCGAAACGGCAAAAGAGGTGAAAAGTGAAAGGAATCATAGTTACCTGGAAATATTTATTAGACCTGGGGTCTAATGCGGCAGTCATGAAGTTACCCCTCATACTACTCACAATCGGAACTGAAATACCTGTCAACCACAGTATACACTTCCATGCACAAGTGATTTATAGCAGTCAGTGTGCCAGTTGGATAGAAATTAACGTGTACAGGTGTCTGCATGTCTTCGTCGCTGTGATAATGCTGACTGGACAAGAATATCAGGAGGAGCAAGGAAAGGTGAAAATGTTGATGAGAGAGCGCGTGCCTAATCAAGAATGTAGGATGTCTGAACACTTCCTACCGCAATGCCTGCAATAAACAGGGATCTGTTAAACCTGAATGGTGGTGACGATTTTCGTACGTCAATACAAGACCTGCGAGGTCAGGAAGTCGCCTACTGCGCACGGATTTACGTCCTAGGGATGAACCATACTCATCCTTGATTTTCACTGCTTGTCTTCCAGCAGCCTGAAGATTACTGGGAATCGACTGCGCTTAGAATAATTTGTTCCAGACTGTTTCAGACTGAGAAAGTTGACGCTGCAGTTAAAGCAATAAACTAGCTTTCTCGAACAGCAACGTTTAAATACCCTTGTGACACTGTACGTTCAGATTTGCCATGGTTTCCACAAGGGCTTACGGAGAATGGTAGGATGGTTCAATCCTCATTCTTGCACCCTTAGAAGTTGTGCTTCGTCTCTAGGACCTCTTCGTCGACAGTAGATTTATACTTCAAATGTCTGTGTAATTTATTGCTGATTTTTATGAACGTGCCAGGGAACGTGGACCAATTAATTTCTAGATTCCTGTCTTTGTCACTGGCTGATCCCTTGCTGTTCATTATAGTATTCACTATAGATAGATATAGAGTAAATGTGCATTTTAAAAGACGTAGTATTAAAGGAGCAGTTTTCTTATATTGTTAAAAATTACATTTACCTCAGTTGCCGAGTCGAAGTCCATTCTCGCCTGTTCGAAAAGGTAAAATGCGCTAGGCTGGAGTTCATACCCTAAAGGAATGCCATAGCAAACTTTCAAATAAGCAAAAAAATTCTTTGTACAGTCCATCGACGTATTCACAATATCATTCTGTTTGGCGTGCTTTACGGTGAGCAGCACGTCCCATGTGAGGACATCGAGCGAGGTGGCGCAGTGTTTAGCACACTGAACTCGCATTCGGGAGGACGACGGTTCAAACCCGCGTCCGGTTATTTGTGATTTCCCTAAATCGGTTCAGGCAAACGCCGGGATGGTTCCTTCGAAAGGGCACGGCCGATTTCCTTCCCTCATCCGATGGGACCGATGACCTCGCTGTTTGGTCCCTTCCTTCCGAATCACCCAACCAACCATTTGAGAACGGAATTATCGCGGGCCCTTATATGTGCCTGGATCTGTAGGATTTAGCCTGATTTTAGTGCCAAAGAGGCACTTAGGCGATGTTGATGTTCCACGGATGAGCGAAAACATAATGACTATATGTTTAAAACGTGTTGGCTCACCTTTGGAAAGCAATACGACGGGAATTGTGTGGCATGAATCCAGCAAGTCCTTGGGAGGTTTCTGGAAATGTGTGACACGAGCCATCTACGCACAGATTACGCAGTTCTTGTTAGTTGCGGGCCAGATGTTTGTGGGTGCGGAGCTGGAGTCCGATTGTAGCACGATTCTGGCCTTCTGACATAGACAGTTTTGTTGCTGGGAGGTGCTTTCGCCGTCGGGAAAGACGAGAAGCATAAGGGGTGCAGGTGGTCTGCAATAATGTTCACGCAGTGCACAGCTATCATGCTCTTTCGGTTGCTGTAACAGATGCCATGGAAGCCTATTCGTACGTTCCACAGAGCATAATACTGCCACCACAGGTTGCATGTTTCGAGTATCCATTGATCCACGGTCTGGTTGCGCTGATCCCATGCCCACTGCAGTCATAATTGACCATGTCATCGGCTCAACATGAGATCACGTAGCGATCATCTGTTATGGATCCGCATGATCAACTGTGTGCTCCGAAACACTTGTGCCTGCACCATCATTATATTCTGTCGTCAGATCTGCTACAGATCGCTGCTTATGCTGCTTTACAGAGCCGGATAAGCCTCTAACCACCACATTCTGTAATGAGGCGAGTACGCCCATTATCTTGTAGCCTACTCATGGGTTCACCGTCCTTCGACCACCTCACACAGATGCTCACAACAGCAGCACGCGTACTCCCGACTAGCTTTGCCATTCCCGAGATGCTCGTTCGCAGGCGCCGGGCCACAACAATCAGTTCTTCGTCAAAGTCGAGGATAAAGGGATTTCACGATTTGCGGCCCATACGGAGTCTAGAATCATGTGCTAGCGGCGCCACCGCGTGGTATTGAGTCTCGCGGTAGGCAGTGGTCTGATGTTTCTGCTCGTCAGTGTAGGTGGAAGGCGTGTTGGAGCGGAGGTGGCGCGCGCAGTGCGACAGCGACCGGCGCTGCGCTTGCCGGCGCGGCAGTTCTGCGTGCTTTCTTGCCTCGCAGTCGTGGCCGGGGAAGACGCTGACCAAATACGGCGGCCGAGCGCGGAATGCGGCCCCGGCCACGGCGCGGCTCGGCGAGGCCCGGCAGCGGCCGCGGCAGCCCGGGACACTTTCGTCGCTTCGCGCCCGCCGCCGCGCCGCGCTGCGCCACGGCGTTCCCACGCGGCGCTCCCGCCTTCCGGGAACCCGCCCGACCCCTTTCTCGTTTTTATTCGCCCGAAGAAAGTCGCCGACGTTTAGCAGCCCCTTTTTTAGACGCCCGCCTGGTCAGTCATGTCTGCCCGAAACAGGAGTTTAACGGCCTCGCAGTTAACTGACGGAATTGCAAGCACATTGATTTTCACCCAACATTACTCGACACCCTTGCTGCATCTTTGGCAGAGAGACGAGACCGACGCACTTGGATGCCTACATCGTCTGTGTAACAGACCTCGTGTAACCTGGACACTCTTAACATTTGATAAAGGCATCAAATTCCGAACCGAAAAGTTTGACGTACGATAGTACACGAAGTTCGAGTAATTTTCAAAAAGGTTAATGTTAGTAACTGCGCATACATTTGTACACCGTATCCCACCTTAAAGCGTATGACAGAAGCTACATTGTGCGCTGTTAGTTCACAGAGGTGACAAAGTCATAGGATACTTCCTAATATCGTGTCAGACCTCCTTTTCCCTGGATTAGTGCAGGGGCTCCACGAGGCATGGACTCAACAAGTCATTGGAAGTCCCTAAAGAAATACTGAGCCATATTGCCACTGTAGCCGTCCATAATTGCGAAAGTGTTGCCAGATTTTGTGCACGAACTAATTTCGATTACGTTCCATAAACGTTCGATGGATTCATGTCGGGCGATCTGGATGGCTTGATCATTCGCTCGAATTGTCCAGAACTGTCCCATCTGTCAGCATCTAGTGGCCGGCCGCGGTGGCCGTGCGGTTCTGGCGCTGCAGTCCGGAACCGCGGGACTGCTACGGTCGCAGGTTCGAATCCTGCCTCGGGCATGGCTGTGTGTGATGTCCTTAGGTTAGTTACGTTTAAGTAGTTCTAAGTTCTAGGGGACTTATGACCTAAGATGTTGAGTCCCATAGTGCTCAGAGCCATTTCAGCATCTAGTGTTATCCCATCTGCAAATGTGAGGACGTTTTCTACATGTTTACCAACCGTGTACCTGAGGGGGGACGTGGATACCAGCCCATTATTTACCTAATCGGATGACGGAAAACACACTCAGGTTGGCCCTGGTCGTTAATTCACCGGGCGCGTTCGATCGACGCGCCGCCTCGTGTCCCGGAAGCGATCGCATTAACACACTCGGCTATTCGGTCGATTCTTTCCGAAAGACCCAAATGCTATCACAAATAAATAAGTAAATGGAACATACTTCGTATAAGTAGGCGAAGAAATGCACTACTGTTCGATTTTGTGTCGCCGGAACAGTATCTACCGTAAAATGCCTACGTGTAACCATCTGAAACAGTCGAAGGTAGAGTCACCACAAAAAACAAATGGTAAGAGAAGTAGACTCCGGGCTGATATACAGTACATTGGGGTAATCTTACGGAAATAGGATTCATACATGAAAAGAGTGGCCTAAAAACACATTATCGAGTGATTCCTGAATAATGTTCATCAATCTGGGACCCCTACCAAATGGAATTAATAGACAAAATAGAGGAACATTCACGAAGAGATGCGCGATTCGTCACGAGGTGGGGTCTATTTGGGAAGAGAGTTTTACAAAGAAGCTCAACAAACTAGTGGCAGACACGACAAGATAGGTGTTCTGCATCATGGAAGGTTCTACTGTTGATATTTCGATAGCATACGTTCCAAGAAGAGTCGGACAGCCTATTGCTTCCTCGCACGGTGTTGTTGTTGTTGTTGTTGTTGTTGTGGTCTTCAGTCCTGAGACTGGTTTGATGCAGCTCTCCATGCTACTCTATCCTGTGCAAGCTTCTTCATCTCCCAGTAACTACTGCAACCTACATCCTTCTGAATCTGCAGGGTGTATTCATCCCTTGGTCTCCCTCTACGATTTTTACCCTCCATGCTGCCCTCCAGTACTAAATTGGTGATCCCTTGATGCCTCAGAACATGTCCTACCAACCGATACCTTCTTCTAGTCAAGTTGTGCCACAAATTTCTCTTCTCCCCAATCCTATTCAATACCTCCTCATTAGTTACGTGATCTACCCATCTAATCCTCAGCATTCTTCTGTAGCACCACATTTCAAAAGCTTCTAATCTCTTCTTGTCCAAACTAGTTATCGTCCATGTTTCACTTCCATACATGGCTACACTCCATACAAATACTTCCAGAAACGACTTCCTGACATTTAAATGTATACTCGATGTTAACAAATTCCTCTTCTTCAGAAACGCTTTCCTTGCCATTGCCAGTCTACATTTTATATCCTCTCTACTTCGACCATCATCAGTTATTTTTCTCCCCAAATAGCAAAACTCCTTTACTACCTTAAGTGTCTCATTTCCTAATCTAATTCCCTTAGCATCACCCGAGTTAACTCGACTACATTCCATTATCCTCGTTTTGCTTTTGTTGATGTTCATCTTACATCCTCCTTTCGAGACACTATTCCGTTCAACTGCTCTTCCAAGTCCTTTGCTGTCTCTGACAGAATTACAATGTCATCGGCAAACCTCAAAGTTTTTATTTCTTCTCCATGGATTTTAATACCTACTCCGAATTTTTATTTTGTTTCCTTCACTGCTTGCTCAATATACAGATTGAACAACATCGGGGAGAGGCTACAACCCTGTCTCACTCCCTTCCCAACCACTGCTTCCCTTTCGTGTCCCTCGACTCTTATAACTGCCATCTGGTTTCTGTACAAATTGTAAATAGCCTTTCGCTCCCTGTATTTTACCCCTGCCACCTTCAGAATTTGAAATAGAGTATTCCAGTCAACACTGTTAAAAGCTTTCTCTAAGTCTACAAATGCTAGAAACGTAGGTTTGCCTTTTCTTAATCTAGCTTCTAAGATAAGTCGTAGGGTCAGTATTGCCTCACGTGTTCCAATATTTCTACGGATCCAAACTGATCTTCCCCGAGCTCGGTTTCTACTAGTTTTTCCATTCGTCTGTAAAGAATTCGCGTTAGTATTTTGCAGCCGTGACTTATTAAACTGATAGTTCGGTAATTTTCACATCTGTCAACACCTGCTTTCTTTGGGATTGGAATTATTATATTCTTCTTGAAGTCTGAGGGTATTTCGGCTGTCTCGTACATCTTGCTCACCAGATGGTAGAGTTTTGTCAGGACTGGCTCTCCCAAGGCCGTCAGTAGTTCTAATAGGAATGTTGTCTACTCCTGGGGCCTTGTTTCGACTCAGGTCTTTCATTGCTCTGTCAAACTCTTCACGCAGTATCGTATCTCCCATTTCATCTTCATCTACATCCTCTTCCATTTCCATAATATTGTCCTCAAGTACATCGCCCCTGTATAGACCCTCTATATACTCCTTCCACCTGTCTGGTTTCTCTTCTTTGCTTAGAACTGGGTTTCCATCTGAGCTCTTGATATTCATACAAGTGGTTCTCTTTTCTCCAAAGGTCTCTTTAATTTTCATGTAGGCAGTCTCTATCTTACCCCTGGTGAGATAAGCCTCTACATCCTTACATTTGTCCTCTAGCCATCCCTGCTTAGCCATTGTGGTACACGCCGATGGTGAGGTATCTGTCACTCAAAACTAACATGATGCGATGCACTACACTTATCAACGGGAAGCGGTTCGCTGTTTGGTAAAGGTATCTCGTGTAGGGAATGAAATGACACCCTGATATATCTACCATCCCTCGCATCAGTGGACGAAACAAGAACTTATTGTCCAATGTTTTGCGTCCATTTATTCGCCTACAACACCTTGCTGGAAATGTATAATTTCAGTAAAATGTTTGTGCTTGTGACCTTGCTTGTGACAATATTTCTATTGAGAAAATCTGGGACTCCATCAAGCAAGAAGTACACACTTGAATACCGCTCCGACCAATCTTCGTGAAACACGGGTCGCGGTTGATTGGTCATGGATCACGTTGAGTCTCCAAAGTTTGTGACATCTCTTTGTGCTACTCGTTACAACATAGCTTTGCTTCTAATTTGGTTGCTTATCAACGTAATTAGAGTAGCGCTACGTGGAAGTAACCATCTGAAAATAAAAATAAAATACAACCTTAAAAAATTCGTTTGCTGATACACATTTCTGACTGGTTAAAAAAGGTCACACAATAGTCAAGACACTAAAATGTTTCTTTCTGTAAATCATACACGAGTGTGACATGCTACCGTCCTTCAGACAACGTGCGATATGTGCTATTCCGCTACCCTACTTACTTACCGCCCATAGAATTATTTAGTTACAGTCAACAGCTTCCTTTTCACTCATGCTCTTTCGCTGCCGATTGAAAACCTGTCGTTTACAGATTGATTTCAGAAAACTGCTGACACCGCTAGCAGACCGAAATTTTTGCATGCTTATGTGTTTCAGTTGTCTTCACATATTTGGCGATTTCAAAACCCCACAAGTTCAGACACTAGCTTTTACACTGAAACACCTAAATCTCTTGCCGAGCAAAACTTTTTGCTGATCACTAATAGCTCCACAACCACACACAGTGCTGCAGCCGGACAAAGTCGCACACCTAGCCAAAACACCAACTAAGAAAAGTCACCTGTGTTCCGCGCTGTGCAGGACGCTCAGATCGGCCAATTTTGCTCCTTCGCATATCTTTGTGTACTCCTACATGTCACGAGTCCAGAACAGCCCCTGCAAAATTAGTCAACATTTAACCTTCCAACAAAGAAACCGATTCACTTTTGCTCAGAAAAAAATATTCTAACGCTGCCCTCTCTTTCAATAATTACAGATTTTTGCTTGGTGCTGCATCCTTGCAGGACCTCTTGTTTCCATTATCTGCACCATGATGTCATGCGAAATATTGTAGCACTTGGACCAGCCCAAATACCTCTTTGAATCATTCAGTGCCCTATGGACACCTTTTTGAAAGCCAGCTACACTCTGGATGAAGTATCTCTACCCTCTCTTGACAAAGAAAGCCTGCCAGCGAGCTGTGGATACTCTTTGCAACGTATCTTCAGGGAACGAGTGCTGCGATTTCGACGTCAAAACATGATTATCTCACGTGTCACTCTCTTAATTCTCAGATCACTCGGTGAATTAAAATCCAAATCGGATGTGTCACTACTTTGGAGGTTCATTGCCGCGAGAATTGTAAATGATATATTAGAACTGGACTCGCATACATTTGAAGTGAGGCGTGAGATCCGTCTGGTCAAAATGACTTATATTTCTTATCAAGTGAGGCGTGAGATCCGTCTGGTCAAAATTACTTATATTTCTTATCACCGCCACCACCATCACCATCTTGCACAGCTTGCCAGGAATGTCGATCTGTATGGAACGGGAACCCTGAAAAGTGCCGGCAAACCGGGATTCTGATGAAGCTGTGATAGGCCCTGCAAGTAAACAGTGGATAAATAAGGAGCTTTCAAAAATAGAAGAGATTTCTTGTGATTTTGTTGAACGATTTCAAGCGATTGGCAAAAGTCTTCAGTGAGGATGCTGTCGAATCGCACCTTGGTTCTCAGTGGTTAGCACACTGGACTCATTCGGATAACGATGTTCCAATTAACGTCCGGTCGTCCAGATTTAGATTTTCGGTGATTGTCCTAAGTCGCTTAAAGCAAATGCCGCAATGGTTCCTGTGAAAGGTCGTGACCGATTTACTTCCACATCCTTCCCTGATCCGAACTTGTGCTTCGTCTTTAATAACCACGTTGTCTTCCTTCCTTCCTTCATTCTTTCTTTCTCTAATGATTACGACACCGGTGCCAAGTTCAGGTCGTCATCCAGCTTGGCCTTCGGGACAACCTCTGTGTATTCTGAACAAGAAGTGAGCTAACAAGAAGTGAGTTCACTAGACATAGTGGAATGCTGTTACTTTGCTCACGTAGAAGTTTGATCGTAGTACTCATGCGGTAGTCGATTTCTGTGCAGAGGAAACACAGCATCGACACGCTTTCGGGAGGAGCGAGTTTCAAATCCTTGTTCTTGTTGCCAACCAAATACGAGAGGAGTTCAAGGAATGCCACTATTCAGCAGCTCGTGGTCTAGTGGCTAGCTTTGCTGTCTCTGGATCACGGGGTCCCGGGTTCGATTCCCGGCCGGGATTGGGGATTTTCTCTGCCCGGGGACTGGGTGTTTGTGTTGCCCTCGTCATTTCATCATCATCATCATTCGTTACAGTGGCTAGATTGGACTGTAAAACAAACTGGACTGTGTAAAAGTTGAGACTTTGTACAGGTGCAGCTGACCACGTAGTTGAACTTCCCACAAACCAAACTTCATCAACAAGTAATGCAACACACTTTTTCTCGGCCAGTTTCGCTTGAAAAAATGCGGAATTTGCTATGGGAATTAGTGGAATGTTCCCACTTCGGTTCCGACAGGTGGCGGAGCTACACGTAGCTGTCAACACGGCGTCTGTAACGGAGGTGCGCTCGAAGCAGAAATCTGTCATTGAGTTTGTTTTAGTGGGAAACCACAGAATCGCAGATAGTCATAGGCGCTTGCAGAATGTCTACGGAGACCTGGCAATGAACAAAAAGACGGTACGTCATTGGGCGAGGCGTCTGTCATTATCACAAGAATGTCGCCCAAATCTGTCCGGTCTCCCGCGTACCGCATACAGCTGTGACTCCAGCAGTGTTGGAACGTGCGGACACTCTCATTCGAAGTGATCGACGAATCACAATCAGACACTTCGGTGCATAACTGGACATCTCTGTTGGTAGTGCTGACACTCTCGCCCGCCAGTTGAGGCACTCAAAATTGTGTGCACGCTGGGGTCCTCACCGCCTAACAGGAGACCATAAAGAGCTACGAAGGACCATCTGTGGGGAGTTACTCAAGCATTACGAGGCTGATCGTGGCAATTTTTTTGTCAAACGTCATCACAGGCAATGAAACATGGGTTCATCATTTCGAACTGGCAACAAAACGTCAATCCATGGAGTGGCTTCACACTACCTTTCCTCCTAAGAAAAAGTTCAAAGCCACACTCTCAGCTGGCGAAGTCACGGTGACGGTCCTCTGGGACTCTGAAGGGATTGTTCTGTTTGATGTCATCCCTCATGGTGCAACGATCAACTCCGATTTGTGTTGTGCTATCCTCAGGATTTTGAAGAAACGCCTTCAGGGTGTTCGTCGCCACAGACATGCGAACGACTTCTCCTTCTCCATCACAATACGAGGCTTAACACGAGTCTGGGCACGCGGGATGAGCTTCATTGGACTTTCTTCCTTATCCACCCTACTACAGCCCGGATCTCGCATCTTCAGACTTCCATCTGTTTGGCCCAATGAAGGATGCATTCCGCGGGAAGCATTACGTGGATGATGGGGAGGTTATTTGTGCAGCAAGACGTTGCCTCCGACATCGACCAGTAGAGTGCTACCGTGCGAGAATACAGGCCCTCCCAGTAACGTGGCGTAAGCTCGTCGCATTGACGAGGATTATGTTGAAAAATAGGATTTTGTAGCCAAAGGAGTGGAGAAGAATATGGTGAACTGGAATCTTGAATAAAACCAATCTCCTTTCAGAAAAAAGTGTGTTGGTTACTTACTGAATGCCCCTGGTATACATTTATTTCTTTTTCCGTAAATCTATCAATCAAGATGCGTGGATAGTTGTTTGAAAAGTACGCAGTCTGCTTCCTTCCCCAGTCATAGTTCGTGCGCCGTCTTCAGTGACCTAGTCACCGGGACTTTAAATCCTGTTCTTCCTTTCTTCCGGTGTCGTATTTTCGGGATGCGCCCGCGGGCTTTGACGTTGTCGGCGACAGCTAGATTAGGCCGTGCGGGAAGCGGTGCTCTGGAGGCTGACGCGGTGCGGCTGCCTGGTGGCCCACTTGCGCGGCGGCAGAGGCGAGGGCGTAGGGGCGGCTGACTGTAAGAGCGGCGCGGCGCGGCCGGCGTGGAGCCGAGCTGGGGCCAAGGACACGCGCTGCATATTTCCCCGGCTGCTGCCGCTGCTGCTGCACAGTCCACATTCCAGGGGCCACTGACCTTGCGCTCGCCAGCCGCCGGCTCCCACCCCGGGCCGGCGCTTCCGACGTCTCGCGCCGCCCACACGCTGTCTTAGGCTAGGGGCACTGCCCTAGGCGCCTACCCTGGAGGGTCACTTTAAAGACCCCACCGGGCACTAAAAGTGAAACACCCGTAAAGCAGTCTAACAGTAGGCGTACACACTCTATGAAACAGCAGCTGATAGACATGTGGGGACAATTTAAAGAGATGATGTTGGGGGAAAAGCTGTGAGACGCTAAAACCAGTAGATGTCTTCCCCAATTTCGCAGCGAAATAACTGGTGATGGCCAAGTAGAGAGGATAGATTAGGGGCCGTCCGCGGTGGCCGAGCGATTCTAGGCGCTTCAGTCCGGAACCGCGCGACTGCTACGGTCGCAGGTTCGAATCCTGCCTCGGGCATGGATGTGTGTGATGTCCTTAGGTTAGTTAGGTTTAAGTAGTTCTAAGTTCTAGGGGACTGATGACCTCAGCAGTTAAGTCCCATAGTGCTCAGCGCCATTTGAACCATTTGATAGACGAGGGGCAGTCAACAGTAAGTAATGCAACAGATTTTTTTTCGTCGGCCAATTTCTGTTAAAAAATGCGGAATTTGTTTTGGGAGATCGTGGAATATCCCCACTTCAGCCCCTATAGTTTTATGAAGTTCCAATAGTTGGCGGAGCATAGGTAGCCATCAGTTGACATCTGTAACGGAGGTGAGTTCGGACCAGAGAGCTGTCATTAAGTTTCTTTTGGCGGAAAGCAAGAGCATCGTAGATATTCATAGGCAATTGCAGAATGTCTACGGAGACCTGGCGGTGAACAAAAGCACGGTGAGTCGATGGGTGAGGCGTCTATCATCGTCGCAATAAGGTCGCGCAAACCTGCCCTCACCCAACCTACAGCCTGAATGTTGTACCATCCGACTTCCATGTATTTGGCTCAATTAAGGATGTACTCCACGGGCAGCAGTACATGGATGATGAGGAAGTTACTGATGCAGCAGACGTTAGCTCCGACGTCGACAAGTGAAATGGTACAAAGCGGGCATACGGACCTTCCCAGTAATATGACGTAAGGCCGCCGCAATGAACGGACTTACGTTGAAAAATTGGGTTTTGTAGTCAAAAGAGTGGGGATATCGTGTGTTGGAAACTTGACTAAAACCAACTTGTTTTCAGAAAAAATGAGTTGCATTACTTATTGAACGCCCTTTGTAAAATGTAGACTGACTGTAGCAAGAAATATATTTCAGAAAAATACAGAATTATTGCCACGAAACATAAATTTAAATGTTTGGAAGTCATTTCTCGATGTTTTATCTAGAGTGCAGCCTTTTGCAGCAGTGAAACGTGGACAATAAACAGTTCAGAGAAGACGAGAATAAAAGATTTTGAAATATAGTGTTACGAAAGAACACTAAAGATGAATACGAATGAGGAGGTACAGAGTGGAACTCCGGAAAAATGCATGGTACAACTTGACGAAAAAAAAAAAGGAATCGAATAACAGAAAACATCCCGAGGCGGCAAGGAATCATCGGTTTGGTAGGTTAGGAAACTGTGAGGAGTAACAACTTAGATGACACCAAGAGAGAGCAAAGTCAAAGACTGTAATAGGCCACGAATGGAAGGTGGCAGATTTCAGGTACTTGCTTACACAGACGACATAGTGTTTCTGAGCAAGAATGAACATCATCTTGCGGAGATATACAAAAGGATCGTCATAGCTGCAAGTAAAACAGAGCTACCCACCAATAAAAACAAAGAACATATGCAAGTAGGCAGAACTACGAGGTCGCGAAATGGGAGCCCCAGTGAAAATCCGATGGAGCTTAGTACAGATCTTGCGCATTGTGTCTAGGATGACCGCCGTCGATCTCGTCACGTTGTACTTCGCAGTTCTGAGCGCACATTGAGCACGTGAAGATAGTGTCCCCCGCTACGTATGAGTATGGGTTCCTGCCGAGAGATTTCGCCTGATTTCATGCAACATCACATAGCGTAACTGTCATGCATTTTCTTCTTCATGATAATTTCGAACGCACTCTAGAGGACCAATGAGGATGTTCCTGCAGCGTTTTCGATGGGAAGTGTTTGATGACCCACCGTACAGCCCGGACTTGTTTCCTTCTGATGTTCATCTCAGCTCATAAGAGCCGCTGGCTATGACGACATTTCGGCACAGACAGTGAGCAGCAGACAAGCGTAGAGAATTGGTGGAAAGCACAGGCGGCTGCCGTCTATGACGAAAGCACTGGAAAGTTGGTACAACGCTACAACAAATATCTTAAGCCAGAGTGGCGACTGTGTAGAGAATTCGCTGGAAGGTGTAGCTAACTGTTGCTAATAAAACATTTCTGATTTTCGCTGTGGTTTCCATTTTGTCAGAGATCGGAACTTACTTTCTCGACAACACTCGTATATTTACGAGAGTTCACAATTGACGGACACGCCTTCAAGTCTTTTGATCAGTTCAGGTACCTAGGAAGTTGGTACAATTGTTGTAATCAGGTACCTATATACGTAAACAAAGAATTTTTGCTGTCACCAGATATCTGTTTGCCCTCAGAGATACATTCAAGTCTAAAGCCGTATCACATATGGGGAAGATGAAGATCCGCAGTGTCATCATAAGCCCCGTTGTCCTCTATGGTTCTGAAAGCTGGACACTTAACTGAAAGGGAGACACAAAAGCTTCTAATATTTGAAAGAAAGGTGACGAGAAGAATTTCGGACCCAGTGAGAGAAGAAACGTATGGAGAGCAAGAAAGAATAATGAAATTTATTAGATCATGAACCAGCTGAATGTTTTACAATAACAGAAGAGCAACAGCTGGTCGCGTAATCAGAATGCCAGAGACCCGATTTCCTAAGCAAGCTTTCGTTGTCCACATTACAGCAAAAAGACCCTTAAATAGACCAAGAAACAGATGGAAACTCGACGTAAACAAAGATGCGGAGTCTCGGAATGTAGTTATTTGTGATGAAACAGTAGACAGAATGGAGTGGACGCTAATTGTTGATGCAGAGCTTGGTGTACAGGACAGGTGATCATTCGATACGTAAGTAAGCAAAAAAGATCGACACCCAGCTCGAGCACAGTAAGCAGATCCAAATGAATGTAACTTGCAGTAGTTGCTCAAGAGATGAAGAGGCATACACAGAATATACTAGCATGGACAGCAAAAATCCAATCCTCGGACTGAAAATGACAATACTGTGGACTTAAATGTAGACGACTGGAGTGGGCGTGGAATAATGCATCATACTGACAGTGGACTGATGATTACAAGGCCATACAGTCAAGTCAGCTGAGACTCGTTTCTTACCGTCATAATTCGCGGTGAGTTACATGACAGCTGTATCAGTATTTCGCAAGAACGGAACGGTATGTGACGGTTGGAATGTAAGAGATAGTATCAAACATTTCCAAAATTTGAATTTTGCGCTCCAATTGTTACGATAACGCTGAAATAAGGCTAGGTGTCTCCCCATCAATCTTTCTTCAAAGTGTGGTGACTGCCATATGAGTGGTTTGGTTGGTTGTTAGAGAGCATATTTATATTGTTGTTTTTCCCGTGAGCAGCGGTTTGCAGTGGCCGATACGAAAGAGCAGCTTCTCTGTATAAAATTCTGTTTTTAAAACCGCTGCGGAAACTCATCAAATGTTGACAACGCTTTAGGACAGACATAGACGTACTATTGGTATAAGCCGAACATCGAATGATTATGACGACAGTTCTGGTCGGCACCAACTGGCTTCACAACAGAAAATGTGTGGAATGTGAGAGATCTGATTCTGCAAGATCGTAGGCAGACCATCCAACCTCTCTGCAGCACATTGGGTTTATGTATGCCGATGGGAAAGTATTCTGTCCGAAGTAGCGAACATGAGGAGGAGTGTGGTGAATTTTGTAGCATAACTGCTTCAAAACGATCCACTGTTTCTTTGGTGGTTGTCTGGCGACGAATATACATTGACAGGATTCTTCATAAAACGTTGGTACCTCCTTGTCAGATGTATGTTCTAAGACGCTTGAGGCAAGAAGACGTCCACAGAAATGGCCAACGACTGGCTAGTCCACCATGACAATGGACAACCGCTATGAAAAGTTAATGTTAAAAATACTTAGTATGGTATGACAAAGACAACGGAACCGAAAAACGAAGACTGCGTTTGTAATACTCCAACTAATGCTTCTGATTTTTTGTCTGTTCCATGTGTATCACAGAGTGTGTATTTTTATATCCAGAACGGTTCAAACTAATCGGCCAACTTCGTTCTTCTTAGCGGAGATAAACGTATGGTTATTATGTTTACTGACCACAGTAGCGATGAAATGTGTTCGTGAATAACGTATGAACCACACCAAAAATTGCTTGTTGCCAGTAACAGTTTATTTCGGCCAACGATCAGTGTTACAAATGTGCGGATTTAGTATTTCTCCTTTCAACCTCTATTATTTATAGCACTGAAACATAAAAATATTTTGTAAAGTTAATAGCCTGTGCAAGCTGTGTCAGACAGTCGAAAGTAAATATGCCAAAATGAAAGTGAAGGCTATGTTACTTGTATGGATCTCTCAATCAAATAATGTGAGATACGGACGACGTATCCGAGTGGTTGCAGTCTTCATTAACATCACCGCCACCCAGGTATATAACATCCACTCCTGAATAAAGCCTTCCTCCAGACTTCTCGACGCATTAGCTTCTTCATCTGTACGCATTCATTTTGCTCAGCACGTTTTCTAACATCAGCTATCTACCTTCCATTAGGTCGCCGTCTTACTTTCTTATCGTTTGCAATCCAGCAAATTATTTCCTCGATTTATTTACTGTCTTATTCGCCTGGCTTAGTACCCAAACATCTCCTTTACGTCATCCGTCCTAGTCTGCTCTTTGATTTATGCATCATTATATTTCTCTGTGAGCAACCCTCAATGTTTGAAAGATTTTCGCATTGAAAGTCCACGTGTCTTTGCCGTAAGTCGAATGTGGTAACGCGCACTGATTCTAAACTTTCGTTTTAACACACATCAGAAGCTTGGTTTTGAAAGACAAGTTCACAATAAGCAGCCCAGGCCATTTCTACTTTTCTTTTTATTTCTTATGCTCCCCAAATAGCAAAACTCCTTTACTACTTTAAGTAAATGACAGATGAATCACATTACCACGGCTATGCTTTGAGTTGCACATTACACCATCCGTACTGTTCAGTGTGCATCACTGCACAAGTTTGACAGTCAGCAGTTGTGGCACTATTAAAAAGGTAAGCCCACCATCACAGCAAGGTCGTACCGCATCGGATGGAAATAACAGGTTTTTCATTGCCCTGAGGCCAAAAACGCATTAAAAACCAAAATGACATCGGTTTCTAACTGTCGTGAGACTGGCGCAAGACATGTACAACGTGCTGTGCACCTTTTCCTGCCACAAGTTGCAATCGAAAACAGCGTCCGCCTGCTTAGTTGAGTAGTGATGTGTTTGCCTATCATGCAGTGGCCCCGTGTTCGACTGCCTATCAGGTTGGAAATTTTCTCCGCTCGTGGACTGGTGTTGTGCTGTCATCATCATCTTCTCATCATCACCGACGCCCAATGTGCCGTCGCCTGAAGTAAGACCTGCACCTGGGGGCCAAACTTCCCCGGATGGGAACTCCTGACCATTATTGCCACCCGATCATTTCATTTCACCGAAAAACAGCATGGTCTACAACAAATCGGAGTGTCCTGAGGGTCACGTTCAGAATGCGTTGCGCAGTGCATGCCTTCAATTCAGCTACTTTCGAAGTTTGAGCACTCAAACGGTTTTTAGATAACCCCACAACCAGAAACCACATTGGTTAAGATCAGGTAATCTGGAGGCCTGGCTGTAGGGAAATGATGACGGATAATTATAGCATTTCCGAAATGTCTCTGCAGCAGCAGCTGCACTGGCTGCGCAATGTGCGCGGGAGCGCCATCTTGCGTAATAAAGATGCTACCCACACATTCACGCTGTTGAAGGGTTTGAATGATGTTCGTACGCAAAAGACTCTCAGCGTTTTCGGGTGACGGTGCAGGTAACAGGACCCGCAGGATTCATCTCCTCGAAAATGTACGGCCCTACGATAAACGGCGCTGTCGACCCACATCGCACAGTGACTCTTGCAGAATGAAGTGGTACCGATTGATTGATGTGCTTGTGGGTTTTGCGTTGCCCATATTTTGCAATTCTGCGTATTGACGTGTCCTTGGAGATGGAAGAGACCTCCGTCTGTCCACAGAACGTTCCATGGCCGTTCATTGCCCACGTCCGTGCGAGCAAGAAATTCCAGAGCGAACGTTTGTCTTGCTGGTAGGTCAGCAGGAAGCAGCTCCTGAACAGGGGCGATTGGATATGGATAGCAGTGCAGGATGTTTCGTAGGGTTTTATCCACCGTGCTTGCAGACATGTCCAACGTTCGGGTATTTCCACGTGTTTGCGCATCACCGCTTGACCCCTCCTTCAATGCCGTGGCCACATCTTCGACAGACATCGAATCAGCTGCTTTCTTGCATCCACCACATTGCACTTCAAAAGACCCTTTCTTTTCAAATTTTATAATCATTTTCTCCAGACCCGTAGCACACGTCGGACCAAATCCTTTTTTCATACCCTTGATTGTACGGAACTTCTGCTGGGCTACTGGCGCTCAGTCACCGTTCTTGTAAACAGCTATACGAGTAGTGCGCGATCCTACATGGAGATAGTCGTATCGGGTGTCTCGTTCGCAAACTGAGGAACAACCGTGTGCCGCGCGTCTAATGGTGTGCATATTCTGACGCTTGCGGTTCAATCTATTGGTCACAATTTCGTTAAAAAAATGTTTTTGTTCCATGACGTTCCCCCCTGAATACAACTATTCACGCATCCCACACGATGCGGTTCACCCCAGAACGACCGCCATTAAGTGTTGTTCGGAGCAAAAAATCCCTCGCTGCAAAATACGTCTTGAATATGAGTTATCTTGCATACATCGATCTTATCCTCAGTGAAAAATAGAACCAGAAAGAAGACAGGGATTTGAAATATTGCCACAGTGTTCATCCAAAATTGGATGTTGTGAGATAGTGGTGCATTCAATTTTCCGTAATGCCTGTGTGACAATATGGAACTGGCGAACGAATTGTGAAAAATAACGACTGGGAATCTTGTCCAAACGTCGCATCAGAATGACGCTGTTACTCAGCTAATAATCCAAGATTTCCTCAATGTATTTGAGAGTTTTCCCACTGCACGCAGCCTATGTTAGAGCATAACATTTCTCCTACTTCAGTGGTTCCCAACCTGGGGGTAAACACACACATACACACTAAATATCATTAATCTTTCATCATTTTAAAAATAAAAGTTTTTCAAGAAAAGTCTTTCAATCTACAGTATAGTTTGGTGCTAAAGTTGGTGATAATGTTGGAGGGGGCGGGCGGAGGTACTATTTAATGTATGATTGCACTCAGGGTTAGTGGTCAAAGAAAGGTTGAGAACCGCTGTTCTAGTTTTTTATTATTTATAATTATTATCACTACTACCACCACCACCACCTCCACCATAACCACTACTGTTACTACTACTACCAATGTCACCACTACTCCTTCAAGCACCACCACCACCCTAACTACGGTGCCTTCTTATCTAACGCTCTAGTCACCGCCCTGATTACTCATATCTTAATAGGCACCGTTAGGCATTGGAGAACCTTGCTCGAACACCACCAATACTTGAGTGTGGTCACTAATTTTTGATCGGTAGGTCTGCTTTCAATTTTCGGCTTAATTTGCCACCAAGAAGCAAGTAATGAGAAGCTAATTTAGCGCCCTGAATGTAACGTTCTGTATTTGCTACAGAATTTTGTGCTTGCGTAAGGACTGCAGCCGAGGCAGGACGGTCCCAGGACTCAGCGAAGACATCCGCAAACGTGGCATGTATAACAGCGGCGGGCGAGCCCACGTCAGCCTGCGGCAGCAAGCGGGCACGCCCACTCGCCCCACTATGATCCGTGAACAACGCGTAAAATAGCCGGCACACCGTTTGCTTGACCAGCCGTACCTCTTCATCTCTGCGAATAAAGCCATTACGCCCCGCTATTGTCTCAAGGAAAATGGGAGTCTGCTTATTCCGTTCGCGCTTCGTTTTCCTCATGTTGCGTTAACTCTTACCGTGAATTATACACGGTCAGGAACCATACTTTTTACGCAGCTCTAGCCAGTATTTACCGATATTTCTTCCTCAACAGTTGGCGTACAACAGATAATGTTTCTGTTTGTAATTTTTAAAAAGATGAGTCTCATTTGAACTCACGAAACGTGAAAACTACATCACTTTGATGTAGGCTGCAGATCATCAGTTATGTCGCAGAGATGCATTCGTCTCTTCGCAAAGCCATGCAGTGTAGTGCGTATCGGTGCCAGTGTAATTGGCACATATGATACTGCAGTAAAAAGCTTAAAAAGGGGACGCTGCCTGGCGCGGAATAAACGACGACAACTTTGTTAGAAAGTGAGAAAGAAAACATTAGAAAATTTATACATATTGCGCGAAGTATTGGTCTATTCAGGCTGTCTTAAAATGGTGCTGTTTGGATACATTTAAATATCTGCTAGACAAATGTTGTTCTGGAATTTAGTCAGTTAAGTTTTTGAAAACGGTCATTGCGACTTGTGGCTATTTTCAAAAACTGAGTTTTAACAGACGCTCCCCCTGCAGTTTGATGTTTGACCCGGTCTCGCACAGTCGAGAAACACTGCTGCTTATCTACAATAGACTGCAGTTATTGAAATGTTGTTCAGTTAGTTCTCGATTATCATTTGTGCCATTTGGATGTTTAGAAACGTTTGTTTGCCATGGTGAGACTCGGTGACTGGCGGTATGGAAAGCAAAGGGTGAAAGAAATTTTATGAGAAAAATTCTCAGTTCATAGCTGACAGAAGAAAGATACGGATTGGTTTCGAGGAAAGTCATAGAGATAATGTCAGACCTAGCAGCAAATGCAATGAAACGGTTATATTTCTGTGGACAAATCGGCAGCGTATTACCAACAAGAACCACCAACGTAATTCTGACATACATACGAGGGGTCAAGTCAAAAACGCAATATATCACTGAAGTCAAACTTGATTTAGAAAAAGCATAAATCGATCCAGTAGTAATTGAAAACAGACATATACTGACAAGGAACCCCTTGAATTTTAGGTCGCAAGTTCAGTCTTCGGTAAGGCTCATTTGAAAGTGTTGTCCTAACTGCTGTCACAGGAAAATATTAGCTGCTAAAGATTCACGATGTGCTCCAGGAGGATGACAGAAAATGAGTGTCCGGGAGGTGCAGAAATCAGCTTTCTATAGAATGTGTTTATCACACTTCACACTCAAGGAATGTTCAGAACAAATCATTAGCTCGCTTCATGAACACCGAGTGAAAAATGCGCGCTACAGGGATCAGAAAGGTTCGCGCTATCTAGATCTAAGGCGAACTTTTTGGTAGTTACAAACCGTGCAGGACGTTCAGCTAGATATCCACCCTTAAAGAATACATATAGAATCATATTAGTGTAACGGGGTTATGAGAACTAATGGAATGTGACGACATGCAACCGAATGTGAGGAAGTCTGTCTTGGAGCTTAAGGTGAAACTGGCTATCCTTTAAGGCGTAGCTGCAGATAGTGCGGTATTATGTTTTATAGGCACGGAAAAAAAACAAACTTCCAGAGGCTGAATTTGTTCAGTGGTTCCAGGTGATATGAACTTCAATGCGAAATATCTTTGAGGAGGGATATTTTGCTCTAAAGGAGTATGATTTTTGTATAAATCAAACCAGGAATCAAACAAAAGCAAGTTATTTTGACCAGCTATTGGCCAAAAGCAGTGCTCATACCATAGTTGTAGTTCTTTTACGCCCATTTTCCCCTCTCTTGCTTGCTGTGACGTAAACATTCCCTACCGCCCTTGCAAGATCACGCACACAAGAAGGACGCAGAGCATCTCTAACTTCACGCAGCACAATAAATAACTTTCCAGACACTTTGCCATCCTGATGGGATAAGTTTGTTTATCTGAACTGCAAATTTTGAGGCTGATTCCAGTTTTCTGTGCGTCGTCAAGTTGGCACTTTGTTTGGAATTTCTTTATCTTGTGTCTTCCAATTCTGTAGCACTGCTTGAAGTTATGCAACCATCCACTGCTTCGCTTTAAATCACTGTAATCCATGTCGCGCGCAGTTCGATGTGCTTAACGTAGTAGGTCGCTGTCATGCACATCCCGTAAAGTGTATCGAGCGTCCTTGAAACGCACAGACATTTGTTTTTGTAACAAGTGTGCATTGTCCGCCATTGAATATCCGCAATTTTTCTTATACGCTACACGTTCATATTGCTGCGGACTTATTCGAAATGTGTTCATAATTATTAATTTTTACTGTGCTGCAGACGATCTCCCACGCAAGTTATTATGTTTAATACCCGTTCCTTGAACAAAGATTGTAAAGGATAGTGTTTCACTGGAGACGGGACTTGTGGCTCCCTGTCCAACAAACATGATGAACCGCATGGCTCGTCACCTATTTCAATATCACTTTCACTTGTTAAGCACGTATCATCATCATTGTACTTCTCATGTACATTGTCCACACAGTCGAGCGTTTACGACACCACCCATTTCACTGACTCATCGTACAGAAACGCTAGTATTTCATCCATCACATCTTTCTCATTCTGCGAAAGTCCTTGAGTTCCTTTCTGATAAAATGTCACTTTGGCAACTTTTGTTGAAAATATAATGCAATAACAAGTTTGTTTCCGTGGCCATCCTCCCCAGCAAGCACAGAAATATATGTTTGGCGAATAAAATCCACCTTTCCTTGCTGCACTGTATTTTATTTCTCTCAGACGCGTTTCGCCTTTTTTATTTTTAAGACATCGTCAGTGGAATGTAGAATGATACACATATCAAAATAAAACTCTGTCGTTCTAGACCCCATTGAAGATATCTTGAAAATAAAAAAAGGCGAAACGCGTCTGGAAAAAATAAAATACAGTGCAGCAAGAAAAGGCGGTTTTTATTTGCAAAACAAATATAATGCAATGTTTGCTTTGAAACTTACTGGCAGATTGAAACTGTGTGCTGGATTGAGACTCGAACTCGGGACCTTTGCATTTCGCGGGCAAGTGTTCTAGCGACTGAGCTACTCAAGCGCGACTCACGACACCTCACAGCTTCATTTCTGCCAGTACCTCGTCTCCTATCTTAGAAACTTCGCAGACGCTCTTCTGCGAATCCCCCATCTGTGGCTAAGCCAAGTCTCCGCAATATCCTTTCTTCCGGGAGTGCTAGTTCTGCAAGGTTCGAAGAATAGCTTTTGTGAAGTTTGGATGGTAGGCGACGTGCTGGCAGAATTGATGCTGTGAGGACGGGGCGTGAGTCGTGCTTGGGTAGCTTAATCGGTGGAGGACTTGCCTGGGAAAGGCAAAGGTCTCGAGTTCGAGTCTCGGTCCGGCACACAGTTTTAATGTGTCGGGAAGTTTCATATTAGCGTACACTCTGCTGCAGAGTGAAAATCTCATTATGGAAACATCCTCCAGGCTGTGGCTAAGCCTTGTCTCCGCAATATCCTGTCTTCCAGGAGTGCAAGTTCTGCAAGGTTCGCAGAAAAGCTTCTGTGAAGTTTGGAAGGTAGGAGACGAGGTATTGGCAGAACTGAAGCTGTGAGGATGGGTCGTGAGTCGTGCATGGGTTGCTCAGTCGGTAGAGTAATTGCCCGCGAAAGGCAAAGGTCCCGAGTTCGACTCTCGGTCCGGCACACAGATTCAATCTGCCAGGAAGTTTCATATCTGCGCGCACTCCGCTGCAGAGTAAAATCTCATTCTGGAATGTTTGCTTTATTTATCGTTGCCATTGCTGTGCTTTGTATCAACACCACTAACACTATAGCACTATTTTGAGTTACTCGTCGACTAAGCAGTTCAGCTAAACTCCGTAGCCTCATGCTGTGCTCACCATTGGATACCTCCAGTCCCGCTCCTTACTGCCACTGGCAGCCAATATTGTGGTTGAATGGTAGACAGTATGTAGGGCGTCTAATGCCTCGCACTCAATGTGTTCCTTGTGAGACAAGATACACAACCAGACTGCTAGGTCAGAGAAGGAAGTCACAAAGAAAGTACGGGTAAACTGCTGAAGATAGAGATACGACGGAGAAAAAAGTGAGAGAATCGTGGAAACTCGGAAGGATTGCTCAGAGAGGCCGAATACCGTGCGTGACTGCAGTGCCTCAGCGTAAATAATAATAATACAAAATGTGTAGAGAGTGTGTGTGTGTGTGTGTGTGTGTGTGTGTGTGTGTGTGTGTGTTGGTTCAAATGGCTCTGAGCACTATGGGACTTAACTTCTAAGGTCATCAGTCCCCTAGAACTTAGAACTACTTAAACCTAACCAACGGGCAGCAATTTCAACCGGGCATTACTTACCATTTAGAAAATGGGGCGCGTCTCGCCCGAGCATCGCTAAGAAAGGTTTTAGCAATGGCAAGAAGGTGAAACTTTAAAATGGCCTAAACTGTGGAACGAGTGAAAGTATTTCAACCATGCTGAGGGTTGAGAAGGGTTAAATGCAGCAGTAATCAAAAGGAACTATATTAGTGCCTAATTAATAACTTCTCCCAGTCCCTATGGTGACTGATAAGTCGTGACGACATGTCGCTGCTAGGTAAGGATTTCACGGTGTCGACATTTAAAAGTAACTAACGTCCGATATTATTCACGAAAATATAGATACCCGTGTCGCTAGACTGGTGACGTTTCAATTCAAATGTAATGGAAAAGAACTATTAGAACACTACTTTTAGAGGGAACTAAAGATAGCAGAGCTCATTTTCTCTGGCTTGTGTGTTCTAAGAGATTGGACTGATTCAGTTACCGGGTAAAGCCACGTAATGGTTTAGTGTGCAAATAAAACCTCACCAGTCACCTCATGATTTTTATTTAGCGTCTGGAACCTGTTCTTCCGTATTCATTTTAGCTTGAGATAAAATGATATAAGTTGGATATCTAAATGCTGTAAACACAGGTTAAATTCATAATTTAGTTTTCCTTGTGTAAGTATTGGACAATACAAATAGTGACAAAGCAGAGGTAGTGCTAAGGGTTAAACTAAAACTATGTTTCGTAATATCTTAAAAGTAATATCATCTCGTTATCAAACTGTAACCTTTATAAAAGCTGTGATAAAAGTACCCTACGACATCGTCAACAGTTTTATAACACGTGTTTATACAAGAAATTTGACAAAAAGCTGTCACAGTGTAATTCGTACCTAGGTGCAATAAGCTGTTACTGTAACCGTTTACTTCCGATTGAAGTAAAAGTTTTTTTACTTCAGGCCACTACAGAGCGCAGATGATAATGGTGTAGCTATTGACAGCAACCAGAGCTATACGTAAATTTGCATCATTATACGACCTTCTTTGAAGTGAATCACTGTTCTCTTACATTGCTGTTGTAGTCATCAGTTCGAAGTCTGCTCTGAGACAGCCCTGCCCTTTAATTTATCGGAAGGAATTTTTTTTTATATCTGCATAACTACTGCACGACACAGCAGTTTGAGCTTGCTACCTGTATTCAAGCCTTGCCCCTATAATTCCCCCCCTCCCTTCCCCCCTCTCCCAAACTGACATTTTCCTTGAAGTCTCAGCATGTGTCCTGCCAACATATCCCTTCTTTTACTCTAGTCTTGCCATAAAATTCTCTTCCTCCCCATTTCGATTCAGCGCTCTTCATAGGTTGTCCGATATACTCATCCAACATTCAGCATTATTCCGTGACTTCTATTCTTTTGTCGTCTGTACTGTTCATCGTACATATTTTACTGCCCTTAAGGCTATGCTGCAATCAAATACTTTCGGAAGAGACACACTAACTATTTCTAATAGATACATGATACGTATGCAGAAAAACTAATGTTTTATTTCTTAACCGGCTCTATCTGAAAATGAGCCAGCTGCTTGATAACGCAGAGAAAGTAGAAGAAAAACTACATGATTCATAGCTCTTCTTTTAAAAAATCTGTTCAAAAGGTTTACAGAGATTGTCATTACATTCAATTTTAAGTAAAAAGGGAAGCATAGAATATAAGGTTCAAATGGCTCTGAGCACTATGGGACCTAACTGCTGAGGTCATCAGTCCCCTAGAACTTAGAACTACTTAAACCTAACTAACCTAAGGACATCACACACATCCATGCCCGAGGCAGGATTCGAACCTGCGATCGTAGCGGTCGCGCGGTTCCAGATTGTAGCGCCTAGAACCGCTTGGCCACTCTGGCCGGCCGGACAAATAATCCCATTTAAGATTGCGAGAACCGTCCCCACATACGATTCTTCATCCCAACAGTAGAAAACGTGTTAGGAAAATTAACGTGCAAGCAGTTATCATTTACACGAACCTAACGTGACTGTAGCGATAAAGTGGCAGGCAGAAGAGGAGACTGTAGAGAGCTGTGACAATATGTGCAGAGAAGGTACGGAAGTGCAGAAGCGTGCCTCGCCAGCGGCGCGGATGGGATTTTTTGGGCAGAAAGGGGCTTGCTTCCAGGAGAGGACATCCACGTGGAGCGCCGTCCGTCCGTTCATCACTCTTGCGAAACCAGGGATTACGTCAGCGCCGCATGCCTGCCACTGCACCACGTGGCCCAGGAACTCGAGTCACGTCGGAATGGCCCGCTGTAGATATCCGGCCGGCCGCACGCTCCGTTTGTCCCCCCCTCCCCCCCGTTCTCGTTCTCCGGCCAGGATTAAGAATGAAGCGCCACGCGTTCCCACGCTCCTGGACGGCACTTGCGGAAACGGGTCACGCAAAATATGTGTGGAACGTCTCTCACAGGCGACAGTGTAATACTAGATTATGTTTATGGCTGCAGGACGGTTGTTTCACCTTATAGAAAATTTGGAAGTACTGTGTAAAAATATATACAGTGAAAATCAGAATCTCTGCGACAGTACAGTCTCGTGAAGCTGCACTTATAAATATTAGTAAATCAACAAAGAGTATGAGCAGTGTCTTCTTTCGCTCATTCTGCAGTAATACTTTCCATTCCTTTAGACCAGTGGTTCCCAACAGGTGGTCCGCGGACCCCCAGGCGTCCGCGAACTATGCCAGAGGGGTCCGCAAGATGCTATTAGAACAAAAAATATATTAAATATATTTCGTATGATACCCAATTGTTATTTTTTTAAGCAATCTGTTATATTAAACATCCAGATTTGAACACAAAGATTTTGAGCAAAAATCAAAAATTTAACAATGATGGCTAAATTGAAAAAGTTTTAAGCTCAATATTTTTTAAATAATGAATATGTCAATTTTTTTCTATATACCACAAATAGAAAACGTATAAAAAGACTCTTAATTTGGCTTGTTTAGGTACTTGGTACTGTGATATGACAAGGTACCAATCATGCTCGATGAGGGGGTCCTCGAGAAAATTTTGTTGGGAACCCCTGCTTTAGACACTTACCGTTGATAACAAAGAATACTTCACGCAACTCCAACTTCAGAATTCATCTATGCTAGTCCACGTAACACCTGAAAAGTGTGATAGCGTGGTAAGAAGCGGTCTGTCATAGACTCGCGTCGGGAGCTGATATACGCCATTAGTATTTCTAACTACTCTATTACGAAGGGAAGTAACCAAAGAAGGTTAGAACAAGGCGAACCAGGATAAATGCAACCAGGGACGACATTATTTGGCTGCAGTCCATCGGTGTTGAGATCAAAGAGCCACTTACATATTGCTGGACATTACAGACAGCTATAGAATTCAGATGTTAACTAATACTCTCCACTCTAGTGTTAGTGAAGGAAGTATGAACGCTCTTTGTCCGAATATATGGTGGGAATTTCTTTTTATTTTTTTCACGTAGTGTTTCGAGTGGTACAGAAGCTATGGCATGCAAAACCTACACTGGTTGCATTAAATTCTGCTGTAGAGATTTGTCTGTGTAACTGATACTCAACTGATGAGATTCTGAAATCTTGGGAAGGAAAAAATAATTCATTGCGACTCATTTTTTTCCTCCGTCATTCATAGCTGACAGAGGGTCAAGTTTCATGCATATTGTTGAAGCCCACGTCTAAAGTTACGGCGGGTGTTGGACTTCTTTTTCTACTCATAGGAATCAAACCCACTCCTAACGACTGTCGTTTCCAACAAAAATTTTTACCATTTTCCTCTACGATGCGCCGTTGGGTGTCTGCCTAAACTTGGTTAACATTGAGACATTAGTGAGACATGGCTGTGTCTAGATACTGTCAACTGGATGTAAAGTATGACCAAGAGAAGAAATTTACCGTATTTAAGCCCAATGTGTTCCAAAGTTATGTGATTTCTGTCTGTTACATTGGTAGATGGTGTAGTGATCTGCAGACTTTCTCTTATTCATAAGAAGCTGGTTTAAGTCTCGAGTCGCCCATACTGATTCAGACTTTCCGCAATTCATGTTTCAGCTATGTAATTCTTTTGAGATCTGTCTGGAGATGGAGCATTAATCCTCCGAAACTGGTACCTTTTAGTAGAAGACATTGTGACAGTTCGGAATTTTATTTACATATGCGTGGTGCTTGTAATTTTCGACATGTCCGCAAGAACAGACACCATTCTTTATCCCGCAGCTGTACAGATACATGACGAAACGAAATACATTCTGACATCGGCCACAACTGGGCACTGAAATGAATTCAATCGCAACAAGCAAATAGTTGTGCCGAAGCGGGACTCGAACACGGATTTTCCGCTTTACGCTAGCGGCCGCCCTAACCACTTAGACTGTCCCAGCACTCTTTACGTCCGATCCAAATTCCCAACTTGTTACACACTACTTAAGCGTCCCCTGCCCACCATACTAATCGCCTGCCAAATCACGTTGGATTTCCACAAGGGCTCAGGAGAGAGAATGCATCCGCACCGAAGTGATCTTATTGGCCGTCAAACCGTATATATATATATATATATATATATATATATATATATATATATATATATATATATATATATATATATATATATACTCCTGGAAATTGAAATAAGAACACCGTGAATTCATTGTCCCAGGAAGGGGAAACTTTATTGACACATTCCTGGGGTCAGATACATCACATGATCACACTGACAGAACCACAGGCACATAGACACAGGCAACAGAGCATGCACAATGTCGGCACTAGTACAGTGTATATCCACCTTTCGCAGCAATGCAGGCTGCTATTCTCCCATGGAGACGATCGTAGAGATGCTGGATGTAGTCCTGTGGAACGGCTTGCCATGCCATTTCCACCTGGCGCCTCAGTTGGACCAGCGTTCGTGCTGGACGTGCAGACCGCGTGAGACGACACTTCATCCAGTCCCAAACATGCTCAATGGGGGACAGATCCGGAGATCTTGCTGGCCAGGGTAGTTGACTTACACCTTCTAGAGCACGTTGGGTGGCACGGGATACATGCGGACGTGCATTGTCCTGTTGGAACAGCAAGTTCCCTTGCCGGTCTAGGAATGGTAGAACGATGGGTTCGATGACGGTTTGGATGTACCGTGCACTATTCAGTGTCCCCTCGACGATCACCAGTGGTGTACGGCCAGTGTAGGGGATCGCTCCCCACACCATGATGCCGGGTGTTGGCCCTGTGTGCCTCGGTCGTATGCAGTCCTGATTGTGGCGCTCACCTGCACGGCGCCAAGCACGCATACCACCATCATTGGCACCAAGGCAGAAGCGACTCTCATCGCTGAAGACGACACGTCTCCATTCGTGCCTCCATTCACGCCTGTCGCGACACCACTGGAGGCGGGCTGCACGATGTTGGGGCGTGAGCGGAAAACGGCCTAACGGTGTGCGGGACCGTAGCCCAGCTTCATGGAGACGGTTGCGAATGGTCCTCGCCGATACCCCAGGAGCAACAGTGTCCCTAATTTGCTGGGAAGTGGCGGTGCGGTCCCCTACGGCACTGCGTAGGATCCTACGGTCTTGGCGTGCATCCGTGCGTCGCTGCGGTCCGGTCCCAGGTCGACGGGCACGTGCACCTTCCGCCGACCACTGGCGACAACATCGATACCTCAAGCCCCACGTGTTGAGCAATTCGGCGGTACGTCCACCCGGCCTCCCGCATGCCCACTATACGCCCTCGCTCAAAGTCCGTCAACTGCACATACGGTTCACGTCCACGCTGTCGCGGCATGCTACCAGTGTTAAAGACTGCGATGGAGCTCCGTATGCCACGGCAAACTGGCTGACACTGACGGCGGCGGTGCACAAATGCTGCGCAGCTAGCGCCATTCGACGGCCAACACCGCGGTTCCTGGTGTGTCCGCTGTGCCGTGCGTGTGATCATTGCTTGTACAGCCCTCTCGCAGTGTCCGGAGCAAGTATGGTGGGTCTGGCACACCGGTGTCAATGTGTTCTTTTTTCCATTTCCAGGAGTGTATATAGTGTGTGTGTTGTCCTTTCGGACTGAGTCAGGTGAGCAACAAGCTTACATATGGGTCAAACCGAAAGGGTGTTCGAATAGCCGAAGAGGTTAAGGCTACCGCTCGCGTAAACCGATAAATCCGAGTTCGAGTCCCGATCTGGCACAAATTTTCACTTGTCGCCATCGAATCCATTTCAGTGCCCAGTTGCGACCGCTATCCGAATTTATTTAATTTCGTCATGGAATGTTATTTACTGCGTTGAATAACTGCCATTGAAAAGCTTTACCGTTTGCGCAAACTTATTATCAAACTGTCGTGTCAGTCTCTCCTTACCTCTTGGAATCCAGCAGTGGACCTCCTTGGTCCATCCACTATCCATTCGCTCTGCCATAGTTCACGCCCAGCTGCATTTTGCCGGCCACGGTGGCCGATCGGTTCTAGGCGCTTCAGTCCGGAACTGCGCGACTGCTACGGTCGCATGTTCGAATCCTGCCTCTGGCATGGATGTGTGTGATGTCCTTAGGTTAGTTAGGTTCAAGTAGTTGTAAGTTCTAGGGGACTGATGACCTCAGATGTCAAGTCCCATAGTGCTCAGAGCCAGCTGTATTTCGATTAGCCAGAATTACGTTTTCCACAGCAATCTGTTCCTGTTACGTTTATCTGTTGCTTTGTGTCTCCTAGTAATATTTCAGGTTCGATCCGTGGTCAGTACAAGGAATTTTACCATGACTTATCATTTCTTTTATGCCCAGCATAGTTCGTTAATGTGAAAAATCACCTGTTGCACCATGCTTTGGAGTCCGCGTTTAACAGTAGATCCCTGTATACCTGGCTGGGTAAGTTATTTCAGAGGTCGGAGGAAGGCAATGTCATACGGCCTCCAACAGGACAGTGCCCAGTAAAGCACTGTGCTGTTCAAACTAATTTTCGGGTTGATGACAGATTTACTTTTTACTCGCTCTGACCTGTGTACAAAATTTCGATAATGGATAAAACACACTGACTACTGTGTCCTCGTCTCTACTGGAAGCTAATTTGTACTGATCAAGCATTGACGACCAAAAAAATGTGAACACAGCTGCTGTGAACACAACTGCTGTGAGCAAGCAGTGTATTCGTGGTTGGATCACCGCATTCTAAGCCGCGTTTCGTTCTGTCCTGGAATGTATGTGACGGTAGTTTTCGAATTTTGTGGAAGTTTCAGGCGTCGTTTATCTTAGCTGAGAAGGACGGTCACAGTAAATTAGAGAACGCCTGGGGCGCCGGCCAATATGCAGAGGAGCAGTTACCACGATGGATGTGCCGGCAGCTCCTTTGAGGCCGCCGCGGAATGCAGTGCGGGGTGCCTACCCTGTAGGCGCCCCTGTGGCGAGCACGGAGTAGGGCCAGCAAGGATTTGGCAAGAGCTGAAAATAACTCCACAAAAGAACCTGGAGGGTCAAAGTTTTCTTAACCCATGAATATAATTATTATTAGTGGGAACATTGCTAATCAACCTGTTCTTCAAGGAAGAGGCCGCCGTTGGACAGAATTATTATCTGTTGGTATTAATCACCTCCTACCCAAATTTAACTGCTATTCACGCATACAAGACAAATTGTTCTCTTGATGTTATACTGTGTACTTGGCTCTCCTGCGGTCACTATTGGCTGCAGTCGTTCTGTCACTGGCCAGAAGCAGCAGTGTTGCACAACGTAGCGCTTTCTTTGTGGTCGCCGCCGTTATTATTCTGGTACAGGAAATGTACGGTTTCAAACTGTTATCGTAGTGTTGGGTTCATGTTATCGCTAAAAATGTTTTTTCCTAAATACTTGCAGTGATTTAGTCATCGATCAAAATCTTATGTTTCCGCGTTCAAATCAGCAGAAATTCCATCTGACCATAATATCATATTCGCTGAATTCCTTGAAACACACTCTCACTGCCTCATAGACTCATGGCAGTATTATTTACATCGAGCATTCTTTCCTGTGATTATTGAGTTTCGGAGGGTAGCACACCAATGAAAGCCGAATCATATCGCCTCTCCATCGAGAACCCTAACTCTGTACATCTGTAACTTAGTTGGAGCAAGAAGTCTACTGTCATAATTAAGAAGAATGTGTGGCCGCTGGCACATTGCGCTTTTTAGTTAGACTTTTCCGACAAGTTGATTTCCTAGCAGAGCAATGACTCTGTATGATGCTCACCTATCGTCTTCACTTGACATTAAAATCGTGAACGGGGCACGTAGACATGTGTACATGTGAAATATTTTTGAGGGAACGCCCTATCTTGAGACATGATTGTATAAGGCAACCTTCTTCCCGGTGATCCCTGACAGAAATCACTTCTTTGAGTCAGGTAAATTGTGTCTAACACTTAAGAGGATGGATCTACAGGGTGTTAAAAAAAGTGTGCCTTACTCGTACAAGAAATTGGACTGGTTATAAATAGAAGATAAGGTCGTATAAACACAAATTGTGGAAGCAGTAGTTGTTAATTCTGCCCTTTGATACTCCTGGAGATGCTCAATGTCATTATCACTTATTCTTAAATATCCTTCAGCCCTCCTTTTCAAGTAACCACGAACTCGTGTGAACACTCCTGGCTGTCTAGTTCACATTTGTAGGACACACGATCCTGTAATGTGTGCTCTTTGTCGATAGCTCTAGGATACACCAATGCATTTAAAGTTCCCCAAAGTCATAAATGTAATTATTAAGGCCTCATCTATTAGACCATCGTTCATTAAACGTTTGGGTTAGGAAGTGTCGTACGACGCGTAGAAAATGGAGTTGTGACCTGTCATGCATGAACCACATACGTCGTCTTCCAGGAACGGTAAAGTTCTCCAGTAGCGGAGGTACTTTGTCGCGTATAAGTTGATGATAAACAATACCTGTTAATTTTTCCACTAAAATGGTGGTCCTATGAGTCTTTCAGCCACAGTTCATGCCCATAATAAAGCGAACCTGATGCACTGCATCCATTAACGCTCTGTGATTCACATATGCCCACACATTGTCGGTATGGTAATTTGTTATCCCACTATGCGTGAATCCTGCCTTATCCATAAATAAAATATTAACTATGAACTGCGAATCTTCGGCGCTCCCTCTTACAATCTATTGGCTAAACTACGATCTGGCATGGTTATTTTGAGGCCTGGAAGCTTGCACACGCTGAAAGTAATGAGAATAAAGTAATTTCTCGTTCAGAAGTGACGACGCAAGAATGCACCTCATGGCTTCGGCAGCTCCAGTCTTCCACCACTTGTTTCATAATCATCTCTCGCTCATGGCAACAATCGCTTCTCCGTATCTGACATGTTAACAGCGGGAGCTCTACAGCGATCACTTGTCCGTGTTGCGAATATTTCCGTGGCTGCAAATCGCTGGAAAATCTGTTGGATACTTTTTTCAGACGCAGTGCGTCGTTAAAGACAACTAATCGTGTTCTGATGCCAGCACGAATTCGAAACAGTACGTACGGAATAGCTGACGTAAGAAGTGCTATATCTGACAACAATATCGCAGTCGCAGGACGAAGTACAGGGACAAACACAACCAATAAGACATGAGAAATGAGTTTCAAAAAGAAAATAGCCTACGCCACTGGGCATTAACTAAGCTGGACCATATCTTAGCAACTATCCGTTATTGTGAGAGTGAGTAATACATATCTTATCAATTAATTTCCATCAGTTGTCCATATTTCGATTTTTACATGTATTTAAGATCGAAGAGTATCTTGAAAGTCCACAAATTTTTGGCTTTTCACAATATACTGTCGAAACAGTCGCATCCCAGAATTCAGAAAAAACTGCTTCGTTAGAGTCATGGTTCATGTTTCGTTGCTACGTTTGAATCTTCTCGACAAGAAAATGTAAAACTTCTGAGACGAATCATCCCATTGATGCCCTCAGTTGTGCATAGACAGTGTGACGTCAATCACAGTACATCCCAGCGCAGATAACACATAGGTGGAAGATCCACAACCACGAATAATGATACAGACCATTATCAATTACTGCACAACGTGGTGGTTAGGCAAGATGGAAGCTTCACTGCCACACGTGCTTTCATTCTCAGCCACATTCAACGGTAGAACTCATATGTGCTTTGCGAACCATCTGATGCGTAAAATGATTCTTCTTAATATAATACGGTTACGGCACGTGCTGCATACGTATATCAGTTTAACAAAGCAACTGTATCGTTTTTTTTTCGTTGTAAAACTGCTTTGCACCGTCTCCATAACAGCAGTTATTTAAAGACCTTCTGCTGTTGCAAATAGAATCTGAAATATGTTTTCATTTTTGTTACATATTGATTTATAGCCAGAAGTAAAGTTCAGCCAAATGTTTCACATGCGTTATATATTAGAAAATATCTGAAATAATCCATAAAATTTGGATTACGAGCTTCTGTTTAAAGCATCTCATGAAATAATGTCTCGCAGAGGAGAATGATAAGCGCCAAAATTGAATGTGCCCATTAATATAACAGTTTCGTTATTGAGCTGTTATCACAACACCTGTATGGAAAACGTTTCGCGTCATAAAAAATAAAAATCTGATGTTCTAGGGGTCGGAGTGTGAATTGTTAGGTCCCATAATAGTGTAGGTAGGTTAGAGAACATGAAAAGTGAAATGGGTACGTTGAAGTTAGGTGTATTAGGAATGTGTGAAGTACGATAAATAGGGGCGTGAACAGGTGAGTACAGGGTTATCAGTACAAAATCATAGGGGAAATGCAGGAGTTGGTTCAATAAAGAACATCAGCATCAAAATAGGAATGCGAGTAAACTAGTATGAATAACATACTAACAGATCATCGTAGCCAGTGGTACAAGCGTATTTTTCTACTTGCTCCACAGATGATGAAAAAATTGTAAAAAATCTATTATACGAGAAAAGTTTTTTAGAGTGTTAGATGGTATGAAAATTTAATTGTGATATCGGGACTGGAATTCAGTTGTAAGAAAAGGAAGTGAAGCTGAAATAGTAGAACAACATTGGACTCGGAGGAGAGCGGTCAGGTAGAATTTTGCTGAGAGTTAAATTTTATTATTGCTAACACTTGGTTTGAGTATTATAGGCCTGTGAACATCGGAAGGTTTCAGAAAGATCATAAAAAATAGTGTCTAAAACGCAAAACTTTTTTCACGAGTGGTCTGTGTCAATAATTTTTGGTTAGAAAATGCAGATTGAAGCTGAAGAAACTGCAGAAGGATAGTTAAGGAGATGAATCTTGTCTGAGATGTAGCAACCATATGTTGTGTATAGTCTCAAAAGCAGCATTAAATAGCAACTGACAAAAAAGGCTAAGATATACAACAGAAGAGGAATGGGTAGTTTCGAGAGATGAAATAGGGAAGACAGCGGGAAACAACCAGGCAAAATTATAAGGCCCAGTAGAAGTCATTTGATAGAACATCGGGTATATTTAAATGATGAAAGGAGATAATATGAAAATGCCTCGGAAAAATGCTGAAAGGTGGAAAGATAATTAGGAGGGATATATATATATATATAGGAAAGGAAGTTGAACACAATATTATAGAAAGGGGATAGAAAAGTGGTTGAAGATACAGTGGGAGATAGGTTACAGTGAGAAGAATGACCTAATCGAAACAAGGCAGCTGGTGTAGACGACACTCTGTCAGAATTATTAAGATCATTGAAAAAAAGAAAAAATACAGGAGGAAAATGTTGTAGCTGATATGGAAGATACACGTCACATATGTAACACACAATTTCTTGTCAGCGTCCATATGCTGGCCGCGTTTGCTATTGTGGTTCCTACAGCCAGTTTCGGTTCGGGCGGCATGGGGAAGGGGTTTTTTGTTCGCCTTAAAATGATGTGCCAGCCATTTCCTACTACTCGTAAAAGGTTGGTGGTCGGAGGCGGCTAGGCCAATTTCAAGGGTGAACAATTACCCTTGACGGCAGGTATTTTCCAACACTAGTTGCAGACAAAGTTCCGAAGATTGAGAGAAAGTGGCACCTTATAGAAGAGTAGACACGGTAGCAGAAAACGCCCAATGAAAATGTCGACATTCTGCTCCTCATTCTGATTGCCTGAAAATGCCTAAATGTTAAATAATTCCGTGGACTGCTTTGGAGCCAGCCGGGAGCCCTCCTGGGGCGTTATCAACATGTGCCCTCTAGGACAGAGTTGGTGTGTTTGTAGTGTGCTTGTGAAGTCGAGAGTGAAATGGTTCTTCCTGATCAGCCAAGTTACATCTTGCAGCAAAGAAAACAGTGGGATTCCACAAGTGGATCTCGGGTTGAAGCATTCTGGTTTCCCAGGCGACTGTTTCGTTTAGCGAGTATGCAGCGCTCAGTAGACAGAGACTTCAAATTAAACGGTAACTGTCTGGGCGATGGTGTTTAATGAGCGAGACAGACTCGACGAAGCCAGTGATTTATATTCTTTTCGATGGAAATTTGAATGCGTTTTTTTTTTTGTTACTCTTACCCTATTGACTTTGAACTATATTCCTGTATTGTTGTTGTCGAGATTATCGGAGAAAGTTACTAGGAACGGCTATGAGGTGGTGTATGGACTGCTAGAAGTGTACATACTCTACTCCAGTGCTCGGATCTCGGAATGTTTCGAAATTGGTTGGATTGCTAGATTGTTGATATTAGAGCAATGAGAGGTTTAACTATGTCTCGCCGACCAAAGCGACGCTGGCAACTCTTATACTGATTTTACAAAATGATCCGTGTCCACCAGTAGACGGCTCCGATTAAATCTGCAGCGCAGTACGTCACGTAAACATTTCGGGTGTGGCCGATTGCCCAGTGTTTGTGAATTCTGATTCAGGCTACGATTGTGATTTCGCGGGACGACACGCGAGTGCCGAGAACGGATGTTTCGCGGGAAAATATTCTCAGACTTAAAGAAGAACGTAATAACCCCAATAAGAAGGAAGGCGTCTGGTGACTGGTGTGAGAATTGCCGAAATGTTTGTTGCAAGTTATTAACTCGAGCAATTTACAGAGGATCAATTTGGGTTCCTGGGAGATCCAGGAAGACGCGAGACAATGCTCCCAGACGACGTACGTTAGAAGATAGATTCAGAAAATGCAAGAACACTTTTATGGCATTTGTAGATTGAAAAACAGCTTTTGACTGTGTTGACCGCAATACACTTTCCATCAGATCGGTAATAAAATGAGCAGCTTGAACGAAAAGCTTATTGTAGTTAGAGCAGTCGAAAGATATGAAAGGAGAGGGTAGTTGAGAATGGAATGAGCTTTTGTTGTGGTTTACTCCATACGTTATTTAGTCTGTGCTTGGAACACGCTACAAAGAAAACTGTAAGAGGGCGATGAAAATGCATCCGTTTGAAGGCGTTGCTACAGCGTACATGCAACGTGGCGTGTCTCCGATGCGAGTATATGTGCACCGACATGTAGTCAAGGCGTTAGTGTAACATTCGTCTTTTCCGACTTGCTTGCAGTAAATGCGGAAATGAAGCTATGACGGCGTAATTAACAAGTGCGTCCGAATAGGCACAATGTGCTGTTATTTTTGTCTTGGCTGCCGAACACCGGTAGACCATTCATCGTAGAGCGACGAATGCATAGGGCAGCACGTCTGTCGAAAACCACCGCTGTGGAGTGCTGGGCGACAAGAGGTGTTGCTGCTTCATGATAACGCACGTCCCCATATCGAAAACACCATAACGCAAAGATTGAGCCAACTCAAATTGGAGACACTCGAGCACCCGCCACATAGTCCAGATCTCCCCCCACGCGATTAGCGCATCTTCGGTCCTTTCAAAAGGCTTTGAAGGGCGACGATTCCTGTCGTACGAGGATGTGCAGCAGGCAGTTAAGAACGTCTTCACGCAACAGGACACCGTGTTTTACCAAACGTGTATCTTCAACCTGGTGTGTCGGCGGGATGATTGCCTCAGTGCTCTCGGCGATTTTGCCTGATTGAAATTCCGATTCTGGAGTATGCGGTCTTTGAAGGGAAACTTTTTGATATCTCCTAATAGAAGTAATTTGCCTGTTTAGGCAGTAAAAACTACAGACGATGGCAGAAGTGGGTTTAAAATGCAAACTGGCAATAACTAGAAAAGGCCTTTCGGAAAAAGGGATATTTTTTAACATCGAATTTAAAGTCTTTATTGGAAGTGTTTGTCTGGAAGTGGAGTACGATCAGAAACAGTTCAGACAAGAAACAAATACAGGCATTTGAAATTCAGTGCTACAGAAGGATGTTGAAGATTAGGGGGGGAGGTCGGATGACTAATGAAGTGGTACTGAATCGAATTAGGGAGGAAAGAAATTTATGGCACAAATTGACTAAGAGGAGGGATCCGTTGAAAAGACATAACCTGAGGCATCACTGAATCGTCCATTTGGTAAAGGAGGAGAGGGGGGTTGGTCAAAAATTGCAGTGGGGGACCAAGTTTGGTAGAGTAACAAAGTGCAAACGGATGCATATTGCAATAGTTATTCGGAGATGAAGAGATCTTCGCAGGATGGATTACCGTGGAGAGCTGCACGAAACCAGCCCTGGGGTTGAAGACCGCAGTAATAATAACAATAGCAACAACAACAACAATGTGCATGTGTGCAGTGGATAGTATTTTAGCGGCGAGCGCGCAGGGAGCCGGGAAAGGCGCGCAGACGGCGGAGTGTGGGAAAGGGGCGCAGGCCGCGGCCGCCTGCGGCCCCCGCTGGGGCCCCTCGCTGTCTGCGGCGCGCCGCCCAGACGGCCGCGCCGAATTCCTCGTCTGCGTCTGCCGCATTGTTGCGGTATCTGCGCGGGTGGCGGTCGCTGACACGGCGCAGCCCCGCGCCTCGCGCTTTTCCCATCGGCCCGGCACCGCTCTCGCGGTGGCATACCACTTTGCTCGCGACCGGGCGCCACTTCCTCTCTTTTTCTTCTTTTTTAATTAAAAGGCGAAAAAAAGAGGAGACCCGCGCCCGTTCTAGATTGTGTCTGTGAGCTGCGCACGCCGCAAGGCGCCAGTCGCGATTCTCTGACCTACTTCGCCGTCGGCTGAGGAACCTCTAGCGACAACTGGCGCCCCACTTCTTTTCCCAGCAACTGCACCGGAGGCGTTGGAAACTTTTGATCGTGACATTTTCACAAGTGACCCAATATCACATTGCCCGACGCATCTTCCTGGGCTGTGTCATTGGATAACACTGACGAATATGATCAGTGGGCGCTGTCTTAGCACATTCCCGTCTGTGTTTTGAAAGAAACACAATAGCTGTTTCACAGTACAGGTCTGAGACGTTCCTGACAATATTCGTAACTTGTTCAGGGGTCTCGTGTTCAAAACGTATTGGATGAGGCGAGGACAGTCGTGTTCAACGCCTTCACCCCAAGACTGATTTGCACATCGGAATACTGCATGTTTCAAAAAGATTCGTCCGATTCCATAAGGCCTTGTCTTCTATATGACTGAAGATATTTTTATCCACACAATCAAGCAGCCACAGAAGTACTAAACGACCAACACACTTTAAACTATATAGAAAATTTAATTAAACTCTTAAATTACGATAATTGATAAACGTACACATTTAATAGTCAAAGATAAAATTAACGATTAATAAACTCTCTTCATAGACTATATACTTCGTAACTTTGTAACCACATAGCATCGATTACGCAAGTGTCAGATATGGCGTCAGAAATAACATATAACGTAAAATACCTTGGACGTCATCCACCGATGTGAAAAGGACCAAGACGTTATCACAAACATAGATCACAAAATAATACACAGCAATTTAACAAGCGACAGTACCAATCAATATGATATCGAAGTCAAGAATAACAAGAGTTAAGTACCAACGTAAACAAACACACACCATAAAGCCATAACAAACTACAAAAAATTTGATCAGACAGTGATTAAATTCTATTTATTACCCGCAGATGGCTTGACAATGGCAGATACAGCCGAAATAGGCCTATCGCAATAAAGAAATAAAACTGAACCAGCGGACTTGGAACTTACGCTTAGGACTACAAAGTTTTTATTTTGAAAAGAACTATGGGACTTTACAAAGGTATATCTTCTACAAGCACGCACACACACACACACACACACACACACACACACACACACACACACACACACACACACACACACACACAACCGTGCGGTACTTCTTACAATTACGTTTAGAATCGAAGTCTTCGTTTACCTTTCAAAAATGTTCATTGTGGCCAAGACCGGACGTACAAAAAACATTCCGCAGTTCTGCGAGCTCGTCTTCAGATACTGCAGTCACCGCTGTTGTTGTGACAGTTCACCCACAGTTTTTCGAATGAGTACCATACGACGGAGTCTCTCACAAACAGCCACAGAAAAATAGAAAAATCGCAGTGGGCTCAGAAGACCTTGGAGGCCAGCGGTGCAATGCGATGTCCCTACGCCTCTTCTTGCCGATCCATCGTTGAGTTAGGCAGGAACAAATTTTTCTCTTCATTGTTGTAGAGCATATTATCTTTTGAAATCCGGTGAATCTTTTCCAAACTTTACTACTTGTTGGCGGTGCCGCTCCCTTCTTGCGGGCTCTGATTCAGCTGTCAAAATTAGCTGTAAGGGGCCATCGTTTAATGGGAAACCGAACAAACGCTGTCACAGTACTACGAAATTTTATTTGCTAATCTAAGTCGTGTTCAGCTGTACTATTTACTAGCGACAAATGAAAATTTACACCGCACCAAACATTGTTTCACGTGACTTGTCAGCACAGACATTGTACAATTACATGGTGTAGCAATATTTTTTATGTAAACAAAACTTTACCAGAGGTGAATGTCACGTTAACTCTCCGAAAAATCCTATGGTCGCCGGCGGTGGTATATAGATCCCAGCGCTTTTGAATATTTTGTATTCTCACACTTAATAACACATGCACAATGCAAAGTAAATGAAGCTAGTAAAGTAAAATTAGACTTAAGAGTAGGTTTTCCTTCACTAACGTGAATGACATTATAGAGTTTAATTTCCGTTCCTTATGAGAAACAGTCATAAAGTTTTAATTATCACATCGAAAAAATACAATTACGTGATTATTTTTTGTTTGTGTTCCAATAAATGTCTGCAGCCATTGTATACATCGTAATCTCGGTATCACAGTACCGCAGCACGCCGCTAGATATCCCACAGCAAAATGGCGCAACCGTACCCCATTTTATCAGTGGACTGCGCCATTTTTTTGGTTCCTCTAGCAGCATGCTACCATGCTACGGCGCTGTTCCACGGGGATGTCAATGTATACATGGACGGCATACATGAGGGGAACTCAGGGCGGAACGAGTTGATGCTTCACAATTGTTATAAACTAAGGGAACACGAGAAGACATTTCTTACAGGTCTAAAGTCACCTTATAGTATAACCTGATGTACTTTACTTGAAAATCACTTAGAACTGTGTGTTATGTATAGTTTACAATTTTTTGTTCAAAGAAATGCTTGCAATTCGCGTTCTGCCTCATCCACGAGGCAGAAGCGGATAAGGCAATGATCATCTTGAATAATTTAGGCTAAAGGAGTATGGAATCTTCAAATAATCGTTAACAGCAGGAAAATATTTTCATGTCATTTTGAAAAATGTACAATTATTTTTAAGGCTTAATACCAAGTTACTTTTACTGTTACTATTAGTTAATTGAATCCCATAACTCGTATATAAGATGTATTTTCTGGCTTGCGGATAGACAACGTGGGATGCCCAGTAATAAATCCTGTAACATAGTCCTACACACCTAGACAACTTTATTTGTGAAATAAGTGTGGTAAGCCAATTCTTTGTGTTAGTTGGTAGACTAATGATCTGCCAATGCGCTGTTTCATCGTTGGACTGAAGAGCTGCCATTGGCTTCAGGTATCTGTGCTCTCAGGTTGTCTTCTTATTCTGCAGTGAATGCATTAAGTATCCACGCCGATTTGTCAACTCTGTAGGTAGGATTATTCTTTACGAACGTATCTGTCCAACGTTGATTTGGGTATGTTAAATTCTGTAGATGCTTTTAAAACCCCCATTTCAGAAGCTAAAATGGCTGAAATATCCCTTACTGTCTTTCAGTCGTTCAATTTTAAGTTCACACCATGTGGAAAAGTAAGGAAAAAACAGAAATATTTAGTTTGAAATCAACTTCCGTCAAAAAATGAAAGGACAGAACGAAACGCTATCCCATTCTGCAGCCTCCCGTTCCGTCCCAAGAACACATTTAAGATCAACAACTTTTATGGAGCACATAACGGACAGGTTTAAACGTGTTATGTAACTGAAATGCAGTGAATGGCATGAATTACACTCTCGAGCCGTTTTTTGTAACCGAGCGGGCGCGCGGCGTACTTTGTACATATGTAAAAAATAGCTGTCTTTATGTCACCAAGGTAAATGTGTGTATGAGAAGAATCACAGTTTATTTTTAGTTTAATTAAACAATAATAAAATATCTGAGGTATTAATAACCGCCGGCCGCGGTGGCCGTGCTGTTCTAGGCGCTCCAGTCCGGAACCGCGCGACTGCTACGGTCGCAGGTTCGAATCCTGCCTGGGGCATGGATGTGTGTGATGTCCTTAGGTTAGTTAGGTTTAAGTAGTTCTAAGTTCTAGGGGACTGATAACCACAGCAGTTGAGTCCCATAGTGCTCAGAGCCATTTGAACCATTTTATTAATAACCGCTCCAGCTGTATTTCCTTCTGTATTATTGGATCATTACCGGTTTCGTAGCACTAAAAGCCACATCTTCAGGTGATAAAGTAAACTTACATTACGTGAGCTAAATCACTGTTTAATTAAACAATACTAAAATAAACTTTCATTATATCGCTGTTGCCGCGTATAGTTCTTAACCGACAGCAACGACCCACTCGAAGCATTGAACAGCGCAGGTCGCAGCCAACCGCTTATTCAATTGCTAATGATCTCGTAGACAACTGCCTCATCGTGGAATTGTGCCGCGAGTTCGGATTCTGGATCATTTTCTTGAATGGTTCGTAAATTTTTTCTCACCTAGCTCGCTAGTTATTGCATATTACTGCTGCTCAAGTTGAATATGACAACACATCATAGCACTGCGTTAGATGAAGCAGTCATGATGGAATAGATACGGGCTCACAAATGTAAAACAACAATGGAACGGCGTAAGACGATTTTATTTGTGGGTGGACACACTTTATACACAGGCGCGCCCGCTCAAGAGTTGAGTTTACAAAACATTTGAGGGCGTTCAATTAACAACTAACGGCTTACGTTGCGTTGAAATCAATCAAAAGCTATAAAAACGCAACTGGAAACGTGAAGGACAATCGTTCACTTTCAAGTCGCACTCCAAAGTCAAAACGGCTGTCGCATCTTCCCTTCCATTCGAAGACGTATTTACCTGTCACTGCAACAGATTGTAGAACTCTCCAGTGTAGAAAACAGCACATTCCCGTTGTGCTCCACTATCTCTCTCTGCCCCGAGTTCCGCTACCTGAAAACAACGAAAAATTAATTACTTAACTGTGTTCATTCAAGTTTACAGCTAAAACTTTCTGACTACCTATCGTGCACTTACAGGATTGTACTTTTTACAAATGCTGGCAATCTGTGACACGAACTGTCGCAATGTGTTTTATTTTACCGATAAGTCATCGTTTTCATTCCGTACGTGTGGTTTCTTTTTTTAGCTTATCGAGAATGTCAAAACTTCCGATTCTCACATACTCTTTGAGAAGCTTACAACCAGATGTGAACCGACAGAAGAATTTGCTTCGCGAATCACGCCGTAGTGGCCATGAAACCTACAACTACACCGAAAATGTAGAGCACCGACAGAGCTTGTAATTGTTCTGAGTTACGTGAGTGGACATGGAATTCTACACGAGCTACATGACCTGCACCTGAGACGTTCCGTTCCTACGGGTTGGGAAACGTACAAACAAAATTTAAGTTGAAGGAAACTTCTAATTCCAGATTTAGCGCCCTTCAGCTTTACGTCAAGTAGCATATTCCCGTAAGACAAGGATGTAAATCTAGGTATTCTGGTGAGTTCGGCACACTCCAAAATGTCTCACAGTAATCGTTGCTCGACGAGAAAGTTGACTTCATAGAGTCACAGAGTAATACAATTATAAAGGGCGATTCCGTAATGTTACAGACTTTAGGGAGAAGGGTAAATGTATCAATTTGAGGTAAGGGACCCTAGTCCAGAAACGGCCGATTCGAAAGGTATAAGCGAAAATCTATCCACGTTTCGGGCTTAGCCTCCTGAAGAGCTCAAACTAAGGGCCCCAATTTCGGAACCCTGATCATGACGTATGTGATTCCCGCTGAATACTCCCCATTAACTTCAGATAACTCCCCCTTTGATGAACTGGTAAGGACGCACGTAATTTGATGGTATAGAGACAGAATGGCGTGCCCAGTGTCAGTGCAGGCATAACAATGTCGCACAAAGTTCTGTCGTACCCGATCTAATGTCCCTGGTATGATTTGAACAGTTTGACGGGCAGCGAGAACTCTCGCTTGGAGATTCTCTTCAGCCTCGTCCACAAAATCCACAAAATGAGGTGACGCTCCACCATGTTGTAACCACATAAGTTGACGAATAACAAGTGTTCATCGGGATTGCCTTACTCTACTATCTTAGAAACAACAGTACCGTTACATATATTGGGGTGATAAAAGTCATGGAATAGCGATATGCACATATACATAGGGCGATGATATCGCGTACACAAAGTATAAAAGAGCAGTGCATTGGCGGAGCTGTCATTTGTACTCAAGTGAGCCAAATGAAAAGGTATCCTACGTGAATATGGCCGCACGAGGGGGTTGAAGGACTTTGAACGTGGAATGGTAATTGAAGCTAGACGTATGGGACATTCAATTCCGGAAATCGTTAGAGAATTCAGTATTCCTAGATCCACAGTGTTTAAGAGTGCTCCGAGAACTCAAAATATCAGGCATTACGTTTTACCACGAACAACGTAGTTACGGACGGCCTTCAAATAACGACCGAAGTCAGCGGTGTTTGCGTAGGGTTGTTAGTGCTAACGGACAAGCAATATTGCTTTTTTAAATAACCACGGATATCTTATGTGGGACGTAGGACGAACGTATCCGTTTGGACAGTGCGGCGAAAGTTGGCGTTGATGGGCTATGGCAGCAGACGACCGACGCGAGTGCCTTTGCCAACAGCACGACATCGTCTGCAGCACTTCTCCTGGGCTCGTGACCATATCAGTTGGACCCTGTACAACTGGAAAACCGTCGCCTGGTCAGATGAGTCCCGATTTCAGTTGGTAAGAGCAGATTGTTGGGTTCGAGTGAGGCGCAGACAGCACGAAGCCATGGACCCAAGTTGTCAAAAAGGCACTGTGCAAGGGCTCCGCAATGGGGTGGGCTGTGTTTACATGGAATCGAGTGGGACTTCTGGTCCAACTGAAAGAGCATTGACTGGAATGGTTATGTTCGGCTTCTTGGAGACCATTTGCGACCTTTCGTGGACTTCATATACCCAAACAGCGATGAAATTTTTATGGATGACAATGCGCCATGTCACCGGGCCACAGTTATTCGCGACTGGTTTGAAGAACAATCTGACCAGTTCAAGGGAATTATTTGGCCACCCAGATCGCCCGACGTGAATCCTGTCGAACGTCTATGCAACATTTACGGACCTAATCGAGATATCAATTGGTGCACAACATCCTGCACCGACATCACGTTCGCGAATATGGACGGCTGTAGAGGCAGCATGGCTCAATGTTTCAGACTTCCAACGACTTATTGCGTCCATGCCATGTGGAGCTGTTGGACTATGCCGGGAAAAGAATGTTCGACACTATATTAGGGGGTATCGCAAGACTTTTGTCACCTCAGTGGATATTCCACGGTCAGAGATATCAGAACGATTTTCGCTTGTATATTTCGACTCGCTCGTTTTCGGACCGCGTTCACTTACCTCAGATTGATATATTTACACTTATCCATCGCCGCTGAAATTTCTAAACATCACAGAATCACCGTTTGTATATGCGTAAAAGCTGTGCAGATAATGAAGAGTCTGAAAGACTGCGCAGTGATATTCAAAAAAGTTACTCACTTCGTTAATGGAGACAAAAATTTGTGATGCTATTTATTGGCGGAACACTGAGTAAATATAACAAAAGTACTAAAGGGACTGCCTGCACTGCGTTTGGCCGTGGTAGAATTTTGCGTCAGTGGATTTTTAATCATTGCTAGCACATGGTATAAGAATCGTTAAAGATATTGGTATATGTGAAAAACACATGGAGATACTGGAAGATTCCATACAGGTTATGTAAGGGTGAGAAGGCCTTAACAGTCGTCTAAAGCAGAAATCCACAACCGTGCCTTGAGTTTTCTGCATTGTTGAATGCTGCATGTACTGGAAAAATAATTGTAAAATAAAGAACAACCGCTTCCAGTCAGAATCATAATTTTATTTCAATGCACAATGCATTTCGAGCCCTAGGAGCTCATATTCAAACGCTTTGATAGTCTACATCGATTATTTTTCCAGAGTTAGGTTAATTCTGGTCCTGGTAAGTTTACGGTGGTATATTACAAAGCGGGCACATTGTGACTATAAGTTTACAAAACTGATACAAATCGAAGAATAACTTACTATTTCCAGTGGTGGATATATGGTTTTTGAACCACAGTATGCATAAATGTGTTTAAGGACATATATACACTTTCTGTTGTGAATACAAATCAAAACAAGTCAAGAATTTGAAATGTAAAGATCCGTATTTTTACAAATACACAATTGTTATTAATTCGTCGGAGATACAAAGCCATTATATAGGGTTATTCTAAATGATGGACCCATTTTCAAAATTTTGTATTCATTCAAGTATAAATCCAAAATGAACGAGCTTCATGCCAATGAAGAGAGTTTTTTTTGTTATGTTTGATATCAATTTAATACATTTAATAATTTGTAATTAATCTGAACGATCTGTGGAATCGTATCACTGCTGCCGTGCACTCAATAACAGCAATACGCTTTCATGTGTTTGGGACAAGTTTGGCTTCCGCGCAACCAGCAGTGAACACATTGAACATTTATAACACTTATCACATTTCTAAGTATTAAATAATTTTTAAAACTAATTAATTACTAATTATTAAATTTATTAAGTTAATATCAAACATTATGAAAAAACTTTGATACTTTCTCTTTTCTTATAGAATTTTTGAAAATGGGTCCATCATTTAGAATAACCCTGTATTATTAGTTATATAAGATATCATTTACAAACCACATATTTGTGAATATGTGAGATGTAGGTTATGTTAGGGACTGGTTGCACTATTAAATATTTGTTTTTTAAGAAAAAATAAACTTTTAAAATTACTGAAAAAACATTGGCTGCTAAACTCTTGTTAATTCAACGTGTTTGCAGAAGAATTTGCTTTGTGTAACATTATTTGTAATTGTTCTAGTAGATCAAGTTTTTTACCGTAGTTTTCTGTATGGAGTACAGTTAGGCTGTTGTGGATGTCACTTAGTCTGTGCCTGTTAAGGTGCGTGTGGTTGTCAAAGTGGTTGATTCTACAAGCATCAATGTGCTCTTTGTATCGTTTGCGGAAAGTGTTTCCTGTTTTGCCTATGTAAACTACAGGGCAGCTGTTAATTATAATTTATATTTTCCACTGTGTTCTGTTTTTGGGGTGTTTTGTGTACTCTATGAGGTAACTGGTGTACGAGTTTGTGGCTTGTGGAGAACGCCGAAACTGTTTAAATATCCAGGCATTTCAGCCAGCCTGCCTCACGAGGTAGCACATAGTTAACTAGGTGCTCCTGTTAATAGCACTCCTCACAAACTGCTGCTTCCTGCCAAAACTTTTCGCAGTTTTTTTTTTTTGTTGTCTCCTGGAAAACGCCTTCTACCATTCATTAGGTCTCAACGTAACCTCGTAGGTACTGACCACATGAGCTCTAGACAGATTAGGGAAAGGCCAACCCATCAGCTTCCGTTACACAAAGCCGTCCCCTCCCCCAGCCCTACCATTGGATGCCAGATGGCGGTTCTCTAGTACCTAACAGGCAAGAGGACAATCCTGCGGCGTGGTGAGGAATGATTTGTTTTCCCTTTTGGTCACATACAGTGAGAATTATCAGTGTTGTTGAAAATTAATCTAGAAAAAGCCCCCCCAAAAAATGACGTGCTTGGTACATTCTTCCGCGACAGCACGACCCACCCTCGTACCGGTGCAGCGACTCGTAAGACAGTACGGAATGCTGAATATACGTTGTTGGATAATGTTCTGGGTCATACCGTGATAATATTACTTTCAGGAATGATGGAGAGAGGTAAATGTATCGATGTGAGGTAAAGGATTCTAGTCTGGAAACCATCGAGTCGAAAGTTATAAGCGAAAATCGTTCTGATACGTCTGACAGTGGACCTCTTCTGCTGCAAGCTTTTGTTTCCATTCTTTTAAAGGTGGTAGTGCGAACCAAAATAAGAAAAAAAATCAATAAGTGCGTATCTTGAGAGCTATGGGCACATGTTCAGTAGAAGAGATGTGTTTCACAATAGCGAAGATGAACAAGTGCTCATAGATTTTTAGTTATACACTTTAGAGCCCATGTTTAACGAGATTTTTTTCTTGTTTTGGTCCATACTATCTCCTCCCAAAATATGGAAAGCAAAGGTCTTGCAGTAGATAATGTCCACTGTCAGAGGTATCAGAACGATTTTCGCTAGTAATTTGCGTCTCGTTCGTTTCCAGACAAGGGTCTTTTATCTCAAATTGATACATTTATTCTTCTCCATCATCTCTGAAAGTAACATCATCACGGAATGACCCTGTAATGTCTTACGAGTCGCCGCAGCAGTAAGAGGGTGAGCAGAGTATATAATAGCTCTGAGATAGCGAAGACTTTAATTTATGTTTCCTGAATCTAAATGGCCAGGAGGGTAACTTTTTAAAGCAAATGAGGCACTAGAGACCACCAAAAGGAAATGCGGCATCACCGTAGGCGCAAGAAACTAATCGACGAACCAAGGAATTACAGAAATACTGTATTTTTTAAATGTTATTTTGTCGAAAACTGACATTTTGAGACCTCGCCCGAGTACGAAACACTGGTTGATTATTGCAAAGAAGCAAACAGCAACCAACCGCTATTGCTAATGCTATTTATTTACAGCGCCGTTACCGATTCCGAACCACCATGTTCGTCTTCAAACGGCTGTTGACGTCTAGATACACGTTTGTCGATGTGTACATTAGTTTTCGGTTTTCGTTCACCCATGTGGCAAAGTTCCTTGGGGTGGTGGTGCCCTGAAGCAAAAAAACAAATACGATGTTAAATACGACATATCTAAATATTACTATTCCTAATAACGACTGAACACAAACGACGAACATCGCGCGTCATTGTGTTGCAATGTTGCTCGGTCGTGATTACGAAATCCTGAAGAGTATATGAAGCACTTATTTTATGTATATACAAACACATAGTGTAAAGCACCACAAACACACCAAACAGTTTTTGTCACATGGGAAAATGTATACAAAGATACCGATGTCAAAACTGTAACAATGTCAAAGAGTTTCTTTCTGGGTGATACAGTATGTACATTATGTGGCAGAAAATTCACAAACTATAGACGTATCGTTACAGGCAATGCTCATAGAATATTAATTGCTTGTAATGAAACGCTAGGTGTATTAGCACAAAAATTCGAAAATGCCACTCAACACTGCGGTTCCCTTCCACGTCAACCTTAAATTGCATGTTGTCGGAAACGATGTTTTACAAGGAAAATTACGCAACAGTTTTATGAATTGTTTCACTCTCTCTCTCTCTCTCTCTCTCTCTCTCTCTCTGTGTGTGTGTGTGTGTGTGTGTGTGTGTGTGTGTGTGTGTGAGAGAGAGAGAGAGAGAGAAGGGGGAGACAGAAATCCTATCAAATATCTCTGAGAGGGACAGATTTCGTCCATCCTGCTTCCAAGGAACGCACTGTTCGAGCGGAAATGTTTATCTAGTTCTCACGACTACTGCCGGGATAGGTCAGGTCGAGTTGAAAGGTCGCCGTGCGATATTCGGATCGCGCTAGCTGTGTTTGTTGGAATGGGTGTTGTTAACCTTTGTATAACTCCTCGATTGGGATGTTTCGGCCAACGTTCCCTACCAGTAAATTATCACTCAAATAAAGGCTTGCAGTTCAGCGTTAGAGATTTATCTACGCGAAATACATCTATACATGTGTGAACGTGGTATAATTACGTTGTCAGCTAATATGATGATGAAAAGAACATTACTTAGGAACCACATAAATAAACGAGTAAACAGAATATATTGAACAATGGATAAGAATCTATCGTGCATTGTTTGAAACAATGGAAGCCATACATGGCTTCAGCGGCAAACTGAAACGTAACTTCCCGTGTGATGTAAAAACACAACCACGCAATTAGGTAGAGCTAATCATCACCTCCGATTAACCGACGACGATATCAAGAGTTACGAGTAGTACGCTCCCTCTTGTTATCTGGAATACTGCCGTAGGAGTTGACGATCAATCGGATCACAATTGATGAGTGTAGGTAGTTTGCGGAACAGGTTAACTGGCGAATTAAAAAGCTTGTACTCGTAACTAATGCGTTCCCTCCTACGAAGAGGTCGATCAGACAGTAATTTTGTTATTCACCTTTTAAATCGCTTGCACCACTTCATCACGATCAAAGTGAAGGCCTCGAAGGTGTTCTTTAGATTTTGGGCCATGACGGGACTGTATGCAGGATGACCCATAACAGCAAAGCCAAGGCGTCGGAGTGTTGTAGATGTCGCAGCACTCGTATGTCGTTTGGCATTGCCATACTGAAGGAGAGTGTGCTCCAAGTATGGATCAACTCTTCGAATTCTATTAGAAGACGCTATTTCTCATGCTCCAACATAGTTACTTTACACACCGCCGCGTTACACGCTACAGTTCGGAGGCCCCAGCTTTAGTGTGTCAGCGGGAAAGACGACCGGGTAATTTGCATCACATGTGGCCGTGCGGTTCTAGGCGCTACAGTCTGGAGCCGGGCGACCGCTACGGTCGCAGGTTCGAATCCTGCCTCGGGCATGGATGTGTCTGATGTCCTTAGGTTAGTTAGGTTTAATTAGTTTTAAGTTCTAGGTGACTGATGACCTCAGAAGTTAAGTCGTATAGTGCTTAGAGCCATTTGAGCCATTTTTATCCAAAATTTTTGAGAAAGTAATGTATTCAAGAGTAGCTTCACATATCTGTAAAAATGAAGTACTAACAAAATGTCAGTTTGGTTTCCAGAAAGGTTTTTCGACAGAAAATGCCATATATGCTTTCACCAGTCGAATTTTGAATGATCTGAATAACCGAACACCACCCATTGGGATTTTTTGTGATCTCTCAAAGGCTTTTGATTGTGTAAATCATGAAATTCTGCTAGACAAGCTCAAGTATTGTGGCATGAGTGGGACAGTGCACAAATGGTTTAATTCGTACCTAACTGTAAGAGTGCAGAAAGTTGAAATAAGTAGTTCTCGTAACATGCAAAGATCAGCACATTCCTCAAACTGGGGAACTATCAAGAATGGGGTTCCACAAGGGTCAGTCTTGGGTCCTTTGTTGTTCTTATTATATATTAATGACTTGCCATTCTATATTCATGAAGAGGCAAAGTTAGTTCTCTTTGCTGATGATACAAGTATAGTAATCACACCTGACAAACAAGAATTAACTGATGAAATTGTCAATACTGTCTTTCAGAAAATTACTAAGTGGTTCCTTGTAAACGGACTCTCACTGAATTTTGATAAGACACAGTACATACAGTTCCGTACAGGGAATGGTATGACGCCATTAATAAATATAGACCTTAATCAGAAGCATATAGCTAAGGTAGAATATTCCAAATTTTTAGGTGTGTCCATTGATGAGAGATTAAATTGGAAGAAACACATTGATGATCTGCTGAAACGTTTGAGTTCAGCTACTTATGCAATAAGGGTCATTGCAAATTTTGGTGATAAACATCTTAGTAAATTAGCTTACTACGCCTGTTTTCACTCATTGCTTTCATATGGCATCATATTTTGGGGGAATTCATCACTGAGGAATAAAGTATTTATTGCACAAAAGCGTGTAATCAGAATAATAGCTGGAGTCCACCCAAGATCATCCTGCAGACATTTATTTAAGGATCTAGGGATATTCACAGTAGCTTCTCAGTATATATACTCTCTTATGAAATTTGTTATTAACAACCAAACCCAATTCAAAAGTAATAGCAGTGTGCATAACTACAATACTAGGAGAAAGGATGATCTTCACTATTCAAGATTAAATCTAACTTTGGCACAGAAAGGGGTGAATTATACTGGCACTAAAGTCTTTGGTCACTTACCAAATAGTATCAAAAGTCTGACAGATAACCAACAAGTATTTAAGAAGAAATTAAAAGAATTTCTGAATGACAACTCCTTCTACTCCATAGAGGAATTTTTAGATATAAATTAAGAAAAAAAAGAAAAAAATATTTAAAAAATAAAAAAAATAAAAAATAAAGAAAAACAAAAAACACAAAAAAATAAAGTTGTTATATTAACTTAAATATGTTGTTAAATTAACCTAATTATGTCATGTATTAGAAAATTCGACTCGTTCCACATCATTACGAAATATCGTATTCATGATCCATGGAACTAGTATTAATCTAATCTAATCTAATGTAATACCTCAGCCGATATTGAGAACACAATAAAAAATTGTCGGGCCATTACAGGGTGATTCAAAAAGAATACCACAACTTTAGGAATTTAAAACTCTGCAACGACAAAAGGCAGAGCTAAGCACTATCTGTCGGCGAATTAAGGGAGCTATAAAGTTTCATTTAGTTGTACATTTGTTCGCTTGAGGCGCTGTTGACTAGGCGTCAGCGTCAGTTGATGCTAAGATGGCGACCGCTCAACAGAAAGCTTTCTGTGTTATTGAGTACGGCAGAAGTGACCCGACGACAGTTGTTCAGCGTGCATTTCGAACGAAGTATGGTGTTAAACCTCCTGATAGGTGGTGTATTAAACGTTGGTATAAACAGTTTACAGAGAATGGGTGTTTGTGCAAAGGGAAAAGTTCTGGACGGCCGAGAACGAGTGATAAAAATGTAGCACGCATCCAGCAAGCATTTGTTCGCAGCCCAGGAAAATCGACTCGCAGAGCTAGCAGAGAGCTGCAAATTCCACAACCAACTGTATGGAGAGTCCTACGAAAAAGGTTAGTTATGAAATCTGAACGTCAACTACCCGAGGCGATGGATCGGCCGCCAGGCAACCCGTGACAGAGCACTTCATCACTGGCCTCCAAGAAGCCCTGATCTTACCCCCTGCGATTTTTTCTTATGGGGGTATGTTAAGGATATGGTGTTTCGGCCACCTCTCCCAGCCACCATTGATGATTTGAAACGAGAAATAACAGCAGCTATCCAAACTGTTACGCCTGACATGCTACAGAGAGTGTGGAACGAGTTGGAGTATCGGGTTGATATTGGTAGAGGGTCTGGAGGGGACCATATTGAACATCTCTGAACTTGTTTTTGAGTGAAAAAAAAAACCTTTTTAAATACTCTTTGTAATGATGTATAACAGAAGGTTATATTATGTTTCTTTCATTAAATACACATTTTTAAAGTTGTGGTATTCTTTTTGAATCACCCTGTACTTTTCAGCACGCCCTCGTATCTCGAGTAGTTGAAGTGTTTCCGTGAAAGAAAGAGAGAGAGAGAGAGAGAGAGAGAGAGAGAGAGAGAGAGAGAGAATATGCCCGTATCGTTCCGTATTCTGGCACGGTCAGAGGTGTCTGTCCCGAATAAATTCTACTCCGCCAAGTCGTCACAGTTTAATGTACCGTAATTTCTGCCTTCGTATAATAACGTGTGAATAAATACACGGGCGGAAAAATCGCAACACAAAAATAATGAGTGTTGACTAATTAAATTTCGGGAATACTTTTGTCTAAGTACATATTTAAGTGATTAACATTGCAAGATCACAGGTTAATGTACGCGCGAGATGAGCATTTTAAATATGATATGCTGATACTTTAATAACCGGTGTAACCGCAAGAATGTTGAATGCAAGCATGCAAACGTGCATGCATTGCATTTTGCAGGTGCAGGATGGAGTCGTTAGAGGGACTGTTAATGCTGGTTTTGGATGACGCTGGAGTCGTAATCCGATGACGTCCTGTATGTGCTAGATTGGAAGCAGATCTGGTGGTCTTTTCGATATTATATAACGTGTTGGGTTACAACAGCGGTATGTGGGTGACCGTCATACCGTTGGAAAACTCCCTGGGCGTGCTGTTCGTCAGTGGCAGCACAGCAGGTCGAATCAAGAGAGTGACGTACAAATTTGCAGTCAGAGTGCGTGGGATAACGACGAGAGTGTTCCTACTGCTTTACGAAATCGCACTCCACGTATAAGTCGAGTGTGTCTAGCACGCAGACAGGTTGGTTGCAGGCCCTAAACCGGCCTCCTCCGAACCAACACACGACCATCACTGGCGCCAAGGCAGAACCAGCTTTCGTCAGCAAACACTACAGATCTCCATCCTGCCCTCCCATGAACTCTCGCTTGACGTCACTGAAGTCGCAAATGGTGGTGCTTTGGGGTCAGTGGAATGCACGAAAGGTCATCAGTCCCCTAGAACTTAGAACTACTTAAACCTAACTAACCTAAGGACATCACACACATCCATGCCCGAGGCAGGATTCGAACATGCGACCGTAGCAGCAGCGCGGCTCCGGACTGAAGCGCCTAGAACCGCTTGGCCACAGCGGCCGGCGGAGATGAACATTACGATTAATTTCATCAGTTGTGCTGAGAGAATGAAATCTGTTCTTAATTGTATTGCAGGACAGAAAAAATGGTGCAGTGAGATGCGTTGTTGCTGAATTGCTGCGCGCGAGACAAATTTCGCAACATACTGCTCCACGGATTTAATCGGAAACCTTTATTGGCGGTCCTAGGTTAATCCTGTGCTCTATTATAGTATCAAATCAATTTAAATAAGGTCACCAGCCTCGTTTTGACCCACGAGTCAGCATTAAAGTTCTCACGACTCCGATACCAATAAAACTCTTAGCAGTCCAACTACTTTCGGAAAGATTCCGAGGTTCGACCACTGCACTAGAATTTGTGTACCGGTCAAAGTTCATACATCAACATCTCTAGCTGATAATCACCACAACAATAAAATAGGAATAGGTAGTGTGTCACACTAAAACATCACTCTCAAATTTATCCTCAAATATAGGGCGCAGTCAAAGGAAAACGAGGCTGATGGGAAAAAGTAAGTAAACTGTTTCTCATTTGAAAAGCATTCCACTGTTACTGCATTTGTCCCACTGTGGAACAAGACGGTCAGTGCCTTCATAGAAAGATGTCTGCGGTTACCCCTCTTCGTCCGCAGCGAATTGACGGCCACGAATGTTTTGTTTCGGGGCTCACAAGAAAATATGGAAATCGCGTGGGGAGAGGGGGGGACTGTAAGGAGCACGTTTGAGGACTTCCCAGCGAAACTTCTGCAACGTGAATCTACTCACTTGTTGCAAAGGTTATTTCGACAACACTGCATAAGTTTCACTGGGAAGCTCTTGCACATCCTGCATACAGTCCCTCTCTCTCCCCATGCGATTTCCGTATTTTTGGAGCGGAGGAGAAAGGTATTCGTGACCGCCGATTTGCTTTGGAGGAAGAAGTGCATTCCTGGGTACAGTCATCGTACTGTAGACAACCGCAAACATGTTTCCATGAAGGCAATTACCATCTTGTGTCACTGTGGGATAAATGTAATTACAGTTACGGCGACTAGGTTTGAAATCAGAAACAGTTTACTTACTTTTTCCATCTGTCAAGTTTTCATTTAACTGCCTATGTTAAACGAAATTTTGAGTGGTGTAGTAATAGTAAGTCGGGTAATCCAGAGGGAATTAGATTAGGTAATGAAAGTAGTAAATGAGTTTTGCTATTTGGGGAGCAAAATAACTCATGATGGTCGAAGTAGAGAGGATATAAAATGTAGACTGGCAATGGCAAGGAAAGCGTTTCTGAAGAAGAGGAATTTGTTAACATCGAGTATACATTTAAATGTCAGGAAGTCGTTTCTGAAAGTATTTGTATGGAGTGTAGCCATGTATGGAAGTGAAACATGGACGGTAAATAGTTTGGACAAGAAGAGAATAGAAGCTTTCGAAATGTGGTGCTACAGAAGAATGCTGAAGATTAGATGGGTAGATCACGTAACTAATGAGGAGGTAATGAATAGAATTGGGAGAAGAGAAATTTGTGGCCCAACTTGACTAGAATAAGAGATCGGGTAGGACATGTTCTGAGGCATCAAGGGATCACCAATTTAGTATTGGAGGGCAGTGCGGAGGGTAAGAATCGTAGAGGTAGACCAAGAGATGAATACACTAAGCAGATTCAGAAGGATGTATGCTGCAGTAAGTACTGGGAGATGAAGAAGCTTGCACAGGATAGAGTAGCATGGAGAGCTGCATCAAACCAATGTCTGGACTGAAGACCACCACCACCACCACCACAACAACAACAACAACAACAACTGTAGCCAAGTCTGTTACTTCAATCTAACTCCACGTCAGCTAGCTGTTGGCTTCACTTGCTTCCCTGTGGCCTCTCTTTGCCGCGCAAGTCCACGCTCACTAATCCGCAACACTCACTGACGAAAACAGGAAAAAATATAAGCAAAATTCGAAGTCCGCACATGGGAAAACACTTCCGTATCGGAATCTTCGATGATCACCAAAGATCACTACCTAAAATCATAACCACTTTAAAACAAAATTTTGCCCCCCTCCTCCTCCCCCGTTCCTCTCTCCCCTGGCTCCCACGAGGACTGTCGGCTGACTTCCTGATTTCGCAGGGCCTTGCAGCCAATCCCAATCAGCAGCTTTGTAGGCTCCGGCCACAAGCCTTTTAGTTAAAGACCCGGATCTGGCGTACGCGATAGCCACATAAAAAGCAAACAGGTCCCGTTCGGAACTGGTATGTTACAAAATAACGTTATGAATGGCAGAGTGTGCGTCTTTTTGTTTCCCGGCGTTGCTCAGCTAACGCGAAAACACTGTAATTAGATAAGGGAACAAAAATTGTCAATTTATGCTGCCTCTTTTAATGGCCTCGAAACAGTTAAGCTAGGCATGTGGGAGTTACTCCGCCTTTTACGAGTGCAATAAAGTCTTATTTAGACCAGGCATTATTTCGTTTTGAATAAAATAATTTTGGGTATTACGTCGCATCTTTCTGCTTTATAATGCCACGCACTAATACCAAAAATTATTTTATTCAAAATCACATTTGCCATGGAAGTCTACGAACTTACAATGTATTTCTTTTATTTAAAGCGCCTGTAGTGGTCTGCTTTTTGGGTCTTACATCATTTTCATTTGTCGTCCTACACGACACCGACCGAGGTGGCGCAGTAGTTAGCACAATGGACTCGGATTCTGGAGGACGACGGTTCAATTCCTCGTCGGACCATCCTGATTTAGGTTTGCCGTTATTTCCCTCAATCTTTCAAGGCAGCTGCTAGGACGGTTCCTCTGAGAGGGCACGGCCGATTTCTTTATTCATCCTTGACGCAATCCGAGGTTGTGCGCCTTTCCTGATGACGTTGATGTCGACGGAATGTTTGACCCTAATTTAGCTTCCTTCTTTCTACATAGACGTTCGATTTGGAGCACATTGCAGCGCACACGTATGGAAATAATGTAGAAGCGAAAAAAAGACCGATGAAGATGATTTAAATAAAAGCAATACGCGTCTAGTTCAAATAAGACTTTACTACAATTGCAACTAACGGAAGAACGTCTATATTACATGTAAAACTGTGCCTGCGGAAGAGATGCCTCTAAAACAAAAGTGGCAAAATATATTTAAGCAGAGTATTAGCAGATTGTGACTGGTATCGGTTTCTTAACGCGTTGAGTCCCATCAACATAAAAAAATACAATTTTGAAATTTTTCATAAGATTAACCTTCATTGACCTCGTAAGCAACGAATGCAACAAGAAATTCAAAAAGTAAACATACGGCTGTTTTATGTTTGAGTTTTCACTTTGCAACCACTGGGACGTAGAGTTATGAAACTGCCATTATTTCCCGTGGAAACGAGCTCAGAAACACATCCAGGGAGGTACATAGCTTGAATCGACATTTCATCCGACGTCTGCAGAGAAGTCATGCACAGCAGCTAATTTGTATGATGTAAACCGTCTTACTTGTGAGTTTGTTGGCAGGCCCCTCATCACTGTCGTCATCAGCTTCATCATGAACGGCATTGTCAATGAGAAGGAAAGGAGTTGAAGTTAGTGATATACTTGGTTGATGAAGAACATTCACAGAACTATCTTCAAAGTAACTTTTCCGCCTCAGGTGTTTGTGACTCCAAATCACTAGGAATTTCTTCTTCTAACAGACGGATGTATCGCCTCTCAAATTTTCGTAAACACGTAAGGCCTAAAATTAATTATAGTTCTAACAAGCAAAAAATGGGCATAAAACTTAATAAATTTACATCCAATTACAAAATCAATCATAAAAGTACATATAGCCCCGGTGGTTTCCTGTCGAAAACACTAATAAAAGCTGTAGTACAAACTCAAGTTTACCTTACAATAACTCTACATGTGCTCACTTTCGCAGTTAATGATGTCCTCAGTGTGATTATTTTGCAAAAATAACATGTCAACTAAATCATGTAACAAAATTTTGCAGAGAAATGCCATACAATCACGTAGTAAACACTCAGCGCCGATTGCTGCTTTGAACGCTGTGAGCGACTGCTGCATTACACTACATTCGTAGAAGTTCCTCAGTCTACCACATGGAGTCGCTTTCTTGCAATAGCTTCAGATAGCTTCAGCTGGAGCTCAAAGGGGTTCTGGGGCTCAAAGGGTTCAAATGCTACTTTTTAGAGTTCCGTACCAGAATCTGCAAGAACGGAACCTTTGTAGGATCGCTTTATTGTCCGCCTTTCTCTCTATCCGATCGACTGTTAAGAACCCTTGTTCTCAGGAACAGGTGGACATATCAAGTTCAAATTTATGGTCCGTTTGAAGTGTAAAAATTTTAAGCGCTCGAAGTCACTTCAGTGAAAAGATACGACCATTTGTGTCACATATTTAGATACTCGAAACCTGACAACTCGTCCATTTGGCTGTAGAATCATGAAATTTGGCAAGATGCAACTGTAATTATGTCACAGAAAAACGTCGTTCGCCATTTGACGTACATTGCATTTATCATCCATCAAAAGCATGCCATTGCTGCATGCAAACATAAGATGTAAGTTGTATCATGTTTTAGTTAGTGAATATTTTAGTTAGTGAATAAAAAATGTTTTAATAAATATTCTCTCTTTGCATATATGAACTGAAATCGCCTGCTCGCTTCGTTTTGTTTATCCGGACTAGTCTGTGGAGCTACTGTAGAGATTTAATGCGACCTTGCAGTATCTTTATAGTCAACGGGAAAAAATCTTTTAACTATCGATTCTCAGGATGGACGAGATACACCGTATATAAAGTTTGTACGGGAGACTCAGTGCGCGAGTCCTACTCGCAATTGAGCAATTCTTTTTATTTTACCCATTATGGAATGCTTCTAGTATTCTTCAGTGGTAAATACGTTTGTTTCTTTGTTACAACATTTGCTGCTGGCAGTCACATTAAATTACATTATATTACAGTACAAAAAGGTCGCCGGAATAATGCAGCAGTTCACACATCGCAAACATCCCGTCTAAAGAGTATCGAGAAAAACACTTGAAAATTAGACTTCTTTATCTAAACGCGCCGTACGGAGAAGAACAATCAGCATTGGCAACAATGTTATTTAGCGAGGAAACAATGTAAATCGACTTACGTCTTAATTTTCCGTTAAGAGGCACAAGCAGTCGGCTATAAATGCGATGTGTAGAGGGCAGGGGAGCTCGTGACTGTAGAGAGGCATACCGAAGCGTTGCCGTGGCGCGGCGCGGCTCGGCTCGGCTCGAGCGGCCGTGCGCCGCCTACGCCGCGTCGATGACGGCGGCCGGGCGTCGCAGACGGCGGGGCCATTCATGCCGCGGCCCAGCCCGTGACGTCAGCCCTTCATTGAGGCGGCCGTGGCGGCTCTCCCGGCCGGAAGTCACATTGCGGCCGCGATTCCCCGCGCCGCGCCGCGCCGCGCCGCGCGGCACGTGTGGCGGCTGCTGCTGCTGCTGCTGCTCCCAGGGGCCCCGCCGCTGCCGCCGCCGCGGCGCATTCCTCGCGGGCCATCCGCCCCGGCACGGTCCCGTTACGACCGGCTAGCTGACGGGACGCCGGGTCTCTGGTTCGACGCTTCCCAACCAGCTCGTTCTGCGCTCTCCTGCCAGGCCGCCTTCTTCATTCATCGGAAGCAGTACATTTATTAACTAGCTTACTGCATCACTTTAACAGCTGCTGTTTTCGCATACTATGTTAGAGTGCGTCTGGTTGGGTTTTACCTGAATAGCGCCCTCATGGAAGGCTATCTGGCTGTACCGTTTATCAGTTAAATAAAGTAACTGGCTATTTCCTTCACCTCTGGGAATGTGTAACGTCACTTTCATTCCAAATTTGAGTGAATATTCAACATATTCATGGACACTGATGTGCACTTGCTTGCAGGTGTTTTGAAAAGTTCCAGAGTGTGTGCACGATCACATACATTCTCGACCCTGCCTTTTATTACACGGCACCTGGGTTGTCCTGGGACTCGATGCTCAAGTAATCCAAGTGCAGCATCGAACTTTTGACTGATGCTGATAGGCCTCTTTTCTTTGAGTGCGGATCCGTAGAAGACTTTGCCAGTGAGTCCATAGGCATGCCAGGGCAAATAATCCATATCTAGGTGTGGGGATGAGTGCATCCCTCAATTCAAGTTATATTCAATGTTTGAATGTGAATGACTTACACGGGCAAGCCATGATGCAGCTACTGCCAGTTGGTGGGTTTCAATGGACGCCCTAAAACTAATCTGAGAGATTAGGCAGAAAAATGATGGGTCTGGCGGCTGATTCTGATGTAAGATATGTGGTGGAGGTATACCTCATACACCCTGTTAGTATGTGTGAAAAGAAAAGCGACTTGCTGTTATGTCCAGAGCAACAAGTTTCACGAGGAAGCACTATCCCTAAGCTGATGACCACTGTTGGGCACAAGCAGAGATATGCAATTCATTATCGTAATCTCCAGCAGTGCCTCAGCTTTGGATTGTACTAGGTAGAATCACCCGGGCTATCTCCTTTGATCAGTCACCCTGGTTGGATGAGTGTATTCAATGAAATAGTGAAAAGAGGGTGAGCAGAATTAGTGATTTTGGAAAATATTTTTTATAAATTGATGAATAATTCCATTTTTGGTAAAATCATGCAGAATGTAAGAAATGAACACAATATTTTGATTAGGACTGAATTGGATTAACTGTGGGGCGTAAGAAAGAGCATAGCCAGACCAAATTTTAAGGGGGTCATTATTTTCAATGTGAACGTTGTTGCTGTGGAAATGTCAAAGGTCTCAGTAGAGTTTACGATATCTCCAAACTCCGCATGTGCCACTTCCACTATGAGTTTGCTAAAACTATTTCATTGAAACAAAGTTCAACTTCATACGGATACAGATAGCTTCGTCTATTGGATGAAGAACAGCAATCCGTATAAAGTAATTAGGTGTCACAGTAATGAATCTGACACATTGGGATACACAGCCGATAATTCTTACATTACTATTCCTCAGAGCAAGAAGGTTAATTGGGTTAATGGAAGATGAGGCACATGGATTACTGATTGTGGAGTTGATGGGTCTAAGATCCAAAATGTATGCATATCGTACAATAGATGGATCCACCCAGACGAGAGCTAAGGGTGTGCGACATGCTGTGCCCTGAGACCTCATGGTCAAAAACTACTTGCAGTGCCTGTATGGTGGTGTTTGTGGTGCTGTGTTGCAATCTTAAGTCATATTGTCTCCTCATGAAGGTAAAAGAGCCATTTCTACTGACGGGATTGAAACCCTCCTGTACTGGCACTATTTACGTGAAGCGCGACAGGGTGTGGGGGACTCCGACAGTGTGAATGAGAGAGAGAGAGAGAGAGAGAGAGAGAGAGAGAGAGAGAGAGAGAGAGAGAGAGAGTAGCTGAGTGAGAGCTTGTTCCTAATAGTTGGCTTTTTTATCATAGTGTAAATATTGTATTTTGTGATGTATGGTGTGTGTGTGTGTGTGTGTGTGTGTGTGTGTGTGTGTGTGTGTGTGTGTGTGTGTTTCAACCAATTCTATTATTTGTAAAACCAAGAACTGTGAATTTAAAAGCAGTGTGACTTCACGTTTTGTAAAAACGAGATTTGTGGATGTAACCCTGTACCGTACTGTGAATATTTATGTCTGAATAAAAATTGTTATTTGTTACCATATATCTTCGTCGTTATTTCACAAATTACTACCCTTGCAAGACTATGCAAGATGTACAAGATATCAGTTTTAAACATGAGGGAGGTGACATTTAAGCTGGAGGAAAACAAAATATATGTAATGATTGGATGGGATTTCACCTATCGTGTCTCATGTGTAGGTTTTTGGGAACAGGCGGCTCGTGACCGTGTCCGCTTCCAAAGACATACAGCAGACATAGCTGAAATTATGTCTCTTATGCGTGAACAAAGCTACAGACATAGGATCTGGACAACGCTCCATACTACCTAAGTAGGGGGTAGGTAGAAAGAAAGAAAAACACAATGTGAGGTAAAAAATTCATTTATTTTCATTAATTCAACTTCAAAGTAATTTTACATTTTCATAAGCAGACACGACACTATTTTCACACATTTTATTCTTCTTGAGCTGATGGATAGTTGGGCACACATAGAATTTCAGGTCTTGAATACATGTAAAGTTGAGGATTCTTTGCATCCATGTGATCTACTCTTAGCCTCTGAATTAGATGATGGTCTCAGGATGATCAAATATTCCAAGTGACGTCAGCATTTCCTTGTAAAGTATACCAGGATCGCCCCAGTGGAGTCCACGAAAGAAACGTGTTAGCCAATTTGCACTCCTCCCTGTTTTAGCACATTTTGCATCTTTGAAAGACCTCTGTGATGCAATTCTTGCTAAGAATGTCTCTATTATACTTCCATCTTTTGTGTATGCTATGAATGTAACATCTTTAAATATGAATTTTCTACACTCATCACCATACAAACCCGGAACGTTGGCAGTGACGTTCAAATCTTTGTGAAATGCTCTGGGTATACCACAGCACTTGGTCATTTATACAGCACGCTGCACAACACCAGTAAATCACGTGGTTATGTATAATCAGAGCCTATGCTGCATTGTGTTCTGGGAAATTTGTTGACGATTCAAATTCGATTCGTATGTCTCTTGGTCCTGATTTAATTATCCCATTCTTTATAGAACAGTCTATTACAATGATTGGTGCCAGCTCCTTGAATTTTCGTGGACCGAGTACGCATCCATCCTCTGCAACACCTTCGCAGTAAGAAGCATGAAACCCCGCATTCATGTCAAATTCTAGACTGTGTACATTCGGATCCCACTGTATAGCAGTAAATCGTCATACAGATAGAATTCTGAATTCAAGTAGGCTCTGACATTAGTTAAATTACATTTGTAAAATATGGTGCACGGAGGTTCTAAAAGCCCATGTTTGTCTGCTTTCTGTCAGTAGAACCAGGTACCCAAAACGTTCCGTGAGTGGAAAGTTAATGGCAGATATGTACCGTTATTCATAACATATAAAAGCTTCAAACGCTCCTCGTTTGCCAGTCATGTGTGGCATTTTCCATATACTTTTATTGATGGTGGTCTGATTCCCGTCTAGAGCTCCATGAATGTAAGCTCCTGTTTAGCATTCATAATAATTCACTGCATGCCCTCAAAGTACCCCATAAGCATTTTTAGAGATATGCATGCGGTAAATCGGTGGTACTCTTCTGCTTTCTGCCCACGGGCTCGTCTATGAACCATCCTGCATTTCCTAAACCATTCAGATCCAAGAGTGTTGAATAGACATGTTTTAAGCGTTGATGCTATGCCAACATTACGTGTATGATCAATCTCTACCCCGTGAAGTTCGTCGTATTTCCTGGAACAGAAATGCCAACGCATTACATATAAGCTCTGATCCCACTGTATGACTACCATCCTTTGTCTTAAATATATGAAACTCTTGCTTGGAAGTGTTAAAGCGTCTTTGTGCTAGATGACAATCCTAGTGTCATAGTTCTTGTTAAATGTTGTTGAAGCATTAGGTTTATACGAGAAGTATTCCTGGCGTATGATTCGCTCATTATATTCCACTGGGTGAGATATATTGACTGGCGATGTCAATGCGAGGTTTCAAGCCTACTGGTTTAAGAAACTTGTAGTTCGCATGTGTTATCACCTTGCAGTTCTGCTGCAACGTGCTGTGCTGTGTGCAGTGCACTGTGTGCGCTGGTTTTATACTTTAAGCCCATCTTGTCTTAGATGTAGTCATACAATGATTTCCTCACCAAGAAAGTCAGCAAGTTGGTTATTCTGATTCACAATATGCAGCTCCAGATAGTCCAATGTCTGAACTGTCACTGGAAATTATGTAGTGTCGATAGGAGTTTCAACGATCTTATATCCTCATCCAACTGATGGAGGAATCCGTAAATTGAATGAATCAATCTATCGTTGAGGTATGAGTTTGTTGCAATATTACGCTGAGCACGGATTGTACTGACAGTGAGAATATCCAATGTTTGATCAGGTTTGTAAAATGTACTGTGATCCATCATCGAATCCTGCCCGTTTGTGAAGCCCAGTAGTGGGCCTATTGAACATTTCGGCTTAAAGTCAATCGATGCATTCACCGTCCTCATTTCAGATTTAACTGTATTGATGTTTGCTCGGAGCTCAATCCCTTTTCCTGCCTGTTTAAAACGTCGTTGTAGTCGTCAATATCGTATGCAAGGTTCAGTTTCCACAATTTCGTTTTTACCATTAATTTCCAGATGGAGATTATTGTTAGCCTCTGTGGTATTTGGGATGTTGTTGCATGTCTCCGGTCTAATCAGTGCGATATACCAATCTCCAATGCTTCGAACAGTTGGTGGGAAGTAATTCGCACGTAATACAGACGATAGTTTTTTTTTTAAGTGAGAGTGTGTGACGTTGCATCTAAACATCAGCTGGTAAATGGATGCTTAATACCCGACCTTATATGTCATCGTAAACCTCAGTAGGAACTTGGTGCATAGATGGCCATACAGGAATGTATTAAATTCTTGGTAGCGTCGTAAATTGTAAAAAACATGTCTTCTACCTGTGAAGTATCATCATAACTCTTCGGGGGTTGCAGGTCACCGAACAAGATGAAACAGTAAACGTTTTTGTATTTCCTTTTTTAACATATGCTACCCAGTGAGTTCCAGGTCCTCCTGCTACATGCAGATTCACAATTCCGCATTCTCCTGATTTCCACGAAGTCTCTGGTAATGTATTCTACATAACCACACCTTGGAAACTCGGAATGTTGAATTTCTTTATAACAAACTTAAGCAGATCTATATTTGTAAGCGTCCTGTTTCGTAAGACATTTAGAGGCCTTTATTTGTTTCCTTATATGGTTTCAAGTGCAGCCCTTTTCCGATGGCTGCTGCCACCATAATGCGGTTACGTCTTCGTGCCTCCTGCAGTTGCTTCTTAGAATTTTGTGCGTTGTTGACTGTGTCGGCAAGAGCCCCACCATCCCCAGCCAGTGCACCCACTGCTGAGAGACCGGCTGAGGCGGGAATGAGGGAGGGCAAAGTCCACTCGATGTCTTGGGTTTTGGTAGAACCCTCGGTGGTTTACTCGGTCTTTTTTCTCGTGTCATGCATCCTTTGATTGTCATCTTCTCCTGTGCCGCCCTACGTGCAGCGCTTATGACTTGGCTGAACTTCTTCACACCCAAGCCCAACTTATCTTTACCACACTCAGTTTTATCAACTGCAGATGCTGAAATGCATTGACCTATACTAATGTCCCTTCTTGCACTTATTGCCTCAGCTTTATCAGCTAAAATTCAGTCGGCCGTATGACGACCTTTATATACTGTGTATGCGTTGTTGTCTTCCATACATGCTTTGTCGGGCAGACATATCCTCTTATGACCGCGTGCCAATCGTTTTGAAGTTTTGTTGCAGGTCCACAGTAGTTATATCCAGAATTGAGTAATTTCACTGGTAGTTTGTCGAGAATACCAGCTCCTCCTCTAATGGATCTCCTATCACGCATGTTATGCTACTGAGATGGTTGTGGTCTGCGCATCGTCAATGCCGATCCATCTGTTTTGTGAAGTGGGAAAACGAAGCCATATAACTAATGCTCCATTCCCTTGATGCTGTATGCCCCTTTGCTATGAGATACACATCTGGTTCCGAACTCTTCTGTAACTCTTATGTGTAAAAGCATCCTGCAATTTCAGCGCCACTGCTGTCCTTTAAGAGGTAGGTTTTAGGATTTTTGGAAACTGTGAATATCTCAATTGACCAGTTTGGCATTCATGACTTCTCAAATGCTGTGTTGTGTTCGGCAATAACTACTAAATCATATACATTAAATTGCTGTTTGCGCGGATGTAAAATTTTAATAAATTTGTATATTGTATGTAGAAGTCTATTATCACAAGAGTCGATTGTTCTCATTTTTATTGTGCGGTGTTTGGTTCTATTATTCTGTGGAATTACTTGCAGGTTGGATATCTGTCTGTTTGTGTGAGCCACGAAGATTGAATCGCATTCACATGTGTTTTCGCTGTTCTGTTCAGACATTCCACAATACTCAACTGCAGTTGGACGAATATCGAGTAGCCATGTATTCCATACCACTCTATCACAGTCTTGAAATATCTATTGTAAAACTCGCTGACAGGATCTGTTTTAAGGTTGCCTGTGCTTCGATTTGCCCCCGTCTGCAGCAATCCCTTAGACACATGTGCGACATCATACCTGTTTACGCTTTCACGGGTAATGCCCAGGCATATTTAGAATAAGTATCAATGACCATTAAAATGTATTTGAATCTGTTATTCACACGTCAATATTCTCTCATGTCGACAAGATCCGTCTGCCACAGGTCGTCCAAACCTTTAATCATTACGTATCTTCGATGGATATTTTGCGTGCTAGTCTGTGCAGTTCCCGAACTACACTCTCCTTACTTACTCGATGATACCTCTCTCTCTCTCTAAGCTCCGAAATTGTTGAAACAAACTTCATTCGAATGGGCTGTGTCACCAGCGGCAGCTCATTGGGGTAATGTAATATACACTCCTGGAAATGGAAAAAAGAACACATTGACACCGGTGTGTCAGACCCACCATACTTGCTCCGGACACTGCGAGAGGGCTGTACAAGCAATGATCACACGCAAGGCACAGCGGACACACCAGGAACCGCGGTGTTGGCCGTCGAATGGCGCTAGCTGCGCAGCATTTGTGCACCGCCGCCGTCAGTGTCAGCCAGTTTGCCGTGGCATACGGAGCTCCATCGCAGTCTTTAACACTGGTAGCATGCCGCGACAGCGTGGACGTGAACCGTATGTGCAGTTGACGGACTTTGAGCGAGGGCGTATAGTGGGCATGCGGGAGGCCGGGTGGACGTACCGCGGAATTGCTCAACACGTGGGGCGTGAGGTCTCCACAGTACATCGATGTTGTCGCCAGTGGTCGGCGGAAGGTGCACGTGCCCGTCGACCTGGGACCGGACCGCAGCGACGCACGGATGCACGCCAAGACCGTAGGATCCTACGCAGTGCCGTAGGGGACCGCACCGCCACGTCCCAGCAAATTAGGGACACTGTTGCTCCTGGGGTATCGGCGAGGGCCATTCGCAACCGTCTCCATGAAGCTGGGCTACGGTCCCGCACACCGTTAGGCCGTCTTCCGCTCACGCCCCAACATCGTTCAGCCCGCCTCCAGTGGTGTCGCGACAGGCGTGAATGGAGGGACGAATGGAGACGTGTCGTCTTCAGCGATGAGAGTCGCTTCTGCCTTGGTGCCAATGATGGTCGTATGCGTGTTTGGCGCCGTGCAGGTGAGCGCCACAATCAGGACTGCATACGACCGAGGCACACAGGGCCAACAACCGGCATCATGGTGTGGGGAGCGATCTCCTACACTGGCCGTACACCACTGGTGATCGTCGAGGGGACACTGAATAGTGCACGGTACATCCAAACCGTCATCGAACCCATCGTTCTACCATTCCTAGACCGACAAGGGAACTTGCTGTTCCAACAGGACAATGCACGTCCGCATGTATCCCGTGCCACCCAACGTGCTCTAGAAGGTGTAAGTCAACTACCCTGGCCAGTAAGATCTCCGGATCTGTTCCCCATTGAGCATGTTTGGGACTGGATGAAGCGTCGTCTCACGCGGTCTGCACGTCCAGCACGAACACTGGTCCAACTGAGGCGCCAGGTGGAAATGGCATGGCAAGCCGTTCCACAGGACTACATCCAGCATCTCTACGATCGTCTCCATGGGAGAATAGCAGCCTGCATTGCTGCGAAAGGTGGATATACACTGTACTAGTGCCGACATTGTGCATGCTCTGTTGCCTGTGTCTATGTGCCTGTGGTTCTGTCAGTGTGATCATGTGATGTATCTGACCCCAGGAATGTGTCAATAAAGTTTCCTCTTCCTGGCACAATGAATTCACGGTGTTCTTATTTCAATTTCCAGGAGTGTATATACAGGGTGTTACAAAAAGGTACGGCCAAACTTTCAGGAAACATTCTTCACACACAAATAAAGAAAAGATGTTATGTGGACATGTGTCCGGAAACGCTTAATTTCCATGTTAGAGCTCATTTTAGTTTCGTCGGTATGTACTGTACTTCCTCGATTCACCGCCAGTTGGCCCAATTGAAGGAAGGTGATGTTGTCTTCGGTACTTGTGTTGACATGCGACTCATTGCTCTACAGTTCTACCATCAAGCAGGCATTGTTGGTGATGTCTTGATTGGGCCCCATGTTCTTCCACCTACGCACAATGGAGCACGTTATCATGATTTCATACAGGATACTCTACCTGTGCTGCTAGAACATGTACCTTTACAAGTACGACATAATATGTGGTTCATGCACGATGGAGCTCCTGCACATTTCAGTCGAAGTGTTCGTACACGTCTCAACAACAGATTCGGTGACCGATGGATTGGTAGAGGCGGACCAATTCCATGGCCTCCAAGCTCTCCTGACCTCAACCCTCTTGACTTCCATTTATGGGGGCATTTGAAAGCTCTTGTCTACGCAACCCCGGTACCAAATGTAGAGACTCTTCGTGCTCGTATTGTGGACGGCTGTGATACAATACGCCATTCTCCAGGGCTGCATCAGCGCATCAGGGATTCCATGCGACGGAGGGTGGATGCATGTATCCTCGCTACCGGAGGACATTTTGAACATTTCCTGTAACAAAGTGTTTGAAGTCCCGCTGGTACGTTCTGTTGCTGTGTGTTTCCATTCCATGATTAATGTGATTTGAAGAGAAGTAATAAAATAAGCTCTAACATGGAAAGTAAGCGTTTCCGGACACATGTCCACATAACATATTTTCTTTCTTTGTGTGTGAGGAATGTTTCTGAATGTCAATAACATCACCACTGCTATTTTTTTCGCAATCCATTATAGGTGTTATAATGGATTTGCATTTCACATAGCTTTGGCTATTTGCATTCTTATCCAGATCAGTCAAAAGCGGTATTTGACGATACATTTCGAGATCTTTAGACGAATAATTGTGAGATTTGTGGGTCTTAGGAAAATAGGGTTCAGTAGACCGGGAGTTCTTTGAAACTGTTTATCGCTGATCTGTATTGTTTTTTTCATTTAAAGTTATAGGCTGTGTGCGCAACATGTATGATTTTTCACCACTGACGCCAGATGTTTTGTCTATCATAAGGTCGCTGTGATGGTTAATGATATTGACAACAGCGTCGCTATTGTCATCGTGGAATTTCTCTGAGAGTTCATCGAGAGATTCACTAACTGATTTAAAGGTTTCTTGCAGTGCCTGTTCCTGCTTCAGATGCCCTAACCTGAGCAGCTGTAACTTCTTGCCAATGGCTTTCCGTGCCTAATAGACATCACTAGTAGGACTTCTGTGCAGTGAGGTGTAATATATGCGCTCTTTTTCTTGTTATGCTGCTCCCCCTTCTCGGTAACAGCTATTTTCCCTTCAGTTAAGTCGCCTACTTTCTTTTTAATTGCGATAACCCGTTCGTACAATGTCACCTTCTCAATAACGGCTATTTCCCCGTCGGTTAAGTTGTTTAATTTCTTCTCGATTACATTAACACGACCATTCTGCGTATTTTTCAGTCTCGGAAGATTATGACTATACGTCTCTATTCCTTGCGTATGTCTCCAGTTTTACGTTCAAGAGTTTGAATTTTCACGTCCATATACAAGCGAATGTTTTGTCTATGCGAATTTATTCATGGTGATGCATATACCAATGGTCGCAGGTTCGAGTCCTGCCTCGGGCATGGATGACATGGATGAGTGTGATGTCCTTAGGGTAGTTAGGTTTAATTAGTTCTAAGTTCTGGGCGACTGATGACCTCAGAAGTTAAGTCGCATAGTGCTCAGAGCCATTTGAACCAATGTACTCACCTCTTTGTATGGCTTTATGCATAGGAATTCCTGGAAGTTCCGTCTATACTGCCATCATTCAGTTTTCTTGTTTTATCAATAACGAGAAACCCATACTGTGAGTGCTTCCAGCAAGCTGCACATATTTTTACAAAATCATTGAAAGACATATCGGTTTCTACATGAGTCTGGTAAATCTGTTTTAAATTGAGATCGTCGTGTTTGAGTGCTATAATTAGGTTTGCCAGCTGTTTTGGGACTCAGGAATATGACAGCTTAGATAAAATATATCAACAGTCATAGGCGACTGAAACATAAATATCGCCGAATTTGATCTTGGTTTTCCACAGCAACTTGGTCAAATATGAACACTGTTTTTAGATTTACGTGTTCCGGTGTAGGGATATTACAGCTCTCACAGACTGTCATGTATGCCACACCATCCACACCCTGCTTTATCTCCAGTAGTAGTTGGTATTTGGGCTGAAAAGTGTTTTTTAAAATACACAGACATGCTCAAAGCGAACTCCATCCGGATGTGTTAGAGGCGACATGAGAACATTTGTCTTGGCACAGTTGGATGGACCTACAGTTATTACGTGTATGTTGTCGGGAAGGATTATGCCATTCTTTTTCCGTTCTTCTTGCACACTGCGACGGCTCCAGACGCTTACAACCAAGTCTTGATGCTTCACCCACACTGCCATGACACCAACTACTTCAGGTACTGGCTTGGAATGGGTTTTTATAGAAAATAATGAACACTATGCACTTCCATGATACCGACTATGTCAGATACTGGCGTGCAGTGGGCTTTTACAGAGGATTTAGTTAAATGATATAATTTTCTGCTGTTGCATGTTTGCAATCAAAATACTGGCAGTAGTTTTAGTACTTGCAATATAATGAGAGGTAAGAAACAAAAAACACATACGTGGTTGTATACATTTTTATTCAGTAATCATACACAGGATGCACTACACCAACTGGTTCTGTCTTTATCTTAACACCAGTACAGAATATAGAAAATGAAGTCTTCCTGTAAGCGCAGAATTCAGCATGTATTTCTCTCAAACGTATTGGCAATACATTAGTTTTCGTGGGACCATATTGACCCACTGTTTGAAGTCATCTACACGCACACTGATCGTACTCAGATATTCAGCAATGTTTCTGTAGACAGCTTTAACAAAAGGCAACCATCTGTTCACTCTTTCCATCACAGTGGATAGCACCGTCTGTAGACTGAACAATATTTAACGGTGGAGTGTAGATAAGACCGCAGCTCGTGGTCTTGCGGTAGCGTTCTCGCTTACCGCGCACGGGGTTCCGGGTTCGATTCCCGTCGGGGTGAGAGATTTGTCTGCCTCGAGATGAATGGGTGTTGTTGTGTCGTGTTCATCATCATCATTGATCCCCATTACGGTCGGAGGAAGGCAATGGCAATCCACCCCCGGTAGGACCTTACCTAGTACGGCGTTGCGGGGCTCCCGAATCATTCCCTACGCTCGACGAAGTATGGGACCTCATCATCACTGTACATAAATGGATGTGTAACCTGTTTTCACATGGAGTGCAGAGTCATAGTACGCTGTTGTAATGGACAGCGTTAGAGCAGCACAGTAACTCTCTGGAGGAGGACGATTCGAATGATACTCTACGGTCAACTACTGCTTGATGTAGGCTTTTGCACAACACAGTTCATCCCAATCCACATCCGTAAACCTCAATGTACCACTTTTAGCTGCATTCTCGATCTCTATCACAACACGCCACTCTTTATGGTTGTTTCTATACCAGTATGTAAGTACTTCGAACCACTAGCGGTTAAATTACACACTGAAGTGAACAGTATTGGTGGGAAGGGCTTAATTGGTGTTTTCTTATCCACTACTTCTTCATTTTCTCCGTGCAGTATCACTGGAATACTCTGCGATGGCCTGTATGATGTTCAGTACCGACTTGCGCCATGCTGATGAGGACCCCAGGTGCACTTCAGTGAGTCAGGGCCGGCTGGGTGTCTTCAACCAACAATAACAGCTGATTCTCCTGTTCCGTCAAGCTGACCAGGTGCGCGACAGGATCCCAGCATGTTGCCGCCACTGCAGGTCCCGACAGACTGCAACATGTCAGTGTTGCAGGCCCTGACAGGCTGGAGGGCGTCGCATCCACCAATGAGCAGAGAAGAAAAACTGTTACAATCGATGATAGAAGCACAAAGACTCACCTTCCTCACACAACAGTAAACACAGACATTAAGCAAGGGGTACTCAATCTTTCGCGGCTTCTTCCTATTATGTTGCTGCTGTGGCTGGGCGGCGCTGGACGATCTCGGATGGCGCTTCATGCTGATTGACTGAATGCAATTGAGGCTGCAGAGCTGTTGGACCTGCTTTATACCCACGATGTGATTGGATGCTGCTCCTATTGGATACTGCCAATTTCAAGTGCCTTTGGTGGTATAATTGTGTTGTGGGGGGGGGGGGGGAAATCCGTGCACTTGGCCTTTCCTTCCAAGAAGACCAGTGTTCGAGTCCCAGAAAGGGCACCGCCGTTTTTGATGCGACGCCGGTTCCCGTGTGGGAGGTGGTGTAGGACGTCAGCGCAGCCCTGTGACAATGAAATTCCCACCAAAATTCGAAATTCCCGTCACAATTCGAAGTTCTCACCAATACAGTAGGTGGGTGGTAGGGGGGGAGGGAAGGAGAGGGTGCGAGAGTCCACATACTGGCTGAAAAAACATATGACGTCATCTGGGGATGGGGTGGGCGCGGTTGGTAAGGGGTAATTAATTGTTCAATTTAATTAATTTGTATATGAATTTGATAATAATATTGCGTTCGTGCCGCCCATCTCCCTACTTCTGTTGCCGATTCGCTCCCGTACCGGGTATTTGTTCCGTGTAGTGGATCGACAGCGGGCTCCATGTGACGTATTTACCGCAACTTCTGGAATCGCGAGCGCCGGTGGAACGATCTCTCTGAGTCGGTTTCCACATCGCTGGAGTGGCGACGAATATTAGAAGTGCAAGCCCGCTAATCGCGCGTAAATCTAAAGCCGTATTCAAACCATATCGCTTTGAAACAGTAATCATGGAAACCACTCGTTACTGCTTCACCTTTCCAGTTACGATTGTAGAGTTTTAATTGCCCGCTGCTGATAAAACGACATGAAACTTTTGTGCTTGTCTGTAGCACTCTTCGTATTTGCTTTTGTGTCCTTAATGTTCTCTCGGTTAGACGGCTTTTGTATCAGGCTTTAATAACAGGCAGTTAAAGATTGCTGTTATGTGCGTTCACATACGCTTCTCATGTATTCTCATTGGTCTGCAAATGGTATTGAAATTGGAATCTGTCCCGGTATCTAATAATGTCTAGCTGTTTACATTACGTTGTCACGAAATGCCGAAAACAGGTTACTAGACAGTTTTATTTTTATTATCCTCTATGTTCAATGGGCGAAGTAACTTGCGAACTAACACGTCTCGACTAGAAGCGAAACCTGGTACACTGTGAAGACTCTGAGCATAATGCCGGTAATTTTTGTTCTTTTTGCATATATCATAATCAGTCGGTGTGCTGAACGAAGTAGCTTTGACCTAAAACCCTTTGAAATTCTGGGTCCTTAGCAGTCGAAGTCATCAGTCAACGACTCGGCCAACTACCTTTCCTTCCATAATCCACGCTAAAGTAGTACGTACCTCTGCAGCTCTTGGCTGACCATTGACATGATAAAATGTGTCCGAAGGACAATGTCCTGCCATCACAGTCGTCTTTGGTCGTGTTCATCCTCGACTGTTCAGTTTAAAGAGAATGTTTTGCAAATGAATGAATGCATCCAGAATTAACACATAGTGAATGTGTTTGAGCCGTTGGCACGGAGCGTTAATCCATGATCTACGAAACCAGTAGTTCGCTGCTACCGACGCTAGCGGCACTCTGCATAGTCTGCTCTGTATCATTAATGGGCTCTTTCGCAGGTCATCCCGTCTCTAATGACCCGTTCATCGACGAGAAGTTAAACCCTAATCTCAAGGCCAATTATGCAAATTCACTATCATCTAATCATGTATATTTCGTTTCCTCTTCGAACCATCTCTTCTCCATATTACATTTTTTTAATTAAATGAGCATGTAGTAACGGCATGCAGTAACGTGATTTGTAAGTAATTGTCATCTGTATTCATCCGTCGGTTCATAGAGCATAATGAAAGAAAATGATTACAGCTAGTGATGACTGATAGGACGGACCAGCGATATGTTGTAGTTAAATAGACGTTTTTCAGTCCGGGCCGTTGGCATCTTGGCATGATTTGTACATTTATCATCTGAAATTTCCACTGATTTTCGCCCGTTGTGAGATAAAACTGAAGCTAATGAAATGGCACGTATTCACTATACCGTTACAAAGTTTGCAGTCTGACGTGTAAATTTCTGTGGGTGCTCGCTACATATAAACCACAGTTTTCGCTGTAATCCAGGTGAATAGTCACTGATTGTAGCATAATATTCTCTTGCAGGCGTCAGTAATACACAATGGATGGCTTCGGCACCTTCTGCCTCGTGCTAACGCATTCTTGTTTATATAGCCAGAAATTACCACCTGGTCAGATGGCCATTCTGTGCAGGATGCATAACTCTGGTGTTACAGAAACGAGTTGACAGAGTTCATGGCTTAATTTTGACATGACGAGAGCAAGGTTAACTTCTCAGTTTTTAGTAACATTCATTGCCAGTGGTCTGCGATACTAATCAGTGACGAATGTCTTTTTTCTATCGTTGTTAAACACTAAATCGTGTTACACGTTGTACTTGCCGTAAAAGCTTGTACACCTTTTCTCGTGTCATTACCATACTATCGATAATTGATGCTCCTGCGTCCGAGACATTGCTATCCTATCGTTATTTGATACACTTGCTCCCGCTGTTATCAAGGATGTGCGCTAGCTGAAAGTAAGAATGGTCTTTTTTCTGCCTCTAGTCCGCGCAATTGCATTGAGAACTACACAAACGTCGTTTAGCACACTGCAGCTGACAGCAGTTACTACAGACGCATTGTCTCTCTGCTGATTTGATAAACACACATTTATTAAGTTGTTAAATGTGCTAAACGCACATATTCTGTTCATTGTTTGCAAAAGCCCGAAATATTAATACATACTTAAAATTCTTCTAAAGAACTTTTGTAGTACGAAAAATCCATGTCAACTTAGCTTAGCTGAGGTTGTTACCTCCGTTCAAATTTCATCATGTTACAATTACGTCATACAAATTAGTTCCAATTGTCCAAATATTAGACGCCTGTCTAGCTGCGTAAAATGTTTTTTCGAATATTTTTCTCTTACGGATCTTTATTGTTCACCGCAGAGGTAGAATATTAAACATTTCTGACCTCGTTAAAACTATATGGGAAATACCAAAAACTTGTATAAGATCTTGCTCGTCACCTATAAGAGTTCTCACTTAGATCACTCAATGTTTACACTGCACAAAAAAGGAGGAAATGTATCAGGAAACTACTTCAGATTGATCTCTGAAGTGAGTAGTCCCTAGTTAGTTATTATCATGATCGTAAAATTCTTTCTAACAATTTAATAAATTTAGAAGTCGATGCATACAGTTGTAAACCTATTGTCAAGTACAAAGTACTGCAGAAGCAGATGTTTGTATGCATTGAAGAACTCACTCCGATGGCCCCAACGTAGAAGTTAAGGCAGTTACGTCCCGCTTCACGGTTTGCGGTGTTAAATTCCTGAATGAGAGCTCCAGGCATAATTAGCAGATATGTGATCGACGGATTGTGATAACATGCAATTGGAATATGGAAAGCGGAGTAAGTACTCTTAGAAGTTGCAAGGCGAGCCATAGAGTTAGTGATACCAGGAAACTGCAGGCTGCCAGACTCCAAGTCCGTGTCATTCGCATGTGCTCGAAGGCGCTTCAGGTTAGCCGCTAGAAGACCTTGTGAATGCGAGGAAGACTCATCTTAATGTCCAAACATTACGCATAGTCAACAGATTAAAGCTCATTTCCGAAAATAAAGAAGGAAAGGGTTACAGAAGATATTAATCCTTAATCGACGTTTCGTAAATAACACTTATTAAAACATGGACACAGAAAAATTTTGAAGGCATGATACCTGCTTCAAAGTGAAGAAGTTTCTCCTACAGAAACAAAGCAGTTAATATGTAATACAGTTATTTGTAAGTGCTACACGTGCTTAACAACAACGTGGCGTGCTCTCTTTGCGTTGATGTAAGAGCTCTGTCGGCAGCCTTTCCCTTTTCTGGGGAGAAAAACTGTACGGTGGACTAGAAATGTTAACAGCAATGGCTGCATTCCAGATATTCTCTATCCTATTCTCTTCTTGCGACCTCATTTACCTGTTCTTGTGGTGGTTGTCTTGACCTCGAGAATTCATCCACCTGACCAGGTGGATGTGGGTTGCCGTCCACAAACTGTACTGCTGCCTCCCTGTAAAGTCCCACCTCCAGTGGAAGCCAGTAATCTGTGTACTCCCTGCCGTTAAGATCAGTACTTAGCCCATCAACTACAGATTATTTAGATCCATCCAACATATTGTAACCGTGCACTAAGATACCACCATTACCAAACTGGTCTCCTACCAAAACGTTGGTGTCGCTGAAACAGTTACGACATGCCATCCAGACAAACATGTGACAAAAACCATTTTGCAATCTTAAGGAGGATTCGCTTGCGAAGAGAATATGGCTACAGTCATGTTAGATTCACTGTCAATCCCTGAAATTAGCAGGCCGATACTGCATCGTCATGAGCGTTAATATTCTATCTGACTTCTTGTGTACGTAACTGATCGGGCCTACAGTATACAGTTTATCAGTCACTTGAACGTCTTGAGGCGGCAGTATGCTCTGAAGACCATTATCATGCAGACGACAGTAAATTTGGCCATAATTGCTCTTGGTCGCTGTTCTGGCTCATGACCAAAATTAGCTTTGAAAGTAAGTTATGTTAACACACAGGGAGAACCAGCCAACCTGTTCTTCTCAAATATTTCCGGAACTGTTTAGGATATCGTAATTCCATTTGCACCCAAATGAACTGTGAAAGTCTTGACGAAATGACTAATAGTTTCATTTTTCTATAGCTATAATAATCATACAGATATCGTTATCACGTTCACATTTTCAAATGGAACTACGGTAAATTTCGCTGATATTATCGTACTTCTAAAAGAAACAAATTCAACAAAGTTAAACTTTTCAAAGTTAGATCAGTAGTTTCGGAAGTATTACAATATTTAGGACTTAGGATTTATTTATTTTAACATGAAACCAACTTATGCGGAAGTACGTGCCACGCTGATGGGACGCTCCAGCTGGATGCATCTAATAGAGTTTGATTACAGATGTGGAATAGTGGGGAAAAGTTCAATTTCTAATACTATTCATACTTGGCTACATGTGGAGTGGACCGACACACCAACTGTCAGGCAAAGGATGAGGTACCTAAGGATGATTCACCCTTAACTACGATAACAATTCTGCTTTTGTTTCTGGCAGAGCCCGAAAGAAAGGTGCACGTCAAGAATGGAATGAATTTGCAAAACAGGAAATTAAGCTATAAAGATGGTTAAATAAAAACTTCGCGTCATGTGTTTAGTGCCGGAATAGACATTCATATTGCGATAACGAATAAACAAAAGAAACAAAAAGGAAACCCTAAAAGAACGTGGTCATAAACACTTCCTTAAAACTCCATTTATGTCATCAAGTGTTCGGAATGCCCACTGTCTACTGCAATTCACATTTGCAGCTGCTGGTCCAAGGACATTCGACAGTCTGAAGAGAATCCTTCGATACAATTACACATGCTGCAACATGCGATGTTTTTAAATCTTCTTGAATTGTCAGAACTTGTGCATGGACTTGGCCTTTGAGTTTACCCTAGAGAAAAAAAGTGCAGCGGTGTCAAATCGGGCGTACGTGCCGATTGATAATGCCTTCATGTCTTATCCAGCAACTAGGGCGGACCTAAGTGATCTCTTTCCTAGCCACAAGCAAGCAGTGAACCGGGCACCAATCATGCTGATGCAACATGCATCTACCTATTTCAAGTGGTACTTTCCATAAATCCGCCCAAGCGTTCACACCCAGCTGCTTGCAGCCCCATCCAGCTTCCCAATAATACAGATATCTTGGTTTCAGCTTCCCATGATTTATAAAGGTAGCTTCAGAGGTAGAGAGATTTCTTTGAAGAAAGAACCAGTGGTACTGTCGTCGCAACAGTACCGCCTGACCAAATTCTATACGTCTTTTGCAATTTGCTGCTGAAGTGATACAAGGCAGATAATGAGCAACAGTAGCCAGAACATGTACTTCGTTCGCTCCGCTCATTGCAGGCTTGCTCCTTTCCCTCTGAATAGTATTCCAGTTTCCTTTCAATAACAGTTTTTGCACGTTCGCTGAATTGTCATTCTTATTGGACACCGTCTGTCGGCAAACCTTTGTACATACAGCTCACCTGTTCTCCCCACAAGCCTTCTGCCATCCATATAAAGAAGCAGCATACGTATTTTCCCTTGGTTTGTGAAAGACATTAATTTTTGAAACTAACCAGCACTCGTCACACGTGAACGACACTTACAAGCCACATTTCCTCTGTGTTCCTTTTATGTTGGTGTCACCTGTTTCCTCCTTAGCCAATGTGACGTTTGACCTTACGTAACACTGAAGGTGCCGGAGCGTTGAACGTAGCAGGTATTCGTGCTGAATTCAGACGGCATTCATAGTCTGAAAGAACTTCTGCCGTATCATCAACTTGTGGATTTTCAAAAATTACCATTACGTTTTGCTCACGATATGAGGAGGTACCTACAACTACGCCTTTGCTGTCACTCACATTCACCTTGTAAGTTGCAGCGAATAACACCATTTTCATAGTTTTAATAAACCTTGGGCGCTGCTCTGCAAGTCGTGCAGACGTTGGTGATAGTGAAACATCAAAGTCTGAAAAAAATTCCTCATGCTGAATTAATTTCTGGGCTGATGTGTCACGTGCAATACACACTGCTGATGGCTCGACGATCGGTGTTTATGTTGGATGTATCCGAAACTCAAAGTGTGGAATCAATTCTATGTCCTGCTCTGATATAATTGGATCATGTAGTCCATCTGCGTGCTGATTTGATTTCTGCTGCTGCTCAGATGTATCAAGCATTGCGTCGCGTGACAGATACGCTGTTGTGCTGTGAGTGAAATAAAAGAAAACGATAAGAAACACACACACATATAACGAATAGTAAACATTGAGAGAGAGTAATGGTTTAATACTTGCTATCGACTGTATGGCGCATTGTTTCTGTCTAGAGATGGTGCATCCGTAATGGCGCTTCGTGTTGATGACGATCAGCTGTACGGAGTACAATTGGCATGTTCACATGATGGTTAGTAAGCCTGGGCACTTAGAACGAGTGATGAGGTAGACGACTGCAGCACTACAGAAAGTAGAGGAATTATTTTAGGCTGATAACATTGCAGGCTGCACGCGTATCCCCAGATTACACCATTTGGATCGCCATATTGGATTCTTACATAGTTGGTGGCATCATGGATCGCTATTTTCGATCGCCATATTGAATTCTAAACTTAGAGCCATGCAGACTGTGCCATTTCTCTCGGGATCGCTTTCTTGGATTGCTCACCATGCAATCTGCATTACGGTTAGTCATCTTGGTTACAATTTTGGAGGGTACTTGGTTGCTATTTTTGCTGAAACATGTAGATCTATAGGATGAAATGTTATGTAGTCTCTACTTTGGAGCACACAAATAGTTCAAATCCCCACCAAATTCCTACTTTATATGGAATATTCATAAGTCCAAACTTCATCCGAAATATTACAAAGTATCCTTCATAAAAACAAACTCCTCATAATCTTGAATAACTCTAAATTCGACGATTATCAGAACTATTTCACTACAGTCGAACATATTTCAATGTCCTGCAGCCCAGCAGACTTGTAGCATTTCCCCAAGACTACACATACGGACGTTGTACATTTTGCCACCTGCTGTTACGACCAGCAGAAAGACCTCCTGCAGAAGTGTCCTTGTCGGAGGAATCATACAAGCATTCATTGGGAAATGATTTAGAAGTCCTGTGGCAGCATATATGTTTGCTAATAAGAGACCCACTACCCCATCAGTCAATTACGAGCATGTTTCACATATCGCTCACATCTTCAGATCCCCCTATCTGTCACCATTTAGGAATCAACAGGAAATTTTCGAGGCCTTATGTATAACGTAAGACACAATCTGTGTGAGCAATCGCTCGAAAATACAGCGCTAATCGGGACGACAGAGCGAATTATCTTTATAGGAACGATGATTGGAGTTTAACGTTTCATCTACATCGGTATCAACTTTCCATCACACCAAGGCGTACCTGCTGCGAAAATGAGTGTTACTTAAAAAGAATAACCGTCACCCATCAAAAGAGTGGGTGGGCCGTGTAGTACAGCTGGCTAAGAATCAATAGTTATGAATCTGCTACTACAGCTAGTTAGGAATGTGAACGGAGCTAAAGAGTCAATTCTGGCCGGTAGAGACTTAAGTGATGTTTATGGTATTTGTCAGGCAACAGTTGAAAAATCGCAGTGCGTAGCCTCTGTTATTACTTAAGTTAGTGATCTGAAACTTTATTTAACGTGGTCTTCACGTGTGATATGGAAGAAAATAATACAGGTACATTTAAAAAAGTGCTGACATGGTGTTGATTGGGGGCCTCGTTTTCCGTCTTTTATTCTGATACAGCGATCAGTGTCTGGCGTGCTCCGAGGCTTCGCAGGATTCAACTGTAGACAGCAGTGTCCAAATGGCATCTTCAAAAGCGTTATATTTTCAACATCGACATTCTACCCAGAGCTCACAAATTAAGTGGGAGCACAACATTATGAATCTACCGTATCTCTATCATTTTCATTGTCAATGAATCACATGTATTTCTTAAACAAATACATTTCCAGTCAGTCACTTAAATCTTGACGCTCAGTTATCGTGATTTCTTACATTTTTCTCGTTTTGTTTACCTCATATCCTATTTAGGCAGAATTTTTGTTGTCTGGTGTATATCACTAGTGTAATAAGAGAGAGCGTTAGCGGTATGCCGCAACAGGTACAGCTTGGGCTGCCTAGTCGCTCCACACTGAGTTTCCCACGAGATACGCGGAAAAAAGACGTTACACGGTAGCATTCATCCAAGATAACTGGAGAAACCAGATTTTGGGGTAAAAATGTGTTTGTTTGGTATGCGAGCTGACTCTGACGACACTTCCGGTTTTTTTAGCTTCCGTGTAGGACCCTTTCTGAGTTTAACATGGCCGTTTATATTATATTGACTGATTGACACAGTAGTGAGGATGAGAATACATTCAACAAGAAAATATTACGTCAGTGCAGATACTTCTACCTAAGCGAAACATTGTGATTCATAGTTGGTCGCATGTTGAGCACTATCAGCCGACGCCCCTCTGCCGTCGAAATAGAGAAGGAAAACATCTGAAGATATTTTGGTTTCTTATTATTCAATGGGTATTGAAGTAAAAGTGACACTCTTAACAGAAGAGCAGCCATAAAAAATTAACTGCATCTATCTGTCATATAAAATTTTAAGAAGAACCATAAAATTTGTTCAGGTGGGTTCAAATTTTGAAATGAACATTATCACTGAGCAAGTGGGAATTTTCCATTTCATCTACGCCATTTCTACAACAGTGCAAGTTATCTGGGTACCAGCTTGTTCCAGTAGAAGTGCGCAGTGTTAGAAGACGTCTTTGTGGTCAGGTATTGGTAACTAAAGAACTCATGAGATTAAGTATGCTTGTACAAGTGCAGCTACGATCGTGTTCACCTGCTTTGATCAGGGCTCGAGGCCATGAACCGGTCAAGCCGGAAAATCTTTCCAAGTTGGCCTTGGCTTTTTCACGCTGAGTTTTGTGCGCTTAAATCCACGTGGTTGTGTTTTTCTCAGGTGAATACTAAATATACAGCGTCGTCACATACTTACATGCTACACCTTCAGAGCGAATGCTGTTAATCTTCAGATTTGCTGAATCTTGCTCGATTATTCTTAACTGGACGATCTTGAAGAGTTATCGACTTGGAAGGGCTGTGACAAATGGGTGTATGTAAGAACTATCAACGACTGTGAACGACAATCTTTCGGCATTGAAAAACATCCTGAATTCTTATGGGGATAGAAACACATAAAGCGTTGAAGATGATCGATTGGATTCACGCCAAGTCACGAAATGAAATACAGTGCCCCAATAGGGCAGCAAGAGTACATACCTTTTCTTAATTACCTCCCAAGACTTGAGCTCATCCAGTTCAGCCAGTGATGCAATAAAAGGCGATGTGTAAACAACTGATCCTAATACGTACAGAGCAACGTGTGTCGGATTGTATTGCTGATTTCGTTTTCTGGGACGTTAACAATCATACGTAAATGCCTAAGATAAACGGAACATGATGTCGAGTTATATAGTCTACGCGTAACACTTAAAAAGGCAGATGGAATGAATGAATTTTTTTCAGTTTACTTCGTCACTGGGATTGTATTGTTACAAAAAGCTTATAATTTGTTTTATTTTTTATTTTACACTTCTAATTTCGTAGTACGAAATTGAGGAGCAAGTCTCCAAGGTCGTGGAACGTATCAGTACATGAAATTGTAACATAAAAGTAATAACAGATAAAAAAATGTTTATGAACCCAAAAAAGGCAAGCCATAAGTTTATGTAAATGCAGTCAACAATATAACTCAGCAATCAGCTTAGCAGTTCAAGGAACTCCTCGACAGAATAGGTGCAGTGACCCATGAGGAAACTCTTCAGTCTCTATTTGAAAGCACGTGGATTACTGGCAAGAGTTTCGAATTTTTGTGGTAGCTTACTTAAAATGCATGCACCAGCATACTGCACATCTTTTTGCACAGGTGTCAAGGAAGTGCGATCCAAATGCAGATTAGATTTGTGCCTAGTATCAACTGAGTGAAAGCTGCTAATTGTTGGGAATAAGCCGATATTGTTAACAAGAAACGACTTTGGGAATAAGCCGATATTGTTAACAAGAAACGACTGCAAGGAGAATATATATTGAGAAGCTACTGTTAGAATACCCAGACTAGTGAACAGGGGTTGGCAAGAGGTTCGCGAGCTTACACCACGTAATGACCCAACTGCCCGTTTCTGAACCAAGAATATCCTTTGAGAATTGGTAGAGTTATCCCAAAATAAGCGAATTAAAATAATCAAAGTAGACTACTTTTCTTGTCGATTTGTCACTTCAGAGACTGTTCGAATAATAAAAATGGTAGCATTAAGTCTTTGAACAATATATTGAACGTGGGCATTCCACGACAGTTTACTATTTATTTGACCGACTAGAAATTTGAAGTGTTCAGTTTCACTAATCATGTGGCCATTCTGTGAAATTAAAATATCGTGTTTTGTTGAATTATGTGTTAGAAACCATAAAAACTGAGTCTTACTGTGAGTTTAATATTAGTTTATTTTCTACAAGCCATGAACTTTGGCCATGAACTGCAGTATTTTAAACAGAGCCAGTGTTGCACAGAACATCCTTTACTACCAAGGTAGTGTCATCAACAAACAGAAATATTTTAGAATTACCCGTAATACTAGAGGGCATATCATTTATATAAATAAGGAACAGGAGTGACCCCAACACTGATCACTGGGGCACCCCCATTCGGCTGTACCGCACTCAGACCCCACATCACAGCGATTCTCAACACTGTGAATAATGACCTTTTGCTGTCTGTTGTTAAAATAGAAGTGAACCAATTGTGAGCTACTTCCCGTATACCGTAATGGTCCAATTTCTGGAGCAGTATTTTGTGATCAACACACCAAACGCCTTAGTTAAATCAAAAAATACGACTATCGTTATAAACCTTTTGTTTAATCCATCGAGTACATCACAGAGAAAAGAGAATATAGCATTTTCAGTTGTTAAACGACTTCTAATGCCGGACTGTACATTTGATAGCAAATCGTGTGATATAAAATGATCAATTATCCTTATATAAACAGCCTTTTCAATAACTTTAGCAAACACTGGTACCATAGAAATACTACTGAGTATTTTAATCGTTCAGGAAACTGACCATTCTTAAAGGAACAATTACAAATATGGCTACGTACAGGGCTAATATGTGAAACACTGTACTTTAATATTCTGCTAGGAACTCCATCATATCCATGAGAGTCCTTAGTCTTCAGTGATTTAATTATTGACTCAATCTCCCACTTGTTAGTATCTCAAAAGAGTATTTCGGTCATCAGTTTCGGAAAAGCATTTTCCGAGAGAATTACATGATTCCCTGTAGAAACTAAATTTTATTTGATTCGGCAGCAATGCTCAGAAAGTGATTTTTAAGTACTGTACATATATGTGACTTTTCAATGAGAGAAACATTTTTACTACGCACTGACTTTATATAGTCGACCTTGCGCTGCCGACCAGACACTTCCTTCATGACTGACCATATGGTTTTAATTTTATCCTGTGAATTAGCTATTCTATTTGCGTACCACGTTCTCTTTGCCATCGTAGTAACATTTTAAGCACCTTACGATACTGTTTGTAATGGGCTAATGTAGCTCGATTGTGACTGCTTATGACATTTTGATATAATTCCCTCTTTGTTCTACGTGGTACCCTTATCCCATTAGTTAGCCACTCAGGTTGCCTTTTACGGCTAGTACCCTGTTAGAATGTTGTAATGGAAATCAACTTTTAAAGAGCGTGAGAAATGCGTTAAGGAAAGCATTATATTTTTCATATATATTATCGGAACTATAAACATCCTGCCACTCTTGTTCCTTCGCGAGATTTAAAAAAAAGCTCTCTGGTGCCATTGGATTAGCTTTTCTACGCAGTCTGTAGTTACATGTAACATTTCTATGAGTACAGAAACCTTCTAGGGTTAAAATTTGTGCATCATGGTCTGGAAGGCCATTCACCCTTTTACTAACAGAATCCCCATCAAGTAATGAAGAATGAATAAAAATATGGTCAGTGGCTGTGCTACTATTCTCCTGCACCGTGGTTGGAAATAACACAGTCTGTATTAGAACATATGGATTTAGGAGATCTTCCAACATCCTTTTTCTTGCACAATCACATACGAAATTAATATTGAAGTCACTATATAACTAATTTTTGGTACTTCCTATAAAGTGAACCAAGAACTATGTCTGGCTTGAGCAGAAATGCTCTGAAGTTAAAGGGACTTATAAAGAACAACAATTTAGTTCCACTGAATTCAACTGTTCCTGCACAACATTTAAATTCCTGTTCAGTGCAGTTCTGTGATGCGTCGACAGACCCAAATGGTATACTGTTTGTACGACCATGGCCACTCCCCCACTCCGCCAAGAATTCCTTGAAAAACAGCGCCGGCTTGTGTGGCCGTGCGGTTCTAGGCGCTTCAGTCTGGAACCGCGTGACCACGACGGTCGCAGGTTCGAATCCTGCCTCGGGCTTGGATGTGTGTGATTTCCTTAGGTTAGTTAGGTTTGAGTAGTTCTAAGTTCTAGGGAACTGATGACCACAGATGTTAAGTCCCATAGTGCTCAGAGCCATTTGAACCATTTTTGAAAAACAGCCAGCTAATATCTGTCCTGATAAAGGAAGCCTCTGAATTGTCAAATCATTTAAGTGATGCTCCAATATACCCGTATTATCAGAGTCAACATCTATAAGCAGTTCACTAACTTTATCGCTAATACCTCTTATATTTTGATGAAATATGCTAATTCCTTCACTACTTGGATACCTAATCTCCTTTGAATGTGATTCCTTTGTTAGACGGCAAGGATCGTATCAGCTGACTTCTGTCTAAGAAAGGTGCTGCTGCTCTAACACCAACTACTACAGGAATTTTGGCATGAGTGATCCCACCACCCACTACACTGTCTCTTGTAAGTTTTGCCAGCGTCCCCTTTCCATGCCTATTGAGGTGCAGGCCATGCCTAGTGAAGGCCGATCTATTGAAAGACTCAAGTGACACCAGTGCAGTGTGAGCCATTCCCTCCTTCAGCACCGTCCCCAGCCCCATGTTAACGCGCCTAACAGCACCATTAAGATGAGGCCGATCATGACGCTGAAACAGTTGCACGAAGTGCTCATTAGTGCCATCAGTTTGACTAACTGTCTTTACCAGGTCATCACCTACATCATACTCCCCGTTCCTATCAAGACCGTTCCCAGCTCCACCCACAATTACTACCTGATCCTCTTTCGTAAATTCCTACATAACTTCCCTATGTTAACAGTTACCCGAGCCTACACTGCACTAGGCTTCACAATGCTGGTGACCCGGCACTTACTCCCCAACACTTCCTGCGTCTGCTGGCCCACATCTCTTCCATGCGAGCTATCTAGCAGCAGAATCTTCTTCTTTCTGTTAGAATTTGCAACTGACTTTGAGGACTACTGCATGTTTCCTACACCTACAGCTACAAGAGGCTCCTTTCCACTGAACTCTTGACAGTTCGTTACATCTATTGGTTATACGCAAAGTACAACTGTCTGAATATCTTCTCCTCCTAGCTGCCTTCTTACCATCTGCCATTCCCATTCCCCAGCGCTCTTCACCCTCCTCAACCTATGTAGTTCCTCCTTTGCGTTTTGTCGCTGCACCTGAATGGCACAGATCTTACGCTCCTGCTCCACTATCAACTTATTTCTGCTACAAATTCCCCATTTCCAGGAAAGGATCTCGCTAGAATGACCTCTGGCTTCCCCACCGCATTCCCCCCCCCCCAATAGAAATACTTTGAACAAATCTCACACTGTAACCCACTACTCACAAACCTACGACAAAGCCAACACTTCTCACTCATGGTAAAATGTTTACATTTACTGAAAAAACTATAGTCTACACTACCTAAGTTCAGTTACAACAGTAGAACTATTTAAAGAACTAACAATAGTGACCTTCAATTTGTTGATCAAGGTTAAGTTCATCTATCGTTTAAATATGATACTATCCAGTATTTGTTCAACGAATAATTAACTTTCACCAATTTAAAGGAAGGTTGAGGCAGAACTTACATGAGCCTGTACTCCAACTACTATGATCGATAGCTGCATCTACTGGGAACCAATTCAAGGAAAATCACTGTATCACATTTCGTTGTCTCGACTAAGTATTATAAAATTTACGTCGCATAGAAATAGCGACTATCTGCCTAATGCTGTGATAACTCAATAACGTGCTAGTTACAGGTGTTAAAATGTTGTTAATCTGATTTCGATAACGAGGTCTGATCATGAAAAAGAGAACTCTTTGTAGTCCTTGTCTTCTTCACAAAACTTTAGTTTTCCGTTCAAACGCACCTTGCAAAATCCGTACGGATCCTATTCAACGTTTCTCGCAAATGGCAGTGTTTGGAAAACGAAACGAAATACCAATATTGTGAAAGAAAATGGTGTATGTGTCACTAGCAAAAAGATCTAGTATTGAAATTGGATCTGCTAGGAAAAAATTCTGCTCACGCAGTATTACGTCGGAATTGGACAATACTTTTTAAAGAAGCTTCATAGAAAAATATTCGATGTCAAGTTTATTTACTATGCATCTGTGCACATACATTTCACACACACTGATTTAATAGCTTTAGATTTAATTAATGTCGGTCGACCACCGCAAACGTCGAAAACAAGTTTTCTTATTACAGGAGGTAAAATAAAGATCCATTTATGAAAATCAGCAGAAAGAAGTACAAGATTATTACAAATAATTGAAACGATTTCATTAATCCACTGTAGCTACATTAACTGACACATGGTCGCCACACCCAACACTCATATAGAAAAATCTAAAAAAGTTTTGTATTGTTGCAGCTGCACTTTAGATTTCTGTCAGACAAGATGGTGACAGGCGCCGAGAAAGCGTATGTTGTGCTTGAAATGCACTCACTCAGTCTCCAGTAACAATGCAACAACGCTTCAAAACGAAGTTCAACAAAGATCAAGCAACTGCCAGCACCATTCGGCGATGGCAGTTTAAAGCTTCAGGACACCTCTGCAAGAGGAAATGAACGGGTCGGCCTGCAGTGAGTGAAGAAACGGTTGACCACATGAGGGCGAATTTCGCATGTAGCCCACGGAGCTCGACGAATAGAGCAAGCAGAGAGCTGAACATACCACAACCAAGAGTTAGGAAGACCTTACGGCAACGATTGAAACTGAAGCCTTACTGCTTGCAATTCCTACAAACCCAAACTCCCGATGACAAAATCAGATGCTTTGAATTTTCAGCACAGCTGTGACAACTTACGCAGATGGATGGATTGTACGAGAAACCCGTATTCTGTGCTGAAGCAACATTTTCTTCTGAACAGCAGAGTGAAAGGCACAATATGCGAATATGGGGGACAGAGAAGCCCACGTTATCGTGGAGCATATTCGAAATTCACCAAAAGTTAATACGTTCTTTGCAGTCTCACGGTTGAAATTTTACTGTCTCCTCTTTCTTCTGCGGAAAGACCGTTAAACAACACGTGCATCTGGATAGAATGGAAAACTGGCAAATGTCACAACTGGAGATCGGCAATGTGCACTTGATCTACCAACACCATGGTCGATCATGACGTTCGTGAATTCTGAAACAGGAAACTGTGTCATGGCCTCCACGCTCTCCCGGCCTTGCCATATGCGTTTTTTTAATTTTTTTATTTATTTATTTTTTTATATACAACGCGTACTGGGTCCTGGTAGTAGTCGAAACTAACTAATCAACTAACGCTTGGAAAGGTACAACCGTGTTTCGGTTCAAAGTAGAGGGTGTAGCTACCTCGCAATGTAAGCAGGAAAGCGGCGGCTGCAAACGTCTCCTGGAATACACGCGATTACTTGCCATTAACGTCACTGAAGTTATTAATGGCGTGAGGGTACAAGGAGTGACACTGTGTAGTGTGCTTGTAAATATCAGTATCTTATGAGAAAAATTCAAGTTCATTTGATTAAATAGAAATCTACAGTTTTTTATACGTCGAAAATACTAATCAACAAACTCAAAAAATTGCATAACGATTTTCTATGTACCCTGAGACGAGAGCGTGGCAGAGAGACGGAAACATCATGTTATTAGGTTCGGAAATATTCTTGGATGATTTTATTGTGATATAATTCCTTTCAGTTCGTAATAATTAATTTTCATCTAGATGTCAGTGATCTTTAGGAAGGTTCCTGTGTATGAAGGACGACATCACAAAAACGAAAATACTTCTGGTGGGATGCTGTCTACAGGTAGGACCAGCTAGAAAATGACAGCCTAACAAAGGTGCAAAGTTCCCTCAAAGCATACTGGTAGAAGGGACCTCTTTCTTCCAGAAACATCCCTTTTGGCTGGGAAAATAGTGTCAATCACAAGGTGCTGTGTACTTTTTTCTGGCACCGATTCAGAAAATATGGCTCAGCAGGACGTTTGAGACTGTATTTCGCCAATTTTCTGGTGCAGTCATACATTGTCGTGTAGTCGATGTCCATCACAGTGCACCTAGTGCTAGGCGGCATGTTGACGAAGGACTTATATTGGAAGCCCACACATTCAGAGGAATAATAAGACTCTCTAATGTAGGTAGTGATGTTCAACGTTAACGAGTCTTGAATTTTATTTGTATTCACGGGAGTGTAAGATGAAAAGCCGGTCCTCAGTGGGAAAGTAGTTGGTGATGCTACGAATGCCACCAACTGCGGACTAGATATCTGGCCGTCGCTTCCCATTGCTCCAGCCCCCCCCCCCCCTCCCCCCGCTCCCTCTCTCTGTCTTTCTGTCTCTTGTCTCTTTGTCCCTCATATCTGTACTTCCATCATAAAGATATTTTATTTCGTACATTTTTCTAAATTGATGTGCTTTTTATACTGTGAAATCCAAATGTTTTTCCTCCGATTTCAGTGAACAGCATTTGAGAGTTGTCCTGAAGTACTTGTAAATCTATATATTTACGTATCACGCCAAATTTGGTCTCTTCCTGGTATTACGTCTGTTGAAGAGTTAATATTAGAAATTTTCCATCGACAATATGCAATAAATGACATAACGATACCAATAACAATGAGAGGAGAGGAGTGACTAATTCCGTGAAAATTTCACTGCTGTTACCGTACAGAACTGGGCATCAGGATTAGCAAAGGAACACTCAAAAAATACTGTATCTAGCTGTTTTGGGTTTCTAAAAGTGCCAGATTAAACCGACGGTCGAGTGTAGGTGACAAACCACAGTTAGAAGGAGAAACAAGACAATAAAAACAATGGAGCGTCTTAGTTTAATGGAGCAGTGGTTTATTTACATGACGCGTGGATTCACACAAATTACCGTGCCGAAGTAGCACTTCACTAGAAGCATTGTGGTGGTGGTGGTGGTGGTGGTGGTTAGTGTTTAACGTCCCGTCGACAACGAGGTCATTAGAGACGGAGCGCAAGCTCGGGTTAGGGAAGGACTGGGAAGGAAATCGGCCGTGCCCTTTCAAAGGAACCATCCCGGCATTTGCCTGAAACGATTTAGGGAAATCACGGAAAACCTAAATCAGGATGGCTGGAGACGGGATAGAAGCATTGTGGACAAAGGTGCTATTCATCGTATAACTGTTGTTAAACGTGTAGTGTGTGACAGCACATTCTTCTCTTTTTGTTCTGAGGTAAACACGATGTTGCTGCCACTACCGTTCTGGCGGGGAATTCAGTTCACCGTTTTGGGTGGCACGGAGAGAGACCAAACGGGCACCATTGTGTAACAGGTGACTCGTATTACTGAAAGGAGTTTGTTGGAAGGCGGTGATATTTTGTTCAAGTTCTGCACAGGTCGTCCCAGGAGAAATGGAGAATACTCGGGTTTATGACAGGGACGCTCCTTTGAAGCAGAAAACTTCATGTGGACATTTGCCCTATTCCGAATGGTTTCCGAGATGGAATACATTTAATATACATTTTTTTACTGGGCTAGTGGCACGGACGTATGTGTCTTACCCAACCAACCACTTTGACGTTTTATTCTAGCCCAACCGACCTCATCGCTTTCAACCTCTTTTCCCTGCATGCCTTTCTGCCATTAAACCAGCCCATTTAACGTGCTTTTCCATGACACGTTGTGAATGAAGTAGTGCGAGGGATTTGACAGTGCATCAGAGAGAAGCATTGCTGTACTGTATTTGTACGTGCGCTGGTTAAGATGCCACACATCTACAACAATGAAGAATGTGCAGATATAGTGTATGTTTAAGGTTTCTGCGATGGTAGTCGGCACTTTTTGACACATCGAATTACTTATCGTAAAGTGTTTACCCGAGTTTTCAGCACATTGAGTGAAACAAGTATTCTTTCAAGTTCCCATTTTTGCGAACAACGTTTGCAGGAACAGGAACGCTTTGTTGAAATGGTGCAGCGTAGTTCTACTACCAGTACACGGTAACTTGTTGCCTATAACAATGTCCCATGAACCCTTTATGGCAAACACCCGATAAGGAAAACTTGTACCCATTTCACATACAGCGTGACCACGATCTTCACATTGGCGACAGTGCCACACTGCTTAGTCTTCATTTGCAATCATTAACACTATTCGCTGATGAAGCTATGTTTGCGCGGAATGGAATCAACAACCCACGTAATCATCGTTAATGATCGTAGGAAAATTCACACGCTACAATGGAAACCAATTTCCAAGCTCGTTTTTCGATCATGTTTGGTGCAGTATGATAGGTAACATGTTGAGAGGTCCAGTCATTTTATAAGAAGGAGTGTCACGACAGAATTTCTTGCTTTTTTTTTTGGAAAATTCGTTTGTTGAACACTTGTACTTCCTCTCATGACGGAGCCCCCTCCACATTTTACCCGTGTGAGCTAACGTCTCAACCGCAGTTTGCCCTAATCGCTGGATTGGTCGTGGTAGTACAGTTAACTGGCCGTCACCAACATCGCCAACCTTACATCACTAGATTTTTGTTTATGAGGTTGGATGAAGTCCGACATGTGTACAAACTAAAGGTGATTACGCGAGATGAACCGCTTGGTCGCATTATGGCCGCTGCTGTCCACGTTAGGAAACGTGCAGAGGCAGGCAGACAGATAACACATCATGTTCACTCAAGAGTGCACAAACGCACTGAAATTGACGATGGCCTATTCGAACGTTTATTGAGAACTGCACAACAGCTACAATGTGACGCGTACGATAATGCTTAGTGGTGCAGGTCTTGAAAGTACGTATTTTTCAATTAATACTTTGTAAAAAGCATGTTGTAATATTTACCAACTGTTGTACGTGTGTAAACCTCACAGTGTGTTGAATGATACAGAAAATTAATAACAATACACATTAAATATGTTCTGTCTCGGAAACTATCAAGAACAGGGCGCATGTCCATATGAAGTTTTTTGCTTCACATGATCGCTCCTGTCACATCCCTTCTGGGAGCAGTGGGCAGTTTGTTGAAACGAGGCGAGGCTGGTAGTGCGCAGCGCCTCACGCGACCAGGCGGCAGGCAAGTGGCCCGATGCTGGCTCGCCTCGCTCGGCCCGGATGTGAGGCGCGCGCAAGTGTGCCGTGCTGTGCGTGACGTCACTGCGGCGGCGACCGCGCCGGAGGCAGCGGTTGACATCCCAGTGGAGCCTCGCAGTCTGCTGCGGCGGCGGCGGCCCCTGCCCAGCTGACTGGTAGCTCCGGTTATGCCCCCCTCCATCGCGCGCGCCGCTGTTTGTCGGCACCGTGTGCCAATTAGCAGACTTTCTTTCTCCCCGCTCGCCGGACCGGCCGCGCTGACCTCCAGCTCTGCCGCCGCGGCGCCCATTCATCCTCACCGTCACCAGGTTTCACGAACAGTTTCTCGCCGCGGCCGCCTTCTTCTCTACATTTCTCCTGCTGTCGCTCAAATAGACCAAAACTGTCATTTCTGACAAATGAGTTGCAGGTAACCAATTCCATTCTGCAATGGCGGCCACATGGCTTGTGCTGTATTCGACTTGCCATTCCTCAGAAGTCCTGTGCGAAAACAAATAGGAAAGCGTTTCTTGTTCATAGAAGAACTGGACTCAGTCTCCTCATTCCTTGCCTTAGCAGATATAGAGTCACAAATCTATCATCACTGAAAGTACGAGGGCGTGCTGAAATGTAACTCCTCCGAATTTTTTATATGAAAACTCTCAGAGCTTTTTAAAATACAATAAACATTATTAACAGTCTACATCTCTATACTTCATGTCCGCATTTTTATATCCCAACCTAGTCACCCTAGCGACGAACACATTTCTCTCAGCGAAAGAGGCGAAAGACGTGTAGAATGTTTGTTGACACAGCCACCATCTATCTCACCTCTGCTCGCAAAGCTTCATCACTGTCAAAGTGAAGTCGTGGAAGGTGTTCTGTAAGTTTTGGAAATGGATGAAAATCAGATGTGGCCGAGTCGGGACTGTAGGGACAATCATCGATGACAGTGAACCTAAGGCGGTGGTGATTGCAGATGTCGCAGCGCTCGTATGTGGTGCGGTCTTGTCATGCTGATGAAGTGGATGGTTTATGTGTGGATGAACTCTTCGAATTCGAAACTCGCATCGCCATACTGTAGTTACGCTACACACTACCGTGTTATGCGCTACAGTTCGGCGCTCTCTTGCGGCGAAGGGCTGAAAACGTGTAGCCATGAAGATTAAACATGCAAAATGTCAGTAACGTATGTTTTATTTTAAAAGCTTTTGGAGTTTTGACAAAGGAGACATTACTTTCCAGATCGCATTATATATATATATATATATATATGGTGTTACAAAAAGGTACGGCCAAACTTTCAGGAAACATTCTTCACGCACAAAGAAAGAAAATATGTTATGTAGACATGTGTCCGGAAACGCTTACTTTCCATGTTAGAGCTCATTTTATTACTTCTCTTCAAATCACATTAATCATGGAATGGAAACACACAGCTACAGAACGTACCACCGTGACTTCAAACACTTTGTTACAGGACATGTCTAAAATGTCCTCTGTTAGCGAGGATACATGCATCCACCCTCCGTCGCATGGAATCCTTGATGCGCTGATGAAGCCCTGGAGAATGGCGTATTGTCTCACAGCCGTCCACAATACGAGCACGAAGAGTCTCTACATTTGGTACCGGGGTTGCGTAGACAAGAGCTTTCAAATGCCCCCATAAATGAAAGTCAAGAGGGTTGTCAGGAGAGCGTGGAGGCCATGGAATTGGTCCGCCTCTACCAATCCATCGGTCACCGAATCTGTTGTTGAGAAGCGTACGAACACTTCGACTGAAATGTGCAGGAGCTCCATCGTGCACGAACCACATGTGTCGTGCTTGTAAAGGCACGTGTTCTAGCAGCACAGGTAGAGTATCCCGTATGAAATCATGATAACGTGCTCCATTGAGCGTAGGTGGAAGAACATCCTAACGAAACTAAAATGAGCTCTAACATGGAAATTAAGCGTTTCCGGACACATGTCCACATAACAAATTTTCTTTATTTGTGTGTGAGGAATGTTTCCTGAAAGTTCGGCCGTACCTTTTTGTAACACCCTGTATGTGTGTGTGTGTGTGTGTGTGTGTGTGTGTGTGTGTGTGTAGATAATACTGAAGACCCAAAGAAACTGGTACACCTGCCTAATATCGCGTACGTCCCCCGTGAGCACGCAGTAGTGCCGTAGCACGACGACGTGGTATGGACTCGACTGATGTCTGAAGTAGTGGTGGAGGGAATCGACACCATGAATCCTGCAGGGCTGTCCATAAATCCACAAGAGTACGAGGGGGTGGAGATCTCTTCTGAACAGCACGTTGCAAGGCATCCCAGATATGTTCAATAATGTTTATGTCTGGATAGTTTGGTGGCCAGTGGAAGTGTTTAAATTCAGAAGAGTGTTCCTGGAGCCACTCTGTAGCAATTCTGGACGTACGGGTGTCGCATTGCCCTGCTGGAATTTCCCAAGTGCGTCGGAATGCACAGTGGTCATGAATGGATGCAGGTGATCACACAGATGCTTACGTATGTGTCACCTGACAGAGCCTTATCGACATATATCAGGGGTCCCATATCACTCCCAGGTGCACACGCCCCACACCATTACAGAGCTTCCACCAGCTTGAACAGTCCCCTGCTGACATGCAAGGCCCATGGGTCCATGGATTCATGAAGTTGTCTCCATATCCGTACACGTCCATCCGCTCGATACAATTAGAAACGAGGCTCGTCCGACCACACAACATATTTCCAGTCATCAACAGTCCAGTGTCGGTGTTGACGGGCCCAGACGAGGCGTAAAGCTTTGTGTCGTGTCATCAAGGGTACAAGAGTGGGCCTTCGGCTCCGAAAGCCCATATCGACGATGTTTCGTTGAATGGTTCACACGCATATACTTGCTCAAATCTGCAGCAGTGTGCGGAAGGGTTGCACTTCTGACACGTTGAACGATTCTCTTCAGTCGTCGTTGGTCCCGTTCTTGCAGGATCTTTTTTTTCCGGCCGCAGCGATGTTGGAGATTTGAAGTTTTACCGGATTCCTGATAGGGTACACTCGTGAAATGATGGTAAGGCAAAATCACCAGTTCATCGCTACATCGGAGATGCTGTGTTCCATCGCTCGTGCGCCGACTATAACAACACGTTGAAACTCATTTAAATCTTGATAACCTGACATTGTAGCAGCAGAACCCGATCTAACAACTGCGCCAGACACTTGTCTTATATAGGCGTTGCCAACCGCCCCACTGTATTTTGAAATTAACATATGCCTGGATATGAATACGTGTGCCTTCATCAGTTTCCTTGGCGCTTCGGTGTATTTCACAGTAGACTAAGATTGATAAGTGAGGTAGCTACTACAGAAGAGGCTGGTCACGCACTGATAATACAGTAGCTGGAATGCAGTTCATGAGAACTGTTAAGAACTGGACATCAGAAATGAGAATATCTGAAGTGAGTCACATATGCAACCATTATTTTGGACTGCGAAACGACACATGCAAAAATAACCTCCTCACGGTTAACTAAAGTACAAAATAGATTTCATGAAGCATCATACGAAGGCAGAAGATAAGAGGGCTATTCGGAAAACAAGGGGTGATCGGTCGCGAAATGGAAACCACAGTGAAAATCTGATGAAACGTATATGAGTTGGGCAGTGTCTAGTTTGTCCGTAGATAGCGCTACATCGCTGTTCTCAGCTCTGAGCGCACTGTGAGTGCGTGAAGATGCCTAGTAAATAGTCTCTCCCCCCCCCCCCCCCCCTCCAAAGAATGTGTGCCTGCCGAGAGCTTTCGCCTGGTGGCATGCAACCCCACACAACGTAACTGTCATGCAGTTCCTTCTTCATGACAAATTTTGGCCACACAATGCATGGGCAATGAGGACGCTCCTGCATTGTTTCCCTTGGGAAGTGTTTGGTCACCCACCATACAGCCCGGTCTTCGTTGCCTCTGATTTTCATCTCTGCTCAAATGAACTACTTGCTATGAAGATAACATTTTGGCACCGACCACGAACTGCATTCCAGCGTAGAAAATTGTCGGAAAGCACAGGAGGCTGCCTTCTGTGGGGAGAGAGTATTGGAAAGTTGGTACAACGCTACGACAGATGTCTAAATCGGAGCGGCGACTATGCAGAGAAGTATCTGGAAGATGTAGCTATCTGTTGCGGATAAAACAGTTCTGAGTTTGACTATGGTTTCCATTTCGCGACCAAACGTTCCTTACCTTCCGAATAGCCCTCGCATGCAGGCTGGTCCAGAATACTATGGACAACGAATTAGGCGGTTTTGTCTAATGTAAATACGTAAAATGAAGGTTAAGTCCTCACCACCTGGTACGGTAACTCCATTGGATGTCGCTACTAAGCACGAAGGTAGGTTGACAGCGCTGCATGAGGACTTGGTTCTTCTGCCATCCATTCTCTATAAAGCTATTTTCCTGGAATTTAATGAATATTGGTGTTAGTTTCTTGCGAATGTGTAAATCTGAATGAGTCTCTCCTCCGAACATTCCGTTAGTTTGCTGTGTGGCTGCTTGTGGGCAACAATCCGCACCTCTTGTAGGTAGGGAGGCGGAATTTCGTGGACGATGGCTACGCCTCAGTATATTCATGGTAAAACACACTGTCTTGGGGCCGCTTTGTCACTTTGCGGGTGTTCATTATCGTTAAATAACGGTATTCTCTGTTAACAATAACGAATTCGGGTACGTACATATGTGTTACTAAAAAAAAAAGAAACTGTGCCCTATGATACGCGCGTTCTGATAAATGTCTCTCTGAATGTAAGATACAAAGAGCGTTGCCTCGCGGTTATAGGCGCCATGTCACGGATTGCGCGGCCTCTCCTGCCGGAGGTTCGACTCTTCCCTCGGGCTTGGGTGTGTGTGTGTTGTTCTTAGCATAAGTTAGTTTAAGTAATGTGTAAGTGTAGGGACCGATGATCTCAACAGTTTCATCCCTTAGGAATTCACACACACGTGCGCGCGCGCGCGCGCTCGCGTGGCCACACACACACACACACACACACACACACACACACACACACAAAGAGCGTGAAGGAGAATCCGTAATCGTTAATAATTTACAGCCTTCATCGGTGTTTTTACTAAAACGATACAGTCAGGCTTTCTTATTTTGGGCTCCTAACGCTGTTTACTGGTGGTTACTGCAAGTGTTATTTTGTGCTTCCTGCTTTCATATCTTCCTACCTATCGATTTTGCAATTCTATCAGCGCAATAGAGTAAAGCTCTGCATGTGTGGTGTAAAGCTCTGCATGTGTGGTTTGTGTGTTCTCGCGCACAGTGTTGTTTCACTCAAGCTTGTCTTTTGCTTATAAAGCACTGCCATTGCATGCATTTTGAGTAATTTAACTATAAAACCGACATTTTGTTTTAGAATAATAGCAGAGTTAGTGTTTATTCCGAAAATATGTTGTTCATAATTTTATTTCGAAAATCTAGACAGGCGAGAGAATATTGAAACCAGCAGCTGCTTCAGGAATGAAGTCTTGCTCTTACCAGATGCAAAAACCACACGTCGGTCTACCGGTTGTCTGCGGTTGTAGTCCGCTATACACACACAATGTTTTTACATCATTTTACTGAATTTTCATTCCCATCAACGACAGGATCAAAAACTGGGAGACATGCACTGATAAAACCGTGTGGTGACAAAGAGTTTAATGTGCAGTTCGTAATATGATCGCACCTCATTTGTGTATTTATTGTCTTTTTAGTTTCTAGATTTGTGGTCGGCCTTTTGAATGCAATTTCACTCAGTTTCATATTAGATTTAGCTGTATATTCTTTTAGAAGTTTATCTGGTAACGATTATTATTCTGTAGATTTGTGTTGCACTCTAAGTTGGAGTATACTTGCGTAAGAAATAAAATACATATTTCAGTCAATGATACGGGGAAACTGTAGCGCTGTTAGTAAAATTTGTATTTAAAAGTCTGTAAATTTATACGGCAAGATCGTTCGATCGTTGGTTAACGATCAAATCAAAAAGGAAGGAATAACGATTTGGGTTTAATGTCTGTCGTCGATGAAGTTGTTATAGACGAAATAGAAGCGGGAATTGTGGCAGAATTGAGAAAGAATTCTTGCATGTACTTTCCAAATCAACCATCCCGGCATTTGCGTTAACCTATTTAGAGAATTAACCGAAAACCTAAATCAGGATGACTGGGAGATTTTAAACTCTGTTTTACGGTTCAAATTAAAAGTAAGCTCGATGTACAACATGTTAGTCATTTAATCATATAAATACTACCTATCCCAGCATCGAGTAGAAACAGGAGAGAATGAAGTAGCCTACCGTGATTTCGTAGTCACGAGTAGAGCAGACAGTGGGTCCATAGTTATGGTAAACGACAGCACGCTTATAAATATTTGCAAAAGCTCTTGAACGCTGTATCAGCGAGAAAAGTATAATATGCTTAGTTGGAGATCTTACAAAATAAATATAGAACACACTGAAAGCCAAACACAACTGCTCGAATACGTTACAAGGGCGAGCAACTACTCTGCGGCTAAGATGAATAACGGTGTAAGAGCCGGGAACGTAATCTGAGCAACAACAAGTGGTCGTTTGAAGAAGAAAATTTGGTTCCTAAGACTGAAAACATTTCATGTACTTTATTTTTCTTTTAGCGCTAGCGCGGGATGAAGTCTATCTTGCTCAGCACTCACCTTGGTGACGAATGTGTGCGCTCAGAATATCTTTGCTGCCTTGTAACTGTAATATAATGATTAGTTAACAACAGTTTATTTCACCTGGTATAATGAGTATTTGAAATATATTGTAATTATTTCATCAATTATACTCCAAGCTACAACATTTGAGGCATACTATACTCTATGGTTGTTGAGACAACTTCGCTACAGTTTGAGCGATTTCACGTGTGATGCCTCAAATGACAGTACCAAAAACTAAAGATGCATTAAAAATTCACCTCGTAGACAAATTGATACAATAATTAACTGTTGTAGATAAATACAATTTATAGTGCAGCTTTACCTAACTTTTGCATTTTTAACATTAAACCGCAACGTTTTTGATGTTATAGATGAGGAGTACTGAATTATCAAAGTTTAGGGTGAAAATCCTACATGTTTATGTCAAGGTCACTTTAATATTTTTTACAGCCTCCATGCTACGGCTTTTTGTACATCTCGAAGTTCCACGAAAAAATATTCGGCGACCATTGTAAAATATTTGTATCCATCATCTTGGGACCTACAATTCACGTTGTGGGGACTTAATTTTTTTCACTAGTGAATTATTAATAGTTACTCGCCTTCTGTTAATATTGCTTATTGCCGAAGCTACACTTACACAGAATAGAATTAAACACACTCCGGCTTCAGAAGTCACATTCCGGCTATCGGAGGTCGTAGGACAACCTTCATGGAACGGCAGAAACAATTTGAAATTTCTGTTGACGTTCGTATAAATTTGGAAGAATGAATGACAAAACTTTCATTTGAATTTTTTCTAACTTTTTGAAATTACGGTAGTTGAACAACTAGAGGACGTTCCATTGGCCACATGGAATGGAATGTGCTTGCACCGTGATGAAGCATCACCACATTCTTCCATTCATGGGTGGATACAGAAATGTACAAAAGAAAGGCGCTTGCATGATATGCCACATAAAAAAACGCAGAGACGCACTGAGCTAGGAGAGAGACAGTTCTCTGAGAACAGTAAAGTCCATTAAAATCGCCGATGGGTTTTTTGGAATTTTACCTGGGACTGCCGTAAATGTGTAAGCTTACAAGCAACAAAACTGTTTCTGAATGTTAATAGATATTTTCATGCGTTTATCTGGCGAACTTTATGATATAGAACATACTAACGTAAGAAATACTGTGTTTCACATACAGTGCTGTCAGTTCTCGATAAATTGACCTTTTATCCTGGGATACAACGGCTTGCTGAAAAGTAATGCCTCTGAAGTTTTTATGTGAAAACGCCTAAAGCGTTTTAAATAAAAGAAATTGAAAGGAATTACAGACATTGGTTACGAGTGGGCATTCATTTAAATCGTCGGGGAAAGTTGAAATTTTGTGTCGAACCGGGATTCGAATGGTTCAAATGGCTCTAATCACTGTGGGACTTAACAGCGGAGGTCATCAGTCCCCTCAACGTAGAACTACTTAAACCTAACTAGCCTAAAGACATCACACACATCCATGACCGAGGCAGGATTCGAACCTGCGACCGTAGCGGTCGCGCGGTTCCAGACTGAAGCGCCTAGAACCTCTTGGCCACATCGGCCGGCCTTGGTTTCTATGAGTCGTAGCTCCAGTTTTGGCATTGTGTCAATCGCTGGAACAACAGGATGCTAATAACTGGAGCATCTTCTACCATGTACTGTATAGGGCCCAAGTGAGACTACAAGCTTAACCAAATAACAAAAGCTAGGCCTATAGAAACTATCGCGGCGGGAACACTCAGTGGCTCCTGCAGCCAAAGAGTTCGGTGAGCCAAGAGTTCCATTACGTTACAAAGTAAATGGCCGAAGTATCAAATCATGTAACTCGTCACTCCACTACCCTGACTGTGGATAAAGAATATATTCTAGTCCAGTGGCGTTAGTCTACTGTAAAAGTGCACTATCAAGTAACTTGAGTAATTTTGCCGGGAAGTGTGCAGCAAATATTAAGTAAAATGAGAGGACAAAACCCATTTAATAATGAAAGACCAATCAGAAAATAGCATACATCGTTGATGAAAAGTCATCTTGTTCTAAATGAATGACAATAAACTTGATAAATCCCAGTGATAATGCCACTGAGCAACCAATTCGTTACAGGTTTGCAGGAATAGAACAGCTTTTGAAAGAAACAATTCTAAATATGACCCTATTAGAGTTTTCTGCTGAGATGAAAGTGCATTTCTAAAATATTTTCAACCTGAAGAGGTAAAAGCGATCAGATACTCGTATAGGAGGAATAAAGCTTTATACATTGTTGCAAATGATGAGAAATATAATCTGACTGTATTTGTAACAGCAAATGCTGTTGGTAGGCTTGTTCCTCGTGTGATTGTTTTTTAATATAAGAGAATTCGTGGCACAATAGCTGATAGCATACCAAGAACATGAGAGATTGGACGGTCTGAAAGTGGTTGGCTATGTGGCCCCACATTCCATGAATTCGTTCCAAATATGTTCCTGCCTTGGATAATCGAACAAGAAATCCAATGACTTACATTCTTTGATGATGGTCATGTATTTCATATGACATTACACTTGTCTGTATTCTGTCGGAATAAAGGCAGAGTGCTTATTACAGTTTCTCCTAACTCCACACATATTTTTGGTATTCTAATTACAATAAAATGATTTAGAAATCTTGAAATATGTTTTAGTTAACAGTCAATGACTGCTGCGTATGAGTGTCAGTGACTGGTACGCATGGATATCTTGCATGTTGAAGACTGGTGCTGCTGACCTTAGCTTGCAAAACAATATATATGTTTAGTAATTGGTTGAGAAGCTTATACGAATTATATCATCACAACACTGTCAAGTCTACCGTACTGTCTTATTGCGCGGAGTTTAGTGTGTGTGTGTGTGTGTGTGTGTGTGTGTGTGTGTGTGTGTGTGTGTCGGCACGGTGTCTGCGGCTCCGCCCGCTGCCCGCCGCCCGCTTGCGACACGTCGTCTTTTTGCAGACACTCTTGCCGCGGCGGCACACATTCGCAGTTGATCTGACGTGTTATCTGGTACCTGCGCGCTCCCCGTCACTTTCCTGCATTTGTGCTTCGTTTAATCAAACACGTTGGCGAGGGAAAGTACTCGGCTCGCTGTGCGGCACGCTTTGCCGGATCGACTTTCTTTTATATAACGCGCGCCGTCACCGGTCACGCTATCACTTACACACCGATCAAAACAGTTAGCCGATCGCTCGTGATATCACCCACCGCGAAAACCCAAGCTTTTAATTTTTCCTCTCGTCGTACAAGGGAGACAATTTTCAGAGTAATATACGGAATTATAGCGTTTAAGAGCTCTGTAATTGCTGTCAGTATGGTTCATAATTGGGTACTGCACACCATGCAGGTGTTACAGTAACATGTTGTTGTTGTTCGTGCTGCTTTGATGGAGCTACCCAGTCTAGTCTGCCCCTGCAGACCTCTTCATCTCTGCACAAAAAGTGCAACCAACGTCCGTTTCAGCCCGCTTACTGTATTCACCCTCCACATTTGTTACTTGCCACACTTCCCTCATTACGAAATCAACTAATCCAAGCGTCAGGATGTGTCTTATCGATGCATCCGTTTATTTAATCAGATTATACACTGTCTAGTCGCATTAACGTGACCACCTGTCAGAAGCCCGAATAATCACCTTTTGCTGGACCTACCACCGCGAGAGGTGAGTGACGTTCCGGAAGGAACTGAGACGGATGTGAAGCCATGACGGCTCCTGTGCCATGGCGAGCTGCGTAAGTTTCTCGGTTCGGGATCCATGGAGCGTACGACCCGATAGAAGTGGTCCCACAGATTATCTATACAGGGGAGTATTGTAAGCCGAGAAGAAACAAGAAACTAACTGCTTGTAATGGTGTACATGGTCCCCAAGGATAGATGCATACGTGTGTTCATTGTGTCTTCCAAGAATGACGAAGTCACTCAGTGAATGCAACGAAAACATTCCACAGACCGTAATGCTCACTCCGTCGGCCGACGGTTGTTGGAGGGTGTTTGGAGGGTGTTTGATTCCACACGTTTCACGGCGTACACGCCAACGGGTGTGTGTCCGATGGAGCGTAATACGTGATTCGTCTGAAAAGGCCAGCTGTCGCCACCCAGTGGAAGTCCAGTTGCGGCATTAGCGTGCAAATTCCAGCATTGAAATGATAATTAAATCAAGACCCTAAGCTATCGACAGGCGCTGATATACATCAATGGGGACAGTTGAAAATGTGTGCCCTGACCGGGACTCGAACCCGGGATCTCCTGCTTACATGGCAGACGCTCTATCCATCTGAGCCACCGGCGGCACAGGGAATTATCCCTTGCACGCTCCCCGTGAGACCCACATTCCCAACTTAATGTCCACACACTACATTCGTAGTGCTCCTGCCCGTTACACTCATCACGCAAGAGTTCGGGCAATGCGTGTGCATCCAGTACAGAAGAGGAAGGTCAATGGCTGGTTAGCCTTAACTATCTGTTCTTTCGGACATGTCGGAAAGAACAGATACTGTCTTCATATAATTCCAGCCTTTGTCGCCGATAAACAGCAGTCAGCATGGGTGCATGACCCAGGCGCCTGCTGCGGAGGCCCATACGCAGCAACGTCCGCTGAAGGTCGTTGAGGAGATACTGTTGGTAGCTCCTTGGCTCTTCGGGGCGGTTAGTTGTTCAACACTTGCACGAGTATAAGCTCATACACATCACCTTAACCATGGCAGCACGGAACAATTTACATATTTGCTCTTTTGTGCATCGGATAAATCGCTCCACTTCCGCGTTGCTACAACGACTGCACTATTTTCCGCATCCCCCGACATGCTTTACACACTCTCCACTGCTTGTGTTGCCACCTGCCGTCTGTGAGTGGTTATTGCACGTTGACGTCGAGCATAGATCGTGGTCACATTGTCATTGGACCGTGTATCAGTATTACATATTTATTTATTTAACGATGGCAGTAAGACACAAACGACAATACGGTTAATTAAAATTGAGATAATTATAGTTATGAACAAACATCTAACATATTTGTATGGGCTATTGGTTCTGGAGTCGCCATCAGGAAATTTTCAGGTTTACCTTCAAAAGCTGTCCGAGAGAATTCTTCTGTGATGTGATTTATACTTTGGATTTCGCCACATTCGTAGAAGGGCGTCGATTTCTTGCCCCACTTCTGCAGGAAATAGGCACATGTATCATGCTGGGTCCGTATTCTGTTTGGAGTTGACCAGTTTTACGTGGTAACTCAAAACCCGGAGGCTTTTGGGTAATACATGGAATTCATTACTCTGCTTTGTGGTCCATTGTTGATGTCAGGTTTTAGTCAAGCTGAAATTTTCCTCTGTAGCTGTAATTGCCGTTTCGATAGGGGGCTTTATGGATCGAAGGCGGCTATGGGTGGCGTATTCAATGTCCTGATGTGCTGGTAGGTTTTTGTTGCTCAAGATCTTCTTATACTCACTCGTGAGTGCGGTTCATACGACGCAAATTTGGCGGTTGTATATGGTTCCGGATTGGGAGCCATTCCGTAGGGGTTAGGTTTGATGACTCCTTCGATCATTCTCATTGTGTTATTGAGTTAAGCGTAAATTGTTTGAGTTTGGGGACTATATAGCGCCACTGGCGTACAGTATTCAGCAATTGAGAAGACAAGGCTCAGAGCAGATGAGCGTAAGAGAGAGGCTGATGCTCCCCACGTTATTTCACAGAGTTTTTGTGTAATATTGTTCCTCGATTTTAATTTCTGTGCTATTTTTGTTGTATGCTCTTTAAATGTGAGAGTTCTGTCGAGTGTCACACAAAGATATTTTGGTGTTTTATTGTGAGTGAGCCATGTGTTCTCAAACTATATTCGAAGCTTCCTTTTGGCAAGTTTGTTGGTCAGACGAAAACATGTAACCTCTGTTTTGCTGGCGTTTGGTTGGAGGCGCCGCTTTCGGCAGTACCTTCCTAACTTTTCCATGTCGGCTGTAAGGACCTCCTCCTGATTCTTTAAATGAGCTACATCTTGTTGCTAGTGCCCAGTCATCACGTAGCCGTGCTTTTCAGATCTCGTGTCTGTCATGTCTGCGACATTTAGGCTGAATAGGAGTGGTGCAAGTAACGATCCTTGTGGCTGGCCGTTCTGGAGTTTTCGTAGTGAGTTTACGTTGGACCTCATGAAAACTTGAAATGTTCTTCATTCAGCATGTCATTTAGCAAACGAGCAATTGGTTTGCATAGGCTCGCACGAATTAATGTATAGATCATGCCTTCTCGCCAGGCAGTGTCACAGGCGGCTGATAAATCAATGAATGCATAAAGGTTTTAAGCTTTCTTTGAAATCCCGCTTCAATAAATATAAGTTGTAAGCGAGAGAAAATGTTCAGCACAGCCTGTATCATAAAAAACTCTTCATTGTGTGGCCGGTGGCTCGTTTGTTTTGTCCTGTACTGCGGAACAAAAGCTCCAGCGTCTGACCTCTGGCCAGTCCTGTGGTTTTTGTCTATCGCGAATCACTTCTTTCATCTCTGCCAGTGTCGAGTTGCACCTTGATTCGGATCCTTCTGCAACTAGCTAGGTTAGCCAGTTCAGACATCGGTGACAAAAAGTGCACGTCATCTCAAATAGGACAATGCGTAGTAAAGCACAGTGGCGTGCAAGCCGATCTTCTAATTGATCAGATCTTATGAGTGTTTATACCTCGTCATTCGTCACCTAGTCTACCCATCTGCCGCGCAGGGTAGCCGCGTGGTCTGGCGCCTTGTCACGGTTCGCGCGGCTGCCCCTGTCGGAGGTTCGAGTCCTCCCTCGGGCATGGTTTTCTGTGTTGTCCTTAGCGTAAGTTAGTTTAAGTTAGATTAAGTAGTGTGTAAGCTTAGGGCTGACGATCTCAGTAGTTTGGTCCCACATAACTTACCACAAATTTCCAAATTTTCATGCCCATCTAATCTTGAACAGTCTTATGTACCATCCCCTTACTATATATTCTATTCTTTTGATGCCTGTTCTATTAAATGGCCACGTTTCACTTCCATATAATGCTGGGCTCCAAACAAACAGCTTCGGAAGAAGCTTCCTGACACTTAAATTTGTATTCGATGTTAACATAATTCTCTTTTCTGGTAAAGCTTTATATTGTTACTCTAAAATTTATATTCACTTCACTCATGCCATTATTAGTTATTCTGCTACCCAAATAACAAAATATCATCTATTATTGTCAGAGTGTGATTTCCGAATCAGACCCCTTGCTGCATTCCATTATCCCCCCTTTTTTTTACTGTTATTTATGTTCATCTTAGAACCTCTTTTCAGAATATTTTCCACTTCCTTCAGCCAATATGCCAAGTCTTTTTCTGCCTCTGAGAGAGTTGAAATATCAATACAAATCTTAAACTTTTGATATCTTCTTCGTAGACTTTGATCCTCTTTCGAAATTTCTCTTTTGTCTCTTTTACTGCTTGTTCTGTATACAAATTGAATAGCATCTGGGGTATCCACAGTTTTGTGGAACTTATTAATGTTAACGTTCGCCTCAGGACTAATATTTTGATTTTTTAAAAAAAATTCAAATCACCAAAATGGCTTCTTAGTAAATTTGTAAATGTGCTTACCATTTCATTTTTTGAGTTTGAATTACGAAAACGCAAAAGTAATGTTTATAACAACTTGCATCTTAGTGCTATTATGTATCTAATTAAGGTCTTCTAATCAATCAGATATTCACCGCAGATAACGGTCACTACTTCGCGTTGTGTGACTGAATTCATTGAGATAGTTGAGGGATTTCTTGGGAATTTTTAACACTTGTCGAAGAGAGCAGTCTCTTGCTTGGGGTATTCTGGGGTGCATGTCTTCCAAGCGACTCAGATCAAGGAATGTTCATTAGGGTTCATGTAGAGTTCACATTCAGCACTGTGTTCAAGTAACGCTCTCAGCTGTTTGCTCGCCGTTCACCAGTTGAGCTCCATGATAACTATGAAATTATCTTCCAAATAAAGGAAATAATCCTTAATGGCACCAGCGTCAAAACAAGTAGTAATGCGAAGGTTGCTTTCAAGTCCACAATTCTTTAGTATGACTTCTGCTAGTGAAAAATGCTTTCCGCAATGAGAATTATATCATCCTGCCAATTGCATATGGAGGTACCACAGTATAACAGAAATAGAGATCGACGTATCTCCATTCATGCACCATGTACCCGCCAAAGAAATTTCTAGTATTTTCGTCTGCCGATGACAATTTTTGTGTACACTTTTAAGTCCTCTATGACGACACTGAGACATTTAGCGTACGAAGTGGGATAATTTCACATATCGCGTTCTCTTCGTTTGTGTGTAATCAGATTCGATACATTTGAAGACAATAGTGGACACCTTTCAGTGTGGCATCTCCCTCAGTGTTTTTTGTCTACTGTTATCGTGAATTACTGGCCTGTCTATTCTTGGTGACCTGTACGAAGAATACTGCTATAGTTGTGGACCTCACACCCTTTGCAATGTTCGGTGCAGGCAGGTGGCAGCTGTTGGCGGTTCCGGCAGACTGTGCTGGCTGCCGGTGTTCGTGGAGCACTCCCTGATTTCCTCCAGATAATAAGTAATCTTAGAACTCAACTGTGTAGTCGTGAGATTGCACACTTTGTCCCTATTCATTGGTATTTTCAAGATCATGGTGTCACTGATCGGAACCTATCCTAGCAGTAAAGTGTAATGCAACTTGTTTCAATAAATCACATAACTGAAACGTTACACAAGTTTTGCTATCATTGCAGTGAACGCTGACGATTCATGTACCGCCACCATATGACGATTGTCACGCATATGTCACATTGTAATTGACGTGTGTACATAAACGAAATGGGCTTTTACCTTTTCTTGTAGTAGTAATACGGGGTGTCCCAGAGGCCAGGGGACGTCCTGACAGTTTTCCTAATTGTATTGGTAAGTATACCTCATTGTTACATGGAAACGACGACATCTTGTAACCAGTACACAAAGATAATTTCTATAGCCTTTATCATAACTGTGCACTTTTCTGTTTAGGCACAGCGTGGCATAGCATTTAATAGTGGTATTTGAGACCCTGATCTGAACTTCTTAAGCAGAGGCAAATCTCATTGTCTTCGGCCATTATGTTCTATTTCAGTGCTATCAGCTACCAATATGTTCCAGCAGGCTTCGTAGAATCATGATACCGTCTCTTCTTATGTCTTCCTTTGCTGTATGTGTGTCCCGCAAGGTCTGCAGTAAAAAAAACCTTGTTAGTCTGTCTCTTGGGCTCTTGCTTGGCTAAGATCCTTCCCTAATATCGTATCATTCTATAACTGTCTTTCGGATATCTGGAGCTCGTCCTTTGCTTCTCTGCACCTCAGACGTCCTGTCCGAGACGCGGAAGTTGTTCGTGTGCCTGTCTATTGATCTTTGTGCACATTGTAGTTATTGTCCCTTGTCGTTGTCAGGTCGAATATTTTTTGACTGTAAGTGGTTATTGCCAGCACGTAGGTATTGGTATATTCGTAGTTTTCGGCTTGAATAGAACTGCCTTATGCAGTGAAATTCCCTAAATGTCCAACCCTGTTCTTCGTGGAATTTCTGTCGTTTTGTTTCCTTTTTAAAAGTAAATGTCGCGGTCAAGAGAGATTTATTCACTGATAGAGCATTAATAGTTACATTATCACTTTTGATTGGCTGTCTGAACTCAGTAATTCAGCATTTCCACATTCCTTTCCCAACCGGTTGTTGCAGAAGTAAGTTAACGTGCTTGAACAGCAGTCGTCCTCCCAGGTGTTTTTGAACCAGACATAAACAAAACTGTTACTGTGTGAAATTGATTGTAGCCTTCCATAATTGCGCACTGTGACAAAAACAAAATTTCGTTGATATTAACACCACCATGTTTCATGCCCAATATGGAAAGTGAATGGTATTTATAGCACGTTGATGGTTCAAATGGCTCTGAGCACTATGGGACTTAACATCTAAGGTCATCAGGCCCCTAGAACTTAGAACTACTTAAACATAACTAACCTAAGGACATCACACACATCCATGCCCGAGGCAGGATTCGAACCTGCGACCGTAGCGGTCGCACGGTTCCACACTGAAGCGCCTAGAACCGCTCGGCCACACTGGCCGGCTATAGCATGTTGATGTAGAACTTGTTGAAAACCTGATAAGAACTTCAGGATTAAAGACAATTTTTGTAAAATACGATTGTTCAGAGGGAAAGATAATGAAAGAGACTATCAGCCTTACAATCAAAAACCGTGGACGTAAGAATCCGCAGGAAAAAAAAGTTTAGAGTTTGGCACAAGGAAGTAGAAATAATGACAAAAGGCTGGTAGGGTCTGGTAGGGTCTTTCGGTTGCCAAGGTGTGAGCGCTCTGAGCCAGCCGCCAGTCTGAAATTGAATCTTGATCGCATAATTATGTTGTGTCGTCACAGCCCAGCACAGTGGATGCCCGGCGAGGAGACCGAGGGCAGACAGAGTGGCGGCGCGGCAGCCGCCGCTGAGCGCGCTCCGTGGACCGACGGGTGACTTTCTCCCGGAACTGTCTGGCGTCTGGCGCATTCGCAAATTTCGGGTGACCGGAGCAGGAGGAGGCCCCGCCCGTCTCCCTGTTGCTAGCTTCGAGTACTGCAACGGATCGACGGGCGCAGGGTCGTGTCGCTACTGTTGGCATCACCTGAGGATCTATATTCGTGCATTTTCTCAGTGAGACGCCCAGAACTCTTACAGAAAATCGCTATTACTCCTGTTTTCCACTTCCAGTTGTTCACACAGCAGGTGCACTGGCTCTATACAAATTAATTCAATTTTGTCTTAACACGAATGGTCATCTCTTGCGGAAATGTGCTTTTCACAACAGCAAGAGCAAGTATCTTTAGTTCTCCTTGGCATTGCTGCTATAGCGAACGATCACGTCTCCCGCGAAAGACGAAATTTTAAAAGCTGATCAAAAAAGGTTGCGCTCCCTGCATACCTGTGTACGTATATGGATTACTTTACTCAAAATAACAAGCAACGTAAATGCAGTTTGTTCGAAACTGAAAATCTTTGCTCATCTACGAAGGCAATATCTGCTGCTGGCTGACATTCAGTGCTTTCTTGCTATATCCCGTGCAGTGTGACATGCTTCGATCCTCCTTGCCACGCCGTCGGGTTAGGACATTGCTGCTGAAACCTGTCCCATTCTTCGGCAGTGGCTTTTATGAGTTCATCCAGAGTGTTACGAAGGCCGCTGCGGTGATGCACTGCAGTTTTCGACTGGTCCCAAGCATTGTCAGTTGGTGTCACTTGAGCGGATACAGCAGGTCATTTCAGTCTGCAGATTATTGCTTCCACGAGGAAAGCGTTCACATGATGGCCTCCAAAGATGAACGCATGTTGAATGTAGGACTGGATATTAGTTTTGGACAGTCTTTTTGTAATATTACATAGTCCTCGATTTGTCCTCCGTAGCGGCGAAAAGATTGAAATACATTTTGCATTTGTTCGAGTCACAGAACAAATACAGTTCGAAATAATTACCATTGCAAACAAATGAAACAACGAATTACCAAGCTGCAGTACTCTTAACCAAAATCTTGCGAGTTCAGTTGCTCCTGGCGTCGCAAGCAGATGTTGTTCTGCGTAAGACACAGGGTGTAGTTGACAATCCAGTAAGTGCTCCGTGGTCAGTGGTTCTCTGCAGTCACAGTTGGTAGTATTCACAGGGAAGTGCCATTTCTGGATCTTGCAACTCCAGAATGAAGACTGTTGAGCAAAGACGATTGAGTAACCTCCACCTGACCAATTCTATTCATGTCAAGGTGGGAGGGATTTCGAAGTGAGAGGCGAGGCAGAGTTATTCTCAAGTCGAGATATCCACGATTATTTTCTTGTTGTACATGTCGTTGTTTGCAAGACTGAAGTGGTCCAGAGGATACTTCTTCGGGACGTAGACCTTTGGGTCTGCTGGAACGTGCCCATGGTCCCTACATGATAAGTCCTACCTCTGCTGCTGAACCCGTGGAACTGCATGACTGAGGTGTGCATCGGTTCCGAGCCGCCTCCCGTCTCCTCTGCGACTACCTCCTTTGGGTGCCACGGCGCTGGGGAGAGAGAGAGAGGAGCTATATTGGTATTCATAATGAGCGCCTGGAAGTTAAATTGGTCCATGTGTGCAACGCTCTCAGTTGCCTCCGAAACGGCATCACATTTCTGTTGCCTTCTCTCCGGGGTACCTAAGGGCCGTAATTTATAGGTAGCTGTCATCAGCTAGTGCTGTCGGCCGCCGGCGATCACTCGCAGGCAGCGCTTCATTATTTTAGGTTCACCTACCGGCAAGCGACTTTTCGAGGCGCGTTTACACACTGAACAATGTATACAAACTGTGTTGTTCCGTTCGTGACTGGGAATCCAACGCGCTTTACTGCCTGCACCGATAATGTAGGGTAACTTCACCAACTCCATTTTTAGCTGTACGATGAAATTTCTTGTCGTCCTGTAATAGTATACCGATTAAGAAAAACCTATGCAGGTCATGAAGGTCATACAGAACTGTTTTCAGCAATTTACACGGTCCACCCACATTAGTATGACCAGCGCCTATGCACGACGTCAACGTACAATAACTACTCGCAGGTAGCAGGTGGTATCACGAGCAATGAAGGGAATATAAAGCATGCCGTGGGACGCGGAAAATAGTGCAGTCTTTGTCGTAATGCGGACACGGAGCGATTTATCGAACGTTCGAAAGAGCATGTTCATTTGTTTTCGGGCCAAGAGTGCAGCCCTTATCGCTGGACACTCAGTTCCTTGGCAGTATCATGCCTATACATATACCATACATCACTTCTTAAACTGGGTGAATACGTAAAACTTCCACCGAAAATATTGCGGTAATGGAAGGCGCTATTGATGTGCGGTTTTCACAAAATGGACTGGTAGTCAGCGCGGTATCGGCTGTAGTCCAGTGGGCCGCATTTTAAAATACGCGATTCATATTTCAGAGCAAACGCAGCCGCGTTTCCTACAGCCGCCACCGCGGCACGACGACGCTGCCACGAACGATTACGACGCTGCGAATGATATATAAGCTTCCGGTCTCCGGAGCTTTAGTCGCGTGTGTGCTTAAGTTTGAATATTCACGCACTATGTCCATTTTGTGCGTCTGCAAATTGAATAACATTTACAGACTTTAATAGTGATCAGACCTCGACATCTTAGGAATAGACATTGTATTCAAGAGTGACAGATTTATAAATATTTTGTATCCGTATATATTTCTACTTCCAAATCTTCTGTTAGAAACTGGCACTGCAAATACAGCAACAAAGTTGTGTATTAGTTTAGCGATGTGATATTAGATGTGGAATAAATTAATTTCTGAATTTTCCGTTCATGAACGGCCTCTGTTCCTCGCTCCTGTATCCACTAAAGAATCACACAGCGGGCAAAGGAAGTCGTAACAGTCAGAGGCTCGTACTGTGAGCCAGTAAAAAGATTGTTATATTACTTAGAAGTGTATTTTGTGTGCAAACGTACACTTTTTGAAATGTAACAGTGCAGATTGACTTCAACAAACTAAAAGTACGGTAAATTAGAATATCAGTGGTGTTTGTTCCAGGATTCTAGTGCGAGTCGTTTACGAGATTCTGTATTTTGAAAAGTTTCCACACCAACACTTGTACAATACCTGTGGTAGCGCACACTAAAGGACAAGTGTATACACTAGCTATGTGGATTCCGACCAATAACTTGAGAACTGACCGTTTGTTGTTGTGTTTAAAGTGACCACTGGGAGCAGCTATACACGCTTCCAGTCTGGTATGGAACGACTGCTACACACTTCCTAGCATTTCCGTGGAGACGCCCGAGTAGGCTGCTGTAGTACGTCATTGGATATAATGGGATGTAGTTGGCATGTCCTTGTAGACAGCATCTCTCAGTTTCCCCCACAGAATATAGCCTACAGGTGTCAAATCGGGGAAACGCGCTGGCAAGGTACAAGTCCTCTGTGTCCGATCCAACGACTTGGAAACAATTCGTGAAGACATGCTGTAGTACTCCGTGCACTACGGGTTGGACAGACATCGTATTGGTACCACAGGTCCCTCCTGGTCTGAAGGGGAGCCTCTTCTAGCATTCACGGTAAATGGTCTGTTTGGAGGCTGCGATACTTGTGCGGGTTAAGTGTTGCGTCTATGAAAAATAGGCCAGTGAGCTGATGATTCACAATCCCACACCACTCGTTTACACTCCATGTATGCTGACGTTCTACCTGACGACGCCAACGAGAATTGTCAACCGACCAGTAGTGCATGTTTCGCCCGGCGATTTACGTGGTCACGATTGGTAAATGTGGCTTCATCACGAAACAAGATACATGATACGTCTGTAGTATCCTGTCTTAATTCCTATATACAGAAGTTAACACGATTCTAATAATCGTTTCTGGCCGTGCGGTTCTAGGCGCTTCAGTTTGGAACCGCGTGACCGCTACGGTCGCAGGTTCGCATCCTGCCTCGGGCATGGATGTGTGTGATGTCCTTAGGTTAGTTACGTTTAAGTAGTTCTAAGTTCTAGGGGACTGATGACCTCAGATGTTGAGTCCCATAGTGCTCAGAGCCATTTTCTAATAATCGTTTCAATGCAGGCCTTGCTAGAGACAGATATGATAGGCTTGGGACTTACGTCGATGGACAATCGTAGGACCATTCCCAGACTCATGCCACTACCTCGTGCTCGGGAGCTAACGTTGGGATCAACTGCAACAGCAAGAAGGACATTAATTTTCCCCTCTTGTGTTGTCACTTGTTCCTGTCTGTTATATTGTCTAGGTGTTACACTACAACTTTCGCATAACTGTTAGAAGAGGTCGATAAATAATAGTCCAGATGATCGACATGTATTGGGATATCTTTCCATATACGCCGTACAAGAACGAACTGCTTTCTTCGTACACTCTTCATGCACTATAGGCATGTCGGCTTTTTCTGCATTGCTAAGTTCCATCGTCCACTCACGATCTACTGCTTGGACTGTCACACGCTAACTGACTAGCATGTAGCAATGCAGCACATACTAGCACACTGTAAGCAAATATGACAACATCATATCTAGCAATTTCGCAGGTTGAGTGGTGCAAACAAGTGTCGGCGTGGAAACTTCTCCAAATACCAGTATCTCGTAAATGACTCTCACTAGAATCCTGCAACAAACGCCACTGTCATTCTGATTTGCTCTTCTTGTAGTCCGTTGTTGTCAATAGTCATTGTTCCATTTAAAACAGTATACTTTTGCACAAAAATACACTTTCAAAGTATTATTGCTATCTGTTCATTGGGTAACAATACGAGCCTCTGACTACCAATCTATTCTGTGAAAACCACACATAAACAGCACTTTCAGTTTCCGCAGTATGTGCGGTGCAAATTTAAGTGTTTCACCCAGTACGCATAACCTGCCTGAGATTCATCCGTTATGGGGTAAACTTATAAACTGTTGGCATACCGCCATGATTGAAGTATACCGTGTATGGCAAAATCGCACTATTCAAAACCGACGCCGATGTAACTGTGGTGCACCACGGGCCGTAGATGACAGGGGTGAGCGACGGCTGCGAAGATGTGCAGCTGTTGAGCAACAGACCCGACAGGTAAACCAGAGAGCTAGCAACAGTGTCTCCTCAGCGACCGTTGCTGCGTATGGGCCTCCTCAGCAGGTGCCTGGCTGACTGCTGTTCTTTAGCGACGAAGGCTGGAATTTGCACGCCAATACCGCAACTGGACGACCACTGTGTGGCGGAACGTGGCCATTGCAGATGAATCATGTTTTATGGTCCATCTGACAGACGGCCGTTGGAAGGACGCAGGCCGGAAGAAGCAGCGTTAAGCTGTGACGAATGATTTCATGGCATTTACTGGGTGATCTCATCATTCTGGAAGGCACAGTGGATCAACACAAGTAGGCGTCTATCATAGAAGACCATGTCCACCGCTGCATGCAGTTTTTGTTTTCCTCGGCACGATGATATGTACCAGCAGGACAGTGCAACATGTCACACAACACGCAGTGTAAGAGCTTGGTTCGAACAGCATCAGGCTCAGTTTACAGTACTCCCCTGGCCAGCAAATTTCCTATGTTTAAATACGATAGAGAGTCTATTGGACTACCTCGTCGGCCTCTTCACGCAATATATCCTCAACAGAGGAACGTAACGCAGCTAGCCACGGAATTGGAGTCGGTATGGTTCCACATACCTTGTCGGTACCTTCCAGAACCTCATTGACTCTATGTCTGGACATCTCGCACCGGCCCGCGCCGCAAAAGTAGGCTATCGTGGTTTTTGACAGGTGCTCACATTGACGTGACTGGACTTGTATAGTGTAGTACATAGACGTGACTCTTTGCTTTTCGTTTTTCCTTTTTGTTCGTGTAAAGTAGCTTTATTTCATGCTGTCCCAATCACTTCACTTAAGCTCAGCGGACTGTTTTGGAGGAAAAATATTTATAGACTTTTCTTTCATTATGACGCTAGAGTTCCATGTTTCTCCCCGGAACAGTTAAAGCGAATATCGGTATGTTTCCTTCGTGTGTTTTGCTGCCTATCCACTTCTCCATTCTCGTACACTTCATCTAGAGATCAGTAAACATAGTTGTAGCGAGTTTCAATTTCTTCTCAGTCACTCATGGTTGAATCTCAGTCAGGTTATGTACATAAGACGTGATGTATGATACACATATATGTAGATACGGTTCTGGCCAAGGAAAGTGAGTGTCAAGCTATGAGGGCTGCACTGTACCGTGTTGTGAGACATTCGGAGCTATTCAGGTACTTATCCCAAAGGAGATCGAATAAGTAATACTAATTTCTCGTAGTCTGTATTATTGGCCTACGCGAAGAAACGATGTACACATCCATAGGGCTCCCAAGTGTTTTCTAACTTCATCAACCACCCTTTTATTGACCGCTAAGGAGCAAGCTTTATTTTATAGAGAGTTTGTGCATTGGAAGTCCATGTCTCACCGACCTAAGTCAAGCATGTATCCTAGCTGAGTTGCAAGCTTAATTTTGAAAACTCGGTTTATTTTTAATTTTTAGACTAGATTTCACCGTGTCAAATACAGTAAATAATACTACCCATTTTGGCCTAAGCCGTCATTAGATGCTGTTAAGCAACATTAGGAACAAAGTAATGAGACTGCAACAATACATATCGCTGTTTTTAAGGCCACAGAATGTAATTCTGGATGGTTCTGATCACATGTATATGTCACTGTAATCATAGGTACCATGAACAGGTGCAAAAGATATGCTGAGAACATCCTATATTTGCGTGGACACCAGTTATCGCCGGTGGAAAGCGCTACTGACCAGGTGAAAAAGTCGAATATTACAAATTCGTCAATTTATAATAATTACACAAGGACATCCGTTTTATCATGGTAGCCCATTTAGCAAATAGTAAAGCTAAAACTGTTCCATGATCTCTGCAGACTGTTCCCCTGTGGCGCTACTTAAGATTGAAAGCTTACGAAGTCGTCGGTGGCCAGTGCCCGAGACACTGTGTTCCAACCGTTGTAATATTTGTGGGCTGACACTTGCACGACGTACATTACCGCTAACGGTGCCTCGTGCCCACATAAAAATAGAACGCTGTCAGCCTGTCGTTAGCACATGTTCAACATACCTGTGTGCACAGTGACAATGACGTAATCGCATGAGCGGTTTTTTCCGTTTTGTTAAACATAATTTAATGATGGTTTATGCGAAATCCGGTAATAATGTAAACTATATTTCGCATGGTGGCGTCCAATACTATTCTATTTCTTTATTTTCCTTGGCTTATTCCGTATCTCCATAGGGGTCGGTTTGTTAATCTGGTTTTGGTGATTTTTGCAGTAGAGGGTGTCGGATGCCAATCCAGCGCCAATTCCCCCCCCCCCCCCACCCCCTCCCACTTCAGCTGCCCCCACGCCCCCCCCCCCCCCCCCCACACACATCCCACTCGGGTTGGTATTTGTGTACCCCACGTATCTACGTCTACTGTTATCCTATGTGTAAGTGTAAGAACGTTTTCGAAATGTTTGCAAATTGTGTAACTGAGGCGTCTCGTAGTCACCATCCCGTTATTCACATAGTTGGATGTGGAAAACCACATCCGGTCTGGCCAGCACTGTGGCTGTTGTCGTTAACCCCAGGGCGGGTTCGATCGGAAGCCGGCGCGTCTCCCCGAATTCCGGAAAACGCTCGCGGCCATCCGTCGGATCACAGTCTTTACAAAAAGTAACAAAGCAGTATTGAACATCGACTTAATACGTATCTTCAGCTGATAAACAATGTTTAGTTTACCAAAAGCATTGCATCCCATTTTCACTCTATTTCGTTTGCTTTCCATTCAGTTGTCTTGATTTGCACTAAACATAACACTCATTAACATTTATTGATTTCATCATTCATTAATAATATTTTCTTTTCAATCAGTTGATTATAAATTGCCTTAGTATTCTTGTAACTGAATTTAAGCCGTTCTGTTTTCTTTTGGAGTCCATCTGCACTAAATGCAAAAGGTATAAATATATTACTAAAATGAACTGGAAAGTTGTCTATGTTTCTCGTCTTATTATTTCCCTTAAATGCATTGCTAATATAATGTGTAAAACGCTTCCAAAATAAAAGTTTTATTCCCCAGATGGCAGTTGATACATGTCTTGATTACTAGTTAGAGCATAGTTATAAAGTCAGGATATGTATCAGCTGTGATCTGCGCAATAAATTTTCCATTTTGGAAGCTCTTTTTACATAGAGAACGCTATCCTTCTGACAAAGTCAGGTATTTACAGCATTTCTAATTGTTCACCTCGATTGAGTGTATCAACTGCTCGGCAATAGTTAATACATTACGTTTCATCGACCGTCTCATGCACTGCATTTGAATGGGGTGTAAGTTAGACAAAAGCAAAGTCCTTATAGAAAAAGAGGTAAAATTGAAGAATGAACTGCCAAGCATCCATTAATACTGAATGTTACCTTCTATGTGCAGGAACCTCGCCATCGGCATCGCCATTCAGAACTTCCCAGAGGGCTTGGCTGTTAGTCTTCCCCTCAGGGCCACTGGCTTCTCGACTCTGCGAAGTTTCTGGTAAGTCAAATATCACATCGTATTGATTTGTCCAAGGAATATAGTGATGTGCTAGCCCCTGATTTCAAAAACAGTACAAAAAGTAGGGTGTGAGACCTTGGTTGCGCCAAGCAGAAATCGTTTAGCTGTCCATTTTCCATGTGGAAATTAGAATACGCTGGATGAGTCGCCAATGACGCTACACAAGGGCCGTGTTTCCCTATCTTAACTTAGGGTCCAAGCACAAGGTGCTCGATCTGTTCAGTAAAATCTGACATGGAGGAAACTGTCCCAGCATTTTACGAGGAAAGATTCTGCATCTCAAAATAATTATTTAACTGCTGCTTTAACGAACTACATGGAACGAATGGTGAACAGTTTTTCGGTGTGGATTCCTATAACTGAGATACTCACTAGCACCTTCCAATGGGGATTAAGGATGTCCCGTTTAACTCTTGATGACCTCATCCAGCCGGAGGCAGCGATACAGAAATCCACCCAAGGACGCAGTACCTCGCAGTGTCGTATTTAACACTTACGTTAGTAAGCTAACTCTGAGATAAACTGAAACAACTTTACGCTGCAATTATCGCGGGTGGTACCCAGCATTCTTAAAGATCTTTATGTGTGAACTTCGTGTAGATCGCGAGTTTATAAAATGATATGACTTGTTTCAATTGTGCTAGCAATCAGTTTCAGATCTAAAACAAACAGAAGAGAATACAGAAAAAGTATTGTACATAAAAAGTTCTATCTACTTACAACACGCACAGTATAAAAAGAAAAAAGTGGCAGTGAACACATCATAAAATATCGTCACAGAGTATAACACGTCAGTAAAACTTTGGTGTTCTCTGTGATGCTGCTATTTAAGATAGACAAATGTACGTCTGTTACGTGTGTTACGGGGTAACAATGTATGCACAATTACGTTATTAAATTTATAATATTAAAACAAAGCTAAACAAAATATTCTGGAAAAACAATATTGGCAGATTAACTTAGGTTAGGAGAGGATTCAGCAACTGAATAATGCACATAAGGCAGAGAGGGGACGTTGCGCAGCCACCAGAGCTCGCTTCCTTCTGGGGCTCTCTGTCTTGCTAATATCAGTCGCCTATGTACGTTGGACTAGTGCAGAAGAGACCACACGGAAACAGTCTCGCTGTTTTCCCGTCTTCACACGAAGCACCAAACGTCAGAATCACACTTGTTTAAGCATATCGTTGTTTCACATTTTAACACACAACATCAAACAATCAGAGCAGCTCGTGAAAAATGTTAAAATACTCATTCTGGTTATACTCACACTGTTCAATTAAAGCACCTACTAAAGATTTCAGTTTCCTGTAGTACATCGAGCAATCCTGCTGTATGTAGAACTTTCATGTACTGTTCTGTCTTTGTTCCATAGTGTTTATTTTCAACTACACGTGTACCAAGAGCTGTGTTGTTTTGGAAACACGTCTGCTCTTGATCACATGTGTTAACGAGCAGTGATTGGTATTACATAGGACAGATGGAATTGTCGTTTGAAATACGTTTTAAAGAGCGTATGTATTCCCAAAGTAACACATCTTTTGGTAAACACATTTTTGAAAATTAAGACTCCAGAATAACCATAGAACGGAACATGAAAGTGCTGCATACAACAACTAGAGGAAGACTGCTCTGTTTTCTTGAGGAAATTCAAATCTTTAGGAGCAAGGAGTGCTCTCTAGAACAGATTTTAAATGAACAACGTGAGTTCAGTCAGAATTTGATTTTAATATTTTTGAGGAGTTTTGGTAGTGACCTGATACTTTGACATCTTGTGCTAAACATGATAAAATGATACACATAAACAAGAGTTATTCTGACGCTTACTGTCTTCAGTGAAGACGGCGGAACTGATTCCGCACGGCCCCTCTGTACCTATCAGCAAAGCATATAAACTCCATAATTTGTCCCTTACACGCGCTCCTCTCGTTTCATGTACGGTATGCGCTCTCCTATCGTCTCTCCTTGGTAGATGTTAAACAGTGTAGGTGAAAGGTAACGTCCTTACCTGACTCCTCTTGTGCTTGCTATTGCCTCCGTTAGGTCTCCATCATCTTCGACTCTGGCTTTTTTCCTAAAGTATAACTCCGTAATCAGTTTTCTTTCTCTCCAGTCGATATCATGTTTTCTAGGGTAAGCATGGGTCTATCCCATCTCACCCTATCGAAAGGTTTTTCCAAATCAATAGAAGCGGCATTTAACTTCGTATACTTTTCAAATTATCTTTTCTCTAGAGCTAGTAAACCTATAGCATCTCTCGAACATACCCGTCACCTCAAACCATACTAGCTAATTCCTCTAAGGTTTCGACATTGGCGAGATAACATCATTGGTCACCATGGATCACTAACTCCCGAAACGGGAGGCCCACTCCTCGGTTCCTTCACCCAGGAGGGCTGTCAGCCGACTCCTGCTCCTCGAGTTACCAGCAACTTCCAAAACAGTTTAAACGTAACGTCGTTTAAGCCAATCAGCCCCAAGGCAGAAAGTGCAGGCATTCTCATTGGTTAGCCCCTTCGCCCACTGATAGTACTCCTGTGGAGAGTGCTGCTTTCTGCCAGAAGTTCTCATAACTTTATTTGTAACTCAAAATTTGCTGGAAAGAACGGACACCGTCGAAGTCTGTAGCCCTTAAGTCGCCCTGGTTGCCTCAAACCACAACACTCATCATGTATTGTGTCTCTCCCCTACAACACGCTGTACGCGGATTACGGAAACGCCAAAATCCGTAACAGCCGAGAGGACGTCCCGACGGCTCAGCCATCAGTTGGGTCAAACAGGAAAACAATAAAATTCGTACTCTCAATTCAAGTCGGTTAATTATTCTTACGAACTCTCGTCTGTACAGGCCCGGGGATGATGTGCCTGTAAAAAAAGGGGGGAGAAAGAGAGAGAGAGTGAGAGAGAGAGAGATATATGACTCCCACAACTAGTTACAAGTTACTACATAATTTATGAAGTAACTTATCATTGGACAGATCAGGTCTACATTCGATCGCCCGCATTTGCGTTAGTATCCATCTGGTCTATGTAATTACGGCGTTACTGGAGCATACTCTAAAATTATGAAATGACAATGAGTGAAAATCTCATTGTGAGCGTGTTGCAACTACAGTCGAAATTTTAATGCAAGTACCTGGTCTTTACTCTCACGGAGTAACGAGTGCTTTCTGTTGTGACTTGGCAAGACAGCCAAGTCACTATGAGGTGAAGCCTAAAGGCACGCGCTTAAGCTCACGCATGCTGGCGCGAGGTCTGGAACAGTTAAGGGAATTAATAGTAGCAAATAAAGTACGTAGTTGATGTAATACTTAACTTTAATCCATAATTGGTGTACATCGCTCTTGTTGATACATCAATAATAATCTCAATACAAACTGATAATGGCGCCTTGCTAGGTCGTAGCAAATGACGTAGCTGAAGGCTATGCTAACTATCGTCTCGGCAAATGAGAGCGTAGTTTGTCAGTGTAGCATCGCTAGCAAAGTGGGCTGTACAACTGGGGCGAGTGCTAGGAAGTCTCTCTAGACCTGCTGTGTGGCGGCGCTCGGTCTGCAATCACTGACAGTGGCGACACGCGGGTCCGACGTATACTAATGGACCGCGGCCGATTTAAAGGCTACCACCTAGCAAATGTGGTGTCTGGCGGTGACACCACACTTTCGACAGCGGATGTCAAGTTGATTCCATATTTTTAGACTTACAGAAGACATGTGACGCCTTTCCTCACAAGCGACTTCTAATTAGGCAGCCTCCTTACGGAGTATCGTTTCGGTTGGTCCTGGTGGTTTAGCGGTAAAGCACTTGACTGGAAACCAAGAGGTTGCGGGTTCGAGTCACGGTCGGGCCTTGGATTTTTCAGTCTGCGTCTTAACCCAGCCGTCATCTCTCAACGATGTTGGGCGGTCTCCAGTAACGACAGTTGGTTCGGATTTCACGTTAAACTATGGGTCCCCATTTTCCGGTTGGCTAAAGCCTTGCACTAGGCCACTGAACCAAGTGAAATTACAAGTTTGTTTGTGTGGCCATCCTCCGCAACAAGCATATAAATACTTGTTTTGCAAATCAAACTGCCTTTTCCTGCCGCTAGTTATTTTATTCATCCCATACGCGTTTCGCCTTCTCCTGTTCTAAGGCCTCATCAGTGGGATCTATAATGATATGGTTCAAATGGCTCTGAGCACTATGGGACTTAACTGCTGTGGTCATCAGTCCCCTAGAACTTAGAACTACTTATACCTAACTAACCTAAGGACATCACATACATCCATGCCCGAGGCAGGATTCGAACCTGCGACCGTAGCGGTCGCTCGGTTCCAGACTGTAGCGCCTAGAACCGCACGGCCACACGGCCGGCTCTATAATGATACAATTTTGTTAGTTATAGATTATCAAACAGTTCACTTAGCGATTTTTGTAAAAATGTAATTACTTACGATTTGCTGATCTGCGCTTCCTCACATCTGATCTGGAGGTCGCACTACCACTTTTATCACTGTTCTATATTCACATCTTTGTGTTTTCGCCATCCACACACTGTTCACCATGTTTCTCACTCTTTTTTGTAGTGGACTATAGTTCTTCTGTCACTCGATACAACTATTTCGTCGTACACTTCTTTTCACAGCGTAATTATTGCGACTCCATTACGTGTTTCATCGTCTTTGGTATGTTTACGTATTTGTTGCTAACCTAACGAAGTATATGTTCGTTACTAACTTCTATTTATAATGTTTATACCGTGTGTGTGCGTACGAGCGAGAGAGGGGGGGGGGAGAATAGAGCCGAAATTTTTTTTTGGTGGGGGGGGGGGGGGGGTTTGTATTAGCTGTTAGCGAGTGGCTGAAAACTTTGGTGACAGCTGTTTTGACTTTGCGTTTCAGTATTCTGGTGAGGGGTCATGGATGAGTGAGTGTAAAGATGTTGGGTTCTATTATTATTACATTGGACAGTATTATTTTATTTATCCTTTTTGCGAACATTATTCTATTATTTTATCTATAAGTGTAAATAATGAATTGCTTGGCATGTGTACTTGGTCATTCAACAGGATTTTCCCCTCTGCTTTGGTTTTAAGTATGAGGTAATTTTCTTGAATGGTCAGAAGGTGCTTTTTATTGTTGATTCTAGTTATTCTCATGTCATCTTCTCCAGTGGTTGGTTTGTGGTCATTTTCTCTTAGGTGTTCTGCAAATGTGGAGTGGTTTGTCCCATATTTCCATTCTCTCATGTGTTCCTTGTATCTGACATCAAATGTTCTCCCTGTTTGCCCTATGTATTGTGCCTTCACAAGTGTTACACTGTAACTGGTATATACCAGCTTTCTGGTATATGTCTCTGTTTTTTGTCAGTTTTGGGGTGTATTTTTGTATAGAATTTTCTCTTGTGTATGCTATGTTTATTCCCTGTATTTTGCAAATGTTGGTGATTTCATGGGTGAGTTTGTGTTTGTATGTCATTGGGTAGCATCTTGCGTTTTCTTTCATCTTTTTCTGACTATCCCGTGTAGTTGTTATGGGACTGCGTGTTTGTGTTTGGTTCTGTTGTGTTGTTATCTGTCGTTTGGAGCTTTCGGCTTTTATTTTACTTTTAATTTTGTTGTTTAGCTTTGTGACTGTGTCATTATTATAACCATTACTTTGTGCTATCTGCATTATTATGTCCAGTTCTCTTTGATAGGTTTCTTTGGTGAGTGGTACTGTGTTGAGTCTATGGAGCATGTGTCGAAGTGCTGCTTCCTTTTGTGCGTGAAGGTGGTTCGAGGATTGGGGAATGATAATGTCCGTTGCTGTGGGTTTACGATAAATTTCAAACATATGCTTATTGTTTTCTTTTTTGTTTGTTATATCCAGAAAGTTAATTTGGTTGTTCTGTTCTCTTTCAATGGTGAATTTTATATTTTTATGTACCTTGTTGATGTCAGTATGCAGTTTTTTCAATTTTTGTTTGTGGTTCATCTATTAAGCAAAGGATGTCATCCATATACCTGAACCAGTATAATATATTGTATTCTTTTGCTACTATTTTTGTGAAAATGATCTGTTCAATGTGGTTTACAAAAATATTTGCTAAGGCTCCTGAAACAGCTAATACAACCGCCACCCCCCCCCACCCCCAAAAAAAATAATGTCGGCTCTACCCTCCCCCCCCCCCTTTCTCACTCATACGCACACACACGGTATAAACAGAAGTTAGTAACGAACATATACTTCGTTAGGTTGGCAACAAATAGGTAAACATACCAAAGACGATGAAACACGTGATAGAGTCGCAATAATTACCCTGTGAAAAGCAGTGTACGACGATATAGTTGTATCGAGTGACAGAAGAACGATAGTCCACCACAAAAAAGAGTGAGAAACATGGTGAACAGTGTGTGGATGGCGAAAACACAAAGATGTGAATATAGAACAGTGATAAAAGTGGTAGTGCGACCTCCAGACCAGATGTGAGGAAACGCAGATCAGCAAATCGTAAGTAATTACATTTTTACAAAAAATGATAATCTATAACTAACAAAACTGTATCATTATAGACCCCACTGATGATGCCTTAGAACAGGAAAAGGCGAAACGCGTATGGGATAAATAAAATAACTAGCGGCAGGAAAAGGCAGTTTCATTTGCAAAACAAGTGAAATTATTATTAGTTGTGCGACAGGATTCGTAATTTCCTGTCAGAAAAGCCACAGTTCGTAGTAATTGCCCGAAAACCTTCGAGTAAAACAGAAATAACATCTGGTGTTCCACAAGAAAGTGTTATAGGCACTCTGCTATTTCAGCGACATAGGAGACGATCTGAACAGCCCTCTTAAATTTTTTGCAGATGATGTCATTTACCGTCTTGCAAAGTCACCAGATTATCAAAACCTATGATTTAGTCAAGATCGTGTGAAAAGTGGCAGGTGGCTCTCAATAATAAAAGGAGGAAAGTTGTGAACTCATCTACATGAGTACTAAAAGGAATCCGCTAAATTTCGGTTACACGATAAATCACACAATCTAAAGACTGTGAATTCAACTACATACTTAGGGATTGCAATTACGAATAACTTAAATTATCACGTACATAATGTTGTGGGGAAAGCGAACCAAACACTGAGACTTCTTGGCAGAACAGTTAGAAAATGCAACATGTCTACTAAAGAGACTGCTTACATTACGCCTGTCCGTCGTGTTCTGAAGTATTGCTGTCGGGTGTTTAATTCGCGTCAGGTAGGATTCACAGAAAACATGGAAAAATTTCAAAGAAGATCAACTTCTTTTGAATTACAGCGAAATAAGGGAGAGAATGCGACGGATATGATACGCGAGTTGAGGTGGCAGTCATTGAAACAAAGGCAATTTTCGTTGCGGCAGCATCTTTTCACGAAATTTCAGTCACCAACTTTCTCCTCCAATTGCCATAATATTTTGTTGGCACCTGCGTAGGTACTATGAACATTATGATAAAATAAGAGAAATCAGAGCTCGCGCGGAAGGTTTAAGTGTTCGTTTTTGCAACGCGCTGTTCGAGAGTGGAACAGTAGAGAAATAGCTTGAAGGCGGAATGAAATTTTCACTCAGCAGCGGTGTGTACGCTGATTAGAAACTTCCTGTCAGATTAAAACTGTGTGCCGGACCGAGATTCGAACTCGGGACCTTTGCCTTACGCGGGCAAGTGCTCTACCAGCTGAGCTACCTAAGCACGACTCACGACCCGTCCTCACAGCTTTAATTCTGCCAGTATCTCGTCTCCTATCTTCCAAACTTCACAGAAGCTCTGCTGCGAAGGCAAAGGTCCCAAGTTCGAGTCTCGGTCCGGCACACGGTTTTAATCTGCCAGGAAGTTTTAGCTTGAAGGCGTTTCGATGAACCCTCTTGCAGGTAGTTTTTTGTGAATTGCAGAGTGATCGTGTAGATGTAGAAACAAAAATGAAGGAGATGTTTCCCGATGTCAGCTCTACCGTTTTTTTTTTTTCGCATACTACCAGTGGTGTTGAAGGTGCTACGGTAAGAAAAGTATTGACTTTGACTTGTGCGCGGCTGGACCTAGCGGGCAGGAGAGCGATGTACTCGTAGTGAGTTGGCGTACACCGCAGCCCAGCCCGCGCAGCCAGGAAGGAAACAGCGGGGCTCCACTTCCGGTGCAGTGTCGCCCTCCCCTCAATCCCCATCACGCCCCTCTCCCACCAGCGGACACATCCTGCCCTGCCGTAGCGCACGTACCCGTACAATGCGCTTGCACCTCATACGGAAGGATGCGCCAGGCGGTAGGCAAAGAAACTCTCACGGAGGTGCGTCACTTGGAGTCTTCCTTTAAGGGCGTTACCAACCTAGCCATCACAGATCTGCTCCAGGCTCTATACCAAGACTGATTCAGTCCGAATGATAGATGTACCGTATGGTAATTTCTTGTCAGAGGTTCTTGCTTTTTGCTCCATCTACCACCATTATCACCGTGAAGCGTTATTTCTGGTGACAACTGCTTTAGAGTAACAACCGTACATGGAAGGCTTGGTTCTTGAAGCACTTGGGGATATATAAGGGGCGATCAAAAGGCTTTCGTTTGAGGGCCTTGCCGCAGCGTATAAGCAACTTAGCCTGCATCCCAAGGGTGTATATAAGCTCCGACATGTAGGCAAGGACTAGATCGGCATTCGTGTCTTTCTGACATGCATGCTGTAAATGCGGAAACGCGAACTATGGTGACGTTATTACCAAACACTTCCAAACAGGACGAACGTGTTATTCTTTTCTTGGCTGCCGAAGAACAAACGCTGGTGGACATCCGTCGGACATTGATGAATGTGTACGGCGCAGCATGACTGTCGAAAACCACCGTTGTCGGTTGCTGTGGTAAGTACCGTGGAAGTCAGTCTGACAGGCCAGCCTCGTGCATTACGGACCACTCAAGTGGGAGAACTCGAGCATCCGCTCTATAGTCCTGATCTCAACCCACGCGATCATCACGTCTTCAATCTCTTGAAAAAGGCCAGGAAGGTTCGACAATTCCTGTCAGACGAGGATATGCAGTAGGCAGTTACGGATTTCTCCACGTAGTAGGATACAGTGTCTTACCTAACTCGTATCTCCAACCTAGTACGTCAAATACTTCGACGATATTGCCCGATTGGCATACCTACTCTGGACTGTACAGTCTTCGAACGGAAACTTTTTGATCGACCTTTACATTATTGCTCGCACTGTGGTAGACCGACTCTTCTTTGGAACAGGCTCCTTTAGTGCTCTTTTCCGATAACTGGTGCTTTCAACTGATTGTGTTTTGTAATTATTTGTGAAAATACTAACGAGCCTTACATACTGTTCAAGCTTTCTGGCAGCAAAAATGTTTTTATTTCACGACTCACTATATTTCGTCTCCCTTGTGGTCAAGTGTACACAAAAAATTGGAATAGGCTGCGTAGGATGGAATCCACTGCACTAGAACATAGTGCCTCTCTCTCGTATCAAGTCATCGAAAAACGCTCCAGGAGCACAATGTTTTGATTTTTCGACACACTCTAGTCTCCGATTCAAGATAGCCTCATGGTGAATTCATTATGGTTACTTCTTAAAATATTAGTGCACAGTGTTTTTATGGCGAGATGTTAGCAATGTTATCACATTGCTAATATTGGGAATGAAGATTTTCAACATGTTTACAGTCTGAGCCTCTTATGTTCAGTTGTTGTATCTAAAATAATTTATATAGGAAACGGCACTTCACGACGATAACGATGGTAGGAGGGAACGTCCCACAAGTTTGGTAAGGAGTTTTGTGATCCATTCCTCCAACAGCGCGGTTGACAACTGCTGGAAGATCGTTGGTGCATGTGGACGTGCTACAATACGTCTTTCCAAGGTATGCCACACGTGCTCGGTAGGATTTAATACGGGGTACGAGCTGGCCAGTCCATTCGCTGAATATCCTGTCGTTCCAAGTGCCCCTCAGCCTGCGCATTTCGCAGCGGCCGCGCTTTGTCGTCCATAAAAATGAAAGCAGGGCCGAATGCACAGGCAACATTATACATCCCCATAGCATAACACAAGTACACTAAATCGCTCGTGTTCTGTTGCTGGGTGCAATACTTTCCGTCCCATGGAGAGAGATGGGAATACGTAATGCACCCAAGAACATTGTCCAGTATGATCGTTTTGGAGGACTAAATATTATGGTGGGTTGGCATAATGTTGGATGAACATACAGGCCTCCAAATCTTTTAATACGGTACATTCACCTTTCAATGTTATTGTGACCATGGATAATGCTCGACCCCATCGAAGAGCGTAGGAGGAACGGCGGAAGGGTATTCGGCGAATAGACTGGCCCACCCCTTCTCCCGACATAAATCCCATCGAGAACTTGCGGGATGCGTTGGGGAGACGTATTGTTACATGTCAACATACACCAGGAACAAAGAACTACCTGTAGCTGGCATTGCGACTGGTACGTCTTGTTTACATCTACATATGGACTATGTAGCGTTACCCCCGTCAGTCAGTTTGTATTAACACGGAAGCCTGGCAGTATGAACACTGTATGATAAATGGCCAGTGTCGTAAACTTTTGTATAACCAGTGACAACATTTTACTGTAGTATGTACGGTCGTACAATTAAATAAGAGCGATCCAGCTCAAGAGATTATGACGACGTGTAATGCCTGATGGCTGATAAATACTGCACAAAATAATAATTTTATATTGATGTGAAGATGGCTCGTCAGTGAGATGAAACTAGTTATCAGTAAAGATATTTTTGCGATCTTGACCTAGGATTTTTAATACATTCGTTATAAAAACGACTGTCTAGATGTTTCTGTACGAGTCGCGATTTACCTTACCCTCGCGATCCGTACGCTAAATGTACCTGTATGTTGGTAGCAATAGGATCGTTCAGCAGTCTATCGCAAACACTGTTTCAGTAAACTTTCTCAGCATTGTATAGCGAAAACAAGGTCTTTATGTCCTGCGAGGATTCCCTTTAGAGTTCAAGCAATATTTCCGTTACACTCGCGTGTTGATTCAACCTACTTATAACAAATCCTGCAGCGCGCTTCTGAATTGCTTCGATGTCTTCTTTTAATCCGACGTGATGGAAACCCCAAATACTCAGGACTGAGGGATGTGTCGCACAAGTGTTCAGTACGCAGTCTCGTTTATACAGGGTGGTCAGAAGCAGTCTGAAAACCTTGTAAGGGTGTTGCAGGCAAGGTTGTACTGAGAAATAACTGTTAAAGAAAATTCTATATGCTTCGCCGTTCCCGAGTTAATTAGCATTGAAGTTGGCCTATCAGACTATTCCGCACGCAAATGCAAGCGGCTCGCTAGAGCGGGTGTCGCCAAACGTTTGTTTCGTTTGGTTTCTTAAACTGAACAAGAAAGCTATACAAAACTTGGACAAGGGACGGTAGTAAGGATCTAATGCGAGCCAAAGCCTGAGCAGTCACATGCGGTGTCATCTGCGCTATGAGAACAACTGATACTAATTGTTGTATGTTTGTGGGGTCTGTTCTGTAGGACGTACTCGAACAAACGGGCACCACATATATATAATTAAGGTGAGGACGGCCAATGATCTCTTCAGTGCGGGTGCACACCAGGCTGATCTCTTAATGGAATGGGCGAAATGCCGCGAGTAATGAGTATAATGGACTAGCGCTACTACATCAGTAGTGTGTGGTAGAAGTTGAGAATTTGGGTCTGACGGGAGGCATCCTAGAGTAGTCTCTGCAGTTTCGATGACCATTGTGTCCGAATGGCACAGTGGCAGTGCATCAGCCTAGTAAGCAGGAGACCCGGGCTCGAATCGCAGTCCACCACAAAGTTTGAACTTTACACACTGATTTAAATCAGTACCCCATGCAGCCAATGTCTGCTATTCCCTTATTTGTGCCTGGCGAGCCGCTTAAATTAGCGCGTGTAACGACCTGATTTGCTAACTTCAGAGCTAATTAACTCGCAAACGGCGCTTCGTATCGAATTTTCATAAGAATTATTTCTCAACACAGCCTATCCAGCAGCACCCTTGCAAGCTTTTCAGGCTGTTTCTGACCACCCTGTAGATGAGCTACAGTTTTCTAGGACTTTACCAGTAAACCGAAGTAAACCATTCGTCTCCTCTACAGCAGACCTGACGTGCTTGTTTCATACCATTTTTCCCTCTGCAACGTTACGAGTAGATATTTAATCGACGTCACTGTGTTAAGCTGCGCAGTGGTAATGCTATATTCCAAAATTACACGATTGTTTCTCCTACTCATCTACATTAAGTTACATTTTTCTACATTTGGAGCAAGCTGCCTTTCTTCACACCAAATAGACATTGTATCCAAGTCGTCCAGTATCCTCCTACAGTGGTTCAAAAAGATCACTTTCGCGTCACTACAGCACCTCCAGCAGTTGCAGATCGCAGCTCACAGTATGCGAGGTCGTTTACGTTTACCGGCTGCTTCCCCTAAGATTCATCAGGTGCATTTCTCTGGTGTTTCGGCAGATACACTATGTGATCAAAAGTATCCGGACACCTGGCTGAAAATGACTTAAAAGTTCGTGGCGCCCCCCATCAGTATGCTGGAATTCAATATGGTGTTGGCCCACCCTTAGCCTTGATGACAACTTCCACTCTGGCAGGCATACGTTCAATCAGAGGCTGGAAGGTTTCTTGGGAAATGGCAGCCCATTATTCACGGAGTGCTACACTGAGGAGAGGTAGCGATGTCAGTCGGTGAGGCCTGTCACGAAGTCGGCGTTCCAAAACATGCCAAAGGTGTTCTGTAGGATTCAGGTCAGGACTCTATGCAGGCCAATCCATTACGGGGATGTTATTGTTGTGTAATCACTCCGCCACAGGCCGTGCATTACGAACAGGTGCTCGATCGTGTCGAAAGATGCAATCGGCATCCCAAAATTGCTCTTCAACAGTAGGAATCAAGAAGGTACTTAAAACATCTATGTAGGCCTGTGCTGTGATAGTGCCACGCAAAACAACAAGAGGTGCAAGGACCCTCCATGAGAAACACGACCACACCATAACACCACCGCTCCCAAATTTTACTGTTGGCACTACACACGCTGGCAGATGACGTTCACCGGGCATTCGCCATACCCACACCCTGCCATCGTATCACCTCATTGTGTGCCGCGTTCCGTCACTCCACACAACATTTTTCCCCTGTTCAATCGTCAAATGTTTATGCTCCTTACACCAAGCGAGGCGTCGTTTGGCGTATACCGATGTGATATGTGGCCTATGAGCAGCCGCTCGACCATGAAATCCAAGTTTTCTCAGCTCCCGCCTAACTGTCATAGTACTTGCAGTGGATCCTGATGCAGTTTGGAATTCCTGTGTGATGGTATGGATATATGTCTGCCTACTGCACATTACGACCCTCTTCAACAGTCGGGGGTCTCTGTCAGTCAACAGACGAGGTCGGCCTGTACGCTTTTGTGCTGTACGTGTTCCTTCGAGTTTGCACTTCACTATCACATCGGAAACAGTGGAGCTAGGGATGTTTTGGAGTGTGGAAATCTCGCATACAGACGTATGACGCAAGTGACACCTATCACCGGACTCACTTTCGAAGTCCGTGAGTTCCGCGGAGCGCCCCATTATGTTCTTTCACGATGTCTAATGACTACTGACATCGCTGATATGGAGTTCCTGGCAGTAGTGAAAGCATAATGCACTTAATATGAAAAACGTATGTTTTGGCTGTGTCCGGATACTTTTGATCACATAGTGTATTTGCAGTTTCGTTTTTGCATTGTGTAGCTGGATTCAGCCCAAAAATTAGTGCTCTTCACGGCCTTTATGCGACGGCCATTGTCAAGAGTAAAGCGTAGGTTTGTTTTCCATTACAGAAAAAAATATTGTTGAATTGAAATTTTACGTGCCCATTGGATAGAGCGCTCCCAAATTAGTCCGATATTTGTTTTATCGTTAAATATTAACCGGGACAATAAAGCACGAAGAATAAAAAGCAATCCAGCAGCGACTGAGTAGCGCTGCATGCTTGGCGGTAGCAGACAGCGCGGGCCAGGGCAGTGCTGTCGCTGATGGAGTACTTGTTACTCTTCGAGTTTTACTGTCCATGTTAATACACATCGACAAAACGAATGTGGGACCGCTATCGGATGGGCACATAAAATTCCGCTTTAAAACTCATTTTGTCAGTTTCAGGAAACAAACCGACGCTCTTCGTCGAGAGTGGGCGTCGCACTATTTGTTCGGGCTGAGACCAGCTACACAACGCAAAAACGAAACTGCAGATGTCTGCCGAAACACCAGAGAAAATGTGCCTGACGACTCTTAAGGAGACACCCTATATCGTGAACAGAAGCGGTGCCATCACACTTTACCCGCAGCCGGCTGGTGCGGTGTGGTGCGTGACAGCGGCGCGCCACGCCGTGGCGGAAGCGGCCGCCTATGAATGGAGCGGCCCGGCGAGCGCTGAATGAGCCGGCCGCTCGCTATAAATACCACGCATCGCCACATCCTCCCGCGCGGCCGGCGCCTCTTCCGCTTCCTACCGCTCCCCGCACACTGCTCGCTATTTTTACTCGCCTCTGCGCCCTCTCACTTACTATCGTCTCAGTCCGTCCCTCCCCTCGACATCCCAGTTCGCCGCCACTTTTGCTCGGGAACGGGATTTTATCGTTAGGTTGTATTCCAACCTCCCGTACACTAAACAGTTTATGCGGGCTTAATTTCTACCGTATCGCGCCGGGACAGCGCGCCGCCATCTACCAACTCGTGGAGATTTAAAATTGTTCCTGTATTACACTGAGGTGACAGCTATATGCACGTATACAAATGGCATTAGTGTCGCCCAACGTATGTAAGGGCCGTGAAATGGCGGACCTTTCATTTGTACTCACAAGGGAACCTCCACATCGCAACCCCCTCAGATTTAGTTATAAGTTAGCACAGTGGATAGGCCTTGAAAAACTTAACACAGATCAATAGAGAAAACAGGAAGAAGTTGTGTGGAACTATGAAAAAAAAGCAAAATATACAAAATGAGTAGTCCATGTGCAAGATATGCAACATCAAGAAGAGTGTGGGCTCAGGAGCGCCGTGGTCCCGTGGTTAGCGTGAGCAGCTGCGGAAGGAGAGGTCCTTGGTTCAAGTCTTCCCTTGAATGAAAAGTTTACTTTCTTTATTTTCGCAAAGTTATGATCTGTACGTTCGTTCATTGAAGTCTCTGTTCACTGTAATAAGTTTAGTGTCTGTGTTTTGCGACCGCACCGCAAAACCGTGCGATTAGTAGGCGAAAGGACGTGCCTCTCCAATGGGAACCGGAAACATTTGATCGCAAGGTCATAGGTCAACCGATTCCTCCACAGGAAAACACTTCTGATATATTTTATACGACACTGGTGACGGCATGTGCGTCACATGACAGGAATATGTTGTCGACCCACCTAACTTGTACACTTGGCGAATGGGTAAAATGATTCTTCTACCTTGCCCGATTTAGGTTTTCTTGTGGATGTGATAATCACTCCCAAAAAAGTGATGGAAACATAAGAGTTTGTCACATAAACTGCAACAAGTGAATGCAACAGTTTCGATGTTTGTTTAGGTGTAGCGTCCCCATACTACTGCGCAGTTACCTCGCATCGGACGGACGGACGGATGGATAGATAATAATTGTCTGAAAATAAAAAATTAAACTTTTCACTCGAGGGAAGACTTGAACCAAGGATCTCTAGTTCCGCAGCTGCTCACGCTAATACCACGGGACCACGGCGCTCCTGAGCTCACATTATCCTTGATGTTGCCTACCTTGCGCGTGGACTACTAAGTTTGTATATTTTGCTTATTTTTTCATAGTTCCACACAACTTCTTCCTGTTTTCTCAATTGATCTGTGTTCAGTTTTTCAAGGCCTATCCACTGTGCCAACTTATAACTAAATCTGAGGGAGGGGGGGGGGGCGGTGCGATGGGGAGGTTCCCTTGTTAGATGATTCGTGTCAGAAGGTTTCCGACGTGATTATTGCCGCACGACGGGAATTAAGAGGCTTTGAAAGCGAAATGACACTTGGAGCTAGACGCATGGGACACACCTTTTCCAAAATCCTTAGCGAATTCAATATTCCGAGATCCACTTTGTCAAGAGTGTGCCGAGAATACTAAATTTTAGGCATTACATCTCACCACGGCCAACGCAGTCACGACGGCCTTCACTTAACGCGCGCGGAGAGCAGCGGAGTTTGCGTAAAGTTGTCAGTGCTAACAGACAAGCAGAATTGCGCAAAATAACCGCAGAAATCAGTGTGGGACGTACGACGAACGTAACCGCTAGGACAGTGCGGCAAAATTTGACGGTAATGGGCTATGGCAGCAGATGGCCGACGCGAGTGCCTTTGCTAACAGTACGACATCGCACGCATCGCCTCTTCTGGCCTCGTGACCATATCGGTCGGACCCTAGGCGACTGCAAAACCGTGGCCTGGTCAATTGAACCAGATTTCAGTTGCTAAGAGATGATGGTACGGTTCGAGTCTGGCGCAGACGCCACATAGCCATGTACCCAAATTGTCAACAAGGCACTGTGCAAGTTGGTGGTGGCTCCACAATGGTGTGGGCTGTGTTTACATGGACTGGACTGGGTCCTTTGGTCCAACAGAGAACCATCATTTACATCTACATTTATACTGTGCAAATCACCTTGAGGTGCATGGCAGAGTGTGCGTCCAATTGTACCAGTTATTAGGGTTTTTCCTGTTCCATTAACGTATGGAACGCGGGAAGAATGATTCTTTGAATTCCTCTGCGCTTGCAGTAATTATTGAAATCTTATCCTCACGATCTCTATGTCACCGGTACGTAGGGAGTTGTTTTGTATTCCTAGACTAATAATTTAAAGTCATTTCTTGAAACTTTGTTAATAGACTTTCTAGGGATAATCTTCTTTAAGAGTCTTCCAGTTCAGTTCCTTCAGCATCTCTGTGATGCTAACCCGCAGATTAAACAAATCTGGGACCACATGTGCTGCCCTTCTCTGTAAAGTTTAATATCCCTGTTATTAGACGTATCCAGTACGGGGCCCACACACTTCAGCAATATCCTAGAATCGGTCACACGAGTGATTTATAAACAATCTCATCTGCAGATTGATTGCACTTCCCCGGTTTTTACCAATAAACCGAAGTCTGTCACCTGCTTTACCCACAACTGAATGTATGTGATGATTCCATTTCATATCCCTACAAAGTGTTACACCCAGGTATTTGTATGAGTTTGCATCATCTGCAAAAAGCCTGATATTAATATTGTCTGCCAGGTCATTAATATAGAGCGTGAACAGCAACGGTCCCAACACACTTCTCTGGGCACACCCAAAGTTACTTCTACAACTGACGATGACTTTCCATCCAAGATAATATGTTGTGTCCTCCATACCAAAAAGTCCTCAATCCAGTCACAAATTTCACTTGATACCCCATATGATACGACACTACTGTTCTTTTATCTAATTTACTGAACATATACATGTTTCTGTTTGTTTTAGTTCTTCTTTGTTCTTTGGTATTGATTGTTGCCGGCCGTTGTGCTCAGAGCCATTTTTGTAATTCTCTCAGAGGCAGCAATGACATGGATATGCAGTTGAACGGAATGGATAATGTCTTGAAAGGTTGACATAATGTGAATATAAACAGAAGCAAAACAAATGTAATGAAATTTAATCGAATTAAATTAGGCGATGCTGGGGGAATTAGATTGGAAATAGACACGCTATACGTTGTAGATGAGTTTTGGTATTTGGATAGCAAAATAACTGATGATATCCGTAGCAGAGAAGATCTTAAACGCTCAGCGGAGTAGGAAGAAAAACATTTCTGAAAAATAAAACTTTGTTAACATCTAATATCAATAAAAGTGTCGGGAAGTCTTTTCTGAAGGCATTTGTCAGGAGTGCAGCCTTGTACGAAAGTGAAACGTTGACTATAAGCAGTTCAGACTAGAAGAGAGTATTGTTGTTGTTGTGGTCTTCAGTCCTGAGACTAGTTTGATGCAGCTCTCCATGCTACTCTATCCTGTGCAAGCTTCTTCATCTCCCAGTACCTACTGCAACCTACATCCTTCTGAATCAGCTTAGTGTATTCATCTCTTGGTCTCCCTCTACGATTTTTACCCTCCACGCTGCCCTCCAATGCTAAATTTGTGATCCCTTGATGCCTCAAAACATGTCCTACCAACCGATCCCTTCTTCTAGTCAAGTTGTGCCACAATCACCTCTTCTCACCAATTCTATTCAATACCTCCTCATTAGTTATGTGATCTACTCATCTAATCTTCAGCATTCTTCTGTAGCACCACATTTCGAAAGCTTCTATTCTCTTCTTGTCCAAACTGGTTATCGTCCATGTTTCACTTCCACACATGGCTACACTCCGTACAAATACTTTCAGAAACGACTTCCTGACACTTAAATCTATACTCGATGTTAACAAATTCCTCTTCTTCAGAAACGCTTTCCTTGCCATTGCCAGTCTACATTTTATATCTTCTCTACTTCGACCATCATCAGTTATTTTACTCCCTAAATAGCAAAACTCCTTTACTACTTTAAGTGTCTCATTTCCTAATCTAATTCCCTCAGCATCACCCGATTTAATTTGATTACATTCCATTATCCTCGTTTTGCTTTTGTTGATGTTCATCTTATATCCTCCTTTCAAGACACTGTCCATTCCGTTCAACTGCTCTTCCAAGTCCTTTGCTGTCTCTGACAGAATTACAATGTCATCGGCGAACCTCAAAGTTTTTACTTCTTCTCCATGAATTGTAATACCTACTCCTAATTTTTCTTTTGTTTCCTTTACTGCTTGCTCAATATACAGATCGAATAACATCGGGGAGAGGCTACAACCCTGTCTCACTCCTTTCCCAACCACTGCTTCCCTTTCATGCCCCTCGACTCTTATAACTGCCATCTGGTTTCTGTACAAATTGTAAATAGCCTTTCGCTCCCTGTATTTTACCCCTGCCACCTTCAGAATTTGAAAGAGAGTATTCCAGTTAACGTTGTCAAAAGCTTTCTCTAAGTCTACAAATGCTAGAAACGTAGGTTTGCCTTTTCTTAATCTTTCTTCTAAGATAAGTCGTAAGGTTAGTATTGCCTCACGTGTTCCAATATTTCTACGGAATCCAAACTGATCTTCCCCGAGGTCCGCTTCTACCAGTTTTTCCATTCGTCTGTAAAGAATTCGCATTAGTATTTTGCAGCTGTGATTTATTAAACTGACAGTTCGGTAATTTTCACATCTGTGAACACCTGCTTTCTTTGGGATTGTAATTATTATATTCTTCTTGAAGTCTGTGGGTATTTCGCCTGACTCATACATCTTGCTTACCAGATGGTAGAGTTTTGTCATGACTGGCTCTCCCAACGCCATCAGTAGTTCTAATGGAATGTTGTCTACTCCCGGAGCCTTGTTTCGACTCAGGTATTTCAGTGCTCTGTCAAACTCTTCACGCAGTATCGTATCTCCCATTTCATCTTCATTTACATCCTCTTCCATTTCCATAATATTGTCCTCAAGTACATCGCCCTTGTAGTATAAACCCTCTATATACTCCTTCCACCTTTCTGCCTTCCCTTCTTTGCTTAGAACTGGGTTGCCATCTGAGCTCTTGATATTCATACAAGTGGTTCTCTTCTCTCCAAAGGTCTCTTTAATTTTCCTGTAGGCAGTATCTATCTTACCCCTAGTGAGACAAGTCTCTACATCCTTACATCGGTCCTCTAGCCATCTCTGCTTAGTCATTTTGCACTTCCTGTCGATCTCATTTTTGAGACGTTTGTATTCCTTTTTGCCTGCTTCATTTACTGCATTTTTATATTTTCCCCTTTCATCAATTAAATTCAATATTTCTTCTGTTACCCAAGGATTTCTACTAGCCCTCGTCTTTTTACCTACTTGATCCTCTGCTGCCTTCACTACTTCATCCCTCAGAGCTACCCATTCTTCTTCTACTGTATTTCTTTCCCCCATTCCTGACAATTGATCCCTTATGCTCTCCCTGAAACTCTCTACAACCTCTGGTTCTTTCAGTTTATCCAGGTCCCATCTCCTTAAATTCCCACCTTTTTGCAGTTTCTTCAGTTTCAATTTGCAGTTCGTAAACAATAGATTGTGGTCAGAATCCACATCTGCCCCTGCAAATGTCTTACAGTTTAAAACCTGGTTCCTAAATCTCTGTCTTACCATTATATAATCTATCTGATACCTTTTAGTATCTCCAGGATTCTTCCAGGTATACAACCTTCTTTTATGATTCTTGAACCAAGTGTTAGCTATGATTAAGTTATGCTCTGTGCAAAATTCTACAAAGCGGCTTCCTCTTTCATTTCTTCCCCCCAATCCATATTCACCTACTATGTTTCCTTCTCTCCCTTTTCCTACTGACGAATTCCAGTTACCCATGACTATTAAATTTTCGTCTCCCTTCACTACCTGAATAATTTCTTTTATCTCGTCATACATTTCATCAATTTCTTCATCATCTGCAGAGCTACACTCCTGGAAATGGAAAAAAGAACACATTGACACCGGTGTGTCAGACCCACCATACTTGCTCCGGACACTGCGAGAGGGCTGTACAAGCAATGATCACACGCACGGCACAGCGGACACACCAGGAACCGCGGTGTTGGCCGTCGAATGGCGCTAGCTGCGCAGCATTTGTGCACCGCCGCCGTCAGTGTCAGCCAGTTTGCCGTGGCATACGGAGCTCCATCGCAGTCTTTAACACTGGTAGCATGCCGCGACAGCGTGGACGTGAACCGTATGTGCAGTTGACGGACTTTGAGCGAGGGCGTATAGTGGGCATGCGGGAGGCCGGGTGGACGTACCGCCGAATTGCTCAACACGTGGGGCGTGAGGTCTCCACAGTACATCGATGTTGTCGCCAGTGGTCGGCGGAAGGTGCACGTGCCCGTCGACCTGGGACCGGACCGCAGCGACGCACGGATGCACGCCAAGACCGTAGAATCCTACGCAGTGCCGTAGGGGACCGCACCGCCACTTCCCAGCAAATTAGGGACACTGTTGCTCCTGGGGTATCGGCGAGGACCATTCGCAACCGTCTCCATGAAGCTGGGCTACGGTCCCGCACACCGTTAGGCCGTCTTCCGCTCACGCCCCAACATCGTACAGCCCGCCTCCAGTGGTGTCGCGACAGGCGTGAATGGAGGGACGAATGGAGACGTGTCGTCTTCAGCGATGAGAGTCGCTTCTGCCTTGGTGCCAATGATGGTCGTATGCGTGTTTGGCGCCGTGCAGGTGAGCGCCACAATCAGGACTGCATACGACCGAGGCACACAGGGCCAACACCCGGCATCATGGTGTGGGGAGCGATCTCCTACACTGGCCGTACACCACTGGTGATCGTCGAGGGGACACTGAATAGTGCACGGTACATCGAAACCGTCATCGAACCCATCGTTCTACCATTCCTAGACCGGCAAGGGAACTTGCTGTTCCAACAGGACAATGCACGTCCGCATGTATCCCGTGCCACCCAACGTGCTCTAGAAGGTGTAAGTCAACTACCCTGGCCAGCAAGATCTCCGGATCTGTCCCCCATTGAGCATGTTTGGGACTGGATGAAGCGTCGTCTCACGCGGTCTGCACGTCCAGCACGAACGCTGGTCCAACTGAGGCGCCAGGTGGAAATGGCATGGCAAGCCGTTCCACAGGACTACATCCAGCATCTCTACGATCGTCTCCATGGGAGAATAGCAGCCTGCATTGCTGCGAAAGGTGGATATACACTGTACTAGTGCCGACATTGTGCATGCTCTGTTGCCTGTGTCTATGTGCCTGTGGTTCTGTCAGTGTGATCATGTGATGTATCTGACCCCAGGAATGTGTCAATAATGTTTCCCCTTCCTGGGACAATGAATTCACGGTGTTCTTATTTCAATTTCCAGGAGTGTAGTTGGCATATAAACTTGTACTACTGTAGTAGGCATGGGCTTTGTGTCTATCTTGGCCACAATAATGCGTTCACTATGCTGTTTGTAGTAGGTAACCCGCACTCCTATTTTATTATTCATTATTAAACCTACTCCTGCATTACTCCTATTTGATTTTGTATTTATAACCCTGTAATCACCTGACCAAAAGTCTTGTTCCTCCTGCCACCGAACTTCACTAATTCCCACTATATCTAACTTTAACCTATCCATTTCCCTTTTTAAATTTTCTAACCTGCCTGCCCGATTAAGGGATCTGACATTCCACGCTCCGATCCGTAGAACTCCAGTTTTCTTTCTCCTGATAACGACGTCCTCTTGAGTAGTCCCCGCCCGGAGATCCGAATGGGGGACTATTTTACCTCCGGAATATTTTACCTAAGAGGACGCCATCATCATTTAATCATACAGTAAAGCTGCATGTCCTGGGGAAAATTTACGGCTGTAGTTTCCCCTTGCTTTCAGCCGTTCGCAGTACCAGCACAGCAAGGCCGTTTTGGTTAATGTTACAAGGCCAGATCAGTCAATCATCCAGACTGTTGCCCCTGCAACTACTGAAAAGGCTGCTGCCCCTCTTCAGGAACCACATGTTTGTCTGGCCTCTCAACAGATACCCCTCCGTTGTGGTTGCACCTACGGTACGGCCATCTGTATCGCTGAGGCACGCAAGCCTCCCCACCAACGGCAAGGTCCATGGTTCATGGGGGGGGGGGGGGGGGGGAAGAGAGTATAAACTTTCAAAATGTGATACTGCACTAGGATGCTGAATATTAGGTGGGTACATCGGTGACTAATAAGGAGATACTGAACTGAATTAGGAAGAAAAGAAATTTTGTGGCATAACGTCGGTAAAAGAAGAGATCTGTTGAAAAGACATTATCTGAGACATCAAGTAATCGTCAGTTTACTATTGGAGAGAAGAGTGGGGCGATAAAGATTGCGGAAGAGACCAAGAGACAAGTACGGTTATCAGGTGCGAATGAATGTGGATTACAGAAGGTATTCGGAGAGAAGGAGCGTTGTACAGGATAGAGTAGCTTGGAGAGCCGCATCAAACCAGTCTTCAGACTCAAGACCACAACGACGACAACGAAGACGAAGACGACAACAACTTGTTTTTGTCTAGCGCAAACCGAAATTTCTTTTACCTACACAACCCGAACATACCGGTTGCGATAATTGATCATCTTCACAGTGGAAAAATATTTTGACAGCTCCACATGTCATACTTGCTATTTAACCAGGAAAGACGCCATAGCTGACTTGCAGATGTCAAAAAACAAACTTAAAATACGTCGTCATAATACCTGCGTAATCAAGCAGAAAATATTGGAAACTTGAAATCATGTAACAGCAGTAAGTGCAGAGCACCATTGCTCAGTGTTGTGCCTCAACAATGGTGCTGTTCACTTACTGCTGTTACATGGTTTTATGTTTTCTGCTTTCTTAAGCCGGTATTATTGCTCGAAGTATCTTTTTCTGACGTTTGCAAGTCAGCTATGGCATCTTTTCTTGTTAAGCAGCATGTATGACATGTGAAGTTGTCACAGTATGTTTCCACTGTGATGACGATCAGTGATCGAAACCGATTGCGCATAAATATAATTGTAAGGTAGCACAATGTTTACCATGCATTTCTCCAAGTATATCGATGCTGTTGGCAGTCGCCTGAAAAAAAATTAACATTATTTACTTGCAAACAAAACCCAAGTTTAGATCTTGCACCGAAAAACTCTCTAGAAACAAAATAATTTGTTGACACTCCGAAACGCATTGGTGTGTGATTAGTAATCACAAAAGTGGCTTTGTACCTCCATGTTTCACAGTGAAGTAGCACTTAAGAAACAACTGTTGTCCGATACAATCCACTGTCTGATACTACCGGACCTTTCCCTAGCGCATGACCTTGTAAAGTATCATTTCCCAGCCGCACCTGTGTGCTCTTCCTGTTGTCAACGCCACGTCGGTGTTCTGGAGATGGATCCTGTAGGTAAAGGGCCGGTGTTTCCCTAGTCTTCCTAAATGGATTTAGAGGAAACTATAACAGGCTGGTAAAAAGCCGAGTGATTTTACCAAGGAGCATGTATTTGTAGTTATTAGCGCTGGTGGAAAATGACCGATAAAATTCGCTGCATTTGTCTTCTGAGTCTCATAGACTGAAAGACAAGGGTGTTCAGGAGCGGATTAGCGGCTCTCTAAATCGCGAACGCCTTGCAGGACTGACGTGGCAAGTTAATGGGTGTGGACCCTGGCGGGGGGAGGGGGGGTCGACTTCTCCTCTGAAGCGGTTTTCATCTCGGAAGTTGAGAGTTAGTGAACCTTCAGGATCACGATGTTACTTTTCCGGTACCGAAGACATTCGAAAATGCGTTCCTATGAGTGAGCGTGAAGTCCATTTCCCGTTTTTCAAGGCTGCTGTTGCCTTTTAATGAGCGTCAAATGCTCGATAGGGAAAGACGTACCAGGTTGTGCAGCCAAGTAGCTAAATGGACGGGCATGTTTTAGTGAACGAGATACACTTGGCAAAGATTAATCTAAGCCAATAAATTAATTTCTTTGCTTGGTAACATGGAGTAAGGTGTTTACGTCGAAACTCGGAATGTTACTGAAAACAGCTGGATTGCTTTGTGGTTTATTGTGTTGCCAGGCTGTGAGACTGGGTGAGAAGTTTAACCCAGTCTCACAGCCTGGCAACCTTTATTTAAACCGATTTGACGGCGTAGCAGAGCAGAGAATTAACCTGGGTCCGCCAGTAAATGTTTCCGATTAAATCTGCGGGTTAGTAAGTAGCGTGATTTATCTCGCACTATGCACATCGCGAAGAGTACATGGAGCCGGCCGCGGTGGCCGAGCAGTTCTAGACGCTTCAGTCCGGAACCGAGCGGCTGCTACGGTCGCAGGTTCGAATCCTGCCTCGGGCATGGATGTGTGTGATGTCCTTAGGTTAGTCAGGTTTAAGTAGTTCTAAGTTCTAGGGGACTGCCGCGCGACTGCTACCGTCGCAGGTTCGAATCCTGCCTCGGGCATGGATGTGTGTGATGTCCTTAGGTTAGTTAGGTTTAAGTAGTTCTAAGTTCTAGGGGACTGATGACCACAGCTGTTAAGTCCCATAGTGCTCAGAGCCATTTGAGCCATACGACTGGTATATTTGGTGGGATTCGGTCCCACAACAGCCTGGTTTCCAGACCCTACTCTTCCTCCTTCCGGAATTTTTTTGCCGTACCTCCTACTGGTGGATACTGGCATAGTTAGGTTATTTGGTAGGAAGTCTATTACATTGGAAGTAGCTGAAAATTTCAAATTTCAGCTCAGTTGCATGCTGTGTCCTTAAACAATTTTTGGGAGGGGCTGGACAAATGCCTGCTTGCAATACCACTATTGGAAACAATAAAGTGATCAGTCGGGAATTTGACGTTGTGATTGGGTTTTTAAAGCACTAAAATTTGTTCTGTACACTGTATTTGGAACGAGGAGGAAGGGCCTACTGCTTGACAGTATAGAGACAACCACAACAAATACCACTGCAACAGAGTTGCCTGGGATGTATTGAGAAGCAATTAAAATGACACTTAAACCACGATCAAGTTGGTAGTAGTAGTAGTAGTAGTAGTAGTAGTACTCATGGCTAGATATCGGAAATCGTTGAAACACTTGCATGTCCCATTTTCGTATGTTCTAATGTCCACAAGCAGCGCCCCAGGCCAATGTCACACACTGCTAGTTGCCGCCATGTAACACGAGTCTTAGCGATTGCACCAGGTCTGCAGCTGGACTTTGCACACTGGAGAGGACCGCCCAGTGGTGGAGGGTGTCGAGGATTACTGGAGTTGTTGGAATTTGTATGTTATCAGTACTGCCAGCGCGAGCACTCGCCATATTGATTCATCTGCTACCATCTAATTGTAAAAGATGAGATTAAATATCGAGGTCATCACCTTTGGACAGGTGTTTGGAAATGCTCCACAATGCTGCAAACTCTTTTACTTAACATATGTTGCGATGTCATCCACCTTCCAGTCAATAAGAAACACCACCTCTGTCTTTTATTTCAACCATCCAGTGTGTTGTGCAAGCACTATAGTTTACACCATGCAATAATATCCAGATGGTGTACAAAGCTGTATTAATAAACAACTTGGATGTGTTACAGTAAAAAACCAATGTACCCAACTGCTTATGAAACAACAACACAAGAACCTTCTCCTTGTGATAGTCTGTAGGATATGCTCCTTCTACAGTACAGGCGACAAAACTTTACACTGGTCTGCACAAGCGACTTGGATCGCTGCCCACTTGATCCAGTGGACAAGTACCTGCATATTTAATAGCATCGCCACATATGCTCAGCGTCAGCAAGCACATGGTATTTGTTTTCAATATACTTGAAAAGAGGGATACTTGAATATCTTATTGAGTTTTCTTCTGGGTAACGTTAGCGAAGATTTTATAGTTCGCAGCTGCTCTTTGTAGGGTGGTACGTAATAATGAGGACAGAGAAAATGTTTGGATGACAGACATGAATGCACCCTGCGGAGGCAGATCTCCTTCAGACAGCAGTACCTGTATGTAGTGTGGAAACACACCGCAATGCAGTAGCAGAATAGTCGTCCTTCTTCCAGTTCCTCTGTGATGTGGAGTCTTACTAATTTTCCCAAAGAGAAACACCACTATAACTGCTCGTACTGTCTTTTCTACCACTTTGTGTTGCAGGAGAAAGATTCGTTTGGCACTGGCCTTACATATTCACCAAGTGGTAAAAACATGATGCTATCGCATTAACTCAGCTCCCCTTGTTTCTCCACTGGATGCAGGAAGTGGTAGATACAGCATTCTCCAATTTCCACTCATTTCCGTCTTAGATTGGAATGATCACAAGCACAAAGCTACAGGCAGAGCGCGACAGAGACTGAGGGACAATTACAAGATGCAGAAGGTGTGGCGTCGATAGTTACGATGCCACAGAGTAGGTGCACGCTCTCGTAAGTTGGCACTACGATAGAAGACTAACTAGGCCGAGCACCGCGCCCTCTGGCCGACATTGTGGAGCTCAGCAAGTGCCGTCTTGATTTCTGGCCCATTTTCATCAAGAGCAGACGGCCTGAAAATATCTCTTCTATTACCGAGTGGGCTTGCTTCCTATTGAGACTTTTGTATTAGTTACGTTCAGTTAAAGTTTGGACAGCAACGAGTATTTGTTAGCTTTGAGATTGTACAGAACTGTCATCCTAACTTCACAGGATTAGACATTGACTACGGCTTCACACCTATTTGCCCATCGTAGCCAAAGTTACGTATGCATTTGATATTTACTTGTGTTCTTGACTCTATTAAAAATGTTAAAGTAACATGCAGTTCCGAAGTGCTTCACCTCTCCTGCTCCCACTCACTTCCTTCAGTCTCGGCGTATATTACAGAAGCAGTTCCCAGGAGCAGACCCACGCGCCGCCTGTCCAGGAGGGATACAAAAGAAGGGACTCTCTAAAACAATATTGTTGTTTTGCTGTATGCAGTCCTTAGCACATAGAGTCGAAGAAGGTGACTCATTTTGATTTATGATTCGCATTCGTCGTTAAAGGATATCTCCATAGCATCCAACGCAAGTATGTGGTTGATTGGAGAGCCTTGATTCCAAATCGCAGACAGCATTTCTACCAGAAAGCGTAGCATCAATCTAGCGCTGCACTTTTTGAGTAATTCCTCACATAGCACGTCATCTGTTGTATGTGATCATTCTGAAGCAGCCATCATCCTCCCACGTTTGCAACCCCATGGATATATCGCAGAACCTCTGTTACACTGTCTACATGATATTAAGATAGAATGCTTTACAGATACTGTTTGTTAGCGTGGGAAATATCTAGCAGCAGCATGAGAGAAATGCAAATATCGGCTTAATACTACGTTTCTTAGCCGAATAACTTTCTAAATTTGCTGAGGAGGATGATTTTATTCCGACCTTACATCGCTGGCGACGTGCACTTGCACTTCCAGTACGCCTCTTTATAGAGGATGTTTAGTTCTTAACATGGAAATCATTAACGATAATTGTATGTGTGCACCTGTAGAACCAAGACCGCGTTCTTATGCAGGGTGCCGCGCGGGATTAGCCGAGCAGTCTAGGGCGCTGCAGTCATGGACTGTGCGGCTGGTCCCGGCGGAGGTTCGAGTCCTCCCTCGGGCATGGGTGTGTGTGTTTGTCCTGAGGATAATTTAGGTTAAGTAGTGTGTAAGCTTAGGGACTGATGACCTTAGCAGTTAAGTCCCATAAGATTTCATACACATTTGAACATTTTTATGCAGGGTGACAGTAACATGATCGTTACGATCCTGTTTTTAATAGCTGGTCGCTTATAAGACGATTACGTCTCTCTTCCTAGGACACTGTGGTACTACGCGCAAGAAAACAAATGATGGCATACACTATGTGATCAAAAGTATCCGGATATCTGGCTGAAAAAGACGTACAAGTTCGTTGTGCCCTCCATCGGTAATGCTGGAATTCAGTATGGTCTTGGCCCACTCTTATCCTTGATGACAGCTCCCACTCTCGCAGGCATACGTTCAATCAGGCGCTGGAAGTTTTCTTACAGCCTATTCTCCACGGAGTGCTGCACTGAGGAGAGGTATTGATGTCGGTCGGTGAGGCCTGGCACGAAGTCCGCGTTCCAAAACATCCCAAAGATGTTCTATAGGTTTCAGGTCAGGACTCTGTGCAGGCCAGTTATTGTTGTGTAATTGTTGTGTTACTGTTGTGTAACAATTCCGCCACGGGCCGTACATTGTGAACAGGTGTTTGATAATATTGAAAAATGGAATCGCCATCCCCAAATTGCTCTTCAACAGCAAATCTGCGAACAATGTAAGCGGGCTACTAAAATTATCACCTAAACATTTTATAAAGATCGTTTACAGCAGATGGCCAATAACACTTCCTTCGAACACCAGATACCACTTCTGTTTTACACAGTGATTTTCCGTCAGTTCTGTGAACTATGACATTTATGACAGGAAATTACAAATCCAGTCTTACAGCTGCTCCAGAGGCACACAGTTTCATTAGAAGTTGCTTGTGAGGCACGGTTTCAAAAGAATTTTGGAAATCTAGAGATGCGGAACCAATTTGAGATCCCTTGTCGATAGTACTCATTACTTCATGTACATAAAGAGATAGTTGTGCTTCATAAGAACGATATTTTCTGGATACGTGCTTACTATTTATCAACAGATAGTTTTCTTCGAGGTAATTCACAGTGTTCGAACACAGCATATGCTCCAAAATCCTACTTCAAATCGTTCGTGGTATGGTTCTGTAATTCAACGAATTACTCCTGTGTCCTATATTCAGTATTGGTGTGACCTGTGCAACTTTCCAGTCTGTAAGTATGGATCTTTCGTCGAGCGAGCGGTTGTTTGTGACTGTTAAGGATGGCACTATTATATCAGCATACTGAGCAAGGAATCTAACTGGTATACAGTCAAGATCGTAGGACTTGCCTTTACTCTATGATTGTAGTTGCTTCACCACTCCGAGGATATCTACTTGTAAGTTACTCATGTTTGCAGCTGTTCTTGGTTCGATTTCTGGAACATTGGCTCGGTGTTCTGTGGTGAACACATTGCGGTAACCCGTGTGTAGTAACTTTGCTTTAGTGGTATTGTCATCAGTAACATTACCGTTGCTATCATGAAGTTATCGAGTGTGTCTTGCCGCTGGTATACTTTACATAAGAACAGAATCTCATTGGATTTTATGCAGATTTCGAGAAAGATTTTAATTGTGCAAATTATTAAAAGCCTCTCGCTTTCAAATTCGCGCTAAATTTCGAGCTTCAGTAAAGCATTGTCAATGCTGGAGATCCTCCGTTCTTTTGAATTTCACATGCTTTTTTCGTGGCTTCTGCATTAGTGTTCCGAACTATTTTGTGTACCATAGGTTTCCAGAATCATTGCTTATTAATTTATTTGGTGTATCTCTCTCCTGTACTGTCTCTTAGGAAACGTAAAGCGAATTTTTATCTGCTTTTGTGAATAGAAATGTTTTGCGTTATTTTTGGTGGATTTGGATTTTATTATATTCAGTCTCGCCCCAACAAAATAGTGGTCGCTCATCCCTGTATCCGTCACGATGTACCCAGTTTGCTGAGGATTATTTGTTCCAGAGAGGACAAGTATGTTTTGCAACATTTTACTCTTCGATTGGTCTCAATCACTAATTGTTCAGAATTAGTTTCGGAGAAACATGCAGCACGATTTCGGACGAACGGACGAAGATTTGTGTCTACCACCGACATTAAACGTGTATTTTCGCCAATATACCGAGTTCAGAAGTCGCTACCAACTATAAATGTATGAGTGGGGTATCTTTTTATATGAGGCTCAGGTTTTGTTTGAAATGTTCAACAACTGTATCATCTGAGTCGTCGAGTCGGTAAAAGGAACCAATTATTAATTTATTCCAGTTGTTAGGTATAACCTCTATCCATAGTAACTCAAAGGAACTATCAATTTCGATTTTCCTACAAGGTAAACTACTTCTAACAGCAATAAACACTGGACCACCAACTATATTTATTCTGGCCTTTTTGAATGCCGTTAGGTCCTTCAAAAATTCGGCTCTGCTTATCGCCGACTTTAGCCAGCTTTCAGTGCCTATAACACTTGGAGCTTTGGCTTTTCTCAACACAGCTTCGACAATTTACAACTGCAGTACCGATTTTTGCTATAGATCTACCCTCGTCCTGTGTTTGCCATACACCCCTTTGAGGCTGATGCCCTTTGTGTTATTTTCCGAGATCCTCTAACCTAAAAAACTGCCTTTTTCTCTACACAGCTCCCGCTACCAGTGTGGCCACTTTCTGTATTTAACGAGTCCGTGACCTATTAAGCGGAACCCGAAAACCCACGACACTGTGGCGCAAGTTGAGAAGTCTACAACCTCGTGCTCGCAGAACTGTCTGATCCTCTGCTTCAGATCCTCCACTCGGCTTTGTACCAAAGGTCCACATTTGGTCCTGATGACAGTGCTACTGTTGGTAAGCTCTGCCTTCATGTTGCAAGCAGGACTTGCAGTTTTTACCTCTTGAGGTACCTGAAACTAGAGAGTATCTTGTCCAATCCAAAGAGAAACACATCGTTGTAACGAAATGAGCCACCCCCTGCGGTTGGCTGCACCCTGTGCCCTTCATGACATCTGGAAGCCTGCGTTCCGCCTCTGGGGTGACTGTGAGGTATGCACACAGAGTACGCACTGGACTGCTTCCCCTCCTTGGCAGCCATATCCCTAAGGCGCCCCGTTTCATGTCTAACTTTTTATCTCGCAACTACCAGTAATCCTACTCTCTGCCCAGATCTTGCAGGCCAAGAGGCTTCCCCTGAAACAGGGCAAGCGATTGCATTTGGTTCAGGATCTTTGTCAGGCACAGATAGCGCTTGAAACCTGTTTGTCAGACGAACCGGCGGGGCCCATCGATCGTCCAACCAGAATATATTTTGATCCCTGCCACTGCTTGGAATGATCCCACTCCACCACGTGACAGGTTAACTTCAGTGCAGGCAGTAATCAGGGCGGTCACAGTACTGGGATACAAAGGACGTGATGTACGTCCCTTGGATCCGCATATCCAGTCCCCATAAGTGATGCGCATTGGCAACAGGCAAGATGCTTCTAGCTGTGTGACCAAAACCTGTATTACCTGGAACTTTGAGCGAAGGGTCACGAACTCGGCTCGCATCTGAATACAGCTGTTACAGTCCCTATTCATACTAAAGACGGCGGACACACACACTATTTAATTATTAAAATGTAGAATTGTGCCTGATAATTATGCAAACACACATGAAATTTGGGTATTTGAACTAAAAACACACTTAAAGAGCAAAATAAGCCTTTTTTTAAAATATAACTGGTAACAAGCCTGTTTGAAAAACCTATGTAGTTGAGATGAAGTACCACCCTCGAGACTTACAGAAATTTGAGAGATACATCATCAAAGATTCTCATACTATTTGGAGCATTTCTCGAGGAACTGCAGCGTAACTTTCGTGGTGATTCTCTTCGAAAACAAAATATATCACTCAGTGATATATTTTGTGAGACATACCTATGTTCATCTTCCTCGCGATAACATTGAGGTTATAGGTTCACTTGATGTTAAGCCACAGAAGTCAGTACCATAAGAATTTCGCTGGATATGTTCCATGTCCAATGTACAACGCAAAACAATGATATTTTATATGTGAAATAGTTTAGGATCGTTTGATGCTAGATCGCTTTCTATTTGTAGGACACATGACTGGAATTTAAAGGACAGCTAATCTTAAATTATCGCATTATTCTAAGCTGAAGAATATCACGCAGTGAAGACTTTAAAGCTGCTTCAGCTAACCTACAAATCATAGGGAAGTGACTATGAATAAATGTACTCTGCAAGCCTTCACACAACACATTGTGGAGTATATCTTATATCGCTGCTAGTCGTTCCCTTTCCTATTCCACTCGCAAATGAAGCAGTGGGAGAACAATTATGTCCCTTCATGCATTAGGTCTTCTCTGCCAAGTAACTCTAAAGCATCCAAGTGGCGTTGACCTCTACGTCTTGTACACTGCAGTATGTGTTGTTGTGATGGGACTCTATCTTTGGCAGACATATTTTAAACTGTTCTTCGATGATGTTGTCAAGTATGTGTTGGAACGTAATGGTCATGTTCCCCGATCTCTGGTGAGGGTAGAATGCAATTACAATATGTCACCACAGCAGCAAAATATGGAATATCATGTCAGATTTATGATTGGACTGAAGAGTTCCTTGCAAATAGCGTGTTTTCCTTAATGGTTGATACTCATTTCATTGATTTCGGTACTATATTAGCTGGTTTCGCCCCAAAAGTCAGTGTTGTCGGGACAGCATAGGAGGAGACGGACTGTACTCTTCCGCTGTATGTATGCACTATGCAGTGTGTATATTCGGCGTTGCTAGGAAACAGGAGTATGTGATATATCACAGTACTCCTTTAAGATTTTACAGGGATTATACCCTGCACACATGCTGTTGTTGAGGGAGTCACATCTGCATTCGCCTGAATTTTTTTAGAAATCTTGTGGAAACATCTGATGTCTATACTGACACGAATATCCGTTAGAAATACTGTTAAGTGTGCATCTTTGTTTCCTAGTTGTTGTGGTTATGAGTCTGTAGCAGAAATGGGAACACTCAACGTAATAATTCAATGGATAGTACTGTCACATGTTAGAACTACACATTTTAAATGGTACCTGTTCTACCACCTATGTTGCTCTCCAAGAAATATATTCAACTGACGTCTATTTTCTGTTTTTTTTTCAGGCCTGTTATGAATTCTGTCTGAATGATCGAAAAACCCACAATCACTGAGCCGGAATGTAACGTAATTTCGTAAACAGATGGTCATTTTATATTTCCCCACTATTTTAACATGGGTTTGTGTGCAATGCTGTCGAAAATAAGCTAGTAGTGGTGGGGATTGGAACTACTTCATAGAATTTTGAATACCCTGCCATTTACAGTCCTGCGGTATCGGAATCTAAATAAAGAGTCAGTGTCTGTGGGGGCACCTGAGTCTGTGGTCTCCGCAAGGTTGCCCAGCACCGGTATCGATCGAGCGACGGGCGAGGTGCTGTGGTTACACGGCTTACGTCAATCGACATATAGTCGCTGGACAGGGGCATACTTTGGTGGCTGATGGCCGGGTGGCCCTCTCTGAGTGCTAGCAGTGGTGCGTCCCCGTTGATTCTTACAATCAGCCTGTTACTGCTGACGGACAGTGTTCAAATGTGTGTGAAATCTTATGGGACTTAACTGCTAAGGTCATCAGTACCTAAGCTTACACACTACTTAACCTAAATTATCCTAAGGACAAACGCACACACCCATGCCCGAGGGAGGACTCGAACCTCCGCCGGGACCAGCCGCACAGTCCATGACTGCAGCGCCTCAGACCGCTCGGCTAATCCAGCGCGGCGACGGACAGTGGCAAGGCGGCGGCGCGGATTTCTTGGTCTGTCTGGCGGTTGTGAACTTTGCGATTATGGAAAGAGGCCTCTCCCTGTGATGGTTGTCATTTAAAGGAAGATGCAATTGCTACTACCCAGTTCCCAGCAGTTGCTTAAGCGTAGCTAATTTGGATTTAAAATTAGGACAAGCCATATACAAACTTAGGGTGACAGTTGCTTAGGCTGTGATATCATTTGGGTGGGCGGAAGTTGTTTAAACTTAATACAGCTGGACTTCAACTTGTGGTAGGCGATATGTGATGTCAGGGGAAAACCTGGTGGTCATCTTGATTTCTTTACTTAGAATAAGTGACTTGCAACAATGAGTGCAGATCCATGATGTCTGAGTGAAAAGTAGCTTGAGGATAAGCGATTTTTCATTTCACTGATTGTAGGAGTGCAGAATAGTTGCTACCTGTAAGATGAAAAACATGTTTACATATCCAGTCCCAGACTTGTATGATTTGTCTAACGGGCAGTATCCTTTGTCTAACAGAGAGGCTTGGACCTTCAGAGGTAATGAACATCCTTTGTGTCGGGTGGGTGACGTCAGGGAAAAACCCAAAAAAATGTGTCAACTATGTTGCCACCTCGAATTTCAGCAGGACAAAGCATATCTAGGATCTTTTAATTTCCCACCAATTTGTATGTCGGACAACAGTCCTACATGCACAGTAACGTCATAGGTAGAAGGGGGAGGGGACCCTACAATTGTGCTATTTTGAATTTTTCGCCATTTTATACGTGGGGCAATTGTCCTATGTCGTAGGGGGTGGAGCTCTGATAACAGTGCGTGATGTCATGGGAAGGAGAAATATGGCAAAAGTGCAGAGCACTCCTGAAATGGTGCTGCCTATCTGCTGACATAAAACCAGTGGACACATTAATTACATTTTAGAGACAAGTCGTTTTGCAGTGCAGTATATCGGATTAGATAGCTTGCCTGTAGGGTGTGGACTGGTAGTTGTCATTACTTATTACCGTTCTGTCGACACTCAGTGATTTAGATCCGCTTTTGGGAGCTGCTGTTTGGGGGTGCCTGATCGGCGAGTACACGCAGGCCGCGGCCGTGTGTGTCTGCAGGTACGGCCAGCTGAGCGGCGTGGTGGAGCCCATCTTCGGCGTGGTCGGCGCCGCCACGGTGGGCATCGCGCGGCCGCTGCTGCCGTACGCGCTCTCCTTCGCCGCCGGCGCCATGGTCTACGTCGTGCTGGACGACATAGTGCCCGAGGCACACTCCAGGTATGCCCTGCCCTGGCTCGCTTGTTCTCTGCCGTCCCCGCTTCTACCTTACACCAGTTCTTGCCAGCTTTTCCGTACTGCCAGTGACAAACGGAGGCAAAAAAACTCATCTTGCATGAGTGACGCAATGAGTAAAGCGACTTACGGCAAAAGGAGAACTGGTCTTCGCCGATAGCCGAAATACTTACTTAAAATTACTGGCTTAAGAAGTGCATATGGCTCGCAGTAAACAAAAATAATAGAGAACGGACGCAAGAGCGTACCTGTCCCTCGAAACAGACATATGAATCGGTTAAATGTCAGTTTGAAGAATGCCGGAACACACAGTGTATATTTGATAGTAACAAGTATACCCAGAGCTATTTGTCGTGAAACTTACAAACTCTTTCATTATTCACTGCAAAACTAATGTGAGAATTCTCATTAGCTCATATTCTGGGTGCATCATAAGTCAACTGCGTTGAAATAATTGAGAGACAAGAGAGAGTTGTAGGCCAGTTTTGTGGCTAATCATGAAGTAAGCTCGTAGCAAATAAGCTTATTAATATGCTCAGACTGTCGCTGTCCGCCTCAAGACTCAAATCGATGTTGTTCATCGGTTTCTGTTTCCAAGCCGATGCGCAGTACGAATTTATTTCAGTTATTTAGAAATTTAACCGCGTTTTCTGCCTAGAATTGCTGAGTAGACTTAGAAAAAAGAAAAAAATTAATGACATTTTGCAATGAATTATTCTAGTCAAGCTGCATATAGTTTAATTAGTAATCTTCTTCCTTCTACAAGCTTGTTTCGCCTATAGCGCTATTCTCAAGTAAACCTGTAGATATTAAAGTTGGTGAGTCCTCTTACGTTTATAAAAGTTGTTCGTAAAGGTCGGTTTACATATATACTAACGTCTAGTCGCAATAGACACCCACCCCCGCTGCATCAGTGAATTAACTTTATAAAAGACATATTTACGCCAGTGACTGTAACACTTTCTTTATTTCACGATTGCAATTTCGCCCTTAGGCCATTATCAAGTGAAGCTGAAATATATAGAATGTTCTTAAATTATTTAACAAAATCGTTGTGTATCTTGATATTCGGCCGATTACACAGAATGAAAAACGCAATTGCATAAGCATGTTACTTACATGTTATGGTCATTAGTCCATGACAACCTAAAATGAGCTGACACATTTATATGTCGTTGTCATTACTATTAAATGGATTGGTGAGCATTGTTTTGCTCTGTGTGGAGCGCCATTACAATATATGTAATCCGTTTACGCGCCAAAACGGCTATCAGTAGCCTGTAAACAGTAATCTGCCGCTGCAGTTTAGTGCATGTGTGACTAGTGCTGGCTAATGAACATGAGTGTCTACAGACTATGTTGTTTTATGACATATGGATATGTGTGCTCACACTAAGTAACAGTGACACCAATGTATTTAATAGTCATATTATGACATATGCTATGCTCCAGGCCCGGCCGAAAAGGAAAAACATAATTCGTGGACTTCTTGAAATTTAAACAAATTCATGGTTGTCATGTTGATTAATCCTGTTTCTGCATGTAATTCGCGTCTTTCCTGCACGATATTTCAAATGCGTGACTCGCGGTCTTCTTCAGGTGCTGTCCGATACTGATTCCAGTGTGATGCTGACGCTAAATGATGGACCTTATCCCTGGCCCAAGTCGTATGAGTTTAAGCTGTGAGAAGCTGTTCCTCGGCGAGCTCTGTTTGATGTACAGGACGGCTCGTTCCGTCATGTACCTCTAGTCCGCGTCGGTGAAGGTAGGGTAGCAGTTTATTAGCTCCAGATCCGCACGCCGGACGAGTTCCCTCCCTTTGATCTTCTGGTTTAGGGGTTCACAACCCCAGTGGAATGAATAGAGCTTGTGTGAGAGGGGAGGGATATCGGTTTCCGTGAAGGTGTACGGATTTCCATGGTGGGGATAGCTGCCATCTCGAAGTGAGTCTGCAATCTTCCTGCCACAATTCATGTTGGGGAGGGGCAGGCACTCGAACGGCTCGTCTTCTTCTCCCTCGGTGTCCATGTGCGTCTTCTCCGCCGTCTGCGTATCTGCAGAGGCAAGAAGGGACGGCTGTTTCGAACGGGGGCCGTCTTCTTGCTGTCGGCGGGTGTCCGCGTCGGCCAGGCAGACGGTCGTTTGCGTTTCCGCGTCTACCCCCATACTGGCGGGGGTCGGCGCCTCTTCAGGTGTCGTGCGAGATGCGAGGTACAGGGCTACCCTCAGTTGTGTCACCTCGCGACGCATCTCGTCGAGTTCCGCCGGCCGCGGCCCGCTTCCCCTGCTTGAATAGGAGGACGGGGTGTACACCTTGTCTTCTTGGGCCACCGCTTCATGTGGGGTGACCCCTTTCTGCCGCTTCCGTGACTTCCGCTGCAATTCACACACGCGGCGGCGGTGCCCCTTGGTTTGTCGCAGTTTCGTGTACCGTGCGGCTTCCCGCACTTCACTCACGCTACCGCGCCGTCGCAGGTCCCATCTGTGTGTCCCTTCTTCTGACACTTATAACATTGTAATTGTGCCAGGGGCTTCCGCTTCTTGTTGCCGCAACCGTTGCTCCCGACTGCCTTTAGCAGGAGCTCGACGGCGGCAGCAATCTTGCCTCTTCCTCCTTTCCTACGCCCGGACATTGCGATGTGCTAGTGGCTTAGGCGAGCGACGGTAACGAAGTGCGTACGTCCTCATTCCAGTATTTATGCCTACGTTGTGCTAGGCGTTCCCTCTGCGGTCCGCGCCGCGCCTGGCGCTCAGTCCGCGGTGCGCCGACCAATAGCAACGGATGTCGCGTTTTCTTGTAGCCGCGGCTGTTCCCAACGCTGTGCGCATACTTTGTGGGTATTATCCGTTGTCAATATAGCTGAATTAAGTTCTGAATGGCGTCCAAGCTGTGCTAGACGTTTTATCTTCCGATTGTCGTCATTTGAGTCCTTCTGTGAATTAGGACGTTCTTTTGACGTGGTGTGCCGTGTTAGGCGTCCCGTCCGAAGTTCTTGCCCCCCGGTAGTGGCTGCAATGTTATTTTCAGGCTGACTGTGTTCAAATTGTCGCTCGAGACTCTGAAGAACTTCCTCAGGTATTGTGTCTGTTGTCTGAGGTACCATTTCACGTACGTCCTTTGTTACATGTACTGGGCTGTTATCTCTAATTCCATCTTTATACTTGTGTCTCTTGTCGTCTGGATGCTGCGTACGTTTCGTCTTCAGAAGATCGAGTGCTGGGTTCCAAGCCGTGCTCAGCTGGAAACCGGTGTCCCGGTTAATGAGATTCTCTGCGGCCTTAATCTCAATAGATTCTTTGATGACGCTGCCGCAGTATCTCGGTGTTTGTGTTAAAATGTTGGTATCATTATACTTCATAGAATGACCGAGTTCTAAACAATGGTCGGCAATCGCTGACTTGGTAGCCTGTCTCGGTCTGGTGTGCCTTTGGTGCTATTTGCGCCTGATGTCAACGGTCCTGGTCGTCTGGCCGATGTATGCCATACCACATTCACACGGTACGTGGTAAACGCCCGGTTTCTGTAAACGCAGGTCATCCTGCACACTCCCTAGCAAAGCCTTAATCTTGGTGGGTGGAACATGCTTTTAATGTTATGTTTGATGAGAATTCTGCTGATTTTGGCAGATATCGGACCAACACACGGCAAATGTGCAACCTTTTGCGTTTCTTCTTGTAGCTCTTCAGGAACCGTTTGTGGGGAAACAGGGCGCAGTGCCTTTTGAACTTCTGTGTTCTACAAAAATGGATACTTTTCTCCAGATTTTCACGTTGCAGCCACGAGTGACATGTTACAGTTTGCAGAAGTGATATCTTCTGACATTCAGTAGTCTGAAATTATGTCTCGTATGATTACATCCACGGTAGTTAATCACATACGAAATAGTGGTAGAAAATATCCCAAAATTTTTGTTATATTCTAACGGCGTTATATTGGCACTGAAATTCCAAATTCGGAAATATAAAAAATACAGAATGATTGAGAAAACCGTGTTGGATATCAGAAAAAGTTAAAGTGAGGTGAAGAAGCTGGAAATAAACTTTAAAAAAATAAAAAACAAAAAACACTTCTTCAACTTTGATGACATCACAAGCAGTTTGTTTGCTTACGAAACTTGACATCTGATTATCTTAATGGATTAATTTGCATTACTTTCATGCTTGTTATTTTTAGTATTGACTGCCATAACTAAAATTGTACAGAATGTGTTTTCAAAGTTACTTTTTTTTTTCCAAGGAGCGGGATTCGAATGGATTAATGTAGGAAGTCTCACAAAACCACTCTCAAACTGGCTGGTATAACCGACTTTAACAGCTTAGGACTGAACCAAGGAAATCCTCGTTCCTTCAGTTCGTCATATTATTGTGCTTTCAGGCCAAATGAACCGTAAAATTCATAGCTCTGTGATTGCAGTTGGCTCTGTGTTGCACCACATAGAGTTTAAGATGGTCCCAGACCCTGGTGAGGACCTCTAGGAATAGGCGTAATTTTCCGCGAACGGCGAGACAACCAAAAAATCAAAGATGTATAATGAGTGCTGAAGTCAGAGTATATTTCCCGTTGGGCTCAGCAGTGTTAAACTTGCAGTTCAGTAGAATCGCTGATAATCACTGCTAGAAACTTGTGAGAATTCTGTAATGACTAAAAAGCCGGTATCCAGATTCCAGGAGGGGGCAACAGCCGCCTCTTGCCCCTCCCTCCCCCGGCCCCTCCCTTGCGAATGCCTAGGGTCACCTCTGTTGAAATGCTTTCCTGCCTTTAAAATGCTGTAAATAAATCTACGATGCTAGTGGGGAAGATGACGAGTAATATGAAGAGTAAGACGACAAGATGCAGACTGTATTAATTTGTATTAAAAAATTGGTTAACTTGGGCGTCACTACGTAAAACGCGAGGCACTTCCGAAATTCATTGTTCCTAATGCAAGTCAATATCTAGGTCGATCCCTTCTGGACGTCTAGACATCGCCATTACTAGTTCTGGGAATGGTCTTAAGCTAGTTGCCAGATCATGCTCGTATTGACTGATAGAGAGGAAGAGTTAAATATGTGCTACGATGCCATTCTTTCTACTGTCCGACAACTCGCATTAATCTTTATTTGTGCACTTGTGAATTAATCGTGCAACAGTGGCCCACTCGCACTTCAGCACGATCTGTTGTGCCCAAAACATAGCTTTGGCTACCTTGGTTCGCTGTTTGGAAAGCATGCATTTACGATGTTACCGGCGCTTTCCGTGCTTCTCATTGCTTCACATCTTCGACTGGCGTTTGTCTAGGTAGGAATACGATACGAGATTAAGTTTTGGCGAAGCTAATGTAGAAAGGAAAGAAACCCTGAAATGGATCGCTTTTGTCATTAGTTCGAGTGGTCTTTGTAGGTGTGTGAGTTCCCTGCGTCATGTACGTAAGCGGCAGATGCCTAAAGTGCTCCCCATTGGCAGTCTACACAAAGAGAGTCGATGAAATTGGTGTATTTGTGAGGTATATGTTTCGAATTAGAAATAAACCTGTTGTTCTCTTGTTAGTGATGGGTAAACGGCTTCTGATGTCAGAGGGAGTCAAGCACATACCAGCTTCAATAATCATGTCCACAAGTGTCTAAAAACTAAGCATACGTAAGAAGTAAAAGTTGATTCCTTAAACAGTGCAGCGCTATTATTTCATAACAAGCTAAAGCTTAACCACCAAACACTGCGCGACTGCTACGGTCGCAGGTTCGAATCCTGCCTCGGGCGTGGATGTATATGATGTCCGTAGGTTAGTTAGGTTTAAGTAGTTCTAAGTTCTAGGGGACTGATGACCTCCGATATTAAGTCCCATAGTGCTCAGAGCCATCTGAACCATTTTTTTTTTTTTTAACAACCAAACACATCTTACGCGACAATCTCCAGACCGTGTAAGCAGGATATTTCCAAAAACGAAGTTACTCATTTATTATTAAAAAGTTCACAAGCGTCGTGGCATGCTCTGTATGAGGTGCTTCAAGAACTCTGTTGGCAGTCGACGCTATTTCTAAGTAACCGGTGTACGGAGATCTGTAGGTGACTGGTCAGCGTGTCGAAATAAGCATCGTCTTCCGAATGCATCCAAGACGTTTTCTGGTGCTGTAACTCTTAACGTCAACACTATTGCCCCAACCTTCAACAAAGATATGGAGCTCCATGCGACCAGTAGACGATAAGCCTCCAACACCCACCTATTGGCGCAGTCACCACCACACTAGATTTTTATCAGAAATCACACCCTCTCCAGAAATTTTATGACAAGAAACTGCAACTCCTAAGTAGATAACGATTCTCAGAAAATAGGTCTTTAGAATCAATTGAATTTCGGCATTTTCATTTTTCTTTGAGCTGCTGGTGAAACCTTGAAGTAACTATGGCACATGTGACACTGCTGAAGCTCCAGTCTATGTCCCGACAGCTTCAAGGCGTCCGCGAATGGTTTTAAATGGCGTGTTTGTCCCAAAGAGAATATTCTCTATTCACAACAGTTGGCCATAGAAATTATTCATCTAACGGCCAACTTGAAACGTTCCTCCTCGTCCGTCGTCTTGGTGCTTCTGCAGATTCTGGTAAATGAAGTCCTGTCGCAGGCGCGTCCAGAGTCCACATATTCTTAGCAGAGTGCGGTGCGCGACGCAAATCGCGCGACTTTTTGCTCCGCAGACTTCTTCGCAGCCGTTTGTAGGCGGACTTGGACAATTCCTAGGCCCTGCTACACCTACGCTATAAAGCCAAATAAGGGTGGCAGCCTCGCTTAGATCCGCGAGAATTAAAACAGTCACGTACGATATACCGCTATTTAATGTCCTGAAGCCATCTGAATGCCTTCAAAAGCTTCCAAGCCCGACCACTGGTTTGGACAACAAACACCGCAAAGAGTGACTACACCGTCACCAACCAGTTTCTGCCATTTCTTCTGTAGACAACACAATGTATGTCAAAGACGGTAAACACACGAATACTCCATGCTTCCAATTTCTGTTCGACCAAAACCCGATTTATTCTTATTCTAATAACCCTAGCCAAGTTAGTTACACAATGCATCCAGCTAGCCTATTAGCTGGTATCTTACTTAAGTGTCCGTGTACGCTCTCTAACATCAACACCCACCTCGAGAACCAGCACAACATTAAGACATTTCCGACGCGGGCGAAAGGATACAAACTTCGAGCGCACACTTCGGAACTTCCACATCTAGAGAACAGTCTTACTCCTCTCTGACAACTCACTTCCGAAATACGCTTCCAGGTTGTCTCTGCCTCAGAGAGCTCAAGTCATCATCTGCTCTCTACCAGTGGTGCCACCAACCGACTCCTCGATTTCGCGAGCTGCCCAACAGCTCCACAAATTTATTTTCACATGCCAATATTTCGACCAATCAGCCTCCAGAGCAGAAAGATGTGATTGCGATTGGTCGTCTTCTGCCAACGCTCAGAGTACATCTGTCAAGTGCTGCTCCCTCCCGACACTTTCCGGAATTTGTTCCCAAAGCGTACCAGGAAACACCAGCCATTCTGTGAGAGAGAACCTCGTGTCGGCAGACCACCTAATCGGCTAAGAGAAACACCCATTAGCCGGAGTGAATGTCACAATCCCAAGGACACACGGAAACTGGCACTATCACTCACAGTAGCGTCTGGCGCTCTCCGATCGTCGCGGTCCAGAAATGATTCGTTAGAGGCTGTGTGTTATCTTTGAACCCTGTGGCTGTACGCTGGGGAGGACTTCTTTCCTATGGAAATAGCACAATTTCTGTTCATAAGAATACCTCGGGAATCTTTTAGAGTGATTGAGAACCCTTCATTCTTCAATTTTCCTCTTTTCTCTGTAACGCTTAACTTTAGGAGACTAGTGCAGTATAGTGTTATGATGTTCCAATTTGTCTACTGGTTGAGGACAGCGGATAGGCTCTTTTAATACCGAACCACACACAGTTTATTTTTCCTGCACCGCAATAATGGACGCTCCGGGATAACTTACCGTTCCTGCGAAATTCAGTATGAGGCGCCTGCATAATCGTTCTTTAAAGTCGGTTTGATCAGATGTGGACTGCAAAGGTAGTATAAGTAACCTGTGCCAGCAAGTATCAAGAAAATGTGTGAGATAATACGACTGAATTCTTGGTTTTTTCTTGTGTATATGGTTCAAATGGCTCTGAGCACTATGGGACTTAACTACTGAGGTCATCAGTCCCCTAGAACTTAGAACTACTTAACCTAACTAACCTAAGGACTTCACACACATCCATGCCCGAGGCAGGATTCGAACCTGCGACCGTAGCGGTCACGCGGTTCCAAACTGACGCTCTTAGAACCGCACGGCCACACCGGCCGGCCCTTGTGTATACATTATTCAACAAATTCCTTTTTTAAATTTAATAAATAATTAAATAAAGGCCTGCGCACAAAGAATGCCACTCATTCGATATAATTGAAGCGTTGGCGAACCTGGAATTTGTTTATGGTGTCAAAAAGAAAGTCTTATGCTCAAAGATCAAAACTATAACCGTATGTAAAATGTGGACCATTTGCCCCACAGTGTTTCTCCCCAAATTTCATTATCTGCATTTATTTTGTGCCCTAGACAGAAATCTTCGTTGTTATTGAAACCGGTGATGGGTCTTAAGACATACCATAATAAGACAGAAACAGTCACCATTTAGCATCGGAACAGATCGTTCACTTACACAGAAAAGGTTCATGTGTAATTGTAGTAAGTCGTCTCCTTGCAAGCAGAAACCTGCAACTTTTAGGTGAATCACGAATAGGAAATGATATGAAACGTTCCTTTAGCCCGTCCTCGGAAGTTTTCGGGGTATAGCGCGAAGTCGCGCTCGTTGTGGCGGCTTTAATCCTCGCCGTCTTGGCGATGTGCAGCGCGCGAGAGCTGTGGCTCGACGTACTGCTCTGTGGATTTAACAGGAAACGTTCGCAGATCCAGGATAATTATCTACGCGCCACACTACCCAGTCAGATTAAATAAGAGTCGCCAGCCTCGCTTTGGCCCGCGAGACAAGGTTAACACTTTGAACCCTGCCATTCAGAAGAACGCCAGGCCAGGAAAATGGCCATTTATGCCATTATTCACAGCATTACTGGCAGTTAGGCAACTGATAAACTTGCGACAGTAATACAAACTAAAAACAAAATCAGGCTTTAAGATTTATATTTCATGTTTACTTTAGTTCTCTGATAGATCACAGATTTTAAAATAATAACAAAGTATAATAATTATCCTTAAAAATTGCAAGGTGAGTTACTGAGTAATTTGTTCTCTTGGGCTTTCTTGCTCACTCAACAAACATGACGCATTTGTAGCAGAATTATAGCAAAGTGCGAAATCCAACGAGTTGTTGTTGTGGTCTTCAGTCCTGAGACTGGTTTGATGCAGCTCTCCATGCTACTCTATCCTGTGCAAGCTTCTTCATCTCCCAGTACTTACTGCAACCTACATCCTTCTGAATTTGCTTAGTGTATTCATCTCTTGGTCTCCCTCTACGATTCTTACCCTCTGCGCTGCCCTCCAATGCTAAATTTGTGATCCCTTGATGCCTCAGAACATGTCCTACCAACCGGTCCCTTCTTTTTGTCAAGTTGTGCCACAATCTCCTCTTCTCACCAATTCTATTCAATACCTCCTCATTAGTTATGTGATCTACTCATCTAATCTTCAGCATTCTTCTGTAGCACCACATTTCGAAAGCTTCTATTCTCTTCTTGTCCAAACTATTTAGTGTCCACGTTTCACTTCCATACATGGCTACACTCCATACAAATACTTTCAGAAACGACTTCCTGACATTTAAATGTATACTCGATGTTAACAAATTTTTCTTCTTCAGAAACGCTTTCCTTGCCATTGCCAGTCTACATTTTATATCCTCTCTACTTTGACTATCATCAGTTATTTTGCTCCCCAAATAGCAAAACTCATTTACTACTTTAAGTGTCTCATTTTCTGATCTAATTCCCTCAGCATCACCCGACTTAATTCGACTACATTCCATTATCCTCGTTTTGCTTTTGTTGATGTTCATCTTATATCCTCCTCTCAAGACTCTGTCCATTCCGCTCAACTGCTCCTCCAGGTCCTTTGCTGTCTCTGACAGAATTACAATGTCATCGGCGAACCCCAAAGTTTTTATTTCTTCTCCCTGGATTTTAATACCTACTCCAAATTTTTCTTTTGTTTCCTTTACTGCTTGCTCAATATACAGATTGAATAACATCTGGGAGATGCTACAACCCTGTCTCACTCCCTACACGCACGAAATTACTTCAACGCGATTTTTGATATTGGCTCAGTGATTCGCGACAGCAGCTGTTACGTTCACAGTGTCTTTCTAGAAATAATTCTCGAAATCGACAACAGAAGGCAGTGTCTATCAGAGGACAAGTAGCGAGACGTTCCTATATTGTTCTCATACGAAATGAGTCCAGTTTTCAAGCGATAGGTGGCTCTCACACCGAGAAAAACTGGCCCGAGCCGTACTCGGGTACGGTCTTTCGAACACAACATTGTGTCCCGAGTGATGCTGGGGCTTGGTCGCCAGAGTCTTAAATACCCAGATCTCCAAGACCAATAATTTAAAAAACCCTCTTGCTTCCTAAGTACTGTCAGGTAAAGGTTTCTTGAAATTACTGCAACCTGTCACCTTTTGTTTTGTTCTTGAATTTTTTATTCCATTACCAGTTTCAGACCGCCTACCGATTCGTCATCAGATATTACATATTTATTAATTGTCTACAGCAGTCTGATGTGGCACGTGTTACCTGTGGCTAAGTGTGTAAAGTGCAGCCGGCCGGTATGGCCGTGCGGTTCTAAGCGCTTGTTTGGAACCGCGTGACCGCTACGGTCGCAGGTTCGAATCCTGCCTCGGGCATGGATGTGTGTGATGTCCTTAGGTTAGTTAGGTTTAAGTAGTTCTAAGTTCTAGGGAACTGATGACCTCAGCAGTTAAGTCCCATAGTGCTCAGAGCCATTTGAACCATTATTTTGTAAAGTGCAGTACAGTTAACGTCACTTTAAAACATTGATTATGCTTTCCAGAATACTGTGTACACCAACATCGAACCAACGGATACTAATCACTTTAAGTAAAGCAACAGAATCTATCTCATAATGCGAATAATTCTTGCCACACTCTGTGCTTAAATGTTTCGTTTATACAACTTGCCACAGCTACGCGACTGCCGCACTGCTGCAGACCATTAATAAATATTTACCATCTGACGATAATCGCTTGGCTGTTTGAAACCGGTAATGGAATAACAAAAAAGTTGACGAAGAAAGCAAAAGGCGACTGGTTGCAGAAATTTCAAAAAACCTTTTTTGTGACAGTCGCAGTGTTCCTCATCCATAATGGATAAACGTTTTACATTCGGGTAAGATCCTACCACTGGATTGGAAAGTTTCACCGCTTCGGTACATCACCACGATTTGCCACCTCAATCCGACGAGGGCTGACAGTCGACTTCCTCGATTTCGATAGATCCCCATCGCTCCACGACATTGTTTCAGATATAGACCTTTCAGCCAATCAACAAACAGAAGCAAAAGGTACGCACTGTCATTGGCTATTTGCCTACTCCTGCTTACAGCGCTCCTGAAAGGTGCTGCCCTCTGACAGGAGATTTGGAACTCTTTCTGCTGCAGCCGTCATGTAGACTCCAGCTACCACATTTACCAGGACTAGGGAAACTAGGCGAACTGAAACCCCCTCGCCCCCTTCCCCCTGCGAGGGGAAAACGACCTAGGCGGCTACATAGTGAAACAGGGCTAACACACGTGGGTAGCCAGGAAGTGATGTTTTGCAACAGTAGTTGGAAACACGAGTAATTGTGATAGTGAATTGATAATAGGCAAAAATCCTGATAGATAAAAAGTTCAGGAAAAAAATGAAAAAAAGACCGTTACAGATCTGTGCCAGCGTAGCCTGTTTTGTACTAGAACTCTTTTCTTAAAAGCCTCTGATCGCTCGCAAAATTAAAACCATTGTGAAAATCCGGTGAAGCTTTGCGCAGATTTGTTGCAAAGTGTCTGTATTATGCTGGTGTGTCGCGTCACACGCCACTTTTCAACTCTAAGTGCACAGTGAGCACGTAAATTACCTAGAAAATGACGTTTTCCGCCAAGTGTGAAGTCCTGCTGAGAAATTTCGCCTGATTTCATGCAGCCCACATAAGATAACTCTCATCCGTTTCCTACTCCATGACAATTCTTGGCCGCGTACCGCAGGTCCAACGAAGGCGCTCCTGCAGCGTTTCCTATGGGAAGTGTTTGATTATCCACCGTAGAGTCCGGACCTGGCTTCCTCTGATTTTCATCTCTTCGCTCACATGAGCCGTTGGCTATGAGGACAACATTTTCACGGACAACGAGCTGCAGACCAGAATTTGCGAAAATCATAGACGGCGTGCTTCTGTGACGAGGGCATTGAGAAGTTGGTACCACACTGCGACAAATGTCTAAGTCTGACGGCGACTGTGTTGAGAAATAAGTGCACGGCGTAGCTAATCGTTGCAAATAAAAATATTTGATTTTCACGGTGGTTTCCGTTTCGCGACCGATTGGAAGTTGAAAAAAATTACCCTCTTAGAATTCCAAAAATCCTCAATAAAACCAGACTCGTTTCGTTGGTTGGTTGGTGGGTTTGTTTGGGGAAGGATACCAGACAGCGAGGTCATCGGTCTCATCGGATTAGGGAAGGATGGGTAAGGAAGGCGGCCGTGCCCTTTCAAAGGAACCATCCCGGCATCTGCCTGGAGCGATTTAGGGAAATCACGGAAAACCTAAATCAGGATGGCCGGACGCGGGATTGAACCGTCGTTCTCCCGAATGCGAGTCCAGAGACTCATTTCGTATTTTAAAGCATCTTCAGTGGTCAAATAATGCTTTAAAATAAAGTGAAACATCTTTGGTCTTACAACACTTTTATTACAGTTGCAAAAGACGGTATTGAGGTATATAACTCATATAGATCTACGTTCCTTAAAATTCCCTTAAATACAATAGGCAACTTCTGATACTGTTGTTTACATGTATCTCATTTCATATCATGTATTAGACTAGAAAATAGTGGCTTGTACAAACTGGACTGTAATAGTTTCCCAGCCAACCTTTTAGGTCAGATTGTGAAACCTTGCGAGATGCAGTTTAAAGAACACCGACACTAACACTAGATTATTTAGAAAGCGCCAACTACGTGTACCTCATTGGAATACAGATCTCTATATTGTGACGTATTACTTGTTAGCGGCAACACAAGAACAACTGTTATTCGGTTTTCATCATCAAAGTAGTGTAGACACCAAGCTTTTCACCATCTGCCATCTTAAGCATTAAGAATTTGCTGTGATTACTCCGGTTCAGGTTACAGTACCTCCACCAGTATGAGATGCTATGGCCAAACCGTTCGCATGACTGGAGCCGTATCGGAAAGTGCAGATTGCAAAAAGTTTAGACGAAGACGGGCTACAGGGCAGCAGACGACATTGCTAAACAACATCCTTATCAACCATAATCATGCATTACTAAGAAATACAGAGATTACTGTACAACCATGCGACATAGCATAGAAAAAAATGGCTCTGAGCACTATGGGACTTAACATCTGTGGTCATCAGTCCCCTAGAACTTAGAACTACTCAAACCTAACTAACCTAAGGACATCACACACATCCATGCCCGAGGCAGGATTCGAACCTGCGACCGTAGTAGTCGCGCGATTCCGGACTGAGCGTCTGAACCGCTAGACCACCGCGGTCGGCACATAGCATAGAAATCAGGAACATTGTCAGCGTACGTCAGATGAGGTGTAATGACCCAAAGTAGGCTTTTAGACATGTCGACGGCAGGCCGGAATCGAATCAAGAGCAATGGTGCAGCTCAGACTGGTAGTAGTGTCCTCGCAGGGGCAGTTTGTATGACATCAAATGGGACCCATGCTATGTCAGCTGTTCTCGATCAGGGGACTGTGCAGCTATACACCAGCGGATCTGAACTCCGGCGTGTTTGTCTGCGCTGGAGACGTGTGTTTCCAGCAGATTATTGCGCCATTTCATCGCGTCTAAATTTTCAAGTTGCTCATTGAAAAGTATAGGGACATGAAGGTGGAGTTCAGCCTCTCGTTTCTTATTGTTTGCGATGCTATCTACAAGGACGTATAGACAACGGATTCCGCTGTGCCCAAACCCAACGAGCCATAGGCGACCATTGAGCTATCGTGGATTAGTAACCCTTCTGGAGTCTATGTCACAAGAAGTCGCCCACTTATTTACCATCAGATCTAAACAGAGTGCCACGTTCTACAGTACCACAGAGGCGTGTCTAATCGTGAACTTGGTGAGCCGTGCACTGTATTTTAGCGATTATTTGATGACCACGTTCGGAACTATAATTAATAAAGATCTGTCAACAGTAGTTCCAAAAGAAAGGCAAATTTCGTCCAAATACGTCCAGCTTTTAGAATTTGCAGTAGAAATCGAAACCGAATATCATTTCATTTGTGTAGTTTTGAGGCTTACTAATTCTGTCGCATAGCGATCTCGCTACTGTATTGTTTTAGGAAGTCTTGGTCACATTTTACAAATATTTAAGAGGATACATATGAAATTAGACTATAGTATACTTTTTTCTACGAATTTCATTATGTTGTGTACATAGATATGAAGACCACATTTAAAGCCCGAACTCTTGCCCCCACGTCGCACTCGAACCATTGACCTCCGCGTAAAAGAAGGTTTGACGGTACCCCGAAACAGGGCGGCAACATCCAAAGAGCTTCGTTGGAGGAACTCCTGCAAGATCGCCCAGAAAAGCAGGAGTGTGTAAACGACGTATTACGGGAATAGATGACGAATATGCCACGTCGCCTACAAAAAAACATCGTCAAATAATTGAAATTCACGGTGCACATATTAACTAATCTGCCAGTTCAGATTTTTCAGCATTTTCGTGACGCTGTCTCGTGAGCCAAATAAGCCTGTGACCATTCGAGCCATCCTTCTTCTTATATGTTTAATACCCCAGCTGCTGTCCTGTTTGGTACGGGTCCCGCACATTTAGTCAAGTTATGCCATACATTTCTTTGCAGTTAGGTTTATTGCCTCCTCATTAGTTATTCGATCTATTATCTAACTTTCAACGTTCTTGGGTAGCACCACGTTGCAAAAGCTTCTATTATCTTCTTTCCTCCACTGTTTACAATCCATGTTTCACTGTCGTTTAATGGTACACCCCATGTAAATACATCCCGAAGAGACTTGTAACACTTAAATTTTCATACTTTTGTTCAGAAAGGACGCTTTTTGCTGTTGCCAGTTCGCATGTTATGCCCTCCTTACTTCGACGATCACCACTTATTTTGTTGTCCAAGTAACAAATCTCATCTACAACTTTTAGTGTCTAATTTGTTATCATATTTCTCTCAGAATCGCCGGATTTTATTGGATTACATTCCAATTACCCTTGTTTTATTTTGGTTGATGTTCACCTCATCACCTCTTTTTAAGACACTACCCAATCCATCAAACTGTCCTTCCAAGTACTGTGCCGTCTCTGTGAGTTACATCGTCATCAACAAAATTTTAATTTATTCTCACTGAACCACAAATGTCACTGCAAATTTTTCCTTTGTTTCCTTCACTGCTTGCTCAGTGGATTGATTGAATAACACCGAGGATGGGCTATAAACCCGTCGTTCTTTGTTCTCAACCACTGGTTCCCTTTCACGTTCTCTACTCTTATAGCAGCAGTCAGTATTTAGTACGAGAACTCCTTCACTCTCTATGTTTTATCCCTGCTACCTTGAGAATTTCAAATCCGTAGTTCAGTCAGCACTGCCAAAAGCTTTTTCTAAATCGACAAACGAACCAACCGGTAAATACACCTAAAAAAGAAAAAAAAGAGGAGGATAAGTCGCAACACGAAGGAATTATCCGAATGTGACGAAGTCGGTAGATGTAGACAAACAAATGATTACTGTTTCAGAAAAATTGAGAATTTATTCAAGACAAAGAGCTTCACAACTTGAGCAATTCAATAACGTGTTGGCTCGACTCTGGCCCTTACGCAGGCAGTTATTCGACGTGCCATTGATTGACAGAGTTGTTGGCTGTCCTCCTGAGAGATATCGTGCCAAATTCTCTCCAGCTGACGCGTTAGATCTTCAAAACCCCGGGCTGGTTGGAGGGCACTGCCCATAATGCTCCAAACGTTCTCAGTTGGAGAGAGATCCGGCGACCATGTTGGCCAATGTGTCCTACCGCTGTCTGGGGCGTCTCCAGATACGTCTTCGTCCTTCATCGGGGCTCAGTTTGAAGCGGGACTCATCCACTGACGATAATCCTACTCCAGTCAGTTAGATGCCAGGCCCCGCAGACCGCTTTGGTTGTCATCTGCAGCACTCTTACAGCACAGACGAAAGTCAACGATATTCTACGACCCGTTTGGTTGCCCTTCGTGACATGCTATCCTGGGCTTACATTTAATCAAGATAATGGCCTGCACACGTTGAGAATTTCTGCTGCGTGTTTTGGTGCTTGCCAAAGCCTACCTAGGCCAGCAGGGTCGGGAGATCTGTCCTCAACTGAGAATGTTTGGAGCATTTTGGGCCGAGCCCTCGAATCAGCTCGGGATTTTGACGCGTCAGTTCGATAGAATTTGGCACGGTATCCCTCAGGAGGACATCCAAAAACTCTGCCGGTCAATGCTAAGCCGAATAACCGCTTGCATAAGGGCCACAGGTGGACCAACGCATTATTGACTTGCTCAGTTTGTGAGGTTCTTTCTCGCGAATACATCAGTTTTTCTGGAATTGTAATCGTTTGTACATGTACGTCATATCTGCCGATTTCTGTCCCATTCGCATAATTCCTTCGTAGTGCGTCCTTTTTTTTTCCCCTCCAAAGGGTATGCTTTAAACGTAGAACTTGGTTTTCTTAAACCTGTCTTCTAACATAAGTCATACAGTCAGTATTTTCGTGCATTTTCCTACATTTCTCTGGAGCCGAAGCAGATCTTCTACGAAGGAAGGAAGGACAGAAAATTAGGGTTTATCGTGCCGTCGGCAACCAGGCCATTGTAGCAGATGCTCGGATTGTTTTTTTTTTAATTCTTTATTAAGATAACCATTATAATTAATACAAGTTAACCCACTTCCTTAGCTCATTAGTGGGTCCTAACAGTTATACATTTATATTAAATTGTGCAGCTAGTTTTTTAGTTTTATAGTGAGCTACAGTTACTAACAACAATGGGCATTTAATATCTACATCTACTGTTTATACCTAATTTCCATAGCTAATTGAATTTATATATATATATTCTGCAGCGTCACATGTGTGCCAGTAAGAATATAAACCTACTATAATATGCCTTGTTCTTCGAGCTAATCCCGAAGAACATGCCCCTGGCACTGGGCAGGCCTCGACGTTATAATTCGCTGCAGTACCTATCCTGATTTCCTATATCTAAGTCCTACAAACTAACTTATCCTACGTCAAGTCTGGTGTGTGTCATAATCGGTGGTTGATCCCTACTCCCCCTAGTCCTGCACATGGCGGATTCCAACTCGGATGAAGTCGGCCAGTCCACGCACAGGCGGCATGGGAATAGGGCTCTTGGTCGAAATCGGTGATTATTGTCCTTGTTATTTACTGTATCTCTCTTAGATATTCAATTAGAACTTTTCGAGATACCTCGTTTGCCAATGTGTTTAGGGTCTGAAAAGTTTCCTCTCGTCTGAGCAGTTGATACGTGTCATGGTTGGGAAGTCTGTCTCGTAGTGTGTTTTCGACATCATTGAAGAGGGGACATTCGTAAACAACATGCTCGGGTGTACCCTTCGGATCGCCACAGTCACACGCTGGTGTCGCCCTTTTCCCAAGTCGACATAAGTACGTCGGGTAGGGTCCATGGCCAGTGAGAAAGTGAATCAGACCTCGTGTAGGCTCGAAGTACTTCATTCCCATTCGTTCCCTCACATCAGGTAGAAACTGGAAGGTTCGTCGTCCAGCCTCTTCTATCACGCAAGTCTCCTGCCAGAGCTCCTCCCCTCTTTTCCTTATTTCTCTTTATCCCCCACCCTAATACCCATAATATCTACAATCTTCTCGTAATTACCCTTTTTGGCCCAATACCAGGCCGCCTGTTCCCTTATCTTTATGTCCAGAGGGCAAAGCCCCATTATGACTAATAGGGCCCCCCTGGAGATGTTCTGTAGGCACCCACAGCTCTTAGTATCATGCTTCTCTGGACCCTTCTCACTGCCATGGCGGGCACCACCCTCGTGAGCCTGTGCGCCCAGACTCCCGAGCCGTAGCCCACAACTGAGGTTAGGATACTGTTATGATAAAGTCTAATTAGGTGTGGAGGAAGGTGGAATCTTTTATGGCCTATTGAGATGAGGTTGTTTAGTATCTGAAGGGCTCTCTGGGTGACGGTATCAATGTGTTTTCCGAAACTCCACCTCTCGTCAATGATGACTCCTAGGTAGCGTGTCTCACGTCGTCTGAGAACTGGTGAACCGTCTATCCTGACAGTCGGATTTCTAATGAGATGTCCTTTTAGCAGGAGGTAAGTAGATTTGCTGGGCGATATCGTCATTTTAGTCGTGTGGCACCACTGTTGGAGTTTATCTAATGCAGTCTCTATTTTCGGTTCGATGTCTTCGCGGCTGCGGCCGCCAACCAACAGGAGGAGGTCATCCGCATAGGCTATCACCTCTAGCACCTCTTCACTCTGTTGTAAACTATCTAACAAAGGCTCCATATGGATGTCCCAGAAGAGGGGTCCTAAGACGGAACCTTGGGGACATCCTTTAGTAATTGTCTTTCCAACTCTTTCGCTAGAGGATGATAGCCAGACCTCCCGATCCTCGCAATAGCTCCTCAGGCAACCATATAGCGGTCCTGGACACTCTTTCTCCCGCAGGCAGGAGAAGAGCGAAGGCCACCACAGGTTGTCGAAGGTGCCACTGATGTCAACCATGATGCCAACCACGTATTTGTGCGGGGTCGAGCCATAGACCCCGGCCGCCAGGGCGATTGCATCAGATGCCGACCGCCCCGGCCTGAACCCGAACTGCCTGTCACTCATCCCGCACAACACTCGGTGTGCTGTCAATCTGTCAGCCAGCAATTTCTCCAATATTTTGCCAAATATATCCAGCAGGCAAATCGGCCTGTAAGATTTCACTTCTGCAGGATCCTTATCTGGTCCTTTCTTTATGATAACTACATGTGCCATTTTCCCGTTTCTTTGGGAATTTTCTCTGTCTGAGGCATTCATTGTACTGATGTGTTAGTACAGTGAATGCCTCAGACAGAGAAAATTCCCAAAGAAATGGAAAATGGCACATGTAGTTATCATCGGATTGTTTCAAGGATGGAGAAGGAAATTGCCCGTGCCCTTTGAAAGGAACCATCTCGGAAAATCACTAAAACCATAAATCTAGATATCTGGGCGCGGATTTGAACCGTTGTCCTTCCGAATGCGAGTCCAGTATGCTAACCGCTGCGCCACCTTGCCGGGTGACTTCTCCGAGATTGGCAATACTTGTTTTTCCATTCTTTTGTAAATAATTTGTGTTAATGTTTTGTAACCATGACTTACTTGTATTAATCTGATAGTTCTGGCCGGCCGGTGTGGCCGTGCGCTTCTAGGCGCTTTAGTTTGGAACCGCGTGACCGCTACGGTCGCAGGTTCGAATCCTGCCTCGGGCATGGATGTGTGTGATGTCCTTAGGTTAGTTAGGTTTAAGTAGTTCTAAGTTCTAGGGGACTGATGACCTCAGATGTTGAGTCCCATAGTGCTCAGAGCCATTTGATAGTTCTGTAATATTCACACCAGTCAGTACCTGAATTTTTCGGAATTTGAATTTATTACATTCATCGTGAAGTCTGAGGGTATTTCGCCTGTCCCGATATCTTGTATATCATGTGGAACAGTTTTGTCGTGTATAGCTCACCCAAGAATCTCAGTAATTCTGAGAATAAGCCGTCTGCTGCAAGAGCCTTATTTCGACTCAGGTGCTTCCGTGATCTATCAAATTCTTCTCGCAGGTTATCTCCAATCTCATCTACTTCCTCTACTTCTTTCCACAATATTGTCTGCAAGTTCATTTCCCTTGCATAGCCCGTCAATACATTCTTTTTATTTTCTGTTTCTCGTTTCCCTGAAAAGTCTCCTTTATTTCCCCGAGACGTGCATGTTACTCGGCTTTGCGTATGTCGTCTAGACATAGGTGCTTAGATATTTTGCGCTTACTGCCAAGTCCATTTTCAGGCATCTGTATTTCCTGTTGCTTGCTTCACTTTCATATTTTCCCCTTTCGTCTCTTGCGTTATTCACGGAGTTCTAATGAGTTTTGGGTTTTTGCTTAGTTGATCCTTTTCTGTCTTCAATTTTTCATCTCCTGAATCTTCCTATTCGTCTTCTGTTGTAGTTCTGTCCCCTGTTTCAGTCCAACGTTGCCTAATGCTCATTTTGAAACTCTCGACAACTTCTGGTTCTTTCAGTTTATACAAGTCTCATCTTCTTAATTTCATACTTTTCTGCAATTTCTTCAATTTACTCGGCTAATAAACGTTAAGTTCCGCTCACAGTCCACATCTGTCCCTGGCTTCGAAATTTTTATATTGCCAATACATATTCTTTCTGAAACATTCCGGCTTTTACAGGCGCTTCCACGTATACAACCTTTCTTCGTGGTTCTTAACCCGGATACCAACAATTACTAAATTATTCGCAGTGCAGTCCTCGTACCAGGCGACTCCCTCTGTCGTTCCTATACCCGAGTCCAAGTGCTACTACTTTTCGTTCTTTTCCATTTCGTACTACCGAATTCCAGTCATCCATCACAAATTTTCGTCTCCTTTAACGACCTGAATAATTTCTTTTAGGTCATCATACATTTTTTGAATCTCTTCATTATCTGCAAAGGTAGAGTGCATATGAGCTTGTACTAATGCTGCAGGTGTTCGCGTGATGCCTATCTTGCTATGATAATGCATTCACTCTGTTGTTCATAGTATCTTACTGCATTTCTTTTTACTTATTCAACATTACGGACGTTCTTTTATTACTCTTATCTGATTCTGTGTTTTACTCGCCTTCTTACTGACCTTACCAAAAGTCTTGTTCTTCCAGCGACCACATTCCTCAATTTCCTCTATATCTAACCTCAAGCTATCCATTTTAAATTCAGTAACCGACGGCTAAGGTATCTAACATTCCATGCTCCGACCCACAGAAGGCCAGTTTTGTTTTTCTCTGACGACGACAAGCTCCAGAATAGTCACGCCCGGAGATCCAAATAGGAGATTGTGCTGCTAACAGAATATTTTTGACACCATCAAAGTCATTTACCCATACAGTAAAGCTGCATGCTTCCAACCGTTCGCAGTCCAATATAGTTTTAAGAAATGTTTGCTAATGTTACAGTGTCAGATCAGTCAATCATCCAGATTCTTGCGCCTGCAATTGCCGAGAAGGGTACTGCCTCTCTTCAACTTAGTGTGGTCTTTCCACAGATAACCTCTATGCTTTGGTTCACCTTCAGTACTGTTAACTGTATCGAATATTAACGCGAGGCTCCCCATCTTGCCGTGTCCATGGTTCATCGGGGGTATTCTTTCAAGTAATAATTCGTAATAGACATCTGCATCATCAGCACTTGAACTTATTTATTTGTACCGGATGGCTGTACTTAAGGTGCATCTACTCACAGAAGTCCACTGTGAGCTGTAAGTATCGTATGACAGTGAAACTTGGTAGACATTACGATGCGTTGATGCGGAACCGATATACGCCGGAAAAAATATGTTACAATTTTGGGCATTATATGCAAATCTGAATGGAAGAGAGACGTATAGAAATGTTTCCATATGTAATGGACTAGGAACGGGACTTGGCCAGGAAGGTCAAACAATTGAGAAAGATATTTTATTGTACATCGCTGCTCATAAAGTTTGTGTTCAGTATGAGCACTGGAGACGTCGACGAGATGCTGCAACCTTTATACGAAGTGATCAACAGTTGGTTGCAGCAGTTCGGGTGGAATGTGAGCGATGTGTTCCTGTATACTGGCGTTCAAATCAGGTAGAGGGTGAACGTGTACTCGTTGTTTTAGATATCCCCAGAGCCAAAAGTCACATGGATTTAGATGAGGTAATATTGCAAGCTATGCAGCTGGAAAACCTCTGGAGATAACGTGTTCGTGGAAGGTTTCATTAAGCAGATCTTTCATTGTGCGAGCAACACGAGGTATTGCCTCTTCGCATATGAAAACAATGGTTGCCGCACAGTTGCGCTCTTTCAAAGAAGGAATCACGTGCTGTACAAGGTGGTCTCAAAAACGTGCAGACGTCACTGTACACCTGGCAGGCCCTCTCAAAGAAGAACGGACCGAGAGTAAAAGTGCGTGTGAATCGACACCACACAGTCGCATAAGGCGAGTGCAATGGCTCTTCGTGCACAACAGTACCCCAAATTCGGCAGTTCTATGTATTCATTGCATCCTGTAGTGTGAAATGTGCCTCGTCACTCCACAGAGTATTGACAGGCCACGTGTCATCAATCAGTAACCGAAGACAAATTCAGTAGGTTGCTGAGGATAATGAGATTTCAGTTGCTGCATCGGCCGCTCTTGTACAGGTGCCAGTATAAAATAGACCGCAAAGCGTACCGTGGTCTCGACCATGGGATGACACTGCACGAGCACTAGTACTACCCAGTGCACGTGCTGCGTGGTCAGTTACAGCAACAGCAGCCTCGTCAGTAACTTCCCCGGGATAGCACGCCTTCCTCTCCCAGGTGCCATACCAAGCTCAGCCGTGTTTTGGAATTTCATTATATTTAATAACTTCGGGCCTGTCCTCAGACGTCTCAGCCGACGATACTCTCTCAATGAAGCACTGCAATTGCTGCCGTTCACGTAAAATGGTTTCACTAACAGCGGCCATTCTCTCTTCTCGATAGCCATACTGTTCACTCACTTTATGGCTTGTCAAATGACACCATGGATGCCATACCGTAATGCAACCAGTGTATAGCACCAGATTTGGACCTCGTGAGCACTATTGGAACTAACGTGTTTTCCAGCGTAAATCGGTTTGGCATAAAGCATGGCATATCTAAGCCGTTTCACTGCCAAACGATAATTATAGCCCACACAGGACCTCTGGGAGTAGCTGCACTTTGATTATAACCACCTAGTACACCTGTTGCTCAATCTCTATTGAAGAGAATATCTGCGTCCTCCGTAACAAGAAATGCTGAATTCAGTTTCAGATGTTGCTTGGTACTTAATTTTTGTCGATAAATGCATTGCGGAAGCGGCGTCCTGCAACGCTTACAGGGACGAAATAAAGAGGCGACAGTAAGAAATCTCGGTAGGTGGTGCACGGTAGCCGCACGAGATCGTACGCTGCGCGACGCCTCTGCCAGCCGTCACAGTTAATTAGGCGACACGGCAAGGCGCGGCGCGCGCTCGCTTTGAGAAGAGCGCGCACGCCCCTCGGGAAGCGCGTGTGCGGGTGCGAACGGACGGGCCGCGCCTGCGGCGGTGGCGGCGGCGGAATCGCAGGTAGAAGAGCGGCGGCGGCGGCGAGGCACGCGGGCGTGCGCCCTATAAGGAAGGCAGCCGCCAGGAATCCGGCAGCCCTAGCCGCCGCGGCCGGCTTGGCAACGCGGGCCAGCCTGGAATGTCGCTCCCGTCCCGCTCCCGCCGCCGCCGCCGCGCGCTCCGCTCCCGGCTCGCCGCTGTTTGTTTGCCTCCTCCCGGGTCCCGGCAGCGAGCCGTGCCCCAGCCTCCACGCGCGGCCGTCCTCAAGGACACTGCTCGCGCTCTGCCCGCACCCGCTTTAAAAGAGATGGGACCCCTCCACGCCCTCACCAACTGGTTACCAAACCAAAAGTTCTACTGTCACTTCCGTGAACATGTTAGTTACCTAGTAAGTGGATCACAGGATGCTGGGCTGTGATGTTGTCCGTGTGCCTGGGTAAGGCTACGCATTAACACGGTCCATCAGGTGATAGATAGCGGACGAAACGCGAGTGAGGGTAGCGATTTGAAGAGCAGAGGGGAAAAAAAGTACCATGGCTCGTGCCGTGGGAAAAAAACCTCTGCGACAGTGGGATGGGTAGTAAGAGCAGTAGTGGCTTACTTGCTGCGATAGCTCATGCAAGGTTGGATTTGTTAGTATAGGTATCATGCATCATTACCGTGACAAGCGATGGCGATGTGTCCCAGTTGCTGCAGCTGCTACATTCCTGGAAGAATCAAGATCGTATACAGTAGTGGGAGATCGGCCATAGATCATGTGTGGAGCTTGTTTGCATGCAGTGTACGGTACGGCTTCCCTGTATGGTGCCAGTTATTCGGCAGTGTATTTCAGCTGGATATCCAGTAATGGCGTCTGATTAACAGGGGCTCGCTTGTGCCGTTATGTTTCCGAATGCTTGGCCATAGATGTTATGTCCTTACAAGTATGTCTTTTGGTCTTTTATGTTTCCATCTATGGTTGTGGTCGTAGTTCCCCAGATTCAGAATAAACGGGTTCTGCGAATGTCTGGAGTTTCTGTATAGTCTTGTGGTGAGTTTGTGGATTGCCTCCGTGAGAGTCTCAAGTCGGTATTCCCGGTGAAGGTCCGCGATGCGTGTGTATCGTGGAGCATTGCTTATGATTTTGAGTACTTTGTTTTCTATGAGCTGCAGACGACGCAGGCGTGTAGGCGCAGCGTATCCCCAGACTGGAGCTGCGTACGTCATCAGGGGTCGGATAAGAGTCATGTACATGGATCTCGACACCCTTCTGTTCAGTGTGCTACGCCTGTTGAGCATAGGATAGAGCTGTTTGAGCCTCACGCTAGCTCGGTTGGTCATGTGTTGTATATGGTCCCCCCAGAGTAATTTCCGGTCCAGCCAGACACCGAGGTATTTGACTTTCTCGCGGAAACGTATTGGACGTGCATGTAGAGTTATTGGTCTGCAGTTGCGGTGTTTGCACAGTTGCTTCGGTCTTCTAGTGAACAGAACGGCTTCGCACTTGTCGACGTTTACTCTAACACGCCATTTCTCCAACCAAGGCTCGGCCACTCTGAGTGCAGTCTCTAGGCGTGACGTAATGTTTGATGGTTTCCAATCTTGTGCAAGGATGGCTGTGTCATCCGCATAGATTGCCATCATTGTGTTGTGTGTGGTTGGGAGATCGTTTATGTAGAGGTTAAACAGTAGGGGCTCTGGGATGCTTCCCTGGGGTACTCCCGCGTGCCGCGTGTTGATTGTTTTCCCTGCACGTCAGTGTTGAAACTCCTGTCTGTGAGGTATGAGTGTATTAGACGCAGCAGCCCGTCGGGGAATCCCGCGTCGCTGAGTTTGCGGATGAGGCCGTTGTGCCATAGACGGTCGAAAGCCTTTTCGATGTCCAGGAACACCGCCCCTGTAGCTTTGTTTATGGTGAAGCCATATGTTATATGTTCAACGACCCGTAGGAGTTGTGTTGTGGAGTGGTGATTCCTGAAACCGAATTGCTCCGGTCTCAGGATGTCATTTGTTATGCAGTGCCTAGTGATGCGTTTGAGAATCACCTTCTCAACAATCTTACTGAGCGAGCTCAGAAGGCTGATGGGTCGGTAATTTTGTGGGAGGCTGTGGTCTTTCTCCGGCTTCCTGAACATCAGGACCTTGGCTGTCTTCCAAAAGGCGGGGAAGTGTTGGTGTTTTAGTATGGCATTCGTTATGTGTGTTAGGTACTCAGTTGCTTTGTCCGTGAACTCCTGGAGGACACGGTTTTGAATGCCATCATGACCAGGGGCTTTCCTAGCAGCGGAATGCATTATAGCCCAGGAGACTTCGGCTGTGCTAGCATGTCGAATGTCGTCCCGCGATAGTTGGGCTAGAATGCGTGTAACCTCCTGGTCAGTAGCAAGTGTGAACACTGGATCTGATGGTACCAGGTTCGGTGTGAATGACGCTGCGAGTGTTCGGGCCATTAGTTCTGCTTTCTCTTCCGCTGAGTATGCAGGTCCGCCAGGCCCTTGAAGCGTTGGGGTGTGTATTTTCTCCATGGTGAAGTGTCGGGCTAGTTGCCACACGCCAGGTCGTGCGGTGTCCAGGCCTTCGAGTTTTTGGTTCCATTGTTGTGTTCTATGTGTTTGTATTTTATCGTGTATGATGCCCTGTAGCCTGTTAATGTACCGTTTGAAGTACGGGCGCCTGGTGCGCTGCCATTGTCTCCTGAGGCGATTCCTCATTGAGATTAGGCCCAGGATTTCCTGGGACAGGGCCGCACTGCGTTGTTGTGAGGTATGATCAGGTATGGTGCCTGCCATTGCGTCCTGGACGGCGTTAGTGAGGGTTTCTACTGCCTCGTCAATTTGTGCTGTTTCATTAATTTCGTGTATAGGTGGGATGTGTCTATCGAGCGTTTGCTTGAACAATGTCCTATTCGCACGCCCGTAGTCCAACATCTTGCGTTGTTCCATGTGCTGCAGTGTTTCCTCAATGTATAGTATTACAGGTTGGTGGTTTGAGGCCTGTGTCCCTTCTGATACGGAATGTGCGTCGGTTCAGTCAGCGCTGGTATAATGTAGTTTCTGCCTAGTGAATGTTCGTACAGTTTTTTGCCGTTGGGATTTCGTATGCGTGAATTGCATTCTGGGTGTTTTGCGTTCAGATCTCCAGCGACTATTACTCGCGGTGAAATGTTGAGTAATGTGCTGATATCACGTGTTGAAATGCCTACAGGGCTGTTGTATACCGATATCAGTGTGGTGTAGGCTCCGTCGAACTTGACTCTGACGGCCGTAACCTCGATTTTTTCCAGTTCAGGGAGCTCTATGTTTGTGTGCTGAATGTCTTTGTGTATGACGATTGCAGTTCCACCTGCCACGGCGTCGCCCGGTCGGTCGGTACGATAGACACAGTAGTCAGGAAAGTTCAATTGTTTGTGCGGTTTAAGCTTAGTCTCGCTCAGTAGCGCGACAAGGATTCCCTTGCGCTCCATGAACGCGGCAAATTCTGCCCTTTTGTTGTGGATCGAGTCTGCATTCCAGAACAGGATCTGTGATAGTGTGTGCGGGTCTGCGTTATGGGCCGGGTGTGGTATATTATTCATGTAGGAGTGTGAAAGAGTGTTGTGATGGCAGTGTGTATGACAGCCCAGTATTACCGGGTTCGGCGCTCGTGAGCTGGGTGATGAGTGTAGTGACGGCCGTCAGCACCTTGGTAAGGATTTGGACGGTCGTGTATCGAGGGAATAGTGTTTCCAGTATTCCCCCAGGTGATGTGTTGGTGTTGGGTGTGGCAGCCTGAGGTGCTGTTGTGGAGTTAGCGGCCGCTTGTGCGGGTATTGGTGTGTTGGTAGGAGCGGCATTTGTGTTTTGTGACAGAGGTTGTGGCGCCTGTGTTACTTCTGTGGTGAGGGGGATGGTAGTGTGAGTTACAGTCTCGGTGTCGTGTTGACTGTTTTCCTTCCTGTGTGTTGCTGTTCTGTTGTTGCTGCGTGGCCTGTTGTGGTGATTCCGTGTTCCCCGCCCTGTGTTTACGCGTACGTCTATTCCTCCTCTGGGCTTGGGGTTCGGGGGGTTCTTGTGTGGATGTGTTTTCCTGTGTATGGTGCGTTTCTTGGCAGCACGTGATTTCCGGGAGTGGGGTCGTGTTGTTTGGGGGCATAGATGTTGGTACCGATGCTTGTTGGGTTTCAAGTGTTGTCTGTGGCTGTTGTGTGGCTGTTGCAGCGGTTGTTTCGCGTGTGTGTGAAGGGCGCTGAGGTTCCGCGGCCTGTGCCGTTCCGCCAGGGCGTGCAACCGTGGCAAACGTTACGCCGTTCCTTACTGGGTTCGGCGCTGTTTACGCTTCAGCGCCTGTTTGTATGAGCTGCACTGTTTGAAGTTTGCCGCATGGGGCCCACCGCAGTTGGCACAGCGTCGCTGGTTTGGCTGTGTTTGTGTGCAAGTGTTGGATCTGTGATTGCCAGCGCATTCGCGGCAGCGAGTTACCAGGCCGCAGCGGAGGGCCGAGTGGCCGAACCGCTGGCAGTTGTTGCATTGTTGGGGGACGTTGGGTGGTTCGTAGTGTTCTACACGTACGTCCATCCGCAGAAAGCTCTTTATCTGCAGGATGGCGCGGGAATCAGCCGTGTCGGCTAACTCAACCATGTAGTGTGGTAACGGTGCGTGTGTACGGAACCCTGTCATCCGGGAGGCACTTTTACAGTCGAATCCCAGATAACAAAGGGCCGCCTGTACTGTCTCGTTGGGGGTAGTGGGATCCACTCCCTTGATCACGTACTGCTGGGTTCTCTCGTCCAGCGTTCTGTACGTGTAATGTTCGATCTTCCGATCTTTGAGGAAGGTCAGAAGAACTTTATATACGTTGTCTGTGGCAACGTACAGTGAGGCCCTATCCCCCGAGTACGTTGCATGTAATGTGCTGTTTATGTGCCTTTCCGCGAATGCAGTGTTAAGGGCACTAAGGTTCCCATAGTTTTGTATAACGACTGGGGGGAAACCAGTCTTGTGTTGTGTGGGCACCTGGCTTTGTGTGCTTTGTTGTTGTTCGCCACAGCTGTGTTTACGTTTTGTTTTGTGTTAATGTTGCTAGCCTGAGATGCGCCCGCGCCCGGCTGCATGCGGGCCGTCCCCGCCTCGGGGCGGCAAAAGTGCAAGGCTCTGTCATCTGACACACACCTACAGTCTCGACACCAACTCCAGCGACGAAATTTTCTACGTCGTTCCAGAATATTTTCTGATTATTTTGTCGTAAGCGACCCGTCGTCTTCCGTCGCTTCTTACAGCATAACAGATACATCTGCATACTTACTCTAGAAAGCAAAGAGGAAATACACTGAGGTGAGAAAAGTCATGGGATACCTCCGATATCATGTCGGATCACCTTTTGCCCGGCGTAGTGCAGCAACTCGACGTGGCAAGGACTCATCAGGTCGTTGGAAGTCCCTTGCAGAAATGTTGAGCCATACTGCTACTGTAGCCTTCCGTAATTACATAAGTGTTGCACGTGCATGATTTTCTGCACGAGCTGACCCCTCGATTGTCCCGTAAGAGCTCGATGGTAGCAACTGGCGAATTCGGTGGCCAAATTCAAATGGTTCAAATGGCCCTGAGCACTATGGGACTTAACATCTGAGGTCATCAGTCCCCTAGAACTTAGAACTACTTAAACCTAACTAACCCAAGGATATCACACACATCCATGCCCGAGGCAGGATTCGAACCTGCAACCGTAGCGGTCGCGCGGCTCCGGACTGAAGCTCCTAGGACCGCTCGGCCTCACCGGCCGGCCGCTGGGCAAATTAGTCACTCAAATTGTCGAGAATGTTCTTCAAACTATTCGCGTACATTTATGGCCCCGTGACATTAGGCATTGTTGTTTGGGAACATGAAGTTCATGAATAGCTGCAAATGGTCTCCGAGTAGCCGATCATAGCCAGTTCCAGGCAACGATCGGCTCAGTTGGATCACAGGATCCAGTCCGCCCCATTGAAACACAGCACACACCATTATGGAGCCACCAACAGTTTGCACAGTGTCTTGTTGACAACTTGAGTTCAAAATGGTTCAAATGGCTCTGAGCACTATGGGACTCAACTTCTGAGGTCATCAGTCCCCTAGAACTTAGAACTACTTAAACCTAACTAACCTAAGGACATCACACACATCCATGCCCGAGGCAGGATTCGAACCTGCGACCGTAGCGGTCTCGCGGTTCCAGACTGTAGCGCCTAGAACCACTCCGGCCGGCGACGACTTTGGTCCATGACTTTCTGGGGTCTACTCAACACTCGAACCCTACCATCAGCTCGTACCAGTTGAAATTTGGGAGTCATCTGACCAGGCCACGGTTTTTCAGTCGTCTAGCGTCCATCCGATATGGTCACGATCCCCGGAGAGGCGCTGCAGGCGATGTCGTGTTGTTAGCGAAGGCACTCGCGTCGTTCGTCAGCTTCCGTGACCCATTAACGTCAAATTTCACAGCACTGTTCTAACGGATACATTTGTCGTACGTTCTACATTGATTTCCTAGGTTATTTCTTGCTTGTTTGTTAGTGCTAACAACTTGGCGCAAACGTCGCTGCTCTCGGTCGTTAAGTGGAGGTCGTCTGCTACTCCGTTGTCGGTGGTGAGAGGTAATGCCTGAAATTTGGTGTTCTCTGTACACTCTTGACAGCCGGCCGGGGTGACGGAGCGGCTCTAGGCGCTACAGTCTGGAACCGCGCGACCGCTACGGTCGCAGGTTCGAATCCTGCCTCGGACATGGATGTGTGTGATGTCCTTATGTTAGTTAGGTTTTAGTAGTTATAAGTTCTAGGGGACTGACGACCTCAGAAGTCCCATAGTGCTCAGAGCCATTTGAACCATACACTCTTGACATTGTGGATCTCGGAATATAGACTTCCCTAACTATTTCCGAAACAGAATGTCGCATGCGTCTAACTCCAACTACCACCCGCATTCAGAGTCTGTTAATTCTCGTCCTGCGGCCGTAATCACCTGAGTACAAAGGACAGCTCCGCCAATCCAACGGCCTTTCATACCTTGTGTAAGCGGTTTTACCGCCATCTGTGTATGTGCATATCGCTATCCCATGCTTTCTCTCACTTTAGTGTATTGAATTTACGGACTACTACTTACTAGGTCCCTGCATAGAAAACCTGTGATCGATTCGGAAAGGATACGAAGAGCTGACGTCATTAGTTAACTGAATGTAGAATTTTATAGGCTGTCTATTTCGCCCCACGATCACCTACGGTTGTGGAGCATAGATTTTGCAAAAAATTGACGAAGGAAAAGGCAGCAAATTAGACCAAAAATATGTTTGAAGGCTTGTTATTCACTAAGTGAGATTCGATCGCGTACGGGAAGTTTCTTCCGGAAATAGCATTTCATTATACTAGGGCTGTGCCGAAGATTTACAGCAAATCTTCTACCGGAAGTCTGACGACAATGGGACTAATTCAGTTTGAAAGAGCGTTGTTTTTTGACTTTGCATCGTGCCCGTGACCATTCCCCCACCACTAGATTTCCAACCTTGCTGCGAACGGTGAATGAAGACGCTTCATCAAACACAGTACATGATAGATACGTGATTTCATGCAGTGACATATTATGACTACAAAAAGAAGTTCAATGCAGAGAAATGCCACTCTTCTCTGCCATTCTTCCAGTTTTCGTGAGTTTGCTCCCTTCTAGGACCACCACTGGAAATTGGTTTCGTGAAATTTCAAGGGGTCAAGAGTTTCATGAAGATGATCTTCGTCCCAGTCGCCCAGCAACGGCAGTTATCCAAAAAATCATTGATCCTCTGTAGAAGATTATGGAAGATGATCTTCTTCTCACGTTTTCTGGAACTGAAGAGATCGTAAATGTTGGGTCGACTGTAGCGTAGACCAACATTTTTCCCTGTTGGGGGCCGCATGACAGAAGTTCCAAACCACACAAGAGGCGACTGGTTTCATTTTATGTTCGAGAAACTCAACAAAAGGCGTCAAAGGACACAGATAAAATAGTCGCAGGTGACGAAACATTGGTACCATTATGACACCAAAATGAAGAGGTAGTCTTTAGTGTGGTGCTTCCCAGGTGACGAAGTACACACGAAATTTCGGAGAAGTAGGAGTTCTGGGAAGAAGATGATCACTTTCTTCACCAAGATGGGTCATCTCACGTCTGTGATTTCGGCCACACGTAGCATACTCATGTGACTGAATGTCTGTCGAAAGCTATCATCACATGAAGGTCAAAGCACACATTGTCGATGAATGGGCGCCTTCTTCTGCATCATGACGATGCCTCAGCATACGCAGCTGGCAGAGCAATGAGGTTCTTGGAGAAGGTAAAAAGTGCCAGTATTACCACACTCACCTTATTCACTTGACCTGGCCCCGTGTGACTTCTTTTTATTCCCTGGACAGCATTTTTTATCCGATAAAGAGTCTGTCGCAGCATACGACAGTACCCTAAGAGAGTTTCCTAAAGGAGATTGGATTGAGACATTTTTGAAGTAGTTTCAAAGGACGGAAAGATGTTTTAGTGCTAACAAAGAATATTTTGGAAAGTTGTTACAGTTATATTGTAAATAATTTTATTCTGAATTTCTGGTAAAAACTTTTCGCCTAATGCTCCTATGAATGTTTAGTGAACAAACTTAGAATCAGTTGCTAGCCGTTGATGACGTTAAATATACAGTATCAAAAGACGTGTTGGCATGACTGTTCCTACGCTGATCAGATTGTGTGTGATCAATTTGACTGGTGATAACTTGTAGTTACAGAATGTCGCTCTTAGTGGGGGACGGACAGTCATATCAACGAACCACATGATATACCGTTACAGGAAAGTTAACTGTGTTGTCAACATCGACAATTATGAGACAAAGAAAAAAAATTTTCTTCATAAGCATGGAATGGAGTCCGTACTTAATGCATTTGTAGTAGTATGCGAGTTCCGTCAGTGCTGTTTAGTTACAAAGGTAATTGGGATAACAAATCAAAAGAAGCAATTGGTGAAGACCGATGTTCCTTGAGTCTAAACTGACAGCATACCAACCGTATGAAACATTAAATCTGAAAGACTTTCTCACAGAATTCGGCTCCACCCTGTTGTTTCACAAACTTCACGACAGCGCGCATGTAGTTTCCGACATAATCTCTTGTAAATGTCACCATATAATGTTTATAAAACTGAGACTTCAGTGACAGGAAATAGACAAGTAAACATTTAAAGGGAAAGATTTTGCGTGGTTGATACCCGTAGTAGAATTTTGCGAAGTTTGCAGCACGTTTACATTCATCCGCGTTAAAAATTTCTTACTGATCAAATAGCGCATGGAGCACGCGGGAAGATTGGTTACTTAAATGCCTCTCTGTGCGCTGTAATTATTCTTACTTAGGCTTTGCAATCCCTACAAGAGCGGTACATATGGGATCTGAAGAACATTTTAAAATTATGACCGATGACTATTCCTTCAGCCCTTCTTCTTGTATATTCAAGGTTTGATACTCCAATTACATTCATCTGTGTGAAATACCTTCACAAGACTGAAAAAGCAAGTAATGTGCAATCGCCAAAAAGGAGAAAACACAGAAAAATGAAACAACCCAGAGATGCAAACGTACTGTGATGTGGCTGCCATCGTTGCGGCAGCAAGTTCAAATGGCTCTGAGGTCATCAGTCCCCTAGAACTTAGAACTACTTAAACCTAACTAACCTAAGGACATCACACACATCCATGCCCGTGGCAGGATTCGAACCTGCGACCGTAGCGGTCACGCGGTTCCAAACTGAAGCGCCTAGAACCGCACGGCCACACCGGCCGGCCACCTAGAACCGCTCGGTCACACCAGCCGGCTTACGGCAGCAGTTTAGCGTATTGTCGTTGTGCCGCTCTTCCGTTACATTTACTGAACCCAAAAACAAGTTGTTGTTGTTGTTCTCGTCGTCGTCGTCTTCAGTTCGAAGACTGGTTGGATGCAGCCCTCCATGCCAGTATATCCCGTCTGAGGCTCTGCACCTGTACTTAACTTCTGCAACCAACATCAATTTCTAACTGTGTTTAAGCATTGATCTCCATCCACGATTTTTACCCTTCGTATTTCCCTCCATTAATAAACCGATGATTCCTTGACGCCTCATAATGAATCGTCTCAACCGAACAGCTCTTTAGTGAGGTTGTGTTATAAATTTCTTTTGTCCCTAATTTTATTCGTTACCCCTCCTTAGTTACTCAATCATCCGATCTTCAGCATTCTTCTGTAGCGCCACATTACAAAAGCTTCTACTTTGTTGTTGCCTGAACTGCTTGTGGTTCACGTTTAACTTCGCTACAGAACGACACTCCAGGCAAATGACTTCAGAGAAGAGTTCCTAAGACTTAAATTCGTATGAAATGTTAACGAATTTCTCTTCTTCAGAAACGCAGTTTTTGCCGTTGCTAGTCTGCATTTTATATCCCCTCTACCTCGGTCATCATCAGTTATTTTACTGCCCAAATAGCAAACCTCCTCTAATGCTTTTAGTGTCTCGTTTCCTAAACTAATTCCCTCAACATCGTCTGATTTAGTTCAACCATACTCCGGTATCGTTGTTTTACTTTTCATGATGTTCATCGTATAACATCTTATCAAGACCATATCCATTCCGTTCAACTTTTCTTCCAACACCTCTGCCGTCTCGTACAGAATTACAAAGCTGTTGGCAAACATAATTTTTTTTATTTATTCTCCCCGATATTTAATTCCTTTTCCAAATTTCTCCTTGATTTCCTTTACTGCCTGCTCAATGTACACATCGAATATCCGGGATGGGATGCAACCCAGTCTCACTGGCATCGTAACCACTGCTTCTCTTCCATGTCCTTCCACCCCTGTAACTGCGGTCTGGTTTCAGTAGAAGTTTTAAGAAACTTTTCGCTCCCTTTAGTTTGTCCTTGCTATCTTCAAAATGTGAAAGAGTGTAGTCCAGTCAACACTGTTAAAAGCCTTCTCTGTCTACAAATGCCTTTCCTTGACTTATCACCTAATATAAGTTGTAAAGCCAGTATTGCCTTGCGTGTGTTTCCCTACATTTCTCCGGAACCCAAGCTGATCTTTTTTCACTTCAGTCTTCCAGTGCTCTGTCAAATGCTTTCGGCAGTATAATTTCTTTCGTCTCACCATCTTCCACTTCCTGTTTTCTTTCTATAATACTTTCATATATTTTTCTCTTATGTAAACTCAGCACAAATTCCACCCACGTTTCGCTTTCCCTTCTTTGCTCAACACTGGCCTATTGTAATAGCTCTTGATAGTCATGCAACTGCTTCTGTTTTCTCCAAAGGTCTCTTTAAGTTTCCTGTACGCGACATCTATTTCCCCCTAATTATACATGCTTCTACAGCATTGCATTTATCGTCTAGCCTTTCTTGCTTAACTATTTTGCACATTCTGGCAGTTTCATTTTTTTAGTTGCCTTTATTCCAATTCGCCTTCTTCATTTGCTGCATTTTAATATTTTCTCCTTTCATCAGTGAAATGCAATGTCTTGTGTTTTTCAGGTATTTCTACTAGGGCTTGTTTCATTACCTATGTAGTCCTCTGCTGGCTTCCCTAGTTGATCTCCTATAGATTAGCTCATCTTCTAAAGCTACCCCTGTTTCAATCCAGCGTTGCGAAATGCTCCCTTTTGTATTTAGCAACCTTCAATTCTTCTAATTTATACAGGTATGATTTCGTGAATTTCCTATTGTTTTGGAATTTCTTAAGTTTTAATCTGCAGTTGATAATCAATAAACCATGGTAATGGTCCTCATCTGCCCCGGAAAATGTCTCACAGCTTAAAATCTGGTTTCGAAACCTCTATCTTACTATTAACAATCAGCCTGAAACCTTCCACTGTATCGAGGTCTTTTCCACATATGTAGTCTTCATTCATGATTCTTAAACCAAATGTTAGCGATGATTAAATTATGCTCTGTGCAGAATTCTGCCAGGCGGCTGCTTCTTTCGTTCCTTTCCCCCCACTCCATGTTTTCGTATTATTTTTCGTCCTAACAGCAAACGTTATTAACATGCTACATCTTTATTCTTTGGGTCTACATATTTATTTCTTAACCCCCGCAACTATATCTTGTTGTACGTCGCTTACCAGTTATGTTTAAATACTTCCGAGGGTGGTTATAAAGTGAATTCTGCCTGGGTTAGGATTTATATGAACCATGTTCAGTTTTGTTTTAATGTTGAGTGCACGCTGGTGACTTCGGTAGATACGAGTACGCCTGCGTTTTTCGAGGCCCGCTTTTCTTAGCATGCTCGGAAATGTTTTCCGTGAGTTGGTCTCAACCAATTAGGGTATTTGGGTTATGCGCAGAGCTGCATGAGTGTAACTTGATGTTGAAGAAATTGCAACCCTAACCGAGGACTGAAGCCGATTAGCGCTTTGGCTAGAGAAGAAGCACGGAGCTTTTGTAAACTATTGAACTACAAGACAAATGTACTGTTAGGTATGTTTTAACTCGATACATTATGATATTTTAAATGAACAGTGGAACTGCATAGCAGTTTTCACGGATGAAATACTTTTGGTTGCTCTGTGACTTTTTATGAGTGTCACCGAGATTCATTAAAAAAAAAAGTAAAGCATGTATTCGATATTGGGGAGGGGGTGGGAGCACATAGATGGGACGTATTCATTCACTAAAATTTCTCACCTGTCCCAGCTCTCTTCGGATCCTACGTCGCATTAACATAGCAGTGTTAAAAGGCGGAGGAAGTAGCTATCACCCTGCTGTCTACCAGGACACACGGTAATTGAGAGAACAAAATGCGCCGTCTCTTGATGCATAACTTCCTGTTCGGGCGAGATTATCCGTCAATGTGTAGTCCTTGTGCCTTACAGAAGGCGCATCCTGAATTATTAGATACGAAATTTTGATCTCGACTGAAAGCCACTGTATCTTCCATTGCATGTGTATCTCGCCTGTGTCCTCTCTTAATCTTCACTAATTTACACAGCAGTTTTTAGAACAGACCACACGTGAACGAGTCCGGATGGGCAACTGAAGTGAGTTGTTATGCGTGAGTTTGATTTTAACTCTTTTAATGTTATCAAAATTTGAATGCCCTCGGTATTAACACATGGGTCCAGCCAAGAATGTTTATTAATGCCACCAGGCCGATGAACATGTGCTATTAGAGCTTGTAACTTCATTGTCGACTCGGATACATAGCTGACATTTTCATCTACATGGATACTCTGCAAATCACACGTAAGTGCTTGGCAGAGGGTTCATCGAACCACTTTCACAATAATTCCACTCTCGAACAACGCACGGAAAAAACGAACACCTGTATCTTTTCGTACGAGCGCTTATTTCCCTTATTTTATTATGATGATTGTTTCTCCCAATGTAGGTGGGCGCCAACAAAATATTTTCGCATTCGGAGGAGAATGTTAGTGACTGAAATTTCGTGAGAAGATCCAGCCGCAACGAGGAACGCCTTTGTTTTAATGATGTCTATCCCAAATCATGTAACATGTCCGTCACACTCTATCCCTTATTTCTCGATAGTATACAACGTGCTGCTCTTCTTAGGACTTTCTGTATGTACTCCATTAATCCTGTCTGGTAAAGATCCCACACCGCCCGGCTGTAAAAAGAGGGTGGACAAGTGTAATGTAGGTAGTATCTTTAATAGATTTTACGTTCAAAATGTTAGACAATTCTTCGCAAGGACAGTACAGTCTTCTGCAGGCCGACAATAGGACCTCACTGAAGTTCAGTGAATTGCTCAAAATGTGCTTGTGGACGTAGTGCGGTCGTGTGTACATTGTTACTGCTCCACTACTCCCGAAACAACAGGTCACACATTCATTTACCTGTATATAATTTCTTATTAGTTCAGCATTCTTATATGTGTACGTAGTTGCTACTCCATGCACAGCTCGGTACTTCAAATTATTGCCTTGAATCTCTTCTACCAGTGCTGCCAGCATATACTATTTCCATGTCATAGCCTCAAGAATTGTTCTTAATTATTTTTTCACAAATATGTATGTACCGATAGCTAACTTATTTTCTAACATATACATCATAAAATGATTGAAGTGGAAGCAGATCTATTTTAAGATATAGTGATTGGGACCCGGAAATCATACAGTTTGTTTACGAAAATAGATGGCGTAAAATTGGTACTGAAGCTCAATTAAAACGATCGTTTCCTCCCTTGTCCATGTGTTAACCACGTTATTCTGTCAGTAGTACATATAAGCCGGCCGATGTGGCCGAGCGGTTCTAGGCGCTTCAGTCTGGAACCACGCGACCGCTACGGTCGTAGGCTCGAATCCTGCCTCGGACGTGGATGTGTGTGATGTCCTCAGGTTAGTTAGGTTTAAGTAGTTCTAAGCTCTAGGGGACTGATGACGTCAGATGTTAAGTCCCATAGCGCTTAGAGCCATTTGAGCCAAGTACACATAAATAAGCATCAGTATCCATGAATAAGCTACAAAGTAAAAGGGGAGCACGATGTACAGAGTCATACACAGTATTTATGAATGAATTGCCATCCATAAGGCTGTGACGCAGGAAACAACTTGCAATTCGTTGGTCTATGTTCACTGGGATGTTTATGCAATCGGGCAGACTCACTCCTGAGAGAGACACGGGGTCCTGGGTTCGATTCCCGGCGGGGTCATGGATTTTCACCTGCCTCGAGATGACTAGGTGTTTGTGCTGTCCTCATCATTTCATCGTCATTCCTGAAAGTGGCGAGATTGGGCTGAGCAAAGGTTGGGAATTTGTAAGGACGCTGATAACCGCGCAGTTGAGCGCCCCACAAAACCAAACATCATCATCATCATCATCATCCTGAGAGAGACCAGTCTTATGTACAAATAACACCGAAATATTATATATAATAACAAAGATGAGGTGACTTACCGAACGAAAGCGCTGGCAGGTCGATAGACACACAAACAAACACAAACATACACACAAAATTCAAGCTTTCGCAACAAACTGTTGCCTCATCAGGAAAGAGGGAAGGAGAGGGGAAGACGAAAGGAAGTGGGTTTTAAGGGAGAGGGTAAGGAGTCATTCCAATCCCGGGAGCGGAAAGACTTACCTTAGGGGGAAAAAAGGACAGGTATACACACGCACATATCCATCTACACATACAGACACAAGCAGAGGCTGGATATTTTTAACCTGGTTACGTAAATCTAAATTACTTGTGGCGTTTTTAGACTTGGGGAATATTGAAGAAGATGGATTTTAACACGAGATTGCTACAGCATGTAAATGCATCTACGGAACCCTTTCAAATATAAAACTAATTGGACAACTTCTATTACACTCATGCCAGTAAAACAAAGCGTGCGACAAGGCTTCTCTCTGTCAGTAATCTTGTTCGCAGTTGCAACGGAAAAACTGCTCCTGAAATTTTAGACAAGCTTAAAGAACTGAAAATATTCGATACTCTAGTGGAGCAAGTGTTATCAAGAAGATATCTAAACTAATGTTCTTAGGTCCCCATAGTGACTACATGGACATACCCTGATTAGAGGAGACGATTCAGGCTGAGTAACGTGGAATGCACCTGACGCCATATCAAGTCGAACTAATAGCTATAAGACCGCAAATAATACTGTAGTCTTATGAGGGACTCTGAGAGACCATAATATAAGGGTCTTTGATAGGATCTAAAGAAATGAATTTGATAACAGTATGTGCTCAGAAAATTGTACAATGTTGGAGCAGTTTTACCCCTAACTAAAGATGCTACGCATAAAATTGAAGTCCTGTCAATCTGGCGTCTGTGGAAACGGAGCATTTTTACAATTTGTTTTAAAACTCCTACCCTATATCGTATAGATAGGGGATTCGAAATCCAAGAAGTTCAATCGCAGTGTTCAGCTATTTTTATTGCTTGTGCCTTTCTTTTTGAACGCCCCTTATGCTACGGAGTAATCAGAGTGTAATCACGAAAGAACTTTTTGTGACTTGAGTCCCCACGGGTTTGTCTCCTCCAGTTAACGTGGCTGTGTTAATCCTGAGTTGCTTGATGTTTGCAAATACTATACCGAACTGACTTACATAGAAACAAAGCTGAGAAAAATATCACCTCAGAGATATACAACACAATAATGAAAAACCGCATGAAAAACCTTGTCTAGATTAAATATCAAGCAAAGAACTGGAAAAATGTTAATAATCCAATCTTCGGTTCCATCATAAGTGCATTGTGGTATGGCGTGGTGAATGAAGTGATCACAACGGAGAGAGGCTGTACAAAATAACGCAAAGAACGGCTCCATATTGCCAACAGAATAAGTTAGTGCAGACCACTGCCTCACCCTGTCATATATACAGACCACACAAATGTTTGGAATTATACTAGGAGAACTAGCCTTATAACTAGAACCTCAAAGCAAACCATAAACATTACAGGTGAGCTACAGTCAGACTGGAAACTATGCCTAAACGCGAAAAATAACAGCTAGCTGGACTGTAGGTGCCCTACTAATATGGAAGAAAACTCCGACACTGACAGACTTTCTCAGCTATCATGTGGACATACATTACAAACTTACAAACCACACAAAAAATAAGATGTGTTTTGAGAATTATATTTGTGCTGTTTTATCTTAAGACAGGGAATTAATATCAAGACAAATAATTTACGGCGACACCAAAGTTCTACCGCTACGGACTTCACACGTGCAACGCTGGTCAAAGATCTTGAAGTAGTTGAACTACAGGGCATCGTATAGTTGCTGCTCTTTGATTATTAACATGTTGCTTGTTGAAGATTATCTTCTGTTCAGGAGACTGGACACAATCGACACCGAAGCATGTGCCGAACTGTCTGTTCTTCTCCACAGTCACATCATTTGGATCAGTGTATCCCCATCTAGCCAAGTTAACTTTCGATCTTCCAACTCCGGATCTCAGTCTATTCAGGGACTTTCAAGTTGCCCATTCCCCGTCATGGTCCGGAGGTAAAGCTTCAACAACTCTCGTTTCCACCGCGCGGTGTGGCCACACGGTTTAAGGCGTCATGTCATGGATTGCGCGGGCCCTCCCGCTGGAGGTTCGAGTCCTCCCTCAAGCATGGGTGTGTGTGTTGTTCTTGGCATAAGTTAGTTCAAGGTAGTTTAAGAAGTGTGTAAGTCTAGGGACCGATGCCCTAAGCAGTTTGTTTCCTTGAGAATTCACACACTTTTTTTTGAACTCTTTTTCCAAGTAGGGGGATTGTAGGTCGTAGCCCTCCACAGTTGTAACCTAGCTTTTTAAACAGTGATTCTAAGTTCCATTGATGTCCTAAGGAAGCTCTTCCTTGGCTACAGTCGTTGTGGATGCGGTTCATGCCCATACATTGGACTACTAAACAGGCGAAAGTAAACTGATAAGTTAATGCAATACGTCCAACTGGTTCCTTGCAACTTTCGAAGAAATCTTCTCGCCGACACAACAAGGCAACAGATCAAAGCTGCATATGTCGAGATCCACACCAAAACACTTACAAATTCCATGGAAACAGTGCAATTTCTTGGCTTCAATTAAACGTCGTCTATTAGATTTCTTTGATTAAACGTATTCACTGGCTAGCTAATCCGAAGAAGGCACGTTTTAACTAGTAATGAGCATTTGAAGAAGAGGTAATTGGTGGACCCCTGTTTGTGCATTACCGCATTTCTTATGGCGAGCAAGTGTTTAAATTTGGGGCGCAGTGACCTGATAGACTAACTTCAATCCTAGATAACTCGGAAAAGTCGCAGCGTATCAGTTTTTTTACTAACAACTATTTCTCAGCGCAACCTCCCCTGCAACACCCTTACAAGCATTTCATTATGTTTCTGCCCATCTTGTATATACAGAGTTTAGGAGTTAAGTTCAGTGTTTCTTTTTTCTTTTTTTTCTGCGTCTAAGAGTCTTCCAGCAAACACGTCATTACCATATGTTTTTGCGCACGGTCGTAACAGCACCACTGAAAGGACTATGCCCATCAGTGTAGATTAACTATTTTGCTTTCACTTTTCCATACTTCAGCAGCTGACCTGCCGGCCAGAGGAAAATACGCATCAGTGACTTGCTCTTGCAACATGTACGTTGAGTATTAACCAACCTAAAGAGATACTACTGTAGCAGTAATAAGTAATAGTTTGCAAATGAAGTAAATACTGCTGTAATGTTGTTCAGTACACTGTCCTCAGTCACCAACAAAAATATGTGCACTGATACATATATCCACTTGCCATGAAGTCTGTGAAGACTTTTCGCAAAGGTGGGATGTTAAAATGGCAGTTAAGTCCCAGAAGATTTCACACACATTTGAACATTTTGAACAAAGTACTCCAGAGCGACTATTTCCAATACTAAAGCCTTCTTCGAAAAACTTTGTTCTGCAAGCCAGGCCCACTAACAATTACAAAACTTGTTGACTACTACTATAGTACTGGAAAAATTATTAAACGCATTGCGCAGTACTAATAAAGTTGTTTTTTTTGTAAATTTTAATTTTTTATTTTGTCAGAATATATTTTGCTCCGCAGTTTTTTCTGTAAATTTTTCAGTTTTTGAATTCATATTTTTTTCATTTCGATAATCTCTCGCCTCCCATCTAATGGTGTCGTGCTCCGCACCATAGGGGGATGCCCGCCCCACCGGTTGAGCGTATTAATCAACCTAAAGAGATACTACTGTAGTATCTCTTGCTTTTCGGTAAATAACGAAATACTGAATGGGAAGTTGTGGCGAATAATCGAACAGTGGTGTGTTTGCAAGTAGTAATCACGAAAAGTTAAAAAAATCAGTACTGATCTCACGACGAGTGCGTATCTCCATTTGCTACGTTTCAGCACTACGTATTCTGATTCTTTTCTTTGAATGAGGTACGCTCGTCCTCGTAGATGGCGTCAGATTAACACTTTTGTAATTTGTGCTGCGAATTATCAGTAAAGAGTATTGCTTTTCGGTAAATAACGAAATACTGAATTGGAAGTTGTGGCGAACAGTTTGAACAGTTGGCTCATAGGTTCTAAATTCTCGCCTTTGTTGTGTAAATTTTCTTTGTAGTTGCTTCGTGATGTGAATTTGCTTAAAAAAGCTTCCTATCATTAGGCGTTTTTCTCATTAAAGGCTTTTAGCCGTAGAAGTTTTTAAGTTTGCTCCTGAATGCAGTAAGGGCACCTGCAAACGTTTTTCGTCAACTGAAGAACTCTCTTTCTCATATGATGAACAAACTCGTGTAATGAAGAAAGTACAGTATGCGACAGCTTGCAGATTCAGAGCCGCTTAGGTGATGTCCGAAGACAGGGGAGCGGCGCGCCTATACAGTCCCTGGGCAACGGGTCGCGATGCTCTGTCACGATACGGACAGCAGACACAGTTTGCATATGAGTAATGCGCTGTTTAAAGCCTCGGTCGGGCATTTAAAGTTTAAATGCCGGCGTGGAAGGTTGCCAAACTTCCGTGGCACGCGCGGCTGGCTGGCCTGCGCTTCGCGTTTTCCCACGCGCTGCTTGCACCCACACTTTGTCTCGAGCCCTGCTTATGCAGGTCACTGTCGAGGTGGTGAACGAGGCTGCTTCTAACACTAGCATGGTGGACTGTTCCCGAGTGGCACTTAGCCTACGCTTTTTGTGACATTTTAGTCCACGTTCGCACAATTAAACCAATTCACATGAAACATAATTGTATTCTTTATTATTATTGCAATTAATAAAATATTTCGTGTTCTGAAAAATCTCATAAGACCAGCATGAGGCGTCAGATTAACACTTTTGTAATTTGTGCTGCGAATTATCAGTAAAGAGTATTGCTTTTCGGTAAATAACGAAATACTGAATTGGAAGTTGTGGCGAAAATCGAACAGTGGTGTGTTTGCAAGTAGTAATCACGAAAAGTTAAAAAAATCAGTACTGATCTCACGACGAGTGCGTATCTCCACATGCTACGTTTCAGCACTACGTATTCTGATTCTTTTCTTTGAATGAGGTACGCTCGTCCTTCGTGTTCCGCCAGTGTGATTGCTTGTAAAGAGATCGTGCGTATCTTAGTTCATTACTCACACTGATTCGGCAGTTAACGTAATTAAAATAATGGTTTTGTGGCAGAGACAAGTAAGGACAAACATAATGATGATGATGTACAGTAGATGGTAGGAAAATGCAGTTGCTGCTGCAGTTCCTGAAATTGTCTCAGCAGCTCCAGTCAACGTTCCACGTGGTAGAGACAGAAAGGAGTGGGAGATCAAGAGCTGGCCCTAGTAATTATTTGAAAGAAGGCCTGCTCTGTGCATTCTCAGTAGTATATCAGTGGGAAGCGTTACAGAAAATGTTTATCTGGATCAACTTGTACATATGAAAGGAGATCCACACACTCTGCGACGTCCCCGTTCGGTTCAATTTATTTTATTCTAAGTAGGGTGTAACAATTGCTTTGTTACCAAAGTGCGGCAGTTGGACTCGTAAATTATGGGAGACAGTCGCGTACATTAATACTCAGCCATGTGATGGCTGATTACTCTCATTTGCCTGTGAGAGTTTGCAATCTGCCACACCAATGAGTTTAAATGATAGTAAAACGACGTTAACAGTAAAGGTTCTTAATGGAAACTTGGTAATTATAATGTTAACTGCCTTTGAGGTGACGATCGCACAGGATGTTTAACTCAACGTGGAGCACTTAAATTCGCAGCAATACCTAGTATGAATGTGCCTATATTCGCACATATGCAATTACTTTAAATAGCACAGCACGTTTCATTGAAATTAACACAATTAACTTTTATGGGTAGCCTGACACCCTTTGAAGACACTTATCTATTGTGGTTGTAAAATATTTAGCGTTAATCTTATAAAAATATTTCAGACAAGGTATGAAAAAGCTTAAGTCACTTAGCAAAATGCAATAATAAATTATGCAGTCAGGCTCAGTTTTTAACTATACCTCACTTTTATTAACACAAGCTCAGATTTCATCACACGCCACTGGTTTCGACTTGCAAAGTACACAAGCCACCACCGTTTTCTGACGAATAGGAGTATTAGTTTTAGTTTAACTTCTGGTGCCTTCTTCTCAACAGTAACAGCGATACACAGCGTCCATTACGAAATTTGGCTGATTTATAATCTTTATATGAAAGCTCAGTGTAAGTCGCCGAAAGATTTTATATTTAAATAATTACCAGCTTTTATCACTGTAAAAATCTTTGGTTTAATACATTGGATCTATAAGGAAACTGATTTTTAAATACATAAACAAACACACGAGATACGCATTGCTTTAAAAAGTACTACTCAACTTGCAATTCCATTTAGGTCATGGCTTTTAGACGTTTTGCTAATATGGCTTCCCTACTCCAAGTCTAATTTTTAGTTGTAGCTCAGACAAAATACGACTTTACATGTTGTAGTAAAGACCAAATGAAACTGTTGCGTTTTAGGTGATGACGAGCTATGTCCAGGCCTCTTTAGCAAATGCTACTGAAATTTGAAGTGGCAACTTAGTATTTGCGGCTCTGAATGCTACAGGATCTTCAGTTACACATACGATGGTTGGAACTTAAATAGTGGTAACTATATATATTCACAACCGATACAAAAGAGTTCAATGTTTGCACCTGTTACTGTCCTTCAAAGTAGTCAACAGCAGTGTGTAGAACCCGCTGCCAGCGATGTGGAAGGCGTTGTATACCGTTAGCAGAGCCTGTTCTGTTGATGGTGCGGTACAGTAAAAGGTACAAACATGTAACTCTTTCGTATTGGTTATGAATTAATAGTTGCCACCCTCGTATAGCCAGCAATACGTCTCTTGCAACGTGGAGAGTCCCTTGATCCATAATGATACTGGCTATTTAATCCACAATAAGTCAAAGCAAACCTCTTCCTCCGTATCACAGTTTAGTCGCACTTCTTATAAAACAGTATTGTCATTAAGCAGTCATCCGAGACTAACCTTATCAGTTCTCGATTTTCAAAATGCTACCATGCTAACAACGCTCACATGCACTGTGTCACATTACTACAGACTACTTCGACAATCTTTGTTCAAGAGCTACCTCTTCTCAAAAAGGCGGGTTACCGCCGCTCAGATTAATATGCGGGAATGCCCCTAACATGTATTACTTATTTCTGAAGCCGTGACTGTTGGTAATACACAATACCTACTTTTAAACTCGTTTTAACACACTAAGCTTATTAACAAAATAAACAGAACATAATATGTTTAACTGTTTCTGAATACAGTTTACTAAACGTATAACGTAGGCTATTTGCCATTTCCGCCAAGAGGTGGCAGCATGTTGCGGTGATTCGTAACCAACCCGTTTTTACAACCAGATTGCGTTATTGCAACCGGTAAATGGCATGAGCGTCTATATTAGGCGTTTCTCATAAATTTCAGCGGACCGCTGCTTCAGAAAAATTTACCTGATCGAAGTTTAGGAATTCTGTTAATAAAGATAATGTTTAGTCTTGCACCGTTACAAAATACACACACATACGTATATAGGGTCATCATGATTGGAGACCAGTATATATATGCATGCTCTCCCACTGATGATGACCTTGTACACGCATCAAAAAAAGTTTTACATCACCCCGGTTCCCAGAACTCCTGAAGATAGACGTTGACTGTGGATATTGTATAACAAACACAGTCCCTTTGTTCAGAGATGTCACCACCACCTCTGAAGGTCTCGCTGTATGGCCCGCAGCTCGTGGTCGTGCGGTAGCGTTCTCGCTTCCCACGCCCGGGTTCCCGGGTTCGATTCCCGGCGGGGTTAGGGATTTTCTCTGCCTCGTGATGGCTGGGTGTTGTGTGATGTCCTTAGGTTAGTTAGGTTTAAGTAGTTCTAAGTTATAGGGGACTGATGACCGTAGATGTTAAGTCCCATAGTGCTCAGAGCCATTTCTCGCTGTATGGTTGTACAACATGCAGTGTGTGGTTTCCATGTGCAATAAAAAGTGCGGAAATAATGTTTATATTGATCCCTATTCCAATTCTCTGTACAGGTTCCGGAACTCTCTGAACCGATGTGATTCAAAACTTTTTTTGATGTTTGTGGCTTCTCGACCATTAAACACGAAACAGCCAATCAATATTTTTTTGTGCCCTGTACCTCCTACTTAACAGTTAAACACACTTTGGGTGCAAGGAGAGACAATTGACCCTCAACATAAACAAATATAGAGTATTACGAGTACGTAGACAGAAAGACCCTTTATTGGATGATCACACAATTTCAGAACAATCACTGGAAGCAGTTACATTCAGGAAATACTTAGGAGTATGCTTACAGAGCGATTTGAAATGAAGTGACAAGATGAAATTAATTGCGAGTAAGGAAATTGCAAGAATCCTCAGAAAATTCAGTCACTCAAGAAAGGAAGTAGATTGCAAAACATTCGTTCGACCAGTACTTGAATACCTCTCGCCAGTATGAGATCCGAACTGGATCTGACTGATAGAGGAAATAGAGAATATGCCGAGAAGAGCAGTGTGTTGCGTTACAGGTTCATTTAGTAACCATGAAAGTGTCACTGAGATGATCCACCAGTTACAGCGCCAGATGCTGCAAGAGAGGCGTTGTGTATCATGTAGTGGATTATTGTTATTTCCGAGAGCGTGCGTTCCTAGATGAGTCAAGAAATATATTCCTTCCTTCTACGAATGTCTCGCGTAAAGGCAGGAGGATAAAATTAGATTCGAGCCCGCACTCAGGCTTACCGGCAATCGTTCTTCCCGCGAACTATTCACGACTGGAATAGTAAAGGGGGAGAGCGTCTTGGGTTGTTACATGATTCTGTCGTTTATCGTCCAGTAAACTCATCAGAAGATGAAAACAAATTGCGAAACGTTTTATAAATATATCTGAATTATGCGTAAATTTGCAGTTGAACCTAAATAATGAAAAGTTTGAGGTTATTCACGTGAGTGCTAAAAGGAATCCGTAAAACTTCGGTTACACAATAAAGCTGTCAAATTAAATGTCCTAAATTCAACTAAATACCTAGGAATTACAATTACGTACAATTTAAATTCGAAAGAACATATAAAATTGTTGTGAGAAAGGCAAACAGAAGACTGTCTTTTATTGGCAGAACACACAGAAAATGTAACAGATCTACTAATGAGACTGCCAGACTGCCTACACTACGTTTGTCTGCACTGTGTCTGATCTTTACCAGATAGGTTTACCGGAGTACACACAGAAAGTTCAAAGAAGAGCAGCTCGTTTTGTATTATCGCGAAATAGGGGAGAGTGTGTCAAGGATATAATACAGGATTTGAGATGGACACTATTAAAACAAATGTGTTTTTCGTTGCGGCGAAATCTTCTCACGAAATTTTAATCACCAACTTTCTCCTCCGAATGCGAAAAGATTTTACTGACGCCGACCTACAAAGGGAGAAACGATAATCAAAATAAGGGAAATCAGAGCTCGTACGGAATGATATTGGTGTTCGTTTTTTCCGCGCGCTGTTCGAGAATAGAATAATACAGAATTATTGTGAAAGTAGTTCGATGAACCCTGTGCCAAGCACTTAAGTGTGATTTGCAAAGTATCCATGTAGATTTAGGACTACGTTCTCCACTTTGTACTAATGTACCTCTTACCTCTCTGGAAGGTCTTTGGTCACCCACTTGGGTTACTACATGAATGAAGAACTTTATAGTGAGGACAGCTTACAATAACTTACCAAATTACCCCATTTTGATGAATAAGCCTGTCGAACAGGTTGGCCAAAGAAATGATAAATTCATTCCTTCGTCGTATTAGATGAATCTCATACCAAATTACCAAAATTGTTACTGCCTGAGAAAAAAAAAACCATCGATGAGCAGTTACTTACAGTCAAAAACTATATTTGGAGTCCCATAATTCGTGCCTTACTTGTATATTGTCCTTCACCTCTAGTGCTACTCAGAAATAAGGGCACACTGCGACAACAGTCAACTTCTTTACATGTCTACAATATACCAGGGAGCTCCAAAACAAGGAAATACTGTTTGTGGGAGCAGTAAGCAATGTTCGACAGCAAATCTTGCACCTGAGTTAGAAATATGTGCTGGTTGGAGCTGCTGTAAGTAAAGAAGGTACCTGAAACTGCTGAAGCCACCCTCTGGACAGGCGCCGCGCCGTTACTATGCGCAAAATCTCGCAATTCCTGATACACCGCGTCATCCATATATAATAGAAGCACCAGGCCACACACACACACACACACACACACACACACACACACAGAGAGAGAGAGAGAGAGAGGGGTTACAGTAGGTTACAGTATGCTTGTTCGCCCGCTGCTTGAATACTGCTCAGCAGTGTGGGATCCTTACCAGATAGGGTTGATAGAAGAGATAGAGAAGATCCAATGGAGAGCAGCGCGCTTCGTTACAGCATCATTTAGTAATCGTGAAAGCGTTACGGAGATGATAGATAAACTCCAGTGGGAGACTCTGCAGGAGAGACGCTCAGTAGCTCGGTACGGGCTTTTGTTGAAGTTTCGAGAACATACCTTCACCCAGGAGTCAAGCAGTATATTGCTCCCTCCTACGTACATCTCGCGAAGAGACCATGAGGATAAAATCATAGAGATTAGAGCCCACACAGAGGCATACCGACAATCCTTCTTTCCACGAACAATACGAGACTGGAATAGAAGGGAGAACCGATAGAGGTACTCAAGGTACCCTCCGCCACACACCGTCAGGTGGCTTGCGGAGTATGGATGTAGATGTAGATGTAGATGTAGATGTAGAGAGAGAGAGAGAGAGAGAGAGAGAGAGAGAGAGAGAGAGAGAGTCAGTCAGTCAGTCTCGATTTCTCAATTCGCAGCAGCCACTCGCGCTTCTTCCGTAAGCTTCCACTAGACTAGAAAAACTACTACACCTGTGTCCCAAAGTCAATCATGGTGCATCAGAAGTTGTTTCCTCAACAGGAAGCTGGGGGAATTCAAAACTAGGTAAAGCTTAATGACAAGAAATCTGCATACAGCAGTGCCTAAATCATGCAGATGAAACGCTGCTTTGTTCCGTACGTCGGAAGTTCCGTAACGTTGAGCGAAATCACTCAACTTCGCATTGTTGATGTCACATCACCGAAATAAGTTCAGATTTAAAAGGGAAAGATTGCCACTAAAGGTACCAAACTCAGATTTCCATGGAATCGCATGTAGTTTATTGGCTTCAATGAAAATATGGCCAAATCAGTCTAGTTCGCCCGGCTAACCACTGGTTTCCACAACCTAGTTTGAGGTCTCTGCCTATTGAGCGTGTGAACACGTGATAAACAGCAACACTCGCCTACAAAACCGGTGTGAACAAACCAGAAATTCACACCCGCGCCCAGGAACGCACCTTTGAAATCTCTCAGTCCTCTTTACTGCAAGAAATAACACTGCTTACAACGGAAGATCATCTTCTCCCGACTTGTGAGGTACAGTAAGAGAAACACCCCTTCCGTCCCAGAGAACAATAGGCGCTTTCATTGGCCGTTTCCTACTCCCATTTACTGATCTTCTTCTGCAAGATGCTGTTTCCTGCGAAGATTTGTACAAGTTTCTCTGCAATGGGTGATGTAAGCTCCGGCTGTTCTGGGGAAATCACTCGAGCTTGAGTCGCCTCTTATGCCTAAATCACTATCCATTTCGAAGGATTAAGGAATGGCCACAAACATAAAAAAGAAGGCTATCTTCTGTCAGTAGCTGACCCTGTCTTTGACAGTAACCTTAGAGACAGCACAAAGGCGCGTCCAGGAAAAAAAAAGGGCCGTCGGAAGAGAAGTAGTTGGGCAAATGGTGACTCCTAACTTCGTAGCTGCTCGATGTTAATGGCAGTTCTAGTATTATTCCTGCTACCTACAGCTGAATGCTAATTATACTGTCTTTTATTTAAGTATTTTTAACATTTACCTATTGGAAAATACTAGAAATCCAATTTAACTGTGTTGTATAGTATTCCAATTTAACTGTGTTGTATACATAAACATGCCCAACAAGAATTGAAGGGTGAATTTTTTATACTGCTTCGTTTACTACTTCTTAGATTACCTTTAAACTTGCCTTATAGACGTGTCTGGTTGAATATCGAACAGTTGTGCAGTGCTTGATAATATTGCCCGGTTAATGGTTAATGCGTATTATTTAATTTTGAAAATGTAGTAGAAAATTTGAATCAAATTCCGCTGTCGCAAGCTCTCAATGCTTTAACATGTGCCGGCAAAAATTTCGTACTGATCAGCGATGCAATTACATGGAACAAAAATAGAGGACATTAAAAATTTCTATATTCTAACCGTAATTCAATAAAGCCCGTGGATCTCGTCAGTGGTGGTATATTGAGATTTCTACGTCGAGTTAACATTCAATAGAGCACGTTAATTAAATTCATGTAATTACATTCAGTACTTTCGTGTTCATTGTGCCTGGATTTGGCAGTGAAAGTCAGATAGTCTTGCATTTTGCTTCACAGACCAAAGCGGGAAAGATATTATACATAAGCGCATTTTTCTTAAGAAGTTGCAGGACAAAAGATTGGCAGCAGCGATAACAATTAGCGCAGAAACGCATCTTACCGCAACTCCCTACTAAACAAATTCTCCAGTTATCATATATCGTGATATTATTTTGATATGTTACACAGCGACGTGGAAGTCTCTGAGTGGTATGGTTCAAGATGTGTATTGGCAATCGATCCCATTTCTGTGAAAGACCAGGAAGGTCTGGATGTACACTAGGTGGGCTGTACTTGACATGGAGATCCGAAATTGATTCCTCAAAGCAGTTTTTATCAAAGGCCTGAACAGGACGTGTAGACCATCTGAACGTCACAGAAGTCGCTGTTCTCGTTTTTCTACCTCTGTGCGTTGACGGTGTTATTCTGACCGCCAACTATGATGTGAAAGTACGTGCGCCCTGATTTCTTTGCACATTGTAGCTCTGTTGTGCTTATTACGACTGTACTTCGGACAAGCGTGCGACGATAGTCATGCTGTAAACTGAGCTAGGGTTAATCTTTGAGGAACACATGCATTAATTCATTCCTGGTTCGGTCTTCATGTTCCTGCCTCCATGAAAGTGCGTAGAACTGTTCCGGCGACAGAGAAGCACACGCTGCCGGACTTTCGGCATGTGGACCAATGGTTCTGGCCCTTCATCACGGCCGGCCGGAGTGGCCGTGCGGTTCTAGGCGCTACAGTCTGGAGCCGAGGGACCGCTACGGTCGCAGGTTCGAATCCTGCCTCGGGCATGGATGTGTGTGATGTCCTTAGGTTAGTTAGGTTTAATTAGTTCTAAGTTCTAGGCGACTGATGACCTCAGAAGTTAAGTCGCATAGTTCTCAGAGCCATTTGAACCATTTGAACCTTCATCACGTCACCGTCTCCTCGCATTCACCCGCACTCCCGAACTGCTCGTACACGTATTGCCAGTAAGTCACCTATAGGCATATAGTCGAGGGTACTTCTGGTACCACTATCTTTTCCTTCTCTTCCTTGTTCCATTCACAGATTGTACCTGGTAAGAACGACTGTCGATAAACATGCGTATCAGCTCTAATTTCTCTTTTCTCGTACTAGTCGTTTCACGAGTGGTACACGAGAAATAGTAATACGATGTCCGACTCTTCTTGGAAGGTGCGCTCTTGAGCGTCCAACAGTAAACATATCCGTGATGCATAACGCATCCCTTTGTGTTTGCCACTGGAATTTGTTGAGGATCGCCATAACGCTCTATCGTTTACCAAACGATCCCGTGACGAAGCGTGCCGCTCTTTGTTGGATCTTCTCTGTCTCTTTTAATAAGATAAATTCGCAAGATTCGAGCTTGCGGATAGTTTGTAAGCCACTTCTTTCGGACATTAATAACATTTCCTTAAATTCTTTCAATGAATCTCTGCTTGGTATCTGCTTTTCCCACAGTTAGTTTTATGTGTACCTGAATGGCTAATCCTAGTTATTTTACGGTAGTTAATGGTTCCAGTGATTTGTCGTCAGTCGTGCAATAAAACAACAATGGATATTTTCGCCTATTTATGCGATGTGCGTTACATGTATCTACATTCAAAGCCAACTGCCAGTCAGTGCAACAGTCGTCTAACCTCTGCTTCAGCCTTCTGGCGATGCAATTATTCTATAGACAAAAATGTCTTCCCGGAGTAATTCACGGAGCCTCCAAAGGTATCCACTAGATCATTAGTATTAAATATAACAATAGCGCTGTTATTATACTTCCTTGGGGTACTGCCTTTACTTACGTCAGTTTTGTCCCATTTAAGAACGACGAGAATAGTTTTGTCTGCAGGGAAGTCTAATAACAAATCTGGCCCGAGACTTGATAAACTCGTGTTTTTTTCACTTAACAACAGTGCAGAACTGTATCGACTGCCTTCTGGGAGTGCAGCCATACGGCATTAACATGGGCAGCTTTGTCTTCAGCGCTGATATCGTATTTGAGCGGAGGAAGATGAATTTCGCAGTATCTTTGGTCCGATTTTTGCATAGGACATTTCCATTCTCCAAAAAGTCATAAAGCGTGACCTGAACACAGGATTCATAATTTCAGAAGAGACTGACGTCAGCGTTTTGGCCTATAATTATGTGAATCTCTGCGACGTCCCGTTTTGAAAACGGGAATGACATCCACTTTTATCTACTTGCACTTCGTTGTTCCAGCGACCTACAACAAACAACAACTACTGTAAAAAATTGAAAGAGAGCAAGGTTTCTCTCGTAAGTGCCTGTAGTACCTCAAAAATCAACTCTCGTTAAAGAGTCTTGCGGCTCAAGGTCATTTTGAAATCTTCAAAGTTATCAGAAATAGTCTTGCTTAAATATTTAATGCTCATTGCTTTAAAAAAATGATAAATTCATTCCAGTATTTACACCCTTTTGTGTCACATCAACTCACAGAGCCGATCTTTCTTGGTTCGTCCGTTACCTATGCAGCCAATTAAATCACAAAGAATTTTTTGTAGTTTGGTCACTTACGAAAGCAGTACACAAAGAAGAGGCGACGGTGACCGATGCAAACTAATTTTACATTGCCGACAAATATAGTGGCTTTCTCAAAGGCTCAGATTTGGGAAACGCTGCTAGTAGGATTTCGTGCACAAGCGTACTCAGTTGGATTCCTGATACACACTTCCTCTTATAGAGGAAGCGTAATGTTACTCTCAGACATGCATAAGAGGCTCGTATTAAATATTGAACAAAAGGAATTAAAGTCTATCGGATATGTGATCTTAGTGTGCCAAAGTGCAGTGCAAATTGACTCCACACACTAAAGTTTACGATATATAAACAAGGATAAAAAACAATATCCACTTTTGAATTTGTTGTCCACTTAAGACATTAAAAAGTAACAGTTTCGAGAAAGGGATGCAAATCGCACAGTGATTCCGCCTGGGAAAAAGAGAGAGAGAGAGAGAGAGAGAGAGAGAGAGAGAGAGAGAGGGGGGGGGGGGGGTCTGAGACTGAGCTGCTACTGTAGAAAAGATTTCTAAATATGATAACAACTTCTCTGTTGATTATCCTCTAGATCATTTCGCAGTGGTTTAGTATTGTAGTATCAAAATCAGACTCGGTAAATAAAGGAGGACTGCAGCAACACAACCAATGATAGAACACTCGTACAGTCGTTGGCTGTACAACTGTACAATATGATATCAACGATTATAAGCCTTCACCAAAACTAGAAATTCAAGCGTAGTACCTAGAGGTGTGAAATTCCGAGCATTTAGCTAAACATGAAACTTGTGCAGCTGTTACACGTAGCGTGCCAGTTGTATGACGCGAGCGTTGAACTGGTCAGGAAAAGAACTTGTCGAATATAAAGTCAAATCCGACCAGCCCAAGGTGAAGGTGGAACGTACTCAAGGAATGCAGTTCACACAGCCAAAGCGTGGCTTGTGGAAAGACTGTCACACTGTGGCGCAGCTGACTTTAAGGATTTTCAATGTCTTAATCGCCTCTGAAATTCGGTTGTTTATAGTAAAAGTGCCTAGCTTGACGTCAGAGGATGAATGCAGGTCAGTGAGTAATTAGTGACAGCAATGCCGCCGTTCTGAACAGTGCAGACTCTTCCAGCGTTAACGTTTGAGGGAAGGTCATACAAATGGTTGTATTCGCGGAGAATTTATCCTATTAGTTGAATATTTTTGAAGAACTCCCATTTGAAAACAAGAATGAGTGTGACTTGAAATGAGTGAACTCAAACTATAATGTACTAAAAGCACTTCGTCGAAGAATGTGTAACACCAAAGTTGCGAAATTGCCCCGGTGATATGCTGACGCTCGATGCTGATGGTGGAAATAGTTTTCGACCTGGGAATACAAATGGGGAGGAAAGTTCCACTTGTTTAGTTCAGTCACAAAATTAATCTGTAGTTGAGGCTGTTAAATTCCACCAGCCCTTCAACGAATCGACATAGCCGAAAAAAAAAAAAAAAAAAAAAAACTATTACAAAGTTAGTGGAGGTCTTTGAGAGCTCGTTATATCGTTTAAATATCTAGAGGTAATACTACGAAGTGATATGAAACGGAACGAACTTATAAAATCGTGAAGTAGAACGTACTCGGATTTTTTTTTTCTTTTCAATGATGCATCACGTCTGTTAAGGAAGCCGGACGCAAGACACAATTCTGGAGTTCTTCTCGAACGTTTGAAATTCTTCGAAATAGGTGCGACTGCAGAAGTGGAGCAAATTCAGAGACGCGCTGCTAGCCCGTCAGTCACTGTTGCCTGTAGATGTTCGGGAGACCTAAATGGGAATCTTTGGAAGATAGGTGACGTTCTTCTCGCAATACTGTGTTCTGTAACTCTGCAGAACCTGTACTCGAGGAAGACCTTGACAATTGTACTTGCTCCGTCGTATATTTATTGTAGACATTATGAGACTAAGATAAAAGATATAGAGACACATGTATTGTCATTTTTTGCTCGCTGAGAGTGCGAGTGGAAGAGGACATAAAAATCGTGTACTTGAGTTCTAGTTACTCTTGGCCAGGCACTCCACAATGACTTGCGATATATATCATGTAACACAGACATTCGCCACGGTTCTAGGAGCCGGCCGGAGTGGCCGAGCGGTTCTAGGCGCTACAGTCTGGAACTGCGCGACCGCTACGATCGCAGGTTCGAATACTGCCTCGGGCATGGATCTGTGTGTTGTCCTTAGGTTAGTTAGGTTTAAGTAGTTCTAAGTTCTAGGGACTGATGACCTCAGAAGTTAAGTCCCATAGTGCTCAGAGCCATTTTTTTTAACACTTCTAGGAGATATTCTCATCCTTTGATAAAGGGATGTACGAGGACGTGCTGAAAATTATCCACGTAATAAAAAGACCTACCCGAATTGTGGAATAGCAACTCATAGGTTCTGCATCAAGACAACGCACCATCCCATATAGAATTGTAGACGTTTCTAGCGAAGTGCAGTATCCCAGTGTTACACCACCCACCTTATTTACCTGACCTAGCACCATCTGACTTTCATCTACTGCGCAAGATCCTATCTGTATTAAAGGGAAAAGGATTTTAGTTCGTTGAAGAAATGAAAGAAATCACGACACGCGCCTTCAAGGAGCTCACAGAGGAACATTTCCAGCACTGTTTCCATCAATAAGAATTCCCGTGGAGCATTGTAGTGACAGAGAAGGGATCGTATATTGAGTGTGACAATAACTAAATATGTGTGTTTTCAAGTAAAATGTTTTGCATCAATAGTTCTATTATTTTATAGCCACACTTCGCACTGTAGCTATCGTATAGTACAGAGTCAAAATTTAAACATTACACTCTTCCTAGAGCACAGGCAAATTGAGCAACCCGGTTCGTTCTTTTGTATTAGGTGTGGTCTAGGTTGGACCTTAGACGCCTTCTCAAAGCACCATTAGTTCATTGGCAGTTCCTTGAAAATCGCGACAAAAACATGGTTTTTGGGTACGAAAAGTACCATTATTGCTGTGGGAACGTCTGTAATTTCTATTTATGTTGTAATTTTTATCGCATGTTCTCACGTTGATATTCTCGGGGAACTTGGAAAATTTTTCATAGCCCTTACTGAGATCTAGAGGTTCAGAGTTACTGTACCTACGCAGAAATATGTGATCAGTTTTAACTGACGTAGTGAGTATACGGCAAGGGTTCTGAGGTCACCAAAACTGTGTTTTTAGTCGCTATGACGCGCTGTAATGTAATTTTTTTGCAATAGATGGTTTTTCTTACAGAGCTAATGAAAGTAGCATCTCTGTATAATGGACACTTCACAGCTACACACGCTGCCTTAACCTGGAAATTATTCAATGGTGCCACTTGGCGGCAAAAGTGCCTTACAAAATAATTTATTTTTTCGTATTTGCAAATCAGACACAGAACTCTTTGATGCACAGTAGGTGTAGCCTAAAAATGTTGTGCATTTTTATGTCAAGAAGTGTAAATTAAACTCGCATTTCAATCATAGGAGATGATACGTTTTTTTTACTTTATATTATGGTTACTTACTGGTTATTCATGTGCGTCAATGTACATAAACGCGCCAAAGTATAGAAATAAACTGTCAAAACATTACTGACGTACAGAATTCGTTTTATACAAACATAAAAAGAATTTTGCATCACACCGGTTCCCAGAACTCGTGAAGATAAACGTTGACTGCGGATATTGTATCACAGACGCAGTCCCTTTGAATGTTCAGAGATGTCACTAAACCCGCCCAAAGGTGTAAACAACCATACATGAGCAGCGCCTGTTAGACTGAGGGTGTCCGACAGCCGATCAGTTCCAGTCATTCCACCAGGAATGAGGTAGACGGTTGGTGTTGTCTGTAGTTCAACCATGCCTAGACGGTCAATACCGCGGTTCGATCACGTCCGCATTGTTACTTTGTGCCAGGAATCGCTCTTAACAAGGGAAGTGTCCAGGCGTCTCGGAGTGAACCAAAGCGATGTTTTTCGGACATGGAGGAGATACACAGAGAGAGGAACTGTCGATGACATGCCTCCCTCAGGCTGCCCAAGGGCTGCTACTGCAGTGAATGACCGCTACCCTCTGATTATGGCTCGGAGGATCTCAGACAGCAACGCCATCATGTTGAATAATAGTTTTCGTGCAGCCGCAGGACTTCGTGTTTCGACTCAAACTGTTCTCAGTAGGCTGTATGATGCGCAACTTCACTTCCGACGTCCATGGCGAGGTGCATCCTTCCAACCACGACACCATGCAGCGCGGTACAGATGGGTCCAACAACATGCCGAATGAACTGCTCAAGTTTGGCATCACGTTCTCTTCACCGATGAATGTCGCATATGCCTTCAACCAGACAATCGTCGGAGACGTGTTTGGAGGCAACCCGGTCAGGCTGATCGCCTTAGGCACACTGTCCAGCGAGTGCAGCAAAGTGGAGGTTCCCTGTTACTTTGGGGTGGCGTTATGTGGGGCCGACGTACGCCTCTGGTGTTCATGGAAGGCGCCGTGACTGCTGTGCGATACGTGAGTACTAACTCTGACCTATAGTGCAACCATATCGGCAGCATATTGGTGAGGCATTCGTCTTCATGGACGATAATTCGCGCCCCCATCGTGCAAATCTTGTGTATGACTTCATATTCTCCAGACATGAACCTATCGAACATGCCTGGGATGGATCGAAAAGGGCTGGTTATGGACTACATGACCCACCTACCACTCTGAGGGATGTTCGTCGAATCGGCGTTGAGGAGTGGGACAAACTAGACCAACAGTGCCTTGATGAATTTGTGGATAGTATGCCACGACGAATATAGGCATGCATCAATACAAGATAACGTGCTACTGGGTATTAGAGGTACCAGTGTGTACAGGAATCTGGACCACCACCTCTGAAGGTCTCGCTGTATGGTGGTACAACATGCAGTGTGTGGTTTTCATGAGCAGTAAAAAGAGCGGAAATGATTTTTATGTTGACCTCTGTTCCAATTTTCTGTACAGCTTCCGGAACTCTGGGAACTGAGGTGATGCAAAACCTTTTTTGATGTGTGTAGAAACAGCACACGCTGCTGTAAAAGGGAGAAGAAGGGAACCATCTGAAAATGCTCCTGTCGAAGAACAAAAAAGGCGAATGTGTTCCTCTTCAAAAGACTGTGACAGGAATGTGGGGAACCAGCGGCCTCAAAAGTCATTCCCCTTCCTCCTCACCAAAAATTTTGGTATGCGAACATATTCACGCATTTTCTACTGAAAGTGAGTAGCAGAGACACAGTGATGGTGAAAGAGAGAGGAGACTGTGCCAGTGGGAGAGTAGGAGAGAAGGGGAGAGGAGACAGTGATGGTGGGAGATTGAAAGTGACAGTTGGAGAGAGAGCAGAGAAAGAGAGAGAGAGAGAGAGAGAGAGAGAGAGAGATGGACGTGACTTAGCAATGGGAGCGAAAGAGAGAGCAGATAGTGATGGTCAGCGAAAGAGAGAGGCAGTAAAAGAGAAAAAGAAATGGATGGAAGTAGTAGCAGTGGGAACAAAGGAGAGAGGAGACAGTCGAAACGAAAAAGAGAGATGAGTGGAGACCATACGTAGGATCAGAGGATCTATCAATTGATCTCCCTCCCAAGGGGGGAAAATTTACCCACTTTCCCCCATCCCCTGTAACCAAATGCTAAAGTTTCTCGGTCTGTGGGTGAAACCTCCCAAGCAAACCATTCCCAGGGACATATGCGGAGAGCAGACAATGGTGGTTGAAGAGAAGGACAGCAGACTTTATGCGAAAAAGAAAGAGAAAATGGTAATGGGAGAGATAAAGAATAGGGCAAAGAAAATAGCAGGGGGACAGAGAAACATTCAGACAAGAAGACAGTGGCAGCGGAAGAGTCAGATAGGAGAAAACGGCAGTGGGAGCAAATGGACACACACACACACACACACACACACACACACACACAGAGAGAGAGAGAGAGAGAGAGAGAGAGAGAGAGATGAAGACGATAGCAATGGGAGCCAAAGAGAGAAGAGAAGAGATAGTGATCGGCAATGAGAGATAGAAAGAGAAAAAGAAATGGATGGAGGAATTAGCAGTGGGAACATAGGACAGAGGAGACAGTCGAAATGAAAATGGAGAGATGAATGAAGACCATACATTGGGTTAGAGGATGAGGAAGCCCCTCCCCTCCCTAAAACCAGCGAATCTTTAACACGAAAAAAATGTCCCAGTTTGGTCAATCCCCTATACCAACGTGTTAAAATTTTTCTGTCAATGGATGAAAACCCTGAGCAAACTATCCCCAAGGACATGTCTGGGGGAGTCAGTTGTGCTTGCTTGAAGAAAAGGACAGCCGACTGTAAGCGAGAAAGAAAGAAATAGTGGTAACGGGAGAGAAGAAAAATGAGACTAAGACAAAAGCAGTGGGACATTGAAGAAGAAGGAGGTGGAGTTTAGTGTTTAACGTCCCGTCGACAACGAGGACATTAGAGACGGAGCACAATCTTCGGGTACGGACGATGGTGAAGAAAAGCGGTCGTGCCCTTCGAAGGAACCATCGAGGCATTTGCCTTAACGATGTAGGGAAGTGACGGAAAACCTAAATCATTGTGGCCGAACGCGTGTTTGAACCGTCGTCCTCCCGAATGCGAATCATGTGTGCTAACCAATGTGATAACCCGACCGGTGCGAGAGATAGGCATTGAAAGTGGCAGAGGAGGAGACAGTGGCACTGGGAGAGACATACAGGAGAAAATAGTAGTGGGTGAAAAAGGAGTGAGTGGGAGGCAGACGTATATATGACAGTGACGTGAGAGGGAGATGCTGATTTATATAAAGGCTTCGCTACAAAGAGAGACGGTGTAAAAGAATTTAGAATGTTTTGTGTTAAAAGAGCGCGAATATATTCGCATGCCAAAATGTTTGGTGAGGAAGGTGGAACGAGGACAGAGGCAGCTGATTCCCACTTTTCTTTCAGAGTCTTTTAAAGAGGAGCACCTTCGCCTTTTTTTGTGCTCCGAGACGAGCATTTTTCAGGGAAGGGTAGGTCAGGGACATGCAACTCGGCGAAGTCACGTCCAATTGATGGACTTGCACCAGAGCGTTGAGCCACACGGAATTACTATGAGCGATCCTCAGCATTGGGTACTGTTACGCTGCCAGTATGGAAAAATTAAAAAAGTCTCAAGTGAGTTCCCGATTTTACGGGGGCGGATTATGGCGTAATGCGTGCTCACGTATTTGGAAGGAGAAGATCTCGTATGAAATAACGTAGCTATTTGCCACCTGGAGGTGGTTTTGATGTGTGGTTAAAGCCGTGAAAACTTGAAGTTTTGCCAACAGCCTTGCCGCAGTGGTAACACCGGTTCCCTTCAGATCACCGAAGTTAAGTGCTGTCGGGCTGGGCTAGCACTTGGATGGGTGACCATCCGGTCTGCCGAGCGTTGTTGGCAAGCAGGGTGCACTCAGCCCTTGTGAGGCAAACTGAGGAGCTACTTGATTGAGAAGTAGCGGCTCCAGTGTCGTAAAATGACACATGTCGGGAGAGCGGTGTGCCAACCACATGCCTCTATATATCCGCATCTAGTGGTGCCTGTGGGGGGAGGATTACACGGCGGCCGGTCGGTACCGTTGGGCCTTCATGACCAGTTCGGGCGGAGTTTAATTTTTAACTCGAAGTCTTGCGTTTTCTGTAAGTCCGTTTTTATACAGGATGGTTGCGGGACCTCGGCTGCTCAATATAAAAGTCAAATGAAAAACACCTTCAGCTGACTATATTTCCAATTTTATTTTATTTTTGCTATCATTTTCGACCTTACACTACAAAGTCTTCATATCCCATGACCCACTTGCAGGAAGAATCCCACCCCTTGTGCAGTCGAGACAGCATACAGTGACTAGTGACTTCTTTTTAACAACGCATCATTTCGTATAACAGTTGCAGACTGTTGATTCAAGGATGGGGAAAGGAACCGGTTTTCCCTTTCAAAGCAACCATTCCGAAATTTGCCAGGAGCGCTTTAGCGAACTCACAGAAAACGAAAATTTGGATGGCTGAACGCAAATTTGAACCGTCGTCTTGCTGAATGCGAGTCCAGTGTGCTAATCATTCCACCATCTGGCTCCGTGTGTGAGAGAAGAAAATTCTCCCATAAATTTCATCTAGTAACACCGAGTGAGCCGTTTAAAAGTCACAAGAGGAGGACGTATGCTTGGAAAAGGTCTGTAGGTATGGAAAGGGTCCAGCTGGAGTACATCATGATCAGATAGAGGTATGAAAATCAGATATCGGATTGTAAGGCATACACAGGAGCAGATCACTGTTTGGTGACGATGAAAAGTAGAATGAAGTTTGAGAATCGTGCGGAAGAATCAGTATGGAAGGAAGTGGGATACAGAAGTACTGAGGAATGATGAGATCTGTTTGAAATTTTCTGAGAGATATGCTACAATAATTAATTACACAGTAGGCTGTTCAGTAGAAGAGGACTGGACAACTCCCAAAGGGCAATCACAGAAATTGAACAGACAGACATTGGTACAAGCAAGGTAACTGCGAAGAAACCTCGTGTAAGGAAAATACTGTTTAAGTTGATGGACAAAAGTGCAGAAATGTTGAAGGAAATTACAGAATACAGAAATGTAGGTTACTTACTAATGAAGTAAATAGTTAGTGTGTGTGGGGAAGACAAGGCTAACCGGCTCCAGGAAAAATGTTTAGAAACCGAAAAAAAAGTTGCTGGAAGTACGTATTCAACATATAAAAAAGTTAAAACAGCCTTCGGTAAAATGAAAAGCAAGGGCGTCAACATTAAGAGTGCACTGTTCTCTGTTAAACGCAGAGGTGAGAGCGGATAGGTGGAAAGAGTACGTTGAAGGCTTTGACGATTGGGAGGATTTGTCCAATGATTGAGGAAGAAACATCAGTCGATATTGAAGCCGTAGGGGATCCAGTACTAGAGTCAGAGTTTAATACAGCTTCCGAATACTTGCGATCAGGTAAAATAGTAGTGATGGGTAACATTCTCTCTGAATTTCTGAGTGCGATTGCCAAAGGGTGTGGCGTTACTATTATCATCAAGAAAAAGCTAAATACAAAAGGGTATGAACACATTTTACAGCGTTGTGTGCTGGGTGCAGTAAAGGAAACAATGTTCATGTGCATCAACATGTCAGTGCACCCTGCCATAATGCAGCATCTGTGAGGCGATGATTTGTGTCGATGAGGATACCACACGAACAATGTTCTCAGATTATAATAGTTCAACATTCGTGGAAATCATTTTTTTGTAATAGTGAAAAGAAAAAATGTCGCTCTCTATTCATGGCGGCACCTAGGAAATCGTCGTCCTTACAACATGGAGACTGCGAATGTATCCAATCCATCTATAATCTTTTGCTCACCGAATCAAAATGAAACAGCAAAGTTTCATCGCATAGGCTTTTCCCGACTTGTACTACTTCCCTTATCAAGAACCGTGTGGCACTTTCTTTTCTTTATCCTAATCATTGCATCATCGCTATTACGGATTCTTATACATCGACAGCTATATTACTACTCTGCAAGTCAGACTTAAGTACCAAGCAGAGGGTTCATCGAACCACGAGCACAATAATTCTCTGTTCTTCCACTCTTGAAAAGCGCGGAAAAAACGAAGACCTATGTCATTCCGTGCGAGCCCTGATTTACCATCTTTGATTATGATGTCGCGTCTCCCTATCCAGGCCGTAGTCAACAAAATATTATCGCATTCGGAGGAGAAAATTAAGATTGAAATTGCGGGAGAAGATAGCGTCGTGACAAAAAACGCCTTTGCTTTAAAGATCCCCCCTCCCAAATCCTGTACAGTGTCCGTTACACTGTCTCCCCATTTCTCGATTGTACAAAGCGCGCTGCTCTTCTTTGAACTTCCTCGATGTACTCCAAAAGAGAACAAGAGTACTCCTAAAGAGGACAGACAGGTGTAGTGTAGGCAGTCTCTTCAGTCGATCTGTTGCATCTTCTAAGTGTTGTGCCAATAAAACGCAGTCTTTGGTTCGCCTTCTCCACAACATTTTCTGTGCTTTCGTTCCAGTTTAATGCTAGCTATGTAGTTGAATTTTTACGGCCCTTATATTTGATTGATTTATAGTGTAACCGAAGTTTAATGGAGTCCTTTTAGCACTCATGTGGATGATCTCACAGTTTCCATTATTTAGGGTCAGTTGACTAGTTTCGAACCACACAGATATTTTTGTGCTTTTCCAGCATGTAGCTGTACATGTCAACCTGGGTGATTTCGTCAGTTGTCTGTTCCCTTCTGTTGTAATGGCAGCACCATCTCTGTGAACGTCAGTGGTCTTCGATGCTGCAGTCCCCATGCCGAAGTCTCCGGAGCATCGGAGTACATTATTTACATTCATTGTGGTGGACGTAGACTAGCAACATTTGGTCAGCTATCTCCTAATTTGTACGTGAATTCGCGTCCTATATGTTTTCGTAATGGGGTGTCACGGTGATTATCCGTGGTGGTGTACCTGAAACAGCAAGGAGCAAAAATAACGTTTACATTATAAGGCAAAACATTTATGTCTCTACTTCGACAGTTTCATTTCCGTAGAACGCTTTCTTACCATTGCGGAGTTACAGTGCCACGTGTGTTACTTTGTAACCGACTGTATTTACCATTCATCAGGGAACGCATTGTATTGTCAACTGCTGCAACTGAACCAGTGCCGAATCTGTATTGACGTCGCTGTAGGCGGGACGTCAGAGCGCCGAGGAAACGGGAAGTGAGTGCGCTGCGCTCGCTTTGCCCGCGCACCAAAGTGCGTGCCCGCACCGCGCCGCACCCAGATGATTCCCAGAAGCCGGCGGTCGCTGTACGCGCAGGTTAATGCAGTTGTTGCGAGGCGGCCCGCGTGCCGAGGCGGCCTCACGCAACTTGTTAGGCGTGCGCGACGCACCGTCGCACCGGCTGCTCCCATTCGCGGTAATGCTCGCAGCTTTAACGGGACCCACGCAGCAGCCGCTCATCCGCCACTGTGCTGTGCTGTGCTGGTCGCCGTAGGCCACTTGTCGCTGGCGGTTCGAGAGCCAAGCCACTGTTCGCGACAGTCTTCAAGCGACGGGATGCGCTTATCCAAATGTAACAAACCAAACCTCTTACTTACCATTCTGTGGGTTTTAATAACACGTAAATTACCAACCCGGATTTGGAAAAAAACTAATGATTTATTTATGAAATTGCGCAGGTGTAGAGTGTGGGCCGGAAGTCAGTTGTCAAAAATGCCTTTGTTGAAATAGTACTAAACAAATGAAAATGCAAATTTATTATCAACATAGAACGTTCATCAGATGTGAAAATTACCGAACTATCAGTTTAATAAGCCACGGCTGCAAAATACTAACGCGAATTCTTTACAGACGAATTGAAAAACTGGTAGAAGCGGACCTTGGGGAACATCAGTTTGGATTCCGTAGAAATGTTGAAACACGTGAGGCAATACTGACCCTACGACTTATCTTAGAAGAAAGGTTAAGGAAAGGCAAACGTACGTTTCTAGCATTTGTAGACTTGGAGAAAGCTTTTGACAATGTTGATTGGTATACTCTCTTTCAAATTCAGAAGGTGGCGGGGTAAAATACAGGGAGCGAAAGGCTATTTACAATTGTACAGAAACCAGATGGCAGTTATAAGAGTCGATGGACATGAAAGGGAAGCAGCGGTTGGGAGGGGAGTGAGACAGGGTTGTAGCTTATCCCCGATGTTATTCAATCTGTATATTGAGCATGCAATAAAGGAAACAAAAGAAAAGATCAGAGTTGGTATTAAAATCCATGGAGAAGAAATAAAAACTTTGAGGTTCGCCGATGACATGGTAATTCTGTCAGAGACAGCAAAGGACTTGGAAGAGCAGTTGAACGGAATGGACAGTGTCTTGAAAGGAGGATATAAGATGAACATCAACAAGATCAAAACGAGGATAATGGAATGTAGTCGAATTAAGTCGGGTAATGCTGAGGGAATTAGATTAGAAAATGACCGCTTAAAGTAGTAAATGAGTTTTGCTATTTGGGGAGCAAAATAACTGATGATGGTCGAAGTAGAGAGGATATAAAAGTAGACTGGCAATGGCAAGGAAAGCGTTTCTGAAGAAGAGAAATTTGTTAACATCGAGCATAGATTTAAGTGTCAGGAAGTCGTTTCTGAAAGTATTTGAACGGAGTGTAGCCATGTATGGAAGTGAAACATGGACGATAAATAGTTTAGACAAAAAGAGAATAGAAGCTTTCGAAATGTGGTGCTACAGAAGAATGCTGAAGATTAGGTGGGTAGATCACATAACTAATGAGGAAGTACTGAATAGAATTGGGGAGAAGAGAAATTTGTGGCACAACTTGACTAGAAGAAGGGATCGGTTGGTAGGACATGTTCTGAGGCGTCAGGGGATCACCAATTTAGTACTGGAGGGCAGCGTGGAGGGTAAAAATCGCAGAGGGAGACCAAGAGATGAATACACTAACAGATTCAGAAGGATGTAGGTTGCAGTAGGTACTGGGAGATGAAGAAGCTTGCACAGGATAGAGTAGCATGGAGAGCTGCATCAAACCAGTCTCAGGACTGAAGACCACAACAACAACAACAGAACTTTCATTGAAAGTACAGAAGATACTGAAGGTGATTTGGATGCCGTTCTAAGCAAGCACTGCATCTTTCGAACAGTAATTTACAAATTTATTCTCAAATCTTCCGGAACAGTAGATTTCAAAGTTCTATTCGATTTGTCCTAAATATGCTCAGTTTTTTTGTCTTAACACAAACCACCTTTTTTTCGTATAATCCAGACTGGGTGTGATATCTCGAGACCGTGGACGTGTTTAACTAGTACTCCGTGTGCCAGTCCATTCATCAAAATTTTCATGTAGAAATTCTCCCACAATAACTCCACAAGGTGAGGGTGCTCTATCTTGTTGCCGTATCAGTTTCTCCTTAGCCGGCTGCAGATGTTCAAATATTGGACTATTTTCCATTTCTAACAACACTTCGTCAGATATATTTAGTAATTTACGGAGCGGACAGTACCGTTCAAAAAATAAAGTGCAGTCAGCTCACCGCTGAGAATACCTGCCCATACACTCACGCCAGCAGAGTTAAAAAATGGTTCTGAGCACTATGGGACTTAACATCTAAGGTCATCAGGCCCCTAGAACTTAGAACTACGTAAACCTTACTAACGTCAGGACATCACACACATCCATGCCCGAGGCAGGATTCGAACCTGCGACCGTAAGGTCGCGCGGCTCCAGACTGTAGCGCCTAGAACCGCTCGGCCACTCCGGCCGGCAGCAGAGTTAAACTCTGTCTCTATTGTAGAATCCTAGAAGACACAGTTGTTTGTTCACTCTGCCATTCGCCTTAGAAGTTGCTTCGAAGAATGCTCTTGTAAAACTTGGGATAGGCTTCTTGTCGGATTGTGTACAACTTTCAGTATTCCATAAGCCTGTCTGGGTCATTTTCATTTAGCAGTTGAAGTAAAGTAGGCTTGTATAAGCTCAGTTTTAGCTGTTTCTGAATCGTTTGTTGGCATTCCTTTGATATGCAGTATATAATAGCACAAAACATTGCGCTACAGCATTAATATCCTCTCCTGTAATAACAGACTTTCGTCTTCCTGAACGAGGAAGCTCGGATACCGACCCAGTTTGTTCAAGTCTTAATTTGCGATTATGTAGTCTAGATGAAGGTTGGGAGGCGCTTGAGGTACACGCCGTAGTTTTAAAAAAGTTATAAAGGTAAACACAACTTTTTGAATCGCTGTAATTTGGTAAAAGGTATAAAGCGACCAAAACTTTCTGAATTGCTATAATTGTGCAATTTATTACCTATATAAAATTGAGACTTACTAGGGTGAGATGAAATTATAGTGGGACAGGACACATCAGTCCGTAGTTTCTGCTGTTGACAATGCTTGGCACACTGGTTGGGTTTCAGATCTCATGTCAACTGTTGCTACTTGCGAAGTAGATTGTTGGGTGGCATACGTAGTTGCTTACGAGGGTCTACTGTGTTGACACATTTCTCGTAGTTGATGGCTCCCTTCTCGCCCTAGGGTGTCCTTTTCCTTCAAGTTTAGACCAGGGAAGCCCTCAGTCCTCCTACATTCCACTAACTTTTAGCAGACTTTCTCGAGCCAGAGAAAATATAAAACCATGTTGTTTATCGACGAACTTCTCATGCAAGCCTGCGAATCAAACATTCGCTTCTTCGCTGTAGCCTTCAGCACTTCGGAAACTTCTCTCTCGTTGGCTGCAGACCAGACGGTTCCTATGTTTCTCCGCAGCAGTAGGACTCACATTCCCCACGTAGCGGGCAGGAGATGTGCTATCTCCTGGGGAATGCTTGTATCCCGTCCACCTGAGGAGGGCACTTGGACTACACTAGTCCTTTTCTCTTCTTTTTTTTTTTTTTTTTACTGCTGTCGATCTGTAACTAAAAGTTAGTAAAGAAAACATGTAATGTTACCCCTTGGAGGGCTAACTACTCGCCACCTAATGTGGACACTCAGTTTGGTTTGTGGTGCCAAAGCCTGGTGCCTTGGTTGCAGATCTATGGGTTCCATATTTCCCGTAGATATCACCAAGGCGACACCGGCACGTTTCAGGCTTAGACCATCTATGCCAGAAGGTGTCTATTTGTGTGTGTGGGGAGGTGGGATGGGGTGGGGCGTGAGTCCACGTCCACAGTGTCTCTTAAGTGTGTCCGGAATTCCCATCTGCAAACATAGCACTCACCATGACGGATTAAAATAGGTTTTTTTCGAAGCCGTGTCAGTTCTGCAGAATCTGTGTGTAACTCTTTCTACTTATATTACCGGTAGTGAAATATTTCCAACATCCACATACTTTCCTGCTCCACTCATTCGTCTGTGTGTGTGTATGGGGTGGGGGGTTGTGACGAACATGTACACAGATTCCCTCTGCACCCTGTGTTGTATAAAACTTGGGTTATCTGAGTTACTTGTTTATTGAATTAATTTTGTACTTAGAATTAAAAATAAAGAGCCTTGTTTAAAAATTTCAAGAGACTGTGGAGATCTAAAACCACCAGCAATGTGGAAGCATTACATGAGGGTACGTGCTCTGGTGACCGCGGCAATCAAGAATGCCAGTCTGAAGACGAGCTCGAGCATAACTGTGATAGGCGAGCATAGTGAGAACGTATCAGGAGAATTAATCTGTTTATGCTGTATATAACAGAGATGCATGCTGGGGTTTCTCGAGTAACAGATTTGGACTAAGATCTGATGAATTCTTTTGAGAATATTAAAAAAGTGTTGTGTATTAATTAAGAGCCTCTGGTAATACTAACATTTGGCTCTTGAATATTGCACGTGGTTTCGTACAAGAATAATTTATACTTAGTTTATTAATAAACGCACTAAAATTGTTTTATTTGAGTTTCTTTTACACGGTCTAATTCCATTTTGTGACCCATTCCAAGGTCACCACCAATTTATAATTGCTCATAGGTATGGGCAGTTAGAGACAATAGCTTATGGAAAAAGCAACCTAAATTTCACCAAAACAGAAGGATCATTTTGATAAAGTTACTCACGCTGAATTACTCTTGCGGTAGTTCTCGTCTTTAAGCAGCTGACGATAGTACTCTAGTAGAAAAGAAGGTAAGTAGGTGGTCAACACAAACCAGAAGAAAGGAAACTTTCATTAACTTTGCCAACATTGTTCTTGATTCATGAGTAGTTGTTTTGCCTAAAGTGTTTATCCTTGTGGTTCTGACCCAGACCTAGACCCAGAAGCAGTTCCTTATCTATATAAGCGATTTGGGGATATAATCTGAGCAGCCGTCTTAGTGTGTTTGCAGATGATGCTGTCTTGTATCGTCTAGTAAACTCATCAGAAGATCAAAAGAAATTGCAAAACGATTTAGAAAATATATCTGAATGATGTGAAAATTGGCAGTCGACCCTAAATAACGAAAAGTGTGAGGTCATCTGTTAAACTTCGATTACGCGATAAATCAGTCAAATGTAAGTCCAACTAAATACCTAGGAATCACAATTACGATTATCTTAAATTGGAAACAATACACTGAAAATGTTATGGGAAGAGGCTAACCAAAGACTGCGTTTTATTCGCAGGACACGTGGAAAATGTAGCAGAACTACTGAAGAGACTGCATATACTACGCTTGTCCGTTCTCTACAGAATATTGCTGCACGGTGTGGGATCCTTACCAGACAGGATTGACGGAGTACATCGAAAAAGTTTTGTATTATCGCGAAATAGAGGAGAGGGAGTCACTGAAATCATACAGGATTTTAAAACAAAGCGTTTTTCGTTGCTGCGGAATCTTATCACGAAATTTCCACCACCTTTCTCATCCGAATGCAAAAATATTAAGTTTAATATGGTTCCGAACTTCACGCAAACTCTTGTGTTCTGTGACTGTCTAATCAAGCAAAGCTAAGAGCATACCGCCTACAAGATGCCTATGCCTAGTAAAGCACTATAGACGTCAAAGTATCCCACTGCTTCATTACAATTTTACTTATCTTTGAAAATTCCCACTCTGTAAAATAACGCGAGACCCTTATATTGAAGCATAGTAAAACTGCGAGGGGGTAATCACTTTCCGTAGGGCTGGTATTAATTAGCAGTGTTAATTGGTGAAGTAGAAACACGCAGCATGCGGAATTCCAAATTACAGTACGGACGCTCCAAAGAAAGTAATTCAGTTCAGATGTCAACGCGACTCTTAGGGTCTGTGCAGTGAGCGCCTCTCTCCATTCCTCTGTCTCTATTTTTAGAATAATATATCAGTGGGTATAATTTCGCTTTCGAGGTTCCACTTGCTACAGATACTAGAATGTAGGTGGTGGGTGCGAATTAGCAAGAGGGAGTGAGCTACGTGTCATACCAGCTTGTGACATAATTTCGCCGACCCTGTCGTTAGCGCTCCGACATGCACGTTGAACATTCAGTGTTGATTTCTTGTTAGTGGGCGTATGGTGACGCCTATTTTCACATTATGGGAAGAAATGACAAAGTAGGAAGCGTAGTGTTTGCAGACGACCAAGTAAATTGCAGACGAGACTGCAGAAAACAATAGAAAAAAATAAAAAAATCGTTACGTACAATGAAAATAATGTGTTGAAGAAGAGGTTGAAAAACTGTGGTAATAACAGGATAAAGAATGAAGACACCAAGTAAACGATTGCTAAATGAGTCATACTACTGCTGCTACTACTACTACTACTACTACTACTACAATAACAATTTTCTGTCATTTACAGCTTCTTTCATCCCGAAGAGTCATTTATCAGTGTAAAAAAGTTATGTTGCATTGTGGATCCGGGTCAGAGGAAGACAAAGGCAATCATTTGCTGTAGAGCCGTAATAAAGCACTGCAGTATTTTCACGTTGAAGACTTCTGAACCTTTTACGTCGTCTTTCTCACACGCGTGCGCGCACACGCACTCAAACAATCTCGGCGAGTGTAATTGATCCTTTCACGAACAAGAGCTAAACGAGTGCGTTGTTTGATGCTACTCGCGACAGGAGATTAAAGTGATCTTTAGCTTTTGAAGTACATTTTGATTACGACAACTCAACCAAACGTGAATTCACATTGAAATCTTACACTACAATTGCGGTGTTTATCCAGTCTCCGCAAGTTCAAATGGTTCAAATGGCGCTGAGCACTATGGTACTTAACATCTGTGGTCATCAGTCCCCTAGAACTTTGAACTACTTAAACCTAACTAACCTAAGGACATCACACACATCCATGCCCGAGGCAGTATTCGAACCTGCGACCGTAGCAGTCGCGCGGTGCCGGACTGAGCGCCTAGAACCGCGAGACCACCGCGGCCGGCTCTCCGCAAGTAACGATGCGTGTCTTCCCCGTAGAGGTAAACAGTGTGGAGACCTAATTTTTATGGCGAATAAAGTGTTAAAGTAACTTATGGAAAAACACCCGGATGACGTCGTATCGTTGATTTCCACTTACTTTTAATTTAGTGGCCAGTACTCTGGACAGACAGATAGGGTTGCAGTGGGAAGCCCGGTCTCACCTATTATTGCTAATTTGTTTATGAAAGACTACGAGGAACGTGCCTTTGAGTCGGCGGCATTAAAGATAATTTTGTTGTTTGGCCTCATTGTAGAAAGTATTTAAACGGTTAAACTGATCTCAGTCCATCCGAATAATCGTTTCACGATGGGGATGCAAAAGGATGGCTGCCTTCTCTTGCTTGATGTGTTGATCAGGAAGGAGGTTGATAGTACCTTAGGACATGCCGGTGATACGAAGCCAGCAAACACTGACTGATATCTGTAGGCTGATAGTTGTCACCATCCGGCTCAGCGTGAAAGGGTACTTTGTACCTTGGTTCACGGATCACACGTCATTTCAGGTCCTGAAAATTTGTCAGATGAGTTACCCTCACCCTTCGTCAGAATGGATATAGCGAAAGACAGATCAGACATGCGTTGTGCGTTGCTCCATCGACCAACCGTACACCGGGTGAGTGATGATAATAGCGAGGTGGCATCAAAGTCTGGTACGTTTTTGTCTTACGCAGGAAGCATTTCCAACAAGATTGGTCACAGTTTGCGTAAATATGATGTAAACTATGTTTTTCGGCCAGTACCTGAGGTTAGGGCCATTTAGGATCCGTAAAGAATGATCTTGGTTTCCGTAAGGTGGGTGTTATCGTTTTCCTTGCATTTGTGGCAAGTCATGTATTAGTCAGACCATTTGGAACTACGGGGACCGCTCTATGGAGTGTCACACGCGCTTGCAACAGCTCAGCAGATCTGCTACTGCAGAACATTGCCTTGGCATCGGTCGTCCTATGGAGCTCGTGGTATGCACTTGAGCTATTACGATAGTGTTATTGAGAAAGCTGTTGAAATTTGAATGTGAATAGAGATGGAGGGTTTTTGCCGAAATTCTACATAGAATCGTGATCCCTCCCTTGTCAAAAAAAGGTAATGCGACGTCTCCCGTTGCTTATTAATGTCCTTGCTGCATTTGTGCATTTGAAGACGTCACCCAGCTGCATTCCCCTAAGTTATTTGAACATTCTATATGCTGGTAGAAACTCAGATTTCGCAGCACACCACTAAATTGAGTTCGAAAATTACAGTGTTATTGTTCCTATTCACCTGCATTAACTATAATTTTTCCACATTTAGAGGAAACCTTCTTTCATCACACCAAGTAGAATTTCTGTCCAGCATCCTGTATCTCCTTCAGGCACACAAAGACGACAACGACAAGTCTCTGTTGACGCTATCCGTGAGATCGTTTTGTGTAGAGAGAACAAGATCGGTCGTATCACACTTCCTTGGGACATTCTTGACAATACCGGTGTCTCCGATGAACACTCGCCGCCGGCTGAAGCGGCCGAGCGGTTCTAGCCGCTTCAGTCTAGAACCGCGCGACCGCTACGGTCGCAGGTTCGAATCCTGCCTCGGGCATGGATGTGTGTGATGTCCTTAGGTTAGTTAGGTTTAAGTAGTTCTTAAGTTCTAGGGGACTGATGACCTCAGATGTTAAGTCCCATAGTGCTCAGAGCCATTTGAGCCAATTTTGAACACTCGCCGTCCAGAGCAACGTGTTGGGTTCTATCGCTGAAGAAGTCTTAAACCCATTCACTTACAGTGAGGTAACAAAAATCATGGGATGGCGATATGCACGTAGTGTCGCGTACACAAGCTATAAAAGGTCCTGCATTGGCTAAACTGTCATTTTTACTCAGGTGATTTATGTGAAAAGGTTTCCTATGTGATTATGGCCTCACGACGGGAATTCAGACTTCGAACGCGGAATAGTAAATGGAGCTAGACGCACGGGACATTATATTTGGGAACTCGTTAGGGAATTTAATATTGCGAGATCCACAGTGTCAAGAGTGTGCCGAAAATACCAGATTACAGGCATTACCTCTCATGACGGACAACGCAGTGGCCGACGGCCTTCGCCTGATGATCGAGAGCTGCGACAGTTGCGTAGTGTTGTCAGTGCAAAACGACAATCAACACTGCGAGAAATAACCCTGAAAATCAGTGTGGGACGTAGTAGGAACGTTTCCGTTAGGACAGTGCTGCTAAATTTGGCGTTAATGGGCTACGGCAGCAGACGACCGACGCTAGTTCCTTTGCTAACAGCACGACATCGCCTGTAACGCCTGTCCTGGGCTCGTGACCATATCGATTGCGCCCTGGACGACTGGAAAACTGTGGGCTAGTCAGTTGAGCCCAGATTCCAGTTGGTATCAACTGATGGTAGAGTTCGAGAGTGGCGCAGACCGCACGAAGCTGTTGACCCAAACTGTCAACAAGTTACTGTGCGCGCTGGTGGTGGCTCCATGCTGATGTGGGCTGTGTTTGCATGGAGTGGACAGGGTCCTTTGGTCCAATGATACCCGTTGACTAAATTGTAGTTTTCGGCTAGTTGGAGACCATTTGCAGCCATTCATGAGCTTAATGTACCTAAAGAACGATGGAACTTTTATGGACGACAATGCGCAATGTCACCGTGCCACAATTATTCGCGGTTGGTTTTAAGTACATTCCGGACAGTTCGAGCGAATAGTTTGGCTACCCATATAGCCCTTCATGAATCCCATCGAACATTTATAGGACATAATCGAGAGATCAGTTCGTGCACAAAATCGTGCACTGTTAACAGTTTCGCAATTATGAAGGCTATACAGGCAGCATGGCTCAATATCGCTGCAGCTCCAGCGAGCTGGCATGCCAATGTGGCCGAGCGGTTCTAGGCGCTTCGGTCTGGAACCGCACGACCGCTACAGTCTCAGGTTGGAATCCTGCCTCGGGCATGGATGTGTGTGATGTCCTTAGGTTAGTTAGGTTTAAGTAGTTCTAAGTTGTAGGGGATTGATGACCTCAGATGTTAAGTCCCTTAGTGCTCAGAGCCATTTGAACCATTTGAACCAGCGAGCTGTTGAGTACCTGCCCCCTCGGGTTGGTACAATGCGCTGGGCGAAAGGAGGCCAGACACGATATTAGGAGGTATCCCATGACTTCTATCAGCTCAGTATACCTGAGATCCTGCGTCGTATACTCGGACTTTCGTTAACAGTCTGAAGTGATGCACTGTGTCAACAACTTTATGGAAACCTAAGAATATGGAGTGTGCTTCTTCCCTTTCGTGCAGGATTCGCGGGATCACGTGCGAGAAAAAGATAAGTTGAATTTCGCACGAGTCATGATTTCTAAATCCTTGTTGTTTTGTAGATGGAAGCCTGTCTCTCCAAAGGAAATTTATTATGTTCGGCTTGTAATATGTTGATTTGAGATAACAGTGGACGGAGTAAGCAGAAATGGTGATCCGTGTTGCAGTGGCAACGGCAAGCTGGCGTCGTGGGGTGCCATGGCGGGCTTCCTGGTGATGATGTCGCTGGACGTGGGCCTCGGCTAGTCGCCGCCGCCGCCGCCGCCGCCACCGCTCCTGCCGACCAGGTGCCGGCGTACGCCGGCCCGCCGATGCTCAGTTCCAAGTTCTCCAAGGGTGCTGCTGACGCCACCCCTCAGGGTGGCATTTATTTTTATATCTAACGTTACCAATACTTTTAGTAAAAAAATACAAAAAGAGTGCGATTTAAAATTGGGCCAACGATAGCTGCTTCTCAACTTTGACGTGTACTTATTTTTCAGTGGTATTGTACTTTTCTGTGGGTGTTTCACAGTATTTTGTCAGTTGATAATTATATGTGCGCTTATGATGTTTTTATTGATACAAAAAGTATTTCTCTTTGTCCGCGTTTGATGCCTTTATCTTAACCATGACTGGAATTTTGTATCGTGTTCTATGATCTACACACAATTAGTTCCTACCGTTATTTTGTTAATATGGGTAGATCTCTGACTCCGTATATTCCTCAAATCAATTAGCATGTAATTAAATCCACCTCGTTGTTGTAAGTTCGGTGTGCTAACTATTTCATTTTTGTATCTAAGTGTCAGTATTAGTTGTTTTTTAAATGTCTCGAAACTGTGATACACGAGTGTAATTTTACACTGCCCCTCTGCAGCATTTACCAGCGTCTATTATTGACGCTCATCTAACTCGTGTTAACTGCCTTACTGTTTTGGTACGTATGCAGCGTATAGAAACTACTCTTTTTTTTTTTAATTCCTCCAGTTTATTTCATATTGTGCTCACTTCTCAAACAAATTTTACTAGAAGATTTGATAACTTACTCAAAATGTAACTTTTAATCTCCATTGAAAGGAGAAGCGAAATAAGTGAAATTTGCCAATTGTAAGAAAGCTAAGAATTTTAGTCTGTAATTAATTCAAAAATTATATTCGATTATATCTCCGTCAAAATTACATATTTTTCATTTAATCGTGTAAGCTGGACACCACAGTGCAATAGCAAACTGTGGAACAGCACAAATACCCTACTGCATTCGAACCAAAGATCTTGGCATGAAAAGTAGAGTGGGCAGTTTTTTTGTAATAACTTAAATGTTAAGGTACAAATTTTTTGCAGCTGTGCCCACAGGTATATCATATGAGAGCAATATTGTTACTTTAGAAATAAAAGTATGTGCATGTTTGATGTCTGAATTTTTCTTTTTGTGCCACAAATTCTTCCTGTTCCTCTCGTAAATATTCGCAGTTTTATAAACATGACAGGTATTGTTGTGAATACTCTTAGTAGTAAGCATGAGAAAAGGTTGAGAAAGCACTAAAGTTACAGACAGCAAAACGAATGATACACTCCTGGAAATGGAAAAAAGAACACATTGACACCGGTGTGTCAGACCCACCATACTTGCTCCGGACACTGCGAGAGGGCTGTACAAGCAATGATCACACGCACGGCACAGCGGACACACCAGGAACCGCGGTGTTGGCCGTCGAATGGCGCTAGCTGCGCAGCATTTGTGCACCGCCGCCGTCAGTGTCAGCCAGTTTGCCGTGGCATACGGAGCTCCATCGCAGTCTTTAACACTGGTAGCATGCCGCGACAGCGTGGACGTGAACCGTATGTGCAGTTGACGGACTTTGAGCGAGGGCGTATAGTGGGCATGCGGGAGGCCGGGTGGACGTACCGCCGAATTGCTCAACACGTGGGGCGTGAGGCATCCACAGTACATCGATGTTGTCGCCAGTGGTCGGTGGAAGGTGCACGTGCCCGTCGACCTGGGACCGGACCGCAGCGACGCACGGATGCACGCCAAGACCGTAGGATCCTACGCAGTGCCGTAGGGGACCGCACCGCCACTTCCCAGCAAATTAGGGACACTGTTGCTCCTGGGGTATCGGCGAGGACCATTCGCAACCGTCTCCATGAAGCTGGGCTACGGTCCCGCACACCGTTAGGCCGTCTTCCGCTCACGCCCCAACATCGTGCAGCCCGCCTCCAGTGGTGTCGCGACAGGCGTGAATGGAGGGACGAATGGAGACGTGTCGTCTTCAGCGATGAGAGTCGCTTCTGCCTTGGTGCCAATGATGGTCGTATGCGTGTTTGGCGCCGTGCAGGTGAGCGCCACAATCAGGACTGCATACGACCGAGGCACACAGGGCCAACATCCGGCATCATGGTGTGGGGAGCGATCTCCTACACTGGCCGTACACCACTGGTGATCGTCGAGGGGACACTGAATAGTGCACGGTACATCCAAACCGTCATCGAACCCATCGTTCTACCATTCCTAGACCGGCAAGGGAACTTGCTGTTCCAACAGGACAATGCACGTCCGCATGTATCCCGTGCCACCCAACGTGCTCTAGAAGGTGTAAGTCAACTAGCCTGGCCAGCAAGATCTCCAGATCTGTCCCCCATTGAGCATGTTTGGGACTGGATGAAGCGTCGTCTCACGCGGTCTGCACGTCCAGCATGAACGCTGGTCCAACTGAGGCGCCAGGTGGAAATGGCATGGCAAGCCGTTCCACAGGACTACATCCAGCATCTCTACGATCGTCTCCATGGGAGAATAGCAGCCTGCATTGCTGCGAAAGGTGGATATACACTGTACTAGTGCCGACATTGTGCATGCTCTGTTGCCTGTGTCTATGTGCCTGTGGTTCTGTCAGTGTGATCATGTGATGTATCTGACCCCAGGAATGTGTCAATAAAGTTTCCCCTTCCTGGGACAATGAATTCACGGTGTTCTTATTTCAATTTCCAGGAGTGTATGAAAGAATGGGCAATGTCCTTACGTTTTAGGAAATTATGCCCAGTTTAATATTGTGGTAAGTACGAGGGGGTGAAATACACTTTACTTTTAAGTAACCTTCAGATTAAGCGACACGCGTCACAAGGAAAGATACCTGAAAAAGTTACGTTGCCAAAATATAGAAAACATGACACATTGTATACGAAAGTGGAGAAACAGAGCCAAAGACAAAAAGAAGTTCTAACTTAAAACATGTTTCAGATGTACGTAATGGTCTTAATAGTTTACCATAGCAGAACCCACTTCAAGGCAGAACATGATAGTCCTAAGCAACAATAGCAGCACATACACTATGTGATCAAAAGTATCCGTACACCGCCAAAAACATACGTTTTTCATATTAGGTGCATTGTGCTGCCAGGTACTCCATATCAGCTACCTCAGTAGTAATTAGACACTGTGAGAGAACAGAATGGGGCACTCCACGGAACTCACGGATTTCGAACGTGGTCAGGGGATTGCGTGTCACCTGGGTCATACGCCTGTACACGAGATTTCCACACTCCTAAACATTCCTAGGTACACTGTTTCCGATGTGACAGGGAAGTGGGAAAGTGAAGGGACAAGTACAGCTCAAAAGCGTACAGGCCGACGTCGTCTGTTGACTGACAGAGACCGCCGACAGTTGAAGAGAGTCGTACATCTACATGATTACTCTGCTGTTGACAATAAAATGCTTGTCCTAGAATTCAATGAACCACCTTCAAGCTGTCTCTCTACCGTTTCACTCTCGAACGGCACGCGGAAAAAACGAGCACTTAAATTTTTCTGTGCGAGCACTGATTTCTCTTATTTTATCGTGATGATCATTTCTCCCTATGTAGGTGGGTGCCAACAGAATGTTTTTGCGATCGGAGGAGAAAACTGGTGATTGAAATTTCATGAGAACATCCCGTCGCAACGAAAAACGCCTTTGTTTTAATGATTGCCACTCGAATTCACGTATCATGTCTGTGGCACTATTTCTCCTACTTCGCAATAATACAAAACGATCTGCCCTCCTTTGTACTTTTTCGATGCCATCCGTCAGTCCCATCTGATGCGGTTCCCACAAATATAATTTTGCAATTCGTTTTGGTCATCTGATGGCTTTACAAGACGATAAATGACAGCATCATCTGCAAACAATCTAAGACGGCTACTGAGATTGTCTCCTATGTCGTTAATATAGATCAGGAACAATATAGGGCCTATAACACTTCCTTGGGGAACGCCGAATATTATTTCCATTTTACTCGATGACTTTCCGTCTACTTCTACGAACTGTGACCTTTCTGATAGGAAATCACGAATCCAGTCGCTCAAATGAGGCGATATTCCATAGGCACGCAGTTTGGTTAGAAGACGCTTGTGAGGAACGGTGTCGAAAGCCTGGAAATCTAAAAATATGGAATCAATTTGACATCCCCTGTCGATAGCGCTCATTACTTCATGAATGTAAAGAGCTAGTTGTGTTAACCAAGAAAGACATTTTCTGAATCCGTGCTTACTACGTGTCAATAAATCGTTTTCTTCGAGGTACTTCATAATGTTCGAATACAGTATATGTTCCAAAACCCTACTGCAAATCGACGTTAGTGATATGGGCCTGTAATTCAACGGATTACTCCAACTTCCCGTTTTGGGTATTGGTGTGATTTGAGCAATTTTCCAGTCTTTAGGCACGGATCTTACTGTGAGCGAGTAGTTGTATATAATTACTAAATATGGAGCTATCGCATCAGCATACTCTGAAAGGAACCTGACTGGTATATAGTCTGGACCGGAGGTCTTGCCTTTATTAAGTGAATTAAGCTGCTTTGCGACACCAGGGATATCTATTTCTATGTTTCTCATCTTGACAGTTGTTCTTGATTGGAATTCAGGAATATTTACTTCGTCTTCTTCGATGAAGGAGTTTCGAAAAATCGTGTTTAATAACTGCTTTAGTGGCACTGTCATCAGTGACTTCACCGTTGTCGCGCAGTGAAGGTACTGATTGCGTGTTGCCACTGGTGTGCTTGATATATGACCAGAATCTCTCTGGGTTTTCTGCCAGATTCCGAGACAGATTTTCGTTGTGGAAATTATTAAAAGCATCTCGCATTGAAGCACGTGCTATATTTCGAACTTCTGCAAAACTTTGCCAATCTTCGGGATTTTGTGTTCTTTTAAATTTGGCACGCTTTTTTCGTTGCTTCTGCAACAGCAATTTGACCCGTTTTGTGTACCTTGGGGGATCAGTACCATCACTTATTAATTTATGTGGTATATATCTCTTAATCGCTGTTGATACGATCTCTTTGAAAACATTCCACAACTTTTCTACACTTACATGATCAAACCGGAAGGAGTGAAGACTGTCTCTTAAAAAGTCGTTAAGAGCATTTTTATCATCTTTTTTAAATAGATATACTTCGCGTTTCTTTTTGATGGTTCTAGGAGTTACTGTATTCAGCCTAGCAGGTACTGCCTTGTGGTCGCTAATCCCTGTATTCGTCACGATACTCACTATTTGTCCAGGATTATTTGTTGCTAAGAGGTCAAGTATGCTTTCGCAACCATTTACGCTTCGAGTGGGCTCATGAACTAATTGTTCAAAATAATTTTCTGAGCATTCAGTACAATTTCGGATGACGTTTTATGCCTACTGCCGGCTTTAAACGTATAATTTTTCCAGCATATCGAGGGTAGATTGAAGTCACCACTGACTATTATTGTATGACGGGGGGTACCTATTTGAAATGACACTCAAGTTTTCTTTGAACTGTTCAGCAACTATATCTTTTGAGTCGGGGGTCGGTAAAACGACACAATTAATAATTTAGTCCGATTGTCAGGTATAACCTCTACCCATACTATTTCGTAGGAACTATCTACTTCAATTTCACTACAAGGCCAACTACTTCAGACAGCAATAACTACTCCACCACCAATTTTATTTAATCTCTCCTTTCTGAACACTGTTAGATCGTTAGAAGAAATTTTTGCTGAACTTATTTCCGGCTTTAGTCAGCTTTCTGTACCTATAACTATTTGAGATTTAGTGCTTTTTATTAGGGTTTGGAGCTCTGGTTTTTTCTCAACACAGCTATGATTATATACAACTACAATAACGATCGTTTCAACAACTAAGTTACTGTGTTTTACCTGCCCCCTTTTAGACAGAGCTCTTTTTTATGGTTTCCTGAGCCCCTCTAACCTAAAAAAAACGACCAGTCCCTTTCACACATCTCCAGCTATCCATGTAGCCGCTTCCTATGTGTAGTGGACTCCTGACCTATTAAGCAGAACCCGGAAACCCACCACCCGATGGCGCAACTCAAGTAATCTGCAGTCTACACGGTCACAGAACCGCCTGAGCCTCTGATTCAGACCCTCCACTTGGCTCTGCACAAAAGGACCACAGTTGGTTCTATCGACGATGCTGCAGATGGTCAGCTCCGCCTTAATCTCCCAAGCAAGACTGGCAGTCTTTACCAATTCCGCTAGCTGCCCAAAACCAGAGTGAGTCTCTGATCCAAAGCGACATACGTCATTGGTACCGACATGAGCCACCACCTGCAGTTGGCTGCACCCTGTACTCTTAATGGCATCTGGAAACATCCTTTCCACATCCGGAATGACTCCTCTCCCCCCTTCCCCCCTCTGGTATGCACACAGAGTGCACACTAGCTTCCTTCCCCTCCTTGGCATCTATGTTCCTAAGGGGCCCCATTACACTCCTAACGGTGGAGCTCCCAAGTACCAGAAAACCAACCCTCTGTGAACGCTCCTGATCTTGCGGGCCGAGAAGCTTCCTCTGGAACAGGGTTGATGACTGCATGCGGCTCAGAGACATTGACAGCCACAGGTAACGCCCAAAACCTGTTCGTCAAACGAACTGGGGAGGCTCTACGATCGGCCCCTCGGAAAGTTTTTCGCTGCCTGACAGACTTTGGAATGATCTCCCACTTGACCATGGGTGAGGGGTCAACCTCAGTGCGGGCAATACTTGGGGTTGCCACAGCAGTTGGTCGATCAGAGGACACGTGGGTCATGCTCGAAGTCCTCCTCAATGATGCCCCTTGGCAGCAGCCTCAAACTGTGTGACAGAAGCCTATGCAGCGTGGAGCTGTGAGCGGAGAGTCACCAACTCAGCTCGAATCTGTACACAGCAATCACAGTTCCTATCCGTTACTGCAGTCTCTCCCAGTTGAAGCTCGTAAAAATACACAACAAACGAATGGTGTACTCGCCTTCTTAGCAGCAGGAACACGAGGTGCTCTGTCGCTGATGGTCTATCCGACACTGTGCTGTACTAACCAAAACAAACAAACAGCCTGTACGATCCGAGGGTCGATAACAACAGCGGTACGGTAAAAGCTTGTGCCTAGTAATGCGTAATAGGCAGACATGTATCCAGGCCATCACACAGGAATTGCAAAATGCATCAGGATCCACTACAAGTACTATGACAGCCAGGCGGGAAGCGAGAAAACTTGGATTTCATGGTCGAGCGTCTGCTCATAAGCCACATATCACGACGGTAAATGCCAAACGACACCTCACTTTTTGTAAGGAGTGTAAACATTGGACGACTGAACAGTGGATAAACGTTGTATGGAGTGTCGAATCACGGTACACAATGTGGCGATCCGATGGCAGCGTGTAGGTATGGCGAATGCCCAGTGAACATTATCTGCCAGCGTGTGTAGCGCCAACAGTAAAATTCGGAAGCAATGGTGTTATGGTGTGTTCATGTTTTTCATGGAGGGTGCTTGAACCCCCTTGTTTTTTTTTTTTTGCGTGGCACTATCACCGCACAGGCCTACATTGATGTCTTAAGCACCTTCTTGCTTCCCACTGTTGAAGAGCAATTCGGGGATGGCGATTGCATCTTTCAACACGATCGAGCACCTGTTCACAATGCACAGCCTGTGGCGGAGTGGTTACACGACAATGACATCCCTGTAATGGACTGGATTGCAAAGAGTCCTGACCTGAATACTATAGAACACCTTTGGGATGTTTTGGAATGCCGACTTAGTGCCAGTACTCAAAGACCCACATAAATACCTCCCCTCAGTGCAGCACTTCGTGAAGAATGGGCTGCCATTCCCCAAGAAACCGTCCAGCACCTGATTGAACGTATGCCTAGGAGAGTGGAAGCTGTCATCAAGGCTAAGGGTGGGCCAACACCATATTGAATTCCAGCATTACCGATGGAGGGCGCCACGATCTTGTAAGTAATTTTCAGCCAGGTGTCCGGATACTTTTGATCACTAGTGTAACTACAGTGGTGCATGATAGCGCTAATGATACCGTAGAACCTCGTGTGGAATTGAGTGTTATCACTTTGTAGGATGAAATCATCAGCCATTACTCTGGTACATAGTTCTGCATAACGCTGAAGGATCTCGTCTTCAGAGGTTTCTCCAGCCAAGGTTCTACGTGCTTCATTGACATTTAAACACAGTGCAAAGGTAGCTGTTCTCATTTGTTCTGTATGTCTCATTGCAAGCCTCCACCTGGAAAGAATGCTGGTTAGCCAGCTCGTTCCCAACCCTGCTGGACAATCTCTCTTGAATAGTATTTCCACATAGGTCTTTTTAATGTGCCACCATTATGCGAATCCTCGGGATCAACTCTACTAAAACTACCTGTAGTTAACTGATATATTTCTTGAAAAATGACTGAATGAGAAATTTAAAGTACACTGGTGCACCTACCTAATATCGTGTAGAGCCTCCACGAGCACGCAGAAAAGACGCAACACGACGTGGTATGGACTCGGACTAATGTCTGAAGTAGTGCTGGAGGGAACTGACACCATTAATCCTGCAGCGTTATCCACAAACCCGTAAGAGTATCAGGGGGTGGAGATCTTTTCTGAACAGCATGTTGCAAGCCATCCCAGTTATGCTCAATAATGTTCATGTCAGGGGATTTTGGTGGCCAGCGGAAGTGTTTAAACTGAGGAGACTGTTCCTGGCGCCACTCTGTAGCAATTCTGGACGTCTGTGGTGTCGCATTCTCCTGCTGGAATTGCCCAAGTCAGTCGAAACACGCCATGGACATGAGTGGATGCAGTTGATCAGACAGGATGTTTACGTACGTGTCACCTGTCAGAGTCGTATCTAGACGTATCAGGAGTCGCATATCACTCCCAACTGCATACGCCCCACACCATTACAGAGCCATCACTAGGTTGAACATACTCCTGCTGATACTCAGGTTCCATGGATTCATAAGGTTGTGTCCATACCCGTACACGTCCATACGCTCGATACAATTGGAAACGAGACTCCTCGTGACATGTTTCCGGTCATCAACAGTCCAATTTCGGTTATGACGGGCCCAGGCGAGGCGTAAAGCTTTGTGTCATGCAGTCGTCAAGAGTACACAGTACACGAATGGGCCTTCGGCTCCGAAAGCCCATGTTGATGATTTTTCGTTGAATGGTTCGCACGCTGACACTTGTTGATAGCCCAGCATTGAAATCAACAGCAGTTTGCGGAAGTGTTGCAGTTCTGTCACTTTGAACGATTCTCTTCAATCGTCGTTGGCCCTGTTCTTGTAGGATGTCGGAGATTTGATGTTTTACCGGATTCCTGATATTTACGGTATACTCGTGAACTGGTGCTACGGGAAAATCCTCACTTCATCACTACCTCGGAGATGCTGTGTCCCATCGCTTGTGCACCGACTGTAACACACTTAAATCTTGGTAACCTGTTATTGTAGCAGCATTAACAGGTCTAACAACTGCACCAGACACTTGTTTTCTTATATAGGCGTTGCCGACGGCAGCGTCGTACTTTGCCTTTTTACATATCTCTGTATTTGAATACGCATGCCTATACCAGTTTCTTTGGTTCTTCAGTGTATATCTGCATGTTGCTCTAATCAGAGAACCACTAGAATTTCACAATTTCTTGTCCCGTTTCAATAGATAAAATACCAATGCGATGAATCATGGGCAAAATGGAATTAGGTAATTTATTAAATTGTGTACAACCACCATTCATCAACCCATCAGCTGACGCTTTGCCTTTGACCTCACTTTGGAAAGATTCGCCCTAGTATCAAGTGACATGTCTTGTCACTCCAACACATCGATTCTAAGAACTCAGTGTTTTCCTGCACACCAGCAAGTAAGTCAGAACGAGCACACACGGCAGCACCTGCTTCGCCAATGCATGCAGCTGTAACTTCCGCTGGGCATCCCAATGTACCACTGAGTTGTGTGCACAACTCACGGGCACAACCCTCGGTTGGTTGATTATGAATCTTTTGCTCATCCACTTTAAGACACGAGGTCCTGGGTATGCCCTTGTCTCTATAGCTAGTGACAAACGTTACCCGTAACAGAAACCCAGAAGTAGACACCAAATATAAACGTACCATCCCCCTCTAAAGAAAGAGAAATCTTACAATATACACAAAATCCAAATTATTAAAAACTCTTTCTGGCAACACCCAGACAATCGTGCACTTTTACCATTGAAAAATTGGTAACCAGGAGGTCGGAGTGAAAGTTGTCAGGCCAAGAAAATATTCCAAACAAATAAATTATTTCATTTATTTATTTTTGCAGTCAGTACTACACTAGAACAATAAAAATGCACAGTCTTATTAGTGTGAGGTTTAACGATAAATACACGGAATTAATCACACACCAAAGCGACACTTAAAGAATTTATAACAGTGCATGTTAGTGCAGACAATTTACAATCAGGAGCTAGCGTTTATCACCAAGACTGGACATGCACTCCGCCTTGTGCACTTGACAGTTTCAGTTAGTAAACTGGCCGTACATGGTAGATACAACATTGAAAGCAGTTCTCATTAAACGTAGCAGTCAATAAAGGATACACAATGATAGAAATTTAAAAACAGACAACTTTAGATTATGCATAGAACATCTAAAACACCAACACTTTCAGAGCTCTTAATAAACGTTTATTAAAAACCTGATGGTATTAAATAATTATTGCTGATAACAATACGTAATTAAATTAATACATAACTGAGGGTGTATATACATATATGAAATCGAATGACAGTGATCTGGAACCTTATAAATTATAGTGGTAATAGAACTAAGGCTAGACTGAAATACCATGAGACAGAAGGAACCATTGAAGGCGGTCGGGGTGGCCGTGTGGTTCTATGCGCTACAGTCTGGAACCGCGTGACCGCCACGGTCACAGGTTCGAATCCTGCCTCGGGCATGGATGTGTGTGATGTCCTTAGGTTAATTAGATTTAAGTAGTTCTAAGTTCTAGGGGACTGATGATCTCAGCAGTTAAGTCCGATAGTGCTCAGAGCCATTTGAACCATTTTTGAACCATTGAAGCTTTGGGATTTAAATAATTTTATCTGAGGCTCACCTCATGCAGGAACACCAAATAGCTGAAAAGTGCGTTTTAACAGGCTTCTCACCGAGTTAATTACGTTGTGTACTCCGCTGGCAGGGCAGAATACAAAGTCGCCAACAGTTAGTTCCTTGGGCGCAGCTGGCGGCTGTCAATAGCCCAACCCTCACCAATCCATCTCATGTCGACTCAAATTCAGTACACCGAGTGCTGCTCGAAAGGGCTAATATGAACAATGTGACACTCGGCCAAGTCTCAGCGTGCGGCTGTATACATTGGTCAGCGGCAGCACGAAGACAGCAAGGCACTCGAGGAGGGACACAGGCAGCGAACCTCTGCGGACAACGCTTTAAAAGCAGACAGGTGGGGCAAGTTGTACACTCTCATTGGACACCACAACACCCGTTGCTAAATGCAAAGTCAAAGATACGGTAAACGCAAGACTTCTATCGATGTGAGCCAGTACACAGCTCAGATAGTACGTTTTTGATGGCAGCCGCAAAGCTCATAATTTGGATGGATCACGGTCATATTCACCCGAGCACAAAACAGTGAGCATGAGTCACTTGTGTCCGACGTAGCCCTTAATATGAGAGATTGTTACTACTCTATGTTAGCCTGAGAACGTCCAAAATTTAATCATTTGACCACTATTGCCCTTGGTGAGCCTGACTGTTATGCCAGCGGCGCTTCGCCTCAATTCACGCACTTAATGATGCCTCTGTGCAGTTCGATCAAAGATTTCCGGCTATAGATTTCTGCCTATTGTCATCCGGCTCTCAAACTCCGGGTGCCTGCTGTGTACGGATGATGTAACTGAGATACAGTTCCGCTAATTTGTATGCATGACAGCATGGCAGTTTTTGTTTCTTTTTTTTTTTCGTGAATTGTGGAGACGAGAGTAGTTGCCGTTCCTCGGTTCCTAAGATCAATTATCAAGGATTCACAGTGATACATGTTATACAAGATGCATTTACTTTGCTTTGTCAGTCACAAGAAAATCGCCATATAGCAGTGAAATATTCGGTCTTCGAAAATACCAGACGGGATTCCCCAAAATGGGCATTCTTTTATCCCATAAGCCGGTGATTACGTGTTCGAACATATTCAGACGCGTTTGTACCCTACAAAAATCGATGTATTTTGTCGTGGACGTCAGCATCCTCTTAGTCAATATTTATTGCGACTACAGTCGTTTTCCACGTACTTTTACACAAATTATTTTTAAAGGAATTCAGAGAAACAAAAATAATTCGTGTACGGTAGGCAGCTCAGAAGAATAATTGCGGCGGGAGAGGTGGGGCATGGGGGATACAGCGCTCCTCGCTCTTTCTAGCCATGCAACTACTGATGATGTACGTAACTGGTCTTGCAAAGAATACCAACCAACTACTAGATTTCATATTCAGCCTTGTTGTGTTTCATTGAGTGGCGTATTTAGTCTCCCCTTTTTTTTTAATTTTGGTAACAGCACAAGCGCCAAAGACGAAAATTCTAGTCAAACGTGCATGCAGATATCACATGATGTACAGCAGGAAACAGGAAACCCTGCCATTAGAGATTTTTTAACGGGATAAAATGAAAACATTTATGTTAACGAACAAACGCATTTCAGTAGTTGCGTACACAAAACCAGTTTTAGTGAACTAAACACATCAAAAATAGTTTTCCATCACCTCGGTTCCGAGAGTTCCGGAACCTGTAGAGAAAATTGGAATAGAGATCAACATAAAAATCATTTTCGCCCTTTGTATTGCTCGTGAAAATCACACATTGCATGTTGTACCATCATACAGCGAGACATTTAGAGGTGATGGTCCAGATTGCTGTACACACTGGTACCTCTAATACCCAGTAGCAATACCTCTTGCATTGATACATGCCTATATTCGTCGTGGCATACTGTCCACAAGTTATTCAAGTCACTGTTGGTCCAGATTGTCCCACTCCTCATCGGCGTTTCGGCGTAGATCCCTCAGAGTGGTTGGTGGGTCACGTAGTCCACAAACAGCCCTTTTCAATCTATCCCAGGTATGATGGCCACTCTAGTCGAGCAATGTCGTTATCATGAAAGATGTCATTCACAAGGTGTGCACGATGGGGGCGCGAATTGTCGTCCATGAAGATGAATGCCTCGCCAATATGCTGCCGATATGGGTGCACTATCGGTTGGAGGACGGCATTCACGAATAGTACAGCCTTACGGCGCCTTCCACGATCACCAGCGGCGTACGTCGGCCCCACATACTGCCACCCCAAAACATCAGGGAACCTCCACCCTGCTGCACTCGCTGGACAGTGTGTCGAAGGCGTTCAGCCTGACCGGGTTGCCTCCAAACACGTCTCCGACGATTGTCTGGTTGAAGGCATATGCGATACTCGTCGGTGAAGAGAACGTGATGCCAATCCTGAGCGGTCCATTCGGCATGTTGTTGGGCTCATCTGTACCGCGCTGCGTGGTGTCGTGGTTGCAAAGATGAACCTCGCCGTGGACGCCGGGAGTGAAGTTGTGCATCATTCAGCCTATTGCGCACAGTTTGAGTCGTAACACTGACGTCCTGTGGCTGCAAGAAAAGTATTATTCAACATGGTGGCGTTGCTGTCAGCGTTCCTCCGAGCGATAATCGATAGGTAGCGGTCATCCACTGGAGTGGTAGCCCTTGGGCGGCCTGAGCGAGACATGTCATCGACAGTTCCTGTCTCTCTGTATCTCCTCCATGTCCGAACAACATCGCTTTGGCTCACTCCGAGACGCCTGGACACTTCTCTTGTTGAGAGCCCTTCCTGGCACAAAGTAACAATGCGGACGCGATCGAACCGCGGTATTGACCGTCTAGGCAAGGTTGAACTACAGACAACACGACCCGTGTACCCCCTTCCTGGTGGAATGACTGGAACCGATCGACTGTCGGACCACCTCCGTCTAATGAGCGTTGCTCATGCATGGTTGTTTACATCTTTTGGCTGATTTAGTGACATCTCTTTGAACAGTCAAAGGGTCTGTGTCTGTGATACAATACCCACGGTCAGTGTCTATCTTCAGGAGTTCTGGGAACCGGGATGATGGAAAACTTTTTTGATGTATGTATTTACACGACGGCAACTGATTCCTTGTACACAAAAATGATAAATTTCTTTGATAATATTGCGGAACCATTAATACGCTGAAGAGGTAAGACATTATAATAAATTTACGTCTCTCTAGCCTCATCAAACAGGTCTAACTATAACTTTGCGTTGTGGTTTTGATGAAAAAGTTCGTAGAACGTTGCATTTTATTCTGTTCTGGAGGTCGTCACAATTCCTCGTTTGTGTCGCACAGAACAGATAGAAGAAGCAGAAGACTGACACGTTCGTCCGTTTGGAAACCAGCATGTGGTTGGAAGTATCCATAAAAGGAAAAGTATGTCAAACCTGTGACTATGCAGGAGGGTAATGTCAAGAAATAAGGAAGAGTAAGGTTTTTAAGTCCCGTCGATGACGAGGTCATTAGAGACGGAGTACACGCTTGACCTGCGGAAGAATGGAGAAGAAAATCAGCCGCGTCAGGCTCAAAGAAACGTTCCCGACGTTTGCTTTAAGCGATTTGGTAAAGTAAGGAAAATCTGAATGGCCGGACTGGGGTTTTACTCCCCGTTTACCCAATGCAATTGCAGTATTTTACCACTGCACACTCTCGATACATACGGGTCAGTACGAGGAGCGTTCAATAACGAATGGAAAACATTCTTTCTGAAAGCAAGTTGGTTTTATTCAGGATTCCAATAACCGTGTTACTCCCCTCACTTTTGGCTAAAAAACTCGTCTTTTAACATAATCTCCGTTCAATGCAACGGCCTTAGGCTACCTGACTGGGAACGCCTGTGTGCCCGCATGGTATCGTTCTGCTGGTTCGACATAGGAGCCAACGTCTTGCTGCATCAATAATCTCCCCACCATCCACGTACAGCATCCCACGGAATGCATTCTTCGCTGGGACAAGCGGATGAAAGTCGAAAGTTACGATACACGGGCTGTAGTGTGGATGAGAAAGAACTGTCTAAGCCGGCTGGGGTTACCGAGCGGTTCCAGGCGCTACAGTCTGGAACCGCGCGACCACTACGGTCGCAGGTTCGAATCCTGCCTCGGGCATGGATGTGGAAGAACAACAGACAGAACAACCCCGCCAGCGTTCCAGAAGACCTCCGCCATGGTTTTGCCAGATGAGGGTGCTTCTTCGAACGACAGGTGGTTTGGCGCCACTCCATGGATTGCCGTTATGTTAAATCGCCTGTGACGATGTTCAACAAAAAACTGTCACGATCAGCCGCGTATCGTGCAAGCAACTCCGCACTGACGGCCCTTTGTTGCATGTGGTGGTCGAGTGTGATTGCACTACCAACAGAGATGTTCAGTTGGGCAGCAAGTTTTTTGATTGTCATCTGTCGATCACTTCGAATGAGAGTGTCTGCACGTTCCAGTGTTGCACGAGTCACAGCTGTGTGCTGCCGCGGGAGATGGTATAGGTCAGCGCTACCTTGTTGCTAGACAGAGTGCTAGCGCCTACGAATATTAGCGATGCTCTGGTTTTCCGCCAAAAGGAAATCAATGACAACGCTCTGCTTGGAACGCATCTCCTTTACACAGGCTATGTATTGCGGCACCACCAGTCGAAACTTTATGAAACTATAGGGGCTGGATCGAGAATATTCCACAATGACCCACAACAAATTCACCATTTTTTTCAACTTAAATTGGCCTAAAAAATAAATGATGCCTTACTTATTGAACACCCCTCGTTGTTTTTGTTCTTGCACTGAGGTGCCCCTGACTTACGTATTACGCAGCAATGTAGCGCTATTCTGATGAGACCAATATCAGTCTCCGCCCTGACAATACAGCGGTCCACTCATGTTTTGGGGTGGAATCATGTATGGCCGGAGGACAGCCCTTGTGCCAATACAGTGGTGTGAAGTATCGGGGCGACATCCTTGCACACATTGTGGCTCCATTTGACGAACATATTGGAGAGGGATTCACGTTCCACATCGTCACAATCTCGTGAACGTCTTCAAATAAGGTCTTGAAAAAAAAATTAAAAAAAAGAGGGGACCGTAGAATCAGTCGGATGGATTGGTCTCCATATTTTCCATATCTCAGCTGCATTGAGAATGCATGGGCCATGCTAAAACGAGCAGTTTGCAATCGTCCTGTTCCACCAGAGACTTTACTGGGCATCGTAGAGGTCGTTGTAGGCAAATGGGACAATATCCCACATGACTGTCTGGACGCTTTGCTAGGGTGTACGTCTAATCGCATTCAAAAGTGCCTCCAATTACGAGCAGAGCCAGTTGCTTCATAAACAACGTGTTGTGCAAGGAGAAAGTGAGAAGCAACTGCAGTGTTTGCAGAGGAATCTTTGGTAAGGTTTTGTTTGTCTTTGTCGTTTGTATTTTTGTCAAGCAGAAATGTGTTTCTCTTCTGTATTTTTGTTCCTGATAGAACAAAATCATTTTTGTTACCTGTTATGTCCAGTACTGACAATGAAGGAAGGTGCAGCATCTATTTAATCTTTGGTGGTTTGACATTTGATAATAGAAAAGACGGTGATCATTACGTAAAGTGTGCAAGATCGGGACGTATGCTGTTGACCAAAACAGCCCAAGAAGATGTTACCCGATAGAGGTCGGTGCGGCGTCTAGGGGTCGAGCAAGGCAGTGCTGGGTAGACCCAATATACTGTAACCGGAACATCAACCCGACCTGACACAAGGCTGTACAGAATGAAGTCACCTGATCCACTTATGTTGCGAAACGTCGGGAAAAATGCCGAACGATAGGGAGTCGATTTTCACAACCATGACGAAGCTACTGTATGCTCCATTTGGGCTCAACGGACGGAAAAATGAGGCGCGCGCGCGCGTGATAATACACTGAAATGTGAATACCTAGAGGGCTGACTAGTGGATCCCCTCGGCGTCTGTAGAGAGAGAGCGCGTGATTTGGGCGTGCGGAGCAGGAACCGCGGCAGCAGCCGCAAGGCCGCGCGCCTCCAGCTCGCTCGCCGCGGGTTTCCCCTACCAGGAAGATATTCGGCCGGCCGCCTTGGGCTTTCCCCGGCATTCCCATATGGCGAGCCTCTCCGATATGAGCGGGGCCTTGTGCGTGTCGTGTGAGACTCACGCGCGCCCGCTGACAAAGGCCGCACTGCTGCTGCCGCCTGCGTGCGTTTCCGCGATTCCCAGCAGGGCGCACACATCATTTCTAAATCAGGCATTTCACCTTGCGCACGGAGGACAACCGAGGATATTCCGAGACAGAGAACCCGACTCATCTTGGCATCATGCTAGTCTTGCACTGTACTCTTCGCGAAATTAGCAATACCGTTACAGAAACGTCAAGAGCTTCATTTAATTTCGGCCACAATTCATAGCTGCTAATTTAACTGTTATGTTATTTATTCAATTTTTTTATTTCATGGACATTATTGTACCACTCTAGTCAGTTACATAGAGGTTCCTACAAGTTGTTGTTATTCAATAATGCAATACAGTTCAATAATAATTCAGTAAGACAATTCAACATTACAGTGGTTATACGAGGATTATTATAATTTATCATTATATGAAAGGTGTTTTGTTCTTCTGTGTGCCCAATACTTCTTCATTCTGTCAGATATTTTCTTTCTTTATTCGTCTGAGATCACTCTCTCTCCAGTCTTTCTTTTTATCTTTTGTAGTCTCGATTGTGTGTCTTTGCAGTGTGTTTGTTTCGTCTGTTTTGGTTTTTTGGGTCATCTGCTGTAATTTGGAGTTCGCTTGTATCTTCCTGAACGCATGTGATCCATTTAATGACGCTCTTACTGTTCCTCAATTTTTCTATTACTCCTTTATTAATTCTGTTTTCTAGTGTTCTCATCAAATGTCCAAAGAATGAGATACTTTTCTTCCTGATCGTGCTCATTACTGGTTCTATTTTCTTGTAAACTGTTTCATTTGAAGCTGTTCTCCAATAGCCATTTACTTGATATTGGTTATTTATGCATATTCTAATTATTTTTGCTTCTACCTTTACCATTTTGCAAATTTCTGCTGCATTAGTTGTTTTGAAGATAGTTTCAGCTGCGTAAGTTATTTCTGTTTGTGTAAATCTTTTATCATAAATTTGCGTCTATGGATAGGCTTTTTTGTTTTGTGTGTTTTTGGAAAAGTAATTTGCTTTGCTAAATTTTTTATTCTATTTTGCCATTATGGTTTTCATGTAGATTGTATGTTACGGTTTCATCTAAATAAATAAATTTATCAAGAATTTTGATTTCTTATTCTTGCATTGTAATTTTTTTTTGCAAGTGAAGGGTCTTTTAGCATAATCCTTGTTTTTTAAAATGATATTCTGAGGCTAATTTTCTGTGTTATTTCTTGTAGTGATTTAAGTTGTTGCCAGGTTTCTTGAGCATTGTTGGCTAGGAGAACAATATCAAGTTCCATGCAGTTCATTCTTCTCAGTCAGTTTATGCAATAAGCGAGTTTTGCGATTTGCTTTTATTTTATTGATTCTTGGACATAATTTCCTGATTTTTTATAAGAGATTCAATCATCACTAAGCCCCCCCCAATCGGGGAGTTATAGTTCCTGTGTCCAAAATGACGTGTGTGTTGGTGACGGATGTCCTGCAGTCTGTAAATCTTATCTGAAATTAAAAAGACAACCAATATTCTTAATCTATAGGATATTTCTCACGAAGTAATAACATAGTTTTTTTGAAAGTTGAAAAAAACAATAAAATGGCGGACATTTGAAAGAAAAATGTACTTTGGTCGTGTTTGGTCATTTGTATTGCAGTAACTAACGAATAAATTGAAATACGTAAAAATAGCTTACTTCTCCTTGCGGACAGGCCAGAGGACTAATTCAGCCAAATTTCAGAAACATTAAAGTAGTGTGCTTGCAATCCAAGCCGTTAGCTCGAGAAATATGCGTTTGAAGATAAAAGTGTAATTTCCATGATACTGAAAACGAATTTATGTACAAATTTTCATACTGACAGCCAACTGCTATCCCAGCAGCGCGCACAAGTCCTTCCACGGACTCGGAAACCACCCACAGTTCCTGCGTGTTTCCTGAGTCCAGTGTTCCGCGGGAACTGTGCAGCGCGCGACGGTGAGTCTCCTGTTGGCGATCTTGTAGTGATCGAGGGCAAATGTTTCTGCGTGCTGTCCAATATCGACACCCACGATTTCTAGCATTTTCAAAATGACATAGAGCACTATATTTCAATGGTTCTCGAGCCACAATTGATGTGTTTTGGTGCAAACTGCCAGATAGCCATACCAACTGACATTCGTGTGCACCGTCAAACATTTCGCTGAGTGTGCCGACCGTTCCTCACATTCGCATCTGGTCTCTGGGGCGCCGCAGAGAGCCCCTGCGCGCCGCAACTCAATGATGCGTAACTTTGTCCCTTCAACTCATTTGAAGCTTAAAAAAGTAATAGAACGAAAACTCGATTTTTTGAAGCTGACTGAGGGGAATGGACCTTTAAATACTAACAAACCCGACAACGCCTCTCAGTTGCTAAAAATGTATTAGGATTGGGTGTACACTGGCGGAAAAAAATCTGGATTTGTGGGACATAAACGAAAGATGGTTGGCGTGTTTCTACATCTGAAAGATGATTTCTGTTCAGATTTCGCGCCAATCGCATAAGAGTAGCACTAGCGGCGCCTCTATCAGAATGCTAATCGCATTTGCTTTAAATACACTCTGTAACGCTCGTGAGCGTTAGTTACCTTTGATATGGTTAGTTGATGTTAGTCAAAAATGTCTTTATGACGACAAAGACGCAGTTGTTAACACATCACTGATATGAACCACATGGCACTACCGAGAGGTAAGACCAACGTGTTTGGCATGTGGCTCTGGCGCATCGTACTGCATACGCAGCAGCAATTCGGGCTGCATTTGGCACCACAATGACGCAACGAAATGTTACAAATAGATTACCTCAAGGACAGTTCCGATGCAGACGCTCTGTAGCGTGCACTCCACTGAGCCCAAACCACCGTCATTTGCGACTTCAGTGGTGTCGAGCGAGAGCCTATTGGAGGACAGGATGGAGGTCTATTGTGTTTTGTGATGAGATCTGGCTCTGCCTCGGTCCCAGTGATGTCCGTGTGTTGGTTAGGAGGAGGGCAGTTTAGGACTTGCAACCAACCTGTCTGCGTGCTAGATACATTGGACCTACATCTGGGGTTATGGTCTGGGATGCGACTACGTATGACAGCAGAAACACTCCCGTGGTTATCCCGCGCACCTTGACTGCAAATTTATATGTCAGTCTGGTGATTCGACTCGTTGTGCTGCCATTCATGAACAGCATTACAGGGGGCGTTTTCCAACAGGGCAACTCTCGTCTACATAGCGCTGTTATAACCCAATATGCTCTACAGTGTCTACATGTTGCCTTGGCATGCTCAATCACCAAATCTGTCTCCAGTCGCCGCACATGTGGCACATCATCGGACGACAACTCAAGCGTCATCCACAAACAGCATTAACCGTTCCTCTATTGACCGACCTATTGTAAGAGCCATGGTAATTAATCCTACAAACTGACATCCGGTTCCTGAATAACGCAATGCATACATGTTTGCATTCAACATTCTGGCGGTTATACCGCTTACTAATGTAGTACCATTTCACATTGGCAATGGCTTATTTGGCGCTTACGTTAACCTCCGCTCTTGTAATGTTAATCACTTAAATATGTCACGCAGACAAATATATTCCCAAAATTTCACTACTCTACATTAATTATTTTTTGGTCTTGCGATTTTCTATGGGAACTGGATATACATCGTAAACTCCTTACCACCTTTTGTCAGCATATCTCTTTCTCCTCCCTCTCTTAGTCCATATCCTTCTCCTCCCCTTCACCCTCTCTTTATGCTATTCCCCCCTCTCCTCCTTCGAACTATTAAGACTGTCTCTGACCTTGCGACTTATTTTTTGTTTATTGCAAACGAAAACTTGATTGGGAATAGGAGTCGCTAAAATGAATGGGTAAATCGGTTGGGATTATTGGTACACAGGGTATGAAAATATCTCTCCAGCTGCTGCATATGTGAGGATAACAGCTTCAATGACAGTATTTCGCACAGCTTTAATCTGTGAATGGGTAGGACTACAAAGTTTCGAATGATTCAGGTTCCGAAGTAGTATTCTACCTGTAAGTCGATAAGCCACAAATACAACTTTTCTGTCGTCTGTAAAACCGAGAGGAAAAAAACAAAACAGAACATTGTTGTTTATGCAATTCTAGTTTCAAAATGTATAGATGGAAAAAGAACATATACAGGAGAAACAATTTATCTAATGATTTACATGCCCTCCTATTGTAGTTGAAACTGGCTGCGAGAAATCAATCAAAAGCGCAAATTTTCACAGCATTTTTCGTCTCGCACTCTGTTGTAATAGAAAATGTGTCACTATAGTTAAAAAAAATCATACTGTATGTCCATCCGAATGTTCATTAGAGTACCGTGTAAAAATAAGTAAAGGACTTTCCGAGATTTGTTTCGAAAAACGTCTCCTCTTCCTATGGTAAATAAATATTTATGTACTAAATACGACAAAAAATATGTGTCCGTCCCATTGTTCATTCGAGTATCGTACAAAAGTTTGAAGGAAATCGATCAAGAACTTTTCAAAATTTTTGGTAACAATGTTTCCCCTTTATATGTTAACAACGTTAAACAACGACTTATCTTCATACAGCGGTATACGTATACGGCCGGTACAATAAACACAATCATCACGACCCAACCTCGCTGCTCTGCTTCTGTTCCCACCTCTATCCTACATTCCCACCTTCCAAACTTCACTGTAGTTCTTCATGCCTTACGGGACCTGCATTTCTGCGAGAAAGGATATCGCGGCGAAATAAATGGTAAGAGAAAGTCATTGGCAGATGCGCAGTTGTGAGGACAGGTCATAAGTTGTATTTGCATGGCTCTATTGCTAAGATCATGTCCACGAAAGGTAAGGACTGGCGTTCGAATCCCTGTCTGGAGATCAGTTATAATCTGTCAGGAGCTTTTAGACTAGAGTACACTCCACTACAGAATGAAAAGTCGTTCTGGAAAGAGAGTCGTCGGTCATAAACATTTGCATTTTGTTGTCATACACTATTTCCTACTCTGTGGGTCCACTTCAGCTGCGATTTGCTTGCGACGTTATTTGCTTGCTCTTCAGCGAGATGCTGTCGTGGAAAAGTACGTTTGAGCTATATGTAGTACGGTTGTGTGTTAAAGGAAAGGAAAGACACAGAGGAGAAAAACGAACAACTGGGAGAAACGTACAGTAGTAAAGGGGAGGAACATTCCTGGACGTTGCACAGACGATTATTGCGCTTTACGCTGGTATCGAGACGCGCTGATTTGTGAACAGATCAAGACAGTGCACACTACGAGTTGAGCCAAGATAAAGCACTTTATTCAGTGCCAAAATTAAGCTGTATTGTGATGTCCAAATTGTTATTGGAGATCCATTACATCCCAGTCTTAAAAGTTATAAAGCTAGAATAAATCTTAAAAATTACTAAAATAAACGTTATGGATTTGGGTCTTTCGATTTTATGCTAACATTTGGTGCATTCATATTTGTTATAACAGGCTTACGTGCATAAAACCTACTTCAAAAATATCAAAAGATCGGCTTTTATTGTACGTTTTGGGCAAGGAAATCGCATAAGTAAAACAAGAATCTTTTTTCTTCTTCTTTCCTCCTAAATGAAGGCCGAGGCAGATCATTCCGATTCTGTCATCTTGTCGCTTGCATAGTACCCAGGTTTGCGCCCATCTCAGGTGACAACATTTCTGTAGTGTAGCTGTCAAGTAAAACATGGGGAGGAATTGCTGGCAAGCAAGCGCAGATCCAAGGTTCGGCTGCTTGGGATGGATCACAGTTTCTTACACCTTTCCACCCCCTCTGCGTCTCCGAAAATGTAACTTGCCGTCAGTCACACTTTTAACATGCCACAGACGCCTAGTTTTTTAATAATAAGACAAATGATACGAGCAATACGTAAAATGGTTAAACATAGCAATAACAATATAATTTGTTTACGTCAGTGCTTAGTACATCAATTTAGCACAACTTCCAAGAAATTACATTCCGGAGAAATAAATCAGCTGAAAAACATTGCTTAGAATATTTTAGAAGTATATGTGTTATGCAGTTGTTTGAAGAACTGCAACAGCAACACAAACTCTCACAACTTCGGTTACGTTACACTTCTCGTAAAACCGAAGTGTGCACTTACCGTTCTGAGTGCTTCTCGTAGTATTGCGATTACGTACACAGATCTGCAAGCTATTCCAATCGAGCATTTAAATGAAAAAGTGTTGTTTATTTCAGTCGTTTCTGCCTGAGTGCGGGAACTCAGTATTTCTGTTATATTTTTTTCATGGTGGAGTGTATTTTCCTTTCTGTCTTGTCTTGTTCAGCTTCTTGTCGTTTAGCTGCTGTACCTGTGCGCTCACTGACTGTGTCGGATTTGTTGTTCACACGAGGAACGGTCAGCTTGTACACTGAGGTGGCAAAACTAGTGGGATAGCTCATAACATCGTGTCGGACCTCCTTTTGCCCGGCGTCGTGCAGACAGTCGGCGTGGCATGGAGTCAACAAGTCGTTGAAAGTCCCCTGCAGAGATGTTGAGTCATGCTGCCCCTATAGCCATCCATAATTGCGAAGGTGTTCACGGTACAGCATTTTGTGTACGAACTCATCTCTCCATTAAGTCTCATAAGTGTTCGATTGTTTCAAATGGCTCTGAGCACTATGGGACTTGACTTCTGAGGTCATCAGTCCCCTAGAACTTAGAACTACTTAAACCTAACTAACCTAAGGACATCACACACATCCATGCCCGAGGCAGTATTCGAACCTGCGACCGTAGCAGTCGCGCGGTTCCAGACTGTAGCGCCTAGAACCGCTCGACCACCCCGACCGTCGGTGTTCGATTGAATTCATGTCGGGCGATCTGGGTGGCCAAATTATTCCCTTGAATTGACTAGAAAATTCTTCAGACCGATGGTGAAGAACTGTGTCCGGTGACATACGAGGGTGAGTCAAATGAAAACCTTAAATTTGTAATAACAAATCGAAATTCCACGCCGGTATCCTGTAAGTTGGTAAGCGTGCTACAAACAGCGTGCAGTATGGCCGTAGGTGGCAGCGTAGTGCAGATGCACACATACCGTCGCGGTATCAGTATGAAGATGGCCGCCCCACTTGCGACTTGCACCAGGGAAGAGCAGCGTCTGTTATTCGGTTTTTGGGTAGTGAAGGTGTGAAACCGATTGAAATTCTTCGACGAATGAAGGTTCAATACGGTGATGCATGTTTGTCAAAGCAGCAAGTCTACGAATGGAGTAGGAAGTTCGCAAATGGTGTGACTTCAGTGGAAGATGCTCCTCGTCCATCTCAGGCACAACGAGTTGTGACTCCACAGAACATTGCAGCAGTTGAAGCCATAGTCAAGGAAAACCGCCGAGTGACACTGAATGACATTGCAGCATGTTTACAGATTAATCATGGGTCAGCACACCACATTGTGCATGATGTGCTCGAGTTTCACAAAGAGTCTGTAAGATGGATGCCATGACAGCTGACTCCTGAAATGAGAGAACGACGTGTTGATGCTTGTGAACAACTTCTTCGGCGCTTTGAACGAGAAGGTGATGGCTTCCTTGCAAGAATCGTTACTGGGGACGAAAGCTGTGTTCACTTCCACCAACCGGAAACGAAGAGAGCGAGCAAGGAATGGTACCATTCCTCATCACCAAAACCAAAGAAGTTGCGAAGAGAACCATCAGCAGGGAAGGTTATGCTGACTCTCTTTCGGGACGCAAAAGGCCTCATACACAGATCTCCTAAAAAAATCATCTGCGGCCTGCAATCAAATCAAAGCGAAGTGGACTGGTCAGCAGGTGTCCTTTTGCAACATGACAATGCAAGGCCCCACACTGCTCGTACAACAATTGCAACAAACACAGACCTGCATTTTGAGTGTCTTCCTCATCCACCATACTCACCAGACCTTGCCCCAAGTGATTTCCATATGTCTGGACGACTCAAAGACGCAATGGGGGGAAGGAAGTTCCGTTCTGATGAAGAAGTACGCTACGCGGTGCATGAGTGGTTGCGCGGACTACCAAAAGAATTTTTTTCTAAAGGAATTTATGCACTTTGTAAGCGCTGGAGGACTTGCATTGAGCGTGGGGGAGATTATGTTGAAAAGTGGTACAGCTTTGTACCACTTCTGCACAATAAATAATATTTAGAAAAATGTTTAACGTTTACATTTGACTCACCCTGGTGCTTGCGAACATGAAGTGCATGAATGTCTACATATGGTATGACAGTAGCCGAACATAACCATTTCCAGTCACTGGTCGGTTCACCTGCACCAGAGAACGCAGTCCATTCCATGTAAACACAGCCGACACTATTATTGAGTCACCTCCAGCTTGCACGGTACTTTGTTGACGACTTTGGTCCACAGTCGAACCGTAACATCAGCTCTTGCCAACTAAAATCGGGACTCATTGACCAGGGCACCGTTTTCCAGTCGTCCAGGGTTCAAGCGATGTGGTCACGCGCCCAGGCGAAGCGCTGCAGGCGCTGTCGTGCTGTTACCAAAGGGCACTCGCTTCGGTCGTCTGCTGCTATAGCCCATTAACGCCAGATTTCATCGCACTGTCCTAAAGTGTATCACAAGTGATCCTTTTTTGGGAACGTATCTCAGCTGCTTTTTTACTGCCACGAAAAGTAAAAAACACGTTCTCACACAAGTGATTTTTAAACTTGGCCACCTCAAAAGTTTAGTTAGTTTCTACACAGTGTGACTACCTTCATCTTCGTCGTCTTATTGCGACTGAAATACCTGTGTGGCGCAAATCGCACGCGAAATGCAGTCGGCGAGCAGGAACCGCCCGCGGCGGACTGCAGCGCCCTGTGAACTGCACACCGCAAACTAGTCTTTGTTACGCAACGCACCGCTGCACGCCGTGCACAAAACCAAAGAAGCAGCGAGCTGTTTGCTTATGCACTCAGTCTTGTCTCAGATCTGCTAATTTCCTACGTCGAGTCTTCTGACGTTTCCGTGCTCGATCCCTGATTATCCAAACTGCCCTATGTAACCAAAACAATGTAAGTACGCTGTTTATGTTTTCTTATTGGCAACGCCACGTAGTGCTCTGTATGAAAATCACTGGCTGTGCTGTGTGCAGTCTGTGGCTAGTTTGCATTGTTGTCTGCCACTGTAGTGTTGGGCAGCTGGATGTTAACAGCGCATAGCGTTCGGCAGTTGGAGGTGAGCCGCCAGCAGTGGTGGATGTGGGGAGAGAGATGGCGGAGTTTTGAAATTTGTAAGACTGGATGTCATGAACTGCTATATATATTATGACTATTAAGGTAAATACATCATTTGTTCTCTATCAAAATCTTTCATTTGCTAACTATGCCTATCAGTAGTTAGTGCCTTCAGTAGTTTGAATCTTTTATTTAGCTGGCAGTAGTGGCGCTCGCTATATTGCAGTAGTTCGAGTAACGAAGATTTTTGTGAGGTAAGTGATTTGTGAAACGTATAGGTTAATGTTAGTCAGGGCCATTCTTTTGTGGGGATTATTGAAAGTCAGATTGCGTTGCGCTAAAAAGCATTGTGTATCACTTTAGTGAATGTTTTTGCTCAGCTGTTTGAAAAGCAAATAATGTAAGAGATTTATCAGCACAGTAATTCAGAAATTTTTCTAAGGGGACGTTTCATATGTCGACCCTTACCTGAGGATACCTCACTGGAATCTTCTGATTTTTTTCTTGTAGTTCGTGTAATTAGTGTAGTTATTGTTTATTGCTAGCGCGTAATCATAGAGAGAATTTCCTTTGTAGTTGTAGCTTTCATTCTTGTACAGTAAAACAGTTGTGGCATGCATGTAGATCTGCACCAAGTATTTCGCAGCTGCGCTTGCAATTATGTAGACATTATTTCCATTGCTATGTTATCTTATTTTGCTCTTCAAATTGTACTTTTCTGTGTTTTCGTGTGAAATATTGTGACAATTATGGCGTGTGAAAAACGTAATACTAGGCTCCAAACTAAACTGAGAAATGACAGTGAAGACGAAAACAGTGTGCTAGCTCCACCGTGCAATGAATTAACTAATGTTCAACATAGTGGCTGGCTCTGAGCACTATGGGACTTAACATCAATGGTCATCAGTCCCCTAGAACTTAGAACTACTTAAACCTAACTAACCTAAGGACATCACACAACACCCAGTCATAAGGTTCAACATAGTAATTTGGTAATTGTGCATAGGGAAATGGAGCGGGCGGCAAACAATGGCGTAGGCAGTGAAACAATTAGTGAACAGGGAAGCATTATCGATCTATCGCTCGGCAACAGCTCGCCTCAGGAATCCGAAATGACAGGTCACAATTTTGCAAATACTGTAGATTCAGGTTTTGCGTCCTCACCGTTTTCTCAAATAAGTCAAGACACATTTTCTGCTTGTCAAAATGTGAGTGTTGCCGGTGCATATGCACTGCCGAAAAGCGTAGAGGACCAGATTCCAGACACTAATGCATTGTTATTACAGCTAATGCAACAAATGGAACAAAATCAGAGACAAACACAGCAAAAGCTTCAAAAGTTAGACACAATGGAACAACACCAGAGACAAACACAGCAACAGTTTGACACAATGCAACAAAATCTTCAAAAGTTAGACACAATGGAACAACACCAGAGACAAACACAGCAACAGTTAGACACAATGGAACAAAATCAGAGACAAACACAGCAAAAGCTTCAAAAGTTAGACACAATGGAACAAAATCTTCGGAAGTTAGACACCACACTTGAACAAATGCGTGAAGATTTAACTACTGAGTTACATAACATTGAATCGAAATGTCAAAAAATCTGTAATGACGTAAAAACACAAATTCGTGAGCATTTCCAACCTCTTTCTTCACGGCATGAAAATGCGTTACAGAATCACGAAGCAGCCATAAAAGAATTGCAAACTATTGTTCATGAAAATCGCGACACCTTGCAAGCTAAAATTGACGCAGTTGCATTTAACGATTCGGTTACGCAACTTGCAAAAACTCAGGAAAACTTAAAGGAGACAGTAGATACTCTGAAAATTGGTTCAGAAAGACACATGGAGGAAATTAGTTCATTATCAGAGAAAGTAGTTGAACTTTCGGATCAGCTAAATAATTTATCTACGAAGGTAGATGATAATCTGAATGACACAAAACCGGTAGTCTTTAATGACACAGAAGAGTGCGAACAAATTAGGAAATTCAAACAAAATCAGAATCAAATTAATACGCAACACCAAAGAGAAATCCGGGAAGTACAAGATCAGTTGACACAGGTAATACAAGAATTACGTATTTCAGAGGACACTCGCACTCCAATACGGGAAGAGGGACATAGAAATACAGAACAGCCACAAAATAATAACACAGCGCATTTCGGAAATTATGAAAGAAATTGGCAAGGTGCAACGAATTTTGAAATGGAACCGCCGAAACGACGTAACAATGACCGATATGCGACTCGCCGACATGATGATTTTGACTATAAGCTGTTCATTACCACACGTAAATTTAAAACATTTAAGAATTCTGGCAGCGACATTCATCCACAAGCATCGCTTCATCAATTCTCTCATTGTATTCCTCCCAATTGGTCATTAGAGCACAGATTAGAATTTATGTGTGGTTATTTAGAGAATGAACCAGCTGTAAGAATGCGATCGGACATTCACGATTGTCACAGTAAAGGAGAATTTTGCCATGCCTTCCTCTCAGCATATTGGTCTCAAGCTACACAAGACCGAGTAAAACATAGCATCATAATGATGAAACATTTCGAACAATCTGAATTTTCCAGTCTTGTGAAATATTTTGAAGACATGTTGCACAAGAATCAGTACCTGTCAAACCCATACAGCCCCTCAGAACTCATCCGCATTTGCTTAATCAAATTACCTGAACATTTACGACATATTATTTTGGCAGGACGTTGCAAAGACAACATTGAAGCTTTTCAGGGACTCTTACAAGAATTAGAAATTGACACTGACAATCGCGGAACGCGAAAACAGGAACACAACAATTACAGGTCACATCCATCGCAATTCCGCGATGAAAGAAATAGTAACTGGACACGACAAGGCTATCCTCACAACACAAATCGTGACCCAAACAGACACCACCCATATGACAACCGTTGGCAGAGTAGTAATAATTACAGGGAAAGATCACCTCTCTGCAGTAATGACTATCACAGAGACAATCAGAGAAACAGACAATATGGGAACCAAAATAAATATTATCAAGGGAGACAGAATAACTTTAGACGCAACGGTCCAGCGCGCAGTTACGATTCAGGGAGAAATTCTCCACCACATGACCGACAAGAAAGAAACTACAGAATCTACCGACATGACGGCAGACGATATGATCGTAACGACAGACCTGAATTGCATCTGAACTGGCGGGATTTAAACAGGGCAGGGCCCTCTCGACAAGGTGAATTTGTAGAAGTTAGGTCTCCTAATCCCAGTAACGACGTGCGCCAACAAAGAAACAGACAATGACTCGCACCGCAGGCAACCACGTGCGCCGGGTGGCTCAGGGAAAAATTACATAGACGCTAACCTTGAGAAAAATTCCAGTATTCTTTACCGACGTATACGACATGATAATTCTGTTGAAGCTCGAGCTTTGCATACTAGGAAGAGTAAAGGTTTACACCACATTTCGCATGTAAAACCGTTTATTGAAAGATAATCTGCTTTTTAACTTTGTCTTTGCCATGAAACTTTTCACTTCACATTTCTAGTATGCATTGTCAGACTTGGAAACTGTTACCATGCAACAATGTTTGAAGTTAAATATCCAATCAAGAACCAAGAGAACTTATTTAAACAGAAATTACGAATGCATTGTTATAGTGAACAGACGTCACAGTGTTATTGTGTGTGTACATTCTTGCTTGTTAGTTGCACGATTACATAATGACTATAAGGCTTACATACTTAGAACATATACTGGTACTGCTAATGAGATTTTAATGCAACATTTTGGTTTACTTGAAAATACATTCTGGATTTACAGTACTTTCTGTGAGATACCAGACGACAGAGTGGTTAGTTTATGTGACAACTACACGGTTTTATCACGGCGCTACTAATGAGTGACAATGTTGCTTTTGTGGTGTTTCTGTTTTATATCTGCACAGTTTTTCTGCATTATTCTGGAAAGTAAAACATGTTTTAGTAGTAACTTTTGTGGTATAGCTACAATCAGACTGCCTTTTCCATAGCACAACAATACATTACAGCACAGTACTTTCTTCATCACAGCACTAAGCGTAATAACTAAGATATCTATACGCAAAGCATTTCACTTTTGTTTATCATGAGGTAAGTACATTGGCTTCTGCAGAACATAGCTTTTGGAGGACGATAACTACAACACTTCCACAGAGATTATCTTACAACCAGACGCACAGTTTAGCGATACAGTACACGTATTTGAGTGATTAATTTTGTACTTAAATCATTTATTTTTAAAGATATTTGAAGTACAATGATACAAAGGTTTTCTATGATACATTTCATTACATTGCTGTAATCTGTAACACCTGAGGGTATAATTACATTAATCCTCAGGGGGGCACACGCTTACTTTGTGTACCATATGTGTGGCAAGCACAAGGAGCCCTAGCTAATATGGTATTTGCTTATACAACTTTACACATCGGTACCATATTTCTCCAACACAGAATTACACAGCTACCTGATTATTTAACAGAGAAACAAACATTTTTTTACTACATCAGTGACATATGTTTACGCAATTACACAGTTGGGTAATTTCACACTTACGAAATTTTATTTTGTCTGTACTTTGCGAACTGTTCATATTTTTTCGGAACCATTGTGATATTATGAGAGCTTTGAATGATATATTTGGTATGGGATCACGATTTTTAAAGTACATTTGAGGCAGATGACACTTTTGACATGAGCAGAGAATTTTTTTATAGGTTTTTAAATTATTGGAGGAAGCTACGACGATTTTGAGAGTTGACTGAGGTGTTATGATGTTATTATTAAGATGACTATGTGTATTATGCCGTTGCGGTATGTTTATGATCAGTAAGCTGATGCTGTATGAGTTATTTGAGTATGCTACGTATCTGTTATGATGAAATATTGAAGAAGTGTCGACGAATAAGAATAATGAGTAGTGCTTAGGGACTCTGGTTTGTGAAAAAGGTTGTTGGAAACCAAGAATCGTACTTTAAGAGTTATGAAATGTATGTAAATGCGTGAATGTATTACAATGCCAACGAAAATTTTTTGGACTCTGTTATATCAATAGGATTTTGTTTCTACAGATATGTAACGCAAATTCTTGACCTGTGAAATATTTTTATATGAGACTGTCACTGTAGCGGAAACTGCTGTCGTAAATATTTCTGTAAGAAAGTTAAGTGACCATCTGCACGTAATGCGTCGTGGGGAGCTGTGCGACAGTCACCTGGAAAAAAGCCATTAGTGTGTGCCTTTCAGAGGCACAGGTGAAAAAAAAAGAGGCCATTATCCTCGCTATTGACATTTCTTTGTAGAAAGCATCGCAAATACGACACGCTCAAACTTGAAAATATATGATTATACTGTGGAGCTTTTAATGTATGATATTTACTAAAATGATGAGAAACATTTTACATCTATTGTCTTTCTAGTTGAGAGTTTGCTCATTTTGTTTAATATCAAGTTTCTAGCTGCAGCAGCACTGGTTAAAATAAAATTTAATATATGTACTAATATAAATATTTTATGCCTACAGATCCAGTAAATAATTTTATGATCTATTCAAAAAAACGAAGGAGCATAAAAAGACATTTCCCTTCACAGGAATTGCATACGGAATTTTCTTTTCAACTACTTGGTAATTTTTTTGGTAGAATAACTTCTTGTGGTGCACCACTTTAATTATATAGACATCAAGATGTGAATATACATTTCCCTTATCTGCATTGTTGTCTTTAGTGTACTATTTTTTTTTTTTTTTTGCTTGAGCTATGTCATGTTTAGATATAAGTTATTGCATTTGCTGCTGCTGTTTGCCAGGCATAGTGCTGCTAAAGTTCGATTTACATTACTCTATTAAGCTAGTTTTAATACTGATCTATTTTTCTTGTTGCTGCACATTGGCTCATATTAGTTGTAATGTTGCATTGCTTGGTAATTTAGATTTACTGTAGCTTGCTTTGCAATTTTCCATTTTTTTGTCATTGCTGTTTGTATTAATTGTTTTATGCTGCTGCATTGCCTCGTCCCTTGGTATATATATCTGAGCTCAGTAGATTTAAGTTAGCTTAAGAGGGGGTAGACTATGTAAGAAACTAACTATGATGTATTGGAAGAAATGCATTGAGAGGCTATAAGAAAATGGTTTGGCCAAAAAAGTATATTGAAAGAGGATATGAGCAAAAAAGTAGGGTTTAGGGACAACAGGTTTACGTAGGATTTTCTTGGAAATAAATGATGAGGTAAGATAATGGAAAATAAATAATGAGGTAAGAAATATGTGAACATATAAATACAGAAAGCATGCTTGGATTGGATTTTTTTGGTGGAAACAAATGTTGAAATAAGACGAAAGATCTATGGAATGAAGTTTTAGGTTGGACTGCAGCACCAAATGTTACACTGAAAACAAACCTTGCCCTTTCCTCTTGCGTTATTCTGCTATGTGTTTGTGTACTCTTGTATATTTGTGTTTTTCCTGTCTTTATGTGATTAGCTGATATGAGTTATGTTGTAGAATTTTTCTAATACTATGTTATTTAGTTTGTAAAGATGTTTAGACATTATTTATCTGTTCTGTTTTGTTGCTCATATGTGAAGTTGATGTTTCAAAAGTTATTCTGATCTTTATGTATGTACATATGTCATAATTCTTGTAACACTGATGTGCATATTTATTTCGATTCTTCTGTAAAGCCTGTAAGCCTGTACTGCAAATGTTATCTGTATTGTTATGTTCTTTAATGATGTATTTTGTACCTTTGTAATTGTATTCTTATGTTATAAAATTGTAATTGACACCAGTTCATCATATTATTAACTTGTAAGTTCCATTTCACTGCACACGTTTCTGTTGGTCATAGTATATGGACAATATGTGAGAAGTAGGGACTGTTAGTGTTTGGACGTGTGTTAATAATTCAGCAAGGGACTGGATAACAGCATTGCTGGTTCTAAGGACAATTCCAAAAACTTTGTGAGTGCACAAGTGGTGGTTATGGATTTGCTATATTGTCCGCAAGACTCTTCGATGGTGATTGTACACCTCAACAGTCGCAGCAGATGGCTGCTGGCCATCTCTACAAGGACTACAGTGGGTCTACACCTTTGATGATTCATCAGTACCATTATTTCTACAAGGACTACAGTGGGTCTGCACCTCTGGTGGCCCACCAATACCGTAATCTCTACCAGGACTACAGTGGGTCTGCTCTGTGATGACCTACCTACCAATACTCTTCAAAATTTCGACTGACTCTGCTGTGGGTTTGCTCTGTTGTGGACCAATACCTGTCTGCATGTCAAGAGTCAGCACTGTCTTTCCGTTGGAAGGACAACACTACTTCTTCAAGATTGCGTGGAAACCCACTACTTCCGTGTGCATTTTCTTTTACTGCTCAGACTTTGAGAAAAAAAAACACTGCAATTTTACTGTGATGAATGATCAGGACTGTCTTTATGGACTGTGAGAAAATTTTAGCTTTTGACCAACATTGTATCAATAAGTGTGTGCATTTGATATCTTTGTTATTGTAAATATGAAAAATTTTATCAAATCGTTATTGGCCACTGCCCACAACAATTTGTAAAATTTTTTGTGGGGAGCATGGGGGCTATGTAAGTAGGCTGTTTATGTTTTCTTATTGGCAACGCCACGTAGTGCTCTGTATGAACATCACTGGCTGTGCTGTGTGCAGTCTGTGGCTAGTTTGCATTGTTGTCTGCCATTGTAGTGTTGGGCAGCTGGATGTTAGCAGTGCATAGCGTTTGGCAGTTGGAGGTGAGTCGCCGCAGTGGTGGGTGTGGGGAGAGAGATGGCGGAGTTTTGAAATTTGTTAGACTGGATGTCATGAACTGCTATATATATTATGACTATTAAGGTAAACACATCATTTGTTCTCTATCAAAATCTTTCATTTGCTAACTATGCCTATCAGTAGTTAGTGCCTTCAGTAGTTTGAATCTTTTATTTAGCTGGCAGTAGTGGCGCTCGCTATATTGCAGTAGTTCGAGTAACGAAGATTTTTGTGAGGTAAGTGATTTATGAAAGGTATAGGTTAATGTTAGTCAGGGCCATTCTTTTGTAGGGATTATTGAAAGTCAGATTGCGTTGCGCTAAAAACATTGTGTGTCAGTTTAAGCCCAGTCACGTATATAATTTTTCTAAGAGGACGTTTCAACAATCTAGCAAAGCAGTGAGTGAACGCTGGTGGTTGCCTATCTAGATCCGCTTGTATACTCCTCAGGTAAATAACTATACATCTACATTACCTTACGTGAGAAACGTACTTCGGGCTGATATTGGCTAAGTACTATGCTTCTGCATTCGCATAAGGAGCGAGACAGAAGTGACTAACTATACTACCAAGTTCTCGCTCTAGTCTCTCTTGTTTCCACCATCCCAACCTGATATCTACCTTCGACGCAGTAGAATGTTGTAGCTCTAATATCAGTTTCCTGGATTTATTGTAACAGGATTTCGCGAGATGAACGTCCCTTTCTGTAAATGTTTCTCATTTAATTTCTTAGTATCTTAGTTAATTTTTCGAATAACGATTTTTGAATACTTGAGCAACCGAGGAGGTGGGAGTGGTAAGTTGCAACAGCAAAATAACATGTCACCCAGAAAGACTTTATTAGTTTATTTAGCAGGTAATTTTTTTAGACACATGAAATCTGACAGACTCAAATGAATACAAGAAATTTTTAAATCGTAACAGAGCACAGACCATCCATCTCAGAAAAAATTCGATAAAGCGCAGTGTGGATTCAGTTACCACTAGTCCAGTTCAGTTAACACATGCTCAAAAGACAACTACATCAAGCATCTGAAAGTTTAGTTAACACATCAATTAACATGTGCAAGCACAGCACATCAGAAGAGGAAATGACCAACCGTTCGACAAATGAAATATAACCTTTAGTTAAAGCGGAAAAAGCCGGCTACAGTGGCCGAGCGATTCTAGGCGCTTCAGTCCGGAACCGCGCTGCTGCTACGGTCGCAGGTTCAAATCCTGCTTCTGGCATGGATGTGTGTGATGTCCTTAGGTTAGTTAGGTTTAAGTAGTTCTAAGTCTAGGGGACTAATGACCTCAGATGTTAAGTCCTATAGTGCTTAGATCCATTTGAACCATTTTGAAAGCGGAGAAATATTATCTGATCTCCCAAAAATAGACAGTGGTTGTTTCATTGAAATAGCCAAACAGGTTATTAAAATGAATGTAAATATCAGCCAAGAGAGGATGTTACGTTGCGATAACTCAGGTTACATCTATAAATGAAATTTAAACAACAACACCCACATGGGTACTAAAATTGAGCTGGCACCCAAAAAGAAGATAAGAGAGAGAAGGTCGAAATACTCAATTCGGAGTTCTGAAATTGTATCGGTCCCTCCTTTCATCGTACGAACACTGAAATAACATAGATCGCTGATGCTACGCAGCGACTAGAAAAATACGCAGGTCAGTCCCGTTTCCAAGAAGAGCCACAGGACCGATAACCCTAATTATAGGATTATGCCGTTAATGTCAACCTGTTTCAGAATTATGGAACATGTTTTATGTCAAAGAATCGTGACGTTTTTGGAGAACGAAAGTCTCCTCTGTGAAAATCAACATCGATTCCGCAAAACAAAGATTTTGCGACATTCAACTAGCTCTTTTTTTTCTCCATGGAATCCGTAGCATTATAGGCAAAGTCGCTGTGGTTGATGCCTTGTTCCTTGACTTCTGCACCGCCGTTTAATGAAAGAAATACGGACTTACCGAATATCGGACTAAATTTGCGGCTGGAGCCAAGACTTCTCGCAAACAAAACTGAACACATAGGTCTTAACGAAACAAAATCAGCAGGTGGAAGGGTAATTTCCGGAGCACCCCAAAGGAAATGTGATAGGACCGTTACTGTAAATATGGTTCTTGAGTGGGACGTAGGATGTCGCCGTCAAAATTCCACAATATTTTGTCAGCACAACTGACCGACATCTTAAGGTGCGACGAGCGCTCTGCTTAGACTGTGTGCCTGTGTGTGTGTGTGTGTGTGTGTGTGTGTGTGTGTGTGTGTGTGTGTGTGTGAGAAGTGAGCCAAAGTACTACCTTGCAGGGATTTATTCAAGCTTCATTCAGACGTAGGCAGGGGGTAGGGCTTATAGCCTGTGGCCCTGCTAAAGGTATTGGTTTTTGTTGGATCCAGTAATACTGTAAGATGCGCTTAATGTTATTCGTAGTTGGTGAATTCGCTTCGTACCCCAGGAGCAGAGGGGAAGTAGCGTCGCCATTGCTAGGATTAGAGGATGTGACGGAAGGAATGTTTTACTCTTTGTCTTCCAGTACTGACAACTCACGGGTGTGCGAGACTCGTTTCGATCAGCTGCCAGTACTGACAACTCACGGGTGTTCCGGGACTCATATCGATCAGCTGCAGTAGTATAAATTTTGACACAGAAGTAATACGGATTCCCGGATGTCCATTTCAGAGATGGTTATCTTCAAATGGGGTACATATGTGTAGCAGGAAATACGAAATTAAATTTACCTATCGTAATAAAATGCAGAGAGCAGAAGGAATACGTCATTTAAAACATTTTGTAAACATCTGAGATCGTTTTTATATTGCATAATGCATTTAAATATAAGCGCAATGGCTGTTGTTAATCAGGTAATCATCCACTCGCACATGCAACACAACAACCTTCAGGCAATTACAGTGTCACAAATCTGAGGTCGCTGAAGGTGGCAGCAAAGTGAAAAAGAAAGCAAATGATACTAAGTGTTCTAAATGGTGCCGACGGCCGACTTCTACCCCCTTACTACAGCTGGTCTGCTGCGGTCTCATAACACACCTCTGTCCGCTCCTCCGCCTTCTTAGACAAGGCCGTTGGTGAAATGAGGATGATCTCTTATGCTGGAAGTCTTTCCGCTGGCTATACTGATTACTAATCATAATTTAAGCGATGGCGGGTTTCAAACCTGGGACTTAGGAGTCATGGGGGGGGCTGAAATGCTGTTGTAGGGGAAGGAGCAGAAGAAAAGATTGCCGAAGAATATGGGCTTCAGACAAGGAATGAGAAAGGAGAAAGACTAATTGAGTTCTGTTAGAAATTTCAGCTAGTAATATCGAACACTCTGTTTAAGAATCACAAGAAGAGGAGGTACACCTGGAAAAGGCTGTGTAATGCGGGAAGATTTCAGTCAGATTACATCATCGTCAGACAGAGATTCCGAAATCAGATACTGGATTGTAAGGCATACCCAGTAGCAGATATAGACTCAGATCACAATATAATAGTGATGAAGAGTAGGCTGAAGCTGAAGAGATTAGTCAGAAAGAATAAACCTGCAAAGTAGTGGGATACAGAAGTACTAACGAATGATGAGAAACACTTGAAGTTCTCTAAGGCTATAGAGACAGCAGTAAGTCATAGCTCTGTAGGCAGTACAGTTGAAGAGGAATGGACATCTTTAAAAAGGGCAATCACAAAATTTGGAAAGAAAAACATAGGTACAAAGAAAGTAACTGCGAAGAAACCATAGATAACAGAATAAATAGTTCAGCTGATCGAACTCAGCGAAATTCAGGAATACAGAAATACAAGTCGCTGAGGAATGACATAAACAGGAAGAGCAGGAAAGCTAAGACGAAATGGCTGTATGAAAATGTCAAGAAATGAAGAAAAAAATGATGGTCGGCAGAACTGACTCAGCATATAGGAAAGTCAAAACAACCTTGAGTGGAATTAAAGGCAAGGGCGGTAACATTAAGAGTGCAAAGGGAATTCCACTGTTAAATGCAGAGGAAAGAGCGGATAGATGGAAAGAGTGCATTGAAGGGTTCTATGAGGGGAATATTTGTCTGATGGATAGAAGAAGAAATAGGAGGCGATTTAGAAGAGTTATGGTATCCAGTATTAGACTCAGAATTTAAGAGAACTTTGGAGGACTTTAGATCGAATCAGGCAGGATGGATAGACAACATTCCACCAGAATTTCTAAAAATCATTAGAGGAAGTGGCAACAAAACGACTATTCGCGTTGGTATGTAGAATGTATGAGTCTGCCGACATACCATCTGACATTTTTGAAAAATATTATCCACACATTCCAAAGGCTGCAAGAGCTGACAAGTGCGAGAATTATCGCACTATCAACTTACCGGTTCATACAACTAGGTTGTTTACAAGACTAATATGCAGAAAAACGGAAAAGAAAATTGAGGATGTATTATATGGCAATCAGTTTGGCTTTAGGAAAGGTGAAGGCAATTATGGCGTTGGGGTTGATAATGGAAGCAAGACTAAAGAAAAATCAAGACATGTTCATAGGATTTGTCGACCTGGAAAAAAGTTCGACAATGTAAAATGGTGCAAGATGTTCGAAATCCTGAGAAAAATAGGGAGAGACGAGTAACATACAATATGTACAAGAGCGAAGAGGGAATAGTAAGAGTGTACGACCAAGAACAAAGTGCTCCGATTAAAAAGGGTGTAAGACAGGGGTATTGTCTTTTGCCGTTACTATTGAATCTGTACATCGAAGAAGCAATGATGGAAATAAAAGAAAGATTCAGAAGTGGAATTAAAATTCAAGGTGAAAGTATATCAACGACTGACTCCCTGATGACATTCCTATCCTGAGTGAGAGTGGAGAACAATTACAGGATATGCTAAATGGAATGGTGTAATGAGTACAGGATATGGACTGAGAGTAAACCAAAGAAAGACGAAAGTAATGAGAAATAGTAGAAATGAGAACAGCGAGAATCCTAACATCTGGATTGATGGTCATGAGGTAGATGAAGTTAAGGAATTCTACTACCCGGGCAGCAAAATAATCAATGACGGACGGAAGGAGGAGTACCTCAAAAGCAGACTAGCACGGGCAGAAAGAGCATTCCTGGTCAAGAGAAGTCTACCAGTCTGAAAAATCGGCCTTAATTTGAGGAATAAATGTCTGAGAATGTAAATTTGGAGCACATCTTTGATGATAGTGAAACATGGACTGAGGAAAAACCGGAAGAGAAGAGAATCGGAGCATTTGAGATATGGTGCGACAGACGAATGTTGAAAATTAGGTGGACTGATAAGGTAAGGAATGCGGAAGTTCTGCGCAAAATCGGAGAGGAGAGAAATGTGGGCATAGCCCTAACAAGGAGGACAGGATGATAGGACATCTGCTAAGACAGCACGTATTAACTTGGAACTAGAGGGAGCTGCAGAGGGCAAACACTGTAGAGGAAGATATAAATTGGAATATATCAGCAAATAATTGAGTACGTTGATTGCAAGTGCTACTCAGAGATGAAGAGCTTTGGCACAGGAGAGGAATTCGTGGCGGGATGCATCAAACCAATCAGAAAACTGATGATTCAAAAAAAAAGTTAATGGTCGTGTCCGGATATACTGTCACATATGCGAATGGTTGTTCGAAACACACATCTCGTCACGGATCTAGGCCGGTAGGTGCCGTATTTACCGGGGCTTCCGCTGGACCTGTAGTATTAATCAAAGACACCCATGACAGCTATCGATTACGTGAACATTACTGTGGGCGACCGCCAACCCTTCACACATGATGTTTTCCGCGACACTGATGGCATCTTCCGTCGGGATAACTGTCTATCTCACAAGGACAAAATTATGTTACAGTTGTCTGAGCAATTGATGTGAACTGACGGTGATGTCTTGGCCACGAAATTCCTGTGATCTGTAGCCATTGGTCCAAATCCGGCACGCTATACGGCGCAAGCTCAGCGGCCACAAACCAGCCGTGACCTGTGCTAAGGAATCTGGTGCCACGTACCTCTCGAGACCTTCTAAGGAATTGTAGAATCAATGCCACCCAGACTGACCGACGTGTTACGTTCCGAAGGTGGGCCAATACGTCCTTAAACGGTTATTGGTATTGTTCTGGCTCTTCAGTGTTTTGTAAGGTACTGCTCGAATGTTTGGCCTCAACATCCTGTCAGTCTGAAAAAAGTAGCTCAGAACACTTTGCTAATATCGTAACAAATCAGACGCGTGTGGTGCTTCGATACGAAATCGAAAGCGTGACATCATTTGTTTGCCTGTGTTGCTAAGAAAAAGCCTCCTTCGCCTCCCCCCAGGTGGCATGCGCGCTCTCTACCGGACCGACATAACGACAGTGCGCATGAGCGCACACACCCTCAGTCATTTTGCACCGGTAACTGCACGATGGTCGTCCTCTAACAAGTACTACGAGTCATGTGGGACGTAAGGCTGTGAGCATCTGTCGAAGGTGAATATCACTTGGAAAGGCTGTGTGATCCTCTATCCCACTAAATTACGTGCTCGGATTTGAAGAGACGGCCTTCTTGTTTTTACAGAATTCATGGGCGAAGTGGAATTACTGTTCGACTCTGTGTTATATTGTTTTAGGTTTGAATAACGCCGATTTTATTTTAAGAGTTACCAATTCGAATTTGCTTAACTTACACTGCGAAAACTGTTTATGCCACAGCTATTCCTTTTATTAGGTTGGAGTGCTGTGATAACATATGAAAATCGTTTGTGCTGATTTAGGGAAATTCATTATGTATTCGGGATTAATACACAACTACATTACACGCCGTAAGCCACCTAACGGTGTGTGACTGAAGGTAATTCCGGTACCACTAACTGATTCCTCCTTCCCTGTTCCACTCAGGAATGGCGCGTGGGAAGAATGATTGTCGGTAAGCCTCTGTATAAGCTCTAATTTCTCGAATTTTCTTGTGACTATTTCGCGAGGTGTATATCGGAGGAAGTAATATGGTTCAAATGGCTCTGAGCACTATAGGACTTAACTTCTGAGGTCATAAGTTCCCTAGAACTTCGAACTACTTAAACCTAACTAACCTGAGGACATCACACACAGCCATGCCCGAGGCAGGATTCGAACCTGCGACCGTAGTGGTAGCGCGGTTCCAGACTGTAGCACCTAGAACCGCTCGGCCACCGCGGCCGGCGAAGTAATATGTTCTCTGACTCTACCCGTAAAGTGTTCTCTTGAACTTTCAGTAGTAAACCTCTCCACGCTGCACAACGTTCCTCTTGTAACGTCTTTCGCTGGGGTTTGTTGAACATCTCTGAAACGCTCTAGCCCCGACCAAACGATCATTGATGAAACGAGCTGCTCTTCGTTGGACCTTCTCTATCTCTTCTATCAATTCTACTTGGGGTGAGAACCCAGAATACGTAGGAGACGAGGTACTGGCAGAATTGAAGCTGTGAGGACGGGTCGTGAGTTGTGCTTAGGTAGCTCAGATGGGAGAGCACTTGTCCGCGAAAGGCAAAGGTCCCTAGTTCGAGTCTCGGTCCGTCACACAGTTTTAATCTGCCAGGAAGTTTCTTATCAGCGTATACTCCGCTGCAGAGTGAAAATTTCATTCTGGAACCCAGATAGATGAACAATACCCAATATCGGCCGAACAAACGCCTCGTAAGCCAAGTCATTCAGGAATGAGTTAAATTCCCTTAAGATCCTTCCTACGACTCTGTCTGACATCTGCTTTTCCTATTATTTCCTTTGTCTGGTGATTGCACTTAAGGTCCACACTGGTTCCAACAATTTGTCATCAACGGAGTAGTTGTACAGTAATGGATTTCTTTATGTGCAATATTTTACATTTCTTTCAGGGTCAACTGCCAGAGCCTACATCATTCATCAATTCTCTGCAGGTCATTCTGCGAATCGATACTATTTTCTGCCTTTGTTACTTTATTACGGGCAGCTGCATCATACGCGAAGAGTCTTGAGGAGCTTCCGACGCTTTCTACTAGATCATTTATACACACTGTAAACAGTAAAGGTCTTGTTGCTTTAGAATTTCCCGACGGGTTTGTTGTAAATATGGTTCTCAGGCGAGATGTCGGATGTCAAAATTCCACTATATTTCGCTGGCGCAACTGATCGATATCTTCGGATGTGGTGAACACACTGCTCAGGCTGTGACGGAAGCCTCCTGTTTAGGGAAATCAGAGCAGAAACGCAACAAATTTCGGTGATTAATAGCGCACATACATCGATCGGCAGCGAGAGAGACAGCTACGCCACTTGTCGGACGATGAATACAAGCGCAGACGCGTTTCAGTCATACTGCCCCCTGCCGTAGGCCGCCCCAGCGCCCTCTGTCGGAAGCCTCCTGCCGATATACGTGTCCGCGTTGGCGCCTACTCGTGCTCGCCGTTGTCGGACGGGTCGTGAGCCAGCCCTCCCCTGCCCATATGGGTATGGGGCAGGGGAATGAAATCACAATTTAAAAAAAAGAGCTTGAGTATCATCGAGTCGTCCCCTCCCCCCTACCCCCGATGACTGGATCCAACAAAAACCAATACCTTTAGCAGGGCCACAGGCTACAAGCCCTACCCCCTGCTTACGTCTGAATGAAGCTTGAATAAATCCCTGCAAGGTAGTACTTTGGCTCACTTCACACACACACACACACACACACACACACACACACACACCACCATCACCACCACCACCACCAAATATCCATGTCACGACCAGATCGTCATCCTACGTATGACCAACAGTTCTTTTTTCTGTTCGATGTGATTTTAACACGGCAGCGCTGGATCCCATGCCATGCTGAGTTGGCATCCTGTGTCCCTGTTAAGCAAATTAGTCGAGCTGTGAATTTCCACTGCTTCTTTAATAGATCTGTCCCAGTACAAAGACTTCGACAACAGAATTTCTGTGTTTTTGTTTTCCACGCAATGTTCTGTACTGAGGCAACGCTATGCCACTGCAGATATCTCTACCTGGTCCAGACGTGTGTGTCGTCAGTGTTCTACACATCTGCCCTCGAAGGTGCTGCAAATTTATCCATTGTGTGAATTCTGCAGCTATAGGGACTCTTAGACGCCTGACCTTCTCACACCAAGTTTATCTTTCACTGAGCCTAAAAGAGCTCTGAGTTTCGTCGGCCGACGAAAAAAAGACTTTAACTTTTTGTTTCTCCAATAATCTTCCAATTTTCGAAGAAACATCGCCGACGTATGGCAAAACGACCATTCCTTTTTGTTCATCTCTTTCTTCCAGCACCCCACTTTCTGTAGTTCAAGCCAGGCGTAAGGGACATCCAATCTCCCGTTCAAAATATCCTCATCTCCCTTCCCCCACCTTCTTCTTTTCCTCGAACACATCCATACCCTGTACATCATCCGCCGACTCGACCCCCTCCGACCCCCTTCCTCTCCACCCCCAGCCCATTGCCGCACCTTTACCGATGTGTCTCGCCCTCTCTTCATCTCCACACCCTCCACCTCCTTTCCCAACACAACTTCCAGCACCTATCCCTCCAGATGATGAGCTTCGCCCTTACATCTACCTCTCCTACCAGCTCTAACCCTACCTTCCCCCCTCCCACCCCTCCTTGCCCCTTTCCCTGAGCGTTTTTCCTCCCCTCTCCATTCCCCACCCTTTCCAGTGCACCTCTTTTGTGTCTCTGCACTCCATCCTGACTTGCTTTCCCTCTCCATCTCCCACTCTGCCCATTTTCTGCCCCTTGGTGCACCCACTATCCCCTTTTCTTTTCATCCCGCTCCTTCCCCGCTGCACCTTGTCCTCCCCTCTTTCTCCCTCCTCTCAGGCCTCTCCCTCGGCAGGTTCCTCCCGGCAGTTTTTATGTTTCATTGTGTGTGCTTCATCTCTTACAGTGGTTTTATAGTGTCTTTGTTCTGGAGTGTTTAATACTGTGGCCAACTTTTAACCTGTGCATTTGACTTCATTGTATTTTATGTGCTCCACAAATCGCCAAGTGTGTCTTTTAACTTTATGTCAACTTTTAAAACTGTCCCACAATGAACGTTTCCATGTCAGTTTATATTTTAACTCCCATTATTTCCACTTATTCTGTTTTTATGACCCCCTTTTTATCGCGTTTACAAGTATAGTTCCCCCTCCCCCCCCCTCCCCCCCCCCCCCGCGATGACTGGATCCAACAAAAACTAATACCTTTAGCAGGGCCACAGGTTACAAGCCCTACCCGCTACTTCACCCCAGTTCCCAGAACTCCTAAAGACAGACGTTGAATCTGGATATTGTATCACAGACACAGTCATCTCGACAGTTCAGAGATGTCACTAAACCCGCCAAAAGATGTAAACAACCATGTATGAGCAGTGCCTATTAGACGGAGGGATCCGACAGCCGATTAGTTCCAGTCATTCCACCAGGAAGGAGGTACACGGCTGTCTGTAGTTCAACCATGTCTAGACGGTCAAAACCGCGGTTCGATCGCGTCCGCATTGTTACTTTGTGCCAGTAAGGGCTCTCAACAAGGGAAGTGTCAAGGCGTCTTGGAGTGAGCCAAAGCGATATTTTTCGGACATGGAGGAGACACAGAGAGACAGGAACTGCCGATGACATGTCTCGCTCAGGCCGCCCAAGGGAGGAACCCTGACAGCAACGCCATCACGTTGAATAATGCTTTTCGTGCAGCCACAGGACGTCAATGTTACGACTCAAACTGTGCGCAATAGGCTGAATGATGCACAACTTCACTCCCAGCGTCCATGGCGAGGTTTATCTTTGCAACCACGACACCATGCAGCGCGGTACACATGAGCCCAACAACATGCTGAATCGACCGCTCAGGACTATCATCACGTTCTCCTCGCCTATAAGTGTCGCATACGCCTTCAACCAGACAATCGTCGGAGACGTGTTTGGAGGCAACACGGTCAAGCTGAACGCCTTAGACACACCGTCCAGCGACTGCAGCAAGGTGAAGGTTCCCTGACATTTTCGTGTGGCATTATGTGGAGCCGACGTATGCCGCTGGTGGTCACGGAAGGCGCCGTAACGGCTGTACGATACGTGAATGCCATCTTCCGACCGATAGTGCAACCATATCTGCAGCATACTGGCGAGGCATTCGTCTTCATTGACGACATTACGCTTCCCCATCGTGCACATCTTGTGAATGACTTCCTTCAGGACAACGACATCGCTCGACTACAGTGGCCAGCATGTTCTCCAGACATGAACCCTATGGAACATGCATGCGATAGATTGAAAAGGACTGTTTATGGACGACGTGACCCACCAACCACTCTGGGGGCTCTACGCCGAGTCGCCGTTGAGGAGTGGGACAATCTGATGAACTTGTGGATAATATGCCACGACGAATATAGGCATGCATCAACGCAAGAGGACGTGCTATTGGGTATTAGAGGTACCGGTGTGTACAACAGTCTGGACCACCACCACTAAAGGTCTCGCTGTGTGGTGGTATATGTGATTTTCGTGAGCAAAAAAAAAAAGGGCAGAAATGATGTTTATGTTGATCTCTATTTCAGTTTTCTGTACAGGTTCCGGAACTCTCGGAACCGAGGTGATGCAAAACTGTTTTTGATGTGTGTAGTTTTGGTTGTTACTCAGCAGGAAAACTACACTCTTATAAGCTCTTGAGGTTAGTTGACATTTTTGAATTCAGTTGTTAATTGGTAGTTGGATACTATCATAAAATTTGGTTGAGAACCGCGGACCGCACGAATGCTTGATTTTGACCGACCGCATGCAGCCTGCAGACTGCAGTTTGAAGATCACTGGTTTAAACTAACAAGAAAGACGTGCAATCATTTGAACACTGCAGAGGACTTACTCTTGTCCCATGACACAGCCGGAGTACATCAAATCCCTTCTTGAACATGCGGTCAGTCTGCATAGTAACTACAAAAATAAACATTAACATCCGCCGTAAGGAACACAAGAGCGGCTGTCGTCTGACAACACTGATAAATCGGCAGTAGTAGAAAATGTGCTGGGACCGAATACGTTTCTCTGGTATCAGTGTTATATCTAGATCGAATTATTACTATGCTAGGGTGTACAGAGATTCCATAAAAAATTCAGAAACACAAAAGCAACTTTAACAGAAAAGAAGGAGTGAAATTATACAAGTTGTTGGAAATAGTACTAAATACAGCCCCATAACACATCTGCGCTACTCTGCAATCTTACTAGGGGAACATGGCTACGGTCGCAGGTTCGAATCCTGCCTCGGGCATGGATGTGTGTGGTGTCCTTAGGGTAGTTAGGTTTAAGCAGTTCTAAGTCTAGACTGATGACCTTAGATATTAAGTCCCATAGTGCTTAGAGCCATTTTAACCATTTTGAGAACACGGCAAGTGCCACAAACCGATTTCCCAGAACCTTTCAAAGGTAGCACGCCACTCTCTCACTTTAAGTACACTGATGGTCAGTTTAATATTCATATTCTACGTCTTGATTCCGTGTTCCCCAGTACTACATTTGGTATGTGTGGATAATGACTTTTTTACATGAGGAAATTGTGGGCAGAATGATCTTACAACTGCATGTGTAGCCTGTAAAGGACTTGTACTCGAGGGGTTGTAGTGGAGGCGACAGAGAACAGGGAGAAGGATAGCTTGCAGACCATAAGTGTTGTGTCCAGCGACTTGGCTGTGCGAGTAATATGGGGAAGCAGTATGCTGTGAATTGTACCTGCTGAAGGACTTTGGGGATGGCACTCCACTTTTCCCACTTAGTGTCAGAGCAGGAGGGCGCCAGCTTTTGGCCAGTTGGTAGAAAGTGGGTGGGCGAAGCCATTTAAGAGAGACTGCTGTAATATGTGCTTGATGGTTATAAAACTATAAGAATTCTCCTGTTAGAAGCTGGGACGATACAAACAGGGTAGCTGATTCACATGTTATTGGAGGCAAGACAGTAACCCCCCCTGAGGTCAGGAAGTCGTCAGGTTCTTTTAGCGGGTGACAAAAACATATATTTCACAGGCACGACTGTCTGAGAAGCTTAACAGCCTTTTTTCCAAATTGGAAATGGGTGGTCTGTTAAGATTAGATCTTTCTGTAAATGAGGGACTGTGGTCCCATCAAGGTAGACTTTTTTGCTGAAACATGGCCAAGCTTATCGTGAAAATGACCTCCCTAGTTTGAAATATTATTTTTCAGACAAGAGAGATTTTGATTCACTGATTGGCTCATCTCAAGATATCCAAATCAGAGGCTTGTTCCCCCAGCAAGGGAACCTCAGTACTGTGTCTGGATTGGCTACCAGGCCAACAAGACAGTCAAGAGGGGAGATTTAATGAGTGGAGGATAGTCTGATTGGTTTGTACAACATGGAGGCGGTTTTTTCTGCAAATTCGGCGCCTGTACCGAGGCTTGGTGGAAAGTGATTGTAGTTTTTTGCCTCCTTCATCTTCTGGTGGAGAACTTCAGGTCTTTCCCTAGTGGGTGACACTTGTTGCCTGTAATTTGTAGTGATCTAAGAGCCAGTGGCAGCTTCCAACTGTACCAACAGTGGAACTGCATATCATCTCGGACATATTGTGTGTCTTGAGAATGAACGTATTCGTACTGAGTGGGTAATGTGACGTTTGGCAATTCCGGCATGGCCCTTCATGCCTGTGAGCCAAATTGGTTGGCCAGACCAGCGAATGGGTGCACCTCGCAACGAAATCTGCCAGGATTTCAGGCCTTTGATATAGACGTTTCCCACATTCTAGCAATCAGAAATCCAGTCCGCAGAGTTTAAAAGTTTTCGTGGATGCTTCAAAACATTACAGCTGCTGCTGCTGCTGCACTCCACTCATCATCCACAGAGTGCCGTTTTCTGCTGCCACCTGAATCAAAGTGATAGTGTAAAGTATTGCTGCACCAGCGTGGGGTTACTGAATGATATTCAAATTTCCCTGTTCTCTGTGGACCACAGTTTGTTGTGTGCTTGGTCATAGTTGACTCCATTTGAATATTATTCGGCTTCCCAGTGGATTCATGCAAACAAAGTTCGATTGCATTGTAAAAGAGATTAATTTAGGGGAGAATTTGTATAGTTTCCACCCTAATGAATGCTTTTCCAGTCAAGCACCATCACTTTCCTAATTTATGTTTGTAATACTTTTTGTCAGATTTATCAGCTCGATTGTGGTTATGAAAGAATGACTAAAACTTGTCTTTTTTTGTAAACTTAAATATTCCTCTGTTCTCATTCATACTCCTCCAATCATTCACTGTTTTTATTTTATTGTGGTGATACATGGATGCACCAAAAGTTCAGATTGCAATCATACTAAATTAGGTTGTTTGATGATTAATTTGAGCTCTAAAAGTGACTGTAGACATTGGCAGCAAAAGGGCTATGAGTAAATTCACTAATTTCATACATAAAAATTAAGGGTGTAGCTCACGATTTGAAGATTGATGAGAAGATAATACTCTTTATATAAAAATAATAACATAAAGCATCACTTGGACATAAATTTTCGATTAAAGCCAGCGACCAATTGCAATTTGCGACCCTGCCAGGATGTCGATTCATGGCACTTTTGTGAAGTATTTGGTGCGATATCTTGCGGAAAAGGCACGTGTTTTTCACTTTTCAAAGTGAGACTGTGGCGCACTGAGAACATTTGGACCAGGTTTTGGCGATATGCGTTGTATCTAAGTAATTTTGGTACCTTATAGTCATTTTATTTCAGTGTATGTATTGTCTCTGTCATCTATTTGGTTTCTCATTGTGTCTTGTCTGTATTTTCTGCGTCACTTCTTGTGCGATGTTGTGTAGTTGATAACAGCGTTGTGCATGCTTTTGTGGAGCAAAATTGGCTATGGGGATGTGTTCGAATTTTTAGAGTAAGTTTTGTTTCTTGCGCTTAGGCATAAATGTGTGCATTATTTTAAAAAAATTGGCAGAGTTGTGGCGCTTGATGCATTATAGTCGGAAGCTTGCGGAAATAGCAATTTATTTTAATGGTTACGAGAAGCAAAGGCAGTGCACTATTGTCGTCCAAAGTGTAGTACAAGTCAGATATTGATGCAGAACAAGACAGGACAGCGGAAGAAGCTCATTTGAATCACTCTGTAAACGGGGCACAAATGTCAAATGCAGAATATGCCGATGAAGAGGATTCAGTTCACTCAGGAAATGAAAGTGAAAACTATGCCAAGGTGGCAAGCTACGTAGAATCTCTAAATACGGAAAGAGGTAGAGTCAGGGGAAGTAACAGTTCAATTTCGCGGGAAATGCGCCATAGAGCAGTTGAGTCGCTAGCGTCGAGTCCTGGGGACGTTACTGGAAGTGCATAATTAGAATCGAACATTCAGTTTATGCAAGAGACAGAGAAGAGATGACAGGAGGAGGAAAAACAGAGAAAGGAAAAATGAAGAAAAGAAGCGGCAGGAAGAAGACAAAATACAGAAGATCATCATTAATGAGATTAGGGAAATTCAGAAGCGACAAGACAAGGAGGAAAGGGAGACAGGACGAAGTAATGAAACAAATTAAGGAAATTCATAGGAGGGCTGATGAGTCTGTCGAAAACACACACACATAAAAAATAGTTTCGTATCACCTCGGTTCCTAGGGTTCCGGAATCTGTACAGAAAACTGGAATAGAGATCAACATAAACATTACTTCTACCCTCTTTAATGCTCATGAACCCCATACGTTGCACGTCGTTCCGCCATACAGAGAGGCCTTCAGAGATGATGGTCCAGATTGCTGTACACACCGGTACCTCTAATACCCAGTAGCACGTCCTCTTGAATTGACGCATGCCTGTATCCGTCGTGGCATACTATCCACAAGTTCATCAAGGCACTGTTGGGCCAGACTGTCCCACTCCTCAACGGCGATTCGGCGTAGGTCCCTCAGAGTGGTTGCTAGGTCACGACGTCCATAAACAGTCCTTTTCAATCTATCCCACGCATGTTCGATAGGGTTCATGTCTGGAGAACATGCTGGCCATTCTAGTCGAGCGATGTCGTTGTACTGAAGGAAGTTATTCACAAGATGTGCACGATGGGGGCGCGTATTGTCATTCATGAAGACAAATGCCTCGCCAGTATACTGCCGATATGGTTGCACTGTCGGTCGGAGGATGGCATTCAGTATCTTACAGTCGTTACGGCGCCTTCCATGACCGCCAGCGGCATACGTCGGCCCCACATAATGCCAATAATGCCACCCCAAAACAGCAGGGAACCTCCACGTTGCTGTACTCGCCGGACAGTGTGTCTAAGGCGTTCAGCCTGACCGGGTTGTCTCCAAACACGACCCCGACGACTGTCTGGTTGAAGGCATATACGACACTCATCGGTGAAGGGGACGTGATGCCAATCCTGAGCGGTCCACTCGACATGTTGTTGGGCCCATCTGCACCGCGCTGTAAGGTGTCGTGGCTGCAAGGATGCACCTCGCCATGGACGTCGAGAGTGAAGTTGCGCATCATACAGCCTATTGCGCACAATTTGAGTCGTACCACGATGTCCTGTGGGTGCACGAAAAGCATTATTGCACATGATGGCGTTGCTGTCAGTGTTCCTCCGAGCCATAATCCGTAGGTAGCGGTCATCCACTGCAGTAGTAGCCCTTGGGCGGCCTGAGCGAGACGTGTCATCGACAGTTCCTGTCTCTCTGTATCTCCTCCATGTCCGAACAACATCGCTTTAGTTGACTCCGAGACGCCTGGACACTTCCCTTGTTGAGAGCCCTTCCTGGCACACAGTAACAATGCGGACGCGATCGAACCGCGGCATTGACCGTCTAGACATGGTTGAACTACAGACAACACCAGCCGTGTACCTACTTTCTGGTGGAATGATTGGAACTGATCGGCTGTCGCGCCCCTCCGTCTAATAGCCGCTGCTCATACATGGTTGTTTACGTCTTTTGGCGGGTTTAGTAACATTTCTGAACAGTCTACGGGACTGTGTCTGTGATTCAATATCCACAGTCAACGTGTATCTTCAGGAGTTCTGGGAACCGGGGTGATGCAAAACTTTTTTTGATATGTGTAAATCAGTTCAGGCATGAAGTTAAGCGTGTAAAAGCACAGGTTGAAAACACTAAGGAAACGTCAGATAAGACGCTAGAAGTAGCGGTAGATTCCAGATGCGAGGCTAGGACAGCCAGATTAGTTGCACGAGACGCGTGGTAAAATGCCCAAATTGCGCGAGGCCAGGCAGCGCTGCGAAGGTCGAAATGAGCGCAACGAAGAAGGCTATTTCTGCTCATTAAACAAAAAAACGACAGGAACAAAGAGCAGCTGAAAAGACACAGGAAGAAATGTTAGAAATCAAAGGCTTGCAAATGTGCGAATGGGTCGCTCGTGTAGAAATTCAGCTAGAAACAACATCTCGTCGCCGTGTGCTCGTTGGTCACCATGAAGGTCAAAGACAAAATAGTGAAACCCAGCATAGAGTCACATCCACGGCTCAGACCGATATACGGCAGGAGCGCTCGCTTGACAGGGTATGACGCTCGGCCGAGCGTGCGCAGTCAGTGGCGCGTAGTATACAAAGTACTGAGCCAGACCACAATTGGGCGCGACTCAGAGTGTGGAAACATTGCCACATGACTCTGATGACACGAGACGACTGTACAACAGCATTCAGGGATCGGTCGGCCATGAAATCTCGGCCGCACGCTCGTTGCAATTTAGAGGAAGTCCATGGGTGTAAAATTACGAATATTTTTGACTTAAAACATTTTCTCCCAGTTCAGAATTTTCAGGTTTAAAAAGAGAAGCAGAATTCATTACAGCCCGAGTCATGGATTGCTCAACATGGTAGTATGATAGGGGAGTTCCCGAGTCAGCGCCACTAGTATACCAACTGGAATTTGACTGTGGATACCTGGAAGGTTCAATAACAAAGCACACGCTTAGCGCTGCAGCAAACTGCCGCAGTTGCGACGAATTCAGAGAGGCTTTCCTAAATGCCTGCTGGTCACAGGACACCAAAGAAAGGATTAAACAGATGATTATGTTAGGGAATGATTTCGAAGCATCGGGGTGCCGGAGTCCGGTAAAGTTTTTCGAGACCCTTATCAGCAAGAGCCTTTACCTACCCGCCAGGGTAGCCGAGAGCGCTAACGCGCTGCTTCCTGCACTCGGGTAGGCGCACCGGCCCCAGATCGAATCCGTCCGGCGGCTTAATTACGAGGGCCGATGTGCCAGCCAGCCTGGATGTTGTTTTTAGGCGGTTTTCCACATCCCGTTAGGTGAATACCGGGCTGGTCCCCATGTTCCGCCTCAGTTACACGGCTCGCAGACATCGGAACACATTTGCACCATTCCATGGATTACACTCGGCGCAGGCAGTTGCGGTACACTAATTTCGTCCCGTGGGTACAGAGTGGCGGCAGGAAGGCCATCTGGCCACCCCTTAAACATTAACACGCCAAATCCGGTTAATGATGGCTGACCCTGCGGGACAAGGCTCAAGCGATAGATAGATAGATAGATCAGCAAGAGCCGTTACCTGGACAAAATAAGAAGTGATAAGGAGATAATGCGACACTGCTATATGAAACTTCACAGAGTTTCCAGGAATTGCTCATTGGCAAATTTTATGACACAATAGAGTCATTCAAGAGCGCTCTACGAGAGTCTGTCAAGGAAGCATAAAAGGTGAAAGACCGAATGAGACATAATGAACAAAATTCGCAAGGTCTGTCTGGAGGCAATAATTACGGGCAATATACAAACAGAAATAGGGGAACAAGAAATCAGTATCAAGGCCAAAGATTTAACAATGAGCCTTAGAGGAATGATAGAAGCAGACGGGGGACGTATAGCGGTAATTTCCACTAAACCGGAAATAACAACAGGAGGGACATACAAAATTCTAACCACTTCATGCAGCCGGTCTGGAACTCAGGGCAAACAAGGAATATTGAAAGGATGATAGGCGAAGTCTGCAACGTGATCACCAGAACAACGTAGTGGAAATCAGTCCACCTAACCCCTCTCTAGTCAATAACCGTAGCAGAAGTCCGCATGGGGTCTGGCAGAGGGCTGCTGCAGCCTCAGCCCAAAACAACGCCGCATATAATATCGGTACGGGCAACATTAACTTAGAGTCATGGAGTATGAGAACATAGGAGAATGTCTGCATCAGAGAAAAAGAGGTGATTATCAGATGGGATTCACACCCCACCATTCACGTAACCGTAGGCGATGTCGGGTTGACGGGAATTATCGACATTGGGAGTCACATTACTGCCATATCAGAGAGTGCTTAAACAGATGTCTTGAAAAGGAATCATGGCCTGCGCTCAAAGTCACTAAAACAAGATAAAAGGTGCCTTGACAGGGCACAGGTGCAGTTTCAAGCTCGACTGGTGGTTAACTGCCAAGGGCACATGCTAGAGACAAACCTCCCGATCGTCCCCGCTCTGTCCATCGAGACAGTGTTCGGAGTGGACTTCTTGTGAATAGCAGGCCGTTCTGGATGCGGGGCGAGGTGAACTAATCCGGCAGAAAGAGGGCGTAGTCAGATTGTCATTTGCAGATCGCGCAGTACGAGCACATCCCGATGGAGTGTTTAAACCGGAGCTACACTACCAATGAGGAACGAGCCGCCGGCCGCGGTGGCCGAGCGGTTCTATGCGCTTCAGTCCGGAAGCGCGACTGCTACAGTCGCAAGTTCGAATCCTGCCTCGGGCATGGATGTGTGTGATGTCCTTAGGTTAGATAGGTTTAAGTAGTTCTAAGTTCTAGGGGACTGATGACTTCAGATGTTAAGTCCCATAGTGGTCAGAGCCATTTGAGCCATTTGGGAACGAGCAGCAGGACCGCCACGTCGATACGGAAGAAGATCAACAGCACAAGAGGCGACACAAATGAAGCAAGAAGTGCACGAGACAATAGACCGCATGTTGAGCAACCTAGACAATTTCCCAGCTCGCGAAAAGGAGGATTTAGAGAGTCTGTTAAGAGAGAGCGCCCATTTATTCTTGCCAAAGACAGTGCAATTAGAAAATTTAGATATGCGTTTCGGGTACGGGACCACAACAAATTTTGTGTGACTCCCTACGTGATGCTACTGGCATACCGGGAGAAAGTCTGCTTGGAGACTGAGAAAATGCTGGATGATGAAATTATCGAACCAATGAACTCCACCTACAATTCGCTCGGTGCTAGATGCGACCGGAAAATCTAGAAGAGATGCTACAAAATTTCCAAAGAGTCACTGTTTTCTCCATGATCGATTTAAGATCAAGCTTCTAGCAAATAACCCTCCGACCGGACAGCTGGAAATACACAGCAATTCTTGCGTTCGGTAAATGCTATCAATTCCAACGGTTACCATTTGGTCCGAATGTCTCTTCGGCGGCTTTCATTAGGGGACTAGACACAATCCATAGTATCTCTGTTAAGCAAAGGATCACCGGCTGCGTGGATTATCTACTGATTGCGGAGCCGACGTGGAGGCAACACAACATGAGGTTATGGGAAATCCCCCGTACCTTCAGAGAGTGTAGTGACACTGCAAATATTACCTAATGATGTATAGGGGCGTCCAAAGTCAAATTCCTAGGCAACATCATTACAGCAGAGGAAATCTCTCCGGATGCAGAAAAAATAAAATAGCGAAATTTCCTACCCCAACAACAAAAGAAACAACTTCGTGCTTTTTTTGGAACTGTCAATTTCTCCAATAGGTTTATACACGTAAAACCGTTAGCAACAACACGGCTTCACCAACTCACTGGGAAGCTCGTTGATACGCCAATCCTGTCTCACCCCCATCTAGAAGAGAAATTTTGTATGGTCACGGGCAGCTGCTATTCTGGTCTGGGGGTTATGGTCTTCCAGAGGTACAAATAAGGTGGTAATATGGTACATAAAACTATAGCTTTCGGAAGCCGTGTCCTGAGCAAATTCGAAAAAAATTACTCAGTCACCGAGTTGGAAGCACTTGCGGTCGTCTGGGGCTTCGAGAAATTCAAATTATTCTTGCATGGTCGAGAAACGAGAGTATAAACCGACCACAAGCCGTTAGAGTTTCTTCTCACAATCACTCACATACCTGGGGAAGAGAACATTTTTGCTGATGCGTTGTCACGATCACCTATAGGATTGGAGAGAAATAGTGTGAATCCACTGCAGGAGGAGCACTTCAATATATATACTATGCAAAAAATGTAGCATTTGAAAATTATGTGACCACGAGATTGAAATACATCGGTAGAAAACAGGAGAAAGACCCAGCCCTGACATCTTGATGGGGAGAGTCAAGTACAGCGCAGAAACAAAGATAAGGCAGTTCTATTTGTTACGTAAAGGGGTGCTTTTCTACCGTGGCGAGGAGGAAGATGCATTGTGGCGCGTCTGCATCCCTGACGAACTCGTAAATGAAGTGGTATGGCACACACTCTTGAGTTACGCGCACTTCGTACGCACATTCTGCTCTTTTAAAGGTATTGAAAGGAGGATAAGGAAAGCACTGGCGATGTGTAAGGCGTGTCAGAAATCGAAACACACAACAGTCACAATGCAGGCGCCACAGTACCCTATCATTCCGACAAAATTAAAGCATATGGCTGCCACAGTTCTCATGGGACCTCTTCCACGCACGAGTAGGGGGTACTGCTATATATTAGTTGTCGCGGTGCTAACGTATAATTTCGTCACACTGGTACCACTGAAGAAGGCTACCGCGCAAACACTGCGCAAAACTTTTTGCAAAGATTTCCTGTCACAAGCAGGACATGTGGACAGAATCATTTCCGACATTGGGCCCCAGTTTAGCTCAAACGAATGGAAAGCCGTGTTGAGACGGCACAGGATAAGACCAACATATGCATCCACAAGGCATCCACAGCAATCGCCGGCGGAGAGAATAATGATAGGCCTCAGGAATCCCTGCCGCGTCTACTGCGCGAAAAAGCATGCCACCCGGGATATCTTCTTACATGATTTTCAGGATGTAGTGAATGGCACCAATGAGCGTATTAAAAAGTAGGCAGCCCAATGACCTGATTCGCGAGGTAATTGACTTTCTGCCACGAACTCGGAAACAACATAAATATATCGTAGAAGTGGGTCCTGGACGTCTGCGGGTGGCAGGTGCGAAGAGAAAGGAAGCATGGGAGAGGAAAGCTCGGAAACGAGAGTTTCACACTGGACAAAAAGTCTTCGTCAAAAGTTTCCGAATATTGAATAATCAAAAGCATCTGTGACACAAATTTTACCCAATCTGTATCGGATAGCTCATCCAAACGCTGAAATCCAAGAAGTTGTTAGATATTCATCACATCTGCCGTGCCAAACACCTCATAGAATAAAACTTGTACAGTTAGATCATTAAGTTAGTGTTAAGAATCATTTGTTTCCGATTCATTTATGTAGCTATTTAGTGTATAGTTTTTTATTTTTAGCACTTGCACTTTTTCGATGATTTATTATTATAACCAGAGGATAAGATCTTCTCCTGTGACATCTGATCAGTAAGTTTGGCGTTCGTAGTTTTCTGTCCAGCATTCTCACTTTGATGATGTACAGCAAATTTGTGACGTACTGGTATCCTCTCATGTTTCTCTGATAGAAATTAATTTCATGTCTAGGAACGTGCCGATTTCTCGGCGGAAACATCTCGGGTTTATGACAAACCTGGTTGGTTCAACACTTGAACATTGCTGTATTAGTAGTTTGTCACGCTACAGTAAAAGTATGTGTTGGAACAGCATGAAAGTTGCATTTTTTGGTTCAGGAATAATTGCACGAGTCTTGGAGACACAACTCTTCTCACAATGCCTCTTGAAATGTAGTAATGATTTGGTTTCTTCCGTTGACATTGTGTGCATTACCGGTGGGGCATATGCACGGTCTGTTCCACCATTCGGAGTGAGGAGGCGATAGTGGTGCCACAGAAGTTGATTTGTGGTCCGATAGTGGATCTTGGCGTGATGTGGATCATGCGACCGATACCGGTGGCGGCATCTTGCGAGATGGACGTGGGTTGCCAACGCCAGAGGCGAGTTGAAGTCCGAGTATGGTTATTTTTCTCGCTCTAGTTTGGTTAGGGTTATCGCCAGTAGAGCGATGTGTTCTCGTTGGTGGTTTTCGAGTGCACTTACACTTATGGATATTCGCCTAAGGTGCGATGTTTCTCGCTGGAGGTACTTTTTCGTCTGTGGTTATCACTTATGGATTATGGCCAGGAGTGTGATGACAGTAATAATAATAATAATACTAATAATAATAATGTCGTGTGACTGGGGCCTCCCGTCGGGTAGACCGTTCGCCGGGTGCAAGTCTTTCGAGCTGACGCCACTTTGGCGACTTGCGCGTCGATGGGGATGAAATGATGATGATTCTGACAACACAACACCCAGTCCCTGAGTGGAGGAAATCTCCGACCCAGCCGGAAATCGAACCCGGGCCCTTAGGATTGACATTCTGTCGCGCTGACCACTCAGCTACCGGGGGTGGACAGGAGTGTGACGATGTTCATGTTGAGGTGTTTCGATTGTGGATCCGCCAGTGCCAGAGGTGCGTCGTCGGCAAAGATTACTATTACATGGCGTCAGGAGGTGGAGTTCGAGTCACGCTAGTATATTCTTAGATGGATAGGAAGAAAGTGGAGAATGGGACCAGATGAAAACAGAAGATAATAATCGTTCTGCTCTAAAAAAATTCTTAAGAAGACCTGCCATTTATATATCATTGCAACAGCTGTTATTTGATGATATCTGTACGCCGATTTTTGAGAGCTATTGGCCAGTTTCAGAGGAAAAGGTGAATTCGTGCTGATGTCTGATCTATGCTGACAGCACAGAGAGGAGTGTATAGATGCCAATGAGCAGTATTCATCCCAGATTCTGAGCCAGATATCCGCATCAGTGTCACCATCCAATAACGTGGCATCAGGAGAAGTATCAAAGTCCAGAGGTAGCTAAACTTGATAATGGGCAGAATAATTAGAAGTATGTGTTCCATGGTGTGAGAGTGCTTGAAGAATGAATGTGCAGGCTGTGTCGGCTTAGCACATTGGGGTGCATGAGGGGTGTTAGGAAACTAAAATGACACTGGCATACACAACAGCAACGACTTCAGAACTAGAAAATGATTGTTTAGGTGTTTTTCTATATAAGAGATTAATTATCGTTGTTTCGTTCTTTATTTTAAAGAAAAATAGCAGCAAGACACTTTTCTCCACTATTAATAATACTGTAAAGTTTAACGACCATCAGTTCATATATTTCTTATGATTTTCTATGTATGTGTTTATGTAAACATTATTGTAAAAACATGGCACTAAGACATGTGCTAAAGATTGTGCAGAGAACTACAGCATTCCAAACGGAGACCAAGTAGAAGGCCGCAGCTGGACGTGGTTCGGCGCAGTGCAGGTGCCCATATCACAATGTGGCAGGCAGGGCTCAGGTGTCATAGTGGGACCTTGGGCGCGGGTACCAGCATGAAGTCACTGCAGGGCGATGTCCCTGGTGAGAGACCAACTGACATTATGTCACCACAGGGGTGCCTCACCTGCAGCCAGCAGGTAACGGAGGCCCGCCCTGATGTCACATGAGCACTTGCCTGCAGACAACCTGTCCCCCATCCTGTGGCGGCAGCACAAGCAGCCAGTGGTGGATGTAATGACACTGGGACAGTTCAAGGGGGGCAGAGGTGTCGACGCAGACCTGTTTGTCCCTTTCACTTGTGCCAATGTAGAGTGAAAGGAACTGCAGGAGTGCCTTACCTGCAGCCAGCAGTTAACGGAGGCTCACCCCCTGACATAACACGACCACCTGGGACCACCGCAGTCTGATGCAAGAGTCTCGTGAGACCTGACCCAAACATAAGACCACTGCCTACTAGAAAGGAGAGACTGGAGAGTGTTGGACCGAGTGATTGATGTCTCTGGTCACTTGCCACGACACTAACAACTGCTACTGGAGGACTATCTTTAACAAGAACAACCATCTGTTATCTGCCACCCTATCTCTGGTCTGTTAAAAGTACAGATGCCTACCTGTTGCTGCCATAGACTTGAGACAGGTGTTGCCCCGACACCCCTGCAACTCACCTGCTACACCTGCCGTATCCAAACTGCTATACACCTCTTGATATAGTGCTGTGTTTATATGTCTGTCTAATGTTAATTTTTGGACTACCTAAAGACACTTGAGAATGGAGCAGCTGGAGACTTAAAAATGTTTGTGTTTTTTAGTTATTATTCATGTGTGCCTCACTGTATTTATTTTATTAGGTTACAGGAATCTCTTAAGGGGCGACACCATTTTTAGATGCACACTGGAGTACAAGGCCACTCTCATCTAAAATCTAAGATTGACAAAAGATCATGCAAAACTAATACACTAATATTCAAATCACTTTTCGAAACTGACTCATGTATTTATTTTGTCTTTGTTCAAATGGTTCGAATGGCTCTGAGCACTATGGGACTTAACTGCTGAGGTCATCAGTCCCCTAGAACTTAAAACTACTTAAACCTAACTAACCTAAGGACATGACACACATCCATGCCCGAGGCAGGATTCGAACCTGCGACCGTAGCGGTCGCGCGGTTCCAGACTGTAGCGCCTAGAACCGCTCGGCCATACCGGCCGGCTTTTGTCTTTGTCATTTGTGTAAAGTCTCATTATATTATACATGTCATTTACATTTTGTTTATTTTGTGTTACCACAATTTACTTTGGTGTACTGAAAGAACAAGTTTTGCTGAATGCTTGGATACAATTTACCACGTTATGATTTCTATCGAATATTGAGTCATTGTGAATGCTTCGGCAGTGGTAACAAACCTCTGAGGTAGAGAATGCTCAATACTCAATGATATTGTATTATGGTCGGGAAAAACAATCATCTCTGACCTCAGCTATGGTGTGACTGGGTTAGTTAAATGCCTGCAAGACCTTTTAACCATTCAGTCATTGTATTTAAGGTCATGGATGTATGTCACAGGCGTGAGGGACTACAGGAACAATTCCAACGCCCAGCAAATAACGAAACTTTTGCAAGCATGCAGCATTGAATATGTGCATGATCCCTGGTTGAATGAGGACAAGACAGGATATGTTTTTTTTTTTTTTTTTTTTTTGGTTGGCAGGGCTATCATGGTCTGGCATGTTATTCTCAAAGACCCAGTTACAGTGTCGTAATTTCTTCGGCCTCATGTCACACTAACGCTTTTTGAAGTGTGGCACTCCCCATGCAGAAATTATTAGATGATGGGGAGATAGTGAGAGGTGGAACACCACTCTCTCACTTTAACCAGACTGTCATTCAGATTAATATTCACATTTTAGGTCATGATCTCCGTGTTCCCCAGTACTACCTTTGGTATGTGTGGTTTATGATCTTTTTATACTGGGAAATTGTGGATAGATGGCTCTGAGCACTATGGGACTTAACATCTATGGTCATCAGTCCCCTATAACTTAGAACTACTTAAACCGAACTAACCTAAGGACAGCACACAACACCCAGCCATCACGAGGCAGAGAAAATCCCTGACCCCGCCGGGAATCGAACCCGGGAACCCGGGCGTGGGAAGCGAGAACGCTACCGCACGACCACGAGATGCGGGCAATTGTGGATAGAAGTTCCATATAACCGCATGTGTAGTCTGTAGAGAACTTGTACCCGAGAGGCCATGAGGTGACAGAGAGCGGGGAGAAAAATGGATTGCAGACCGTAAATGTTGTGTCCAGTGACCTGGCTGTTTGAGTAATTTGGGGAAGCAGCATGCTGTGAATTGTACTTTCAGAAGGACTTCAGGCTGTGGCACTTCACTCCTCCCACTTAGGGATGTAGTAGGTGGGCACCAGCTCGCAAAACATTTTACCTGGGCCATGTGACAGACTGTTGCTAAGGCGGACAGTAGGCAGAAAGTGGGTGGAGGAAGCCATTTAAAAGAGACCGTTGTAATCTGAGCTTTTGTGCAAATGGTAGGATGGTCATAAAACGACAAACATTCTTATGTTAGAAGGTAGGACGATACGGACAGAGTGTCTGGTGCACGTGTTTAGTGGAAGCAAGACTGTAGATACACTGACGTCAAGAAGTCGCCAGGTTCTTTTAGCGAGCGGCAAAAACATATATTTCATGGGCATTACTCTCTGAGAAGGTTAACAGACTTGTTTCAGAAACAGGAAATTGTAGGCCTGGAAAGATTATATCTCTCCATAAACGAGGGACTGTGGTCTGGCCTAGGTAGACTTTTTTGCCGAAACATGACATGCTTGCCATGAGAAGTCTCCCTAGTCTAAAATCCCCTTTTTTTCAGACCAGAGAGATTTTGAGTCGCTGATTGGCTCCCCTCAAGATAAGCAAAGTAGAGATTTGCTACCCGAGTATGGGACCCCAGAGCTCTGTCTGGATTAGCTGTCAGGCCAGCAGAACAGTCAAGAGGGGAGATTCAATGAGTGGAGGACAGTTCGATTGGTTTGTACAACGTGAACGTGGTTTTTTTCTGCTAATTTGGCTGTTGCACCGAGGCTTGGTGGAAAGTGATTGTGGTTCTTTGTCTTCTCCATCTTCTGGTGGAGAACTTCAGGTCTTGCCCTAGAGGGTTACACTTGTGGTCTGCAACTTGTGGTGGACTAAGAGCCAGTGGCACTTTCCAACTGTACCAACAGTGGAACTGCATTCATCTTGAACATACCGTGTGTTGTGAAGGTGAACTTACTCATCCTGATTCGGCTATCAAACGTTTGACAATTCCAGCACGCGCCTTCATGCTTGTAAGTGAAATTGGTTGGCCAGACCAGTGAACGGATGCACCTCTCACTGAAATCTGCCGGGATTTCAGGGCTCTGATAGGGATGTTTCCCGAGTTCTAATAGTGATAACGCCAGCCCGCATGTTTTGCAAGTTTTCTGGATGCATGAGAACATTATAGCTGGCAGCACGCTACACACCTCACCCACAGCTTACTCTTTTCTGTTGACACCTGGAAGGGTAAAGTGTAAAGTACTGCTGCACTGGCGTAGGGTTGTTAAATAATACTGACAGCTCCATGTTCTCTGTGAACCATAGTTTGAGGTGTACTTGGTCATAGATGATACCTTCTGAACAGTATTCGGCCTCACAGTGGAGTCATGTAAACAAAGTCGGATTGCCTTGTAAAATGGATTAATTCAGGGGAGAATTTGTATAGTTTCCACTCTAATGAATGCTTCGCCAATCAAGCACCAACCATTTCCTGATATATTGTTTTAATTTTTTGTAAGATTTATCAGCTCGATTGTAGTTGTAAATAGATGAACAAAAACTTATTATTTTTGTGAACTTAATGACGCCACTGTCCTCATTCATACTCCTCCAATCATTTACTGTTTTTATTTTATTGTGATGATACATGGATACACTAGCAATTTAGGCACTAAATTAATTAATTTGATGATTAATTTGAGCCTTAAAAGTGACTGTAGACATAGGCAGCAAAAATGCCATGAGTAAATTCACTAATTTCACATATTAAAATTTGGGGTGTAGCTCACTATTTCAAGATTGATGAGTAGACAATACTTTTCTTTATGTAAAGGTAATAACATTTAGCATCATTTGGACACATATGACTTGCAACTTCGCTGAGTGGAAGAGGGGTCAAAATAAGCGAACAAGTGTGTTGGCTGATCCGTAAAGATTCAACAGTTTCTGAGACAACGGCCGTCATAGTTTTCGACGTAATTTGGATGGCTGTTAGCGCTTGCTTCATTCAACTGGTGGAGCAGTGGCTAGCGCCGCGGCCTTTCACTTTGCATACCGTGTTCGAAACCCGATTACTGTTTTTATTTTATTTTTTTCAATTATCTACACATATCTGTAGAAGGTTACCACACAAATGTTTCCTATCAGTGTAAAGGACGTAATATTAAATGAAAAGTCACATCTGGGTTTTTCAGTAACTGTCATGCACTATTACATGTAATATGTGTGTGTGGTTGGAAACGTAGGCTTCCGCGGCCGTTGTCACAGTCAATAAAATTCTTCTGGGTTTGAGGCCGCATTGTCATCTATAAATTTCCGACGTTTCGGCGACTGTTGCAAGGCGCCTTCATCAGGGTGTATTTCAATTAGCAATACACCCTGAGGAAGGCGCCTTGCAACAGTCGCCGAAACATCGGAATTCTATAGATGACAATGCAGCCTCAAACCCAGAAGAATTTTATTGAATGTGTGTGTGGTATTTTCAGGGGTTACATTCATATTTCGTTCTTAATTATTACATTTTTTCTTGTGTTTATCCTTCAGGGAGATCTGGCGCATTCCCTTGCGTGATACCGATCGTAGAAAGATTCCAACGTAGAAATTCCGAACAGCACTAGTATCACACAAAGCCAACTTTGGCACAGCGACATTTCTTTGTATGAATCTCACTAAAGAAAGAAACGTCGTTAACGCCGCTGAAGATTTCGGACATTGGCTGTAATTGCAGGGCAAGCCACGCACGCTTCCGTCCGGAACCGCGCGACCGCTACGGTCGCAGGTTCGAATCCTGCCTCGGGCATGGGTGTGTGTGATGTCCTTAGGTTAGTCAGGTTTAAGTAGTTCTAAGTCTAGGGGACTGATGACCTCAGATGTTAAGTCCCATAGTGCTCAGAGCCATTTGAACCATTTGAACTAAGCCACGCAAAACGGATCACTTTTCCGAGAACAGGCTCTTGCAGTTTATTATGAATCAAGAAAACCTACAGGAATTCCGGAAACGTTTTCAAATAATTTTTCCATTAATTTATTTATTTATTATTTCTTATTTCTTTCATGAGGCACACAATTAGTAGACGCATACGGACGACATTATTTCAATGTGCATTGTAAAGCTGTCGTGTAGTAATCTTTTATGGACATGGGTAGATAAATGGAAAATGAAAGTGTTAATAATAATGATGGGGTTTCAAACACGGGGCACAGAAGTGTGAATCCGCGATGCTAGCCACTGTGCCACCGCTTCGGCCCAACTGTCTACTCGCTAAAATGCTCATAAAGTACCTCGAAAACTTTGACCGTCGTTTTCGCAGAAAGAGTCAAGTATCTACGGATAAGCTAAGACACATGTCCGCTTATTTTGTCTCCTCTTCCACTGAACGAAGTGTCTGGGAAATCAGGTTATGGCACTTGCCGTGTTCGCCGGCCGTTGTGGCCGAGCGGTTCTAGGCGCTTCAGTCCGGAACCGCGCGATGCTACGGTCGTAGGTTCGAATCCTGCCTCGGGCATGGATGTGTCTGATGTGCTTACGTTAGTTACGTTTAAGTAGTTCTAAGTTCTAGGGGACTGATGACCTCAGATGTTAAGTTCCATAGTGCTTAGAGCCATTTGACTCATTTGAACTTGCCGTGTCCTCCTCATGAGGCAGCAGTCTGATGACCCCATGAACCGACCGTCCCATGGATACCTAAAACACTTCGTATTGCTGAGATTATAACTGCTTTCTGAGCGGTTATAGCCTCTGATGATGTCTCCAGCAACGGAAGACAAAACGTTAGACAGAAAGCTATGCCTTGATCCACGGTCTAATGCCCATAAAACAAACATCACCAACAACACAAATACCGGTCATGGAAGCTTGGAGTGCTGAATGGTGCCGCTAATGTCGGTGGTTTACCCTGTTTGGGGCACTTATCGTCTCTAGAATCTCTAGAATGATTCCCCATTCATCAGTACGTCTGTTATATGCTTTTCACCGCATCACGTGCCTGAGGTGCCACTAAGGCAGTATCCTGTCTGGCAGCGGACGTTGGTCATAACGTTTTGGATCATCCGTGTAGACAGTACTAATCTCTTATCAGTATGCGATTTCCCATAGTAATTCCAACAAATCTAAATACTCAATTTGCCTTCCCTAATACTCAATTCGTATGGTCATTTCATTTTGTATCGCTTCGTAGTCCCCTAAATATTACAACGATGTAAGTTAACCACTAAAGCAAATACTGTTGGGTTCTTTCTCTTGTTTATGTGCTTTATACTGCGTTTATTAATAATTAAGGAGTCTAGATAGCCAGTAAAACTAAGGAAAACCACTCTCTCCATCCCCTTGCAATCACCTGCATTAGCGGTGCTACAACGTTTCCATGAAGAACGTCCGAAGTTAATTTCGTTTTTGTGAAATGTTTACCGAACAGCATAACGTACCAGGTTATATCTTCGATCTAGTCACGTATTTGCAGATATATCCCGTACGGTCGTATTTTATCAGTCGACAATGCCACATAGCATAAAATGCCATTCTGGAACGTAAGCAGACTGTATCTGCCTGTTCCCCTGTTCCTGTCACTTGTAAGTATCAAGCATGGGAAACGGGAGCTGTGTTTCACGCGACTTGTGTTTCTTGGGTGCCCGCTGATCACGTAGAATTTTAGTTTTTTGTAGGCGATGAAGTCTATAATATACTTCAGTCTTGCATAGACAGACATTGGGACAATTAATCTGAAGTTTTCTGCAGCTGTTCTCTCACACTTTTTGAAAACTGGAACCACGTGCGCTGTTTTCCGTTCACGCGGGACCATTCAGTGCGCGAACTTTTGTCGATAACTGAGCTAGAGAAAGAACAGCCCTCCGTGTAAAATCTAAGAATATTATTGGCGCACCTCGTCCAATTTGTCTGATATCTGTTGTTTTTAACAGCAGAGGTGCTTATTTCAGTATCAGTTCATTGGCGAGTATGCGCGGCGATCAAAACTTAGTACATCAGTGGCAAAGCGAGTAGACTCGTTGTGGCGGTATGTTACTCTTGAATTAACGCAGTCTTCTGTGTCTACATCACGAGGCTCTGCATGTATGATTTTGACCAGTTAATCGACTTACATAAAACCCCAAATTCCTACAATTTTTTGAAATAAGACCACGAGTTCCTAGAATTTTCTATAAGCTCTTTCGACTACAATTCACGCTTAGCTCTTGCTTGCACTTGTGTGAGCTGCTTTTAGTTTTTGTCTACTTTCTGCTTCGCAGAAACAGTCTGGCTTTTCAACATTCTCCTAGGTGAACTTTTATGGCCTTATACTGCTGTACTTGGCGCACATCTTTGCGGAAGGCGGCTTATAAGGTGTTTGAGCTTTCAAACACTCTTCTACACCTGTCCCAACAAATAAGGACATTTGTAAGCTAAGATCGCGTGTTATAATATTTTTTATTTCGTCAATGACCGGTTTCGATAGAGTCTAGCTGTCATCTTCTGGAAATACTGTTAATAAATCGCAGGTGACTGCCAGACTCTGTCGAAACCGGCCATTGCGGTAATAAAATTAGAATAAAAATATTACAACAGACGATCTTGGCTGCCAAATATTCTTTTTCACCAAATATCTGGTCACTCCCAACAACATGTGCAACGTGTACGCCCCAGTGAGTTTGATACTCGCACTCTCAGTTCATCTCTTAGAGGGATACTTATTTTATTGAACGTTGTACCTCTTGTGATTTCGTATTAATAAAGGAAATACACTGCTCGAATTTCCTTCCTACCAAAGAAAACCGGTATCAAACTTACGACACATTTTCCCTATCAACATAGGTGAAGAGTAATTATTTTATCTTGATGAAAAGCAGTTCTATCGCCTGATTTCCTTCGTAATATTTGAACCAGTCGTTGACGTTCCATAGCTTAACATGAAATACACAGGGTGTCCTAAAATAAAGTATACGCTCTTTGAAACTGAACGTCTCTTTAATAAAAGGGGTTAGAAATACAATTTTAGCGGTATTAGGTGTCTCATGGTTCGACTTAAGGTGGTAAATGTTCAAACTGGTGTCCGTTCATCGCAATACACCGTCGACAACGACTTACGACTGAGCAACATGCCAACTTTATTGTTTCCAACGGAATAGCATCACAGGCTTGCTCAATTTGCTCTCTAAGATCATCCAGTGTGTGTGGTGTCGCAGTGTTCTTGAGAGTACCCCACAGAAAGAAGTCTAGAAGATTTAAATCTGGAGATCGGGCGGGATACTCCACACTCCCTCTTCGTCCTATCCATCTGGCAAGGAATTTACGATTGAAAAATGCCAGGTGACGGTGAGATGGCGCTCCATCCTGCTGACAGTAATAATCTTTATTTCCAAACACTACGCTAAGACCAGGAGTTATCATTTACAACATTTCCAAGTACGAGTCGCCCGTGACAGTATTGTCAAAGAAGTACGGCCCGATTAACCCTCTAGAAGACAGACCACACCATACTGTTACTCCTGGTAGATTAACAAGCCCTTGTTCAGTTACGTATGGATTCTCCCTGGCCTAGTACACGCAATTACGGCGGTTAATTGTTCCATCAAGTTTAAACGTCGCGTCATCTGACCAAAGAATTCGTTCTTAGAAACATTGCTGTTCTTCACATCTGTTAATGAACCACTCACAAAAGTAGCTTCGCCTTTCAGGATCATCCTCGTTAAGAGCATGGAGAAGTCTTGGAATGTAAGGCTTAAAATTCTGAGACCGCAAAATTCTATGAACACTACTTCTGCAGATCCCAGTCTCACGAGAGCATTGCCTCATACATTTCTTCGGGGACCGTGTGTATGCCTGGATTACTGCATCAACACTCTCATTGTCTGTTGAACTTCTCTTTCATCCGCTATGTCCCTTCTTCATATCGTGTACCATTCCTTCTACTTCAAACTTGTCTCTGAGTCTTGTAATTGTTACTCTAGTCGGAGTTGGTGGCCTACATTCAACTCTCCAACGTCGGCGTACCGCACTCACATTCTCTGTTTTCCAGTAACACTTTAGCACGCATTTCCGTTGTTCAAACGATATCGCCATGTTTGCTGACAACCCTGAAACAAAAGAAAGCGTTGCGATTGCAGTCTTTCTCGGCGTATTCCACCGACGAATTATTATCGGGTTATCAGCCAAGTGGTGACGTCGTCTTGTCGCAACGTTTCATTGAAACGTTGGTACAAGACGACTCCACCATTCGGCTGATAACCCGAGAAGAATTCATCAAAAGAAAGCGTTGTTATTTTTTTCACCACCTTCTAAATTATTACCCTTAAAAATTGTATTTCTCTCTCCTTTAATTAAAGAGATACTCTGTTTCAAAGAGCGTATACATTATTTCGGGACACCCTGTATTTCACAGGTATTAGGTGGAAACTACTATTTTCACTCGGTTTATCCACCGCGCTCTTTGTGATAGCCTTCCGACTGAAGCCGTATGTTTGCTGCTGCCAGTCGCAACTCATTTTATCATGGATTTATGTGAATCAGTACATGCACGTGTTGTGTTTACGACATTGGGATAACCTGTGGCACTGTCTCCAGTGGTCTCAGGCTGCTTTCTCTGTCGTGTTGCACCACACACGTCATCACTTTGTAAAAACTGAAGTGAGAAAAGGTGGCGTCTAGATTTCAGATATAGTCAGTCAATAAAACCATTCACGCGCGAACCTTGAATCCGGATGTCCGTTTCTGATTTTTGACTAGTTTAAGCTTCTCGTTTATTTGAGATCAGATTTGAGGTTTTTGATAATAACATTTCCAGCATTAGTTTACAAGCCTACTTATCTTTACCGCGATTAATGTATCTTAGTTATCGTTGCAGATACGAAGGGAATGAAAATCATATACTGCACTTGCAACTATCATATGATCTAAGTATTTCTGGCTATGGAAATAAGGCCATCTTCAAATTACTCCAAGACTGATGTATGTGGTTGCCAGTAGAAACAGACAATTATGAATCTAAGCCCTCTCACGGGTATTACTCACGATCATATAAATTCCCAGTCAGATTTATATGCAAATTTGTTAGTCCTAAATATTTCTGCACCTCCCGATAAAGCAGATCTGCCTTCTAGGTAAAAGAAAGTTTTCTCATTTTTTATCCCAAGAGTGAACCATCCCTTACGAACGCTCGACTGCTTTGTTGGAGTGAGATGAGTTCTGTGACTTTGCGACGCGTTGTTTACATAGTTAATTACTGGTCTTTGCTCGTTTTCAGCGCATCATCACTCATCAATTTTAATTGGCTTTTCTGGAATGACTGGGCATCACCAATGAATGTTGGAGCCTTGCCTAATTTAAAAACGGTCCGTATGCAAACCACACAGTAGGCAACGCTACAAGCTCCGCTCTGCGGCACAGGTTCGAGAAATCTGCGCTCCGTGTCCGTAGGAAGCATTTAGTCTAATTTTAAGTCCTCCACGCGGCCCATAAGATAGAAGCCTGAGATATTCTACCAGATTAATAGCTGTCAGGCTTCCTGTCTTCGCCAATTAAGATGATCTTGAAGATGAATTGAAAATAGTCTTAGGAATCGGACGATCACGTTATTGATGACAACGTGAGACACGATAATCTGGAACAAACTTGCGGTTGCTCATGGTTGAGCCTTTTCTTACTTAACAGGTGATTCGTCCTAGCGCGTGGGACTTACACTGTCCAGTCTCATTAATGTGACTACTGCCTACGTCCGACGTCAGTGTGCATTAACGACTCACAGACGGCATATGGCATCACTAATAGTGGAGGGTATATAAAGCGCGTGGGTGGAGAGCGGGGGTGGAGGGGGAGCGTACGCTGAAAACAGTGTAGTAGTTGTCGTAATGCCGAAACGGAGCGATTCCTCTTACGTCCAAAAGGGCATGGTCGTTGGCTCTCGGGCCAAGGGTGGAACCATTTGCGAAACGGCTTAGACTGCGAACTGCTCGCGTGCCGCCTTGGTTAACGAATACCGTGCATGGCAAAATGGCGCTACCCAAAACCGATGCCGAGGCAAACCTGGTGCACCACGGGCTACAGGTGACAGGGATTAACGACGGTTGCGATATGTGTACGGGAGAATAGACGTGGAACCGTTGAGCAACAGACCAGCCAGATGAACGAACGGCCTGCAAACAGTGTGCTTTTCTCTTTTTTTTTTTTTTTTTTAAAAAAAAAGAAGAGTAAATCGCCATTTGACTGTGTATTACTAATTTATCTCCTGTACTATATAAATGGTTCAAATGGCTCTAACCACTATGGGACTTAACATCTGAGGTCGTCAGTCCCCCAGACTTGGAACAACTTAAACCTAACCAACCTGAAGACATCATTCACATCCATGCTCGAGGCAGTATTCGAACCTGCAACCGTAGCAGCAGCGCGGTTTCGGACTGAAGCGCCTAGAACCGCTCGGCCACAGCGGCCGGCCGTACTATATAGTTTTCGGCTTTCACTCCATAATCAAATGCAGCGCTAGAAGTTGTTAGACCATTGTTATGTCACATCTGTTAAGGCAGTACAAAGCAGGTAACAAGACTAAGATGTAACTTTAAGATGTAACTGTCAAAGTTGCCGAAGTTGAACACTCTTTACCAACAGTGTCTCCTCAACGACCGTTCCGTGAACGTCGCTGCGTACAGGCCTCCGAAGCGGGCACCTTGTTCACGCACCCATGCTGACCGCTGTCCATCGGCGGCGAAGGTTGGAATTTACACGCTAACGCCACCAGTGGACATCTTCCGATCGGTAACAGGTAGCCTTTTCAGATGAATCACATTTTATAATCCATTGGACAGATGGCCTTTGGCGTGTACGAAGTGAAATATATGAAATCCTGCAACAATCGTCGGAAGGGTTGAGGCAAGAGGAGAGAGCGTTGTGGTCTGGGGAATGTTTTCGTGGCATCTCCTTGGTGCACTAGTCATTCTGAAAGGTGCAGTGGGTCGACACAATCATGCATCTATCCTTGGGGACCATGTGCCCCCTACATGTATGCTTTTTTCGGCACGGTGGCATCAACCAGCAGGAAAATGCAACGCGTCACACAACTCGCAGTGTATGTGCATGGCTCGAAGAGCATCAGGATGAGTTTCTTATACTCCTCTGGCCACCAAACTCCCCGGATTTAAACCCACTCGAGAATCTGTGACCTGTGGACTACCTCGATCGGACTATTTGGGTCTAGGATCCTCATCCGAGGAACCTAGACACAAAGCAGTTAGTGACATGTAGATGCTAGTGGACGCTGATTTACATCAATGAGGAAAATTGAAAATTTGTGCCGCACTGGGATTCGAGCCCAGGTCTACCGCTCACTAGGCAGATGCTCTGACCACCATGCCACCTGGACACAGTGGTCGTCGCTACAGCACGCAGCTGACCACGGCACTGGAGCGGCATGGTCCAGAAGCTCATGGGCCCTTTCTGCACGTCTCACAGCGGTCCACACTGTAAAAGGTGGTTATTCACACTTTTGACAGGTCGTTAAGTCAATGTGACTTGACAGTGTATTCTGCTCTTGTAACATAGCTGAGATATCTGGCGCAGTGGTAAGACTAGATACCTACTCGGGGGGGGGGGGGGGGGGGGGGGCTCTGCAAATCCCGGTCCGACCATCCGTATTTAGGCTCTCCCTGATTTCCCTAGATCGGTTAAGGTGAATGCCGAAGTTGTTCCTTTGACCCTGCCTTCCCCCTCCCCCCACCTCCCTTCCCCAACCCGACAATGTGCTTGTCTCTGATGACCTCGTTGACGGTACGTCAAACCCCAGTCTTTCAGCCTTCCTTGTCTTGCAACACCGTTTTCCTTAAATGGCCCGACGTCTTCCTGAAATTGGAACCTTCTACAACTAACATTTCTTTAATCACCGCTCGATAATCTGTTGGTATATCTGACTCAAAAGTAGCCATGGCGCAATTCGGGTGGCTGTTCTCTGCCTACACACTGAAACAGGTCTATTGGGAGTTTGTTATTTCCATTTCTGGAATGGATATCTCAAACGCTAAGCGACAGTTTTGAATTGCTTATTACTCGTGCGCAGTCTTTGGTCAGAGTAGTTGTGTCTCTGGACGATATGCTTGTTTTGTCATCGCGATCTCAAACGCTAAGCGACAGTTTTGAATTGCTTATTACTCGTGTCCAGTCTTTGGTCAGAGTAGTTGTGTCGCTGGGCGATATGCTTGTTTTGTCATCGCGGCCTGGCAGCGGGGAGCGCGTAAGTTCTCTGTTAGAGGGGTTGTGAGACAGACGCCGAGCGTGGCAATGTAGATGTTAAGTTAAGTGAATCTGTGTTTAAGTAAAATGATTTGTAGAATGAGATTTTCACTCTGCAGTGGAGTGTGCGAGGATATGAAACTTCCTGGCAGATTGAAAGGATATTGCGGAGACATGGCTCAGCCACAGCCTGGGGGATATTTCCAGAATGAGATTTTCACTCTGCAGCGGAGTGTGCGCCGATATGAAACTTCCTAGCAGATTAAAACTGTGTGCCGGACCGAGACTCGAACTCGAGACCTTTGCTTTGGTGGGCAAGTGGTCTACATTCTTTTTTTAAATTCCAGTTTTTTCGCTTTTGTTCGTTGCATCTGGTCGGGGCGGACATCGTAAGACATCCGTTTAAGTTCGTTGTTGATCGATTAACTCAGTTTTTTTTTTTATTACGGAAGGCAGCTAACCCTCTGACTGAACACGCTGAGCTACCGTGCCGGCGATATTTGCTCGTTTTCGTTCGTTGTATCTGCTCATGGTGGACGTCGCAAGACATCCACTTCAGTTCGTCGGTGTTCCATTAAATCCGTTTTTTTATTACAGAGGGCAGCTAACCCTCTGACCGAACACACTTAGTTACCGTGCCGGCTACCATCTGAGCTATCCATGCACGACTCACGCCCTGTCCTCACAGCTTTACTTCTTCCAGTACCTTGTTCCCTACTTTCTAAACTTCACAGAAGCTCTCCTGCGATTTGTGTTTGAATATTATGAAACAGAGGAGAAGATTCGGTTAGTAAGCCGGCCAGTGTGGCCGAGCGGTTCTAGGCGCTACAGTCTGGAACCGCGCGACCGCTACGGTCGCAGGTTCGAATCCTGCCTCGGGCATGGATGTGTGTGATGTCCTTAGGTTAGTTAGGTTTAAGTAGTTCTAAGTTCTGGGAGACTGATGACCTCAGAAGTTAAGTCCCATAGTGCTCAGAGCCATTATTTTCGATTAGTAATTTAGAATGAAATAAGATGTAATGGGGCCCAGGAAATGACCTGGGGGGGGGGGGGGGGAGGGGGCTCTCTGCAGACATCATGAGACTCTGGCATAAAATGGGGGTGATACGCGATTACAAGAACTCAGCAAGAGAGTTCTCACAGCCTCTGTCACCTCAATTCTCCAACTTCCTACCTACACGTGGTGCCCCTGTTAAGCCGAGCAACTCAGCGGAAGGTTGGGTAACCAACCCCTGCGGGAAACTGAGTCGGTGAGCAGATAGGAGTTGGAGGACAGTGGAAGGCAACGGGAAACCACCACTGAACTATCCCAAGAAAACAGGGTGGTAGGACGCGGGATTGAATAGTCGTCCTCCCCGAATGCGAGTCCAGTGTGCTAACCACTGCGCCACCTCGCTCGGTAACATTTGTGAGAGTAAGAATTTGATATCAATGTTGCCCTTTGTCAATGTTAATAAGCGTCGCAACATGAATTTCATACATCATCATCATCATCATCATCATCATCATCAGTGTTCTGCCTAAAGGCAGGTTTTCACATGGTAGTTCTTCAGGCTGTCCGGTCTTCTGCCATCCTCTTCAGGTCTGCATAATTTCCTCTTCCCTTTATGTCGTCTATCACCTTATATCTCCTTCTTCCTCTCAGTCTTCTCCTACAAACCAATCCTTCCAAAGCATCTACTAGCAAGCATTCTCTTCTCAATGAATGTCCCAACCAGTTCTTTTTCCTTTTTCTTACAACCTTCAGCAGACATCTTCTCTCACCAACCCTTTCCAATACTCTTTCATTACTCACTCTTTCCATCCAGCTTATTCTCTCTCAGCTCAAAATGTTCCAGAGTTTCAAGTTCCCCGATCGGATCTCCGGGGGGAACCAGGTTGAGAGGAGCTTCACGAAGAGTAAGATGGTGCAAAGAGAAGCACTGCATAGGAACATGGAATGTAAGATCCCTGTATCAAGGAAAACTAGACATAGTGAAAAGAGAAATGGAGAAAATTAACATCGACATATTGGGAATAAGTGAAATGAGGTGGACTGACATGGGAGAATTTGCTTCGGATGGCCATATGGTGTATTATTCTGGGCACGATAACAACAGAAGTAATGGAGTAGCCTTCATAGTTAGTGATTAAGTGAGAAAAGCTGTAATGGGATGCAAATATAAAAATGATAGAATGATGTCCATCAGACTTCAAGGTCAGCCCCTCAACATCACAGTAATTCAAGTTTATGCACCAACAACCGATGCTGAAAAGAAAATTATTGACCAGTTCTATGGAGATTTACAAGAATTACTACTGTCAACACCAAAAAAGGATATCGTCTTCATAGTTGGAGATTGGAATGCAAAAGTGGGAAATGAAGCTGTAGAAGATATAACAGGGAAATATGGTCTTGGTACAACAAATGAAGCTGGACAGAGACTCCTAGAATTCTGCCAAGAAAATTCATTTATAATTACTAATACACTGTTTCAACTACCAAAACGACGCCTATATACCTGGACTTCGCCAGATGGCCAACACCGGAACCAAATTGATTACATACTTTGTAATCAGAGGTGGAAGAGCGTGGTTCAGTCAGCTACAACAAGACCTGGGGCTGACTGCGGATCAGATCATGGGCTCCTGATTGCAAAATTTCGGCTGAAACTTCAGAATGTAGCAAAAAGTATCCCAACTTCCAGATACGACCTTAACTCTATACCCTCCGACTATGCTGTAGAGGTACAAAACAGATTTAATGTATTACAGCTGGAGGACAAAAGCTCGCAAGAGATATGGACAGAAGTAGCTAATACTGTCAAGGAGGCCGCAGAGAAACACATTCCCAAGAAAAGGAACAGTAAGAAGGCTAGATGGCTATCAGTTGAGGCGCTGCAAGTTGCAGAAGAACGAAGGAAAGCAAAAATCAAGGGATATAGATCAGCTATGTTTGAATTAAATAAAGATTTTCAGAAGTTAGCTATAAGAGATAAAAATATATTCTTTAATGAACAATGCAAGGAAGTTGAAGATAGTAACGGAATGGGGAAGACAAGAGATCTTTATAAGAAAATTAGAGAAATTAAAGAAAAATTCCAGGCAAAAATTGGAATGATAAAAGGTAGAAACGGGAAAGATCTGAGTGAAGCAGAGGATGTTAAGGAAAGATGGGCAGAATATGTAGAAGACCTATACAAGAAAGAACTGCATCATGACAGGGCTCCTACTGCTGATGTTAATGTTAATTTAGAACTAGAGCCAGATATTTTAGAGAGCGAAATCCCGTGGGCCCTTGAAAATATGGCTGATAACAAAACTAGTGGACATGATGAAATACCAGCAGAATTGTTTAAAGTCACTGGAAAGGATGCAGTGAAAGTGCTGCACTCAATATGTCAAAAATATGGATCACGCAGCAGTGGCCAGAAGACTGGAAAAGATCAGTATTCATCCCCATTCCAAAGAAGAAAAGTTCTAAAGAATGCTCAGATTACCGAACAATCGCACTTATTTCGCATGCTAGCAAAGTTATGTTGAAAATCTTACAAAATATACTTCGCCAATATCTAGATCGAGAGCTACCAGAAGAACAAGCTGGATTTAAGAAAGGAAGAGGAACTAGAGATCAAATTGCTAACATACGGTGGATTATGGAAAAAGCGAGAGAATTCCAGAAAGATGTGTACCTCTGCTTTATTGACTACGCCAAAGCCTTTGATTGTGTCGATCACAACAAATTACGGAACGTACTGAAAAACATGGGTATACCAGATCACCTCATTCATCTGATACTGAGTTTATACCTTGACCAAGAAGCCACGGTGAGAACTATGTATGGAACAACGAAATGGATAAAGATTCAGAAAGGTCTCCGGCAAGGCTGCATACTGTCACCGTACTTATTCAATCTGTATGCAGAATATGTTATGAGGAATGCGAGGCTGGATGAAGGAGAAACAGGAATTAAAATAGCTGGAATAAATGTAAACAACCTCAGGTACGCGGATGATACGATCCTGTTGGCAGAAAGTGAAGAAGAATTGAGAACACTCTTACTGAAGGTGAAAGACGAAAGTGAAAAGGCCGGTCTTATGCTGAATGTGAAGAAAACGAAAATTATGGCAACTACACCTACCAATTCGTGGGATATAGCAGGAGAAACCATGGAGGTAGTGACCACATTCAGTTGTCTCGGTTCCCAGATCTCTGCTGATGGCGACTGCAGCCATGAAATCCGGAGACGCCTGTTGCTCGGTAGACAGGCGATGTCAAACCTTGACAAGGTTATAAGGTCCAGAGATATAACACTAGCAACAAAGATCGATATTGTGAGGGCTATGGTCTTTCCAGTTGTGATGTATGGATGTGAGACCTGGACCATTAGAAAGGCTGAACGGCGAAGAATTGACTCCTTCGAATTGTGGTGTTGGAGGAAACTTCTTAGAGTTCCATGGACTACAAAGAGAACCAACAGATCAATATCGGAGCAAATTAAACCAGATTTCTCCCTGGAAGGTCTAATGTTAAAACAAAAGCTGACCTACTTTGGACACACAATGGGAAGACATGCCTCGCTGGAAAAAAACATTAATGCTGGGGAAGATTGAAGGAACTAGAAGAAGAGGACGCCAGAGGATGAGATGGATCGATGGCATCACAGAAGCAATGTGTTCCAACCTGGAAGGTCTACGGGAGAAAGTGCAAGACAGGAAAAAGTGGCGTGATTTGGTTCATGGGGTCACGAAGAGTCGGAACCGACTAAACGAATAGAGAGAGAGAGAGAGAGAGAGAGAGAGAGAGAGAGAGAGAAGATGTAATGAGATTAGAAAAACATGTGAAGAGAAATGAATGTAATAGTTTTTATTTAGCTGCATTGCAGTCGTGCGTAGTTTGGAACAATTGTTGAATCAGACGTCCATATCAGGGAACTTTAAGTGTCTCGTTAAAGATTGAATAATTTTCACTGTAAGATATTTTTCATGTTTATTAAGTATTTGTCTAACATTTGTGAGAGGGGTTGGGTTGATTTGAGGAGGAGACCAAACTGTGAGGTCATCGGTCTCATCGAATTATAAAGGAAGTCGGCTGTGCCCTTTCAAAGGAACCATTCCGGCATTTGCCTGAAGCGATTTAGGGAAATCACAGAAAACCTAAATCAGGGTGGTAGGACGCGGGATTGAATAGTCGTCCTCCCCGAATGCGAGTCCAGTGTGCTAACCACTGCGCCACCTCGCTCCGTAACATTTGTGAGAGTAAGAATTTGATATCAATGTTGCCCTTTGTCAATGTTAATGAGCGTCGCAACATGAATTTCATACATCATCATCATCATCATCAGTGTTCTGCCTAAAGGCAGGTTTTCACATGGTAGTTCTCCAGGCTGTCCGGTCTTCTGCCATCCTCTTCAGGTCTGCATAATTTCCTCTTCCCTTTATGTCGTCTATCACCTTATATCTCCTTCTTCCTCTCAGTCTTCTCCCACAAACCAATCCTTCCAAAGCATCTACTAGCAAGCATTCCCTTCTCAATGAATGTCCCAACCAGTTCTTTTTCCTTTTTCTTACTACCTCCAGCAGACATCTTCTCTCACCAACCCTTTCCAATACTCTTTCATTACTCACTCTTTCCATCCAGCTTATTCTCTCCATTCTCCTCCACATCCACATCTCAAATGCTTCTAACCTTTTTTCGTCCTCTCGTCTCAGTGTCCATGTTTCTACCCCATATAGTGCCACACTCCAGACAAAACATTTGCCAAGCCTTTTCCTTAGTCCTTTATCTAATTTGCCACATAAGAGTCTCCTCTTTCTGTTAAATGCCTCCTTCGCTATGTCAATTCGAGTTTTCACCTCTCAAGTCTTCAGTTACTGTGCTTCAGAGATATTTAAATTCACTTGCTTGGCTAATGGTAGATTGTCCTATTTTAATATTGGACAGTCTGCTCCTTGTACTGATGACCATTCTCTTTGTTTTTGATGTGTTTATTTGCATCCCATATTCCACGCAAGCTTCATTTAGATCTTTGAGCATGTTATTCACTTTCCGAATATCATGTCATCAGCAAATCTTACACATTCTATTCTCTTTCCACCAATACATATTCCTCTTTTCCCATCTAAACTTTTCGCAATAATCTCTTCGAGGTATACGTTAAACAACAGTGGGGAAAGGCAACAACCTTGTCTAACACCTCGACCAATGCTGCTTCCTTCTGACATTTCATTTCCAGTCCTTATCCTTACTTTCTGGTGACGACCTCAACGGCAGCGCAGGCGGAGAAGATGGGCTTGGGTACGGCGGAGCTGACGGAAGAGGCACCTTTTCTCTTTGGGTACAAAAAGAGTACAAGTAGCGACTGAACCCCAGAAGGGCGGCTACAGACAGCGTCTGACTCATGGTGAGTGGCCGACTTTAGGCTGGGCATCCTACTGCCTATGTGGAAAGTAACGGGAAACTACCACATTACATTCCCAAGCAGTACATGATATGTGTCTCCATGTTAAAGATTCCGGAATTTCATACAAGTAATAATATATCGGATAATTTAAAAACAATTTGTTAAAGAAATATTTCATCTAAGAGCACTATCCACATCCTCGATCCAACTCATTTTTATTTAAAGTGTGTCTCACTCAGTATGTGTATAAAATAGTTTACTTATAGTCTGGAGCTTTGCACTAAGCCCTCAGCAACTGCAGCTAGAAATTTGTAGCTGTCACACAGAGAGCAGCAAACATCGCCTTTCCGAGCAATTACGTTGCGAGGTCAGGATCAGTTGGCTACGACAAATATCAGCGCACAGGATCCATTTCATGAATGGCGTTATTAGGCAGATTATGAACGCACAGGGATCACCTTGGTCACATAAAAAGATTAATGTTAAATTTAAGGATTTAATCAGTTTACACATGTTTAAGAAGATTATAGAACATAGCCAAATTCATGTTGTATTCTCGTAGGCGGGAAACTTTGAACACGACCTTTTTTTTCTAAGGAATGTACGTAAACAAGTAAAGGAACAATGTAGAATTTCAACGTCACACAGTATAAAAAGTTCTTTCCTTTCTTCTGCTGTCGTTGCGATAGAGATTCCCATTTAATCCAGGCTTTGCGCGAGTCGCCATACGTGACATAATTACGCCTCCATCGGTGAAATAAACACTACTCGGCCGACCCTGATCTACTTGTTGTTCATCTATGTCGGTGATAAAGGTTGTCAGCCTCGCTCTGACCCGTGTTACAAGGTTAAATAGCGACACTGATATGAGCCATGCAATGCAGTACTTCTCACAGAACTACACGTACAATACTATAAAATAGTCCATGTGAATCATTAAATGCCAGAAGTAGGTAGTTTTCAGTGGAACTAAAGATATGTTACAGCCGTAATAGCAAAAGTTTTACCATAAAATTAGTGAAACGGCTTAGTTCAGTTACATTTTCAGTACGCATCATAATTACAGCTGATGGCGATTTAAAAGTGAAGAAATTAGAACGTTGTACCGGTTACTGTTCAATGTTAATTTAATGAATGATTTCATAAGCAAAATCCATTGGCAGGCATAATATTTTCATAATTCACAAATTTGATGTAAGCATTATAACCGTAGAACAATCCTGAGGATACATTTAAAAAAATGCAACTTGTTGTCTACACAACTGTTTCACAACGAATGTATTACTTAATTATCTTTGTAAATGCAAGTGTTTCTCTTGTTTAAAAAAATAATACAGTGCATGAAAGTAATAATATTAACACTATAAAGGGTCTCTACTAAACATCAAGTGCTGACCACTATTAGATGTCAGATACATGAGTACACACGCACTCAGCAACTTGCCACAACACAATTATGAAGCCGTGCTTAAAAGTAGTGCTTCCGAATTCTTTATGTCAAAACTCCTGAAGCTTTTTAAATAAAAAACACTTTATTAACATTCTATATCTTTATTCTTAATTCTACATATTTGTTTCTCAATATAGTCACACTGGCGACGAACACAGTTTTCCCAGCGGAAGACCGTTTTGTTGATACCGTCACTGTAGAATGTTTGACTTTTTTGACGGAACCACAACCTCAACTCTGCTTGCACCGCTTCATTATGTCCTCGAAGATGTGCTTTAAGGTTTGGAAACAGATGAAAATCGGATGGAACCAAGTCGGGAGAGTATGGAGGCGGATCGTTAACAGTGGACAAATGGCATCGGGTTGTTGAAGATGTCACAGTGCTCGTGTGATCTGGGATTGCCATGCTGATGCAGAGGGTGCTCCATGTGTGGATGAACTCTGCAAATCCGTGATTTCACTTTTCTGACGTATTACAGCGCGCTGTTTCTCACGCACCGGCGTGGCCACGTTACACACCGCCGCGTCACACGCTACAACTCGGAGCCCTCTAGCGGCAGAGGGTTGAAACTTACGTCAGCGAAGCGGAAAAGTCGACCGAGTAATATGCGTGACATGTAATACCGCAACCGAAAATTAGGGGGCATTGCTTTTCAGCACGCCCTCGTAATTTCAGGTGTATGGTGGAGTGACGTTTAAGGCTAAGTGAAAGAACGCTCTGTAGGACAAGACCTTGCATTCCATTGATGAGTGCGTAATCTTTGATAAAGCTGAATTAATTTGTGGTACGCCACTTCAGTAAAATGTACATCCTGCCCTCTGTATTGCAGAGACTCCTATCTGAGGATTCCATGGAATACGACTCATGTAGTGTAATGAAACTTGTAGAAATTCGGTTATAAAACAGTTTTTCCTCGATCCTTGCACAATATCGGAATCTAGAAAAATGAAATTTAAGACAATAACTGTAAATTTTAATAATGGAAAAACTGACTACAGTTTCTTTAGAAACAAAAGTTTATTTCCAGCTTAGCATGTGTAGCGCCTCCTTTTCTTTTCTCCCAGTAACTCATCGAAAAATCTCAACACGAGCTTTAATAAAAAAAAAAAATAATTCTAGCATTACTGAGGATGGGGAACCGGAGAATATGAATCACCCACAAGCTTCACTTTAAGTTTGCATTTATTGCAACACAACCAGTTAAAACATCAACAATTACGTGTTGCAATTGATTAGGTAGTCACCGCTATACTGACAACAACTACACTGACAATTTAAACAAGGGTTGCAAATTTAGAAACTTTAAATTCCACAAAAATTAGGGAATAAACCGTGAAACTGGAGAACAACTTAGTTCACATTTGACTGGTATACATTATAGCACTGAAATACTTTTCGACGAGATAAATCGTAGAACACAGAGAACTAAGCAAGTTCACGTGTTATAGGAAACCGGATCAGCTAGTTTAATTTGTGAGTGATATTTCAGTGGGCTTACTTAAACACTAAATAAGACAGGATAAATCTAGTATCCATTAAAAGGGGCATATACATTAAATCATGGAAATAACACAGTAAATTTAAAGATATCATGAATGTATATAAACAGGCTTCTAACACAACTCTGTGTCACCTTGAACAATTCAGCATATAAAAGGGGTTACAAATTATTCTTAAAACCATCACTTTGAGATCACAGTGGCCGTGTAAAATCAACATAATAAACTCGACCACAATAAGTTACTCTCTAGAGCTATATAAAACTATCATAAGATGAAAGGAATCCTAATGGACCAGCGCTGGCCGGCCGGTGTGGCCGTGCGGTTCTAGGTACTTCAGTCTGGAACCGCGTGACCGCTACGGTCGCAGGTTCGAATCCTGCCTCGGGCATGGATGTGTGTGATGTCCTTAGGTTAGTTAGGTTTACGTAGTTCTAAGTTCTAGGGGACTGATGACCACAGATGTTAAGTCCCATAGTGCTCAGAGCCATTTGAACCATTTGGACCAGCGCTGGCCTAAAACTACCATGACGAATTAAATCCCTCCCTAAGGCTGAGGCATGTAAAGAACGGGTAATATTGACCTCCACAAAGTGCTAAACTCATTAATTGAAGCGATTGGCTGAAGAACAAACAAGTCACGATAGAAATCGTAACAGCGACCAAGAGCTGGACATCTGTAACGGCATATAGGAAGAGACCCGCCAGCAAATCTTTGCAGATTACGGGCATTCTCACTTCTAGAATAAGGGTAGAAACTAGAAGACCTTGTACTGACTCAGGAAATGAGAGGATTGGAATGAACCGAATAAAATTACTATTAATTAACATAAGTAGTAATTAGATATACCCCATATGACTGTTGCGAGTGCTGAGGCACTTAACAGACCATTAAGATGACATAACGTGGACTTGACCAGAACCCAAAAAAAAAAAACGAACATCGCATTTCAAAACCCCATTTCATGGGCGGACCAAGTTTTACATAATTTAAAGTATAAAATAGTTATTTAACTAATTAACTAAAACCTCATAGAAAAATGGATAAACAAGTTACATAGATACAAATTTAAGTTACATTTATGTTGGTTGCTTGACGTACATCGTGAGTGGTATGGGACGTCGTGGTTATCGATTCACAAAAAAAACAGGACTCAACCACAAGACAACAAGAATTCATTTCTAATACATTGGGCTGAATATTAACACTGAAATGAACTCAACAGCACACAGCAGAAGAAACGGAAGAAAATACTAAAGCGTCTGATAAGAACAGTCAACAGTAGCCACGACGAATAACTTCGGCAATTGGCCGGGTTACTGAATCACCGCTTTAGCGGAATGTGAATGTCAACCACCGCTAAACAAAGGTGTATGATCGTTCTTACTTTGACTGATGCGCACTTCGACGAATAACTACCGGTACCAGGACACAGTCTTGCTTCCACACCGGCAACACAGAGGAAATAGAACTGCTAGAATTTCCCAACCGTCTTGAATCAGACACCACTATTACGTCCCGACGCCGGTGACCTTATCGAGGCATAGAGCGTCGACAACGGTCGCACTACTCGCGACCACTCCCCACTGCCGGCATTCCAGTCACCCCCTGCTGCGCGTGCAACGGGGGACCGCTCCGCACAGGGCACACAGCGCCCCATAGGAATCGCTAGTAAACAAAGATGGCGCGTGGCGGGAACAGAAATTAACGCTGCAAGTAACATTAGGTGGGAGAGAAATCGAACTGTGAGGAACAAACAGTTCAGCTTGCATCACCTGGTTCGTTTCTGCGGCCGGTAGTTCCTACAGCAATCTGTTTAGTTCCGTGATGTACACGAGACGGGATGATCAAGAACCTTCGGTCATTAGAGTCGCTGATAACACTCTGCGACGGCGAAAGGGAGCTTTATCGCTGTTTCACGATAACTCTCTGCACTTGTTAAAGTATCTATCCTCGTGGATCACAGCTTTTGTCTTAAGGAAATGGAAAACCGCCAAAAACGACCACCCGGTGGGCTGTCCCGAATGTGAATTCTACTGTCGAAGAGTGTTCCGCACTAACTTCTAGATTTTCCTGATTTCATAACAGTTCTATAAAACTATTTAACATTTCGATCTTTCAGTCAGTCAGAGGTGTGACTTCAAAAAAATGGCTCTGAGCACTATGGGACTTAACAGCTATGGTCATCAGTCCCCTAGAACTTAGAACTACTTAAACTTAACTAACATAAGGATAGCACACAACACCCGGTCATCACGAGGCAGAGAAGTGTGACTTCAGCTTCACTGTTTTCTGGCTAAATTACAACCGTGACCAGTAGGTGTGCCCAGTATTCCATGAACTGCAACCTTTCTGCTTGGTGGAGATTCGAGGAAGGCGGTAAACTTGAGGAAACTGCAGCCCCGTTGCAAAGTGATGGTAGAATCGGAGGAAAAGCCCGATAGGGACTTGTGCGGAAAATCCAGCAACACGTTCACAGGCTCGGAAAAATTTGTTGCAAGTCGCCTTGGTCTCTGTCGGGCTTGTGGCTTTCCTAAGGTGAATGTGTGCATGATTATAGGTGTTGGTAATCAGAGAGATGATTATGGACTTTCAGCTAGTCATTGACTACAGTTTCGGATTGCTGACGTGTGTTACAGAAGTATTCTATTGTTAAGTTTTTTTATAGAAAGATAAAGATCTCTGTTACGAAATAACTTCATTTTTCGTCGACGGCTTACGATGACGTGCCAGAATTGATGTATATTTCGAATTATTCTAGGGGAATCATTTCTGTCCTCTGTGATTAAGCGAGTGACTGTTTGTTGATGGGTGCATATAAAATAATTCTTTTGAGGCTTTTTTGATTGAAACCAATGAGGAATTATATATGACGGTAGGAGGAATTGTGTAGATCTTGTATCGCTGAGCTGTGTGACACGGACAGAAACTGAAACAGTTGTCATTTATGAACTTCTAAATTTCCATTATACCTTTGCTTGCTATGATTTATGGAGGACGTTGTTGTATTTTGTTATTGGTCCACAAGGTTATAAGAATATTCATGTTTCGAAAGAAGTCTATAATTAGAGAACATGTTTCGCCAATTTATGTCAAGAAAACATTGTTTTTTCCCCGGGCGGTGTTGCACAACTACGTACGTTTGAACCCGAAAGATGAAACAGCACGAAATGAAGTTTCCTGAATATAAAGTCTGATTGGTGTCACATTATTTAAGTGTGCATTCTCCTAGTACAACAATCGCGGAGTTCTTAAGGCGAAACTGGGTTAAATCACTTTTCCGTTGCTTCCTTGAATTGATAGTGCCTGAGTTAAGTCTTGTCTCCGAGTACCAACTAGAAAAAGCTGCCTTTACGACAAACACTTGTTTTATTTTCCTGAGTAATGTCCCATAATCGCCTTAACTGATCTAAATACGCTATCACGGAACTCAACGTGAAAGGCCGCCATTGTGACCGAATCCCAGTCAGCTGGAATGCGGTACAGCTCCGGCATCGTAGAACCGCGACTGTTGCTCATTTATCTGAGAATGCTGCTGTTTCTGCCGTACCGTAATTGCTTGCCTCGACACCAGCTTTATGTAACAGAGAGTGAAAATACGCCTCCTACTTTCTGTCAAATACAGCAGCGACAAAGCCTGTTGCGAGGTTTGGCCTCTAGTTCTCTCACGTGGCGAGGTGGTTCGTATCAGTGATAGTACAAGCTGCTCCTTACATCTACTGCACGGCAGAGGGCGAAACTAATTATGTGTAATTATTTCACGTAGCTCACTGCACAAGTTAATTTGAAAGAAACGGTAGTGTGGGATTTGCACACTCAGGTATCTCTGCTTTGCGTGCACAGAGTAATGGGTCGTCAAGTGTAATTGGTCAGAGTAAATAGCTGTGGTGAGTCCACGTAGATTCATTTAGCTAACCTGTTTCTATCGAAGAGCACCAACGGAGCTCCCAAACACTGCGTCTGAGAAAATACCTTCATCAGCAATATATCATATTACCACTGCTTAATACAGTGCAAGTTGTTTGGAAAATTAAACAATAAATATTAGCGAACAGTTCGATGGGAGAGGATTTTACACTCCGCCCTGCTTTTCAGCAGACATCCACGAGCACTATTCCATATTTTTTTGTTGTTGAAAATGTTGTGGCCGAGTCACACATTACATTTTTTTTGTTCCATTTCCGACTTACTCTTATCTTTTAAGATTGTAAGTGCGATCTGCGTATTATGTTAGAGAAGTAAATTATCTCACGTGTAGTTAATTAAACGCACTCTTCATATGAAATGACGCTGCACTTGACTCCAGCAAGCAAAAAGATACAGTTTAGTTCCATCTATTACTCTATACCATGTAATTAAACGGAGACGTAATTATTAAGTATCAGCGTCAAAGACACGGAAAATTAGGACGATAAATACTGAGAAATTATTTCGATCCAAAATTCAAGACGGTATATGGCTGTGCGAAGGCACAGAATATTGTGTGCGCTAAAAGAACGATTCATCTCAGTTGCACGGAAAAGACGTGTGAAATTTTAAGGTAGTATGGCACGAAACAACGACGACTCTCTCTTGATCAACAAAATCTACCAGATCGGAACCCGCCAATCCAAAATATGCTGGCTGTTAGACACTCAAAGTGGCGTCATAGAAATATGTATTGACCCACCGATAGCTACACAGAATACGTACAGGGTGGCGCAGGGGAACGGGAAATTTTGAACGTTACAGTTGGCAGCACTGTAGCGCCGGCAGATGTTCGAAACTTTGCACAATTGATGTGAACGCATTGCCATTTAGTAATCATGGAGAATTGGACTGGTGCGGAACGTGCAGTAGCTGTGAGAGCGTTTTACAAAAATGGTGATAGTGCGACTGCCGCGCAGAGAACATTTCGACAGCATTACCAGCTTGGACGTCATGGACGTGTCCCAACTGCGCATGCGATTACAACGTGGGTGCGTAATTTTGAAGAAACAGGATCTGCCTTGAAAAAGAAATCTCCAGGTGGTATTCCAACGGTACGTACCCCAGAGAACATCGGAGCTGCTAGAGCTGCTATCGAGAGAAATCCTCGCCGCTTCGTTCGACAGCATGCATCTTCGCTAGGGATTAAGCGACGGAGCTTACAAAGAATACTGCACGAATTAGGCTTCCATCCCTATAAGTTGCAGATTGTGCAACACCTACATGAACGAGACCCAGCGTCACGTATGGAGTTTAGTAGCCAGATATTGGCTAAAATCAACGAGGACGCGAATTTCCTTGGTAACTTATGGATATCAGACGAAGCCCATTTCCACCTGAACGGATTCGTGAACAAACAGAATTTTCGTTATTGGGCACAGGACAATCCTTGTGAGTATCACCAGCGACCACTACATAGCGCCAAGGTCACAATATGGTGTGCCGTATCATGTCATGGTGTTATCGGCCCTTATTTTTTTGAACGTGAGGATGGTAGTGCAGTGACAGTAGCATCCGCTCGATATGTTGAAATGCTTCAAACATTCTTTACACCGAGACTGTACGAGCTTAATCTTAACGTCGAAAACATGTGGTTTCAGCAGGACGGAGCCAAGTCACACACTGCTCGACAATCGATGGCAGCAGTTCGTCAATTGTTTGGAAGACGCATTATTTCACGTAACGGTGACATTGCATGGTCTGCGAGATCCCCTGATCTTAGTGTGTGCGACTTCTTCCTGTGGGGATATCTTAAAGGCAAGGTGTACCGTACACGTCCTGCAACAATCCATGAACTGAAGGAGAACATTGAAAACGAAATCACTGCCATTCCCCAAGATTTGCTACACCGCGCATTCCAGAGTTTTCGTAACAGGCTGTTAGAGTGTGAACGCCGAATGGGAGCACATCCTTCCGATGTCATCTTTAAAAAGAGACACTTTTGGACATTTTGATTGTAAAGACATACTGAATAATGGCATACTGAATACATTCACTTTCGTTAATAAATTACTAGTTTTATGAATTTATTCATGGAAATGACGTTATTTCGAAATTTCCCGTTTCCCTGCGCCACCCTGTACAAGCAGAACATTAATACGCATAACTTGGTATCCAAGAACCCAACACCAAGGAATTTGAAATCTAAAAAGGCATCGACGCAAGAACGACGACATGCCTATAGTGAAGTGATTAGGAAGTTTTGGGGAGCTAAGAAGAACAAGAAAGCCAGTGCTGAGTAATGGTTCCACGTACTCCTCAGGGAGTGAAACGACATACTTTACGGCCTCGCTGACGCAAGTTGCAGCCCTCTGTCGCTAGAGGGCTCCGAATTGTGGTGTGAAATACGGCGATGTGAAAACTGAAAGCACAAATTCGAAGAGTGCGTCCACACGTGGAAGCACCGCTCCTTCAGTATGACAATGCCAGGCCACACACGAGCGCTGCGGCCTCTGCAACAGTCCTTCTCCTTATCTTCGTGTCCGAAAGAACAGACACCATATCCATATAAGTATATACCGGATGATCAAAAAGTCAGTATAAATCTGAAAACTGAATAAATCACGGAATAATGTAGATAGAGAGATACAAATTGACACACATGCTTGGAATGACATGGATAGAGCGTCTGCCATGCAAGCAGGAGATCCCGGGTTCGAGTCCCGGTCGGGGCACGCATTTTCATCTGTCCCCGTTGATATATGTCAACGCCCGTCAGCAGCTGACGGTATTAATATGATTCTAATTTCCTTTTGTTCACTGTCATCGACAATCCTCCATACAGTTCTCATCTTCATATGGTTCCAAAACTAAGAAGAACGCCTTCGAGAGCTTCACCTTGACAGTGATGAAGCGATGCAAGCAGAGGTGAGGTTGTAGTTCCGTTAACAAAGCAAACATTCTACAGTTTCGAGATCAAGAAATTGGTGTCTTGTTGGAACAAATTCGTTCGTTGCTATGATGACTATGTTAAAAAATAAATATGTAGATACGAAGATTGAAGAAGTGAAAAATTAATGAAGTTCGTTTTATTTAAAAATCTGTAAGAGTTTTTACATAAAAATTCGGAGGCATTAATTTTCAGCACGCCTTCGTATATAAAACGCACGCGATGGCTCTCTGACTCTGTTGTCATACACTAACTTTTTGAAATTAGCATAAAGTCTTTGGAAATACAGGATGGGTTGTTTGATCCCTTCAAGAGCGTAAATTCTCGTCAGCCCCGTGCTATGCATAGTTGAACGAAATATTACTCACCTAGTTATGAGAAGACTTACGCTGTCGCTAGATTACAATAACTGAAGCCACGCGTGGGGGTTTGTGTGTAATGGCAGCCTTTCCTTTTCACAGTCAAGCCAAACTGGCCTCCACGAGCGATGGTGGAGTGCCACGTTCGATACCGCCGCCCGAAGACCTTGCGGAAGAATATTGATGCGCCGGAAAATCCATCTCGCTTTTACTTCTTTCCCACGCCCCGCATTAGCAACGCGGGCCAACCTGGGCTGCCGATATCAACTTAGGGAAGGCCGTTTCTACGGCCTGAATAATGTCACACAGTAGGCTCCCGTTTTAGGACAGAGGGAGAGCAGTTCTCCCGCTGTGTTCAGGCACCTGAAGAGAGCGTAAGAAATATCGCACTTTAGTAGTTCAAACGTTGACATGGCGACGAAGAAACCATGACGGCTGCACTGCTTCCTGCTTTGTGTTTTGGGAAGAAGCTGTTTGTATATACGAGGCAAAAGAAACGAGCAACTCTAACCAAAAATTTTGGTGTGTATGTGGTGCCACGATAATACGTAATTTAATCCAGTTGTTTTTATGGTTCATATGGCTCTGAGCACTATGGGACTTAACATCTGTAGTCATCAGTTCCCTAGAATTTAGAACTACTTAAACCTAACTAACCTAAGGACATCACACACATCCATGCCTGAGGCAGGATTCGAACCTGCGACCGTAACGGTCACGCGGTTCCAGACTGAAGCGCCTAGAACCGCACGGTCACGCCGGCCGGCTCCAGTTGTTTTTATAGAATTAGAGTAAATTACATAGATCGTAGAAACACATATATACGAATCATACAGGCGGTATAATATAGGTGATATATAGCTGATAAGAACAAAGATAGGACGTAGACAATAACAAAGAAGTAAACTGCAGGTAACCATGTAACAACTCACTCAATTGTCAATATGTTGTTGTTATTGTTGTTGTCCTCAGTCCTGAGACTGGTTTGATGCAGCTCTCCATGCTACTCTATCCTGTGCAAGCTTCTTCATCTCCCAGTACTTACTGCAACCTACATCCTTCTGAATCTGCTTAGTGTATTCATCTCTTGGTCTCCCTCTACGATTTTTTGCCTCCACGCTGCCCTCCAATGCTAAATTTGTGATCCCTTGATGCCTCAGAACATGTCCTACCACCCGGTCTCTTCTTCCTGTCAAGTTGTGCCACAAACTCCTCTTCTCCCCAATTCTAATTAATACCTCCTCATCAGTTATGTGATCTACCCATCTAATCTTCAGCATTCTTCTGTAGCACCACACTTCGAAAGTTTCTATTCTCTTCTTGTCCAAACTATTTATCGTCCATGTTTCACTTCCATACATGGCTACACTCCATACACATACTTTCAGAAACGACTTCCTGACACTTAAATCTATACTCGATGTTAACAAATTTCTCTTCTTCAGAAACGCTTTCCTTGCCATTGCCAGTCTACATTTTATATCCTCTCTACTTCGACCATCATCAGTTATTTTGCTCCCCAAATAGCAAACCTCATTTACTACTTTAAGTGTCTCATTTCCTAATTTAATTCCCGCAGCATCACCCGATTTAATTCGACTACAGTCCATTATCCTGGTTTTGCTTTTGTTGATGTTCATCTTATATCCTCCTTTCAAGACACTGTCCATTCCGTTCAGCTGCTCTTCCAGGTCCTTTGTTGTCTCTAACAGAATTACAATGTCATCGGCGAACCTCAAAGTTGTTATTTCTTCTCCATGGATTTTAATACCTATTCCGAATTTTTCTTTTGTTTCCTTTACTGGTTGCTCAATATACAGATTGAATAACATCGGGGATAGGCTACAACCCTGTCTCACTCGTTTCCCAACCACTGCTTCCCTTTCATGCCCCTCGACTCTTATAACTGTCATCTGGTTTCTATACAAATTGTTAATAGCCTTTCGCTCCCTGTATTTTACCCCTGCCACCTTCAGAATTTGAAAGAGAGTATTCCAGTCAACATTGTCAATAGCTTTCCCTAAGTCTACAAAGGCGAGAAACGTAGGTTTGCCTTTCCTTAATCTATTTTCTAAGATAAGTCGTAGGGTCAGTATTGCCTCACCTGTTACAACATTTCTACGGAATCCAAACTGAGCTTCCCCGAGGTTGACTTCTACCAGTTTTTCCATTCGTCTCTAAGGAATTCGTGTTAGTATTTTGCAGCCGTAGCTTATTAAACTGATAGTTCGGTAATTTTCACATCTGTCAACACCTGCTTTTTTGGGACTTTAGTTATTATATTATTCTTGAAGTCTGAGGGTATTTCGCCTGTCTCATACTTCTTGCTCACCAGATGGCTGAGTTTTGATAGGTCTGGCTCTCCCAAGGCTGTCAGTAGTTCTAATGGAATGTTGTCTACTCCCGAGGCCTTGTTTCGACTTAGGTCTTTCAGTGCTCTGTCAAACTCTTCCTGCAGTATCATATCTCCCATTTCATCTTCATCTACATTCTCTGCTATTTCTATAATATTGTCCTCAAGAACATCGCCCTCGTATAGACCCTCTATATACTCCTTCCACCTTCCCTTCTTTGTTTAGTCCTGAGTTTCCATCTGAGCTCTTGATATTCATACAAGTGGTTCTCTTTTCTTCAAAGGTCTCTTTACTTTTTCTGTATGCAATATCTATCTTACCCCTAGTGAAATAATCTACATTCTTACATTTGTCCTGTAGCCATCCCTGCTTAGCCATTTTGCACTTCCTGTCGATCTCATTTTTGAGACGTTTGTATTCCCTTTTGCCTGCTTCATTTACTGCATTTTTATATTTTCTCCTTTCATCAATTAAATTCAATATTTCTTCTGTTACCCAAGGATTTCTACTAACCCTCGTCTTTTTACCTACTTGATCCTCTGCTGCCTTCACTACTTCATCCCTCAAAGCTACCCATTCTTCTTCTACTGTATTTCTTTCCCCCATTCCTGTCAATTGTTCCCTTACGCTCTCGCTAAAACTCTGTACAACCTGTGGTTTAGTCAGTTTATCAAGGTCCCATCTCCTTAAATTCCCACATTTTTGCAGTTTCTTCAGTTTTAATCTACAGTTCATAACCAATAGATTGTGGTCGGAGTCCACATCTGCCCCTGGAAATGTCTTACAATTTAAAACCTGGTTCCTAAATCTCTGTCTTACCATTATATAATCTATATGATACTTCTAGTATCTCCAGGATTCTTTCATGTATACAACCTTCTTTTATGGTTCTTGAACCAAGTGTTAGCTATGATTAAGTTATGCTCTGTGCAAAATTCTACCAGATGGTTTCCTCTTTCATTTCTCTCCCCCAGTCCATATTCATCCACTATGTTTCCTTCTCTCCCTTTTCCTACCCTAGAATTCCAGTCACCCATGACTATTAAATTTTCGTCTCCCTGAATAATTTCTTTTATCGCATCATACATTTCATCGATTTCTTCATCATCTGCAGAGCTAGTTGGCATATAAACTTGTACTACTGTAGTAGGCATGGGCTTCGTGTCGAGTAGTCTCCGCCCCGAGATTCGAATGGGGGACTATTTTACCTCCGGAATCTATTACCCAAGAGGACGCCATCATCATTTAACTACACAGTACAGCTGCATGCCCTCGGGAAAAATTACGGCTGTAGTTTCCCCTTGCTTTCAGCCATTCGCAGTACCAGTACAGCAAGGCCGTTTTGGTTAGTGTTGCAAGCCCAGATCAGTCAATCATCCAGACTGTTGCCCCTGCAACTACTGAAAAGGCTGCTGCCCCTCTTCAGGAACCACACGTTTGTCTTGCCTTTCAACAGATACCCCTCCGTTGTGGTTGCACCTACGGTACGGCCATCTGTATCGCTGAGACACGCAAGCCTCCCCACCAACGGCAAGGTCCATGGTTCATGGGGGTAGGATTGTCAATATAGCTGCCGCGAAACCTCAATATAAAATAGCCTTTCATAATTCGAGAATTACATAAATAACTGTTCCAACAAAAATTTAACATCCGCTATAGCACAAACAGCATGAAATGCGCCAATTTATAAAGTAGTGTGATAGCAATTGAGACATCGTTGTCATATGGATCTTAAGATCACCTGATGTACACAGCAAACTGCAATTCTATAATAGGTTAAATTATCTACTTGGAACTCTGAAATATTGTACCAAACTATTTACTTACCACAGATAATCTTAAGACGGCAATCATGTTGAAGTAGGCCTGCTCTAATAAACAATATGATCTAATACAGCAGCATCTCCATCCATCCCTTCCTGCCCCCCTCTCTCCCCCTCTCGCTGTCCATCATCTCCCCTCCCTTTCTCTGCCCATCTTCTCCTCTCCCTGTCTCTTCATCTCCTCCAGCCCGCTCCCTGTGTACGTCCCCACCTTCCCATTTTCTATGTCCATTTCCTCCCATTCCATCGTCTATCTCCTCTTTACCCCCTCTCTCTGACCTTTAGCCTTGTTTATTATTGTTGGAAATTCAGATTCTGTAATAACATTTTAACCATCAACGATTAAGCCATAAATACAACATTCCGTTTGCTAACAACGTTTCACTATTATTACCTTTGATAAGGCTGAGAACCGTCCGACATCCATACCTGACACTGGTTCCAAAATGAACCAGAGTCACCACCTCACTGAACCTTTTGGACTACGGGACTCACACATTCATTAGTACATGGCTGACTCCACACCCAAGTGCCAGGCAAATTGCACTTGCACAGCAGAGTATATGGCCTATGTCTGGCTAAACCTTTATTACAGTAAAGTGTAAAAATTTGATATAAATCGAAATAGCACATTCTGGGACTTTTCGCAACAGTGATTTCCCTTCACACACACGCAAACACACACACACACACACACACACACACACACACACACACACACACACACTCCACAACATACATTTTTCATATTAGGTGCATTGTGCCACCACCTATTGCCAAGAACTCCATATCAGCGACCTCGGTAGTCATTAGACGTCGTGAGAGAGCAGAATCGCTTCGCGGAACTCTCGAACTTCGAACATGGTCAGGTCACTTGTGTCATACGTCTGTACGCGAGATTTCCAGACTCCTAAAAGTCCCTAGGTCCACTGTTTCCTATGTGATAGTGAAGTGGAAACGTGAAGGGACACGTACAACACAAAAGTGTACAGACCTACCTCGTCTGTTGGCTGACAGAGACAGCTGACAGTTGAAGAGGGTCGTAATGTGTAACAGTCAGACATTTACCCAGACCATCTCACAGGAGTTCCAAACTGCATCAGGATCCAATGCACGTACTTAGACAGTTAGGCGGGAAGTGAGAAAACTTGGATTTCATGGTTGAGCGGCTGCCACATATCACGCCGGTAAATGCCAAACGACGCCTCACTTGGTATAAAGAACGTAAACGTTGAACGATTTAACAGTGGAAAAACGTTGTGTCGAGTGACGAATCACGGTACACAATGTGGCGATCCGGAGGCAGGGTGTGGTTATGGCGAATACCCGGTGAACGTCATCTGCCAGCGTGTGTAGTGCCAACAGTAAAATTCAGAGGCGGTGGTGTTATGATGTGGTCGTGTTTTTCATGGAGGGAGCTTGCACCCGTTGTTTTTTTGCGTGGTACTGTCACAGCACAAGCCTACATTGATGTTTTAAGCACCTTCTCGCTTTCGACTGTTGAATAGCATATATATATATATATATATATATATATATATATATATATATATATCTTTGAAATACAGGTGTGTTGTATATATAAAACACACCTGTATTCCAAAAAAATTGGTCAAGAACTTTGGGAGATTAATGATCTTGAACAAACCAACATTTACATTTTTACAATGTTTCCCATTTTATTACAATGTATTACACACATAAAAGATGGCGTTCCAGCAGGTATATAAAACACGTGAGCATTGGAAAGCAATGTTGTGTCAAAGTTTCAAAGTAATTGGTCAAGAACTTTCGGAGATTAACGAGTTTGAACAAAGGAACATTTACATTTTTATTTATATACATTATCATTTCCTAGCAACCATACAAAGTAGGTAACACTAACGCAGTCTTCATCTGCATATGCGAAAATATTACACAGCGGATTTCTCATGCAGAAATTTCATTGAAAGGTCGGTTGTTTGTGAGCAGATCGTGTTGTGCCTTGTGTAGGAAGGAGAAACGTGTACCAGCAAAAAGTGTCGGTTTCGACTTCCACCAGAGAGGACAGAATTACTGTTTACTCGGCATTACAGTCACGTCACGTACCTTGAGAGAGGAAATGGGGTTGTCTGTTACGTCTGGAGCACCGCGTATTGTCAGCACGGCGACCACTGTTGCGGCTCTTCTTGATGAGGCAGTAGAGGAAGACACTCCAACACATTGCTGCGTCCATTGAGAAGACTGGGCACAGCTCCGGCACCACGTCGTCGTTTCAGAGAATCACGGTTCTGCATGCAGCACCATGATGGACGTACCTGTGTACCTGTGTGTGAATGTTCCGAGGAGAACACTGCATTCGTCATGGTGATATGCGACCGACACTACGCATGACGGTGTGGGGTGCCATGCTCACCTACATTCGCATAGTTGGTAATTTGGATAGTAGCTGCTACATTTCTGATGTGTAAAAACTGGGGGCTGTGTCCTGTCTTCGAGGTATCCGTTGCGTCTCCTTGCAACAATTTTGATTCCATAAGGAGCTCTTGAGTACAGAGACTGTAGACTGTAAGGAAGGAGAGGCACACAGCACTCAGTCGCAATCCCAATAGTTTTCCTTGCTCTTGCATAGCTAGATTTCAGCTATCGATATCCACCTTCAGTGATAAAATACTAGGAAATTACAGAATCATGCTTAATTTACTTTGCATATAAGAACACGTACAACACCATGTTATCCAATAGCAGCTATACGTTCTGATCAACGTACCATTTGAGTTACAATCCAATAAACTCGCGGAAGTTCTTGTCGCCATACGATCTTACTGGTATATAGACAGAAGGAAACTGGCGTCATATAGTGCGAGTAACGGCCTCACAAAGCAACTAACACAGTTTCATTTCAATACAGTAGTTTAAAACCCTTTGTTACTTTTGTTTTAATATCTAAAATCAAAAAGCGGAGCATTTCCCTTTTAAATATTCGAGAAATGCCAACCTACAGCGTGTTTTTTCATATCCTAGTGGAGGAGTGATTCAGCAAGACCTATGCAAAGGATCATTAATAAGTTCATACAGCTGTCCTATGCAAAATTATTACATCATTTTGGAAATTATAAATGTAAAAAATTAAAAAGTTTTTGTTGAAGATCACCTTCATAAAATACAGTTACCTATCAATTTGAAATACGTCAAAAGCTAAAACCTAGCGTAGTCATTCATACAGTAGTGGTTAAGTGATCCACTAAATATTTGATATAAAAGAAATATAAAATCTCTTCCAAATGATTTTCATGAAAACCAGTTAACATCAAATTCAAATAAGGAAGCTCAACATAACAAGGCCCATTTAACCAGGCACATTTAATAAAAATACAGAGGTCCTCTAATGTAGTAAAATTTCTTCCATAAACAAATGATGTAGGTCCAACTGCATTACGCTGTTTGCAGAAAGATTATCAAACAAATTATCACTATTCTTAGCCTTTATGGCTAGAAACTGAAAAGTGATTTTCTTGTTTGATGGTAAAGTAGATATAGCATTGCCCGGAAAAAATCTGGTTATGTGTTGCTAAGAGACCATCACGCCAGCACTCGTCAGCCACTATGACTCATGAAGCCAGCATGGAATGACGTGCTCTTATTTGTCATTCAAACGCTGTCCGGCTCAGTTTCCATCCGCGAAAGAGCCAGCTCTCCCTGTAATCCGACAAATGCATACATACTGTAAATAAGGAAGTAGAAATGTACGTATATATGTATATACTCGGGTGGCTTGACAAGTCTGGTAAATTTTCAAGAAAGAATACGAAATTTTTGTGGTTCTTTCATGGTTGGTAAACTTGATTATTCCACGGAATAAAAACAGTTTCAACTGTATACAACCTACAATTCATTGTTGATAGCTATATGAAATGGTCAGTATGTCAACTATGGCTGTGAATGGAGAAAACCGAGTTTTGTGCTGTTGTACAACTTTTTCATTTGAAGTGTTGGACTGCCACCCAGATCAAAGCAGAACTGGATGAAGTTCGTGCAGAGTCTGCACCATCATTGAAAACCAGTTTATTTTCGATTAATGAATTTGAACTTGGTCGGATAAGCACCGAAGGCGATTCGCACTCTGGCCATCCAATTAATGATATTGACAAAACCCATCATATAATAATGCAACACCGCCGAATAATAATTGGTGGCATTGCTGAGACTGTAGGCATCTCAACTGAACGATTGCATAATATCTTGCATGGGGAACTGACTATGAGGTGGGCGCTGGGATTGCTCACAGTCGACAAAAGTGCATGCGGCACAACATCGGAACACAATGTCTGGCAATGTTTACTCGTAACCCGCAAAACTTTTTGCGCCGATATCTGACTATTGATGAAACCGGGATCCATTTTTACACGTTAGAGTGAAAACAATTGACAAAGGGTGATGAAAGAGCACTGAGAAAGATAAAGACCATTTTGTCAACTGGTAAGGTAACGGCTATCGTTTTGTGGCATTACACAGAAATAATCTTATATATTACCTGGAAAAAAGCAGAACGATAACTGGACCCTATTATGCTTCATTGTTGAATGGTTTGACACTTGCGCTGGCTGAAAAAAAACGACCAGTTGACACACAAAAAAGTGCTCTTTCGCCAGAATAATGCACCATTACACACATCAGCGATAACCATGCTGAAAGCGCATGAAATGGGCTTTGAACTGGTTCTTCATGCACCCTGTTCACCAGAATTAGCCTAACTTGAAATTTTGCCTCGCTGGGAGAAAATTTTCGTAAAATGAGGAAGTGAGTGTTGCAATCAACGAGTTGCATACTCTCTGGTTCGATACAGTCCTCTCAGTTGCTTCCCAAAAGGTAGCGCGCATTCCCACTGCATTTTCTACGGGGTGTCTTTGAGTCATAATTTGTAGGTAGCAGTCATCAGTCGATGTTTTTCGACCTACTCCTATAGCCTACTGCGCAGCGCCCTATCTTCCGAGATTGGGAGGTGAGCCAGAAACAGATCGAAACCGCCTGCTAGAGTAGCAGCCGTTTTGTCTGGTACACCGACGAGCCTGAGAGTTTTCCTCGACCGTTTGGTAGATGATGGGATGGTTTCAAACGGGCTAAGTTTGAGATATCCCTTCGCTGCCTGGTGGCATACCAAGTGTACGCGTTGTCTCGTTCACGACTGGAGACACAGTGAACTCTACTGAACAGCACGGAAAATTAAGTTTTACTTTTATCTCCATTTAATAAATGGATGAACGAGCTCATTGCATGTATAGAAAACAGTATCGAAAAACAAGCTTTTGATTAAAATAAAAATACCAGCTTATGAAACTCATGTGGGCGGCGCAAAACTTTTTCTGAGCAGTTAATAAAACTGTCGTACTTATATTGCACCAAGCTGTAGGCAGTAACGATTGTGAGAGAGTTTTTTTTTCAAATTAAGGTCTTTTTTCATAAGTATGGAGTACTACAGACAAGACATTTATGGAATAAAAATTTCTTAAACACGCCACTGATGTTTCAGAATGAATGATCAGTATTAAGAGATATGACAGCAACGATCACTGGAAGCAAAAAGTGCAGTAAACATGCACTCTAAAGTGCGTAAGTTAAGAGCTATGAGTTCTAGTTCAATAGAAAAGACTTGTTTTACAGCAGCGACGATGAACAAGTGCTCATAGCTCTTAAGGTATGATTTTAATGATTCCAGTTTGACCAAATTTATTTTGCATCGAATGATCGTTCCTGTGATATCCCTGAATTTAGATAATTCCTCCTGGAACACCATATACATAAACCTTCAAAATAAGCTAGTTTTGTACTCATATATAACATTCGTATAAAGCTTTTAATTGATTTTCCATTGTTATAATACCAAAATAACTGACTCTGAAGTTAATTTTGTATGCTGAATAATTCATTTAAAAGAGGTTTGTACAAAACATGTCATGAAGCCCTTACTCTTATCTTTTTATGGTACACAAAGCTACTTGATCCATATTGTGCTTTACTATGTATCTTAGGTATCCTGTATTCTTTACCTCAAACTCAACCGTAAAAAGTGGAAAAAATGGACTACATAGGAAGTGCGAGGATAAAAGTAGTTAGTTGCAACACCTTTTGAGATATTTTGCTCGGGAAGTCAGTATGTTTACCGTTTGAAAATTGTGAAAGCACAAATTTATCACTTCTGGCAATGTTTGTAAATGTAGAAAATGCCGAGTTGCACTGTCGCTCGTCACCCTGGGTACTTCAGTTCAAAGGTAGGAGGAAGGCAACGGCATACAGCTCCTTGTAGGACCATGCCTAGTGTAGTAGCACCATGGTGTGCAAATCAGCCTGCGAGTTAATAACGGCATCACATTTATTTGTATCCTCGAAACTTTGCAATTAGGCACTATATATTAAACCTCACTATATTACTAATTTTAACTGGAACAGAATTCAGTTAAGATTCGGTGAGTTCTAGGATGCTTAATAAATCATAAAAAGTAGAGCTGCTTGTCTATATGTAAGAAACTCTAGCCTGGATATCAAAAAGCCGAAGCAGCTAAGCACGAAGCAATAGTTTCTGTTTTTGCGTTTGATAAAATGTGTTGTTTGTATGAAGACAGTTTACATTTAATCACATTATATTGAGAAGCGTATTAACTTAATATTAGTAAGGGAGCATCGGAAAGAAATTTGTATAACAAAAGATAAATAAGAAGCGCATCAGAGTCATCGCTGAAGGACATGCGAATAAATCCCTTCTAAAATAAAACAAGTTTACTATGAATGAATTAAATTTGAAGACAAAAGTTTGAAACACACCGTTCAAATATTCTGCTGTACTATACCATATATACCTGATTTGTACATAAGAAAACATTATTTCAGTTACTCTCATGTTAACTTACAATCTCCATAGCTGAACAGCATTTCTACCTTCTCTTCGTTGGTGTACATTGGACTCAAACAAGCCTTCTAATGAAGACGTTCCATTGAATGACCAGTATCCATTTCCTTTGTGTTTCAATTTGTTTCCTGTCAACTCCAGCAAGTAGGGCACTTGCGTTACCAAAACAATGTTCAAATGTATGTGAAATCTTCTGGGACTTAACTGCTAAGGTCATCGGTCCCTAAGCTTACACACTACTTAACCTAAATTATCCTAAGGACAAACACACACACCCATGCCCGAGGGAGGACTCGAACCTCCGCCGGGATCAGCCACACAGTCCGTGACTGCAGCGCCTAAGACCGCTCGGCTAATCCCGCGCAGCACTTGCGTTACCCCAGGTACCTGCACAGTGTGCTAGTACGCAAGAGTCACAGCAACTTTTGTGTTACATTTTTAATAAAGTTATATTTACGTGATTGATACAATGTAATATGCTTTTGAAAATCTTGCAGGAGCGGACTGAATAAGAACCATGAGGTGCTATTTAAAGAATACATACTAATGAACGTATCTTCGCTATGAACTCAGTTACAATAAAGGCAGTAGTGCTGATTAAGGTACCTAAACAACATTTGCTTGGTACATTGTTTATTTTCCTTCTGGACAAACTGTAATTGGGAATGTTCAGTGTAAATGGGTTAACCTGCATATAAGAGTTATCCTGTGGTGAGCTATTGACTATTCATGTACTACTGACATATCACAAAAAATTTTAAAGAACATACATAAGTCTTTAGTCAATAAAACTATGTTAGAAAGTTTGCAATTAGTGCATTTTACGATATCTACATGCTGCATCTATAACGGACGCGCACGTTGTGTAAAATTTATGACACTACACTGACTGGGCTAGGATATTTATGACATAAAAGTCATAATAATATACGCAAAAAGTGTGCCTTCAGGAAAGAAAAATTTACAAAAACATGTACAATCACATAATAAATATGATGTAACAACGGCAAAATGTTTTCTCTTGTAAAATTAATTATTAACTCAGATTCTGATAATGAACTATTTATTTAAGAATAAAATGCACATGAGAAGCAAGCTAGATTATGGGATTTGATGTTGTAGTACGCTTTTTATTAACGTTGTTAGAATAGAGCTATCATAATTATGATGCTTTTTTTTACATCCTCATTTTTACTCAGTTCATGAGCTCTGAGTTCCGATGTACAATGAATATTTTGTGGAAATTTTCAAAAAAATAAATAATAATAATAATAAATCAACATAAACTCTTTGCACTTCGAAAAACTTCTTTCTGCTTCAGCTGACACAAAAGAAGCATATGTAAAATAGACTGTATCATTTGAATCTGGAAGCAAATCACTAAGAGAGAACGTTTCACTCAACAAAATCACTGAGATGGAACACAGTGTACGATACACTTTCTTCTTTTATAACAACTTTTCCATTTCCTTGATTCTTCTTTAATCACTTTACCACAAACAGCCTATACTTTATTCAATAAATCTTTGTATTTCTTCTGTCTGCTTCACTAGTGTGACTTCAACTGCTCAAAAGTACCTACCGTAGCAGGCATGAATGAAAATTTGATTTTATATAGAAAGTGTGCTGAAATTTCAGCATTAGACATTAATTCGTGGGCTAGCCTAAGTGAAGTAGCTTTACTGCTATGGAATTAATCGATGATGCTTTTCAAAACGTTGAAGTTCTGGCACTTACAGCCGCAGGCATCAATTCAAGGCCCCAGTCTTGTCAAAATGGGAGATAATGGCAAGGATATTTCTGGAGCTAACAGCTTAAATGCTACGACACGTGAAGGGATTTTCAATTGCACCGCTTTAACATAACCAATGCATTTGTCATGCGCACTGATTTTGCTACGAATCTCTTCTGCAACGTCGGCCGGTGTGGCCGAGCGGTTCTAGGCACTTCAGTCTGGAACCGTTCGACCGCTACGGTCGCAGGTTCGAATCCTGCCTCGGGCATGAATGTATGTGATGCCCTTAGGTTGATTAGGTTTAAGTAGTTCTAAGTTCTAGGGGACTGCTGACCTCAGATGTTAAGCCCCATACTGCTCAGAGCCATTTGAACCATTTTTCTTCTGCAACTCTATGTAAGGCTTGAGGTAAACAAGTCATATGAACCATAACGTTTTCATGAATCGCCAATTTTCACCATATAAGCGCACCATCTGTTACAAAGACTAGTACTGTACATTGTCATGCTTGATTGTTAAACAACAATCGGGTAGTATTCGCAGGCGCACAGGCAGGTAAGAGTACGCATTCAGTATGGCAACTATTCATACGTGAAATTCTTCAGCAGTGATGACATACATAACGTCTTCGTCTTCATAATACGTACAGTCCTCTGGTCATGACTGATATATCCATCACACTGCACCATTTATCATCAATATCACTTCTTTACTTTGTGCAATGCATTTTTCCCCGGAATCTGAGAAGCTATGATTAGTTTTCTTTTTGCAGGCCAAAGTTTTTTTTGTTCCTGAAGTTCCTGTTCTCTTTTCCCCTCTTCGGCATCCTTCCTGTCCATATTCTTACGTTTCTGTTTGAGAACATTCATGACTGGTGATGAGGAGAGCATTTCCGATTTTTGAGGCATCTGCTTCCTCCTGTCAGAGGACAACAATTGCGGCAGAGGGCATGTCACAAACTGGCACTAAGTTCTAGCACTAACATCTCCAACCGCGTTATTATACTCACTCACCTTAACTCTAGTTGCGTCACCTAGACTTAAAAGCCAATGCAAAAAAATGGAGCCGGCCGCGGTGGTCTCGCGGTTCTAGGCGCGCAGTCCGGAACCGCGCGACTGCTACGGTCGCAGTTTCGAATTCTGCCTCGGGCATGGATGTGTGTGATGTCCTTAGGTTAGTTAGGTTTAAGTAGTTCTAAGTTCTAGGGGACTGATGACCACAGCTGTTAAGTCCCATAGTGCTCAGAGCCAGCCAAAAAATGGAGCTGCAGTGACTATTTGATTAAAACTGCTTGACTTATGATCTTCGTGTGTTGCATTCGAGTCTAGTACAAACGCTTTCTTAAACCTAGTATTGGAAAAGTACAGAGGAACGATAGCTAACGTCTGTTTTTTTTTTTTTTTTTTTTTTTTTTTTTTTTTTTTTTTCCAGTACAGACCGCTACGACAGCTAGCTAGTGTGTTTCCCGTCACGAGCAGCCAACGCAGAAAGACTTAAACTGCGTACTCTTAGACTATGAATACTCTTGCGTTTACTTCCCTTACTTATGTTCCCATTCCTTCCGAGTGGCCCACGACAGTTACAGATTTAATTTCTGTTAATATACATGTAATTAGTTCAATGCTATAAAAAAATCCCAACCGAGGGTGTCAACGTCAGCGGGATTAATGGACTGATTTTAGTACTTTACAAGTTCTTTTGACTCAGACCCACAGAAATATTAAATAGTACGAAAATAAGCGTGCAAATTTAACTACTGTTAATTAATAGGTATGTGAGCTGGTGTGTGACAGCTTCTGAATAGAACTACCTTGAAAGCTACGCTGGCTGAAAAACAAAACTGTGCACTTCCTGTCATTTTTAGAACAAAGTGGTTCGCATTTAGATACACAAGAGGTCGGCAGGCTTGTGATCTCATCTAAAAGAGGTGTCGAAAGGCAGAGAAATGCGCCGCACGGTGCATGAGAAAATTATCCCCAGCAGCGGAACTAATGAAGAAGCTGCTGGTGGCCTGGGAACAGTTTGGCGTGGGTGGTGGGTACTGCAACTTCTGTCTACTGTGTTTGCATTTCCGAGGTTACTGCCATAATATTGGTCCCTCGTTCTCATGTTTTATTTAGTCAGGTACATTTCCATCCTGACAAGTTCCAGGCACATATTGCGCAACATGTGCTGGGCGCTCGTTGCGTGTCATTTTGTATGTTGTTTCCAGTTGCCTGTGACATCGGAAACATTTTTGTAGAAGTCTGGAGTGCAAGTCGGTTCGTACAGTGTATAAAATGCAGTGTTTTCCAGTGTTTCTGTCGAATTTGACCGAATATGGACAGCTCACCTCCTGCAGCTTTTGTGGTAATGGCATAAGCATACCATCAATTACTATAAGAAGGCGAAAACGACCAAGATGCTGGATTAGAAGCTTTCGAGCGAGGAGACATTCAAAAGGAGCCTGTAACTCGTTAATGCGAGGCTTACATCTCCAAAGTGGATGCGAGAATTTTGTTAGAATGATGGCATGTGATTTACAGTTTTTACTAAACTTTGTTGGAGCAGATATTTCAAAAAACAGGAAATGTGGAGACTCAATATCGCATGGTGAAGTGATAGCGACTACTTTTCGTTTCTTTGCGACAGATGATAGCTATAGTTCTTTAATGTACATACACAGAATCTCCAAATCCGCCATTACAGAATTCATACCGGATGCACGCGAGCCCATTGTTGCGGCTTTGAGGGTTTACATTAAGGTAGGAACTGTTAACAAGAAACTTTCTTTATAAAATGATTTGTTCATAACTGTTTACATTTAATAAAGTGGTGGAAAATGAAATGAACGTATGGCATCGTTGGCCGGGACGCCCCTATACGGGGAAATTCGGCCGCCAAGAGCAAGTCTTATTTCATTCGACGCCACATTGGGCATTCGACGCCACATTGGGCGACTTGCGCGCCGGTGATGAGTATGAAATGATGGTGTGGACAACACAACACCCAGTCCCCGAGCGAAGAAAATCTACTCAGCCGGGAATCGAATCCGGGTCTGCTTGCATGGGAGCGAGCACTTTGCCACTCAGTTAAGCAGGCGGACAATAAAGTTGTAACTTGTCTTTATCAAGTGAGGTTTCATACAGTTCCTAAAATTAGGTCAACATCAACGTTAATATTGAGAAAATAAATTATAAGTCGATTTGGTGATTTTTGAGAACATTTCTGTTGGAGTACAGCGGTTTTTTTTTTTTTTTTTGGTACTTAAAAATGAACATGAACAGTCAAAAGTACAAGAAACTGAGAATTTAGCGTTTGTGGAGTCGTAACGCCTGCCCCGTTCACAGCCACGGTCTATCATCATGGTGTGAGGTCTGAAGATGGTCTAAAACAGACACAAAGCGGTAACCTCATAAAGAAAGAAGTTTCTTGCGGTTGTGACTGCTCGTGTTCATTTTTAACCTTCTTGATTTATTTACTCTTGCACGGGGTACTATTGAGGCTCGCTGTTGTTTGTTTGAGGAGGAGGGTAGGAACCCTGTGGACTAATTTACTGACAATTACAAGCGGACGAGTTGCTGGGAACAGGCTGATTATATACAAGAGGAGCAGGGCATTCAACTGCTCGTTGTGAACCAGCATAAATTATAAATCCGGAATGAAATAATTCAGCTTGATAAAGTATGGTTGAAATGATGTGGGAAATCCAACCCTTAGTTTTCCTATATTGAATCCTTTTTAATGACTCATGTACATACTCTCCAAAAACATATATCCTCATCCCTGCTTTTGTTCATAGTTGATGTGAACACATCGCTTGCGTGGTTCAATTTTATTTTTTCAAGAGCAGAATATTTTGAATCCGGTGGAGAACGTTTGTTCTGACGTTTTTTGTGAGTAGGTGCTGATTTTTGTGTTGAGTTCGTGAATGGAACTGGTACAGAAGCAGGTTCTGATATTACATTATCTACGTTTTTTTCAGCCTCCGTGTTATTACTTGTATGTTCTGTAGGTGGGTCGTTAGGGTTGTTCTCTTCAACGCCTGCTTGGGGCGCATCGTGCAGAAATTAAACAAAAAAAAAAAAAAGGGAGAGAGGAAAAGCAAAGGAATTATAGCAATACGCAACCATTATTAGAAACAAATATAAGAACTAGGAGTATATGTATTTCCACTGGCTTATGTTTTATATGCTTTTTAACAACTGCAGAGTTTTATTGTGCGGTGAAAATTGGAATTAAAGAAATGAATAGTTTTTTTTGTACTTGTACAATATTTTAACAACAGTACCTTACGTTTTAGGTACAAAACAATGAAATAGAAAGGTATGATGTTGCAATGGCGCACTTTATGGAAAGTACGTTGTTCTCCAACGACCAGTAGACAGCGGTAGGTTATACTACAATTACAAAGGAACTTTCAATATTGTGCTCACGGCGTTGTGAGACACAGAGTGCAGTTTGTTTATGTTGACGTGCAAGCACGTGAGTGTGACGCAGGTTTATTTTTAGACATTGATTTACACGCTGCTGTTGAGTAAAATGGGCTGCAAATACCACCTAAACGGCTTTCACCAGAAAGAGACCTGGACATGCAATTTGTAATAGTTTCTGGCGATGGAATTGCTGTTTCAGATCGTGCTTTGACACCATTTGTGGCAAGACATCTTAAAGGTTCAATTGAAAGAGTTTTTAACTATAGACATTCAACAGCTAGCAGGGTAACTGAAAATGTCTTCGGAATAACGAGCAGAGTATTTGGAGTTCTCCAAAAAGCAACGTTGCTGCAACCCGAAACGGAAAGATGCGTTACGTCAAGCATAACGTCAGAGCATGTTGGAATTATTATGGCTTGAATTTGTTCTGTTCTATGGCACTGCTTCATGTTCATATAGTTCAGTAAGTTTCGCCACTTAGACCATTCCATGGCAACACAAACACTATCACCAACACAAGACTGAAATACCGCAACTCCAAACAAGAAAGCACCTTTCAGATTATACTCGCAGGGATTGCATTGCGATTACAGACAATTCCGTGGACACGTTGCACTCTGTTTCCATTGCTGGTGGCACAAGTTGCAGCCATGTTGAGTGCTGCAGTCGCTAGGGACATTTCTGCTATCAGCTGTGTCGCAACGTGTTGCAGACTGATTCCATTTCAACGAATATCGGGGACACCTGTCAACACATGACACGTAACATATTGCAGGACAGATTTGTAGTAATGGAAACGTACCTTGAGCTGCCTTCCATCATCATCGCAGAACTGGTAATACATGCTGCTTTTGAACTAACCTTCTCGCACCTATCGATAGCTTAATTTTCAAAACTCTACTTGGTTTACGAAAAGCGCGTTGCCCCAAATGTAAAAGCTCATTCTCTGTCCTTCTTCTTCGACTTATTCTTGTGTTTGAGCCTCTGTAGAACTCGTCATGGACTGCATTTTCTTCTTGTCGTCCCAGAACCTCTTCATGTTTTCTGTCCTGTTCTCTCACTGTTTTTCCGAGATCTTCAGTGTCCTCTTCCCTTGTCTGCTCCACACTGGCGACTCATCCTTTTCCCATAGCGTTCTCTGACGTTGATCTCTGGCAAATTGGTCGGTGTCTGCTTCCTCCTCCTATTTTACTTCCCTTCCAATTTGATCCGCGATTCAGACCCATCCTTTCTGAGTTGAACGACCCTCTTCCTATCTTTACTTTTGTCCTTTCTGCTGTTTTCCGTCATTCTGTAGATATTCATCCTGATCATATATCCTGTAAACTGTTTTGCGGAAACCTGGGAAATGATGGGAAGAGAAAGGGAAAATGATGCGAAGAGAAAGAAGAAAAATAAAAGCTGATGAGATGAAATGATGGAGTGACAAAGATGGATAGTTTAAGAAATGAGAGGATCAGAGAATTACTGAAGGGCGAGCCATTGCAGCATAGGATAGATGAATCAAGGCTTAAATGGAATGGACATATTAAGCGAATACGGGAGGAGAGGACACCCAGAAAGATCTCGAAATAAAACGGAAGACAAAAACAACAAAGTGGAGGTCGAGAATACAGATTGCTCAAAAGAGTGAAGCACTGCTCTCAGAAGAAAGGGTAAGCCTGGATGAAGATGGAGACGAAGAGGTGGTGAGAAGGCAGGAGACGATGCAGAGACTAATGTTCAACACAAACCCAGCCAGTGGCCGGAAACTGTACAAAATGATGAAGGTGGGTGTATGTGTTGCGTTATGACTCTGGAGAAACCTGCGGTGCAGTGTAGTGGAAGAGGACAAAGTGTAAGTAGGCTGTTTATGTTTTCTTATTGGCAACGTAATGTAGCGCTCTGTATGAAAATCACTGGCTGTGCGGTGTGCAGTCTGTGGCTAGTTTGCATTGTTGTCTGCCATTGTAGTGTTGGGCAGCTGGATATGAACAGCGCGTAGCGTTGCACAGTTGGAGGTGAGCCGCCAGCAGTGGTGGATGTGGGGAGAGAAATGGCGGAGTTTTGAAATTTGTAAGACTGGATGTCATGAACTGCTATGTATATTATGATTTTTCAACACTATTAAAGTAAATACATCATTTGTTCTCTATCAAAATCTTTCATTTGCTAACTATGCCTATCAGTAGTTAGTGCCTTCCGTAGTTTGAATCTTTTATTTAGCTGGCAGTAGTGGCGCTCGCTGTATTGCAGTAGTTCGGGTAACGAAGATTTTTGTGAGGTAAGTGATTTGTGAAAGGTATAGGTTAATGTTAGTCAGGGCCATTCTTTTGTAGGGATTATTGAAAGTCAGATTGCGTTGCGCTAAAAATATTGTGTGCCAGTTTAAGGACAGTCATGTACAATTTTTCTAAGGGGATGTTTCATATGTCGACCCTTAGCCGAGGATACCTCACTGGAATCTTCTGATTTTTTCTTGTAGCTTGTGTAATTAGTGTAACTATTGTTTATTGCTAGCGCGTAATTGTAGAGAGAATCTCCTTTGTAAGTGCAGTCTTTCATTGTTGTACAGTAAAACAGGTGTGGCACGCATGTAAATTTGCACCAAGTATTTCGCAGCTGCGCTTGCAATTAACGAGATATTATTTTCAGTGCTATGTTAATGTGTTCTCTTATTTTTGCTCTTCAAATTGTGTTTTTCTGTGTTGTGTGAAATATTGTGACAATAATGGCGTGTGAAAAACATAATACTAGGCTCCAAAGTAAACTGAGAAATGACAGTGAAGACGAAAGCAGTGTGTTAGCGCCACCATGTAATGAATTAACTATTGTTCAAAGTAGTAATTTGGTAATTGTGCATAGGGAAATGGAGCGGGCTGCAAATAATGGTGTAGGCAGTGAAACAGTGAACAGGGAAGCATTATCGATCGATCGGTTGGCAACAGCTCGCCTCAGGATTCCGAAATGACAGGACACAATCTTGCAAATACTGTAGATTCAGGTTTTGCGTCCTCACCGTTTTCTCAAATAAATCAAGACACATTTTCTGCTTTTCAAAATGCGAATATTGCCAGCTCAAATGCACTGCCGAATAGCACTGAGGAACATGTTTCAGACACCAGTGCACTGTTATTACAGTTAATGCAACAAATGGGACAAAGGCTACAAAAGTTAGACACAACGCTTGAACAAAATCAGAAACAAATGGGACAAAATCTTCAAAAGTTAGACACAATGGAACAAAATCAGAGACAAACACAGCAAAAGCTTCAAAAGTTAGACACAATGGAACAAAATCTTCGGAAGTTAGACACCACACTTGAACAAATGCGTGAAGATTTAACTACTGAGTTACATAAAATCGAAGCGAAATGTCAGAAAGTCTGTAATGACGTAAAAACACAAATTTGTGAGCATTTCCAACCTATTTTTTCGCGGCATGAAAATGCATTACAGAATCACGAAGCAGCCATAAAAGAACTGCAAACTACTGTTCATGAAAATCATGAGACCTTGCAAGCTAAAATTGACTCAGTTGCATCTACCGATTCGGTTACACAACTTGCAAAAACTCAGGAAAACTTAAAGGACACAGTAGATACTCTGAAAATTGGTTCAGAAAGACACATGGAGGAAATTAGTTCATTATCAGAGAAAGTAGTTGAACTTTCGGATCAGCTAAATAATTTATCTATGAAGGTAGATGATAATCTGAATGACACAAAACCGGTAGTCTTTAATGACACTGAAGAGTATGAACAAATTAGAAAATACAAACAAAATCAAAATCAAATCAATACACTGTACAAAAGAGAAATACGGGAAGTACAAGATCAGTTGGCACAAGTAATACAAGAATTACAATTTCAGAGGACACTCGCGCTCCAGTACGGGAAGAGGGACATAGAAATACGGAACAACCACAAAATAATGACTTCGGAAATTATGAAAGAAATTGGCAAGGCGCATTGAATTTTGAGATGGAGCCGCCGAAACGACGTAACAATGAGCGTTGTGCGACTCGATGACACGATCATTTTGACTATAAGCTGTTCATTACTACATATAAATTCAAAACATTTAAGAATTCTGGCAACGACATTCATCCACAAGCATGGGTTCATCAATTCTCTCATTGTTTTCCTCCCAACTGGTCATTGCAGCACAGATTAGAATTTATGTGTGGCTACTTAGAGAATGAACCAGCTGTAAGAATGTGATCGGTCATTCACGATTGTCACAGTGAAGGAGAATTTTACCATGCCTTCCTCTCAGCATATTGGTCTCAAGCTACACAAGACCGAGTAAAACATAGCATCATAATGATGAAACATTTCGAACAATCTGAATTTTCCAGTCTCGTGAAATATTTTGAAGACATGTTGCACAAGAATCAGTACCTGTCAAACCCATACAGCCCCTCAGAACTCATCTGCATTTGCTTAATCAAATTACCTGAATCTTTATGACATATTATTTTGGCAGGACGTTGCAAAGAAAGAAATGAAAGAAATAATAACTGCACACAAGACTATTCTTACAACGTAAATCGTGACCAAAACAGACACCACCCGTATGACAACCACTGCCAGAGTAAGAGTTACAGAGAAAATTTGCATTTCCGTAGTAATGAATATGACAGAGACAATCATAGAAACAGACAATATGGCAACCAGAACTATTATTATCACGGGAGACAGAATAACTCAAGACGCAACGGTCCACCGTGCAGTGATAATTCAGGGAGAAATTCTCCACCACTAAACCGACAAGAAAGAAACTACAGGTACTACCGACATGACGACAGACGGTATAATCGTAACGACAGATTTGAATTGCATCAGAACTGGCGAGATTCAAACAGAGCAGGGCACTCTTGACAAGGTGAATTTGTAGAAGTTAGGTCTCCTAATCCCAGTAACGATGCGCGCCAACAAAGAAACAGACAATGACTCGCACCGCAGGCAGCCACGTGCGCCCGCTGGCTCAGGGAAAGATAACATAGACGCTAACCTTGAGGAAAATTCCAGTATTCTTTACCGATGTATACCACATGATAATTGCGCTTAAGTTGAAACTCTGCATACTAGGAAGAGCAAAGGGTTACACCACATTTCACATGTAAAATCCATTTATTGAGAGATAATCTGCTTTTTAACTTAGTCTTTGCTATAAAATTTTTCACTTCACGTTACTAGTACTCTTTTTCAATCTTAGAAACTGTTAACATGCAACTATGTTTTAAAGTTATTTAAAGTTAACTATCCAGTCAAGAACCCAGGGAACTTAGACAAGTAATTACGAATGCATTGTTATAGTGAACAGATGACACAGTGTTGTTATTTGTACATTCTTCCTTGTTAGTTGCACGTTTACTTAATGAATATAAGGCTCACATACTTAGAACATATACTGGCACTGCTAATGAGATTTTAATGCAACATTTTGGTTTACCTGAAAATACATTCTGGATTTAAAGTACTTTCAGTGAGATACCAAATGACACAGTGGTTAGTTTATGTGACAGCTACACGATTTTATCACGGCGCTACTAATGAGTGACAATTTACAATGTTGCTTTTGCAGTGTTTCTGTTTTATATCTTCACAGTTTTTCTGTATTATTCTGGAAAGTAAATCATGTTTTAGTAGTAACTTTTGTGGTATAGCTACAATGAGACAGCCTTTTCCGTAGCACAACAATACGTTACAGCACAGTACTTGCTTCATCATGGCAATAAGCGTAATAACTAAGATATCTATACGCAAAGCATTTCACTTTTGTTTATCATGAGGTAAGTACATTGACTTTTGCGGAACTTAGCTTTCGGAGGACGACAACTACGACACTTCCACAGAGATTATCTTACAAGACGCACAGTTTAGCGCTACAGTACACCTATTTGAGTGATTAATTTTGTACTTAAAACATTTATTTTTAAAGGTATTTGAAGTACAATGATACAAAGGTTTTCCGTGATACATTTCATTCCATTGCTGTAATCTGTAACACCTGAGGGTATTATTCATTTATCCTCAGGGGGGGTACACACTTACTTTGTGTACCATGTGTTTGGCAAGCACAAGGAGCCCCAGCTAATATGGTATTTGCTTATACAACTTTACACATCGGTACCATACTTCTCTAACACGCAAATTACACAGCTATCTGATCATTTAACTGAGAGATAAACATTTTATTTACTACGTCAGTGACACATGTTTACGCAATTACAGAGTTGGATTACTTCACACTTACGAAATTGTATTTTGCCTGTACTTTGTGAACTGTTCATATTTTTTTGGAACCATTGTGATACTATGAGAGCGTTGAATGATGTATTTGGTAAGGGTGCATGATTTTAAAGTACGTTTGAGTTAGATGACACTATTGAAATGAGCAGAGAATATTTTTTAGGGTTTGAAATTGTTGTAGGAAGCTACGACGTTTTTGAGATTTGACTGAGGTGTTATGATGTTATTTTTACGACGACGATGTGTATTATGCTGTTGAGGTTTGTTTATGATCAATAAGATGATGCTACCGTATATGAGGAATTTGATTATGCTATGTATTTATTATGATGAAATATTGAAGAAGTGTTGATGAATACGTATATGAATAATGAGTAGTGTTTAGGGACTCTGATTTGTGGAAAAGGATGTTGGAAACCAAGAATCGTACTTTAAGAGTTATGAAATGTGTGTAAATGCGTGAATGTATCACAATGCCGACAAAAACTTTTTGAACACTGTTATATTCATAGGATTTTGTTTCTACACATTTGCAACGCAAATTCTCGACCTGTGAAATTTTTTATATGAGACTGTCACTGTAATAAAAACTGGTGTCGTAAATATTTCAGTAACAAAGTTAAGTGATCACCTTCATGTAATGAGTCATGGGCACCCAGCTGCGCGACAGTCGCCTGGGAAAAAGCCATTAGTGTGTGCCTTTCAGAGGCACAGGTGGAGAAAAAAAAAAGAGGCGATTATCCTCGCTATTGACATTCCTTTGTAGAAAGCATCACAAATACGACACACTCAAACTTGAAAACATGTGATTATACTGTGGCGCTCTTAATTTATGATATTTACTATAATGCCTAATGAAACGATGAGAAACATTTCATGGCTATTGCCTTGCTAGTTGAGAGAAATGCCATATGGCTTGCTTTATGTATTTATTTACTCATTTTATTTAATATCTAGTTTCTAGCAACACTGCAGCATTGGTTAAAATAAAATTTAATAGATGTACTTGTATAGTTATTTTATGCCTGCAGATCCAGTCAATTATAAATTTATGATCTACTTCCAAGAAGAAGAGGGCACATAAATAGACATTTCCCTTCACAGGAATTGCATAAATAATTTTTTTACGATTTGGTAACTTATCTGCTAGCGTAAGTTCTCATGCTGCATCGCCCTAGTGTTAAGATGTGACATGGGTATTAAACATGGCCATTTTTACTGTAGTATTTTTTCTGATTGAGCTATGTCATGTTTAGATATAAGTTATTGCGTATGCTGCTGCTGTTTGCCAGGCATAGTGTTACTGAATTTGACTTTGTATTACTCTGTTAAGCCAGTTTTACTACTGATTTATTTTTCTTGTTGCTGCACATTGGCTCATATTAGTTGTAATTTTGCATTTTATCTGTTAATTTAGATTTACTGCTGCTTGCTTTGCAAATTGGCATTTTTTTGTCATTGCTGTTTGTGTTAATTTGTTCTGTGCTGTTGCATTGCCTCGTCCCTTAGTATATATATCTGAGCTCAGTAGATTTAATTTAGCTTAAGAGGGGGTAGACTGTATAAGAAACTAACTATGATGAATGCATTGAGAATCTATAAGAAAATGGTTTGGCCAAAAAAGTAGTGAACAGTGGAGAAAAACTATTTTTGAAAGAGTATGTGAACAGAATACAGAAAGCAGGCTTAGATAGGACTTTTTGAGAATAATGATGAACGAAGGGAGATCTCCATGCAAAATACTGCAGTAAAACAAACCCTGTCCTTTCCTTTTGTCTTATCCCTCTATGTGTTTGTGTACCCTTGTGTATTTGTGTTTTTCCTGTCTTTATGTGTTTAGCTGATGTTGTTATGTTGTAGAATTTTTCTAATACTAGGTTATTTACTTTGTAAAGATATTTAGACATTGTTTGTTCTGTTTTGCTTTAATGCTCATGTGTGAAGTTGATGTTTCAAAAGTTATTCTGATCTTTTATGTATATACTTATGTCATAATTCTTGTAACACTGATGTACATGTTTATTTTTATTCTTTTGTAAAGCCTGTACTACAAATGTTATCTGTATTGTAATGTTCTTTAATGATGTATTTTGTACCTTTGTAATTGTACTCTTATGTTATAAAATTGTAATTGACACCAGTTCATCATATTATTAACTTGTAAGTTACATTTCACTGCACACATTTCTGTTGGTCATAGTATATGGACAATATGTGAGAAGTAGGGACTGTTAGTGTTTGGACGTGTGTTAATAATTCAGCAAGGGACTGGATAACAGCATTGCTGGTTCTAAGGACAATTCCAAAAACTTTGTGAGTGCACAAGTTGTGGTTATGGACTTGCTATATTATCCGCAAGACTCTTCAATGGTGATTGTGCACCTGCACAGTCACAACAGACGGCTGCTGGCCATCTCTACAAGGACTACAGTGGGTCTGCATCTTTGATGACCCACTAATACCATTATTTCTACAAGGACTACAGTGGGTCTACACCTTTGCTGACTCACCAGTACCATTATTTCCACAAGGACTGCAGTGGGTCTGCACCTCTGGTGGCCCACCAATACCACAATCTCTACAAGGACCACAGTGGCTCTGCACCTCTGGTGGCCCACCAATACCGTAATCTCTACCAGGACTACAGTGGGTTTACTCTGTGATGACCTACCTACCAATATTCTTCAAAACTTCGAATGACTCTGCTGTGGGTTTGCTCTTTTGTGGCCCATTACCTTTCTGCATGTCGAGAGTCAGCACTGTCTTTCCGTTGGAAGGACAACACTGTTTCTTAAAGACTGCATGGAAATCCACTACTTCCGTGTGCATTTTCTCTTACTGCTCAGACTTTGAGAAAAACACTGCAATTTTACTGTGATGAATGATCAGGACTGTCTTTATGGACTGTGAGAAAATTTTAGCTTTTGACCAACATTGTATCAATAAGTGTGTGCATTTGATATCTTTGTTATTGTAATTATGAAAAATTTTATCAAATCGTTATTGGCCACTGCCCAAAACAATTTGTAAAATTTTTTGTGGGGAGCATGGGGGCTATGTAAGTAGGCTGTTTAGGTTTTCTTATTGGTAACGCCATGTAGCGCTCTGTATGAAAATCACTGGCTGTGCTGTGTGCAATCTGTGGCTAGTTTGCATTGTTGTCCGCCATTGTAGTGTTGGGCAGCTGGATGTTAACAGCGCATAGCGTTCGGCAGTTGGAGGTGAGCCGCCAGCAGTAGTGGATGTGGGGAGAGAAATGGCGGAGTTTTGAAATTTGTAAGACTGGATGTCATGAACTGCTGTATATATTATGACTATTAAGGTAAATACATCGTTTGTTCTCTATCAAAATCTTTCATTTGCTAACTATGCCTATCAGTAGTTAGTGCCTTCAGTAGTTAGAATCTTTTATTTAGCTGGCAGTAGTGGCGCTCGCTATATTGCAGTAGTTCGAGTAACGAAGATTTTTGTGAGGTAAGTGATTTGTGAAAGGTATAAGTTAATGTTAGTCAGGGCCATTCTTTTATAGGGATTATTGAAAGTCAGATTGCGTTGCGCTAAAAATATTGTGTGACAGTTTAAGCACAGTCATGTATAATTTTTCTAAGGGGACGTTTCAATACGTTTACAGCGCAATATGCTCACATGATACTCATCTTTCAACCACCACGCCTTGTAACATACCTTTTCATACACCCTATGTAACAAAACCAAAAAAATATTTTGGAATGTGTGTCAAAATATTGTGGAAATCTTAGATTACGTAGATGAACAGGCTATACACATTTCAGTAAGCATATGGCATGCTAGAAACATTATGTGTAAAGAACATAATGATGTTGCCAACAGTGGCAAAACTTAACAATCTACTTTTAACATGTTTCATTGGTAGTTTGAGGCTCACGAGTGTGTGTGTGCTTTTGTGTGAGGGCGGGGTTGAGAAATAGAGGATGAAAGGAATGAGAGAAGAGAAACACAGTTTTGATGTGACACAGCAGTGTGTTGTTAAGATTACATCTTCTACATGCTGCATCTAAGCATTGTTTGAGCGAGAACACAATTTTGATTATTAGAGAGCTGTGGGTAATTAAGGTTATATCTATCAATTGTAATAGATAAGCAGTGGCTGACGAAATACAAGGATTATGATTTAACTAATATGTACAGACAGAAATACTCTTAACAATATGAAATATATGGTGTGTTGAATGATCTGTTGGGTTTTGTGAATTATCCCAGTCAGTTGTAAAGCGTGCGTGTCTGTGTGTATGTGTGTGTGAGTGTGTAACACAGAGAGATAAAGAGACAGTGTGTGTGTGTATGTTTCTGTGTAGATGAGAATTTAATTATGAGGCTACTGGAAAATACAGATGGGATAATTTTGCAGAAGTTGACTCTTTTGCCGATTAGGACGTACTCAGGTTGTTTTCTTTGGTGTTTGCATCCTTCAGGTGTTTCTAAAATGTCTAGTTTACTGCCTTTGTGGTAGATATTGAGAAATCTGATATTCGTGTTATTAACATTCTGTTTTGTTTCATACACGTGTGCGAGTACCGGTAATGTATGGTATTCTTTAGTTTCTTAATGCTGTAATGTGTTCCTTGAATATGATCTCAAATGACTTCCCTATTGGACCTATGTAAAAACAATCGCATTCGACACATTCAGTGTTGTATACACTACTATGGTGTAGTGGGTTTCTTAGGCAATTTCTGCCCAATCTTGTCGTCACTGGTGGCATTTGCGTTTCCGGAAACCTGCTGTGGTTAAGAAGGGAGTGAGATAGGGGTGTAGTCTGTCCTCGATGTTATTGTCTGTACACCGAATAAGCAGTAAAGGAAAGCAAGGAGAAATTTGGAAAGGGAATTAAAATTCAGGGAGAAGAAATAAAAAGTTAGAGGTCTGCAGTTGAACACAATGGACAGTGTCTTGAAAAGAGGTTATAACATCAAGGAAAATAAAACAAAGGTAATGGAATGTAGTCGATTAACATCAGGTATTGTTTATGAAATTAGACTAGAAAATGTTACTCTGAAATTGGCGGTCGAGTTCAGTTACTTGGGCAGCAAAATAGCTGATGATGGCCAAAGTACAGAGAGGATATAGACTGCAGACTGACAAGAGCAAGAGAAGCCTTTCTTAAAATGAAAAATAGAAAGATTTAAATCTTAGGACGTATTTTCTGAAGGTACAGTATTTGAATGGAACTGACACTTGGCCGATACGCAGTTCAGACAAGAAGAGAATATAATTTTGAAATGTGGTGCTACTGAAGAATACTGAAGATTGTATGGGTAGTTCGAGCAGCTAATGTGGAGGTACTGAATCAAATTAGGAGAAAAGAAGTACATGGAACAACTTGACTAAAAGAAGGGATCGATTGGTAGGACACATCCCTAGGCTTGAAGGAATCGTCAGTTTAGTATTGATTTGCAGTGTGGCGGCGAAAACTGTAGAGTAAGCAGTAACCTTGTTCAAAGGCATATAATCTGCAATAGTTACTCGGGGATGAAGGAACTTGCACAAGATTAACGTGGAAATCTGCGCCCAGCCAGTCTTTGAACTGAAGACCACAGCAACAAATATCCCAAAATCTCATGCGCTATAACGTCTCCTCGTCACAGTGGATCATAATCGTATTAGTGACCACCAAGAATTTGCTAATGAGTGAAAATGAATGCAGTGATGTCCATGCAGTAGGCAAGATACGTGCAAGAGATCAAGCAATTCAAAATCCCTCCTGTTTACAGAGACAGAGAGATCATCATTGGAGGGAAAGAAATTGACTCCTAAAAACACAATACTGCCTCTGCAGAAGAATTAATACTTAGCTGTACTAGAAAATGAACAAAGGTAGATGAATAGCCTCATTTACACGGGTGATAGTTCGACTTCAGATCAGAAACAGTAATGACAAACTTAAAAATTATCAGGTAACGCTGAAAACTTTTTTCAGAAAATCAAGGTGATGAGATTGTGACATAAATATGGAAAGATTGTAAAGCAAAGCAGCCAGTGCTTCACTGGGCATGGTCCTAACGCAGGTGGTAGGCCATTGCCTTCCTTCCAAATCTGAACTGACTTGTCGAGCTTGTTACAGCGGGCGCCATAGTTTAACTTGTATTCCGAAAGACGGTGCAAATCAGCATCTTTGTCGTGAGTTAACATTGCTACAGGTGTAGGAAGTGGTAAGTTACAGATAGAATTCCTAAAAAAGATTGGTGATCGAACGCGAGACATTTGGAAAATTGAAAATTTGTGGTAAGATCTTATGGGACCAAACTGCTAAGGTCTAACTTAGCGTAACTTACGCTAAGGACAACACACACACCCATGCCCGAGGGAAGACTCGAAGCTCCCACGGAGGGTGCCGTGCGAGACATTTGGATCCATAGTCTGGCACCCTAACATTTTTTTTTTCCAGAACATAAATTTTCGATATTTACTGTCAGAACATTTCTTTTCAATTACCTGTGTTCTTGTAGAAATGGATTAATAAAGAAAAACGGTATTTCCTTATGAAGTAAATTAAATGTAACATATCCTGATACAATTATAATCGTTCTTTTACTGGAATTACAACTTTACGAAGTACAACTTCTCTTCTTCATAGCGAATAAATCTTCCATTTACATAAATAGTTCGTGAAATATTTAAAAAGAAAGAAAATTTTTTATAACTTATGTGTTAGAAACTTACTGCGACTGATTAAAACATTAAAGGAATGGAACGTGAGATGATAGCCGAGTCGTTGTGATCTAGCATATGTATAAGTCTCAGTTGTCACTTTTTCTGTATTTTGAAATTGTTAACCTAAATTGTCTTCTGCGGCTGAGTGAGTTCTGTATATATTAAACATAAAGCTCTCTTATTTTAGAAATTAGTTGAAATGACGTTTCTTTACACTGTTGGGATTACCATTGATATATGTCCTTGTTCATGTTGGGTGTATGAATGAATTGTATTTTGTTCCCAGTTTTGGATTTTTTACTATTATCCATTTTACATCCTGGAAATCTTTACGTGTTGTTTCATTACTTATCATTAAAAATGATATGTTATTACACATTAGTCATAATACGGTACTCACTTTCGCGTATGGAGAATCTCGACTGTTTATTTAAATGAGTTTCCTGTTCGACAGGTCTTGTGGCTGCTTATGTTGGGTATTTTCGGGTTGTTGCTTTCTCCATTTCCAGTCAGGAAAATGGGCACTCGTTTGGCCATCTCAAGTAAATGAACATTTCGCCACCAGAACATACATCTAAACACATCCTCTTATGTACTCCATGTCACATCCACCCATGGAACTCAACACGTTTTTAGCTCCGTAATTAAAACTGATAGAGAAGTTGATTTAACTGGAGGTTCAGAGTCCGTTTCCTGTAAAACAAAGTATATCTAAATATTGTGTGACAAATTTATGTCAATGCTGTACATTTCAGCCAGCTTGCGCGCGCGCGCCCGCACGCACACACACACACACACACACACACACACACACACACACACACACACAATATTTAGGTCCACTTGGTTTTATTCTAAGCAAATACTGAACGTTCAGTGTTCGTTTGTTATATAACCAAGTGCATCTAAGGATTGTGAGTGTGCGCTTGTGTCTTCCACTATTTTGTAATTCCAGTTTGGGTGACATAAACCCTGAAGAATATGCGAAATTACCAAGACACCGTTGGCAACTGTTTTATAAGCTAGTTCTCTTATTAGACTGTGCTGAAGCTGAACTTCCAGTACTAAATAATCTAGTAAATATGCCGGTTACAGCAATAGTAGACATTTGGTTTAGAAAAACAGATCACTCGTATTATCAAGGTATGAGCTTCTAATTCTTTTATAAGTGAGTACAGTTTACGAGATGACGATGTTAGGTTTTCTAAATGGCATCAAAATGTACACACTGTTTCTTAAACCTCGTGAAATTTTTTCCTCCTCCGGTGAATGCTACTACTGGTGGTTTAAAATCGTACTTGTTTCGCCATCCGTATAGACGTGATCGACTAATCTTCGGCCGGCCGCGGTGGTCGTGCGGTTCTGGGTGCTACAGTCCGGACCCGTGGGACTGCTACGGTCGCAGGTTCGAATCCTGCCTCGGGCATGGATGTGTGTGATGTCCTTATGTTAGTTAGGTTTAAGTAGTTCTAAGTTCTAGGGGACTGATGACCTAAGATGTTAAGTCCCATAGTGCTCAGAGCGAACTAATCTTCAACAAGAGAATATGATTGCCATCAAAGTGTTTCAAAATACGATATGGAGTTTCTACACGTCCTTCCTTTACGTTTAAGGTCTTTGGCGTCAGAGTTTTACGACTAGTGTACACATATCCTCGTTCACCTTTACGATAAGTACTTTTGCATCACAAGGTTGTAGCTTTAAGATGAATACAGTAAAAATTTGTTTCTTAACGACTAAATGACGGTTATTTTGCCAGTTTCCCTCGCAAAATAATATTAAAAGTGGCTAGATTGAAAAAAAAACTTGGAGCTAAATACGACTCTGCATATAAGGTATTTTGTAATTTACCTTCTCGTGGGTTCAGTCAGTATGAATTTTCTGAAAGAAAAGATTGTTCCGAAATTGACTGATTTTATAACGACCTTTTATTTTTTGTTGCTCCAACACCATACACCCAAAGTATATACCAAGAAACAAAGTAGTTTTTTAAAAAATCTACAAAATTTATGAAGAGTGGTGTGTGTATGTATGCTAATTTTATAGATTTTTTTGACGCTTGTAAAACCTGCTTCTAAATTTTGTAAAGCTTTACTGGTGGATATTTTAGTAGTCAGTGACAACAAAGAAACCAACGTTATAAAATTATCCAGCAATGTAGTGTCTGAAGGTGTGTAGTGCGGCGGGAGCCGCAGGTTGGGCCGCAGCAGCGGTACTCGTCAGCTGGTGCAGGCAAGGCCGCGCCGTCACGTCCACGTTCACATTCACATTCACACGCATCCGGCGCGGCTCATCTGCATGCCCGCCTGCAACCACCGCTCCCCGTTTTCCCGACACTAAACTCAACGCGCCAACGCCCTCTGCCGCTTTCGCCAGGCAACTACAGTCGATGTAACGGTCCAACGCTACAACCTGAAATGTGAAATATGTTGAGCTTCATCTTAGAGAAACGTGTTGGCAAAACTTCAACTGTTAAGCGACGGTAAATAAATAAGCAAATATCCTCACACTAAACACGTTCCGAAGTTCTCATGATTGAAATTCTTTTCCACGCCGTATTCTGACATAAAGCAGAGCTTCTGCATTATTCTTCAGGACTATGATGCATCAACCCATTTATTTATATTTGAACGTGATCTATCACAGGGTTTGGTTGGGGGCCTGGGGCGGGAGGGGGGGGGGGGGGTTGTTGTCACTGCTACTGTCTCTTCACTACCTTCCCCCTTCCGTAACGTACTGTAGTTTTAAAATACGTATATCTTGTACATTCGTGCTCTGGAGCTTGTAGAAATTGTAAAGTAATTAATTAATTGTTCCACAAAAGCTGTTTTGCGGTAGTATTTTATTTCACCCGTCTAATTTCGGGGATTGCCCATCATTACCGGTATCTCATATGTAACGTTCTCTAGCATATCCAATGACAACTGCATATATTTCTTAAAAAAATTGATTATGGTGGTTACACATATATGAATGTCGATCATATAATCGTATTATTACATTACATAAACGTTACGAAGTATTGTCACTGGGATGCGCTAGATAATATTACATGTAAGACACCGCTGATGATCGACAACGCCCGAAACAAGTCCGTCGAAATCAAATTCTACCACAAAGCAGCTTTTGTCGAACAATTAATTAATAATATGAAATAGAAATATGTGTTTGTTTTGTGTGCACGAAAATGGTATTTTTCTGCTTTTCGTGCCACGGGTGATATTGGGGAGAGTGCGTTCCGCCTTTGCAGACCGGCCTCACTGTCGAACGTCTGATCGCGAGCTGTAACGCACCGAAGCCATCGACCCGCAGAGCTAAGGGCTCATATTGTCCCTGTTTTTCCGCCAGACTTTTATCATAATTCATTACTTTATATTCATCTTTTGTATTTACAGCTCTTGTACTTTTTCCGACTTTGCAGTTGAAGTTATTGGATATAGGTTCCTCATTTTATGCAATACGCTGTTTTTCTTGTTACAAAAACATGTTTCGGCAACTCTGTACAATATTTAGTGGATTTTATGTATTGTAAAACTGTAAAAAGTTAACATATCTTAGGTTGTAACCGATCTAACAAAATGAGGCCTAAAGAGAGTTTTTGTTCTTTTTTGTTCTTACCTTGATTTTGCATTACACGTTTTTGCAGGACCATTTGTGCTCTGTCCTGCACTGATAGCTTGTCATATGCAAGCCGAACGATGTAAATGTGAATTTTATCAGCGAGTTAACACCTCCCTTAATTTTTAAAAACGTGACATTGGCGTGGCAAAATGTTTTGCATATATATTTGTTATTACTCAAGGGAGGTGTTAATTCGCTGATAAAATTCACAGTTACATAATTTGGTTTGCAGATACAAGCTATTAGTGCAGGACTGAATAAATATGGCCCTAAAAACCTTATAATGTAAAATAAAGGTAAGGACAGAAAGGAACAAAAATTGTCTTGAGGTATTATTTTGTTAGGTCAGTTACAACCTAAAATATATTCACTTTTCCAATAAATAAAACCCACTGATGATGGCGCAGAGGTACCAAAACATGTCTGGGTAACAAGAAACAGCAGGGTTCTGCGTAAAAGATGTAACCTATATCCAATAATCGTTGCGTTACGTTTACGGAATTGGACAGAGTCGAGTCCAGTTTATCCGATAGAATTGTTCATTTTAATGTGTGCAGCTCATAACATCAACAAATTTTTATTGACACTGAAAGCTAAAGAAATAGTTGCTATGAAATTTAATCTATTTAATTTTATGGAGAACACGGAAATTAATTTTATCAGAACAATATACGGATATTTTAATTTTTTAATTCATTGTAGCCTGAAGAGGACTCTGTGGGACATGTGACAAAAGGTTGTTGAATTATTTAGGCACATGAAGACAATTTTAAGAGAGATATATTATTTTTGAACCGTTCTATGCTCAGCGGCGGTTGAGCAAATGCTATTGGCGACATGTATTAAATGTTTATCACGGCCGTCATCGCAGCTCTACGTATATTCTTATCTTTTCCTAATCACGCTGTACAAAGCTAAACTTGCAGTATAAAAATGGAAATTAATATTACCAGCCATTGAAGGATTTTAAAAATAAAGTCGACAACATAGAACTCTGATTGATACTCTTTTCTCGTTATGTAGTTTTCAACAGACTTGGAGAAGACAAAACATAATACGTAAAATTTACGGCACACCCACACCACACGTATACGTATATCGTCCTATTCGACAAGACGGTGAGAAGACTGAAAAGCACTGTAGCAAACAGTGCCACTAAGGCAGTGTTATTCAGTAAGGTTCTCTGAAATGCGTTCACCAAGGCTGGCGAAGTAAGTAATTCGAATCTAGAACAGCTGCCAACATGAGTAACTTAATAGGGATCCCCTTCATAGCTAAGCAGCTTAAATAATAAAGGCAGGTACTCCTGTCTAAATTGTGTACCAATCCGCTTCCTTTCAGAGTATGCCGATTCGATAACCCTTTACTTCACAAACTTATGCAACTGCTCGCTCGACGAAAGATCCGTACCTATTTATTAAAGACAGGTCACAACAATACTTAAGAAATAAAATAGGAGTAGTCTGCTGAATTACAAAACCACATCATTGACGTCCATTTGCAGTAGGGTTTTAAAGCCTATACTGTTTTGTAACATCATGACTGACCGCGAAGAAAACGATCTATTGTCAAATAGTCAGCAAGGGTTCTTCGTTCTACTGAAACACGACTAGCTTTTTATTTACACTAAATAATGAGTACTATCGACTGGGGATGCCATATTGATTCGATGTTGCTACATTTCCAGAAGGTTTTTTTGGAAATTGGAAATTTGTGGTAAGGTCTTATGGGGCCAAGCTGCTGAGGTCATCGGTATCTAAGCCTACACACTACTTAATCTAACTTAGACTAAGTTACGCTATGGACAGCACACACACCCAGGCCCGAGGGAGGACTCGAACCTCCAACGTGGGGAGCCGCACTGACCGTGACAAGGCGCCTGAGATCGCTCGGCTACCCCGCGCGGCCGCAAGATTTTTGAGACCGTTCCTCAGAAGCGACTTCTAATCAAATTCCTTGCCTACAGAGTATCGTCTCATTTCTGGGACTGCATTCGTGATTTCTTGTTAGAGAGATCACAGTTCGTAGTTGGTTAGTTGGTTGATTTGAGGAAGGGGACCAAACAGCGAGGTTGAAAGGGTACAGTACCGCCCGACATTGAAAATAGGTACAACATTCTTCATTATTCTTGTCTGAACAACATATTTTTTCTAATAATAACTCAATTTCAATTAATACAGCGAAGCCGGATACCAGTGTGGGAAAGAATGACAATTTATTTATTTAATTGATCACATGTGCACTCCCACAAAATAAATCCCTACATCCAGTTTGGTGAGATCTGTGAAATGAATGAATGTATGGTCGTCTGCTAACCGCAGATAGTGAATGTGAGTATATGATCATCTTTGAGACGATCCTTTGGCCACCTTTGGTGGAACCAAAGAGATGAAACTTACCGGAGCTTTGAGCGCCTGACATGTGGCTGACCAATACGGTAGCATGGTCTTCCCCCACCTCGACAGAGGTGCGAGATGACCTGAAGAACGGCCATGTTTCAGCACTCTGCCGCTGGATCTTGTGCTGTTAAGACCTATCTTGGGTGTGCTCCATAAAGACAAAAGAGTGGAGACATGGTATGCATGTGGAATATTTAAGAGTAGTTTGAAATAATAATTTCTCTATTTCAGGAACTTTTGTGGGGAGAATTAAACGTCAGGCAGGTAATATTAATGGGATCGTAGTAATCTTTGGAAGTGACCAACGGTCACAATGAAACCATGTGTAGCAATAAGTTGAAATACTTCCGTGTGCTTAAGTTAAGCTGAATTACTAGCGTGTGTACTATAAGCTGAAATATTTAAGAAATAGCGTGTGCAGGACTTGAAATTAGAGGTGAGTACTTCCACGTGGTGAGTACTGTGTGAGTCTCAATCTGTGTATGAGACAAAGGATAAAGAGAAGTACTCGTCCATGGTATCAGTTGAGGACTCGTGTGTGTGATGAATATGTTCTTAGTATTACTTTGTGTGATATGTTTCCATGTGACGTTTGATTCAAACTATAATACTCTGAGAGAGAAGCAAGGTGAGTCAGCCATCTATCCACCAACGCCACTTGGCTTGCATTGCACAGGAAGACGTGCATATATCTCCAGAGTTCATAGTAGGAAAGTAGAATTACGAAGTGGGGCAGTGTCGTGTGAAACTGGGATAAATATTAATTGAAGTGGGAAAGCTGAAAGTGATAATGTTGTGACTATTCCCTGTGTTGTATTTCATGTTGTAGTGTGGTGTATGTCATGTAATTTAAGTATGTGTGGTTTGCATAGGAGAGTAGCAAGGTAGTTTCAGAGGTAGTGGGTTATGCGTGTTCCTTTTGCACCATTCGGTCTGGAGGAAAGTTTTGAGATGATGCTTGTGAGAGTCAAAGTGTGAGATACAATAAAAGATCCACCATCCTATCCAGAAAGTGCACTGTAGCGTTAAATAATTACGAGACCATAAGATAGAGAATCACCAATGTAAAGCCATGCCCACTGGGCGGAATTTCTTATGTGTTATTGTTGTAGGTTATAGGATTTATCGGAATAAATAAGATAGTGAAAAGAAAAAGATTGGTGGCCTTTTCCTTCGAATTGTATGTTGTCATGATATCCAGAATTTATAACGTGTGCGCCATTCATATTCAGTGCGATGGCCACGTGTTGATAAAAGCTGTTAAATAAAAAAAAAGAAAATGTGGTACTGCCAGTGCGTAGTGAACAGTCAGAGTTCTGTAGATTACTGATAGTCAGATTTGAATTTCCGTTGCGTATTATTCATATAGGAGGATAATTTGTAACTTAGTTGTGAGTACGAGAGTTCATGTTACTCCATAAATAAGAATGAATCCACTCGCTTGGCAGACCACTCATCTTGCAGGCCTGACTGCTTGATGCCACAGTATGAGCAAGGCATGTGGATGCCTCTCATAATTTCGACCCTGCTAGGATTTTGCTGTTAGGGTTTGCTGTTAAGATTTTTTTATTTTGATGGAATATATTGTGATAGCGCTAAGAAGTAAAATTTTTTTTGTTTGCAATTTCTTTCTGGATTGGTGAGGATCTGTTATTTTTTTATGTACTTAATTGCTATATCGCCCAAGGCTGGAAGATCGTTGTATAATTTTTTTTTGCGTAATGTCCGTAGTAACTAGGTCACAGTCGAAAAGTGTAGTCACCATGGAGAATAGCGATTCTGGCGTGAACGTAGCAGTGCAGCAGGAAGTAGGTGTCGACCTTGGGTTAATGAGCGAGAACGGCAAACACTCGGAAGGGGCTGAATTGTTCAGCGGTCCGCGGCTAGGTGATCCTTTAAGCAGCGGGCTTTGTCCGCAACCGGGGCTTTTCCAGACGACACGGGCGAGCTGGGACTAGGTCAGGTATGCAGTGAAAGTGAAGCTACCCTTGGCGAAGCTACGGTTTCTCAGGCGAATGAGGTGAGCGCACTGAAAGTAGCAAATGACAATGTGCTACTGCAGTTTTTACAGAGGATGGATAGAGATAATAAGGAAAGATTGGAAGCGATGAATAGAGATAATAAGGAACGATTAGAGGCAATGGATAGAGATAATAAGGAGAGAGATAGGGAGACTAAGGAAAGATTGGAAGCAAATAAGGAAAGATTGGAGGCAATGGATAAGGGAAATAAAGAGGCAATGAGGAAGCTACACACAGTTATCGATGAGCGTCTGTCCGCAGTTAATAATCGTTTAGATGAGGGGGAGAAGAATCTGGATGCGTTGAAGCAAGTATGTGATGCCGTGAAAGAAAAAGTCAATAATTTGGAGGTACGAATAAGTGCAATAGAGAGCGATGTTACAGAATGTAGGGACGTGTTGCCGGATGAGCGAATCAAAGAGATAGTGGAGGACTTACTTGCAGATAAACAAGGGGCATTAGACAGCATGGAAGCTCAAGTCACCCGGCAGGAAGTGGCGCTAAATAAACACAGGGATGAAGTTGCGGAGGTAGTGGTCAGAATGAATACGATTAGCGCAGATGTAGAAAAGATCAGTATAAGAGGCGAAACAGGCTCTGACAGTACGCAGTGAGAGGTTTATGCCGACAGGAGGAGATACAATCACTATTACAGTTTAAAGAGGCACAATTAGAAACGAATAGGAAACATAGGGAAGAACTAGCACAGTTGCAATTAGCGTGCAGAAGCGAAGGTGAAACACCACCAGGTAGACTGCAGAGGGAGAGTGAGATAAATTCAAAAAACGAAAATAGGCAGAAAGAGGAAGACGAACTCAGAGAGTTAGAAGAACGGTTGTGTCGGATAAAACAGGTGGCAAACCCAACTGGGTATAGTCCAAGGTCGGAAAACATAAATGCGGAAGAAGAATGTAGGAGGAACTTCGTGTTGGTACAAATGTACACTTGTTTTCCGGATCCTGATAATTACCAACATCCATGCCTGTGGCTGTCTCAATTTCAAGATTCATTACCTTCATCGTGGGGACCGCTCCTCAAAATGAAGTTTGTGTGTAACCATTTGAGGGAAGAGGCTAGAGCGAAAATGCAGGAAGCTATTAAAGACTGTAGTAGCTACAAGATATTATGTGACAAGTTTTTAAATGAATTCTGGTCGAAGAGTAAGCAGGACCAGGATAAGCAAAGCATATTGATGATGCCAAATTGTAACGAAGGTGGTATAAGAGATCCAGTGTCGTGCTATCAGGAAATGCTGAGACGAAATAGGTATTTGGATGTGCCATACGAAACTGGGGAGCTCATTAGGATCTGTATAACGAAATTGCCAGTGAGATTGCGCAGAGGTATAGTGATAGCAGGCAGAGGCTTAGACGATTCCGCGTCATTTCAGCACTTGTTACAGGAACTGGGTAATGAGAGCAATATTGTGAACGGCGATACGACTCATAGGTGAGACAGAGTCGAGGATAGGAACGTCAGAAACTATCAGAATGACAGGAGAGCATGGAATCAGAGGAATGACGAAAATGGAAGATGGCAAGGAAATGGGGGGCAGAATTCATGGGGATATCGACCGGCAAACCGGGAAAATAGAAGATGGGACAGAGATGGAAGAAGAAGGGAAAATGAAAATGATGGGCGAAGAGAGGATAGGCAGTCATTGGGTTCACGACAGGACAATCACTGTCACATTGACGGAGGGACAAGAAGGTGACTACGTGATAGGCGGGTACAAAGCAGGACTATTAATGAGGTAAATATTAGGTATATCGATTACGGAAAACTAAGGGAGAATCTGTTAGAGGAGGTAGGAAATGTGGGGAGTGACGTCCACCCAATAATTAGCGTAGAAATAAATAATATAATCGTACCTTGTGTCATCGACACAGGCAGTGTAATGAGTGTTTTGAGGGAAGATGTGTTTAAGTGTTGTAGTCTTACAAAACCATGGCCAACGTTGCCATTGCAAAGGACAGCAGTGAGAGGGGCAGTTACAGGAAAGGGAATTGAGGTGAAGTTACAAGCGCAGGTAGACTTTGTGTGCTAGACGAAGAGGTTTAGCACAGTGTTCATGATTGTGTCATCTCTAACTGTTGAAGGGATATTAGGCGTTAATTTTTTGAACCAATATAAAGCAGTCGTTAACATGAGAAATGGTTCGATGGAGTTGAAACGAGATTCGGAGGAAATTACATTAAGATTCGACGATTGCTTATATGCTAAAGATAACGCACACTTAGCATTATGTCTGGCGGTAAAGTCCGGTAGACAGGCACAGAATACGGGGTTCGAACAAGAGAAGAAGGAAATTCATAAATGTTTGGAGGAGGAGATCAGGGAGAAAATCTGGCATTTACGAGGGACCACGGTCTACGGGGAATTGCAGAAAATTTTATACGAGAATAGAAAGGTATTTAAACATGCTGCGGGTACAATAAGAAATTTTGTGTATAGATTCAAGGTCAAGCCTCATAAACAGTTTAGGGCCCAAGTGTACCCGATACCTGTTGCGTACAAAGAAAGAGTGGAAGCTGAGATCGAAAGCATGCTACAACAAGGGATTATCGAACCAGCATCCAGTCCGTACAACAGTCCTTTAGTTTGTGTTGAAAAAAAGGATGGGTCAATTAGATTAGTTTTGGACGCAAGAAGGATTAATAAGATAATAGAGCCAGAGACAGATCGGCCGCTGACACTTGACGAATTGCTACAAAAGTTCCACGGGATCAGAGTTCTCAGCTCAGTTGATTTGAAAATGAGTTTCTGGCAGGTGGAGTTAGATAGGTGGTGTAGAAAATACACTGCTTTCTTGTGCTACGGGAAATCGTATCAATTCCGGAAACTACCATTTGGGTTAAATGTATCATCCGCGGCATTTATCAGAGCGCTAAATACTGTCATTCCTAATGAAATAAAAGATAAGGTAACACAGTACGTGGATGATGTCCTGATAGCCAAAAGAAACTGGGAAGACCACAACAGATCGTTAAGCATATTGCTCGGTGCACTGGAGAGACATGGGGTGACCGTGAATTTGGGAAAGTCAGAATTTGGACGAAAATAAATCGAGTTTCTATGTCACATTGTGACACCAGAGGGAATTAGACCAAATCCAGACAAACTCGAAGCAATCAGAGATTTTGCGGTGCCGAGAACAAAACGTCAGCTACGGGGTTATTTAGGATTAATCAATTTTTACAGGAGGTTCATGAAGATTTGGGGTGCAGCGACACCCAGACTATGTCAGCTGACTGGAAAGAAAACGGTATGGAATTGGGACCCTGTCGCGCAGGAAGAATATGAGGCGTTAAAGAAAGCACTGCTATCGGCACCTCTTCTCGGGCATCCAGACCTAGGGAAAGAGTTTTGTATGGCCACGGACAGTTCCTGTAGTGGACTAGGGGTAACATTGTTCCAAGAGCAAGAGCAAGGAGGAGAAGTAATACAACAACCTATTGCATTTGCGAGCCGAGTGCTTAGCAAAGCTGAGGGAAATTACACGGTAACTGAGCTTGAAGCTTTGGCAATAGTATGGGGTTTTAGTAAGTTTAGATACTATTTGTATGGGAGGCATACTAAAATCTATACTGACCACAAGTCACTACAGTTTCTGATGTCGGCCAAACTTAACCATAAACGACTCGCTAGGTGGGCACTCTATTTACAGGAGTTTCAGTTTTCGGGCATGTATATTCCTGGGCCACAGAATATAGTGGCAGATGCGTTGTCAAGGAACCCAGTAGGTCATGGTCAATGCTTTGATGAGGAGGTAAACGAGAACAGATATGATATATTGTATATGCAGGGCGTGCCGTTCGAGAAATACATAGGGGCGGTACTCACAAATATCGCGAAAGAGCAGGATAAAGACGCGTCATGGAGAATGGTGAAGGACAGAGTTAGAGCGAACTTAGATGCCAATATAGCGCGCTTTTATACAATTCAGAACGGGGTCCTTTTCTACCGTAGAAATCCGAACACACAGGACTGGGTGTTGTGTATACCAAATTAAATAGTCAACAAGTTGATCTGGTACACGCACCTAAGTTACGGGCATTACGGGGCAAGGAAATGCTGTAAAAAGTTAAGGGAATCAGTTTATTTCATTAGTATGGAGAGGAGGATCAAGAACGTGCTTGGTAGTTGCAAATTGTGCCAGAAGGCAAAATCGTTAACTATCTCAAGCAAAGCACCAGTTCTTCGGATAGTGCCAGGTAGATTGAGGGAATTCGGAGCAACAGATTTGTTTGGTCCGCTACCTAAGTCAGTGCAAGGATATAGATATGTTTTAGTAGCAGTGGAATTGGTGTCAAAGTATGTGACTTTTACCGCATTGAAACGTGCGACGGGAAGGACAGTGGCAGCAGCGATCGTTAAAATCTTTTTGCGAGAAGTAGGAACTGTAGAAAAGTTCATAGCTGACAATGGACCACAATATAGATCCAGACAATGGCTAACCACACTGAAGAGAAGAAGGATAAAACCAGTGTTCATATCCCGATACCATGCTGCAAGTAACCCCAGTGAAAGAGTGGTAAAAGAACTGGGAAAGTTGTGTAAGATCTATTGCCATAGGCAACATAGAAGTTGGAGTATTTTTCTCAAAGATTTTCAGGACATCCTCAATGAGCTACCACATGGAGCAACTGGTTTATCACCAATTACGATACTAAAGAATGAACCACCACCAGATCGAGTCAGGGAGCTGGTAGATTTTCCGCGATCAGGAAAACAGAGGCACACAGAAATTGTCAAGGTTGCGATAGAGCGTATTAAGAAAGCAGCTAAGGATAGGCAGGAGAAGCAGGAAGGAAAGATCCGTAAGATCGAATTGGCAGTAGGAGACAAGGTTCTAATTAAAACTCATCGATTATCAAAGAAGCACAGATTCCTAACTAGCAAATTCTTTACGGTGTATAGTGGACCATTCAGAGTGAGGCGAATTGCCCATGAAAATGCTGTACTGATTGAGACGATCAAGGGAAAACAATCTCGTGGGCTTCATCACATTTCTAACATCAAATTATGGAAAAGCTAAGGATAGATCGAAAGTAGGCAATTTATGGTAGATAGTCAGTGTATTTATTTGTGGTGTGTAACGTTGTGCAGGGTCAAATCAAACATAAGAATTTTCAGGCGGGATGTCAGGAAGTATGACGGAATAGACTGGTCGAGTGAGTCATGAACAGGAGTCGACGGAGTGGTGTATGTACGTATTTTTTGTTATATGAATAAGGATCAAGCAGAAACGACGTGATGGTTAATGAGTGGATAAAGATGGTAGATAGAGAAGCGACGTGATAAATAGTAGTCGATAAAGGTGATATTTAAGGAAAGAAGCGACGTGAAGCAGTGTGATTAATAAAGAGAGATTCGACGTGATGAAACAGTGGTAAATAAAGGTGAGTAGAACTAATAATGTGGAGATGTCTTAGAGGTATGTTACAGAGAGGCCTGTGTATGCTGCAATCGAGATTGATGTGAATGGCGAAGGAAGACCAGAAAATGATGGAGTAATCGACGGACGGACAGCCGAAATACGAATGAAGAGTTGAGGACGGCTGCACAACGTGAAGGGACATAAAGGGAGTATGAGATCCAGATGGTGAACGTTGTGGAATACTGACGTAAGATGTAATATAAGTGTAAATCTAATTCTTACCATAACATTTGCAACATGAAAAAAAAGGTAATTTTTGTTGTTGTTGTTGAAGCCTGGTGCCAGTATAACTATTCAAAACGGTACCAAGAATGTGTACAGTTATTTTGCAGGATGAATAATTTGTGTATTTTTTGTTCTTAGATGAAATGTCGCAATTCTAAGTTGATATTTAGCAGGATGGATAATCGGTAAAGTGACTGCAGAGGTAAGCCGATGGAGAGAGGTTCCAGAGTGAAAGGACGAATACGGTAACTGGAATGCTATCTCCGAAACAGCTTCATGTGTTATGTGGTTGAGTATAAGGGAGCAAAGGTATGGTATGTTGTCGTGAGTGTGGTGGTGTTAAGGTTAGCTGACTTCTAGACCTATTCTGTTAGTGTATTAATGGATTGAATGGGAAGGAAAATGTGATGTCTGGTGAGTGAGAGTCGTAGAGTAGTGTGATCAATGCGCACACTCCTGTAAAGGGGATGCTACCGATCCATAACTAAAACATTATTGTGCTTTATTGTTTGATTTGGATGAACCTCGATGGCAGGTCAGGATCTGGCATCATGTGGATGGTTCATACATGTCCTAGAAATGTTGATATATATAATGAAATGGTAAAATATATAAAGAGATACTAATTTCAGTCTGTCACATGCACAAAGGAGCATTGTATGTTGTAGATTTAGAGTCATCAGTTTCTAAAATGTTTATTGTGTTAGGATGTTAAAGTGGTTTACTATTTAATAACATGTGGTAGGTAATTGTGAGCTGTGTAGATTATTTCTTATTTTTTTGTTAGAACACTTTCAAGGGTTATTTAATTTCAGTCTGTCACAAGCACAAAGGTTCATTGTATATTGTAGTTTTAGAATCAACAGTTTCTAATATTTTCACTGTGACAGGATGTTAAAGTAGTCTACTATTTGATATTGTAATTATGAGCTGTATAGATTGTTTCTTATTCCTTTTTTTTAAAACTTTCATGTTTTGTATGAGGGATGACAGGTACAATCAGTAGCACAAGTATGGGCTGCATATAGAAAAGGGATAAATGTTGACGTTGTATGTGTAGAAAACTAGGGTGTATAATTTTGTGTTTTTTAGGACAAAGATTCTTTTATTACCAATGTATCTAATAGATGATACATGTAATCAATGAGTATTTAAATAACGTAAGAATATCCTTTTGTCTGTAATGTTGCGAGATGCACAGAAGGGTCTGACTGATTGGGTGTCGTAGCGCTGAGGGGCTACACAGAACGCGCCCGTACCACGTAAGCCAGGGGAGAGGCGACAGAGCCGCGGCACTCCCCACTCCACTGCCGGTCGGGGTACACTCCACGCGCCCGCTACAGCAGGTCAACGGCCTGGGGCGACACGCATGTACCACTGGCCATTCATTAAGTTCCGCCACCCTTACGACTGGGGAAAGTATCCCGCGGAGGCAACAGCGGGTGGTTTCTTCTGCTCAACGGCTCATGCGGCGGCGGAGTGATGGCAGAATGAATGACGCATGGCAGAGTCCAGCGGGCATTTTTTGCCAGCAACTATTTACTAGTACTGGACTGTGGAGCCGTCAAACAAGATGACTGCTCGTATGTCTCCATAAGGTGGAAAGTGAAGGACTGGTGTTTCCACGTTGTGAGTGGTGGAAAAGATTTTTGTCTTTAGCAGACAGGACGATTGTTTTGTTTTGTCTTGACCACTGAATGGTGGGATCCATAAACTTTTGGCAGTGACTTGTTAAGTGTGCTTTGTGAATTGCATGTGGGACGCTTGGTATACTTAAAGAGGACAGTTGTCGTTTGGTGACTAATTATTGTATGAACGCAAGAAACTAAAGTGGGACATTGACATTTGCATTTGTAGTAGGAGACATTTCTTTAATTGGTGCGGGAATAAGTACTGTTTCTTGGAACTTACGACTTTTAACTACACCATGAACTGAAAGGACAGAACCGTGGGTAATAGTAGTTGTAGGGCCATTTCTGGACGACCATATTCGTGTGGATAGTACTCTGAGAGTGACTATGACATTTGTGTTTAATGTGAGATACAGTTTACTGTTCAGTGCGTGTTCAAAATGCCAATTTGAGTGACTTAAAGACTTTCGTCCGGGTAACCAAGGGAGAGCTTTGATACCGAGACAGTGTTTCTAGGGAACCTGTCAGCAACTTTTTTGACCCCAAGAAAATCACAGAATGAAACGATTCCGTGTGACTCGCGAGATAGTGAATAATGTATTTGTACTTGTAATTGTGTAAATTTTTTTATATGTTTCGTTCCTGAAGGGACAGCAAGTGTAATTGTATTTTATTAACATTTGTGTTTAGAATAGTTAGTGTGTTTTTTTGTTTGTTTTGGGTTATCAAGTTCATATAGCATGTTTATTAGGATATTTGGTACAATGATGCTTTAATTATTAGCCAGTGGCGTAATACTAACGTAACGGCTCTTGTTGCATTGGTCAGTAAGGTTGTCACAGGGGACAAGAGTTTGCATTGCACAGCAAATATCGTAATTAACTGATGCATTTTGATGCCGTGGACAGTAATGATCTTATTGGTGTGTTGACTGAAGCCAATTATTTGCATTATCACAGTGGTGATATTTCACATTAAAGTGTAACGAAGGCTAGTCGAAATGCAAGTTCTTGTCGTCTAAATGTGTAACAACAGAGAAATGAGCAGTAGAGTAAGATACGAGAGCTACTGGTGGATTCAAGCACTTATTGCTAACTATTTACTGCGTGTATTGATCAAAGTCGATGGACTGACTAGCTCGGCAGCAGGTATTCGTACTGGTGGACAAGGATAAGGTTAAACTCACAGTCGAGTAGTGGTGGCAATTGCTTAAGTGATGATAGTTAATGAGGTATGACATGATGTCTTAGATGAACCATATTACGTAACCAGTATGTAACTTGTGGTATATATCATTGTTTTTCTTCTCAGTTTTGTTTCTCTGTAGGTTTGATGTATATTTTAGAGTAATGGTATGGAGCCTGACATTCTACATGTAACTAGTGTACGCAATTTTTTTTCTTTTGTTGATTTTGTTTTGTATTTAGACATTGCCGTGTAAAGATTATTACAACGCAATTTATGAATGTCAGATTACTTGTTCTGTGTTTGGACGGTGAGCTATTTAAAATTTCATGAGTACAATTAGTATTTTTTTTGTTTTTTGTTTTAGAATTATTGAAGTTTGGATTACTCCTAAAAATAATGGAGATTCCTGTAACTAAGCAAATTTTCATCTCACCATTATTTTTTTATTTGTATGATGTAATGTTTTATTTGTCATTTGGATTGTTGTAAATTTATATGTGTACGTTACTCCGGATTGTGGACAGTACAATAATGCAACAACTGTGTCAATAATTTGGTAAAGTAACAGCATTTGGTCGTCTATTTGAGGTCACAAGTGGCTATGGTCTCCTCCTGGTTATTTTGATGACTTGCTACGTTTGTTCTAATACAGCTTTCTTAAAAAATGTTCAGAACTACCCTCGCATTGCAAGGATAGTACCGTGCCATTTTTTTCTGCATGGGTAGCTGGTGGTGAAAAGGTACAGTACTGCCTGACATTGAAAATAGGTACAACATTCTTCATTATTCTTGTCTGAACAACATATTTTTTCTAATAATAACTCAATTTCAATTAATACAGCGAAGCCGGATACCAGTGTGGGAAAGAATGACAATTTATTTATTTAACTGATCACATGTGCACTCCCACAAAATAAATCCCTACATCCAGTTTGGTGAGATCTGTGAAATGAATGAATGTATGGTCGTCTGCTAACCGCAGATAGTGAATGTGAGTATATGATCATCTTTGAGACGATCCTTTGGCCACCTTTGGTGGAACCAAAGAGATGAAACTTACCGGAACTTTGAGCGCCTGACATGTGGCTGACCAATACGGTAGCATGGTCTTCCCCCACCTCGACAGAGGTGCGAGATGACCTGAAGAACGGCCATGTTTCAGCACTCTGCCGCTGGATCTTGTGCTGTTAAGACCTATCTTGGGTGTGCTCCGTAAAGACAAAAGAGTGGAGACATGGTATGCATGTGGAATATTTAAGAGTAGTTTGAAATAATAATTTCTCTATTTCAGGAACTTTTGTGGGGAGAATTAAATGTCAGGCAGGTAATATTAATGGGATCGTAGTAATCTTCGGAAGTGACCAACGGTCACAATGAAACCACGTGTACCAATAAGTTGAAATAATTCCGTGTGCTTAAGTTAAGCTGAATTACTAGCGTGTGTACTATAAGTTGAAATATTTAAGAAATAGCGTGTGCAGGACTTGAAATTAGAGGCGAATACTTCCACGTGGTGAGTACTGTGTGAGTCTCAATCTGTGTATCAGACAAAGGATAAAGAGAAGTACTCGTCCATGGTATCAGTTGAGGACTCGTGTGTGTGATGAATATGTTCTTAATGTTACTTTGTGTGATATGTTTCCATGTGACGTTTGATTCAAACTATAATACTCTGAGAGAGAAGCAAGGTGAGTCAGCCGTCTATCCAGCAACGCCACTTGGCTTGCATTGCACAGGAAGACGTGCATATATCTCCAGAGTTCATAGTAGGAAAGTAGAATTACGAAGTGGGGCAGTGTCGTGTGAAACTGGGATAAATATTAATTGAAGTTGGAAAGCTGAAAGTGATAATGTTGTGACTATTCCCTGTGTTGTACTTCATGTTGTAGTGTGGTGTATGTCATGTAATTTAAGTATGTGTGGTTGGCATGGGAGAGTAGCAAGGTAGTTTCAGAGGTAGTGGGTTATGCGTGTTCCTTTTGTACCGCTCGGTCTGGAGGAAAGTTTCGAGATGATGATTGTGAGAGTCGAAGTGTGAGATATAATAAAAGATCCACCATCCTATCCAGAAAGTGCACTGTAGCGTTAAATAATTACGAGACCGTAAGATAGAGAATCACCAATGTAAAGTCATGCCCACTGGGCGGAATTTCTCATGTGTTATTGTTGTAGGTTATAGAATTTGTGTGTTTAGGTTATAGAATTTATCGGAATAAATAAGATAGTGAAAAGAAAAAGATTGGTGGCCTTTTCCTTCGAATTGTATGTTGTCATGATATCCAGAATTTATAACGTGTGCGCCATTCATATTCAGTGCGATGGCCACGTGTTGATAAACGCCGTTAAATAAAAAAAAAAGAAAATGTGCTATTGCCAGTGCGTAGTGAACAGTCAGAGTTATGTAAATTACTGATAGTCAGAGTGCGTTTCCGTTGCGTATTATTCATTTAGGAGGATAATTTGTAACTTAGTTGTGAGTACGAGAGTTCATGTTACTCCATAAATAAGAATGAATCCACTCGCTTGGCAGACCACTCATCTTGCAGGCCTGACTGCTTGATGCCACAGTACGAGCAAGGCATGTGAGTGCCTCTCAAGGTCATCGATCCCTTTCAAAGGAACCATTCCGGCATTGCTTGAAGTGATTTAGGGAAATCAAGAAAAACCTAAATCAGGATGGCCGGACGCGGGTTTGAATCGTCGTCCTACCGAATGCGAGTCCAGTGTGGTAACCACTGCGCCACCTCGCTCGGTAAGTTCGTAGTAATTGACAGGAAGTCATCGAGTAAAACAGAAGTCATATCTGGCGTTCTCCAAGAAAGCGTTATACGTTCCTTGCTGTTTCTAATCTATATAAACGATTTAGGAGACAACCTGAACAGCCTTCTTAGATTGTCTGCAAATTATGCTGTCATTTACCTTGTAATAAAGGCATAACAAACTTCTTGTGTGTAGTTCTGTTTGTTCACGGGTGTACACACACACACACACGGAAAATAGATACACTAATACCTACAAAGACGCACCATTTACACACAAAAGGAATACCATATAAGAGACAACACACACAGCCAAGAAGCACACAGAAAACACACACACAGACGCGCACACACACACACACACACACACACACACACACACACACACACACAAAGATAAAATGCAAACAAAATTCAAATTTGGCGCCGAACTCTCTGGTGAACAAATGAACACTGACTGGGCTGGGACACACAACAAATCACGATCACACTGTGTTCTGGTGTAGTGAAAAAGGGTTTTACTACGTTATTTGTGGAAAATACTTGTTATAGTTACGTATGCATCACAACATCTCAGCATGATGTGGAAAATGGAGGTGCCTGCCACACCAAAACGTAAGTAAATACGAAAATAGGCGCGAAAACATCGCGAAAAACTAAATTACATTCTAGAAGATAGGTTAACCCCCAGCAAAAAACTTTCTCATCAACATCGTTTGGTTGTAGATGACAAGCTACCTGTCGTAATTAACACAAAAGTGATCCAGAAAATTCATGCACACTAAATGTAAAGGTATTTACAAAAAGAAATGATCTGTTGTTTGAACTAAAAATGCACATAATTTTATAATCATTTAACAAAAATGTTCACGTTCCGGAGTAAATAAAAACGAAAACCCACTGATGATGGCACAGTGGTGCCGAAACATGTTTGGGTACTGAGGAAAACGGTGTTTTGCATAACTGGCCGACCTCACATCCAAAAATTTTAACTGCAAAAACACGGCCAATACGAGGAGCTGCAAATCAAAAAGCTGGATAGAGATATGCTCTGAAGGTGGTTCGATTTACAGTCTGCCAGGCACTTATTTGTGAATTGCAGAGTGGTCTTCTAGATGTACATACAGATCAGAGAAAAAGGTAGTAATGAAAGGAAATTTTTCTGATTAACCCAGATAAATCCAGTGGGCTTCACCAGTTCCGCAGTCCACTACAGTGCCACTTCATCGACCGCTGCAGCCGTTACCGTAGTAGCAGCTGCTGGTGCCGCCTCCCCAGCCGTTGCCACCCCACTAGCCACCCGCACCATAACCGACGCTGCCTCCAACGCCGCCCACGACGTCGCCGTCGACGCTGCCACAGACGCCGACGCATTGTCTGCCGATACCAGTAGACAGCCGCACATCCGGTAAGATGTTTTGCTATGTGGCTGGGGAGTGATTATGTTTTAGTAAGTGTAAGGATTTTAGACTGTGTCTAGTGGTAACTGTGTGGAAAGCGTTAATACGAGGTGTATTCCAAAACTAAGGTACATTTAGTAATATAAAATACGCTCATGAGAAAAGGTTTTCATTAACAGTAATATTTATCTACATAACTACTTTATTTTTCCACATACTCACCGTTCACACCTATACACTATCTGGAGCGCTGAACGAGCGTTATTAATTCCTTTGCACAGAGGTCTGTCGCCTGGGAATTGAACCAGATGGTAACACCAGCCTTGAATTCATCGTCGTTTTCAAATCGATGTCCACCCAGCCACTTTCTCAAATGTATGAAGAGAAAATAGAAGCTTGGTGCAAGGTTGAGACTGTACAGAGGATGTTCAAAAAGTTCCCAACGGAAATCTCAAATCTTCTCCTTGGTTTTAGCAGCGTTGATTTTGGATCCCACTTCTCAGTTTCATTGGCGTTTCACAGTAGGAGACATCTGTATTTGTTGATCCACAGTCCATGCAATCTATCAAAAGGACACTCTTTGAGTAGAAAAAAAGGTAGTCGTCGTTTTCAGATTTGAGAGCTGACATTGCTTTAAGTTTCTTGGTTTGGGTACACTTGAATGGCGCCACGGCATTGACTCTTGTTTCGATACTGCTTTGATGTACGATATCCACGTCTCTTCGTCTGTAACAATGTGGGAAACAAATAATTTCCATCTAGTCTGTAGCGTTCCAGAAACTGTCGTGCAGGACGCCTTCTTTATTTGCAGTTTGCGCTGATCAGTGAGCATTTCTGGAACCCACCTTACACAGAGTTTGTGATATATAAGCTGTTCCAGCAAAATGAGGCTCGAATAACATTTTGGTATTCATTGGCCAGACCACTAATCGTCAATCGCCGATCACCTCGAAGTTTCTGGTTCACTTGATCAACGGTGTCGTCGGTCCGAATACTGAACCTGCCACTCCGCCGTTCATCGTGAACATTTGTGCGGCCGTTTTGAAATTCTCGACGCCATTTTCGAAGTTTTTTGTTACTCATTATTTCAGATCCATAGCCTAGGCATAACTCACGATGGATTTCAACGGCTGAAGATCATTTTATCAGTAAAAATGTAATCACGCCGTACACTTCACAACTGGCAGGATCTACGACTGTCTCGGCCATTGCGATCTGCTCCCACCGAATGGCAAAGGACTACTGAATCAAACCTACACTGCAGTAGTTTCCTAAAGACCCGGTAAACAGCACTGCATGCGTGGAAGTTCATTCAGGCCCACCATTAGTTAAATATTGGCCACAGACATAAGTTTTGGAAGACGCCTCGTTCTAACATAGTGGGAAAAATTTATAGTGAACAATTTTCAAAATGGAGGGAGGCAAGTATGAAACTTTGAAGGAATTCTTATATTCTTATAGCATCTAAAATGTAACATTTACGAACAGAATAGCACGGCCGATCAGCGGAAGACTGATTAATATCGTAGATTTGATCAGCAGGAGACTGATTTGAAGGCAGATTTGGATTATAAATTTGAACAACATGATAGTAGTTTGTTAAGGACTGATAATGAACTGTTGGATATTCACACAGACAATGAAAGATTCAATACACTAATCATGGAATAGAAGAGAGAGTAATTCGGTTTGAAGATAAACTTCGACATAAAATAGTGGAAAATGTAGGCCTCGATATGATAAAATATCACAACTGAAAAGAAGAAGTTAACACCCATATTAAGGAAAATCAGTCCGTAAAATGCGATTTGAAGGATAAGGGTAAAAATCTATGATATGACTTTGAAACTCTGAAATGAACTATAAGTGAAGATATTGATAATTATAAACAATTATACAATGATTATCCTTTGCAACAAAAAAGGTGTTTATTAATTACAAAACGAAAATACAAAGGAATACTTAGAGGATGATCATTCTGACGTCCGTGTAGGTATGTCTAAATGTTTTGAGCAACTGCAAACTCGTGAACGCCGCCTTGGAAATAAGTTTAAAGCTTTAGACGGTAATAATTAAACAGAACGGAAATCCTAATCCACTTTAGAGAGTGGTTGAGAAAGAATCATACTGGTAACGATAATTGTGACTTTTGAAATTGGTGTGTAAGCAGCAAAGACTGAGTTCGGGTAACGGGTCTTGCCATGATAATAGGCTTAACGTGTGGGGGAACATGGTGTTTGATAATGAGGGATCAGCTTTCCACACACCTCGTGAGTCTGGGAGGAATGACAATTGCAGTGGTACGTCAGACCAATTCTTGAAGTTTGTACCTGTAGGAGTGCTACATCTAACACTTTTTAAGAGCATTTGACGGGATTTTCCCAGAACTTGGGATGACAGGCAAAAGATTTGATATGCTTTAAAATATTTACAGGGCGGAGCAGCTGTATGGTGAGTACTGAATATGAATAAATACATGAACTGGGAACACTTCTGCAGAACGTTATCTTAAAATAGTTAACGTCTTAGACGAACCGGTAGTTGAGGTTCGTTAAATTAAAGTTTTACAAAGTCGAATGCCCATTTACATCAAGCAGGAGTTAATTTGTAAACAACGGAAAAGATTAAGTAGTTTGAAGAAAAGCATTTTTATGACCACTGGCTACAAAGTCACCTTTATTCTTTACCGGTTTCGGGTTTTACGTCCATGATCATTGGAAGACTAAACAACGAAAACAGAAAAATACATATGAAGTATAGACAGACGAAAATAACGAAAAATATAACAAGTGTGGCATAAGGAGAACGAGTCTAGATGACGCCACATCTCGAAATATGGCAACCAAATAAATGGTGCATCGTAAAAATGATGTCCTGTAAGATACATATTTTTTAGTATGATAGTAATATACAAAGACATCTGTAAGTAGTAATTACAAGCAATGAGCTTGCCATCCAAGTAAGACAATGAAATAATTCCATATTAAGATGCAATGTCATGTGCCATTCCTCTCACCAACAAATTGCAAGTAACATACCAAATGCCTAGTGAAACTGAGTGAATTTTACGGTCGGGTCGCCATTAAATCCATAACTGAACTATTAAGTAACACAGTCGTTAAATAAAAAAAGTTATACCGCAAACATTGAAAGCTAGAGACGGAGGTGAACCACTTTGTATATGAGACCAAAAGTTTTTACAATTATAGAAAAAGCATATCAGGAAATTATTGTATATAAAATATGGATCTGCATTACAGGTCAATGATAAATCATGAATGTAATAAAACTTAGACCTCAGGCTTCAGCTGACATAAACATTGATTATGACTGATTATAAAATGGTTCAAATGGCTCTGAGCACTATGGGACTTAACTTCTGAGGTCATCAGTCCCCTAGAACTTAGAACTACTTAAATCTAACCAACCTAAGGACATAACACACATCCATGCCCGAGGCAGGATTCGAACCTGCGACCGTTGCGGTCGCGCGGTTCCAAGCTGAAGCGCCTAGAACCGCTCGGCCACTCCGACTGATTATAAGTTAAAATCTAAACTATTTACATTTCAACTAATCACACAAACAGAAATAGATCAATGAAATGGTATACAATTGTATGTTCTGTATTGAAGCGAGGTGGTATCATCGTCTTGCGCCCCAAAAAACAAGTCCAACAGCCTATCTATAATTACACCAGAAAGGAGAGATAAAACTACAGTCTGTTAAGTAAGAGCGTGATTGGCATTACACATAGATGGTAAAAGATATCGTCTTAGTCGTTTCACAGTTCAGTAGAGGAACCTTTTATCCTTCATACAATGTGCATAAAGCATATTTGAAGGTATTTCTTAAAATTGGGTTTCTGAAAGTTGCAGGTGTTTACCGACAACTTAAATGCACAGAATACGTTACAAATTTATCAGAGACTTTTTATGCCGACTGCCAACGTTGGTTCATCGACAAAAATGAAGACTGGATACTGCAGGAGGACAATAAATTGAAGAAAATATTTATGATATAACTCTCCAGAGATCCGTAAAGCAACTTGATAAGGTTAAGAAGCCAAATAAAAATTAGTTACGAAAGAAAAAGTACCTACAAAGTAAACAACATTTACGCTTATCTTATTCTGTGTACGTGAACGTAGCACATTTTAGGTAGTAAATTATTGTTAGTTAGCGTGGAATACGGGCTAATATTTGACCCAGACAGCACCAGTACGACCTGCGTCGCGTAATCCCTCTGGCACAGATGGCACCGCGTTCTCGAAGTAGCACTAACGTCTCCACAATATGTGGTACGTATACAAGATATCCAGAGTGCATCTACTACCCACTAGGAGTCCCGTAGACAATGGCTAAACATCGGCCTGCTTCTTTTGTGGATACCTTCCCCAGTCACCAGAACATTCCTATACTTCATAACAGAATCGAAGGTTCACTTTCTTGAAACCCCGTAACTGCCTCCCATTGCTGGCATAACTTTGAAATTTGACTCAAAGCCGCATACAACCTTCCTCTGTAATGATGCAAAAGCGTGGTGGCCTGCGACGTCGCCCTCGGGCTGGACGACGCTACATACAGCAATGTGCGGACACAGGTGAAAAAAGGCCACAGCTAAGAAGTTCATGTGACGTGTATGGTGGAGTAATGATGTCACATTGGCTACAAATTCCATCGAAATTCTGACCGACGCCGCCGTGGACGTGTCAGATGATGGGAAGGTCGTCACACCCCCTCTAATGTACTTATACATTTGTAAGGTGGCAACGGCCTTGCACCTTACGTGAGTCCTTTTAACGTGACACTTTAGGTTCTCTTGGAGTAATACTCTAAATTATGGTGTAGGAAATCTATTTGAAAACGCATCGGCACGCAAGAATTCCTCGATTTTGTAATTATAAGATTTTGCGGAAAGGCAGTACGCGAGACAGAGCTCGGCTACGTTCCCGCGTAGCCGCCGAAGGCCACAGCCCGATGGTACGAATGGTGAACTGGGGGATTTCTGTAATCCGTTTAGAGAGGCCACAGCAGCCACCAACCTCTGAGGGACGCGCGGCTGCAGGTGTTCAAGTGTTTACCAAAACAGAGCAGTGGATAGCTGGATGAGCTTTCCTGTGCGTGCTCTCGCCTATGTCCCACTAATTTTACGCCGTCGAGTAACTCAAGTGGGGCAGGCCAGGAGTTCCGAATAACAAACTTTCAATGCAAGAATCTGTGTTCGCTACAACGGGGAATCTTGCCGGGAAAATGTCGAGTGGTGTCTTGGGAGAAAACTTCCAGTAAACGTGTTATTGCCCACAGCTGTGGTTCTTCCCAGCCAGCGAGCGTGGAATCTACTTCTGAAATTTTGTAGAAGTATATAAAAGAATGGTGGAAAAGAGTTCTGTTCCCAGGCCGTACATTGGTCGACACTGGCAAACTGGGTATTTTGAGAGCTTCTAGTGATGTGATTTGCTTGGTAAAAGTTGAGGTGAGAAAACAAAGGTGAAGAGCGATTTTGCTGGTCTCTCGGTAGAGGTCTTCCTTTCTGGGCTCTCGTACTGAGAGGACGTTAGCCAAGTCGTCTCCCCTCTTGATCTTTCGTTCTGAGGGGACGTTAGCCGCGCCAGCTCATTGCTGACGGAAACATTGTCGCAATTAGAGAAGTTTACGGACAGCAGTCTGGTGTTTGAATACTGTAGGATTGTACTTTCCGAGATGCCACACGCTGACCGCTCGGCCGCGCCGCTGCCGTCGGAGACCGCCACTACAACAGTAATATTACGGTGAGATCGCTCCAGCTTCGGCCTCTGTTAGGAGTAACGTTAAATATTTGGATCAATTGCGATTTCTGTTTCCACAGAGGTTTCACGACACTTTGGAGTGTAGTGGTTCTTCGTATATATGTTATAAGAGATCGCGTTTTGGACCGATTTTAATACTGTTACTGCCAGTGCCAGTTAGGAGGATAATTTGTAAATTGTTCATTGTGTTTTATTCAGAATTGATCTGAAAGTTATAATAAAATTATTGTGATTCAGTAGAGCCTTTACCTTCAGTAGTCGATCCTGAATTCACCCTTTTGCTTTATTTTATTTTTTGTGTATGTATTTGATGTCATTGAACACCGTAAGTGTTCGTGATCGTTCATGTTTGGAAGTAAAAATAGGTGTGATTTATCGTCAACACTACCACCGCAGATTAATTAAGGGTGATAGGGCCACATTTAGATCTAGCGTTATCCATTTTTGCGTACTGTTCCACTCCCAATTTCTATGTAAGTTGTTTGTCAGGGGCGAACACACGCAAAAATCGGACAAGGAACGGGCGGGGCGTTACACATTTCACTCCTTCTTTTGACACCTCTGCGGTGGAGGCCAGAACCGCAACGCCCAGCATTAAAGGCATGCAGTTTTCTTATGAGTAGTCGAGGGAAATATTCCAGACACACTATCGATTAGAACCAGCATAGATAGTCCTCGGGAGAAAGGGGGGCGGGCGGGGGCGGGAGATCAAATACCGTCCGCACTGGCGGAATGTTATGGGATACCACGTAGTTATACGTTTGTGACTATTATAGCGCCATCTATCACAAAGCGAAAAAAGTGGTCCAACTAAAACGTTCATATTTCTTTACGTACTACACCAATATATAATAAAAAATAGGTGTTCCTATTTAAAAAAAACGCAGTTGATATCCGTTTGACCTATGGCAGCGCCATCTAGCGGGCCAACCCCCTTCAAGCTAGACAAGTTTCGTTCTTTGTAGTTTTATCGTTTGACGCTTATTTCGTAAGATATTTGGCCCGGTCACGATCAATGGACCACCCTGTATATAAAAATTGTAAAACAACGCATTAAAAGAAGCACGCTAAAAAAGAAGTCAATCAGTCACAACAGAGTAGATATCTACTGAATGTAGTAGTCCGTCATTGCCGGTCTCTAGCTTCATCTTCCACCGCTGTCGGCTCCATTTGTTTGAGGATTGTTAATACTCGATCCTTTCATCTCGTCAGGACTCGGTATGGGAGGGAAGTATTTGCGCGAAGGATGTGGCCAAACCACTGAAAACTCTTGTAACGTACCATTCGGCGAATATGTTGCTCTCCAAACATAAGATCTTTTGTTCTTCGTTCACATTTACTTTCCGTGGTGTTGTAGAAGTGTCCTTATATCTTTCGAAGTACCTCACTCTCGAAGGCACAGATTGCATCTTGAGTTGTTGCTGATGTCGCCAAAGTTTCACAACCATACTGCTGGATCTTATACTCCTACGATGTCAGTAATGATCTGAATAAATTCAGACTGAAGGAGGTGCGATAATCGTTGATAAACGTTGATAAACGATTATTGCATCTCCTTCAGTCTGAATTTATTGATGATGCAATCCTTTCGCCAATTCACTTCTACTTGTCAGCATAGAACTTAGGCACTTGAATTCTTGAACTCGTTCAAAGATATGCCTCGCAAAGACAATGGAAGGAAGGAGAGCTTGCCGGCGTGATAGAACGACATATCTGATTTTATCATCATTCAGCACCAGCCCAATTTTCTTCGCATTGTGGAGAAGTCGGGGAGTATCAGCACACACTTGCTCGAAGGCATCACCAAGAACCACAACATCGTGAGCAAATGCCAGGGCTGCGGCTGCTCCAACCAAATTCATTTCTCTGATCCGATCAGTGCCACGGTTCAAATGGCCCTAAGCACTATGGGACTTAAGATCTGAGGTCATCAGTCCCCTAGACTTAGAACTACTTAAACCTAATCCATGCCCGAGGCAGGATTGGAACCTGCGACCGTAGCAGCAGCGCGGTTGCGGACTGAAGCGCCTAGAACCGCTCGGCCACTCCGGCCGGCGATCAGTTCCGTGGCTTACTTTTTTCTGGCCGTTGATAAATATGCCTGCTTGCTACGAGCCACCCACAAACGCTAAAAAAACGGGCGTGCTATGCATAGATTGTTAGTTCATATGGACTATCAGACCAATTGTGTGATTGGATTGAAGAGTTCCTAGTTAACAGAACGCAGCATGTCATTCTCAATGGAGAGAAGTCCTCCGAAGTAAGAGTGATTTCAGGTGTGTCGCAGGGGAGTGTCGTGGGACCGTTGCTATTCACAACATATATAAATGACCTTGTGGATAACTTTGGAAGTTCACTGAGGCTTTTTGCGGATGGTGCTGTGGTACATCGAGAGGTTGTAACAATGGAAAATTGTATTGAAATGCAGGAGGATCTTCAGCGAATTGACGCATAGTGCAGGGAATAGCAATTGAATCTCAATGTAGACAAGTGTAATGTGCTGCGAATACATAGAAAGAAAGATCCTTTGTCATTTAGCTACAATATAGTAGGTGAGCAACTGCAAGCAGTTAATTCCATAAATTATCTGGGGGTAGGCATTAGGAGCGATTTAAAATGGAATGACCATATAAAATTAATCGTCGGTAAAGCAGATTCCCGACTGAGATTCATTGGAAGAATCCTAAGGACATGCAGTCCGAAAAATGGGACTCAACTACTGAGGTCATTAGTCCCCTAGAACTTAGAACTAGTTAAACCTAACTAACCTAAGGACATCACAAACATCCATGCCCGAGGCAGGATTCGAACCTGCGACCGTAGCGGTCTTGCGGTTCCAGACTGCAGCGCCTTTAACCGCACGGCCACTTCGGCCGGCATGCAGTCCGAAAGCAAAGGAAGTAGGTTACACTACACTTGTTCGCTCACTGCTTCAATACTGCTCACCGGTGTGGGGTTCGTACCAGATAGGGTTGATAGAAGAGATAGAGAAGATCCAACGGAGACCAGCGCGGTCCGTTACAGGATCATTTAGTAATCGCGAAAGCGTCACGGAGATGGTAGATAAACTCCAGTGGAAGACTCTGCAAGAGAGACGGTCATTAGCTCGGTACGGGCTTTTGTTGAAGTTTCGATTACATACCTTCACCGAAGAGTCAAGCAGTATATTGCTCCCTCCTGCGTATATCTCACGAAGAGACCACGAGGATAAAATCAGAGAGATTAGAACCCACACAGAGGCATACCGACAATCTTTCTTTCCACTAACAATACGAGACTGGAATAGAAGGGAGAACCGATAGAGGTACTCAAGGTACCCTCCGTCACATACCGTCAGGTGGCTTGCAGAGTATGGATGTAGACGTAGATAAGTCTCTCCACACCTAGGAGCACACCTCTGCAGACGAGAGCGGGAAATGAGCGTTCCGGTCTGTGGCTGAGGATATATCAGCTAATCCCTTCGTGAACCAAGACACAGTAAGCAGTTGAGTACCCGCTGCCTGGCAGCTCGCTCTCCTTCTGTGAGACAACTGTCGGTACGCCTCCTGTGCAAGAGGACGTGACGGCTCACCGAGATTACACTTGCAGAGCATCGAACGCTGACGTGTCCACGCAGACACGTGCGTACGAAACAGAGATGACGATACGGCCACGTGTGACGCACTAATGGAACCAGTGGCCGACGGAACCGGATTAGGCGGAGGAATCCCGTCTCATCTGGCGTGGTGGTACCGCCGACACCACGCTCCGCAGTCGGCCGTGCCGGGGCGCCCAGGGCTCACAGCGCCGACGATGCCGGTCGCAAGAGGTCGCCCGACAGCATCGGCCGACAGCTTGGTCACAGTACGTCCGTCTCCTTGCTCAGTCTTTGGCGGGAGCAAGGAAAATAGGTTGCAATCTATTCGATCAAGGAGGTCATAGGACACGAAGAAAGAAACGTTCTTTTACATGCTCGACATAATTGAAAAGTAAGGTTACAAACACGCCGCACACTTTCCAAAAAAATTCAACAAAGACATATCGCAGTAACTTACAGTGAGTGTCACACACCTTCCATGTGAAAGACAAACAAAAATTTTAGAATAAGATCCTCTGAACACCTAAAGCACTGATGAGTGGAAAAACAGACACCAAATTTGCAAAGCATATCGTGCGATAGAATCACCAGCCCACTGGCATACAAATTCCTGTAGGTTCTAACAATAATTTGTAGTCAGTTAATGCCCGCCTACTACAACTCAAAAAAGATCCAAACTCTAATCAGCAATATGAACATACGCCATCTTTCACACATGAACACATAATTTTTTCGTGTTATAATCTCGGCCTAAAATTTCCTATAGATATTTTGCCTATGTTGCAAATGACATGCCGCATTATGTATAGACATGAGAGTGGGATGGTTAGACAGGTGCACAACGTGCGTACTGTGATGTAAGATAACGTTCAATAAATTTTTATTAAATTTGTAAGTTGTTCTTAACCTGTGGTTTCTAATAAAGCATAGATTTCAGACCATATGTTCCGAAATCTATGCCTGTTATTATATTTCTTGTCCTCACGATGCCGTAATACTTCTTCTTTCTTGTACCAAACTTAAAACTGTATGTTTGCAGACTGAAGCGACGAATGAACATGTGTAATAAGGCCGGGATTCACACTTGAGGCTTCTGATCACCAGGCAGATGCGCTAAGCACTATGCCACTCTCGCACAGTGGCTTTGCATAGCTGCACCATCTACTCTACCACCCCTCCCTCCTCAGTCCAAATTCCCATTCACGCCTCAGCCCATTTCGTAATCCCTCTAAATTCGACCAGCACTGCAGAGGCTCTCCAACTCTATTGCAACAGCACCTCATCACCGAAAAAAATGGGGGTATTGACTGAAATGTATCCATAGGAATGCATGAAACTATATAGGAATTTGGATTGAGGAGCGAATCGTACTAGAGTAGTACGTGGAGTTGTGCAAAGCCACAGTGCGACGGTGTGGTATTGATTGATTAGCACATCTGTCTAGTGAACAGGAGATCCGGGTTCGAATCCTGACTTCGGTACAAATTTTCATTCGTCGTTTGCATATATACGTACATCATAGATGTTTAAGAACTGAAAAGATTTCTGGAACCATATAGAGCCGACTGGGGTGGCCGAGTGGTTCTACGCGCTACAGTCTGGAACTGTGCGACCGCTACGGTCGCAGATTCGAATCCGGCCTCGGGCATGGATGTGTGTAATGTCCTTAGGTTAGTTAGGTTTAAGTAGTTCTAAGTTCTAGAGGACTGATGACCTCAGAAGTTAAGTCCCATAGTGCTCAGAGCCATTTGAACCATTTGATTTTTGAACCATATAGTTTCATTTGATTATAGCACCTATACCTGGGTTGTGGGCAGGATCCCCGTTACGCTGGATGCTGAGATGCTATTCCAATACGCCTGGAGAGCCTCTCCAATGCTGTCCGTGTTTAGGGGGAATGCCAAATGGGCTGAGACATGAATCAGAATTTGGATTTACGAGGGAGGTGCACTAGGATAGATTGTACAGTAATGCAAAGCCAGTATGCCGTGGCGATGTAGTAGTTAGCATAGCAGGAGACACGGGTTCGAATCCTGACCTTGGTACAAATTCTCCTTCGTCACTTCGTTGTGTATATACAGGGTGGTCCATTGATCGTGACCGGGCCAAATATCTCACGAAATAAGCGTCCAACAAAAGAACTACAAAGAACGAAAGTTGTCTAGCTTGAAGGGGGAAACCAGATGGCGATGTGGTTGGCCCGCTATATGGCGCTGCCATAGGTCAAACGGATATTGAGATAACTCTGCAACTTCACTCGGGCTTGTACACAACCTTTTATCATGACTCGTCTGCAAAAGGGGTCCGGTTGTGCACAGTTGCATTTGTGCCGTATATTGAGTAAATAGTCAGCCTAAGTACAGCAGTGAATGAATTCAAGTATTTGTCTAAATCACGATCGTTCACAAATGATTTAAACCGACAACAGTTTAAAATGAAAACGTTTTTATTTTACTAAATCACATCCACAAAACAAACTGATGGCCACGTGATACTATGTCGGCGGCGCCTAGCCGCACCGACCTTACCGCACCGACGGACCACGATCAAAAGACCACGACCTTTGTCCACTATCCTCTGTCCTGTGTCCGGTCACGTGACACTACATTAGTCAAATATATTATTTCTAAACATGGCCATAATGCATTTACAATGTTACAATATTAAAATACGTAAAACTAAATACCGTATATTATTTTGTAGGCAATCATCAGATTATTTACGTATTTAAGGACACTCCACTTTTTGGCAGTTTCACCCCTCTTCTTCTGTGTAATCACGTCTTTGCGTAAAAGGTGTGGCATACGAAATACTCATTTTGTTCTACATAGATCGAAAACTGAACAGTACCTTCACAATAAAAGACTATAACTTATTATGCAGAGGTTCTCAAACACCCTTACAACGTAATTTTTATATAAAACATGTTCTTTAATGTCCAAAATATTATCCCTGCTACTATGCTTTAAATTTGAGTTTTGAACTATTTTGAAGAGCTCTTATGTTTATGGAGTACTCCTATTTCAGTTATCAAATACCTAGCAAATCCAATGATTAGCAAGACAAGCACACCTTACATTATTAACATATGTACCAAGTTATGCACTGAGACATAGGCAATTATGTAACTAAGTAATTCAATGTGAAACTGTTATATGCTGCCTCCTCTCTTTATCAAGAAAGTGACTCCATAAATATATTGACTGGTGCTTGCTACACCCCAATTGTTCTTCCACAGTAAACATTACCACATCCAGCAAATTAGTTATACTGTTACAGTATCTCTTGTAACCTCACAACTCTAAAAAAACACATCAAAGGAATTGGTCGAGATGTAGGCCCTGGTTGATCTACCCATGCTGGATGATATCGGCGCATTAGATGCCGCCTAACTACACAGCTAAAATGCCAGTATCCCAGCGTGCATCACCCACATTTTTCTATCATGAACCATGGGCGCAATTTGAACTCAGCTAGATACGAAAATAATGGAAAAATTTACATTTAAAATATATTTGCACAAAATGACATAATGTTTCATTTACGGCTATCATTAATCCGAATCTCTGGCTCATCCGGATCTCTGGTTAATCCGGATCTTCGTATGATGGTCCGGACATAACAACAGCAACAACTGGCGACGAAAATCATTAAATTTCAATTAAAATTTATCATAAAGGTAAGAAAACTTCCGTATTTTGCAACTGTAATTTATTCTTTAGTACCGTACTATATGGTAAAGGTACTATGCAGAATATCTCTGAGCAGCAAGAGCTGTCAAGAAGAACTGAACATGACTATTAACATAGAGCAAAACAGTGATACAGCAGCGACATAGGACACAAACTACAAAAATGGTTCAAATGGCTCTGAGCACTATGGGACTTAACTGCTGTGGTCATCAGTCCCCTAGAACTTAGAACTACTTAAACCTAACTAACCTAAGGACATCACACACACCCATGCCCGAGGCAGGATTCGAACCTGCGACCGTAGCGGTCACGCGGTTCCAGACTGAAGCGCCGAGAACCGCACGGCCACTAAGGCCGGCACACAAACTACATGGAATTGTTAAAAAGGGCGTACAGACAAAAGACAGCAAATTAAATACAATCTAATAATACCAATAAATAACAATGACACACAAAGAATACTCACACCAGAAAACACACATCTCAACAAAAAATGGCACGCCATGACATTAAAACTAACTCAGAAACAAAATTAGTATCTTTAAAAACATAAAATTAATGTATTCTGCAATACAAATAGCACAGTACAAAAGAAACTAAAAGCAGTGATATAAGTGAAAGATAGTTACAACAGTTCAGAAACATATGAATTTACATGTAATAACTACAACTTTGAGGTTCGCCGATGACACTGTAATTCTGTCAGAGACAGTAAATGACTTGGAAGATCTGTTGAACGGAATGGACAATGTCTTGAAATGAGGATATAAGATAAACATCAACAAAAGCAAAACGAGGATAATGGAATGTAGTCGAATTAAGTCGGGTGATGCTGAGGGAATTGGATTAGTAAATGAGACACTTAAAGTAGTAAAGGAGTTTTGCTGTTTGGGGAGCAAAATAACTGATGATGGTCGAAGTAGAGAGGATATAAAATGTAGACTGGCAATGGCAAGGAAAGCGTTTCTGAAGAAGAGAAATTTGTTAACATCGAGCATAGATTTAAGTGTCAGGAAGTCGTTTCTGAAAGTATTTGTATGGAGTGTAGCCATGTATGGAAGTGAAACATGGACGATAAATAGTTTGGACAAGAAGAGAATAGAAGCTTTCGAAATGTGGTGCTACAGAAGAATGCTCAAGATTAGATGGGTAGATCACATGACTAATGAGGAGGTATTGAATAGAATTGGGGAGAAGAGGAGTTTGTGGCACAACTTGACAAGAAGAAGGGACCGGTTGGTAGGACATGTTCTGAGGCATCAAGGGATCACAAATTTAGCATTGGAGGGCAGAGTGGAGGGTAAAAATCGTAGAGGGAGACCAAGAGATGAATACACTAAGCAGATTCAGAAGAATGTAGGCTGCAGTAAGTACTGGGAGATGAAGAAGCTTCCACAGGATAGAGTAGCATGGAGAGCTGCATCAAACCAGTCTCAGCACTGAAGACCACAACAACAACAACAGCTACGATTATAAATATACTGAGATGATTCCAAGAAATTTTAGCACTAGGTACAAATAAGGGCACTGTTGAGTCTATGTATCCTCTCCAAATATGCCCAACATCTAATAATAAAATCCCATAACAACAAAGCAAAGAGAATGTTCACTCCACAGGAAGAATATTTCACACAGAAGGTCATAAATAAAACTGAAAATACTCTCAACGAATAGAAAAACAAAAACAGAGGACCAATACTCAAACAGATCCACAGTCTAGCATAAAAATATGTATGTATTGGTGTTAATGACATAAATGACAATGACACTGCCTACGGCAATATTTCTGATTACGAAATTGTCGCCACTGGAGACAATGACACTAGTGATGATCGGTTACATGACGATGTTGGCTCCAATCGGAACACGTTCTGACACACACAGAGACCACATTGCTGCTGGACAAGATAATGGTTCATTTGTGAAGCTATGTCGAAATAATTTCTGCCTCAATACTGCTGGTGAACTTTTACGTGATCCTGCTCCACGTTAATGGCACGAAAATCTATTACAACTGGGCTAATTTGTCACCTGCGATCTTTATTTCTGAAAATAGGCGTATTTACTGCCTGTTGATCGCTGGTTTTTATTTTAAAACGTTCGTTTTCGAGAAAAGTCGTCCGTCTTCAGATCATATCTCGTAGCTACAGAACAACCTGTCCCAACGGAACTACCAGTGATTGTCACATACTGACGTTACTCTGTAACGACGACATGTGATCTGAAAACGGAGATATTGCTCGAAAACGGTGATTTTTAAATAAAAAACAGCGCTTGACAAAAATACTAAAGTGTCGCAACGAAACTGATTGCTTCAACTTATAAAACTCATTTTATTTTTTCAACATTTGTTCAAACTTATTTAAAAATAATGTGTAATTTGTAAGGTAACTTGAAATATAGTTATTTTTTTTTTGGCATTATAAGTTTTTGTTCTGAATTTCTAGATTATTCCGTTTTTGATCATCCGAACAACCCACGGTCCCACTTTTTTCGGATAAGTAAAGTTCCACTGTATTTGTCGTATAAGTTTCCGTTATTAAAATGCTTTCATGTCACTGTGTGATGGACTGATTGTGAGTGTGAAGCCTGGACATACTGCAAATGAAAACTCCGACTGTTTGTCCCACATTTGCGTTTGAGCTGCATTTCATGAGAGTTGGCGAGCTCTTGTCTCGATTCTAGTGCGTTGCGGGGAAGTATCACATGGCAGATCCAAATCACAATCGAAGTGTTATCTTACGGTCATAAAGTACTACTATGTATAGCGTAATGCAAAAACAGATGGGTTTATCGTGTCTATGTGATTGTCTATTGGCCCATATCACAGGTAACAATGTAGAGGCACAGAACTAACTGGACGTAGACTGTGGCCTATGTCCATAATCGAATTCCCATCTTCTTTCATTCGATCCAGAATACCGACGTCCCAGGAATTTACATTTGGCAGCAGCCATGGCCGGAAGAGATCGATTATACACATAGACAGTTCTCTATGTGTTCTATAACTGTACTCACAGTGACCTCAGCTCGGGCCTCAGTGTCAGGATGCAGGTGATCAGACAGGATGCTTACGTATGTGTCACCTGCCAGAGCCGTATCTAGACGTATCAGGGTTCCCATTCACTCCAATTGCATAGGCCCCAAACCATTACAGAGCCACCACCCGCTTGAACAGTCCCCTGCTGACATGCCAGGTTCATGGATTCTTGAGACTCTCTCCATATCCGCACACGTCCATCCACTCGATACAAACCGAGCGAGGTGGCGCAGTGGTTAGCACACTGGACTCGCATTCGGGAGGACGACGGTTCAATCCCGTCTCCGGCCATCCTGATTTAGGTTTTCCGTGATTTCCCTAAATCGTTTCAGGCAAATGCCGGGATGGTTCCTTTGAAAGGGCACGGCCGATTTCCTTCCCAATCCTTCCCTAACCCGAGCTTGCGCTCCGTCTCTAATGACTTCGTTGTCGACGGGACGTTTACGGAGGAACAGGCAACCGTAAAAACAGTTTTCCCGTGGGTCAACAGATGTCGCAGGCGACGCTACAATGCTAACTGACCTGTCCATGTCGCGGAATTGGCAACGCTGTATCTTCGGTGACGTGAATGACGCTGATTTGTGTTCGGCTAGAGCGCTGCGCGCGAAAAGCATTCGTCACACAGCTGACTGTAGACCATGATCGGCTGTGGTTTTTCCCGAGTTTTCAATCGAAGAATGTAGATTAGCTCCTGTAATTCTACAAACCAAGTTTATTTCTACTGTAGGGATACTTCTCACAATCATATGCAAAATGAAAAGTAATGCACAATCTGCACTCGCGCAGACCTGTTACTATAGGCAGTGTTGTTTTCGAGAGAAAGCTGTGTGAGGATTATTAGCACACAGATAAAAAAAAATTAAAATAGGCAGTGTCTATAGTTTGCATGCTATGCTCGTTCTCTTCTATCCTCCTCCCTTCATTCCAGCATAAACGTTTGTTCACATGTACAAACGAATGGCAGTGAACATTAGCGAATTATCTATGAAAACTCATTTGCAGCAGTGTAAACAAGGTTTTACACTCGTTCACTTCGTTTGCTCTACTATATACCAGGATTTAGAGGGACTGATGACCTAGCAGTTAGATGACGGCTATTATTCATTTATTTCACTGTTGCGATCTCAGCTCTAGAGCCATTTTCAAGTACCGAGGGAAAGGTCTTGTAAGGAAATGCTTCTTAAATTGTTTACCAAATGTTACCACACTATGCTTTGCATTTTGTTATCCATATCTTATATTGGTTTCAGTTTTCACATTGCCCACAAAAACGCCTCTACAGCCAAAATTACGATAGTGAAGTGAATAAACAGTTTAAAAAAAGTCCAAATCGCAGCAAAGATTTCATTAAAAAATTATATGATATGATTCTTGTACAGGAAGGGCTGCCACGTTATATCAGAATAGAAGATCGACAAAATTTAGATAGGATCGAATGCTTAAGGCTCTTTATTAATTCTTACTCGTAACTAATTTATAGATTTACTTGAATTTAAAATCCACTCGCGTAACCTTTCTTTATTTTTGACAGGAATCTTCGTCTACTCCTTCCACAGTTGATATACTCGCAGGCCCTCGACATGACGACTCGATCCACTACCACTGGTATATCAGAAACAGCTGTACTTCACAGACGCCAAATAGTGGAAAGCTGCACGCGTTCGGCCGATGTTGCCACATATTTCACAGAACGCAGTGCCATCTAGTGGTTGATTCCACAAGTAAGGGTGTGACGCTGTTGCCGCCTGGTGGCCGTTCCCTGACAATGGTTGCCTGCTAGACCAAGCGATTGGGCAATCTGTTTCTTACGTGATCTGGGGTTAAACACTAACCACCACCACCACCACCACCACTCGATACAATTTGAAACTAGACTCGTCCGGCTAGGCAACATGTTTCCAGTCATCAACAGCCCAACGTCGGTGCTGATGAGCCCGTCAAGTCATCAAGGGTACACGAGTGGGCCTCCGGCTCCGAAAGCCCATAGCGATGATGTTTCGTTGATCGGTTCGCACTCTGACACTTGTTGATGGACCAGCATTGAAATCTGCAACAATTTTCGGAAGTGTTGCACTTCTGTCACGTTGAACAATTCTCTTCAGTCGTCATTGGTCCAGTTCTTGCAGGATCTTTTTCCGGTCTTAGCGATGTCGGAAATTTAATGTTTTGCCGGATTCCTGATATTCACGGTGCACTCGTGAAATGGTCGTACCGGAGAGTCTCCACTTCATCACTACCTCGGAGATGATGTGTCACATCGCTCGTGCGCCGACTATAACACCACGTTCAATCTCACTTAAACGCATAACAATTGCGCCAGACACTACTTGTCTTATATAGGGTGGTCCATTGATAGTGAGCGCGCCAAATATCTCACGAAATAAGCATCAAGCGAAAAAACTACAAAGAACGAAACTCATCTAGCTTTAAGGGGCAAACCAGATGGCGCTATGGTTGGCCCGCTAGATGGCGCTGCCATAGGTCAAACGGATATCAACTGCGTTTTTTAAAGTAGGAACCCCCATTTTTTATTACATATTCGTGTAGTACGTAAAGAAATATGAATGTTTTAGTTGGACCACTTTTTTCGCTTTGTGATAGATGGGGCTGTAATAGTCACAAACGTATAAGTACGTGGTATCACGTAACATTCCGCCAATTCGGACGGTATTTGCTTCATGATACTTTACCCGTGTTAAAATGGACCGTTTACCAATTGCGGAAAAGGTCGATGTCGTGTTGATGTATGGCTATTGTGATCAAAATAGCCAACGGGCGTGTGCTATGTATGCTGCTCGGTATCCTGGACGACATCATCAAAATGTCCGGACCGTTAGCCGGATAGTTACGTTATTTAAGGAAACAGGAACTGTTCAGCCACATGTGAAACGTTAACCACGACCTGCAACAAATGATGAAGCCCAAGTAGGTGTTTTAGCTGCTGTCGCGGCTAATCCGCACATCAGTAGCAGACAAATTGCGCGATAATCGGGAATCTCAAAAACGTCGGTGTTGAGAATGCTACATCAACATCGATTGCACCCGTACCATATTTCTATGCACCAGGGATTGCAGGGCGACGAGTTTGAACGTCGTGTATAGTTCTGCCACTGGTCACAAGAGAGATTGTTCAATTCCGCGTCCGGCCATCCTGATTTAGGTTTTCCGTGATTTCCCTAAATCGCTCCAGGCAAATGCCGGGATGGTTCCTTTGAAAGGGCACGGCCGACTTCCTTCCCCGTACTTCCCTTATCCGATGAGACCGATGACCTCGCTGTTTGGTCTCTTCCCCTAAACAACCCCAACCCAACAAGAGAGATTACGGGACGATGACAGATTTGTTGCACGTGTTCTATTTAGCGACGTAGCGTCATTCACCAACAGCTGTAACGAAAACCTGCATAATATTCACTATTGGGCAACGGAAAATCCACGATGGCTGCGACAAGTGGAACATCAGCGACCTTGGCGGGTTAATGTATGGTATGGCAATATGGGAGGAAGGATAACTGGGCTCCATTTTATCGATGGCAATCTAAATGGTGCAATGTATGCTGATTTCCTACGTAATATTCTACCGATGTTACTATAAGATGTTTCACTGCATGACAGAATGGCGATGTACTTCCAACATGATCGATGTCCGGCACATAGCTCGCGTGCGGTTGAAGCGGTAGTGAATAGCATATTTCATGACAGGTGGATTGGTCGTCGCAGCACCATACCATGGCCTGCACGTTCACTGGATCTGACGTCCCCTAATTTCTTTCTGTGGGGAAAGTTGAAGGATATTTGTTATCGTGATCCACCGACAACGCCTGACAACATGCGTGAGCGCATTGTCAATGCACGTGCGAACATTACGGAAGGCGAACTACTCGCTGTTGAGAGGAATGTCGTGTTGATGTATGGCTATTGTGATAAAAATGGCCAACGGGCGTGTGCTATGCATGCTGCTCGGTATCCTGGACGACGTCATCCAAGTGTCCGGACCGCTAGCCGGAGAGTTACGTTATTGAAGGAAATAGGAAGTATTGCCAAATGCATTGAGGTTGACGGACATCATTTTGAGCATTTATTGCAAAAAATGGTTCAAATGGCTCTAAGCACTATAGTACTTAACATTTGAGGTCATCAGTCCCCCTAGACTTAGAACTACTTAAACCTAACTAACCTAAGGACATCACACATATCCATGCCCGAGGCAGGATCGAACCTGCGACCGTAGCAGCGGCGCGGTTCCTGACTAAAGCGCCTAGACCCGTCGGCCACAACGGCCGGCATTTATTGCATTAATGTGGTATTTACGGGTAATCACGCTCTAACAGCATGCGTTCTCAGAAATGATAAGTTCACAAAGGCACATGCGTTACATTGGAGCAACCGAAATAAAATGTCCAAACGTACCTACGTTCTGTATTTTAATTTAAAAAACCTACCTGTTAACAACTGCTCGTCTAAAATTGTGAGCCATATGTTTGTGGCTATTACAGCGCCATCTATCACAAAGCGAAAAAGTGGTCCAGTTAAAACATTCATATTTGTTTACGTACAACACGAATATGTAATAAAAAATTGGTGTTCCTATTAAAAAAAAAAAAAAAACGCAGTTGATATCCGTTTGACCTATGGCAGCGCCATCTAGCGGGCCAACCGTAGCGCCATCTGGTTTCCCCCTTCAAGCTAGACAAGTTTCGTTCTTTGTAGTTTTTTCGTTTGACGCTTATTTCGTGAGATATTTGGCCTGGTCACGATCAATGGACCACCCTGTATAGGCATTGCCGACCGCAACGTCGTTTTGTGCTTGTTTACATATCTCTGTATTTGAAAACGCATGTCTATACCAATTTTTTTGGCGCTTCAGTGCATATAGCTTTTAAAGAATTTCGTATCTGCTTCACTTTGTGGTATAAAGTAGTCAGCACTCTTGTGATAAGAAATCGACAGTGATTGGGACGAGGATGGCAGAGTGTCTAAGGGCAGAAGTAACGGCGCTCTGAGGGGACCATTCGGGAGCTGCGGCGGAGGCTGGAGGCGGATTCCTGCGCGGCGTCGCGGCGCCCGGGCCTAGCCGGTAAATATAGCAGCAGCCGCCGCTACGCGCCGCGCCGGCCAACTCGAGTAGGTCGCGTGGTGGCACGGCGCGGCGAAGCGGTAGGCACCGGGCGATGGGAGCTGGGAGCTGCTGGGTGGCTGCGGGTGGCCGGCGGCTTACCGCCTGCGCTGCCGCTCCGGCCGCGAGCAAAGTCACCCACTGCAAATGCAGTGCCACGAGTGTCCTCAACACAAACTCGTGTTTTACTACTGGGGTGCCTAACGGGATGTTGAAAACCTAAATCCTCATTTTGAATCGTTGCCTAGTCTCGTCCTCGCGCGGAATCATACTGTTCCGTTGATTAACAAGGTCCGCCTGTTATGCAAGCAGCTTATTATCGTCCAAACAGGATGAAAATCAGCAATCAGTCACGAATCAGTGTGTACTTTGTTGCAGAACTAGAGCTAGTTTCGTGTTCTACGGATCATTTTGCACCATAAATCGTGGTGATGTCGAACGAGTTATTTTACACCGTATCGCAAAGTACACTACTGGCCATTAATATTGCAAGAAGAAATGCAGATGATAAACGGGTATTCATTGGACAGATATATTATACTAGAACTGACATGTGCTTACATTTTCACGCAATTTGGGTGCATAGATCCTGAGAAATCAGTACCCAGAACAGCCACCTCTGGCCGTAATAACGGCCTTGATACGCCTGGGCATTGAGTCAAACAGAGCTTGGATGGCGGGTACAGGTACAGCTGCCCATGCAGCTTCAACACAATACCACAGTTCATCAAGAGTAGTGACTGGCGTATTGTGATGAGCCAGTTGCTCGGCCACCATTGACCAGACGTTTTCAATTGGTGAGAAATCTGGAGAATGTGCTGGCCAGGGCAGCAGTCGAACATTTTCTGCATCCAAAATTCTCGTACAGGACCTGCAACATGCGGTCGTGCATTATCCTGATGAAATGTAGGGTTTCGCAGGGATCGAATGAAGGGTAGAGCCATGGGTCGTAACATATCTGAAATGTAACGCCCACTGTTCAAATTGCCATCAACGCGAACAAGAGGTGACCGGGACGTGTAATCAATGGCACCCCATACCGTCACGCCGGCTGATACACCAGTATGGCGATGACGAATACACGCTTCCAATGTGCGTTCACCGCGATGTCGCCAAACAAGAGTGCGGCCATCATGATGCTGTAAACAGAACCTGGATTCATCCGAGAAAATTACGTTTCGCCATTCGTGCACTCAGGTTCGTCGTTGAGTACACCATTGCAGGCACTCCTGTCTGTGATGCAGCGTCAAGGGTAACCGCAGCCATGTCTCCGAGCTGATAGTCCATGCTGCTGCAAACGTCGTCGAATTGTTCGTGCAGATGGTTGTTGTCTTGCAAACGTCCCTATCTGTTGACTCAAGGATCGAGACGTGGTTGCACGATCCGTTACAGCCATGCGGATAAGATTCCTGTCATCTCGACTGCTAGTGATACGAGGCCGTTGGGATCCAGCACGGCGTTCCGTATTACCCTCCTGAACCCACCGATTCCATATTCTGGTAACACTCGTTGGATCTCGACAAACGCGAGCAGCAATGTCGCGATACGATAAACCGCAATCGCCATAGGCTACAATCCGACCTTTATCAAAGTCGGAAACGTGATGGTACACATTTCTCCTCCTTACACGAGGCATCACAACAACGTTTCACCAGGCAACGCCGGTCAACTGCTGTTTGTGTATGAGAAATCGGTTGGAAACTTTCCTGATGTCAGCACGTTGTAGGTATCGCCACCGGCGCCAATCTTGTGTGAATGCTCTGAAAAGCTAATCATATGCATATCACAGCATCTTCTTCCTGTCGGTTAAATCGCTTCTGTAGCACGTCATCTTCGTGGTGTAGCAATTTTAATGGCCAGGAGTGTAGTTTATGAATATAGTTACACGCTGAACACTTCTAAGTTTTTTTTTCAATATATAGATGTGAGTTATTCATTCCTACCCACTACCGTTTACCCATTATAATAACAGAAATTCTTCTACGGAATAGAAACATTTCTCAAGAAGACACATTTACAGTTTGTTTTTAAATTTTACTTTGCTGCTTGTCAGACATTCTACGTAACTGGATAAGTGACCAAAAATTTTTGTAACAGCATTGTGCACGCCTTTTTGTGTTGCGGACAACCTCAGTGTAGAGTAATGAATGTCATTTTTCCTTTTGTTATTGTAATTATGTACATCATTGTTTGTTTTGAACTGGAGAGGATCATTTACAACAAACTTTATGGAGGAATAAATATACTTTGAAGCAGTAGTCAAAATACCTAGCTCCTTAAACATATGTCTACAAAGGATCGTGGGTGAGCACCACATATTATTCTTACAGCACGTGTTTGAGCAATGCATACTTTCTTGAAGATGAGTTACCGCAGAACGTTATTCCATATGAAATTATTGAATGAAAATATGAAAAACATGTCACCTTACTGATATGTCTCTCCCCAAGATTTTCAGTCATTCTAAGTGGAAATGTGGCGGAACTAAGCTGTTTTAGGAGTTGCTAAATGCCCTTCTTCGAGTTTAAATTGTCATCAATATGGGCATCTATGAATTATGAAGTTTCCGCTCTGTTTATTATTTCTTCGCTGTGTGTTACACTTCTCATTGGTGTGGTACTCCTAGTTGTGCAGAACTGCATATCATGTGTCTTTTCAAAATAGAGGGTGAGACAATTCGCAGAAAACCAGTCAATGATACTTTTAAGAAATTTTTTCACTGTTTCTTCGGTTCCGGTATTTATGTTTCGATTAATTACGACACTAGTGTCATCTGCAAAAAAAAAAAATCTGTTTGTTGTATATTAGACGGAAGATCGTTTACATATAGGAGAAACTATAGTGACCACAAGGTCGAGCCTTGGGGAACCACATACATGATTTCTCACCAACCAGAATTACGTCCCTGGACTATACTGGTTGAATTACTGAGTACAGCTTTTTGAATTCTTTTGGTCAGATATATATTATCCCATAAAACTTCAGTTTATCGAGGAGAATACTGTGATTCACACACTCAAATGCCTTAGATAGGTCACAGAAAATACCAACCGGTGCTGTTTTATTATTTAATGCTTGTAAAACTTGGTGAGTGTGTTAGTGAACACGTAAACGGCATTATCAGCAGAGCATCTCTTCTGAAACGCGAACTGTGACTTGCTGAAGATATTCTTGTGATTAAGGTGAGATACTCTTTTATCAGCATTATCAGGGAGGCGTTTAACAACGGTATATTTCAGTCTTTCTGGAAAATGCCCTGAACTAGTGATGCACTACGTATTTCAGATAAGATCGGGCTTATTACATGGAAGAAAATCTCTAGTACGCTATTGGAAACCCCATCAAAACCAGATGAGTTTTTATTTTTGAGATAATGTATGATTTTCTTACATTCAGAATGAGAAGTTTCTGATACATTTAAGTGACTGAATTTTATAAGAGTTACTTTTTTAACATACCGCTGTGATTTTTCTCTTAAACTCTTTGTCCCTATAGTTGCTACTATATTTAAGAAATGATTATTATATTTGCTATCTGCGCTTCATCATTTTGTACTGTTTCTCCTGGTTGGACTTGGATTTTAAAAAAATGTAAACTAAATATCACGATAAATTTTATAAATAATCGACAAGTACACCAAGGTAGAAGAGAGAGAACTACAATGGACATGTTATTCCATGGACTCTTAGCTTATATGCATGAACTATCTTTCCTTTGTCTTTCACTTATCTTATCTACTTGGATTCGGACCTAAGAGGACGTTCTTGTGTAAAGCTCATCTTGCTGTACCAGCTAATAATGTAAGTTGTACTTAAAACCCGAAAAATATAATGGTTATTTTGTCAAAATAATTTGTGTATGTGGTCAGTCAATTGGTAGTCTGATACCTGGATTGTCTTAAGTAGATATGGGCCTTAACAAAGAATTTTCATTGTTATGCGCCATCTTAGAAAAATCTTTAACATTTTTCTATTAGCTCATCTTCGACACGTGCCGTCGGTTAGGACAATTAACTTTATTTCAGATCCTACGAGACCGGAGGCAACTATTAATAATTTAACAATTTTACTTACAGATTTTCTTTACACAACGAGATAACACACCGGGCGGAAAAGGTCTGGTCACAGGATTCCAGTTCCATTATAGGATTTCATTTGTAGATGCTACTCTTGTTATCTTATATTGGGGAATCGAGACGAAACCACGATGTTAAGTTATGTATTGCAGTAGTGTACATCGAACAGACTTGGCAAATATTCTCTGGTGCAATAAGCACACGACTTCTCACGAGCCTGGAATAATATCTGCAGTGTTGGGTAAATAAGAAGAGGACAATTAACTATCGACGATTATGTAACTATCCTGAGAACTGAGCTAGTTCATTGAGTGCTTATACGCGTCGGGCTAAATAAACGACATATGACACTGTCAATAATATTCCTACATTAGTTATTTCTCTTTTATGCTGAGCCATTGCATTAATGTGTGTTTCTTTTTTATATAAGTCACGGCTCATATTCATTCCATTACATTACACTGATAGCAAAGAAAAAGAGTCACAAATAATTTTTATTTTATTACATTACAATTTATAGCCCTTCCCCAGATTTCAGCTACAGGATAGCTACCATCAGTGCTAGAAAATACGAGGGCTTACTGAAAGGTAATGCTTACGATGTTTTTATGTGAAAACTCTTCAAGTTTTTTAAATATAACAAACTTTATTTACATTCTTCATCTTTATTCTTCATGTCTACATATTTGATTTTCAACATAGTCACCGTGGCGATTAACACATTTCTCGCATCGAGAGACCGCTTTGTTGATATCGTCACTGTAAAATATGTGTTGACGTAGCCACAACCTCACCTGTGCTTGCATCTCTTCATCACTATCGAAGTGAAGTCCTCGAAAGTGTTCTTTAAGTTTAGGAAAAAGATGAAAATCGGATGGAGCCATGTCGGGACTGTATGGAGGATGCTCGATGAAGTGAAATCATGCGTACAGTTGTTGTCACTGTGGTAGGGCTCGTTTGTAGTCTGGCATTGTCACGTTGAAGGAGAGGGTGCTCCATGTGTGGGGCAATTCTTAGAATTCGAAACTTTATTACAGCACGCTGTTTCTCACGCACCGACACAATTACGTAACACACAGTGATGTTATATGTTGCAAATCGATACCCTCTGGTGGGAGAGTGTTGCAACTTGTGTCACGGAAGCAGGAAAGTCGACCGATTAACATACATGACATGTAATATCTCGATCGATATTGAGAAGAGAATAAAAAATTCGGAGACATTATTTTTCAACACGGTCTCGTATAAGAAATAACAAGAAATCTGTACCACAGTTTCATACAGAACTAGAGACTTCATGACAAATAAGATACCATATGAAGTGAGTCAGAGTGACTAAACAAGATTGAAAATGCCCTTCGTTCAAATATCTGGCTTAAATTTAATGTTAAAACTTCTTTTTCATGAAGGAGCTTTATTGTACGTCACTTTCTCTCAACAGCCATGACACTACAGGTGACCACTGTGTATCACCTATGATGTTAGCATATAGTTTTCGGAGTTTTATACGATACATTGTGAAACAAAATTAAAAATGGAGCTAAGAATTGTGGTTTGCTTACACCAATATGTAATCAATCATCGCTATAACTTTTAAAAAAGTTTTACTATTTATTTTAAATAAGAATTTTCACATTACGAGCAACGGGTTGTTCCATTAAGTAAGTACATCGTTCAAAATTCTTTGGAACATTGTTACAGGAAAAATAGCAATATTTATAATATTATAACAGCATAGGAATCACATAGGCAATTGGTTGCAAATAACTGTATGGTACACTGACCGAGGTTTGGACAGCTCAAAGGATGGGAAATATACTGTATAATATGTACAACAGCCAAGAAGGAATAATAAGAGTTGACGACCTAGAACGAAGTGCTCGGTTTAAAAAGGGTGTAAGACAGGACTGTTGAATCTGTACATCGAAGAAGCAAAGATAGAAACAAAAGAGCCGGCCATTGTGGCCGTGCGGTTCTAGGCGCTTCAGTCCGGAACCGCGCTGCTGCTACGGTCGCAGGTTCGAATAGTGCCTCGAGCATGGATGTGTGTGATGTCCTTAGGTTAGTTAGGTTTAAGTAGTTCTAAGTCTAGGGGACTGATGACCTCAGATGTTAAGTCCCATAGTGCTTAGAGCCATTTGAACCATTTTTTTTAAATAAAAGAAAGGTTCAGGAATGGAAATAAAATTCAAGGTGAAAGGATATCAATGATATGATTCGCTGATGACATTGCTATCCTGAGAGAAAGTGGAGAAGAATTATACGATCTGCTGAATGGAATCAACAATTTAATGAGTCCCGAAAATGGACTGAGAGTAAATCGAAGAAAGACGAAAGTAATGAGAAGTAGCGAGAAACTTAACATAATGATTTATGGTCACGAAGTAGATGAAGTTAAGGAATGGTATTACCTAGGCAGCAAAGTAAATGAAGGACGGAGCAAGGAGGATATCAAAAGCAGACTAGCACTGGCAAATAGGGCATTCCTGGAGAAGAGAAGTTGGAAAACCGGAACAGAATAGAATCGAAGCATTTGAGATGTAGTACTGCAGAGTAATCAAAAGCAGACTAGCACTGAAATAGGGCATTCCTGGAGAAGAGAAGTTGGAAAACCGGAACAGAATAGAATCGAAGCATTTGAGATGTAGTACTGCAGAGTAATATTGAAAGTCAGGTGGACTGGTAAGGTAAGGAATAAGGAGGTTCTGCGCAGAATCGGAAAGGAAAGGAATATGTGGATAGGATCTGTTAAGAAATCAGGTAATGACTTCCATGGTACTACAGGAAGCTGTAGAGAGCAAAAACTATAGAGGAAGGCAGAGATTGGAATACCTCCAGCAAGTAACTGAGGACACCAGTTGCAAGTGCTACTCTGAGATGAAGAGGTTGGCACAGGAAACAAATTTGTGGCGGGCTGCATCAAACCAATAAGAAGAGTGATGACTCAAAAAGAAAAAAAAAAAGGAAGTCCTCACCAGATTTAAATTTTAAGAAACCGTAAAGTTACATTTTCAAGAGGACAATGGCCACAGTTTAGTGCAGATATGCTCAAGTATGACGTATACTGATGTTGCTCCTAGCAAGGCATAAACGCCAAAAGCTGGAACATGTTTAATTTTAATTTTTGAGCTCAGCATATTAGCTCTAAACTTTGATCATTGTCCTCTTGCAATGTAGCTTTACGGTTTTTTTTTAATTTCATTCTGATCAAGACATCCTTAGAGTTGTCGAAACCTAGGTCAACGTGCCAGTTATTTGCAACCATTTGGCTGTGTGACACCTACGTTGAAACTTGTGTACGATTGCTGAAGACACCCATGTTTAAAACTGTATAATATCATAACTTATTTCAATACACAAGTAGTGACTGCATTTAAGTTGTTTATATTTATTTTTAGATGATCAGTTACGCATTGTAGTTTTCTCCAAGTCTGCACAGATCGATCTGCTCCACGCAAACGTTTCCTACGGTCATCAAGGAATGTACGATCTGAAGATGATCTCATAGAAGATGGAAAAAATCATCTAAAAATAAAAATAAAGGTAAACTTAAATACGATCATGACTGTGCGTATCGAAGTAAGTTATAGCATTATATCGTTCTTACTTTACCCTGTCATCTGTTTTATGCAAAACTGCTATTATAATTGTTATTTGTCTGCTTTTACTTACTGGGGAGTTAAGCTACAACTTAAAATAAAAAAACCCTGCCTCCTGATTTGCTGTATGTCCCGCAGACGAGAGTGAGGTGGAAGTTACTTAAAAATCATTCCCTTTATGCAGGAATAACTTTGGGCCAGTTTTGATTACTTCTTGGTTTGAAGAAGGACGCCAGGAGCGCAGGGAGACATTCCTTGGAGGTAACTGGCAGTTAGGACTAGCCACTAAAAGAACTTGAGAGTTGCCTAGGCCTGAGTGTTGTCGGTATCCGGAGCAGTCAACACGTACCGCCTCTGTCCATTCCAGAGGACCTCGTGGACAACCGCCAGCCGCCGTCGGCACAACATGACGAGATGCGAAATCGTGCACCACCTTAAAGTCATATGGATTTCGTTGATTACATTTTTGTCACTTTTATTTTAACTGTTGTACCGGATGAAACAACAGTTGTGTGTGCTGTGATGCGTTCCTAGCTTCACTCTTGGAGGGGGCCGAGACGATTCTGCAAGATTTAAAATGTTAGACCACTTCATTATGACTTAAACAAGATGAAACACTCAACTTTGTTACAATACGTGCCCACAGGAATGTCACAACTAATTTTTACAGTCATTTAGCATTAAACTATCACTTGATACAGAACAAGGTACAGAGTACAACTGATCATAAACTTTTATGCAAATTTTTGCATAATACACCTATCGAGCTGCGGGCTCGGTAGAGACAAAACGCTGCCGTCTTCGGAGGTGATTGCTGACTGAGGCTGGGCGGCGCTGCGAGCAGACGTTAAAGCAAGCGATCTGATGCGGTGGCGAATGGAGACTCTTCTGGGCGTGTCTACGCCACCGTCTCTCATTCAACGTTGCTTCTGGCAGCGATTATGTTTACTTGTCGTTTCGTCCTTGCCTTGGCACCTAGCGCTTCGAACGATACCACATTAACTTATTTATATGGATATGGCGTCTGTTCTTTCGGACATGTCCGAATTATGGGACTTGGTAAGAATGTCTTCCACGAGTAATGAGTGTCTTGGGGTGCGATGCTACTAATGTAGTGTGTGGACATACAAGGTGAGTATGTCGGTTTCGTGGGAGGCGTGGCCAGATAGTCCCTGCAGTCGCGCTATCCTCCGTGCCCTCCGTGGCTCAGATGGATATAGCGTCTGCCATGTAAGCAGGAGATCCCGGGGAAAAAAAAAAAAAAAAAAAAACAGATAAAACTGGACAGTTCCGTGAGGCAAGGCTGTCCATTGTCAATAGCTCTATTCGCTATAGCACTGCACCCGCTGCTGCGGAAACTCACAAATGACATCAGAGGATTCTCCGTAGGAGGCAAAGCAATAGCATGTATAGCCTACGCTGACGACCTAAGCATCTTTATTGAAGATCAGGAAGATATTGGGAGAGTAGAAACAATCAAGAACACATTCCAAAAAGCGTCAGGCGCCCAAACCAACCCCAGAAAAACAGTGCTACTGCCGATAGGGAATCAAAGACTCAAACCAAACAGGCAGTGGTACAAAATAGCAGAAAGCCATAAAGTTCTTGGAATATTTATACAGTCTTGTCCACTTAGAATGGCCGCAGACAACTGGAGGGACGTGCTACACACCATAAGAGGTCTCTTCAGACAGCACGCGAACCGGAAACTAACGATACACCAGAAAATAGACCTGATAAACACGACGATCCTGTCGAAAGCGTGGTACCTGACGCAAATCCTAAGCACCCCGGCCGAAATTGCGCGAGCACTAACGAGCGCAGTGTACTATCTGTTGTGGCGTCAAAATATATTCAAAGTGGCGCAAGCAACGTGCTCGCTGCCAACGAAAGAAGGGGGACTAGGTCTAGTTGATATAAAGACCAAACGTGCAGCCCTTCTACTAAAACGAACGCTCGCCATCCAGGACAAAAACCCTGACAGCGTCACAGCCAAGATAACTGACGGATACAAGCCCGCATCAGAAGAAGCGCTGGTCGACACGAGGCACACTCCCTTCAGAATGCGACACGTCAGGCTGCACTACGCCAACAAAAGTTACGTTCTGGACACCGTGGCGAACCCCAGCCACAGAACAGACAAGAGAATATACTGGGCCCTCAGGGGAAAGCCGGCAACAAACAAAGTTGAACACAAACTCCCTCAATACAATTGGAAACAAATACGGAGAAACGTCTCGGAAAACGTGTTGCCTAAACATGCGAAGGAGACATGGTACAAAATAGTTAACAGAACGGTACCAACCAACCAAAGACTGGCGGAGATAAAACTCGTCGCAAGTGACAAGTACGACGTATGTGCCATGACCGACACCCTCGAGCACCGATTCACCTGCGGGAATGCCACCAGCATATGGGAAGCGTGCCAGCAGATGGCGGCTCACATCAACAGAACGGCGCCGTGAAGCATCACAGTGGAAGCAATCACCGCCCCAGACTGCAACCCATTTCCACGACCCAAGCGACTGGCGACTCTCTGGATCCCCGCCACGACGGCACACGCCATCATAGCGAGGAGGCAGACCGACCAGCTGGCCTTCCTGATGGACCTCTGGGGGAGAACAAGACGGCCCAGCAGCACAGGCGCTACCGCGACGATTTCAGAAACTTCCTGCAGATTCCACTGCAGACAGCGATCGACAGAGTCCTCCCCAGCCTGTGACCCTCAGCACCGCCACCAGCCACCTCACCACAAGAAGAACTTGTGCAGTGATAGTGAATAAGTGCAACAGAAAAGATAAAGTGCTTTCTCCTCTCGCCTCAAATAGTGAAGTATAGTAGTATAAAGCGTTTCTTGTTAGTGAAATCAGTGATACAAAGTGCTTCTCATCAAACATCTGTCATGTTAGCAGCCAAATCAGTGTCAAAAGTATGCCCAGTAGTACTACCAGTTTTTTTATTTTTTTCATTATTTGTACTATATTGTCTAGGACACAAGCATTACTTAGTGGAAAGTGCCAACTACTCATTTTTTTAAAATGATTTCCTTTACTATGTTCCATATAAAATTTATATTGTTTACTCATACTTTCCTTTCTTCTTCTCTTATACAATACGACAAAATTTTCTCTCTTCTTCAATTTATGTATAATCTTTAGTATATGTAAAATTGTTTCTTCCATTTCTGCTCCATCTATCATGCCGACGTTCCCCTCGTACTGTCCCACCTAACAGTGCAAACTAGAGGAAGAGATAAACCAGAAGGCACAATGTGCCTGTGGCATCACAAGTGCATCACATACAGAAACATGAACTCAAAATCGATGTGCCGATGATACACATAAATTATTATGCATGTCCTGCAAAGTTTTAACCAAAAAAAAGACAAATGGCCATGTAAAAGGGTTCAAGGAACAACAATAAGAGGGAAACGAAAAAGGAGAGAATATAAAAACGAAAACCTATAAAATGACAGTAATGTTAACCAACACAAGGAATATAATAGGTTAATAGAATAAAATGGTTTTTTAAATGTATTGTTGTTAATATATTTAAATAAATATATATGGTTACAAAAAAAAGGTTCGAGTCCCGGTTGGGGCACACATTTTCACCTGTTCCCGTTGATATATATCAACGCCCGTTAGCAGCTGAAGGTATTAATATAATTCTAATTACATTAATTTATGCTTGATAAAATGTGAATTTGATAGTGAACTCTAGTGCACTATTTCCTGCCGATTTCATTTCTTAATATTCGTTTTCTGTTGCTTTGTAAATCTTGAATGCACGATATATCCCTATCAAGGATTCCAGTTCAGGATCCTCTCATTCTTATGACTGTGTCACTGCCCTTCCTGTTTATCTACAGCCTCATGATAAGCTTCGTTTAATCATTGTTCAAAGTGAATGCTTGATTCACACCTGTAAGTGGGATGGAGTCAGATACTCACGTGCCCATACGGTATGGCATCACGTTCATTGGGTTCAATTCGTTGGCGAAAGGAGGGTGTATTCCATTAGTGAAACCATAAAAATCTGAGTTATTTATCCTAGTGGCATTGAGCGGTTATCACTCCAGAGCTGTAAGTTTAATTTAAGATTATTGGGAAAAAACCATCTGGTGGGATGTTGTAACCTAATGTTACTATTAATTCAGCCCAAACATCCACGGTAGTTCGGTTCGGTTCGTTGTGTGAGGGAGGAGACCAAACTGCTGCCAGCCAGAGTGACCGAGCGGTTCTAGGCGCTACAGTCTGAAACCGCGCGACCGCTACGGTCGCAGGTTAGAATCCTGCCTCGGCCATGGATGTGTGTGATGTCCTTAGGTTAGTTAGGTTTAAGTAGTTCTAAGTTCTAGGTGACTGATGACCTCAGCAGTTAAGTCCCATAGTGCTCAGGGCCATTTGAACCATCTGAACCAAACAGCGAGGTCTTCGGTCTCATCGGATTAGGGAAGGAAGTCGGCCGTGCCCTTTCAAAGGAACCATCCCGGAATTTGCCTGGAGCGATTTAGGGAAATCATGGAAAACCTAAATCAGGATGGCCGGACGCGGGATTGAACCGTCGTCCTCCCGAATGCGAGTCCAGGGTGCTAGCCACTGTGCCACCTCGCTCGGTTCCACGGTAGCAGAAAAGTTCTTTCTACTATGGTTCATTAATATAGGTGGCACCTCTCATGCTAGCATTTCTAAAAAATGGTTCAAATGGCTCTGAGCACTATGCGACTTTACTTCTGAGGTCATCAGTCCCCTAGAACTTAGAACTACTTAAACCTAACTAACCTAAGGACATCACACACATCCATGCCCGAGGCAGGATTCGAATCTGCGACCGTAGCGGTCGCGTGGTTCCAGACTGTAGCGCCTAGAACCGCTCGGCCACCCCGGCCGGTAGTATTTCTAATTAAAGGCTTTCTTGATTGGGAAACACTAGAACACAAATATCGAAACACATTAAGAAGTAACCAAAAACGTCTATTAAGAGGTACGGAATAAGAAGGTTCTCCAGAGAATTGGCGAGGAAAGGAATATACGGAAAAAAACTGAGAAGAAGAAGGGACAGGGCGGTAGAGCCTCTGTTAAGACATGAGGGAATAACTTTCATGAACTAGGGGAAGCTGTAGAGGGTAAAAACTGTAGAGGACGATAGAGATTGGTATACATCCAGCAAATAATTGAGGGCGTAGATTGCACGTGCTACTCTCCGATGAAGACGTTGGCATAGAAGAGGAACTCATGGCAGGTCGCAACAAACCAGTCAGAAGATTCAAAAATAAAAAGTTATGATACAAACTTCGCTAGACTTATAATAACAGTTTGATCAAGGCACTTGATTTCCTGTACCTAATATAGTGAAATGTAAATAGCTTGGCTGCCTCTTGGCAGTCTGTGACGTAGTCACTATGATTCAAAGTAATTATGCAGTTACACGTTTGACTGTATCTGTTGCTCCGTAGAGATTGCTGCAGGCGCTGAAATGAGGGAGTATCTGTGCTGCATCGTATTTTCTGCCTGCCGGTGGAAGGATCTCCATCCCCGCCAGTACTAGGTGGAAGCAAGGTAGTCTACTGTTGACAGCACTATCGTCGGCTGCTTGCAGCGGTACAGGCGGACGAACACGACGTGCCGATGGACGTGGTGGCGGAAGCAGAAATTGGTCCCAAGTAGCGAGCGCCATCTAGGAGGTGCCTCCTCGGAATTGGAAGGCGTGGTGGTGGACTCGCGGGCTTTTGTTGTTTACTTCTTCAATCTGGTACGCAACATCATTTTAATTGCCTAAAATCTTACTGATTTGCCTGGGAATATCAGATACCAACTTATAGCAAATACAGTGCACAATATTACAGACACTACAGTGACGTAATTAATATATTTGTCATTGCCACCGCCACGTTACATAGCTGACATAATGTAAAAAACAAAAACAAAAAGAAGTGTGCCTGATACATGCAATAAACTGCCTCACACACACTATTTCACTGCCACGACTTCCGTCAGCAATGGAAGGTCACGTGATCATCTGGTATCAGTTCCACACTATCTAGTCCTCTATGGCGACCAGCGTTCTCTCTTAAGGGAGCGATTAATATTTCGTCCAGTGAGCTTATGTTTCCTGCGGCACTCATTACATGGATCAGGAAGCAACCCGCCCATCAGCTCCAAGCGGTCAGATGAAGCCAAATTCTGCATGTTGTTGGACATAACTCTGCATCGCTAGCAGCAAAGACCAAGGTCCTGTCTACATGGCTTCACACTCAAAAACAAATGAAATCTTTTTATAGCTTTTTTATATTTTTGACAAAATCAGGTGCAAACTGTTTATGTCTTATTGATGACATTTGTTCACGACAAGCTAGTTTCACCAAATGTGCCATTATCCAGTGTTCCTGTTGTCATTACAGTTATATACCGTTTTATTTTACGTCTCTGTAATAGAACTTTGACATTTTATCTTATGCTTACGTATAGATGGAGTGACGTCCATAAAGCATCTTGGGACGTAAGTTCTTTCAGGTACAATGTTGTTAACATAAGTCACCTACTTACTGTCTATGGAAGAATAATAGTGAAAATTCGTGTAATTTTTTGACTTTGTAAAATGACGGGTCGTTCAAATGATGATTTACGTTCACAAGTAAATTATATCTCGATAGTTAGAGATGTGTTTTGCCAGAGATATTGTGCGTTATGTAGATGTCCGACCTTAATGTTGTGTATTGGTTTTGGTTTGTCATGTTTGTTCATTCTTTTTCTATTATGTCAGCAAAGTTTTCCAGGTAATTTTTGTATCTGAAGTCCATCTATTCGTTCAGGATGTCATTCAGATATCTATTTGTGTGTGCATGAATTTCCATTTATTCCAAAGTGTTCAAGGTTTGACCTTTTGCTATCCTATGCAGAGTTTTCAGAGCGCTTTCGATTATGTTCAACCTATGATTTTCAAAGTGTAGGTAAAAAGTTGATTGGTTGCTTTCATGATCTCTCATGTATTCTTTAAATCTTATACTAAAACACTGTCCTGTTTGTCTGATGTAAAAAAATATTGCAGTCATCGCAAGAAATTTTGTACACACCCAGATTAGAAAAGATACATGAAAGGTGGCGATTCTTCGTGCTCACCATCTTTCACTTAAGTAATCCTTGTAGAGGCACTGCAACCATTTCAGCTACGTCGTGAGCCACCAGGACGAGTAATTGTAGGTATGACAGACAATGATTGGGGTTGTTTGGGGGAAGAGACCGAAAAGCGAGGTCATAGGTCTTATCGGATTAGGGAAGGACGCGGAAGCAAGTCGACCGTTCCCTTTCAAAGGAACCACCCCGGCATTTGCCTGGAGCGATTTGGGGAAATCACGGAAAACCTAAATCAGGATGGCCGGCCGCGGGATTGAACCGTCGTCCTCCCGAATGCGATGACGGAGAATGACATACTTTCCTTGTGCTAGCAATAATAGTTGTTGCATCACGTCTTTTTTCTGTGTCAGACGTGGCCAGGGCAGCAGAAGTCAAGCCGTAGGCTCTTCCAGGAAAGCATCCAGGCTTCTACAAAAGTGTGACCGCTTTGCCTGTGAGCGCAGGCGGTCGCTTCTCGCCATGAAGTCGGCCCGCGAGTGTGTCTACACGAAAATTCTTGGGCGGTGTTATAAGTGTGCCATTCGCGCAGTTTGCGCGAGCAGCTTGGCTATTGGAGGGGACAATTTTTGGCGACTCCACATGGATTTGGTGTCGAGGAGGGAAGAGAGGAGAGATTTTCGTGACATTCGGTGGATGTCCACCGTAGTGGACGGTCTGGGCAGTTCGGCTGAGGTACGCTGTCGGCAAATTGGCGGAGAGCCGCCACGGGGGACAGTCTTGGTTTTCTCGGCGCGCCAGCCATGATTCTCTGCACATCTGGGCTCGAGGATGCACCGGCCGCAGCCTTTGCAGTTGTGAACCTATGGCCTGTCTCCTCATCACATCAGTGGTGAGTGAGTATATTGGCAGCCCACGCCTATTAGAATTCTTTGTCTGAGGACTTAGTATTCACTGCAGCGAGTTCATCTGACCTGCAGCCCTGTATTTCACCCAACCCATGTCGTATTGACGTTCAGTTAGCGATTCACAATCTGGGCAAGAACCTCACTTATAGTTAGAACGTGTTGTTGCTATTACCGTCAGGGAAGGATCGTTTTGGCTTGACCTCATTCCCCGTTAATAACCTTGTCAGTCATCAACATCATCTGGCACTGTAGGTTTTTTTTTAGTTTGATCTGTATGCTAATTCTGGGAATTCATGTCTTGGCTTTGTAATAAACTAAGTCTGAAAGGAGCAAGATTTCATTCCAGCACCTTATTCATCATGACCGTTTGAATTATAATAAATTTTTATGGGCTGAGGATACGGAATAAGGGTAGGAAGCCTTACAGTAAGAACGTCGCTTTTTCCTGGTCACAAACTTGTAAGATATTGGTAGTGCGAAATGCTAGTTGTAGTTTCGTATTTCTTAACAAGTTGTTTATTTCGTAGTGTACTGTATATTGCCTATATAATGTTACTGGTATATGTGTTGGTTTGGCTTGAGTTTTGCCATTTATTTGCAAAGTGATGTCTTTATTTATGTTATCTGCATTAAGTTTTGTATGGTCTTTGCAGATTTTGAGTTCTTTATGTGGATCAAAATTACTTTTTTGTGCAACGTATTGTCTGTTGTAACTTCATTTTTTATTGCTTGTTCTTCCAGTGGTAAATTTATCTTTCTGTTGGTCATCAATTTCAAGTTTGCATATTTATGCAAACTGGGTTGGCATGAATTTTTGTTAATGGGGATGTCTGTAGTTGTAGGATTTCTGCAAATTACAATTTTGTGTTTGTTATTATCAGAGCTTATTTTTAGATCTAAGAAATTAATGAATTTGATGTTATCTGTCTCTGTAGTAAATTTTGTTTTCTGGTTCAAATTGTTAAATGCTGCTTAGTATCCTTGATGTCTTCATTTAATAGTAATAACGTACCGTCTAGGAACCGACAGTAGTAGATAATTTTCTTGATGGATTGAGAATTGGAGGGCAAAAATGTTTCTTCTAGTACATTGATAATGTCTGATAATATGCTCCGATACTTAAAGTCAAAAGGCTCCACAACGATATGTTACAAGTTTTCTTACCCAAGGATGTTTCCTCACATCTGCGTCACACTCCTATGGTTGGCTGACGTGTAGGTTTTTCTGAAGTTATTGTTCTCATTTGTATGTTCTTCACTTAAAGGGAGAGGCGTAAAAACTCGGCACCTGTCAGAGTACTGAGACAGTTGTGTGCATCGTCACTTCCAATTAATGGAAATGTGTAGTTAGCCTGATCACATGCTATTTAACGACAAGTTTAAAATATTTGTATTAACTGGCGGAACAAGAAACTGTAACCGAACGACAGCGTGTTTTAGTTAGGCTACGCCAACTATTCCGGTGTGCCGGTGGCTGGCCTCTGTGGCAAAGATATCGCCATGTCATGTGACAGGTGGGGCACGTGACATGTGTAGAGAGCGGAAGTGGAGTTACGGACAGGCAGCCGAAAGAGTCAATACTACGCGGTCTGTGGTGACGGAGTTGTGGATTACAGATCGCCTAGGGTTGAAGTTGCGTGTAGAGCGGAGAGATTAGCTCTTGGAGAAAGGGACATAACTTCGGGATAGTCGAACAACATAGAGGTTACCCAGCACTGTGGCAGGAGGCACGTTGTTCATGCTAGGCTGTGTCTCAGCTAATAACTGGTGGAACGAAGCGCGAGGGTTCGCCGGTCGGGAGCAGCTTTACAGACACGTCTTATAGGCTAGGCGCAAATTGAGACGCGTATAGCGCGTGTGGCTCGGCGCAGCGCAGCGCGCTTTTTTTTTGTAACTACACAGGTTCAAATTGGACCGCGCAAATTGCGACGCGACTTGGACGCGACACGAGCCTGCGCCAGGTCGCGCGGCGTTGTGGTTGGGGCACAGTTTCTCGCGCCGCGCGTCGCGTGTGCCTCGCTAGCACCGTGGGAAATTTGAGGCGGGGAGCGGAAAAGTAGCCCGGCCATATGCTCACATCGGTACGGCGCGTATGAGCAGTGGTAGTATTGCCCATACGATAAAAATTGCCTTACTATATACTAAATTTTATTGTCTTTGGGTAGTGTTTCGTTTTCCGCCATTTAAACGCTCCATCTTTCTTCGTTAGTACATTATACTTTTCTGTTAGTTATATCTGTATAGTTTTGTATTGTTATGTATTTCTTCTGTCAAGAAAAATGTATACTTCAGTAACTGGTCAGCCATAGGCCGCTGGTATTATATCATATGCCTCCGCAATGTTTTCAGATCGCAAGAAGGGACAGAGAGTAGTGAATAAGGAAGCACGGAATATTAATAAATCATGTGATTTAAGGAAAGTAAAACAAGGTTATGTTATCGCTGCCTAGTATGATGGCGAATCTGTACGATCTGTTACAAAAATTTGGAAAGGGATAATCTCCACAGATGTGATCCCTTTGTGCTCCTGGTAAAAAGCGTCCAAGATATGAAGTATAGAAGTCTCACTGTGATTACTTGGATATGGATGTAGTAATGTAATACGACACACTGTACTACATGCATGCGAACATCACATATCCACTGCAAGCTAGAAACAGTCGACTAGCTGTCACAAATAACAATGTTAATTGATTCGCCGTGATGAGAAAAAGTATTTCAATTGTTGCATGCACATTATCAGCATTAATAAATACAACAGGCTACACAAATGAAAAAAATGGTCGGTATTATTACGAAAGTAGGAATATCCTAAAAGAGTGAGTGTCATGATTAGGTATATTTAGTTTGTTGAAATGTACTGCTGACAAAGGCAGATCTACTTTCACGACAACGTTTTTCGAACTCCAGCTCACAAGGCACACATGGCTAGCTTCTGCATTCCTGTCGCGCGCATTATCCTCCGCTGCTGACAATACACTGACCATTGTGTTGTGCGACAGATCAATTGTTTATTTTTATCGGTAACAACTATTTTATTCACGATCACACATTGTCAGTTTGGCAAGCGGTAGGCAGTGTTGCCAATTTAGCGTCTTTGTCGCTAGAAATGGCGACTTTTGCCTTCGTCTTAGCGACAAAAAAAACTTTTTAGCGACAAAAATTATTTAGCGACTTATCGGGCGACTTTTGGAGTACTGACGACTTTTGAAGTACAAATCAAAACTATTTTGGGCCAGTATTTTCATTAACAACACTAAGATTTTAACTATAGAATGGATACTACACTGACTTTGTTCTAGATTACTAAGTTAAATTAAGTTCTTAGCAGATCATGTAGCATTGTTCAGCATTTAGTAAACCTGAATGTGGGAATTGCTTACAGAGTAAGAAAACCTTGACTGTAGAACAATTCATTATTCATTACCCACTAGCCTGTTGTCGTCGATAGCGCATCGATCTGTAATTCTTCAACTTTTGAACCCCCTTTATTTTTCGAATTGACAAAAAACATACGTAATATTAATTATAATAAAATACATTTCTGTCTAGCAACCTCTAATTTTTCGAAATGTTAACTCGCAGTCAAATTATTACCACATGCACAGTGGTAACGCAAGAACAATTCGGTGGGGGTATCTCAAACATTATTACGTTTTAAACAATGAACAATAGGACTGATATCGAGTTACCGAATGAGTAGATTGTTTCATGATCTCTAGTTCGCCTGAGTTTTAATGTATTTTCAGTGATTATAAATTGGTGAAACTTATGTTGTGGTGGCTTACATAATGGATTTACCGCAGAAGAAGAAGCAGTACGCTCAAAAATATCGGGATGCGTGGGAAGCAAAAAAAAAAAAAAAAAATGGTTCACATGGCTCTGAGCACTATGGGACTTAGCTTCTGAGGTCATCAGTCCCCTAGAACTTAGAACTACTTAAACCTAACTAACCTAAGGACATCACACACATCCATGCCAGAGGCAGGATTCGAACCTGCGACCGTAGCGGTCGCGCGGTGCCAGACTGTAGCGCCTAGAGCCGCTCGGCCACCCTGGCCGGCCGTGGGAAGCAGAACCCGAATTCAATGGGTGGCTGAAACCAGTCGTTGGAGACTTATCCAAGGCAAGATACCAAGTATGTGCAACAGAGTTTTATGCTAAATTGTATGATTTTAGAAAGCATTCGAAAACCATTAAGCATAAACAAAAAATTGATTTAAAAAAACACAAACCACCTTACCCGAAAAAAAGTCAATGCTGAATGTTGAAGAAACACTAAAAGTGAATAAAAATAATGCTGTAGCGGATGTAGCCAAAGAATTGGGTTTTAGTGGCGATTTCATAGACGGTATGCTGCAAGAATGGCATAATATCAACTTCATTAGGTGGAATAACATTACTAACACTGTTCGATTTTGGAGTGAGGTTTTGCAGTATAAAAATGCCGCAGGGGAAAATCCTTTTTCTTCGATTTCACAGCTAGCAATGACTGTTCTATGCCTACCGCATTCAAATACAGAAGTGGAAAGAATATTCAGTTCTATGAACATTATAAAAACTAAACAACGTAACAGACTATCGTTAAAGACAATTAATGCTTTGATCATATTGAGAGACCAGCTGAAGAAACAAAATAAAGATTGTGCATCTTTTGACATACCGTCAGACGTATTGGAGCTTTTTGGAACGAACATAAGTTACTCTTTTGCGACAAAACCAGTCGAACTGCAACATCATCTTTTGAGCGACGTTCAGCCCTCTACATCAACTACAGTTCTGTCAGAGTATGAAACAGAAGAGTTATTCGATCTTCTGAGTGACGACGATGAATAGCTCACATACCAGTATGTATATATTTTGTAAACTAATTTGAGTTCTTGCTTTCTTTTGTTGCAAATATAGTTGTATATTTCTAGTATATTTGACTACTGTGATTGAAACAACAATTTATGTGTTGCGTCAATTATGATAACATGTTTAATTAAACGTTAGCGTATTTTATATGTATGTTGTTGCAAGCGATGCGTCATTTAATTAAGACAATATAGCAATTACATATGAGACAATTTTTATTAATATTTTAGTAACCCCCCACTGGCTTATTGCACCATTCACAGCACGAAATTTTCAGTATACTACTAGTAAAATCAGTTTTAGGGACTTTCTAGCGACTTTTGATATTGAATCTAGCGACTCGGGTTTTTTAGAGTTGGCAACACTGGCGGTAGGTGAGTGACCAGTATCTGGCATGTCCCTGTCATTCCGCCTCAAGGAACCCTCGTCGTTATTTCAAAATTGCTCCGATCAAGAGAAGGAATAAAATCCTTTGGTAAGTTTCCATTCCAGCCGCTTAGTGTTACAAATACAATGGGTTACGGGGATTCCACCAAAATTCCAACAGAATTGGCAATCTATTTTTGTGTGAGTTGTTAACCCTTTCTCATTCGGAGCAGCATCACGCTTTATGAGTAACGGCAACATTTCTCTTGGTGACTGGTTTAATTGTACTTCCTTTGTCACAGTGTAGTTTGCCAAACTCATCTCACAGCAGCTATTGCGACAGAATTCCGAAACGGAGAGCCTCATTAAACAAGTAATTGGCAGTCACAGAGCTCAATAGCTTACGAAAAACCTCATAGTGTCGGTTTGTAGTAACATAAAAGAAGAAATTTCATGTTTATTTCCATACTAGGAAGCTCTTGTTTAGCTAGCAGTTGAGTGAAATAAATAAAAAGGAAAGTACTGATATATCGCCATAGATAAGAAAGTTCCGTGCGTTTAAGAAATGGCAAAACACTCTCTTCCTTGTGTGCTGTCATTCGACAAACTTTCGTTTCGATGTCTCGAGCGTTTTAGGAGATATGAAAGATGTTGCGAGTATTGCATACGCAGCAACACATGGTGTAATACGCACGAAACGCAAAATCATAGTGACTCCTAATTTTCGTTGCAAACCTTTTGAGTTTTGCGTAGTGTCTTATTAAAATGTGTACATCACAATAAGAATGGTGGTGGGCACTTCGCCACGAAGCTGACGTATAACGCTACAAGTAAGGCAAAAATCAAATATTTTCAGTGAATAGTTTCTGTAAAATCGTTTGAGGAAGATAACAGGGTGCGCGCGCTCACTTCGGTTCTGTCAGCGCAGAGCGTCGCCAGTCGGCGCGTGCGAAGTATGGTGTACGCGTCGCAATATGCGGTGGACCAGCGCGGCACGTGCGTGTCGCGCTGTAGTGTTGTGTGACGTCACACGTGCTATACGCGTCTCAATTTGCGCCTAGCCTTTACCGAGGGCTGCTAAGCGTGGCTTTGTTTGCCGGAAGGAAGACGTAGCGGCATTCGACAAGTAACCATTTTTGTATTATGATTGTCAGGTCACTCCTACACTGACATGTTTTTGTGAGACAGCCCTCATTTGAGTCTGCATTTCTACGTTACATTCTTGCTAAACGTTACTGACTTAACATGCTTGTGAGGCACAATAGAAGATAGTGGTTTAAGGTTGATGCCGCCTTGCCAGATTAAAAATCAAGCAATTGTCTCAGTTTATTTAAAGACTGAATTTCTGATATGCATCTTCTGAGGGATGCTATGAATTGTGCTTACAGCGCAAGCGCTGGCTCTGTGTGTGTGTGTGTGTGTGTGTGTGTGTGTGTGTGTGTGTGTGTGTGTGTGTCTGTGTGTCTGTGTGTGTGAGTGAGTGAGTGAGTGACAGAGAGAGAGAGAGAGAGAGAGAGAGAACCGTCGTTGGGCACTGTTTAAAGTAATTCGGTTTTAGGGAACGATCCGCATTTAAGAAAAAATTAGTGTGTTCACATGTGTATGACCACGAACCTCATCTCATGTTGTTATGAACGAGTAAACGGGCCACTGGCCATCAAGATTCTCACAGAATGTTTGGAAGGTTTATAAAAAAGAGTTGCTGTGGATTTGGCAAATCGGATGAGTTTTCAGTGTATTATATTTTTATTATTTGTGATAGTTATTCTCCTCTCGAAGTTTTGTTGTCTCTTGTGAGAATAATTTCTTAAGCAGTTTTGTTTTAATACCTGATATAACTTTATGTAGCAAGTTATTATAACAAGTTATTATAAGTTATGCGACGATTCGATAAGTTTTGTTAATGAAATCAAATTATAGAAATTCTTGAACTGCTACAGTGATATTTTGACTCATCATTTTTAATGGGTTATTCTAATAACTGAGGATAAGATACTCTTCATTTAAAGTAACCATTTTTCAGGGTATGAGACAGCGTCTGTAACATTTTACTGTTTGTATTGCCAGAGATTTCGGTTGTTATTTGCCTTAAACTTGGTAACTGTTGAATTTAAGGGAACGATTTAAACAGATTTTTATGTGGTAATATAATTGAGAGTGAAAAATACTTTAGGTAAAAGTACTATTTTGGAAGGGGATTACATCTAAAATAAAAAAAAAATTTAATCATCTACAGCATCGATATTCATGTCGCTTAGTATATTTACTAGTTCTACCTCCTTTCGCGAAATTCCTCTCACATTCCAGGTTTCTACTTTGATGTGTCCATTTATCCATTTTCGTGTGTCCTTTTTCATAGCCTTGTCATTTACCTTTGAGACCGTCCTGTTTCCGAGGCTCGTTTGGGTACTGGGAGTAGTCTGCGTTTTCTGAGAATTGGTTACCAGCCATCTGCCCAAACCCTTCTAGGAGGACCAGGATTTTCTTTCGGGGTCATCTCCCTTACCCTATATGTTCTGGTTATTTAAAGGCGCCAGAAATAAGTTCGCCTATCATCCTCTCCCACTGGCTTTGTAGCCTGTGTCCACTATGTATCATACATTGTCTAGGGGTCTCATGCCTTCTAGGATATGGGAGTAGTGTTTGTTGGCAGAGCTGCATTGAAATCCTTGAGGTCTGATTGATTTATCAAATTTAAGTGGACATTTCCCAGAGTTTTTTTTCTGAAAATAGGTATCGGCAGCCTGAGAAGACTCTGTGGTCCTTTGACAACCATTGATTGCTGGAGAAAAGAAAAGAGAAATGAAAGACACCCTCAGGCCTCGAAACCTAGTACCATTGGGGTAAGTAAGCGGAAGTAATGTCATACTTAGCTAAGGGCCCATGTGGTTGCCACCCACATACTCCCAAGACAGGAACCCCGTGGGGGGACTACTCTTTCTCTGGAATCTCACCAACTGACCTGTCTGGCACGAGTGACCCTACCGGGAGCATGGCTCTCGCCAGCATAGCTCATTTCATCATTGATACACTTACGTTAAGGTGGTAGTCCTTGAGGAATACATTTTTTTAATGTATTTGAAAACAAATGTCATAATCTTGGTTGTAAACCGGTCCGCTTTTCCAGTCAGCCACGGCAGATAAGGCCAAGTGCCAGTAACACCACACCAGTTGTAAACTCTGCTTCATTAATTGAAAAAAATACTTTCCGAGTATTTCTGTGAGAACTGTATCCCACTTTCCGAACTATTGATTTCCTACTTTTTATGTTACTCTTGGTCTGCCGGTAAGTCGCTGGACAAAAGTCACACAGAGGAGGAGGCGACAATCTACACAGCACGTAACTAAGTGCGTGGCGCAAGCCCGTGACCTGGCTGTAGGCAGCACACAGCCATTGTAGGATGAGGAGGGGTGATGTGTCCCTGCTACCCCCAGGGAAGACGGGGTTAAACTGGTGAGCTCCAGTGCTGCAGCCCAGCACTCTACCCACTGGACTTCCACACCACACTCGTCACTAAAGGGATTCAAATAAATTGTTATACTTTTATACAAAACAAAATGTCCGCCTAGGTAGGATAGTGATCAGCACAGCTGGCTGCCATGTGCAGGATCCGGGTTCGATTCCAGTTACTGCCACTGATTTTTCTTTGGTGGGACGAGTGGAGAGGGGCGCACTCAGTTTCGTGATGCTAACTGAGCAGCGGTCCCACGTCACGAGAACTGACTACGGCCGCGAGAGCTTTGTGCTGATCTCAACCCCTTCCATACTGCACCCAATGAAGCCGTTGGTCAAGGATCCGAAGGTACTGAAGGGGCCTGCCAGGGCCTGTGCACGCAGTTTATTTTTACATTTAAAGAATACTGCGTAAATACCCTTAAACGTAACTTCCCTTTGGGTGTAACAAGTGGGTACAGAAGATACATGTTGAGCCGTGGCTGGCTCGCATCGTGCTTTTCTTTAATCATTGGTTGCAGTCCAATGGTGTCTTATTTCTTCTTCGGTTACCGCCATAATGTTGCTGTCTTCTCCACGTGAGTGGCAGCAGCAGCGTGTATCGCTACTAGTACTGCTGTACTATCTTTGGTGTGGCGGATATGTTTTCTGGGTGTGCTGTGTGTGGCAGTTGGGCGAGAGCAGCGAGGAAGTCTCCATGGTGCGTGGGCAGGCTGCAGCTGCTGGCGATGTGCACGCACGGTTGGAGTCGTGAGGCGCCTCTTGCGAGGGTTACGAAGTTCGTCGCCCACCGAGCCTCGACACTAAAGTTGAGTGCTCACTTAACCTACTATCAAGCCTCAACTGCTATCACATCTCTTCGTTTGATCCTGGTTGTCGCTTTCTGGGAGAATCCTGCGAGCAACAACATGTGTGCATTCAAGTCGGCTAGAATTGCAGCCGTCTTCCTGTGTGGGGTTTAAATTAATTTAATTCATTCCTTCATTAAGTGTACCAGCGGTATCTTCTGCCTTGTGGCCGTTGACATTCCGGTTACCTGCCCTGGTCGTGGACGTAGTTTCCGGCAGTGTATTTTCCTCGTCGTGTTGATGCTGTCCAGCATGGCGTGTAGTTCGACAGCTGAGGTGTTGTTGGTAGTTTCGGGCGTTTATTCTGACTTGGCTGGATTGGGCACCATTATCCAGAACATAGTGCTACTGACATCTTGTTGTCGTGTCGTTTTGCTGGTCGAGTGGAGCAGAACTGATCTTGTTGGTTGGTTCGTCGGCTGGCTTTCGGTTGGGTTGGGTTGAATAATTTCGGAGATTTAGCGAAAAATGCAACAAGAAATGTAAATTTTCAGGAACGTCTTCTAAGGTTTCAAAAGACTGTAGCTCACTTAATACGAGGGGCATTCAGAAAGTAAGCTCCGATCGGTCGCGAAATGGAAACGACTACGAAAATCCGATAAAGCTTTGCACAGATGTGTTGGGTAGTGTCTCTAGTATAACCCCAGTTAGCATCACGTCGCTCTTCTCATTTCTGAGCTCGCAGTGAGTGCGTAAAGATGTCTAGAAAATAGTGTCTGCCGCCAAGTACGAGGTCCTGGTGAGAAATTTCGCCTGAAGCTATGCAGCTAACATTACAAAACTGTCGTGCTGTTTCTTCTTCAAGACAATTCTCAGCCGCATTCTGCAGGGGCAATGAAGATACTCCTGCATCGTTTTCAAATGGAAATGTGAGATTACCCACAATACAGTCCGCAATTGTCTCCCCCTGAGTTTCATCTCTGGTCACATGAACCGCTGTCTTTGAAGACAACATTTTGACACAGACAACGAGGTGTAGGCCAGCGTGGAGAATTGGCGGAAAGCACTGGCGGCTGCCTTCTATGATGAGGCTATTGAAAAGTTGGTACAACGCTATAACAAAAGTCTAAGTCAGAACGGCGACTACGTAGAGAAGTAGCTGAAAGGTGTAGCTAATTGTTACAAGTAAAACATTTCTGATGTTCACTGTGGTTTCAATTTGGCAATCAATCGGAGCTTACTTTCTGAACAGGCCTCGTATATGCTTAATTTTGTATTTTTAGTCACTCAGAAGTTTCCTGAAATATACTGTATATCATCCTCTTGATCTTTTTCCATGTGTTTTCTTCTTTCTGGACTCTTTAGTGGCCAACTTTGCTGCATACTCTGCTTTATCAATGCGAATCTTGTCCATCCGTTCAAGTTCTCTGATGCAGTTTGCCCCAGGATTAATTACCACGTGCTGTAACCCTACCAATGTTGCCTCATTAAAAGCAATAACAGCATCATTGACCCCACTTCAGTGTATTCATTCCAACAAAAGCGAGTCCATATAAGATTATTGAACGACTAATTAGGATTTTGAGTCTGACCATGCAGACACTTCTTCAGTAATTCAGGATTTACCAGGTCTCTGTAAATAGGTTTTATGATACCCATGACTGCTGCTGGGATGGAATGTTTATGGCTGTATGAACTGTTTGACTACTGGGCAATCCGCTAATTGCACCATGAATACGGTCTAGGAGGGCAAAGGTGGTGTACTGGTTTTTCATCAGTTGACAGTCTGTGGAAGATGGTAGCCCATGCTGCCTGCTTCATTGTCAACAAATCCTCAGTATTATTTCTAATAGCCATCCCATAATACTGCTGTAGTTTATCAGTCATTTTTTCTGTCAGCCTGTCTCTTATGGTGTTACCATCAGAAAGTTTCTTGTCTCTCAAACTTTGTTTCAATTTCCTCAACCTGGTGCCCATCCTCTTCTGTACATGACCATCTCATTCCAGTTTTGTGATAATCTTCTCACCATAAGACCGAGCGACTACTACACTGTTATATGCTTTTGAGTCGCCATCTCCTAAGAACTTAGTGTAACACACTCCCCTTCCGTTCACAGATCGACTAAAACTTTCAATAGCTGCAAAGGCCTCCATGCCATCACTCGTTCCTTCATAATTTCTGTCATTGATATACCCTTTTTCGGTTCCTGATTTACATTTATAACAATGTTTGATGAAAATCTGGAAATCTATTATTACCTTTCCAGTGTCCACACAGGTCACCGTAGCAACAGAATTCTTAGAACTGTACCCACACTTCTGTCAAGTGCCATCAAAAGCCACTGGTATGTCAGTCATACCATCATTTATTTCAACAGCTTAGTTTACAACACCCTTCATTGACTCACATGGAACACATTCCACAACAGCTCCAATAAATGCCGCATACTTGTCAATTTTACAAAGTGGGCGTGGCATATTCATCACGGCACTCACTGTTTCTGTCAGTAGCTCTCAATCCGTAAAACCATCTAACATGCAGTTCAAAATAATTATCAAACACCCTTGTTAGTATGTGTAAATCTATCAGAATATAACCTAACCTACCATATACATCACTTTCCTTTTGAGAAAATTGTGTATCACAACGTTTTATTTTAATCTTCAAAGCAGTAATGGGTGCTTCTCTGGATACTGACGAGTTTGCTTGTATTTCACTGTCTGTAACTTCACACGCCACATGTTGAACACAATGTTTCCCTTTATTTGAAAATCTATTACCATGAAACCCACGTTTCTTAAACACTTCGTTTTGGCATCATACTTTACTTTTCGAGAGATTTACCAATCTATTCGTCACTTTTCCTCAGAAAAACATTAGCACTTCGACATACAATGCGTGTTTATCCTATGAAACGATACAATACTGTTTTTGACAGTGCTACCAATACAACACGTAATTTAACCTTTATAACACAGCAATCCACAGCCTTCTATATTAAAAAATACCGATTTTATTAGATCTTGAAGTAACGCACGTAAAAATTGTAACATTTTCAACCGGTGTAGATTATATTTAAAAAAAATATATATCATTTTATTCTGAAAATTGCAAATTTTATAATGAGATAAAAATCCAAAAACGTGAAAAAATTTTCCATTCTAACTCCCCTTAATGCCCTAAAATGAAAATGCTTTATCACTACAGGGGGCGTGACTCACTCAGAAGCGTTGGAGAATGCAAATCAGATTAGCAATGGATCGCTGATTCGAGTTTTATATTATTTTTTTTCGTTCCATTCGAATACCTACAACACATTTAAATATAAAATTCATCAAAGATATGCTATTTAACATGTATATAATCACTATTTTTAACGAAAAATGTTAATGTTCTTGTTTATAATTACATACCTTGTGCAAAATTCTAGTTTTCATTGCAAAAACGAGTATAACTTTTCAATCAATATCTTATGAAAGATTGTCAATAAATTTACAATGATTTTTAAAAATTTAAAACATCTTCATTAACAGTCTCTTATATAATATCGGTAATTAATAATTTTGAATGCAGTGTGTAATAAGACTAGAAGATGTGCGTTTTTCATAAGATATTATATATATTATAATTATCACATATTTCATGAATTTTATTTTAGATTATGTGGGTATTCGAAATGAATGAAGAAAATAAAATGAAAAGAAATTCACACCATAGCCACATTCGAACCACCGATCCATTGATTCTCCAGTTACCACTCCCCAATGCTACTGACTTAATTTAATATGATTTTATTCAGCAACAGGAATCACAAACTTTTACACTGAGTATTTAAATATCATGTATAAATGGTAAGAACTCGGCTCTATTCCATTTGCTGTTGAGGATTTTTCTTGTTTTTCCTCCTTCATTTGTCATTTATGGACTTATTTATGGACTCTCGTTTAAGATGTTGTTTATAAAACAACATATGAACCATGTGAATGTTCTTGTGTTGGATGCTGGAAAAGCTTTGACGTCCATGTTCATTATTTTTGTGTTGTTTATTTCTGAACAATCGTTGGTAGCAAACTTACTGATTTAAATTTTATCCTTTTCCATAGACCTGCAGTTTTGGAACAAGCAACTGTTCACTATATGGCAATGTCAAACATTCCACAGTACTGCCAGTACCGATGACTAGTCAGTTTTATAATATAATAACATAAATTTTTACTTGTGGGATATCCACAACTGTTTTGCAACATGTTCATGGTAAACAAATCAGCCTCAGTTTACAGATGAACATAGTCAGTTTCATTTTGTGGCATCGGACAGCCATCGTGAAAATCACCTTCATTTTAGAAAATAACAGGTCCTCTAGTTTTTCGCAGATCTTCAAAGTCGATTTTTTCGACAATTATTTAGAGCTGAATCGAACAGGTTTTGACGATTCATATTTTAATTCTGAACTTCAAGCCCCATAAATGTAATAAATTATAAAACTCCGATTGCTCGATGGTCTCCTTGTTAGACGTAGGCCACCATCTTGGTTAGACCGTCTTGGACGTGATGTGGGCAAACACTGGAGAATTCCATAAGTTATAAAGAAGCAGGGAAAACATCAAATCGGAAAATCAGAGATCGCATTCACTTTGTAATAACGATCGTTTGTGCATAGGCATGAAGTGGATATGCAGTCTAAAACTTAAATCATTAGTTAAGACATTCACAGAGGAAAATGGTATGTTTATTTCAAAAGAAAGTCCTTAGTTTTACAGTAGTAGTGTATCATCTAGCGATTGATACAACTAGAGCCAACCTGAGATGAGATTGCATAGATATGTACAGGGACTGTGTAAACACAAATTGATGGTTAAATATAAGTAGTAGTTCACGCTTGTCATTGTTGTAATTCTTAGTGTGAAGTCTGGTTTCAAGCAGATCTGTACGCTACTCTACTGACAGGTCTTTTCATCTTTACATAATTATTGCAACCTACGTCCAATGACACTGTTTACTGTAGTCGAAAGTTAATATCTCTCAATAATTTCTCCCAGACCCCTACCCCTCCCCGCAGAAACACACCCTATTAGCTGGGGCAAATTACTTTAAATGCACACACTTACAAGCCTGATGTTTTATGTACTTAGCTCCACTAAACTCCAATTCTGACTTATGGTTATCTGGATACTTTTGCTCTATTTCACACAATCTCCCCAGATTTACCTGGCAATTTATTTTCTCCATCCAGTAAGTTGAGCCCGTTCGCAAATGACCAGAAAGCCGGTTTATGACGTTTTTGGGCGATGAAAATCAATTACCTTCTTTTGTTTTCTAATTACCTACACGCATATACAAAAGGCATTCAATTAATAATGCAATACGTTTCTTTTCTGAAAGCAGGTCGGTTTTATTCAGGATTTCTATACATCATATTATTTCCAGTCTTTTGGTTTAAAAACCCTATTTTTCAACACAATCTCCGTTCAATACGACGGTGAGCCGTGCGTGGCTCGTGTTCCCGCCATCATGTATTTTACACCCTGTTTTTAACGTACTTCCACCTCACTACGTTAATTTAAATTACTACTGTCACTGAGTTGATGCTTTGCCTGACCGTGGCCGGAGCTAGCAGCGCGTATCGATATATCCCCTCTCGTAGTATCTATGCTCGACTGCTATTACTTCCCGGTTGTTGTCTGTGGTAAGCACCCGGTTGTTGTCTGTGGTAAGCAAGTTCGGTTTGCGAGTTCGAGTCGCGAGATCGGGCTACCAGTCAGTTGGAACGTGTCTGGAGCACAGTCCGGACCTGCCAGTCGGGGAGTTGCACTGCGGCGCTAGTGCAGTCGGGTTGGAGAAGCAGTGAGGTCTGCATCGACATGGCTCGCCCAACCATTGCCGCCACGCATCACTTGAGCCGGGCCAAGGTCTTGGTGGACCGTCGGTCGGTCGTCCTACCGAACGACGCGGTTTCACTCGCCGATCGTTCATGAGTCGGCTGTGTGTGTGTGGTTGCATCGACTACCGATTTGTCTTCGTGTGTGCTTAGTTACTGTTGGGTATCGTTCAGGTTTTCGTGCTGTGTTTGTCAGGTTGTGTGTGTGGTTGGCGTTATTTCTACTGACGACTATTTTAGATGTTGTCGGCATTCTGAGAGCAGTTGATCGGTTGTTGCGGAGGAGTGAAGTTATTTCCGCGCGGTGCAGTCGGCTGGGTCCGCTGGCGGTCCCTGCGCAGTGTCGGAGCGCGTATGGAGCTGTCCGATCGCTACGAGCTTCATGGTTCGCCGACCCAGGACGTCAAAGTTGAGTATTAGTTTCAACTACCCAAGCCACGTCCATTCATGCTGTGGTGGTTCGTTTTGGTGGTTTGCTGTTGGAGAGGGTTTCCTGTGAGGAACACCGAGTGTTTCTGCTGCTGAAATTTAGCCGCCATGCTGTGCAATTAACTATTTTGGTTGACTACAATTCGAGTGTACCAGCGGAATTTTCTGCCTAGAGGGCGTTAGTGTTCCGGTTACTTGCCCTGGCTACTAACGTAATTTCAGGCAGCGTCCTTTCCTCACCTGTTGTCGCTGTCCAACGTGGTGTGTAATTTTGACAGCTAATACATACTCCAATGCGGATTATCACGTTTGTAATTTTTCCTGTCTGAGTTCTCATGTACTGATTGACGGGAAGCAAGTCGTTGTGTCGGTCAGTCCGTGGCTGTCCCCTGGTTGGCTTCCGACAGATCAAGTGTAGTTGGGCTCACAACCTGTCTCGCCTAAGTGAACGAGGGCAGACCGATCTCCCTGGAGGCTTCTGAGTGGCACCGGTGTTTAATTAACTGTTTTCAGCTGCTTAAAATTTAAGGCTTATGGTTATCTTTTTTTTTCTTAAAAATTTTGCAAAATAAATTCTTTAATTTATCTTTCAAGCTTAAACATTGCGGCCTTCTGCCTTTGAAAGATTATGGTAATATATTTTAAAATTTTGAAACTTAATTGTGGTCTTCAGCCATTGGTATTGCACCTTGCATATGTTTGTTCTATCTGCTTTGCCTTGATCTTTTTTATTTATTTTATTTGCCTTTTAATTGCATTTTAATCTTATTGATTTTTAAGATTTCTTGTTTTTAAACATTGTGGCCTTCTACTTTTAAAAATGTATGGTAATATATTCTAAAATTTTGAAACTTAAATTGTGGCATTCAGCCTTTGGTATTGCACCTTGCATATGTTGGTTGCTGTGATGTTTGCTTTTAAATTATTTTATTGCTATCTTAACTGGATTTTTATCTTGTTGATTTGTTAAGATTTCTTGTTTGGAGGCCTTCAGCCGCGAAAGAGTTGTATTCGGTAAAGGCCCGGCTATGTGCCGCTTGGGTTCTAAAAGTGTTATTAAATTACAATAAATTACAACTAGAAGGTGAAACTGATCCCAACCTATTTGGCCCTTTCCACAATCCTAATAACCTGTTTCGCCCAGCGGGTTTAGCGGGCGTATCAGACGCCTTTACGCCACCTTGCTGGCAGCCCTGAATGCCCGCATGGTACCACTCTATTGGTCGACGTCGGAGCCAACGTCTTGGTGCAACAGTAATTTCCCCATCATCCATATACTGCTTCTCGCCAAGTGCATTCTTCATTGAGCCAAACAGATGGAAGTCGGAAGGTGCAAGATGCGGGCTGTAGGGCGGGTGGGGAAGAACTTCGTTGCTCCTCATGGTCTTATGTCAGCGGCAACACACTTTTGAGTATCCCAACTGGTGGACGAGTGTACAGCTCTACCAACAGAGACATCCAGTGACCACCGAGGTGTTTGACTGTGATCCGTCGATCACTTCGGATGAGAGTGTCTGCACTTTCCAAGTTTCTAAGAGTCACTCGTGAGATCGGACAGCTTGCGCGACCTTATTGCGATGATGACAGACGCCGCACCAAACGACTCACCGTGCCTTTGTTCACTGCCAGGTCTCTGTGGAGATTCTGCAAGCGCCTATGAATATCGGCGATGCTCTGGTTGTTCGCCAAAAGAAACTCAGTGGCAGCTCTCTGCTTGGAACGCACCTCTGTTACAGACCCCATTTTGAAAGCCACGATGGCGCCGCCACCTATCGGAAGTTCATGAAACTATAGGGGCTGAAGCGGTGATATTTCACGGTGTCCCTCAACAAATTCCGCATTTTTAAACTGAAACTGGTCGAGAAATAAAAATTACTGCATTACTTATTGAACACCATTCGTAGATTCAAATCCCTGTTGTAATTTCCGTTTGTTCGTGCTCTCAGAAATTTATTTAGTTATTGTTGTATATTTTTCACTGATAGGTAGACTGAGTCACAAGGAATGTTTGTGTGTATACTTATAAAAATATCGTACAAACTTGCTGAACAATGATGAATTAAATTCTCCCATCTCTGCAAAAACGATTTCATTGTCATCTACTAATTGAATTCATACATACAGACATATTAAGTCGGGTTGTGATCGGGTTGGTAAAGTGCATGTCTGAAAAACGAAAGTTACAGATACAGAATTCTCATGGGAACGCCGGTGTTTCAGTTTGCCTTTTAAACTTGCTTTCACATATAGGTGACGTACAATTTCGGCAGAAACAACAAGTGGTATGAATTCCACGTTAAACAGTAGGCTCCCTTTTCGCAGTTGGATACTATAGTAGGTTAGGGTCACGCAAGTCACACACACAGCGTTCAATTGAAAGACATGCACCAGGTATTGAGCCACACAAAATTAGTATTGCCATAATCTAAACATATCTTCCTCTTCTATAGATTCTGTATCATAAATGAAAATCTCCCGCCGCATTTTTCTGTCTGTCTGCGAATGCTAATTTCAGGAACTACTGCAGTGACTTTAATGCAGTTGTACTGACTGACGAGAACGTGTGGGCGTATAATGTTTTAGCGCTTCTCCAGACAAGTCGTCCGACCGTAGATATTTAGTGCAACCCGTGCTAATTCCCGTTTATAAAAATCAACATGGATTCTGCAAACAGAGATTTAGCGAAACACTTATTTTTCTGTTCGTCCACGAGTCCAGAGCGCCGTAAACATCGGCGCCTAGGTTGATTCCGTGTTCCTTGACTTCAGGAAGGCATTTGATACAGTTTCGCACTGTTGTTTAGCGAAAAAATCTAGGACTTCCTTGGAGACAAACTCAGGTAACCTAAGGATTTGTGAAAGGACCGCCGGCTGGTGTGGCTGAACGGTTCTAGGCGCTTCATTCTGGAACCGCGCGACCGCTACAGTCGCATGTTCGAATCCTGCCTCGGGCATGGATATGTGTGATGTCGTTAGGTTAGTTAGGTTTCAGTAGTTCTAAGTTCTCGGGGACTGATGACGTTAGAAGTTAAGTCCCATAGCGCTCAGAGCCATTTTTTTGTGAGAGGACCGTTAGTGTTTACAGTACGTCAAATCACTCGATCTTATTCCATTAGATTATTATCTGTGCAGTTGGCTAAGAAAGAAATCCACAGGTGCAGAGCGGACACAAAGGAGGAATTTCTCGCTCATATTTTATAGTTTTGTGCTCAAGTAAAGGAATGAGCGCAGATTATCAACACAGCAGATGTCTGCAAGAGCTGCATCGCAGTTGACGGCGGACATTTTGAACATCATCTTTTACGAGGATGGATCACAGTGTTTCATTTTTTACCATCACCTACATTTGTCCTGTTTCCCGTTGTTTTTCATAAGTTTCCTCGAAAACTGTTGGGAACATGACATGTGTTCATATGACCTTTTTCGTTCAAAATCGCTAATATTATCAGCCCTCGAAGCATGTACCTTTGCTCCCGACTCACCCTGTGTAACGTAATGCGCGTACACAAACGAATAAATTCACTAGCGTACTATTAAACTATTGGTGACCAATCACTCGAGCACTATCTTTTTTAGAGTACCTAGGAGTAACCGTACGGAGCAATAGGAAATGGAATGATAACATGATACTAAAAGCAGATGCCAGGCTGAGACTCACTGGAAGAAGCTTGACGTAATTCATTCACAAAAGATGTGGCTTGGAAAGCACTCGTTCCACCGACTTTTGAGTACTGCTCGTCAGTCGAGGACGCTTACCGGGTTGGATTAGTGGCAAAGATAGACAGGATCCAACGAAGGGAGGCACGTTTCGTCACTGGAGTGCGAAAACATAACAGAGCTCAACTACATCCAGTGGCAGACGCTGCAAGAGAGGCGTAGTTTTTTGGAAATTTGTGGTAAGTTCCGATGGGACCAAACTGCTGAGGTCATCGGTCTCTAGGCTTACACACTACTTAATCTAACTTAAACTAACTTACGCTAAGGACAACACACACACCCATGCCCGAGGGAGGACTCGAACCTCCGACGGGGGCAGCCGAGCGAACCGTGACAAGGCGCCTAGACCACGCGGGTACCCCGCGGAGCAGAGACGTAGTGGATCAAGGACTGGTTTACTATTGAAATTGCGAGAGCACGTTCCAGAAAGATGGTTCAAATGGATCTGAGCACTACGGGACTTAACATCTGTGGTCATCAGTCCCGTAAAACTTAGAACTACTTAAACTTACCTAACATACGGACAACACACACATCCATGCCCGAGTTAGGATTCGAACCTGCGACCGTAGCAGTCGTGCGGTTGCGGAGTGAGCGCCTAGAACCGCTCGGCCATCACGGTCGACTCCAGAAAGAGTAGGGCGACATATTACTTCCTCTTATAAATGTCTTGCGAAATGACTACAACGAAAAACTACAGCTTAGAAGAATGTTTACCAACAGTCATTCACTCATCGTGCCATTCATGAATGGATCAGGAAATAGGGTAGAAGGGGGTATGAGAGGTGGTTTGTGGGGTGTAGATGTAGATCCGGGGACGTGGTGTCAACTTCGGACAGCTTCCAAAGCTGTAAGTTGGTTAGATGCTGCCTGCAGTGCTCACGCGCCCCGTGGTCGGAGCTGACCGCGGCGGAGGCACTGCAGCAGTGCTGGTGGCTGCAGTGTCGACCTATGCTGCGCCACGAGACGCGTGCAGTGGCGCCAGTAGCGTACAGTGGCGTGCAGTGGCTCGGCCCGGCGTGGCGCGGCGCCGGCGCCAGCCAAATGGGAGCGGGCAGGACACGCGTGAATGAAACTCCAGAATAGTGCGCCCGGAATAACCGGCGTCCTGGAAGCGCGTAGCGCCTGTTGTCCGCTAACTGCCAACAGCGGCGCCGAGTTTTCAGAGCTCAGCGGGACTCCCGGCTTCCCGAAATATCTGAATGCATTGCGTGTGCTCTACGTAGGCTACACCGGCGCACTCACAGCTGTCACCCAGACGGCCCCAGTACTGGTAAACCGCTGCTATTGTTCTCAATCGTGAGCGTCAGGTCTTCCCCTAGATTCTGCATGGCCAAAATTTATACATACAGCAACGAAACTTTTGCTTCAGCCCTAACTGCCATGCAGGTGTGTTCCTGCACCGATCGGGCGCAGCCCCGAATCCTCCATAAATTAGGTAGGTAAGCAGGTAACAGGACCGAATCCTCCCAAACTGACACAATGCGACAGAGCATTGTGTGCGCTAGTAACCACAGCTGCCTGCGGCCACTTCGCAGTTGGTGGCAGATCGTTGTAGAGTGAACACGTCCTCAGACGAGCTTACAGTTTCAGTAAGTAGGAAGGGAAGGAAAACGTTGGTTCTGAAAGGTAACACCTTCGGTTTTCAAAAACTGCTGAAAGTTGGTATAGCGCGATGGACGTGCAACATTAATGGCCGCAGAAGTTTTGTTAAAACTATTTCTATTGAGGAGCTGGATGTCGTGGAGTGTCAAGAAGAGCACAATCATGAAGAAATGCCTCATAACAAAATTCAGAGGCAAGAAACCATTTCTGACCTAAAGTGAAAAGCCATAGAAGATATTTGTGAGAGACCGTCAAAAATAATTTACCAGAAGTTAAAAGGAGAAGATACGCAAGGTATAACTACGAGAGATGTCAACAATTTTCGTAAATATATTTACAAAGCTAGGCGCAAAATTCTGCCAAAACTACCCACGAACGCTGCAGGTGTTCATGTTGTTATCAACACGCTGAAAGTGGAAACCACAGACTGGACGAAGTGTTTATTAGAAAATAACACATATTTGATTTGTAGCCATAATTCATAAAATGAACACTGGGATAGAATATATATTGCGAAATCATGATTTGCTATTTTAATAAATTAATTATGAAGAAATCAAGGCTATAAGTGATTCCAGTTTCTAAAAATAAATATCTAAATAAGATAAAAGATAAAACTTTTAAACATACAATCCACACGGAAATTTTTTACATCTTCTACTGTAACTTCGTATGGTTTCCTTTGCCTGCTTGGAGTATTCATAACGTTTGGAACTGCTACCTGATTCAAATGGGAGGATTCGATCCCATCGTTTTTCAGACGCTTGCGGGCTTGGGAGGATTCGGTACTATTTTTCTGACTGCGGGAGGATTCAGGGCTGCGCCCCCAGTAAAACTTAGTAGGGATTCGTTAGGGACATCTGTGGAATAATAGAGTGAACATCGATCACGCCAGGAAGGCCAATCGCGACCAATGATCAGGTCCGCATCATCACATACCGCACAGAAGGCTTGTCATCCAGTGAAGTTGCTGGACGTGTGCACCGGAATCAGAGTGCTGTGGTGAGGCCTTGGAATCATTTCCCATTGATGGTAGCGTTGACGACTAGCACCGCACAGACCGCCCGCGTTCTTTTGAGTCAAAGGAACTTTGGGCTGAGTCTTCCAGAACTGTATTCGGCGTCCAAAGAGGCTGCAGGATGTCAAGTATCGTATTAAACTGTTAGGAGAAAGTTACTCGATACCAGTCTCCATTCCTGACAAAAATGGCGAGCTCCACCTCCTACACCACAACACCATGGACTCCGTTTTCATTAGAGACGAAATTCGAATTTGTATGCACCCTGATAATCGCAGACAACTTGTCTGGAGACAACCCGATAATATCGAACGCCTCCAACACTGTGCACCACAATGTGCAACAAGGTGGAGGCGTAGTGGTGTTCTGGAGTGGCATTATATGGGGGTACTGTACGCCCTCGTCGTTGTTGAGGGCAATGTCACTGCTCCAGGCCGGCCAGTGTGGCCGAGCGGTTCCAGGCGCTTCAGTCTGGAACCGTGCGCCCCCTACGGTCGCAGGTTCGAGTCCTGCCTCGGGCATGGTTGTGTGTGATCTCCTTAGGTTAGTTAGCTTTAAGTAGTTCTAAGTTCTGGGGGACTGATGACCTCAGATGTTAAGTTCCATAGTGCTCAGAGCCGTCACTGCTCTACGGTACAGGGACGAGATTCTGCAGACAATGGATGACAACTCGCATGCTCATTGTGCTTTTCTCGTGAACGTACCTTCAGATTGCTAGGACCAAGAATCACCAGAATGGTGTAAGCCTATGGACCGATGATCTCAGCAGTTTGGTCCCATAGGAAATTACCACCACCACCAGAATGGAGAAGCCTGTCTGTTCACTGAACATGGACCCAACCAAACATATGTGGCATCGACTGAAACGAGCTGTCTTTAGCCGAGCACGTAGTCTGCATGACTTACGAATAATCTACATCTACGTCTACATGGATACTCTGCAAATCACATTTAACTGCCTGGCAGGTGGTTCATCGAACCACCTTCACAATTCTCTATTATTAAAATCTCGTATAGCGCGCGGAAACAATGAACACCTATATCTTTCCCTACAAGCTTTGATTTCTCTTATTTTATCGTGGTGATCGTTCCGCCCTATGTAGGTCGGTGTCAACAAAATATTTTCGCATTCGGAGGAGAAAACTGGTGTTTGGAATTTCGTGAGAAGATTCCGTCGCAACGAAAAACACCTTTATTTTAATGATTTCCAGCCCAAATCCTGTATCATTTCTGTGACACTCTCTCCCATATTTCGCGGTAATACAAAACGTGCTGCCTTTCTTTGAACTTTTTCGATGCACTCCATCAGTCCTACCTGGCAAGGATTCCACATCGCGCAGCAGTATTCTAAAAGAGGACGGACAAGCGTAGTGTAGGCAGTCTCCTTAGTAGGTCTGTTACGCTTGAAATCATTTCTGTTAATCGCTATTGAAGAGTGTTAGAATTTGGACAAGGCTGGCTGGCTTCGTGGTCTCATCTTTGTTACGCTACGACAGTTTCAACCCTGCAGGCGAGCAAGCGGAAGTTCAGCCTGTGCTGACGTTGCTTAGGAGCGCTTTGAAAAAATATGAGAAACAGACGATGCTTCCGTTACATAAATGTTTGCTTTTTTGATCTGGTGATTTCGACTTAATGCAAATGAATAAATAAGCATGGGTCGAAACCACTTTTTTCTGTGTCATTAATTTAGAAATAAAGGAGTGTTGCGAAACTTTTGTTGGCGTGTGTACATACGAGTGTGGCGGTATTCGTATATACTCATTGACTGGGATAGACAATAGAAGTCGAGCCTCCAACACCTGAGAACGCACTACTCTTATAATATCAGTTCTGCTATTCTGGATTGAGTGAATCGTCGATAAAAAAAGGGGCCTAACATGAAATTCCCCCATTATATCAACAGATGCAGTACATAAAGTCTTACTGGGGCATTAAATTCTTGAGGCTGTCGTTGACACTTCTCAAATTGCCTGTTGGCTTCTGTCTCCGGTTCTTCGGCTGATGTTTCTTTGATAATTTTCCTAACGTTTCGCCAACAGGAGTGACTGGCATTGTCGAAGCTTTTCCGCGCAGCTGCACCACCACCAATGAACGGTGAAGTTTAGACAATGCCAGCTACTCGTGCCAATGAAACGACAGTAAGATTGTCTTACTAGGGGCCTAATTTTGATTGCAAATACTTTTCTACTTCCTACAATAGCAAAATCCCACCGCTCCGGGTGTGTGATAACGTAAATAGTAATCCACCACAATCAAGGAAAAATCATCACTCTCCATTTCTGTTAACACTGATTTTAAAAAACTTGCACAGCAAGTAATAAACTGTAAAGAAGATACCACACAGTCTCTCAGTCCTCAATATATCTACAGAAACGATGAATTCCTTGAATAAAATGACTTTTGGATACACAGTATTACGAAAGCACATTTATGTTCACTACGTCTCTGATACCCAAATAACCTTTATGTAAGTCAAACAATGTTATGTTCAAAATTAATGTTAATTAGTCTGCCCTGTCGCAATGGAGATTTAACTTAATATGGAAAGGACACAAGATAAAGAATGATGCTTTACAAGCTAATTTTAAATCTTCTTTTCGCCCGTGTAACACTATCGGTACGTATCTTGTTGCCCAGGCCACTGTTATGTTGCTGTCTATGTTCACACCTCGTCCCTCACGTACTCCACCCCTGGCCAGTAAACTGATTTCCAAAACAGTTAATAAAATGATTATCCCCAACTTGCAGCCACAGTTCCATCACTCGGCAAACGTCTATACTGCATTAACCCAGCATTACTGTTTTAAGGGGGAAATAAAAAAGCGCATATGTGGCCTATATAGCTGGTACTTACATTAGTTTTTAAAAGACTTTAAAAAATCAGATGAAAATAAATGAAGTTTTTTAAAAATCAAACTTTTATACTTTTTTGAACTGTTTAGGTGATTTTAAATATTTTAGACGATATTAGAATATAATGACTATGATAATGTTAATTCTCCATGGTGTAATGATGAAGATGATTGGTTTGTGGGTCACTCAACTGCGCGGTTATTGGTGCCCGTACAAATTTCCAATCTTTACTCAGTCCAATCTCGCTACTTTCATGAATGATGAAGAAATGATGAGGACAACACAGACACCGCGTCGCCGGGCGGAGAAAATCCCCAATCTGGCCGGCCGGAAATCGAACCAGGGACCCCGTGATCCAGAGGCAGCTAAGCTAGCCACTACACCACGAGCTTCGGTTATGGTGTAATGATGAGACGGGTGGTAGATGTAAATGATCATGATCATGATCATGATGAACGTGGAATGAGTAGCATGGCTATGGGGCTCTGTGTATCTGCGTTATGAGACTAAAAGTCATTGAAGTGTAGAAAGGGGGAGGAAGCAAAATAGAATGATGTTGTGAGTTTGAAACAGATAGAAAAACGTAAAAAAGTGCATGCATAATTACTTGAAACTGTATGCCTGCCTAAATAACTAGGACCAAATAATACGGTAAAACCTCGACTAAATAACACTGAAATACAACTTAATGGAGTTATAATGACCACTGGCTCTCTCTGTCACTATTGATACCAATTAAAATGATTAAAATATCGTTACATGATGACCTGATACCGATTGATTGTCTAAGCATCTTGTACTACTGGTTTCGTATGCCTGAATATCTTCGACATATCTTAGAACGACTACACGTTGCCACTGTCAGGAACAATCACTGCTGCAATTTCACTAAAATAATTCAATACAAGTCGAATGGTTCTGTTGAAACTATAAGTAGCAGTCAAATAAAAACGAGACAGATGAAAAAATGTAAGTTAACAGTTCATTATTTCAGAAATAATCGCCATTATTGTTAATACATTTATCCCACTGTGAGACCAGACGGTCAGTGCCTACATGGAAGAATGTTTGGTTACGGAACCATGGTTCAAAATGGTTCTGAGCACTATGAGACTTAACATTTGTGGTCATCAGTCCCCTAGACTTAGAACTACTTAAACCTAACCAACCTAAGGACATCACACACATCCATGCCCGAGGCAGGATTCGAACCTGCGACCGTAGCAGTCATGCGGTTCCGGAATGAAGCGCCTAGAACAGCTTGCCCACAGCGGCCGGCACGGAACCATGACTGTACCCCTGCGTGCACCTCTTCGTTCTAAGTAAATCAATGGGCACAAATATCTTCCTTTAGAGCTCCAAAAATATGTAAATCACATGAGAAGAAATAGGGACTGTATGAAGGATGGGTAAAGGCTTCCCAGAGAAACTTCTGCAGCGGGACCACAACTTGCCTATTTCGTATGGACTACGTGGCAAAAGTTTCCTTCGGAAGCCGTTACACATCCTCCATACATTCCCAATCCCTAGCCATGTGATTTCCACATTTTTGGAGCCCTGAAGAAAGACGTTCGTGGCTGTCGATTTGCTTCGAACGAAGAATTGCACGCCTGAGTACAGTTATGTTTGCACTGGCATCCGCAAGCACTTTGCCATGAAGGCCCTGACCGTCTTATCCCACAGTCGGATAAATGTACACTACTGGCCATTAAAATTGCTACACCACGAAGATGACGTGCTACAGACGCGAAATTTAACCGACAGGAAGAAGATGCTGTGATATGCAAATGATTAGCTTTGCAGAGCATTCACACAAGGTTGGCGGCCGTGGCGACACCTACAACGTGCTGACATGAGGAAAGTTTCCAACCGATTTCCCATACACAAACAGCTGTTGACCAGCCTTGCCTGGTGAAACGATGTTGTGATGCCTCGTGTAAGTAGGAGAAATTCGTACCATCACGTTTCCGGCTTTAATAAAGGTCGGATTGAAGCCTATCGCGATTGCGGTTTAACGTATCACGACATTACTGCTCACGTTGGTTGAGACCCAATGACTGTTAGCAGAATATGGAATCGGTGGGTTCAGGAGGGTAATACGGAACGCCGTGCTGGATCCCAACGGTCTCGTATCACTAGCAGTCGGGATGACAGGCATCTTATCCGCATGGGTCTAACGGATCGTGCAGCCACGTCTCGATCCCTGAGTCAGCAGATGGGGACGTTTGCAAGACAACAACCTGCTACACGAACAGTTCGACGATGTTTGCAGCGGCATGGACTGTCAGTTCGGAGACCATGGCTGCGGTTACCCCTGACGCTGCATCACAGACAGGAGCGCCTGCGATGGTGTCCTCAACGACGAACCTGGGTGCACGAATGGCAAAACGTCATTTTTTCTTATGAATCCAGGTTCTGTTTACAGCATCATGATGGTCGCAATTCAATGGCTCTGAGCACTATGGGACTTAACATCTATGGTCATCAGTCCCCTAGAACTTAGAACTACTTAAACCTAACTAACCTATGGACATCACACAACACCCAGTCATCACGAAGCAGAGAAAATCCCTGACCCCGCCGGGAATCGAACCCGGGAACCCGGGCGTGGGAAGGGAGAACGCTACCACACGACCACGAGCTGCGGACATGATGGTTGCATCCGTGTTTGGCGACATCGCGGTGAACGCACATTGGAAGCGTGTTTTCGTCATCGCCATACTGGCGTATCACCCGGCGTGATTGTATGGGGTGCCATTGGGTACACGTCTCGGTCACCTCTTGTGCGCATTGACGGCACTTTGAACAGTGGACGTTACATTTCACATGTGTTACGACCCGTGGCTCTACCCTTCATTCGATCCCTGCGAAACCCTACATTTCAGCAGGATAATGCACGACCGCATGTTGCAGGTCCTGTACGGGCCTTTCTGGATACAGAAAATGTTCGACTGCTGCCTTGGCCAGCACATTCTCCAGATCTCTCACCAATTGCAAACGTCTGGTCAATGGTAGCCGAGCAACTGGCTCGTCCCAATATGCCAGTCACTACTCTTGATGAACTGTGGTATCGTGTTGAAGCTGCATGGGTAGCTGTACCTGTACACGCCATCCAAGCTCCGTTTGACTCAATGTCCAGGCGTATCAAGGCCGTTTTTACCGCCAGAGGTTGTTGTTCTGGGTACTTATTTCTCAGGATCTATGCACCCAAATTGCATTAAAATGTAATCACATGTCAGTTCTAGTATAATATATTTGTCCAATGAATACCAGTTAATCATCTGCATTTCTTGTTGGTGTAGCAATTTTAATGGCCAGTAGTGTATTAACAGTTATGTCGATTTCTTTTGAAACAATTGTGTTTACTTACATTATTTCCATCTGTCTCGTTTAAATATAGCTTCCCGTTCTATGTACCGCTAACCTCACTCCTGCTTTTGTCTATGACCGGCGATGTAAGACACACATACACACTTATCACATTTACATCCACATTAAAGCAGGTACAAATATGAAATCACAATGCCATATGGTTATATAACAACTTGGAAAGGTAAAATGTTTCTTTTGGTTCTACTGAATCATTGTGTGTCAAGATATGTAGCACTTCGTTTACTTACGGAATTAAGAGTGTACGACCCCAAAGTAAATTATTGGCATTTATGGAGCAAACTGTACTTTATATCGAAATTTGAACGAAGTTATCAACAGGGACTGTCCATCGAAATACTACTGCGTGTGGTTGTGTATATATCAGTCAGGCTTAAATTTCATTAAGCTTATGTGATCTTGAACTATTACAAATGGAAGTCTTTACAAACCTAGTTCGAAATTACAGTATTACCCACCCCTGTAAAGGCAAAAAAAATTATTCTACTGTTTGGTATTATATAGTCAAGCATGTGTGCTGTCACAGTCAAGTTGAGTTGAGTGACAACAACTTTTAATTGTGAGGGAATATAGGTTTGAATGTAAAACAAAATATTTTTAGCCTAATTATTATTCTTTTGTATAACTGTCTTTAACCTTTACTGTCCTTTACATCTGCTTACCTTCAGTTAATTTTCGAGCGGAGGGTCTACTGCGAGATAAATGTTTACGAAGAGGTCGAAAACAATGTCTGGCACCAGAGATGAATCAGTCCAATTTTCGCTTGACTCACCTGGGATGCTGCAACTGTAACTGACAATCGTTGGAGGCGTCATAATGCAGATGTTTGGCCATCAACGGAAAGAAGATAAAATGGCGTGGAGCTATCTTGTTGATGAATAAATTAGTTTATAAAAGCAAAGTAATTCACGCTCCGCTACGACGTTCTGTAGCATTGTAGAACTCTCACAGTCAAAATATTTAAAAATTTTGTGGAAGGGTATGGAAATGGGATGTTCTAGGTCCAAAATGTGAACACTGTTTTATTAACATTAGACGCCTATGAAACGAGATATTGTAGCAGAGTGGCGTTGGCGCTATCTATATATTCACTATTTATATTTTCATTCATACTAACGCTTTAGTACTCACATCAGATAAAAATAATGATAGCATATCTGTTCACAGTTACTCTTTCGAAAACCAAATAATCAATAATAGCCACTTTTTCCAACAAAGTCCCTATTTCCACGATAGTTCAGTCTCTCCTCAACCAACATAAAGCTGGTAACTGTTGACAGCGCTGAATCATGATCTTCATCATTCTGTGGTGACGACCAGTTCCTCTGATACAATCGATGTCCAGATAATCGTCTCACCTTCTGTGTAGATACATCGCAAAATTGTACATTCTTGAAATCTTAGCTATGGCGCATTCTTTTCCTGTAATCGGCGCCTCGTGCAACTCCTCTTCTTCACTGAAAATATCAAAATCGTATTTCTTCTCGAAACTTTGTCTTTTACTGCAACAATGCTGCTACAATTGTTTTCTGGAAAAATCTGCATTCTTCTCTTTTCTATATGTGTAAACCGCTTCATCCATCAACTACCGCAATTCTCTCTTCCACACTCAACGTTCTGCTTTTTACTGCAAAGAAAAGCGTCTATCTTTCTGTTTTCACCGATTAAACAACACGTTCTCATCCATCTCTCACCAAATTGTCGATTCCCTGCACTGACTAATTCCTTTCTTTTGTCACTTCCTCGTTAGCAAAATTTTACGCATATGAAACTTTTTTACCGCATCAAAGCGTATTACACTCATCAAAAAAAGTTATGCATCACCTCTGTTCCGAGAGTTCCAGAACCTGTACAGAAAATTGGAATAGAGATCAACATAAACATCATTTCCGCCATTTTTATTGCTCATGGAAACCACACATTGCATGTTGTACCAACATACAGCGAGACCTTCATGGGTGGTAGTCAAGACAGCAGTACACACCGGTACCTCTAATACCCAGTAGAACCTCCTCTCGCATTGATGAATGCCTGTATTCGTCGTGGCATACTATCCACAAGTTCTTCAAGGCACTATTGGTCCAGATTGTACCACTAAAAATGGTTCAAATGGCTCTGAGCACTATGGGACTTAACATCTGAGGTCATCAGTCCCCTAGAACTTAGAACTATTTAAACCTAACTAATGTAAGGACATCACACACATCCATTCCCAAGGCAAGGTTCGAACCTGCGACCGTAGTGGTCGCGCGGTTCTAGACTGCAGCGCCTAGAACCGCTTGGCCACACCAGCCGGCAGATTGTCCCACTCCTCAACCACGATTCGGCGTAGATCCCTCAGAGTCGTTGGTGGGTAACGTCGTCCATAAACAGACCTTTTCAATCTATCGCAGGCATGTTCGATAGGGTTCATGTCTGGAGAACATGCTGGCCACTCTAGTCAAGAGACGTCATTATCCTAAAGGAAGTCATTCACAAGATGTGCACTATGGGGGTGCGAATTGTCGTCCATGAAGACGAATGCCTCGCCAATATGCTGCCGATATGGTTGCACTATCGGTCGGGGGATGCCATTCAAGTATCGTACAGCCGTTACAGTGCCTTCCAGGACCACCGGCGGCGTACGTCGGCCGCACATATTGCCACCCCAAAACAGAAGGGAAGCTTCACCTTGCTGCACTCGCTGGACAGTGTCTCTAAGGCGTTCAGCCTGACCAGGTTGCCTCCATAACCGTCTCCGACGATTGTCTGATTGAAGGCATAAGCGTCACTCATCGGTGAAGAGAACGTGATGCTAATCCATTCGGCATGTTGTTGGGCCCATCGGCACCGCGCTGCATGGTGTCGTGGTTGCAAAGATGGACCTCGCCATGGACGTCGGGAGTGAAGTTGCGCATCATGCAGCCTATTACGCACAGTTTGAGTCGTAACACGACGTCCTGTGACTGCACAAAAAGCATTATTCAACATGGGGCGTTGCTGTCAGGGTTCCTCCGAGCCCTAATCCGTAGGTAGCGGTCATCCACTGCAGTAGCAGCCCTTGGGCGGCCTGAGCGAGGCATTTGCTCGACGTTCCTGTCTCTCTGTATCTCCTCCATGTCCGAAGAACATCGCTTTGGTTCACTCCGAGATGCCTGGACATTTCCCTTGTTGAGAGCCCATCCTGGCACAAAGTAACAATGTAGACGCGATTGAACCGCGGTATTGACCGTCTAGGTCAAGTACAGACCATACGAGCCGTGTACCTCCTTCCTGGTGGAATGACTGGAACTGATGGCCTGTCGGACCACCTCTGTCTAATAGATGCTGCTAATGAATGGTTGTTTACATCTTTGGGCGGGTTTAGTGCGTGTGTGAAATCTTATGGGACTTAACTGCAGAGGTCATCAGTCCCTAAGCTTACACACTACTTAACTCAAATTATCCTAAGGACAAACACACACACACCCATGCCCGAGGGAGGACTCGTACCTCCGCCGGGACCAGCCGCACAGTCCATGATTGCAGCGCCTAAGACCGCTCGGCCAATCCCGCGCGGCTGGGTTTAGTGACATCTCTGAACTGTTAAAGGGACTGTGTCTGTGATACAATATCCACAGTCAACGTCTATGTTCAGGAGTTCTGGGAACTTGGGTGATGCAAAACTTTTTTATGTGTGTGTAAATGGTGATCAAATAGTTTGCGTTCGAAGGTCGTGCAGTCCAGAATCTGTATGGCAATCAGGCATAATCGCTCATGAGCACTGAGACAAACATCTCACCGACGTACCAGTCTGAAGATCCCTGTGGATTAAAACACCGTATCCTGCTGCGTGAAGAAATCTGTAATTGCCTGCTGCACATTCTCGTCCGACAAGAATCGTCAACCTTCGAGATCTTTTTTCTTGAACCTAAAGCGTGATAATCGAATGGGGAGAGATCAGGACTCTAGGGCGGGTGCTCGAGCGTATCCTACTTTGCGTAACTTTCTTTTTACCAGATTTGCGATATGGGGACTTGCGCTGTCATGAAGCAGCAGCATCTCTTGTCGCAGTTTCCCCTTCATTTGACCTTAACTGCAACACAGTCTTCATTCTGCTGTGGATGTCCACCGGTCTTTATCCTTCGGCTGCCAAGAACAAAAATAACAGCACGTTGGTCCTGTTTGGGCGTATCCAGTAATAATGTCGCCGTAGTTCACGTTTCCTTGTTTACCGTACGCACATTGGAAAGACACGAATGCCACACTAATACCTTGCCTATTTGTCGGTGCTGATATACCCGCATCGGAGTCGTGCATCGTTGCGTACACACTGCAGCAACGCTCTCAAACAGAAACTTTTTCATCGGGCCTTCATATCTCTGGCGCGACTCCATCTAGCAACAAAAAAGCAACGTCATAATATGGCCCCTGTTGTCCCATGCAACATTTGTTACACAAACTTTTCAGCTAGTGTCATACTTTTGGAGTTATTCTAGGTGGCGTTGCCGACCGCAGCGCCGTATTCTGCCTGTTTACATATCTGTGAATTTGAATACGCATGTCTGCACCAGTTTCTTTGGCGCTTCAGTGTATATACACCCACAGTTCGATGTTCTTGTGTCGTCTTGTGTGACTCCTCTTTGTTTAATTGATCTTCAACTGTAGTATCCCTTCATATCGGTCCTGCCATCTTTTCTGCTGTCGCTCTTCCTGCGAATATTTCTGGGTTCCATCTCCTAAATTTCCATATATCGTCGACAGATACAATTGGAACTCGTAATCACAGCTTCTTACTTACCTTGTTCAATACATTACACAATATTCTATACCTGTGTCATAAAATGCTTTTTTCTTTCAAAATGCAGCTTTCCTCATCTGTTACATGTCAGTGCATATCACACTGTGGTCCAAGCTGTCCACAGCCCACACATCACTGTTTTGTTTTTCAGTTCTCTTCAGGTATTTTGGGTAACGTCTGTGACGAAATCTAGAGTGCATAGAAAGGACACGTAGTCAGATAAAGTGGTGAAGGTGGAAACTAAGCTTATCCGCAAGACGCAGGATGTCAGTGTTTAACGGACCACATGCGTTTTGCCAGGTGAGGGGACAATTGTTATAAACGCCGTTTTTAGCCTCTGAGAGTGTTCTTCTGCTGAAGGAATTGTTTGTACCCAACACACTGTCAAGCTGTAATGGAAGGAAATGTCAACAGAGGGGAAGGTGACAAATGGTCGAGTCGAGAGGACACAGGACATACATTCTTAACTGACAACGAGCAGTTTGTGCAGTAAATCTTCAATAACTTACACGTGTGTGCTTCCTTTTCTGTGATGGGAATTGTGGATGGTACAAAATATTTCACAAGGATCTCGAACAATAATTTGATTGGGCATAAGGCGGACATAAGGTGGCCAGATGGGTAAGGGAGATAGGTCCAGAGAACACAAAGGAATCGCCCTGGAGATACTTTTCACAGAAATGACGAAGGACACTTGTCGTCGAGACGGCAAAGCGGACACTTCCTGGCGAGAGGCTAGTGACAAGGCCTCCGAGCCTCTTTTGTCAACACGCTGGACATCCAGTTCCGGCTGTTGCCGAAAGACACACATTCCCTTGCACCGAGTCCGCGGCCTCTGCCGGGGGATATGATCAGCTGACTGCCACACGCCATCAGCTTCGCCGACAACAGCGCCACTACCGCCCGATAAAATACGCTACAACTCTCTCATTACATTATGTGTTAATCTCAAAGCATCCACGATAGAAAACTCCAGTGATCAGCCTGACAACCTTGTTATTAATAACGGGCTCTTTATTATTTCCTTTTCACGAGTGAATTGTACACTCATGTTCAGGAAAAACAGAACATCTTGAACGGCTAGAGGTAGGACATCCAAATTCACAGGACATGTACGTTAGTATGTTCTGCAGAAAATACTAGCATTTCAGTCACCTCGGATCAGCATGTGTTGGTTGGTTGGTTGGTTTGGGGAAGGAGACCAGACAGCGTGGGCATCGGTCTCATCGGATTAGGGAAGGATGGGGAAGGAAGTCGGCCGTGCCCTTTCAGAGGAACCATCCCGGCATTTGCCTGGAGTGATTTAGGGAAATCACGGAAAACCTAAATCAGGATGGCCGGACGCGGGATTGAACCGTCGTCCTTCCGAATGCGAGTCCAGTGTGTAACCACTGCGCCACCTCGCTCGGTTCAGCATGTGTTCCGTTGCCTTTTACGTACAGGGTCCGCCATTGACCTTGATCCATGCGTGATAGCATCGATGGCTGTAAGGCGCTAATGGTGTCCTGTGGTATAGCTATCCATGCTACATTTATCTGATTCCAAAGTTCATCTATGGTGGTTGGCACTGGGTCACAGCGCGGCACCCGTCTTTTCAGCATATCCCACAAATTTACGATTGGCAACAAGTGTGGTGATCTAGCGGGCCAGGTCAAAAGGCTGACATCCTGTGACAACAGGAAGGGACGTGTTCATGCAGTAACATGTGGTCGTGCATAGTCTTGCCGCAAACTGGCGTCTGGGGTATTGTGCAAATAGGGTATGGCTACGGTGGCAGGATGTCATTCACGTAGGTCACACTGGTCACAGTGCCCTGTGGTTGTATCCAATAGCACCCCACACCATTAGACCTTGAGTTGGTGCCGTATGCCTTGTGCTAATGCTGTCACTCTGATGCCGCCACCCCTGTCTGCTGCGAACCAAAGTCCGCAGCTCGTGGTCGTGCGGTAGCGTTCTCGCTTCCCACGGCAGGGTTCCCGGGTTCGATTCCCGGCGGCTCAGGGATTTTCTCTGCCTCGTGATGACTGGGTGTTGTGTGATGTCCTTAGGTTAGTTAGGTTTAAGTAGTTCTAAGTTCTAGGGGACTGATGACCATAGATGTTAAGTCCCATAGTGCTCAGAGCCATTTGAACCATTTTTTTTTTTTTTTTTTTTGCGAACCAAAATGAAGCCATCACTTTCAAACAAACTGAACCTGGAATCGTCAGAAAACACCATCTAATGTCCCCAGCGACGTCGTTCCATACACAACTGCTGTCTAGCATGCTTCTGCACATTTGTCAGAGACAGCCACAGAAGTGGACAACGTGCACTTAACCCATGCCATAATAAACGGCGACGGACTGTAACCACTGATAGTGTGCGATGTGTTACACTGTTCCAATGTTGCACCAGAGCCGAGGAGGAGCAGATCTGTCCGGCAATGCCATTCGGATGAGGTGTCGATCTTCTCGGGAAGGGGGGTTTGGGTGCTGCTACCTGATCCATCTCATCATGGTCTCCAGCTTTCTGTGAACCACCCTGCACACACCAGTTGCACTGTAGAAACACTTCGTCCCACACGAGCAGCAATTTCCCGGATAGATGCATCACATTCTCTGATGCCAATAATGCAACATCCTTCGATCTCACTGATTTGACGGTACGGTTAACGCAGACGTCTGCGATGCATCCAGCACGTTTGCTCCATTCGCACTGATCCATTACCTCCGATTTATAGCGACAACGAGAGCCGCAGGCACATGTTAGCGGTAGGTGGTGTTGCGCCGCGATATAGATGTTGATCTTGATCACGCGGGCCGACGTAGTTCAAATGATAATCATTTCTGGAGAGCATAATAATGTACAGGAGGCGCCCTATGAATATGATGGTCCTACCTCTGGTCGTTCAAGATGTTCTGTCTTTAATGAAAGTGAGTGTATTTATGTAACCGAGGTCCAGTTGACATTTATTTATAGAATGAAATATTTATGCCTAATCTACTCAGATTATTGCAGCTGGCCCTCCAAATACTTTTATTTAATATGCAAATGGCACACTTAAGTGCATTTTAATATATTTAATAAATGCCAAAAGTTGATCAACTCGTAAATGGGACCCAGTCTGGGACAAGCATTCTTATTAACGTCCCATTGCTGATTATTTTGTCTGAAAGTACCGTAACTTGTTGCTTTGAGACTTTGTTTTCCTAAAACAACGGAACTTGTGTTTGATATTAACGTTAATTAATGTAATGGCTCGGCAAGTGATTCCCAATAGACTTGTGGACAGAATACATGACTGTATGCTGTAGATTGTCCGGATGTGGATTTCATTTGAAGCTCAGTTTCATGTGCGATCTCCTGTCTTTGATATTCTGTGTCATTTGTTCCATTGCGGCGTTACATATCAGCGTTGTGTTGATCTTGTTACTGTTTGATTTTGGGGGGAAATTAGGGTGAGTGTGTTGTTTAGTCTGATGGAGAGGATATTGAAACTAACGAGTGAAATTAGATGTTGACTTTTTAAAGTCAGTAACAAACGAAGATGAGTTCAGATGAAGCAAATGTTGAAATCAGTTACACTGCGGTTAGTTCAGAAGGAAATTTAAGACTGAGACAGGATACAGAGATGAGACAGGTAAATCATCAGTCCAGAACTCTGACAGGAAACGAACTGTTTATGAAGTTACACGCAGTGTAAAAGGACAATGCAGATCCTTGAGAGACATAGCTCACAGGGCACATGAATTCTAAATTTTCAGAGATGGGAAAAGCTTTCTCTAATGATTTCAAACATATCTGAGAAGATCTAAGTACAAATTTTGTGCAAGAAAATACTGCGACAGAAGGTGCATTCATCTGAAATTCCATACACGAAACGACTGATGCAAAGGACAAGAAGCAACTAGAAAATGAGCGGATGGCACGGATTGTAGACTCATAAGAGAAAATAATGTTCTTCACCTGAGAAGTAATCACTGACAGGGCAGGTCAAACAGATGACGCCGCGCGAAGTGGCAGTGCTGTTTGAGACGCCATGTCACGGATTGCGCGACCCCTCCCACCGAAGTTTCGACTCCTCCATCGAGTATGGGTGTGTGTGTTGCTCTTAGCATAAGTTACTTTAAGTACTGTGTAAGTCTAGGGACCGATGACCTCAGCAGTAACGTAGAAGTAAAGATCCACAGAGTAGTGAAGCAACTAAATCACTTAATAAAAGCAAGTCTTCTGGTCCAGACTGTATTACAATTAGGATCATCTCAGAGTATGCTCATGCATTAGCTCCATTCTTAACAATCATACACAACCGTTCGCTCGACGAAAGGTCCGTACCCAAAGACCGGAAAGTTGCACACTTCACACCAGTTCTCAAGAAAGGTCGTAGAAGGAATCCACTAAATTACAGGCTCATATCGTTAACGTCGATATGCAGCAGGATTTCGAACGCTCTATTAACACACAGTCAACATGGATTTAGAAAACATCGTTCTTGCGAAACACAGGGATTTCAAATTGATTCCGTATTTCTGGATCTCCGGATGCTTTTCACACTGTACCACACAAGCGGCTTGTAGTGAAATTACGTTCTTATGGAATATCGTCTCAGTTATGTGACTGGATTCATGATTTCCTGTCATAGAGGCCACAGTTCGTAGTAATTGACGGAAAGTCATCGAGTAAAACAGAAGTGATTTCTGGCGTTCCCCAAGGTAGTGTTATATGCCCTTTGCTGTTCCTTATCTATATTAACGATATGGGAGACAATCTGAGCAGCCGTCTTAGGTTGTTTGCAGATGACTCTGCCGTTTATCGACTAATAAAGTCATCAGATCACAAACAGCAAAACGATTTAGAAAAGATATCTATATTGTGCGAAAACTGGCAATGGACCCTAAATAACGAAAAGTGTGAGGTCATCCACATGAGTGCTAAAAGGAACCGTTAAACTTCGGTTTCATGATAAATCAGTCAAGTTTAAAGGCCGTAAATTCATCTAAATACCTAGGAATTACAATTGCGAGCAACTTACATTGGAACGAATACACAGACAATGTTGTGGGGAAGGCTAACCAAAGACTGCGTTTTATTGGTAGGACACTTAGAAAATGTAACAGATCTACTAAGGAGACTGCCTACACTACGCTTGTCCGTCCTCTTTTAGAACACGGCTGCACGGTGTGGGATCCTTACCAGATAGGACTGACGGAATACATCGAAAAAGTTCAAAGAAGGGCAGCACGTTTGCATTATCGCGATATAAGGGAGAGTGTGTCACTGAAATGATACAGGATTTTGGGTGGACATCATTAAAACCAAGGCGTTTTTCGTTGCGGCGGAATCTTCTCACGACATTCCAGTCACCAACTTTCTGCTCCGGATGCGGAAATATTTTGTTGACCCTGACCTGCATGGGGAGAAAAGATGACCATGATAAGATAAGGGAAATCAGAGCTCCTACGGAAGGATGTAGGTGTTCGTTCTTCCTGCGCACTCTACGAGGTTGGAATAATAGAAAATTGTGAATGTGGTTCGATGAACCCTCTGCCAGGCATTTAAATTGATTTGAAGATTATCCATATAGCTGTAGAAGTAAACAGCAGAGACGCACCCACCCCGGAAACTACAATGGTAAATTTAAATTGGCACGTGTCAGAGGATATGAAATGTTCGGATACTAAATAGGAACGATTTGAAAAGTATAAATTCAGCCATTGAGAGCGTCAATAAGACTGTCAGCTGCTTTCAGACCTGACCACTGCCTAATGGAATATGTAATGATCAAATAGAAAACGGAATAACGTGTGGCTGAAATGTTGGATAATTATTATTATTTTTTTACTTGTGATTAACTGAAAGTATTAAGATGCGTGGAGAAGTGGCACAGAAAAAGTGATAAGGCATGAAACTGGTGGCAGGATTGGAAATTGAGACTTAGCTTAAGTAAGAAGATTGCAATAACTTTAAGAGCAGATATGTAATCAGATTAATTGTAGATAAATGTCAGCTGAGCAGTGTTTGTGGTAATTATTTCTGAGTTACACGTTATAATTGACAGCTCAAAATATGTTTGATAAAGAAACGGTGTGGTAATTTAGTAAGACAGTAACACCTACAGTCAGTTATGATGCGCCTAAAAAGTTACATTGGGGTGATATTTTAACTTACAAAACGGCTTCCTTGTGATCATACAGTAAAATTACGGCATTTAGAGGACATGGGTGTAATATTTAACTGTCGCAACGGTTTCCTTGGAATCAAGTACTAAATTAAGAACATTTCAAGAGCAGTAGACGCCAGGAAAGCAAATGAGGTGCCAATAAGGCCACGTTTTCAGAAGAAGACTTGAAAATAACAAAAACAAAACAAAAATGGAAGAAATTGGTCAAGTGTTTTGTGAAATCATTTGTCTAAATATAAGAAATGAAACAGATTAGAGAAACATTTGACACGTCTTTGAATGATGATCGAAATTATGCACGTAAATGAGGTTGTCAAATCTTTCTCTAATTTGTTTTATTTCTTACGTTTAGACATTTCAATTCACAAAACGTCTTACCGATTTTTTGCGGTAGTTACTGTTTACCGTAATTGGTCGCCCGTAGTGTAGTCGAACGGAATTTAGCAACTCAGAGCAGTGACAAATACATAATTCCGCTCAAACCCCTCCAGAATCGCATTTCAAAAGCGGAAGATTGATAGGAATGTCGGGCTGCCATTCGACTCATTAGCCACAACCGTGGCAACTGTAATACACGGTCCAGTTCACACTACTGTGACCACCACTTAAGTTCGGAGCAACGTGCAATAACCGCTCACGAACGGCAGCTGACAGCACTACCAGTGGATCGTATATAAAGCGTGTCGGGGAAACGTGCAAAAGAGTGCAGTCGTTGTCGTAATGTGAAAGCGGAGTGATTTATCTGACATCCTACAGGGCACGATAAATGTATTTCGGGCCAAGGGTGGGAGCATTTCCGGGAAGGCTAAGTTTGTAAATACACTCCTGGAAATGGAAAAAAGAACACATTGACACCTGTGTGTCAGACCCACCATACTTGCTCCGGACACTGCGAGAGGGCTGTACAAGCAATGATCACACGCACGGCACAGCGGACACACCAGGAACCACGGTGTTGGCCGTCGAATGGCGCTAGCTGCGCGGCATTTGTGCACCGCCGCCGTCAGTGTCAGCCAGTTTGCCGTGGCATACGGAGCTCCATCGCAGTCTTTAACACTGGTAGCATGCCGCGACTGCGTGGACGTGAACCGTATGTGCAGTTGACGGACTTTGAGCGAGGGCGTATAGTGGGCATGCGGGAGGCCGGGTGGACCTACCGCCGAATTGCTCAACACGTGGGGCGTGAGGTCTCCACAGTACATCGATGTTGTCGCCAGTGGTCGGCGGAAGGTGCACGTGCCCGTCGACCTGGGACCGGACCGCAGCGACGCACGGATGCACGCCAAGACCGTAGGATCCTACGCAGTGCCGTAGGGGACCGCACCGCCACTTCCCAGCAAATTAGGGACACTGTTGCTCCTGGGGTATCGGCGAGGACCATTCGCAACCGTCTCCATGAAGCTGGGCTACGGTCCCACACACCGTTAGGCCGTCTTCCGCTCACGCCCCAACATCGTGCAGCCCGCCTCCAGTGGTGTCGCGACAGGCGTGAATGGAGGGACGAATGGAGACGTGTCGTCTTCAGCGTTGAGAGTCGCTTCTGCCTTGGTGCCAATGATGGTCGTATGCGTGTTTGGCGCCGTGCAGGTGAGCGCCACAATCAGGACTGCATACGACCGAGGCACACAGGGCCAACACCCGGCATCATGGTGTGGGGAGCGATCTCCTACACTGGCCGTACACCACTGGTGATCGTCGAGGGGACACTGAATAGTGCACGGTACATCCAAACCGTCATCGAACCCATCGTTCTACCATTCCTAGACCGGCAAGGGAACTTGCTGTTCCAACAGGACAATGCACGTCCGCATGTACCCCGTGCCACCCAACGTGCTCTAGAAGGTGTAAGTCAACTACCCTGGCCAGCAAGATCTCCGGATCTGTCCCCCATTGAGCATGTTTGGGACTGGATGAAGCGTCGTCTCACGCGGTCTGCACGTCCAGCACGAACGCTGGTCCAACTGAGGCGCCAGGTGGAAATGGCATGGCAAGCCGTTCCACAGGACTACATCCAGCATCTCTACGATCGTCTCCATGGGAGAATAGCAGCCTGCATTGCTGCGAAAGGTGGATATACACTGTACTAGTGCCGACATTGTGCATGCTCTGTTGCCTGTGTCTATGTGCCTGTGGTTCTGTCAGTGTGATCATGTGATGTATCTGACCCCAGGAATGTGTCAATAAAGTTTCCCCTTCCTGGGACAATGAATTCACGGTGTTCTTATTTCAATTTCCAGGAGTGTAGTTCGCGTGCCACCGTGCATGGCAGAATGGCGCTACCCAAACCGGCGTGGTGTCCCACGGGCTGTAGATGACAGGGCTGAACCTCGCCAGGACAGATGTGTACGAGCGAATAGACGTACAACTTCGAGCAACTGAATGCCCAGACGAACCAATGCGCTACCATCGATGTCTCCTCGAGAACCGTTCGGCGAACGTTGTTGCGTATGGGTCCCCGCAACAGCCGCCTGTTTGTGACTGTTGTTCGTAGGCATCAAACGCTGGAATTCGCACGCCAGTACTGCAGTTGGATGTCCACAGAGTGGCGTCACGTGATCTTTTCAGATGAATCACGTTTTATGCTACATCTGAGGCGAGGCCATGGGTGTGTAGGGCCTGAACACCTGACGGCAAACACAGTAGACCAACGCGCTATTAAACAGGTGCTCGTAATGTTTTTGCTCACCGCTGTATCTTCCTCAGCACTGTAAACAATTTCGATTTCACGCCCTCCTCCCTCCTATTGAAATTCTTTAGTGTTTTACAATCTCTGTGGTCTCCCTGTGTAGCCATGCATGGTATCTGCTTTGATAGCAGTACTTGAGTGCTATCAAAATGGTTATGGTGGTCTCCTGGCTGCTAAGCAGAATTAAAACATCTCACGAATGCATTGCTCGAGAATGGTATTCGTACGCTGAGGTAAAACGATCGTTAAGGCCACCGCGTAGATATCGTAGCGATGCACAATCGAAAGTTTTCCTGCCTTTCATTAAGGACTTTTATGGCCGAATAGAAAAAGATCTTGAAAAATCGGAACATCGCGGTAATCTACAAACCGACCCGGAAGATAGAAAATCACCTAAAACTGGCCAAGGACGCTCTCTAGCCGCTGGAAAAAGCAGAAATTTCAAGGGTTCCTTGTAGCTGTGGGGAGGGGGAGGTGTACGTGGGTACTACAAAAAGAACGGTTAAGAAACCACTCGAAGAGCACAGGGGCAATTGCAGAAGGGGGACAGTGACAGTTCTGCTGATGTGGAGCAGGCTTTTCAGCCGGGATACAGTCACATTCAATTTGTTAGGACTCAAGTACTGAGACCCACAAGCGGATACCATGAAAGACTATACAGAGAGGCCATAGAGATTATAAAACACCCTAGGGATTTCGTTAGGAAGAAGAAGGGTGTGAAACTGAATGACGTCTAGATTCCGGCGCTCAAGAAGATGTGTACCAGTCTTCCACCATCACGTGATAGCGTACGACGGCAGTCGACAACGGCCAATTGCGCTCGAGTACTCAAAACATGTGACGTCACACCATGCGTAAACGAAATTTTTCTGCAGTTAGTAGTGAGCCAGGGTGCGAATCAGACACTTAAGGAAGCTACGATCCTCAGTGGAACTGTTCTTCACAGATGGGACAAAACGTCGGGTTTAAATGTGAAATCCATTCGACCACGGCATAACAGCCTGGAACATTTTATTAACTGTGGTCTGGGGAACGTCTTCGTGGCATTCCCTGGGTGAGCTTGTCATTCAGGAGGGCGCAGAGGATCAACAAAAGTATCAATACAAGTATCTTTGAGACAATGTCCACGTCTACATGCAGTTTGTTTTTCTTCGGCACGATGGCATCTACCAGCAGGACAATGCAACGTGTGACACAGTTTGCAATGTAGGTACGTGGTTCGAAGAGCATACTGACGAGTTTAGTGTCCTCCCTTGTCCACAATACTTTCCCGATTTAAGGCCAATCGAGAATCCGCGGGGTTACCTTGGTCTCAGCCGAGAAACTTAGCGCAGCTGGCCACGTCACTGGAGTCGACATGGATCCACATCTCTGTCGGTTCCTTCCAGAACGTCATTGACTCTCCTCCTGCACGCCTTGCAGCGGTCCGCGCTTCAAAATGTGGATATTCAGGCTTTTGGCAGGGGCTCACATTAACGCGACTGAACCGTGTAATAATTAAAACGAGTCGCTACAACAATCTTCTGTTCAGACGCTGTGAGTTAGTACGTGTCTGTGTTTTTATCAACATAAGTCCAAAGAAACACAAGCAATGAAGTATATCATAGATAAAAGAAGTAAGATTAAGTAATCATGTCCCGGTGTACTTGCACAGAGGATTACACAGTGGATGAACTGAAGAGCATGTGGAGCTGCTCGAAGCACATCTTCCGCGATGCAGGACAGGGACAGAGCCGGGGTCAATGGTTGGCGCTTCTGTGCACTCGCAGCTGACAGTGATCATTCAAAATAAACGCTTTTTTTAGGTTACATCTGGCTACAGAATGTAGCCGAATGAGAGCGGTGACCAGGTGGTAAATTATTACATGATTGAGACCAGTGGGAACCGTATGCGACTTTTGCTTTTCACATTCACATCCCTGCTTTGGATGGAATGCTATGGAGCTTTTCCTCGGCTTCAGTCTTCGTACGGTTACTGCTTAATTATGTAATGGATAGCTAGATTTGATGACCATGTTTGTTCTTTTCCTACTGCCAGCGAGCGACTTCACGACGGGTGTTTGGTGAGTCGTGTAGGACCCAGACATCCAGTAAAAAGCATCATTTAGTGCCTTGTCGACAGGGGTTCGCCCCGATAGCTGAATGGTCAGCGTAACGGACTGCCGTCCTAAGGGGCCCGGTTTCGATTCCCGGCTGGGTCGGGGATTTTCTCCGCTCACCAGCTGGGTGCTGTGTTGTCTTCATCATCATTTCGTCCCCATCCGGCGCGCAGGTCGCCCAATGTGGCGTCGAATGTAATAGGACCTGCACCAAGGCGGCAGGACCTGCCCCGACAGGGGCCTCCCGGCCAATGACGCCAAACGATCATTTCCGTTACCAGACAGGGCATTCTCATTCTGCCGCGAAGTAAGGGACTGATAATGCCGTTGGTTTTAAACGTTTTGGCTTTGTGACTAAGAGCCCCGTATATCATGTATTATCTTGCTGTAACTGTTATTTCTGCATTGCGCTTCCCAGCTTCGCGTTATGACAGTGCCTGCTGTAAATCAAGATGCGATCTAGAGCGACACCAAAATATTTTGGATACGGCGTACCATCCAGTTGTGCTCCTTGCCATGAGACACTGAGTTTACGATGTGCCTGTCTGTGTTCAAGATGGAAAGCTAACAGTTAACTTTTACTAGTTTTGGGCGAATATGAGTGTTAATGTAATACCGTGGTCAAAATAAATGTTGCATTTCGTTTTATTGTCAATACTGGGAATAACAGGAAACAAAACTGATTTTTTCTGTCAGATACAGTCATAAGAAAACAAAAATAAAGTACAAACAAAAAATAAAATCTTATAAAAGATTTCACTCTTAACACTGTAATTTCTTCTCACAATCATCTTGCATAACGTGATTATTTGTGAACCAGTTAGCACTTGTCATAACTTTAGCCACTTTTCAATGGAGTTAGGCACACTCCTTACCAAACTGTCTAGATAAGACTGTCGGATATTGTCTCCTCCCTCCACAGCGGCGTCTGTAACGCTCTGTAATGTCTCCGGCGAGACAGGACGACAGTGAACCGCTCGCTTTAGAGAGGCCCGTGGATTCTCAGTGCAGATCTGGAGAATATGGAGGCCATTCTGTCTGACTCTTTGTATCTTCCACTAAAATGGTGTTTACAAGATTGCGACGACGGTGGTGTGCATTGTCGTCCACCGTCGTGAATCCAGCTCCAATACATTCACTAAATGGAGCCACAATACGTGCAAGGACGTCGTCCCGATTCTACAAAGAAGTCATTCTCTAATGCTTTGGCGCAAGTGATGTCCTGCAGCCACATACGATTCCATCCCGAAACGACTTAACTGCCTTGATGTGGTTGGCGATCTTCCATACTGTTACGGTGTAAACGTTGTCGACGTTGCATCCACACACGAATATGAATAATATCAGGGTGGATACCGATAAGGATCTCATCAGAAAAATGCGTTGTGTCCCACTGGTGCCTGGCCCACAAAGAGTGGCTTCGTCCCCACGCGACACGACACCCTATCCGATCCCGATTTAGAGGGACCTTAAGAGGTCTTCTGGCACGTAATCCCTGGTCACTGACCCTATTTCGAATCGTTTTCTTTGTTGACATACGTACTTCTGTAGATGTTTGGAACTACTACCTAGATGTGCACTACTGCGTTGAGGGTTTCTGCTTCTTATTACATGCAGAAGCCGCTCCTGCACACCTGTTGTTTTTCTTCCGAGCCACTTGTGTTACGATCTTCAACTGATCCTGACACTAGAAACTTTTTCCATATTCTGGAGATATCATTTTGACTCACACCGACATCCGCTGACACGTCCACTTGTTTTGTTCCCTGCTCCATTGTTGACTATACGTAGCTTCTGATTGTACGTTATTGCTGTCCGAACCTCGCTGAAGCAAGAGAACTCTCGTAATGGCACAGACCACAAGTAATGCAGTGTTTCTGGTGACGCGGTTGCCATAGACTGCACATACTGCCCCTGCCTGGTAGAAACTTGGAGTGTTTCCGCTAGAATTACATTAAAAACAAATCAGTGTATTGATATTATAATGTATTTATGGTCCAATTTCTGGACCACAGCGTTCAGTACTATAATTTCGACAATATACACTATTGTAAATATCAATCATGTTCAAAGCATCTATCAGGTGGAATCGCATTTCTTCAAACAACTTAGCTTGAAATGCCAAAGTCAGATCATCGGCATAAAGAAAACTTAGCATAGATCTTTAAAAGAAGTAGGAGCTAATACGCTTTCATGTAGTAACCTATTTTTCAACATCCTGCAGACTGCGTTGTTTCTTAAGGTCTGCATCGAAGCTTCCGTTTCCGAATAATTCTTCAATGAGTTTGGTAAAACTCTAGTCCATGGAAAGTCCATACCTTTTTTTTACCAATGTACAGGATTCGCAGTACGATATTCTCACATTTTCTGTGGTGTTGGCATGGAGCAGTAATGAGCACACTAAATTTGACTACGGAGCTTATCAATTGATGCGCACAGTTATGTCATTCTCAGTAGGCCACGTAAGTTCTTTCCCGACGGCTCCCACCAGAGGAGCCGTCCTGTAGTAGCAGATCTTGGCAGGCGCACGTTCCTGCTACATACCGACGTAGCCATCGGCTAAAAGTAGTACGGCCTATTGAGAATGACACAACAGTTGACACCGGTTAGCCAATAAACAATATATGCCAAAACTGACTGTTAACATCAGTAGTCAGTATCATAATCAGCTGTCAGGTAGTCGAAACCTGTTGTTATTTTAGTCTTCAGTCCGAAGACCGGTTTGATGCAGCTTTCCACAATATTCTATCCTGTGCAAATCTATTCATCTCCGAATAAATACTGCAACCTAAATCCTTCTGAATCTGCTTACTGTATTCATTCCTTGGCCGTTCTCTACAGTTACATCACTCACACTTCCCTCCAATACTGAATTGATGATTCCTTCACGCCTCAACCAATCACTTCGTTTAGTCAAGTTGTAACATTAATCTGTTTCCTCTTCAGAGCGATTCAGTGATTCAGTACCCCCTGATTACTTACACGAGCTACGCATCTAAGCTTCAGCATTCTTCCATAGCACCACATTTTAAAAGCTTCTTCTCTTTTCCTTTCTGAAATGATTACCATCCGTAGTACCCTTGTGCACGAAACTATACTCCAGACAGAATTCTTCAGTAAAGACTTGCTAACAGTAAAATTTATGTTCGGTGTTAATAACTTCTATATTACAGAAATGCTTTCCTTGCTATAGCTAGTTTGCATTTTATATCCTCTCTACTTTGACTATCATAAGTTATTTTGCTGCCCAAACAGCAAAACGTATGGACTAGTTTTAGTGTCTCATTTCGTAATCCAATGTCCTCAGCATCGCCTCATTTAACTCGACTGCATTCCATTACTTTCTTTTTCTTTTTTCGTGTGCACCTTATGACCCCTTTCAAGACACTGTCCATTTCGTTCAACTGCTCTCTTCCAAGTTCTTTCCTGTCGGTGACAAAATAACAAAGTCATCGGCAAACCTCAAAGTTTGTATTTCTTCTCCATGAAAGTAAATTCTTTCTTCTTCTTCGATGTACAGAATGGATAACATCGTGGATAGGCTACAACCCTGTCTCATTCCCTTTCACATCCTTCGACTCTTATAACTGCTGTCTGGTTTTTGTAAAAGTTGTATATAATCTTTCGCTCCTTGTATTTTAAGACTGTAGCATTCAGAATTTCAAAACATGTATTCCAGTCAGCACAGCCAAAAGTTTTATCTAAGTTTGCAAATGCTATAAACGTAGGTTTGCCGTTCTTTAATCCATCTTCTAAGAGAATAGTAGAGTCGTTATTGCGTCGCGTGTTTCAAGACATGACTTATTAAATTGACAGTTCGACAATATTGAGGCCTGTCAGCACCTTTTTCCTTTGGAATTGACACTGTTGCATAATTCTTAAGGTCTGAGTGTATTTTGCTTGTCGCATATATCTTGCACACTAGATGGAATAATTATGCTATGGCTGGCTTCGCCAAGCATCTCAATAAATCTGATGGAATGTCACCAACTCCAGGGGTCTTGCTTGCGCTTAAACCTGTCAGTGTTCTGTGAAATTCTTCTCACAGTATAGTGCGCCCCCATCCCATCTTCTTCTACTTCCTCTTCCGCTTCTATAATACCGGCTTCAAGTTCATTTCCCTTGTAGGCTCATTCTGTATTCCTTCAGATTTCCCTTATTTGCTTAGTACTGGCTTGCCATTTGAGCTCATATCCACACAGTTACTTCACTTTTCTCCAAATATCTCTTTAATCTTCCTATGGGCAGTATCTTTGATTCTCCTATTATGGATGCTTCTGCAGCGTTGCATTTGTCCTCTATCCATTTCTACTCCACCATTTGGCTGCTATATTCCGTTTCCCTTGCTTCAGTCAAACGTTTCCTAATGCTGCTTCTAAAACTCTCAGTCATCTCTGGTTCTCTCAGCTCTTCCTGGCCCCTGTCTTACCATTATGTAAACAATCTGAAACCTTCCAATGTCCCCATATCTCTCCCACGTATACAAGCTTCTTCGATGATTAGCAGACCAAGTATTAGCAACGAATTAATTATGCTTTGTGGAAAATTTTGCTAGGTGCCTGTCTCTGTCATTCCCGTCTCCCAGTACATATTCTCGTACTGTTTTTCCCGTTCTTCCTTTTCTTATTATCGTATTCCAGTCCCCCATCACAATTAAATATTCCTCTCCCCTAACTATATGAAAAAATTGATCTATCTCACCGTACATTGCTTCAAACTCTTTATCATCTGTGGAGATAGTTGGCATATTAACTCTTCCTGCTGTGGTGGGCGTAGGCTGCTTGTCTGTCTTGGCTACGATAATGTGTTCACCGTGCTGTTCATAGTAGCTCACCCGCATTCCTATTTTCTAATTCATTATTAAACCTACTCCTGCATTACACAATCTGATCGGAAGTTCTGTCCTTCCTGTCACCACACTTCACTGATTCCTACTATATCTGACTTCAACTTAGCCATTTTTTACATCCTCTAACCGCCCTAGCCGATTCTTCTCTTCTTCTTCCTGGAACGTTTCTGCTTATGCAGGTCGTTCGCAGAGCCTCTTCCAAGCTTCTCTTTTCTCCCAGAGTCGATCGTTCAGCATTTTCTCCCACTGCTCTCCTCTTTGGTTCACATCATCCTTCACCTGGTCTCTCCATCTTGTTCGTCGTCTTCCACTTAATCTTCTTCCGCATTTTGCCCATTCCAAAGCTCTTCTTGGAAGTCTATCTTGTCCCAATCTTTTAATGTGACCAAACCACTTAAATCTGTTTCTCTCCATAGTTTCTTGTAGGGGATTGATCAGAAGAGTGCTTTGTATTGTTTCATTCCTTAATTTGTCCCTTCTCGTTTTACCCAAAATCCATATTGGAAAGCACATCTCCATCACCTGTATTCTGCTCTGCTGAAATTCTTCTTTACCCAAGTCTATCATTCTGATCCATAGGTCAAAACTGACTGAGAATGTGACTTGTATATTACGATCTTTGCTTTGGCAGGTATTTTCCAGTTTCTGATAATCGCCGATACAAAATATTAAAATTTTGAACATTTTTCTATCCTCTCCGAAATATCATCCTTGATATTTCCTTTCTTGGGTAACTTACTTCTTAGATATTTCAAAGCATTTACTTCTTTAGCAGTTCTTCCATTACATCTTAAATCCCTCATTTATTCATTGTTCCCGCTGATTTTCATTCCATCACGTTTCGTTAAGCTTATTTCCATGTCTGCTTCTTTAATTACTCTCTGCCAGGCATTTCTATTCATTTGCTTTCCAAATCACCACTTCATACATACATACATTAATCCTTGTTCCATAGGTCATGAATACGACATTTCGTAATGATGTGTAACGTGTCACTTTAACATAAGTTTTCTTTACACAAGATAATTAAATAATTTTTGTCACTTTAACATTAGTTTTCTTTAAACAATGTTGTTGTTGTGGTCTTCAGTCCTGAGACTGGTTTGATGCAGCTCTCCATTCTACCCTATCCTGTGCAAGCTTCTTCATCTCCCAGTACTTACTGCAACCTACATCCTTCTGAATCTGCTTAGTGCATTCATCTCTTGGTCTCCCTCTACGATTTTTACCCTCCACGCTGCCCTCCAATGCTAAATTTGTGATCCCTTGATGCCTCAGAACATGTCCTACCACCCGGTCCCTTCTTCCTGTCAAGTTGTGCCACAAAATCCGCTTCTCCCCAATTCTATTCAATACCTCCTAATTATTTATGTGATCTACCCGTCTAATCTTCAGCATTCTTCTGTAGCACCACAATTCGAAAGCTTCTATTCTCTTCTTGTCCAAACTATTTATCGTCCACGTTTCACTTCCATACATGGCTACACTCCATACAAATTCTTTCAGAAACGGCTTCCTGACACTTAAATCTATACTCGATGTTAACAAATTTTTATTCTTCAGAAACGCTTTCCTTGCCATTGCCAGTCGACATTGTATATCTTCTCTGCTTCGATCATCATCGGTTATTTTGCTCCCCAAATAGCAAGACTCCTTTACTACTTTAAGTGTCTCATTTCCCAATCTAATTCCCTCAGCATCCCCCGACTTAATTCGACTACATTCCATTATCCTCGTTTTGCTTTTGTTGATGTTCATCTTATATCCTCCTTTCAAGACACTGTCCATTCCGTTCAACTGCTCTTCCAAGTCCTTTTCTGTCTCTGACATAATTACAATGTCATCGGCGAACTTCAAAGTTTTAATTTCTTCTCCATGGATTTTAATGCCTACTCCGAATTTTTCTTTTGTTTCCTTTACTGCTTGCTCAATATACAGATTGAATAACATCGGGGAGAGGCTACAACCCTGTCTCACTCCCTTCCCAACCACTGCTTCCCTTTCATGTCCCTCGACTCTTATAACTGACATCTGCTTTCTGTACAAATTGTAAATAGCCATTCGCTCTCTGTATTTTACTCCTGCCAGCTTCAGAATTTGAAAGAGAGTATTCCAGTTAACATTGTCAAAAGCTTTCTCTAAGTCTACAAATGCTAGAAACATAGGTTTGCCTTTCCTTAATCTTTCTTCTAAGATAAGTCGTAAGGTCAGTATTGCCTCACGTGTTCCAATATTTCTACGGAATCCAAACTGATCTTCCCCGAGGTCGGCTTCTACCAGTTGTTCCATTCGTCTGTAAAAAATTCGCGTTAGTATTTTGCAGCTGTGACTTATTAAACTGATAGTTCGGTAATTTTCACATCTGTCAACATCTGCTTTCTTTGGCATTGGAATTATTACATTCTTCTTGAAGTCTGAGGGTATTTCGCCTGTCTCATACATCTTGCTCACCAGATGGTAGAGTTTTGTCAGGACTGGCTCTCCCAAGGCTGTCACTAGTTCTAATGGAATGTTGTCTACTCCCGGAACCTTGTTTCGACTCAGGTCTTTCAGTGCTCTGTCAAACTCTTCACGTAGTATCGTATCTCCCATTTCGTCTTCATCTACATCCCATTCCATTTCCATAATATTGTCCTCAAGTACATTGCCCCTGTATAGGCCCTCTATATACTCCTTCCACCTTTCTGCTTTCCCTTTTTTGCTTAGAACTGGGTTTCCGTCTGAGCTCTTGATATTTATAAAAGTGGTTCTCTTTTCTCCAAAGGTCTTTTTAATTTTCCTGTAGGCAGTATCTATCTTACCCCTAGTGAGATAAGCCTCTACATCCTTACATTTGTCCTCTAGCCATCCCTGCTTAGCCATTTTGTACTACCTGTCGATCTCATTTTTGAGACGTTTGTATCTCTTTTTGTCTGCTTCGTTTACTGCATTTTTATATTTTATCCTTTCATCAATTAAATATTCTTCTGTTATCCAAAGATTTCTACTAGCCTTCCTCTTTTTACCTGCTTGATACTCTGCTGCCTTCACTATTTCATCCCTCAGAGCTACCCATTCTTCTTCTACTGTATTTCTTTCCCCCATTCCTGTCAACAGTTCCCTTATGCTCTCCCTGAAACTCTGTACAACCTCTGGCTTAGTCAGTTTATCCAGGTCCCATCTCCTTAAATTCCCACCTTTTTGCAGTTTCTTCAGTTTTAATCTACAGTTCATAACTAATGGATTGTGGTCAAAGTCCTCATCTGCCCCTGGGAATGTCTTACAATTTAAAACCTGGTTCCTAAATCTCTGTCGTACCATTATATAATCGATCTGATACCTTCTAGTATCTCCAGGATTCGTCCATGTATACAACCTTCTTTTATGACTCTTGAACCAACTGTTAGCTATGATTAAGTTATGCTTTGTGCAAAATTCTACCAGACGGCTTCCTCTTTCATTTCTTACCCCCAATCCATATTCACCTACTACGTTTCCTTCTCTCCCTTTTCCTACTCTCGAATTCCAGTCACCCATGACTATTAAATTTTCGTCGCCCTTCACTTCCTGAATAATTTCTTTTATCTCATCATACATTTCACCAATTTCTTCCTCGTCTGCGGAGCTAGTTGGCATATAAACTTGTACTACTGTAGTAGGCGTGGGCTCGTGTCTATCTTGGCCACAATAATGTGTTCACTATGCTGTTTGTAGTAGCTTACCCGCAGTATTTTTTTTTATTCATTATTAAACCTACTCCTGCATTACCCCTATTTGATTTTGTATTTATAATCCTGAATTCACCTGACTAGAAGTCTTGTTCCTCCTGCCACCGAACTTCACTAATTCCCACTATATCTAACTGTAACCTATCCATTTCCCTTTTTAAATTTTCTAACCTACCTGTCCGATTAAGGGATCTGACATTTCACGCTCCGATCCGTAGAACGCCAGTTTTCTTTCTCCCGAAAACGACGTCCTCTTGAGTTGTTCCCTCCCGGAGATCCGAATGGGGGACTGTTTTACCTCCGAAATATTTTACCCAAGAGGACGCCATCATCATTTAACCATACAGTAAAGCTGCATGCCCTCGGGAAAAATTACGGCTGTAGTTTCTTTCCTTTTGCTTTCAGCCGTTCGCAGTATCAGCACAGCAAGGCCGTTTTGGTTAGTGTTACAAGCCCAGATCAGTCAATCATCCAGACTGTTGCCCCTGCAACTACTGAAAAGGCTGCTGCCCATCTTCAGGAACCACACGTTTGTCTGGCCTCTCAACAGATACCCCTCCGTTGTGGTTGCACCTACGATACGGCCATCTGTATCGCTGAGGCACGCAAGCCTCCCCACCAACGGCAAGGTCCATGATTCATAGGGGTTTTTAGACAAATTAATTAATTCATTCATTCATCTGCATATGCTATAATTTTCATATCATCTGCTATTGACCTCTGGTGAACTTTGCTTATGATGTTGTCCATGATTACGTTAAAGTGCACTGGAGACAGCAAACTCTGTCTGTTCTAAACCATCCTGTTTTCCTTACGGCTATTATAACGCAATTCAGGCATTTGTCATACGTATTCCTGATTCTGGGTAGCATTCATTTTGGCAATTCCAGTCTATTCAAGCCTTGTCCTATGTCTTCCCTTTATAACCGCGTCATAAGCCGCTTTTACATCTATGAATGCAATTACGATATCTTTCCCAAATCCCCATTTCTTTTCAACTACCTGTCTAGCTGTAAATATGTCAACTATAATCGAACTTCCTGCTCGAAATCCTTGTTGTCCTTCTCTCAATTGTAGTTTTATTTTATTTCTGGTTTTCTGTAACATTAACTTTTCACAAAACAATATTCGTCGATAGTTCTCACAGAGCGCCTTATTACCATTCTTGGAAATAGATACAATAACTACCTTTGTCCAATCGTCAGAAATCTTTCCACATGTCCATATTATTCTCGTTATTCTATACAGCCACTGAATTCCGATAGGTCCTGCGGCTTTGATCATTTCCATTGTGATGTCATCTACTCCAAGAGTTTTCCCATTTTTCGTTTCTAATACAGCTTTCTCTACATCCAGCGTTTGCATATCTTCTCTTTCTTTTTACAATGTGATGGTGTTATTTCTTTTGCCTCCCTCAATTTCATTATGTACTTTTCTTCCATCCTGAGCTTCACATATAGTTTGGTAGTATTGTTTCCACAGTTTCAAAACTTCATCTTACTTCCACATAGGTTTTTCTTCTTTTTGATGACTTCTGAGATATTTTCTTAAAATTATCTTCTATTTTTTGAGAATTTTTCCCAAGACATGTTCTTAGCCAATGCTGTCATTTTCCTTGCTGCTCCGCTTAGCCTTTTGTATTTCTCCATTAAGCTGTGTTCTGTTTTCGAACGTTTCGCTCCATGTGTTGGTCTTCCTCTTGACTGCTTCTGCAATTCTTTCAGTCCATCATGTAGTTTGTTTGTGTCTGACTTTTGTTAAAGTCTTTCCGCAAGTTTTCTCCATTGCCTTTAGTAGGGCCTTTTGACCTTCTTCGTTCTTCCTCCACGTCCTTCACCTTTGGGAAGCTGTGTCTAACTCTATTCCCTGTATATCTCCTGGGTTTATCTCCCTCTTTCAGTTTCCAGCACATGATTTTTTCCCACGTATCTACCCAAAAACGATTAGGGGTTGTAACATTCAAGCTCCAACCCATGGAATGCCAAGTTTTTTAAGTCTTTTTTGTGACTTTATCCTCGTGAATATTTCCCGCCCTGAGATCCGAATTGGGGACTGTCTCATTTCCAAAATATTTCACCATACACAAGTGTTACATGCCCTTGGGAAAAATATTGGCTGTAATTTCCCTCTTGCATTCAGCCGTTCACAATACCTGCACAAAAAGATCATTTCGTCTAACGTTACAAGGGCGGATAAATTAATCATCCAGACTACTATCCCTGCAACTACTGTAAAGATTGCTGCTCGTCTTCAGGACCCCATATGTGTCTGGCCTCTTCAACCTCCATTATGGTTGCACCTATGGTGCAGCTATCTCTGTATTGTTCAGGCACTCGAGTCACCCCGCTTTGGCAAGGTCCATGCTTCACTGGGGGATATATCTGTAGTATTAAGCTGAACCCATTCTCTTTGTATTGGGTTAATTTATGAGCCTCAGGTGTACCAACCTTCACTGGCCTGAAACCTGCTTGTCGATGAATTAATGATGACTTCATCACGAACTGTGATTCAGCAATATTCCTTCAAATCCATACATATTATAAAAATGAATTTACGTGTATATGTACACTGATCAGCCAGCACATTATGACCAGCTACCTATTAGCCGGTATGTCCACATTTGGCACAGATAACAGCGGCAACGTTTCGTGGCATGGAAGCAATGAGGCCGCTGTAGGTCGCTCATTATTCCCGTAAATTCCGTGGATGGGTAGCGATGAGCTCCGACACCATGCTCAATCGCATCAGAGGTATGTTCGACTGGGTTCAGATCTGGCGAGTTTTGGGACCAGCACATCAATTGGAACACTCCACTGTGTTCCTCTAACCACTCTATTACAATGGTCATCTTGTGACATGGCGCATTACCTTGTTGAAAAATGTCATTGCCGTCAGGGAAAAATGATCGTCAGGAAGAAGTGCACGTGGTCTGCAACCAGTGTACGATACCCCTTGGTGATCATGGTGTCTTGCACGAACTCCAGTGGACCCATGGACGCCTACGTGAATGTTCCCCAGAGCGTAATGGAGTCACCACCAGCTTGTCTCTGTCCTGCAGTACAAGTGTCAAGGAGCTGTTCCCCATGAAGACGATGGATTCGCTCCCTCTCATCGACACAATGATGAAGGTATCGGGTTCATCAGACCATCCAATGCTCTGCCACAGCCCCAACGTCCAGTGCCGGTGGTCATGTCATAGTTGTCGAAGTCGTGGTGTTAACATTGGCAAATGCATGGGTCGTGGGTTACGCAGGCCCATTGTTAGGAGCGTTCGGTGCACTGTGTGTTCAGACACGCTTGTAATCTGCCCAGCGTTAAAGTCTGATGTTAGTTCCGCCACAATTCGCCGCCTGTCCTGGTTTACCTGTCTGTCCAGCCTGCGACGTCTGACACCTGTATTGAGGGATGCCGGCCCAACCCCACGACGTCTGGACGTAATTTCCCCTTGGTTTCACCACGTGTTACAGACACTCACCACAGGACTCTTCGAACACCCAACAAGTCGTGCAGTTTCCTAAATGCTACTGCCAAGCCTCTGGGCTATCACAATCTGCCCTCGATCAAACTCAGACAGATCGCGTGCCTGTCCCATTCTACACACAGACAGCATGCTCACTGATTGTGCCGTGTGTGTGTCATTCCTCGTCAGGTGACGTTGCTATCGCCTGGACGGGTTTATATCGATAGTAAGTCGATGGTCATAATGTTCTGACTGATTAGTGCATATACGTGTGTAAGTATGTACATTCCACATCTTCTCCTTAACCACTCGACCGATTCATACCAAACTTAGTACACGTATCTGTCTGGAAAGAATCGCTATGGGGATAAGAACCACTTAACTGTCTAAGAGGTGGGGGTGGGGAGAAAAGGCAGTGTAGCACGCGACGCGCAAATAATCATACCTTACTCATACAGTATTTGCGTATGACAGCACTTAGTGAAGTAGAACAAAATTTATATATAATTTCATACCTGCGCGACACTCTTTCTCTCCGACAAACCCCACAAAAAGATGAAAGGAAAAAAGTTTACGCTATTCATGCAGTAAAATTACTAACTCTATTCACAACACATTCGTCGGAGAATATTGACATATACCACTTAATACACGAGCAAAAGTATATCATTGTGCCACAGATAGTTCAGGAGTCATGACATCACAAACATTGAACTGCGTGAAAATGAAACTGCAGGGCGAAATTCTCTGGAAAAACAGGTGAAATACGTTAAATATATGTGAAATATGTTTGACATCTGCGTACGCAGGCAAAGCCATGGATAAGAAGCTCGCTCCAAACTCACGGAACGATTTCAACCAAATGTGGTACACATATTAGTGACGATATGGGAAACAGTACTGTGGAGATAAGTAACAAAAGCCTCCTATTGGGGTGGGGGTGATGAAGTGGAATGAGAAGGAGAGAAGAGGAGATGGACAGAGAAGGGAAAGGAGCAGATGAACACAGAGAGGGGGAAGAGGAGATGGACAGGGAAGGTGAGGGGATGGACAGAGACAGAGGAGAGGGGGAGAATGACAGAAGAAGAAAAGAATAGATTGATAGAGACGAGGGTGAGAGAGATGGGGAGATGGCCAGATGGAACTGGAGGGCCTGTGGAGACGATGGACTGAAGGGGAACGAGCAGATGGACAGAGAGCGAAAGAGTTGATGGTCAGAGGTAGAAGAGCAGATAGACAGAAGATGGGGGACTAGCAGATAGACAGAGGTGGGAGGAGTAGACGGACAGAAGGGTGGGGGGAGGGGGGAGAGCAGATGAACAGAGAGGGGATAGGAGGAGATTGCCGGAGAGAGGGGCAGGAGCAGATGGTCAGAGAGTGGGGAGGAAGGAAGAGACTGACAATGAGAGAAGGAAGGGCGAGGACTAACAGGAGTTTGGAACGTACGTACCTGGGCAACACTGGGTTCTCAGCTAGTCTTAGACGTAACAGTGATATTGGTCTATAGGATGGATGACTCAGTGCTGAAGTACAAGAGCATGGATCCAAAGGACTCGGGTTCGATCGCTGGGAAGTCACTTACCACTTCTTCCACTTTTAGCAATGTTTGTTAACGTATCGAATGCCGAGTTGCACCGAGGTCTGAACTGACATCAAACTGTAGACCCTCATGTAATTGGATGGGTAAGTCAGTTCGAAGGATGGAGGAAGGCAACGGCATACAACCTCCAGTAGGATCGTGCCTAGCAAGAGCAGTGTGGTGTTCAAAACAACCTTTCTGCTTTACTTTAATACTGAGCTTTTGTCATCCAGTAATGGTTTACCTGGCTTCAGAATGGATGTCTTTTCTGAGTGGCAATGCGCGTTCATCTACATCAGATCGTAATTAGTAATTACACTACTGGCCATTAAAATTGCTACACCAAGAAGAAATGCAGATGATAAGCGGGTATTCATTGGACAAATATATTATACTAGAAGTGACATGTGATTACATTTTCACGCTATTTTGGTGCATAGATCATGAGAAATCAGTACCCAGAACAACCACCTCTGGCCGTAATAACGGCCTTGATACGCCTGGGCATTGAGTCAAACAAAGCTTGGATGGCGTGTTCAGGTACAGCTGCCCATGCAGCTTCAACACGATACCACAGTTCATCTGGAGTAGTGACTGGCGTATTGTGACGAACCAGTTGCTCGGCCACCATTGACCACACGTTTTCAATTGGAGAGAGATCTGGAGAATGTGCTGGGCAGGGCAGCAGTCGAACATTTTCTGTATCCAGAAAGGCCCGCACAGGACCTGCAACATGCGGTCGTGCATTATCCTGCTGAAATATAGGGTTTCGCAGGGATCGAATGAAGGGTAGAACCACGGGTCGTAACACATGTGAAATGTAACGTCCACTGTTCAAAGTGCCGTCAATGCGAACAAGAGGTAACCGAGACATGTAACCAGTGGCACCCCATACCATCACGCCGGGGTATACGCCAGTATGGCGATGACGAATACACGCTTCCAATGTGCGTTCACCGCGATGTCGCCAAATACGGATGCGACTATCATGATGCTGTAAAGAGAACCTGGACTCATCCGAAAAAATGACGTTTTGCCATTCGTGCACCCAGGTTAATCGTTGAGTACACCATCGCAGGCCCTCCTGTCTGTGATGCCGCGTGAAGGGTAACCGCAGCCACGGTCTCCGAGCTGATAGTCCATGCTGCTGAAAACGTCGTCGAACTGTTCGTGCAGATGGTTGTTGTCTTGCAAACGTACCCATCTGTTGACTCAGGGATCGAGACGTGGTTGCACGATCCGTTACAGCCATGCGGATAAGATGCCTGTCATCTCGACTGCTAGTGATACGAGGCCGTTGGGATCCAGCACGGCGTTCCGTATTACCCTCCTGAACCCACCGATTCCATATTCTGCTAACAGTCATTGGATCTCGACAAACGCGAGCAGCAATGTCGCGATGCGATAAACCGCAATCGCGATAGACTACAATCCGACCTTATCAAAGTCGGAAACGTGATGGTACGCATTTCTCCTCCTTACACGAAGCATCACAACAACGTTTCACCAGGCAACGCCGGTCAACTACTGTTTGTGTATGAGAAATCGGTTGGAAACTTTCCTCGTGTCAGCTCGTTGTAGGTGTCGCCACAGGCACTAACCTTGTGTGAATGCTCTGAAAAGCTAATCATTTGCATATCGGAGCATCTTCTCCCTGTCGGTTAAATTTCGCGTCTTTAGCACGTCACCTTCGTGGTGTAGCAATTTTAATGGCCAGTAGTGTATGTTAACTAGCTCGGAAAGTACGGACGTTAAGTGAGACAGTAAGGGTAGTACTTGTCGGTCGAAATCTGGTGGCTTCTCGGTGCTGTGGCGGGGCAGGCAGCGGGAGAGCGGCGGCCGAGCCGCGGCTGGGGGCGCAGCGCAGGGCAGGCCGGGCTGTGACGGCGCGGCGCGGCGCCTCGGAATGCGACGCACGAGAGGAACGCGCCAACACCCGGAGCACTTCTGACGTACCTGCCGCCGCCGCCGCCGCCGCGGCCTTGGGCGCGGGGAGCCTCTGCCTCCACCGTTGCTCTGCCGCTCGTCTTCCCGCTCTGCCAGGCGCCACACTTCTCTCGGCACTCGACACCGTCTGCTCGTCTTCCGCGATGCTCTACTTTGTCTACATATTTATAAATAATTATTTAGATATAACTTTGCTATATAAACGAACGAAAAAGTATAAAATAATTTCTCCCAGCCCTGTACTGATTCCCTGCCACATACAGATTGCCCAGAAAATTTGTGCTTGCCATCTTTTTAACAGCTGTGACAGTACTTATAAAATTTAAAGCGAAAATGTGGTCCACTTGCAACAAATAAGCCACTGTCGAGTCACATAATGTACCACCTATCTGAATACTACGTTTTGCAGCGCGTACCGAAGTGAGACGTCCTGTAAGACAGTCAGTGAGGTTCTGGAAGGCACCGGCATGGATGTGCAGCCGTGCCGACTGTAGAGCAATGGGCTGTTGCGCTACATTTCTCGGTTGAGAATCCGTGCTGAAAGCAGTCCTATTTAGGTAATTCCGCAGATGCTCGATTGTGTTTTAATCTGGCGAGTTTGGTGGCCAGAGGGATACAGTATACTCATCTTGGAGCGCTTCGAACCACAGATGCACACTGCGATCCTTGTCACGTGCTGCATTGAGCTGCCGATAGATGCCATCGTGCCGAAGAGAAACAAACTGCATTTATTGGTGGACATGGTCCACAAGGATAGATGCACACTTGTCTTGATCCATTGTGCTTTCTACAATGATAACCCAGGGAATGACCTCTGGCTTGGATCCTTCCGACGTCGAGTTGCGGTATTGGCGTCCAAATTCCAGCCTTCATCGCCAGTGAACAGCAGTCAGCATGGGTACGTGGACCAGACGCCTGATGCAGAAGTCCACACGCAGCAACGTTTACTGAACGGTCGTTGAAGAGACAGTGTTTGTAGCCCCTTGGATTGTCTGGTTGGTCAGGTGCTCAAGAGCTGCACGTTTATTTCTCCACAGTCATTGTGCGGCCTCATTATCTATGGTCCCTGGTGTGCCACAGTTATCTCTGCAGGTTTTAAATAGCACCATTTTGCCACGCAATGTTCACTTTAACCACAGTGGCACGCGAACAGTTTACAGCCCCGAATCTACGATATCTCCAAACCGTGGCAAAATCTTGATGGAGCCCCCTCCCCCCAAACCTCCCACTAGAATGTTTGAGATAAGACGTCAAAAATCTAAAAAAACTGGTTTTTCGAAAATATGCTTATTTTGTAGCGCAAATCTTTCTGAATAGGTTGATATATAAAACATTTATGTTCGAGACAATGTAAAACATGTTATTTGGTCTTAAGTATGCAAAAGTGCATTGCCACACCTGTTTACGCAGCATTGTTTCATCGCAAATCACTGTATTTCGCTATGTACAATTCAAACGTGTATATGTTTTAATGGAAGACATCAAACCTATACTCAGGAAATAGAAATTAAAATGTGTTTTGCCTCTCCACCTCCCTGTCGGCCGGTTTGACATCCTATCCTCCTTAAAAAAACTCATAACTAAGACTGGGGGGGATTGTTTGTGACCGGGAGAATAAGAACTCTTTACTGTCGATTAACTAGTAACTTTCTCTATTGCGTGACATATAATTAAATATAGGGAACATAAACTAGTAAAAGCAAGAGACAAGCAAGATAGTACACATTTCTTCAATCCTTAGGTCCCATCATTTTTCTCTCTCTAATCTTGTTACAGCTTTACGCCTTCGTGCTTTCCTTTCTGCGAAAGAATGTGTTACTTCATCAACGTTCGTCAAACGTTTTGTCACATGAAGAATCCAAATATCCTTGTATAATATTGAAAAAGCTGTTTTTACGAGTAGTACCCAAGACTGGTGTGGTTTCTTGATTTGATTACGTATATTTTGCCTGTCTGCTTGATAGAACGAAATAATCCTTCCTAATATTGCAGCAGTTGTAATACACGCCAAATAATCGAGTCTGTTTTGGCAAAAATAGCCATTTTTATCTACCTCGATTACATAAACAACACGACAGAATATAATTGACGAATTGCCAATATCAAATGCCTATTACACGTACTACAAGCAAAAAGTTTTATTTTAGGAAGTAGTTATGCTCCAGTTTTTCAATCACGAAATCGAAAAGAAATAAATTTGGAATCGTCATATTCTTCCATATGATTTGTGTTATGTTCCCATTCATATACCTTTCTCGTTCTAACAAACAATCTTGAAATAACTAATTATGTAACTATTCCTGCCACTGCCAAAACGTATTCTCCGGTTAACTTCACTAACTCTGCCAATATCATCGGTTCAGTTATCCCACGTTTATTCTCCGGTTAGGCGTTATTACGTGTTCGTACAACGCTTTCCGCGCTATCCCAAGAATACAACTTAAGCGGCTGCTAATCGGGGACTGTGCAACTGGCCCTTAGCAATGTGGCGATCTGGCAAAAATTTTCTGTCAAAATTTCATTTTCTTGGATACACCGAGAGCTTTACTACCTGTTATTCCTGTTGGTCGTTTTTTTCCACTCTGGTAGTCTGAATCTATGGATTTCGCTAATAATTATAACAACGCTGATCATTCACACACCCAGCCAACCACACAAACAAACAGCGATTGGCATTCACTCGTTCGGGTTTATTCGGCTCAGCTCCTATAGCCCAGTTTCTTTTTGTCTGCGGGATTTTTTTTTTTTATTTCTAGATGCGACGGAGATTCCCCTGCAGAGACATCACGTACACTATGCATGCAGTCAAAAATCAACTTATGATTCGTTCAGAAATCAACATTATATGTATTTAAAAATGTTGAAAAACCAACAGGGATACGTTTCAAATTAATATGAATAATCGATAGACCAAAGTGAGCTGGATAGGAGGCGCTTTGTAAAACAAGTTTTTTTTCTTCAAGAATAGGAATTTGGTGGCCCCTGAAATTGCCACCCGGGACAGGTACCGTGTTTGTCCCCCCTTAGATCCGAACCTGACAGTTTACAAACTTAGCCATTCCGGAAATGCATCCACCCTTGGCCCGAAAGCCAGTGATCATCTCCTTTTGGTCATCAGATTAATCGCTCGGTTTCCGCATTATGATATGACTGCAATATTTTCCGCGTCTCCTCGACACACATTATATACTCTCCGCTACTAGTGTTATAATTTGCCCTGTGTGAGTGATTACTATATGTTTACGCCGAATATAGGCTGTAGTCATATTACTGTAAATAGACCATGTACCTCTACCATCCATATGGGATGTGAAGCCATGAAATGTAAAAATATTAGATAATGACTGCAATTAGTATCGAATGCATAGTTTCAGGGATATCTGCGCTCATTAGTGAACTGGTGACAGTCTTTTTGTCGGCCGGTGTGGCCGTGCGATTAAAGGCGCTTCAGTCTGGAACCGCGTGACCGCTACGGTCGCAGGTTCGAATCCTGCCTCGGGCATGGATGTGTGTGATGTCCTTAGGTTAGTTAGGTTTAATTAGTTCTAAGTTCTAGGCGACTGATGACCTCAGAAGTTAAGTCGCATAGTGCTCAGAGCCATTTGAACCACTTTTTTGACAGTCTTTTTGATGAACCACCCCTAGGAGTGAACTGCGAGGTTTGAGGGTGCAATATAATGACATATTAGCATATCTCTGTAACGTCTCAAGCAGTTTCCGCGAAACTTGGCACACGTATCACTTGCTACCTGGGGAAAAAGTACTGTGACAGTAAGACGCCCCTACCAATGCTAGGCTTCACGATGGCGGGAAAAAGAAATGACATGAAAGCATGACTCAAGAACGACTGGAGCGATTTCAACCAAATATCGAATAGGCTTGCCTGATTATTTTTATAAAAATACCCTGAGAGTAAGATACTCCTCCTACCCGTAGGAGCGAAAGTCGGCACCACACAGGGAAGCCATACCGTACACTACATGCAGACAAGCTATACACACGCCCCACACATTGAGATGATCTATGGCCGATCTCTCACTAATATATAACGATCTTGACTGTTCCAGGAATGCAGCGGCTGCAGCAAACCGGGATACATCACCATCGCCTGCCACGGTAATGATGCATGATACCCACAGTAACAAACCCAATCTTGCATGAACTAAAGCAGCTAGTAAGCCACTACTGCTCTTACTACCCATCCCACTGTCGCAGAGGTTTTTTTACCCTCGACTCGAGCCTTGGCACTTTTTTCCTCCTCTGCTCTTCAAATCGCTACCCTCATTCGCGTTTCGTCCACAATCTATCACCCGATGGACCGTATTAATGTGTAATCTTACCTAGACGCACAGATAACATCACAGCCCAGCATCCTGTGATCCACTGATTAGACAACTAAGATGCTGACGGAGGTGACAGTAGAACTTTTGGTTTGGTCACCGCGTTGGTGCGGGCGTGGAGGGGCCACATCTCTATGGGCATTTTAATGGTGACATGAAAGTATGTTCGAAAGCGACCTGTTGATTTTCCTGTATTTAGTTAATTTGGAATACTTTAAAAGTATGGAGTACCATTTGTGTTGTTCAATACGTCAACCAGAATGAGCACGAGAATGAGTACTGCAAGGAGACAATAATTTTGCCAGCGTGTTTCCGGCCAAAGATCATGCCACACGCCTGAATACCACAGAGGCATTTTGTATGTGCGACGAAGCCAGATAAAATACTTACCTTACTACAAATTTCTCACCTAAATGATTCAATGAGTTTCTGAATATTTCTTACGCAGGCAGAAATACGAATTTCTTCGGGATCTGGATGAAACTGCACGGCGGAAGTCGGTAAAGATACAGATGAAATATGTTTTTTAAGGCCCTATGTCCTATCAGTTGCTTCAGGATAAATATCTGTTCTATACAGCCTCTTCCCTTCCTGAATCCCGCTTCAGGAAGGGAAGAGGCTGTATAGAACAGATATTTATCCTGAAGCAACTGATAGAACATAGAGCCTTAAAAAACAAAAAGACAATAATAACCTTCGTGGACTTCACAAAGGCATATGACTCCATCGACAGACAGACTCTTGTTAGAATCATGAAGAACAGAGGACTTGTTGGAACTACAGAAGAACTCATAAAAGAAATTCTGACAGACACAAAAGCTAGGGTGAGATTCAGAGGAGCACTGTCAGAAGAATTTGAGATTAAGACTGGTGTTAAACAGGGATTGTCACGATTGTTGTTCAGTATAGCATTGGACGAAGTGATCAGGCAGTGGAGAGCAATAAACAAGGAAATGGGAATACCAAAGACCCATGTGGGGGACAAAAAGGACAACAGGGCTCAAGTGGACTGCCTAGACTTTGCAGATGACATAGCAATAGTAAGTGAGACGCAAGAAGACGCAAAGACACAACTCGACAACTTAATTAAGGCAGCCAGAAAGGTGGGACTGAGGATCGCCTATAACAAGACAAAGACATTAAATACCACTGCAGACTGGGAAACACCGGAAGGCACTGTGCAAATGGTGGATAAATTTAAGTACCTGGGAGAATTTATAACAGGAAGGAACAGGAGCAAGCAGGGAATAACAGAGAGGATAAAGAAGATGAGGTCAGCCTTCTGCATGATGAGAGACATATACAAAGAATATATCCACAGAGGCAAAGATACGCCACTACAAGGCAACGGTGAGGAATGCAATATTACATGCTGCTGAGACGATGACACTAGGAAGAAAAGGGGCAGAACAACTAGAGAAAGAAGAGAGAAAAAAAACTGAGAAAAATACTGGATCCCAAAAGAGGTGGAGAGAGGTGGATACGAAGACCTAGGGAAGAATTGTACCGGAACATGAGAACAATATCCGGGGAAATCAGACTCAAAAGGGCAAGGTTTGCTGGACATGTAGTTAGGATGAGTATGCAAAGAATGACGAAGAGAGTGTGGGAAACAACAGGGAGGACAAGGGGAAAGACAGGAACCAAGTGGGTTGTTGAACTTCGGAAGGACTGGTTGGAATTGGGGATCAAGGTCGAAGGAAAGGAAAATTGGAGGAACAAATATACACCGACCAATATGCCGGAGATCAATGACGGAGAAGAATACAGGAAAAGATTAGAGTGTCACCAGTGGAGCCGACAGGAGAAACGGAAACGGAAGATGTCGGAAGAAGAGCGGGAGAGAAGAAGAGAAAGAATGAAGAGGTTCTGGGAGAAGAAGAGCCACGAAGGGGCTACCCGTGGTCCTACAGAGGCCGTAACGCAAGAAGAAGAAGAAGAAGAAGATGGAATATGTGTGCAATAGGGGTGAAATATGTTAAATATATCTGAAATACTATATATGTGTGTGTGTGTGAAAAATACACTGATAAACCAAAACATTGTGACCACTGCCCACCTCGACGTTGTATGCCGCCTGGTAGAGTTGTGGGCACGTGACGTGGTAACACAAGTATGTAAGCGGAGTAAACACGGACGGGGGATCCCTCTAGCGAAGATATGGACAAATGGGGAAATCCACTGAAATAAGCGACTTTTAAAAGCGGCAGATTATTATTACGCAGATCCTGTGAACCAGTATCTCGTTAACGGTGACGCTGGTCGTATGTTGGAATGTTACTGTCGTCAGCAACAACGAAAGGAGGTAGAAGGACAGTGAAACTACCACTAGGCGCTAAGTGGTTCGACGTCTACTCACAGAATGTGGGGTTCGGAGGCTTGTCTGCTCTGTAAAGTAGGACAGATGGTGATCTGTTGCATCTGTGCTGTGCATCCACAAGTGTTTCGGAGCACACCGTTCATCACACAATGTTGTACATGGAGCTCCGCAGCAGACCACCCCTACGAGTTCACATGTTGACCCAATGACATCGCCAGTTACGGTTTCAGTGGCCACGGAATCATCGGAATTCTACCGTGGATCAGTGCATACGCGTCGGCTCTTCGGGTTAATCACATTGTTGCTACACTAGGTCGCTGGTCGTCTCCACAAACGCCGTCATCGAGATGAACTTCGGCTCGGAAGGTGTAGTGCGCGACGGACGCAAGCTGATGTGAGCAGTATTATACCGTGGGAGACGTTCTCCTGCACTTTCATGGAGCCTGTGTTAGTAATCGAAGACACTCTGACAGCAGCGAACCACCTGCATCCCTTCATGTTTAATGTCTTCCCCGAACGTGATGTCATCTTTCAGCAGTATAATTGTCTACAGAGGAGCATTATAGTAGACGACCAAATTCACATGAACCCTATGGAATTCATCTGGATCGCTATCGGGGACCATCACCCGAACGCAAATCAGCGGCCCGTTGTTTACGCGAATTTCATGACCTAGGCGTAGACATCTAATGCCACATACACTGCTGGCTATTAAAATTGCTACACCAAGAAGAAATGCAGATGATAAGCGGGTATTCATTGGACAAATATATTATACTAGAACTGACATGTGATTACATTTTCACGCTATTTGGGTGCATAGATCCTGAGAAATCAGTACCCAGAACAACCACCTCTGGCCGTAATAACGGCCTTGATACGCCTGGGCATTGAGTCAAACACAGCTTGGATGACGTGTACAGGTACAGCTGCCCATGCAGCTTCAACACGATACCACAGTTCATCAAGAGTAGTGACTGGCGTATTGCGACGAGCCAGTTGCTCGGCCACCATTGACCAGACGTTTTCAGTTGGTGAGAGATCTGGAGCATGTGCTGGGCAGGGCAGCAGTCGAACATTTTCTGTATCCAGAAAGATCCGCACAGGACCTGCAACATGTCGTCGTGCATTATCCTGCTGAAATGTAGGGTTTCACAGGGATCGAATGAAGGGTAGAACCACGGGTCGTAACACATGTGAAATGTAACGTCCACTGTTCAAATTGCCGTCAGTGCGAACAAGAGGTGACCGATACGTGTAACCAATGGCACCCCATACCATCACGCCGGGTGATACGCCAGTATGGCGATGACGAATACACGCTTCCAATGTGCGTTCACCGCGATGTCGCCAAATACGGATGCGACCATCATGATGCTGTAAACAGAACCTGGATTCACCCGAAAAAAATGACATTGTGCCATTCGTGCACCCAGGTTTGTCGTTGAGTACACCATCGCAGGCGCTCCTGTCTGTGATGCAGCGTGAAGGGTAACCGCAGCCACGGTCTCCGAGCTGATAGTCCATACTGCTGCAAACGTCGTCGAACTATTCGTGCAGATGGTTGTTGTCTTGCAAACGTCCCCATCTGTTGACTCAGGGATCGAGACATGGCTGAACGATCCGTTACATCCATGCGGATAAGATGCCTGTCATCTCGATTTCTAGTGATACGAGGCCGTTGGGATCCAGCACGGCGTTCCGTATTACCCTCCTGAACCCACCAATTCCATATTCTGCTAACAGTCATTGGATCTCGACCAACGCGAGCAGCAATGTCGCGATACGATAAACCGCATTTGCGATAGACTACAATCCGACCTTATCAAAGTCGGAAACGTGACGGTACGCATTTCTCCTCCTTACACGAGGCATCACAACAACGTTTCACCAGGCAAGGCCGGTGAACTGCTGTTTTGGTATGAGAAATCGGTTGGAAACTTTCCCTTTGTCAGCACGTTGTGGGTGTCGCCACTGGCGCCAAACTTGTGTGAATGCTCTGAAAAGTAAATCATTTGCATATCACATCTTCTTCCTGTCGGTCACATTTCGCGTCTGTAGCACGTCATCTTCGTGGTGTAGCAATTTTAATGGTCAGTAGTGTATATCCGCGAATCTACAGAAATCTGTCGGCTCGCTAATACGTAGAATCAGTTATGTATTTCGTTCCAAAGATGGACAAACAAGCTATTAAGCAGATGGTCATAATGTGTTGGTTCAAATGGTTCTAAGCACTATGGGACTTAACATCTGAGGTCATCAGTCTCCTAGACTTAGATCTAGCGAAACCTAACTAACCTAAGGACATCACACACATCCATACCCGAGGCAGGATTCGAACCTGCGACCGTAGCAGCAGCGCGGTTCCGGACTAAAGCGCCTAGAACTGCTCGGCCACGGCGAAGTCTTTATAGTAAAAGTCAACAGCTATGAAGTGCATATTCTAGTACATTGCTGACTGCTGCCCATTAAAATTGCATCAGCATGAGGGCGGGAGGCTACGAACGTCAACTGACGTGAAGTAATATATACGCTTGGATATGCAAACAATCAGCATCACAGGTCAGCTGCACGTAGTAGGCAGGAGTAATGCCATCAACATCTTCCATAATAAGCAAGGGTTGCGCAGCGAGTTACTCATTCAGAAATCGCATATGAATGTTGTTTGTTTGCTTGGAAATCGTGTTACGCTTCTTGTAAGAAGGAGAAATGTCTGCCATTAGATGTCGGAACTTGACAGCAGCTGAACTGTGGCGTATCAAGACTGGTTTGTTGTTCGACGGTATGCCGCTAGAGTTTGAGGAGCGAATTTGGGATCTATGAGTTCAAGAGGACCATACTCTGCGACATGCAGGTCTTCAACGTTTCAGATGGTTCAAATGGCTCTGAGCACTATGCGACTTAACTTCTGAGGTCACCAGTCGCCTAGAACTTAGAACTAATTAAACCTAACTAACCTAAGGACATAACACACATCCATGCCCGAGGCAGGATTCGAACCTACGACCGTAGCGGTCGCTCGGCTCCAGACTGCAGCACCTAGAACCGCACGGCCACCCCGGCCGGCGGTCTTCAACGGCCGAGAAAGACTAGCCCTCGAGAGAACGGACATATCGTTCGCGGGGAAGTGTACAACATCGACACACGTGAAATTTTATAAAATATTGCTAACTGAATATGGAAGTATATTCCTGATTCCAAAATATACTCAAAAAGAAAGAAAAATGGTTCAAATGGCTCTGAGCACTATGGCACTTAACGTCTGAGGTCATCAGTCCCTTAGACTTAGAACTACTTAAACCTAACTAACGTAAGGACATCACAAACATTCATGCCCGAGGCAGGATTCGAAACTGCGACCGTAGCAGTCACGCGGTTCCCGACTGGAGCGCCTAGAGCCGCTCGACCACCGCGGTCGGATTAAAAAAAATAGAACAAAGAAATACAACGCTTCACGAAGGAATTATTTGAGTGGGAGGGTACTGGATAGATGTGATGTGCATATACAGACAAACAAGTGATTACAATTTCACAAAAATTGGAGGATTTGTTCAGGAGAAATATCTTTCCAAATTGAGCAAATCAGTAACGCGTTGGTCCTTCCGTTGCCCTTTTGCAAGCACTTATTCGCCCTGGCATTGACTGATAGGCTTGTTGGACGTCCTCCTGAGGAATGTCGTGACGTATTCTGTCTAGCTGGCGCGTTAGATTGTCAGAATACCGACCTAGTCGGAGGGCCTAAACTTTCTCATTTGGAGAGAGATCCGGCGACCTTGCTGGCCAAGGTAGGGTTTGGCAGGCACGGAGACAAGCAGTACTCTCACCGTCTGCGGGCGGGAGTTATCTTGCTGAATTGTAGCCCAGGAGGTGCAACGAAACTGTACTAGAACATCGTCCGTCAACGTACTACTGTACTGTAATGGTGGCGACGATGGCACCCAACGGGGTCCTGCTATGAAAAGGGATGGCTCCCCAAACAGTCACTGGTATCCCACTGCTGTCCGGAGTTGCTCCAGACACGTCTTCGGCGTGGAATCTCCTTGTCTGGAATAGAACTGTCTTCAAACTCAGGCCACATGACCAGCGAAGGCCTATCTGGGGACGCCCCAGACAGTGGTGGGAAAAATTTGTAAGTTTTTGTAGTAGAGATTGCGCTGGGAAATAATTGTTTAGAAAAAGATTCGATGTGCCGCGCTATTTCCGAGTTATTTACCACTGAATTTAGCCAGATCGTCGAGCACGCAAATTCAAGCAGCCTGTCAGAAACAGTGTCGCCAGATGCTTTCTTCGGTTGGTTTCCTCGAACCCAACAAACGTAGCTTTTGCTAAGTTTAAACTTATCATTTCCGACAAAGACGCAGTTTAAGGGGTACTGAGCGTTTGAACTAGTGGTAACTACTCGTAGATGTCTGAGCATTACCGCATTTTAGAGCGTGCAAGTACTTACTTGAATTTGAGCGCACAACGAACTGATTGGCTAACTACAACGCTAAATAACTCGGAAACGGCACAATGTGCTGAATCATTTCGTTAAAAATTATTTCACAGCAAAATCTTGTAAGGATGCAGTGTTGAGTCACGTATCGTTGAAGTTAATCAATCAGGTCGCTGTGCGTGCAAATTCAAGTACTTGCACGCGCTAAAATGCGGTAATTCACAGACATCTGTGAGTAGTTACCACTTGTTCAAATGCTAATTACCAGTTAAAACCCGTATTTTCGGAAATGATAGATTTAAGCTATGTGAGCAAAAGCTACATTTGGTCGGTTGGGAACACGATTGGCTACACTGTCTCTGGCAAGCTGCTTGAATTTGCGCGCACGATGTCTGATTAACTAAATTAAATGCTAAGTAATTCAGAAACGGTGCAACAAATCGAATTTTTTTTCGTAACAGTTATTTATCAGCACAAACTCCCGTGCAGCACCCTTACAATGTTTTCGAACTCTTTGTACCCATCCTGCTTAAAAATGAAAGAGCAAGTGATATTTGTACCAAGTTTGACTAAAAGCGGTCCAGTGCTTCAGAATAAAATGTGGAGTTTACATTCATACATACATATAATGATTCCAACACGGTTTTTATTAGCTCACTTTCCCGTTTGTTTGTCAGCTCGAAAGGTGTACCGCGGTACGAGGCAGTTCTGCCCTTGATAATGGAAGAACTTAAGAAAAATCAAGACACGTGCATAGGGTTTGTCGACCTAGAAAAAGCGTTCGACAATGTAAAATGTTGCAAGATCACAGTTATTAGGAAAATAGGTGTGGCCTATACGGAAAGACGGATAATTTACAATATGCACAAGGACGAACAGGGAATAATAAGAAAGGAAGACCAAGACAGAAATTAAAAAGAGTGTAAGACAGAGATTTCGTCAATTACACGTATTGTTGAATCTATAAATCAGAAATAAAAGAAAGGTTTAAGAGTGGGATTAAAATTCAGGGTAAAAGGATATCATTGGTATAATTCACTGATGGCATTGCCATCGTAAGTGACAATGCAGAAATGAACAGTTTAATGAATACAGAATATGGACTGAGAGAAAACGAAAAAAGATGAAATTAAAGGGGTTAGCGACATGAGGTTAGCGATAAACTTACCAAAACTGGTAATGCTACCTTGTACACAAAATAATATATAATGGACGAAGCAAGGGAAGTAGATAAAAAGATGACTAACACAGGCAAAGAAGGCATTCCTGGCCAAGTGAAATCTACCAGTATCAAATATGGACCTTAACATGAGGAAGGAATTTGTAAGAATGTACGTTTGAGCACAGCGTTGTATGGTAGTGAAACATGGACTGTGGGTAAACTGGAAAAGAAGAGCATAAAGCTTTTGAGATGTGATGCTTCAGAAGGCTGATGAAAATTAGGTGGACTGACAGTATCAGATTTAAGGAGGTCCCCTGAAGAATCGGCGAAGGGAGGAACATGTAGAAAACATTGACAAGAAGAAGGGACAAAATGGTAGGATATGTGTGAAGACATCAAGGAGAGAGTTCCATGGTCCTAGAGGGAGTTCCAGGATATGTCGGAATATATCCAACAAATAATTTAGGACGTTTGGTGACTCTACAACGGGCTATACACTGGGCCCTCGGTGGGAAAAAGACTGTGTAAGGACTAGTAGATCTTCTGCCGACAGATATGAGAAGAGGGCTGTTTGGGATCGAATGTATTCGTTACCGAGTAACGAATACGCCCCGAGACTCGAAGTAGCGTTTCGTTACTGGCTAAAACGTTTCGTTACTCACATGGCTTCTTTCCCGCACGGAGTTCGTGTCCGCCTCCTCTCAGTTCGGTTATTTGGACCAACACCAGAACTCGATAACAAGCAGGCAGATGAACATTAAGCAACCTACTGATGAAATTGTGCTGGTAAAAACAGCTTTATCCAGGTGATTTTTAATCAAGGCCCTTAAGAGCGGTGATTTACACAACCTAATCATACAGAGAGAATAAAAATTCATTTATAACATTAGTACTTCTGATGATGGTTGTGTCCGTTCGATTGAGACAGACATATGGAACAGTCACACTCTGTATGCAGCTTCGATATCTGTGTTACTGTTAAGACTCGACGAACTACAGTCGTCCAGTCATAGCTGTGGGTTCTTTGATTGCTCTGGGAGATGGTTGATCGAAGCTACAACACATGAAACAACAGTTCACTTTATTCCAATAATGATAAAAAGAGTTAGTTAACTTTATACAATCCACTGTCACAGGGATGACCGGTCTTTGAACGGTAAAGCATCACTTGATGCGCACTATTACAAGTTTAACATTTGCAAAGTACGGTTCCATCTTGAAAAGCACTGTTGTCCTAAATAGATGACGTTGACTGCTTCATCAGAGGTCCTGAGCTGGGGCGTGCGATCCATGCTCGCCTCTATAGAGCAGTTTTTGTGAAAAAATTGAGAAACTGGCACTTATTCAGCTTACCACAGGTGAATGCCTCGTAAGCACACTAGCTGTAACATATTCTTTCCTGGCTACACATGTGTGCTCCGTTTTTTCACTTTTGTGGATGTCGGCGCCAGTTTCTGGTAGTTAGTGGAAGGGGGTTTTGTTCAGTTCAGATCGAATGAGCTTTACCCAGTCCTCTGAAATACGTAGTGTCTAAGCACACTATGGTGATGTCAAGAGCAAATAGTTTGCCTATGATGCGCAGAGTTTTCTGATGCCGATTGGAAAGTGAAAGTGCTGGCCAGAGGAAGCACCGTCCATCAGTGCCAGTAGCGAAAGTAGAAAATGGGCAGTGTAAATGCCTGTATTCGACTCCTGAGTCTGCGTGGCTGGAAGGCTATACGTTGAATAATTTCGTGGTGTAGTCTTGTAGACTACAGATGTCGTGTGCCCTTTGGGGTGGAGGCGGTGTTTTCGTAGTATAATTCTGAGGTCGGGAGCAGGTGAAACTTACTGAACAACCACGTTCTTTTTCCAGTATCAAAAAGTCCGCAAGTGTGTTCCCGTGCACGGATGTGGGTTTCTGGCCATTTCCGGATTTTTAGGCAGGTGTTATCCTTTAGCTCCGCAGGCGCATATCTATGGAGTCAAGTAGCTAGCTGGCCAGAGTTGTTCAGAGAATGCGTCAAACTTGGTGCGGCCTAATTGAAGACAAAAAACTACGTATTTTTCGTCAAAACCTGAGTACAGTGCTTTTCTGTGTGTGACTGTTCCTCTATTGCCTTTAACCATTATCCTGTTCTGCATTTGTGGTGATTATTAACGGGGGTTGCTGGGGGTCAGCTAGGGGCAGTGTATGAACTGTTAGTGGTGTGAATAATCCTGTCCAATGGTCGAACGTCAGATGTGATTATTAAATTCAGAGCTGTAAGAAATTTAGCTCGGTCTCTCAGGTTAAAACAAGTGTAGCAGTGTGGACGAGTAGTTGGAGTATGTAAGTAAATGTGAGAGGCGGCATGAGCCCCTCTCATATTTCTATCTTACTCTGAGTAATTCGATTTTCCTCTCTAATTGCATGTGATGAAAAGTCGCTATTCCTTCACACGCGGACTTCCCACGCAGCGTCTCTCGTCACCCGGGTGGTCCGGTGACAGGCGGGTTCTGCTGAACTTGAAAGGGTTAAGCCGACGGGTGTGAGGGAGTCGAGTGTATGCTTTCCAGACGCCGACATTGACATAAGAGCGGGAACGACACGCCCACAGGAGCCTGACGGAGCGGCTGGGCTAGAGATTCCGTTACCTCGCAGAAACTTAGTGAAAACACTTTCTGGCGGGCTACCAGCGAGATGTGGGAATGAATTGTGTTCCCAGGCAGTCTTGGTGGGCAAATTCCCTCGTTTTCTGCAAAATCATAACTGTGATTGGCTTGCTCAGGGAATAGCTCCGTGACGTAGCAAAATCGGCGCAGAAATTGGCGCCAAGTATCTCCGTTGGTGGAATAGTACTGCGTCGGTAATAGAGGACAATTTTCCGCCGGTTTTCGAGTTGCTGATTGGAACGTTTAACCACGGCGTGGGGGCGGGAATGTTCTGTGTTCGGCTTGGACATGTGCTCTTTAGAGGGTCGGCTCTCGCCTTTCGGTCGGAGTAGGTTACAAGACTGAGCTCTCGCTGCTCTGGACAGCCTGCCTTCCGGTGGCTGTCTAATATACTTTCATTTAATTGTAACTGTTTGACGAAGTTGCTGAAGTTTTGACTTCAATGTAACTTTCTGAGCACAGTTGGCAATTGAGCGTTCTGCGTACAAGTGGCCTATGTGGTCCGTCTTGAGCAGTTTTGGCTGAAGTTGACTGTATCGGAGTTACTGTGTGACTTCTCATGTTAAAATCACTCACTGTACCGGTAGTGCTTGTGTAGCGAGCCTTCTTCGTCTCCCTCAGAGGCGTATTTGTGTTGCTAGGAAGTCATTAGTCTGGAACAACCAGACCAGGAGAATTTGTTTCGGGCTATACTCGCGACATTATCATCATCACGATGGGACGTCGAAGCAACCAGCCATCGCCTCCAGTACGCCAGATCGTGTCCTTGCAGTTAAGAAGACAGCTTGGTAATGTATGTCCGCAGCACCGGCAGATTAGGAAATTTTGCTCTGTGATAATCAGAGCTCAGCAGAGCGCGCCTGTTCCCGTCTTTTCTTACGTGGTTCTGTCTTGGATGTTCATTGTCTGAGTTCTCACTACTGTAGCAGCAATTAATTTTGGGTTGGCTGGGTATTTCTCTTAAGATTTGAGTTGCAAGGAATTGGCTCTACATACCACTTGGTCATAAACGTCACAAGCTAGTTTATGGACAACTTCACCTTCACAACATTTATTTGAGTATCCAATTTGACGTATTGTAAATGTTTCATGAGTTTTGTTTATTATTTTGAGTTTAGTCATAATAAATCAAATTGTTATTTGTACAGAACTTTCATTCTGTGAATCGGTAAAGCAACCCTTTCGTTTCTCACTACGTTAATGAAACTTTCCTTTATCTAATTTCCCGTCTCCGGCCATCCTGATTTAGGGTTTCCGTGATTTCCCTAAATCGCTTCAGGCAAATGCCGGAATGGTTCCTTTGAAAGGGCACGGCCGATTTCCTTCCCCATCCTTCCCTCACCCGAGCTTGCGCTCCGTCTCTAATGACCTCGTTGTCGACGGGACGTTAAACACTAATCTCCTCCTCCTCCTTTATCTAATTAATTTCTATTCAATTAAATTATTGCAGGTGCCAAACTCTTTTCTACTCCACTTGCAGGGTCCATTACAGTCAGTTCGCGTTTCTTCTTAATCCATGTGCAACAGCGAAAGTCGGAGTTAGAAAAGGGGGGCTTAGAGCATAATTTTCATATGAAGATTCTAGAAGAATTTAGTTTTAAATACACTGCTAGCCCCGGCACCTCGCAAATGTTTCCGAGTAAATCCAAGAAACAAGAGCCCTCTTAATTTGCCCCACGCATCGCCCATCACTGAAGCTGTCCTCTCACGGGACGTGGACATGCATACGGACGAGGAGCTGGTGACGTCACAGAGTGGAATTCCATGTTCGACTACACTGCGGGGTGCGAAATAAAGAATCTGGCATGCCAGACTTTTGCCCTGTGGAGAAGAACGTGGCCGATATGTTGCGACACGTCGTCTTAGTAACGATTTGTTATAATAAATGATAGGAAATTATATTTGGTAGCTAAAGGCTTCCCATATTTGACAGTTTTGCTGTCATAGCTAGTATATTATGAAAGTATGCTGTTTCAATGCTACAGCACAACGATGATCTATCAACAACACGTCTTTCTGGGTACAATCTGTCACATCAAATGACGTATGTAGATTCAATCGTTACGTTGTATATACCGTGTAACTTAGGAGCGGTAGCTACGCTGAAACCGGGGAGTAGTTGACTACATCATGAACTTTAAAGTGAAAGATAGCAGTTTCACATCTGGTTACTTCAACCTCCTTTTTTGTCATCTAAAGATTTTGCATCTTTCTTACTAATATAATGAAAGAATTACATGAAATAGTTGATGTTATTTATTATAAGTAATGTAGTTGCTGCTTAAACGGCCCAATGATTGGAATTTTTCCCCAGTAGCCATAAAACTTAACATGACTGCCGCTCTATGTCAGAAAGGAAGCACAAGTTACACACTGGAAGTTTTCTCTATTACGAAACTTCGAGTAAAATATATATAGCTATCTCTTCCTTTTATGGACTGCTGGGCCGGTCGGAGTGGCCGTGCGGTTCTAGGCGCTACAGTCTGGAGCCGAGCAACCGCTACGGTCGCAGGTTTGAATCCTGCCTCGTGCATGGATGTGTGTGATGTCCTTAGGTTAGTACGGTTTAATTAGTTCTAAGTTCTAGGCGACTGATGACCTCAGAAGTTAAGTCGCATAGTGCTTAGAGCCATTTGAATCATTTGGGCTGCCGGTAAATATCTTTTTCAATGACCACTCGAGTGAAATCACGAAACATATATTGCTACATTGGAGCCTATACAAAGTATGTCACTTTAGAATAATGGTTGTCAATACATCACGAATATTGATACTACGCATGCGCAAGTTGACTTTACACTTTATACTTTAACTATATTCAATTTAAAAGCGGGACTGAAATGTAGATTCAGTTGGGATAACGAATGCCTTCTACTAGTACGTATCTCGGATGGTGTTCCTCTACCAGCAGTTCGCTTTTCAAGCCATCAACGAATCCGGAACCTTCTTCGCGATTTTCTCCGCATTTTTTCGGCAATCGCTAACAGAATTAACTCTGCTGTTTGACGTGCGTCAATTTTCGTGAAGAAACTGTGTGACTTGCGCGCCAGCTGCAGCCACCAGCTGCCGCTGGAGAGCGCTGAGGTCGCAGATCACGATGAGGAGCACGTTATATTCCTTGAGGTGTAGCAGATCGTTTCAGAGCGTGCAGCAGCCACGACGGATACCACGCCTGGCATGCTACGCGGTGAGCAACACGTCCCGCGTGAGGACGGCTTAAGAGTGTGTGGGATGGATGCTCGGAAAGTAAGACCCGATCAGCCGCGAAACGGAAACCACACTGAAAAACCGATGAAGCTTTGTACAGATATGTTGGTCAGGGTCTCTAGTATGCCCATCGATCGCGTCACGTTGCTCTTTGCCCTTCTGAGGGGACAGTGTGCATCCAAAGTTGTTCAGAAACTATATCTCCCGCCAGGTGGGGTACCTACCGACATATTTCGCCTGATTTTATGCAACCCCGCATAACATATTTGCAGGGGCTATGAAGAAGCTCCTGCAGCGTTTTCGATGGGAAGTGTTTGATCACCCGCTTTACAGCCAGGGCGTAGCTCCCTCCGATTTTCATTTCTGTTCACGTGAAGAGTGGCTATAAAGACCAGCTTAGTGAATTGGAGGAAGCCACCGGCGGATGCCTTCTCTGACTTGGTCATTTTAAAGATGGTACAATGCTACGACAAATGTGTAAGAATGGGCGGCGACTATGTAGCGAAGTAGTTGGAAGGCGTAGCTAACTGTTACAAATGACACTTTCCTGATTTTCATTGTGGTCTTCATTTCGCGACCGATCGGAACTTACTGGCAGAAAACCGAAAGAGATCCTGGTCATACATACAGCACACCAGTGGCAAGATGCAATCAATACCTTCACTCCGCGATAACAACGGTGAAGTCACTGATGACAGTGCCACTAAAGCACAGTTGTTAAACACGGTTTTCCGAAACTCCTTCACCAAAGAAGACGAAGTAAATATTCCTGAATTCCAATGAAGTACAACTGCCAAGATAAGAAACATAGAAGTAGATATTTTCGGTGTAGCAAAGCAGCTTAAATCATAAAGACAAGACCTCCGGTCCAGATTGTATATCAGTCTGGTTCCTCTCAGAGTATTCTGATGCGATAGCTCCATATTTAGCAATTATATGCAACCCCTTGCTCACAGAAAGTTCCGTACCTAAAGACTGGAAAATAGCTCAAGTCACACCAATACCCGAAAAGGGAAATAGGAGTATTTCGCTGAATTACAGGCCAATATCACTAAGGTCTATTTGCAGTAGGGTTTTGGAACATATACTGCATCTGAACATTATGAATTACCTCGAAGAAAACGATTTATTGACACATAGTCAGCATCGTTCTTGTGAAACACAACTAGCTCTTTATACTCATGAAGTAATGAGTGCTATCGACAGAGGATGTCAAATTGATTCCATATTTT